>NC_071470.1:38982629-41566355 GCF_028500815.1 Rissa tridactyla
GGTAAGTGCCAAACAATTCAAGAGTCCATTCGTATTCTCCTGGCCTTGAAGGAAATCTTCAGGAGAGGGAAGAAGTAGCGCTGATGTAGCAGGAAGGCCTGCTGAGGATGAGAGTAACTGCTGTAGGGCCAAGCAAAAAGGACAATCTCTGCCCCGAGGCTGCAGGACCGCTCTCTCCAGCTCTGTAGGAGACAGAGTCACCATGTCCACAATGTTTCTGCAGCATTCAGCCCACTCGTTCTCCCTATATCTCACCCCATGCTGACCACGTCAAATGCAGACCCTTCCCCAGCTCCCTCCTTTTCCCATTCTCCATTACCTTAGCCTCCTACAGCAGACAGCTCTGCCTGTTCCTCATCACTTCTACTCCAGTCTCCACATTCATCTCTAATCCAGCCTCTCTCCACTTCTCTGAGGGCTTTGCCTCAAATTCCTTCACCGGCCTCTCTTCTCTTCACTGTAACTTCTGTCACTTTGACATCATAGCCTTTCTCAAAACCTTCTCCTCTTGCCCCTCCTCTCGACCTCTTTGGATCTTGACCCAGCTCTTCTCACTCATTACTCTTCATTTAACAAGCAGCTCTCTTTCTGGTCTGCCTTTCACCATTTCACTCAAGAGATCATCCCCTCTCCCTCTCCAGACTTCTTCATCAGAGTCCCTCTTGGTCACACCTGGGAACATTAATAACATCTCCCCCACCACGCACCTGAGCCCTTAGCTCCTTTGACGTCCTCAAGCATCACAATCATCTGCTCAATCGACCCTGGCTGACACCCCATATCCATCTCTCTCCTATTGCCGTCATTCCACCCATATGGCCTCAATCCTGCCACCACAATGGCTTTCTTCTCAGCAAATCCATCTTCCTTCCTCAAGCTCTTACACCTTCCTCACTAGACTGCTTCGCTTCCAACATTTCTTTTTCACAAGCCACACCCCAGCCCCATGCTTCTTCCACAACCTAAATAGCAACCACCTTTGCACTGCTCCTTCTCTGCTGCATCGCCTGTACTGTGCACCCACCTCGTCCATGCCCTTTTCAGTCTCAGCTGGAGCGTTCCTGCTGACAGGCAACACAAAGCCCTTTTACATCACTCCATGTGGTGGCCAGGAGGGACTTGCTTGGGAGAAAGGCAACAAAGTCCTTCTTTATGGGATCTGCATACACATGGCCCTCAAAGCACTGCCAAGCGAGTGATCTGAATGGAGATGCCCCTCGCTGAATTACAACGGCACTACCAACCCCAACCCACAATGTGTAATGTAGTATAAATGTAATCGTCTCTGCAGAATGAAAGGCACGTTGCCAGGCCGCACACAGCTTGGCCCTGGACAATAAAGACATAATTATGGCTTCAGTGGGTTTGCTTTGCTTTGAGGTTTCCACCAGTGGTGAAATGTTGTTCCATCCTAACCTTAGGGAAGCAGATGATCTCATGAGCTGAAACTGCACAGGCCACGCTTACCAGAGCGCCTATCGAAATGGGAGAGCTGGTAGCTCCAGTCCCCTTCCAGTGGGCTGGAGGAAGGCAGTCTGTGATACGCCTTGCCTCTGCAGGAGCTGGTTCTGTCCTGGATTTGTTTGCAAAGGTGCAGACTTCTGGGTGTGGTTTTTGATTTTCCTCTAACCAGGAAGACCAACTTCCACTAAATATAATATAATTCCATATAAATATAATTCAAATAAAACCAGAGGATCTTTGCAATTCACCAGCAGTGTCATTGCAAGGTATCGTTTCAATCCTGTGTGCATTCCCATAACAGCGGTCCCCTGAGCATTACGGCACTGTGTTCCCATCAGACAATGTCTCCACTAAGGAGCAGATCCATGCTCACACGGGGCTCAGCACCCAGTTCTTGTCTTCGATTGCCCAGTGCAGCTCCCTTTGGGTTTCTGTGCCCAGGTTTCCCTTCTGCAAAATCCAGCACAGAAGGGAAGTAAATATACTCAGGATGCACCAGGAGTCAGTCTTCATCTCCCAGGTTAAACAAAGATTTGCTGCTCAAAGTCAAACCCTGCTGATGAGTGTAGGATGAGGAATGGCATTGCAAAGCTTTTCCCTTTGGAGGCAGCAGGGGAAACCCGTGTGGTAGCAGGGCTGGCATGCATGCCCGCATCCACTCAAGCTCTTTCCAGCCACCACTCAGATCAGCAGCCCGTTCAACCACCTCATGGTTGTGGTGTTAAAAATCCACCTTCTAAACCTCATCCAAAATTTATTCCTCCACAGTTCATACCACCAGTGCTTGTACAGACAGTCCGTTATCTTCCATAACTCTTCTCCTTCCCTGTTATTCACCCCAAACATACCCTTTCAATTCAACCAAGCTCAATTAAAAAAAACACATTAGGCAGGGCAAAATGTTGATTAGCAAACTAAACAAGGCTAAGGCCTCTTCTCTAGCCCTGAAGACAAGTGGAGCATCATGGCTTGTGATCACAGTCTTCTCTTTTACTGCAAAATGGGATAGCTTTTTCCATATTTCCTACAGGTGACAGCCCCTGACTCTTGTTGGCCCCTGCAATATTTCCAGGCTTTGTTAGGGAGAGCACTAGTTGTCACAGACCAAACCAAAACCTATTGGGGAGATAAAACATTTGGATGATCACTGGACATTTTTGTAACCCATTCTCTGTCCTATGTTGTTATGCCATCATGTCTACTTAGTGGCAACAATGCACCTTGTAGACCAGCCAGCTGTTGGGATCTCTCTCATGGCTTTCTGTTGGCCAGAAAAGACTCTGGTCTTTTTTTTTTGTGTTTTTTTTTTGGGGGGGAGTGGTGGTTTAGAATAGGCTCCCTTTAATGTCATCCTATTACTTCCTCTCTGTCCCTCTTTTCATTTCAGTTCATCTTCACTGAATATGGAGAGGAGGAAGCCAAAGTTGATGAATGTGTCTATATGAAATGTCTTCAGGGCCTTGCCAACTGACTGGCTTGGCCTGGTCAGCTATCTTTATCACTTATTTGCTTGTAATTATTTATGATGAATTGCTACTTTCTGCAGACCTACCAATGTTTCAGTGAGTCTTAACCTTTTTCCCCCTGCGCTTTCCCTTAGGTTTGCAAAGGGAGAAGGTATGAACCGATGGCTCAGAGAGCTGTGAATTATGCTATTTGGCTCTATTGCAGCCCAAGATAAGTTTTATATTGTCTCAACATGCCATGGGATTCAGCTGAGCTTGACTTCACCGTATCACTGACACATTCTGCTTTCCACCTCTGCAGCTGCTGTGACCTGCCTGCAGTGGCGTCTTGTTCTCCCTGCGGGGAAAATTGGAGAAATTAGTTGGATTACATTACCTGATCCCTAAGGTATTGCATGGAGCCAGAGTTTTGAGTCCAGTTTCCTCTGCCAGGTAAGGATCCTGAAAAGCAGGACGATGAGACACGCTGCATGACAAAAGTCATGGTTTTGTAACCCAGTTCAGGCAACTCTAGTTTGTTTCTAGGCTCTACATTCATTTTCAACTCTGCTCTAAAAGACATGTTTTGTTGTAAAGCTTTTCTCTTTATATGACATTCGGGGATTTTAAGAGACTACAATTAAAGCCAGCTTTTACCAACAACAAACTATTTCCAACAGCACGTTCATATACTCCAGCAAATACTCCCCAGCTCCAGTCCTCCTCTTTGGCTGCTTAACTTTACTCTGAAAACAATGTATTTGTCATGGTAAACCATTCCCAAGCTCTTCCCTTTCCATGGATTTAAGTACTCAAAAAACCCCAAAATAACAACATCAAAACCCCCAAACACAAAGTGGGCTGAACAGAACATTTTAAGACCATCAGTCTAATGAGTACATTTCCTAACAAGAAAATACTTTTTTTTTTTTTTTTTATTTTTCACAAACCCAAACTTCAAATTTAAATTACCTAGGTTGGTGAGAAAGAAACAATGGTAACTGCACATTTTAACTGGATGTTTGTTGGCTAGTGAGAATGGGAAAGATTGCATAATTGGTGCTTGGGAGTCTACATAAACATGACGTGGTTTGGAGAGCCAAAGGATTCTGCTGAAGGGGAATGTGATATAGCACATCTGGCACTGGGGTGTATCTACTTTATGTAACAAAATCAGAGGGTGTCAGGAGCTCCGTAGGGCTCCTGCGAAACGGCACACTGCCTGATGAGTCAGCCATCTCTCACCGCTCCATCAGCGGCCTGAACCTGGGACCAGACTGGGAAACAAAAAACAGCGGCTTCTCCCAGGTCATCCCCTCTCCTCTGAGCCCTGCTCCCTTCCCAGCAAGGAGGAATGGTGCACTGGGCAGCCCCAGCACTCAAAGCACAGCTGCTTGGGAGCTGGATCTGAGCGCAGCCAACAGACCTCATATTTCCCACCTGTGCAAGATGGACAACCTTTGGGCTGGTTTAGTGCTCTGCCCTTACTTCCTCTAGGTTTCTTCTTTTCCCTTGGTTTCCTTCCATTCAAAACACAGGCTTCGGCCACAATTTCTCAGATCTCCCCACTGAATAATGTCTTATTGCCCACTTGGCTGAAATAGAGCATTTACCCATCACTGTAATCTTCAGCTTTTTGTACACCACCATCTCATTTGCAGCATACAGGGCGTTGCCTTCAGCTTGGTCTTCACCTCTAAGTTGTGTCTAAACCTTGTAGATTAACTCTGCATAAAAGATCCGAAAGATTACGTCTGCAGTACTGGTTGGGCTGTCCCAATGTGCGTAAGTCCCAATGCGCTTACTGAGAAGCTGGTGGCTGTCTGTACCACTGATGGAGTTCCTGTACAGAAGACCTCCCAGTCTAAAAGGGCATATGGGACTTAGGCAGTGAGCAGGTGAATTCCAGCAATAACAGCTCCTGTTACTCATCGTCTGGATTCTGTGTCCCTTCTTCCCATGGCTGACAACAAAACCGCAAGGAGGAACCAGAGTGCTCCCAAGCAGGGCTCTGCTGCTGGAACAAGCAACACAATAAGGATGGCTTTAGTGCACCACTCCAAATAACATACATCAGGAGATGGCAGTGTGTGCAGCTCATAATGGAGGAATGGGAAGGGTGGAATAGATGTCCTTTAAAGGTCCCTTCCAACGCAAACTACTCTATGATTTTATGATTCTAATGTGATCCATCCGAGCTGTCCCTAGATATCCATGTAGATCTTTGCAGAGCTACAGCCTTTCATCTCCACCCTCACAACTTGAACTGCCGTTTGGGCTCTCAGGGTCTTTGCTGAACCATTTAGGTTGGACAAATGCAACCGACTGTTGCTGATAGACCCAGAAAAGGTAGAGAGAAGGCCAAAATGAAACGAGGGTTACACGAGTCAACGGACGTGTCCAGAATCATGAGTGGAACTGAGAAAGGGGAGCTGATCATGCCAAGAAGATGAACTACAGCACACTCCTGACCTTGACAGAAGAATCAAGCCCGTTCCTGTTCCAGGACGTCTCACAGGTGCTCAGCAACCCTTTAACGCGCTGGTGACTCTCCCGCCGCGCTCGCTGTGCTCAAGGAGCCATCGGAAATGTGCTGGCGTGCTCATAGCCAAGCCTTGCGTGTTTGGGGAGTGAGCAAACCCTGCTAAGTGGAATCTGGCTGTGCTGTTTGTGTTGCTAAAGAGCAGCACATGGGCATGGATTCACTCGGCTCCGCCAGTTGGTGAGGAAAGGCTGGAACCCAGCTGCATTTCGAAACACGAGATGTAAACAATGATTTGCCAATGAGAGTAAAAGTAACTGCCTCTCAGCAGACGCTATAAACAGTCTTGCACATTGTATCTGGAACCATGGGGCCATTAGCCTTGCTATCGATACCCCAATAATGTGAACCAGGGAGAAATCACTGCCAAATTACTCTCCTCCACGACTGTCCTTCTACATCCTCCTCTTGCAAAGGCCGCTCTTCTCTTCCTTGCCATTGGCAGAAATTGCCTTTTTCTGCTTTCTCTGGTGCCTGTTGTTGGCTTCTCCAATGCAGTTAAAAACTCATTGCAGGGTCTTATTAGATACAAACTGAAACTGAACCGAGTGGAGGCACCCAGTATCTGTCAGTGGAGGATCTGTCCAATATTAGGAGAGGAGGGGGCTGAACCCTTCCACAGAACAGTAGATTTTAAGACAAATCCTAGCCTTGCAAGCATGGCCGGGAGCCTCCTGGCTTTCCTGCAGCGCTTGGACTTGAATCCCCACACTGCAGCCTTATTAATTCTTGCACTTGGCTGTACAGGACAGATGGGCTTCCCAATATTCATCAATCTGTCCATGAGGGTGACAGCACAGGAGGGGATTTCACAATCAGGCGTTCGCCTCCACACCAAGCCCACGTGCTGGAACTGAGGGTGACCCTGGGCTAAAGGGAGTTGCCGACTAGCCACGATTTCCTGACAGCTCCCCTTTTGTGGGCCTCTCCTCTGTTGAACCCTAGATCTTCCCATCCAAGTGTGGAAGCATCCTCCCTGCTCCTCACCCCTGCTGCCTTGTCAGTCTTTCTGCCCCATTTCATTACTTATCCTTGGCGTCTGGCCCCGTGCTTCGAGGCAGGGTGCTGACAGCCACGGGTGGGGGAGCAAAAAGGCAAGGGCTGCTGACAGGGAGATGTTCGGCTGAAGGGAGACCACCAGCATGGTGCACCTCAAGGGATGCTGCTGTCCATCTCCCACTCCCTCTTCAGCAGGTTCTCCATCAGAGCTGTTGCATTTCCAAGCCTGGCAGAGAGCACACGAAAGTGAGGGCTGTAGATGCATTTAGGAGACAGAGGAGCAAAGACCAAATTTCTAATAAAGTAACTCGGTACCAAAAGACACACATCAGTAAATCCCAGAGCTCTGAGCATCTCTGAAAGGGATGGGTAAAGCTTGCTCAGATTCACTTATGACCAAGTGTATCCTTCTTCGAAAAAGCATGCTTTTAATTCTTTACAGCAGGGCTTCAATTAAAGAAGAAAGAAAAGTAAACAACAAACCAGAAATGGCGGAATATTATCATCTGAGAAGAGAGAGACCTGCACAAATGTTTTCCCTTGCTGCAAAATGTAATGCTTTCTTTTACCTAGCTTAGAGGGCAAAACAGACTACAGAGAAAAGCCACCTATTTCCCGTGAGGGTAACGCATTTAGCCCTTGTTGAAATCTAATGGGTTTTGGTTGTCTCAGTTCCCTTGTGGCTTCTTTAAAGTCCTGTATAGCAACACAACATTAACGTTGCATCAACTCTGAAAGTGTAGGCCCTTCATTTTCTTGGAATTTGTAACTCCAAATGAAACTAACACAACTGTTGCACTCACAACTGATACGCCAGGGAGCTATGGGCTGCATCTGCACGGGATGGAAAGAGTGGCCTTGAAGGTTGTTTGGGTGATGAAGATATTTTCTGTCTACGTTACTTGGTCTATTCTACCGACCTGGCTTGAAACAGCTGTGTCATTCCCAGGAAGCTCTTGGGATGCCTGTGGAAGGTGCAAAGAAGGCTGACAGTGAGGGCCACATATATGAGAGCAGCCTACAGAAATGGTTCTTCACATCTGAACCATTTATTTCCTTGCCACAGGACCGCATGGATGTTGACAGCTTATGTGGGCTCACAGGGAGACTAGGCAAATTAAGGGAGGAGAAATTAACTGAGAATTACTAAATGCACAGAGGCCACTTTCATCTCAGGATGTGTCTGAGACAACATGCCTGGGGGCTGGAAGGATCTTACCTTGGACTCGCACAAGGCAGCAGGCTTTGCTCTTATGCCCTTCTGTAGGATTCTGGTTTTGGCCATGGTCAGACACAAGGCATGGGGTTAGGTGGATGTTCCGCCTGACCCGGTGCTGCCCCTTTTATGCTCTTATGTTGCATAGTCTTACGCCGTCCAGATGGCTCAGGCAGGATAAATGAAAGCACAGATCCATTTGGACTTTGCTGCCACAAAGGAATTCAGAGATTATAATGTATATAATGAATAGCAAGACAGAAAGAGGGCCTGGGACTGTGTTTAGCCAGTAGCGCAAACACAGCCCCTGGGATTATGGTACTGAGAGGCCTCAGAGACAAAAGACAATTGCAAACGATCAGTCTTAGGCTGCTGGTCAGGAAGCAAGGCATTTGTCAACTGAGTGAAGGCAGGAGCAGGCTCGGTGCAGAGCAGTCTTTGCCTGACAGATATTTTGCAGTTAGCAGCGGCTGGGCCCAAGGAGAAGAGTAGGGCAAGAAGTTGCTTTGGAAAATTGTAGAGGTTGCCATCAGAATTCACGCCCAAAGAGAACTCAGTCCATTTGGAGGATTATGTCTGTGCCAGCATCACAAGGCACCCTTTGTCCCCTCCCTTGCCCCAACCCACTCCTCTTCTCTGCTCTCCCAGCTGCTGTCTCCCAGCAGAGCCACGGTCCTGACTTCAGGCAGTGGTTTTTGGTCTGCAGGTCGGGAGGAGAAGCCTTAAAAAAAAAAAAAAAAAAAAAAAGACGATGCATCTGAAAATGGCATTTTCAGATCTCCACTTCTTGAAGTGAGGATGACCAAAGCAGCCCTAGGTCACCAACCTGATCCCACCTTCCCACCTGAGCTTCCTCACCTCGCACATACAAAGCCTTGCCAGCATTTTTGCATCATATTGGGCACTGGGAATTAACAGCTCAGCCCCCAAATCCTTTTCAGTCACTGCTTCCCAGACAGCATTCCCCACCACACAAGCATGGCTTACCTGATGTTTTCCTGGACGTCCCCCATCACAACTGACCATGTGGAATTTAACATGTTTTGGCCATAAGCTTGTATTTCAGTGGCTTTTCGGAGGTCTCTGAGGCCAGTCTTCTGCGCCCCATGTGGTGCTTCACAGAACATCAAATTCTTTGTTGAAGAAACTTGTTTTGTAGCACAGACCTTCTCGGGCTGGCGCAGGCACCTGTTGCGAATAGTAGGACCACTACACAGATGCTATGGACGTCCAAAATGTCTCATGACTATTAAATATTTCTTCTGTTTCTTTCCTTCTGAGGTAGGAGCAAGGAGAGAGAGCAAGATAGAGAGATGCTCTCTGAGTGGAAGAATTTGAAGAATTAAAGGTTGGTTAAAAAAAATCACAAGCAGCAATTGTTATTTTTATACCTGAGCTCAAATTATCCTCTGCACATACAGAGCACATGCTCACATTTCCTTCCCCTTCCACGTGCTTTCTCTTCGCTCATCTCTTAGCAGATGTATCTCCTCCTCAGCAAAGACTCAGCAAAGGATTTTCAGTCCCCAAAACATGCAGCCAGAAAGAGATTTCCCCAAAGCCACATCTGTTCACGACAAAGCCCTGTGTCTCCCACTGACAACAGGCTTGCATTGCCAAACCCTGGGAGATGCTGACCATTTTCAATGAAACCCACCCTGACCCTTGGGCTGAGTTCATTTTAGTACCCCAGAAGAGTGAAAGGATTGCACAAGGAATGAGGACCAGGGAAAATCCATTCATTTATTTCTCCATCTAAAGTATTCAAACCTCTGTGGCAGCTGGGGGTGCAGGACCTCACAGGAAAGGGAGAAATTCAAGTTCCACTTGCTGGAATTTTCAATTGTTTGTTCACAGGAAAAAAAAATAAAATAAAATGTTATTTTCTTGCAAGTGCTCTGCCTGAATAATTACAGCTCTGGTGTATGCACAAGCCTGTCTGTCCTGGGTGGAGGCCATGGGGGCATCCTGCCCTGCATTCTCTTTTTTTCCTTTTTTTTTTTTTTTTTTAGGAATATCCATTGCTTCATGATATCTGGGAGCATCAACAGTGCTCCTCCTTGGTTGGGGGGGCACGGACCCTGGGGACCACTTGTTCTGTAGCACAGATGTTGCAGAAACTCTCTGTCCTCCACCTCCCTTTGACAGCAGGTGCCCAGGAGAGCGCTAACGCCCCGCTGATAGTGGCACAAATTCATCAGCGGTCTGTTAATTAACTGACAACCAGCCAAATTCATTCCCTTATCTCACGGCACACAAATGAGGCCGGTGAGGCAATTCTGCCTGACAGTGGACTTCGTTAATGCAACGCTAAGAAGCCAGCCCCGGAAGGAAAGCATCCAAGGAAATAGAAAATATAAATTCTTAGTGGTGTCTGCATCCTTTCCACCTGAGGTCACAAAATACACCTCAGCTCGCGCCTGAAAAATTTTATAGTAGAAGAGACCAGAGATTTGGGAAAGTTCCTCTGTCCTGGGGACCCTCACAAACATGTCAGCATGGAGAAAATGACGATTAAAGAAAATTCAGTGCTCTGAGAAATATATCAAGTCTTCCCTAACTCTCATCTCACCTTTAGCAAGGGGTTTCTGACCCTATAAATTGGTTCATTCCCCACCGAATGTTTTACTTGCATCTGACACACACACATTCAATATTTTCCTCTCTTTCTGGGGCTACAGAGCCTTGTGGGAAAGTTTACCTGGGGCCTTAGTATAAGTCTAGAATTGCAGTAGAAGGACAGAGGCAACAGCGTGGCTACAAATACTGAAATGCTGTGGGAATGCAGAAAAACATAAAACCACACATATGTTCATTTACAATGGGCATCAGTAAAACCTGCAGGGTTTTTAACTGCCTCGTTCAGAAGGGAGCTAAGATGAAGAATCTGAAGAATTGGATGACATGATTAATTCTCCTACCCAATAAAATGGGAATTTGTTCATGTGAAAAAAATGCCAAAGTTACAGAGAAGGCTGAATTTGGATAAGGATAGTGACACTGGATGGGCTGGGCTATGAATTTCTCTGCCCGTACCTCACAATATTCTGATGTTTGTCTGTTTCAGTTCTACATTTTTATTTGTTAAGCTCCCAATTAGGGCTAACTGGCCACAGAGTCAACCCTGTGGGCTTGGGAGTACCTTACAGGCTGCAGATGCATTGTGCTGGCCACTTCCCATCTCACGTCCTGCCAATAAGTAATGACTTTCTGGTCCTTGCATGGTTTGGGGGTTGGGTTCTTTTGGAGTTATTAAGTCATCTTTAAAATGTTCACATGCTAAGATATTTGCCAAGACATAGCCTGGAGCAGTTCTAGCCCAGCAGCTGCAGCTTTAGTGCTCACGATGCAGGGATAGATTAAAATCTGGCATTGCATCAATAAAATCAGCAAGCAACACAGTGGGTCCAGACCTGGGCCCTCAAGGACTTTGCTCTTGGAAGATCTCCGAAAAGATAGACGTCCTGTGGCTCATTTTCAGGTCTGCTGTTCAAAGTCAGGCTAGAAGTCTGCTGCGGAGGAAGGTGGTTTCTAAAGGGGGTTGAGGGATTTACAAGCTAATCACAAGATTAAGGTTTATCATGGCATTTCTTCCTTGCATGCAGCTCATCAGACCTACTGCTGCCCACCAGTACCTGCCCTCCCTCCAGAACACAAGGGATTTGAAGTGGCTATGTTGGATCTTGCATCCATACTGTAGACATTGAAAACCAGGTAGGATGAATCCTACTTGTGGTAGCAAATCAGTTGCTGCTCAAGACAAGCATGTGTTACCTGACATCAGGAGCTGCCACAGCTGCTTTCCTCCTATACCTCCTTCCCTAATTCGTTGCCATAAAAAGTGTTTTCCTAGAAAAGTGACATATGAGATGTCTTCTGTCTGAGAACCTCACTGATCTATTTGCTGACATCATGCCTGGAATCTTATTTATTCAGTAATGTCCTGAAAGAGGGGATTTATTTCGAATCTGTGAAGAAGAGTAAGCACCAAGCTGAGGACAGGGTGTAGACATCACCAGGTTTTGATGGGAGGGGAACGGATGTATGGGAATAAAGTTTCTAATGGAGTTGGAAGGTGAGACATTGGGCCCCTTTTTAAAAAAAAGTATATTTTCAGTAATAGTTTTGACTGAAGAAAGAGCAGGGAGATGATGGTTGCTGTGGGTACAGAGATAAAGACTCTGCAGAGGGAAGAATTGGAAATTATCATAAAAGACAAAATGCCTGAGCTTGAGAGCTAAAAAGGGTGGAATTAAATAAGGTATGAGAGTGCGTATTGAGGGGATCAAACAAAAGTTTGACTAAAAGGGAAAAAAATTACAGTTTGGAAATAACGAAAGAGGAGAAAATGTGGAGATACAGGGTATTTATCCCCTAAGTAATTGAGGCATCTATAGAAAAACTTCATCCTAGGATGTACTGGGCAAGAAGTTTAAATGCTCGTATGAAAACCTTAATGTCAGCGTATCAGACACTTGTGAGACCACTACTGAAGCATCCTGAGTAGTTCTGATTATACTTATTTTAAAAGGCTGAACTCAGACTGTCGTGCTTGGAATAAAGAGCTGCTGGAGTGGTACTAGAGCGAGCAGGAAAAGCTAGGGGACTTGGAGGAGCCTGAAGATGTCCTCCCTCCACCCCAAGGTGTCTGACAGTCAGGCACGTGCTGCTGGAAGAGAAGTGAACTGCACCGGCTGGGAGAGGCTCCAAAGCTTCAGGGCAGGCTCCCAGCATTGATGACCATGGGTCGTCCCAAACCTCCCAAACAAAGACTTAGAAGGGACTGTTCTTTCTCAAAATCATGCAGGGGAGCAGTTTTGTGTCAGCTAGGGTGAAGGCTTGTTTAGCTGAGGGCAGGCAGGAGTGCAGTCTGCTAGCAGGATGGGAATCTGCTCAAGGGTAGAATATAGGCAGGAATTTAATGGGCAGGAATTTAATTGGGATCTTACATCAAGAGGAGTGAGGATCTTTAGCTGTCCTCCAAGCTCAGTGACTGTGGCACAACCTGAGTTGCTTTCAGCTATGACATGACGCCTTTAAGTTTGCCCAGCACATTTACCTATGACAGCAAGGTCTCATCCAGACCTACATAACCCAGTGGTTCCTGTGTCAGGACACGGACGTGGGATTGCTCCCTGCTGCCTTGAATTGCCAAGCTGTAACTTTGGCATGTCGCTGCGCCCATTGCCTCTGTTACCTGTCTCAGCGACAGCTCTCAGGGGCAGTAAAAACTTCTTCCTAAGACTTCATCTACTCTGGGGATGGTTTGCTGGGATAGCTACCATAACAAGGCTTTCCAACGGTGCACTGCAGAGACCACGTTCCCATACAGAGAGAACTGTTTCTAGCTGCCGTGTCTGTCTCCAGCACAATGAGGCTTTTTCCTCTGTCCCGTAAGGGTATGACTTTTGCAAACCAACAAAATGGAAGCGCAGCCCATGCCTCGGTGCCTGAGCAAGGCGCTGGTAACAAAGGTTAAGCAGTGCCAAACTCTGCAGTTTAGGGTCCAGGCAGGGCTTTTTTCCAGCACAGGTATGACCTACTGAAGAGGATGTGTTCTGGGAGAAAGACACCTCTGAGCACATAACAGCTGGAGAAGGGTGTCGTGGTTTGGGCTGGATTGGCCGCTGAAATGAATGACAGCTTAAGCGATCTGGTGGGCTTGGTTGCCCAAGCAGCTGTGACTACAGGCGTGTGACACCGCTATGCCCAGCGGGCATCCATGCTACAGCCGGCATCAATATGGTGAGCCCCAGGGAGCCTGAGGACACCAGAATGACTGAGGACATGGCATCCGGGGGCCTCAGCAAGAAGACAGACTGTTGAGAAAATGTTAATGCAGTACAAACTGAGCTTTTGCAGGAGAGGAGCTGCCAGATCTCACAAAACAGGTAGAAACTGGAGACCAATTTTTTTCCTCCTGCCATGAAAGACAGACGCACAAAAGGGGAACCCTGTAGAAGCCCCTGAGAAGAACCCGTCAAAGCTTGAATAATCCATTTGGGTAGCAGTTCCCACAGGCAGAACCACAGCAGAGGACTCCACAGGAAAGGCAACAAGATAGCTCCCTAGGAGTGGCAGGGAAGAGAGATTACAGATATTTCCTCTGTTTGTTACTCAAACAATATAAAGAGACTTGGTTTCACTCCTAGCAGCAATGCACAACTGCCCTCTATTTATGTGCGCTGTGCACCCCGCTGTCCTTGGGTCCCTGGCTGTCCCACGGGGACAACACCGAGCAGAGATGAAGATGACTGTAGTGGCTGCGTGGTGACTTGTGTCCATGACTGATTCAGCAGAGAGGGACACAGAGCCCTCCAGTGATAACAGCTACCCCACAGACACCAGCACTTGTGGGCTAAGCATCCTACAGCAAGCCTGTCTACGTCTGTCAGGCCTGGAGGAGCTGTAAAAAAACCCTCCTCAAGAGAGGTAGGAAAACTCCTCACCTCCTACAGGGGAGAGCTCTCCAGCTGGCTTCCCAGATTCTCCCATAACTTCCAGCCAAGTAAAACATGTCTGTGCTGCTTCCTCCTACCTTTTTTTCACCCCATCTGTGGTGATAAAAACCCTCTGACCCTTGCTGCCTACATCACCTGCGCAAGCATGTAGAAGCTATCACAAGTTGGAGTAGATCAGAAATCCCGCAAATAATTTTTGTCAGAAAACCTAAACTTGTCCAAAATAAATTAGCTGGAAAAGTATGGTGCTGAGCAGAAAGGCTGTCAGGCTGTGGGAGTGTTTCTGATCTGTGCCAAAGGTCCACCCTCACTCTCCCAACTCAATCCATGGCCACGTCTGATGGCTGGAGCCATCACTGAACACCAAGGTTCAAGTCCCATCTCCAGTGCAGAGCAGAAGTCCAGGTCCACCTTGCAAACATACACTTAAATTACTGTTTCAACACGGTATCTACCTTATAATCCTGTTTTAGACATTTTTCACAGCTATGTTCCTATAAGGACGGGGTCTTGCTTGTTACCTTAGAGACTGCACGCAAGGCTTGGAGATCCACTGGGGTACCTATTTCAGGAATTCCCTTAGACTGTCCACTCATTCGCTTGCCCACAGGGAATGATGCTGCTTTGTACATAAATTTCTCTTGCTTTAATCCCTGACTATGTTTAAATTAAACTGGGAATTTTTTGGAGTAGAAATTGTCCTCTTTGAATATTTAGAAAGCTCATGCTCCATAACAGGAACCGCAGTTCCTACAAGCCAGTGATTAAACATGGGTGAAGATTTGGACTAAGTCACACCTGGCTTGTTTCTTTGTCTGTAAATTGGGCAGAAAACAGGGCGTCCTATCCATCTCCCAGGGGTCTGCAGAGGAGCTGCAGGTACTTCACTGCAAATGGAGTTTCCCTGCTGGCTGCAGGTTTATCAGGACTGCAGCCGCTCAGGAAAATGAAGGTTTGGCAAGACTGAAATTTTCTCTTGGAAATCAATCAATTCACCAGGGAGGAGAAAAAAAAAAAAAAAAAAGAAAAAAGAAAAAAAAAATGCACCTAATAGTCTGTCTGGGAAAACGGCTGGGTGCTGACTTCATCTAGGATTTCTCCTGCCTGCCTGCCAGTCTGGCTCCATATTTTTCTGCTTTTATTTTAGCCTGCGATCAGTTTTCCATAATATTGAAAGCAGCTACTGCTCTAATGAAACATCTTATCTGCTTGTCTGAGGTGTGTCTTGCCGCTGGAAGGGAATTGTTTGACATTTTGAATTAGATGGTAAAAGAAGCTGTTTCACTCAATACTAATTAGAGTAGCAGCTGGTTTGTGGTTTGGTGTTTTTTGTTGGTTTGTTTTTTTTTTTTTTTTTTTTTTAAATATAACACTAGGAGTAAATTAAAAGAAAGAGAGGCTGATCTCTCTTAGAGAAGCTCAACATGCAGACAGTTTTCAAAATAGCCAAGAAAGAGGATTTCTGCACATTTATTTCAGGATTCCTATTTTCCTAAGAGTTGGTAATTCTGAATCACCGTTTTCCAGAGAATTGGACTTTCCAGCAAAAAGGAATTTCTGAGTTTTGCCCAGTGGTGATTGTAATGCATAGGCACTGCTATTAATTTTCATGTACTCCAGGGATCCTACAGATTACAATAGGGTTTTAACGTGTCCATGGAGATCCATGAAGAACAAGAGTTATGATTACAGTGCTGCTTGTTGCACCAGCAACAATAATTAGCCCAATGAAAATAGTCCTGGGGTGTGTATATTGGATCCCTAGCTGATGCCAGCTGGAATCAGTCTATTGCCTTCAAGCAGGAAGTACACATGTAGTTCTTCTAAAGCAGGCAAAACCCCTGGAAAAACTAAGAAGCATCCGTGGGTCCCCACAAACCCTGCATAACCTGAAAGGAAAAGAAGGCAGCACTACAATAAACTGAACCTTATTGTATGTATGAAC
This sequence comes from Rissa tridactyla, assembly GCF_028500815.1. Taxonomy (NCBI): domain Eukaryota; kingdom Metazoa; phylum Chordata; class Aves; order Charadriiformes; family Laridae; genus Rissa; species Rissa tridactyla. The sequence continues at coordinate 38,998,702 of NC_071470.1, forward strand.
AGTGAAAGCACACCTCTGCTCAACTTGTTGGCCAGGAGTTCTCTGTCCCAGATCTCCTGCACACTGATGGGACCAATCGAGATTACTTTGGACACATCTCAGTCCTACCTCTCAGGCCCACAATGTCAGCAGTGTGTATGCTTGGTCACCAAATCAGGGGAGGAGCAAACAACAGCCACACAACTGCTGAGCAGAACCAGCCAGCCATGGCCTTTGCTCTTCTCCTTTGCCCAGACATGGCATCAGCAAACCACTCGCTGCTAAGAAATTACTCTGTGTTGTTGCTCTATTCCCCAAGAGGGTTTGACTGAAATGATCTTGATGATGAACATCCCATGCTACAGACTGCATCTTTGTCTTATTGTTGTACAACAGAGACAAGACACTTTATTACCCACCTACTCCAGATGGAAGCGAATATTTGAGCCAAAACAGCCAGTCCGTTTGTGATGGTGTATCACCCGTGCAGATGAAGCCAGATTGTCTTCTCCCTTCCTACACCTCTCCAATAGATGGCATCCAAGGTCCCTTTTCTGTTATTTTGGGACCATCAGGCCACGAAGGAAACTGTAAATCAACATCACAGTCCAAGCACAGCCAATGCCTACAGTGTTGATGACCAAGCTCCTGAGGAAGGTGAACCTCTCCTCGTGACTCTTGGAGAGGTGCTGGCTGCTTGTCTCAGAGCTTTCTCCTGCCTGGAGCTTGTGACAGGGACTGGAAGCTGTCCACTTTTCTTGCAAAGTCACCCCTGAGCCCAAACAAGGCCCAAAATCCAGGCTTGCTGGTTTTCAATGCACAATCTTGCATTAAAATATTGTTTATTTTCTCCCTTCCTTTCAATCTCCAAGGAAAGATCATTTGTCCTTCCCACACACTCCATCCTTGCAAAGCAGGGACAAGTAAAAATAAACAACAGCAGCACATTTCTGGGAGTGCGTCTCTGTGTCTGCTCTGACTCAGACATGACCCATGGCGTATGAAAAGGAGACAAGAACCAGTGCAAAAACAGAAGACACGACATGGTGAACATTGCTAGTGCAAGCCAGGAGGTGTATTTATCATTACACACCTGGTGGCATCATGTGGCCTCTTCTGCTGACAGATTTGCTGGTGGTGGCACGAGCAGTTTTGTTTTGCAGACTGTCACAACCCAACACCGTGTCTGGAAACCTGCTATGGCATCCACATGGTCCCCAGGGTCTCTGCCTTTGTCTGGCAACCAGACCTCAAGGACTCAGAGGTCTGGTCCATAATTTCCCCCACCTTTTACCAAAGGCAATCTTAGCTTGTCCCTTAGCTGAGCCATGGGAATTTTTTACATCACCAAGAAAATGACTACAGACAAAACCGACCTTACTGCTGTGTGTATTACCAGGCTGTCGGGAAATCCCATGGGTCGTCGTGTGCTCTGTATGGCAAGACATATGATAGGGGAGCAAAGCATGGAAATGCAGCAGCAAGCGTGTATGCTCTAATCCTTGGCTGTGCTTCCCCACTACTCCAGCCTCCCCTAAACAAAAAGGTCACTTACATTGTTCCTTCACTTTGTCTGCAACAGCCTGACAGCTTTGGCACGACGGTACCAGGCCAGCTCGGTGATGTCAATTAAATACTTGTCCAAGCTTCAAAGATTTTAGCGTCAGACTGGTGCCAGGAGGCGGGCTTCAAGAGGGGACGGCTCTTTGCAGTGTTACTGGGAGCTCATGAAACACATCGTTGTCGATGTGAGACACCAGCGCCGTGAGTTTATAAAGCAGAACGTGCCCAGTCTCTGCGGGATATATTGTGCTTGTGATCAAAAAAAAAAAAAAAAACCCACAAAAAAAACCCAAAAAAGCATTGACTCATTTCTGGTTCAAGTATTCACCTGAAAGAAATAACAAAACAAAACAGAAAAGGAAAGAAGCAATGACGGAGGGGAACTGTCAAAAGCCCCGTGTTCTTCCTCAGCCTGTGAAAAATAACTACTCATTTAGAGAAAGCACTTGAAAAGGGTCATCAAAGACAGTGATGCATAAGATGAAGCAACTTGGTGACTGACGTGTCTGATGCATTATTTCCCCTGTTGTTCCTAAAAACATACCTTTGCACCTCAGCGGCTCCAGCTCCCCGCCAGAGATGGGCGAGCTTTCCCAAACAGGAGCTCGCTCTCATCGAGACGTCTTTCCACAACACCGTAAATCTGTTCCCTGTGCTGCAGCAGGGGGGAAAGGTCCCACCCGAAATCGGGGCCCCGTGTGCCGAGCCGTCAAAGGCACAGGCAGAGCAGGAGCAGGCGGGCCTGAGTCCCTGCGAGCCTGCAGCGAGAGCGGCTGACATACGCGGGGATTTTCACTGATGCTCCTCATTTAATTAGGAGACATAAAGTCTCTGTGGTTTATCTTACAGCCACAGATGAGAAAGCAGGAATGCCACCTCTCAGTTTCTTTTTTCCCACCTCCTGATCTCTTATTTCCATGAATACTATAAAAAAAAAAACAACTTTAAAATATAGTGTTAGAAAGAATTCCAAATCAGAAAACATGCTGCAGCATCACCTGTTTGTCTCTTTTTGTTTGTTTAGTTTCTTTAAATCTCATGCATTCAAAGGCCGCCCCAGAACACAAATCCTTCCCCAGCTGGGATTGCCGTAAACTTCTTAGACATGAGCAGCATCCTTTAGACCCTAACCCCAACCCAGAAGGTGGTGTACAAACAGAACAACAAAGTGGCCCTGACCCACAAAGAGCGCACCTGTTGGCCCATGGCTTTTGTATCAAGTGGATGGATGGGTAACCAGCGGCTGTCACTGCTAGAGCGGAAAACTGCAAGCTCCAAATAAACTGGGGGCTTGTAGATGCAAGAACACCACAGCGCTAGTTTCTGAGTGCCTGGGCTGAACTCAGCCCCTCCTGGATGCTTTGGTTTGAATTGGAGGTCCCTCCTGAAAGACGTATTACTGTTCAAACACAGCTCATTGCTGGTTTCAAAACCAGCTGTGTATTTCCCTGCCTGCCCTGGGCTTAGGATCTGCCAGGCTAGGAAGCCTGCTGGCTTGAAAAGCCAACCCAGACCTACGTTAGGTGAAGGTGCTTGTCTGGAGGATTTTAAAATACTGCCTTTCCTCTGTTTCCATGTATTCGTCCCCTCTTTCCAGGGAAATAAACTGGAAAAACGGCTCGCCGCCAATATCTGAAGAGTGAGCAATTCTCTCTCGTCTCTTAAATTCTGGATTCCTGCTGAGTGCTTTATAAAAAAAAAACCCAAAAAATAACCCAAAAACCAGCTCCCAGCTTTTGAGCCAAGAGACTCCCTGAGTCTGGAAGGCTTCACAAGTAAAATAAAAGATTACAATGAAAATTACTTTCTCAACCACGCTCTACACAAGAAGGCTGCAGAACTGCTGCCACGATCCGTATGCCTTGGTCGGGAGCCCACGGCTGGCCCCTCTCGGAGGCACCGCGTTAGACTCCAGTCCTGCGAATCCCAAGCTGCTCGTGGCTCTGCAAAGATGAAGCAAAGAGCACGAGATCAGCCCCCGTTTAGAGATAGATACTTGTCTGTCTGAAATTTCTCCTTGCTCTGCAATATTAGCAATGCCATGGCTGAGGGATGGGTATGGCCTGGGGGCTGCATCCAACCCAACGGGGCAGTTTTATCTGCTCTCCACCGTGCCATGCAACCAAGATGGGCACAGCACAACTGTGTCTACCTTGGCCTGATCTGCAAACACCCACCTGCAGCTCCAACTGAACATAGAAACTGGCCCTTCCTGCCGCACTTGGATAATTAGGATCAAATCCATCGCAGCCTTAGTTGGTGTGGGCAGTCTTTCTTACACAGCTGGAGCCTGCACCCCTCCCACCTGGCATTTCAAAGCAATGCCCTCCCGTGTCCACCCACACAGCCCACCAGCTCATCAAGGCCCTTGTCTCCACGCAGGGTTACCGCCACAGCCTCTCATCTGGGCTCATCTGATGCAAATGTGCCTTCATTGCACATGCAAAATACCTCTCTGCAAGAGTATTTTCAGCTCCCTGCCTTGGTCAGGTCAACTCTTTCTTTATCCTGATTCTCTTCGCCCTGTTTCCTCCTGGGCAAGAAGGGAATAAGTGCTTTATTTGCCTTCGTTATCTAAGGCCTCTATTGTCCCCTCCTGTCTCACCTCTGATCCCAACCCCATCTCCAGCCTCACCTGATTCAACCTCTACTAGCTGCTGAATCTCCAAGCAAGCAATCTCGTGCTATTTTCCCTGTCTGTCTTCATACTGAGAAAAATCCCCAAATAGAATCACAGCAAGCCCTTGTCGCTCTGCTTCAAACTCGCCTCTTCCTGTAACACCTGCAAAAAAAACTTTGCCTCTGTTAGATGTTCGATAGAGCTGCCCAGCCATGGCGACTCATATTGACTCATCACTTTTTGGTCACTACCTTGGTTTGTCTGGTGTGGGGTTTTTTCATTCTATTTCAAAAAGCAAAAGCTTTTGTTCACCCTTCAGACATCAACTATAGAAAGAGTCCCACAGCAAGGACAGTGACAACTTGCTGCATATCAGAGAGCAAAGTTCAGCCCACCTTAGTTGTCTCTCATGGTGAGCACGGATGAGCCAAATCTGTTTCTGCAGACAGTTGAAGGGACACAGCCAAAACCAAGATGAGACGTCAGTGATTTCCCAGAGTAAAGAACTAGGGTTGCATTGATGGTGGGCTCCACCAAGGCCATGCTGCTGTCCATAGGTCTGCCTAGAGGTTTGAACTCATGCTTTGGCTCCAAAACTACATTAGCCAGCGGGGTGTAAAGCCCTACAGAGCCTGTTGCAGTGTTTCAGTAAGTCTCTGGATTGGGTAGAGACCAGCAGATGGTCACTAATTGCAAAGCAGACCCATTAATGGCCAAATGTAACTGGAAACATCTTTAAGCTATGGCATCTCGTGCTTTCTCCCCAAAGACCCGGGACCTTCCTTTGCCAGCCTCCTGCTGACAAAACCCACTCGCTGTGCAAATTTCATTTTGAAACCATTTTCTGCAAATTAAGAAGGTCTCATTGCTGGGAAGCCAATGACAGGTTGTGCTCTCTGGCAGCCAGGTGTGGTATCCACTGCATCCGAAACAGAGCCAACCCTGCGCTGAGAGGGGAGCCAGGGAGAACCTGCAGCGTGGGGAGGCTATGGTTTCCTAACCCTGGGTAAAGGGAGCCAGCCTGGGGGGCTAAGATTTGAGGGGAGTTTAAATGAAAATTTTCTCCGGTTTTCCAAAGTAATCTTTATCTCCTTTTTTTTTCCTCCCCACTTTCAGCCAAAAGCTGGGAAAAAAATCTTCCAAAAATACATTTCCTTTCAGTTGGCAAATATTTTTCCTCCCTTATTATTTCCTGTTGGTTTGATGAAGAAAATTCTCAATATTTGGAGACAGAGTTAAGAGGAGTGAACAGAAACAAGGGATATGATGCCACTTAGTGGAACATAGATAGATAATAATAAGGAACAATATTCCAACAACCATATTGCAAATTTTTGGTCAATCTATGAGATGGTATTCTTAATTGTGATGTTCACTGGGGACTTCCCAGGGTACCAAGCTAAAGACAAGGGCTGTAAGGCAGCCCATGCTGTGCAAAGCCAGCATAAGTTCCCCTTCCAGTCCTGCAGACGCAGCCCGATGGCACAGGGAATTTTGCAGAAGAGTGGGGAAAATCGGGAGTGCAATAAGTTCGGGGCAGATGCAGATGATTCCAAAGGTGTTGTGAATTGCTCCGTGAGCATCTCACAAGACAGTAAGACCTTGTGCTGTCCAAGCGGTGGGACAGAGAGGACAACTCCACCAGCCCGCTGGATAAATCTGCTCTTGGCTTTCCCTACCAGCCCCCCACCAGGGCAAGGCCAGGATGGTGAAATTCAAAGCACTATGAGAATGCAGAGAAAGGTGCCCAGAAAACAAAACAAAACAAAACAAAACAAAACACCAACCCAAGGCAGGAGCAGCCCTGCAGAAACCCCCAGGCTGACAGGCTGCACTACATCCCGCAGGCAGCTGCCCTCCCCAGGCAGGGGGGACAGACGTGAGCCAGCCGCTGCTGCCCTGCCAAAGCCTGGCTGCTGATAAGGGAAAGCCTCTTATCTCTCCCCTATCCCTCCTGTAAATACTCCCTAGCTCCTATACATCCTGCAGAAGTGTCAGGCCTGCAGAGGCTTTGGTTGGCAGCAGCAATGTTAGCGTGTTCGCCGGCGCTTTACAGTATTTTTAGCTCTCCTGACATTAGAAAGGTGCAAAAAAGAAAAGGCAGTCCCGATTTGGCACATGTTTAAAAGGGATGGGGACCGCCGGGAGTTGCCTGGCTTTTGCAAACAGCGGGGAGCCTCAAAGCAGGACGGTCGCGAGCAGGGTGAGTAGCAACATCCCTTTTTCCAAAGGCTTTGCTGGCTCTACTGTTAGTCCCCGTGCACACGGCTCTGGGTCTCTCCAGGGACACCCGCCACCACACAGACCCACTGGAGTGCACTTCCCAGGGTTTTGACGCCCTTTTGCATTTATTTCATCAGTTCCATCCATTTCCTTGCCTGTACCATAGCAGGACAAAGTGCCGCATCCCCACATGGCATGGCCAGGGTCCAGCGTGGCTCTGCTTTGGTGGCCTCTTTATGGTCCTCCCCCTATCTCCTGACCCACCTCCACCTTCCTCTCCTCAAACCCTCTGCAACCCCAAGAGCTCTTTTCATAGAATCATAGAATGTGTTGGGTTGGAAGGGACCTTCAAAGGTCATCTAGTCCAACCCCCTGCATTAATTAAGGACATCTTTAACTAGATCAGATTGCTCTTTTGGCAACTCACCCCTCCCCACTGCTTTTCCCTTCCCCTCTCCACCCCCTGCCAGGCTCATTACCAGGGGAGGGATGCTGCAGAGGTGTCAGACGGTCTCTCTCTGGAGCTTTTCCACTTGACCCTTTGCACCTCTAAGCTGCTGCCATTACAGCTCGTAGGGGCAAAGCAATTCCTGTACTCCCAACGCTGAAAATGCACAGAGCCGCCGGCAATAATGTTGCCTGGGGTACTTTAAAATTGCACTTATCTGCTTGGAGCTTGGTCAGGGCAGACCAAAACGCCTGCTCGAACGTGAGACGAGAGCCTGCTGTTAGCACAACCATGCCTGGGAAGGCGTGGGGTGCTTCTCCTGTTCAAACCACAGCAGGAGCCAGCCCTTCGCCCTCAGCCCTCTGCAAAGGCACCTCCGGGATGAAACATCCTCTCCGGAGTGGGTGTTTCAGGGATTAACATGTTATCATCCCCGGGGCACTACGGCCCATGGGGAAGTGGCTGGCCGCCCTGTGGGTGCAAACGGAGGTCGCACTAACATCAGTGCTCTCAAAGACCCATCGTCTCCAACCACAGATTAAATTTGTGGGGAAAGTAAGGAAGCAGCAGTCCCCTGTTATCCTCTTCTCTGACAGCTGGCAAGCAGCGATTTAGGGATTTCTGAGGTAGGGGTTGTGTATGAAGCGTCATGTTTAAGACATGGGGAGAGGAAGCCGTTTGGGCTGATATCAAAGTGGTGCTTTTGCTTAAATTTCTTTTGAAGCCATGAACACAGAAGTGACATGGAACTGAAATAAAAGATTTGGTTTGAATCCAAGAAAAAGTGCTCAGATTAAAAAATAAAACCGGGCAAGTGAGGGTTTTCACATTTTCAGTCATCTGGAGAGAAACTGTTTTTTCCAGTATTTCTGAGACTGTGGCTAAGCGCCGAGAGGGCATCTTCCACCCCAGTCCCAAGCTGCTCCCCCCTCAAATGCCATGTGGGAAGACAGCGGAGACACTTGAGCTCAGAAAGCACAGCTGTGGAAAAATTGGGCTCAGAGTCCCCCGGTCCCTCTGACAGAGGGTACACCTTGCCGGAGCAAGCCCTGCCGCAGCAAGAGGAGAAAGGCTGGGTTTCCCGGCATCTGCTGGCTGGGATTTATGTTTTTGAGTTACCATGCCCCAGTTCACGTCAGGTAATGACCATGAAGGATTCAGAAGTGGCCTCTTGCTGCTCACTTAGAAAGTGGCAGGCAAAATCCCTCTCTGCCTGTGACAGCGGGTGTCTGCGCCTGGGGACGGGAGACCAGCCCAGCAGCGACCGCAGCTCACACGCACAAGGACAACTTGAACGTGTCAACAGCTGGGCACGAACAATTCGTCTCTTTGGGCTCAGATGTGGTCCGGGAGTAAATAGAGAACGTACGGCCTCGGCAGGCCATGCAAAAACCCCACGGCAGCGGGGTGGTTTGGGCTCTGGTATGGCTGTCCTGCAAAGAAAAACATCCCATGACCTATCGAGGGGGCATCCTCCCGTTGGGGCATCCTCTGGTTATTGGAGCACCCAGCACTGGATTAACTCACTGGTGCCGTTTGCTTCCTCTCAATGTTCCTACGTGCGTGCGTGGTGTTAATGGGGAAAAAAAATTAATTGGCAAGCGTGGAGTAGTCACGATCTCATATCCCTTCTGGACAAGGCTGTCCTACCTCTGTCAGCCTCAATCCCAGGCAAGGAGGGAAAAAACAGGGTAGCAGAGAGAGGGATGAGTGACATCGCGCTTTCCTGGAAGAGCGAGGCCAGTGCCCCAGTGTAGCTGTTGAAAAGCCAGTCTGCCTCCGCATGGGAGAGGCTGGATGAATGCGGAGAGTGACATTTCTGGGCTACGCTAAGTGGCTCACAGCAGGCTCTGCTATTTGCATTGCACAAATAGTCATTTTATGATTAAAAACAACAACAGCAAATAGAAGCTAAACCAAGATAAAAGTAGCGAGCGCTGTGCAGATGTTGAGGGCATGCAAGAGCTGGCTCTACGCACAGCTTTAACCCCAAAACTTCATCAATCCTGGATTGCACCTTTCCTTCCAGTTTTTCACATATTTTCTCCTGCAGCCTTCTCACTTGACACACCTATATGTCAAGTGTAAAGCAAGGACACAAAGAATGACATTTTTCTGCAGAACTTCAGTGGCAGAAGTAAATCTGCACAAAACAGAAAGATACTGGGTGGGAAGTAGTGGTCCTCCTAAAGGAAAGATTTTCTGCAAGATGTACCTCTCTGGAGCACCAAAACACTTCTTTGTTCTCCTTGATTCCTGGCTCTGGAGGCACAGAGAAATGCTATGGGATTAGTCCTAGTTTCAGGTAGGGAAATTGAGGCACCCGCCCACTCCCTGCACCCACTTACAGACCTTTCCAAAACATATAAATATCTCCTTGCCGTTTCTTTGCAAAAGGAATAACCCTGATTTTTCCATTGCCTTCCAGTGCAGAGGTGTAACTGCTGACAACCCACCACTGATCTCCAATTATGAAAAAAAAAAAAAAAATAGTATTTGCAGTTGGAAACAGGCCAAGAGCTTCTCTGTGGCATTGCCATCACACCTTACCTCTGGAAGTAGGAAAAAAAATCAGTACTTTTGGCTAAACCCAGCTGACAAAATCCTGATTTGCTGTAATTAACCATACAGACAGGGAGGCTTTGGAGTAATCGTTGCAGAGTGCATTCTTCTTTTGAAAAAAATTAATCTCTCTTTCCATCAGCAGACCTCTGTGGTTTCCTCACCCCTTACCCACTGCACAGATGAAGACCAGCTATGACAGAAGCAAATCGTCCAAATCCCAGGCTATCAAAGCAGATGAGCGAATTCCCTCCCATGGCTCCAGGAGTGGCAACTGCCATGAAAAACAAACCACCCAAAGCACATTGAGACAGGCCCATCCCAGGAACCATGGAGAAAAAGCGATGCTGTCCCAGGAAGAAAACATCCTGCCTGACTGGAGGGAAGCTCAGATGTCAGATGTCTGCAATGGCAACGTTTCCCTGGGACATGTTTCTGAAGTGATTTGCTATAAGACCTCAGAGAAACTCCCCCACCAAGTCACCAATGTGAACAGGAACAAGGAGGGGGTGCTAAAGAAAGTCTCTACTACAGAAGAAGTAAGAGTTGAGCCTGAGGATTCCCCCTCCAAGAGGGTTTTCACATTTTGGGCAAACAAAGTTAACAGCAGCAACAAAAGGGCTACCTTCCACAAGCTACTGCAGAAGTCGTCTGTGACTGAGGGAAGCTGCTCTCCAGCCCTCCTCCCTGAGGAAGGGCTTAGCAGCTTGGAAGAAAAGCAGCAGGATAAAAATCCCCAGAGAAAGACCAGGAGAGACCTCTTCTCTGACTCGAAGGTTTTCAGCCACATAGACACACACGTCCTACACGTGAGCCAGCAGGTAGGTCTTGGTGTCCTTCAGTAGGAACACAGATGGTGCCATCAGCAGATGGTGCCATCAGCAGACCCACATCCTAGCATTCAACTTTTCAGCATGTGCTTTGATGACAGCGGTGACTAGGTGGGGCTTTACAGCAAAACTGGGACATCTCATAAGGCCCTGGACTGTGAATTTGTCCAAACCATGACCAAAGATCGCTGTGTGACCTCTGAAGATCTGCTGCCCAGCCAGGGCCCACTGGTGCCCGTTTCCAGCCGGCACCGGTGTGTAGCTGCAATATGCAGTGCTCGCTGCAGCTCATCACTCAAAACCGGGAATAAGGGCTGCTTTCATCACAGGACAGTACTTTTTCAGGGTCCCAAATAGGATTGCAGTGGGATAGAGGGATCCTGGAAACCCTTCTAGGAAGGGTGCAAGGGGGAGAGGAAGGGACTCAGACCACGGTATGCCCCAAGGCGTCCCAGGCTGGGAGATCGTTATCCAGCATGATTCCTGCATAACAAGCACACAGAGCCAGCAACAACCACACAGCCTGACCGTGTCCACCAGCCCCTTCATATCTGTGGCAGCCCAAGTCCTGCTTTTTCTCAAGCAGGAGGCATCAGTTATATCCTCTTTTCAGGCAGTCTGCTGTTATACGATGCTCCCAGTTTCTGGATGCTCAGGAGCCCAGAACGGGAACGCTGAATTTTGTAATTCCTTCCTATTACCTGAACCACGCACTGTTGGTGTAATTTCTCCCCCAGGGTCAGCACAATTTGTCTAAGCAGCGAATGCTGAACCAATGCAGCGCTTGCAGCTTACACGTCAACTCGTTAGCTAGAGCAAAGAGGCACAAGGAATAATTGTGCTCTCCGTTATTGTTGAAAACTGTAATTTGTACCTAGCCTGAGGCTGATCTCCCTTGGGAAGAAGGGTGCTTGAGGATTTCAGAGTCCACCTAGTCTATTAAAAAGAGAAGAGAGTGGGAGGGAGTTGGAGGATAGGAAAAAGAGAGTAATAAATAACCAAAAATACCTCCAAGGCAGTGGGGAGTCATGGGAACAACTTGTTCCCCTGTTGCTTCAAAGTGCTAGCTGCACTAAAACCTGGTGCACTCTGTCTCTTCCTCTTAGCTGTGAATTATTAGTGCCAAGAGCAGCAGTAGAGATGTTTACTGACCTCCTCTGAGCAGGGTACTGCACCTCTGGTGACGACTGCTGCTTGGTCAATGGTGCTGTGGGGACACAGGATTGTCCCCTCTCCTCATGCACTAAGCCCTGATGCCGGTCACCGGGAAGAAGGTGGTTGATGGGAAAGCCCCGGGCAGTGCAGGTGCAAAGCCGAACCTGTTTCCTGGCCGTTTAGAAATAGCCTACGGACTGCTTGCATGCATCCAGCTTAACCGTGTGGAAAAGTCTTAACAGGATCGTTGCCTGTGGAGAAAATGGCTCTGTCCATCAACTCCAGATAGTCTGGTGGAGCCAGCAACTACTGCAACACAAGATGCTCTGACTCATTTCTTCAGGATTCTTAGGCATAATCGGGAACAGGATTACTTGGGAACATTGCAACTCTCAGTCTAGGACCTACTTTTTACCATCTCTGAAACAATGAATAGCATGGACTTGGGCTGAATTTGCACCGAGATGTGCCTACAGGGAAGCAGGTAGCTAGATATTTAGTGGCTAAGTATTATTTTTTTTAGCTTGGGAATAATTCACATTATTTGTTTGCCTAGAAGCTGAACACTCATAACAACCTCATGACAGAAATGCAAGGGACCAGCAGGAGCACCAACATTTTGAAATAGGTGCTCTCCTGGCTGCATTGTCATCTTTAAACCTTCATCCCAAGGAAAACCTTCAGCCATTACAAGTTCAACATTTCCCACAGGCAAAAAGAAGGAAATTTCCATCTATGTGAAACTATCTTACAGATGGCTGGGGCAGGAAAGTCACTGAGGAATGAAATAGCAGGGGCAGGAGTTCAGAGAAATGAGCCGGGCTAAATTTAACTCAGTGGAAGAAAAGCCTGCTGATAAAAATGCTTGTGCTTTCACAAAGGAGGGAAGAACCCAGAAATGTGACTGTATGAATGGGAGGAAAGGGGCAGAAAGGTTTTCTTTGGGGTCAGGTATGGATTAAAAAGTTAGCGAAATTTTAGTGGTAGGGGCAAAAAATCTTCTTTCCACCTATTTTGGTGCATTTTAGAGTGAGGTTTCCTGGCCACAAGAAGAGCATCTGAGCCACAAGTCTGCTCCTCTTCTGCATAAAGACACTGAAATGTTAATCGATGCGGGGCTGGAAACTCACTGTCCTCAGTTAGGTGTTGCAGAGTAGCACCACTGGAGACACCCACCTCTAGGACAAGACCTTCTGGGCCAGAGGACACATTGAACCAGACAGAGAAGGCACCAGAGCAATGACACTGGATGTCCCAAGCAGCTGCTCCAAAGGAACGGGAAATGCCACCTTCATTTTCTCCAGCTTACAACTCCAGCCCTCAGGCTTTTATAAAACCATGCGTAGGAAAATGGGGAAAACACCCTGTTCTACCACAAACAGTGTTTTCGCATTTTAAATTCTGGGAGAAGAAAAATGCAGCCGTGGGGTTTTTGTGGTGTACATTTTCTTTCCAGCAAGCCCGCCACGTGGAGCAGTCACCCACCCAGGCAGTGGTGACACCCAGACTCCCTTTAACTCACCCATCCTCTCCATTGCAGCTGAAGTCTGGGCACACCAGTTTGTCTGTCCAGGCCATCGTTCCCCTGATCACAGCCAAATCCCAGAGCAAACTGGAGGTGGTGCGGGCAATATGGTTCTGGCTCTGCCACAACATCGGTAAGTCTGGTCCCCGTGTTTTGCAGAGATGTGAAAAGCCCTTTCTTCACGTGCCACCTGCTGGATTTAGGCTCTTCGTGCCCTGCAGAATAGAGACTCCACGGTATTCCTGTTGCAGTCATGAATAAAAATAGCCCCCGCGAAGTCAGTAAAGTGCCTGGAGTAGGAATTGGTTCCCACCACAGGTTCCTCCATCCTGCAAACGACACCTGCCTCACTGGCACTCAGGTGCCAGACCCCCGGAGACACCGATAAAGCCCACCTGCCTCCGGTGCACTCGGCTTTGACGCATTGGAGGCTGTTTCCCTGATAATGCCAGTTCGATGCGGCTGAGCTATGCCTGGAAGCAGTCATCTGGGGACACAGGAATCTCAGCACAATGCAGTCGCTTCGTGCTACTTTACCCTACTACATCCATGTGTGTGAGACAATGTGATTCTCACTGTACCTCACTTGAATGGCGCAACGGCTGTTTACATGTGCTGGGAACCCAACTCCCCCAAGGCTTTGGCAATTCTCCGCTCATATGGGGAATTGTCAAACTCTTGAATAACGATGGATAGAAGAGCTGTCATGGCTTCCAGGGTGGGTAGGCAGTGAAGCAGGGTTGGGCAGGAAAAGGAATGGGATCATTTTGGAAATAATAAGCCCTTACGTTGGCCTGAAATTGCATGGTGTTCTCCCTTTCCTAGAATATGATGTGAATGGCTTCTTGGGGCTGTCTCAGAAGATCCACATGCCAGAGCAGGTCCTGCAAACGGGAAGAGCGGTGTGTTCTGGTTATGCCCATTTATGCCAGGAAATGTGCAGGTAAAACTCACCTTGGGCTTTCTTCGCCTGTCCCCTGGAAGATCTGAGGTGGGGAGATACACGTGGCGTGGGGCTTGCCACATAACCAGCATCATTTACCCGCCACATCCTTGGGCGCAGCAGCTGCCTCCCTCCTCCTCCACTTGGATGGAGGAGTAGATATAGCTTTGACAGATTAACCAGAACCAGAGATATGAGGGATGAGGGTTGGGAGTAGCTGTGGGGGAAGCAGGGCCTGGATAAAAGCTGAATTTTGCCCACAGCTTGCACGAGTGGGGCCCTGGCTTTAAGAAGGAGGTGGCTGTACTTTTACCATGCAGGTTGGATTGCTCTCCAAGAAAGCAAGCACAAAGCAGTGTTTGGTCTGCAGTTATTTTCCCTGATGGCTCTCCCTGGACAGGGAGGCAGGTTTGAGCTGTGTGGAGGTCCCGGGGTTTGGCCGAAGCCTGGGATCCCGGGGAGGCCGGTGGTGCCAGCAGCAGAAGAGCAGCCACATGTGGAACGCGGTGGAGCTGGAAGGACGGTGGTGGCTCCTGGATGCTTGCTGGGGTGCAGGGACCGTGGATGCAGAGAGCAGGGTTTTCATACCCAGGTGAGACACCCTTTCCCCTGCTATCACTGGAGACATGGTCCCCAACATAAATGGACAAGGCTCAACCTGGCTTCAGAGACACCCCAGAGTGGCCATCCCAACCCTTAAAATAGATGCCTTAAATTCTTGTTTCACCAGGCCTTGAGCCCCCTTTTCCAGGTACACCCCCAGAGGCTACTTGCAGGAGGTCCAGAGAGCTATTCTCCCCCTCCTCAACTATGGTGGGTGCTCAGGGACCTCATGCAAATGTGGACACTCTACATGAAAACATCTATTTTAAGTGCCTTATTCCTTGAACTGGGGTAGTAACTTTTCAGATGACAACTTCACGCCCTGAAATTGTTTTTAATCTGCAGTGAGTGTCACTTATGAAGTAACAAATCCTCATTTACACAGCAACTCTGCTTTTATGTGGTTCCATATGTAATTACTTGAGATTTCTCAGCCCATGCTAAGCAAATAATGACTCTCATGAAAGTTATTTGTACAATTTAATAATTTCCATTAACTGTATTATGGGATTGCATTTTTAATATTTTTTTTCTCTAATAACACATAATGAAATAATTGGGGAATTTCTAATAGATAATTATCTTGCTGAGAACAGCTTAGAACACCAGTGAGTGTGGGTTGTTTTTAGCTGAGCATGGGGAAAAGAGGAGAAGCAGAATGAAACATCACCTAGAGCAACAGGCAGAGATAACAGCTTCTTGTGGGTCCAACACAGTGTCCTCAAAACATTCAGGTCAACAAATGCAACAAAGACTTCACAGAATGACCCCAACACAAAGCTGAGCATGCATCTGCAGGTTGACCCACTCAGCAAACGCCTGAGCAGTGATGATATCTGGAAAGTCATGTTAGGCACATTCAAATTGGAACGAAGATGCATTTTGTTTCTTAAATCATACGTAAATTCTTGGAAGAGCTTTAAACCAAGATCAGACATCATATTGAAGTATATCCTCAAGTAACAGGCCTTGGTAGAGGAATCATTCAGTAAAATTATCTCCTCTGCAGCTTATTGGGTCACCTTAACTGGTTGCTGGAAGAAGTCTGTTACAGGGCTGGGAACTGTAGTTTCAGCTTTGGGCATCTCTACAGGAAAAACAGGGAGAAAATAAGGGCAGCAGAAAATGAAATGCTAAATGAGAGCTTGGTCCTCCCTTACTGAAGTTGGTGAAGCTCTGATGGTATGGAGGAAGCTCCCTTCCCTTACAGCGGTACATCATGACCTCTCGGGATGCTAAGGGTTTTGCTGCTCCTTCCATGGTATTTTCTCTTCTTACCTTGCAGGCATGATGATTTTTTCTTCCTTACTGACCCTGAGCACTTCATTGAGACCCACTGGCCAGAGGACCCCCAATGGCAGCTTCTGCAGCCCCCTGTCTTGCAGGAAGACTTTGAGCAGAGAGTTTTTAAAACTTCAGAGTTTTTCAGACTTCAGCTCTCCCTCCTTTCTCCAAACACTTCCCTCCTCAAAACAGGTAAATGCAAAGCGAGGGCTAAGTTCTATTAATATAAAAGCTCGCTTGCTTTTAAGAAGCAAGTTTGGGTTGAGGAAAACATTTCTCCTTTAAAAATGGCTCATCTGTCTATTTTTATGCACATGTTTAACATCTAGTAGAGCAGAGGCACATATTTAAGCAATTTCTGAAATCACAGCCATTGTGTGATACTGTGATTAGTAAACTGGGAATTAAGATTCATAAATTATAGTTAAATAAGCCAAATCACTTAAGACCTTTTGTGCCTGGCTTTTCCCATCTAAATTCACCAACAGTAGCAAAATAGCTTCAACGTACCTGAGACACAATCCTCATTGTGTTCATAAGCTGGGGAGGGAGACTCCCAGATAAAACGTGGCCTGAGAGGTTCGTGTCCCGTTTTTTGAAAAGGAAGGGAGGTGGGTGGAGTTGGTTTTCCTTGACTGTAGTTTTATGAGGAATTTTCATGTTGAATACAACATGATCTTCTTTTTACCTAGACACCCTTTGTACATCCATTCCCCGGATGGTCCCAAGAGCATATGGATTTTTCCTGCAATTTATTTTATCAAGACAGCAAGCTAGGAGATAAAGCAATCTTAGATTGAGGGGGGTTGTCAGGCTTAAAGAAAATGAACGTACGTCAGACAAGGCACACTGTAAAGCTTTTGACTGAGAGAGGTTATTAGTTACTCAGAAATCAAACAGCTCCAGTATTTCTAGGATGCTGGGACTTTGCCAAAATGGGCTACCATGCACCTTTTGAGCAGCGAGTAGCCTGTGCAAATCAAATCAAATTGGGAACAGCTGAAAGGTCGATGCTGCCTTTTATGCAAAGTTCGCGTGGTGCTTCTCCACCACAGAACTTCAGAGCATCCTGGGGAGGGGACTTTGTCTACCTCTACCTAAGGTCACACAGCACCTACGTGGCAAATGCAGGAATGGAGACTTGGAGAAACCCCTTTTATGTCCAGGTCACCAGGGAGGCTCCAAGGCATAAAACCAAGCAACACAACGTCTGCAGTCTCAGAGGAAAAACAGGAGATCAAGAGTCCAACCAGTCCCTTCATCTGGGTGCCAAAGCGATAAATTGCAAAACATAGACTCTCACCAAATATCATTAGTGGTGGTACAAAAGCCCAAAGGGAAGAATGAGCAAAAATAAGTATTTCATTATTCTCTCCGCTCCCTACCCTGGTTTTTGATAGCCAAAAGACATAGGGATGGAGCCCAGAAGCAGCTCAGGGCTTTGGGTCCTCGCTGGCCACTAGCTGCCATGAACCAAAACGGACCTGGGGAGAGATGTCAGGGAAGCAAACCTGCCTGGCACATCCCAGCTACATCACTCCTTTGCACCCCCTTGGCTGGAGGAACTCCTGTCCCTCAACCACAAAACTCACTGGGTAACCTGGGCTACAGGCACAGTTTTCTTTTTTTCTCCCAGAACTGAGGTGAAAGAAGATTTTTCTGTTAGAATAGGAAAAAAAACCCCAAACAACCTTTTTTTTTTCCCCCTTGTGAATTTCACATCTTGTGGAGGGAAAGAACTGTATTCCTGGACCTAACCTGAACAGTTTAACCACTGCTATTAGCCTCAACAGCCAGCCCCATATCAAAAGTGCGCTTAACACACCAAATTGTAAACCGAGATTGTGAACCACACCAGATGTCTGCTTCTGTGGATGCAAAATGATGGTTATATTGATCTAGGTTGATGGAAGCCATCCCCTTAGAGGGTACACTTAAGCATCTAAGGCAATCTCAGTGCAAAAACCACTTGAGATCTTTCGTGCAAAATCAGCCTATTTTCCCTCTTTGGCTACTGTGGATCAACTCCTGCTCTGACGTATTTGAGCAGCTCTCACCTGCTTAAAATGCTTAAAAGATTTCGGCCAAGATTCCTCACACGAATCGCTATCTAATGGGAACCGATGGTGGGACACCTTGCAAAGGGACCTGATTTTCAGGAAATACCTGGCACAAATCCTCTGAAAACCCAGCCCTTTTAATTGCTAACATGTCCCGGGCTGTTAGGGTTGGTAACCGCAGCAATGAAGGGCATTCAGTCCTATGGAATTAATACTTTATAAGAACTTAATTTTTCTTTTTATAGAAAGGCAGTCATTGGTGGCATGCTGTAGATACAATAGCTAGGGTGGGAGAGTGGAAGGGAAGCCTTTTAAACAAGGCTTTGAGAAATGAGAAACATGCCTGTACTTTAATAGTGGTTTTTTTCCCTCTAAACAATTAATGCAGCGTACGTTGACCTCCTACAGCACTGAGCGTGCTGACATGGGAACACATCCGCAGCTTCACCTGGCCTCCCTGGAAACCAGGAATCTCCAGCGCATGGCTTGAATTAACTCAATAAAACAAACAAATGTTTGTTTTAAACGTAGCCATTAATTATCTCCTCGGGTCTCCTTCCCAAAGCGAAATGCATTGCTGGCTTCCCTATCTCATCATCGCTGGCTCCGCTGCATACAATGTTCTGTTCTTTTCTTTCTTTCTAAAGATCCTAATACGATGCAGCCGGCCAGGCCAGCAGCTTCGGAAACTAGCATAGAGCGAATTTAATAACAAGCAAACCTGCAGTTAATAAAGTCTGTCATCAGTAATGTCTCCACTGAACACTTGCCAGGAGAGAATTGTTTGCACTTACTGTGTGAGCCAAGTCACAGCTTTAACAGGCAAGGCACAAATAAAACCCAGCCTTCTCATTCTTTTCACATCTCTGTTTCAACCTACCAACAAAAACTGTGGGGCAAACAATGAAAAAATCCAGATTCAAACAGAAAAAGAAAAAAAAAAAAAGCCGTTCCCCCCATTATTCATTAGATTATGAAACACATTTCATAATCTAATAATTAGCAAGGGACAATTTTTTCAGCATGAATCTGGAGTCTTTTGTCATTTTGCGTTAGCATCCAAAACAAATGAACATTGTGCACAGCGCGGGTGCTGATACCAGCCGTGGGCTCCCACAGTGCCATTGCTCAGTACTCCCCTCTCTCCAGCAAAAACGTGGCGAGGATGGGATGGTGCAGAGCAGCCACACTCTGGATGTGAGACGAGCCATCCTTGGGCACTTAGGGACCCTGGGTAACGAAGAGCAGGTTTAATTTGCACAGACCTTGAGGATGGTGGGTTTAAGCACGCATCTCAGTACATCTGTGTGCCAGTGCCAGGCTCTGTGAAGCACTCTGGGATCCTTCAAGGGCAAAAGGACTCCAAGTCTTGTTCTCTGTGGCCATTTTTCTCTTGCTTTTATCTGTACCTGGAGAAAAAAAAGGTATAAAATACCATTAAACCAGGTTTTTCTAGCCAGGCTGCCCCAGTACCTGTGGCTTCACATGGGGTGATGTAGCTCACCACGTGCTGAAAGCAGCCTGCTGTCTGCTGGTTAGACAATCCCGTCTTCTCCAGCGCCAAGACTTCAGGGCTTGCGAAACCTTGCCCTGTCTCCATTGCAAAATCAACCAACCGCCCCTTCTGCCCAGGAGCAGATGGAAATCCCTTGGGAGGGTTTGCTGCACCGAGAAGCACTCTCTGTTACTGCGGTATGGATTTACAAGCAACAAGACATGGCACATGGAGAGTGGGGGTGAAAGGGAGGCCATTGCGACTCTTCTCCTCCATGGTGACCTCCCCTGGAGGTGCTTAATTTCTGGGTGTGAAGGTGGGTTCAGATGGGCTTTAAAGCTGCCTGCTGTGATCCGCCTGGGCGAGCAGGTTGGTTTGCTGTTGGGGAGGCACTGGGTGGTGTGTAGTAGCCCTGAGCAGGAGATTGCTTATGGCCACCCAAGGAACAAAAGTCATTGTGAAAGAGCCCCAGCATTTGCCCACCAACTACAGCACGACCACCTGGTACCCATAATGCATCTCCCCTTTAGACCTCCTGCTCTCCTGTCCTTCCTGGTTAGTGCACACTCCAAGACAGAAGCTTGTGGATTTTTGTGATTTGGTGAAGCTAAAATTTAGAAGAAATATTTTAATAATAATGGGAAAAATTAAACTTGTTCATAAAATGTGGCAGTGATGTGGGATCTGCTACCAGCCAGGCCGGGATATTTTGATCCTCCCAGCTGCTTTGTTGGTTTGACACCACAGTACAAGACCTGCAGCTTAGAGGAATGACTCCAGCTCAAGAAGCCGTACAAGGATTACCCCGTATGGGACAGCATTAGCTTAGTTATCGGGCATCTCAGGGCCCAAAGATTAACTATTTGTACCTGTCCCCTTCATCTCCAGATCTAGTGGTATTGCCATTTCTGTTTCAGCAAGGGGGGAAAAATGGTAAAAGGTGAGGAGGGATCTTACTAAGGTCCTTCAGCAGGTAGGGGCAAAAAGAGGAGAATCAGGTCTCTGTCTCTCATGCAAACAATTTAGGTCAACACTGCAAAAGTAAGTGTCTTACACTACTGATGAAAGTATTGTAAAAGGTGTTTTTTTCACCCTTCTGCAGCCTATGGGGAGGTGTCAGTGATGCTTGGGAGCACCCATCCAACAGAGTTCACCTACCAGCTCTCCAAACTCCACGGCACCACAATCGGAGAGGATGTAGGTGCAGCTCACGGGATGATGACGATGTCCAAGAACAACATGACCATCAAGGTGACTCCCCCAACTACGGGCTTGTTTGACCTCATGATCTTCGCACGCCACGCTGACTCTCAGGACCCGTACAACTGGGTGTGCTCCTATCAGATCCAATGTCTGGAGCCACGCAATGGAGAAAAACTGCCTGAAAACCCATTTCATTTCTGGGGCTTTCACCAAAAGGTGAGAGACTTTGGCATCAAGGAGAGCAGCCACAAAGGAGAGCTGCTTGTTGCTCCAGAGGGAACTTTGCTCTTGACTCTCCAGACATCCCGACCCTTGCTTGCCACATATGACCTGATTAATAAAGATTTAGATGCTGCTCTGAGCAAGAAATGCTTAGCTGCTCAAGCTGAGGAGGAGAAACTGAGTTGCCATGTGCTCTGCCCTTTCCAGGGTTACTACCGGCTCTCCATGTTTGTGAAAGATTTAGAAGGCAGCACCTTCAGGAATGCAGCCAATTTCCTCATTCGTTGTTCGAGGCCCATCAACCAGAACGAACTCTTCCCCTCGGGGCTGAGCATGCACTGCGGGAGCGGGATCAGCTCCAATGGCCATGGCCTCTCCAACCCCAGCCACTCTTCCCCCATCATCAACACCAAGCTGGGGAAGTGCAACATCACCTTCCACACGCCCACTGACGTTGAGGTGACTGCCAGCTTGAGTAAGGACAAAGTCATGAACGCCAAGTACCCTCTGGAGAGGTACGTCCTGGTCACCCACCTGAGGACTAAAGTCAGCGTGTGCGTTGTGCTCCCCGAGTCAGGCATCTACAAGGTGGGGCTTTTTGGGAGAAGCAAGGACCACAAGGACTTTGCCCACATTTGTGACTATGTCATACGCTGTTTCTCCGATCCCAGCTGGCCTCCCTTCCCCAGGGTGTACAGCCTGTGGAGGAGAGGGTGCGTGTTGCTAGAGCCACGCACAGGGGTGCTGCAAGAGCAGAGCTGGGTCCGCTTCAGGATCAAGGTGCCGAAAGCCTACCAAGCTGTCGTCCTTGGGCAAGAGAAGACGGTGCTGCAGCAGACCCCAAACATGGTCTGGGAAGGGGACGTGTTTACCGGGGCTGCAGGGACGCAGGTCAAACTGGCAGCCAAGTTCAACCAGCACTGCTCCTCTCTGGAGGTCATCCTGGCGTTTGAAGTGAGGGGTGGCTCACCTGCCTCCCTGGGGTGTTCGGGGTAAGCCACAGAGGAGTGCTGGATGTGCTGGGAAGGATTAAAAAAAGCCAGGGGAGGAAGCAAACGCTCTCAAAACTGGAGGATGTTGAGGAGACATGGACAAAACTCCCAGAACTTTATGGCATGTCGGGGGGAGTCTGGGTGTTACCCGCAGAGCTTTTCTTCCCGCAGGATATCCAGATACTTGCTGGGGCCTCCTATCCCACTCAGAGATGCTGCCGCCGTTTAAATCAGCACCAACATATGGAAGGCTCCTAATATTTTGCTTCTGTCAGAGGAAACCATTGTTCAGCTTCTCTACAGGAAGGATGTCTCACTGCTTATTACCAGCTTGAATAATTGTTTGGAATGTTTTATTTGACATTTATTCAAGAACTTGGAAACCCGCATAGTTTCTTTCTCTTGAGAGGATAACAACAACAACAAAAAAAAAAAAACCAAAAAGCCCAAACTGGAGCCAACAGCTTCAGATGGTAGCAAGATTTTAAAAACGTAAATATATAGTACACCAAGTAAGACCTCCTTGCAGAAAGACTCTGTGCTTTGGCAGAGGAAAGGGGAAAGGAAGAGATGCTGTATTTTATCATCTATGCCTTTAAAATAGCTTCCAGGTTTTTATTATCAAGGATGACATGTAGATATATACTTCAGAGCACTGACGGCTTAAAATGAAGAGAGGGAGCAGGCAAGGAAGCAGCTCTGTAGCCAAAGCTTCTAATCACTGAGCAGAAAGCACAGGGAACTCTGCTGTGAAACTCTGACACATGCTGCAATGCACCACAAACACCGACTTACTGAAATCAAGCTCAATTTTCATACTTAGGTGGAAGACCATGGGCTAAAAGTTACACAGTGAAAACATTTCTCCATGCCCGCACTGGAATCATGCTTGAAATGGGGATTCTGGTTGCAATAATGAAGAACAAGAACCGTGGGTTATTTTCGGATGCTGCACGCAAGATGGTGGGGGAACACGATCTGCTTTCTTCAGGTTTGGCAATTTAAATTTGACTTGTAGCAAAAGTTCAAGTAGATTTGAACCTTTTCTGGGCCTGAAAATCAGACAATGCAGCTAATGCATCAGGATCCCCATTTCACACCAAACTTGATGGAACCACGCTGACATGTTGGAAGACGCCCTGAAGAACAAAGTACAAGGACTACTTTGAATTAAAGGAAGCACTTGCAGTGGTAGACATAGGCTAAACTCTTGTCTGTGGTGCTAGAGAACAATTGAAGAAGTACGGATCCCTGGATCTTCTCTTCTGACCCACGTTCTGGCTATATGGGGCCATCCACTTGGATGGATATGGGAAAGAAGAACATGGGAAAGAGAAGCATAATGTGACTCAGGTCCCTTGTGCATCTTTCAGAATAACAATAAACAAAAAGATCTGTGCCCTGTGAGCCTGAGCAGACAATCCAGACCCCAGTCCCAAAAGTAAGAGCCTGGAAAGCTGCTGGCAGTCAGCGTTGTCCTCTGAACTCCCACCACCAGCTGAGTACCTTTGCATGCACCTTCCGTGACCAACAGTCTTCTCACCACGCTGTGCTCCCTGAGCAATGGGGATGCTGCCGTGCAGCTCTCCAGACCTCCTCGGTGCTTCCCAACCTGTGCATTGTCCACAGACAGCACCGGTAGTCAAGTTATATCTGCAGACCCAGCAGGCTCCCAAAGACTGTATTTTCGCTTGTGTTTTGTGGAAGCAGTTTGGCTTGGTGAACAAAAATGACTGATGAGTGACATTACTCTCAGTTCCCCCTGCCATCTTCCTCTCCATGTCCTCTTCTTTTCCAGTCAGTTTTGCTGTTAACTGTTCCCAGCTGTGCCCCTCTGACACTCTGGGACCACTCTACGTGTCTGTGTGTACACACATGTTGTTAGCTGAAACTGTCCCATCTTTGCCCAAATTTAAGCAGGCGGGTCATGATCACACGCCTCCAGGGAAAACCCATCTTCCAGCTCAGTGATTAGTTCCTCCTTATCCATCATAATGAGGTCCAGATTAGAATTACCTTGCATTGGGGTCCAAACAACTTATGTCAGAATATAATTACCTGGAGGTGCTGAGAACTTTAATGATACTCCCACGGGGGATTATTTTACTTCAAGGATCTGAAATCAATCTACTCAGATTTCCTCTCTGTGCACACTCGGGTATAGCATGTAACCTATTTTAAATGTCATTCTTATTTAGATTTACATACCTCTAAGCTTGTGCCCAGAGCTCTAGGAGCCTTTGCAATAAACGCGAACACCAACTCTCCAAAAATAACAGCCCTGGGGCAAGCGTCACTTACGAAAAAACAACGATAAGCGAAAGAACAAACCCGTATGTCTCTCCTCCTCTCGCCTCCTCTGCCCAGCAGGATTAAATTAGGTAAAGATAGATTACAACACATACCTGCAGCTACAAAACACACCTAGTTCTGAGCAAATTCAATTCAAAAAGCCATTAGGAGGCCTCCAGGCATGCATCGAGCTGTGGATGGCCAAAAACCGAACAGGAGCGTGGCGGGTTGGACCTGACTGGACACCAGGTGCCCACCAAAGCTGCTCTATCACTCCCTCTCCTCAGCTCGGCAGGGGAGACAAAATACAACAAAAGGTTTGTGGATCGAGATAAGGACGGGGAGAGATCGCTCACCAATTACGTCATGGGGAAACCAGACTCAACTTGGGATAACTAGCGTATTACCAATCAAAATCAGAGTAGGATAATAAGAAATCAAACCAAATCTTTCAACACCTTTCCCCCACCCCTCCTGTCTTCTTAGGCTCAATGTCACTCCTGATTTCTCTACCTCCTCCCCCCAAGCGGCACAGCGGGGTTGGGGGTTGTGGTCAGTTCACACACACACTATCTCTGCCGCTCCTTCCTCCTCAGGGAGAGCACCCCCACACTCTTCCTCTGCTCCGGCATGGTGCCCCTCCCATGGTAAGACAGTTCTTGTGGGGTCTCCATGGGCTGCAAAGGGATATCTGCTCTGCCATTAACCTCCATGTGCTGCAGGGGGACAGCCTGCCTCACCACGGTCTGCATCATGGGCTGCAGGAGAATCTCTGTTCCATTGCCTGAAGCACCTCCTCCTCCTCCTTCACTGACCTTGGTGTCCGCAGAGTTGTTTCTTTCACATAGTCTCACTTCTCTCTTTTGCTGCAGTTTTTTTTCTCCTTTCTTAAATCTGTTATCACAGAAATGCTACCACCATCGCTGATGGGCTCAGCCAGCGGTGGGTCTGTCTTGGAGCTGGCTGGAACTGGCTCTATCGGACATGGGGGAAACATGTAGCAGCTTCTCGCAGAGGCCACCCCTATAGCACCCCCGCTACCAAAACCTTGCTATGCAAATCCAGTACAAAGAGACTGCCCCTAACTCTACGAGCCATCTTGTTTGAGACACTCCCCTACAACAAAAGTCAAAGCAGGTAAGACCAGGAAGGGATGAAACAGAAACCTGCGTACTAAAAATGCGTGCCTTTCTTAAGTACGGTGAGACAGCAGCCACTAACTGGACTGAACTTCTATCTTCTTCTGTGGACACCATATGCGATGTCCACCTAACGTTGTGCCCAGACTCCGTGGCTTTAGCTATTTCCCTGTGCTGTGCCTGTGTTTATCTTATCATTAATTTAAATTATGTTAATACTTGTTTAGGCTGAATTAATCCAATGAGGCTGTATTGTTGAGGTGTCCACGCAAATTGTGTTTTCTTCAGCTTCTTTTTGTGCTTCTTCACTTCAGTGCTATTAAAACCTGAGATGTCCATCCTTTCCAACCTGTATTTGGACTTCATGGGGTGTGCTGGGTGGGCAGTGACAGAGTTGGAGTTTGCAGAAACAAATGGAGATGTGTAGTTAGCCATCAGATTGCAGCAAATGAACAGCAGGACAGTAGGACATGAGTTAAAGCCTTCCTAGTTGCACGCTACAGTTGGGATGAATTGTATGCTCAGGATAAAGGCCTGTCCAGATGTGTCCATGGGTTTTCTACACCAGGAGGTCATGCAAAGCTGCAGTACTACAAGTTAGCATGGCAATACAACAATGCTTAGTCCACCCTTGGAGCAGGTCGTGGCTGTACATACGCGTACATGTGCACTGCATGTTCGTGCACATCATGAACCTGCCTGGTCCAGCTCCAGTGTGAGACCTCCTGGAATCCTGTGCTGCTCCTACAGCTTAGGTATCGAGGGTAGGACCCAGTTGTGGGGATAACTGCACTGGGGTAGGATTCATTGGGTTTGAAAGACCAGACCAGATTAATTGCCTGCACACGATCAAATAAATCCCATGATGAGTATGAAACCAGCACAAAAACTGCTGTACTTTGGTCAATCAGGTTAGAGAATGTGCCAGGAAAAACAGTCCTTACATTGCCCAAATGTCCTCAAAATACGGAAAGATGAAAAAAAAAAAAATCTGCTTCAAGTAAAAAAATCAAGTAGATTTCAAACTTTTCCTCTTTGGCCTGACAACTGTGATTTCATGGCAAAGCTGCAAGAAAAAAAAAAGTGTATAGACAAGAATGTATGTAAGAAGTGTATTTCTCAAAGCAGAGCTAAGCTTTTTCATAGAGTCACAAGAGACGTGTAAGTGAGAACAGTCTTGTTAAGCAGGTCCCTGGGGATCTGGCTGGGAAGATGAGTGGGAGGGAGGAAGGGTTAAAAATATTTTTCAGAGAAAGCTTCGCTGCGGCTTGTGTCTCCACAGGCTGGCGTACAAGAGGGATTGGAGATAAACAGACTTCTGCTGGAGATACTGTTCTTCTCCAGACTGGCAACGTAATATTGATAACGCAGAAAAGATGAATGCGGAAAATCCCTGAAGTATTAGGATATAGCACAAGTGACTCCAGTAGTGGAAGCCTCACTTTCTGCAGAAAAAGAAAGGAAATGATGAGCAAGCATTTCTGCACACGGCAGGAGAGAGGCCTTCCAGAGGCGAAGGCTGGTGGGAAAGCCACAAAGGGCATTTCTATAACAACAGAACCGAGAGATTAGCTCCTGGGTAGGCTAAGCACTGGGCAAACATATCCCCCAAATCCCACATTATTAAGGATTTAAGCTACAAACCCATTTTACAAAGCTATCCGACCATGGACACCTCGTTAGCATTTTCGTGACTGCAGCCAAAGATGTTTCATCTCTAGGAGCTGCAAAAACACTTCACCATGGGACGTAAGTTGGGCAAGAACAAAAGGGAGAAGGAACAACCTCCCATTGTATCAAAGAGCCAACCTCCTTAGGAAAGACTCGCCAAGACCACTGGAGTGATGAGAAAACCATGACATCACATTTACAACATTTTTTCTTGCTTTACCAAAGTCTTCACTGCCCTGGCTCTGCTGTTTTCCATCTGTGGGTACACTGCGTACTCAGTACACACATGAGAAAAGGACTTCTGCTATCAACCGTTCTGTTTACCACGAATAAAAGCGCGGTAACCAAGGTTACTTGGGGTTTGCGCCTGTGATTTTTGTTCCCAGAGAAAGAAATATTCCCCCTCCCTCTTTTGGTGGTGCACTGACAGCATATCCTCAGATGAAACAAGGCTCCATTGTACTAAACCCTGAGCGCAGGAAGACGGGAGCCCCTGCAACAGGACCTTGCAGCCAAGAAATAAGCAGGTACCCTGGGGTGAGGAGCTCCAGGGGTTGGCAGCCTACACATAGTGGCTGTGAAGGCCAGTGCCTCCTGGGCAGTTACCTCCAGGACAAGCTAAGCTGTCCCCCAGACCTTGCTGCAACATCTCCAGGAATGGTGTCACAGCCCTGGGAAAGTCCTCTCAATTCTTCCTAGGACCTGTGTTTGCAGAAGGCCACTTGGGCTGTTACAGCCGTATCGCTAATTAGCTCTGTGTCTTGAGGGGGGTTTGATGCAATAGCTGTCTTGGATCAGACCAAGGGTTCACCAAGGCCAGGCAGGAGCCAGAACCAGTGCTAGGGGAAATATTGCAGCTGTACAGCGACGGTCGCCTTGCCTTACCCTTCTCGTTTCCAGCAATCTTCGGTCCCTGCCCTGGCACACACCAAGTTTAGCTCTCTCTTCTACTGCTTACTGGCTCTCGATGGAACGTTTCTTCTACAAATCTACAAATCTTTCTGGACCTAGTTATACTTTTGGCTTTGCCCCCAGGAAGATGTAGCAGGGAGTTCCTGAGCTGAACTGCAGAGTGCACAAAGGAGATCCCAAGGAGGATCCTGGTAGTTAAACCCAGCCCTGCCGGGAAATACTGCACTGCTTCTGGAGGTCAACTGCAGCAAGGTCTTCTGGTCTCGAGGCAGTTCCAACTGCAAGGAACCATAAGAACTGACTTAGTCCTTGCATCTACTGATGGAGTAACAGTAATGCTGACTATCCGGCTGGAGGAATGTTGCGTTCTCGTTACTGGGCATGACAATGAGTTTGGCTAGCTGAGTACGATCTAGCCAGTCAGGACTAACCACCCATGAACCTCATGGGAAGAGGCTGGCAACAAGGGAGCCAGTGGTGAACAAACCTCCTCGTTCGGCTCTTTAGCCCTGATGGACCCTTCCTGACCTTAAATTCCAGGGATAACCTAGCATATCTCTGGTTTCCTATTTCCAAGATATGAGAGAGGACATAAGGGAACATACAGCTTCTGCACACAAACCTTTGCTTTATATACATAGTAGAAACAATTTTTTATTTATTTTTTTATCGTTGTGGTTAGGTTTTTCTTCTCCAGAAATACTCCTTTCCTTGGAGAGCTTGGTCCCCTGTGGTCAAGAGGGCATCACAAGAAGGAACAGCCAGGCTTGGGGTCTGTTTTCAGGTCACATTATTGTTACAGTCCCAGCTCCTGTGTAAATTCTGGGTTTATTTCAGTATCGCCTTGCTAGAAATGTGCTTAATCTGTTCTTCCCCGCCCGCCAAGGCCTTCCCCAAAGACAGTCTGAATTGAACACTTCAGGTATCTCAAAATGAGAACAAAACATAGCTCAGATCCCAAAAATAGCTGCCATCAAAGAGGTAACACAGAAGCCAGGAAACAGCTGTGCACTTTGTTTTCTTTCTCCTATATTCTTTTTAACTTCACTTGGGAGGAGGACAGAGTAACCTCTGCTTCTGGCCTTGCAACGCTCTGCTAATTTGGGGGAAGGGCTCCATGCAGGGATCTGCAGCCCTACATGACTTTGGACACGTGCTAGGGTCTCTCAAGTGCCTCTGACCTGGATCTGCCTGAATCAAGGCTATCATCTTCCTCCTTACATCATCTGTAGGGTCAACTAGAAAGCAGAAAAGCAGAGTTTTGGTGCTCAGAGTCTTCTTTAGCCGACCGTTTCTTTCCAAGCCAGAGGGGAGATTCGCTCAACATCTTTTCCCCGTTATTTTGCTTTCTTTCCTGCTTTCCTCCTACGGGAGGCAGCTCTACAGCAGCATTCAGGCTAAGTGCAGAAGTGATCAAAGTCATCTCTGTGTGGTAGAGCTGTCCTGAACACATCCATGGAAAGAAGGATGAGTCCGCACGAGCACCGCAGATGGGGGAAGCAGAGCGGGAAGGATGAACCCAGAAGGTGGCAAAGCCGTGCAAGCTAAGGGCAGCCTTCAGCAACCCTGGTGCTACCAGGCAAGCCGCGCGAACCAGGCATGATACGGTGGCAAGAGGCCGGTGACAAAGCAAAAGTGCAAACAACTCAACACCAGGGCTGTACTTTGAAACAGCAACCATCATTTCTCCCAACAACCCAGCACCTTTTCTTTCTGAACAGGGTTCACCTGCTCCCTTTTCTTCCATTGGAAATGAAAGAGGAAATCTGTCTGCATATGATACGTAATTAATTGAAAGACTCTGACATACAGAGACAAAAGAAAAAAGAAAAATAAAGAGGAAAAAAATTCAATTCAATTAAGTTACAAAAATTAATCTGTGGCATGATGCCCTGGTTGACAGGTTGAGACCAGCCTTCTGTAGGCTTAAGTCTTGTACAAGTATCCAATAACTCCTTCAAGGGCTGACTGACAGCCTCAAGGCTTGCTGCAATGCATTAAGGAATGCCTTCCTCAGGTAAAGCTCACAGCATCCCTCACTTTTAACGAACTTCCCTTTTGCCTTCAAGCACAGCAACGTCCAGCAACCCCCCTACTTCTTGGCAGGGGACTTTGGGGGCGACGGTTAGGAAGGAGAACGTAGGCAGGGACAGCATTGCATGGACAACTGCACATCCAGAGCAGAAAAACAGGGAATTAAACAATTACAAAACCTCTCAAATATCCAGATCGCAAAGAAAATACTGATTTGCTCCTCACCATCCTGGAAGTAGGATAAAGTGTAGATTGCTAGCCTGGACAGCAATGGGAAAGCTGCTGAGAGAAGACCCAGACAGAAGACCATGAGCCCCAAAACAAGCGTCTTCATGGCTCAGCCTTTGAAGGCTGTTTGCAACAGTGCACAAATTGTGCTTGAAATGTCAGATGGGCAGGGCTGCTGAAGGCAGAAAAGGGATGAGAACACCTCTGTGGTGAGCAAGAGACACTTGGCCATGGCAGACTTGCTGCAGACAATCAGAAAAGTTCACTTACAACAAAAAGTTGACCCAAGGCAGGGGGAAAATGCCTTCCTGGCCCACTCTAGCAGCTGTCTTCCCCCGCAGCAGGCTTTGCCAAAGGAATCCTCCAGGCTGCTTTTTGCACACATTAAAAACTTTGATTGAAAACGATCATTATTTTCCTACCCTCACCGGCTGCCAAGAGGGTGAACTCAGCGCTGTCTGTGAGCCAGCTGAATCAGAAGCTCTCTGAGAAGTGAACTCCTCCGTGCATCCCAGAGGGACCAGCAAGTTCAGGACAAAGTTTAATGTATCTTGAATGACGTTGATGTGTCCCTCCTCCGTTACCGTGTCCCACGGCATCAGGTAGTGGTCTGCCATCTAGAACTGTAAGGAAGAAAACTTGCAGTTTGGGTCTGGTTGAAGCAGGAAGGAAGAAAGCAAGCCCATGGCTCTAGGCACATGAAAAGACATTCACCCTGCTTCCCAATGCTGTAATCCCTTCCTAGATATCAACACCCTGGGCTTGCAACATTTCTGGTTTCCGTTCCTCCTACGAGAGATGAGCTTTGCCCTTCATCGCTGCTACGGGACACCATGTCCATCCCAACAAGGCACCACTAAGGTAGGTTCCCACCAGGCTGACGCTGCACACCTCGATGCTTCCTAGCAGTGAAATCCTGACACCTTTCTGCCCCACACCCAGCAAAGCAGCCCCAGTGCCCCATTGGGTTTTCCTGCAAGGGGAGTCAAGGCAGAGACTTTCCTTGCTTTGGTCCATTGATCTGGGCTTGGCCTCATGCTAACAGTATTGCAAGGTGCTGGGTAGATGCAGTTATGTAGACATTCATGTCCACGGGTTGGCCTTTAAAGGTCCCTTCCAACCCAAACCAGATAAGGCCATAAAGACACCAGTCTCTCATGTCTCACACTACTCCAATGAATCCTAGCAATTAGCCATACTTGACTCACCACAGCCAATCTGCCCCTCTTCACTCCAGGGATGTTGCTCTCATCTTTCGTCCACTTTTGGCAGACCTGCACCAACCACGTTCTCACATCTGGAGCGTATTTCCACTTCATTACTGAATCAAACAATAGTTTGCTTGTTCACACCGAAGTCGGTGGGAAGCAGGAGCATGGAGCTCCTCAGGGTCCCCGTCAAGGACAGCAAAACCTGACGTACAGCCCCATTACCAGGGGGATCAGAGGGATCACACCACTCTTTCCCAACCTACACAGGTGATATCACCCCAAAGCTGATCTACAGGTGTTTGCTGAGGAGTGTCACCAAGGGTTTGTTATTTTGTTATTAGTTCGCAGGAGCTGTGCTGCTGCGTGCGATGGGAACTCCAAGTCAAACTGCTTGGCTGTGCCAAAAGGCCTCCCTCTTCCTCCTCCTGGGGTCTCCCTTCAGGCTCTGCCATTCAAGAGGGAGGCAAGTCAGACGCAAAGAAAAGTTTTTTTAAGGAGGAATAAGGCTCAGGTGGATAAAACTCCGTGGTTGGATGCCCCAAGGAGCAGCAGTGACCTTCTCTTGGGGCAATGGGGATAAACAAGATCACTTTTCATGGGTCTTCCCATCCTTCTCTTCACACCTTCTCCTCTCGCTCTACGCTGCTTTAAGCCCTTTAATGACCACTTAGCTCGGATAAGAGGCTGAAAGGACTCAAGAGCCAAAGCAATGCCCACCACAGCGATGATGAGAGGGGGAAACCACGCTTCTTTCTGCGCCCACCCCATCCTCTCACATTCCCCACAGCATTCCATCCACAGGTGCTGGCTTGTGCCTTTGCTTTGACCTCTCTGTGGGCCATCATGTTCCCAGGAAAGTTTATTGTTAGAGCTTGCATCCACCTAACCTAACCAAACAAACAGCCGCTAGCGGAAGGGACACCCTTCCCAAACCAAGTCAAACCTATAATGTTTGTGTTTCATTTGCTTTGCAGCACTGATTTTAATCTGCAGCACAGACCAAGCAAGTACAGTCATCCCTCCCCTGCTTCCCTCTCCCATTTTAAGGAGGGGAATGTAGGGATTTTACTTATTTCTCTGGTCTTGCAGCCAGAGAGAGATGAAAGCCACAGGCCTTTGCTTTGAGAAGGGAAGTCTCTTATCAGGCTTTCTCTGTCACGACCACATCTCACTGGCAGGGAGCAGGTCCTTGGGCAGGGGCACAACATTTAGCAGATTTATTTTAGGGGAAAAAAAAGACGTAATTCAAGGAGCCTTTTAGCCCCATCTCCTGAAGAAACAAAGCTGCAGGGAATCATAGATGGTTTGAGTTGGAAGGGACGTTTAAAGGTCATCTAGTCCAACGCCCCTGCAGTAAGCAGGGACATCTTCAATAGATCATGTTGCTCAGAGCCCCGTCCAACCTGACCTTGAATGTTACCAGGGATGGGGCATCTGCCACCTCTCTGGGCAACCTGCTCCAGTGTCTCACCATCCTCATCGTAAAAAATGTCTTAAAGAGAGTGGTTTGTATTTTTGCCACTCTCCGTTAACACCTTCTGAGCTCCTGGACAACCTGAACTGGGCCTGAAGGAAGGGCTCAAGGCTCACATAGCTCAGCAGTTTCTGCAGAGGAAAGAGGTCTGAGTCGTGCCCAACACTGGGCATGTGTCAATAAACAGCAGAAAGCTGGAGCCAGCCACCCTTGCATCCCTGCCCCAGGCTGGACCGGCAGCTGGGAGGTGGGGGAGGACACGAAGATGCTTCTCTGCGAGGAGGATGGCTGCTGCGTCCTCTTTCTGCCGTACTCAGAACCAGCCAAGTCCAGGAACAGCAAGCAATTTCTTCATTTTCTTCCTAAAATTTAAAGCAGAAATCGTTTTCTCTGAGGCAAATTCTAATAGCATCTGTAGTCACTAGTGCACATGAAGATGTGTGTTAGGTAGGTGTATGTCATCCTGGTGGTAGGTTCAGGATGGAATACACCGAATAGGGACAGGTCAGCTCTGACAGCACAGGACATGTAAGAGGCACCGTAACTTGTAATTCTGTCGTTGTAGTGTTCTTCGTGCCAACAAAGGGAGAAGGGATGTGTCTGCTGGTACAGGATGAACTTCAGCCCTTATCTTAAGAGGTTCCATAGGGAAATGCAACAAAATTCTCTATTGTTGCACAGGAAACACATCTTTCAACAGTCTTCGGCATCAAACCTGCCTCTGGGACCTTCCCCGCCTGCTGGTGACATGCCTTCTGACCTCAAGCAAAGCGCTTCCTCCCCATTTCCCCACGACGTGGCAAAGCCTGCAAATAGCCTCAGAGCATGGAGAGGGCAGCGGCCCCCAACCCAGCACCACAGCCGGGAGGGTGGATGAAGCTTCCACATCCTACACTGGGTTTTAGGAAAGAGGAGGCTGATGTAGAGGGTGGGCACATGGGGCTAGGACCTGCTTTCCTTCCTGTGCTCGTACAGCCCAAGCTCCAGCAGCAGGACACCGAGCACACCCTGCATATTCGCAACCCTCTGACTTCAGAGACAACCCAGGCAATCCCACCCAACTTCCAATTTGATGCACACAAGCCACTTGAAATATTCTGCATCGGTCTCCAGAAGATCCTGCAACCCATCCTTATGTCTCCTATAGCCCCCCCTCTTCGCCAGGTCCTCAGTTACTCTTTCTCTGGGGTTTCCCAAAGCAAGCAGAGGCACAAGGAAAGACCATAGGCAAAACCAGCTCTTAGGCTGACAAGATAAAGAGTTAAAGTAGCAAAGCAAAAACTTTGGAAGAAAAACCGTTATGTAATAAATCAGATATTAGAAGGCAGGAAGGTGTGCTATATAGAGGAATCAAAGTCCGGAACAGGATGTATATAAAGCAAATATTGAACTAACTTTGATAACAGAGAAAAATAGAAGATTTTTGGTGGGGTTAACCGAAGGCTCAATTTTAACTATTATAAATTTCCTGTTTTACTCGTGTCGGGTGGTTTTACAGTGATCTATACAATACATTGTGTGCCTAATGATTTCCTAGCCATGAATGGGTCACTCAGATTTTACTTTCCATGCTTTTTTTTTTTTGGTCTGTCCTGGAGCAATAAAGCTATTGAAATCATCCAGGCCTTGCCCATTGGGTGTTTTCTTTCCTACCAAGACATCAAACTACCCTGAAGGTTTATTTTAAGCAAATTCAATAGGAGGGATCACACAAGCACCTTGTTGAAAGTGTACAATGGGAGCCGAACCCAGGGCTATTCAATTAACAAGTGCTCCATTTTCATGCTATTCCTGTTGTGAATTCATTTCTTTAATTAGGCTAGCAATTTATGAAGCTAACAAGGCACCATTTGTCTGCAGACACGTAGGCAAAGTAATTCCAGATCAATCCACACTGGAAGGCAGAGGAGCTCATGAAAAGCTAAGCAGAACTGGAAACCTCTGCAGATACTACCAGACTTGTCAAAATGAAAGAGATAATTAAGAGCAAGGATTGTGGCTAAAAAAACCCTGACTCAAGGGATATGTCTGGATTAATCTGGGAGAACCAAACTCATCTCTCTTAGGAAACAGAACTCATCAAGTAGGCATCCCCATTATCCATTCCCTTTCAAAACATCCTAAGCTTTACATTAGTTGAGGGTTTTGCACTTCACCTGCTCCTATTAGTAAGGGAGACCGATGTTTCTGCCATTCATTGGAGACCTTCCTCCCAGCATCTAATCTGCACTTTCCCTTGGCCACTGCATGTCTTCTCTGTTCTCAGGACAAAGAAAGGCGCATTTTCAGTGTCCCTGGCTGAGACAGGATCTCCATCCACCCTGGTCACTCTTGCTTACACATTTTTGGAGTATTTATTTTCTGATCACAAGTGACCTGAAAAGCACAGGCTATCCCAGTGATCTACAGGTGTCTAGGTCATCCCCGACCACACTGGAAATTCTGGCACCATTCACATCCCAGAACCTATTTTCATTTTTCAGAGATGCTTTTGCATTAGCCTCACATTTAGCTTTTCTTCCTCGGTGCTTTGAGTGATATGAGCTCAAATCCCTCTATCAAGATCTTCATGATTATTTGATTTTCAACGGTACTCCTCAGTCCTCCATGTCATTCTCTGCATTTCTTGACCCTCCCCTCTGTCTGTAAACGTCCTCTCTACATCCTTAGTAAATTTACTGTATAAAACCTCTTGTGACTGAGATAATTTTCATAAAAGTATTCTCTGCACTTGTTCCTCATGAGCTCTACCACATAACCTTCCCTCAGCCCAATTCTCCTTGGAACACTGAAACACTGACCACTCTCTCATCAAACTTTCAGCCAATTCCTGACTGAGCTTGTGATTCTTCCACCAACCCCCCCTTATCTCCAGATTTACAGCTTCCCATCTTAAAAACATACCAGATGTATTGCCTAAGTTCAAGTAGGTGAGAACTTCCACATTTCCTTTGCCTGAAAATGGAGTTATTGAAGGAGAAACTCAAGTTCATAAGGAACAGTCTGAATGATAAGGGAGATACGTCAGCTAACCTCATGAGGTCCTTCCTAAATGAGATTTTGCAGCTCCTAGGACACCCACCTGTGCATCCCTTCCATCCCTGTCTGTAGGCAGTAAGTTACTTTGGACCAGAAAAAAAACCAAGCCAAACCAAACTCAATTTTAAGATTTTTTTTTTTTTTAAAGCAGAGAAGATCTTGAGAGCGTCAGCTTGATCTTGCCTGACCTGACAAAACAGATTTTACCTTTTATGTTCCCCATGTCAGCACTGAAATGTGGGTATAAGACACATTACGTAAATACACATCCCTCAGCTGGCCAAATTTGGAAGCAGCAGAAGGCCAGGAGCCTGGGGCTCAGCTTCAGGTATCCACACTATGGGTTAGGCAACCCAAGCTCCAACTTAGCTCTGCCTGAAGATCCCACCAGGTGAGATGTCCTTTCATCTTCCCTTGCAGATGGGTCAGAGGCTGAAATAGGGAGATGCACAGCTATTCCCAGAGAGCCTCCTTCGACGGGAAGGGGAGGAGAGAAGCCCTCAAGTTTAAGGGAACTGGAAGAAGGACCTGGGGAGGAAAGGGACCCATACCTTTGAAGCTAAATGGTGGTGTGAGAAGAGTAAATATATATTATCTGGAAAGTTTGATTCTGCTCCACAGTGAGTATAAGGAAGGGGAGAAGAATAAGCCACTTAAAACAAGCGAAAAAGGATGCACCTGCACAGCCCCTTGCAGGAGCTGTATCAGCGAAGTGACCTTCTTTGACCTTTCTGTTTTGTTCCTGAAAAAGGAGACCGTAAAAGTGGACAAGCTTCCAAAGCGTGCTCACAAGATTTTAAACCTGTTGCACACTCCCCCTCTGAAGTTTTGGCTGCTAAAAATAAATCGACATTTCAACAGCCTCAGCCTGAAGAAGAGCGCTGCAGATTAGGGCCCAACGCGAAGGCAACAGGGCCAGGCAGAGCCGGCAGCAGGTGAGATACAGCACGGAGTCAGCGGCACTGGTTTACCCAGAGTGGGGCCAAGGGGGTTAAAAAACTGGAGGAGGTAAAACAATCACACCTCGGGTAATCTCCTGCTCAAAGCTTCTACTGCTCTTTGGTTTTGTTAATGCGCAAACGTAAAGATATTTCCTCTGATCCTCTAACACAACAACAGAATAGACGATTCCCAAGTTGAATTACCAGAAGTTTCCCCCAAACACTGTTTTCTTGTATGATTTGTTGGTGTAGCTTCATACTTTCAGAGACACCTGAAATCCCCCTGGGTTGCAGGAGCTATGTCAGTAAACGTTCACAAAACTGAGGCCACCAGGAGAAGAACCAAACTTGAGTCTCCATGGAGAAAGCACTGCTGGCTCATCGGGCGACTCAAGCCTTATCGATTATGAGCACCAATTTTGGAAAGTTTTAAGCTAAGCATTCTTGGGATGGAGAAAAATGATTTTCCCATATTTTTGCCATGGAAAAATAATCCAATAGCATGGATTACTGCACAGGGGGCAAAAGCTGCGGGTAGAAAGGCACATCTGCGTCATATAGCAGAGTCATAGGAAGCAGAGAAGGGGGGAGATCAGTAGATAGCAGAGCAAAAAGAGGCAATACAGTGCTTGCTTTAAAAGCTTCCCTGCAACAAATCTTACAGTCCATTACAAGTGCACACAACTACTAAAACTGTGAAGACAGAAACTGGTATCTGCAAAGCAAAAAAAAAAAAAAAAAAAATCAACTCACTCTGTAGGTGATGCTTCCTCCTTTTAAGCGCTCCAGACACCTCTGTCGCAACACGCCTTTGTTAAGCCCAGGGCTGACGTCCGCAACACGTACTTGGATAGAGGCACAAAAGCGACAGATTTGAGCTCTCAACTTGGTTAAGCACCCAGCACAGCCGACTGCACCTCGAGGGTGCAACCAAAAGTGCGCCTAGTATCACATGGGCGCACAAGAAAGCTGTAATTCGTGTTTTTGTGGAGGAGAGCATCCTGAGCTTAGCCCAAAATGATTGCTTAATACCATGTCATGTTCACGGAGGGGACCGTAATTAAGCCAGCGGTCTCCACCACCAGATGTTCCAGCAAGTCTGGTAAGGGACACGTCTCTCTTCTTGAAAAGAAGAAAAAAAAAAAAAGGCCCAATACTTCAGTATTGGGGTAATTTTTAGAAATTCCCAAATCACAAACAGCTCACCACTTGTCATACCATTTTTCTCTTTACACTCCAGCTAAAAGGGCTGTTACGAACAGAGCTGTAGAGACGCACTCCCCCAGGCCAGAGCTCCAAAGAACTACACATGCTAAGCTGGCAGTTTAATTTCTGCGGCCTTCCTGTAAAAGCATTTCTTTGCAAAGAACATCTCTTAAAATCATAGTAAGATGACGACTGTTACATTTTAATGATCAACCACAAACTGATCTCAAGTTAAATCGTGAAAACCCAAAGTGAATGGAAGATGCAGAAACCAAGGCAAAGGCAGCAAGCAGAGCTACGCACCAGAGAAAAGAGCAAAATTCTCACTTGAAAGATAATCCAGGCAGGTTTAAAAAAGAAAAGTAATAAACAAGTTGCTGCTTTCCCCCCCACACCCCCCCGCACTCACCTTCAGCAATTTAGCTGCATTTGAAGAGCATCTTAAAAGTAACTGCACAGTAAGACGTGCATAAAGCCATGGGCTGGGCTGAGACTCTAGATTTCCCTACTCAAGCACCTGAGGGATGGTGGAAACCCTCCCAGTTACTTGTCCAGCACTACAGCCTAGCCCAAAGGCTGGTGTTGAGAACATCCACCCGCACGACAGTAGTAACAGAATCCAAACAGAATCCAAAATGACATATTAAACTATTTTGAGGGGTCTGTAGTCTAATACAGAAATGAAAACTGGCTGCTTCCTTCGGACAATCGCTATCTAGCGCTACAGGAGTTGTTTAGTGTTGTGCTGATGGTGCGTAACACAAAGTCAAAGGAAACCGCACGTACTCAGCAGTTCAAAATCAGTGGACGCAACCCAAGTGCATTTACAAGTGGAAGATGCTTTCCAAAGCTAGCTGCATAGCAAGGCAAAACTCCTGGATTTCAGTCAAAAGTCCATGCATTGGAAGCTGCTATTTCTCATGTGCGTACCCAGAGCACACAAAACCAGGCTGAATTTTTACATAAACGGTTCATAAAAATCAATAGACCACAACATCTTCTCATTAAAAAAAAAAAAAACAAAAAAACAAAAACAAACAAACAAACCATAAATGCAAAAGCATTGTCAAACAGAGAAATCATGTGCAGATTCAGCCTAATCAGCAAACTGAGGTGACTCATGCCCAGCCTCCCACTCAGCGGCCAAGGCAGAAAAAGGAGGGTAAGGTGGGATTGCCCCCTCAATGGCAGCCCGATTTCAGATCAGTGGAAGCTGATCTTGAAACTGCGTCCTCATTTGTATGAATACAAGGAGTGGGATTTAGCTCCTGCGTTTGTGTATGTGCAACCATCAACTCACGCTTCCCTACAGTTGCTGAAAGACAGAGAAAGCAGGCAGGAAGCTGATTAATATCCTTCATCCAACAACTAGTTTCAAATTCTACCCAATTAGAAGCCCAAGCAAGAAGGTCTAAACGTAAAATAGCAGCTTAAAAAAATCCCTTCAGTCTTTACATTTTAGTTTGCATATAAATGAGTCACCTTTCTGCCAGTTTAGAAAACTGACAGATTTTAAAAGAAAACCGCTCAAAGCTTAAAAAATTAAGTTAGGAAATAGTTTATTAAAGAAGCCAAAGACAGATGGCAGATGGACACTGTTTATTGGTTCTTTCCATCACATCCGAGTTACAGGTGTAAAAGTCACACAAACTGCAGGTATAAACATGTAAAACAATATAAAAATAAATGGAAAGGTAATTTTATATTTACTGAATCAAGTTGTGTAATAAATACAATAGGCAAAAAGCTTCAATCACACAATTCAGTTTAACTGAAGTTACAGTAGTGTTTGTAAATACAAGTTTTTAACTTAAAGTTGCAAATATTAAAGCATTGAGAACTAGTATAAAAGTGAATTTTGGCACATTGTAAAGTGAGAAGTGTTACATTAGTATCTGACTGTTGTGTAAAAATGAAGCAATTTCTCACTAGCTTTCTGAGGTACATTTTTAAACAATCTAAAATTAGATCAACAACGTGGTTCTAACAACTCACAGTTTACAATTCACTATACTAGTTACAATTTTTCCCTTTTAAGAATACCAAAGTATTCCAGAGCTTAAATCTGTGCAAATTCAGAAAAGTTTCAATTAAAAAATAACAATAATAAAAAACTTATTAGGGAACTTTTACGTGCAACTTAAATGCTCGCTGCAATCACTTTTGTTAATTGTAAAGTGTAAAACTGGACTAATACCAAATTGCACAGCTTAATATAAAATACTCAGAGATTGCAGCGCAGTTCAAGTTGCAAACGTTCCTCTCCTAAGTTTATCACATTTTTCTCCCTATAACTTCAGTAACTTCTGATCACACTCATTCTCAGTGAGGGGGAAAAAAAAAAAAAACACCACCACAAGCCGCTAACATGAAGGTCAGCAAAGCATGTAAACCCCTTGAGGACTCTCAGCACTTCTTCACAACATCAGAAATGCCTGGACACAAAGTTACTGTTACCAATTTTCAAAATACAGTAAGAGACAGAGGAACAGTGTAATGGCACTTTTTCTGTATCCAAACATTTGTGGTTTAGAAATGGTGCTTTTTTTTTTTTTTCAGTTTTACAGTAGCTAAAAAAATTTTCAAAACTAGACCCTTAGAAGTATCTCAATCCTTACCTCAACTTCAAAAGAGTGAGGAAACCAGATTACCCTACAGAGGGGGTTTGATACAGTATAAACATCTCTGACCAGAGTACAAAAGTTATGTTCTTCTTCTAAAAAAAGTGCTGCTGATTGTTAGAAGTAACTCCAAAATAATTAGCAACCGATATTAAACTATCAGCAGCATCAGGCATTTACACATTTTAGTCCTCAAAGAGTTTTCTTTTAAACAGTTTAACCATTTGTGCTAATATTCTTCACTAGGTTAATTTTAAGTCCTTTCACCAAAACCGTTTTTCCTTTAAAAAAAAGAGGGTGCAAGCAATACAACCCATGACATCCATTTATTTTATGCTTCGTGAATAAATGATGTCATCTGCAAGGCACTACTATGTTTAAAGGATACCATTGTCACAGTTTCACTATTTCGGTATTTTTTCTGTTTTAAAGTCACAGTTAAAAAATAAAAAAAAAATTGAGGTAATCAAATTATTTCAATACCAAAATATTGAAATAGTACCAGTATGGTGAAAGGTCTTTATAATACACAGCTATTACCATATAGCATGCAGTACAGTATATAAGTATACTAGGCCTTTGTTCTGAGCTCTTCTGCTTCAGTTTTTAAGGAACAGCTCAATTTGCACAGTAGCATGCCAATTTTGAATACTTATTTCCTTTTTGTTCACGGGGCATCTCACTTGTAATTACAGCTCGCTACACCAAGCCCAGATGAATTGGCCCCATCAACAGTTGATTTTCGAGAGCTGCACAAATTGGAGTTCTTAAAAAGAGTTCAGCAGAGCAAAATAAGCTACAGTATCTTCATCTATCGTTCAATTGCACTTAAACCTACTCTGTTATTGACTCACGAGTTGAGACAAAGCATGAAGGACATGCCTGCTGTCCCAACCCCTGGTATTTCTTCTGACATTACATAGTCATACCACTATTCTAGAAATATGGCTTTGCAGATTAGATAACTTGTACTGAAAAGGAGCACACTGGGTTTACACTAAGCTTATTGGCAAGGAACTATAATTTTTTTAAGAATTTTCTAATGCCCCTTTGTATTGCAGTGTTACGACCAGAATTTTGTACTCTAATAATCCTGGTCTGATAAATAGTTTCATGCAACCAACTGTACCTAGTTTGTAAACACCCGCTAGCCCCCCCGCCCCAAGTCCACTGCTAGCTACGTTTATTCTACCAGGCACTACAGCATATTAAGACTAAAGTATAGCCATGCATAGATAAACTCACGAGCCTTATCACGATGCTCTATACCTGTAATACGGGTTACCCCAGAAAGCCTAGCAACACAAACTAATCGCTGGCTTTTATTGTACTTCACCAGGATACAAGTAGTTTATAAAGTTTATAAAGTCTCGTGGTGTGCAAAAAAAAATAAAATAAAGTGTTTCTTAAATTCAGACAGCTTTTTGAAATCTAGTAGGAAAGCTAGTAACGAAACCTTATCAACATCTCTATCCCAATCTGCAGCACCTGGAATTCTACCTCTGCACTGTATAATCACCACAGCACAGGCACCGAGACAGCTAGTAGCAATGTGCACTGAAAGCCTACCCAAAAGGTGTTTCAGTTTTTGACAGGCTTTTTGTAATTTCAGCCGTTTCAGATTCCAAAGGTAAAAAATATATTTCTTAAGTAAGGCATAAAACTGTATCTAGCCTTAGGTTTGACGGCAGGAGTTAAATCTCATTTTCTTGCCACAGAAACAGACTGTGTGGACATGTTGTAATGTTTCGAGTGTACTGTAAAAAATTATTCACTCCGTTTCTTACTGCATTACATACATCTGCCCAAAAAGAAAAGTTGCAGTTATATTGGAAGATTGAGCTGTTCCTAAGGCAAAGGAATATGAAAATAAAAATATTCTCCTAGACTGTTTTCACTTGATTAAATTCTGAACACACAGCATGTTACAATAATCTGCTTATTCAAATAAGCTTCAATAATTACCCTTAAGTAGATGCTAGGGTACCTTATAATCCTTCAGTCAGTGATCTATGATGTCTTACATAAAATTGTACTAAATTAAGTTAGAGGACAAGTTGCCAGTACTCCTCTTACAATATAATTTAGTAACTATAAAGGTTTTGTTGCCAGTACTTAAAACCTGGTGTATTAAGTTAGTGAAATGTTATGGCGTGCAAATTCTTTTGAAAGCTTCACAAACAAGTTCTTTCATATTTCAAGTATAGTTTTTGATATTTTTTTACCTTTGGAAATAAGTCATCTTCATGAAAAGGAATTCTTTATCTAAAGAATCTCCCTCTTCTCTTGCTTTGCTTCGTTTTTAGTACTGAAATAAGAATCCTTCAGAGATAATCTTCTAAACAGCAGCAAGTTGCAGATTACTGCCATTCATGTCATATTTTCCAGAACACCAATAACACCAAGAAAAAAGCAAGATTATCTCCACTTATCGTTTCACCCTTTTCTTTAGAAAAGTCAAAATTTCAACGGCAGATTCAAACTGTGCAGAGATTATGAGACACGCTGTCCCCTCAGAAAAATGCAGATGCCTAAGTGTTCCCCCATTTCTCGCTTTGGGAACACCCTAACAGCTGGGGGATTACTCTTGCGAGTTTTTTAATTGTTCCCCCATTTCTCGCTTTGGGAACATCCTAACAGAGAAAGGATTAGGTACTCTTCCAAGTTCTTTAATTGTTCCCCCATTTCTCGCTTTGGGAACGCCCTAACAAATAAAGGATTAGGTACTCTCCAGAGTTTTTTTTAAATGTTCCCCCATTTCTCGCTTTGGGAACACCCCAATAGATATAGGATTAGGTACTCGCTTGAATTTTTTTTAAATGTTCCCCCATTTCTCGCTTTGGGAACACCCAAACAGCTGTGGGATTAGGTACTCTTCCGAGTTTTTTCAGATGTTCCCCCATTTCTCGCTTTAGGAACATCCCCCAATCCCACATGCTGACATATACTGCTGCTCATCAATGCTCCTGTGCAACAAGTTTCAAGGGACACCCAGAGATTAAAGAAGTTTGATTATCTGCACGACAGACCACTTCCGTGATTACATTCTGACCTACTAGGAAATACAGTTTTGCTTCTTTTCTTCTTTTAAACAAGTTTTCCACTACTAGCCAGAGATTCCAGGTGATGCTTTTTACAGTCTGGAATTAAGGTGAAGTGGAAGCAAACCTGACAGTACAAACAGCTAAGCAGTTACCATATTAAAATGCCAACCTCACAGGAATGATCTCTTAGTCTTACAAGGAGTGCTGAAAACTGACATTTCACTTAATTTTCTAGTTAACCAGCAAGGACAACAGCATTTTTGGTTACTGACAGTAGGCGATTCAGAAATGCACAGAACGCACATGCTTATGTCTTCTGCTCAAAGAGATCATGATACTCTTGTTCTTCTAATTCTCTGTTGTACTTCTCTATTTCCCTGTTGGCTTCTTCCAAGTAATCATTCATGAATTGGTCCATTACTGATTTTGAAACACTAAGGAAAAACATTTGTTGCAAATAGTGTCCATTAGAAAAGAACATAACAGGTTTTTTGAAGGATGTGACAGTTCGAGGACACTTACTAAAACCAGAAATTCAATA
This sequence comes from Rissa tridactyla, assembly GCF_028500815.1. Classification (NCBI taxonomy): domain Eukaryota; kingdom Metazoa; phylum Chordata; class Aves; order Charadriiformes; family Laridae; genus Rissa; species Rissa tridactyla. The sequence continues at coordinate 39,042,762 of NC_071470.1, forward strand.
TATTACCTTCCGGAAGTCCCGCAGCCAGACCTAACCACAACTACTCTCTATTATTGGGGAATATAGGATTTGCACAATAGACATTTCCCAATCAAGAGGAAGAACATAGGAACAGCAAAACTACAGCAGGTTTGCAGATGTTTAGAGCTATTTTGGTTAAGTGGAAATCTAAAAAACTCTGCTCAAAATTCAAATCATCCAGAAGTGGTTAACCAGTGCCTGCATATTTTATTGTCAAACACCAAGATGGTGGTGGAGTAAAGGTCCCGTGAATGTTGAGTCCCGAGTTCGTTGTTAGGCTATTTTCTGTCATTATACCCTAACTAGGAGCTTACCCTGCAGACAGAAGTCTGCTGATTTAAAATTTTAAAGTTGTCCCACAGGGCATAGAAAATAACGGTATGTTCTTATTCCAAAAGAGAATCACAGAACCCACTTGGATTTTTGTAAAGTTTGTCGAGGTTCAAGTGAAAAGTAAACTGGGAATATAATACCAAATTTGAAATTTCAGTAATAAAACAAAGACAAAAGCAATAGAAGGTTAGAATAGGAATACACTGGAACATTAGTATTACTCTGGCATTTCTTGCCAAAGACAAAAATATGACCAGGTTTAAATTAAAAAAAAATAGAAAGAATTTCTGGAAAATCGGAAGGACCCTGCTCCAGCTGTAGTTCATGTACTGCAAACTGTCACCAAACAAGACCACGAGGACAGTTCATCTACAAATGTGTGTATGCCACAATGATAGTAAATCAAACTGCTTGCTAAGCTGAAGTAGTTTGAAAATAAGGTTTTACTTCCTTAAGTGAGTTTAAAAAGCGATGACAAAAAAATGCATCTCCACACCTAATTCTGAACACCCTGTTCATATTACTGTATTGCATCCAACAAGGTTTTTCTCATATTGAGTTACAAAATGAGAGCAATCATTTAACACCAGCTTCACTGCAAAATATGTGGCAGAAAAAAGGATACTGTAGTAAAACCTGAAACAACCCTGATTGGTTTTACTTGAGTATATGCATGCATGCGCGTGCATGGAAAGTTATATTCTTTTGGAAGTTTTATCAGTCACGACCAGGCATTCAGCAATATTAAAGCACTATTTGATTTGAAAAATATTTCTTTGACAAGCTGAGGTCCATAAATTATTCTCTGCATGAGCTCATATACAGTTTGGGCATTGTTACGTTGGTTCTATTCTGCTTCTCAGATCATATCTCTGAAAAAGCGTTTTAACAGTAAGCTTTAAATGGCAAGTGGCCACGCTCAGATTTAAGGAACAAAACTTTTCACTTCGTACCATCACCTGCAAATCAAACCAGCTCTTCACCATATCATGTGTTTTGACAGCCTACAGTTCTGATTTACAAAGCCTGTTGCCTACTTAAAACCTTCACCAAAACCCCACACTTTTTAAAGGATACGTGGATGGTAATCCATTTTGTCACCAAAAAAATTCACAAATTGCGTCCCGTTGTAAAAATAACCAGCTGGAAGTGGATCCAAGTGGCGTTTCACCTACATTAGGAAAGAATATACCGTACATTAAACACTTAAAACTCAAAACTGCTTAGAGACAGTCCTAACAAACTTAAATAGATAAAAGAAAAATTCCTTCTGATGAACTTAATAGCCAGGGAGGAAGGTGTGGCTCCTGGCTATAAAGCAGCGCTCTGAAAAAGCAGTATGACAAATGACATCCATATGGACTAGGGGAGTTAGGTACAGTGACACTAACCATAGCCGTGCCAAACTCTTAAGAGCCCAACTTTAGAGATAGCACCTACAACCTCAAGGTAGTTGATGAGGGCAGGATTAGGCATTTGGGATCCTAATTTGCATGTGGCAACCTGCACAGCACAGAACAGAGAGAAAATATGGGGAAGGACTATTACAGTAACCAAAATTGTATGCAATACCCTACACCTCCCCATACTTTTAGGGGGTAACTTGAAGCCCTGACATAACACCAAGATTCATCTCTCAAATCCCTCCTGGACAGCCTCACTTATATTTGGTGTATATAAAAGGACAGTAAGTGCCGCAATAATTTAGTGCTTAGCACACTTGTTATGGCAAGTATGGGAGGTGCTCTATCATACAAATGGATATTTAAGAAAATCAGCCAAAAGCAAGGCTTGCCATTAATTGCTTCTACTTACATGAATGTTTTTTATTTCCTGAAGGGTTAGCATTCCTCTGGTTTTCAGGGCTTTCCTCTGAGGTTTCTGTATTAAGAATTAGACCCCAGTTATATACCTACTGAGTGACAATGTGATACTACAGTTTAGTTAAGAAAAACAAACAAAACCACTGAACAGAAAACTAAGTTCTTTCCTGAAAATGTGGATAACAGTAGCAAAATCTATGATCACATGCGATCATGCTCAAGCCCAGCCCAGAAATACTCCTTTTAAAAGTGTGAATTTTAAAAATCAGTTTCTAGACAGAATTATTCGATTATATCAAGGCACTCAACAACTATGTTCTGAAAACAACAGTAAAAATTAAGTGATCTCACATAAAGCACTGTTAGAAATGACAAATTCTAGAAGTATTTTAAATAACACCATTTATATACAGCTCTACTACAAAAACAAAGAAAACTGGCACAGGAACAGAAAAACAATTTAGTTTTCTTTCATGCAGCAACTCTTAGAACTATCTGAAACCCTAAATTAGCCATGACTAGTGAGACTGTACAAAGACTGTGTACTCTTGAACTCCTCAAAGAGGAAGCACTTCACACTTGAGATAGCATTAAAGTTCCAACTTTTCATAAAATTAAAACAGCATTCCCTAGAGTGCTTTCTTACACATCAAAAGCATTTGTCTCCATATATTACCCATGTGATATCATCACAGAAAATGTATATTTCCCTGAAGTAACACAACCTGATAGAGCAAAGGTGAGAACCTGAAGATATTTAGGAACAGCTCCAACACTGGTCTGCAGGAAACTTTTTTCCCTTCCTACACAACTTTTTAGAGATACTATGCAAATCCTAAGCCATAAAGAAGTAACCATGAGTATTTTTAACTAACTAATGTTCCAAAATGGGCATCACGAAAGGGCACAGTTGGAACTATAGGCTCAGGTTCCAACTAGAGTGCTAAAATACGCAATTCATATGGTTGAACAGTTTCTGTCCATGTATATTTCTGAATCAAACCTCAAGACTCACTTCCAAAGACCTTAATGTGCAGCCTGGCAAAAGTAATACCTGCTGCTATTGCTTTGTTGTGTAGCAGCAAACCATCTCATTCTGGTCAAGTCATGCCAGTCACTGTGAAGTTAGCAAGAAATCACAACTGCAAAATGTGCCTTCTGGGCTTATGATGTGCATATTTCCTCTTCCCTACTCCAACTTCTATTGCATAGGTACATTAGCCATACAGAAATACATGAAGTCTTACATAGCTGCACACTTGACAAATTAAGTAAGACAAGGTGAAAAAAACTACACCCTCCATTTCAGTGGACTACTTCCAAGGAGGTTTAATTTAGTGAATCAAAACAGTTTTCAGCTTTGCAGCATTCAGGTACCTCAATAAGATTTATTTCATACTACACTTCAGCTTTTGGCAATCACATCTCAGCTAAATCATATTGTGTTTATTCTGGATGTAATCCATTTGTGCTCAAACGTTCAAAAGTAGATCAATCCACAAATACACTGTAGCAGATATTAAAACAATAAACAAATTACAATACACATTTGCAAACTGTTAGTCCTCTGTCTGGAGCACAGTTACACCCTGGAATGCTAATACCTTGGTAGAAGAGAAAGAGATATTAAAAAGTTTCATCAAGACACTTTGATTCCTCCTTTTGTTGTTAAGAAATGCCAAACAGATCACACTGAACAGAAGTAAACATGCCCACAAACCTGCTTTGCAGTTTCTCGGAGCCAGTCTTTTATATCTTCTTCCTTAAGAGAGCAGCCAATGAACACAAGGAAGCACTCCTGTTGACTACTGCAATCTCTGTTATCGCTTCTTGAATCAGGAGGAGTTGGCCCCTCCTGAACAGGCACAAGGCTTAGTGAATTAGATGATGTGTTGTGACAGACTTCAATCACTTTATCAGAATCTAACAACGAGAAGATGGAAGAAGAACACATCTTGATAATTGCTAATCTAATTTAACATCAACACACTGGTGTAGACAGAATAGAGTACACAAAGATTTCAAATACGTATACATGCAACAGAATCAGAAGACAACGCATAAGTAGTAATTTGCACTTACCTGAAAACTTAACTTTGCCCATGATGTGATAAATGTTTCCAGAAAAAGGACTTGGCTTGAGCAATGACTTAATCGCTGTTTGAAATAGAAGACAAACATATTATTTCACATCTTGTTCTTATCCTTGGTGTCGCTTCTGGTCAGACCTATGCTACAGGTCTCTAATCCACATCCTAGTGCTTCAGGGGAAAATGCTGCAGTGTCCCCCAGAGCCCCACTACGTAACATTTCTATATGTTCTCATTTCTTTGCTATGGGGGGAAATAACATGTGTTTGTCATAATGAACGCTTACAGTGTGTGTGGAAAGTAAAATGGTGCTCCTTAACACTGTTTTGCTAAGGAAAGAAGGAAAGGCATGATTATATAGCTACTCTAGTAGCCTAACACAGAGTTGAACCTATTTTCTACTAACTACAAATAATTATTTGGCATAAAAAGTAGAAGCTGATGGTCACTTATAAACTGCATTTCGACACTACTAAATAAAACAAAACATAAAATAAAAAGCAAACATATGTAGATAAGTGTCTCAGTCTCTAGAAACCAAAAATCACATTAGATTTTCATCTGAACAAGATCATGGATCAGTTTTTCAGAGCAGACACTAAAGACAACAATTTACTGTCCTTTAAGAAAGGAAAGCTGAATTTTCAACTAAAAGTTTACTTCATCAGTGTGTTATACCAGTGCCTGCCTTCCCCTCTATTTTTCAGTATTTCAAACTTGGATTTAAATCAAGTCAGTCAAAGTTCATTTGTACCTTTACATTTGGTCACAAATCGTGTTTTTTCTAGAGGACGATTAAACCATACACAGATCTGAACCATTGGAGGGAAGACAGACCCAGCTCCATATTTACCTTCATACCTTAAGACAAAAACAAAAACCAGCTTCAACTTACATGAAACACAGACTTGCGCTTTCCATCTAACAGATTTCTTAAAAGGAACATCTATTATTTCACCACAGGTACTAAGCTTTCTTCTCCAAGACATCCATGAAAACGTGATATTAACAGTATTAGATTGTTAAAAATGCTCAGGGTTTCTTTTGCTGTTCTTCCTGCCACAATTATTTTTTTCTTACATACGAACTATATACTATCCTTGCATACTATCATGAAGTAGTTCAACAGTTGCCCAAAAGTTTTTAATATTTCTCTTCCCGCCTTCTCTCTCTTCTTTTAGCTCCACGCAACCTACAAGCAGCTCTGACATCCCAAGCTTTGTGCCAGTTTACTTTAAGAGCTCTACTTGCGTCCAATTTAGAGCAAGAATTGTGAATAGAAAGATATACACACGTACAGGACTGGCAGGGTATGGCAAATAAATCGTGCTTCCAACACCATAAATGTAACTAGAAAACAGTCAGCCAGGAGTTACAATGGCTGACAGGTTTACATTTTCTGCCAAATAGGTGCAGCACAGATAACTGCAACAAGATGTGTAAAGAACTCTGAACCATGAAAAATATCCCTTAGTATTAAGTGGAAAGCTTGGTGCCATGTATTATTGTGCCCTTAGCCTCTGCCAAGACTGTCAATAAGGTTGCTGGGTTTTATGAATAATTGTTCCGCTAATAGCTAGACTGACAGAGCAAGTTCATTCCAGTAAGGCTGAATAGCTGTCAGAATGAAATTACTCTACTCGTTATTGACCTCACCCATCCCAATCCTTCCCAGCTTATTCCCAGAGGGTTTTTTTTCTATTCTTCTGAAAAGCAACAGTAATCTTTCCGATTGATTTAAATGGTGTCCAGAAAGGAGCCTTTTCCCCATAAAAGGGCAGCTATCGTGTATCTACTAAGAATACTCATCAGCTCTCTTAAAAATGATTTACAAAGCTATTGCCTGTTCCAAATGAGTAGTCTTGAAAAAAAAAATATAAATTAAGTTACTGAGACTTTTTAATCTTCAAGTTAATTAGAAAAATAGTTTTAATATTTCTCAGTCTAGATACTTACCAGCCAGGATACATTAAATATCGAGCTCTCATCATCTGAGGATTTGAGAAACTGCTTTCTGAGAGAATTAATTCAATATCCTCATTCCTATAAAGAGATAAAGATTTTTAATTTTATAAATTCAATAAAATGGCTACTATCTGTATGCTTCTTACATAAACCAGAATGTCAGTCACAGTAAAATTAAGTGTATTTTTCCCTTAGTATGACAATAACAGTAACATAAGTCATACTCTGCAAACAAAAACATACATTTCCCACATCCCTATTTGACTATAAATGTAAAGGGAAGATACCTCTTGCATGAGAAGCAATTAAGAAAAATCTGCATCTCCTTTGTATAAGGTACCAGAGTAAAACAAAAGAATACAAGTTTCTAAGTGTATGTGTCCCATCTGCCAAAAGTGACAAATACTGGACAGTGATTAACATTACCTAGTTACAACTCCATTTTCTGCCAAGATGAATGAAACAGCAGGATTTGCTGCTCGGATAAGGTTCTGCAGTTGCACAAGCAGTGGATGCTTCTGCTCTGTAGCATGACTTGTGAAAACCACGTTACTCACGAGTCCTGTGTAAGGAAATCAGGACAGTTTACAGAAGTCAGGTATGCAACAGTGACTAAAAAACTATTAAGTAATATAACAGCCATTCTTCTCTTATTTTCCTTCCATCTCACTACATTAACGTTGCTAAGGAAAAAAAAAAAAAACAACAACAAAAACAAACAAGCAAGGAACCTTTCATCTCTTGCCTGCCCAGCAAACACCCAGAAGCCCATCTAACCACACGTGAATACTGTGGAGTAACCAAATGCAGAATTATCATTAACTATTTATTTTGCAACTGTATCTAGTGGGCAGGCAGCTCAGAAGCCCATTTTGTCACAACCTGTAGACACACAGGAATGATACCTCCTGAAGGAGACAGACCTTTTCAGTCACTGGAATGGCTTGAGGGGAAAGAGGCAGAATGTTGTAATCTATGGGTTCTTATGATTCAGTGAAAAGAGTCTTACCAAAATAGAATAATTAAAAACATGAGCCTATCAGTACAGCGCCAGTCACTGAAGATGACTCGACTAATGAGAAGGCCTGCTTTGCCAAAACACAGCTATACCAGGGTCAAGACGTTTTTCTTTCAATTAGACAGGCCGTGTAACAGAAGTAATTTAGACTCGGTTAATCAAAAAAAACAATTAATTAAAAGAGTAAATTCATAGAAGAATCAATCTGAGAAGGATTTGTTTCATAAAAAATACTAATGTTTAAAGCCTCATGGCAAATTCAATGTGTAGAAAGATAGGCTAAACAGCTAAAAATCAGCATTTTGGACTCTGAAAAGTTGCCACTTCCAAAAACGAGATAAGGGTTTCTTTCTTTTTTTTGGTCTGTTTTTTTAAAGAAAGACCTCAAAATGCTATTCAGACAGCAAGTCTGAACCCACAAGGCATCAAAAAAGATAACAGAGAAAACAATAGGATATTTGTCCCAAGCACCAATTCCCAAAAAGACTCATCTGTGTCACCAGAAAAGCAATTCCTTTTTCAGACTTAGCAACTTAGCAATAGCCCTTCACATCGCACCTAGTGCGGCCAATTTCACTGAAGAGCGGTTACTCTTAAGCAAAAACTTTCCAAGATTTGAAGATGACAACACAGTCTTCATGTTATATGTGCTGTCTTGCCAGGTATAAGACAAATTTCATGTTAAATGAGAACCAACTGCTGCTACTGCAGATGCCTCTGAAGACAATCAGAAATAACACACGAATGATCGCAGCTGTCAAGCCTTGGGCACTGGAAGGGATCTCATTGAGGAAAAGATGCGAGATGATGTATTGCGCTTATCTGACTGATTTCAGTGTTACAGGATTTCTGCTTTTGAATTATATCAAGAAGGCATTACATCAGAGTGAATTTCAGCCCGGTTCCTCAAAGAGACTGACTCCCTAGGATGTCAATATTGTCCAGAATGTGTAGGGAATGCTATCTCTTCGCTCAAGATGTGCAGCTCATTTCAGACACTTCCCTGTAACTACAGGTACGCTGTAAGACAGAACAGTAAACTCTCGAATATCAATGAACAACTGAACTAGGATGAATTTCCCCTGACCCCAACTCATCACTATTTAAAGCAGAATATGTAATGAAGCTCACACCATGATCTGCTGCCTACAGTAATTCCTGTTCTTTACAGAAGTCTTTAAAGTACATTAATCCTTGCAGAGGCTTCTATATAGTCATTTCTATACCAAATGTTTCTGGTCTACTTATATTAAACCATATGCTCCCAATCACTGTTACTTGCATCACTGACCCTTTCAAGCTAGAATTTTAATAATAGCCCAAGCAAATTTCCATCATTAGTATTTCTCTTTTTTTTTTTAATCCCCCACAAGAAGTTTCCACTCCAATTTCAGAAACATCTAAGTTTTCTCCAAGACACAGTTGCTCTTGGCGGGTGGGGGTGGGGGGGGAGAATGGCAAGCATGCTTAGAAATTTAAGTAAGTCACACGCATGCTTGTAATTATTATGTAGATCTTGCAATTAAGATGAAAAGTATGAATAAGCTAATCAACAACCACCGCATTGCGGGTGTACTACGCACAGCGGGTTTTTTTTTTTCTTAATGTCCCCAAATTTGATACTGATTTAAAAGTCAAGTTTAATTAAAAACATAGTTATACTTTCTGTGAAGCTGGCACAGAACAATAAAAAAGCTGTAAAATATAAATGCTAAAAAGCATATATTACAGTTAGAAGCACTATGCCTCAGAGAGAATAGGTAATTGTCAAGGACTAAGGTGGCAAACTTAAAGTTAAGAAGAAAGATAGCTAAGGAATAAAATATCTAGCAAATCAGAAACCTTGTCTCACGCTCCTCACCCATACTCTTTCTCCATTGCTCCCCACTTCATTTGAGCTTGTCTAAGGGGAACAGCTTTTGGGCAGTAGCTGTCATCCTTGCTTGTAAACTCCCACACAACCTTGGAAGTAAGACTGCTCTGAGCCCGGGGAACCTGCAAGCTTTGGCTCAGCGCACACCTATGCATAAATCTTGTAGGTGCCAGCATCCCACAAAAACTGGCCCCGGCTTAGCAGGCAACAATCCATGAATCTGAACTGGCTGACAGGTAGTGTAATCCAGAAGAAAAATAGCTGAGAACTGGAAGATCCTTACATAGCTTTAGTAACAAATAATTTTGACCTTTTCCATTTAAATTGTCACTGCCATCTCGTTTCTACTGCATTTTGAAGACCACCCAGTTTTGCTTAATTCCTTATTTATACACTCATCTAAAGGAAAAAAGTCTGCAGCCTGGGGAATAGCATGTTCAATAGAAGTAGCAAAGAAACAGGAGGGATAGATTAAAAATACGTGTAACTTTACAAAAATAATGGATCCTCTTTGTTCCCAAATGTACAATGGGCATATTTAACAATGGTGTTGTCTTAATCTGTAAAACAACTTCATATACAACACAAAAGATGCCAATGTGCCCTTAGACTACTAAGGTGTCATCTTACAGTTTCTGCAAGAAATAAAAAGAGGCATATTTGTAAGGAGTGAGACAAAAAGAAATTACAGTGCACAGACAGAGGCAAGATTTTTTTAAAAAAAAAGTTTAAATAAGGATGCAAGGGAGAGATAAAACAGAACTGCTAGTGTTGGTCACTCTGCTCAAGACTTTATCAGTTCTCCTTGATCTTCATCTGTTTCTGTTACTCTTGTGGCTTTCTAAGCAGAAAGTGTCACGTCGTGTTGTCAAATGATGTCATGTTGATAATACATATGGGTAATCTTTCAGAAACCACACAATAGAAGGGACCTGGAAAGCAGCAGCAAACGGCTAACCCTATTCACTTCCAAGATTTGCAAGATAGCGACGTGGACAAGGTAACCACCCAAAAGTCTAGTTAATTCTTACTTGCCTATACCTATACCTGTCTTGTCTTATACTTGCATTGCAAGTTTCTGTTTTCAGATTTGTACAACGCCCTGTACGATACTGTCTTGGCCCACTGATGCTATGTACTGGTCTTAATGTTGTGAAATCATCTATACAACAGTTAAAAACAACTGTAAAGGTACTATAGTAAAATTTGCTTCTGCTCTTGAAACTTAAAGAACCTATTTGAAGAAAGGTCAGGAACAATGACATCCCACTTATGAGAACCCCTGCTCTAAGCTCCAAGACTGACAAGAAGGATGATGCAGTCAATGATTCATTTCAGGGTCAGGGAATAAAACTAAGTATACAGGTAAGAAACAGTTCTTCTGCAAATGAGCTTTTTTGTCTGGTGCAACGTCAAATCCAACCTGCAAGGATCCTCCACACTGCATTAAGAAGAGAATATGGGGAACAACGTAACCAGCTCATTTTTCCGTTTCTAAAACAGCAGAAATGAAAAGAGAGGTCCATTTCCTCATGCCTTGCCAAAAGAGGATGGAACTCAAATCCAACCCATTTTGCTCCTAAATTAACAACACGGCATGAATTACAACAGCTCAAGATAAGCAGTTTAACTCATTGTCTTAGGAAACCCATCCTCCAGATGAGGACAACCAGAATGCATCATGCTCTAGATTCTTACATCTTCTCCAGGTGCCTATGATGTTTAATAGTGTAGGCAGAGATTGGTCTGCACAGATGGTTCTTACTCCAAGAGTTTATCATGATCCTTTGACTACATGCATTTACAGTGTATTTATTTGGCCTTAGGGCTCAGCTATTTGGTCTGTATAGCTCAAAGTCAAGAAAAGTGACACATACCTTGTGAACACTGGTCCAAGAATTTGGGAAAAAGCAGCCTAAAAAACCCAAAAGTTTGTTAAGTCAGGAATGGATATTATTATTTAAGTAAAGCATTTACATTCTTTTAGACAGTGACAGTTAGAGTCTTACTATCCAAACCATTTTCATGTTTCCCTTCCTCAAACCACGTAACTGGAACATCCCCACAGGTTATGTCTTTCAGAAGTTTGTTCCCAAAAATTAGTTTTGGAGATGGTTTTAATTCTTTAATGGATTTAAGAGATAACTCCCACCACACAATCTATTCTCTATTCTAGGAAGTCAGAAAGGCTTCAACATTAATTCTTATTTAAACAATAGGAATTTGAAGCTTGCCTTAAAGAATTGTACCTTCCAAACATGGTGGTAACTCTTCGTGGAAAGATTTTATGTATATAATGCTTTCTGTACATATCATACCAATTTCTGGTACTCTGTCAGACAAGCGATAATTATTTTCATGAGCTTTAGCATGCACACAAAAGCTCCAGAGATAGTACTTTATCGGTCCTCGTTCAACTACCTTCCCCTGTCCTGGCTTGCTAATCAACATAGGGAAGAGCTCATGAAAGGCTCATGAAAGAGCTGGACCTTTACAGTAATGAACTCTCAGACAGGAAAGGGTTTTGATTTTCTTGACTGCAGAAGTTTTGAGTCAGACATTAAAATCACTCTTCTCAATTCTCACAGTGAAACCGCCTAAGCTTCCCAAGTGAAAGATTTGTTGTTGGCAGTACGTGGCTATTCGGTAAGTTCTTATCAGAAGAAACTTCAAAGCAAGACACAGTCTACAGCATAGGCTAAGCCTCTTCCTTCAATTGCTACGGCACTTCAGGAGACAAACAATGTTAGTCAAAGGATTGCAGGCTACTGCTGCTATAAATACTACTCTGTTCTATGACCAGTAACACATTAGTAAGTTTAAAAAAACCCTAGAAGTGGAACTTGTCTTTCCTATAGTTATGGAAAGAACAAGTTTAAACAGCACTCCAGCACCAAAACACCAATATTTTATGTAGTCTTTATTATTTATTTACAATCTTTGTCATGGAGACAAAAAGAAGCAGTAAAATAACATCTATTTATTGACTAGGGCAAAGCACAAGCAGCATATGGGCTAGCATTTTAAAAACAGCTAGGAAGTTTAAGGAATGCATTTTCATAAAATAATTGCAAGGTTCACCTCTAAGCTGTGATGCACAGAGTTTTATCACAAATAGAAGCAATGCTAAGAACTCTGAAAATTGTAACTGCTTTAACTTACGTTTATCAAATCAGCTGCAAGGCATAATTGCAAAATTTAAGTATTACAATTTTACAGATAGGTCTATGAAATTAGTGCATTTTTGCTGAAGTGTGGAGCACACACACATACTGTGAAACAGCAACCAAACCACCCTATTTAAAAGTGTCAGTGACTTGGCTTTGCTACCGTTTCCTCCACACCCTGCCTCTGCAGTAACCCAGGATATTAGATTTTAATACTTGCAATGCTTTTACTTCCATGCTTTGTCATTCTCTTCCACTAAATTTCAGATTGCTTCCTATAAGTTCTGTATTTTACATCTGTAAAGTCTTCATTTAATATCCAAGAGTAGTGACAGAATCAATAACCCAAACTGAGATGCACATCTCAATTTTTAGTCATACTCACACAAAAAAATTATAAAAACAAATGATTTAAAAAGCACATGAAAGGACAGTTGACTGTTCAGATTTTACGAAGTCCTTAGCCAGAGTATATGTATTTAAGCAGTATGCTAATGATAATCTTTGTTTATTCTTCCACAAGGTAAACTTTTATTAATACGGTATATATTTATATATCTAGGGGAAACCAAGTGTCTTCCTTGTAAACTAAACAGCACCCCAAAGTTCATCCAAGGTGGATTAACCAGCAGTTTTATGAGATTTAAGACAGTTCTGTGGCACTTAACCATCATATATCTCTAATTATTGTAAAAGTGATCTCAAACTTACATATCTATTTTCAAACTAGTAAAAATACTTTAAACTATACCTATGCTCCATATAGCAACTCAGTGGCTCTACACAAGTATTAACTGCTCCAATGACAAAAAAAGACTTCACATCTGGGTCAGGATGAGTTTGCAGAGCCTGTACAACATCAATAACATCAGTATATCTGTAAGAAAACAAAATTAAATATGGTTTCAGAGAAACAGAATAACACACTTCAATACCTAGTAAGAAATCAATTGCTTGCAAGAAGGTTGTATTTCTAGAAAATAGTTATAAAGCAGTTCAAAACTTGGCAAATCCACACAAATTAAGCTGACTGCAAGTAACATTAGAAATAAGTTACTGATAGAGAAAAGCAGTATAAACTTTGCACTGAACAACTGAAAAGTCTAGCTTTCAGGAAGCACAAAAAGCATAATGTAATACAAGCATGTTATGCCTAGTGACAAGCATATTAAGCACTAATTATGATTTGAGTAAAAGAAAAAAATTAAAAAGCAATGCCTCTCACTTATCTGCATTCCAATTTAAAAGTGCTTCTAGAATTAATGCATCCATTTTTAATCAGTACTCCAGCCACTGCTACATTATACTTGTGTATGATAGCAAAGTTTAGGTGAATGTGAGGTTTTATTCCAGGTGTTTATTTCTCAGCCAGTTACAATCTTCTCTCAAAACTGTACTCTCATTTATCAAGTTAATGGATTATTTAGAGAACTCCAGCTTCTTGAAAGCTATCTATACCAACACTCAGCTACCCAGAAAGAACAGAAAACCTGTAATTAGAAGTTCCTGAAGCCAGTTCTGCTACCAGAATGTCGGTTATTTTGCACATCACTGGACCTTATACCACTTCTACTAACTTTAAGAAAAAAAGAAAATATCTGGCTGTAACATGGAAAAGAATATGCTTTTTAGCACTATCAGAATAGAGCCATAATGAAGAAAATGCTAAGCTCCATATATAGCCCCTTAGTGAAAAAGATGAACACTTGGTAGCCGGGGAATCAAAACCTTTCCAGCCAAATTAGGGTAGCACTTCCCTAAAGCTAGTTTATGTTACCTGCTAATGACTCAGAAACAGAATGGGCAAACACACTGAAGACAATACTAGTTCTCAAATGCTACACTTGAGATGGAAACATCAAACAGAGATGGCTCAGAGACTTCACCTTTATTCCACAAGAAAACCGGCATTTATCTGAAACATGCTAATCAGTCTTACTTCAGTATTGCCTGCTGTATCAAGTGAATTGCATATTCTTTTCAAGTGAATAGCATATTTTTGACAAAATTCTTTCTGCTAGTAGTTTTAGAGGTCATTGAATCATAGAATGGTTTGGGTTGGAAGGGACCTTTAAAGGCCATGTAGTCCAACCCCACTGCAGTAAGCAGGGACATCTTCAACTAGACCACATTGCTCAGAGCCCTGTCCAACCTGACCTTGAATGTTTCCAGGGATGGGGCATCTACCACCCCTCCGGGCAACCTGATCCAGTGTTTCACCACTCTCAATTTGTTCCTTGTATCTAGTCTAAATCTACCCTCTCCTAGTTTAAAGCCATTACCCCTTATCCTATCACAACAGGCCCTGCTAAAAAGTTTGTCCCTATCTTTCTTATAAGCCCCCTTTAGGTACCGTAAGGCTGCAATAAGGTCTCCCTGGAGCCTTCTCTTCTCCAGGCTGAACAACCCCAACTCGCTCAGCCTGTCCTCATAGGAGAGGTGCTCCATCCCTTTGATCATTTTTGTGGCCCTCCTCCGGACCCACTCCAACAGGTCCATGTCTTTCCTGTGCTTTGGGCCCCAGAGCTGGACACAGTACTCCAGGTGGGGTCTCATCAGAGCAGAGTAGAGGGGCAGAATCACCTCCCTCGACCTGCTGGCCGTGCTTCCTTTCATACAGCCCAGGATATGGTTGGCTTTCTGGACTGCAAGCGCACATTGTCGGCTCACGCCTATCTTTTCATGCACCAGTACCCTCAAGTCCTTCTCTGCAGGGCTGCTCTCAATCCTTTCATCGCCCAGCCTGTATTGATACCAAGGATTGTCCTGACCCAGGCGCAGGACCCTGCACCTGGCCTTGTTGAACCTCATGAGGTTTACATGGGCCCAGTACTCAAGCTTCTCCAGGTCCCTCTGGATGGCATCCCATCCCTCAGGCATGCTTGGACACTAACCAAACAGCTTAGTGTCCTCTGCAAACTTGCTGAGGGTACACTTGATTCCACTGCCTATGTCACTGATGAAGATATTAAACAGTACTGGTCACGATATAGACCCTTGAGGAACACCACTTGTCACCGATCTCCATCTGGACATTGAGCCATTGACCTCTGGATGCGACCATCCAACCAATTCCTCATCCACCAAACAGCTCACCCATCAAATCCATATCTCTCCAATTTCAGGAGAAGGATGTTGTGGGGGACCATGTCAAAGGCCATAGAGAAGTCCAGATAGAGGACATCCATAACTTCTCCACTGTCAACTGATGCAGTTACTCCATAATAGAACGCCACGAGGCTGGTCAGGGCAGGACTTGCCCTTAGTGAAGCCATGATGGCTGTGCCAAATCACCTCCCCGTCATCCATGTACCTTTGCATAGCTTCTAGGAGGATCTGTTCCATGATCTTGCCAGGCACAGAGGTGAGGCTGACAGGTTGGCAGTTTCTAGGGTCCTCCTTTCTACACTTTAAAAAATGAGCACAATGTTTCCCCTCTGTATGCTTTCTTTGTCCTTCCTTTTCTGGCTGACATACCTGTAGAAGCCCTTCTTATTATTGTTCGTATCCCTTGCCAAGTTCAGCTCCAGCTGCGCCTTGGCCTTCCTGACCCCATCCCTACAAAACTGGGCAGCGTCCCGATGCTCTTCCCAGGATACCTGTCCCTGCTTACACTGCCTGTGCGTCTCCTTCTTGTCCTTTAGTTTGACCAGCAGGTCTCAACTCAGCCACGCCAGTCTCTTGCCTTCCTTGCCTGATTTCTTACACCAGGGGATCAAGAGCTCTTGCGCTCTACGGAAAGTGTCCTTAAAGATCTGCCAGCTCTGTTCTGCTCCTTTGTCCCTGAGGGCAGTTTCCCAGAGGGTCCTATTGACTAACTCCTTGAACAGCTGGAAGTTTGCTTTCCTAAAATTCAGGGTCCTGACTTTACTCTGCCTGACCCATATTCCCCAGGACTGCGAACTCCACCAGTGCACGGTCACTGCAGCCCAGGCTGCCTCCAATCTTGATGCCACCGATTAGCTCACTTGTATTGGTGGCCATCAGGTCCAGTATTGCATCCCTTCTGGTAGGGCTGCCTATTACCTGGCTTAAGAAGTTATCCTCGACACACTCCAGGAGTCTCCTGGATTGCCTAGAGCTCGCTGTGCTACTTTTCCAGCAGATGTCGGGGTGGTTCAAGTCCGCCAGCAGGACAAAAGCCTGCAAGCTCTTTATAGAGCCGTTCATTCTGAAGTACAGAGACTTAGAACGTACCATATGAGAAGTGATGTGCAAAAATGGCACAAATATTTATTCAGATGGCAACTCACATGCGTGTAATAATGCCCCTCTTTCCTATCTTTTAACAAATGGAATTTTCAAAGTTTGTGTCACATTTTTTGTAGCTAGTACTGCCAAAGAATCAAAGCAAGGACTACCAGAAACGCAAAGAGAAAGAAGCACCTATGCACACAAAGATGCTAAATGCTTGCAAAAATGCAAAGATTGGTTCTTATGCTTACTGTAGCACGCTCATTCTCTGTTTAAAAAATTCAGTAAGAGTCACAGTAGCTCAGGCTTTTAAGTTTCTATTTGGAGGAAAAAATACTGCAAAGTGAATGCACCATTTAATTCTGGAAACCATGAATTTATTTATTAAAGATTCTCTAGCACTCACCAATCTTTTAAAAGTTTAAGGTATTGTAAAAGCACTTGAGAGATACAATTACAGTCTTTGTGTTACACCATATCACACTTCCTAAAATTAATTTCTATTCCGAAGCACTCAGTCATCTAATGCCTTAAAGACAATAAATCGTCCTCTGAAAGAAATAGGGAGGTGCTCCACCCCCATTTTTCATCAAAACAATTTCAACATTTTAGCAAACTTTCAAAGAAAATTATACATGAAAGATAGAGCGAGAACTCAGCTAACATGCTTTTCTGCATTCTGTAACAAGTTGTGCGTTTATTCCATGCTTTTCTGTTTTATTATCAGCAAAATACAAGTCTGGTGGGAAAAAGTAGCAGTAATTCATTTGTGTACTAAGAGGAACTACAACACACAGCACTCCCTCTAAATATTAACATAATGCTGTAGTAGATAATATTCAGTAACATCCGCCTGCAGCTCTGGAGTGCAGTTTGCAACACATCTCAAGCTATCTCTGCTCTAGTGCCCTCATCTAAATCTATAGCTTTAAAGACAGTAAAGACCAGTACTCCAGCAGTCTTTAAGGACAGATAACCAGCATGAAGAAGTCTCACCAGCCTTTGAAGGGCAAATACCTCTCTATCTACGACCTCGGGGGGGGGGGGGGAGGGAAACAGAAAAAAGAAAAAAAAAACAAACCAAAAAACCAAACATCAACCCACAACAAAAACCAAAACCAAACCACATACAGCAGCACCAATAAAGTGCCATTTATCAACAGTCTAAGATGCAGCTGGAAAGGGCAAGAAAACTTCTTTTGAGAAGCCAAAAATCAGAGTCCATCTCCTAAATACAGAAGAAGCAGATGCACTCTGTCCTTCCATATGATTGAAGGAAGACTACGGATATCTTTTTTCCAATGCAGTAACACGCAATAAAATTAACAGATTGCAGAAAAGCTGAGTTTAGTACATACATAAAACAGAATTCACAGAGTACTACACTTTAGCACAGAAATATGACTGCTTCAGCATGATGGGAAAGTTTAAAAGTGTCTTGGGAATATGACACTGAAAAGGAAGAATATGCAAAAATTCAGTTTCAAACATTTACCCTTGCAAGACGACTAAGAGACGCTTATTCTTTTTAGCATAAGCGGACTGACGGATGCCGTGGTTTTGCTGAGCCTCCAGGACACTGGAGAGGTAACGCTGGAAGTGGGTTGCACTGAAACATTCAGGACTATCCATAGTTTGCCGATAAACTATCCACCTAAACAACATAAAACAGGGAAAGAAGTTAACATTCTATGACATAATATTTGTTTTCTCTTTATTTTGAGCCAACAGACCAAAAATAAATTTGACAAGCCCTAAGATTCCACATCGCTCACACCACATGGGAAAGAGGAATTTATTTGGCTTTCTATCATTTCCAGTGTAAGAACATTCTTTGTACTATTGCCAAAAGGTTTTGTGGGTTTTTGTTGTTTTTTAATAAAACAATGTTCAACAGCTTCTTCAAAGTAGCACATCGTATAAGTAATTCTGATCTTTGTTAGTGATGAAGTAAACGAAAATTGTATTAATCCAATTCAAAACACTCTGGGCATGAAAATATTTCACTGCAAAAATAAAAAGTAACCATGACATTTGCAGGAAAACATGATGGAATGTAAGGGGATTACAGAACATGCAAAAATCACTTTACATGTTTGCCGTAAAAACAGAACCACAAAACTGTTCTAAATCAACTTGCTAATATCAAGACACTGAGCTAAAAGTAAGACAAAGAAACAGTCCAGAACATTACTAAGATGAAATGCTAAGGTGTCTGGCTGTAAGATTTAAAAGGCTAAGAATTTATTTTTTTTTTATTTTCTAGAAGCAGAATCAACACACAGAATGGCAAATTCCGACAGCAGATTTATCTTATTGCCATACAATAGATGTCCTGGATATATCTCTTGCTATTGTAGAACAGAAACCAGGTCAGATTAAACAGTGCTGTAGCAAGGACTGTTAGCATAGTCTTTTCTCCAAGAAGAATGCATTTTAGACTCACTACACATGTCAGTAAATGGAAGCTCTTCACCCGTTTCCTTCAAGTTGTGGCAACTTCCATACCTGCTTAAGGGAGAATTCATTTGGCCCTTCTAAAATTAATCTTAACTGTTTGTAGCATCAGTGATAGTTCCAGACACATGTCATAGACCTACAGTGGTACCTGTGGTATTCTTAACATGGAACACCAACAAAGAAACCTCCTGTGCTATTTTTCTTGTCTAAATGTCTAAAGTTTAACAGCAAATATACCTGGCACAACACAGTTAAATGAGAAACCTGAAGTAACAGAACTGCAGCAACATCTACCCTACACAGTGCTATGTAGAACTAGTTAAGGTGCCTCATAACATTTACTGAATTTATTCTGATAACACATCTGTTCACAAATTAGAAACTGGGATGTATTAAAAAAATAAAAATAAAGTGAAACATTGATAGCTTCATCTCCTTCATGCTCAGTAGTTCTTTGGTGATTAGTATGATCGCTGCTTTGGACTATAAAGCCAGAACTGTACGAACCTTCCATGCTCCTTGTTAAAAGTTACAAGAAAACCACAGAGATCGCTGCAATGGCATCCTGGAAGACCAGTTATAATGGTGATAACCACCTAAAACACAGGGAAGAGACAAGAAGGGAGGCCACTTGAAGACTAGAAACAAGCTACAATTGCGCACACATTAAGGCTTCTATCTTGATAAAATCTTAAGTCTAAACACAAAGTTAAGTGACACTAACCACAGAAACAGCAAGATAATGTAGAACTGTAGTGTCTTTACGCAATTACTCAGATATGCACAAAGACGTGTTTTCTCTTGGTTTTCATACCTTAAATACTGTGCAAGGATAATTAAAAAATAGAGCAAACAGTATTATCAAAACCTTTACATTAAAATCTAGTCTGCAGTGTAAGTATTAATGCAAACATCAGAAAAAACACCGCAAGAGACACCAAATAGGTTATGTTTCCTATGATGAAAAGGGGACATTCAAATACTTAGAACAGTATTTGAGAAAATGGTTCAAAAAGCGATGGTGTACATCGAATAGTCTTTTCAAACACAAAGAGCAACTCTAGGTTTCTTATACTGTACCAAGCATGCTATACACAATATTTATTCCAGCAAAGCTGCATTTTGAGTAGGACCGGTAAGAGGCTGCACAATAACAGCTCTAACATACCAACAGCTTTGTTGCATAAAGCACCGCTGGTTCCATTATGTGTATTTCTTGTGGTATTGAGAGAGGGATCATAGCAAAGAAACTCTGGTAAGAAGTCAGAGAACACTCCCAAAGTATATAGATACAGTTCTACACTACTAATTCGAGTCTGCTACAGAAGCTACAGAAGTAAGTAAATGAGCTCTGGAAGAAACATGACTAAAACAACAACTTTTTGTGCCGCGCTGAACTTAAGAAATTATGTCACTGGTAATCAGTCATCACCCTGCATACCATCTGCTACTAACAGAAAAATCACCTCTTACAGTTTCTACATGATACTTGAAGATAGCTGTCTACAGACTCTTTGGATCCTATCCTCAAAATCACTTTCAGATGCTCACAGAAAATGAGTATTCATAACACTAGATAGAGAGAACCACCTCAGAAAAATCAGAGTTACTAAGTTTGCGTGTTTCACAGAATTTGGTAGGAACATTATAGAAAGATTTATTTTTTTTAAAACATACACAAAGACTATTAAATTAACCTTAAAATCAGATTTTAAAACATTAATAAAAGTTTATTAATTAATACTTAATTTAAGCATCAGTGTGGTCTCTGAACTAGATTCCAGGAAATAAGGCTGACAACATATTGCAGTAGTCATAGAGAAAGACTATATTCCTGCTGATCTAACTTTCTTGCTTACAGCAGCTTTCATATGCTGGAAAGTTACAAGGAAATATTTTCTCTGGAAATGCTATTTAAAGCACTCAAGTTTGACAATTGTTATTGCCCCTATAGAGAACTGAGTGTTCTACAGATAATATCAGCAAATGTTAAATATCATGTGCTACCTCTATGCTATTTAAAGGACTTTTATGTTCCAGAGAACAATTCAGTTAAATTATTCAGCAATTCATAAAAACCAAGCTACTGCTTTAGGGGCAAGTCTCTCTGGACGTTAGAGAAAACTGTTCACTTGAAGATCTATGCCTCATTTTCTGCCTCTATTTTATCAGGCTGAAGGGCCATTAGCACTTCCAAAAGATTGTTTAAGTGAAAAAAAAAAGTAATATAACCAGGAAAAACAGGGCAGAGCAATTTATTCTAAGAAACAGACTTGAAGCAAGTTCAGTGTGAACTGGTGGTATCGGAGGAGGCGGCAGAGAGCATAGTTAAATATACATCAGTACTTTATTGCATTGCCTGTAACACAACTGATTTGCTAAATAGTCTCTACTAGGGATAGGAAGTATTGCTGGGTTGCTTCCTTACCTTATCACTGTCTGCTTTGCTATCAGGAATGATTTCCGACTGTTGCAATAAAATAGGAAGATGTGCTCGCATTATCGGCTCGTGACTGACGCTGCTGACAGTAAAATGTTGCACAAACCTTTAAAAAAAAATAGAAGGTATATTTTCTTACAATCAAGACAAAAAGACTTCGTTCACATTCCTACAGAGGAAATAATTCGTCTCAGAATAAAAACACCTAGTGTGAAGACAGAATTATTAAATAAGCAATTTTTAGACGAGTATTACATATACTAGAATGTTTTTATATTATTATCGTATACAATACTGATTGAAAACAAAAATAATTTCTCACCTCTCTAATTCTGGAAGGGCAGCAGATATTTTCAGCTCCCTGCATCTCTCCCCAGAAGGAAAAGACAAGGCATTAAATAGCTTCTGAACACTGGAATGCCTAAACCAAGCAAATTAATTAATCGGTTAGTTAAAGGAGAAACCTAGAAATTATCTTCTTTAAAACAGATGCCTACATGTTAACCAGTACGAAAAAAATAAAGCAAGCATTGCACTGAGTGCAGTAATTCCTTTCTGAATCATTATCAAAATCTTCAATGAGTGACAACATTCTTCTGACTGTAGCACACAGATAATGTATAATTACACTAGAGTAAATGGCATGAACTTACAGTCTCTTTTGTTCCACAGACAGTAATTCTTCCTGGACAACCCTTATAGATAATCCTGAGTTTGTCTGGTTTTGCCACGAAGAGAAAACCTGGAATAAACCAGACCTATGCATAAGCATCGTTATTTTGCAAAATTTGTTTTGGATTTATTTAGGAATTTTTTTTCTTCATCTAAAAAAAATACATGCATTTCAACTAGCCATTAAATATTCCAGAGTACTGGTTTTGTCGCAAGAATTCAAAACATGGAAGAAGTCTCCACAGATCAGGTTTTGTAAGCTCCTCTTTGGCTAGACTGTAACTGCTTTAAGAAGTAACTTTACTTCTTAACAGGTCATGCCTGTCAAACCTGATCTCCTTCTATGATAAGGTGACCCACTTAGTGGATGAGGGAAAAGCTGTGGATGTTATCTACCTGGATTTTTGCAAAGCTTTTGACACTGTTTCCCACAGCATTCCCCTGGAGAAACTGGCTGCTCATGGCCTGGATGGGTATACTCTTCGCTGGGTAAAAAACTGGCTGGATGGCCGTGCCCAGAGAGTGGTGGTAAATGGAGTTAAATCCAGTTGGTGTCCGGTCACAAGTGGTGTCCCCCAGGGCTCGGTGCTGGGGCCGGTTCTCTTTAATATCTTTATCAACGATGTGGATGAGGGGATTGAATGCACCCTCAGTAAATTCACAGATGACACTAAGCTGGGCGGGCATGTTGATCTGCTTGAGGGTAGGTTGGCTCTGCAGAGGGTTCTGGACAGGCTGGACCGATGGGCTGAGGCCAATGGTGTGATGTTCAACAAGGCCAAGTGCCGGGTCCTGCACTTGGGTCACAACAACCCCATGCAGCACCACAGGCCTGGGGCGGAGTGGTTCGAAAGCTGCCTGGCAGAAAATGACCTGGGGGTGTTGGTGGACAGCCAGCAGAATATGAGCCAGCAGTATGCCCAGGTGGCCAAGAAGGCCAACAGCATCCTAGCCTGTACCAGGAACAGTGTGGTGAGCCGGACTAGGGAAGTCATCGTCCCCCTGTACTTGGCACTGGTGAGGCCCCACCTCGAGTACTGCGTTCAGTTTTGGGCCACTCACTACAAGAAGGACACTGAGGTGTTGGAGCATGTCCAGAGAAGGGCTACAAAGCTGGTGAGAGGTCTGGAGACCAAACCTTATGAGGAACAACTGAGGGAGCTGGGGTTGTTTAGCTTGGAGAAGAGGAGGCTGAGGGGAGACCTTATCACCCTCTACAACTACCTGAAAGGAGGTTGTAGAGAGATGGGGGCTGACCTCTTCTCCCTGGTGACAAGTGATAGGACAAGAGGAAACGGGTTCAAGTTACGTCAGGGGAGGTTTAGATTGGATATTAGGAAACATTTTTTCACTGAAAGGGTTATTAAACATTGGAATAGGCTGCCCAGGGAGGTGGTGGATTCACCATCCCTGGAGGTGTTTAAAAAAAGGGTAGATGTGGTACTGAGGGACATGGTTTAGAAGTGGTTTTTGTCAGGGTAGGTTAATGGTTGGACTTGATGATCTTAAAGGTCCCTTCCAACCTCAGCAACTCTGTGATTCTATGATTCTACTGAAATGGTGTAGTTCCTGCCCTCCTCCTCCCCCCCCTCACCCTCATCTTCATAGCTGGGGAAAAAAATCCTAGGAAAAAGATTTACCCACCAAAGTAACAGCACCATTCATGAGTATCTTTTAGTCATAGCGCGCTTCACGGATAAAAATGCTAGGTATTTATAGTACAATTGCTGTACAGCAGGAACTGAATTAATATGTCTCCTTTAAGTAATATTATAATTTTCATGAGGTAAGACTGCAGTAATCATTTCTAGATAATTAAGAAAAACTCTGTTCTTCTGCAAAAGAAAAGGGAGCCTTTCGTTTCTCTAGGGAACAGTGTTTTGGCTTACATCCTATTGCCCTAGCCAAGTCACATTAATATGAATGGCACTCTAAACCTAGAAATCAGATTCAGATGAATCACACAGTCATTTAAATGTGCGGTATTTCCCTTCTTTTAGTAAGTAAAGGCAACAGCCATTGTCATTTTTCACAATAATTTGCTGCAAGAAAAAACAACTGGGGGAGGAAAAGACTGCTTTCCATTAACAAGTAAATAGGCATCCTAAACACAAGGGTACTGAGATAAAAAACATCAAAATAAAATAAACTTTTGATATTAACAAAGACAATATTGCTCATGTAGAAGGACACATGCAATCAAACAAATAACCCCTTCAAAACACATATAAGAGACTAAGGAAAACGCCTACAAGGGATGCAAAGGAGGACTGGTCAACAGAAAATTGTATTCTGTACAAGTCAAAAGGCTAGGGATAAAGTGAAAACACAGGTCAGACTGAGACAGAACTCAGTGGAAATAAATCAGTCCTTTTTGTATAACTTAACAAGCATTTTAAAAAAAGAGATGCTATGGCATTAGAGAAAGTGAAGAAAACCAGAGAAATCAATACATCCCAAAGCCTAAGCAAACTTTCCTCCCCTACCAATTAGGGTGAGGACATGAAAGGTACAGTCCTGTCTTCGCAGGATCTGCAAACCAGACTCCAATTCTGTATGCTCAGAATCTTGCAACAGTCTCTGGTAACTGCCATTCCCTATTTCAAGGAGGCTTGGAATAATTAAAGCATAAGTCCAGTAAGTGAGGTATCGTGCCATGTGACTGTAGAAGAGTAAAACTAGTACCTACATTTTAGTGAATCTTTGTAACTACAGGTCTGTAGAACGACTACTATGTCTATTTGACTTCAATGGCATGCAGACTTTTATAAAAGATTTTGGAGGAAATCAATAAATTCCTGAAGGTAAATACTAACAAAATACAATATTATGTTTCCATGGCTTACACAATCAGGTACACTTTATCTCATGAATGAAAACTATTCACAAGATCACATCTTCAAGACAAAATACATGTTTCATCAACTTGAACTTGAGCAAAGCTTGCTATTGTGCCGGATGAGAAACTGTTAAAACTGCAGGAACTGAAACTCAGTATAGAACCGTTCGGCAAAAAGCGAACTCAAAGGCGGACCAGAATAAATAGCACAGGAAAAAAAAAGCAGCAGAAGGCTAGGGATATTCACCAGCAGAGTTGCTTAGGGAATGCCCCATTATACCCTTTGCAATGAATTTGGCATAGACTGAAGTGAATTGCCAGCATTTTGGGGAACTAAGTTGGGAGACAGTCTACACAGCATTGAGATGCTTCACAGAAAGATAGATCTAACTGTAAGAATGGAAGAAACAGAAAGAAAAGTTAGGATGAAGGTAAGTATGAAAGCAAGAATGAGCACACAAACATTTTTAGAATCAGCTGGAGTATCAGTGCGTAGCAAAAGAGAAAGAGCCTGGAGGAGTTTCTCAAAAAATGAGCATGATCTATGAATTCAAGGCAGCAGTGAAAAGTAAAGGCAAACCAAGGGTACCTATTATTGCCTCTGTATAATAAACAAATAC
Source organism: Rissa tridactyla (assembly GCF_028500815.1). Taxonomy (NCBI): domain Eukaryota; kingdom Metazoa; phylum Chordata; class Aves; order Charadriiformes; family Laridae; genus Rissa; species Rissa tridactyla. The sequence continues at coordinate 39,068,277 of NC_071470.1, forward strand.
CCATATCTCATATACTACGCACAGTTTGGATACCTACAGCCAAAAAACAGATCAAAAGAAAAGTATTACAACAAACAGAGGGAAAGAGAACTTTTTATAAGCATAGATTAAAAAGGATCTGGTTTTATTTTACTAGGCCAAATAAGCCAGAAAGACTAGGTCTAAAATTTCTGAATACCTCAAGGATGTCTGCTGGTAGACAAAATTAAAAAAAAAAAACAAAACAAAACACAACAGATATAGAAGTAGATCTAATGAAATTGGCTGAAAATTCACAAACAAACAAAATATTCCCAACCACTCACATAGTGGAACAGTGGGAGGAATCCAAACACTTAAGATAAAAGGAGGAGAAATTTTATGGTAACATTAATACTATCAGTGGGGCTGTACTCACTGAGCTAGGTGGTCTTTTCCAGTCCAGTGTTATGATCGCATACTAAAACCCTTGTGAAGTCCTAAAATCTCCAGGCTCATTTCCTCAAAAGTGCTATTGTTATAAAGTTTTGTTTATTAAAAGCCTCTGCATTACAATGCATGAAGTCAATCTACTTAGAGAATAATACAATGCCATATGGGATACTTAAAGAATTTAACAGAACTTCCCTAAGGATCACGATCCAAATGTGTCTAACCACAAAAAAACACAATAGAAGCTCTGCCACTACATACAATTGCTGTAGCCAATTATACACCAGTGCTACATTTAAAATGCAACTACTAGAAAACAAGCTTTTAGAGCACTCGCTAGTTTCAGAAGACACAATGAAAGCACATGGCAAGCATTAAAATTAACGAGCAACACAATCACTAGAAATGTATACATAAGTTAAAGTTTCTCACACACGCAAGTTTCTAAGATCAGGAGCAATAACGGTCCTAGGAAGGACTGGGAAGGTCTACGTGGCAGGGCAGTCCACTCCATGACAATCTTGAGTCTTCAAGTCAGATGCCATAGGTCACACAGAGAATCAGAGCTTCTGGTTGTAAGAGAGCCTCTGGAGGTCTCCAGACCCACCTCTTTCTCCAACCATGACTATTGCTGGCAGTACAGATCAGCTCTGCTGTGACTTTGTCCAGCCAAGTTATCAAAATCTTCAAAGGTGGAGATTCACTGTCTGGGTGACCTGTTCCAGTCACTGCACTAACCTCCTACCAACATTCGGTCTGAATCTTCAAAGCTGCAATCTATGGTTACTGCCCCATGTTATGTTATCTGCCACTATTGAAAAAGTTATCTGTAACAGTCCTTCCTACTGCAACACCCTGATTTTATATAAAAGATAAGCAGCCTCAAAATCACATCAGCCATCTCTCTCTCCCCTTCTTCTTTCCAAATTTAATTAGTTAAGATAGACATCAACAAATTAACCCTCGCCTCTCATCTGAAACACAAATAATTGTGTGGTTGCCCCCTCCCCCCAAACCAATCTTTTTTTTTTTTTAACTTTACCTGTGAATAAAAAGCTCTATAAATCTTTGTTTTGGGGAAAAGTGCAATCATCAAGAGGTTGTCTCGGGTATGGAATTCAATTGGTAGGTGAGCAAGCAAGGAACTTTTGATGTCTATAAAGAGAGCAGCAACAATACTGTTTGAATCCTAGAAAACAAAGAAACAGGACAAATTGAATGAACAGTTATTAAAAATGAAAAAAAGGCTTAATATATTAAATAGCAGCAATTAGAAGAGAACTACTACAGTCATAGCTAGGCATGCATAAAGATCCGAAGGTTCATTAGCTTGCATAGCCCAGGTATGGAGCAGAAGAATCAAGCACAGCCACTTACGGAACTCCTCAGTTTCTACTTTGCAGCCATTAGAGATATTGTAAACTTTAAAGAAAGCTGAGATTGTTCTAAGCACCTAAGCTTTGTCTTGTCTTGAAAAGCTTGCATTTTAATATCTATTCTTTTCCCTCCACCAAAAACTAGACCTTTAGCCCTTTCCTCTGCTAATGCTTCACAACAAAGCCACCTTCATCTATACACACACATCTCCTCTGACACAGACACCCTGGAGGAATGAATTAAATGTCAGCTAAAAAGATCAGAAGGATGGCATGGTTCTATTGCAAACTATTTTTTTAATATCGTGCTTTTGAGTTTCTGACCTGAATGGAATCACACTGCAAGAAGATACAACTATCAGGCCTGCGGTTTAAAGTGTAGGTCGCTAGCATGTTGGAAGTGTCCCGTTTCTCTCAGATACTTTGATAAGCAAAAGTTCTATGAAATCTTTTGCTTCTTTCACCTGAATTAAATCTTCACCAACATGAAGCTGAAGCCCTCAAGATGGGTTTCCCTCAGAAGCACTGAACTCAGGTTGTCCAATTTTACTTCTAATGAAACAACATTGACCCTTGGTTTTCTGTATTTCACCACAGGCATTTAAGGACAACTTTGCAGGATGCTGAAGTGTTTTATGCTCAAGCTTTAACTTGTAACCCTTTTCACACCAAAATATTAGAAAAAGAGTAAAATTCAGCAGCATGAAACATCCCTGGAAAATGGGGATTCCATTACTTAGACTTCAAATGAGAAATTGAGTACCATCCATCTCCCTTTTAACAGGAGAAGTGAGGAAAGAACTCTACTTACTAATTTTCAAGAAGAAAAAACTCAAGCCGGGCAACACTTACATAAGAATCGGCATCAATTCAGAGACATTTGCAAATAGAATCTCTACTCTTTGCTGACTGAGGGATTAATTATAAAACTAATCCTCTCCAAGTCACTGAGGTTACTGAAGAACATACAAAAATGTTCTCTCAAGACAGAACAATTTCTCTGAAGAGAAAATGGCTTTTGGAACATGGTCCACAGTTCCTGGGTTCTAAAGGATAACTTAGAGATTTCATGAGAAATGACTAAAAGGCCAGCTCATACATGCTGCCATCTGCATGTGAAGTGTCCAACACAATATGCTCCTTCTCCTGGAAAATATTTAGGCTTCCACAAATTGAAAAAAGCTGAAGAGAAGCAGTCATAATCCCTATGGACATCAGGTTAAAGTTTTACAAGATCTTAATATTGTTGTGAAATCTAAGTATTACTTACTAATATTTGTTCACTTAATTAATGGCCAAAATGAATACTGGATTCAGGTACTTAAAAGCTGAAATACTTGATCTTAAATAAGATCTTAAAACCAAGCACATAGCATCTTAAGTAAAGATGCCTTGATACAATTTATTGAGACACTGACCAGATACAGAATAAAACAGGCTACGCTGGGTGGCAGCGTAGCCTGTTGAGCTTTCTTTTACTTCCAGGACGACTGGTACTAAGCTAGAATAGTGCTGCCTTACAAGATGGGAGATTTATGTTTGACACTGCAAAGACTGGGATGATTTTTGCTTTAGACCTTCACGGTACCATTTTGTGAGGAATCTACCATGTCATCCATGCACTCGATGTCTATGAGCCTCAAGGACTTCAGAATAGAGAAGTCTGCAACACACGTTGGAGAGGGAAGTGCAGACAAGTTAAGAAGAGAAGCACCTAGCAGGCAAGGTGATAGAGCTGCTAAGAAACTGTACTTTGCATCACTTAAAGTCTTGGTATCTTTTATTTTAATCCTAGCATTAAGTTATCCTTCCTTTTCCATCAATATTGTTGCAATAACTTTAGGAAAAAGCATACTAACAATTACCGTTCTTCTCCTGTCAGTTCTTCACATTTTAAGCTCTCCACCCTTGTATTATGCCAAGTCAGTGGAACAATAAAATGCTCTCTGACAAGGTTTAGCTTTACACAAAAATCTGGCATCAGTTCAGGAATGATAGCCAGGTCCCATAAATAGCTAGTTTTATGAAAGTGAGTGTCTTGAATCAAACAATAGAAGGAAGGTCAGTGTTAAAATAGTTTCTTAAACTACCAAGGAGCAATCAACATGATACACAAGAAAAGGCAGCTAAGGTAAGATTCTCTTCACTGTTGTGTTTTCATCTCAATTGAATCACACACTTTTATTGTATTTTACTGGCTTCCTCCATTATATGATGAAATCATAGCAACACAATGCTTTCTGGAGGTCACTAAACAAGTGTGTAATACTGTACCTGAAGAAAATAGAAACTAAAGGAAACAGAGATTATTTTTTTTCCAGTGCTTAGGAAACAATAACCAAAATAACCTCTTTTCCATTCTGAAAAAGTGATAGTTAACCCAGCCTGGAAGAGGAAAAAAACCCAAACAGCTGAGTTGCCATCATTAAGCTAAGTCTCAATTCCCACTAAGCCAGACAACCAAACTATTAGTGTGGCAAATTGGCCAAGTGAAGTGATAGAAGTTGATCACAGGAACGGCAAAAGTCTACACCTAACGTTGTATCTTTCACTGTAATTACTCAGAATATGTGTAATTACATGCCTTTCCTTCTCACTTTTCAGCTTGGAAAACATGAACCAGTCATTCCCTTCACCCTGTCAGTTACACAACACTCTAAGACAGTAGACAGACGCTGCTCGTGACCTCTCCAGAGATAACTAGTACGCTGCCATGAGCGTTTGACTGAAGGTTAAATAGAGTTTGAATAGAAGGCAGCATTTCATCCTCCAATACACCACGTGACTTCACTATGCCTTGGACTTTTCTCTATCCATCACTTAAGACTGCTAGATGTTTTATAAATGCTACGTTCTGCAATTCTTCTTTTAATGAAAAGCAGTTTTTCACACCATTAAGACCATATTGATAACTCAGTCTAATACAAAATTCTCTCCTCCTTACAGTTTAGCTAACCAATTAGAAATTGGTTAAGCTAACCAATACCAGAAGTGTAGAGATTTGCATAAGTTATTACAGTTTTACGCACACACTTGTAAAACTGCAACTGAAATCGAAACTTTCTACTAGTACCCTACAAAGTACTGTTAAAAATGAATAAAAAGTTTATGACAGTAGGAACAAACACAATACTCACCCCATCATAGAGAGAAATAGAACTCATATGGTTCTTTGAAATGGAAATGCTGCCACGATGGGGATCAGAGAAGAGAACACCATCTGAAAAGAAGTACAATTTGCCTAGAATTTGAAAGAGAAAAAAATTGTATTAGGCTTATATCAGTATTTCAGCACCCTGTGAAGAATACCTCTTCTTTCTGAGAAAGAAATCTATGTTCTTGCAGAATTTTGTTATATTTAACATGTAGAACATTTGAGTAAAAATTTGGCATAGTATCTAGACAGCATTCAGAGCACAACCATTCAGTCTTTACCGGATCTCACCATCAAGGACAGGAATCATAACTATGATTGCATTTGACTTAATCTTATTCCCTGGAGTCCATTTATCATAAATATTCTGCAGCTTTGTTTGTTTTGGGGGTTTTTGGGGGGTTTTTTTTGGGTTGCTTTTTGTTTTTGTTTTTTTTTTGTTGTTTTTTTTTTTTTTTTTAACAGGCTGAAAAAAAATGTTCATCACATTGAATTGCAAACTTCCAGAAGTGTAAAACTGACAAAACAAGAACTTAAGAAAAACTTACATACAAAACAACTGAAAATGTAAACATTGTGACAAGTTGGTCAGATTTTCAGCAAAATATCAATATACTAACACATAACACACAGACAGTTAAAAAAAAAAGAGAAGGAAAAAAAACCCCACACATGACAACTTTCCTTTCACTTCCTGACTAAGTTGAAAACAGAAAAGCCCTTTACTTGCAGACTTGCATTTTCTTTTGCGTATAGAGACAACTGTTACCGAGCAAGCAACTTCCCTGGAAGCTAACAATCCAGTGCCAATCAAGAGTGACATGGCATTCATTCTATCTCCATTTTTCTTGTCAACTTACAGATACTTTGGTTCTTAACAAACCTGCATGACCAGGGAGAGCAGCTGGAAAATGAGAAACAGCAAGGCTAGATGGTAAAATGGATAAAAACAAAATTCCACCAAAGCACTAGAAACTGACATCAGCAAAAAGCTAATTTCCAACAGTCATAAGAAAGCCATGAACAAATGACTAAGCAGGGGCTGCCAGCTGGACCTCTGCTACCAGTGCTGGACCATGCATTAAAAGCTGGCTCACATCCCATACGGAGAAGCATGTGAGTCAGCAAAAGGGAAAGGTTAAATATTTTCTTTAAATAAAACAAAAAAGACAAAAAGAAAAAAGTGGCATTACTCAGAGTTACATTTTTAAAAAAGCAAAGCCAAGCAGCAAAAGTAACTAAAACATACAGCTGAACATGACTGCACATCTAGCTCAAACAATGATTGGAAAAAATAATAAAGAAACAAAGATGTTTTCCTCTTGAAATGGCCACTTAGAATAAGATCTTCAAAATTGTTCGGTATTAAGACTTCATTCTAATAAAAAAGAGCTTGATAAGAAATCAAATCACCATACCTAGACATACGATTTCAACAGTTACCTAAAAATATATAGGCTCTGCTAACTGCAAACCTGTTTTAGACTGAAACTTCTAGTTAACATAAAAATTGCACTGGAGAGACAGCTACTATTAAATTGAGAAATTTAATTACAACCACAACGTCATGATCCAAATGCAGATCAAGTAGAATGGAGACAAAGATACACATAATTACATAGAGGTGGAGGTTTAATGGTTTACATATACAGTATGTTCACTGCTGATGCTTCTAGTGCTCACAAAAGCCAAGACACAGCACAGGTATGAGCCTTCTACTGAGTGGTCGAGGAAGAAAAATGCAAAATACAAAAATACTTGAAGTACATTTCTGTCAAATCTCACAGAGTATCAACTCCACAGAGAATGTGTCAGTGGGAAAAGAAAGGAAATCAGAAATGTTAATTCTTTTGTAACAGAAAAGCAACCCAAAAGGAGTATTAATTTATTCAAAATAAACTGGCTTCCTTTAACATGGAAGTCAGTGAATTATATCAAGAACAACTTGATCTGCTAGTTGTATATTTTCCACAAGTGATTAAGCACAAAAGAGAGAGTTTAATTAGCAAGACTGACTGACTCAGTTAAATTCATCCTACAAAAATCTGTAACACAGCAGATGTATTAGCATAAAAAGGAAAAGGTTTAACAGCCCAAACTTTTTTGACTGACGTATTTTAGTCCTGAACGTGTACCTTGTTACAGTAAGACAAAAGTGACAGAGAGAAGATGAGTGCCTGACAGCACCTTTTGCACCTAATCTTACCAGACCACATAGCTGCAACCTCAGTAGAGCCCAAATTAGAGCACAGTGAAGTGTCTTGCAGCATATGCAAAAAGCAACGAGATCAAGTTCATTTTCACTTGACACCTGAGAAAATATCTCGCTTGTTGAAGTGTTACATAATAGTCCTTATACCACCTACTTATAACTCTCCATCCCAAGAGTTATCAAAACATTTAACTTCACAAATCTCACCAAAAAAGGGAAAAAGTAAATTGCTCCACTGGGGGACACACAGCCAGTTTTCACAAAGCCAAAAAAAAAAAATTCACCGTTCTCTAGTTATTTACTGAGTGAACACATGCCCACAGCACTGTATTGCAAAATAGCTAAATGCTATTCTCCATTAACCTTCTTTAAAATCTGCTCAATTAGAGCAAAAGTAAATTCTGCTATGTGAAGGTTGCTGTTTAGTTGTCTTATACATCATTATTTATCCTCGATGCTACACTGTATAACTACAAAAACAATAAAGCTAAAGATTTTCCTCTAAAGATCGTCTGCTAATACTAAGCACTTAGGTGTCAGGTATTAGTTATCTTCTGTTGTACATCAGTACTGTGACAACAGTACCTTCTCTGTACAATGCAATACAAAAATGTTACGCCTTAAGAAGTATCTGTTGGTTCAAGGCAAAGCAAGACACATTAATGTAAGGCCGTGGACCGAGGGCTACCCCTTCCAACAGTCCTCCCAAATTGTCTTTTGCTGTATTACTGGGATATTCATGTTACTTAAACTCTTGAAGGAAAATGCACCAAAGGAGGAGGAATGATCTAAGACTGTTGCTAGTAATCTTGTGTCAGGAAGCAGTAACTTGACTGAATCTGAACAGGACCAAGATCAAGCATCTTTCTGTAATACAGTGAGCATCCGTGCTAACAAGCACTGAGGTTCTTGAGCAAAAATGACAATGGAAAAAAACTGGAACAGCATGTCAGCTCCAGGAGGTGTCTTCGGTAGGAGCAAAGAACACAAGACTGTAAATAAAATTAGAAGCAAAAGCATTCCAGTCCCCTCCTACTTCACAGGCAATGTATCACATTGTCCAAAAGTTACATATCTGCTTTCACTTCTTGAGCTGGGAGCCCATGGCATCCTGTCACTACTGTAACGCCCCATCTTTCCAACCTGATGTTCATATAGATACAGAAAAGGCAAAGAAAATATGGCCCATGATATATTAAGGATAGAAGCAGCGAGTTTGTGCATTTGTTTGAATGTTAACTATGGAAAAAAACCATCTCCCATGTCTGCAAAACCTCACTGTCAATCATGTAAGAGTCCCGTGTGCCTCAAAAGCTTGCCTTTAGCCCTGACTAGAATCCTTCTTCTAGCACTAGGAGTTTCAAGCAGAGGTTGGGGACAAAAAATAAGACACGGAGTTTAACTAAAGAGAGACTTGAAAAGGCACATGGAAATAAAGCTTAAGATAACAGTATAGGTAGGCTCACCAGACGTGCGAATCCCAGAAACTGTGCACCTTTCTTATGGTTAAAAAGAAAAGAAAAAAAAAAAACAAAACAACACAAGAAAAAGCAGAACAACTTAAAAAAACCCACATCTCACCTTCTGCAGGCATGGTGCGTGGATTGCTGGAACAAATATACGCTCCATCGCCTCCAGTGAGTAAAGTGCCCAGAAAAGATTTGTCTTCCTAAACAGGAAAAGCAAATAGTAGTATCACAGACTGGATCAAGGACTGTAATCCAGGCAAGAATATTTTCTCATGCTTTTGCTTCAAGAGAAAAGGTTTTCTTAAACAGCATCTGTCAGATCTTTTTAAGAGTTTTAAAGTGTGTTGATACAGAAAAACTAGTGAAAGACAGCATGCCAAGAGTGTAATTTTTAAAAGCATTTCCCCCATTTTGGTTTTGCCAGCAGCTATTAAATTACACATTATTGTCACAACCACAAGGCATAGCTTTTTGTATTTAGATCGTCAATCTACTGAACTAAAAGTATATTACAAGAAAATAAATCTATTTATAATGAAGATTTCTGGTAACCACAAATTAAACCACAAATGCAAAACTCATGCGGTTTAAGATGTTCCCAGATCCCAAATTCTTGTCTTTTTCATAGTGCTTGAAATGTTTTCCTTTAAACATTTAGCATGCTAATTAAGTTAAAAGAAAGTTGCGTGTAGAGTGGCATTGAGTTCTGGGTTTTTTTTGAAACACATGAGCTCCATGGGTAATACCCAGTGAGACTTCCATGAAATCGTAGCGTTATTAGAACTCCTTTTCCTCTTGGGTGTTGTCATTCTTTGAAATAAAGAAAACCTCAAACTTTTACACACAATGTATTTTTTTGTCAGTTTGAAAGAGACAGTATAGAACAGGCAAGTCTTTCGTAGAAGAGGAGTAACAAACATAATGAAAGCCAGTTTTGCTAGCAGCATTCTTTGAATGAATGAATGAAGATTCTTTGAATACTGGTTCTTGGAAGCGTAACTTCTATAGTTGAACAACATTGTTTAATTTTACCTTCAATATATGCTGTGCCTTTTCAGACAGTTTCACATCACTGTCTTCAACCTGTAGCCAGAAACAGTTTCAATTTGTATTGTTGGTAGATAAAGCAAGTCTAACATTAAATAAAAAGCATTAAAGAAGATTCAAGGCAAACAAGAACCTTAGGTACCACAGACAGATAAAGTCCCGAGACCAGAGTGCTTCAAAGACAGCTTTGTGCTCTTCAATACTGTGTTACCATGGGACTGAAATAGTTCCTTGGAAGACATTCAAGGGGATGCTCCCCATTAAAATGTTTTATAGGCTAAAACAACCTCGTATAGACACAAAGTAGTGTATCCCATTCGGTCTCATTTTTTATTACTGTTAAACTGTTTAAGAATGGATTGCCAAAGGGCATAATGTTGTCCAACTTCATAACATTCATTGGAATTATACCTCTAACACAGCGTAGTACATTAGAGGTCTAGAAGCAGACCTTTCTTTCTGTTGAGGCAGACATTTAAGTGATCTAAAGCACCCCACAACAAACAATTTTCAGAAGTCACACTGTTTACTTGAAAAACACCGACATTTACACAGCTAAAAATTGAAGCGGTGAAAATTAAATAATTTAAAACTTGTGCTATGAATGGAGCCACCAGCCTGTTTCCACTTCATGTCCAAATTCAATAATCAGAATAGTATTAATATATTAACATTCTGATTCAGAGTCCAAGTTCCATACTTTTTCCTCATTCAGCCATACTTTTGTAACAAGTTTTCATTTATGAATCTGTATGTATAGGAAAAAACTCAAATAAGTTTGTGTGTACTAACCAGCCAAGAAGCGTATCTTGGGATAGCTGCAGTCAGTATTATGTGGCTGGTTTCTGAATAAATGCTGCCATCTGCAGGGAAGTAAATGGAAAGCAAAGTAGTATAATACCATTCATATACTTCAGACTGTTCAGTAAGTTACTTTTACGACTTGTTATTTCTTTAGGAAATGTGAAAATCTCCTAATTATTTTAAGGACTTATTAGTGTTTAAGTGAAGCTTTCACAGCAGACTAGCTCCCAGTCTTCTTGTGCTGTAACATACATAGAACTGCTATAAAATACCAAAAAACCCGTTTTTATTCTGGCCTTTATATACGGCTTCTTCCTTTGCTCTCCTCCCCACCAAAAGTGTTTCAAATACCATGCTTAAAACAAAAACCAACCAAACAAAAAAAACCACAGCCTGTCTGCATATGAGAGTTCATAAATATTGTTCAGACAACCTCAATACTATCTAACTTTGTCACATGTAAACAATCTAGAAAATATGCACTTTAAAGTTATGGAAATTACTCAGTATCCTGTATTTTAAATGTAAGACTGTTCCAAAACCAAGCTTACTAAAAATCATACCCTTTTTCAGTTTTGTTTCATCTCTTCCAAACAAAGAGCAACTGAAATTAAAACATTATATAAAGTGAGTGTTACAAAAGTGATGGAAGAGACCTGTTTGAGTTTCCTTATACAACAGAAAACATCCACGAAGGGTACTATTACACTTGAATTTTTTACACCTCAGCCCTCTGTATCACAAGGCAGCCATAAAACCCGAAGTCCTTTCAGTGAGATTAGAGAAACCTGATACTTAAGATATTCAAGCAAGCTAAAACATTTAGGTCTTTTAATTATCCAAAGGCTTAAAACCATAACGGTAATAGTAATGACATCCATCGGAAGCCCTTTTGCATCACATCAAAGCTAACAGAATGACAGCAATGGTGTTAGAATTTAAAATAGTTACCTTTTTCTTTTACTTGTATCTGTGAGGTTAGAAAGGACTCTGAAAAGACAACAGATCCCAAGCATCCTCTTCCTGTGAGCAAGTCTGGAATGTCAAATACCATCATAGATGCCTACAGCAATCCAAAAATTGGACAGAAAGGAAGAGAAAGCAGAACCTGAAACATTTCAATTGAAACTGCAAAATCCGTGTTTTAAACCTCCCAAAACACCGCTTCTATATTGTGATGGAAAGTCTGAGATCATAACTCTATGTTAATGTTTTATTCCAAATTCCACTGTTAGATTTCAGATGCTGAAATCGGGGTAAGATTGAGTTGTAACATGAAGTCAATCTCATCTGTCCCCTGTATTTGTATTCGCATTGCTAAAAATTTCAACATGCCCCATAAAAAAAAAAGCCACCCGAGCTCTATTTTCTAATAAAATGTATAATCAGAATACTGAACAGCTTGCTTACCGTTTTAATCAAACTCAGGCTATCCTCATTATCTAATGGAGTAATTCTAGAACAATAATGATAATTAAATATTTAAAGGTTAGATCATTTCGAGTGACTTCATAGCAGCCAAAAAAACCTATTTAATTTTAAAATAAACTCTTATTTGTGTAGGCCATTTCAGTCAATTAGACAGCATGGTGATTAAAAAAGCACAAGCTTGTGATATCAACTAAGTTAAAAGCACAGTTTTAAAAGGGAACTCTTAATGGGCTCATGCTGCTTCTACTCATTAACAGTTAATAAGATTGGTCTGCCCAGTTGCTTTAGAATTTTTAAAATGTTTTTAAGATTCCACAGAATTACAGATATGAAATAAAATTGTCGCATACACAAAAGCATTTAGTACATCTTGTATGAAATAATCAAATGTGATGTTTTCTCAGAAGTTCCAAGACAAGAAATATAAACTTATTACTGTATTAAAAACACTAATTAGTAACAAGAAGTGTAAAACAGTGATACAAACCTTCCATGATTATTCACAGCCTGAATTTGAAAAGTGATTTTGGAGCTGCAGAACAGAAATAGTAGTGGTGAAAAAAGTATTTTATACAAAAATAAGCAATAATAGACTTAAAGCAAAACAACAGCTGAAGTGATTAAAAAAATGTGGAAAAATAAAAGTCGAATAATTATAATGATTTTTAAAGTCTGCATGCATTATGAAGTTTTGGATTTGTCAGTCATGCAAGTTCAGTTGAAAACTAACATTAGACATATGTTGTCCCAAAAGAAGCTAATACATTGACGCAATACATCAATCCATAAGTATTTGAAAATACATACCGCAGTGCAGCTTTAAGTTGTGTTAAATGAAGGGTATCCAACACAGACATGAGCATCTGCTCTGCTACATCCTTTGCCTGAAAAAAGGAAATTGAGAATAAAATATCTCTTCCCACCCTTCCAAATCCCAGCAACTACAGGAGCACCCGTAAGATAAACAAAAGACCATACACTAAACAATAACACACTGATGCACCAGGCTAAAAATTTGTTCTTTCACAGATCTCATTTTCCTTACTATAAGGTTAGGAAAATTCATGAAAGATGGAAAAACAACTGTAGATGGATAAGATTAAGTATACTCTGAAATTTATTTTTTTTTTTAAACAGCATTCAGAGAGACTGGTTGGAGGCCACAGTATTAATTTCATTAACGTTATGCAGTTGACTGAAACATTTATTTATTTTTGGTTTGCATGTAATCTTATATTGCAAGCAATCCAAATCAACAATTACAGTGTACAGAATTGGTGCTTCATTTACCTTGGATTCAGTGGAAGTTTTAGCATAGCACTCAATGCCAGCAAGCACAGCCTCTACAACAGCAGTATATATTTGCGACAACAGCATACTGAAGAGAAATACAAACACAACATTTACTAGACAGATAGAGTTTTCTTCCTCCTCTGTTTATAGGAGCAGTTTTTCCTCTCATAACAGAACTCCCTTGTATGGAAGGGGTCCTCGTTCAAATAAGAAATAGTTTAGCAAAAATAAATTAGAGCAAGTAAATTGCTCAAATAACAGAATATCTTGGGGCGAAAACCCTCTTCACACAAACGTATCCTATCCCTGCTCTTCAGTCAAGGAAAAAAAAAAGGTTTTATTGTTGATTTCACTGCAGTTGTGTTGAGGATCACGTCCTAACTATTCCAACAAGAACAGAATGGTAGCCCCATGTTCCGCAAAAGCAAAACTGGAAGACAGAGTGAACTGACTTCAGAGACTGATCTGTTCTGGAGCATGTCAAGCAAAAAAAGATACCAAAACAAACCAGTCACCACAACCTTTTGAGCACATCTATATCACAGCTTAGTCCGACTTCCTTATTAAAAGGGAACTGAAAAAAAGGTATACAAATAAACACAGGTTAGGTGAAGCCAGAAGCCACTTACAGCTACTGACATATTTATAGCCCCAGGACTATTGAAAACACCCACCTGTGCCCAACTAAGAAACATCAGCCTCTGTCTTCCAGCTAAATTGGAACAATAAGATAAGCAGATCAACAAAACAGGCCTACTTCCCCAAACGTTGCAAACGTTGAGGGAGGGAAGAGGGGGGAGGAAAGAGAAGGATACAGCATTTAAGCCATATGCAAAGCATTTCTGAAGGATGTAAAAAAAGCATCTGAATCTCCCAAACGTGGCCCAACATGGAAGAACCTCAAAATGCACCAAGGCTTGTATTTGAGCTTCATCCCCAATAGCCGTAAGAGATTTTAAAACTGAACCTTCTTACTGCTTTTTGAGGTTTCTTCTAATGCAATTTCATGTACTTCATGTATTAACACATGGATTTAAGTTGTTTTCAGTACACACTTATTAATGCATGTAATTCTTCTTAACTCTGTAACCATTCCTATTTTCACTCAAATTCACATACATATTTGCAAGAAAACATGTCACAGTGGGCTGAGCTTTACATTAATATCCTATAGTTACCTTATTCTTCTTCCCATTTTAAAATTTTTACGTGAACAACGCAAACCAGAAAATGGTATTTTCTTAAGAAAAAAAAAAATACAACATTTACCCCCGGGGATACTTCAAGTTACACAGTTACTTTATGCACCCCAGCCAATGTGCACTCTAGGCTGCAGTTCAGCTTCCTAAATAGAGCTAAATTTGGAGTGAATAGTGCTTATTTTTCCGCTTTTTGTTTCATTGGAAAACCCTGACAACTATAAGAACCAGTTACAGGACTCAACTGCAAACTAATCCTAAAATCGTGAGGTCACGTTTGCCAGAAAAGCTAATTTTGCTGTTGTTGTTGAAACTGATTATTTGATCCAATACAGGGACCCTTCCAAGAAAAGCATATTTTCATGAAAAATACTGCCTTAATCAATAGACCCCTGCTTTGCTTAGAACCCCTCTAGCCAGCTGTTAGAACTTTATTTAGTTCACAGTGTTTTAGAAGTAGGACAACAAATATTCTCTGTGTTTAAGCAGAACACATATGTAAGCAAGACTATCTGTCAAAGTTACCTTTACTATAAAAAAAAAAAATTAAAATTCTGCTGCTCAGTCTAGTAACTTCACTTTTATGCCTGAGAACCATATGACAATTATCAAAAGTCAACAGTACTTAGCAGGAAAGGTCACCACTACCAGCTTCCTCTGACACATCTTTAATATCTCACTAAGGTGTCATGCAGGCTTCCAAACTGCTCCCCTGCAGAAGCAAGAACAGGCTCCTAAAATTATTCTAACTAGCAAGGAGGACAAAAATCACTAAGGAACGGTCTAGTTTATCAAGATTGAGAGCACTACCAAAGCAGATTATCTGCCATGTTCTTAAAGCTTGACAGGCACCTACAACGTACAGAGAAGTGGACATCAACATGGATAACAAAGTGTTATTTTTGAAAGTCAAAATGCGCAGAAGCTTTTGTAGCTTACCAAAAAAAAACAAACCCACAAACAAACCACAATTCAGAAGTTAACTTTCATCTACCCTTTCACATAGTGAAATTTCTTTGTTGGCATTTTCACTAACCATTATAAATCTTACACATTGTTTAGCTTAATGAATACTATTAATTCTATCTATGGAACGTGCTCCCACTCAGTTATAGATACTTTCCCCCTTAGTGCATATGAAGTACGTTTTGAAGTGATTCAAATAAGCGTTAAGATTAAAAAAAGTTTTCTTAAAATTTAAGCAAAATTTACTAATATTTCCTTTCATACTTTGCCATACAGCAGAAGGGATGTCACACTAGCAATTCCTAGTTTACTCATTAATATCCTTTGAAACCCTCTCACGCTATTCTAAATAAAAATGTAGCTCTGCAAATGCCAATAGCCACCACTGACTAAAAGTGGTTTTGACCTACTACCACAAGGTAGAAAGAGTGAAGAGTTAAGGAATAATAAAAAGTTGGCAGCTTACACTTGTTCAGCTTGCTTGTGCATCTCATTGTCATTTCCTGTATTAAAAACAAAATGTTTGTTTTAAGCACTTTCGGAAGCATTTACAGAGAACTTCTTGGGCATAACATTTCTGCTGCATATCTTACACAAGATTCATCCAGCATTTTATTTAACTGTGGTTTGATTGTAGATTTAAAAAAAGAGCAAAGCACGGTTTAACTTGTATCAGTACAGCCAGTACACACTACAGCCAAGAATAAGACCTGCATCCCCTAAAAACAGCTGCATTGGGTCAGAACAAAGCTCTATCTCACGCTGTATTCCGTCTCCCAAAGTGTTCATTCCTGGATGACCACGAAAAAGCACAACTAGAACAAACATATGCTACAATTCCTTCCATTTTGCAAGCCTCCAACCTCAGATTCTCTTCAGATACTTTCTGAGCTGGATACGGTATCAAGATACATGGTAACCCTAAGGAGATCGACTTTATCCATGGACTCATGAAGCCATTTAAGACGGGCAAGAAAATTGTTTTTAAAAATTTCACATGGCTTGTTTTAATTCTTAAAGACAACTATTATAACATTCTACTTGACCCAAACCAGATGATAAAGAATAAAAGTCAAGGAATTTTCTCTATCCTTTTAAAATCCTCAGTTATTTTGTTAAAAAAAAAAAAAAAGGCAAACTTATTTGAAAACTACCACTTGAAATTACTAGATTTTTGGGGACTGTTTTTCTATCAATGTGTATGGAACACCAACTTAAATGTTTATCTAGTAATTCTAAGAGGCCTGCATGCTGAGGTACTGCCTACCTTTACACTGCATTCTGATGCAAACAAAAATATGCTTCTTGACCTTTGAATCATTATTTGAGAATATCTGACAGATTTTTGCACGAGTGTAGGATGTGCAATGGAACAATGTTCTGTTATGACTTCATGCACCAGCTACAGAATTACACAGTATCTACCACTGCATGAACTAACGCTCGTAAAAGGAATCAAAACCATCCTTTAACCACTACAAATTTTAAACAATCAAAGAGAATAACTACCTTTAATTACTGCTTGGTGTTTTTAATATACTTACCCAGGAAAGGAATGTGAGTGGTTCCAAAAAAATAGGTCCTTGAACAAGCCAGTGGTCCCTTTGGAGATACGCACTGCACTACCTAGTTATCAGTATTAATAAGATACAAAGAGACGTTAGTATAAAAAAATTAGTGCAAAAGTTAACAATAAGCTAAGTTCCCCTTAAGTCTTCTAACCACTGACATACTACAGGAAGTGCACAACACAGACTTAACTGGATTTTAAGAAAGCAACTTACGTTTTCAAAGGTATATTTCGCTTTTGACTTGACCTGAATGGTTGAAAGGCTTTGGAAAGGAGATGAGCTCTGACTTCCATAAGCATTAAGCATGTGTTTTCAATTTCCTATGTGAACTGCTTTTTTCATGAAGAGGAAAGTGTGTCGGGGTCCCATAACTATGCTTGCACTTGGTCTTATTTACTATTTTCATGACACCCTATTTAAACAGTACCACCTGTACCTGTAAATAAACCACCTTTTTAAGAACAAAATCAGAATCTGAGGACAACAGATGGAGCAAGTACTGCATCAGGAAAAAAAAAAAAGTATCTGCGTTATGAAAGATATCCAATGGTCTAAACAGGAATGGTAAGAAGGGGAGGAAGAAACAAAATTGGAAGTGTATTTACAGAAATAGATTAGATAGAGCAGCAAATGGAGGATGAGATTTCACCAGAATGCTAATATGATCCTTTCTCAGGCTTCTGATCAACTCAACATGTCCAGAATACCCACATACATCCACTCCTAAGGCAGCTATGCACGAAATGTTGTCATGACAAGATCATAAAAATCATTCCCTCAATCATACGCTCACTCCACGATGACCTGTACTCAACCACATCCATCTCCTCAACAGCACAGACTTTGGACTCGCACAACTGACGGACACTTCCAGAGCCCATGGAAATCGGCCAGCAG
This sequence comes from Rissa tridactyla, assembly GCF_028500815.1. Taxonomy (NCBI): domain Eukaryota; kingdom Metazoa; phylum Chordata; class Aves; order Charadriiformes; family Laridae; genus Rissa; species Rissa tridactyla. The sequence goes on from NC_071470.1 coordinate 39,086,107, forward strand.
GGAGAACTACACAATGCAATCTGCACACTACCTCTCCTCCTTCGCTGCGAGTTACCTTCTTGATGCACCCAGCCCAGCCAGCCAGAGGATCTGAATTCCCTGGGGTCGCTTCCCCAGTTACGTCCCCTGCACGGTGGTGCAACAAGCCATCGACCTCATCATATGTTTTAAAACTAAGCTTTTACTTGAAAATGGAAACAAGTTAATCTTACAACTTGATCTTAACATTCTTTGAACACCAGAAAGATTTTCAGTTTCATGAACTGTTCAGTTGCTGAAGCATACACTGAAATCTGGATACACATAAGTATTTTTTGTCTATTCACAAAGTCATTAGCAAAAAAAGTATCCTTCCATATCTTTTCAAGAAATGGCTAAACAATTCTGATTGAAATAAAATCTATATGTCAGAGTTAAGTACATCGTATGCTACCATCAGGAAGATTTTCACGTTATGGCTAGGACAAGCATCCTCACAAACAACATTTCCCTCTCCCCCACCCCACACACTTGCAGCACCACAAGCGTTAAAAAAGTTGTGTTTTTAAAGGGGAAAAATAATTTAACTCATTCAGCAATCCCTGATTAAACGTCTAGTATATTTTCACTTGGAAAGGGAGAGAAAAAGGAAATTTGTTCCTTAAACTGACTGATTGTTAAGGTAACATAAGTTTTTATATGTTAAGAATTTGGTATTTAACTCATGGAAGGTAAGCATTTTAAGGGTACAAAAAATATATAATGAAAAAGAAAATATACACTGTTTCACAACATCAGATAACTATTTAAAACCCTTACCATATGTTTGGCAGTGCTTCCACCAAGACCAGTGTTTCGAACAAGATGTCCTTCTGATGGAAAATTAAAGTTACCCGAGTTCAAGTTTTCCTTAGTTGAGTGGCTACCAAACAGAACGAAGGGCTGCCGGCTTGGGCTGAGGAGAAAAGAAGGTATTGCCACCAAGATAATTGAAGAAAACTTATAAACAACAAATGAAATCAAAACTTTCAACTGTGATGGCCCAACTACTGAACTTCGCACTAAAGGAGTAGGACAAAAAAAGTTTTTACTAAAGCTGCAGAAAGCCTTCCATTGAAAAGACCAAGTTCCAAAGAAAAAAGAAACTACTTGAATTAACAAGACTAATTTCTTTCATATACAAGAACATATCTCAAGGCTGTTTCCGAAATGCTATCAGAAAGGGGGTTTTCTTCCTATTTTAAATTTAATTGGCTTGAAAAGCTGACTAGTTTAAAATTTACCAAACCCTGAAATGACTGTATCGGAATTAAACAAAACTATTTTGGTTCTGGCTCTGCGCCCAAGACTCAACTGAAGAGGTCAAGGTTTTTCTTTTCTTTATTTAAATGCAAACAACATAGGATACTGGAAACAATAAAGGACATTGAACTCTACTGTTTAATTCCAAATAAAGAAGAATCTGCAGAGATATGCTAGTAACTAAACAACCTTTATTTAGCACAAAACAGCAAAACACTTGGTTTTGCAGCATATGACAAACAACCTTCCCCTCTCAGTTAAAATTCCATGCTGAAATAAAATAAAGCTGACCTGTATTGTCCAGCTTATATTGGCTAAGACCTGGGGTTTTAACTGCCCTGCTTTAAACTTTCATCTTGTGCATGTTGTGACTCACAAAAGTATACTGACTTCTTCAACCTTCATATTTTAATTGGTTTTGAGTATCATATAAAAAGGACCAAAATTTTCAAACAGCTGTCCTGTGTAATGAGTTCATGAGGTTGATTAGGTATCTAAACATGAAGAAATTGATCATATTAGAACGCACAAGGTAGATGGTTTCAAACGTAATGACATTGTATGTGTCATAACTACAGCATTAAATCCCAAGAAAATTTGGTTTATCTCACCCAGAAAACCCTTTGCATGTTTTTCTTTTTAAATACGCAAAGGTGAGATGTGATATACTGAGATGGTCCCAAAAGGAATTATAAGCATTATGGCATGAGAGATATGGAAATAACATATCAAGGTACTAGTGACACCACCATTTCTCACAGAATAATGAGTAATACCTGTTATCTGTTATATGGCTTGAGATCATTCCATGACTGAAATAACTCCTGAAAGGCTGTGAAGAAGAAAAAACCCAATCTGATCAACATGTAAATTAACAGAAAATGTAATACATCCTCACTAACATTAAAAGCAAGTCTGAATTATCTTTCTCAGAGAAAACTCCTGAATCCTCAAAAACTACTTCCAACCTCCATAAATAAACCCAAACACCATTAAGTCTCATATATGCTTAAAATGCAACAGCCACTACTGAAAATCACTGTGCTGTTTTTACCCGTGCTGCATGTTACCATCAGCTATGTCTGAGATTTGACATGTGCAACCTCAACTTGTCAGGAAGCACATGTACTGGAGCTCCCACCAAAATGAAAGTCAAGCTACCTACAAAGAGGGATCTGTTGCGCAGGCATACATCAAATAAGTTCAATTACCAGTGAACAAACACTCAACTGAATTATACAGGCAGTCCTAAACCATCATACCATGGATAGGTAAGGTGGGTGGTGAACTTGAAAAAAAACCAAAACCAATAGTTACTCCTCAAACATGAAAGGTGAGATGGGGTAGGGAGGGAAAAAAAAAAAAAAAGAGAAAAACAAAAACCAAACAAACCAAAATCCAGTCCTGAATACTTGTTACTTCTGCATGGATGACACTAGCATTTCAAAGGATTACTGAAGCAGGCTTACCTCCCCCGCCTGAGATTCTGATAGTTCCAGAATGAAGGGAATTTCAGTATCAAAATTAGCAAAAAAGTTGGTCCACTGGTGTTCAAAAATCATTAAATCCTAGAAGAAAAATATTCAACATTACTTAATATGGCTAATATTATATCAGAGAAAGGAAGTCACAGATTGTACTGAATGAACCCAAATTACTTTAGAACAACACAGATTATATTTCATTATGCAGTGTAGAATACCGCCTGCCCAATGAAACAGTAAATACAAGAAAATAAACATCTTTTAAAAGATAAAGACTTTCTGCAGGATTTTAGGGGCTTTTTTGGGTGTGTGGTTTTTCATTTGTTTGGGGTTTCAGGTTTTTTGGAGAGAGAGGAGGCGGGAGATGAAAAAGGACCAGAGTCCTGCACTCTCTGCTTTTAACCCAAGGAAGTACACCGTTTTGAGATCACTCATAACTCAGACCTCATACTTCCCGTAAGACTTCCAAAATGAACACTTGGACAGATTTAATTTTCAAATTTTAAATCTGTATATGGTTCTGCAGTAATTTGTATCTGACATTAAGTATGCTTGTGGACAGAAAACGAGGAACAGGGTGGGGAATTTGGGAAACTCATGATAGGCAAGTGGCAGACAGTCATTTCCTTACCTGCATTTGTTAAAAACATTGGTAAGTGGAAAAGGAAATATCAGTAACACCTCACTAAGCAGAATTAAAAAGGAAGATGTCTACAGGTAAGTGTTGCATTCAAATTAATTTAAAAAAAATCAGAAAAATCAATAGAAAGAAAAGTGTATATCATGCTGATAAAAGCAGGAATCTTACAGAACTAGGAAATTTTAAAGTGCTCTCAATATTACTTTCAGTTGCTTCTCACATACTAACTTGGAAGATGAGAGACATCCTGATTTTAGAAAGTGTAGTTTTTCATACATATATATATACAGGCAAAACCAGAACTACGATTTTAGCACTGGCATAAGTATTATACAGTATTTTACTTCAGCCACTTCATTAACACAGCAATGAATGAAATTTAGAGAGTGAATGTTGATGAAATCTTACAAGCCTTCCAAAATATTAATAAAGCCTATATTAGAGGTTTAAAACGAACGTTTACATTTAGAGGGAGAAACTGTCATTGGAGAAAACTCCGGTCTCAAATCTTTTCTTAGAAGCTAAGAATTAAAAAGTGCTTTTGTAATTTTTTTGGGAACACATCAATACTGTACAGAACATTCTTTTAAATCCCAAGTAGAGTTTAAATCAGAACTTTTTGAAAATAAAGCTATGTTAACAGTAACAAAAATAAGATAAACACATACCACCTTCAAATGCTAAGATCGCCTAACTTCATCCTTACTGAGAAAATTATTCATTTTTAAAAATCACCAATTTCTATGAAACCCCATTCGTTAATTTTTTTTTCCAGAAAATCTGAAGTCAATTTAAATATCCTTCAGGTTTAAAACTTCAAAATAAGATAAATAAGTCTGCTTCAGGGTAGATTTAGCACATACAAAAAAATCCCAGACGTTTACTCACTTCCACAGAAAGGGGGAAGTGAAGTATCAGAGAGGAACTATTTAGACTGGCAGCCTTATAAACCATATGACATTTTAATTTTCATTAGTTGATTAAACGACCAAATTGGTGTGAACTACCAAAATTTTATTAATAAAGGATACTGACTGCTGTATATTAAAAGCCTACTTTGCTGCCAAGCTAGAAACTGATATAAAATTAACAACAAAATATTATATACTAATACTCATACAGTGCTTTCTTCTCTAGTACTGAGATCAGACCATTGCATTAAAATGAGGCAACACTTTACACCGTATGTTTGTATTTCACAAGGCATCGGGGCAGCCACTGTGTGTCACTGTTACCCACTCAAAGTAGTTACAAATCAACCCTGAAAATGTTTTTTCCTGGAAGAATGCCTGTAAATTAAAGTGGATTCCCCCCCCCCCAGCCCTTGCTGCAAAAGGACAATTAACACACACAAGCATACCAACTGTCTGTATTTTGTACATAGTCCTGTGACCTGAAGAATAGTTATACCATTTAGAAAAATGTTTAGGAGAATTTCAGGCAAATTAAGAAATTCAAGGAATCCAACACAAGCTATTTTAGTGTTTTGCAGACTCTGTGGTAGATCTGAGGAAAAGAAAGAGACTCTGTGAACAACAGTATGCAGAGCCCATAGGTTAAGTCCCTAAGCACTATTAAAAACAAACCAAATCACAACAATTTTGCTCTATGGCTACACTAGTAGTTGATTCAGAATATTTCACCTGCATTACCTCAAAGAGCAAGTCCTCCAAGGAAACAGGATCCATTTTGCTGTATGTCTTCCACAAATCAACACTGACATCCATTAACTGAAAAATATTTTAAACACACTTTTGTGAAAAACACCATGAAGAATGCCACAGATTCAGGTTTAAGCCACACTGAAACAGACTTACAGCATACTGCCCAGACTAACAGTTATCCTTAACTGAGTTCAGAAATATTTTTACACTACTGATTACAAAAGAATTGACCAGACGCAAGTGTTCTGGAGTTCTGATGATTCAGAGACTCATCTCCTCAAGTCAGGGTTTAAAGTAGGTGCAAAGTTTTGCTTGCATCTTTCAAACAAATCCTTTCACAAACTTTCAAAATTGAGTTAATAGCAAAGAACAATATCAGCTGGTGCAACCAAAAGGGAAAGATCAGTTTCCTGAGACAAGACAGACAAGAAGCAGATTCCAAGGTTACTCATCCTACGCACGAACAAATTCTTGCTGTAAGCTTAATGTAAATTTAGGCAAAGCTAGGTTAACTTAGCAATATCTTCTTCCAAGTAGTAAGATGATGCATATGAGAACACTACTAAAAAACACATTCTTAAGGGACACTTGTATTTGAATAATTATTGCATCTACAGGGTTCCCCACTACCCACTTAAATAAAAATGCAACCCTGAATAGAATTTTCTTAAACCACTGCTTTACTGCAGTTACTCATATTATTAGATATGGCAATAATGATTTCCTAGACAACACTTCCATTCACCTATCGGCACAATAAATTCTCTGGATGACAGCATCTTGAGCAACTGTGACTTCTGTAGAAAGAGTAATAGAGCAACTGCCCAACACAGAAAAAAATATTAGAAAGTTAACATCATTAGATCATCTTCAAATCTAACATCACCGAATGCACAGCAGAGGGAAAGTCAATTTGAGAAGTTAAAAATGCACTGAGAACACCCTCTTTTAATAACATCAGAAGTATTCATTTATAATCATTTACAGTGATCCCAAATGTACTTCCTCCCATAGACTGGTTTTCCCTCCCCACCAGTGACATATAGCAGCTGCCTAACAGATAACTATGCATAAACAGTTATGTATAGAGTTAAGAATGCCACTTCCCACTTGAAATCCCCTTATGACTTTAAGGAAGAAGAAAGCAAGAACTCAAGCTGGAACTGGCTGAACTGCCAGAGCTAACACGTGTACTCTTAAAATCAGACACTGAGAATTTACATTGCTCCTTTTTAAGTCTGCAAGACTGCAGTAAAGACAGTATCAACTCCCATGAGGAAACAGGAGAAGCTCTGTCTTTACAAAGTCATCACCACACTACATCCACATATTTTCTCAAAGCCCCTACGGATTCATTACATGAACTGGCAAGGGTAAAGACCCAAACAACTCCTCGATTCACAGTCCAATTTTCCTTGACATCGGGAAGGACTATTGATTCATAGGCAGACCTCCACAAGGATGTGAACCTATTTACACTTTGTATTTAACGATTTTGACAGGTTCACACAACAAGATGATTACAGTACCACTGATGAAGAAAAAAAACATGAATAAATGTATCAGTGGAACGAGTACAGTACCCAGAGAAAGGCACACTTGAACTCACATAATAGATTTTTGAGCAAGCATGTACAGTACTATATGTTACAAGATTTTAACAACGGTACTATTCATTCCTTGGGTTTTTTCCAGTTGTCAGAAGTCAGACAAAGAACATTCTGGCTGTAAAAATGGAGGAGCGACAAGAAAAATAGGACATCTGTATTTCTGTGGCAGAGGTCCAAGAAAATTAAATAAGAGAAGCTTCAAACAAGTACATAAATACAAAGCCTCTGAAGATGCTGTTAGAGTATATTTAATAAATAGGCAAATCAAATTACACAAGTTGCTCAGAGTGGAAGAGCAAATCATTACTACAACTAGGAGCATCATCCAAAATCTTTCTGCCCTATTCAGCAGGCTATGATGATGCAATACATAATGCTGATGAGAAAAGTAGATGCATCTCTCTGTCAAAACCAGTGACACAAGAAATACAGTCACTTCTGATTTTCTCAGTTCATTTCAAGACATTTGTCACTAACCAGCTTCTCTTGCACTGCTCTTGAAAATCTATACCCATGTAGCAGAGTTAAAAAAAGCGTCTTCTGTTACAGGAGGCTCTAGAAGATACAGAAAAAAGTTCGAAATCACATCAGGGAGGCTGGGGGGCAATAAAACAATCATGGTTTATCCAGGACAGAGTGCTGTGTAGCTCATAACAGTCTCTCAGCAAGACTGTGGCGTCTCCATCCTTGCACATTCAAAACTCAGCTTTGTAAGATTCTGAAAAAATTCTTCATCCAACTTAGAAGCTCACTCAAGCGGTGAGTCAGGACCAGATGATCTCAAAAGGTACTTTCCAACTGAAATAATTCCGTGATTCAATTTCTGCTTCAGAATGGAAATGGAAGAAGTTTAAAAATTAAACTACTTACTTCATATTTCATTGTAAAGAAGCCATCGCCCCCAATTCCTTCCAGTGCAAAAGCCTGCACTATTGGCCACTTTTCAACAATGAACATATCAAATATCTGTAGATGACCTGCAAAAGAAGTTTCACAGAAACACTCTCTCACAAATACTGGCAGTTTAACTTTCTGTGAGATCTTAGAGTTGTTCTCAGATTCTAATAAAAGAGCTCAATTGTCCTGTCTCTGTACAACTTAAATTCTGCAATTGAAAACTGTTTTTTGTGAAGACAGTAGCTTTTAGAAACTCCTTTCGCAGCACCCCAAATTTTGTCTGTTTTTTCTAGCTATCAGTCTAGCAAAGGGCATTATGTCTCCTTGCAAATTTCATTCCAAGACCATTAGCAAAACTGTGCCCATTAAAATTCAAGATAATAAACAGGGAACGTTACTTCCTCCCATTCCTTCAAATATTTGGGCTTAAGTAAAATACTGTCAATGTCATCCCTATGTTAAATCAGAATTTTAAGTCAGGGGAGAGGAAAACTATTCTGCTACTAATCGGTGAAGCTGTAAACCATCTGAAGCGAACTGTGATTATCATCCTTAAACTACACACCTTCTTTAGATACCTCCTAACAAAGAACCACCATCCTTCCCCCTTGCCCTGACCCATTAATCATTTTTCAGGCAGTCAGAGCACATCATCCTTTCTCCTTTCCTCAATAGAAGCAATGAAGAATTATGAATTTAAAAAAAAAAAAAAACAAACCACCACAAACAAAAAAAACCACTCCACTGAATTAGCTTGGTTTGAACTTACATGGTTCAAAAATAGAAAGTTATTTGCCTTTTTTTATTGTTCGCCTCTCACCTACTGTACTATGGATCAAAAACTCCTTATGCTCATGCTGCACAGTGAAGAACATGCACTGCATTGCTTTTGCATTATTCACTGTTGGGGATATTGCAAAGTACACTTCACTGAACAATGTAAGATTACACTGTTCAGGCTGCAAGGCTGGCTACAGATCATAACAGGAAGTCATACAGTCCAGTTTTTTCAGTGCTAAAAAAGGAAACTTGCGTAACGAAACATTTATTCTTTCCTTACATAAAGAAGTATTTATCTGGAGCTCTCATCTGAACAGAGAACTTCTGTAGCAGCAGAACACACTTCTCTGAATGCAAATTATTTCTTTGCCTCACGCTGCGAGCATTCACCCTTCAGATGAAGACTAAGGGCTTACATTTTTCAGAAAGAAACCAAACTCAATTAAAAAGAGGCTAAAAGAAAACTATTGACATATTAATCCGTATTTTTTACCAAAGGCAATCTTCATTCCCTGAACTGCATGCCTTGCACGCTGCAAAACACTTACACTATAAGCATAAAACAAGCTAACCTACCTTGGCAGCTGTATGGAATACCAATGCGACTACAATCTCGAACCATGTCTACAAAGCTGGAAATTTTGAATTCCTCTGCAGCTTCTTCATCTTCATACTGAAAGAAATCATTTAAAATAAAATTTGATTAGGCATGCCTAATTTGATGGTTAGTTTTGCACTAAAGGGAATACGTATTGTACTGCTTTAATTCCATGGCAAATGTCACTTCACATAATCCACTAAAATACTACCTACAGGTTCCAGAAGTTGAAGAACCTCTTTAGCCTCTATATTTTAGAAACTCCATCATGGCAGGGATGTATTCAAGCCAATGGAAATTGTTCTTTAAAATTAAAACTTCAGAGCAAGGTTTTTAATAAGGTTATACGAAGGCATAAATGTATATTTTATTTTCAGCTTTCAGTGAAGTCTCTCAACATCATCTACTAGACTCTGGACAATTTTAAACAATAAAAGATACTTTGAGAATACCAACTGACGTGCCACAAAAACTTGCCACTGAGAAAAAAAAATAAAAAATTACCAGCTTGACAACACTAAACTGGGAAAGCAGACCGACAAGATATGCCTTAGGTCACAGAACAAGCATTAAGAACTGACTGCTGTCTGAGGGAGAGGTATATGTAGGAAAAGGAAGAGGAAAGAAGAGGAGACACCACCATGCAACACTATCTTGCTGTTTCATGCTACTAGCAGACTGCAGTTGTCTGAAGACTTCAGCAGACTGAAGGGGTGAAGAACAAATATCACACATGGCTCAGGGAAGCATAAAAACTAGACTGAAGAAAGAAATCACACAAAAATCATTTCTATAAACAGAACAAAAAACCTAGAAATGCTCTCTGATTTCTATCTGAAAAGGTACAGTTTAGCAGCAAGTTTGACACCAAAAGGCCTAGCCCCACTGGATACTTCAAGAGTCACTTGCTTTTTGGAGCAAGATCAGAAGGCGATAGTGTTTTGTCTACTACTTTTTCTTTTTTTTTTTTTTTTTAAACATACACTGCTCTGAACTTAATATTAAGGTAAATTACATAATTATGAACTTTTTCTATATAGCTTTTGTGAGCCTCAGGGTACACCCAAAAAATTTATTTTAAGAACAAGTTCTTTTAAGACAAGCCTGAATTTAAGATGCAGCCCAAGTTCCTCTATGATGCATTCTTTCTTCAATCTCAGGAAGCCAGATCAAAGTTTCAGCTCAAAGCCAAGCCCCAAACAACTGCCAGTTTCTCAAGACTTAAAAAGCCATTAGAATAAGAGCTCGGGTTTTGGCAGAGTGCTAAAGGCTTGCTCACTATCTGCTATTGCAAATATAAATGCAGCCCGTTCCATAAACAGTACAGTCATGACACCCAGAAAGCTTATACAGTATGCATAAAATTTCAGTACTTTATCTTATTTGGCCATTTTGAAAATGGGCGTTCTTTAATAATATGGTTTTTCTTCCAATAACTAGGATATTCACTTAAATTCTTATGACCTAGTTAAAGACAAGTAGGAAGGAACAAAGGAGAGGCTATAGGTTTTGCCAGATTCACCAAGAGCTTCACAGAGTCAGCCACAGCATTGCTTGCTTTATTTCTAAAACTCTTGAGCTTTTTTGGTTTCATTTTTACAAAAGCAAACAAAAGTTATTTCTATCACTGAAAAAAAAAAATTGCTTAAAAGCCACTGCAGGCAATCCTCCTGTAAACAGGATGCACTTAAAGCCTGACACAGCAACAGTTTTTGATTTCTCTTTCAGAAGTAATCTAGGAAACTGGCAATTCTTATACATTAGAAAATGCATCGCTTAGCTCATTCACATGAAACAGCAATGGAGTAAACTTTGTATTTTCAGCTTCAGAAATCAGACTTTTCCATTCACTTCCACAAATAGCAAGGCATATGGTTTACCCTTCTAGTTACATCCCTATTTCAAGCCAGTACTGTGTGATTAAGGTTACTACTTACCATGATAAATCATATAAAAGGCCATAAGCGGATGGAGCTTAAAATTCAATAGCTGAGATTGCAGTTGTGCTAGCAATAGTGTTAAGAACTACTCCCTTCTTCATTCCAAAATGCATGTGTGTTTATCACCATCAGGTATGCTTCAAGATTTGCCCTTTCAGTAGGGATTTTGGCAACAGAAAAACTTTATGAAGCCAGGCTTTAGATTTTGCTACAGCACGCTTTCACCTGTATCTCCAACTGTTTACATCTTAACAAGAAGTAATTATCCCCCTCCATGCAGCACTCATGGAACTGTATCTAGAACACTACACCCAGTTTTGGGACCTACGTGCAAGAACAACATTAACAACCTGGAGCAAGTTCAGTGGAGGGCCACCATGACGATCTGTGGGTTGGAGCACTTGTCCTACAAGGAGAGACCCAGGCTTGTTCAGGCTGGACCTCAGAGCTGCCTTCCAACACCCGCAAAAACACTACTGAGATGGTGAAGCCAGGCTCTTCGCAGTGGTCTGCTGTTGCAGGATGCATGACAAGGGGCATGATTTAAAACAAGAGAGGTTCAGATTGGATAAAAGGCAACACTTTTTCACTATTAGGAGAGTCAAGAAATGGAAAGAAGTTCTGCAGTCATCATCCTTGGACACTTTCAACATCCAACTGCAAAAAAACTCGAGTAACCTGATCTGATCTCAACACTGACCCTGCCCTAAGAAGGAAGTTGGACAAGACAATCTCCAGAGCTCCCTTCTAACCTAAATTATTTCATAAGTCTGTGATCTAAACTATCAAACAGACAGATGAAAACACAATCAATCTATCATAAGCCCCACTGCTTTCAAGCTGGAAACTCAAGGGAACAAAAGGTTCCCTTCTCTCCCTGACCTCCCCATTCATTCTTCCACCAGCTTCACCCATTGACATTGCAAACTCCTAACCCACTCCCTTCAGATTTCAGTATAATTCTAATCTAGAAAAGGAACTACACAGAACTGAACAGGGGAGGAAGCTTCCCATGATGGCACTTAGGAAGAAGCATTTCCAGCTTCAACTGGAATAAAAACACTTTTATTCTACACATAGACAAACTATTTTCATTTTTTACTCCTCTAACAGTACTCTACTATGATTAACATAGTTTTTTTAAGAATACCTTGATTCTAAATGCAAGATGAAACTCACATGGTCCAATGAAAGTGAGGTTAATAGTTCTTGAAAGGAAGAGTTGAAAGTTGAAATGAAAATACATAATACAGTTTCTTGATTTTAAATGGCTTACTAAGCACATCTTTTCTAATATTCTAAAAATATTGGCAAACAACGCATTAAAACACTGCTTTGTTAGCCAATAAAGCTATCATTGGAAATCGCAGTCTTGACTGTGGTACTTGATTCAGATTCTGCATTTCTCACAACCCACATGTTCTTTCTCATTAAAAGACCATTGACTCATGTCAAAACAATAGTAATTAGAGCAATTCATCTTCACGCTCCAACAAATACAAAGTATTAAAAACATATTCTTCTTGCACACATTAGAAAAATTGTTAATACCCATATACATGCAGATCACTCCCCTGCTGAGCATGAAAAAGAAAAAAAAAGATCTCTGGAAGGAATGTTAAAAAAGTTCCACTTTGAATATCAGTTCATTAGCAATTCTTATCGGCATTCATTTTCCACTTACCTCATTTTCAGTTAGACAGTGAAAATGCAAGTTCTTCCAGTATGCCACGTACGGCAAAAGATGATTATAATTCACAGGGTTACAGTACAGATGGACACTGTCAGCTTTTATTAATATGATTATATCTGCAACAAGCAGAATAAATATTATTCCAGCATCAACACTCCATGCACAGAACTATATGGGCACAAAAAAAACCTCACAGAAACTGAACAGAAAATACTTTTCCTATAATGTACCTCATTAAAAGAAAATTGTTCCACTTCTTTAAAAAAAGAGAACGAAACAGTTGGCAGTCATATACAGTTCCAAGTACAATAGTACTTCTTACTGTTCCAAACAATTGTGGGTTTATTCTGAAGTCTTGCACAGAACTTGCATCAGCCAGTCCTTTGAAAAGCCAAGAGTGTCAGTGATGAGTCCTTACAGAGCCCTTACAAAACTGTAAACTATAGTTGCTCTTGCCTGATATTGCATGAGAAGGTTGCTCCAACTAAAAACCAGCACTACAGCCTATGGGGTAGATATTCAAAGTTTTGTGCAAATAAGGGAATAATAATCTATGATCATGGTGACCGGCCACCTTTCAAATATTACAAAAGCGAGTTAATATATTGAAGTAAAAAAGAGTTCAAGTATTTTAGAACTCCAGAGGTGTGATCACACAATAATCGTTAACGCATGTACATACATACCATGACTGAACTAGGACTTCTCATAACAGGATTTATTTGTCTAGGTTTAGAACACCTTGGGGAATGTATGGAGAGGGGACATGTTTAAAAACAAGAGTTCTTCAGCAGCATTTTTAAGAATAGGTTTTCACACGTAATACACAATTAGAGATTTACTGACTTTTTTTTTTTTGAGGTATGCCCCTTTTTCCACTCAACTCCCTCCAGAAAGACTGAAGAATAGGTAAAAATGCTGAGTATCTTACCATCAAGAACTTCTTCAGGAAACCCAGTTCTTTCAAAGTCATTGTTGTTCTGGTTATACAAGCCAAAAAGCAGATAGTTTGCCAGTTCCCTGCAACCTTCATTGTATCGACTATCTATTCCTGCAAAAGCAAAACCACATATGAAGTGTTATGTACCCTAACACTGTACACCTGAAAAGTTTGTTTTCTTCCCTAATAAGAAAATTTTAAAACAGAAGTATTAATTCAGCTCCCTCACACAGTTAGTGGGCACTTATGCCTGTTGAACATACTAGGAAAATGGGGTAGTGAACAAGGAGTTTTTGCAAGTTCATTGCCACATCCTGACATTCCACTCTTAATCTAAATCCACAGGCATTGCTTGAAAAAAATTAAATGAGTCTAGTTTTCTGCAGTGCTCTGCATCAACACAAGTTCAATTTTATCTAGTAATTCAAACTTAAACATCTGTCTGTATGCAGTATGCATTCTAATTAATACGTTCTTGAATGAAGCTTCCTAACAAACTAATCCTGTGACCTAAATCTCCTGCTTTAGAATACATGATTAAACATTATCTTATCAGTATTATAGTGCAATCCCTGAGTCACCAGAAAGCCAGTGCAGACTTCTAACGAATCGTGCAAAGATATTCTGACAAAACATATGGTATACAAACAGCTTCCAAGGAAAGCCTTTTCTGTTCCTTGGGAAAATAAAATTTAAAAAATTGAAGATATGGAGCACGAAGAGATATAAGATTCATACAAGAAATACAGGCCACAGATTTAGGAAATGTTTTCATCTCACAGTCACAGTTCCTAATTCTACTGTAATAAATCAGGTTTTCTCCACAAGTAAACTATGCACAAAACAACATCCTTGACATCATACTTGATAGAGGTCACTGGTCCCAACTGCTTCAAAATTTCTCATAAACACTAACATCAAGTTTTCCTACCAAGTTATATTAGGATACAATTGGATGGTTGCCAACAAATGAATATTTGTTACCACTGTCCAAAGGAAAGATCAGTACACTGATAATATAACAACACGGCCTGGATGTCTGGGTTTCAGGACTTGCATCGGAAATCAAACTCCTCAAGAGTAACCTGAATGTACCAGAAATTGGAATAAATCCTAGGTTCTCCTAATTATGTCCCCTTTTTTTATGCTATGATTCAGCTTTAAAGTGCTAACCCGACGCCGCGTTTGCATCCAGCTACTGAATCCCACATCTTAATAAACTCCCTCGTTTGTGCAGCAATTGGCCTTTGGAGAATTCACATGTATTTCAAGATATTTGGTTTAAGCCTACAGAAGAGAAACAATCACCTTAAATCGTGCTGAAGCTATGAACCTCTGTTATACTGCTCCCCACTCAAGGCTTCATGGTTATCAGCACCAATAACATGCTGTAGCACTGCATTCCTTGAACTGTGTTGGGCAAGGGGGAAGCTGCATCACATCTGCCCCAGCTTTCTCAGTCCTCAAAAATCTTTCCAGCCACTATCTTTGAATCCTCTGCTATCTAGCTTCTGGCACTGATCTCACATTCGTATACATATATGTCCTTGCAGCATGCTCTTTTTAAAAGAAGTCACAATTCTATGTGTCAGGAGGCATTCCTTGACAAAAGAGTCCTAGCAGTCAATCTGTAACTCAGGTCACGGAACTGATAAGACTCAGCTAAAGAATGCTCAGGCCCAGTCACTCATTTTTTCCCCTCTGCTGCAATGCTCTGTCTTTGCTATGCCAGTAATTTTCTGCATAACCAGACTGCCCTGGATCTGTGAACTCAAGAGAGACAGGGTACAAAAGAGGGAGGAGAGGGAGAACACACTGTTTATATTATATTTCCAGCCCCATGAAAGCAGGTATACCAATGTAATCTAGAATACTGGTGCCAAAGCCCCTGTCTCCAGGTGGGATTTTAATTACAACCAAGCCTGGAGACTCCCTTCTTCCAGTAAGCAACTGTCCCATTGTTCTAGGGAACTCCATTTAAATGTATCAGTCTCCTTGAAATCAGCTATAGCCTTAGAAAGCTAGCACATATAATGTCCTAAGGATAATGTTTTACTGATTACTTGCCTAACTGAAGCAACTTCTGAAGGCAATCAGATGAGCAATAATCTAGCATAAAGGAGGAGTTAGGATAGTCCCTTTCAGTGTCAGCAAACAGTTAGATCAGTTGTTCTGCAAGCAGCAAGCAAACATCACCTATCATCTCAAATGTTAATCTAACAAGGCACCCTCAACTACAGGCCAAACACCATGGATGAAAGCAGCCATGGCATTTGTACTTTTTCCTATCAGGCTCATTGCCAGGGTCTCCAAAACCTAGACAGCCAAAGCAGCGTGCTCAGGCTAACAGAAGCAGAAAAAAGAACAGATGATTGTAAAGTCTGGAAGATCAGAACAAAAACGAGGAATTGTCCTCATTAAAAAAAAAAAGTTAAGATGTCACCATCACTTGAAAAGTTTGAGGTTTTATCTGGGTGCACCAGCTCTTCAGGCTTGAAGCATCTTGAAGAGGATATCTTCAAAGCTGAACACCAAAACCCTGCTTTTTTGTTAATGACAGAAGAAGGGGAACAGAAGACAAAAAGATGTTACCAAGAGGGGCAGCTGATAAGCTTAGCTTTTATAACAGAGGACATGGGTGAATTTATTGCTCACAGAATGCTAAGAGGCTAGCAGGGAAGGCATTAGCTTACCAGGAAATCATTAACTCTACAGAATATTTGGGGTTTGTGGTTTGTTTTTTTGTTGGTGGTTTTGGGGGGCGTTTTAAGTACCCAGTACAGAAAGAATCTTCCATACTGAGGCTTTAATACTATTCTACAGAAACATATGGAGTTAAATGAACGGCTATAGTTAGTGGAAAATAAACAGGAAATGAAACAATGACAGAGATAAGATACCTCCAGAAAGCGTATTAGGAGTCCTCAACAGAACAATGGGAAAGGCTATTAATTAGGAAACCCCCACGCCTGTCTCCAGCTGAGCTGGGAGTTTAGTAACTCCCAGCCTGTTCCAAACTCATCACAAGGGTGTAGTTAGACAATGGCTCAGGCTAACAGCTCACTGCTGCCCAAGGAGCCATTCCTGCTCCTCCTTCTCCTGCAGTCAGTGCTCATACAACCTCTCAAGTGAGCTGATTCAGTTCGCGAAACCAACAGAAAAACTAGTCTGGCCAAATACAGAGGTGGAAAAAAAAGTTTTTTTAAAAAAATGTGTTTGCTCTGTAAGAACAACCAGGTGCAAGATATCAACCAACCACCAGCATGGTGGGGAGGAAACAAAGGAAAGGTAAGAGGAATAGTCTAGGGCAGGCTGAGATGCTCCTTTTGTGCTGCAAAAAGCATTCAGCTCAGCCATCTCTCATATCTGTGATTTCATGGTTGCTAAGCTGAAATAAACATAGCCTACAGGTAAAAAAAGTCCTGCTTTGTCCCAGCTATGCATTTCTGACACACCCTTAAGTATTAGGCCAAAGAATAGTTGTTCCATAACACATTGAATGGCCATGTGAGCTCCAGGGACACCAGGGAGGTAGCAAGAAGGTGAGGCTGGAGAGAACGGACAAGATCACCTTCAGACAGCTGCCCAAAACCATCATGAAGTTGTGGAACCACCATCTAAGAGAAGTAGCACAATAATCATTAAAATAGTCTCCACTGGGAAAGGGAATGGGATGAATGATCAGTCCAATGTACTGAACGCTGGTCAAGTTTCTCCCACATCCAAAGAGCGAGAGCTCTACGTAGGATGGATATAAAAACTAAGGTAAAATAAACTTAAAAGATTTACTGGCACAGCCTCTGAAGTATTCCTATCCTCTTCAGGGAGGATAAAAAGTGTCAAAGTCTGTAAAAATTTAGCTTAGCTCTGCTGAACAGTGAAATGGTTTGATCTATGATCAGAACAGCTACAACCACAATCATATTTATAGATAAAACATACTGAAACTAAATAAAAATCCTCGGAAATCATATCAAATTAATGGTGAGCTGAAAATCTCTGTTGAAAGGTAAGATGCAAGAAACACCACTGTTAAAAACATAGTTTAGAGTATAATTCAGGTAGTTTGATATATTGTTTTCTTAGCAACACACTCCAGCTGAGACATCACAGCTTTTTAAAGATGTCTGACATGCCAATCTCCAAATTTCTTCTTCCTGCCTGTTGTGATGTCTCTTCTCCCTGGCAAAGAATGCAGGAATGCTACCATTTAACCACTTCAAAATAAGATGACAGGATTCTTTTTAAAAAAAATCAGCTGTAACTACATTTAAACAATTGTATCAATAATTGGTCAGTTCTCATCTCTCTTTGGAATATTACAATGCTGTTTTTAATTTCAGTATAAATATTAACCTACTTGAAGTGAAGATATGAAAGTTTATATTGTTATCTCACAGCCCAGTATGTAAAATTAAAGTTGCAGTGATGAAAATGCATTAACTCTAGGGAATTAAAGACAGCCAAGTGAAATATAACATGCACTGACTGTAAAAAAACGCATAGTTGTAAGAATATCTGCTTTCCAAACAAGTCAACAGGACTCAAAATGTAAGACTACACATTTTTTGTCATCTGAACCTTGTATCTGAAGACAGATTTAATGCACTTATAACAGAGTGACATGCCTGCTTAATCAGAAGTTATGCAAGAAATTCGGCAGGCTAAATTGAACAGGTCGGATTAGAGACAACAACAGTCCCATTGTGGGCGCTGAAAGAGATTAGTGCAAAGCACAAGTCTAATAAGAAAACACGCTCCCTATATTTCCGTAACAGAAATGCTTATTTATTAAAAGGTATGGTCTTATGCATGGACTTAAATACTCCACATTACACTGAGGATTACACAAAGCAATTCCTTTTGCCTGTAATGCTTTCCCTAAAGCTATATAATGTTTTGAGTGACTATTCTTTGCTTGGGACTTACTGCAGCTTCAGAGTTAACAATAGCCAAGAAATACTACAGTGTCAATGGCGAGATGACACAACTTGACATATTTTATGAAATTAGACTAGCATCAAAACCAAAAACCAAATACTTCATCCTGTACGATTAAGCTTCATTCAAAGGTTGACAAAGTCACCTTATAGACCTCCCAGCTGTAAAGTTACTACTTAGCCAAAGACTTACTAAACTCTTACCCTAGAGCATGTGGGGTAGGAAGACTCATGTTATACAGTTAGCAATGACCAAAAGAAAACCAGGTTATACACATTTTAAACTTTTTTGTGATTCAGTAAATGAGCTTCTTCAAGTTTTCTTGCGTCACCATTAAAAAAAAAAAAAAAAACAAAAAACAAAAAACCAAAAGAAGCAGGCTGTTGTAGCATTTCTTAATGCAAGCCTGTTACTACACATAGCTTCTTTAGGGGTACAGCAGATGTCTCCATCTTTAACTGCAATACATTATTTAAATAATCACTCCTTAGTCCTACTCTCTAAGGAATTTCAATCATTGGTCCTGACTTTTTCCTTTAGTACCTTAATGCTGATTATATAATAAAAAACAAGAGTCAATGTTACAGAAATAGTAAAGCAGTACAAAAAACTTTCCTACAGCATACTTGCACGCACAGCTTTATATCTTACCATCCTTTTCTCCCAACCCCAGAAAAAATAAAGCACTGAAACCACGTGCTGTTTATATGCCACCACTTAGCTTGTAATGCTTCACGGATTTCTCATGTGACTCTAAATGCATTTTGAATTACTTCTCCTGAGGCAAGACCTCCCTTCCCCTAAATTCAGGTTTTATTAATTCTGTCAGTTTTCTGATTATTCCCCCATGGCATCTCTTACAAGCCAAGCTTGTCTCAATCACCCCCCTCCATAGCTCTGCGTATTGTGATCCCTAACCTTGGTGCTCTTCTGCTCTTCTCCACTCCCTTAACCTCAGCACCTTCTAATCCCTTCCACTTCCCCACCTCCACTGGGAAACCAGCTGCAACACACATGCCTTCAGCCTTGAGCTTTTATGCCAAGCACCAGCTAGAAAACAAACACTGCCTAGACAGCTGAATGTTTACTCCAAATAGATATGGATTAAATTCTCTCCATCTTTCCTTGAATTGGGACATTAACAAATATTCTCTTTTCCCTCTAGTCACTGAATTTACATAAGGCTTGCAAGAATGTTGATATTATTTCTATTGTAGTAAGTTTGCCTGAAATTAGTAAATAGGCTTAAGAATTATTTACAGAGAAAAATGTGTAACAATCAAACAGCTGTCCATTCACTGAGAAACAACACTGGGGCTTGGGGCAGGAAGGAGATGATCCTCACCTTTCTGCAACTCATGGTATCTTTATTAGTACAATAAGAACAAAAGGTAAAACTAACCTAAAATGCAAAGGATTCCATCAGGTTGAGATTTGCTGCTCTGTGTCAGGATACTCTGAATGTTTCGAAGGCGGCTGCAGCTGCAAAACAAACAGAATTCATCCTTAAGGTCAGTGTTTTGAATTGCTCAAATTTGGTAGGCTAAAGATTCAACCTAGCTATTTTTCTTCTTTATTATATAAATTAAGTGGATACAGTTCAACTTGGGTATCTTTTGTTTGAAATACATTTAGACCTCATATCAAACCCCAGATTACTTTTGTCCACTAAAAGATTAAGTACATAGCCCTGAGAGAAGACAAGAACCCCTAACCATCCATTCTAACCAAACTAATAACTAATAATAATAACTAATAATAACAATTCTAATAACCTCTAGCAGAAATTTCTGTTCAAGTTTCCGCTCAGCAAGCCAGCAACACTTCTTTCTCTACAAGAGAAGGTGAGAGCAAAGCAACATGAGGCAGGTGACGCCCAGGTAGAAAGCTGACAACGGAAGGGACTGCAGTAGCTCCTGCACCACAAGAGGAGTTTGCAAAAGATGGAGTTTGAGCACCTCCAGCACCATCAGACCGCTTCCATCCTGTGTAACTACATAATACAGACACATCCCAGACCTCGTACAAATGCAAGTGTAGGAGAGAAAGGGTGAAGGCACAGAGAACCGTCTCCACTCACAAACATGCAGGGTCTCTTCCACATCCTCAGTTACTAAAATATCAGTGTCATGCTACCCACGGTGTCCCAGTAATGCTTTTGCTTCCCAGTATCGTGAAGACTCAAAGGGGTCACCCTGTCATTACTACAAGCACATACACAAGCAGGAACACAGAACTGAGGGAACTTTCAGTCAGAAAAGATAAAGCAATTTTAGTGAGTGCTCCAAGACAGACACTCCTGACCAGGAGGTCTTGTCTTATAATTTACGCTTCAGGTACTCCAGTTCTTCCTTGCATCTGGCATTGCTCTATATAATTTTAGCTGGTCCATAACGGGAAAACATATAGCCAATACTCTCATTTGGCATAACAAAAGCTGAACTCCAGAAAAATGTCACTTTTTAAGAAAGATTTTTTTCTGCAAGACAAATTAACAAACTGAATGTACACTAGTGGGTTTCCAGTCCGAAAGTAAACCACGGCTCAAAACAACTCTAAGTGAATAATACTTAAAGCAAACAACAAAAGCAGGAACTTTTTCCCCTCCATACCCAAAGAAATATCTAGATCATTTTCATAAGGTGCATAAGGTGTAAGGTGTATTAAAACTATGATTTCTTTCTAAAATGAACAATAAGGGAAAATTATAGACCTGACGTATAATCTTTGATAATCTACACTAAAAAGAAATTCAACAATACCAAATCTTGCCAAGATTTTAATAACAAAAATTAATTATTATATAAATTTTAACTTACTTAACCAATATGCATCTTTAAGCCAGGCACAAAATTCATCTACAGTAGTCACAAAGAGAGCAACATAATTTGTGCTTGCAGGCAACATTTTATGAGCTTGTTTTAATACAGATAGAAGGCAAGACATTTCACTGCTGATATTACTGAATGTGTTTTCTTGTTCATAGTCTTGTTTATATAACTATGAGCGGTTCAGCTCTAGGAAACAAATGTCTCTTACAGCAACACTGCAACAGAGCTAAACTTATGATTTGTTCAGATAAACAAGAATTCCTATTTTCATAGTTACATAAGCCAAGTAAAAAGCAAATAGATCTTTTCAGTAATCCTACAATTATCATGCTATACTTAGTCTGAAAGACGGAACGAACATGAGAGATTTACATCATAGCTAATCTAAGTGCAATTTGAACATTCACAATAGAAGACAGACAACATTTGAAGACACTTTGATAGGAAGTACAAAATCAATGCAAAATACTCCAGTTTTATTTTTTCCCAATTTTAAGCTGCCTATTTGAGGTCTGAATCCCTCAATTATTCTTTTTTCCTAAAATTTTCCAATCCATATTATAGACTGCACCATATCACAGTCCACTGTATGGATTAATAGATATTTTGATGCACCATGAGATACGGAAACAGAAATTAAAGCCACTGATGACAGCAAAAAGACACCTAATCAGGTACTATCAGATGTTGTTGCCAATGTAGGTGATGCTATGAAGTCCATAAAATAAACATTGAACTTTATGCTGCACATTTTAGCAACTTTAATTATTAGTTTGTTGAAACAACCTAAAACTGAATCTCACAGCTATCCAATCTTAAAGATTTTGCATCTTATTCTGAAAGATTTTCATCCCACTGTTAAACCGGACCCAGACTAGCTAGGTGAGAGATGATCCACTACGGCAAGTTACACAGTGCTCATATTTTTATACTTCCCACGTTAGAAGATCAAAAGTAGAAAAAACCCACTAGACTCTTCACTATGGGTACAAACAAATTTGACTTATTTAATTTGCTAGTATGCAAACAAGCCTACAGTTATTTAAGGACCAGCTGCAGGCAAGTAGAATTGCTAGAGCCTCTGTAAAATGCAAGAAAATGGAAGCAACTTTATGTACAAACAAAGCCTGCATGAAAACAAAAACGCTTCCCTTGCTTCCCAAGGCTATTTGAAGGACAGATTGAGGACTGTAAGAAAGCATGCCCAAGGACTTCCGCAGTGACGCAATAAGCAGCTTCCAAACTCACTCTTACTAAAACATTTACCATATCAGAGGATGCAGCTTCTTGCTTCTGCTCAGAGTGAGAAAAGAAACTGTCATCAGAAAAAAATATTATGAATGCTTCCAGTCTGAAGACACAAGAGGTAGATTCTCATAAAACTCTCAGAAACAAGATGCAAAAATCCCCCTACTACTTGTGTTCAACTTTTACTCTCAAGGCAAATTTAAGTAATTCCCCAGCCAAAGACAGGTTTGTCTGGAGTGTAAAACATTTTTAAAACCTTTTATGCATTATAAACACAGCATGAATATATACCTTGATTTTGCTATCAATCTCCCCCCCCCCATACAGATCACTTTTAAAGAAAAGAACGGTTAGAACTAAATTTGTCAAAGAACAAGTACGGAAACGCATAAGCAAATTGTGGGGGAAAATACACCCATTTATTATAAAATATTACTATATGATACAGGGTAAGTTACTCCTAAAATCTTTAAATTTTAACTTCACACTAACAACTTTGACAAAAGGGAAACCTGATCAAATACATTTATCACCTGAAAAGAAAAATTAGCATAATGAGCCTGTGCTTCAGGACCAGAGCAGAGCAAAGGAAAATACACGATGTTTTTGTCTTGGACTCTGTGAAAGCACTTTTTATGTGTTCAAGTAACTTTGGGGCGGGGGGGTGGGGGTGGCGAGGAATTGGAGGAGGAAAGTACTTGCATGTCTGTTCTGGGTTTGGTATTTTTTTTCCCCCCTCAAGTTTTGATTTAAGGTTAGGAATTTTACTCTCCTAGAATTAGCTTCAGTATCTTTCACGAATGTTATAACTTTGGTGGATCCTTAAAAGATAAAAAGTTCTCAGATTAAGCCGCTACAAAACTTTTGCCAAGTAAAGCTGAATGTCAGTGCTACATTCCCTTCAGGAGACACTCCTGACATAAAAGGAAAAAGCGCAGGGCAAACTATATGTTCATTACTTCATGAGATGTATGACCATAAAAGTGTTTACATCGATCTTAATATTAAACAGCCTTCAACAGAATATTTTTTCTTGCCTCGTTTAAATAAATAGTTTCTATGAAAGAAATCTTAGGAAAACTCACACAGAAGTATTTTCAACGACATTTCAACTGTGTATAAATCATTACATTCAAAGGCTGACATTAAAAACAGAAGACTTCTGTGTCTGAAGAACAACCTTATTCAGAAATACTGAAGAGAATAATTAGAATTCTTAATACATGCTTTTAAACAATACAGGCTAAACTCTGTATAAAGCCAGAGAAAAAAAAAATGGCATTTTCTTGCATTTCACATTAAACAGTCAGCTGACAAAAACAAAGAAAGCGTCCTGGGAACAAAATTCCACTACTTTTCCCATCTCCAAAACAAGCACCCTATCAAGGATACTGACTTTCTAATCTTTTTCATTTTACCACAGTAACAGAATTTCAAACAGAAACAACGAAGAACGATCTCCACACAATGGTGTAACCCTTTGGGCTTCAGGATGCTCTCCTGGAAGATGTGGCTCTGGATCCACCCACATATGTAACTACAACTAAATTTTACAGTAGCTTGATCATGAAAAATCAGCATTAGGTGTGTTCAAAAACAGTTACATGAAGCCCTTCTGAGGAAACCCCAAATTCCTGGAATTCTATGAGATTCGGAGAAGATGTGAGCTGCAAGCTACTTAAACTAGGTCTATTCCAACCACATCTGAGAGAACCAGAGACAACTAGGCTGCTTTAGAAGTGGTAAGGAGTTGAAGTAGGTGAAGTGAGAATTTTTCCAACATGCAGTTTTGAACAGAAGATGTGATTTCCACATTGGTTTAAGCCCACGATGCTGCAAGGGGCTGCCTGGCTGTTCTCACTGCCTTTGTATCTGCACTAACAATCTTCAAGCCATGTGTCAAGTCAGATCGGCTTACAGATCCAAACAAACTCTAGGCCAGGAATAAAAAAAAAAAAAAAAAAAAGCAAGCTTTCAAACATCAGCAAGCTGCTCTGACTGCTGATGAAAGCGGGTCAGAAGGCAAAGCCACATTTTGGGGCAGCATCTGGCAATAAAGCATGCTTAGGCCAATTAAGAAACTATACATTGAGGTACTTGATATTCTGCTAATCTTGGACTAGATCCAAGCCAAAAAAAAAAAAAGAGGAAGATAATTGACAATCATTAACTTCTAAGAATTAGTGCTCATCTGTTCACATGTCTTCATACTAATTATGCAAAGTACTTTGCTTTACAACAGTCTAGCCTGTCACAACTTAGTAACAGACACGGCGCTGCAAGCCATATATGTTGGAAAAAAAAGAGAATATTAACAACTGTGCCTTTCTCAACAGAAAGAACAAATGTGTTTTTTAAACAATGACACACAGTATTTTAATTCCCATTTTATTTATGTTTCCACAACGTGTTACTTTTTTCTGCATCCCTTGTTGCTATCTGAATTTATTCTATGCCCAAGCTTGCTGTCGTAATCCAGTGGTACCAATGCAGCAACAATATTAGCCTTGATCCCTGATTGATTCCCAATTGATTCTCACAGGCTGGTTTAACCATTGTCTGGGATGGCCACAGCTGTGGTTAACATGCAATTCAGCTGACAAAGGATGTGATTTCACTGTGTTGAGTATGTTTTTCTTCATATTGGCAGATGTTATGCTCCTCCCCCACAAAGGCTAGGCAGTCTTAAAAACCCACACGTGGTAAAGCTTTGATAGATAGCAGCGAACAAGGGGAAAAATCTGAGACACCCCTGGCAAGCTTGTGCAAATCCTCACATTAACAAGGTTCATCTTCCAGGAATGGCTTGAATAGATTCATGCTGTCTACTTAAGACAGACATTGCCTTTAACATTAAGTACTTGATTTTAAAAAATAAATAAAATGGAAAGATAAAACCATTTATACTTCTTTCCAAATCTCACTTCTTGTTAACTTGCTGCTACTACCATCTGTTTCCACTCTACCCTCAAAAAATCAAGTTTATTTTTTATGGGCCTTTTGTTGACTTCATGATTTCTACCAGAAAGATTATTATTGTCTGCTTATATTAGAGTATGGGATTTCCCTGGATTTCCCATAGCCTGACATTATCACCATCTTAACATATTTGTGAAAACAGAAACCAGAAGTCAGATTGAGTTGAAGACTCTCAGAATTTCATTAATTTCCAAAGTAGTTTATTTGAAATTTACTATCTAGCTTGAACAATAACATGCTCTCTCAGTTTTATTTTTTTCCTTAGCTCAATAAAATAACTCTCTTTTACTGCCTGGCACTCACAAAAGACAATGGCATTCACCCACCTTAGAATACATGACAATTTTCCAGCTATTTTCAAAATTTCTCTACAACGAACATAGGGATGCAGCTTGACTGTAAATAGGAGATCTAGCAACTTTAAAAACACCTGGCATGTTTAGCAACAGTAAGTAGCAAATATTAAAACTGGACATAAAGGCAGAAATTTTAACTCTGTGTGCATTTTACAGGACCAAATTCCTTGCTTCTTGACTTTAACTGGATAGTAATATTTAATTCTGTAATTCAGAGACCTCAAAGCACCCAGAACAGGCAGGAATCTCTCCTTACTAAAAAACATCTGGACTACCTGATACCTTTTGCAATTTACAAGCTCGTTCAGGATCTTGGCACTTCAGCACATCTGAACAGCAGCGCTATATATTAAGGCTGCACATCAATACTCATACTGTTATTTTCTGTAACCACGCTGGACAGTGCAGCACTTCAGCATACTTGTTTACCGTGAGTAACTCGCAGACAGGACCTCAACATCAGCTAATGGGCTGGAAACAAAGTGAAGTTCTTCCATGGGTACAATCAAATGACAGGTTGCCCATCACCTATACACACGTACGTGCCAGTTACATCTGCAGCCTTGACGCATCCTCTGTTTAACAGATTGATTTACAAACACCAGCTCTGTATTTTCATTGCATCATGTTATCAAGGATGGCAGCTATTCCCCCCCCAAAAAACACTATCACCTGAGAAAATGGCAATATTTGAAGAAGTAGGAAAGACTAGCAGCTGCAGGGTAACTATTCTGCCATCAGTCAATTTCTGATCAGAAGGACAAGGCAAGTGTCTAGCACTTCAGCAAAAATCAGAAGTTAAGCTGAAGTGCCTTAAGACTAAATTTACTTTCAGAGCCCATTACTGGACCACAACCACCACAACCACGTGGCCAGAAAGCATGAAGCCACATGCTTTGCCATCAGTTCAAGCTAAATGATCGCAAAGGGGTACCTTCGGCTGAAGCTCCCCAGGCAGCCGAGTTAATGCAATAGCTCTGCTCCTCTCCTTGGCAACTTTTCCTTCCCCAGCATCACTTCTACCTTCCTATTCCTATCAACCATATAGTCCCACATCCCTTTTAACTTTGGCTGCAGCCTAGAACTCAACAGACCCTAAGCCATCGTACTTCCCTATTCAAGGAGTGGGGGTTGTTTCTCTCTTTTTTTTCCCCTCCAGTACTTCAGCAAGTTAAATTAGCACTCTGGTTGCACAGCTAAAACACAGTGCATTCCTTAAAAAAATTTTGGTCAAACTGTGCTATTACAAAATCCTGAACCTCAGCATAATTACATAAGGAACACACAGATACCAATTGTTAATCTTTCAACACAGATATGTCCCCTGCTAAAACTGGTTGGGAAACTACAACTCATTCGTCCCTGCACCGCCATGTCCCCAAACACCCCACTGACTGCTCCTCTGAAGCTGTAGGAAAAAAGCCACATACATAACCACTATGCGATTAAAGCCAGAATGGTTTAGAGGACGATAATATTAAGGCATATAGGCAAAGACAACATAAAAATGAACCCAAGTACTCATTTTGCATTTCCCCACACAGACACCTAATGAGAACGAATCTGTACTATGCTACAAACACGGGTAATTAATAACAAGGATTTGCCTACTCTATTTTACATAAAGGTAATGCAAAATCAGGTAGATCCAGCGCCCTACCAAATAGAACAAATTTACATTGATTTTAGATGGTGATATTTAAGCAAAGCATTCAATAGAAATTTTGTTCAGAAATGCATGTATTCTTAAGGGAAACACTCATTTGCCACTAAACACAGACATATGAAACATGACATCATCTTCTAAAAAGGCATACCCTTTTTTGGGCAATACTCATCTCTTAGTTAAGGGCTTTCTTTTTTTTATTTACAAAACCATTCTTTACTTCCTTTTGTTGTTACAACCCTAGGGTCTCTGCAGTAAACACCAGCTCCCAACACACCATACAGCAAACCAAAACTCTGAAGTATGTGGAAGAACTCCAAGAATTATCTCTGGATGTTTCTCTATTCTTTATATAGTCTTAAGAATTTTTCCATTCCTGTTTGGGACTCGGGGGCAGGGGAAGGAGGGTAACAGATTGTGGGGGGTTTTTAAGTTATTTTTATTAACTGCCTGGTATCTGCTGACTGCTTAGGAAATTTATTGCAAACACTGGCCTCCCTGCCTCCATCTGGCCTGAAAAAAAAAAAAAAAAAACTGCACAAGAACAAATGTTGAGGAGGAAAAAAATTAACAAATGACATGCCTCCTACGAACATGCCAAATTACAGATGCTGTCTGGATCTCCCAGTGGAGCTCAAAAGCTTGCAGATGTTCACATAGAGTCTGAATGTTCTCATGACAACTTTAAAACAGGATCTCAGATTACAAAAATCACTCATAAAGAGAGAGACTTGAGTGGAAACCATTTTCTCTTTCAGCTTTTTTTTTTTTTTACCATCTTGGTATTTTGTTACTGATCATGAATTTTAGGTCCTTTCCAGCTATAAACAAATATTAAGCTCTTTCTAAACAAGTAAGATTAATTTATTAAGTGAAAAAAAAGTTATTTGAAAGGGTCGCTTTTTCTTCCCTCTTATGATCAATTCAATTTCTAACTGCAGGCAGAGAGGGAACACAATCATCACAGAACAGCCATGTTCATGTATTTCAAGCAAACAGAACAGCCTCCATTTCTCTCACAGTGCAGAATTTCTCATTTCACAGCATATGGTCTGAAAAGTGAAAATGCTTTTATTCCTTTCTTGTACAAAATATAAAAAACTTTTTTTAAAAAAAATTGCAAATCTACAGCAAATATAGACCCACTTTAATACCGAGGTAGCTTGGTCAACTGTTTATCTGCAATTTACATGCATTTCTGAAATTTACATGCAATGTCCCAGTTACTCCATTATCTGACTTTACACTGGTGAATACTTCCATCTATTGTGCTATAACTATTGAAAGTACTTCAGTTCCTGGGTTGTTCTTTGTGATATTCAGACATTTCAGATAATACACTGTAGCTTAACATACACACCGGTGCACCTCAATTCTTTAAAAGGAAATAGAGCTCCAGCAACCCAACGATACCTGAGCTGACATCCGAGCTCCCATAGAACCAACACTATCATCTAACATGTGCCCACGCCCCATCTCGTCGGCTTCTATCCCCCTTTTTTCTGAAGCTCAGGGAATGTTATTGCCTTCACATCCTCAAGCAGTTCTCCACAAGCCACCCAGCAGGTGCCCAGACAAACACACAATCTCCTTTCTCTCTATAATCCCTCATCCTCGCCCAAATCTCTGCTATCCCTACCCTACCTAATTTTGGCTTTCCTACCGTTCCCAAGCTCTTTTTTCCCTACTTCCAAGGTAGCCTCACATCCATCCCCACCCAAACCAGAACCAGGCTTAGCTCCCTGCAGTAACACTGCCCCAAGCCCCCTCTCTCCAGACCAGCCCCTCTCCATGGTCCCCAAACCTCTCTTTTTGTCCCCCAATCCATCGCAGCCTCCCACACACCCTCCTCCAGTGGGATTCAGGATTCACCAATCCCTACACCCACAAAGTCAAGTCAGGCCTCTGCCTGCCATCCCATCGGGGCCATCAACACTTCTCTCCCAGTAGCCACCTGCAAAATTAGCCACCCCCCATGAAGCTCCATCCCTTCTGCCTGTAGCCCCAGCCCCTCAAACGCTGCTCCTAATGCTCCAGCCCCCCATAACCACCCCAACCTTAATGACTCCTAATCCCCTGGTAATATCCTCCAAAACTCCTTAATGCCCCCTGAACACCCCAAAACCTCTCCTTAACGTCCCCAACCCCTCTATTCTAGCCTACCCCAGCACCTCCAAAGCCCCTAGCCCCTCCCATCCTTCCCACCAGCCCACCCCAACTCCCTTAACATCCTATTTTCTCCCCAGTCACCACCTTCAGCGCCCACAGCTCTCAATTTCTCCCCCACCAAACTCCTCAAAGCCCCCAACCCCTCCCCATCAGCTCCCCGAAAACCCCGGCATCGCCCCCCTCAGTACCCTTAATACCCCAGCCCCAGTCCATACAGCCCCTCCAATGCCCCCAGCCCCCCTTCACACCCCTGGTTCCTCAGTTTCCCCCTCAGCACCCGGCCCGGCCCCACCCCACCAGCCCCCTCAGAGCAGCCCAAAGCCCGGCCCGGCCCGGCCCCTCCCTGTCAGCTCCTCAGCGTCCCCCCCCCGCACCCTCAAAGCCCTCCCCCGGCAGCCTCCCCCCCTCCTCGTCCGCCGCCCGTTACCTGACGAAGGCCTCGGCGGCCCGGAGACGGCGGGGCGAGGGTCGTGGGGGCGGCAGGAGGAGCGCGGAGCGGCCGCACAGCGCCATGACGACGGCGATGCAGCAGCGGGAGGAGGGAGCCGGCGGCACTGCGGTCCCTGCGCCCCGCCCCGCCCCGCCCCGCCTCGCCCCGCCCCGCCCCGCGCCGCACGCACCACCGCTCTCCGCGCCGCAGGGGGGGACTCCGAGGCACTGCCGCGGCGCTGCCCGTGCTCTCCGCCTTCCCGGCCGCGCAGGATGCCGCCCGACCCTCTTGTCCCCTCACACGGAGCGGGGCCAGGAAGGCATCTACCGCCGACCACAGCTGGGCGCAAACACAGCGCGGTGCACGGCTGGCAACCCCCTCCGCGAGGCATGGGCTCGTCCAACTCTTGCTCCGCTCTGTGCACACGCCCCCGGCGCAGCGGCTCCTTCCACCACCTCCCCCCCACCCAGCCGCTCATGGGCGCGTCCAACCCCCACCACAGCCCCCCGGCGCCGCCGTGGCGTGGGCTCGTCCGACCCCCGGGAGCCCCACGGGACCGTGTGACAGGGAGCCCCCGGAGCCCCGCGGGGCGATGCGATGCGATGCGACGCGACACGGACTCCTCGGACCCCCCTCCCCCGCCACGGAGCCCCGCGGGATCGTGTGACACGGAGCCCCGCGGGGCGATGTGACAAGGACCCCTCCCGGACCCCAGCCCGCCGCGCCTCGCGGGACGGTGTGACACGGACCCCCACGGAGCCTCCGGAGCCCCGCGGGACGATGTGCCCTGGCTCCCGCGAAGCGTTGTTCCCCCCCAAACGCCCTACACCACGTGGACATGCCCGGCCCCCCATGGCCCCCAGGCATTACACCCCCCACGTAAACCCTTCCCCAATTGCCCTTCGCCGCACCGCCGGGCCCCAAAACCACGGTAGCCCCGTTCACGCATCCCTCTGGGGCGAGTCACCAGAACCTCAGCTATCTCCCATCGCCCCCCTCTAGTTACACACCGCACCACACACACCCCCCAAATACCCCGTCTTTCTACCCAGCAGTACATCACCCCAGTCTGTGCCGACCGTGTCCTGGTACCAGCACAACTGCCCTATGGACACCTTTTATTTGCCTACACCAGAAATTTGGGGTGCGAGGAGTGCAGAGCCCCCCCCCCCCCCCCCAAACAGAGACAAGTTTCGCCTCTTCCATCCTGCCCTGTCCTGCCCAGCTCGGAGGTGCCAGCCTCGCCACAGGCTCTGGACTTCCACCTCCCACCTTCCCCAGTCTTTCCCACTCCAGTGTTACTGCGTCTTTCCGCCATCCCCATGGGCCTGCCGTGTTGCATTATTACAAAAAATAAAACAAGCCAGCACACCTGGCTTCCAGTACCGTGATGCAGAAGCAGGGATTTTAGGTCCCCCACACAAACACCTCCAAGTATCTATAATTAAAGGACTGAGGTCAACACGATGCGGGGAAGGATCTGGAGCCGGGGTTTAATGAACCGTGCAGGGGCACATGGCTTGAAACCACGCATCCCCCAGCTGCGGAGAACACATCCTTCTCCTCCTGCATCCTCCTGCCTCGTCAGCATAGCCCAGGAGGACAGGAAAACTGCCCCACGGCATGACGAGCGGTTGAGTAAGCATTAAGGAAACCCGAAATTGCTGTCCCCACTCTCATCCCCCCACGTGGTGCTTTCCCCCCAGAAAGCCCAACATTAATCTGTGATGGCTGAGCTCTCGGCACCCGTTGCCATCCCCGTTAATCACCCTGGCTCCTCATCCCTGGTGGAGAATGAGATAAGACTGCTTGTCTGCATCTTATTTTAATTACGCTAGTATTTGCCAAGAGCAGCAAAAAGCCCTAAATCTGCAGCCTTTGGGTGTGATGGAGACACGGGCTGCTAAAAGCAAACACCTTTTTGCTTTGCAATGGACCTCAATGCAAACGGGGATACATGGGGAGCGATGGAGGGCTCTGCGCACCTCCCACACCTTGCTCTTCACTCAGTTCAGGTGAGAACATGTTCCAAAATGTAATTTCTTTTTTTCCTCCAAAACCAAATTGGACTTTGCTCACGGCTGCGGAGCAAAGAAGACAAAATAAATATGCTGGGCCATGACCCAGCTGCCCCAGGGCAACCAGGAAGCATTTTCACTGGCCTCACCAATAAAGCTCAGATGGGTTCGATGTACAGATGTCTCTTAGCCGCAGGTTACACCACCCAGCCCCATCCCATGTGCTGATGGGAAGTCGGCACCATGTCGATCCCAAGCTCTCCCTATTTTTTGAGCACCCTGGACGTCCTTTGAAATGAATTTGCTTAGGCAACATCAGCAGTGGGAAGTGAAGCACCAAAATGAAAAGCAGGCACCTTTGGTGTTTCTCAGTATTGCTAAAAACCCTTGGATTCTCTCCAGAAAGCCCCGAAAATGCGTCCCTCCTGCCTCTCTTGCTCTATGCTGAATGGGGCAATCTCCTGCAGACTCCTGATGGTTGACCCTGTCCTAGTCCGTGGACCATCAGCCTCTGAAAGGCTTTCCCGGGCTCCCTCCACATCCGTTGCTCACGTAGGGAAGGGGACGTGTCCTAAGAGCTTGTCCCAGCTGTCCTTTCCCTGCAACAAGCACGGTCCTTAACATTTGGGTGGTGTGTTGGCTCCTTCCATCTTCTCCTTGGCATGCAACCAAGAGCCTGGTGGCCATGACCCATGGTGAGAGAGGAAAGGAGAGGGGAAAGGGATCTTCTTAGGACAGATGTAAGTGCAATTTTGCCCCCAAGGCTCTTCTTTCAGCCAACAAGGGAAGACATTTTACGCCACTGGTGCATTGATCGAGAGAGGAAGATTTTCCCTTAGTTGAGGAGGACCGGGTCAGAGACCACTTGGCCAAGCTGGACATTCATAAATCCATGGGCCCTGACGGGATGCACCCACGAGTGCTGAGAGAGCTGGCAGACATTATCGCTAGACCACTCTCCATTGTCTTTGCAAGGTCATGGGGAACAGGAGAGGTGCCTGAGGACTGGAGGAAGGCTGACATCACTCCAATCTTCAAAAAAGGCAAGAAGGAGGACCCAGGGAACTACAGGCCGGTTAGTCTCACCTCTGTCCCTGGGAAGGTAATGGAGTGACTCATTCTGGATGTCGTCTCCAAACACATAGAGGAACAGGAAGTTATTGGAAGTGGTCAGCATGGATTTACCAAGGGCAAATCATGCCTGACCAATCTGATAGCTTTCTATGATGTTATAATGGGTTGGCTGGATGAGGGGAGAGCCGTAGATGTCATCTACCTTGACCTTAGCAAGGCTTTTGACACTGTCTCCCATAACATCCTCATTAGGAAGCTGAGGAAGTATGGGCTAGACGAGGTGACAGTGAGGTGGATCGAGAGCTGGCTGAGTGACAGAACCCAGAGGGTTGTGATCAGCGGCACAGAGTCCAGTTGGAGGCCTGTAACGAGTGGTGTCCCTCAGGGGTCAATACTTGGACCAATTTTGTTCAATATATTCATTAATGACCTAGATGAGGGGACAGAGTGTATCCTCAGCAAGTTTGCTGATGATACCAAGCTGGGAGGGGTGGCCGACACTCCAGAGGGCCGTGCTGCCATCCAGCGTGACCTGGACAGGCTGGAGAGCTGGGCAGAGAAGAACCTAATGAGGTTCAACAAAAGCAAGAGTAGGGTCCTGCACCTGGGAAGGAAGAATGCCAAACACCAGTATATGTTAGGGGCGGACATGCTGGGAAGCAGCTCTGAGGAGAAGGACCTGGGGGTCCTGGTAGACAGCAAATTATCCATGAGCCAGCAGTGTGCCCTTGTCGCCAAGAAGGCCAATGGCATCCTGGGCTGCATAGGGAAGACTGTGGCCAGTAGGTCGAGGGAGGTCATTCTCCCCCTCTACTCTGCACTGGTGAGGCCACAACTGGAGTACTGTGTCCAGTTTTGGGCTCCCCAGTTCAAGAGGGACAGGGAACTACTGGAGCGAGTCCAGCGTAGGGCAACCAAGATGATTATGGGACTGGAGCACCTCCCTTATGAGGAAAGGCTGAAAGAGCTGGGACTCTTTAGCCTGGAGAAGAGAAGGTTGAGGGGGGACCTGATTAATGTTTACAAGTATCTAAAGGGTGGGTTGAAGGAGGACGGAGCCAGGGGCTTTTCAATGGTTCCCAGCGACAGGACAAGGGGCAATGGGCACAAGCTAGAACATAGGAAGTTCCGTTCAAATACACAGAAAAACTTCTTTACAGTGAGGGTGACAGAGCACTGGAACAGGCTGCCCAGGGAGGTTGTGGAGTCCCCTTCTCTGGAGATTTTCAAGACCCGCCTGGATGCAGCCCTGAGGGATGTGCTTTAGGCAATCCTGCTCTAGCAGGGGAGTTGGACTAGATGATCTCTAGAGGTCCCTTCCAACTCTGAAGATTCCGTGATTCCGTGATTGCACCAGGCTGTTACTGCAGCCTGGCATTTCCCTTGGGTGCAGGGTGATGTAAAAGCAGATCAACAGCCTGGAAAAAAAACAAGAGAGGTCAGACTTCCTGGAGAAGGAGGGAAGGAGAAGGGGTGTCTGGCAGCACAGCTGAGGAAGGACAAAACGTCAACTGTTGTTCCTGCTTCCAGGCTTCCTGAGCTTCGCTGTCCCACTATTGTTCCATGTTTTGAAGCCTGCAAAAGCTGAATGAATTCCATAGCAATTGCCAAAGAAAGGAAGAGGAAAGCAGAGTGCTTTGGAAAAAGGGGAAAGCTACTGCTGATGTTCCTTGGTGGGTCCTCCTGACCTAGATCTTGTCCAACAGTAAACCACCAAATCTGGGTTACGTCTCTGTTCGCTTGACCTGATAGGGCTCTCTCTCGCTGTGCTTTCAGCTTGGGTACCTCAACATTGGCATCTGCCTATGCAAACAGCTGCCTTTTCACCCTCTCCCATTAATACCTTTTTATTTTTAGTAAATCCCTGCTGCACCTGCTGCACCAATGTTGGATACACAGAGGCCAAAAATAGATATGGTTCGCTCTATGACATGCATCTGGAGAGGTCCGCTGTTCCCCCACCCATGAGGGACGCTTAAACTTCTCACCCTGGGCTGGTGGCTGCTTAGGAAGCTTGAGGCTGCATTTTACTAAAAAATTACCATATACATCCCACACTACTGGCACGTGCACAACTCTTCCCTGAAAAGGCTTGGGCTGCTGGGTTTGTTGGCTGCAGGAAGGCTTTGATGTCCTGGTGCATGGCGAGGACCCATCCACGAGCCATCCTGGAGAACTTTCCAGGATAGTGGAACCCCAGTTTCCCAGTAGGAAGACCTGTCTCCATCCCTTGTGTTTGACCGGACAGAGGCAACCCCAGAAATAAAACCAGAGGCCACAGCTCCAGTTCTGGCTCTCACTATGGTAGCAGTGACAGCAGAGAGGCTACAAATAAAAACAAACAGAAAAGCTTTATGGCTTACAGAAATCTCACTGTTAGCTTCCAGCTTCCCATGAGCCAAGGATCCATCTTTTGGGGCTTTCAGTGTTTCTCTTCTTATCCCTATGTAGCGTTAAGAATACAAGCCATTTTCCCACCATAACAGCACTTTTAAGGAAATAATTCAGACTCCTTAGAGAGAAAAAACAGAGTGTGCCATACTTGCGTGGTAAAAAAAACAAGGCAGTTACCTGCTGTGTTTCATAAGGATTGTTTTTCCTCCCTTCTGTTCAGATTTATGGGATCCTGTTCTGTTTATGGGATCCCATAAATGTTTCAGCAGAGTCCACCCTCCAGGCAGTGTCCTGAGAGCAGCGGATGTTTGTACCGAGAACAAACTTGCTGCCTACAGAGATCTTCATGAAAAATTTATAAATAGCATCAGACCGGGATAAAACAAGACTGTAACAAAACTTTCACACTTTTTACCTCAGGAGGGAAAATTAAATAATAAATTATGGTGGCGATAAAAAAACTCCTACTTGATTTATCCAAGTTCTTCAGGCTAAAAGATCTCAGTTCTTCTCAAGTGCTATTTTGGGAGGAGAGAGATTAAGATTTCCTCTAGCCTTAAATTAAGGGTTTTTTCTCATTGCAAAAGGCAGCCCCCAAGTCAAAGAAAATAAAAAGGTGAGTTGTTTCTCCAGCAAGCTGAGGTCTGCATGTTTACAGCACCATGAATCTGGCACCATAAGCCCATGAAACACAGGGTGGAGATGCAGGAGATGATGGAGACACGACACAACAAGATCGTGCAAGCACAGGAAACATATTGCAAAAATAGCCGTGCTGACCCAGAGTTACCCAGACTTTTTTTCTTATAGCCACTGCCCTCTGTAAATGAAGAGTTTGGCTAAGAGGCAGGTGAAGCTGAGGGTGACTATGAACTTGAAGAGGTTTATTAGATGTTCTGTTTGCAATAGCTAACCCCACACAGGTAGGGAAATCGGAATTTGGGGCTGTTGGTGGTCATCAATGAAGTTGCCTTTGACTTCTTCAATGGTGGTCGGAGCAGGGAAGTGTTTGCTGCCAGATGGGGGAACCGTCATCCCTGAGGATAATTTAGTGTCATGGCTTCTTAATCCCAACATAGCCTGGGACATGACACCTCCAGGTGCTACACTATGACACTTCTTGATGAAAAAAGAAATATTATTATTTTCTAAATTTCTGCCCAGCATCATTTCCATGGTGTTACTCTGTCTGGCCCCATGGAATAAAACTCAGATCTCATCTACCCACTCACCATGTGACCCTGGAGGTAAAAGCAGCATTTTCTAAAGCTGTTTGTCAGTGTCAGAATTTACTAGTGTGGGATTTTGTCCAATGAAAGACAGGAAATTACTGTCTGGAGTAATTGCCGACTTCTCTAACCCCCTGTATGCTCTGGAAAGGCTCTGCAAAGGGGGAACAGTCTGGATATGTCTTAGGACCATAGGGAAATTCAGGTTGGAAGGGACCTCAGGAGGTCTCTACTCCAACCTCCTGCTCAAAGCAGGGTCAGCCATGAGGTCACACCAGGTTGCTCAGGGTCCTCCAAGGATGGAGACAGTGCAACCTCCCTAAGCCCCGTACCTGAAACCTCAAAGATTTCCCTGGGACCTTCTCCTCTCCAGCTGCTTTCCCACAGCCACAACCTACCCACCCTCAGCACTACAGCTGTCCTCCCATTGGCTGGCCACCAGCTCTTGGAGGCAACCAGCCCTACACCCATCTTTTTTCCCTCCCTTTGATATAGTAATTTCAGCCTCAGATGCAGAGAGGAAGCCAGGACCCACAGCACTTGCTGTGTGGCCTCCCCTGCATCTCGTTATCTCCAGGAACAGCTTCCTACCTCTCCCATCTCACTTCCTCCGGGGCTCTAATCCCTCCCTTCACTGTGCATTGCCCTTCCAGGAGCCTCCTCTCAACACTCCCTGGGGATACACTTCTTAAAACATGATTTAAGCAAACAGCATCTGATTCTGCATCTCTCCAGATCGCTCTCAAGTCGCTACCTGTCAGCCTCGAACATCAAGCTGGGGAGAGGCTGCAACTTCAGGCAATGCAACATCTTCAAAGGCTGGATGTGTAGGCGAAGAGCATCTCTGAGGCTCTCCACGTTTGGCATGACTCCTCAGCTGGTGATCCTGGAGAGCTCTGGGCTCCTTTTAAGGGGCCCACAAAAGGTGACTAAGAAAGCAAAGTTGTCGGCATGCTTATATTCACTTTAACTCCACTGCATCACACTGGAAAATTTTTAGGGGCTCTATGAGCATACGAATGAACCATGCTGTGCTGGTGCACCTCACCTCTCAGTTTTCCTCTCCTGGATAGACTCCCAGAAGCTGTTTCTCTCTCTCTGAGACCATTTCCCCCCATCTTTCACCCACCACTTTTCCCAGAAAACAGCCAGAATTTCTCCTTATCTGGAGTTTTGCACTCATGGACTCCCTGTTTCCAGATTGCGATGGTTTCTGGCTCAGAAAGGTTGTGAGATGACAAAGCCAAGGATGTCAGGAAGGGAAAATCCACCTCAGCTTATCATCTCCTTTTGCCAACATTTCATTTAAGTGAGATATTCATGCTGCCGATGCCAACGTCTTCAATGGCTTCCCACCCACCTTCCATGCTCAGGCCAGTGCTGTCCACCTTCTTCGCAAGAGGAAGGAACCACACACGGTGCAGTGAGAATTGGGACCTAACTCCTTTTAACCCCTTTCTCTCCTTTTTCTCCAAAGAAGGACATTTATGTCCTCAGACTCCATCACTAATTTCCATTCCACTGAGTCACTTCTGCCTTTCCATCTCCTTTTGAACCTCTTTTCTGGCAAAATGCAGTTCCTGACCAGGACCTCCTGCAGAGTTTCCCAGCTCTCCGGCGAAGCAGTACCTTGCTGACCACTTTGCCGTGCGCTCTGCTTGTTGGATCCAGGGGAAGGAAACAGCAATGAGATCATTTGGAAAGCTATTTTTTTCTGATTTGGCTTGCCCAGCGGAAAGGCAGGAGTCTGATCAGCAAACACCGAGCAGCGATCACCCTCACCCTCTGTGATAATATATTAAGCTCATTTTTGCTCATCTGTGAAAACGAAGGTGATAGTTAAAACCAGCAGCACTCCATCCTCCTCTTCCATCCTGTCTTGATCCAGAGGAAGGCTGAGCTCACAGGTTTTATCCCCGTTTGGCAGAGGGGCCGTGGGAGCCGGCGGGGACCCACAAGTGGGACAAAGCCAGCAGCCAAAGCACCGCTCCGGGCTCAGCTCCCAGGTTTTGTTCAGTGACGGATGGGGATGAACCCATTGTCTTCCCAAGCCATTTATTCATGAATTTGACGTTCAGCATGGAGCCTGGTGATCTAGCGGGTGCGCACTGTAGGCAGGCTGGGATGTGCTCAGCAAGCTTCCCTTCATGGCAACATTCAGGGCTCGCGAGCTGCCATGTCCCTCTGTTACCAAGACAAATTAGAGGAACACGGTTTCATTTTATGGCTTGCTCTAACCAGGCCAGCTTTGAAGCCACTAGCAAAAGGATCCTTTGCAAATCAAATGCATGATTACGGAGATTTGGAAGGGGATGCACAGGGAAAAACGTTGCATTTGGTCAATTCACTGCCCTTCAACGTGCAGCATTTTTGCATCTGCAAGTGAGAAAAACAAAACCATTCATTTACGAAACAACAATCAGAGTCTAAAACTCAGCCTTGGGAAGGAAAGCTGCTGAGAGCTTCCCTGTTCCCAATTATTCTTGTGAAATACGCAGCTTGGGAAAGCACACAGGCGTAATCAGCCGTAAATCTTGGTTTACTAATAAACTCTTCTCTCCCTACCTCTAGGACAGTTGCAGCTGGAAAGTGAAATGCTACAGCCTGTTGCTTAACATGCTGGGGAAATCTCCACTGAAAACCAGAGCTGGCAGGCAGGCTTCAGAGAAACTCTATTCCAATGCCAGCAAGCGGCCTTTATTGTGTTTCATGAGTTAAAGACTCTTAAGAGACTTAAGGGAAAGCATCTAGACGTAAGACTGAGCTTACGAGGAAGACACAGCATTGATGTTACACACAGCCAGCTGCCGAGGCTCCCCGTAAGATGTGCTTTGGCCCCACGTCTTAGGAAATAATAGCCCAAAATCTGGTTTTTGGCTGGTGTGCACTGCAGAACTGAACGCCGAGGGCTGGAGGGCTTGGGCTTTGCTGGAGCCGACCTCTTCATGACTCAAAAACCTTCAGTTCTTGCATCACCCCAGCCTCGGTCAGCAGCTCCCTTCGGCTTTCTTCCCAAATTACTGCAGGGAGATGCTGCAGGACAAGCATGAAGCACTTGGCTGGAGGATTAATACAGGTTATCTCATCTTTGCCAACATCACTGTCTTGTCATACATGCCATGGGCCAAGTTCAAAGATCAAACCCACATCTTTCACAAGACAAAAATCCCAATTCAATAGGGACAGCAGTCCTGATTTCTCATCCCTGGGCATGGGCAGGAATTGTGTCAATCCAGCCCAAGGACAAAAGCCTTTAGGGACTCTTCATCCCTTTCACTAAACCTGCAGGAGGCTCTACAAGATCATGATTTACAAACTTCCATCTACCCTGAGGGCTGCCCCAGCCAGCGCAACAGGCATTTGAGCAGGAACAGCGTTCTCAGCCAGTGTTTGTGAAGTGCTAGATATCTCAATGGGGAATCCCATAGGCCTTAATTTATTGATTATCATTAGTAGTGATTAGTTATCACTAACGGGCTTGCTGGGAAGTGGTGCCACCAGTTCTTTACCCACGCGGTGATGTGTTTTTGTGTTTCACCCCAAAGACGGCATCCTTCTCATCGCCCACATGCGATGCGAGAAGGGCGGTTAAATCCCCCAGAGCACATATGCTCGTTGCTGTCACCTGAGGTCACTCGGTTTGACGGGCAGCGTGGAAAGGA
Organism: Rissa tridactyla; assembly: GCF_028500815.1. Taxonomy (NCBI): domain Eukaryota; kingdom Metazoa; phylum Chordata; class Aves; order Charadriiformes; family Laridae; genus Rissa; species Rissa tridactyla. The sequence continues at coordinate 39,126,631 of NC_071470.1, forward strand.
GGCGGCTGGTTTTCCTGTTCCCTGAGAAACGCAGCGCCGAGCCAGCTGGGCAGCATCTTCCCAAGCGGATTTCTCACTGCTTCAGTTCACACTTGACAGCTTTCCTTCGGCAAGGGGTATTGTCAGCCCTTTCCTGGAAGTCATGCGTGACACCCGGTAACAGCAGCTGGGTTATTTATGTAGCTCTGCTCGCCGGCTGGAAATACAATACACAAAATGGTCTCTAGTAGGTACTCTCGCAGGGATGCAGGGCACACAGGCAAAACTGAAATTGCAGCTCTCATTTAAGCAAAAGCTCTGCATGCCTCTGAATGCCAGGAGAGAAAAAAAAAAAACAAAACAAAAAACCAAAACTCTTTACAAAAATCACATGCTTTTCTACTCAGTGTCTTATGAGCCCCCTTCAATGGGAGAATGCAGTGAATCAACTGCAGCTATTACAATCTTTCCTTGTACGAAAGCTTTCTTTCCTGTGAATATTTTAAACTAAAACACAAAATTAATTTACCAATCTTTTTTCCCCCACTATCCAATGCAGCTGCATCTGAGATGCAACGTGCCAGCATGGGTCCACCAGCTAAAAGTCCCCCAAAACACAGAATACAGCCTTTATTAGCTATTTTAGGCTTGGAGTGGCCTATACCAGTACTGAACACGTAAGGGAGATTTCTGGTGTCAATGCACCTACTGAGGTCACCCTGCACCAACCCGGGGGCAAAACCCAGCCAAGATTACATGGACACACTAAAGTTGGGCTAGGAGGATAGAAAGGAGGAGGATGCCTGTGTGCTAGATCACGAATACACCATCAGGTGGATCAGGAAGCAAAATCCATCATCAGAGGGTCATGAGAACAAAGCAGGGATGTGAGTGTCCCAATTCTCTTGTGCAAAAGGCTCTGGATGCTCAAGCAGAGGGACTGGTAACAGATTTTAGGTGGAAAACAGTGCCCCATACGCAACATTTCCCTGTATGGTTTGCTTCCTTGAGTTAAAATCAGCTTTTTGCAGCTCCCATATTCCCAGGGGCAGTTCTGCTACCAGTTCCCCCGGTGACAAAGCTTACTGCTGATAGCCATCAGCAGGCACTGCAGAAGGGGTCTGTAGTCCGTAATCTGTTAAATACGTAATGAAATTTCTTAGCCTAACTATACAGTAGTTTTTCTCCTTCTTTGCTCACAACGGGTAGAGTATGAGCCCTCTGCGAATGGCTGTTGGCTCCAAGACCCATGGGCACGTTGGGCAGCAGCCATAAGCCGATGCACAGAGCTATTAGGAAACGATGTCCCTGTTCCCTCTTCACTAGAAACTGGACTTCTTTGCTTCGACAGTCACCATGAGACACAAATCACAGCCATGCAAACCGGCCGAGTCCCAGCGTTTTAGGAAGAGACATTAACCAAAGCAGCAGGCTCAGCCCTCAGCCCCCCAGTCCACAAACAGGAACAGGGGAAAAGTCCCATGTTTGGCCTCCCCAAGAAACCAATTGCCCATCTTGGCTGTTACTGGCACTGTGGGGGCACCTAGAAGCCACATGAGAGATGTGGGTCCCCAAAAGATGGATAAATATCTGTGCACATCGCGGTCGGTGTGACAATGCTGCTCCCCGTGTCCCCAGCAATGAGCACAGCAATGGGGCTCAGCCAGGCTGGGATCTCCATTTTTAAGGCAGGAGCTGCCTGCAGAGGTCATGAGCTGGGGAGCGGCCTGGAGAGCTGAGATGGAGCTGCAGCAGATTCCTGAAAAAGGAGCCGGTGTCCAGGTCCCCGTCTCGCCGTGCGTGAACCACCAGCGCTTTGCTGTGAGCCACAAGCGTGCGGCACAGGCTGCGCCAAACATATGGGGACAGAAAGGCAACCTCAAGTGTCATTAACTGGGAAAATAAATACACGCTAGGTGTCTTGCCTCCGTTGTCTGGTTTTATATCTGGAACTAATTTTGTCGTCATTCTGATGAGTGACGAGATAATCGCTGCAGCTGGGCTATTCAATCTGTTCCAAAGAAACCCTTTTTTCATTAATTCAGGCAGTGATTACATACTCTGAGCCAAATTTCTTCTGCATGTAACCCCATTAAGGCAGCGCCTTTACCCTGGGGATGGGCTTAGCCCTCACTGTTTAAATAGCGTGTTCACATCTCTTTGTTCGATGGGAGACAAAGGAAAAGCTTTTTTCCCAAATAGAAAAAACGAAGGAAATCTGATGTCTCCCTGCGCAAAACAGGACACTTAAGATGCAATCACAGATAATTAGAAATGATCCATTCTTGCCTCAGAGTCAGGAAAATGGTCAAAATACTGTCTTCAAAATACCTTCAAAATATTCTCTGCTTTCTAGAGAGCGCTGGGCAAGGGGAAGGAGGAGCACGCTGCTCGCCTGGCACAGCAGGAATGCTGCGTTTGCATGGCAGAACTGGGGACAATGATCAGAAACTATTCCCCGACCAGCTGGGAGAGATTTTGAGTGGAGAAGCGCTTTATGCAGAGGAGGGGACTGCATAAAAGGAAGATGACAGCTAAAAAGGGAGGAGGGGGGAAGCTGCCCGGGATGATCGCTGCGATAGCATCTGCGGAAACATCCGCAAAGCCCTTCGTGTTGATGCTCTGTACTTTTTTCCACGCTCCACGATGCTCCTCTGTGCTGTGCTGGCAATATAATAAAACAAGGTCTGAGGTCCGGTGATACAAAATGAGATTTCATTGCTGTTTGCTTTCCTAACTGTAAAATAACATGAAGAAATAGGATTGTGTATCAAATAGGAGGTATCTGTAATATGCAAGTGGGGTTTGTGTGAGTACGATTCCTATTTAGCCAGCACAATAATATCCACTGTTTACTAGCTAAAAGGAAGCTAAAATTAGGATATAAAACAGCATTCTCCACTACCAGCACAAAAATAAGATTGTCCTATTGTCAAGAGAAGGGCGTGAGGAATCTCCTGTCTTTGACCTTGACTTTGACCTTGTCTGCCTTCTCCCTTGTGTTATCCTGAGCTTTTCATCTACTGCTTTACCTTGCTTGATCTTTAAAAAGGGAACAATAGGAACCAAGCTGTCAAGTTAAATGCCAATTTATAGCTGTCGCCCACATCCGAAACAAAGGAGTTGGGCTTTTACACGACCGGCCTCCTGGCAACACTAATTTCAAGCACAGCCCTTCAGCAAAGTGCTCTCTTGCAGCCCATTAAATGAAAACGAACCACTGATCTCATTAGCAAACACGTTCACAAGGCACAGCCCTTTGGCTGCCGCCAGCTGCCGGCTTTGAGCCACTCTGAAGGCAAATGATACAAAATCTTGCAAAGGCCAAATATCTTTTTTTTTTTTTGTCAAAAGAGGTGTTTTTACAATCAGATGGCTCATTAGAGATAGCTTTTGCCGTCACAGAGCTGTGTATAGCCCCGTGGGTGAGGAAGGGCAACATTCACATCACGCTGGTATTCGGTGCAGAGGTACCTGCCTCTGCTCTGTCTCCATCGGGACTTTATGTCTACTTTCAGTCAAAATCACAGCACTTTTTTCCCTTCCACTAAAACTCTCACAACATCTTGAAAATCTGTGTTGAAATTCAAACTCACTACAAAATCCCAACAGCTTGGCACTTGCTATGAAACCAAAAGCCTGCAAAATGTACCTTCAGATAATAGCTTGGGAAAGATGGCATTACATGAAACTCATTTCATTTATAACACATACATTACACTTACCTTTGCAGCATCTCCATGGGCAGTAGAAGTGAGCTATGTGTCATCCCAAGTCTTTTTGTGACAACTAGAGCCAAGCAGGCTTTACTTCAATCATGTCATTACAACTGACCTTTTCCATGAAGAAGGCACAGTGTCCATGCCTCCGTGAGAGCTTTAGGATGAGCTAATTAGAGCAAGTGAGGTCACTTGGTGTAAAAGCATCCACTGACTGAGTCTTTTAAAGCCCAGATCTTTGCCTTTGCTGTGCCATTCTGGAAGAGTTGGTCAAGATAACATTGCTGTCATGGGTTTAAGAGATGAACCAGAAATATAAAATGAATGGTTTCATAGAATCATAGAATTATAGAATCATCAAATGGTTGGGTTGGAAGGGACCTTTAAAGGCCATCTAGTCCAACCCCCCTGCAGTGAGCAGGAACATCTTCAACTACATCAGGTTGCTCAGAGCCCCGTCCAGCCTGACCTTGAATGTTTCCTGGGATGGTGCATCTACCACCTCTCTGGGCAACCTGGTCCAATGTTTCACCATCCTCATCGTAAAAGATTTCTTCCTTATATTTAGTATTTCTAGTTTCGTATTGGAAGATCTCACTGCTGTTCTGAGCTCAGGCAAAGGAGCAGGGCTGAGGGGATGGGATTTCACTCCTAACATCTCATTTCACGGAAAAAGTCAAGAAATGGCCACACCTTGCTTATCCCATCATAAAATGCAAAGAAGACACGTCAGCCCTTGTAAAGCTCTCGATGCAGATGAGTTAAAGCTATCCAAGGGCACATTGCTAGCATTGCAAATGCATCGTAAACCTTCCCACAATCAAACAGCCACAAAGAGCATCCCCTAGTTCCTCCTGGTATTCAAAAGCAGTTAGAAAACTCACTGGATTTAAAAAAAAAAAAAAAAAGAGGAAAAATATATAACACTTGTAAGGATTTTCTTAGGAAGGAGTCCCAAGAGAAAACCATGAACAATCTCCTGGCCATGGGCAGTGAGTGGTGAGGACAACCTGGTGGCACAGTAGGGCACGAGAGAGTGTACGCAGAGGACACAGGGAGGCTTTCAGAGCAGATTACACCTGGCTGGCTGTTGCTCCATTTAATAGAAAGCAGGATGTCTTGTCTCTCTGAATTTATATTTTTTCTTCTGTGGTGCATTAAGTTTCTCTTTTAACGCTGCTGCAACATGACCCTACAAGTCAGTGCCTGTCTGCAGAGCCATGCACCGCTCTGCTCCAGCATGAGCATAAATGTCAAGCAGAAAAACACACAGCTGGGGGATGCGCCTTTAAAATATCATGAGTTTTGATGTTGGTGACTGGTCATTTCTGGACCATGTTTATGATCTGAAGAAGATTCAACCAAAGCACAGGAAAGGGCAGAAAACGAGTCAGCAGGATGAGACTTGAGTGCCCATTGGATGTACAATACCCACACTTGAGCTGGGTATTTTTTCTCCCTAGATGGGCTACAAAAGCCTTCTGGAATTAACATTCTTATTAACTTAAATATATTGTGTTGTTACTAACGTAAATAACACCTCAGAAATATTTACACACCTGAGAAAACTTTGCTCATATAGGAAATTCTCTGCACTGGGAAGGTTTTGCCTCCCACTATGATTCTATGAATTTTTATGTGCATAGGTGGGTATCCTCCCGGCTTCTGAGAACATCAACAGCAGAGGCTGGCCCAAATTTGCTATCAAATAGCATAAAATATTTGAGGCTGGACGTGCATCGGGTCATGAGTTGATGTTTCCGTATCTCCAGGAGCTTCATGCCTCTCACCTTTGCTGTGGTGGTGCCAGAACTGCCTGCACAGAGAAGTGCTGCTCCGGCTCCTTGCTTTGCAGGCACCAGGAGGCAGCAAATACACAATAAAAGTACAAAGCCAAAGAGAAAATAATATCTTGTTGGTTGCTTTGCCTTCTATCACTGTTGCATAGCAGGGAAGTAGCAAAAAGTACCACCATGTTCCTGGTTTTAATTGCAGCAGCTTCTTCCTTCTGGGCTTGCAGAGTTTTGCTGGCTCACGCCGTCCCTTTCCTTTACCTCCAGGCAAAACCTGACCTTTGCTTTCACAAGCAGCGTGAGATGCAGCTGGATCCTGAAAGGCGCCTCATGCCATGATGTCAGGGCTGGAAACTCTGCAGGAAAGTAATCGTCCTCCTGGCTTCTGCGTGGACACGGAGCTCGCTTCTAGGGGTAGAAAATACAGTGGCTGTTGTGAGACCTCAGTGCCTTAAAATTTGGTAATTTGAGGTAATGTGCAGTCTGTGATTTACTCCTAGGAATGCACAAATGGCTGCACTGGACCGGTGGTGATCCCATTAGCCAGTGCCTGTCTCTGCAACAGGCACACACCAAGTGTCCTTTCTCCAAAGCCCCCTGCAAGCAAGCGCTCAGAAGCTGGCTGAAGAGCGTTTTTTGGACTGAGCAGACAAATACGAGTGCCATCCTCAAAAATACTGGAGGGGGCAGTCACAGATAAGAAGTTCCCAAATTAAGTTGAGGGATAAGGGATCTGTGCAAAGGAGTCACCCTGGCCAGCAGAAGACAGGTGCAGCAGGACAGGTCCCTGTAGCAAAATCACTCTTCTATGATGGCTGCATCCTCAAAGCAACACATGGACATTTCTGCAGGACGGTGACACCAGGGCCTCGCAGCAGAGTGTGAGCGCTCAGTGATTAATACGCTCCGTTACATGCAAAAAGCACTTTTTCTTCCTCCTCCCCACGCCAAAGAATCACCCTTATAGTGAAAAGCCAAAAGGGTGAGTCTAACCCCAAATGACAAAACAGGATTCTCGAGAGATTGCCATGGAGAAGAGCATGCCCATCTACAGCAGAATGAATTCACTCACACTACCAGAGTATTTTCTTCAAAACTTCCTTGGAAGGAATATGAATTTTGGTACAGCAGACATAATCCACTGCAGAAATGCTGCACTGGATTAGATGTATGAATTACCAGCACACAAGATCTTTGATATTACATAGCTCTTCCATATGCCAGAGAAAAATATAACCAACACCCGATAGTCGGAAGTGAATGAAGCAGTATTTGTATGGGAAATAAAAAGGGCTTCTAACGTATTTTTAAATGTAAAAGGAGATTCAATATCTGAACAGGTTGCTGAGGGGTGGGTGGGGATATTGCAGCACCGGTTCTGTTCATTGAGATGCCTCCAACCATACGTGCTCTGATTCCAGCATAAGTCACTGCACTTGGTGGAGGGCTCCCACCTCCAGGTCTGGTGCAGAAGGTCACCGAGGTGTGCACTGTGCTTCCAGCCTTGCAGCCTCTTCCCTGTTGTCGAAGAAAGCCCACTGTGGATATTTTGTGACTTGGCTGGATTTGAAAGCAAGGCAGCAAAGCACCTATGCCCCTTCAAAGCTCACAATAAATCATCTTATCTATGTTTTTATTGCTTCTCCGGTGTCCCTGTATTTTGTTGTACCCTTTTGGACAGAATTCCAAGATGTCGGGGCTGGCAAGGTAGAGACAGATTCTCTAGGACACTCCTCTGACACACAGTTAGACTAAGTCCTAAAATTTGATACTGGAATAGATATAACTAAGCCATTCCACTTGCACAGCAAAATTCAGCATCATGACCTGGTGAGCATCCTCTCCAGAAACGGTCACAGTGACTTGATTATCAGTGAGCAGACCATCCAGATGAATGCAGACATACACATGCCAGCTAGATGTTTAGAAACATGGTACTGGGTGGACATGATCTGATGCTTGCCATATTTCTGGGTAGGAAACAGCTTGTCATTGCTAAGGAAAAGAAACAAATGTGAACGCCAAGTGGTTGACCACCCTAATTTTTTAGGCAGACATCACTGTAAGTAAGTTCAGCTTGACTTTCAAGATTGGTCTGAACCACCTGTGAAATCTACGACTTACAAAAAGGACGTGGCTACACTGAGTTTGGTTCCTGTATTTATTTTGAGGTGCATATTTAAGGAAGCTTTCTCTTCTGGAAGGGCTGACCATGCAGCAGAAGCCCTACAGGAATGCCTCAAGCCTGCAACGCCAACTCTCGTGTTCCAGGTCCAGGTATTGGGCTGGGATCCCTCGGCGCAATCATGACATTTCTGACAGGGTTATCCAGCTGCATGGAAACTACGGGAGAAATAGCATTTCTGACCAAAATGGAGAGTTACAAACCTGGAGGAGAAGCTTTAAGTACAGTTTTCTAGAGAGAAGAAACCATTGCTCCATTGCGCTCCCTGGGACTGCTCCTTCACACGGCTCTCAGTACCAGAGGCAGGTGTAAATCAATCACTGCTTGTCCAGAGGGCATTGGCCTGGAATTTTCTTTTTCCTGAAGGAGGCCCTAGGTCAGGTCCTGGGGCCCCTCTCTGAAACGGGTACAGCAAATACAGACTTGAGATCTCTGGGCATTTTCAGTTCATCGCTCTGGGAGGTTTGCTGTGAGCAGAGGATCGAGCTCTTTCTCCATCTCTCTCTCTAGGGAGGTACCTTAACAGCTATTGACTCAGTAAAGCACAAAATGAACTAAACAGCAGAACTGTGACATATTGGTTATTCCTCTATTTACTGTTTGGGCTCACTGTGGACCTTGAGCGATGCCAGCTGCAAACAGCAGGACTGAAATAATGTTTGCTCGCTCCCCTGAGCTCCTTGCAGCATGTGCAAAAGCCCTGAGGACCCAATCCCATTTTTTTTTTCCTAATTTATATCCTCTCTCCTTCCCATGAAAATTATTATCCTTCCAAGCAAAGAGCTGAGCATGGCTCTGGGGATCCCATCAGTACGGCTGAGTCCGTGGCCAGAGTTAAGTGGGACCAAAAGGCACAAACTCTTTAGGATTCTGCCTGAATTCTCCTGCTGTGTAATTCAGCTTGTCGGCACAGGATAATACAAGTTTCACTAACTTGATGAATGTCTTAGATCATCTGCAGACTAAACAGATGCTGTGCTGAATAAATACACCTATAACTTATTCATTTTAGTGTGCTGAATGACATCCGTAGTGCAGCTAGGGAGGAGGAAAGTGGAGACACTTACCATAACACGCTGCTTGAAGAGGACTGCCCTAATATTGATGCTGGATATTGCATCTAGAAAAAAAAGGTAATATGCACCTAAGCTTGTAGGCCCATTACTTTTTTCTTTTGAGTATTCAGCCCTATTTCCAAAGCGCAACACCCCACTGGAATAAATCACTGCAAGAGGCAGAACTGAAAACTAACGTTACGGTAAAGAGCAACTCTCATCCATGACTCTCTTTCTAGTATGGCAAGGTCCTTGCAATGCACTAGATTTGTCTTCCCAACACAGGTGTGGTAGACATGCTGTCATCCCCACATTACAGAGCTGGCTCAATAGTTATTAAAACAAATACCAAATTTATTTAAGCTCCAATCTCTCATGGATTCCCTTAGAAGTTTCGTACCCAAATGTTTTAATGGATTAGTGCTGAGTGACCTGCTGCAGCTGGTTGGGAACTGAGTTTTCATTGCTAGACTAGTTGAAGGCTAAAATCATCTGTGCTGGAGCCATACCTCTGCAGGAGCTTTGCAGGGATTGAAAATCCAATTTTAAGTTATTCAACCACTGTGAAGCCTTTAATGCTTGCAAAATTCAAGGTAAAAAAAAAAAAAAAAAAGAAAATAAAAAGAAACAAGATCAACACACCATCAGCATCTCTACTGGCGTGACAGGATGAACAAAGCGAACAAGGTAAGGTAATCAGGTATGTGTCTGACAGGCCACAGAGCACAGCATGTCAAAAAGACTCAGAAACTCACTTTTGGCATGGATCTCCTACAATTTCCTCTGGATTAGAGAAGCTTTTCCCCATGCTTGAACAACAAGCAGTGGCACCAACATGCTTGCGGGGTGCAGAGGAGGTGGGAATGCATTTTCCCCAGGACAGAATAGCCCATGCTGTAAGACTGGACACAGACTTCAGTTTTGCGGGGTAGATTTTCAGCTGCAGGAGCAAAGCAGAGCAGTAATGACTCATCCTGCCCAACAGCCACTGCGAACACCATCGGCTGGGCCAGAAGAGACATGACCCAGGGGAGTCAGTTTGGGCGATCCAACCAGTTAGTGGCTGGGCTGGTTGGAAATACCATGGGCTTGCTTTTGAAAAACACTGGTTCACCTGAATGTTTTGTTCAGCTTTCCATCCGACATCCATAGTGAGTCTACCTCAAAGCTGACAACTACTTCCCTACAACGACGGTCCTGCAGAGACCCCTGCGCTGATTCCAAAGGTTGGGATAATGTGGAGCAGCTCTGCCTTGAGCGGCCAAGCTCAGACCTGAGCTTCTGAGGTTTGGATCTGCTCCTGTCTCTGATAACTGCACTAACCAAGACTTTGTCAGGAAGCACGAGCACCCGAGCAGCAAACGATCCACCGCCATATGGCAAAATGCTCAGCTGGGATCTTCAGTTTGATCGCAGATACCTGAAGGTAGAAACCAAAAACACCCTCAGTGCAACGTGACGTCTGCCGATCCCATCTTGCACCACTGCAAGCCAGGTCCATGTCCCAGCCCGCAAGTCTTTTTAGCCTTGTCATGTTGGTTAATGAAGACAACCCTCCTGGCTAGGTTGCCTCTTGTATATTCCTCAGGCATCTCTGATTCCTATCTCACCACCTGGGTGCTTGACAAATCCTCATGTGCTCTTTGAAGTTTGATGCTGGGTTTGTGCAGAAATTTCAGCCATATCTTCAGCTTCTGCTGGCGATAACTGGATCCTGAAGAAATGTTTGGTGTCCTCTGGACCTGCAGAGGAGGGTTTCACCATAACCTTTTCCTCCTGCAGGCTCAGACAGGTTTTCTGCTTGGCTTTTGTCATCTATCCATGCATTTCCCTTCTCCTCTGCTGCCAGGATCTGTACACCAATTACACCCAGGCTGCTGTAAGCAGTGTTCATAACTGCCAAAACCAAAGCAGGCTTCCTCTAGGAAAACAAAAGTCATTAAAATTAATAATAACCTGCCAGGAACTCATGATACAGTGAATCAGCATTTAAACTCAGATCTCACTAGGCGCTCTGCAGCCTGCCCTCATAGGGCTTGGAAACTGGAAGAAACAAGTTTCAAATAATTGTGTGTTCATGCTTGGATCTTAATTATATCCACATGCAGACACCATTTGACATTTTATGAGCATTTCTCTTAAAGGCATGAGTTTGGGATAACCACAAAATCCAAGGGAGGCCGTGAGTGAATTATACACTTTACTCCAGCAAGGCATAATTACACCTATTTATTCCAGATGCACATGTGCTTAATGCTCTTCATCCATCCATCCATCCATCCATCCTTCCATCCATCCACCCATCCAGTTATAAATTATGTTTGAACGTGATTTCAAGACCCTGTCTCTCTCTCTTTATTAAGGACAGCTCACCCCAGCCTAGGAAATCCTGTGTAAAGGCAATGGTAGGAAAGCCAGCCCTGAACTGCAAGGTCCGTAACAAGCTCCCAGACAGCTGCTCTGTAAATCAGGGGGTTTGCATGATCCTATAAATCACGACCTCGATTAGGGTCAGAGGCTGCATGTGCTACACAAAGTAGTGCCCGGGACTGCTCGGATTGCTGGGCTCCCGCGGGAATAAAGCCAGCATTTCTGTCCACAGCAAATTTCAAATTACTGGGCTCTGCAAAGTCCTTGTCTCAGAGGAGTCCAGCACTGAACAAAATAAATCCTGGTCTTTTAGGGATTCTGCTCTCACCTGATCTAGATGTTTCTCTCTAGAGGAGGAAGAAAGAGAGTTGCATTGCCAGATTTAATATCTTATAATGGCTCCACTTGGAAGCTGCTCAGAGTTTTGCAATATAACAAGCAATCCTGGTGGAGACGGATTAGCAGTCAGAGTGCAGGTGAAAGGGGTCAGCCATGGAAAAGAAAAGTAGTTTATCCACATTTCTGGGGCCCAGTAACTACACAGAGCCATAAACTATAATAGCTTCCATGCTGGTATCAGCCACCCAAGAGTCTCAGCACGCTTGACATGCAGCAAGTCACCAACACGTGGCCCCCTTGTCTGTCAGATAAAAAATTACTTGGTTCACTAGGAATACCACCAGATTAAGCTAACTTCAGTCATGCTCTCATCTGCTCAGCAAATAAACATGGCATCATTTTCCATAAGGCACCAAACACATCTGTGAACTTCGCCCATCTGAAGGCACGGGATCGGCACCAGACACAACCCAGGAGGACAGAGACAACCAGAGATGCTGATGTTCTGGCGGAGAAGGGAACATGCAGTGGGACTTGATTTATTTGCACAAACACTCAGCAGGCGCTGCTGGTGCAGGCGTGCTCCTGGTTACACTCATCTGTGGGGTTATCCTTGGGCCAGGCTTCATAGGATATATGGTAACCAGAAATGTGCTGTCTGTTTAATATCTTTACTTTCTTGTTTGTTCAACACTCTACCAGGAAGAGCTGCAATTCCCTACATTTAATGTTGGGCAGGTTGCATCCTGCAGTGTAATTTCATTAGGTTCTCTTGGTACGTGGAGCATGAATTTGATCGGTTCAAAGCTGTGCTGTGTTCACCAACCACATAAACAAGGAGGGAAAAATCGATCCATAAAGGTAGCAGTGAATTTGCTGTGACTGAATGCAAACTGGCACAAGCAGCCTTTTAATTAGCTAGAGAGATAATGAAATCAGTTGGTCATGGAAGCATGCACACATACACACACGGACATACACACAAGTCTTTGGAAAGGTCTGGCCAGGGCCAGCAATAAAAAACATGGAGTATTCTACAGATCTGCTCTATAGGGGGCTAATAATTTTGGAGAAGGAAGAACCATAAGGGCCCCAGATGGAGTTTAACCCTTTCCAGTGCCTCCTAGCAACAGTCACTGATGGTCTGATCTTTACTGAGGATGTGAAACCAAGCTAAAGATTTGTAGAGCACTTGAGAGCAGCAGGAGCCTCATCCAGAATATCAGGACCCGCCTTGCTTCTGCGCTCCCTTCCCTCTTCAGGCTTTCATTTTTTTCTGCTTATATTTTAGGATCTGCAGCCTCATGAGACAGCGCTGTATCCCTGCACATCTGAGCTGTAACCCAGTTGGTCCCGTCTTGCCATCTGTCTCTCTTCCCAACTGGTCTCTCCCTGCCATGCCCATCTGGCAGCAGTGTAAGCTGTTAGCTGGTGGAGACAGCTCTGCCCCGTGCCCTCTAACCATTGCTCAGTAGCTTTTATATTGACATATATGGCTATATATTTACATGTCAACTCTACAATGAAAGCCAAAATCCTCTACAAGTGTGTGGGTCAATCCCCAGGTCCAGCTTTCGGCCTTCTCAAGCCAAATCCTTTGTAAAACACACTCCGCAACCCCAGCAGCGTGGCTCGGTGCAGCAGTGCAGGAACAGTGCAGACAATGGCCCGAGAAGATGTTTTGCTTCAGAAAAGCTTTGCAAAGCCAGCAGGCATCTTACACTGCTCCCCATCTGTAGGGCTGGGCTGGGAAAGGCTGGGCTGCTCCCTCTGGGGTCGGGCACATCCCGCACCAGGTCCTGCCCACACAGAGGCTGTCCTCTAGCCATGCACAGCTCTTGGGTCTGCTTGTTGGGGGAGGCTGTTGAACCCTGTAAATATATTTAGAGTCCTGGAGAACAAGCAGAAATTCCTGAAATGCCATGGACAATATATTGATTTTCTGATTAAGTATTGAAAAAACGGATTCATGGATGGATGTTTGCCTGTCAGGTGAGAAGGCAGAGCAGAGGCAGCAATAAGGATGTTATTCTTAATTTAACCTGCTGTGTAAAGAGTTACCACACATGACAAGATAGTGGCATCACACAGCAGCGATCTTTTGCAACAGATATTGCTGAGTGTTCTACTGTGACAGTAAGAAGGGACTGGCTGACTCAAAAGAAGAGACAATGGGGCTTTCAGCTCCGTTTTGCCACTTCAGAGCTCAGTGGTGAGAAAATGAGATAAGCAATGGCTGCACACAGCTTTAAAAGCAGGGAAACATCTAGCCAAGCTCATCACACCCCATAACTCCTGGGGGGAAACTCCTACCATAGCACCAAGCTTGTCCAGAGAGTGCACCATCTCCTGCATAGCTCACCTGCTCTGTTCTGCCCCATTTGAAAATCCTGTATGGAGGAGTTAAAATCATAGGATCATTTAGGTTGGAAAACACCTTTAAGACCACCAAGTCAAACTGTAAACCTGACGCTGAAGTCCACCACTAAACGATGTCCCTAAGTGCCACATCTGCATGTCTTTCAAATACCTCCAGGGATGGTGACTCAACCACTTCATTGCACTTTTGGTTTTCTACTGCCAATCTGAAGAAACTCTTGATCTGGATGCCAGTCCTTAAGAGGGCAACGAAGGCTCAACATTTATGATCACAATGAGCTCAGATATTCCCAGCTGCAACAGGACATCTACCTATGACCAGAAGCAATCAAGGAATAGAGAAGCTGCTGCACCAGCCCAGGTCCACGGCTGTTGCTGTCAGTACCTGTGTCAGATGCTTCATAAGAAGGGAGAAGGTGCTTCTGCCAGACGGTTTGTTTGGTGGTAAGCCAAGAGTTTTTACATCATGTTCCTTCTTGCTCAGCTTTGTGGAGCCCTTAATCATTGTCCATCATCAGCAGGGCAACAAAATCCTGGAGGACAGACCCGTGGTGATGACAAGCTGAGCCTATGGAAAGCTCACTATTAAAGCTCACAATCCCTTCTTGTCTTGAGGGATTTTAGCAATGTCCCTCATGGCATTTCACCAGAAGGGAATTCCAAAGCACTGTAGAAATGACTAGTGTGTAGGAATCTGCTCCATCACCACTGTCTTCAAAACTGCCTCGCTAAATCATGAAAATGCAACCTCCTCCTGGGAAAAGCAGAATTTGATAACCAGCCAAAAAAATGTTACACAGTCATTCATGGTCACAGTGAAGAGTACCGTGTCCAAATGAAGCCATAAATGCAATTTATATCAAAGGTTTTCAGTATCAGAAGTCTAAATTTAACATCTTAAATCAGCAAATCGGAGTCCCTGTGGTTTTCCAGGCTGACATCTGATATTTCTCGCCAACCTCAGCCAGACTGAATTATTGCAGCGCGGACAGTGCTAATCACAAGGGCTGTGTTGCTAGGGGTGAGAGGAGGAGGATGGATGGTGATACACAAACTGCTTCCCAGGTGGACGATGCAACACTCACTGCAAATGCTTCGCTGCAAATGTTGACAGCACAGTCAAGTGGATGGGTGGTTTTATAAGACAAGAATTGCATGAGAGGAAAAAACAGCGTAAATGAGCAATTTTTAAGGAGAAGACAATTAGCAGAGTTTGTGGATGAAGCAGGAGTGGGTGCATGCACAATCTATACATCCCAAGCAGAGAAAGGACAACATGTGGTCCAGAACCCTTGGAGGTGGCCAGCTATTAAAAATATCAGTAATCCCCAAAGTTTCAGGTGATGGGATGCCTTCAGATCCCTCTGATATTACTCACAGCCCAGGTTTTGGCATCCCACAGCTAACTTACTTCTTTAGGCATAAAGGGAGCAAACTGTGATGGGCTGCACTTCATCACTGCTGCTAAGAACATCTAGCAGGGGATGGAGGAGAAGAACACATGAGGGAGGGATTTTCGGAGAACCTGCCTCTTTGCCAAAAGCACCCTAGAAGAAATAAAGTGAATAAAATTCCCCTGCGAGGCTGGAGAAGTTTTTGAAACTTATTGTTTGGAGAGGGGAAAAACCACCTATTTTTTGGTTTCACTCATGCCAGGACCATCTGGGATCTGAGCACACTGCCCTGAACCACCACGCACTTCGTATCGCCAGTGCCTACGGCTTTGCGAGATGCTCTGGTAACTTTGGAGACAGGTTGTTCCCGTGAGGCTAAAAGCACTGATAAACTGGGGCAGCAGCTGAGCAGCAAGCACCTATGCTTCAGAGTAAAAATAATTTGAAATAGGCACAGTCCTAACAGGGAATGAGAGAGGGAAATGAAAAGGAAAAATGGCTTTTCCAGGCACAGCAAGTAAATGGAGGGGGGCAGCACACTGCTTTCCCAAAGGATGCTTGCAATGGTCTTGCATACGACACCTAGTCTCCTGCAGGGTTATTTCTTACCATTTTAAAATAAGAACTCCTCCTCAACAGCTTTTTTTTCCCCATTGCTCCTTCCCATCCCTCAAAGCCCCTGTGCAATTTTGCTGGATTTGCAGCATCTTGTTCACTGTGGTCCAAGGAGGTTTGAGTGAGTGTGCAGTTCCCAGGCAGAATTAGTAAGGACCAGCTATTTATCATTCTCCTGGCTCTTATGAAACGCAGACAAATCCACCCTTCAGTCAGGTTTATTTGTGGCCTTTTATGTTGCATTTTGGAATATGTCATTCTGTGTATCTTTGCAGGAATCTTAAAGAAGCATTAAATAATGAATTGCCCTAAATAATAACCCTGCTGATGCTACTAATGACTAGAAATCCTGTCATCTTTGGTTATAAGTACAACAATACATGGTTTACTTGTGGATATTTTAAGGACACATCAGCAAAACATCTGGAAGTTTAAGTTAGTGATTAAATAAACTGCTGTGTACCTTTTAGGGTGATAGTTTTAGAGAGTTACTGTTTTGGTAAATAACCCATAGACACAAAATAATGTTACATAAATAAACATACTTAATCTTTCATCTTCTATTTTTTATACCTCTTCACTAGCTGGCATCTGCAAAAGCAAAAGTGCATTTTTTTATTCTCCCATTAATAACAGAGCATAAAACATAAAGGAAAAATAACTCCACTACCAGCTGGGTACAGAGGGATTGATGCCAGTGTGGAATCTGGGTCGATTTACGTGTACTGAGATTTTCAAGTGACAGATTAATTGGCTTGATAATAATTCACTGAAAGCAGGGAGAGCTGGAGATGTCACACTCCTGTACTCCTCTCTCTACACATGAGACCCAAGGGCTATTCTCCTCACTTTGCTTGGATGCTTTCTGGGGTTGTCCCACCAGCTTTGGAGAAATGAGGGGGTTTCATGTCATCTTCTGAGCCCACACTGCCTGGTTTCTCCCCGAGTCACTTAGATCCAGGAGTGCTGGTGCCTTCAACAGCAAACCCCCTTCCAAATTGCAGAGAATAAATGCTGGTTGCAATTGTAAAAAGAAAACAGCACAGGAAACCAGTGAAGGAACTGTGAAATGAAAGTCAGTTTTATTTTTTTGATTTATATTTGCACAGGCCAAAAAAAAATTGTGTCTGGTTAAGAACGTGTAAACGAGGATCCATCACAGAGCCACCATCATCAACTTGCGATGTTGAAATGCAGTTCAGATGATGACAGTAGCAAGATAAGTGGAACATAAATAATGATGTACCCTATAAATAATCTGCAGGAAGCCCTGCTTCCCCACCTCCGCAGGAGCTGCAGAGAGGAGATCTGTGCTGTCAGCATTAATCGAACTAAAGAACCAGGGAGACTGGTCTGACTGGTGGAGACATTGGCTTGTGGTCCAGCCCATGCCATCCCTGGCCATCATTCAGGGCAGATTTGGATGCAAGGTGGATTTGGGCGAGTAGGGCATGGACAGGAGGTGGGGGGGGGTGACGTCTACAGCTCCTGTGTCTCCTCTTCCCCCTCCTGAGCAAATCACAAGGTGCCATATGTGGACAGTCTGGTGGCTGTTATGGAAAACAAGTGTTGACAACTTCCCAACATAGGTGACCACATTGATGGGGAACCACAGGAAAAATGAAACAAATCAGGAGTCTCTGGACTTCCAAATTCGTATCTGGGATCTTCAGTTAATCCAAGTGAAATGGGGTGGGTTTTTCTTCAGGTGTCTAGGTTTTGGCTGAGTCTCTGATTTCTTTGTATGGTGGAGCTCTACCACATTGGACATTTGTTTCCCCGAGGGTGCTAGTCCCAGCAGAGCCTAGTGGTGAGGCCTTAGCTGGGCCCTCCAAGGAGCTCCAGGGAGGCAGGCAGAAAGGCACACACGAGACGTGAGCACTTGTTCAGCTGCAATGTCTGTAGATATTGGCCTGTCGGCACCATTTAGCTGAAAAATTCCAGTCTTTATTACATTGTCTGTAATGTATTTATTCCTTACTGCATGGGGTTTCTTTTGTCCATGTGGAACAACATCTTCTTCAATTCCTTTCTTTGACCTTCAAGATACTAAAGATCCCTGACCATCTCCCCAGCCCCATTTCTGAGGTGCCTCCCCACAACTGATTTTCCCATGACCATCATGACGAAAGATCCCCAGCCTTCTTCCCCATGCGATCATGCCTCCAAAAAAATCAACCTATCTTTTTAATTTCCTTTGGTGCCAGCTCCACAGATTTCGTTTTCTCCAAGAGATCAATATCCAAATGTCTGTGTGATTATTGCAGCTTCGTGAGTCTACAGCTGGAGGTCACCTCCAGGCTTGTTCATAAATAAATCATAAAATGTTATTATTTATATAGTGTCAACAGTGTGATAAGTGCAACATAAGGCAAATTCACTGTGGCAGCCAACTTCCAATCTGTTTTCTTCCTGCAGATTTCTGATCCAGCTAAATGGAATGCTCTCTGTGCAATTGCTCAGCTCCCCCAAGAAGTGAGATTTAACCCCCTTGCAGTCAGTGGGGTTTCGCCGATGATTTCCAGCCCATCCGAGATTCACCTCATGTGTCTCATCTCCCATGTGAATGGGCTGGGAGCACCCTTGCGATCTTGTTTTCCCCTCTTCAACCATCCAGCCTGAGTACTGATGTCTGCAATCGTGGCATCAGCTGATGGTCAACTTGCCTGGTTCATAGATGACCACGCCACAGCTGTGAGGATGCATGATGGGAATGAGGGTTAGAAATAGCTTGAGACAGGAAGGGGTCTTCCATTTCTCCCAAATCTGCTACGCAATGAAGGCTGCAGGCAGCTTCTTGCTTCTAGCGTTTCATGGGAATGCCCAAACCTTCTGAGCTTGCACAGGCAACGGAGCAACCCTGGAGAGCTGGGGTTCAAAAGAGCGTTTTGCTCCCACTGCATCACAAATTTCAGGGCAAACAGAGGCTCCAATTAGGCAGAGCCTCAGCTGGCCAATTAAACAGACACTTCCAAGGAGTTTTTCCCACTGAATAAGTTATTTCCGCTGCCGGGACAGCCTCCTGTGAGAGATAACAGCAGCAGATTGGTTATTTTAATTGCTTCATTTACTCTGTGTAAATATTATCAGAAAGTGACCTTTAGCATCTACCAGCATGGTATGAAATCCTTCCCTGCCCAAAAATCTGTTTCACAGAGCCTCTGAACCGTTTACCTTACATTTAAATCACCCAGGAGATATTTCACTCTGAAAGGGCAAACTGGGCACTCTGAAATAACTCGCAAGCAAACACGCAATTTAGACGGAGAGCTGGCCGTGCTTCTCCTCCCTGATGGGTTTGCACCCAGAAAGGATGAACCCAAAGCGCCGCTGCGGCTTAGATTTCATGATTCCGGCATCTCCCACAAGCAGACATCAAATAGCCCAGTGGACCACAGGCTTCAGCTCCCAGTCGACTAATACTGAGAGCTGCTCTTCCTCCGTGGCTGTTCGCATACAGCTCTGCTCGTCCCCTTATATTTGAAGGCAACAAGCTCTGATCTGCAGGTACTGGGACTTGCAAGCTCCAGCAAAATGAGAGCATCTCATCTCTCTCTGGTCCTGTTGGCTTTGGAGGAGGGACGGGTCTGTGCAGACTGCAGTGGCCTTGGCCTCAATTTGGAGGAATAAAGGAGCTGCCCGTATCTGCAGGATACAAGGCAAATCCTTCAGATCCGTATTTTCTACAGCAGGTAGTTCTTAGCAGACCAGGTTCAAATATTTGCCAAGGCAAATCAAACAGGTGAGTTTCCCCGAGACTGAAGATTTAATTAAAACATAGCTTGAAAAAAGATCTAAAAATCTCACAAGTATTTTAAAGGTATCAAACCAGAACATTTTAACATTCAAAGTGAAGCCTTTTCATTTTTCATTTCAGAAGGGCTTTTTATTTCAGTGTCTTACGTACTGAAAAAGAAAACAGTCAAAATAGAAACAGAACATTTTGATTGACCAGAAGGTTTGGGGGATTTTCAGTGGTACTCTCCAGGAGAGGTTGCAATGTTTTCTCTGACTCAGAGTAACCTGATTTGGAAGTGTGGCATTTTTTCATGCTGAAGTTGTGCCCTCCCCGTAACCCACCATGATTAGAGATGATTTACATCCTGGGCTTGAGTGAAACACAGTGGAGGAACACCATCCAGTCACTTAGGGCAGGAAACAAAGAGTATTTTATCTAATCGCGACAATGACGGGCTGGGAAGTGGGCTGGAAAATTGGGCTTCTCATCTCCAGCTTTCGGAAGCAATGCAGAGATCTGCCAGCGCTGCCAAGCCGCTGAGTCCACAGCTTCATCCAGAAGTAGTGCATCTCACAACGTGCCCTGCCCTAACACAACGGTGAAGTGATGGACCCGTACGAGCTCAGGGGACACGGTAGAAAAAATCTAGTATCCCAGACTGGGTTAATGGGGACTCACTTGGAGGAACCAGTTTCCTCCCCTCTTCTTTCCATAGACGTGCTTCTAGGGCTGTTGGCAGCCACAAGACGGTCCCTATGTATTTTCTTCCTGTAAGACTGCGCTGGGAAGAAAAGCAATTCTACAGCCCCGACATATTTTTTTTTTTTTTTTTTTGGAACAATCTCAATGCTACCTGCATTGCAGTTCTGCAAATTAATCTTGTGGATGCTCACACACACACCGAGTCAGAATCACGCACATGAAAACAAACCCACCATGCAGACAGCCTGAGTCACTGCTGGTAGGAAGGGAGGCTCGGAGGGGGGGTAAAAATACAGCCTGAGAGATCGATGTGCTTGAGTCGGTGTATCAAAAGCACTGGAGAGAATCACATCAATAAGACATAAATCAACCCACAAAACGCCTTTGCCTGTCACCCTCCCCCCCTTCTCAAACATTTGATCAGAGAATGTAAAAGTATACAAAGGTCACGGGAAGAAAAGCAACTTTAAATGTGGTTGGCATCTCTGTGTAGTTGTTACAGGAAAGAGGAGAAGCGGCAAGGGGGGAAGAAAACAGGAATGTCAAAGGGCCTTTGGATAAAAGAGAACCTCGTTGCCGTCCTTGATAACGAAAGATTACAGTTCATACTTGCAGGGACCTACACCTATGGATGTCAGCAGGCATGCTTGTCACTTGTGCTTCAGCTTTGTGTCTCCTGTTCACCAGGGGACATGATGCGAGGTGCCACAAAGGGGTCACAAACCTGGGGGTTGGGAACCGCAAGGGTGCAGGGAAGGAAAAAGCAAGAGGTCTGGTTTTGGGGCTAAATGAGAGTAAGTGAGCATTTTTACAACCTCCTCATCTCGATCACCCAAGAGAGAATAGCTGGGTTGAAATCTGCCTGTCGAATTTACCCTGCTTACAGAGGTGATTACCGCCAATACGAATTAAATTCATCTGCTTTCCATTGTTGATGCTGCTCATGTGCTGCTTGGCACGTTGTTCAGCAGGGACTGCAATAAGACACAAGAGGTTTTGAGCCTCGTCGCCTCTTCATCAGTGCTACCAGGAGGCTTTCAGCCACAGACATGACTCGGTTTGGATTAGCTTTAACATGGAGGAGAGCCCTTGGATGTCACAAACAATATTCACATCCACTGAGACTGGAGGAAGAATGATCTGAAGAGTAACAGGCAGTAAAAAAGGAGTCCTGAAAGATTCAGTCCTGAAAGATGAGGAAGAAATATCAAAAGTGATAAACAAAGAAGCAAAAAGCTGACGAGGTGGGTGACATATCTGGGTGAAAACCACAGCAACCATCCCTGTCTGTATGTCAGGCATCAGACACTCTCTAGGTGAGAAAAAAGGGATTGAAATGGAATTTGAACCAAGTAATTGCATATTTTATCTCCTGTTTTCAGTCTTGTTAGTTCAAAAAGAAAAAAAACACCAAAAAGCAACAACCACCTCCTTTGTCTTACTGTGCTAAATATTTTGCTCTCCTAAATCGATGAAAATGAAATTCCTCTTTCTCCTTCTGTCCTCTACCAGCTATTTTGTCTCCTGTGCAAGAAAGGGCTGTGAATACATTAACATATAGATGCACCTGATCACAGCCTGAGCTAAAGACAAGGAGCTTTCTCCAGAGTAGACCGCATGGTGCAGCTGGAGCAATTATCACTTCACCAATCTTGGAGACAGTAAAATTGGTCTGGGACATAAAAAAAATACGAAGGAAAAAAAAAGAGATTCATGTCTTCGATTTAACTAGGTGATGGCTCGCCATTAACATAGAATAAAGGTTTCTGTGATTTCAGCTTTATACTCCACACCTCTCCAATGCAGAGGGTGAGCAGATCAGAAGAGAGAAATTCAAGACACACACTTGTTGTCATCCAGCTGGTTTTTGTTCCTCTTCGATGCTTGGGACTGGGGTATTTTTTTATCCCAGATGGTTAAATGAGAACATCCCAGGTTTGCTTGCATTTTATCCAAAGATGTCTCATACCCGTGGTAGCTTCCTCTTTTCCCCACTGGACTGTCACGGTAGGGCCATGGTTAAATCAGTATCACAGATGCTACACTAAGAGGTGTCAATGCTATGACAGTTTGGGCGCTGCTCCAGCAGCTGGGCCCAAGGTTGGAGCCAGTAGCCCATACAGCAGATTTAATGAAGATCTAATGAAGATCTAATGATCTCAAGGAAACTGACTTGGGCTGCGAAGTCAAGCAGTCAAGCAGACGTAAACGAAACCATCTTTGGCATCATGCCCTTATGCATCCTGCCTGGACATTAAACAAGGACATTACCAGGTGGAATCAGTCTTTTTGCAAGATCCCTGTGCATGTTCTGCGGGGGTTTTTTTTGTTTCGAATGAATATGGGAAGTTGTACCAGGCGAGAAAAAACCACTGCTTTCTTGCAGCCCTTGATGTCGGCAGGTGGCATGCTTGCTTTGGCGTGGGGGTAAGGCTTACCCCAGGGTCTCTGGTCCATCCAAGATGCTCATCCCTAATGCAGGCATGCACCAGCCTGGCTGTATAAAGGCAGCACAGATCTATCTCCCTCCTTTCCCCTCTTTGGGAGAATCCGGCAGCTTGGGTGGGATGCTAACGGCAGTATCTGTCACTGACTCATTGTTTGTATCGCTTAAAAGCCAATACAGCTGCTACGCGGAGGAAAAGCCACCCCACGCACTGTTGGTGTCACGCAGCTTCTCAGCCGCATCCAGAGCCACAGCCAATGGTGCATCCCTACTGCCGAGGTTGGGGCCAGAGGAGTTGGGGCCAGAGGAGCAGGGAGGCCATGGGGACCTCGTTCTGTCACCCGGTTCCCACTCCATCCCTTCACTTCTTGGGCCAGGGGTCTTCATCCATGGCCAGTGGCCCCAAGATGCTCCAGCATCCTTTTCATACCCTTGCTGGATGAGGGATTCAGCTTGCAGCCTGCATCTGGGGTTTTCAAGAGAGAAGAATGAGGAAAACCATGAACATAAGCAAGCAATGGTATTTTTACCCCTCCTATACCAGCACAGATAATGCTAAGGGAGTTTGCAAACCTGGACAAAAAGAGGGAGGTTTAAAGAAAGACTGAGCAGGAATCGCCTCTGTTTTAATGAAAAGTCTTCAGAGATGCTGCAGAATTGGGCTAATTAATCAAATTAATTAAATGACTGCAAGATAGATTAGTAGCGTGGCTCAGTTAAGGGAACAGGAAGAGGAGAGAGACTGGAAATTGTGTGTCCTTTTGCTAGAAAAATGCTGAATTTAGTTTCCCATGCCTTGGTTCAGCCAGCCAGGTTTCAAATGCAACCAGCTCAGACCCAACCAGAAATCCTTGTTGTCGTATAGCCTATCTTTATTTATCCAGAAATATCTATAATACACAAACTCTTTGGGCAAACATTTCTTTAAGCTTTTGTTTTTAATGGCCATTTGAATATAGGCCGATTTTCCCCTTCCCTTGTGGAAACAAGCAAGGCAGTGTGTCATAAATAAGTTCATTTTCCTTCACAAAGAGGACATTTACTATTAACTGTTCCTGTTAATATCTTGCACTGCCTGGTAATGAAATATTTAATGCCAAGGTCTTTATGCCACCCTCTGACTTGCCAAGACCATGAGGATGTGAATGGGAATATTAATTACAGAAAAAGAAAGAAAAGGCCCGGAGATGTCAGGGGAGCATCTCAGGAGGAGCCCAGAAGCACCAATAGCAAAACATTTGCAATGAACATGTTATTTCCATGGAAATGAGGCATCCCACTGGAATAATGAGCAGTTTCATAGCCTGACTTTACTAGCAAGGATTTGCCCTGGCTGGGAGGAAGGATGCACTGAGACCTGGGGAGCCTGTCTGTCCCTGGGGGACATGGGGAAGACACCTCCACAATCAGCTCAATGGCACCAGTTGATGTTCAATGGCAATTTGGCTACTTTTTTTTTTCCCCAAAACCCCTCTATGTGACAGCACAAGGCTCCAAGAAAGAAATTTTTTCCCAGCTCTGAAGGTAGACCAGCCAAGGAAGGGATTCCCTCTCAGTCTCGCTCTGCCCTCCAGCTCTAAGAGCATCAGCTCGGACAAGGCTACACCTAAATAGGTTGATATGTAGGTGCAAAGTCTAAAGATTGCTTTTCCTATGGGTTTCTGCCCATGAAAGGAATGCTATTAAATTTTTTTCCATTGATCTAATCTGTCTGGTTTTCCCCTCAGTCAGCTGAGCTCCTGAGTCACTTGTAACACAGCAAAGGCAGTCACGGCAAGTCATGCCAACCCAAGCCCAGCTTTAAAACCCCTCCTCCCAGAGACTTCAACCTCCTTTCATTAAGAGAAGCCTTGCTCTTTGCCTCTTCCACTGTCAAGTGGGATTGGGGAAAAAGAATCGTCTTTTTTTTTCCCTCTGTCTCTTGCCTAGTTTCATAAATTATTCATATAATTTCTGGCTTCTCTGAGCTGAAGCAGGCTCAATTTAAAGCAGTTATTATTCTCTGTGGGCCAGATCTTCGACAGATAAAAGAATGGTTCTTGTTGGCTTTATTCACAGATTTTGAGGCTGAAAGGGATGATTGTGTTTGTGTAATTGGACCCCCAGAATAATTCAAGCCATGGGATTTGGCTGAATTAATTTGCATTTCAAACGTGGAGGTTTCAGAATGGAAGATCCTACAAATGGCCATAGTGGATCAATCTAAAGCCTTCCTTAGCCCCAGATCCTGGCTGCCACTGGCTAATAGCAGAGTATTACAGCAAGCGCAGAGCGGTCCTTCCCTGAACACCCTCCCAGGCCGCAGCTCTCCATGGCTCAGCGGATGCCAGGGACAAACTGGACGGCCCTGCATTTAACAGAGTTGGCCGATTGCTTTCCGAACCCATGGAAAGTGTTGGCTTCCGCATCAACCTAGAGAAACCAGTTGCACTGGTTAACCCTCCTCGGTGCTGGTTTTGAACCAGCCAATTTATAATCTCACTTGATGTCCCCAAACTGTTGCACCACAACAGCGTGGATGGCCGTTCATCTCCTCCATGTGCCTCTTCTCAGGAGCACAGTCTTTAGGAAGAAAATGCCAGTCTCCACTTTGATCATGGGGAAGTCATCACACCTACGTTAAGGTACAGCTGGTGGTCAGAGGAGACATGTCCTTCCTCTCAACTGCCAACCTGGACCTATTTGTGAACACACCCACAGCCCCAACCCTGGAGCAGAGGGGTCCATCCTGCCTGAGACCTGATGTGGCCTCCTCGCCCTGTGGCTGGTCCTGCTTTTCTGCCTTCCTGAATAGTCACCAGTATGTCCATGGGTTCCCTAACTTATACCCTGTCGTGGCAAGAGGGGTCCCTGGTGCACCTTGTGTGTTCCAGCTGCCATCCCCCTCTGCCTGCAGGCTGTCCCTTCAGGTCTCTCCTTATCCCTCAACTTTGATCAAACTGGACAAAATGTGGTGGTGGGACCCGAGAGTCAGTATGGAAACTGCTTCCATCTCCAGTAGTGGTGCTCAGCTTCGACTTCCCCCAGTGCATTCACCACCCCTGCCCGAGCCTTTCGCCCTCACACCCTTTCCTGTTTCTCATTAATTTTATCAATTTTCTCCTAAAAAGAAAAGGACAACAGATCCCCTTTCCCTAGCTGGCCCTGCTCTGTGCCCACCACTCCTGGGGGCAATCACAGATGTCAAATGGGACTTCACTAAACAACCGGTGCCCCCCGAAAACCCCACCTGCAGATTCCCTGTATGACAAGCACTGTTGCAGCATCACCAGCTAAGTCAGGACGACTGCTTACTCCACGCACATTTGGGCCAAGTTCATTTCTTCACAGCAATATCCTGCTCTCCACTTTACAACCAGGATAATATTTTTGAAGGAAATGCCTCCAAACGTAATAAACCACAAAATGCAAATGGAAGGTGCTCTAGGCTTGCTCGTGGGAGATTTGTGTTTTTCTCACCACTTTTTCAACCCAGTATCTTCCCCTTCCACTCCTCCATTCTTCTAGGAAAGCTTTTCTTGTTTTTTATGGCTGATCACCAGGTTTATGGCTGTAAGTGAATGGGATCATACTGAAGAAACCAAATGCCCTGTTGCAGGAATTGCCTGTGAGGCACTGACATCCAAAGGGGTAACCCCAGACAGATGCCCAATCTTCTCAGTGCCAAAGGACATGGGGCTCTGTAGCAAAGGAGAGCCCTGCAGCACTGCACCGAGCAGCATTTTGGGCTCTATTTCAAGAAATCACTTAGGTACTTGCTTAATTTTAAAGGCGTGCTTCACTCCTTCCCCTAAGCAAGTTTTCTTTCCCCAGCGAGAGCCGAGGCAAACATCATCTTCGATTTCCAGGGTATCCATCTGGAATTTTTCATGAGCCCTGAACTCAGTAAAACCGCTTTTAATTTCTTACCAGCAAACAAGTTTCTTTGGTTAAAAAAATATGACTCCACCGAGAAGGATTCAAGGCATCCTTTGATTTGAGCTCCTTGAGCAGCAACCGAGCTGCCTTGAGTCGTCCTTGAAGAGGAGCAGTGGAAGG
This sequence comes from Rissa tridactyla, assembly GCF_028500815.1. Lineage (NCBI taxonomy): Eukaryota > Metazoa > Chordata > Aves > Charadriiformes > Laridae > Rissa > Rissa tridactyla. The sequence goes on from NC_071470.1 coordinate 39,153,384, forward strand.
GGACAGAATAACTTTATACAGCTGCTGGTAATAAATTATTAAAACCTTTATGAATACAACATATTATCTGTCCCAGTGCCTTCAGGCATTTTCTGTTCCTTTTGTGCTTTCAAAGCAATTAATCTTGCAACCGCTCATCGTTTTCAGAGCCAGTCTTACAAGTCTGGAGAATGTGTGAAAATGGGAGAAATAGCAGACAGCAAGCGGCGGATGAGCTCAGGCGGCTGCCCTGCCCACCAGTGTGGGTTTGCAGGATGGGACCATCCTCGGCGGCATGTTTTCTGAGATTGCGCCTATCAGAAATTGCAAGTTTCCCATGCTGGGACTCTCATCCCTTTCTTGGACAGCTGCTCCTGGCTGTTAGAAAACGCATCTTCCTTGCCAGCCTGCCGCTCCTGCTTATATTAATCACATTACTCCCGGCTCTCTCATCTGTGCGACCCCTGAATCACTTATTTCTTGTTGGCAATCCCTGTCTACTTCCCAAGCACCAAATAGAAAATTATGCTGTTTTTTCATTTCTCGTCATAACCCCAAAAATCAAAATCTTCATTTATTTCTATGCTTGTCAGGAATGCTTCACTTGATGTAAAACTACATGGGCCCCTATACAGCATACGAAGAGCTCAGTTCTTCGTGGCCTCCCTGCTTATGCAGTACCTCCCAGTGGGAGATATGGACCAGGGGGCTGCTCTAGAGCACTGCTCTGGGAGGTCCCAAGCTCCCAGACAGAGTTCAGAGTTGAGGGATGCTCTTCTCCACCTCTCTGCTGATATTGGGCAACTTTGGGTGAATAATGAAAGAGAAAAGAGAAGGATGCTCTAAATTTCTCTTTTCTGGGTGAATGTCTTGCAGAATCAGCTAGAGCTGTTCTCAGCATTGCCTTGGCAAATACTTGAGTGTGGCACACTTGGTTGAACAGCTTGATCAGGACAGACCATGAGAGAGCCCTGATCCATGTCAAGATACCAGCCAGCCTTGTTGTTATGGCAAGGGAGAAGTGGTTTACATTTGAGCGCTGCTGCACAGATCATGGGACCCTAAGACTGATCCTTTAGACTGTAGTGTGGGGTTGAAGAAATCCTGTAGACCCTCAGGGTCAGTCCCAGGGGCACGTTGGTGCAGCCGCTGCTGACTTTACCAGTGAAACAGAGCTTCACCAGTCGCTCCAGCAACCTCTCTGCCCAGATTCCACAGGGGTCTCACCTGCCAAAAATAATTTGGCTTGAATTTGTAAATATTCTGAGATCCTAATTTTGGCAAATTTATCCTTGCTGGCTACAAGACAGCTTGTGGACACTGGGCTTCTCCAAATGCTGTCATGGTGGGTTGCGAAGCCGCCTCCCAGCAGCATGGGAGGAGAGCCCGTGGCTTGGGCAGGGCCTCCAACCACAGGGAGGTTGGAGCTGTCAGCCAAATCCCCCAGAGAGCTTAAGATTGGCTCAGCTGGAAGGTGCTACGGATCCAACCCGATGGGTGAAGTGTGGGGTGATTATATCCACTGCCAAAAGGAAGGTCAGAAGGGGATGAGATGGAGGCACTCGGTTTGCAACAGGAGCACATCCTGGGGAAACTCCTGGCAATTGGCATATGATTTGATAGCTCTTTAGGAAAAGGAGAAGCTGCAAAGCACAGCTGCATGCAGAAGTGTCTGGGAGGGAGCAGAGAAGGTGGTGGTGGCAGCGCCTGCCCGGCTGGTGCTGCTCTTGCTGGAAGCTGGACTGACAACAGCAGCAGGGCTGGGGGCAGTGGGGTTTGCAGAGCAGCCAGGAGATGGAGCCCACACACAAGGCACCAGGGATGGAGCCTGATCTCACCCCTGCCAGACCATGGTGAATGGAGACCAGCAGCATTGTGTGGGGTGCTCTAGTGAGAGGCCGATCTGGGCGTTTTCACATAAGAGGGCTTGCAGAATGGCTCATGCCACCTCCCCTTCTCCTCAAGGTTCCCCCAGGTACAAGCAAAGAGCCACCAATGGCCTCTTCTTGTTGATGGTTCCAACACCCCTCGCTGTCACGTGCATCAAATGACCCAAATGTAGCCCCCTTGCACGGTGTCACAGGCACGTGCCAGGTCATGGATGGGTTCAGCCTGCACGTCCAAGTAAAAAGGACAGATGTGCAACTCTCGTGTCACAATAGAGGGTCCCCCATTGTGGGGCCACATCCCACTCGTCTTGTGACAAAAGGGCTGGCATTGGGGTAGACCTTGTCACGAAACTAAGGGAAGGAGGAAGAGCACCATTCCTCTGAGCTGCTATGGGGTTTGTGGCCTCACCCTGCAGGGTTTGTGGTCCAGCTGGAAGGTTCCCCACTGCTGTCATCTCCATCAAATACACCCAGGGTTGGCACTGGCCTGATTTTTCTTTCTGGTAGCTGAGTAGAGGGAATATCTCTGTCTCTGCTCTGAGTCTGCCTGCAGAAGGAGCAGTCCTGGCTGTGGCTGCCATGTAAACCAACCTCCTCCTCCTGAAAGGCCTGTTTGCATGCACCACTGGCAAGGTGATGTGTCCTTCTGGTGTGACAAGCACATGGACAGGATTTGGGAGCTTCTACGTCATTACCTCCTGGCTCAATGTGACACCTCAAGATATGGAGATGGAAAAACAGCCCTGACTTTTAGACCATCCTCCCTGAGGAAACCTGTAGATGCCTCTTGTCACGGCTGGGTATGCAGCTGCCCTGTGCCAGCATCTCAAGGCAGCTGGTCCTCCAGCCAGAGAGCCAATAGTGGGAGACAATAGTGGGACAACACGTGTATAAGTCTGGGATAAAGCCATCTTTATTTTATAATCTATAAGACACTCAGGCTTTCCTCCAGAGGCTGGTACTTCTTGGCTATTAGCTCTTACTCATGCTGTCAAGTGACCAAAGATAAGGAAAATCCTTTCCAGAGCCTAAGGACCTGATTTGGGGTTGAGGTACAATCACTAATATCCCATTAAGCTATGAGGACTGGATTTCACCAGGTGGTCTTTTACCATTCTTATAGGAAAGCAGGATTTTCTTGGTCTGGGACATCTGACCAGTGCTGCTGAGATGTTCTGCACCAGAGTAGCCCAGGACCCAAACTCCTTCACCCCTATTTCAGCCATTACATGATTATACTATGGTGGGTTTCAGTGAAGCTGTTCAAGTTGGATTGCCCAGATCAATTCCTCAGCTTCACAAACAGCTTCTCTATTGACAGGGAGGATGTTCTGAGCAGGGAGGTGGGAGCTACGGTCCCATCCCCAGCACAAGGGAGCCTGGTCCAGACCAGCTTAAGTATAAATCATCTCCTGGAGATTCCTGCTTCCTGCAGATCCCTCTAGGAAGGACCGCCCCGGCACATCCCGCCCGCCTGTGGGGCCCCCCGCTCATAATGCCCTTTTATAAGGCTTCACAAAGCCCTTCTTGGTTCATATCCAGGCTGCTAAGAAAGGTTGCCAAGGGTGTCTCTGCAAACAATAAGGGGCCTCTGTTTGTAAGGCGGCTGCGGTCACAAATGCTTTTTTTGTGACCTCCAAACGAAAATAGCTTCTTCTTTCCCAGCAGATCTCCTTCTTCTGTGTCTTCAAGTCACATCTGATTGCTGAAGCACACAAGGGCCTTTTTGCTAGCAGCATGGCAGCAACGATGCTGCTCGGGGGAAGCGAGCTCTCTCCCTTTGCTAACACCCTTGCCAGCTGAGTTCTTGTTGCAAGCTTTTTTATTGCTTGTGGAGACCAAGAGCCTCAAAGCGCAGTTGGCATCACCTGGCAATGTTCTTTGCAATGCAATTCTGTCAAGCAATTCAGCAAGCTAAACAGAAATCCTGCTGGACTCCTTGTGATGCCGGTCCTCCCCAAGCATGCCACCAGACCAGGCTGCTTGTGTGCCAGGAGAGATGCTCGAATAAATCTCGCAGTTGAGGCCACGGCTGCACAGGCACGTGGCACACTGCATTTCTGCTGGGTGAAGCTCCTAAAATCATTAAGGTGCTCAGCTGCAGCAAATGGATGCCAGCAAAAGGATACGGGGTCTCTAAGCTTCTGGCAGTGCTGGGAGGTGCCAGAAGGGCCTTGCAAGGAGAGGATTTACTATGCAAATTAATTTTAATTATATTCAATAAAAAAAAGATTTACTATGAAATTCTCCATTATGAGTGTGATGAGACTCTAGAACAGGTTGCCCAGAGAGGTTGTGGATGACTCATCCTTGGAAGTGTTCAAGGTCAGGTTGGAAGGGGCTTTGAGCAACCTGATCTAGTGGAAGATGTCCCAACCTGTAGCTGAGGGGTTGGACTAGATGATCTTCGAATGTCCCTTCCAACACAAACCATGCTATGCTTTTATGATTTCATAAGCTCTGTCTCCCAGAGGCCAGCAGAAAAAGGGTCTTATGAAAGTCACATTTTTCCCTCCAACTCAAGCAGTTACGTGTGGAGCAGATTCTGAAACCTCACCATTATTTTTTTTTATCTTAAAAAGCCCAAAGATACTTTTGGGGTGGGGCAGGAGGAGACTTAGCATTGGACTAGACTTAAAAACCCTCACCGTCACCGGCAGGCCACCTTAAGAGCACAGAGAGCCAGGGCGAAGCCTGCACACATCCAGATTCCTCTCTAATCACAGCCTGCACAGAGACTCCTGTGCCTAATCACTGCCCTGCTTTGAAGGTGGTTGTTAGCATTTATTAAGCACCTTCACAAAAGCAGGTAGCTGAAACAATAGCTCTTGCCAAAGCTCAAAGCACACAAGCATGCGTCCCTTTGAAGTGAAGGTCTACATGTCTCCACCAAGGAGGTGGCAGAGAAGAATTTGCTGGAGCGGTTTGGGGTAGGGGCAGGCGCAGGAGTACGAGGGATATATGGATCCATTGAGGAGCTGAAGGACATGTGGACTATTTGTGTGCTCCAACATGGTGTCAAGGCTATGCTAATGCTATGCTATGCTAATGCCTGGTGAATATAACCCATCTTGTGCATCCTCAGGCTGGAGGGAGAAGGGCATGGAGCAGTCCAGGCAGAGCGCAGGCAGCTCATTCACACGCAGCATGCTCTGGCTGCCCAGATTTCCAGGATCCCAAATAAATCCCTTAGCCTGAAGGTGACAGAGCAGAGAAACATAAAATGATACATAAAATGAATTTAAATAAAATCAGTTGCAAAATGGTTGCTGTAGAAAAAACCAATCCCATCAAAGGTTACGCAGAGGGAGAGCTCCTCAGGACAAACTTGCTACTCACCAGGAGCCAGCTAAGCTCTGCTCTTTCCCCAGTCATGCCTACGTGGCCAATGCACCAATTCCTTATTTTCTGATCTCCAGATTGAAGATGGGCTTAGGATAACAGTGATAGTTAAGAGATGTCTAGAATTGTCCGTATACAAATAAATTTTAAAGGGATCCTGTAAAACCTTCTACTGTTTTGGCAGTGGGGAGAATGACAGAGAAGACAGAGAGACTGAGACAGACTTCCTAGAGATGCACAGCAAAAAGACAAGATGCAAGTTGCAGGAAAAAGAAATCCAACTGTATATAAGGAAGGAAAAATGCACCATGAGGGTGACTAAACATAGGAACAGGAGCACAGCAAGGTGCAAGCACCATCTTCATGCTCCAAACCCTAACGCTGAGCAACCTGATCTGACTTGGAAGTTGGCTCTGCTTTGAGCAGGGACTGGACCGTAGAGGTACCTTCCAGCCTCAGTTATGTTATGATTCTGCGTAACGAGGTGAAACCGCTCATCAAGGTAGGTGCCTTGAAGGTTTGACCCACCCTAATCAATAACTTGTCTTTAGTCGTTATTTGTACTGCACAGGTGGCCTGAATCTGACCATATTACAAGCTGTCTGATCATCAAACCAGCAGATAAAAGCTTGACCAGTCTCTTTGCAGCCTTCTTGAAGCCACCTACAGCTAGTGCAGCGCTTTTTGTTAATTTACTAAATGTTTCCCCACAACTTCTCTAGATAAGGCCATAATTTCCTGCCTGGTTGCAGAGGACTTTCCCATCCGGGTCTCTTCTCTGTGTTGCCTGTGGTCCCTCAGAGGCCGTTTCAGAGGACAGCGCCACAACTTCCGGTGTGTGGGAAAGAATGGAGACGGCAGATAGTCCCCTGACCCCAACAGATGGATGATGCTGTTGAAATCCCAGCTCTGCAGCAGGGATGGGTTTCCTGGGAAGAGGGAAGGGTTTCACCCTTGGGCTTTGAGGGAAGGGTATCGGGGCTGCTCAGATATGGAAAAGGTACCGCTTGGAGCAGGAACATGTGCAGCTATCTGCTACTCTGCAGCATCGACTTTCTGCCAGCACACAGACTGACGTGGTGGATTTGAGATAAACTCAGGCTTTGGTTTCCTTGGTTGAACTGCTAAAGCCTGGGAGAGTTGAGAACACCACTCTGCAGGCAGAGATCCGGGGATGTAAAATTTATGAGCACATGTTGCTGCACACTCGTCTGACCAATACTTCTCAAGCCCGTATGTGCTTTCACCATCTCGCTCCCTGAAGAGCGACATCATCTATTAATTAACCTAAATGGCTGAACACATGCTTTCCTCTTAGTGAACAATAAACAAAACCAGATGACCCATGAATGAAAAATAAGATGGTGACACGCTCTGAACAACATTGTCCCATGATAAACAGATACTGTCATGGCAGGATGGATTGTCCTACAATAAAAAATCGGCCCAGGAGTGATGGACTTGGCTTGCAGACCTAGCTCTTGAGCAACCCTGATATGGGCTTAAATAAATCACTGCAAGAAATCATGAGGGCTGAGAATGGACCAGAATCCACAATGGCTGGGCAGTGTCTGAGAATCATTCCCACCAGGTGGCCATTACCTTTGCGTAATGAATTTTGTGGCCTCCCTAGATTGGACAGGCTGCTTCAGTGAAGCTGTCATAGGATCATAGAATCACGGAGTAGTTTGGGTTGGAAGGGACTTTAAAGGTCATGTAGTCCAACCCCCTTGCAGTGAGCAGGGACATCTTCAACTACTACAGGTTGCTCAGAGCCCCATCCAGCCTGGCCTTGAATGTTTCCAGGGATGGGACATCTACCACCTCTCTGGGCAACCTGGTCCAATGTTTCACCACCCTCATCATAAAAAAAATTCTTCCTTCTATCTAGTCTGAATATACTCTCTTTTAGTTTAAAACCATTACTCTCTGTCCTATCACAATAGGTCCTACTAAAAAGTTTGTCTCCATCTTTCTTATAAGCCCCCTTTAAGTACTGAAAGACTGCAATAAGGTCTCCCCGGAGCCTTCTCTTCTCCGGGCTGAACAACCCCAACTCTCTCAGCCTGTCCTCGTAGGAGAGGTGCTCCATCCCTCTGATCATTTTTGTGGCCCTCCTCTGGACCCACTCCAACAGGTCCATGTCTTTCTTGTGCTTAGGGTCCCAGAGCTGGACACAGTACTCCAGGTGGGGTCTCACCAGAGTGGAGTAGAGGGGCAGAATCATCTCCCTTGACCTGCTGGCCACGCATCTTTTGATACAGCCCAGGATATGGTTGGCCTTCTGGGTCACGAGGGCACATTGTCAGCTCATGTCCAGCTTTTCATCCATCAGTATGCCCAAGCCCTTCTCAGCAGGGCTGCTCTCAATCCCCTCATCCCCCAGCCTGTATTGATACCAAGGGTTGCCCCAAAGCAGGTGCAGGACCCTGTACTTGACCTTGTTGAACCTCATGAGGTTGACACAGGCCCACTACTCGAGCTTCTCCAGGTCCCTCTGGATGACATCCCATCCCTCAGGCGTGCTAACCACACCACTCAGCTTGGTGTTGTCTGAAAACTTGCTGAGGGTGCACTCAATCCCACTACGTCACTGATGAAGATATTGAACAGTACTGGTCCCAATACAGACCCCTGAAAGGCCAGGTGTGGGACGCACTGCTCGGACAGAGACTTCTTCTGCTGGTGGGTCCTTCAGGGACTCATCTATATATAGTATCAACTCATTTATATTGGTAATATTCCTTCCTGACCCACAGCAAGGGGTGACTGGTTTTAGGCATGGAGAAGAGCACTGAGGCACAGCAGCCCGTGGCACTCCACGCAAGCCCTGGGAGCTCAGATGTGCCATAAATTCACAACCCTCTACCTCGAGCTGGTCTGGCATGGAGAACTTGAAGAGGAATTGGGAAGTTTTTCTTCAGATCGTGCTGAATCCATCATTTTACTTCCATTACTTTGTTAATTGCTGTACCTGAAGACTGGGGAGGGAAAAGGAGCACCAGTGCAAGGATTTATACTCCAGCACTGCTTGCAGGCATGCCAGTCCTTTCCTCCCTGCTCTCCATCGTTACTTCAGGTAGGAACAGTTTGCACAGGGTTCATGATAGGCCTTTGATGGACAGTCAGCAGGAGAGAGACCAGGACAATGCAAGTGCTTCTCCTAAACTTTGAGCCATCTCCGACCCAGGCTGGGAGGTTGTGGCTGACCACAGTGACCCAAAATGTGCGGCTTGCCCGATCAGCCCCGTGCAACAGCCGGGAGGGACTGACAGCCGGGAGGGACTACCCTCTTCAGAGCTGCAGAGCCAGCCTGTCCTCTGTGGTCATAACCTCAGATGCTGCTGCAGATCCGTTTAATATTATTATTATTAATATTACTAATAACTAGTAAGAGAGATTAAGCTGCCCTCACAGAGAGAAATATCTTCTTCCAGGGTAAGTATCCTCCTCCAGGATAAATTACAACCATTTGCTTTCATGCCAACAGTCCCCTCTGGCCACCTTGCTGGCAGGGGGGGCTTTACCAACCCCCCGAAAATCTCAGCCCCTGACTCCTGCATTATTCTTTGCAGCTGTGTCCTAAATCGGGGCTTATCAGCTAGAGCCCTGACAGTTTGTGCAGCTCAGCAGGGAGGCAGGATAAATACCCCAATCGTTTCTATTACATTTCAGAGCCCCCAGGGCTGAGACTGGGCTATTAGGAGACAATGCTTGGAGATAGGAAGCACGAGGAAAAATTGCTGCCTCAGGGAGATACAGAGAGTAATGAGGGAAAACAGCGATATGGCTGATGTGTCTGCAACACAGGGCCCTGCTAGCATTGTCAATCTAAATGTAGGCACAGATAACAGCCCTGTGCATGCTGAGACTGGATGTGGGACATGGGTGTAAGGGCAGAAGCCAGGAACTGTATCCTTTTAGCCGTGCCAGGACATTGGGCTAAATTTCCAGTGAGAGGCTGTAGGAGGTCTCTCATCAGGACAATCCATGGTATCATCTACCGCCATCTGCTTTCAAACCAAAAACCTGGTTTTTGTGCTTAGAAAGGTCCATCAATATTTGTTGCCAGACACCAGGAAGGATGCTTTCTTCTGGGCAGCTTAGCGAGCCGTAAGTGCCAACATCACTATGTGGGTCTCCATCACGGGCCACTGCACAGAATCACCTTTGAGCATTTCAGGCCCCAGCCATCACTGGTGGCCCCCAACAGGGACACCTTGACATTACGCCTTGCAAGACCTCCAGAACAATTGTGGGACATCCCATGGTAACTGCTGCTGCTCCGTGGAGAAGACTCTCTGCCTGTGCTGTCATTGGGACAAATATCCCAGAAACCCACAACATTCCCACCAGTTTTCTTTGCTCAAATGCATGTGAAATACACTCAGCCCCAATGGTCAAGGACGCCAAGGGTGATGTGGGTGACAGGGATGGGGAGGAGGATGGAGTCACCAGCCCATGCAGACACTCAGGGCTGGGAGAAACACATAAAGATGATCTTCAAGACAAGCCATTAAAAAAAACAAATCACAGGTCTTGTATCAATCCTGCAGTTAAACTTTGGTAATTCCTGACTCCAGGGTAGGAGGGGGTTAAGAGAAAGCTCTGGGCCAGGCCTTCACTCTCTGACTACATGGGATGCTCCAAAGGAAGAGCTGAAATCTCCCCGAAAGGCCTCCTGCCCTTTTCATCAGGCTCAAAAGAGAATGTCTCTCATCATTAAAGTCAATTCCTCCAGGATGGCAAGGAGGGGCATTTTCATGGCTGATTAGCTTTGTAAAGCTCAGGCCAATTCAGCTGTTATGGGGGGATATATTGCGCTCCTGCCTTGCAATAGCCAGCCCGTTTGCCGAAGCAGGCAATCAGCAGCGCTCAGTGCGACACACAGAACAGGAGTCACTGCACCAAAAATACTGCACTGGGACTGAAAAACATAACAAAGCTTCAAAGCTGGATTTGAAGCCCTGAAGTTTCTTGCTTGTTGTCCTGGCTGTGCTTGCATGTTAGACGTCTACATTCAACTAAACCTGAGGCTGGGTGAATGCTTTGACAGTGGGGCAGAAAAACGAGGTACTAAGAAAATGTGTTCTGGAGAGCAAACTATAATTTCAATAAGCTCTTCCTTTTCATTCCCTTCTTTTCCTCTTCCTTCTGGCTATGCCAGAAAGGAACCAAATCCCATACGACAAATTTCCACCTGGTAGCACCTCCCATTCAGAAGCAGCTGAACTGCACCTTGGGGCAGACAAGGGCTCTGCCAGATGCTGGGAGGCTGAGAAGGTGGTGGGAGACGATGCCTTCTCGAGGGCGTTTCCTGCTGGAAAAGGCTTTGTTCCCAGTTACTCATGCACTTGCTTTAAATGTTGCATGAAAATCCCTTCCTCCGGCCAATGCAAAGAGAAACTGCTTGAACTTGTCTGCGGCTGGGGTCATCTGAGGAATGTTAAGTGTAAGGCACAGAGAGACAGTCTCCTATGTGCAAAATGGGGGATTTCTAGCTACCTGAGATGCTGTACCCTTGCCTTAGTAAGCTGGGAAGGAGAGGTGGTCACTGGAGCTGTAGGCAGCCGGTTCAAGCTGGAGTGGACTTCAGCGTGCTCCCACTGGCATCAGGGAGCTGGGGTGCATCTAGAGTAATCAGGAGGAGAAGGTAAAGCACAGAGCTTTACCCTGTCTCTGTAAGACCTCTTTCTCTCAAAGCAGATACCAGAAGTAGATTTATAAGAAAAGCCACAGGACTGCAGAGCATGATGTGCTGTGCCAAGGGCAGGTGATCTGCAGCATTCCTGGAAAAGCTACTTGTGGGATTGATCCAGGCACCCAGAAACAGAGCAATGCTGGTGGGATGAACAAGTCCTCTAGGTAATTAAAGAAGATGTGAGGGACACAGAAGATGCCAGGGGGGTGTTTGCAAATGCTGGGTGCTGGCAGAGCCACTGGGATGCTTTCTGTGTATCTGCTCACAGGTAGCTTGGTTTAACTCAGCAGTGAAAGCAGCGAACTTCACAGGACAATTTCTGGCCATCTGCATGTTCTTGGTTCCATTTTCGTCACCTTGTAGTGGGGACAGGCCAAAGTGATGGTGACCTGAACTGCATCTGGGCTGAACTGTCCCAGCTCAGTGGCCTGTGTTCAATGGCTTAAGGTAGCAAACACACAAGTCAGGGCATCCCAGGATGAGGATCTCAAGACTCATGTACTAGAAACAGGTCCTCCACTCCAGCACTGATTTGCAGACGTAGTGAGGAAGACCACAGGTGCTGTGAAGAGCTTTTCCAGTCCATAATTTGAGCCTTCCCAACAAGTTCTTGTCAACACTGCATCTGGTCATCTCCAGTGATGTTGCTTCGGTGGCTTCTCCACCCATCTGATATCAGAGCTTCATTATCCTGACCATGCCCTAAGAAATACTCCTCCACTGACTAACTCGAATCTCATTTGTTTCAATTTAAGTCAGCATTTGTCCTGTTGACTGGGGCATGGAGGACAGTTTCCCTCTGGGAACAAGGGGTGGCCAGTGATCCGTGAAATCCCATGGCTTCTCACCCCAGGGACCTTGTCCACCACTGTCTCCTAAGTGGAGTTTGGACTCACACAACAGAACTAGGCCCTGGATGACAGAGGTTAAAATAAGTTCATTATCTCAGTGTCTACAAAGAGATTTCATTTCCCTGAGAGCACCTGGCTCCTGAGTCACCCTCATCCAACCTCTTGCCTTGTCCCTTTATCAGCCATCAGCACTTTGCGGGTAGACGGGTGACTTTTACAGCATCATCTCACACAAGGCAAATCCTGTAAAAACAGTCAGCAGAGCATTTAATCACCGTCTGTAAAGCGATGCTCATCCAAACACAAGACGAGCTCCCCTCCCTAAGCCCTTTTAATCCTTACGCCTCTAATGTGGGATACCAGGCTGAGGAAATTAGTATCAGCAGTCTCAGTTCTTGGATTAGGTGTTCCCCAGCAGCTTCTGAAACTTTTCTAACCATCAGCCAGGAGTTCATCCTGCTCTGTGGGCTTGTGCAGAAGAAGGAGAAGGTGTTTTCACACCAGGAGAAAAAGACTATAGGAATGGGAACAATGTACTAACATCCCTCACAGAACAGCTCCTGCAGAAGTAACCGCTCCCCAGGGCAGAGGACTCCCTAAAATGATGTCAGACATGCATTGTTCACAGCATGGTACACATGGGCATATTAAGGAGTTTGGGGTGTTAAAGCCATGGCAAAAGATGCGGAAAAGAGGTTTGCATCTGGATATTTGCTGTAAAATACTTCCTCTTCACCTCTATTCTGACATTCTTATAAGACAATGCAAATTTTTTTATATTCAACAATGCCATTCACTGTTTATTTCAGTAATAACAATCGAGCTCACAGGCATTTCCTGGAGATAACCTTCTGGCGAGGAGCTCTCGTGTTTTAACTGCTCATTAATCCCCCAGTGAATATCCTGGTTTGACACCATTATCGAGACTGCTATATGATCACTGTTGAGACTACAATGCGATCACTTAATGGTAGGTTGTTATTTTTCAGCACTTAATTATAGCGGGGTGCTTGTTGTGTGTCACTAAAATTACTCCACCATACAAATCCCCAATTTTAAGCCCCCATTCCTGCTCATAACTCCCCATGTCGCCAGCTGAGTTATTTCCGTCTCGTGCTCCTCGCTCCTTAGCTTGAGACCTGTGTGCAGGTGAATCATCTATTTTTTCCTATTTTTGCCCCAAAGGTAATCCATTCATTTTTCAGCAAAGGGAGAGTGAAAAAGATAATAAAAATAAAAATAATTCATGGGCCTCGTTATGAAAAAGAGACACTTTATATAGTCATGAGGTTTCTGTGGAAGCTGAAGGGATGACCGCTGGCCTGAGGGGTAGGGTTATTTATGGCACCTCTCCACAAGCATGTTGGGACTCCTTCATAAAGCATCGCTGCTGGGATTGTCTTCCCAACTTATCCCTCAAACACGTTGCCCTTGTGACTCCATCCTTCCACTGCCTCACAGTCTGAGCCTGGACCAAACAACGGCTCCTTGTTTTCTACTTTAACTCCTTTCTTCGCGTAGCTGCACCCTTTTGCAATCCCTAGAGTTTGACATTTTTTGTCTGCTTTTTCCTTAACTCTCTCCCCAGTCTTGCCTGTGGAACTCCCCTCCAATGCTTGGAAGGCCACCTCTTGCTGAAGCCTGCAAAACACAGGCTGAAGGTCACAGCCTTTAAATTTTACACTCATCATCCTGCTCACCTCCTTTGCCTGGCCCCTCCATTCTCTGAGTCCTGCTTGCCGCTCGATTATGAACTTTCTGCAGAAGAAATGCTTTGCTTTGCTTAACATCCCACACACCAAACCTCTAATGCTCACCCAAGGTCCTGATCACACATACACTATTTAATTGACACAGGAAAATAACTGAGATTTATAATCAAAATGGAAGTGAAAAATTTTGAAATAGCTGTATGGAGCACCAGAGCAGTTTGGCCACCAGGTGTATATATAAATCATGCTCGATAATGGAAAAACTGAATACTCTGTTTACCAATACATTCTCACTAGAAACATGTTGATCTCTTCTGAAACTAATGCACTGTACATATTCCCATTATGAGATATGATTCAATATTATTTTACAGAAAATTCATGATCATTAGTCAGTGAAAGTTACACAGGACCATCTGAAGCTATATCAAGCTGGCGGAACCCACTAGGGCACCTTTCTGTGTGGATGCTTCAGGCCAGTACCAGGACTGGCCATAAGCATATGGACCATGCGGTAGATTATAATATTCATGTGTGTAAGTCTGCAACGTGCTGAAGTGCAATGACAGGCTCCAGGCCTGAGAGACCACCACCACAGCATGCTGGCATGGCAGCTCTAGGGTCTCCCAGACCTTCTTCTCAGGAGCAGCAGTTGAGCCCCCTTCCCTAGATCCACACAGCCATGTGCAAGATATCATGAGCTACCTCTGCCTTCTGTATCACCAGTATGGGCTCATCTCCAGCTCACAGAGCGGGCAATGTTTGCTTTCAGTGACCAGTAACTCAGCAGACTGATATGTCCCAGGTTTGTAACAGTGCCAGTCTTGCCATGGGACAGAGGATGGACTAGAGACCTTCCAAGGCCCCTTACAGCCATGCAATTTTAAGATTGCATCTTGGAATTCCTTAGGAGCATATATAGATCTACAGCATTGTGATTATGCTTTATAGGCAGAAACCTGTATCGGAGACAGCATGCTTGAGAAAGTGTCCCTCAGAGTCCCCCGTTCCACAGGCAGGAGTTCCCACCACTGCAGTGGTGGGACATTGCGTGGCTAAAGCACCTGAGCGCAAACCCGCCGGAGTTTGCAGCAACCGCTTTGAGGATGGCAGAGAAGGGACCATGGTCCTCCAGCGAAGAGGACTCGATACCAGCAGCCCGAGGCATTGCAGTGCTGAGACCTGAATCAGGAGGTCTGGAGCTCAGGCTGTGCCATGGGGCAGATGTAACAGGTTGCCCTCACATAGGAATGAGTGTTCCCTTATGAAAGCAAAACTCTGCCATGCTTTGGTCTGCAGATGGCTGTGAGTGGGATCCAGGTACCTGTCCTGTTTAGACATCCTTTACAGTCCCAGGAGAGAGTACATGCCACAGGGCTGCAATGTAGACATCCATGTAAAGCAGTTAAAGAAAATCCCACGCTGAAATGTCTACAGTTCTCTATTGATTACAGAGAAAACCTCTGGGACTAGCTCAGATGGAGACATCTGTGCTGTCAATGTCTCAGGCCAGCTGAGACGAGTCCCACCCTCTGAGACAGAGGCAGTGCTCTTGAAAAAACAGAATCAAATAACCTGGAGCCGATGCAGCACTTCTGGGCTGCAGCAGGGACGGTGTTCATGGCTTCGCAAAGGCCATCCCCGCCTACTCATTGCTGGAACACAGTTCAGCCGAGGAATGCATTTTCTTGGCTCTCCCTGACTGTTCAGGGCTTAACCGCAACAACTTCTTAACACTGATCTCTGCACGCTGTTAGCAAACGTGCTGGTCGTAGCGATTGCCGGAGCCTCAAAGCTGCTCCTTCAAGGTGGGTGTTATTCTATGTGCTTAAATAGCATATTTATCTCCAGTACCAAACATAAGCTGACTCACAGATCCCCAGATAGTGCCTCTATCCAGTGTTGTTTCTAAAACACACAATATTGCTATAAAGACACCTCTTGGGAGTGCCTTGTTGCTGAAGAGTCCGCTGTTTTCCATCTGCATTCTCAAACACAGCCACAGCAGCAGCTACCTTCGTGTGTGCAGAGTAGATCCTTTCAGCAAACAGTTGCTGCACAAGACAGTTCCACTCTTTGCAAACCAACATTTCTTGCTTCGGCAGGTGTCTCTTCGCCTCCCCATAGTCTTGAACCTCCACTTGCACGTTAAGGGGAACGTGATGCCCAGAATCATAGAATGCTTCAAGATCTTCCAGTTGCAACCCCCCTGCCATCGGCAGGGACACCTCCCACCTCCGAGCCTGCTGCCTTTGCCAGCGGAGCATCCCTGCAGCGTCCCTGTGCAGGGATGTGCAACAAGTAATGTGCTGAATGGGGGGCTGTTTTTTTCCCCATCCCTCTGCCCCCCAACCCTTCATCCTCTGCTGCTTTCCCTCTGACTGGACACTCACACAATAACGATCATAAGGAAAGCTCAAAGCAGTGGAAGAAAAGCAGAAAAGCCATTTTATATTTCTTTTGCAAATCAGAACGCATTGTACATTTTAATAATATTCATTTAAACTGGGAAAAAAATAAAACCCAACCCAGCCCCCCAGACTTTTTCACATGATAATGAGACACTGTTTCCTCCCAAGAAGCCCAAGGGATTACATAGCAATATTCTTCTTGAGCCAAACGTTACGCTTCCTTGAACAGCTGCACAGGGCTCAAATTACAGTGGCAATCACCCTGAATTGTGCCACAGAGCTGAGCTTTTACTGCAGCACCTAAGAGCCCAGAGATGTGAGACCTTCTGGGGCTGCAGATGGGGTGGGAGTACAATTTCCACCCCGGGCAGGGGCAACAGGTTGAAGCCAAATAGCCATGGATGCAGGAAGCCAGCCTCAATGATCTAATGGTCCCTCCTTGCCTCTGACTCCATGAACTGTATCCCATAAATCCAACACAAAACAGAGCCCTACAGTCCCATCCGTTTCCTTCTCTTTTTGCCTTCCCTCTCCCTTCCCGCGCAACCCCTCCACCCTCCCACCCTACATTTTGCAACGACTCACCTCACGGAGCGAAGGCAGGTCTGCTCCCAGCAGTTTATTCCTCCTCCCCGTGCCTCCCAAAAACCATGCCCTGGTGATACTCCTCTTGACGGAGTTATACCGATTTAAAGAAGTGAGGAGCAGGCATTCTTCCTTCCAAGTTTCTTTCACTCCTAAAATTGGTTTAATCCTTTGTTAAGCCCTATAATATGTAGGTATCTGCAGCTGCACTGGAGTTAAGTAGCATGAAACTATTAATCTCGCTTTAGCGGTCAGAGGTGTTGGCTAGCCATTTATTTTCAAGCCCCAGATGCTGCTCTGAGGTGGTTTGGGCTGCTTGGAGGAAGGGGGGAGGGTTGCACCAGATTTCTCCCAACCTGAATTTTTCTGCAAGTCCCTATTTCTGCTTGCTCCATCCGTAAGACAACTCATCCCTGTATTTTGTGTGTGCTCTGCACGTAATTGTGCATCTTCCTCTTTTAGGCATTTCCTACTCTCTAGTGCTGTTCATGCAACCTCTAGCAAAATACCTGCTCCAATGCTGTTATTATCCTGGGCTTTATTATCCCAGTTATACTTTGCACAACTATTTTGCACAGGCCTGCAAGAGGCATTTGGAAAACTAGTTTCAATTTAAAATCTGTAAGTCCTTACTGGTTTGGCCTGTCACGACAGGAGGAAGCAAAACGTCTTGATGTGATCTAGAAATCCAAGTTCCTTATGTGTTGTTTCAACAGCGCATGGGCAAAGCCCATGCAAAGTTTCACTCTCGTTAAGCTGCAGGCACAAGTTTAAGTACACGTCCAGCCACTCCCATGGAAATCGGATGTACCATTCACCCTCTTAATTACAAGCCCATGTGTAAAAGTTTAGATAAAGTGTAGTTTAATAAACTTTGCATAAATGCTAGGCTCCAGATCCCAGAGGACCTATGTTTGCTGAAACCAAATTAGCTTGAGGTGGTTGAACAACAGGGCTTACATCTGTTCTGCAAACACACTCCCCAGCCCGTTTTTAAGTTGATTTAAACCAGCATAACTTCACCCAGGGAAGCCGGCAGCCTAGCCCATGTCACACTTAGCACTGAATGCCGCAGCCCCAGCTCTGTTTCTGCTTATACTACGAAAAAGAAGCAGTTCTCCCATAGCTGATGGTGTTAGACTGGTGTGAAACAGGAGCTACCTTCAGGCAGGCTCTCCCAAAGCTGGGCAGGCAATGCTCCAAAGCCTGGAGCCTTCCTGGTGCCAGTGTGCTGTGCAATTTGCAAGACATCTCAAGGATGAGACCTATGAAACCCAAGACAATATAATATAACACATAATTTAACTCCATTCCTCAGCCATGAACATACAGATTGAGCACACTTCCGCTGCAGCCACCTCCAGTGTAAACCTGGCTCAGAGTAAGCAAGGTGCAAGAAACTTCAGGCGCATTACCACTAAGGGGGTAGTATTAAAGATAAAAAGGCTTCGAGAAGAAAGGTGCTACTGATGGTGAAGAGCCCAAAAGCTGGACTTATGTGTTTCTCTTTTCGTAAAAGTCAGGATGAGGGCATTTGTGCCTTCAGAGTCTTTATTTTTTTAAGAGTCTCTCTTTTCTCTGGCATGAAGCCAAGTTCCTAATAGCTACTACCAGCCCTGCATGACAGCTAATGGAGAGCTTGTGGACCTGCATCCCAGCGTGGCATGGGAAGGTCACCAGACCGAGCACAGTGGAGCCAGAGACGTGGAACCCCCTGGACTGTTTTTGTCTGAAATCCCGAGGAGTCAGCTCTGGAAAGGACTTTGCACCGTCTGGCTTTTTAAGCGGGGTGTTTTCCTGTACAGCCACCTCAGGTCTTCAGCAGGAGTGGCTCTCCTGAGAGCTACTAACAAACATGCCAGATCATTAACCTCCGCCAAGGGGCAGGTGCCTCAACAACCATAACCAGCCTTGCTCCGTCCCCTGGGAAGCTCTGTCAGGAGAACTGAGCATGCGAGAGGTGTACACTCCAGCTGTGATTTTTGACAGGGGGTCACCAAAACAGCCCTGAAGCCCAAGGCTGGTGTCTCCTGCCACTGCTGCTTTCCTGGTCATAGCCAGGGAAGGTGGTTAAGGCTTCAGGCAGCTGAGAAAATGGAGATTAGTCTTCTCCCAGACGGTGAATAACATACAGCTGTCTTTCCCAAGAGGTAGCCAGCTCGATGTGTGAGCCAGAGGGAGAAGGAGGGAGAACTGGTAGCAGAGCTAAGAGACAGAAATAAAGCTAACTGGTGTCTACGGGTAAGTTTATGCATCAATCCCTCAGTTAATTAATGCCTGTTGGTGGAACTGCACCCAGCAGAGGTTGGGTACTGCGCAGGGTCTGTCTGTACAGCAGCCAGAAACGCACCTGCATCCCTGGAGCGGTGCCTGACCTCCCCGTCATCCATTTGACGGGGTGACGCCGGTTCCCAGGAGGTGAAAGCCGCTACGGGGATGGCGGTGCCAGGGGCTGATTAGGGAAGGTGTTTTCATCCCTGGTACGTGAGTCAGCCAGGGCCAGGCTGCACGTCAAGGGCAGCAACCACATTTCCTTGTAGCAGCATCGACGAGGGCTGGGCAGCACCGTTCCACTCCCTCCAGAAAGGGCAAAGGCAAGGAAGCGATGCGCTCGCAAGAGCCTCTACGATGAGCTGGGGAAGAGGAGAGGATGGGGAGGTGCCAATGCGATAGCATCTCCTTCCCTTCCTTCTCTTCCTCGCCTATCTGATCTCTTTACGGGAGGCGAGACCTCCTCAAACGCACCCAGCACCATCTGCCTGCCTGTCTGCCGATGCGCCCTCGAGACGGTGCTAAGAGTCTGGCACCCGTCGCGGGGCTGCCAAGGCTCTCGCTCCGCCGAGGCTCTCGCTCCACCGAGCCACCGCGGGCACCAGCTGCTCCCCCCACCCCGACGTCAGAGGAGAGAGTCGCCGAGGTCAGACATAGCAGAGATGCTTCTCCGCGAGAAACGTGGAGCGTCTGGCGCGGCCCCTAACAATATGCAGCCTGTCTTTGCCGTTTTGTTTGGGTTTTTGTTCTGAACACACAAAACTGCCTTGCCTCCCTTTATTCCTCCCAAGAATACTCTGCACAATGATGCCAGCTCCTCTCTTTTCAGCCCCTTCCCTCCAGCTGAATGTGCAGAGGGTCACATTATACCGGGCTTCGGCAGCGGCTCTGAATGCCTTTCGTTATCCTCTCGCTGGGCTCCGTTTTGGAAGGAAGGAGGGAAGACAGAGCTATTTTTATAGCATCTAGGCTCTCCCCAGACTGCATCTAACTTGCTATTGTTGGTCAATGATCTTTCAATTACTTTCTACACTCGGGACTTTGCTCTGTTCTTGCAAAAAAGGGCTGATGTATTCAACACGCTCTTTCCCATGAGCAGGCTGGAACTGGACGATTAGGCTACGCAGAAGAGTTGCTTACAAACAAAGCCTTTCTTTTTATAAATATCAGAGTTTGAAAGTGCAGTTGGCTCCCCCCCCCCCGCAGCAAATTTACCATTCTGTGGTCGTTTTCAAAAAATACCTGTCAGAGATGGCATGCTGAAGTGTTTTTTCTGTTCCCAAGGAGCACAAGTTACTTTCTTTAGACTTTTTTTTCTACTATTTCCTTTTTCCTCCTTACTCTTTATACAATACCCCGATTTTCGTTATGAAGCTGGAGGTTATCTCAAAATATGCCAGGATTTCAGAGGAGTGGCTTTAGAGAGATTATGGCTCTGGGCTGGGAGCCACACTTTCCAGGTTTGGACCTAACTTTAGTCCCTAGTCTATACAAATCGACATTTTCCCAAACAGACAGTCTGTTTTCATAGCTACCCAACCTAAGGCAATCAGATGCCGGTCTTCAGGGCCTGCGTATCTTCCCACTAAAATCAGATGGAAATATATGTGTCAAATATTTCCATAAAGCTCTTTCAAGACACGACCTGAAAAGGGAAAATCTACAAGAAAAACAGAAGCAGAGCAGATACACTGCGAGTAACTCGGCCACTGCGATGCTTTTTGCTGAACCTGGATCAATCCAGCAGCCTTTGCGGCCTGTAGAACTGTACAGTATGAAATATTGTTTCTTTTGAATTAGATAGAAAACCAAGATCCTAACATCTGTAATCACTAGAGCTCTTACAGGGCTCTGCACAGAGACCAGTGATATAACGCAGGTCTACGTGGGGTTGTCACCATGTCACTAACCACCATTTCCACAATTATCTTTGAAAGGGTGTAAGGTTCTTCATTTTCTCTTTCAGTTTCTGCAGTACTCATAAAGTTTTATTATTAGTTTCCCCCTACCCTAAAAATGAAGGACCTAAAGCAACTGCGCAGATGCCGGTATTTTTCAGCTGTTCATCACTACCGTGCTTGCAAATCTATCAGACCTTTGTTCCCGGCAGCACTTTAGTTACTATATTTCATTCCTTATTAAGCATATTTTCGAAGGACCTTTGGTCATTACTTCCACGTCTAAATGAAGGAAAAAGAGAGATCAAACTGGACCTCTAGCAAACTCCCAGTTTATGCCTGAATGTGCTTAATAATTGGATGTGTGTTGTCAAACATGCTCACGGCAGGATTTCCAGGTGGGTGGGTGGAAAGCAGAGGGTTTCTTTGCTCATTCCTGCTGTTCTGACACTTGTATCAGCTGGGGACCTTCACTGCAAAAGCTCCTTATTTGCATGAGAGGGAGGAGGACTTGTGCCAGTGTGAGGTCTGGGACACGATCACAGAAACCAAATGAAAACAAGGGTGAGCTGTTTGCAGGAAGAAGTCTGAATTCTGTAGAGGGAAAAAACCACGAAGCAAGCCCTTCAAACGACCCACGGAAGATCACGTGGCTGTTGTTAAGTGTAGGGCTGGCTCACACACCTCCCCAGACAGCGACCGAGCTCCTCAAGTGAAGATATTTTGGTCCGGGCCTGATCCTGTTCAGATTCAGACTTCGCCGGCACTGCAGAGGCGAAGCACCGACGGAGGGAAGAGGAGCTTTGGGGAAAATGGGTTTTTGTTTTGAGTCATCTCAGTTGCTTGGCCTGAAGTTGCATTTAATGAGAAAGGCTTTAGTGTGATGTGTGCGCTGCTTTTTTTTTTTTTTATAATAGCAGGAATTTCTTTTTAGCTGTTTGCTTCAGCCTGGGAAGGCGAGGAATTTCTCGTGGGGTGCAAGGGATGATCTCAGTGCTGGATGGCAGGACATCCTTTTCCTTCCTCGTGCCATTTAGAGAGCAAGGAGGATGTTTTGGACGGGGAGCAAGGACACGCTGCTGGAGCCAGACTGCCCCATGTCATCTGGATACAAGCAGGGCAGCTGGAAGGACCTGCTATGGAAGGGACGGGGCTGGGAGATGCTGAGGATTTGGGAACATGGGCAGAGGTCGCAATGGGTGGAAACAGCAGGTTGGATGAGGAACAGAAAAACTGGCGATGCTGGGTTATGAGCTAATTGGAAATAGCTGGGCCCTTGGGAAGGGTTATTTCTGGAGTTTAGGGCTCCTGTGAAATAGCTCATCTCAACAGAAGGAAAAAAGCATGTATAATACAGCATTATGATTATGGCTTCATGTGATTTTTGACCCCAGATACCACTATGACTTGATCCATTTTGAGTCGCGCAGATAAACAGACCAAGCAACGAGCTTCCCAGGGCAGCTCCATTGTTTACACATCCATGATACCCAGCTCTGCCCGTGACTCAGCCATCAGTAATGATGTTCTGACCTTATTAATATCAATGGGAGTCTTCTTAACAAGGACATAATTTCACCCCAGAGGCCAATTCATTAATTAGCATCTCCGGCTATCCTGTCATTGGGCATATGAAGAGGATAGTAGCTTGACTTATATACTGAGCAAATATGTGCTGAGTAAATATGCACTGAATTGCATGTGTAACGACAACATACAGGGTCATAAAAGTTTGGCAGCGAGACTGAAAAGAGACGAGTGTAGCTCCTCACCCCAAATGCAATTCAGTGCTGGTGGTTCCTGCTCATGGTAGAGTCTTATCTGAAATCAATGTCCAAGGAAATGCTTGCTTAATAATTAGTTGTTGATTTCCCGTGCTGCATGAAGTCGTGCGAGAGTCACTTAAGTGCTGTTCTGATGACTATAATTTTTTTAGCTGTGATACCCGGGATTATTCCATCCCTCAGTGCAATACCCTTACTGTGTGTGGTTTGCAAAAACACCATTGTCCTGTTGTGCCTGTTGCCAGGAAAGGGTGTTTTAATCATCCTAGTACATCTATTATGAAATATTTCTGTTTTCCAAAATAAAAATAGCTTAGCCTGCACTCTGGGCTAACCTAACTCCTCCCCTTCCAAACCGTATTTTCATGTCAGAAAGCTGCCTGCTAATAAAAAAAAAATAACCAAAAAACCACAAAATGAAGCATTTTTGTACATTCTTCGCATGTTAAAACTGAACAGACTAAACTTAATTTAACAATAATGATCTCCCACAGTTAATGTTTCATGCAGACAGCAACAGGGCACAGTGTGATCACTAACAAGGTCACGAAAGGATTTCTTCTATTGTGCAACATTCACGGATGTTAGTCTTCTCTTAAGTATTCGAGATTGGCCGCTGGGAGCTGGCAAACGCTCTATTAGCTGGACTATTGGCTTGTCATGATGGGAGAACTCTCTCTCCCTACTCTCATTTGCTGGATGATCTTAATCTTAACTCTTCATTTAAGAGAGTTAAAGTTTGCTTGATAAAAACCAACAAAACAATCACTGCACAGATCTGATCATTTTAGTTATTCGGTAGAAAATCTTTTGATTTGCCGATTTTAAGGAAAAACAATCAGAATAAGGGTGGGGAGAGATCTAAGGAGAGATAGCATCTCGTGTTTGTCCATCTAACTGGAAAAAAAACCCACACAAATTGTTGAGCACAGAAGCAGTTCCTCAAGTCTGACACTGATGCAGAGAAGTTCAACCGAAGTCCAGGATGGGAACAATTTCTCCAAATTTATTCTTACCATGTTAACCCATGTTTTTGCTTTCAATCTCTTGTGCAACAACTAGCAGTATTTGGCAAGAAAGGGGGGAGCAGATGTTGTGAAAATATGAGTATTGTTATCTCTGATAACTGCAAGTGAATACAAACAGATGTGGGTAGAGACAACGTAGAGGATGGAGGCGGTATCTGACAGCAGATGCCAACCCCAGGCCTGAGCTGGTAATATCTAACTAAGCCATGTGGTACGGAAGCTGTGCCAGAGAAGTTTCCACTGGTGGGAGCCCTTTGGATAGCAGTCAGCCCAGCACAGCATTTTTAAACTGAACCCAAGATTTCATTCTCCTTCTTGGGGCCTCAAGCAGAAAAGGCAAAAAAAATGCAACACAATGGTTCTGTTAGACAGATGCTTGACTCACAAGACGACACAAACTGGTCTTTAGACCAGTTTCCTATCTGCTCACCACCCTTCATTATCCCTGGCAATTCACTTAGAAATCACTGAGGCTCCCACTGAAGAACCTCCTTCAGCTCAGATAGGTAACTAATATTTTGATTTCTAAATACAAATAAACTAAACGAATATAGTCAGTTGGCTACTTCCATCTAGTCTGTTGTCTGCCTTTGCATTCCTGTACCTAAACCCTATCACCCTTTTTTACAGGGAAAATGTGAATAATATCTTTTTTCGCCTTTCATTTAAAAAAATATTTATTTCTCAGCTGTTGACATCTGTCTATATTTGAAACAAGGTGTTACATTAACTATTGAGTAACTCTAGATACAATCAAAGAGATTAATGGAGACAGACCAAAGGCAACATTTACCCAAGAACACTGTCAGCTTTCTCACTCCTTCATCCCACTGAAAATGAAAGGTCTGATAATTTCGAATAGCATCTGTGTTTCTGTTCCAGCCTTCCTGCTGCAAATGGCATCCCTGCTAGTGTGTTTACAAGAGTTGGCTGCTTTGCCCATGAACTCAGGAGAGGACAAGAGACTGCTTTACTTCTTCTCCCTCTGTTCTTCGCTGTTACAAATTAAGGCCTAGAAATCCTTGGAGAGCATCAGCTTAACTGGTTTTCCAGGGTAGGAAGGTATCCCTTTTTGCAGATCCCTGTTTTCTTGCTTCCACAATTAAATAGTGAGACAGATGCATCTCCCCCATTTTAAACAGGAAACCTTTACTACCAAGTCATGACAAACATCCCACGCTGGTGAGCTTGGTTTGTTTGTGCCACTGTAATTCTTGCGGGAACAGCAGGCTGCTTATTTTGCTTAAGCCAGACCCGATGACGGCGGATCTCAGCACTAAGCAAGCTGACCCTTGGAAAACCCCAATGCACAACCTGAGCACGAACAACTGCGGCTTTAACTGCTTCCACTTCCAGCTGTGGAATGCAGCATCCCTTCCCATTGCCTGGACCTCTGTGGCAAACCAAGGCTCGCCATCCTGTACAACTGGCAGCCCCCTCTCCGCAGGGCCATGGCACAGGGGTGGCACACACCTCTCCTCACTCAGGAGCTGGTGTCTGCAGTCACATGGCCACGGGTGGAAGATCCTACAATCATAGAATCAAAGAATGTGCTGGGTTGTTAGGGACCTCTAAAGGTCACCTAGTCCAACCCCCCTGCAGTAAGCAGGGACATCTTTAACCAGATCAGGTTGCTCAGAGCCTCACCCTGAATGTCTCCAGGGATGGGGCCTCCACCACCTCTCCGGGCAACCTGTTCCAGTGCCTCACCACCCTCAGTGTAAAGAACTTCCTCCTAATGTCTCACCTAAAGCTACCCTGCTGTAGCTAAAAACCATTGCAGCAAATGAAGCAAAAGCGAAATTAAAAAACAAACAAACAAACAAAACAAAAAAACCACCCCGAAAATCTCGGCCTTTTTTCCTTCTTTCTCCCTCCCCTTCAGCCTCGAGGCCTCCCACACGCCTCAGCGCCTCCCCACTCCCGCTTTAGGGTCAGTTTGGGGGGGCTGGCCGGGGAAGCAGGCCCGTGGCGGGACGAGGGGTGTCTGCCCCGCCTCGGAGGGTCCTTTTCCCGGAGGCGGCCGGGGAGGTGGCTGCGGGGACACCCCCGGGCGGGGTGGGGGACACCCCCCCCCCCGCTCTATGCCTCGCGGGCGGCAGAGGTGCCCGCCGCGGGGCCGCTCTGCCCGTCCCCCGCCGCCCGACTCGCTGGCAGGAGGGGGCGGGGCCAGGGAAGGCAGAACCCCGCTGCCATTGGCCGACCTGCGGGTGGCGTCATCGACGGCGGCCCGGCGGCGCCGCCTGGCTGCTGCGCGCTCGGCTCGCCGCCTTCTCCCTCCGCCTCCCCCCCCCCTCCCTTTCCCCACCTCCCGGCCACCGTAGCGGGAGCGGCGGAAGCCCCCTCGCCGGCCACCGTCCCGGGAGGCGCCGCGGCGGATGGTCCGCGTTGTCCCGCCGCCGCCCCCCGCCCGCCCCTGCCGGAGTCGGCGTCGTCGTCGTCGGCGGGAGCAGCAGATGGCGCGGGAGCGCGCGGTGCGGCGGGGCCCGGGCTGGAGGGGCGGGAGGCCGCCACCGCGGCGGCTGCTGCTGGCGCTGCTGCTGTTGTTGATGCCGGCGCTGCCGGGGTTGGGGCCCGCCGCTGCTGCTGCCGAGGAGGCGACGGCGAAGGAATGCGACAAGCCGTGCGCCAACGGCGGGCGGTGCCAGCCGGCCAGCGGGCAGTGCGAGTGCCAGCCCGGCTGGGTGGGTGACCAGTGCCAGCACTGCGGGGGGCGCTTCAGGTGAGTCCCCTGAGGGCGGGGGTATCGCCGGTCGGGGACGTTTCGGGACAACATGGTCGTGGGTGCGGAGATGAGGCGCTGGGAGCCGGGGGGGAGCAGGTCTGGGGGCAGCGGGGGGCGGGGGGCTTGGTATGGCCGGTTTAGGTTGCCCTAGGGGACGCTCGGGGTGTGAGAAGGTGTGAGGTTCGGGGCGGCAAAAGGGGTGGGAAGCTTCGGGGCTGAGGCAGCCCAGGGGCCCTGGGTGCGAGGGGCAGATCCAGGTGAGGGTCAGGGGTTTGTTGAGGGGACAACAAGGGGCTTGGGTGTCCCCGGTTGGGTCTGCTCAGGGGCAAGCCTGGGGACAGCAGGGATGTGGGTGTGAGGGGCTGATGCAGGGGGGTGAGGCTGTGGAGGGCTGGGTGGGAGCCGGGTGAGGGGGACAAGAGGGATTTTGGTGCAGTCGGGGAGGTCTGGGGGCATGTGGCTGTGAGGGAGGGTGACGGAGGGTGACAGGGTGTGACGGGTTGGCAATGCACAAGGCCAGGTCTGGGGGTGTCAGTGGTTATGGGAAGCCTGGGAGTGACGGGATGTGGGTTCCGGGTGCCCCACCGAGCGGTGGTGGGTGAGTGCAGGGTGTTTGTACCCTAAAGAGGTGCGTTTGAGGGGATGTTATTTTGGGTGTTGGCTGCTGGGGTCGCACGGGGTGACTGGGGGTCAGCTGTGAGTCTTGGGGGGCTGTGGCGGTGTAGGAGCTGGGACGTGGGTGTAGGACAGGTAGGTGTGGGTCTGGGCGCAATTGACTGAGTAGGGCTGAGCCTTGGAGGTGATGGGGGGTGAATGCGAGGGACTGGGCTTACGTTGTGGTAGGTCTGGAGGGAAAATCAAGCTGGGGGGGATTGGATGGGGGACGTATTAGGGGCAGCAGGGGTGGAATTGGGGGCTGTGTAAGTCTGATGGATGAATGAACCTAAATTAAGACTGGTTTTGGATGTGCGTGGAGGTGGCTGGTGTCAGAGACAGATGAGAGCTGTGAGCAGCGGCTGGAGGACAGCGTGGGTGTGGGGCCAGTTCCTGGGTGGGGGCAGGTAGAGGAGAAACACTGACTGGACCTGGCTGGGAGCAGGTTGGAGTGGGAGAGGAAGGGCGTGCAAGTGGGTGTTAGGGCTGGGTGGAGGCAATAGAGGTGTTTGGGGGGGGTGTTTAAGCAAGCTCATCTTGGCACACAGTGTAAGCAGTTGTTGGGTTTGGTTAAGGGTGAATTTGGGAGGGGTGTGTGTTGGGGACAGAAGTGGCATCTTAAAGGGGGTAGCTGGCACCTGGGGAAGCTCAGCTCTTGGAGCAGAGGAGTGTGTGCAGGCGCTGTGCTAGATCTTGGGGACGGACAAGTGGGAATAGCAGCCTGGTGGAAGGAAGCTCCATGGTTTGCTCCTCAAGCTCCAGAGTTGAGTGGCTGGAGGGGACCGAACAGGGCAGGGGGTGGTGTGAGGGTCCTGCCTCTGGGCCAGGTCTTTTTTTTTTTTTTTGAGAATAAAGATTAAAAGGTGGTTCTGGGCAGGGGGATGGCGACCTCCCAGCCCTACGCTTGTCCAGGCCGTTTGCATATGTATGTGTGTGTGCAGGAGCAAGGGGTGTCTGTGCAGGAGGAAGGTGATCTTTGGGCTGTGCCATACTGGAAAGCACATTGCCTGCTGTGCCGAGACCAGTTCTGGTGGTGATGGGTTCTCAGACGGGTTGTGTGTCTGAAGACTATCCCACAGGATGAGAAATTGGAAATCTTCATGGGAATAGGCTGGAAATGCACCTTGGCTTCTCTATATAAACTTACATTTTCAGCAGAAGGTTTTCCTGTAAGATGATTACCTGCTTTGGTTTTGGCAGCTGTGGCAGCGAGAACGCCAGCATGTGTGTCTGCGTGTGTTAGGTGAATTCCCTGGGCAGAGCTGTTCCTGGAAAAGAAGGAAATGAAAAACGGATGATTATTCTAGGCAGCGATTGGTTTCTCAGGGAGCTTCTTATGGAGAGTACCAACCACCCTTTGATGATGCTTGCTGTAGATTTGGGGGAAGGGGCGCTGTCTGTATAAGCCGAGGAGGAAAAACACTTTGTGTGCTTTAGGAATTGAGGTTTCTATTTTTTTATTTGTATTTTTTGACAGTCTATAGACGGGTGTGTGATGCAGCTAATTTGAAAGGGGATTTGTGTGGAAACGATGCCAGGCTAGGCAAGCCCTGGAAGTTGAAAACTTCCTTTTTATTGTTTTTTTGCCACTGTCATGATAAGAATTTTCTTCTACTTGAGAGAAAGTGTTGTGGAATAGCCATTTACCTGTAACTTTCCTTGGGTGGTTAAGGATGTTGGTCATTTTAAGATCCGCTACTAATGGCTTTTTTTGCCTCTTGTCTGTTTTGATAAATCTTGTTTCTTTTTTGTCTAAAATTTTGACTAAAAATATCATGCATGTTTTTCTCTAGAGGTGTTCTATTTAGTTGTTTATTTATGAGTGAGTTGAAGTTTCTAGGAATGTTTTTAAACTTTGAGCTCTGAGAAAAGTGCAAACAAGTGTTTTTAGCATTGTTTAGAGCTTTGCAGTCACAACTTTCACATGCCTTGAGTTTACTCTGTCTCCTGTCAGAAATGGCATTGCAAGGTGTTTTGGTGGTTTTTTTGTTTTTTTTTTTTTTTGTTGCATGCTTGTCAAGAGCTTTGTTTTAAAAGGCTTGATGTGTGTTAGTAGGCGCTGTAGGTACAAATGGCAAGTAGAAGGGCAGGTGAAAATTATTTTTTGTGTGCTATATTCCACATGCTTATATGCTTGACTGAGAGATGTAATTAAATTTGGCATGTTAATCTTCCTGTCCTTATCTAGATGTATATGATGACTATATTTGTGGCTTTGACTTTTTTTTGTTCATGTTGAACACTGGGGTTGTCATGATATAACTTGTGCTTTGCTGACCTACTAATGCCTCACATTTTCCTGCGTTAGCAGCAAAGACGGAATGTTGTAGCTTCGTCTTGCAGTCTGCTAGTATTCTACCCGCCGCCTTCATGGGGAAAGTCTGTTTATTTAGACTGAGCTAAGAAATACAGGTAACAAACCTGGGGTGGACCATTTTCTCTCTTGTTTCACCCAAAACACGAAGGCGGGGGATGATATGCAGTGTGTTACTGTTCTAATGCTGATGTGTGGGGTTTTTTTAAGGATGTGTGGTGTGCTGTGACTTCTTAAAAAGAAAGAGGAATAGCAGAAGTGTTACCTGCATTTGGTTTTGTAAGTCATTGTTCTGGGTTGTAGGACTGGCTTCTAAGGAAATCCTGACCTCTGCACAGATCAGGGGTGCTCTTTGGGGGGGTGCAGAAGATTGAGTTATTTTTTTTTTTATTAATTTTTTTTAAGTTATGGAACCAGCCACTTGAGTTCTTTAAAGGTAAAGGCTAAGATCTTGGTTTTATGGGAAGCTGAAATAGAAAATACAGGACGTGCCTGATGTGCTTGTGTTTTCTATTTCTGTACAAACCTCCAGTGGGCTTCTGTGCTGGCTGGAGTCTGCTGTAGGCCGGTGGCTTTAAGCTGCTGTAGTCCGGGCAGGAGAGGGCTGCTGCTGTGAGGCTGTCTGCTGGGAGGGATGAGAAATCTCCTAGTCACAGAGCTGCAGCAGCGCGCTGGAGATAACGTTCTTGAGCAGTGGGAGCTCAGGAGCACCAAACTCGCGAGTGAACTTGTCAGCATTCCATGTTGTACAGTCGAAAGGATGCGGCAAGCTTTGAGACCACAGTCTCTTCAAAGCGCTTTCTCTAGCTCAGTGCCACAACCTCTTGTCCTGCTTGAATTGAATTGTTTCAGCCGTCTGTCTGATGAGCAGGCAGACAAGGACTCCGGAGGGAAGTAGAGCACAGTTGAAGAAGTGACCATGATTTTGCATGGATTTATTGGTCAGAGATTGTAGAGGATTGGATTAACAAATTCAAGATAGTGCTTGGCTTCTGAAACAGTAATTGTAGGCAAATTGTATACATAGGCACACTGATGGGTGATTTGATGTATGATTGTAGCTGAAAATATGAACAGAAATACCAAATGATTCCAGAAAACTGTTTTTTGTGTGTAAAGGCACTGGTTCCCCTTTCATGGTAATGCTTTTTTGAGGTGGGAGATTGAAAATGCTAAGCAGTGCTTAGCAATGCAACGTGACAGTTGGAGGAAAAAAAAAAAAATTAAAGTGTATCTTTTAAACTACCTTTTTATTAATTTAATGGAGACAGTTAATGGGCTGCTGATTGAACATTATTAAGGAGTTGGTGGTAATACAGTGTCCTTGGCCAAAGAATATTACAGTGAAGAGGAATTTTATCTCTAGGAGATTTGGGTAAATCATAACCTGAGAGAGCTGCGAACTGGCAAAGAACTATCATAGTTTCCTTTCTTGAATAAATGGGAACTTTTAGTCAAAAGCTAGTATACAAAACCATTGTCTTAAAAAACTACCTGATACAGTTTAAAGCTTTAGGAAAGTCAGGAAACTACTCAATATATCTAAGGACATTGGTAATTTGAATCAAATCAGTTTAAGTGCTTAAATTAGATTTGGGTGCTGCATTTGTGCCTGATCCCCATTCTGTTTCTCTCTTTTCATTACTACATTATCGTGCTTTAAAATGATTTTCTCTTCCATGTTGCTGTGTGAAAGGCTTGCTCAAATGTTGTGCACGGGTGATAAAATAATAAGCTATTCAAGTAGGAAATCTTTAAGCATTATCAATTTTAAAGAATACACTGGAGGAAAAAAGAACCTTTATACACTTTTATTTAGTTCTTGGAGGCATTATTTCCAACTCTGGATTTATAATTTTGCTAGGAGGTGCGTGTGTGTATCTGTCCACGTATGCATATCTATATTTCTATCTATCTATGCATGTTTTTAAATAGTCTGTTCATTGAGAGAAAAACTCATGGCTAATATTTCATCTGAATTCTCACTCTGTTGTTACTCTCACTGTTTTATTGGCCAGTCTGATGTTTTAATAGGGCTGTTTTAAGAACAAAAATTCATCCATGAAATAATTCAGTGTTTTTGAAATATCTGAGATGTTCTACACTTTTTGCCTTGCACTGAACAGCCAGCGTAAATGTTTGACTTGTGTGAAGTTTTGTTAATGTTGCAATAAGCTCATTTCTTATCGTTACTTTTCAGTCTGCTTTATAGCAAGGAGTTGATAGCGGAAAATTCAGAACAGTAAGACAATGCAGTGCACGCTAGAGCCTCCCTGTCATCTCTGCCTCATGCACATCAAACGTCTTCACTGCCGGAGCATTGGTTATTAGAATTATCGAACAGCTCATGGTTTCAACCCGTGAGAGAAAGGAGTAAGTAGCGTCCAGCTGCTGTCGTCCTGCTAAGCACGTCTGAGCGTTGAGACCTCTGGGAATGGTGCAGGTAGAGGGTAACGTTCCTCTGCCTGTCAGTTCCAGGAACATATCACTGCCTCAGACTTGATTGCAAATGCCTCCTTTTCTGCAGTGGTCAACAGGAAAGACATTTCTGTCTCATTTCTCTCTGTCTGTTTGAATATCAGAGAATAGCTGCCTGAGTCACTTTGGCTGAAGTTGTCTGACATGGCACTGGATTTTTCCATTATTTCAGAGTCTCGGTTGCTTCTTTCATTATGGATCCAAAATAAGCTCATGTCCAACCGGGTGTTTGTTACCATCTTAGTCAATTTACATTTAACATAAATGTACTATTGAATTATCAACAAATGACTGAGGTTAGCACTGTTTTCACAGAAACGGTGGGGTTTTTTTTTAAGCTTTCAAAAGAACGAGGACCAGCAATGCTTTTGTTGTGCATCCTGATAAAGTTAAATAACATTTGGAATGCATATGATGGATTTCACTTTCCTGGCGTGTTCCTCTGAAACCTTTGTGAGCAATCAAATCTAAAACCATGAGCTTACTGTGCCTAACATAAGTGTCTATGAAGATTTGTGCTGAAAATCCTCTATATATTGAGATAATGCTGCTGCTGACCAAACTATTGTATTATTGCATTAATTTGTGATACCCTTGGGTGCTCTTTTCTCAAACAGCCGGTTTCCTTGAAGAATTTCTTCTAGTTTGAAGTTCCAAGCACAGTGCTTGGAATTAGCTTCTTGATCTGGTAGAGCTTTGCTTTATTTTCCTGCACTTAGAATGTTCTCAGCAAGTAGTTCTTTAGGAGCTCTTAAATCGCATCTGCTAAAGCATAGTGAAAAGTTATTGTAAAAAATGCAGAAGATGGGATTAAGGATTACGTGATTTTTGTAGGTAAAGCGGTTTTGGTGGAGGAGTGAGCCGCTGCAAACTGGAATTCACCGTAAGGAGGACTGCAACAATTTTATTACAGTACTTTGTTCTTGTATAGCCATGTGGTAACATCTGCCCGTGTAGCCACTGCAGTGTCTTGAAAGCAGGGCTGGAAAATTTGATAATCAATTTTACAGCACAGAACAGAGATGATAATTTGCTTTTGTGCATGGCTTTGAATCAAATACTCATTTAGTCACTGAAATACCGAACCAGTAATGATGTTTGCTTTTTGTTTCCTGCTTTTGTTCCCTTGCTTTGTTTGTGGCTGATACACATGGTGTTCCTTTAGAGTCTACTTGAGATTGTCACTAATGCCCTTCCCTCCCATTGCTTAAAATAAATATTTATCTAATAGAGATGCAGGTTGCTGCAAGGGTTTTGATGGATGTGCTGCACACGTACAATTCTGGGCACAGTTTTGCTTTGTAGAACCTGAAATCCTTGGGATTCTCGCTCCATCCTGATTGTGTAGTCATGAAATCATTAGGGATGGTAAGAGACCTTAATTGCACACGAACAGTCTTCATGTGAAAAATCTGATAAGCTAAATTTGGTACATCAGGAAAGTGGGTGATTTTTAGAATAATGTTTTCAAGAAAATGGACTCAGTATTTTTAAGGCTGATAATAGGCTTAGTGCATCTTGTGTGACAAAGAAGAATTTAAATGTTTTACTGATTGGCTGAGCAATATCCCTGCTAAAGAGGGGCAGCTGATCTCTAAATCAGCTTGTATGAGCTGCTTCTAGGATGCCCCAGGATCTAGTTAATGTTCCTGGTACTGGTTGTGGCATAATTTGGTAAAACAGGTTTCCTGCAGTATTGTCAGATTCAGAATTTTCAGTTCTCTGAAAATGCAGAAGTGGAACTGAGCTGGTTTAAGGGAGATCATGGTAGCGGAGGTGGTCCAAGGGTTTTCCAATGCGTAAACTACCTTTTCTTCCCCTGCCGTGCCTGCTGAGCTCAGAGCTGCAGAAGAAATAGTGTTCCTGTACACAATGCTCATCTCAGACACGCTTCTTGCATGTTGTAAACATTAAAATAGGGGTTGTTGCTTTGTCTAGGTACAGAGTGTTATATGTCCTGTTACGGGTGAAAATTATCTGTAATGTCTTTTACTAGTAGCCAGTGCCACTCGGCTTTCTGTAGAGACTAATGCAAGATGTACGAACGCAGCTGGGAAAATCCCAGTTTTTCTATGATTTTTCTTCTCTCTTTTTTTCCTGTTTTTCAGAAACCTCATTTTTTTCTTTGCTGCTTTCTGTAATCTGAAAGGACACAAAATAAGGAAGGCTACATTAGGAAAACACCCTTTTGAAGACTCTCTTATTAGTCAGTGTTTGTATTGCATGAAAATTTAATATCCGTCTCCAAGGTGGTGCTTGTCTACTCAAAGTGTAAGAAGCTTGGCACAGGTGAATTAGCATTTTTTGTAAACTCCTTTTATGAACTGAAATACAGAGGTGAGAACTACTTTTCCATTCAGAAAATTTAGGTTGGATTTGATATTATTTCATTGTGAAGTGAAAGAATAACTGTGTCTTCAATTACTCTGCTTTTAAAGCTGTGGTAGTTTTCATCCCTGCTGTTTTTCAGTTATTAGTATTGCTATGAAAAAAAAAATTACACCTCCAGTGGATTTAGCTTTGGCGAGTTGCTGCTGGTATAATGTATAGCTGTGTATTGAGTGGGTTTTGGTTGGTTGTTGTTTGGTTGGGTTTTTTTTTCCCCAATGTCTTTGTGCCTGTGTGATTATATCCTTCCTTTCAGTTTTTGTAATGCTCTAAGTATTGGCATTGTGGCACTGTTGCCAGATATTTTGAATGTAACTGCTGTATCTGGAGAAAGTCTATGATTGAGGTTCACCCTGTGCACAATTTTTGGATTTCATTGCTTGTTAGGATCGAGAATGTGTTTGAGTTCTTCTAAAATAAACTTTTCAAGATGGCTTTGTGAAGGTGTTTTGTAGCAATGTGCAGCATGTTTCCTGCCAAAGTTCTGCACCTGCTGTTTAATGATTAATTTACACGGCTGATACCCTATTAATGAAGAGAGGAGAGCGTCGCATGAATTTTATAGCGATTTCAGAGCTTAGTATCTCCAGTGTCTGCCTTTGTTACATACTTTGATCTTGGGTGGAATCATCAAAGGTGATGCCAAGAAAAAGATTTCTAGCCATTGCAAGACCTGAGACGCAAAGTATTCTGGGGCTGAAATGCTGACTCTGCAGGTCAATGTTACAAGAAAAAATTCAGGCAGAAGTCCTGTACTATTTCCCATCAAGGACTTCTGTGCTGCTAGAAAAAAAATATTCTACTGTATCTGAATTGTGAGCATACATTGAAGTTGTTGGTCCGCTGGAAGAAAAGTATTGAATTCCAAATAATATATTGGGAAATAATTACTTTAGAGGTCACTGATGATTCTGTGATTTTTATTTTTTTTCAAATGGAGACTAGGAACAGGCATAGGTAGGGTGCTGCACCTGGGGAGGAATAACCCCATGCACCAGTCCAGGTTGGGGGCTGACCTGCTGGAGAGCAGCTCTGTGGAAAGAGACCTGGGAGTCCTGGTGGACAACAGGATGACCATGAGCCAGCAATGTGCCCTTGTGGCCAAGAAGGCCAGTGGCATCCTGGGATGCATCGAGAAGAGTGTGGCCAGCAGGTCGAGGGAGGTCATCCTCCCCCTCTACTCTGCCTTGGTGAGGCCGCACCTGGAGTACTGTGTCCAGTTCTGGGCTCCCCGGTTCAAGAGGGACAGGGAACTGCTGGAGAGGGTGCAGCAAAGGGCTACCAAGATGATTAGGGGACTGGAACACCTCTCTTATGAAGAAAAGGCTGAGGGATTTGGGTCTCTTCAGTCTGGAAAAAAGACGGCTGAGGGGGGATCTTATCAACACTTATAAATACTTAAAGGATGGCTGTCAGGAGGATGGGGCCAGGCTCTTTTCAGTGGTGCCCAGTGACAGGACAAGAGGTAATGGGCACAAACTTGAGCATAGGAAGTTCCATCTGAACATGAGGAGGAACTTCTTTACTTGGAGGGTGGCAGAGCACTGGAACAGGCTGCCCAGAGAGGTGGTGGAGTCTCCGTCTCTGGAGACATTCAAATCCTGCCTGGACGCGTTCCTGTGCAACCTGCTGTAGATGACCCTGCTCTGGCAGGGGGGTTGGACTAGATGATCTCCAGGGGTCAGTTGCTTTTATTTTTGTTGAAAAATTTGGAACTAAATTTATTGTTGTACAAGGTAGACTCTGTTTCCAGATGCATTTATTTATAGGTGCTGCCTGCTTGCTTGACAGCATGTTAGTGCACTTTTGTTAACTGATTGATTTATTGCATTCAAACATGTCACAGGCAGATCTTTAAATTTGGGTCAGTCAGTGTCTGTTTCTCACAAGCCCAGGTTGCAGTGAGTCTTTAAAGTCAGTGTTTTTCATTTTGGGGATGGTAATGGGTGTTTAAATATGCCCTCTTTCAACTTTTGGAGTATGAATCATTTTGAGGAGGTGTTGAAGTGGTTCAAAGTCAAAAACAGAACTTGACTTCCCGCCTATGCACATTTTTTCTAAAACATCCATTCTAATGTTGCTGGAAATATTTATTTTTTTTTTCCTCCTCATGGATATCACTGATATTTTATGAAGTAGTTTTATTTGAATTTATATTCTGAGCCCAAAGAAAACTCAGAGCTATGTAAAACATAATAAAGTTAAAATAGGAGTTCTTGGATCATTTGCAGCTATTCTTAGTAACCTGAACTATTGGAGATATCTGGGACAGCAAGCAAATGTTGTCTCAATACGTGCATAATTCCCAAATGTGAATTGCATAATAACAATTTCTATGCAGTTTTGGTGTTTGAATGTGAAAGGATCGGGATTCAGATTTCTGGTGGAAAACAGGAACATGTGATCCAGCTGCAAAAGCTGTAGTGACTTTATAGCCTGTAACTTTTCTAACAGCACGTAAGGAAGAATAAAAAGAGTGCAAGGGGACTTCAGTCCTGAAAAGGTGAAGGGAACGAATAAGTGAAGAACTAGCCAAGGCTGGCACGCTGGTTGGTTGTATAAAATGTGCAAGTCACTTCTGAAACGTGTCTGAAGTTGAGACCGAAACGAGTTGGTGTCTGTTCTGCAGTTCTGCTTTTGGGCCCCATCCTGGGTGTCTGTGAGCATCCCTTGGCTGGCAGGCACGGCACTATGGGCACTTGGGGTTTGAACCAGAGCTCAATGGGAGGAGGAGAGCAGTGACGGTGTCCCTGTGCCAGCCCTGGGGGCTGAGGGATGGTGGACGGCTGCACAGATTGAAATCTCTGCAGGACCTCGGTTGCTGTGAGCTGTAACAAGGCTTATGGATAAGAACATGTGGGTTCCTCTTGCTTGATGCTAGGTTGGAAAAGAGGTGCGATGTGTTCTGGTAGCTTGGAGGTAGAGAGCAGTTTTTCTCCTTTGTCCGCATTGCCTGGTAATGCCTTTTTAAGCAAAGACAGTCAGGTTGTATATTGCTATAAGTTGTGGGAGTGTCTCCTGAAAGGAAAGGATGGTATCACAGCCAGTGTTAACTTTTTTTGTTTCCCCCTCTTCAGTTCTGTTAAAACTCCATGTCAGTTTATCTGTGTTTTACTTTGAAAAAATTTGGGGTGTAGCCATAGCATTCGTAGGGTGCGATTCCCTTGAAAATAAATGACCGTGTAACTTCAGGAATCAAACAGAAATACAGTTCGTCATCTAATCTTGGTTCGGTTTCCCTACCTATGAAACAAGGACAAGTAATTTATATGTTTCAAAGATGCTTACATAGGAATTTGGGGGTTTAGAAGCCATACTTTAATGGCAGTTTTGCATGGCAACTGGTATCCAACTCGTCTATTCTGAGAATAATACTGTCCTATAGAAGGAATGCGGTTAATGTTACTATAAATATGCCTAAATCATCTTCACTGAGGCTTATGAAAAAGGATATTGTGTGTTAAAAGGGATGAAGTTTAAATGTGATCTTAAATTCTCTATTCAGTGCTGACAGGAATTTGTCATGTGGAATTAAAAGAAAAAAAATCACTATGTGAAAATTGTTATATCTGATCAAAGCTGGTCAAGGCATCAGAATATCTTTTGTGCCTGAGGTTTGCATGTTTTCAGTACAAGATGTGTATGTATGAGATGAAACACGGTGCTGGAGAAGACATCCTTTGCTGTACTCCCAGCCTCCTAAAACCCACTGATCTTTCAGTATCTCAAGGCAGCTAGGACAGAAACACGGTGAAATGTGAGTGCCGAAATGAAAGTACGGTGGTTTGCCCTATAAAATTGTATACAGGGCATCCTCAAGTAGTGAACTGTAGTGAGCCATATTTTACCATGATGCTCACCAAAGATGGTGAGATCTTGCAGGAGGTGGACTGCTGGTGATGCTGGCCGGCACACCTGCTATGGTGGAGAAGGAGGAGCATCCTCCAGAGCAAGTCACTATGGCTGGGCTGGAGGTTCTCTCAGGGAAGGTGGGGGGAGTTTTTCCTTTTTTTGTAACTTCATGTATCTTGTTCTGAGCTAAAAAAATAGCTACTGGGCTGAAAACCTAGGCTGTGCCACAGGACTCAGAGCATGCACAATTGTTGTGGTCCAAATACTTCTGCTATTCCCGTCTTCTAACCTTTGTGTTCTTCCTCAGTCCCTAGATCCTTCTCTGTGTAGGCTTTATACAGCCTTCTAGGAAGCAGCTGTGTTTCTGTGATCTCTTGAAGAAGGATTTGAGAGCTTCTCTTTACACCATGTGTGAGGAGGAAGGAAAGACATTCTGCCCTGTTGCTTTGCAGACCCGCTGCAGTTTGGAAATGGGTGTATGCAGTGAGCCAGAAATCTGAATCCCTATCCTTTCACATTCAAACACCAAACCTGCATAGAAATCCTCTCCTCTGTAGACCCTGATTCTGTAGCATTACCTGAAAAAGACATGTATTTTTTCCTCTGTTAAGGCTGGAGAACAGGAGAAGGCAGTGCTTATAAAGGGATTCCTTGCTTTTACCTGTGGATTTAAGAAGAAATTCTGTAGGAGACAACTGTGTATGTATCCATTGATTTCTGTTTGCACTTTATTTCTTCATAAATTTCCTATTGATTTAAAGCTATGATGGAGTCATGGACATCAGCAGATTTGCAAAAGCCTGAGCACTTCATGGCTAGGCTTTGCGAGGTCTTCTTTGGGCATCAAGGCTGTCTTCCTTTTCTGTAGCAAGGTCAGTAAATAAGTGATCTCCTGTCATCCACTGAAGGAAATCTTACCGTTCAGGAAGACTTATAAGATGCTGTAGACACAACTGGAATTGCTGATTCCTGTAGTGTCTGGTAGCATAAAGGTTTTGTGAATGGTGTGGCCGGAGACAACAGATTCACGCTGAAAAATTGTAGCTGGATGAAGGCCACTATCCATCGATTCTGGAGGAGATAAACCCCTATGAATGATTTCTGTAATATCTTTGACATCATCTTGATGTCAGAAAGTATTGTGGAAACTTAAGCTCCCTTAATTTACACATGTGATATGAGTAGTACAAGGTGTCGTGCCGAACAAACAGACTGAGTGTCGGAAGCCCTTTGGGAGTCTGGGCTTGTGATGGGCTAAAGATTTACAGCAGGTCAGGACTGTGACTTGGCACAAGTTGCTTTCCCTTTAATCTCCAATTAAATAAAAAACCCCTGGTAGCTATAATTCTAACAGAGTTATATATACACACATACATATATACGTATATCTCTCTCTCTACAGTGACTGTCTGGCATTTTGACAGAGGTTCTCCTTTCTGCTAATGACATAGAGCGGAAATCACTCTGTAGCTAAGAGTCTTTTTATAAGCTTTTCTCCTTGGTCATATGTGTTCATTATTAGCTCTTGAGTATATAGACAAAGACTTTAAAAACAAACTCTGGAAAAATTTGTCCCTAATTAGTCTTGTGTTGCTTTAACCTCTGCATGGGGTGAAAATAGAAGAGGTGGTAATTTCCCAGCTGTTGTTGAGATGGTCTTGTGCTTCTTATGTGTAAAAACACTTCTAGTGTAGATAAAGCCGTACAATTACCTAGGTGTGAAATTAAAATAATTATTGTGCAAGTCACTCAGTGTTCCTTAGTATATAATATCCTGTTTAAGTGATGGAGGTAAGGAGGAAAGAAGAAATAGTTTGTCCAAAGTAGTTTTGATACATAATACACTTCACAGTATATGTATTGTCTCATCTTGTTAGGAAAGGTCTTTATGGATTATATAATAAAATATCTAAAAGACACATTCTCTGGCACTGATATTGTTTCAGACATTCACTTACATGTAGTGTAAATTAAACATAAACTTTTTATGTGTGGTATTGTGAAGTTAAACCCTGCTTAGGCTCTAAAAATGTGAGTAGAATGTTGCGTTTTGAGGAATGCTATCCTTGGACTGTATGGGAGGTGAGCACGCTAACATAGGCACTGAGTATTTTAACTGACTCAAGTTAGGTGATGTCAATATGCCACCTTCAACCTTATTCCAGGTCATCTTCAGAAATACGTCTGCGGGAGCTTAGCACGTGCAGGTGAAGCCAAAGAGAATATAGCATGCTGCTTTGCTCTTTTTGCTTCCTGCTGGCATCGACAGCAAACTTGCGGCAGCAAATTGCAACAGGATTGAAAATGAGGAAAGGAAATCTCTGTCCATTACGTGGTCTGTTGGGGTTTTTTTTTGTTTGTTTGTTGGGGTTTTTTTTTGTTTGTTTGTTGGGGTTTTTTTTTGTTTGTTTGTTGGGGTTTTTTTTTTGTTTTTACAAAGCTGTGCATTGTACCTTGACTTCTTCCCTGTGTTTTCAATGAAGTTTCAATTCAGAAGGGTGTAGCTCACTTCCCTCTCCAAGTGAATTAATGCAGGACAGAATTAGAGGATGGTTTTATGAACTGGTTAACTGCTTTGATGCCTAATTGATTCAGTACAAGTAGGTACTTCGCAGCCCTTGTAGACTGAGGCTGGGGTGTTGTCAGATTTTGATGCAAATCAGAGTCTTAGCTCTCAATCTAAAACTGGTCTGAGAGAGCTGTTTCCCACACCGCTGTTTAGGAGAATGCGGAGTCCTTTCCCAAGCCGACTATTAAAACTGCAGAGCTCCTCCTGAGTCCTGGAAATGAGAACATGGTACGTGTGGATACATATCGTGTTACTTATTTGTACTGAGAGAGTATGTAGGAGTCCTAGTCATAACATTTGGATTGTGTTCCCCCTAAAATAGTCCGTGTCCTATGCCATCTTGATTATTTGTACCGATGGCATTCGCATTCACTGATTCAAATAAAATTTTCTGCCTTTTTCATTGCAACTTTTGAAATCTTAATACTTTGGTTATATCTTCAGAAGTTGTGTTATTTTCTCTATATCCTTCACTACTTCTAAAATTTTCCTCCATGTAATTATAATCAAATTTTGCCCCTGGGCAGGTGTACTTATAATCTTTTAAGAGCAGTTTTAAAAATAGCGAGGGTGAAGAGCTGGTCATAGAAAGTAACAGTAGTTGAGTCTTTGGTCTGTGGAATAGTGATGCGCAGTGTCTATTTAAAACAAACAAATAAGTTGTGCGAAAGATGATCTGTGTATTTACAGACCCATTAATCTGACCTTGAAAGCAAACGGGACTTTAGAGCACGTTAAAGGAAAGAACGATTGGAGACACAGAAATTGCCAGATAGGTTTGCCATTTGTAAGTGATGCTATTTTAAATAAAATACATCATTATCACTCTTGCCAAAGATATATATGTGGGGGTGAGGTATTTTTAAGCATCATTTAGGATGAAGGCATCTGTAGCAGGTAAATGTTGCCTGGACTTTGGAAGCCCGTTTGATGCCATGTCACCCAAAGTACTGTTGAAATAGAAAAGCTGGACTACGCTACGTGATGTGTGGAGAACTTTTCACTTTTGGTGTGGTGGCCAGGAAAACCGGACTAAGCTGGCAACCAAGTTTATCTTCCATCTGTCACTCCTCTTCACATAAAATTCATCAGGCTCCTTCTCAAATGATAGGTATCGAAGGTATCGAATTTAAAAGGGGAGTACTTTTTTGGTAAGAAATTGGAGCTGGAATAGGATTTAATATTTTCATTCGTGACCTGGGTAGAGTCCATGGATGTGCACTGATTACATCATTTATGACATCATTGGGGAGCCTAGGTACAGAGAGATCGCACTGTCATCCTGGGAAAGCAGGGTGAATAAAATGACAGAATGGGGGTGAAACAGCATTGTGCAGTGTGGTGTTACACTCGCCGTGGTGTACAGAAAAAACCTGTTAAGATGAAGTTACACAAAAAAGACCCAGAAACAGTAATTGGTCTTTGAATGGTGGTTATTTGTCAGCACGATGCATTTCGTGAGACAAAGCAAAAAGGCAGTGAGGAGAGGAGGGAAAATGATATTAAGGTTCAAAGCACTGGTAAGAGCATGTCCTGGGTAATATCATCACCCTCTGATCAGATGCTTTCTCTTTTAATCACCTGTTAGTAAAGAGGATTCTTCTGCTCTTGTTTTTAGGGGGTCTCATTGTCATTTATGCCTAAATTCTTTATGTCTATTGATTAGCAAATGCTT
The DNA here is from genome assembly GCF_028500815.1 of Rissa tridactyla. NCBI lineage: Eukaryota > Metazoa > Chordata > Aves > Charadriiformes > Laridae > Rissa > Rissa tridactyla. Next base: position 39,195,490 of record NC_071470.1, read on the forward strand.
GTGCCTGCAGCTATTTCTTATCAGCGTAAGAAACAGGTAGTATTCATTCAGCAATGCTTCACAGGTGCTAAACACAAGCTATTATTTCAATTACTGAAGGTGCACTTGGCCAAGCATGTAACTCATCTGGTGATTTGGAAAAATGGAACAAATAATGTTGGTTTTTTTTTTTTTTTAAAAACTAAACAAGTCCTGACATTTAATCTGGAGAGTTCGATGATTCACTTTGGCACCAGTCATTCAGTGATCCTGTGCATCACTCGCTGCACAACCTAGTGATGCTGCCATCTACTCAGATGTGTTACAAACTGGAAGTCGGTAATTGCCGACACTTTGTCATGCAGTATTCCCTTTTAAAATGTATTAAATTGGGTTAGAAGTTTTTTGGTTTGTGGGGTTTTTTTTTTTTTTTAATGCGTTGCTCTCCAGCTAACAGTTTAGGCTGGGAGCAGATACAGATATTTTGTTTCCTAATCAGTACTATGTCAGTATTTTCCCAAATGGAAAAAATACTTTTATATAACTTTTCATAGTTAATTTTTAATATAAAGGCCTGTAACATGCTTAATATAGAACAACAGCCTCAGATGGAAACAATTAAAGCAAAATAATGTGTTTATGTTATCATTCAGCGTTGTTTGGCGTGGTGAACTTCTGACAGCAGAGTGGCTGGGTGTTCGCACCCGCCTGTGCTTTCCATCGGAGCTGAAGTTAACCCCAGAACCGCTGTTTGAGGAAGCCTGGCCTTTCAGGGGCCTCACAAGAGGTCTCAGGTCCTCTTCTGTATGTAAAATTAATTTGGAGTAAGTCCAGTTTTTTCATTGCTTGCAGTGTTGTAATGTTTGGGGTTGGCAGGTTGTGTTTTGGTTTGGTTTTGTTGTTTTGCGTTGTTTTTTTTTTTTTTTTTGAAGTGCAAGGTTTTATGTTTCCAGCTTTCTGCTGGAAATTGTTTTCTCCCAGTTCTGGTTGCGCATGTGACAGACCCAGCATTACACGTAGTCAGTGTTCTTACGATACAGTTTATGTACTTAAGCACTTGTAGGATTGTAACGTTAATTTCAACCATTTTAGCTTGTAATGGTTTGGAAAATTCAAGCAAAATCTTGTGTTGGAAGTGATATTGTTGGTGAGGAATGGTGGAACCTGTGGAAGGCCAATTATGTATCTTATAGTTTTTAAGCAAAATTTCAGTAAGGCATATTTGCAAATACTCTTTTTTCCCTAGATTTATTTACATAAATGATTTTTGGTTTGTTGCAACCTTCCTCTTTGGGTTAAAAAAATGATTGTTTTTAATATAGTTCTGAAATGATGACGTTAGTAACCTTGTAGTGGTTTTGTGCTAACATGTCGCTTTGATATAATGCTTCACTACTCTCAGATGTTCATAAAATACTCCTCTTGCCCAATGTACCCATGTTTGGTAAACGTGGAAATGTGATGAGGGTAGGCAGGGTACTGAATGCTCTGCTGCAAATTAGTGGCCGAAAGAGGTTTTGGAATATCAAGGCTTGTTTGGCAGAGCAATGTATGCATGTTGACAAGTCACGGCACCGCTCATGTAGAAATAATTCTGTCTCCAGAGAAAAGAGGACGAAGAGCCATGGGAAAACGTCTGCTTTTCAGTTCGCTATGGAGGATCACAGGCAAAAGACAGCTCTGAACCGAACCCGTAATAAATGAATCAGCTCTGACTTTTACTACTCGTTCTCCAGGCGTGAATTACTTATTGATTATTATGCCAACCAACACTAACAGTATGAAATCCTCTGTCTTGCTGAGGCAGTAAACCCCCCATGCAAATAGTAACTAAATTCATCTGGGTTCGGAAGCAACAGCAAACCATGCTCCGTTTAATTCACTGATTTTGTACAAACTCTGAAAATGCCCTGTTTGCTCTCTGAGGTTAAAAGCGGCTGTTGTGAAAGGTCCCGTCCTGCGTTGGATGGGTTAGTTTAATAATTGTCTTTGGCCATAGAGCCCTCTCTGCTTTCAAGGATTTTGAATGTTTGCTCTTCATGAAACACTTTGGGATTCTGTGTTAAAACTGTTGACCACACATAGCAGAAAATAGTGGCTCAAGTTAAGCTTTTAAATTAACGGCCCAGCTCTTAAAAGCGCTGAGCATTCACTATTTATCAGTTCTGGCTTTTTCTGTCTTTAAAATACCTGCCCTTTCAGACAGTCATTTAGGAGAAGGGGGAAAAAAGAAAATCATTATGTAATTTGTTATGTAGTTGATGGCAAGCGTTTAAATGCTACTGATTCTTACCGCTTTTGTGGTGTTATTGCCCATTAACCTTCATTTGAAACGGGTGGCAGTGCGAGGGCATGCTGTACCTAGGGCAGCTGCTGCTTTCTCACCTGTAATATTTAACTAACGGTGAGCAGTTAACCTGCTTTAATTTTACAGCAAAAATTTAAATTGACATTTCCTGGAGAATGCCATTCTGTGGTTCAAGAATTGTCGGATGCTTCAAACTCAGCCTGTTAAGCTTGCTGAGATGAGAAACAAACCCCTAAGTTACGCAGGTGGATAATCTAACTGAATGCTTCCATTTCTCTAAAATAGGGATTGTAATTAGTGGAACAATTTGACTGTGAGCCAGTTTGAACAGCCTGGCTTAATCTAAATAAAATCCAAATGCTTTGAGCAAGTTTTGTCTCCCTTTCTCCAAATCAGGCTTTAATAAATAAATTAAATAATGAGATGCAAAAAGCTCAAAATAGTACCGCAGAGCTCTTGGCATGCAAGAAGGCATCTATTTCTGCAGGCGGGATGAAGGGGAAAAACAGGTTGGGTCTCCATCCTCATCCTGCTTGGACTTGCATTGGTCTGCCATGGTAGCTCCCCTTCATCCCAGAGCTCATCCTGGCCGGTGACGCTCCTGAGAGCTGGGCACCACCTTTCTCTCCGCTTTCCTCTGAATCACGTTTGCTTTTTGAGTTTGCAGCTCTGTGTATTCAAGCATAAAAGGGCTCAGACATGACCAGTGCTATAGGAACCCCACCCAGCCGAGTCCCCAGTCGTCCTGGTGCTTGGGATGCTCCGAGGGGCTCTGAAATGGGACGCGTGAGTTTTAAGATTACCGAGAAAGATTGTGCAGCCGTCGTTTTTACATTTTTGCCGGGCATTTTGAAACCGCTGCATGCAAGTCTTTTGAATACCATAGTTAAAAGAAGTCTGGACAGTCCGCTATGGAACTTTTCCGCTGCATCAGGAGTGACTGCAAGTACCAAGTCTCTTAATTATGTCCGGCTGCCTTTAAACTTAAAAAGGCACCAGCTGCATGAGTGTTTATTTATATTTTTGCATAGATAATTTTAGCATAAGAACAAAATGATTCCTGAAAACTGTTACATCCAGTGACTGGTACCTTTGTATTTTTCATGTGTCAAAGAGGAATTTATTACCATAATTGCTTCACTTCTTATTCCTTGCTCTATAAATTATCCCTGACAGATTAATTTAAAGCACAGTAGATAAGAGGAAGTTACTGGCCTTATGATGCATGGATAATTCTGTGGTTAGGTCTGGAAAGCATTCAGCTTGAAATTTCCTTCTTTTAATAACCTGAAATTTGGTATTTGTTGTGTTAAGTGCCAGAAATGAGTACTAAGACACCAAGATTGCCCTCAATGCTATGCCCGTGACCATTCATCCAGCCCGACAGCAGGGCAGAGAGCTGCTTTGGGCCAGGGATAATACTACAATCAAGAGAGAAACAGCCTTATAGATGCACAAGTTGCATCAACACCTTGAAATCCTTGCCACGAACGCAGAGCGTGGCGAGGCAGACAATGCAGCAGTGTTTGAGCGTGCCGGATGGAAGCACTCGACGTGAAGTGGGTTATTGCTTTCTGCTCCAGAGGACTCTGCATAAGTGGTTCTCCTAATCCTTCCTGATAGGGTACATCTGAATTTTCATGTCTTAGTTGCAGCAGTTTTAAGGCAGGAATGAAATTTTTCTTACAGGACTAAAGGGCGCTTACTGTAGGTGGTCCGTGTTTCTCTTGTAAGTAATGTTTTAAGTCATCTTGGTTATGAATAGAGACAACTAAATCAAAATATAAGAAGCTAACTGGGAAACTGGAATGAGGCAAAATCTTTTCCTTTCCTGTTTTTCTTAACAAACTAATGCGAACAGAGCAACATTTTGTGCCAAATTCCTTGTTAGTGCAAACATGCGTTTCCTATGGATGTTACTGGAGTGAGGAAAGAATTTGTGATGACTGAATCCTAAACAAGGAGGTGGCATTTTTTTTTTTTTTAGAGATGGTTAATTGAGAGGCGGCCTGTAAATCACGCGCGATTTAGTAGTGAAGTGAGGGGTTACTTCAAAACTTTGCATAAATAGCGTTGAGCCACCGTCTTTGTTTTTGTTGTTACAAATCTGTTGGGAGCAGATGGAATTTCATTTTTTTCCCACTGCTGTCCAAGAATAACTCCTTTCTAAGTCGTTTCAGAGGCGATGGGAAAGGTGCATATGGCAGAGGTGGAGATGGAAGCAATGAATTTTGCAGCTACGCCTTCCCCTGGGGGAGTTTGTCTCTTGCCCGATGGGTGCAGGTGCTGCAGACGGGTCCCACCAGAGCACCTGTGCTGGAAGGACGCACACAATTGCCTTACCTTCTGGATTGACCCCAGTGTCTGTTACATAGTTTGTCTGTTGGATTTCTTTTTTTGTAGTGGGTTTTGTGGGTTTTTTGGTTTTGTTTTTTTTAGGGAGAATTTCTTTGCTCTGTAGTGGTTATCAAGAGAGCTGTAAGTTAGACTCTGCCTTACTACAAGAAAAGAGGGGAAAAAAAAATAAACATGTATGCATATCTGCCTCCACAACTGAGAAATCAGTAGGCTGGTGGTTGTGACCTTCCCTGCACTGCTGAGCTATTTCATAGACAAACACTCAAGAGCTACTTATCCTATAAAGAAATGCTAACAGATCTTGGATTATAAAGACGTTGTAGCGAGTCTGTTGCTAAGGCTGCACTGACATAAACCATAAATTTTGTATTATGTCCTAATGAGTGCATTGTTACCAAATTTTCAACACTCATTCCAAAAATAAAATGGTTTCTCAATCTTTGCTTGATTAAAAAGCACGTAAAAAGTCTATTATTTGGAAGGATTTCTTGTTTTTTAAAGTGAGTTTTCATGCTGCTGCTTCTTCCATCCCGGTATGGAATCAAGGCTTGGTGTTTTAATAGCCAAGAATCTGTCTTGGTGGGTTAGGAAATATACGGATTGTTAAATTTATGGTGCAGATGCATTTAATAAAGCGTAGCAGTCTATAGTGGCTAAAAACACTCCTTTTCCGAAGGGATTTATACTTGCTGGTCACAGCGAGGCTGCCAAACATGCTCCGGTTTTTGAAAATCACTCCAGTTCTTCACCTCCTTGAGTGCGGAGCTGTTGAGTTACTGGATGTCTTTCACATTTGGTTTATTTTCTCAGGCTCTTAAATAAACATTGTGGTTTGAGTGGCGTGGACTTACTTCATTCTTGCAAGAAGCTGGTGGAAAAGCTTAGGCTAGCTAATGGAGGAAGCTGAGCGTGGTTAAACCGATCTGTGCCAGCAGCAGAAAATTTTCATTTACGGGATTAAGATGATTTAACCAAATCTATGTAAAGTCTGGCCTTTTCTCCATTTTCTACACCGGGATATTGGCTCTGCATTTGGGTGTAAACCAGAGCAGGTGTCTTCCCATCTCATCGCGTTGTATTAAAAGCTGCATTTCCTTATGATGGCAACTAAATGAGCGATTCCTAGCGCATTCATAGAGTTGATCAAATTTGTTGACTCATTTCGAGGAATTTCAGCAGCCATTTAACTTCTCCTAATAAAAGTCCGTGCACTGGAGGGTTTGCATGGAGCGGGGGGGGGTTATGCTCGCCGCACGTGTGGCTGTATTGCGCCGACCTTCTTAAACGTCAGCATTTCTGCTGCGGAGTCAAACATACAGGTTGGTGTTAATATATAGAGGTGCTAGAGCTGCACTTCGGTAGCAAATTAATTCTTGAGGAGCCTTAACATTTATTATACTTCACCCCCCTTCCCCCCCCCCCCCCCCCTTGTTTACCATCTTAACGCCAGATTTTTTCAGGTTGGTATGTAACCTATTTTGGCAGGAGTGTGACTGTGTTTGGGGGCGTATGGTGTAGATGAGCCCAGCACACTGCTGTGCAGGAGCGCAAGAGGAGTGAGAACCTGTAGCTGTACGGGCGCTCGGTATTTGCATTTTTAGTATGTAAATGTAGTCCTGCCTAAATTCGAATCATCTGTGGGGTTTTTTTTTCTTTATTTTTGAGTTTTGTTCTACTTAACAAAGGGGAACTTCTCAAGGAAGCTAACTGTGTGCATCTGCCTTGATTAAATACTTGAAGTATTCAATATTTAGCTCTTTTTTTTTTTTTTCCCCTGCTTGGTGTGAAATCGGTTTCATTAAAAATGAGTCATTTGGGGAAAATACCACTCATGCTTTTCTTCAAGGGGTTACAAATCATACTTTTTCTCACTGTGATTAAGAATTTAGCACAATGGTCCATGGGACAGAGGAACAGCTGGCTTGAACTGGAAAATGGAAGGGGAGAAGGACTGGTACTAAGTGTTTATGGAAGGCAATTACAATTCTGTACCAATATGTATGTGGAAATGAGAAGTCCCTGTAAAACAAGACATTAGGAGAGCTTTTTGTTCCTGTCTGTCTTTCTCCTGGATATTGGCAATCTGAAGTTAAACTTTGCTTATTTATGTTATGAAGGTAGGTGCTCATTTCCAGTTGCTTCTGCTGGTGCCGAAAGATGTTCAGCGGGAGGGGAACTCGACTCTGTGGTCAGGAGTCGGTGGTGAGCTGGGTTCACCTCTGTGAGCCAGGGTCATAGTCCCTGCTTGAATGACTGTTCACAATCTTTCAGGTGTGTGTGCTGGAGGGGCTATTAGGAAAGAGAGCTCATGTGGCTGGAGAGAATATGTCTGGGAGCAAAATTCGCTCAAAATGGAATATTTTTATCAGATCTTAGAAGATTGTACTGAATCAAAAAGGTGGGGTTGTTTTTATTACTGATGCTCTGCAGACTTCTCCGTCTACCCTCAATTAATTTATTTTCTGCCCCCTCCTTAAAGCCAAATGGTATTTACATGCCTTTCATCCTTTAAGGTGGTAACACACGCGAGAAGAACGTTTTTGGGCCAGACAGTATATCCTTGTGTGGTATGAACATAGGGGACTGCACTTGTCTTGTTCTCTTAAGTTTAAATTTAATGTTCAGTGCTTATGAGGTCTCCTATGGATGTTGGATTATCAAGGTATAATTCAGTTGTTATCTTACCTGAAAATCTGTTTCATCAATAAATGTAATATTTTCTTCCGAGTTTGTTTTTGAATGTTTAGTTGTCAAAGTGCTACATTGATGTCACTGGTGTCAAGAAGCAGAATAAAAAGGTGCAGGAGCTCTTGTGAATGTTCAGTAAACTGTTGCAGCAATAAATTGATTTAAACAAACACAGGCTGCCCCAAACACACGTTCCTGCCTGGATTCCTTTTTGAATATTGATTCCCTGCTCTTTGCATGACCTTCTCCATGTCGCTTCAGCCAGAAACCTGCTTTAAAATGTTAGAGATTGTAATTCTGTAGGTTCACAAAACCCTGTCTGGATCTTGGGACGTACTCTATTATTTTAATGTTCTACACCTGAGGATGTGCGTCAAAATCCTTTTTTCGTGTGGGGACCAAATGGAAGTTAACCTGCACACTAAGCTGTTTTCTAACTTTTTTTTTTTTTAGGGGGGGGAACAATTTTTATAGCAGGTAACACTAATATGTAGTGGCTCAGAAATTTTTGAAGGCAGGAAATAAAAGGAATTATTTCTATGCCTGTTAGGAAAGTGGGTCAGACTGTGATATTTATTTATAGGATGTCTCAATATTTTCATTTTCCTTTTTTTTTTTTCTGAAAAACTGACTGATCTTTGGCTTGAGCTTTTCTGTAAGTGATGCTAGCAGGTACTGCGCTCAGCATTTGGCCTAGGAATCAGCGTTAGTGGAGGGGGACACGTTTGCAGCTAAAACAGACTTTAAACATGCTTCCTGAGGGTTCAAATGGAGTATTTTGTGGTGCAGTGGTTAGGAAGAACTGGACAGTGGTTTGGAAAAGGCAAAGGGATTGCTGCTGCTGATTTTACTGTCGTTGTAAAGACCTAGGTTTTTGCATATGTCTTAGCAAAGTGCAGCAGGATGTTGGTCCTCTACTCCATGGGGATGGCCTTAAACTCCATTTATTTCAATTCCTGCTGGCTGAAAGGTTAAGTCAGCAGCTCAACCCCAATTCATTCATAATGCAACACACGTCCCACCAATGAACACTTTTTGCCTGGGTTTAAATGTAGGACTGGTAACTTGAAAGCTTATCAAAGTGAAGTGCTCTTCACCTGGAGGAGAATATGGATGTGTCTGTCAGTTCTGAGCATGTGCTTTAAAAATTTTGATTACAATGCCTTATTTACAGGGTACACAGGTGTGGTGTACTGCAATTTAAATGCTTGTGCAAGTACTTAAGATACATTTTTGACTAATTGAATGTTTCTAATTTTGGGAAAGTGCTGAAAAATCATCCAACAAACCTCGCGTGCTGTTTGCAACTGAGTGTGAATCACAATTAACTTTTGAAACAGAAGAGAGGGCAGAATAACGAAAGAATCAGATGTGCGAGCTGCATCTTGAAATGGTCTAAAATAGCTCATTTGTAAAAAATGGTATTTTTTTGTGCTTTATTAAGCCTTTGAGCTTGCAAGATCTTGAAAAAAATCATCTAGATACGTATTAAGTTTGTTTAAGGGTCTGCATAGACTGAATATGTGTAGACTCTTTTTCTGTTAAAATTACACTGATTGTATTTTACCTCAATATGAGTTGGAAATTTTGCATGTATGAATACAAATGGTACAAGCAGAAATTATTAAACTAGAATCTTGCATAGGATTTGTTATATTTTTAATATCTAACCAGAATTTAAGTAGTGCAGCATGTTACTTTTTAAAAAAGAGACTCTGTAATTTTACAGAGTGGGATAATGAATTTAGATAATAAGGGATTCACCCCCCTCTAGAAAACTAAACAAAAATTTGATGATTGGACCTAAAGTTTGGTAAATGCAAATCTGGGTATAGTTTAAGAAAAAAAAAATGTCATAGTGTTTTTTTTTTTTTTTTTTAGTCCTTCTGAGTATATTTAGAACCATTATTTTTTCCTGGATGATATAGTTTATTTAAGCATAGGTTATAGTGTTTGTTTTATATATTACCTGAAGTCAGGCTGGATCATCTAATGCAATGAATTTTTTTTTTGATCTTCCAGTGGTAGACCTTGATGGGACCTGTCTGGCTCTGGAGATCTTTCATCATTAGCCTTTGATGATTCTCTTTGATGATCACAATAATGTGCTTTCTCCTTACTTTTGTCTTGCAGGGTGTTGAGTTTTGGGTGATGCTGAGGCAATTCCTGGGGGGTAAGGCTGTTTGCAAGGGTTCTTGGCCAAAGGTTGTAAAGATTCCTTGTGTGCAAGGGAAAGAGAAGGGTTGATACATTCCTTTTGCTGCTGCAAAGTTAAGTGGTTTATGATGTGCGAGCTTTATTTGCTTCTGCTCGGCACTGTCGTCTCCTCCTGCCTATCGTGGAGCAGATAGCTTACTGGTATGAAGCCCAGGAGCATTTCAGGGCCACCAGTGAAGGATGAGAGTTGAGTTTTTCTAGGCATTACAAACACTTGCAGCTAGATTATCTTTATTTCAAAGAACTAGGCCAAGATCCAATAAATGGATTTGTGAACAGATGGGGAAAGCATAGTGCAACTGTTACATCAGCTTAATAGACAACTGTTGTAGCGTTACACCATCTGTGTGGCTGTTGTCTCAGGTACGGGCGTTGGGTAAAGGTGGGCTTCAAGGGGACGTCATGAAGTGGCCTTCCGTCATGGTAACATTTCTGCAGATAATACAGGCACTGGGGAATGTGTTTTGAAGAAAAAAAGACTCTTGTGGTATGGAGGCAGAGATCAATGATAATACAGGGGTAGCAGAGCAAAGCCACAGAAATCTGCACTTACAAAATACTGCTTGTGTGAAGGAGACGCTCCTGCGGTGTAATAATAATAATATCTTTTATTCTTTGCTTTCACCAGTAAATTTAAATGGAGGGAAGAATTTGCAGTAGTCAAGGTACACAATAATGTTTACATTTACACTGCAGCTTGGATGTTTGGTTCGACAGAGATAAAGCTGAGGTTATGCAGTGAACAATGCTGTTTTGTGGTCTCTGAGATGGGGCTGGAAATGAAGATACAGGAACGTAGACCAGAATCTACATCTGGGATATTTTCAGTTTGAATTTAATATCTGGTGAAACTTAGAGGCAAGAACATCAGGTGGAGCTACAGCACATTTTTGGTGCGTCCAAACTCAGATGTTATTACATGGCAGTGTCTCTAACCGGTGTTTGTGAAACTGGTGAAATGCCGGTGTCTTTTGGGATCCAGCAGAGACGGGTTGTTTTTTTGTTTTTCTTCAGTGCTTCTGACATGAGGAAATGGGGTTGGAGGAGGGTAATGAGCTTTTCCTTCATCGTTTCTGTTGTCTGAGTGCTGAGGTTGGGTAATTTGATGTCTTGTCAAATGACTTCTCCCTGGATATAATTCACTTAACTTTTGGGTTTGTAGGGTAAGAGAGAAAACAAGCTTCTTCCATAAAGAGGAGCTGAAGTGGGTTTTTAGATTAAATGTCTCTGAAATTCCTCTCCTTCCCCAGCAGGAGATCTGGTTGGGCAAGTTGAACTTTAAAGGTATGACTAGAAACTGGGAGGAGCTCCAGGCATGGCTCAGCAAATAAGCCTAGGAGGGGATACGTTTCAAGATTGGCGCTGATGCTGAAACCAGCTGGCAGCTCCAGCAGGGTAATGGCAGAGGCACCAGCCAGCCCCAAAAGAGATGACTTCGGTGGCATTGATTTTTGGTGATAGCAGAAGAGCAGGAGCTGGGACAGTGTGTCAAGATTGGGAGCCTGATGGAGATACTGGTGGCCAGCTGGAGAGTGGCAATGTTTGAAAATATTTGGTTTCTAGCATGTTGACTTAATGATTTTATTTTTTTTTTAAGACTGTAGCAGCATTTGTGCCTTCTGATCTCTCTCTGGCTGTCCATGGTCATTCAGTCTTCTCTGGAGTGCAGCAGGTTGTCAGATCAAGGCATATCTTTCAGGAGCAAAGAAGGATTTAGCAGGTTTGTGAGCATCAGTGCTGCAGGTTGTGACTCAGACAGGAGAGGCTGCGGTGATATGTTTTTATCTGCTGCAATTTCACTGAGCATCCTTTGTCAGACCTCAAACTAGGCTCTGCCCTTATCTCTGATCAGCAGCCAGGAAATCACTTTCCATATTTTTACATATCTCACACAGAAGGGCAATGCTAATCTCCTCCTTTGAAGAAACAGTGTTTCCCATATCAAATTAACTGTGTCAGTCATTCAAATTGTTTTTTTTCTGAAGCAAGACAGCTCTTCAGCGTCAATTCATCCGTACCGTGGAAAGTGGGATGAAAACAGAAGCTATTAAATGTAGAGGGTGATTATCATTCCTCTCTGACCTCTGTGCCATGGCAAAATTGTCATAGCAGTGCAGAGTGACCTTGAAATACCTTATTCTCTTTGGAGGAAAACCCTGATGAAGGCAATGCAGAGGATGGCTTTGCAAGCAGTGGAATAGCGGCATGTTGCCGTGAGAATGCAAGCAAAGAGCATCCTCAACCAAAGCCATCAGATTTTGTAGGGATTTCATGTCTGTGTGCGCCTCTGTTGCAGAGTATGGCTGTAAATGGCATTATTGTGGGGAATTTTGAACTCTTGCTTTCCAGATTGAGTGTTTATATCAGCTGGGGTTGTAGCAAACTAGTGGAGGTACCTTCACCTGCACTTTGTGCAGCTTTTAGCTTGATGGGAATTGTGTGAGTGCTCTTTGCTGGAACCGTTGAGGAGTGTCCCCGTTGAGGCTGGGACCTTTCTTCAGATCCTGTGTCCCCACCACCGCCCGAGGAGGAGGACAGGAGCTGGGCGGCTTCTTGAAAAAGGGGAGTTGCACCATCCCAAAGCTCTTACCAAGTAATAGAAGTCACAGGGTAGAGCTGTCTTCAAGCTGATGCAGAAACTAGTGCAATAGCACCATGAAGGAGTAACTGAAAAAGCATTAGGTTGAACAAGCAGTGACTTTGCACCCTTAGTTGTAGAGTTAAGGTGATCGATGCTTATAAATACTTAAAGGGTGGGTGTCAGGAGGATGGGGCCAGGCCCTTTTCAGTGGTGCCCAGTGACAGGACAAGAGGTAGTGGCCACAAACTTGAGCATAGGAAGTTCCATCTGAACATGAGGAGGAACTTTGAGGGTGGCAGAGCACTGGAACAGGCTGCCCAGAGAGGTGGTGGAGTCTCTGTCTCTGGAGACATTCAAATCCTGCCTGGACGCGTTCCTGTGCAACCTGCTGTAGGTGACCCTGCTCTGGCAGGGGGGTTGGACTAGATGATCTCCAGAGGTCCCATCCAACCCCCGAGATATGACACTTCTAGTGTGGTGGCAGCAGTGACTTTTGCATGAGTTTACTCATCTTGAGGACTCTCTTATCTCAGTTGCAGTGGAGGCTTTGGATTTGAGAGGGAGTCTCTCTACATCTCTACATATCCAGAGTAGTTCATGGTCTTTGGTTAGGCACCTATTGCTACATAGGTTAAATCCTTATCAAACTCGATTTTGCAGTAATGTCACTACCTTCATCGGTGTGAGATCTGGCATATAATTATCTCTTCCCAGCTGTACCTGTGGTGTGGCATCTAGCTGGCAGAAGAGGGAATTTAGCTGTTGCACGTTAGAAATCCATGAAACAGATGCATAGATTTTGTTTATCTGGTTCTCTCATCCCCTGTGTGGCTGGTCACTCTTCTATGCCTATAAATTAAGGCATTTGCTTATAACAAAGCCTAGAAGGATATATATTTTTTAACCTCAGTGCATTTATGGAGAAAATGAACAAAGCTAAATTGTTAATCAATTTAGGCTAGCACGCCGTTGTTCTGGTAATAGGCTGTAACAGCCCTTTCTTTATTGGCTTCAACTTCAAATTTACCCGAAACAATGGCTTGTAATTGTGGTGTGCTTGAGGCAGCACAGCAGCACTTGGAAAGGAAAGGGGAGAGAAGAGGAAAACTCATTGTTTGCATCAGTCTCTAGATCTAGCAACTTCAAAATTAGGATGAGCAACTGGGTTTCGGGTTTGTTTGGTGTTTTTTTTGTCTTCTCTTTTTTGTGGGTTTGTTTTTTTGTTGTGGTTTTTTTTTTTTTTGAGTGGAAGGGCTGTGCTAAAACTTTCCAAACAATATACTGATAAGTCTTCTGTGTCATAAGTGTCATGGCAGTCTTACTGAAAACAATACAAACCGATTTTTAGATCCACTGATAACCTCTTAGATGTTAAGGTTTAATGTATTTTATAAACCAAACCAGCCTGCTTACCTTTTCTGGTGAGCGATGAAGAAAAGGCAGTCTGCATTTTCTCTTTTGTACTACTTCTGTTGAAAATAAGTATATTCAACACTCTGTTGCCATCATATAGTGTACCTTTAATGTTGAAATGCTTTGGAAGTAAGTGCTGCAAAATGATTTAGTCCTAAGTTAGAAGCTACTCTTGACTTTGACATTTTGTACTCGGCTATTAGCAAGAGGATTGCCTTAGATTTATTAGATGGTAATTAGATAACATTTTTGATTCCGTGCCTAGTTGTGCAGTTCGTGTCTCTGTAGGAACTCTGTCAGTGTATACTAATTTGTATTTGAAAAATATCCACTGATAGTATTACTTGTGTTATTATTAAAAACACATGGATTTATCTGGTATGCTTCAGTATGAAAATTTGGCTTTTTACCCAGGGGATGCCATTGCTTGCTGGCTGATTTTCTTGTGTTGGTGTTGTGCTTTTTAGGGGCTCCCAGAACTAGAGGGGAGTAGCTAAATACACAGAATTCTTTTACATAAAGTATTTCTTTTTGAAGCAGGCTCTCTTTTGTGAGATCTTCATCCTTTTCATTGCTTCCCTTTTGTCTTTGTCTTACAGAAAACTGAAATAGGCAGCACTCAAGGTTGGAGCCCTTTGAATACGCATGCCATAGATTCAGCTCCCTAACTCCTTTTTTTCCCTTCGATTCTTAAATACTGCAGTCCACTTGAAAATCCATGAAAAATTTACCCCAGCTGTACACAACACTGTTGCCACCTGGTAAAGTTTGAAACAAGCTTTGAGTGGTGTTTGTATGCACATGAGTATACGTATATATTTTTAAATCTGAGTTTTGTAAACAGATTGGTGCAATTGTTTTTCCACCCTGGAGGTTTTAAAGTCAATATTGTAGCTTTATAGGTGCTAACTGCTTTACCTATGCTTTGTGTATGTTTTTCCACCTGGGTGTATGTGTGTTTATGCATCACAGAGAATACTTAAAGGCCTTGCTTTTTTGTTTTCTTAGGGTGTAGCAGCTGCTCCTTGCAGAGCTGTAACACCCAAGTAGTACAGAAGTGCTTCTTGTACAGTAGCATCATGTACTACCAAGTTAGCAAAGAAAATGGGAATCGGTCCCTTTCCATACTTTACGGAGTCTGATTTTTGTGTCTGAGTGATAAAATTATAAATATGCACAAAGCATTTAGTAGGGCAAAAGACCTCGGAGCCTGGTGGTGTTGGTAGCAGGTCACCCAGGAATAGGTGTCTTCTAGTGTACGTGGTGAGAGTAGTTCTAGCGTGTAGCCCCGTGTGTGTTAGGGAAATGCCCTGCATTGAAGTATTTCATTCCTGGATTGTTTTTCCTCCTCTAGTTACTCATGTATTCCCTTCCTGAGCCTTTGCTCCCAGACGAAGCCAAAACATTGTGTAGGACATGTCCTACTTATCAGCGCTCACAGTACTGAGCAAGGCACCGTCACGTACAGTGCAAACGGGACCGGCTTGGAAGGGACAAGGGATTTTGTTTGCTTTTTTTAACTAGAGCTGGGAGATCACTTTAACTTTTTATATTGAATGTAAAGATAAAATTCCATCTTCAGTTTGCTTTTAGTGCTTAGTATTTATTTCTGTCTGTCTTAGAGCATGTCCCTGCCAGTGTTTATAGAGTAACGCAGATCTGCTAATGCCCTGCCCGTGCCAGGCAGTACATGGGATATGAACTTGGTTCCTATTTCTTTTGGTTTCAGAGACATCAACACTGATTTTTTATTTTTTTTTTTTAATATCCTGTATTTGTTCGTAATGGCAGCAGCTTCTGAAGCTTAGTAAGGAATCTGAGTAACTTACAGATAAGTATTTAACTAATGGTGTATCAGAGAAATTTGACTTTGCTTATTTTTCTTAGAACTAAATCCTGTGTTTTGATTTTCCATTGCTGAAATATGATTAGATTATGTTGATGTTGAAATGCTCCTCTTTCTCTCCTCCCCCCCAACCCCCCCCCCCCCCCCCCCCACGGCCCCGAGATGTGACATGGCTGGGGCAACATTACTAACAGGATTAATATTTTTTTTCCATCACTCTTGATAGCATTTCTGTGGTGAATGATTTAGTAATTGTTTCCAGAAAAAAATGTTCAAAGCATTTTCTGAGCAGAGGCTCTTTGAGAGCTTGGCAGATTGCATATGGTTGTTTTTAGCTTGTGAGACTTGCTCAGGTTTCCAGAGTCTGTTTACTCTTGGTTGCATGCAAAGTGCCGTCGGCGTTGTATCACTGATATAGTTTGATTCGTAGCTTTTCCACAGATATTATTTTCAAAAGGATGAATTTTTAAACAAAAAGTCTAGATGTTATTACCTACAACTTGGAATTTGCATCTGTTTTTGCAAATTCCTGGTCAGTAGATAAGTAATTTGAATTTTCAAAGATGTCAAAGCCTTAAAATATATATGCATGTGTGATTATGTTTATTTATCTACATTTCTATCTACATCTGTCTGTGTCTGCATAGAAGGTACAGATGCTTCCTGTAAAAAAGGAACTCCTAAAAATTGTTGTTTCTTCGCTTGCTTAAATGTAGATCTCATGCAGAACTTCAGTAACTGGTTTTTAAATTTTTTAAGCTAATTTTCTGAGGTTGAAAAGTATTATAATAAATTAATATGGAGGAAGAAGAAGGTAGTTTTCAAAATCTGTGTTTTCTGCCTCTTTAACTTGGATCAGAGATGAACCTTGAAAGATTCTGGAAAACCATTTTGACTCAGTCAAAATGTTTTAAAAAGATTAGATAATAACATTAACAGATCACTAGGAAAAGACACAGCAAAGGGTTCCAAGATACCGGTTTTAGGAACTTCTGATCTTACTTCCTTCTCTTTTCTGCCAAATTTGATTTTAAAGAGTGTTTTTGTTTTAATGAAACTGTGTTTTAAGTAGGACAATTTAATTTTGCCAGAAGGCTGTGATTTGGACCAGCCGTGTGCCGATGATGGAATAACCTCCCTAGGTAGGAATCCTGTTTCAGGTGCCAGTACATGCTCTGCCAAAACGTGGTGTTTGGGCATCTTTGGATACTGCATCCATTTGATGTCATCCTTCCCTGGTAATTTTATTTTCAGCTGTTTCTGTTATACTTCAGCTGTTTGTTAAAACCAATCTGGAATATTTGGACTAATGCATATGAGATGGGAGAGTGTATCCCAACAGTGTGGTTCTGGCTTTTGTCTTCAGCCCATGCGTGCTCCTACCAGTCTCTCTGCTAAGGCAGAAGATGCGGAATCTCAGTAACTGTTTTTTGGAAGCCCGAGTGATGTATCAGATCTGCTGCCCCAAACTCCTGCTAGATCCGTCTCCCTCAGCCTTGATGGAGCGTGATTGTCTTCTCTGTTGTCCGTGGTCTTTGAAGAAAACATACCTTGTTAAAATCTATGGAAAGGAGAAGTTACAGCTGCAGCCATTGTTACCTTCGTTTTCTCTTACAGTGTGGGTGTGTTTGGTTGTCACGTTTCAACTAGGAGTAATGGAAATGTGAAAGCAAGTTTGGCATGGCTTTGCTCACTCTTTCCAGTACCTGTATTCATGCTCATTACAAGTAATTACAAGTTACTAGTAATTACAAATTACTATCAATTTCGTTCATACAACAACAAAGGGTTAAGCATAGTTCTGAAATCTGTTGTGAACTTTTAATCAAAACTCCCTTACGAGTTCCAGACTGGGTTTGCTACCTGTTTGGACATCCCTACAAGCAGTGTCAAGACAAATACAGTTGTCTAGAATTTTAACTGTACAATGTTTTGCAGATGTTGACAAAAATGAGTCCTTTGTTGGCATTGTTCCCTTCTCTCTTTCAGTAGCATCTTGAATTTTTAATGGTTTTAAGCGCTGGTGTTCATTGAGTAACCTGGGATGAATGATTCCAACTGTACTTTCTGCTTTTACCTCCTTTTCCAGAGTCTTTTGCTACTGTCAATTTGTCACCTCCTGTTATAGGTGCAGAAGGGAAGGGATGTTCATGGGGTAGTCCTAGCACCATCCCGGCGGTGGGGACCACTCAACTCTTTGGCTTCGATCGTTTAATGTGGGATGACATGGGAATAGGAACATGCTACCGAAGGTGGGGGATGCCTGGAATAGCCACGGTCTGATGTTATCCGGAGTTGTGCAGCCCTAGATAACATGAGGAATTAAGGTCGTCTTTGGCACTAGAGGGTTATGGGGATCAGTCCTTCATTCAGAAGGCCGTAAAGGACTTTGTGAAGAGTCCGATACAGAATGGGCAAGATGTTGCGCCATGGAGTGCATCTAAACTTTTTCCAAGAATTGTGTGGTTTGTATAAATAGTTTAGGAATAACTTCAGCTTTTCTGTTAGGGAATTCCTTTTGCTGGCTGCATGGTATTGGTCTGTGTATTAGTCTTTGTTTGTGGAGGAAGGTTGTTTTTTTTTTTTTTTTTTTTTTTTCTTAGGATGCTGCTTTGAAACAATACTATCAATCTGATAGAGAAACCGTCAAGCTCAACTCATTCTTTAAGGACAGTTATCAGAAAGCATGTACAGAGTTTAACAGGAGAATCCCGATTGCCTGATTGTTTTTTGTTGTTGTTGTTGCATTGTTGTTGGTTTGTTTGTAGTGGCTCTTAAGTAAATGATAATTTAAAGATAGATCTTCTAAATTTCCGAAATCCTTTATGAATGTTTACTACCATCAGAGACTAATGCTTGTCTTTATTTTTTATTTACAGGCTCACTGGACCTTCAGGGTATGTAACGGATGGGCCTGGAAATTACAAATACAAAACAAAATGCACCTGGCTCATTGAAGGAAGGTGAGTGTAGTAAGCATCATGTGGTTTTGTGTTGCTTATTGTGACTTTTAGGTGAGGTTTATCTTCACTGAGTATTTTTAGATCTTATGATTCTTTTTTGTTATTCTAAAAACTAGATAGGGCAGCACTTAGTTATTCTTGGTAAATAAGTTTTTGGGGTTATGTGCAATTGAGCCCTCCAAACTGACTTCTGAATCACAAGTTTGCTGTGTAAAATAACATTCACATTGGAACTGTGTGTGGAAAATGGGATAAATGCATCTGTGTAAATAAATTAAGAACTAAAAATTATTTAACTGTTACTGTAGTGGGCCATTCAGATTCACTGTGTATGGGGCTTTTGGGCAGTATGACAAAAATAGAGCAAACTCTATTAAAGCCCTTATTCCTGAAGAATCAGTTTCTGTAACGATGCACTTCAGATGTTTATTTACCCACTAGGCCATGAAGAGTTCAGAGGGACCGTTGACCATTTTTACAAAGGTCTTCTAAACTGCAAGAAGTCTCTTAAACCTCTTCCCCTCACTTCTCTGCCCTTCCTGTATTTGATCTTTATATTGCCTATAGTGATTTTGGGAGTAGCCTATTTAGCGCGTATCCTCTGACTGTCATCTGATCAATGGTGCTGCAGTTCGGAGCCTCTGACTTGTTGAAATATGTTTTTCATAGCAGCAGCCTGATGCCAGGACTGTAAAATCAATTTGTATAGTCTGTGAAACTTTGCACGGTCAGTTACGATGCTGTGTGTTAACAGCTATGTGTTAAGTCACATTCCGTGCTGTTCCCTGAACCTGTAAGTAGAGAGGTAGGTGAATAGGAACCAGTCATGAGAGAGCATGAATGATTTCACTTGCGTGGAACGCCTGTAAGCTGAGGTCTCTTGGCATCTTGGAGGATCAGAAATTACTAAAAGCCCAGGGTACACTTTTTTCTTCAGTCTTCTCTCTGTGTCTGGGAGGTCCGATGGGTGGAGGGGAATTGGTATTCGCTTCATCTACTTCAGACATTTATTTTGGATGAGTAACTTAAATACCCAAGCTCCCAAAATATTCAAAGGTAAGGGCTAAGCTGCTCCAGAGAGCCACCTAGAACACTGAAACTGGGAGCCTACCACTCACTATTAACTACATAAGGAGCCCAGTTCTTTAATGTGGTTAAGATCAAAGTTAGATGCCGTAAGTGGCAACACCTCTTAATTTTTGTAGGTAGTAAAAATAAAACTGTGGCCGGTTTGGAATTACAAATAATTAAATAATGTTTTGCAAGAATGTTATTACAGACAAACCAGCCTCAGCAATTCCAGTACAGCCAGCTTAACCCTCATAACTTCTTTTTCTAAAAGATAAAGTGATTCATGTTTTTATCAGATGTGAAGTGTTGCTCACGGGTCCCCGATAATGTCACCATAACTGCTCCTTCAGCCTTTGTTTGCTAGTACTGAGAGGCTTCCTAGAGAACTATCACTTCCTGGGGTTTGAAGTGAGATCTTACTTGCTGTAAAGAGGTGTACAAAAATGTTCCTCCTTCTTTCGTAGCCAGGTATTTAAGTCGGCATCCTTTTCCTGCTTCTGATTGTTTGTACCCTGCTGTCAGAGGATGGTGGTAAACAGAAAGGAGATAATCACACCGATTAAAACAGCTGAAATATGCACCCTTGTGAAAATAGCCCGAGCTCTCTGCCAAATGTGAAATTCCCAGAGAGATCTGGACTTGGAAAACAGCTTCTGCAAAGCTGTTAAATTCTGCTGAGTGCCCTCACCTCAGTGCTAGTGTACTGGTATTTCCAGGGCTTTTGAGGGAAGCAAGTAAAGGCACAATCCAAATGTGCAACTGAAGACAGTAGATAAATTCAGATGTAAAATAAGCCATGTGTTCCTTACTGTACTCCTTTTTGCATCGTTCCTGGCTCTTCTTGGCTGGTGTCTGTCCTGTGTCCTCATCCCAAGGGTGTCCTTTTCATTTTTCCCCAGGAGCACAAGGCAAGGCAGATGAGATAAAGACAGTCTGAGGCAGAACCGGTAGCCATGTGCCTTGTGATTCTGTGAATGAGTGCTGTCTTTTAATGAGTTGTTAGCTGTAGAAAAGATAATATCTTTCTTTTTGTTCTCGGTGTAAAGCTTTTATTGATTAAGTATTTCTTTCTGCTCTACAGCTGTCAGACAGTTAAAATAGAAGACAGCCCCCTACAATTTCATAGGCTGCTCAGTTTTGAAATGCTGAGTACTATTTGTACACTTTCTTTAAGCAAGACATCCTGGAGTTACACCTGCTGCTCTTTTTTCAAAGGCCTGGAGTAGATCATTGTGCCTATCAAAAAATATTCTTTTGCAGAATAACTCCCTAAAGAATTCCCTTTCTGTGGGAGAGAAGGACTCTATGGCAAGCGGACATTTTACTAATTTATTTGATTAGGATGAACAAGGGTTTCATCTGAACCCAAGGGCATTGCTGTTGAAGAGATCCTAATCACTTGCATCCATCCTTTCAACAGCCACAGCTGTAGGTAGGAAAATGCAGTGCTGCTATATATCCACAAGTCACAGAATCACAGAATCTTCATGGTTGGAAAGGACCCTTAAGATCACCGAGTCCAATCAAACAACCTACAATCTCTGCCACTAGAGCATGCCCTGAAGTGCCACATCTAGACGTTTCTTAAACACCTCCAGGGATGGTGACTCAACCACCTCCCTGGGCAGGCTGTTCCAGTGCCTGACCACTCTTTCAGTAAAGTAATTCTTCCTAATCTCTAATCCAAACCTCCCCTGCCACAATTCCAGACCATTTCCTCTGGTCCTGTCATTATTCACCTGGGAGAAGAGGCCAACACCCACCTCTCTACCACCTCCTTTCAGGTAGTTGTAGAGGGCAATGAGGTCTCCCCTCAGCCTCCTCTTCTCCAAGCTAAACATGCCCAGCTCCCTCAGCTTCTCCTCATATGACCTGGTCTCCAGACCCCTCACCAGCCTGGTAGCTCTCCTCTGCACACGCTCCAGCACTTCAATGTCCCTCTTGTACAGAGGGGCCCAGAACTGAACACAGCACTCGAGGTGAGGCCTCACCAGTGCCGAGTACAGAGGCACGATCACTTCCCTGCTCCTGCTGGCCACGCTATTCCTGACACAAGCCAGAATGCTGTTCGCCTTCTTGGCCACCTGGGCACACTGCTGGCTCACGTTAAGCTGGCCGTCCACCAGCACCCCCAGGTCCTTTTCTGCTGGGCAGCTTTCCGGCCACTCTTCCCCAAGCCTCTAGCGTTGCTTAGGGTTGTTGTGACCGAAATGCAGGACCCGGCACTTGGCCTTATTAAACCTCATACAGTTGGCCTTGGCCCATCGATCCAGCCTGTCCAGGTCCCTCTGTAGAGCCTTCCTACCCTCAAGCAGAACAACACTCCCACCTAGTTTGGTGTCGTCTGCAAACTTACTGAGGGTGCACTCAATCCCCTCATCCAGATCATTGATAAAGATATTAAAGAAAACTGGCCCCAAAACTGAGCCCTGAGGGACACGACTGGTGACCGGCCGCCAAGAGGATTTCACCCCATTAATCACAACCCTCTGGGCACGGCCAGCCAGCCAGTTTTTAACCCAGCGAAGACTACACTTGTCTATGCCATGATTCGCCAGCTTCTCCAGGAGAATGCTGTGGGGGCTGATGGGATGCACCCGAGAGTGCTGAGGGAGCTGGTGGATGTCATTGCTGGTCTGCTCTCCATCATCTTTGAAAGGTCCTGGAGAACAGGCGAGGTGCCTGAGGACTGGAGGAAAGCCAGTGTTGCTCCAGTCTTCACAAAGGGCAAGAAGGAGGACCTGGTGAACTACAGGCCGGTCAGCCTCGCCTCCATCCCTGGAAAGATGATGGAACAACTCGTTCTGGGCATCATCTCAAGGCACGTGGAGGACAAGAAAGCTATCAGAAGTACTCAACAGGGATTCTCCAAGGGGAAATCATGTCTGACTAATCCAATAGCCTTCTATGATGGCATGACTGGATGGATAGATGAGGGGAGAGCGGTGAATGTTGTCTACCTTGACTTCAGCAAGGTGTTCAATGCAGTCTCCCACAGCATCCTCATAGGGAAGCTTAGGAAGTGTGGGTTGGATGAATAGACAGCGGGGTAGACTGAAAACTGGTTGAAAGACAGAGCTCAGAGGGTCATGATTAGGGGCACAGAATCTAGTTGGAGGTCAGTGACGAGTGGTGTTCCCCAGGGGTCAGTACTGGGTCCAGTCCTCTTCAATATATTCATCAATGACCTGGATGAGGGGATAGAGTGCACCCTCAGCAAGTTTGCTGATGACACAAAGCTGGGGGGGGGCGTGGCTGACACACCATAAGGCAGTGCTGCCATGCAGAGAGACCAAGACAGGCTGGAGAGTTAGATGGAGAGGAACCTTATGAAATTCAACAAGGGCAAGTGTAGGGTGCTGCACCAGGGGAGGAATAACCCCATGCACCAGTCCAGGTTGGGGGCTGACCTGCTGGAGAGCAGCTCTGTGGAAAGAGACCTGGGAGTCCTGGTGGACAACAGGATGACCATGAGCCAGCAATGTGCCCTTGTGGCCAAGAAGGCCAGTGGCATCCTGGCGTGCATCGAGTGTGGCCAGCAGGTCGAGGGAGGTCATCCTCCCCCTCTACTCTGCCTTGGTGAGGCCGCACCTGGAGTACTGTGTCCAGTTCTGGGCTCCCTGGTTCAAGAAGGATGGGGAACTGCTGGAGAGGCTGCAGCAAAGGGCTACCAAGATGATTAGGGGACTGGAACACCTCTCTTATGAAGAAAAGATGAAGGAATTGGGGCTCTTCATTCTGGAAAAAAGATGGCTGAGGGGGGATCTTATCAACACTTATAAATACTTAAAGGATGGGTGTCAGGAGGATGGGGCCAGGCTCTTTTCAGTGGTGCCCAGTGACAGGACAAGAGGTAATGGGCACAAACTTGAGCATAGGAAGTTCCACCTAAGCATGAGGAGGAACTTCTTTCCTTTGAGGGTGGCAGAGCACTGGAACAGGCTGCCCAGAGAGGTGGTGGAGTCTCCATCTCTGGAGACATTCAAATCCTGCCTGGACGCGTTCCTGTGCAACCTGCTGTAGGTGACCCTGCTCTGGCAGGGGGGTTGAGCTAGATGATCTCTAGAGGTCCTTTCCCCTACCATTCTGTGCTATAGATTCACTTCCTTTTTATCTCGGGGTCAGAGCACAACACTAGTGGTGTTTTCACCCTCCTTGAGCTGAGCCCTAAATTAGATATCTGCTGTGGCTTCTGTGTGATTCTCTTTAGATGTGTCTTTGTATATTAGCCATGAAACTAATGGTATCTAAATATATGTTAGTTGATTATGGCTTAGGGGGCCTCTTCTGTGTATGGAGTGAAGGAAATGCTGATGTGTTTTGGTGTCTGAACGACTGTTACCATCCCCACATCAACTAAATAAAACCTTTATCCTGCTGATACATCCCAGAAGATCAGGCCCCTTGATGGTCTTCTCTTAACTTAGTATGTCAACAGACAAGACTCTTAACTTAGTATGTCAACAGCCTAGACTCTTCTTGACCTGGCCAGTGGTGTTAACATTGGGGTCTGCTGGGCCCACTGCCTTCAGGTGGAAGGCAGCAAGTCTTTTCCCAGGAATTCCAGCTTGTTCATTGTCAACTGGTCCCAGTATTTTTTGTAATGCAACTTCAGAAGAAAGTCAAGCAACCTGGTTAGTGTTTGTAAGGAATGGGGGGCAGTGAGTGGTTACTGCATCTTGACAGTCCAATAATAATCAAAGGCCTGCCTTTTGGAAAAAGGTAAAGCCGCAGGGCCTCCCATCCTGTAGAAGTCGGGTCTCCTCTGCATTCTCTTGATGTGTTTTCTCCAGCTCACAGGAAGTGGTGAGCAAGACTTTAGTTAGGATCCACTGAGGCATATTTCCAGTTTCCAGTTTGGAGGGAGTTCCCTCAGGAGGGCCATCTTGCAGTACTGCAGAAGTAATAAAGTAATAGAAGAAGGATTTCTGCCAGCTTCTGGGCAAATAAATAATCTCAGGCCATTGTAATCATATCAATCTGCAGAAAATCCCTTAAACAAGAAAAAGAGCTCTGGTTAGTTCCCTCATGGTGGCTGTGATTCTTCATAGAATCATTTAGGTTGGAAAAGACTTTTAAGATCATTGAGTCCAACTGTAAACCTAACACACTGCCAATTCCACCACTAAACTGTGTCTTTAAGTGCCACATCTACACATGAATGTATTGTCCATGTAGATTTTCCATGCTTACCCCGGCAAAGCCCTGTCATCAGGGGAGTCAGTACTGGTAAAGAGCAGAGGGCTGGCAGCGCCTACTCTTCAGTTTCTGACGTTGGTGGTGGGCAAAGGTTTAAGGACACAGTTTTCTGACCATAAAGAATCTGTTGTTTAATACCAGGGGAGTGTGCACACAAAAAGAGAATGCCACAGAATGTTTGGTGCATCTGCAGTTACACTGAGTCACTCAGTTTTAGTTTTGTTTAGAGGAGAGCTTCACACCGGAGGAGTTTGTTGGAGGGACTTTGTCATGTCTGTCAAGTGGCTAATTACAAATCTCTTATTTATTATCATTTTTTTTACAGGCCAAACACAATCCTCAGGCTTCGATTCAATCACTTTGCCACAGAGTGCAGTTGGGACCACTTGTATGTGTATGATGGAGATTCAATTTATGCTCCCTTACTGGCAGCTTTTAGGTAAGTTCCCCTTGGTAAGGATCTAACTGTACGCAATGATATTTCTTTAACTTGGAAGCTGAATCAAATGTGGCTTCTAGCAGTATAAATATGTTCCAGTAATCTAAATATATAATACTGCAAATACAGCAAGTGTCCTTTTGTGCAGTCATCATCAGCATAAACAATTAAGGAGTTGTTTTTGCTTTTACAATGAACAAATCATGTTACTACGCTATAGCGTGTAAGTATTATGTTTTCATTTCCAAATCCTGATTATTTGAGAGACAAAAAATTATTGTCATCTGGTTGAGCTTGAGATGATTCAGTATGCAGGCTCCTTCTAAAGTTGAAAACTGCCCCATTTATCAATTTTGAACATGACTTAAGTTTGACTCATAGTATGTCAATGCTGACAGAAAATTAATCTACATTGCAGACACACAGGTCTCACAGAACTATGTATATCCTTACGTACCTTAAACTTTAAATTCTTAAACTCTTTGGAACATGTTCAGAAACAACAATGATGGGTCAGACAACCTTGTATAAACGTGTAAAAATATGTGTTCTTCTGATGAATGACTGGTATTTGGCTCATCTGTCTGTGGTGAGAGACCAATTTGTGGATGTTGGTTACCCATCGACATTTCACGAAGAGACCTAAATATAACTTGTGCGTTTATGTACTTTAGTCTTGCAGTGACAAGCACCACCTTATGTTTTCTGTTCTTTTAGCTGAAATCAGAAAAATAATCCCAAGTTGCGTATGGAAAAACTAATGGTTCCCTTTGGACTCTGCTTGTTCCAAGTGGCTGATTAACTATTTCCAGAATTAACCTTCTGCTGTGCTTCCTTTCATTTGTGAAATGAAGTTCTAAAAATACTTCATGTTTATTCTAAAAAATCCTTGTAATCTCTATGAGGGAAGATCAGCATAGGAACAAAAAGTTGATTAAAATAAAATTTAAAACAGCAACATGGTGATTTTGGGTCTTCAACTGAAAATGCAGAGTGGTTTTGTAATGAAAGAATGCTTTGTGTAAACCTTCAGGCTAACCTGAGGTCAAAACAGGACACACAAACGAATTGTTATTTTATTCTTACCCCATTTGAAGAAGAAGCAACCTTCTCTCTTCTAAAACTGCTCCCCAAAAAAACCTGGAAATGCTCTCCTGGTATTTTGCACTGAATTGATATGCAGGAAGAGGGGAAAAAATGTCATCTTGACTCATAGTCATTTTGTTCTAATCGAGCTAATTTTTAACACGCTGTTGAAAAGGTGAAATGATCATGATTTGTGCCTGCAGTTTCTCGTGTGTTTCCCAAAAATTAATAGGCTTTCCAAATTGAGGTTATAAGTAGTTCACAGCATTAACAATTATGGTTCAGACTTTAAAATCATCTGTAAATCACTAGGAAGTCTGTGCCTGAGGAGAAGCAAGCGTGAGCTTAATACAATAACATTTTTGAGGTAGGAAAAAAATTCAATTATTTTTTTAAATTGCTTCTTTAGATGACATTTGAATTTCATCTTCATTAGTAGTGAGCTGTGTTGTTCAGTAAACCAAGTTCAGGAAATAGCAGATGCTTCTAATTTTGATGAAGTGCAAAAAAGCATCTGTTGAAAAATACCTTTTTCTGATACAAAAATAAATGCACTAGAATTTTTCAAGAGCAGTGTTGATATTTTATCTCTCTTCTTGGATTATGTTATATTTTAATATTAACCATAACCATATTTCACTGTTCACCATTTTTGCACCGTTCCAGGGGATTTGCAAGATTGAGCTTTGTAGAGCAGGACACTGTAAAGTTTTGGAGTTTCTTGATAAACACTGTAAATTCCTCCTTCTCTAAACTTGGGGTTTGTTACCTCCCTGGCTTTTTACAGTAGTTGCCTGAGCCCTCGCTTCTTCACTTGCTCTCATGTTTTTTTCTTGACCTTCTGCTGCTCACGTATGTGTGTTTACAGTATGGTATTTACACTGAATATAAAGTGATCTTGGAAATCCTCAGTACTGGACTATGGAGAAACTTTAAATTGGTTTTATCAATTTTTAACTGTGATAAATATTTGCATAATGCAAAGATTTACACAGCGCAAATGTCTGCATAAACTGTTTACTAAACTCATTGTAGTCCGAGTGTCCCCAGGGCTGTCCAGTCCTGTACATTAAGCTTTTTTGTTTTCTATTAAGCAGGGTTAAAAATATCTTTGCTGGTTTATATGTGTGATCACAGGCAACGTGAGACTCTAAATCTGTTGCTTCAAAAATGCAATAAAAACATGGAGGAAACAGAAATCCAGCATGTTCATCTGCACAGTGAAGAAATCTGAAGCAGATAAACTCCACTCATCATCTGTGAATTTTGTTGGTTCTGTTTTTACCTCTACTCCATGTTAAACATTTACTGGATCTGCTTTTGCACCTTTATTTTCATTTTGCGCGGGTCGGCAGGTGGCATTTTCCTCTTCAAAAATGGTAATTTTTTTGCAAGACCTTTGGCCGTGGCTCTGCACTTAGTGCTGGGGGGGTGGGACCACTGAGAAGCACCTCGTGGTTGCTGTCAGGCACCCGATGAATGGTGGTGGTGGCAGCACTGACTGATGGCAGTGGCTGCCCCACGGTCACTTGCTGAGCTGGCCGCTCTGTGGTGCCTCCGTGTGAGCTCCCGCACCCTCAGAAAACAGGAGCAGCTCACCTTCCTTTCGTTACTCGCAGGTGGATATGCACCCAAATTTGAGTCTAGGCACAGAATGTGGGGTGAGTTGGGTTGGAAGGGACCCTGGTCTGATCCCTCACTCAAAGCAAGGCCAGCTTCAGAGTGGGGTCAGGCCCTTGCCCAGCCAAGTTGTGAATTTCTCCTAAGGATGGAGATCTCATTGTTCCTCTGGGCCAGTGGTCCAATGCTTGGCCAACCTCATATTAAAAAAAAAAAAAATAAAAAAATTATACTAGTATCTAATGAGAATTTCCTTTGCTGAAACCTGTGTCTGTTGTCTCATGTCCTTTTTCTGCAAACCTCTGGTCTTATCTCCTGTGTAATCTCTCCTTAGGCAGTTGAAGGCAGCAATTAGATTTCACCCCATCTTCAGCTGTCTGTCCTCCAGGCTAAACAAACCTTGCTCTTTCTGCTTCTCCTCATAGGTCATATGGCTGTCCCTCTTCTGTTTTTTTTCCTTCTATTCCTTCAATTCTTTGTCAGAAGTTGTAACCCCACATTGCTGCCATGGGCACATGCAAAGGCTCTCTCTTTCTTCTGCTTTGTCCTCCGTGCCCTTCTTGAACTAACCCACAAACACTGCTTACCCCTCACCATCGACTTGTCTGATATTGCTTAGAGCAAATGATCAGCTGGTAACAGCAGGGGGGTTGCTAACGAGGATTAATTACACTGGGAAAGGCACAAAGCATGTTGAGTTGGTACTATTTGTGTTTCGAGAGTATCCAGTGGAGCTAATCATCTTAGAGCTGATCTTATATAGACGTATAGGAAGAAGTGGTCCTTGCCTCTGGCACATACAGGCAGAGAATGAACTGAGGGTGGATGGACGTGCTCTGCCTAAAGATTGGCCATAGATGTGGTAGATGTCCCACTCCTGGAAACGTTCCAGGTCAGGTTGGACGGGGCTCTGAGCAACCTGGTCTAGTTGAAGATGTCCCTGCCCATTGCACGGGGGTTGGACTAGATGACCTTTAAAGGTCCCTTCCAACCCAACAGATTCTGTGATTCTATGAGAGAAGACAAAGGGACTGTTTAATGCTTCAGTTTTATTGCTCTGTTTGCTTCAAAGCATGTGTTGCATGACCTTTGTTCATGTGCATAATCAGGTTTTTGCCTGTCAATGTTCTTGCCTTCCTCTGATGGAGCTGGCACTCAGCACATAATCAGTCATCACTTCCCAAATCAGTTCTTATTCTGTGTCCTGAGATACGGGCTAGGGGATATATTATATTATGACCCTGTGCTGGACTGTGTTGTGATACGGTCATCATGTACACACTCAGTTCATGGAGCAGTCCAGTTGACTTTTTGTTCTACCAGGCTGTTGTCTAAGTATTTATTATTTTGGTCTATTTGTTTTCTTTGTATCCACGATAACTTTTAGAGCACTGATTTAAAATAAATAAATAAATAAAAAATCAGTGTAAGGTGAGGAGCAAATGTATTTGGGATTTTGCTGGAAATGTACCTGCTGAATGATGTTCCCTTGTTTACATTTACTGGTGAGCCAACTGATCCTTTGAAGGCATGAGAATTGATTAATCAAAATGTCTTTGTGGTGGAAAGTCAGATTTCTTAGAGAAATGTAAATACATTGTATCAAAATTGCTTTTGTTCACTAAACCTGTAATCCCCTCCAAAAACATCAAATCAATTTGACGAGATGGACACAGACAGTTTCTATTTTAGAGTTTTGAAAGGATAAATCCTCATAGTTAAATCGAGGCCTGTAAAGGAAGTTCAGATCAGAAAGTTTCTTCAGTTCTTCACTTTCTCAGTTCTTTTCTCTTAAACTCTGATGGACTGAAGAATAAGGCTTTGATTTTTTTTGATTTTTTGATTTATTTTTTTTTTTAATTCAAATGTTGTGTACTGAGCTTTACAGGTAGCAGGCAACAGACTTTAGGTATTAAAAAATGAAAAGACGTTTGCACCATGGCCGGTAGCATGCTCTGTCTCTTGAAGACTAGATACTAAAATAATTTTTTAACTTTTAAAGTACTTCTTCACTGTAATGGCAAAAAAGATGTTATTTCTTTTGAGGCTTTACAGTCCAAGTTCTCCTGAAATACAGCTTTTTGTCACGTTCACCATGTGACATAATCATTAAAAATTACGGAGGCATATCTTGATGTGCTTATGGTTTGTCCTTGTTCTGCTGGCTCTGGAAGGAAGAGCGTCATGTAAGAACTGGAGAGGTTTTAGGGGCAAACCCCCCTTAATCCGGGGGGCTCTTGGGCCAGGCTCGCCCTTTGCTGCTGCTGCAGCAGCTGCGTCTGTCTGTAGTGCGGCAGGAGAAGAGGGATTCAAGAAAAATTGTACTTTGGGGTGCTGCCAGCTCTCAATAATGAGTCTTTTTTTTTTTATTTTTATAAGTGTCATTGTAATAGCTTTCCTTCCTTAAAAGTCTCTGTTTGGGAGTTGTCTTGCTGCACAAGAATCTTAGCTTTTCCTTTAAGAAAATCAATTTGAGGTGTCTCCTTATTTTCACCCCCCTCCTTTTTTTGGCATTGATTTATTTTTAGTCTCTTGTAATTTCTGTTTTAGGCTTGTTTTTTTTTTTTGTTTATTTCTCTTCTTGTGAATGTAGCGATCTGCACGGACTGGTTTTTAGTAAGGAAGAAATGGTGTTTGTTTTGCATTCATGCGTGTCCAGATGGGTCAAAGCATTTAAAAATTGAGAGAAGAGAATGGTTTCTTATTGCATTTCAATAGAATGAGAAGCCAATGTAGTACCAATGCTTTGGTATCACGTTCATCCTTCCTGTTCTCTGTGATGTGTACTCTGTGTTGTCTCCTTCTCCTTTCCTGGCTCCCATCTTCCTTTTTGACTGTTTTCTGCCCGGTAGAGCTGCTTACGTTTTTGATCTCTGCCACGCTGGCAGGTTGTGTCTCAGGAGAAAATGATGAGACGCTTGCATAGCAAATCAAGGAAAAGCGATAGAGGAGATGCCCTTTGTTTTAAATAATTCCTATTTTTCTGTGCTGTAGGGGAGAGAGGAAGGCAGGCGGTGTGTGCAGGGCCACAGAGAAGTCAGGTCTCCTGGATAGTGTTTTTTCACTCTGCCACTGGCTCTACAAATCCAGCCCACAGAAAATAGAAGTTATTTCAGGGCAGAGCCAGGGGTTTGCCTTTCAATGCCTAAGAAATAGTGTCATTGGACAGCTGAGCTGATGAGTAGGAGTATTTATTTGCTTTGGAGTAGTGATGATTGCGAAATGTTTTGAAACCTTATAAAAAGAAATAGAAGCGGTACATTTTGAAATAGACTAATCTTGGCCAGAGTTGAGTCTCTGGGAGATTCTGGATTGTAGTTTAAAGGAAATTTTGCATAATCCTTTATCATTCTGATTCTGCCTATTGGATTTTTTTTATTCATGGCAGATAATCTAAATTCTGTTTGTGCTGGTTTATTCAAAATGATACTGTGCACACGCTAATTTATTCACCGTTTTCTGGTTCAACCTTTCACAGACCTGATCGTTATCATTGTGTTTTGTTCTTTTCATGGCTTTCTCTTGAATGAAATTACAATCTCTCGATGAGGTTTCATCAGGCTGTTTTAAACTTGTATAGGAGGGATAACATCCTCTTTAGTACACTTACGTATGAGTCATTAGAAGAAGATGGAAAGAGAGGAGCACGTGGGTGGGAGACTTGGTGAGAGCATCCGCTACAGAGGTACCTGCGTTCTTCCCAAACAAATCCCAAAATCACGATTTTTAAAAGAAAACAAATAATTGTCCTGTGCTAGTCCTTTTATTAGGAAAGGTTATTGGGGAAGACTTTTGTCTTCTCTCACTATGACTGTTCGCTCTGTACTTTTATTCTTTGCTGCTGCTGTTCTCCCCTCTCCAGGGCCTTCCAGTTAGATTGCACTTTAGTATCAGTGATCAGTGCTGCAAGAATAAGACCAAAGAAGAATAAACCAGAGCAAAAGAATTTTCTCTTGTCCCTGAGCTGTAGTTTGTGTTACTCTGAACTACATTCAGATGTCTTGTTTTCCTGTGGCGGAGAGGTACCATCCTATGGTTTGCATTACAAAGGAAAACTATGAACCAAATAGCAAGGAGAAATCTATTAGACTTTTTGGTCTTTGATGTTTCATGAGACAGTCTTTTGGGAGAGATCATCTTCATATCAGAAGCCTCAAATTTTAGAATGAAACAGGTACTTCTTACACGTGGAGAGAAAGGCAGTGAATTTTGCCTTTTAATCCCAGATCCTTGAGATCTGAAAGAGGAAAAAATAATTGGCTTTCTCATGAGGAAATCTTTATTGAGCTACATATCAGCAAATGTGCTGGAGTTGTTTAGCCAAAACATGGGATCAGATTACTGTGTTTTTATGGCATGTTGGTAAAATGAAAGTTATCTTTTTGTCCACAATAAGACTTGCTGTGGGGGAAGGGCTGTTGTACAGTTAGCAGTTTTACCCAGCCCATAGGTAACACGTTCCAACATCTATAGCAAAAGCTTTTGGAAAGGATCACTGGGTGTCTGTGTTATTCTTGGAGCACACCATTGTATTGTATTGCAGGGACAGAAAAATTCAGGTCACAAAAAAGTGCTTTACAGGCAACGTGAATGGGCTGCTGTGGATAGCTGTGAGTGTTTTCCTCCGGTGTAGAAACTCATTTACCCTGTCCTGGGGATCTGTCTTCAAATGCATTTGCTCTCTGTTCTGAATAAATCTGAAGAGAGGAAAAGTAAGTTCTTTTCAGGGGGAAAAAATGCTTTTCATCGTTGCTTTTTAGTCGGTGGTGCCCTCGGATATTCAGAATTCACCAGGCACAAAACCAGGCTCGGCTGCTTTCCCAGGAGAGCTGCGGGGCTCTGCCGCTGCGCTGGCTGCCTGCAGCCCCGGAGCTGCCTGCCGTCCCCTGCCCGACACCCTCCGCTCTGGGGCTCGGAGTCTCTGCTTTTCAGAAAGCTTTGCCTTAGCCTTTGAAAATAGGACTGAGGCTGGGGGAACGATGGTTCTCTACAAGAATTCACAGCAGCTGACTGTGAATGGGCGGTGGTAGACAATGCGCTTTGCTTAGATAAAGGATTTTTAAAAAATAAATTGAATAGACTTCAAATTTATGCCTGATCTTATGTCTTTTGTATGAGGGAGGAATTGACTTCTTTGTTTTGTTGTTGTCAGGCTTCTGTTAAAAGAAGAATAAACGTTTCCTTTCAGATACAAACTATTTTATGCAATACATAAAGGGGTAGTAGTTAATCTTTTCAAGAGACATTTAGTCTCATTTTCAGATTACTCCAAATGTTTTGGCAAACCATTGTTACATAAATCTGTACTGTGTCCAATCTCGAATACTGTAAATAGTCTTGCCCTTCATCCTCCCTTCTCTCCACCACCCCTGGAAAACTAAAAGGCTGAAGGAACTAGCAGAACCTGGAAAGGTGTAGAGAAACAGCCAGAGGCATCCAGAAGTGTGAAGCAATGAATGGGGTGGGAATAGTGAGCGTGATAATCTTTTAGGACAGAAAAGGCAACAAATGTGGATGCGATAAGTCAGATGGAACTTTATGAAAGAGTGGATGGCAGGATGATGGTGAGTAAAAGGTGGTTGTACTTACTTCTCCTAGAGGAGGAGCTCAAGAGACAGTGGTGGATGATCAGGCAGCAGATGTAAAGCGAATATAAGAAGTCCTTTCTCTGCCACTGCAGAGTTAAATTGTCAATGTCCCTGCTGCAGATTTTCTACATGAAAAGGGTAAAAATGGTTGAGAAAGGAATTAGATAGAAGCACGGATGAATGGTTTATTTAAATGGGCTGACTTGGGTGCATTCTCCAGGTCAAAGCACCTGAACTGTGGGTTTCTGTAAACTGGATAACACATCGCCAAAATGCCCCGTACTTGCTTTATTTGTCACAGTCTTTCCCACAGTCTTTCCATTTGCTGTAGTCCATAGTCAGGAGGAGATACTGGGCTCGACAGATGTTTAGATGGGCTTGGTATAGCAGGTTTTATGCTTTTGGAACACAGTAATTTCTGTTTTCAAGTGTGTCACCTTGTTTTAGGAATGGGTCCTGTTTAAATCATGGCAGAATAATAAGGGAAGGAAAGTAGACTTTTTGGGTAAGAATAACTGGAATTCTAGACAGCTTCAGATTTACTCAGGTTAAACACTTTTAATATACACTTATCTTGCAGAACAGCCAAGTTGATTACTTCAGGGTTTTCTGTTTGCATTCCTTTCTGCATCCATTCCTGTTGTAGACCAAAGTCGTGCATGTTGAGGGCAGCAGTAATGCTACTCTCGATAGCCGTGATATCCTAATTTGTCTGCACTCCTTGTTGGTAACATGGTCACCATATTGCAGATAATTAAGCCAAGTAAGAGGCTTACTAAATTGGTCCCTGAAGAATGTAGTTTTACCTTTCTGAGAGGGTCTTGAGGGTTCTTACGCCTTTGTGAACGGGGTTGTTCTGAGGGTTGGCTGCGTGTGTGTACTGACAATGTTGAGATGTTTTCTTTTGACTATTTAAGGAGTGTTGTTGAAGAAAAACAACCTGATAACACTGCTCTATGAAAATCATTACTTTATGCAAATTCATTATACTTCCAATAGGTGCAAGTAAATACCTTGTTTCAATTGTTTTATTAATACCGATGCATTTACTGTTGTTGCTTTGCTCCCTTTTATTCCACTTCTAACATTGTTTGGGATTTTTTCTTTTCCAGTGGTCTTATTGTTCCTGAGAAAGATAGCAATGAAACGGTACCAGAAGTTGTAGCAACTTCTGGATATGCTCTTCTGCATTTCTTCAGTGATGCTGCCTATAATTTAACAGGGTTTAACATCACATACAAGTAAGTAGTACTACTCCAAAGTGATGCTGCAAGTTGAGGAAAAAGAGGTTTCCTCTTTTCTCAGTTTTGTCTTGAAATAAGCAATTGCCGTTGAAGCATGTAATTATGAGCAGATACTTGGAATTTAGATTTTTATCTTTATTATACCCTTGCAACGGCTAATAACTGTAATGTGCTCAGCATTAACTTCAGTTGTCAATTGTAAGCGTGCGCAAATGTTTACTCAGAAAGACATCATATTATTTATTTTATGTTATTAGATTTATTGGATCATAGTCAGTCAGCCAGAATTGATGTATTTTGTGCGTGTGTGTGCTCTTATGCATTCTGCAGAAATACTTCTGCAGAAAGATGCTTTTGCATAAGCACACGCGTTTCACCTGGAACACTGAACTGTACCTACTGTTGAGGATTCTCAAGCAGTTTTCTTTGGGATGCTCTTTCTTATTGAGTCCTTGGATTGAATTGCTTAATCTGTCTCCTTTTTAGTCTGCAATGGTTTTGTTATTTGGTTCATATTTTAAATATTATAGATGGGTGCTTTCTGTTCGCTAATGTATATTTAGTCATCATTGATAAGCTTTTTAAAAATAATTCTAGGGTACTCCCTAATTCGTTGTCTGCTTTTAGAAAGGTTTTGTTTTGAAATAAATGTGGACATACTAGCAGACTTGTAACTTCTTGCTTCTGGTGGGGAACGTGGATTTTGAATTTTTTGCTCCTACAGATAGAAGTTATGTTTGTGCTGCACTGGGAGATTTTGATTTGGGTGTAACTTGCAGAAGTTCTCTCCTCTCTCAAAAAAATGAGCTGCGAAATCCTTGGTCATAACCGACTTCTTGCAAAACTGGAAGTTTTCCTTAAAATGATGGTCTTAATTTTTTGAATTGTATGAGGTTTAATAAGGCCAAGTGCTGGGTCCTGCATTTTGGTCACAACAACCCTAAGCAACGCTAGAGGCTTGGGGAAGAGTGGCCGGAAAGCTGCCCAGCAGAAAAGGACCTGGGGGTGCTGGTGGACGGCCAGTTTAACATGAGCCAGCAGTGTGCCCAGGTGGCCAAGAAGGCCAACAGCATTCTGGCTTGTATCAGGAATAGTGTGGCCAGCAGGAGCAGGGAAGCGATACTGTGCCTCTGTACTCGGCACTGGTGAGGCCTCACCTCGAGTGCTGTGTTCAGTTCTGGGCCCCTCTGTACAAGAGGGACATTGAAGTGCTGGAGCGTGTGCAGAGGAGAGCTACCAGGCTGGTGAGGGGTCTGGAGACCAGGTCATATGAGGAGAGGCTGAGGGAGCTGGGCATGTTTAGCTTGGAGAAGAGGAGGCTGAGGGGAGACCTCATTGCCCTCTACAACTACCTGAAAGGAGGTGGTAGAGAGGTGGGTGTTGGCCTCTTCTCCCAGGTGAATAATGACAGGACCAGAGGAAATGGTCTGGAATTGTGGCAGGGGAGGTTTGGATTAGAGATTAGGAAGAATTACTTTACTGAAAGAGTGGTCAGGCACTGGAACAGCCTGCCCAGGGAGGTGGTTGAGTCACCATCCCTGGAGGTGTTTAAGAAACGTCTAGATGTGGCACTTCAGGGCATGCTCTAGTGGCAGAGATTGTAGGGGGGGGTTTTGTGTGTGTATGGTTGGACTCGGTGATCTCAAAGGTCCTTTCCAACCATGAAGATTTTATGATTCTATGAAGATTCTATGAATATTAGTCTTGGTGCCTTCATCCTTATTCAGCACTTAAATATACAATGGATTCTTTGAAAAATGCAGAACATTCAGCACCCCTTGAAAGCTCCAGAAGGCGATGAGGAGTCTTTGCAAAGTTATGTGAAACACAGCAGCTGAAGGACCAGCATTTTGAAAGTCTGGCTGATACCATAAGCCATGCCACCATCTACCGCCAGCTGTCGGTATTGCACCATTGCAATAGAACAAAGAGATTCTCAAAGAATAACCTGCCTTTTTCAAGTTCCTTTAAGATATTTTAATATTTCTTTAACGTTTCACTTTCTTGACCATTTCAAACAATTGTCAAGTACTTTTTTCTGTTTGGTTTCTTCTACATCTTCTGGTCATTAGGATTCTTCCTAATGTTTTTTCAGAGAGTAGATAAAAGCATGTATTTATTTATTTTCAGTTTAATAGCCTGTATAGTTACTACTAGGGTTGCATATGCGACAAATACTTGTGAAATTATGGTCTTGGCGACAGTGACTCCACCTGTCCCGTGACATTGAGAATATTGGGTAGTAATCCCCATCTGTGAGTTATACTGGTTAATAGACTGGTAAAAACTGGAATTTGGAAAGAATAGGGTTTCTGAATTTGGATCTTCAACAAAGATGTATCTGGTTTTGCCTCAGCTACACTGCAGATATTATAAAATCAGAAATGATGCAAAACAGGCGCATCTTTGGCTTGGGGTTCATCTCAAGTGTGTTCCTTTGGTAAGCAGATCCCAGAATAGCACGTAATTGTGAGTAGTTTAAGTATAAATTGCACAGACACCACAAAAGCCTTAAGCGCTGATTAAATTCTTTACTTACTGTTGGGCGTTTCAAGGCAATTCATTTGCATTACAAATAGCTAAAAATCATATTGATAATTTTTCGGAGGAGTTGTAAGTTTAACTCATTAAGTGAGGCAGCTCTGTAGATGATAGAGAAAAAAATCTCCACAGGTCCATCACGTCACGTTCTGAATGAGTGGCTCTTGTTGGTTTGTATGTTAACAAACAGCTGAACGGGTGGATTAACTCTTGATCAGCATCGCTCTCGTATTTGTTAATAAGAGGTGCGGCTTGGGAATCTGTTTCGTTACTGACAAACCTTTCCCTGATGTTCGCAGTTTCAATATGTGTCCCAATAATTGCTCCGGCCGAGGTGAGTGCAAGCTCAATAACAGCAGCAACACTCTTGAATGTGAATGTGCCAAATACTGGAAGGGAGAAGCTTGTGATATTCCCTACTGCACAGATGACTGTGGGGCACCCGAGAGAGGGCATTGCAACTTTAATGACACCAAGGCATGTTTGTGCGCTGCAGGCTGGCAAGGTAAGTCTCCTGATTAATATGGAGAAGCTCTTCTAAGAGGTTGCCTTTTTTATGTATGGCTCTTGCAGTTTAATTGGGAGTATTTGAGAATGTTCTGCTTGACAAGTTTTAGCATTTTGACTAGGAACAAAGCATCTGATGCTTCCATCTACCTTTTCATATCAAAAGATCATACGTCACTGGTAAAAAAAAATTATTTTTAAAGCAACTATGCTACCACACAAAGCATTACCAGCCTATTCTGTGCAATCATTGGATAAAAAACTTTTAAGTCTCGTTAGCGTGCACCTAAAATGAAGTTAAGCCAAGTGGCAGTAGTTAACTTGTTTGAACCTACAAAATGCCTTATTCTCATGTGCAGCTGTGCTGGTCAACCATGTCTGTCTTAGCAACGGTTTGGACCAAACATACATTTTTGCTTTGCATAGATATACTGACATGCAAGTATTAGTCTCATATGAAATGCAGCCAGCCACAGCACTGGCAGCACCTGCTACCACCACTCAGCTACGCTGCAAAAACA
This sequence comes from Rissa tridactyla, assembly GCF_028500815.1. NCBI lineage: Eukaryota > Metazoa > Chordata > Aves > Charadriiformes > Laridae > Rissa > Rissa tridactyla. The sequence continues at coordinate 39,233,659 of NC_071470.1, forward strand.
GACAGTGTGTCAGGCACTGTGGAAAGAATCCAGGTTAGCAAAAGGAGCATCCTAAGGAGAATGTGCTAACCTTGGTACAGGGTGCACCTGCCTCTCGGATATAAAACCAGCCACAGGTGATATACTTCAGGGCTTGTACTTGCCTGGAATGCCACATCTCCTTATGCAGTGCGGTGCCTCCTGATGCTTTTCTGGAGTCTGGTTGTGCACTGACAGCAAAGGTGGGCTTATGTTTGCTCAATTTTTAGCCTGCCCTTCTTTTTCCCGTTCTTTCATTTCTGTAGCAGGTTAGTGTATAAGGATTCTATGATTCTATCTATCGCTGGAGGCGGGGTGGGGGGGAGAACAAAGGAAAGCCCCAAACCAAACGGTAGCAGAATGAGATCCAAGCTGCTCTCCCCTGTCCTATTCTGAAACTTTTTTACATCTGGAAATGGTCACTCTACCTCAGAAACCAGGAATTTTTCAAGGGTGATAAACCAGATTCCGATCTGCTTTACTAAGATTACTGCAAACACAGCAAGAACCGAGCAGGTGGTGTCTCTTGTAGTCAAGACCATAACTCCGGTACACAGTGACTCACTTCTATGACTGTCTAAAGGCTATCCTGATAAACCTATGCCCTTTCCAAGGTCTCAGCAGGTTCTGTACATTCTGTTGTCTGTAGTAGCCCTGTGCATGCGGATGGTTGTCATCGAGAAGGGAGAGCATGCATGCAGCTTTTTACTTCACTTCCTTCTTGCTGCTCCTCTTCTCCCATGACATGGGGAACTGTGGAGGGAAGCCTGGCAGTGAAAAAGTTGGTTTAAGAGAAGCAGAAATACAGGGCGGGGAAGCGGGGGAAGTGAACAATTCACAAAAACGTATTGCTGAGAAGGAGACGAATGAAGAGAGGGAAAGATAACTGTAGACCCTTGGGTTTTTATAGCATACTGCTAAGAAGGTCTCCTGAAGCTTTTGCAGGTTGTGCTGGAGCTTCTGTGGGCACATGGTAGCTAGGTAAGTGCTATAAGACATGCATTTAGTGTGTAGTGGGAAGGAGTCTGCCCACAGCAGGGAAGAACAGAGCGAAGTGTCTGCTTTGCTGCATGGCGGATTCATCTAGTCTGGAACTGCTTTTTAGTTCTGAAAACAATTTTAAATTTGAAGTATGAGGTTATGGTTAAGATTGCACACCAGGTCCATCACAGATTGCTGGTGTAGGCAAAGAAATGAGGATTGCAACTTTCACCTGTTACCTGTCCATGCACCATTTTTGTCACCTGTGGTGCAGGATATTGACCTAGCTGAAATACAAACTTCGGAAAAAATCAGCCTAATTTTTAAACCTTATTTTCCCAGGTCCCAGCTGTTCAGTTCCTGTTCCTGCAAACCAGTCGTTTTGGACCCGGGAGGAATACTCTCTTCCAAAGCTTCCTAGAGCATCTCACAAAACCATAATCCATGACAATAAAATGTGGATTGTTGGAGGCTATGTCTTCAATCATTCTGACTCTCAGAAGGTTTTAGCGTGAGTATAAACCTAGATAATAAAGTCTAAGTAGAGAAACTTGGATTTGAGATTTTTTTTTTTTTTTAGAAAAATGTCATCTGACATGTGTTGTGCTTTGGCTTACACTCCATCTCCAGGGGAAAACAGCAGTAATAAAAACTTAGACTCATGTTTGAGATCTGGGAAAATGCTGCTAAGGGGTGCTAATTTTGGAAAAGAACAAGCGTAAGGTTCCTGATGTTCAGTGAATTTTGTATTCATCTGCTTCTGACAGCATTTAATGATTTGCTGCATATTTAGCTAGCTTCTAAATTATATCTGGCCTCGTATTCAAAGAGGGTAGTTTTGCTTCAGTGTTATTTGCCCTTCCTTATATTATATGTGTGTGACTTCAGAGTGTTTGAGTCCTTAATTAATACATACTGATTACTGTGCATGTTTATGCACAGTGGATGGGATACCAAACGGGGAATGGCATTTAGGATGATGACATTTATGCAATTAGTTGAGATTTAACAATAACTAAGATACCAAATAGTAATTGTGTACCTTGTGGAAAACCCCCATAAAAAAAACTTCAGGCTTCCTCTTGAGCTTGATAGTATTTGGGCAGGTCTAGGCAAAAGCTGGATTTTTTTTCCCAGGGATACCTCTGTGTATTTTGCTTTCATGGGCCTAAGTGAGAGCTGTGTGTTCTGCACTCACATCCAGAGTAATAATTCTTCTAGAGGAAGTCAAAGAAGAGCTGAAAATGCACACTTAGTTGTAGAATAGTTGCTGATTACATCCACAATTTACTCTTTCAAAGTCATGCCTGATTTTTCAACAGATGCCCTGTAGCTTCACTGAACACTTTCTCAGAGGTGATTTTATCTTATAAGGCTGTAAGCCTGGCGAGTATGGTTCATTCTTTTATCTAAAAAGCCACAGGCCATTTTCAGGGCAGAGGGTTTATCTTGCTTCCAGTTCACAGAAAAAATATGCTTGAAAGACAAAGACATAATTAAAAAGTGCCTTTTAAACATTGGCAGTTTTTTTTTTTAATCAAGTAGTTGGAACTTATCTGAGCTTAGTGTAAACTTTTTTTGCTCTTTTGGGTGGATCCTGTGGTGTAAATTGTCATAGCTTAATATATGATGCGTTATATCTTGGTTTTCCTTGGGGAAAAAAAACCTCAGGGTAAAGCAAATCAATGTGTGGACGTTAAGTAACAGAGCAGGCTTGACTGGATTTTTTTTTTTTTTTTTTTTTAATCCATAAGTAGTCTTTGAGTGCTTTGTGCATGCTCAAATCTTGGTAGGACATTTGTCAAATAAAATAATTTCCCACAAATCTTGGAAAGGACGAGCAATATTTTTCTCAATTTTATTATCTACTTCTCAGATAATTAATTCGATCTTTATTTTACAGGTATGATCTTATTTCTGAAGAGTGGCTTCCCCTGAACAACACGGTGAACTCTGTAGAGATGAGATACGGTCATTCACTGGCATTACATAAGGTAAGTTCAGTGCAGCAGACTCATCTCCCAGCTGATTTCCCCCTTTTCTCCCCCTAGGCCCACCCCTTTCCACAGATCAGTCTTGCTTTGGGAGAAGCATTTCTCCTTCAAAGACTTCTCCATAGATATCTCAGTCTGTGTACTTGTACTGCAGGGAGTCCTTGGACTGGTATCCTGGGAAGTCTGTAATGCCTTTGCTTGTGTGTTCCTCCTTTGCCCTTTTCTCAGAGATTTTAAGGCTGACTGAGGTCAGTAAGTCCATTATTTCCTCCTCCTGTCTGTGCTTGCAAGACATGCCTGATGGCTAGAGTTTGCTGGACTTCATCTGATTCCCCATTTGCCTTTTGTGTAAACCACATAAATATTTTCATGAGCTCTGTTGTCCAGAGCAGCAAAGCAGAGGACTTTTTGGAACCTGCTTTGCTTCTGCAGTAGACCTGTGAATCTATTCGTCTGAAATGACAAGTGGATTTGACTGCTTTTTACCTCATTTCTCACCTGCATGACTTGCCGTGGGTGCAGGCCATGTGAGAGCAGAATGGCAAAATCTTTGAAAAGGAAATGAGCTAATCCTTTACTGACCTTTGGTTTTGGAATGTTAATTAGCTCATCACAGTGTAAGCCTATATAAAGCATAATTATAAATGCTTGAAAAACTCCACACAGTGCCGTTCACAAACAGAACACTTGAAGAACCTGCGAAGGATGGTGATTTCTACCTGCGAGGGCTTGATGCACATTCTGCAAATAACTGTTCAAAAGTAGGGTATGATAAGTGGGTTTACTATCAGTGATGGGCAGTGGTTCTGAGGAATTTCCCAAGCACCAGCTACAGTAGAGAATTTCCCTTTCCAAGGTTACCGTCCTGTCAGTAGGGAAACGGCTCCACTACGCACTTTGGGTCCATGACTGACACTGAGATTCCTGGAGAAACCCACAGAGGAAACTGGATAGAGTTTTGGAATTTAGCTCTTACAGCATGATTAATAAAACCCTCTCTTAATTGCCCTGGCTCCTGTCCTTGCAGAGGGTCCTCTTTTTGTTTTGTGTCAGTGCTTTAAATTGGAAGACAAAGTTTTATTGTACAGACACAGAGGAGTTTCCATCGTAAGTGCCTTTCTTACCAGCTATCTTCTGCTGTTTGCGTTTGCAAGCTATGGGAGTGATTGAGCTTGCTTATTAAATCATCTGACTTCAGGTGCCTAATTTTGTGTGCCTTTGGAAGCCTCTGAGCTCCATTTATAGTGAAAACAGACCTAGTCAGTACAGCTAGTGAAATCCGGAGAAGCAAGTCAGCTCACTCAAAAGTAGGCTCACCTTCCCTGCTTTTCAACAGTTGAATTGTTCTCCAAGCTCCACTATCTTTTATAGTGGATGCTTAGACACTCAGCTAGTGTAAAGGCACCTAAATTTTGATGTCTGTCATCTGAAGGTCAGTCCTGCCCCATACACCCGTACCCTGATGTAGGGTGAATCGTGTGTGTTGAAGGTATTATGAACTTGGGTACAAACCCTGGCAGTCATGGTTGCTTTCATATCAAATGTGACTGGTGAAGGAGATATGTTTCTCCTTAAGAGAGGAGGAAAAACTCAGCTTTAGAAAAGATAAAACACAATAACTTCATTACTTAAATATTAGCTGTTTCCTAAGTGCCAAAATCGCTGGACTCATTTTAAATCTAACTTCTTTCAGGATGATATATACATGTATGGTGGAAAAATAGATGCAACGGGGAACGTGACCAGCCAGCTGTGGGTGTTCCACATTCCCACCCAGACCTGGTCTCAAGCAACACCAACAGCCAAGGAGCAGTATGCAGTTGTTGGCCACTCGGCACACATCGTCACCCTGAAAGACAACAGCACAGTCATGCTCGTCATCTTTGGGCACTGCCCTCTTTATGGGTATATCAGCAATGTCCAGGAATACAACCTGTGTGAGTGAGGCCCTACCTACCATTTGCTTCAGTTTTAAGAGTTGGTTTGAAAATTGATTTAAATGATCCATATTCACACAGGAAAACAATGACAGATATGTTCTTCTCCTTCTATTTGTATTTACGTGACATTCAGTCTAACTTCCAGTGTTTGTATAGCACAAACAGCGAGCAGGCAGCCACGTGCCTCCAGCTTTATACAGCTTATTAGGTCCCAAAGACAAAAAAGCTGTAATTGAGGGACAAAAAGGGATAACTGTGGGACAATTTAAATTAATTTTCTTCTCTCCCTCTGACAAAGCAAGCATTTTTGAAATTATTTTTTGTATCCTGCGAATACAAGGATAGCTGTAACAATTCAGACCAAGTATCTGCATAACCTGATAGCCCTGTTCCCAGTAGTGGTGGTTAGTGAATGCTTAGGGGAACAGGGAATGACTTTCTGCACTTCCATTTGCCCCATATCTCTGGGAATAGTCCAAACTCTGACTTTAAGATCCAGACATTCCCACTATCATCAGTGGAGAAGTGTAGGAGGCTCTCCAGATGAACCGAACCTCTGTTTAGCTTAGCTGCTCTGAGATGGTTCTCTGGAGGCATGTCCCTTGCTCCGCTGACCAGGTAGAGAACATAGTTAAGCACAGGAACTTCTCAATGTGAACGTGCTGCTTATTGTCAGAAGTAGTGGCCCTGTCTGCACTTTTTGACCTGTTATCCTTGTCCTTCAGTCATCCTGATCCAGAGGATCTACTGGACCCTACTCTGGTTCACTGGCGTCCACATGAGTGAGCTTTCTTCGTCTAGGCGAAAGCTAGAGAAAACCAGGATGTGTGGGGCAGTGTTTTGATCTTCTACTGTTCTGTTTCTCCTACGTGTGATCTTGCAGGCTGTTCAGTTCCTTTGCCTTTCGTGTTCCTGATCTGCCCTGGGGTTAGGAAGCTTGTGTAGGGTTTCATTCTGTACTTGCTACAGATGTTTGGTGTGTAATTTAGCATTTTTGTTTGAGTTGCCATTATATTATGTCTAGAGTGCTTCAAACCAATGTTATCTTAGTGAGTGAGATATAGGACCATTAATCACATATTAGTTTTTAACTGCAGTGTTCTTCACAGTCATACTTGGCTTCAGTGATGTCTGTCTGTATATATATATATATAAAAAAGTGCTCTTGGGTGTCATTCCAAATCAAGCCACGGTGCTGGCATTTTCATGTCATTGAAATGCAATGTATTATTTCTGTACTTTTTATCGCTCATTTACTTAGCTTGTCTGCAAAATGTAATAAATGACTGTAGAAGAGATGTTTCTGATCTAATTAAAAATACTTGACAATACTTCTTGACAACAAACTCCTTGAAGGAGAATATTTTTGGATATGAAGTGGTAGAGACAGTGTCTAGACCTGGGTCAAGGGAAACGCAATTTGTTTCACCACCAGATTTGTTGATAAGTTATTAATGGAGATAAATTAACTATGTTCTGTCACTCACATTTTTCATTTCTCAGATGCAAATACATGGAACATTGTACAGACGAGCGGAGCTTTGGTTCAAGGAGGGTATGGTCACAGTAGCGTTTATGATCCAAGTACAAGATCAGTTTATATCCATGGAGGTTACAAAGCATTCAGTGCCAACAAATACAGGCTAGCAGATGACTTGTACAAGTATGAAGTTGATTCCCATATGTGGTAAGTAGTTCTTCTTTCTGTATACCACCCCATCATTTTTATTTGTAGTGGACAAGGGGATGGGATATTTGATAAGGGTACATTAGTACACATTTACCTGCATTCGGGATAGATAGCGTCCTCTTGCATCTGTTATTTTTATGTCCCTTTGAATAGAGAATCATATAATCACATATAATCAAGACTGTGAACGAGCCAAGAAATCCATTTTAATCTATTGTTGTATTGAAGCTGAAAAGAAAAATATTTGATGGGATTTTCTTGCCAGCAGTACAGACTGTGCATATGAGTGCAGTTACTGGAGTCAAGTGAGTAATAATTCATTCTGCAGTTAAGACCACGAAAGAATTTCTATTATAACCCCATTTTCTTCTGGCTCCGTAACTGCTTGAAATGTTCATTTCTTAAGCTGAAATCTTCTGTGATTGTTTCTGCCCAAAGGTGAGTTTTATTTAAATGCTGTAGCAAAACTTCACAACTCTGAGCTGTAGAGGTGAAATAAATTTTCCTCAATTTTGTGTTTTCTTAAAATTGTTTTTAAAGGCTCCTGACAAAAAGGATGCTATCTTTTGAATTAACACATGTAAATTTGAGTCACCATGTCGCCTTTTTTGAGAATTTAAAATAGGTTGTGTTTGTGGAACAACTGTTTATGAGTCTATGCTGATGAATGAACTAACTTGTGACCAATTTCCAAAAACCTTCCTTCCTGCTCCGTTGTACATGCAGTCATAACCATGCTTCCTTTCTTGGTTCATTTGATCCTCCGCTTCAGCCGTGGAGCAGGCAAATCTGGCTGAATAGGCAGCAAATGTCACAAATGTGACAATATTCTTCCTGCTGCAGCACCGACTTCCTTTCGTCACGTTTATTTTGTCAGTCTCGGGAGGACTGTCAGAGCAGGTGAGCAGTCGCCTTGCAGCAAGGCGCGTAGGAGTGTCTGCTCATCTTTATCGATACTTTTTTTGGTGTCATTGACCCCTTTTTTCTATGTTTTTGATAATTTAGGCCCTCTCTCCCTCTTGTGATTTCTTGAAAGGGCAAAAAAGCATTCCCCATATCTTTATCTCGGCAAGTATGTTTCTCCCCATGTTCCCTCCGGTGTTTCGACTGGCAGCTTCACAGTCGAACGTTGTGCCCCTAGCAGGGGCAGAGTAATGCTCAGAAAGCTCCTGTGTGCTGCGATACCACTGCTCGTGCCTTAGGAACAGGCCCCTGGTCCGTGTCACTGATGTACCGTTTGCTGGATGTTTCGTTGTGAAAGTCTGGGCTTCGGTGGAAGCTGCATTCGGGATGCTGCTGTTCTGCAGAACTGCTGCTGTGACAGCCTGCAAACGGTGGCGCAGATTTGGCCCCATCAGGGTTTTCCTGCAAGCCCACCTTCTCAAAACAGTAGGGAAATTCTACAAAGGGTGAGCCTTTGTGTGCAGTGCTGTTAATCATGCTGATTAAAGGTGAGGTCAGTGGCAAGTATGATTAATGCATCCCATGATTTAGTCATAGATGAAGCATTGAGTTTTGCTGGTATTAAGCTGCGGGGCTCTGTTATTGGCAGCTGCATAGATTTCCTTAAAATAGGTTTGTTAGTTTTGAGCAAGAGATGATGCCCAGTTGGACAGAAATCTTTAGGTTACTATAAAACTAGAGTTACTATAAAATATTGGAGTCCTTCCAGGCGGTGTCTGTATCAGTGAGTTTATGCTCAGAAGCCCAGTTGGTGTGAAAACTTGATAATCCTTAGGGAAGGAATTGACAATTTTAAGACCCGTAGCTTTGGAAAGAGGCTTTAATAGGTATATTTCTCCTATAAATTGACAAGCAGATGGGAGGATGAGAAAATCAAATTACAGGAGGAAGTGAACAGGCTGGAAAGAAAGTTGTTAAACATCTCATTAGTAAAAGTAGTTAAATACTATCCCCCCCACTCCTCCCTGCACCCTGAAACCTCCTTCAGCTTCTATTTCTGTATTGTTTTGTCTTTGCCAACTACTAATCAGTTTTGTTAATACGTGTATTTTTATTTCTTGAAGGACGATTCTTAAAGACAGTAAATTTTTTCGCTATTTGCACACGGCTGTGATAATGAGTGGAACCATGCTGGTGTTTGGAGGAAACACACACAATGACACCTCCATGAGCCACGGCGCGAAGTGCTTTTCTTCAGATTTTATGGCATACGATATTGGTAAGTTCTTCCAGAAATAATAATAAAAAAAATTCTTGGATATTCAAAATGAGTTGTCTTCAAGAAGACTAATTTACATGCTGGGTATATTATACCAAATGCCACTAAGCATACTGCAGAAGAATGTGTAATCAGGAGAGGCTTGTTTAGCTTGCTACACATTACCAAGAAAATGAGCTGGTGCAGTGATTTCTAGGCAAATACAGCAACAGTTATTTGGTCAACAGTTTGTACACAACCTTGGGCGTTCAAAATTATTTCTTGAACAGAAAGCATATTGTTCTACCATCTCAGCCATAAAGCTATCCTGTTATTTTGAGTGTGTGTTAATCTATGATTTATCAAAAATGCAGGCTGTTACAAGCACTGGACACTGCTGAAGCTCAACTTGTACGTTGCACGCTCTTGTTTTAACTGCAGGCTGGCTGACTTGTTTGGCTGTGCTGTTTATAATATCAGTTTATTTATATGTACGCTTTATAAGCATAAATATCCCCATAAGCACTGTTTAGCAATAAAGCCAAACGATTAGATTTTATTTGGAAGGATTGGGTTTTGATGAGCTTGAATAGCCAGAAGAGGGCAGCATTTATTTGTGAATCTGGAGTCCGGGATAATGCATTTTCGAAGAAAAGAAAAAGAGATGAAATTATATAAAAGAAGGTGCATGCACATCCGGATAATTCATGCTGGAGAAAAACACCATTCTGTACTCATATCACATTCTGCCTTCTGCTCTAAGAATTCCTTAAACGTAGGCTCTCATGATTGATTCCCTGAAATAATCATGTAAACCTGATTTCTTGGAGTGACTGTCCACTGAGATATCACTCCTGGTTTTGAAAGGAATATGCAAGCGAATGGATTACATTCAACAGCAGGGTTTGGCATCCTTGTGCCATTTTGCTGTCTGTTACAGGGATCATTCCCTTCTGCTTCCTGTGATTTCAAATCATATCCCCGTGGAATTTGTGTGCTCCTAGCTAGCTTTATTCTGAGTTTTTCCTTGAAGAATTGAAATGAGGTATTTCAGCAGTCATGGGCAGAGTAATTTTTAAAAACTTTTATAGCAATAGTGATTGATTTTTCTTGCTACGTTTTGCTATCTTCCCTGACCCGTTAAACTATTAGGTGTAAAATGCAAGTTGCATTAATTTGAAAAAAATATGCCAATAATTATGTGCATTTTGATTCAGTTTAGTTAACAGGCAGGTTCCTGTTACATGAAGTTGCCCAGCCCGTACCAGTTTTACACTGAGAATTAGAGCTTGCATTGATTACACTTCACTTGACAGGGATGGGGAGGTGTTCTAGTGTTTTTGGGTACCCTCATTCCTTAGGGCAGAGACTCTCAGGCTGGAAAGAACAGTTTGTTTTCAGAAAATAAAGACCATTTTTCCTTTTCTTTTCATTGCAGGGCACCTTTCTTTGCATGATTTACCTTATCCCATAGGACCAGGGGCAGTACCAGGAATACTGATTGTTAGTGTCGCAGCAGAAACACCGACTTGGTGGTTCTTCATGCATGATTTCTGCAGTAATTATATTGATCGTGTTGATGTTGGTCTCCACTGGAACAAGCCTGTGTGCTGTGGGGAAGCGCTGTAAATATCAAAGACCGTTGTGGCCATGCCACCGTAGATGGATATGGCAGTCACATCTTTAATACAAACATGCTTGTGTGTTTGTTATCTATCCCTTGATGCTCCCACGGCTCAAGCTACCCAGGAGAAAATCAGGCAGCAAGGTCAATTAATACTGAGTGCCTTCAGAGGAAGGGCTTAGTAATTGGTGATCTTAGCGTATTATAGAAGTGGGGAGTATATGGCTAATCTGCTCATTTTTAACATCTTGTTGATGAAGGTGATATCTTAGTGATAATAGTGGTGGTTGGAAGACTGGAGAAAAGTGAAGCCTTCTCTTTAACCTTTGCCATTACAACTTATTTCTGCAGTAACTCAAAATCACGGAATTTCAGAGTTGGAAGGGACCTCTAGAGATCATCTAGCCCAACTCCCCTGCTAAAGCAGGATTGCCTAGAGCACATTACTCAGGACTGCATCCAGGCAGGTCTTGAAAAACTCCAGAGAAGGGGACTCCACAACCTCCCTGGGCAGCCTGTTCCACTGCTCTGTCACCCTCACCATAAAGAAGTTTTTTCTCATATTTGATTGGAACTTCCTATGTTCCAGCTTGTGCCCGTTACCCCTCGTCCTGTTACTGGGAACCACTGAAAAAAGTCTGGCTCCATCCTCCTTAAACCCACCCTTTAGATACTTGTAAATATTAATAAGGTCTCCCCTCAGCCTTCTCTTCTCCAGGCTAGAGAGTCCCAGCTCTTTCAGCCTTTCCTCATAAGGGAGATGCTCCAGTCCCTCAGTCATCTTAGTTGCCCTTCGCTGGGCTCACTCCAGCAGTTCCCTGTCCCTCTTGAACTGGGGAGCCCAAAACTGGACACAGTGTTCCAGTTGTGGCCTCACCAGTGCAGAGCAGAGGGGGAGAGTGCAGAGTCAATTTTTTCTTTTTTCTCTTCTCAAATTTCTAAGTAATGAGACCACATGCATTCCATGTTGTGAGGACATATTATCTTCTTTTTTTTTTTTTTTTTGGTGTAGGATGCAAACAGATGTCATTGAGATGTGTGCTGGGATTCCCTGGAGGTTTAGCAGATTAGGTAGATCTGAGAATGCATTAATGCTTCTTATCCTTTTATCCTCCACTTGACCAGGTGGGGCTTATTCAGCCCAAACTGTCCAGCTAATGCCCAGTTTTGGAAGGTTTCAGGATAACAGCCAAGCTGTCTGTGTGCATGTGCATTTCTTGTTGCTTTTCAGGACAAGCTTTCAGATTGTGTTGACATTCAGGTTGAGTGAGCACTTGGGTAGAGCAGTCTCACAGGATTTTTCCTGTATTCTGCACACTTCAGTGACTAGTTAGCACTTCCTATCCCCAAAATTGGTCTCTCTGGCCTTTGTAGAAGAGTTTCCTACTCTGCAGCAGTTTAGTCTCTGGGTGGACAAATGCCTCACTTGAATCCTTTACCACCTCCTCTCAACAATTCATTGCAGCAAAGGAGCCACATGTGAGTTGCAGCCCTTCCATCGCTACATGTTCTTGCCCATGAGTGCAGAGGGGAGGGTTTTGCTTTCCAAAAGGTCATGTCTCTCGCGTATGGGAAGTGTCTGAAACAAGAATAGAAACTTCACAGGCAGATTGTGTCAAAATGCAGTTACTGTGGGTTTAAGTAACCATTCTTTTTAATATCTAAATAAGTTATAACTTTACGTTTGTGTTTTGTTTTTTTTTTAAACTCAGCATGAAATATTCATGTAAAGGCTGTACTCGTATAATGGTCTTTTCTCCCCACAGGAAAGAAATTAAAACTCTTCTATTTACCCCATCAAAAATTCAGTTCTGATGACAAACATAGAAAAAGGCTGGGTGTTTTCATAGTATATGTGTTCTTTTCAAATAGTATATTTAATAAATCCCGTGCATCGTAAGCTTTAGGCTTGGCTTAACTTTTATGTCAGGAAGGAGAGGATTCTTTGTAGTTTCATAATTATTCGTGTTTTCTGATATTTGATCTTCAATTAAATATGAGAAAGAAGCTTAGAAAGCAAAACATTCCAGGCCTTCTATTAATCTAGAAAAATATGTTTCTTGGCCTCACATAATTCACAACTTGATGGATAAAAAATTGCAAATTGCTGTCCAATTTTGCTGAAGTCTCGTGTTAAAAATGGGAACCATGCATGCTTGTCTCAGGAGTGATGCTGGGCTAGGTTAAATTCTTTGAAAATCGAGCAAATGACGTTCAAAAATAAACTTTAAAATCACAATTTATCGAAGTATTAAATCCAACCAACTGGGTCCTATATCTTTTTATTTGTCAGCACTCTTGAACAAAAGTTTCTGCTGGAGCAGAGGTTTGGATCAGTTGTTTTACCCAACAATTCTCCAATTAAATTTGGTAAAAAGTTAATAAGGTTGTTTTTCTTTGCCCTGTCAGTTTATCTATGTACTAGTTTGGGACTTCTTTTTTTTATTTTTTTTTTTTGTTTTTCAGAGGTTCAGTCCATGGCATAACAGTTTTATCTTGTATTAAAGAATCTGCGAGTATTTGAGTGCTCTGCAGATCTTCACAGCAGATTACCTTTTCTGTCTTAATTGCATAAATTGCATACAACTGCCTTTGGGTTGTTAGCCCCCAAGGTGATCCCATTCACTTTGCGAAGTTTAAGTGATATGAATTGGACTGACTTTTCCTGCTTTTGTTCCTTTGATTGCTCAGTGGGTTATATGTTTCTTAGGTTATTTTTCTTCATGCTGCCTAAAGGAAGAAATTACCTGAGAAACCGAGTAAAAAACGAAGCAGAACTTATAAATGTTATGCTAATAGAAAAAGATGGCATAATCTCACATTTATTAAAAATAGAGAAAAACAACCACAAATCCTTAAGCTATGATGAGTGAAAAATATTTTTAAAAACATGGATATCTACCCTCTAGGAACATGATTGCAATGGAATAAAAAAAAAAAAGTCTGTTCTCAGTGATACTGGTTTGGGGCAAAACCACAAATAACTCACATATAAACAGATAAAAACTGAACTTGTTATGCAGTGAAAAATTCCACTAGTAAAGGAGAAAAAGCAACTCAAGCTGTTCAATTACCCGTCATTGCCAAAAAGCTAATAACCCCTTCAACACAATGCTCTGCAACTTTCCTTTTTCATGAACAGTTTAGGTGGTGGAGCAGAGCCATTACATCCTTCTTCTCCTTTTTTGTCGTACCATGGCAGGTGGGGTGTAGACTAAGTCTTAAATCTCACGAACGAAGATAACTCAGCGCTTTCGTAAATTGTCCTGTTTCACTCAAGATTTGCGTTTTGATGGTGGATGGAATGGTCTCTCTATCGTTATTAAAGTACTTTGGTATCTTTCAGGAAGAAATGTGCTGCTTAAGTTGAATTGTTAATTGCACTAAGGAACTTTTCTGAAATGAGCTTTCCTTAATCCTAGCTTGCGATCGGTGGTCTGTTCTTCCTCGCCCGGGTCTCCATCATGATGTGAACAGGTTTGGACATTCTGCTGTGCTGTACAACAGGTAAGGTTACAAACAAGCTGGGGGGTGTTGGCATTTTTCATACCTCAATAAATCTGATCTATGTGTAGATCAGTAACACTGAGACCAGAAAGTTGAGGCTCTGTTGCAGACCTCTCAAAGTTCTCAGACTCTTGTAATGTCTTCAGCATCCACCTGTCCCTATCAGCCCTTCTTCTTCACTGGACTAAACTGTCTCATCTCAGTTCTTTCAAAAATTTCATGTTCTTAATATTTCTATTCCTTTTTCTTATTTATGTATATTTTTTCTTATTTATTTCATAATTTTGTATTTTTATTTATTCCATATTTCTATTTCTTATTTAGCTGCACTGACAACTCTTATCTGCCAATTCTACTTTCCCTTATGGCTTCTAAATTTGTCCACGTTTCAGTTTCCATAGCTTATTCTGTGTGGCTTATCCTTATTTAACGTTCACGTGATGCACAGTATTTGGGTGAAATCATAGGTGAGATTTCTGCTGTTAAGCATTACATCACTGTAATAATATCCGTGCTTTCAGGTGAACATCTGTTACTGTATTTGAGTCTGCAGAACCGGGTTTGAGAAATGGTATTTCTTAGGAGTCATTCATTCTGGTTCCTTTATCCTTTGAGGATACTTTCTGTAAATCAGTAACACTATTTAAAGCTCAGTTTAAGCCAGGCGGATAGCTGTCACTGCCTCTAAAAGGAAGTGGTGCTTCTAGATACCTTTTTTTGTCTCTGAAATCTCGCTCACTATGTGTTTGTTTCAGTGTGTACTGAATACCAGCTGTGCATTTGCTCCCATGAAGGGCAATTAAGCCCATGCTTTAGTTCTTTCCTAAAATACGATGAAAATTATATTAAAATACTTACTATTCAACCAAAATTTTTATTTGGTTCCATAGACTCTTCATTGTCTCTTTAAATGTACATTTACAAACATGGAGGCACAGAGGGTTTTGGGTGACATTTTTGTGTACCTGATGAAATTTGGTGTTTTGTCTGAAGCAGTTGTGATACTAAGGAAGGTTTAAAAAAACACCCCACCACACCCCTTCAAAAAAATATTATTTAGTTTTGGGTTTTTTTTGGGTTTTTTTTGGTTTTTTTTTGTTTTTTTTTTTTTTTTAGTTAACACAATAACTCTTTGCTCGGTTGCTAAAAGCCATGAAAATAACTGTGGTTTTGTCGCAGCGGTGTAGCAAGATGTGACAACACTGAATTGTTTTGTCACAGTTTCTGAACGCTGGTTTAATAGTGTGATACTGTCTCCCTGATTTTTTTTCTATCCTTCCTCTTTCTTTCGCCACTGTTCTTTACAGGAGGATCCCACATTTCTGCAGCGTTTTATGTATAGTCATGTTGGTCAGGTGTCACCTGAGTTTTGGCTGAGGGGGAGGGTTGGCCCATGACTTCAGAGTGGTTTGACTCTGTCTCAGCACCCATCTGTTGAGATTCTCTGGCTTCTCTGAAACAGTGGAAGTTGACAGACCTTTTCTTTAGTGCCTTCCTTAGCCAGGAGCTATTTATTTGGATTTATACATGCTGGAACATAATAAAACACCTTGCTCACGCCTTGAATCGCCTTGACTTGCAGCACTGTGTGGTCTATAAACATAGGCACAGATATTTATATCTTTACTTACATTTTGTCTAGCACCATGTATGTATTTGGAGGCTTCAACAGCCTCCTCCTGAGTGACATACTGAAGTACACACCCCAGAGATGTGAAGCTTTTGACAACGAAACAGCCTGCGTGCGAGCAGGTCCTGGTGTCAGATGCGTGTGGGCTGCCACCCTTCCTCACTGCGTCCCCTGGGAAATGGCAACGGTAGCGCAGCGGCAAAAGGTCTTTGAAGACTGTCCACCCAAGCCAGGTATGTGCCACGTTCTTTCCATTTCCTTTTCTAAAAGGTGTGTAGGGTCTCTTTCTTTTCCAAATTCTGTCTTGTGTTGTATGCCATTATCAGATCAAGTTTAAGATGTGGTGCTGTAGTTCTGCTTCCATACGTGCCTTGAGAGACCTTCCTCTGACCAAGTGGCTGCAGTGGCTTGGAGATGTTTCCACCTCTCCTTCCTCCTGAAGCTGCTTGCTCATGAAATTTTTTTTCCTGCCCGTTTTGCTTGTTCTTACTTTCCTATCCCAAACAGACATCATCAGTTAGAAATCAGGCCTGGACTGTTGCTCTCTAGATGTTTGCTCCAAGAACTGACCTTGTGAGAGCCAGCAATTATCTGATGAGCACCACGGGGCATGGGAAGGGGGATCTGGGTCCTGTGGTGTTATTCCTGTGCTCTTCAAGAGACAGCAGGAAGAGCATTTTAAGAAAAGTTACTTTATTTCTCCTTCTACAGTATTACACGGATAGGGACATACAAAAAGAACACTTGTTTTAAGGTCTGATTCCTGTTTTCTTCCCTACGATAATTTTTAAAGAACTTCTCAATGCTTTATCCTGATGCATTTGTTGCTCTGAATTGAATTATACGAACCTTGATTCTGTAATAGATGGCAGCCTTTAATTATTTAAAAGAAATTGATGTAAAGGGACACTGCTTTGATGGGCTCTCAATGTACAATAAATTTTCACAAAACACAGGCGATAAGCAATTGGAAAGATGAAGTGGAAAGTTCAAGCTTTGCATGAAAATGCTCCATGTAATTGAAGGTCAGGCTTACAGCAAAATGGGCCTGCGGTGGGAGATTTTCACTGTCCTTGTGAAATGTCCTGTGGCATCATTTGCATGGGCATTGCCTGAACATGCATGCCTAGTCTTAGTTCATGCGCTTCCGTGTCCTGGTGCGTTTTCTGGTGGTGTATTTTACGGATCCTTGGGCACTAAAAATGATTGATGCTGCAAACGAATGCAATTTTCTATCAGTTCAATCGCATAAAAGTATCTGATTTACTAAGTAGTTGATAACGGAAAGATCTACAGGCCCTACTGTTTGGTTATATCTTTTGCTATATATAATCAAGTTCTTAGAGCTCTGTCAGGAAATGCCTGTTTTTGGTCATGCAGGTTTTTTTCTTTAATAGTTGTAGACAATGAAAAATGTGATCAGATTACAGACTGCTATAGCTGTACAGCAAATACAAACAACTGTCAATGGTGCACTGACCAGTGTATCTCAATGCATAACAACTGCACAGAGGAACAGGTAAAGTCTCTCTCATACTTCTGTAGTTTAAATTTAGCCTTTGAAATATCAAATGTTCAGATGCCTTCATCTGTCGGTGTTACTACCCCTGTTGTTTTGTTATTTCCAGGGCTTGTGTAGCTCTGAGCCATTGAGATGCTTGAATTTTTTTTCAAGTTGGTCCAAGGGCTTTTTGTGGGACTCTCCACTTAAGTTAGGAGGATGGCGCAGGGCAGGGGAAGAGGGGGTGTGATTATTCAGTAAGGCACATAGCCATTTGGGTTTGAGCCTTCCCTAGAAAAAAAAACCCTAACCCTTTTGTAAAAGCTCTAGTAAGGAAAATGTGTCAGATGGTGGCCTGGGGGAATATCTTGCATACACAGTAGAGTCTATGTCCGGTGTCACAGCTTTTGAATATATAGGTTGCTTTGTAGGTCTGAACTGTGAAGTTTAGTGAGGTAGTCATTATGGCTGTTGTAAACCGACATTGGTTGGATGGGAAAAAGCCTCATCTGTGCTATTTATTTTAGGTTCCTATTACTTTATATGACAATTGTCCTAAGGATAACCCTGCCTATTACTGTAACAAAAAGACAAGTTGTAAAAGCTGTGCCATGGATCAAAACTGTCAGTGGGAACCCAGGAATCAGGAGTGCATTGCTTTACCAGGTAGGTATTGGTTGTATTTCTAAGGAAAAAAAAAACCCAAATTCACCCGGTCCAAAAGTTGCTGCTTTTTTTTTTTTTTAACCCCATTGTCTACGATCTTTTAGTGCTAAGCTGGAGTAAATAATGTTGTTTAATCGTACCAGCTTTGGTATGAAACTTTATTTCTAGTAATTTCAGAAAGTCTGACGGAGTATTTTTCAGTCCCAATTGTCTGAAGAGTAGTGTGATCATTTGTGTAATTATTAGGCTGTATTTCATCTCTCTCTTTGCATTTGATAAAAGCAGTACTGTTGATATGATAGGCTTCTGGAAGGTATTAGATTTAATAATGCATGCTATTTAATTTTAGGAACTAGAATTGTGCAAAAGCGTAATGGCACACACTGAACGAATTAGGCAAATAACACATAAAGTGTGTAAGGAAAATTCTCTTATTAGAATGTTTCCAGTGGGAGCTCATAGGAGTTGATGATTAGTCCCCCTGTAGTAACGTGCGTTTTTTTCCAAGTGACTGGGAGAAAAATATAGCATCTTCGGTGACTGACATTTGCAGTTAATAAAATACAGAGAAAGGGGGGAAAAAACCAACACAGACAGAAGCTTTAAATGGGCATGGAAAACCTTCCCCTAGTTACTCTGATACCTGGACATGTCCAGGTCTGGCATTTGCTAGTCTGGAAGAGTGAAAAAAATGAAAAGGCTTTGGAGAAGAGCAATGAGAGCAAGAAAAACTTCTTTTAATGAGACGAAGAGCTTGGTCTGTTTAATTTGTTGTAGAAAAGAGTGCGACTTGATCATATGTGTAAAAAGCCCATTTGAAAAACTGACACTTGAGAGCTTTTCAGTCTCAGATAAATTTAAACCAAGACATTGGAGCTAGACATCAGCTCTACAGAAATTCACACTGAAAATGTTCATTGGGTTTTTTTGTAAGGGTAGTTATGAGTGGGGGAAATAATTCCTACAGGGAGTTTTTCCCTACTGGGCATGGCCGTGCTCAAGATGAAACAGGGATTAATCCTGGAAGTTTGGTGCTGTGGACGGGATTAGCCCAACAACCCTCTTCTGTCGAAAGCTATTCTAACAACTGCAGTTGAATAAGTGGCTTTAAGCCATCAGCAAGATACTCATTTGCTTTCCTTTACTCTTTCTTCTACAGTGATTTTACTATTCGATGCTGCAATAAGTTCTTTGACTACCTACTGCAGATAACTAAATGGTAGCATTGCACTTCAGCTCCCCTAAACAGCTTTTCTTTTCCTTCGGTATTTTTATGCATAGATACTTCTGAGCATGCAGATAAGTCATGCTGGTTTGGGATGGGGTTGAAGGTTTTATTTTGGTGGAAGAGCTCTTTCACTACTTCAAACATTGTGAAGGTCACTGGCATCTCTGGTTTTACTTTCTTCCCCCCCCCCCCCCCCACTAGAAAATATCTGTGGAACAAACTGGCATTTGGTTGGCAACTCCTGCTTGAAAATTACAAATGCGAAGGAGAACTATGATCATGCCAAACTGTCCTGCAGATCCAACGGTGCTTTGCTGGCTTCCCTCACAACCCAGAAAAAGGTAGAATTTGTTCTAAAAGAGCTGCAGAAGATGCAGTCTTCGGTGAGTGCTTCTCTTTTATGTCCCTTGAGTAATTAAGCTTTGACTGTGGAAAAGTCCTTGCTGTGGTATTGTGTGCTCTGTAAAGAATAGACATGCCTCTTAACTGAAAAGGACTGATTTTTCTTTTGAAATTCAACATACCCTATGGGTGCTTTTGAAGTGAAATTGTAGGGAATGTAAATGGGAAAGATAAATACAAACATACACGGTGCCTCAAAGGTATCGCTTTCTATAATGAAATCACACGCACGTTTCTCTTGTGGGATACATGACTGCAGCAGGAGTCCTCTTGTGACTTGTACACAATATTTTATAAATAAAGGTCCCTTTGGGGTACCGGAGGTGTTTAATGTAAAGCATTTAAAGTTATTTATTCTGCTCAGAAAAGTGGCCGTTTAAAATGTCGGTTTCTTATTCTGCAGAGCTGTTTGGCTTATTGGGAGTTATTTACGTTTGATTTAGTGGCAGGTGCTTTTCTGTCGGAGCCAGTGAGAAGTGAATTGGAATCTGTCCCTCTTCATGCATCAATGAAATAAATTTTTTTTTTTTTTTTTTTTTCCCCCCAGTCCCTGGCAGAAGTGTGGAGGTATTCAGGGCAGGTTGTGTAGGTGGTGCTAAAGCCCTAACAAAGAACAATGCTGTGCGGCTTTGCTGAAATCCTGGTTTAGGTTGTAGAGCTGCTGTGGCTTGACGGCACATCAGAGTAACTCCTCTTGGGTCCCAGAGGCCACTGTGGGCAGGGCTGGCAATCAGGAAGAGTTTCATATATATGAAAAGTGAGACTGGAGGCGGTAGGATTGCTGCCTTTCAGAGGGGTACGTACTTCAGTGCTAAAGAGAAATATACCCCTGTTGAAAGGAGAACATTCCCTGCTTTGATTCCCTTTGTAATTTTAAAGTAGCATTTCAACAGTTATGGGGTTTTAGAGGGGGATTAAATTTATCCAAGAAAAGGTAAGATGCAATTCAAGCAAGATTTTTTGTTAAATCTTTTGTAAAGAGGGGAAGCCAAGCCTGGTATATTTTAAAAGTATGTGGTTCTAATAGCTACGGGTGTTCCTGGATATCCCAGTAGTTGTGTAGTGCAAATTCCTAAAGACACATGGCAACCTAATAATGTTTGAACCCTTACACTGGAGAGAGAAGAAAGTTGCTAATTTACAGGGGGTTTTTTTGTCTACACTGTCCTTTAAAAAGTGAGCCATAGAAATCTGAAGAGACTATTAGCCCTTTTTAGTGGATATTAGTATTGAA
This sequence comes from Rissa tridactyla, assembly GCF_028500815.1. Taxonomy (NCBI): domain Eukaryota; kingdom Metazoa; phylum Chordata; class Aves; order Charadriiformes; family Laridae; genus Rissa; species Rissa tridactyla. Next base: position 39,254,235 of record NC_071470.1, read on the forward strand.
TGTTTTTAATGTGGGAAAATGCCTTTGCTAAAAAGCCAACCTGTGTCTGGTACTTGAACTTTTGCCATTCAGTGGCACGCTGCTGCTGGGCTGGGGGAGGCTGTACTTTGCAGTTATTCCTTTTTAAAGTAAGCTGTGTATGGATGTTTCATAATATTAAGAAAACGTGTTGGTGTTGGCACATAGTGCTGTGTAACCCTGTTGCTGTTAGAAGTTGAGGCTTTAAGGTTTACGAGTGCATAAAATCGGTTTGAGGTAGGTGATGGTTATATATAGCAGTAACAGAAGATGTATGATCTAAGGCTTTCCTAGAACAGCTGTGCCACCAAAGCGCCCTGATGGAGAAAGATTTTTAACAGTAAAATAAGATACTGTACCAATACAGTTAAAATGCATCTCCTGTAAATAAAAGTGTGCCAAAAATTAAATTGCCAACAGAAATAGTTGTATTATGGGTTTTTCATATTGAGAATTTTATTACAGCGATACTAATTTAGATTTGACCTGCTCTGTCTCTCCACCCCTCCATATATCCATATATATGCAGTCTGAAACAGCAGAGGTCTTCTAGCCAGACTGCAGAGTTAGGTAGCTTGTATCATTTAAATTGTGTCGGGGACTGCTAGTTTTCTTCCTCATATCAAACTGTAGCTCCAGAATTATTTTTTTTTTCCTGTGTCTAGCTATTTATAGGAGTCACAAATGTACGAAGACCAACTTGCGGTTAATTTCATAGTCAGCCAGCATGAGTGTTTTACTTGTTCTCCTCCTGATTTAGATAGCTAGAAATGTCATTTGAAAAAAAAACAACAACAACAAAAAAAAAGGTGTTTCCTGAAAGATTTCTCTGTGGCACTTAATTCCAATAGCACTGAGAAACAAATTTTCCTTATTACATTTTTGCAACACCTAACCTGGCAAAGTTGTTATGAGCATTACATGGTGATGTGTATTTTCTCTTAATACCTAAGGTAAAGAAACCTGGGTATTAAATCTACCATTTTCCTTTCTTCCTAGCCTAAAACTTTGACTCCGTGGGTTGGACTGAGGAAAATCAACGTGTCGTATTGGTGTTGGGAAGACATGTCTCCCTTCACCAACACCCTGCTCAAGTGGCTCCCCAATGAACCAAGCGATGCTGGATTTTGTGGTTATTTAGCTGAGCCTTTCCATCAGGGACTGAAGGCAGCAACGTGTATCAACGAAGTCAACGGCAGTGTCTGCGAAAGGCCAGGTAACAACATCTAACTTCTGTGTCTCACGGAGAGCAGGTTGACTAATAAGTATTTGTATTTCCTAGAGAGTAAAGAAAATCCCATTCATTCCGTCTAAAACTAGATGCATTGTGGCTTTGCCAAAGAAAAGTGGTCCTGAAAGAGTGTCGTGTGTAGTGATTTCATACAGGAGTTGGGGATTTTAAAAATAGCTCTACATTTACACTGTTAACTGTAAAATGCTTGAAGTACATTATAGTTTAATTATATTTCTCTAAATTGTGTACCTGAATGTGACATTTAGGTTAATTATGTTATGGAGCAATCTCCCATTTAAAAAAAAAAAAAAATGAAAAAAATAAAAGCTACTTTCCAATTGAACTTCCTTTTCTCCCCTCCGCCCTCTGCTCTGTAGCCAGAGGAGGATTTTATCAAAGTTTGAAATTAATTGGGCAAGACACTTTTGAGATATGAGAACTTTGAAAAAGAAGCTATTTGCTTTTGGGAAAACTCTTCCAGCTTTGTTGAAACTGTGTATCTTTTCAAATGGCTTGGTCCGTGAACTCCCTGTTATAGCTGATTATTTCTGAATACCAATTAGCGCCTCTTAAAGTTTTAAGAAAGTTGGCTGATTACATGAAATCTGTAAGTAAGCTACACCACTTTAAGTCATTCTTTGTGGAAGTGCAGGATGCAAATCATGAATGTGGAACCTGAACTCAAAATTTTGTGTATTTAACTTGCAGCACTTTGAATTTGTGTAAGCTCTATCTTGTTTTTTATGGTCCGAGAATAGTTACTTGAAACGGATGATAAAGCACTGGCTCACACCAGAAACTCCTGAGTCTGTTTGCTTTTAATACTCATTTTATGTGTGCAACTGATCAAATAAAACACATCCCAATGTGCTCACATACAACATGGGGTTTCTTCCCAGCACTTCAGTTGGGAGAAGAGCTAAGGAACACACCGACAGACCTGCAGAGAGATAAAGACCACATTCGTAACACCATTTAAATTGTTTTCTGTCCACCTTAAAAAGTGTTAACGCTCATGGGGGATACGTAATAAGAGAAATGATTTTGCAGTACTTACTGCATTTCTCATACTCACCGTGGTATAAGTGGTATCTCCAGCTCCATCCAGCAACACCACACCACAAACGAAGAGCTTCAAGCCTGTGATAACGAGCTCCTTTTTCAGCCCAAGTAACAGACAGGGCTTTTTATCTTCTGTCTTTCTGTCTCGGGGCTCGTTACCTGTATCTTTCGGGAGGAAAGCTGACTCCTCTTGTCCCTCCCGCCCGCAGCTAACCACAGCGCCAAGCAGTGCCGCACGCCCTGCGCCCTGCGCACCGTCTGCGGGGAGTGCACGAGCGGCAGCTCCGAGTGCATGTGGTGCAGCAACATGAAGCAGTGCGTGGACTCCAACGCTTACGTGGCCTCTTTCCCCTACGGGCAGTGCATGGAGTGGTACACCATGAGCAGTTGTCCGCGTGAGTAATGGCTTCTGTGGCTTGACGGGTGGGCTGGAGCCCTTGCATTTGCAGACCTTTGCTAGCAAAAGTCGTCAAATGCTGCACATCAGCTCTCCTGTCCAGGGGATTTTCAAAAATAAGAAGTGCCTCACCCCAGGAGCTCAGTGTGTGCAGCACCGTCCTGCATCAAGTAAAGCATTACAGAATTAGGTCCCCAGTTATGGGAACTATCAAACTAAATAGCGGATAGTGAAGGCTTTCAAGTGAGGTGATGAAATCTCCACTCTTCCCCCCCGCCAGTGGAAAAGTACTTGTTTCATTATTTGAATTCCTATCCTTCAAATTAATTGTTACATAATTTCATGTGATTAACTTTTTTTTTGTATCTCTGTTATTCATATATGGAGCCATGTAATTTAATATTAGATTATCTGTATCAAATCCCAATTAGGGTTTACAGGACTGTTTTATTCTGGAGTATTGTCTGTGTATAGCCCACAGTAGGAATTTCTAACTTAGTTTTTAAATAAATGATTTAATTTTTTTCCCCTTTTAGGTAGATGTGAGCAAACTGCAAAAGATTTATGGTGCTTTGGAATATTGCTTTCTGTTTTCAAAATGTGGGGAAATAGTCTAGAAATTTAAAAAGTGGTTGAACAGTTTCAGAAATTATTTTTACTTACGTTGACTTCTTTAGGAGCCGAGTGTGAGCAGGGGAGTCAGGAAAGCCGGGGCTCTTGGGGTAGCAGAGGGAGAGGAGTGCCTGTGTTCCCCAGGAGGGAGGTTGGGCAGTTCGAGTTGGTGCAGTTGCTCCAGGAACTTTTGGAAGCTGATGAGAATAAGCTGGGTAACTCAGCTTTGCAAAATAAGAGATGGAGAAAATTAGTTTTGGGTAACTGTCAAATATAAGAGTGTGAACTTCCCGTATTGCCAGAAGTCAAAAATTGGAGGAAGCATCAGGCAGGAGATGAGTAAGCTGAAATAATGGAAAATGATGTTTTTCTACTACTTTTTCTTTTTTTTTTAAAGGCAAATATTGCCGATTTTAAGATAGAAAGCCTGCTCATCTTAGAATATCAACAATCTACAAATTTTTTTTCAAGACGGTATTGGGAAAAGAATAGAAAAACTTTCCTAGATATAAAGAGTTTGTCACCCCTGAAATACAATCCCGTTTGAGAAAGGAACAGTTAAAGGGTGGTGATGGTTTTTTCGCTGATTTGGTTGATTCCTGGGCCCAGGGGATCTGCACGTGGCGCTCTGAGCCTCCTAAGATGACAAATTCTGTTTTGTATTGGTATTCTGTGCTTCTTGGCTCAGATAAATACTTGAAATAGTAGTGTGTGATATTAAAATGTGTGGTAAGAAGAAACTCAATGCGAGTAAACAAACTGTGGTTTTTTTAGCCTTTACTTCCAGATGGCTCATTTTATAATCTGATCTGTTGTAAATCAATTGGAGGGCTTTTGTAGTTGGGAACATTAACCTCTGGTTTTAGTGGGTGGTGTTTAATGTTTAGAAAAACTTTACGTGTGTATTGCATTGTTTCATAACTCACTTACTGATTAATTCAACCTTTGTGTTAGTAGCTATCTTAGATTCTAGAATAAATATACTGATAGGAATGAATATATATATATGTGTGTTACTGTGAGTATCAGAAATAAATATTTACAGATTTGGCGGGATAAATGCTTAGGGTCACAAAAGACATACAAGGGTTTCTACATTCATTGTTGCCTGTGTTTTGGGATGGTGATTTATTCCACGATTTGATGTTTGGGTTGGATTTTTTATAGCTGAAAACTGTTCAGGCTACTGCACGTGTGCTCACTGTTTGGAGCAGCCCGGCTGCGGCTGGTGCACCGACCCCAGCAACACTGGCAAGGGGAAGTGCATCGAAGGCTCCTACAGAGGCCCGGTCAAGATGCCAACCCCGTCCGCAACAGGGAAGCACAGCTTGGAGCCCGTCCTTAATGTCAGCATGTGTCCTGTGGAGAACAACTATAATTGGTCCTTTATTCAGTGTCCAGGTAAATGAGCAACGCGTAATTGTTCAAACATATCAAGGGTAACAACAGTTAAATGCGAGGGGAGAGACCTTTTTAAGACTGTGGAGATGTCTGTGTTCCCTCCTCTTAATGGAGGGAGAAAAAGAAGTTGGAAGACAAACAAGAAATAACACATTTGAGATGGAAGGAGTTGAGTAGGTATCTGTAGGTGAGCTGTGGAGATTTGCTACATGAAAACTTATTTATGCATTACTCTCATGAAATTTTTCCTTTGCCTACAAACATTTACGAAGTTTTAAACTCTTTGTTCTTTGTTTGTTTTAGGGTTGTTTGCAAGAAAGGCAACTCTTTCTTTGAAGGGTGATGTAACTGTTAGTAATGCTCAGGGGGATTCTGAAATAATGGATTTGAATCCATACATGCAGAATAAAATTACTTGGACTGCTGCTAAATCCTTTCTTCCCCGTTCCTTCTTGTAAATCTGTCCCACTAGCTTTTTCCAGTCCTGTGTGTCCAATATGCACATAGTGTCTTGGAGTTCAGTTTTCCCTGTGTTGCTTTAAATTTCACATTTTCAATACACACCTCTCTTTGAATTCTTGTATTGTTAGCAAGACTGTAAGAACCTCTTCGGAAAGTGCATGAAATGGTTGCATTCAGCCTCTGCAGAGCACAGACTTCTGGGGCTCTATGCGTAGCACTGTATTTGAGCACAAATACTCATCCTTTTCTGTTTTCTTCAGCCTGCCAGTGTAACGGGCACAGTAAGTGTATAAATGAAAGCATCTGTGAGAAGTGTGAAAATCTGACAACTGGGAAACACTGTGAAACTTGTATCTCAGGCTACTATGGTGATCCCACTAATGGAGGAACATGTCAGCGTAAGTGATGCCTTAAATCTTCTTCCCGCGCTGAAGTCTTTGATGTTTTTTGGTTTTTAGTCATTTGTCTGCTATCTTAACTGAAACTATATCCAGATAATACGTTTCTTTCTTTCCTGCAAGCAAGGCACAATCCTTGTTTCTTCAAATGGAATATGGAAACTGCTTGATGAAATTATTTGACTTTCATTCCACAAGATAAAGATGATTTTTTTTTTTACCCTCCTTTGTAAACTTTAAATGACCACAGTGAAAAATTAGTGTTTGATGATCCTGTTTTGAAAAGAAACAGTGATAATCCCAATGTCTTGAACGAATTTCTGCTTATCTAAATTCCACCTTCCATTACATTTGGTTAATGTATTGTGCGTTTATTGTTACAATTGTCTGTTTCATAAAAGGCTTGCCATGTTTCACTGAGGAGTTGGCTGGATTTCAGTTGAGGATTAGGTGATCCCTGTTAAAATTGTAGAAGTCAGTAAAGTGCTTTGGGACTCTTTGGTACAAAGAATGTTTTTCGGTTATGCAAGATCTAGTTAATAACCTGGGGAAAAATCTTTCTTGAAGGACCAGTACTGGTGATGCTGAGGAACGAACATGTAAGATTTGAAGTTTTGACCTTGAACCTCTCAATATTACTCTGAATTACTGCAAATTCTGTAGGGCAGCATGGGGAGACCAGTTGTAAACCAGAATCCATCTGTGCTAGGTGATCTGCAGATGTAAGGGAAGGTGCTTCTTGCTCTGAAGAATTTTTGATGGAGTATATTTAAGTGGAGTGATATCATTAGATACAGTGATAGAAGAGGTAGAACAGAAAGGACATTGTTTGGTGTCAGAGTAGTATCAGTTCTTCCATGAAATGAGTGTGGCTGGTTTGTAGACATCCCAGAAGAAATAAGTGAAGGTGATTAATGAGGGGATATTGAAGAGTTTCGGTTGCTCCTTCCAAGCATGGAGACAATCCAGTAGAAAATACTTGGAAATTCGTTTATTATGTTTACTGGAAGTAGCGTTGACCTTTTGGATGAAGATGAGAGTCAGTATCTGGAGCATGAATGTCCTGTTTCCTAAAGCAAGTAGTAAGTGATGGCTGAAGCTATGAAGGAGAACGTCCCAGCAGACAGATTCAATGAAGGGTGTGAAAAGATCACAGACAGGGACACGGCTGCTTTACTTAGAAAAAAGCTGGGATATGAAATTATGAGAGACAGCACAACAGCACGCGTACAAAGGATAAGGTGCATCTCTGACACTTTATTTCAGAAGATTATCTGTGAGATTAAATACTGCTGATATTCTTAAACTCATTTTGGGTGAAGATAATTTGAAGTGCAGGAATTAATAAATAGAGACTGAGTTTGCCCGAGAAAATTTATCATCCTACTCTAAGCATTCAGGTTTAATCATTGGATCATGACGTCCCTTTTGATATTTGTCGCTTTTTTATCTATGTGGAAATTGAGAATAAGTTACTTTGGACTCTTTCACATGAGGATTGTCCAGAAATAGTTTGTTGTTGAGATAATGAATGATAGACTAAAGTAATCCAGATGCCTGAAAAAGAAATTAGAAAATGTGTTGAGAGACTGTGGAACAGCATTCATTCGTTATCTGATGAAACTAGTAGCTCATGTCAAAAGTGCTTTGCTCTCAAGTGCTTTGGGCCCAGGTTTTTAATTTGCTGTGATTTAACGCTATTTACTGTGAAGGCGAAAGAATGAGGAAAGCAGGAAGCTGGGCAGAAAGACCGAGGTGGATCGGAAGAGGGAAAGTGAGAGGAAATCATCCTGATGCAGCCAGAGCGGCTGCTGGCCATTAGTAATTTTTGCTCAGTGAAAACATTTCCAGAGGGGAATTCTTCAGATAAGGGTTGGCTGATGGGCAGCCGAGCCAAATCTTGCTTTTTCCCTCCTCTGACCCATGGTCCCCCCCTTCCTTTCCCATTAATGATGTGCTGATTCCACTCTTTTTGTGCATTTATGTGCAATATTGTGTGCTGCTCTGTTTTTAGAGCCCGCGGTCACATCCGTGCTGGAGATGGTTGTTGGTACACTCCGTCCTGATGCACAAGGGTCTGCGTTTTCACGCTTAGTACCTAGTGTGTGTCCTTGTACTTTGATGTGCAGGTCTGCAGCGTTAGCCCAGTGGCCCCAGCAGCATGGGGACCATAAATATCCTCAAAGTGGCAAATATTCAGTGCTGGAAAAATTGCTGGTGTGTGGTATTTCCCATTTTGTTGAGCCATCGAGAGTTTGAGTGACACGATTAGCATCATGGTTGCCTTTTAAACAAGTACGGCTATGCAGAGCTGTATGTGGTAGCAATGGGGTTCAAAAGCCAGGGAGGAATAAAAAGAGTGAATGGAATAAGATGCCTTTTTTTGCTGCTCTGTGCCACCAGGGCAGGTGCGCACTGCTATATTGCTTGTGTTGAAAAAAATTTTTGACGAACTGCAGTTACTTCTCTGAAAGAACTGTTTGCATATCATCATAGGCATTGGTGTTTGCGGAGCGGGGCAGATAATAACTAAATGGTAGGTAAATCACTCCTCAGCGGTTGCTTTTAGGAAGTGTCCAACGTAGGGAAGTGTTAATCGGGAAGGGCAGGAAATGCAGCACATCAAATGTAAAAATAGCTGCAAGGTGCTTTCTCTGCATTCAGGATTTTTTGAATTTTCTGATTAAAGTTTCACATGAAAATATGCTAGCGGTAGATAAGAAAGTTATTTGCAAGAGAACGGAAGGCGCTATTATGCCTGAAATCAGATTGCTGCTGTGCGCTTCTGAGTGCCTCTGTGGAGCGTTTGTTGGTGGCCCATGATGAGCTGCTGGCACCGTGGTCCTGCCTGCTCCCCCTTCCCAGGGCTGCGTGGGGCCTTGGAGGATGGGTAATGCACTTGGCAGGGAAAAACGGTGTTGGGCAGGTGGGTGATGCAGTTGCTGTTGGGAAGCTGGACCGTCACAAATGTAGGAAGAGGAGTGGAGATGCCCACGACCATCTCTGAATGAGTCTGTGACCCATGCTTTGTGAAGAAGGTGGAAGGAGACTTGCTGTGAGGTGGTTCATCATCAGACTGTTACCGTGCTTCACAGTCAAAAAGCCATTTCCAGTAATTTTGGCTTTCTGTTCTAGCATCAGACTCTGGAGGGAAACTTAAGACTCTGGCAAGGGTGTCTAGTATGTTTTGTTAATAGTTTGTTTCCAAACTTCATAGTTGACTGAAAAGCCATGAGAAAACTTCTCTTCTTTGTGCATGTTCCAGTCTTATAGTGAATGATCTCCGATTACGGGGCTCATAGAAAAATGGATAAATAAATAAGACTGTTGTTTTAAATAAAGGTGTTTGAGTGTTCAGTTTTCTTCATAAGCACGTAGCTAAAGAGCAGGGTGAGGAAGCATTAATGTTAGTGCTCAAGATACACTGATCTGCACCTAAACAACATGAAATTTGAAATTTCTCCTAATTTTTATGTGTGTTGAGTATTGATTGACTTTCACTTTGCTTACCTTTTGCAAAGCATAAGGAAGGCAGTGCAAGGCATTCTCAATAGTATTAAGAATTATTTTTTTTAAAGTGCCATTAATGAGAAGTGTGTTTGCTTCACAGAATACAATTATTTTGTCAAATCTTCATTCAGTCTACTTGTTCCCACAATAGGCCTTTATGCTTCTTTGTATTTTGTTCCGTGTTGCTGCTAGGAAACCAGTCATCCACATCTGAGAAGCGCAATTAAGTGTCCCTGATACAATATAGCTTCCATTATATGCCAATATAAAGATGACATCAAAAGGATTCATAAAATAAGGTCCAAGGTTGGCAAGGATATTCAAGATGGAGACTTCATATCTAAGAATCTGCTGGTACATGGGGTGGCACATGCCTTCTTAATGTGAAGGCATATGTCGTCTTAGTAAGGAGGCACCAGCCTTTAAAGCATACTATTTCCAGGAAGCTCGGAGACTGCAAAAGAGGGATCTTCGTGTACCTTTTGCCTTCTTATATTGTACACTTTCCCACGCACAGCTCTAGATGAGTGCACCTTCTAGTTCATTGGTAGAACAACTTCTAAGAGGCACCCACCTTCTGGGAAAAGTTACTATATCCATTCTTCTAGTTATAGTGAACATTATCTCAAAGAGGTCTGCTTGTGTCGGTATTGTTGTTTATTGGTTTGGTTCGGGGTGTGTTTTTTGCACATATATCTCCTCTACTTCTTTATGAGTAAGTCTCAAAGTGTGTCAACTTTAGCAATTTAATTTGAATCAGGAGCGTTCTTTTGCAACAAATCTCCTGCACGTCCCCACTGTCGTACCTTGGTTCGCATCTCTGAGCAGGCTGAGTGTATATGAGCTGGTCTATTTTGGGCATGCCACAAATCTTAATTAGTCTAGGGGCACGCCTGACTTGCTTCAACCACGACTCAGTGGCATTCAGCTCACGGGACCAGGCAAAAGCTATTCGAAACTGCATTGGGGCACACACCCTAAACCCCTTACAGTGCGGACATTGTATTCTTAGCACCAGCCGTTTTACACTGCAGATGCACTGACATTGTTGATAATGACATTATTTTCTCAAAGGTCTAGCTATTTCTAGAAATAGCCCTAAAAGCACCATGAGCTCTGCTTTATTTGCAAAAATACTCTTCTCTCGAGAGTTTTGAGTTTGACTGAAATGTGTTAGCAAGCCCAAAACTATTCCAAATATTGGTTTTTTCCTACCAGTTGTGATATCCCTAGTGCCATTGAACAACAAGAGAGGAAGTTAAATAAATTTTTGAGGCTAAAAAGCACAGTCTGATCATGATTTCATACAAAATATCAATCCTGGAGCCCACACTCACTCTGTTTTGACGCATGGTTCTATTTTTGGCTGCCTTCTGTAGCACAAAGAAACCAGAGAGTACCAAATGGGTTTTCATATGTACTTTAATTGTTGATGTATCTCAGTTTGGCAACTAAAGAAGTTAATTGCTATCAAATCTGTTTCTCTTTCTTCATTTAACATGCATCTTTTCCCCCCCCTCTGCTCAACAGCTTGCAAGTGCAACGGCCACGCGTCTGTCTGCAACACAAATACAGGGAAATGTTTCTGCACTACCAAGGGAATAAAAGGAGACGAGTGTCAACTGTGAGTTCATTTCACTTTGTTATTTGAAATTAAAAGGCTATGCACATACCGGCATGGAACCCCTACATTTTTTAATGATTGTATTTACAGTGTCTCTGCTCAGCTCTTCCTGCTGACAGTTGACTAACTTCATTGAGGGTCCAGCCAGCCGTGCTTCCCCTGGGGGGATAGCACGAACAAAATGATTTCCTGAAGATTTCCATTTTTAGGAACATTTCAACTGAGAATGACATGCAGAAGGGATGGGGTGAAAAAATAATGCCCCCACCCCCCAAACTATATGTACCACTTTACTTTATCCCTCAATAGTTTCTTTTTAATTGGTATATTTTTGCTGTCTGTGCACTGTGATGCTGTTCTGAGGGAGTGTAAATATATCTGAAATAAGACTTTGACATTCTGGCATTTTAATGGAGCGGTTTCAGAGCAACAAATTTGCTGGAGGTTTCTCTGTAACGTAACTGAAATGCTTTTAGTGTAATGTTAGTGGAAATAATTTCATTCCAAATGATTTCATTGCCAGGTTTATTTTTAAAGTGTTGCTCACATAAGCAAACGTTTATAGGACTACATCCTGGAATAGCTGTAAACGTAAATGGAAACTTCAGGTTTTGACTGTAGTAATCCAGTTCCCTGCATTATGAAGAGCTAATAAGTACATTCCAAATGGATGCAAAAGTTAATATCCAGAATTTTATATTTCAATTTTACTGTGTGCTAGTTCGACATGCAGGGATTGTGAAATTTCTTCAGCAGCCCAATATAGCTCAGACATGCATCTTTCATTTTTAATTGTATACTGTTATCGGCACAGGTGGTGTTTTCTGATTTTTAGTGGCTGTGGGAATAAATAGAACTGAAAAAAAAATCCATTTATTAAAAAATATGTATTCTTTTTAGGTGTGAAGTTGAAAATAGATATCAGGGAAATCCACTTAAAGGAACGTGTTACTGTGAGTACTCTTGGGATTTTGTTTTGAGATAAAAAATGTGTTTGAAGTTTAAAAGATCTTATTTAAAACTAGTTTTAGTTGTCTCAGCATCTGTTTAAAATACAGAGGATTAAGGGAATGACTAAAAAATCGTTTTAAAAAACTTCAGTTTTCACAAAAGTATTGTTTAAAGAGAATGAAAATACTCTTCTTGATAAGGTCTGTGTGATGATTGGATCTTTCAGAACAAACTTTTGAATATTTTTCTCATGACTTTGAAATCAAATCTGGTCTTCTGGAAAATACTGTAAAATACATGCCTAATAAGTCAAAACCAAAGCACGTCTTCAGAATTTTTGTAAGTGCAAAATACTGGGTTTTTTAAACATTCTGTTCCATGTTAGAATGGGTAAGGTTTTAAAATTGCCACATTTCCTCTGAAATGAACAGTTGGATTCCCGTGCAATTCAAGAAGATACTTTGCCAAGATTCAGATTACTTAATGGAAACTCTCCAGCTTCTATTTGCAAATATTAGTAATCAGCATACTGGCAGGCATGGATAAATGTAATCTTAAATTACATAAAGATGCAGGCCTCAAATAGTATTTCTGTGCAACATAGAAATTTATCTACATGCTGCATTTACCAAATTTGAATTCTGCTTGCGTAGCCGAACAAGGGCACTGATGCCTTCTCACGACAGTCTCTTTGCAAGGATGACCTAATTTGTTTCTGCCAATGGCAGGGGTGGTAAAGTGGGCAAAAAGAGGAAAAAGGCAGAACTCTACAACTCTTACAGGAAGAACCTCACGCTATGCAGATTAAGTCTCATTTGGTTTTCTTCCTTGAAATTTCTATCTTCGTGCTTCATAGGAGTTGTGGGTAGATGTCAGAAGGTTGTCTAGCTCGTGTCTATGCAGCTTGCATAGACCCCCTTGGGGCCTCCAGGAAGTGATAAAAGAAAAATAACAACTGGTGTATGGCTTCGTATTTATTATTGCTTAGAATATCTCTGCAGGGGTTTGGGAATATGTAAAAGTCATACTGTGTTTTAATAAAAGGATGCTGAGACTGGTGTTAGGTATCCCCAAAACTGTCTGTGCGCTGTTTAACAGAGCGCTGATAACCCCAGCCCTAGGCAGACATGAGCACAGGAGGGCATACAGGTAGGCATACAGGTGGTCCTGGCATGCCTGGACATGATGTGACCAAGAGATGGATGGCAGCTGTGTCCATTAACAAGTAGCTGCTCTGTAGAAATCCTCCCTATATGGTCCACTGATGTACAGAAACTTACCCTGCATGGAACTCAGTCCCCTCCCAACTGGGGATTATACACTCTTACTTTATTTTGCTAGTGTTCCCTGCGGAGGTATTGCAGTACAGAAAAAGTAAACGTCTTGGCATGTTTTTTACAATGTATAGGTATGAACGGTCATTTAGATTAAGGCTGGAGGCTATTGCCTGGAAAATGTAAGCAGAATCTTTTTCCCCTCTAGTCTCAACTTCAAAATAGGTTTTTGTCCCTATGGTCTGGGATCATACATAGATTGGAGTCATTTGTAACAGCATGGTGATTCCTAGTTGCACTCTCGGTGCAAGAAACACTTCAGCGACATCATGCCTTGCCTTGCAGAAGATTATTTTATTCTAAGACATGGGATAACTTTCTCCATGTGTTCCTTACAGATACTCTTCTCATTGACTATCAGTTCACCTTCAGCCTTTCTCAAGAGGATGATCGCTATTACACAGCAATCAACTTTGTAGCAACGCCCGAAGAGGTAAATTTTCTACTTTCCCTTTAAACTTAATCCTTTGGGTATATGTTTATCATCTCCTGGCCATGGAGGTGATGAATAGTTACAGTTCTGCGAGTCTCCAGGTGTAGTCTCTTAACATGGCCCATGTGTCCAGCTCCACGAAACAATCAAAACTTTTGGAGCTTGGCTAGGCCATGCAGTCCCAAATCTTCATGGTAAAATTTTGTAAGGGAACCACAGTTGATTCTTTACAGTTATTTGAACAACTGCTGAGCAACTCTAGTTTTGCTTGTTGTTCACACAATACATTGTGTCTCTATTCTTCCTGATTTATTCTATGCCTGTGTCTTGTTTTGTTCTTTATTATGCTTTCCTTGGGGAGGACAATACTGCTTTCAGAAAATGTAAATAGTTTTTTGCTTGATGTATTTGCTTCATGTAAATAACAAATTCCAGGGTTTTGGGGTTTTTTTTCAATGAAGGTTTGCTAGGAAACAGTGTAGTAAAATTGTTATCCTAAAAATGGCTTTTCTTCTTTTTCTCCCCCAAGCAAAACAGAGACCTAGACATGTTTATCAATGCATCCAAAAACTTCAACCTCAACATTACTTGGTCCACAAGTTTTGCAGGTAAAATGAGCATGACCTAAGTTTCTTGGTAGCTTGTTTCAGTTACCAGTTTTCAAGAAATGCAAGTTTTGTTGGGGAAACTTTTTTTTAACTATGAACTTGTTCTGTAATGGTTTTAAATGTTAGGCCTGGAGGGCAGAAGTAAAATATTAAAAAGAACTATATTTTTCTGTCTCAATAGTGTATTTTGGAAACATCAAAGGTGCAAATTTGATTTTTAGTAAAGCAATATTTTGGCATTCAGTGGTTTTGATAATGCAATGCAGCTTAAAATAAGTAGTGTTCAAATGAACAGTTAATTTTGTAACATTGAAATTCAGGATGCTTCACCCTTTTTGTTTGCCACTTAGAATGTACATGAAACATCTTTTCTTACTAATTTTTAACTCTTCAAAACAGCTGGCACGCAGGCTGGGGAGGAAATTCCAGTTGTTTCAAGAACGAATATAAAAGAATACAAGGACAGTTTCTCCAATGAGAAATTTGATTTCCGCAACAACCCAAACATCACCTTCTTCGTTTATGTCAGCAATTTCACCTGGCCGATAAAAATACAGGTAGGAGCTCTTAAAATGTGTACAATTATTTAAAAGTACTTTTTTCTTTCTCTCAAGCGATGTGGCAATTTGGTGTACTTTGTGTGGTCCAAGCTGAATCAGTTCTCAGTGTAATCCTGCAGAGGACAAAGACTTTGATGTTCCTGATTAAGAGCAAAAAGGTGCATCATCTTCTGGTATTGCCTCAGCCCAGTGGATCTGAAAATGTGCTGTGAAATGAAGTGGGATGCTTGCTTATTAACAGGGCTATGCTCTAATGAGGTCTGACTTTAAATGTGTAGGTACTGATGTTGAAGAAAATAAAGACTCGTATAGTCAAAACCCAAAGCCTGGAATGAGAAAACAGAGGAAATGTCCTTAGTGTCTCTGTTTGACGTCTTGTTCTCAAAAGGCACCCCCCTTTCTCCTTGTGCTGCCCAAGACTGGTGGTACCTGCAGAATAGGATGAAGGTGAAGCTTAAATCAGTGGAGTCAGCTAACACACGTGTTGCCTCAGGTGTCAGACTGACTGTGATGATAATGCTAGTGCTGAAGAAGCAGTGGATGAAGCTTGGTGGATCATGAAGGCACTTGTAGATCATAGACTGCAATCACAGAAACAGCAACTGCTGTGGCAACTAATAATTTGGAGAAATGTTGGCCACCTTCTTGTTCTGGGCTAAGTCAAGTATCAACCTGCAGTGTACTCAGAGTGATACACGTGTCCTTTGAAGGGCAAAAGGACTTCTAGGTTTGGAACAGAGATCTCAAATGGGGCTCTGTATATTTGAATTCTGCTGGGTTTTTTTAAGAACCTTGGTCAAATGTGGGAACCCGAATTCTTCCATCTTCATCCTTATTCAGCCAATTATTATGTGAAAGCTGACGATTTCACATTAATTTACTTGATATTTCAGACATATCAGTCACACAAACTCACCATACGGATCACTTGCAACAAAGATAATGCACGTGATAATAATGAGCAAGGAAGTGAGGTCCACCTGGAAAAAAGGTCCTTAAGCCATAGTGATATTTTTCAAAGTATTTCTGAACTTTAAAAAAAAAAAAAAAAATTTGGAATGCTTGTGAAATGTACGCATCACCTTCTGGTAAAAACAGTGGGGTTTATGTACTCAGGAAGCTTTGTCTTGTTGATTGCAGACGGTAGATTTGATAGAGTGGCTTTGGACTGTATTTTGGTTCTTTTTAATATGACTTACAATATTGGTAATCATTTTCCAGCTGGAAAGTTTTTACTTTACGCTTCGATAAAGTCTTAGTTCATTGTCAAGTCCTAATTTCTAGATGCGGAGGAATTTGCAAGAGCTGCAAACAGCAAGTACTAAGCCTCGTTGTTTTTATTTAAGTACTGATTTCAGTAGGGGAAGTAACATCCTGTGTATGAAGGTGGGCACTTGTGTCATGATTTATTTAAATATTCAGGCTTTTTTATCAAATTGGTAATCGCAGGAGTCAGAAAAAAATCATATTTTATTTAACTTACAGGTTATGTTGACTGATAGATTACTTTCCATAATCAGGGCTGCACTGTACCTTACCCTGATAGATTTATTTGCTATTTCTTAATGCAGAACTGTGTTAGGACTTTGTAAATGTTTAAGACAGCGCTGTCTCCTATCCCTTAAGCTCTCCTGTGTTTACTCCAGTCTCCACCCTACCTGTACTTAGAGTGAATTTCTGCTAGCTTTTCCTATGCCGGTGTTGTCATTGAGCTTAAGTGCCCCTCCATCATCTTGTTTGGCAGATGGGTTTCCCTCTTTCCCCCGGGATGAATT
Source organism: Rissa tridactyla (assembly GCF_028500815.1). Taxonomy (NCBI): domain Eukaryota; kingdom Metazoa; phylum Chordata; class Aves; order Charadriiformes; family Laridae; genus Rissa; species Rissa tridactyla. The sequence goes on from NC_071470.1 coordinate 39,270,614, forward strand.
TGGACAGGTCATATCCTCTCTCAGACTTTAGTCTGTGTTTGTTGGCTTAAGCCAGACAAACCCTCATCATCTTGTCCTGTGAAACAGGTTATTCAGGTTCAGTTGCCTCATTTGTTTTTCCTCTGCCCTTGCTTGTCTTAATCTTGCTTGAACAGTTTTGGTCAGTCATGGAGATCAGGTCTCACCATTGCTTTATGCAGCGGTACCTCTAGGTTCTTTATGGATCTTTCTAGGACCATTTATGGCAGTATTTTCCTTTGCTCCTTCTCATGGCTGTAGCAATTAATAGTCCTTATTCCTTTTAATATGGACCAATATACCCTATTCTTTCACATCCTTGGTTTCCAACTGATGATCTCCCAGTATTGATAGCGAACATTCTTCTCAGTCCCTAATAGCATCGTAAAATGTTATCCTGCTGCTGTTACTGCATAGTATTGCCAGTCCTGAAAATCATCTAGTTGTTCTTCTGTGTCGTTCTTTTCCATATTTTTATTGATGATCTCCTTCAACTTTGTCAGCAGATTGTGCAGTTAGCACACTTGCTTTTTGGGTCTGCGCCATTAATGAAGATATCAGTCAAAGTCTGTCCAAGTGCTATCCTTGAACTAACTTCTGCCCCCCTTGACCGCTATGACTCTTGAAATAATCGACACCATCTTTATTTCACCCAGGAATTTCCGATGTATTGAAACCCATAATGAAATTTGGATTAACTCAGTTGTACTTCCTAGGTCTATACAATTAATTATTTTTACAGACAGAAAATAGTGGGCTGGTGTATCATCGTTTACTGTTGTCAGCTCTGTTGCTTGTTGAATTTAGTTTTTCATGTGCTACTTCAGTTCTATTCAAAACTTGTCCTAAAACTTTTCAGGCTATTGAGGTCTTGGGAGTGTGAATATCTAGATTCTTCCTCCTCTTCTAAATACAAGTTTTAAATTTTTCGTAGTGCCATGCTCAGCTGGTAGATTAACAGCTTGCTACCAGAGGCATTATTTCATCTGCCATTTCTTTTGGAGTGCTGGGATGCGTGCTGTCTGCTTTCACCCCCTTTGAACACGTTGAAATATTTGAGGTTTTTCCCCACCTTGCTTGTGTATCTTTTTATAACTTTGTTCCATTTAGACACTTTGCCTTGCACCTATGTTCAGTGTCCTTGTCCTTAATGAGGACTGTAATTTAGTTTTAGGGATGCAGCTGACTGGTTTTGATCTCTTGCCTATCCTTACAGCATATCCTCTTCCCTTTGCCTTTCTGGTCTCCTTTACTTGTATGGCTGAAGCATCTCTTGCTATTTTGTTTATAGTCTGCAGAGGTCTAGCACAGCTTGACATTTGGCAGTTCATATTTTATCTCTGTACTACTTTGTGGCTTCTTGCTAACGAATCCTTTCCTCTCCATAATGCGTAGACTTTTTAATTGTTCCTAATGTCCTTTTTGAGTTTAGTTCTGAGGATGCAGCTTTCAAATAGTTTTGCATCTTTGACCTGAGAGAAATACTTAGATGGCCTTCCCCTTCCTTATCTCCTTAGTCCACTTGATTTTACTGTCTTTATTTAATTTCTCATGTTTAAAAAGAATGAACTTTGATTCTCTTACAACACTTAACTCGTTTTATCCTTATTTTAGTATGAATTTGCTTATGTGCACTCAATCCAAGGTAATATAATATCACCACCTCTTCTTCACATCCTTTTACTTACACTTTGTTATAAAACAAAGGCTAAAATAGCAACAGCTCTTACGGGTTGAAAGAACCTTTTGTGAAGAAGTCTGGCAGTGATATCGCATCCAGGAATATATGGTCCTTACGATTTCTCTTAGCTTGTTCTTCAGTTCACAGCCAAGAATTCCCCCCCCCCCCCCAGTTGATGTTTTTCTGCTGTCTTTTTCCAAATACCTATTGGTGTTGAATGTCTCAGTCCTTTCTCATGTGTGCAATAGCAGTTCTTTGTTACTTTGCTATGGCTTTGTCATTCTTCAGGAAGCCCACCTGCACCTCCTTTCACTGGAGATCTCGTCATAACTCAATATAACATTCCTCCTTCCTTTCTCGCAGCAACCCAGACACATTGGTTATCTGAGTGTAAGATAAAACCAGTTTTCTTCTGCATCCTTTAACAACTGTTGGAGACTCGAGTCTGTATTTTGCACTCCTAAATTTGATGAACAGCACGGTGTTCATCGCAGGCTCCTTGTGGGGTTGAGGTTGGAAGGGACCTCTGGAGGTCACCTGGTCCAACCTGCTGCTCAAACAGGGCCACCTAGAGCAAGTAGCCCAGGACCACGTCCAGGCAGCTTTTCAATATCTCCAAGGATGAAGATTCCACAACCTCTCTGGGCATCCTGTGCCAGTGCTTGGTCACCCTTTCAGGCAAAAAGTGTTTCCTGTGTTTCATTTTGTGCCCATTGCGTCTGGTCCCATCACTGAGCATCAGTGGAAAGAGCCTGACTCCATCCTCTTCGCACCTTACCTTCGGGTATTTATAGACATTGATGAGACCTCCCCTGAGCCTTCTCTTCTCCAGGCTGAACAGTCCCAGCTCTCTCAGCCTTTCCTCACAGGAGAGATGCTTCAGTCCCTTCTTCATCTTTGTGGCCCTCTGTTGGACACTGTCCTGTATGTCCATGTCTTGTACTGGGAAGCCCAGAATTGGACCCCGTACTCCAGGTGTGGCCTCAGCAACACTGAGTAGATGGGGAAGAATCATCTCCCTCAACCTGCTGGCAATGCTTTGTCTAACACAGCTGTTGCAAGGTAAGCAAATACCACTGGCCTCCTTTGTGGCAAGGGCACATTGCTGGCTCATGTTCAATTTGATGTCCACCAGGACAACCAGGTCCTTTCCTACCAAGCTGCTTTCCAGCTCTGTGGCCCCCTGCCTATATCAGTGCCTGGGGTTGTTCCTCCCCAGGGGCAGACCTTTGCACTTCTCCGTGTTGAACTTCATGACGTCCCTGTTGGCCCATTTCTTCAGCCTGTCAAGGTCCCTCTGGACAGCAGCATGACCCTCTGGTGTATCAGCCACTCCTCCCAGTTTGATGTTGCCTACAAACTTGCTGGGTGTACGTTCTGTTGCACCATCCAGATCAATAATTAAGATCAGACCCAATACTGATCCCTGAGGTACACTGCTAGCCTGGCCTCCAACTAGACTTCATGCCACTGGTTGCCATCCCCTGTGCCCAACCATTAGGCCAGTTTTCAATCCACCTCACTGTCTCCTTATCTTAGCCTGTATTTGGTAGGTCTACTCTCGTGAGGGTTGTCATATCTCTTTCACAAAGAACCTGTAGTCATATAGATCTGCTTTTGCCTTTACTTTCAGTCCGTTCTCCATCTGGTGTAACTGTGCTGTCAGACTTGATGCCACATGAAAGCTTTTCCACACTGGATACTAAAACGCTGTACAGTTTGACACTACGCTTCTCATATCGCCCAGGGGTACTGCTTTACTCTAACATTTCTTTTCCCTCTTCACCATCCTGATAATTTTCTTCAGAGCAGTTGATGACTAGGAGATGGTATTACGAAAAGTAATGGTTCCATAGAGGAAAAACTAGAGGAAAGTCAGTAAAAAAGTGTGATTTTTCTCCAGGACTCACTGTGTCCTTCTAGGTCTTGTGCAATCTTCCATAGCGGATTGAGCTGCCCTCAATTGCCCTTAATTGCAGTCTGTGTTCCTACCTGTCCTTTCTGTGTGTCTTTCCTACTTACTTTCCCTGTTTTTCCTCTTCTTGTAAAGTCTTGGCTCTCTGTAGAAGTTTATCTTTAATAAGATAAAATAGAAGATAACTCAAGGTATGGATTTTTTGGGACAAAGACTTCCTAGCTGTCGATCCTTGACTGGGGTTCACTACAAGATTTAAAATAGAGCCAAGGGGTGACTTATCACTTCCTGACTTCTCTGCTCTCCTGACTGCTTCTTCAGCACTCACCCCATGCTCCTTTCTTTTCAGGAATATTTTTTTTTACTCACGGCTTTCCCACATTCCCTCCCTTATTTCTTTTTCTAAGTCGTTGTCCCTTATTTCACCGCATAAAAGTTCCTGTGCGGTTGGGTTTAGTCCTTCAGGGCAAGCTGACTCGTTAATTAAAACTACGTGTTGCCGTATGGCCAGGATGCAAACTGTTTTTCTTATCTCAGAGACTGCCTCCTACAGTTCTGCTCGTTGGCAGTTACACTATTAAACTTTATGCAGCTACAGAACATGTTTCAATTTCCCTTTTGAAATTAAGAGTGTTTTTAATATAAGTAGTATGATGAAGTCAGTGAAACTCTGCTACTGCCAGACTGCTGGAAAATATTCTCTCCTTGTGTCTGTGTGTGTCACCTTGCAGCTTATGTATGTGTTTGGTCTGTTCTGTGCAGTGCAGCATGTCCAATTGGTATTTTGGGACTTTTTTGTTTGTTTGAATATCATAATAAGCAGTCATTGTAAGTACACTGTCTTATCCTGGCTTATTTTCAATTTAGATACAGTAGATGTATCTAAACAGAAGTGTTTATGTATATACTACATCTTGCAACAGAGAACTTCAGAAATGTGGAGTCTTTACTGCAGAGCAATTAATCTACAATCCACGTTATTTTTTGAAAAATATTCAAAACTTTATCCTGAACTCCTTGATTGAAATCTGTCTCTCTTTCCCACTTTTCTTGCCTGTTAAAATCTGGACTTGGGAGAGTATAAATGCTCTTTTGTGTTAGAGATAGCTGTGTCCTTGCCAATGCTGAATTCTGGCTTTTTTTTTCCTTCTTGCTCCACCTCTCTTCAAAACCACTTCAGTTCAGGGTTTTGTTTTGTTGTTTTTTTTTTTTGTCAAGTATATTGGTTTAGGATGTCTTTCCCTCCCTGCTTTAATGACTTGATTATTTTGTAAAAGAACTAAAGCTGCAAAATGCAGAAAGCCTTCAAAATACAGCAGTCTGCTTCCTAACGCCTCCTGCCTGAGTGGTTTCCGGGTATGAAAGCTCCATTGCGGAGTTCACTTAAAACCTCAGCTTGCCAAGCTTTCTTGAAAACCCAGGTAAGGTCTTGTCAAAAAATGTCTTGATATTTCCATTCTCTCTGCTTTGTGGCTTCTCTCTGCTAAAGAAATGAACTTTGTTTGGCACGGCCGTGGTGACTTTTTAAGTGTGGTGCAAACTACAGCTGTTCACCTTTCTCTCTTTCACTTGGAAAGCACTGCCCTAAATATTCCTTATTTTCCACTGAAATGAGAGCACGCCCTTTAGAAAAGGATATTAGTAGATGTTGTTAGGGTTGATTTTTTTCTGTAGTCATGTCAACGTAATACAATCTTTTGCCCCACTGTTTTTTCTGTTTTCTTAATCTCTGTTGTGAGTTTGCTTTGTTAGTCTTTCAAGATATATCTCAGATTAGAAAGGAGCTATAGAATACAAATAATCAGCTATACAATATTGCAGTAAGAAGCAAGGATACTCAGTGCAGAAACTTTCAGAGGACTTCTTTCCATGGGTTTCCATCCAGAGAAAAGTCAGCTCAGTCAGAGGTGAAACTTCAGTTCTGGAGCTGACAAGTAGTTAATGGTGAGAATTTGAAACTGTCTTTGGTACTTGGGTAAATGTCAGCAGTTTTTAACAATGTTTAAAGTAGCATGTATTTACCTGCAGCAGATTCCAGTCAGTCCCTCTCCTGAATGCTCACGGAGTGAAAATTAGAGTTGCTAATATAGCTAACTTCAACCCCTTTTTAATGGCTGTAAGCTTTCTGCTCCATTATAGCTTACTGTTCGTGGTGTTTTCTACCACTCACTAAGTATAAACTTGCGTTCTTGTCTTGTTCCATACCCAAACAATTGTTTTCATTAACATTCTGTCCCATTTGATTTTAGATTTGTTTTCTCCCAGATTCAGAGCCCTCGCTATGAAGCCTTTTGCATTGATCTCTACTTTCTGAGTATATGTAAGATGCTTAGGAGCTGATTAAGGAAAAAACACACTTTGTAATTGTATCATTAACTGGCAATTGCCTCCTCTCTTTCCCTCGCGTTGGTTGAAGTATTTTAATTTGAATGCGCTTAAACGTTAATTATGAGCCAAATGCTTCAAGGAACAAAAAGACGAACAGATTTTGCAGCCTTTTGCATACAAAATATACCGTTTGCAAAATCTCACTAAATATTTGCTGCATATTACGGAATCACGGAATCTTCAGAGTTGGAAGGGACCTCTAGAGATCATCTAGTCCAACTCCCCTGCTAGAGCAGGATTGCCTAAAGCACATCCCTCAGGGCTGCATCCAGGCGGGTCTTGAAAGTCTCCAGAGAAGGGGACTCCACAACCTCCCTCGGCAGCCTGTTCCAGTGCTCTGTCACCCTCACTGTAAAGAAGTTTTTCCGTGTATTTGAACGGAACTTCCTATGTTCTAGCTTGTGCCCATTGCCCCTTGTCCTGTCGCTGGGAACCATTGAAAAGAGCCTGGCTCCATCCTCCTTCAACCCATCCTTTAGATACTTGTAAACATTAATCAGGTCCCCCCTCAACCTTCTCTTCTCCAGGCTAAAGAGTCCCAGCTCTTTCAGCCTTTCCTCATAAGGGAGGTGCTCCAGTCCCATAATCATCTTGGTTGCCTGGCAATTCCTCACCATGTTGGGTTTCAAAAAAGTGCCTCCACGACTACGTGGCGTCGCTGCACGTGCTGCTTGGTGGAGCGCTGCAACAGCATTAGACCGCTTACAGTGTTTTGAGGACTGCAAGTATTTGATAACCAGTGGGAAATTTTCAAGTCACTTAAATTTGTCGCCATCCACTCTGATTTCATAAAGGCTGTAGTGGAAAAATAGCTAAAGTTGCTTCTGCTGTCTTATGGTTTTTTTTTAGTTTCGCAAACTTCTGCACGGGCTGTTGAAGCTTTTTTCTGGGTTCCTCCAGTTGATTTATTTCAGGACTGTGGGCCTATATAGTCTTTTCTAAAGCTTTATTCCTTTCTACACAGAAAGTTAATGCAGTGTGGATAGCTTAATTCAGTCACATAATGTGTTGTCATAATTATTCTTGATATTCCAAAAGGTGCTGGAAATCGGAAAATATTTGTGAACCCACTCAAAATGTTAAATTACTGTCTAGTTCATCTGATGAAATTGTGAACGGTGAACTGAAAGGTGGAAACAATTCATCTCCCTTAAATTGATCACTGCTTTCTGAGGAGCTGCCAAAAGTTCAAGCGCAGAAACTGTAACAAGTGGGAGACCTGAAAATTGAGGACAGCCTCAAACGTGCTGTAATTAAGTCAGCCTTTCATTTGCAGCCCTTTTTTTTTTTTTGGTGATGGAGTGGGCGACTGTCACACTGTCCCTAACCTGTGCGTATCCACGCGCGCATCCCCGGGTTATGCCGCGCGTAACCGCTGCTGTGGGTGGAGAAACCACCGTGTGCGCTGTCCCGAGGAGTGAAATGTAAACTGTTACGTGCAAACCCCTTGGATTATGTACTCTTTAATGAACTGCCTTCCTTTGGGGCCCTCCCATCACTGCCTAATGTTGCTTTTGTTAACTTATTGCTGGCGCGGGTATTGCCAGGTTGACTGCATCCAAGTTTTGAAGCAAAATACACATTTCGGTGCTCCAGTTAAGAGCTGCACTGCTGCGATTGAATAAGGTTTCAAATAGATGTGGGAGTACGATTCTGCTCTGAATAAAGCTTTCAGAAATGACACTTAGATTCAAGTGCTTTGTGTATTAGACCCGCGACTGCTAATTTTGAGAGTTTTATGACCTTTTCTTCTTTTCTTAGTTGTTAGTCTAAGGGAACAGCCTAACCTCTGTTTATTCCCATGCATCAAAAGACTTCTGCTCTGCTGCTGATTGCAACCGAAGGGTTTGCTCTGGGATTGTATTATTTTCACTAATGGCCTCCTTTGACCTGTAAAGCAGTTCCCACTGGCTTACAATGATATGCTGAAAATGTATGTAGGAATGTGAGAGAGCAGATTCTCTTCACATCTATTTGGCTTTGCGGAGCTGGCAATAACGTTGTAAATGTGTCTCTTTCTTAAGCCAGTAGATATTTCCTGTGTTAGTGTGTAGACAAAGTTCACGTGGAACCATATGCTGCTGGTGTCAGCTGGATTTCAGAGTAGAGATGAATTATAAACTAGACTAAGATTCTTCTAAGGCATGGCGCTCTGGCTGATTAAAGCAGGCTCATTTTCTCTTATGCTGAACGTGGCTATTTAAGTGGGAAATAGTAACCAAAATTTTATGAAGTGACAGGAATTACATTCCTAAAAAATCTTCACAATCCTCAGACAAAGCTCTTACTCTGATCTTTATCATCATTATTTTAATGTTTCATGGTTCTTGTGTCCAGCAGCATGCAAATACTGAAATCTTCCCAAGGTCTCATTTTTCAAAGAAAAGCTCCTTCGTTAAAGCAGTTTTGGATTAAATTTCTTCTTCTGATACTTTTTCCCCATCCTGCTATTTTTATTGGCATTGTTACCCATAAAGCAGGTGGTCTCCATTAGCATGAGTCTTAATACCAGTTTCAATTAAGCTTTAATTTTACTTGCCATTCGGTGTTTAATGTGGTTCAGGAAGCATTTGTTTTCTTGCAGAACTAAGTGATGGATGGCACTTTGCTACAGCCAAGGAAAGCTTTGGGGGTACCCTTAGCTCCTGTCAGGTGAGGAAGACAGTACCCCTCGGCTTTAAAAACAGCAACGGAGGAATGTCGGATCCCACACTTCCACCTTCCTTTTATTTTAGGCTTTCGACCTCTTTAAGGTGACGTGCATATTGCCAGCAGTGATGCTCTCTAGGGTTACCTCTTTGAGGTTTACAGCTGAACTAAAAGGCTTTGATAATGCACATAATAAGATAGAGCGAAGAAACCGTACCGCAGTTAAAAAGCAGGGTCTGTGACTGACTCTAATACCCTGACTCATCTCTGGAGGAAACATTAGGCATTTGATACAGGGCATGAATATCCCTGAGGACTGGACATGGCCCGTGGAGGTTTCCAGCCTTTCTCTAAATTAATGTTGTTCTGTAATCAAAAGCCACAAGCTTAATCGAATGAAAGCTCTCGGTAAGGGTAAAGCGAAAGAAAAAATGTCTTTGTTGTTGGCTAAAGAGAATAAAATACATATAGATAGGTAGCGATTCCTTTGATAAAATAATTACGTAGGCTTGAAACCGTACCGAGGATGGTGATCCTGGTAAGTTTTTCTGCCAGGTCCTTAGTGTGCCTCATGCACCTTTAATGAAGAATAGATGTAGGTGCAGAGATATAATCATCCTTAGCTCTCTGGGACCCTTCTGTTCCAAAAATGTTCTTTTTCTTTTTCTTCTGAAAGCACAGGAATGCCAAAGTTGTTTGCTAATGATGTCCCTTGCCTTTATTTAGATATAACTGCAGGTGCTTTCGAGCCTCTTTCACTGCAACTCTCTTGCTGTGGTGAGAGGTTTGCTTTAAACCGAACAATGAAACGTAAATCAATTTGTTAATCTGATGAAATTTGCTGTTGAATGTAATTACTTTTGGAGACATGCAATTACACGCTGATTTTTCTGAACAGGCAAACTGACATCTTCTGCTGGGGATGGAAAGATTTAAAACAGAACAGTTAAATGATACTTTAAAACATGAAACAGCTGCTTCCTTTTTATCTGCTCCTGCTTACTTATTTTTGGCATCAACCGATGACATTTTTCTCCTTTTAGAAGTTGTTCCCTTTCATATTAAGTAGTATTTTTGTTAGCAGCTTCTTAAATCCTTAAAAACTAGGGTTTCTTTCAAAGGCAGTTAACCCTTGCTAGGATGTGTTGTAACTTCAGTACTTTTACTGAGGTGGTGGTTTTAGCAACCTTGAAAATTGCTTACGCTAAACTTTCCCCAAGTGCTATACTGTTGCATGGGATTGGGGTTTTATATTGACAACTTGAGCTATACTTGGGATGAACTGTAGCAACTCAGGTATCTTTGTTTGTAAGGTTTATTGTAATATCTTCGTCTAGCATTGGAAGTCTGCTCCTGTAGCTTTGCAAAACTTTAGCTGCATAAATAAGAAAACTTACGGGAGAACGGAGGTACATAGACTGAGATTCAGATTTAATAATACCAGGAGGATTTCTTAGGATGAGGTTTTCTCCAGCTATGAGAGTAAGATGTGTATGGATGGTTTTAGTTTTAAGGAAGCTGATATTTTTTTTTTTTTCCTTTTAAGATGCAGGGCTGGAAAGCATAATATAAAATATTATTTTATGCATATATATACATAATGTGCATATATATTATATGCATAATATAAAAATATTATATGCCTAATATAAAAAAAATTGCAGAATTAATTTTCTATGCAAGAAAAGTCCACATTAGGCAATTAATTTCTCCTGGGTGAGGCCCAGGGTAGTGATGTGCTGGTTGCTTGCAGTTGCTGTACTTCTCTGCTGAATAGCTCTTCTTGAAAATACAGTGTGTCACCACTGAATGTAAACGTAAGCCTCAAGTTCAAATATATTTCAGAAAACGAGCGATGTGGGCTGTTGCTGGGAAGCTTTTACAGCTACCAAAAGAGCCAGATATATTTCCTTACACGAAAGCTTATTTAAAGAGTCAAAGAATAGTGAGCAGAGTTAATGAAGAGGAGAAAAGTGCACTGCCAATAAAATATAAGAAGCCAACGTGCTTAAATGCAACAGTAGATACAGCCTGGGTGAACCACAGGGGAAAAATATATCCCAAACTAACACAGGGTGACAAAACCAGAAAGCCTCTGGCTTGTTTAGCTAACAGAATGAAGACAGAGCCACCAGCGCTCAAATAACAGCTCTCAGATGGCTCTGTGGGTCTGCTTTTGTTAAAAACAAACCATTCCTGGAATGTCTCTAAAACTTCTTTTTCTCTCACTTAGTTTCCTGACTGCGTATTATTAAGATTTTTTTTACCATATTGGCAAATCTTGCTCACAGCAGTGTTGGCAAGCAGTGTGGAGAGTTGGGGTCAGGGCGGTGTAATACTATCCCAGCCCTGTATAATAATACATTTCTGGGACAACTGAGTATTTTTGTTGTTTGGTTGGGGTTTTTTTCTAAATTGGTTTATTTTTTTTCTTTTTTTCCTTAATTTTGGGTGTCACATATAGCTATTTCTTAAAACAATCTGCTTTGCACGCAAGACTAGCACTGTCCTGGTTCCTACACCTGGACCCAAAGTGCCTTTAAATTATGTGACTATTTTGAGTATGGGGATTGAAATAAATCATGATCGATTGATTTGTCAGTTCAGTTTTTTACTGAGAAGTTCTTCATGACAAAGTGGTGAAACACATGTTCTACAAAGCCTTTAGTGATAGATACTAACTACCTGTCCTTTTTTAATGCTAATATAAGAGCTCATATATATAGGTGGTTCATTTTTCCCTACACAGCAGTGTTGTTATTTTTCATGTTAAGATTTCTTTAACGCAAAATCGTAGCTGAGGCTCTCAGCAAAGAAAACCTTGATGAATAAAACAGCCCAGCCCCTGATTTCTGACTTCATAGCTCTTTCAGAACTGTTCCTGTTACTACATACGGAGGCAGCCCTCTGATCAGCCCTTACATCAGCTCGCATCCTCTGTGCTCCACAGCATAAAGTTTCCTTCCAAAGTACCTGATGTTTTTTCTGTCGTTTTATGTTGGAAACACAGATCAGGGTGCCAGTCCTACAGTTTATGAGTATGCAGTGGGGAGAACTGCATTTTTCTCCCTGCAAATAGGGAAGGAAGTTGGAGTTTTTTTGTTCCTGCCCCTTCACGTGGTAGTACGGCACCAGGTCTGAAACAGCGTGTGGCTTCAGCATTGTGTAATAATGTTGAGAAATGTTGTCACTAAAAGGTATTTTTATGTGGTTATCTATGTAAATATATACTTAATTGACTTTGAACTGTATATATAGTTTAAAAATATATATAATATATAAATATATATACTTATTTTGCTACTTTGTTTTATTAAGGATGTAAAACCCTTAGAATTTCCGTAGAGGCTTCTGCAGCTGGCATATCGCAAACTTTTTGTGATACAGATTGATAAACGTTTTAAATCTTTCATCCCAGATGATCCTTAGAAATCATGGCTTCCTCGGAGAGGGAGACAGAGCTTTTTTTCCACTAATACCACTGCAACACCGAGCTCTGTCTTGCATATATTTCCAGTGTTTTGTCTGGTCAGAAGTGATGCAAGACATAAGGTTTTGCCGATTTCCATCTGTTAGCTATTTTGCGGCCTAAAAAAAAATAAAAAAATTGCTAATGTGTATTTAGCTGCTTTACTCTTCTTTCTATTCTTGATTCCCTCTTGTGTACTCACATTTCAAGCTCTTTAGGAAAACAACTTTTATTCCTTTTAAACTTTTGGCACACAAGTGGTCGTAGACTGTAAAGTTCGTCTTTTTGCTGGACTTTCAGGGTCTGAAAGGATGTTTGAGCTGTTGTGCCCTAAAGTTTTATTTTTTTCCGTGCTGAAACTCTCCGTAAATAGTTGGTATGCTGATGAATGTAACTTACTCTGCACACAGATGGTGTCAGAGCTCTGCACGGCATGAAGCCAAGGAGCGGGATCCTTCACAAATGCATCCAAACAGCAGCGACTGATACTGGAGGGAGGTACTTGAGAACTTGCAACTGGGTAGGGTGGAGTGTTTCAATGCGAGCAGCTTGCTTTCCGTGTCTAGTTTTATTTTTAACAGTTTTTTTCAAAGCAGCTCAAAACTGCCTTGTCTCCAGAATAATTGTTGCAGTCGCGTATAAATCCAAATCCATTTAAAATAAGGAATACATCAGCATATTTCTCTTTAAAAGACTCATCTGGTGGCAAGAAAACTCACTCCATAACCAAAACGTTATTCTCAGCTGCAGCTTGTACCCTCTTTTCTTCTCTCTGGGGCACGAGCAAACTGCTTAGCGCTCTGGGAGCCAGCAGAGCTTTGCTGCTGGGACTTCTCTCGGGATGCGGGGGCTCGGCCGGCAGAGCAGCCGCTTGCCCTGCGAGCCGCCTGCCAGCCGTCGGGCGCTCCGGCTGGCGCCCGAGTGTAGCAGCATCCCTGCTGCCAAGTTCAAAATAACTCGAAACAGCTTCGCAGCATAAACACATCCGAGGTCCAGTGGGAAGGGTTGATATTTTGTACAGGTTTTCAAGAAGTCCTCCTCTTCTTGAACTTGTTGCTTTTAGACCGAGCAGTGGAAAATGTGCATCTCTTTGTTGTTGTTTTAAATGAGGGATTTTATTGCATGTTTTTTCTCAGCTCAATTCCTCTGAAAGGAGTGCATTCCTTACCTGCATTGCATTAATAAGCAAAACATTTTAGCAGAGAGTGTGGGGGGTTTTTTTCCCCCTCTAATTAAACGTTTAATGTAGAAATGGCATGAAGCTTTTGTGCAGTGCTTGAGAAGGTGCTGTTGCTTAGAGGTGGTAGAATTAAAAAAGGCAACATATAGGATTGCTTTAAGAATCCTGTTTCAGGTCTTTTCTACCAAACCTGTAGGTCAGTCTGCAAGGTTAAGCATGGACGAGAAGAAATCCCTTCTTGGACAAAAAGGAGCACTTTGGAAGTCAGTTGTTTTGGGGGCAGGAGCAATGTGACTACATCTCTTCTATACCTTTTTCCTTTGGTATTTTTTTTTTTTTAAACCCTTTTCCTTTTGAATTCAAAGCATAAAATTTGCATTTAAAGGTATTCAGCTGGATGCCTTACCAATACATAGGTTTTGAGAGGCTAACGGTAAGTAAAGATTTTTGTCTGCCAGCAGTCTGTGAGGTTGGGAGAGTCTTGACCGTTTGATTCTGTTTCCAAACCCTTAATATAGTTTAAAGGAGTTCTTTTTCTATAACTGGTCTGCGGTGCTGTTTAGTGATAGAAGTGATTAATGTTCTTAGTTTTTGTCTCCAGTTGATGATTGTAATTTGCCTGAACTTAATTGCCGTTATCATGAAATACGCTATTTTTAACTTTAGTCTTAAGAGTGAGGTTTTAGGTAAAAATTCACCAGAATTCAACAACAACAAGTTGAAAGAACGGAACAACTAGCTCAGATGTTTGCAAGAACCCAAATGAGGCAGAATTATTTGCGTGTTGTGCTCTCTGCTTTGGGAGGGATTGTACCTGAAGTGTGGAGATAATCCATTTTACTGGCTTTTGAATTATAACTTGGCCATCTCAGCTTGTTGGATGTGCTCCTCATCCTCCTGATTGCTGCCTCTTCACTGAATGTTCTCTCAAACTTTACAAAGCCAACAGGGATTTTTGCTGAAGTTGTTTTAGAAGTTGCTGCCTGAATTTTCAGTTTCACCTCGGCTGCTGTGCCTATGGAGTCACCTGCAAGGATGGCCTCATTGCTGCAATGCAAAACACAGGACTTTGGTGGAAAGCCACCATCTTGTAAATCAGCCTGAGAGGTTGCAATGTGCATTTCTGGGGCAGAATTATTGGTGTGAATTCCTTCTCTGACCCTCCTTGGAGGCTACTTAACTCCTGCCTGGGAGAAGAGTTGGGACAGTACCTCTTAACCCATTGCAGCAAGGTTTATCGGAAGTCATCTCTCACAATCCTTTAATGCCAACCACCAGCGTGCTGCTGTTGTTCACAGCGGGCATAGAGCAGGAGCTCGCGGGGAGAAGCATCCAGCAACTGACCGCAAACTCCAGTGTCAAAAGAGAGTTTAAGGGCTGTGAATTCTTCCATGTATTTTCCTACAGCCTGACACCACCACCAATGCCTGCATAACCCCCGAGATTCACGGCCACCACAGCCCTACCTCTGCTGTTACTTCAGCTACTCCCTTTTACTGCCATAGCTCTGAAAGCCAGAGCTGAGGCTGTTTTATTTTGGTTTGTATTTATTTTTATTTTTATTTGTGGTTTTGTATTTTATTTCTATTTTTGTATTTATTTTTTTTTCTCTCCTGCAAAATTGCTGCAATAGCCTCTGGTTACCTATCACTCTTGTCTTGCATGACCATTGCCACCTTCAGTGTGTGGACAGGATAGGGAGAGTTTGTGACAAAGGTCTATGGGAACGGATGATCTTTAGTTTTAAGGTATTTGCCTGACATTCATAAGAGCTGAGGTTTTTTTTTCTGGCCCTGCCTCAGATTTCTTGTAGCACTTGGCAGTGCATTTCTGTAATGAGTAGGTGTGCAGGGTCTGATCTGAGATTGCTGTTCCAATTATGGGACTTTACAGAACATTGTTTGCTAGTGCACTTTAAATTTAGATGAGCATCACTATTCAACACCTGGCTGTTTATTGAACAAATACTTCCCATTTGTCAGATTTGTGTGGTAATTTTTCTGATGCAGAGAAATGGGGGACTAAATCTTAAGCACTATTTTTAATTTAGAGACAGCTATGCCCATGTTTGCTCTGCACAGCAATCTGAAAGCTCGCGTGGGGAGACAAAGCATATATAATTGGCATTTCTGAGCCAACTGCTGACTGCAGCCAATTAGCTGAAAAGTGACAATTTGTGACTACTGCAGTAAGGCGGTACAGTATTGGAATATAAATCGATTTCCATCTCAGTATAAGTTCAGAAGTGAACTAGTTTTTATATTTGCACAGTATCAAGTGTTTGTGCTGTAAAGCTCAATGGCTTAGTTAGTATTGCAGCAAGTGAGGAAGAAGTCATTTATCTCTTTCATTGGTCCTCCACACAGGAGCAATGTGGCTTGTAGTAGTAGGTGTGAAAATCAAATTTTAGTGGAGATTTTATTTTTACTTGTTGTAGAATGTAAATCTGAGTACGTGAACCTCTTCAGCTGCACCAACTTGGTCAGAAGTTTTTCTTCTACAAAATATATAGCCGCAGTCTACTGAGTGTGCTTGGATGCAAATTGTTTTTTGAGCTTCTGACGATCAATTGAGTAATTCTTTTAATGCAAGCAGGAGCAGATCAATCTGGGCTTACGTCTGGGACTTCCCTGCTTTCTGCGATCCACCTCTCTGGACCTTTAGCTGTCAGATCAGCTGGTGTTGCAGCTATGGGTGGTTATCCCCTACTCAGTTGAGCATCACAACGCCTCCTTCTGATGCCCACACCTACACTGTTAGGTGTATTCCAAACTCTCTGGGATGTGCCATCTCTGAATCATGATCCATTTTAACTTGTTTGTCAGAGTTTTTCAAGTTACCATTAATTGCTGTAAGACCCTTCCTTCTCTCAAATGTCTGCTGTAACTTTTCTGTCTAGAAAATCTTTCCCTGGGGAACAGGTTGTTCTTCCAGCTTTTGAAGACTTGCAGGGGTCAAATCAGCTTAAATTTACTTCCTGACTTCAAAATTTGACGTGTAGTTTAGCTGTTCATTTAAAATAGATCCATGGTGCCTCTGAAAGGGAATGTCCTGCTGCCTCTGTGACATGGCACCATATCCCATTGGTGCAGTGACCGTGACCAGGGCATGAGTCCACCTGAAAGCTGGTTCAGCAAAGATTAGTTTTGAGCTGCAGTGGGTTGTGTGATCTGGTTTACCATACAGCTGCAAATACACTGTACACTCTTGCTGGGTAACGGGAAATATGGGAACAAGTGGTTAAAGGAAAGGAGTGGACGCACACTTGGGCATCGGCAGCACTTATGGAAGGGTTAAAATGATGGTGTAATCATGGTCTTGTAACAAGCTTTGCTTCGTTCCCTTGGAGATGCAAATACCTTTTGTTTTCTCAGTGTAGATGTCTTGTTCTGCACTTAACTGAACATTAACCCTGCAACCCTGTGAAGAAGCAAGGAGTTGTAATGCTCTTCCCTTTTGGAGATTCAGTATCCACATTTCACTGTCAAATATCTTCACTCACTGAAATTTGTATTCCATTATCCATTTGTTAAATTGCCAAACTGTACTTCGTACATCTGAATGCAGATAGTTTGGGTCTTGACTAAGACAGGGCATAATGCTCATCAGCCCTTTTCCAGGTGAAGGAGGACTGAGGGCAACTGATCCCCTGGCATCCAAAAAGAAATTGTCTTTTAACATAAGGTTCCCCCCCTACCCAAAACCAAACTGGTATATATTCTCCTTTGTGAGCACCAAAAATTAGATAAGAGTTCATTAGATTCTTTTAAGAAGATCATGGTTTCTCATAGCGATCAGTCATCCTGCTGTATTTGCCTATTACCTCTCTTACCTAGATTACAAATATAATCGTGTACATTTAATAGTTTAGTTCTCTAACATTTTGTGAAGTGTTAGCCCGTGTTCGTTGTCCCCAAGATCTACCATAATTCAAAGAAGTAAAGAAAGAGCAGATATTAATGAGCTTATTCTTTCCAGATGTGATAGACAGTGTTAACACAGAGGAGGTGTAGTCTTGACAGCCTGCTCCTCTGTACTTTGTGGTTTACTCCATGGCCTGATCTGAAAGGTAGAAATAATTATTTCCCTCTGTACCTATATCCTAATGTTGGGACATGTTGGTCAGGTCTCTGACTGGAATTAGTTGCCTTTCAAGACTGCTACAGCCTGAATTTATCAGATTCATCTTACTCAAGTTTGCAGATTTGTGTTTTGAGGTGGGTAGAACAGGGATGCAGGCTATTCAACCTGCTTATCAGGCTTATAATGCGAGCTTTTCTTATGCTTTACCACTCTGGATCAGACTTAGAAAAATTGTCTACTTGTAAGCTTACCACCACATCAAAGAGTTTTGCAAGAAGGAAGCAAAGTGGTTCTTGTAAGCTTGAATCCCGGATTTGAGTTCTTCTGTTCAATGAAGTTCTTCCATCATTTTCATTGAATTATCTAAGCTTTTAACACTGGGATGTGCTGACCTAGTTTCCAATGTCTCTGTGCTTCCTGACACTGAAAGCAGATTTAATAAATCAGTAGCTGCTTCCTTCTTGTTGTTCAGCATCTCGTCTGATTTCTGTATGCCTTACCACAAATGCAGCTGCCTGCAGTCCAGCGGTGTGGTGTGATATTCCGTGCCTAAACATGGGCACATACTGCCAAGAGGATGGCAGAACACAGGACCTATCAGAGGCCCACACCCTTCTGGAGCAGCAGCTGGAGGCCAGGTTAGATGTCCTAGGGCCAGATGTGAATTACAATTGGTTGCCCCTACTTAGGCAGTGAATGGAGCTTCCACGATCCATGACACCCAGGGCAAGGAAGCACTGTGGAAATTTAAACAATCTAAACGGTTTGAAGACAAGGGGTCTACAAATAGATGTCTTTGTGTGCCATGGGTGTTTAACTTCTTGTTATAGATGGAGACTTGGATCTGGAACTGTTCAGATAATCCTGTAACAGACACCTACATTGGCAACTGAATCACAGATGAGGTTTCTGTTGAGTATAAAAGAACGATAGGCATATACCTCTCTATTCTTGTATTTCGATGTCTTAATCTGTGACTGAATCCCATAAATCTCATCTGCAGAAGTAAACAGATGCTTCCTTCTGAAAAGTTGTCCTGGGAGCTAACATCATCGAGACTATTTGAGAGCCACCTGCCCAAAACGGGTCATCTTGCCCAGCTCCTTCCTTAGGTTGCTGCTGAGTTTGCCTAATCCCTCAGTGAGCTGGGTCAGCTCAAAAATACCAGCAAAAAGCCCTGCATTCCTACAATTAGCTCTTTGCTGGCTTAACAACTTGCCTTGGATCATTAAAGATGGTCACAGAACGTGTGAAACAGCAGTAGCAGCCTGTGTCAGAGGTGGGACCACCTTTTAGGTGGTGGAGCTGGATTGCTAGATTGGCTCGGTTTTTCCTGAAACCTCACCACCGAGGCTGTTGGAGTTGGCTCACTCCTTCTGTTGAGTGGAGAGCACCAAGAACAGTATCTGTTTTCTGCCATCTGTTTCACTAGGGCACCGTTGTATTTGTGTTTAAAGGAGAACTGAAACAGGGAATGATGTTTCTCTTGAGCAGAATAGCAGTCTATCCCCCCGTCGCTATCACAGAGGGCAAAATGAATGTTTTGATGACTTTGGCATCGCTCAAGAATACTTAAAAGCCATTTGTTTTACAGGAGGTCCTTTGACAGAAGCTCAGGCACTCAGCATTCAGGCCACGGCATCCTGTTGCTATTGTCTGTATTCTCCAAGGTCAGATCGAATCCTTGCCTCTAACCATAAAAAAAAAAAAAAAAGAGACAGTGGAGCTGCTGAGGAAGAAATAGAGGAAGATGTACATAAATGTCATCTGCAGCTTGTTTGGCTGTTGGCTTTGTCTCTTTGGAAGCCCTTGGAGCTCCCAGCCTTTCAGTCTTACGTGCTGCTTTTTTGTTCGTTAACTTTGGCACTGGGGCTATATTTAAATAAAAAGCAAAGCAGCCTGAAATCTCTGAATTTCCATGGTTTTCGGTGCTGTGTGGTCCCGTAGACTTTCAAAACACGAGTGCTGTAGTGTTCTCCCACCTGCTAGGTGAGGCTAATGGAACTAGCAGTAGGGACCCTTTTGATATCTTCTGAATTCACAGCAAGTACCAAACTCCGGTAGCCCGCTTCATGTTGCGCCTTCTCTGTTGTACTTCTCTGGTTTCATAAGTTAATTAGACTTCATTTTTCTCTCCTTTACAATTCTATTCTAGGAGTGTGTCCTGTTCAAAATACCATTTTCAATTTCCCTTTTTCTCATCCCTAGGATGAAGTAGGGTTGAAAAGAAAGGCAGCAGTGATGTGAATTGAGTCGCTTTATACAATAGTGGAAAAAGGCAAAAATATGGCATGTAAATAATCCTGAATTGTTAACAGGGAAAGAAAAATCATAGAAACAAAGTTTTCTATGTTTGTTAATGTTTTCTCAAGCATTTAGAAACCCTAAATGCTCCGAATTACGTTATGAAAGTGCCACACTTGAAATGTTCTTAGTGAACATTTGAAGTTGTTCATGTGAAGAACACATGAAACGTTAGCAGTTCTTCAGTTAACAAGTTTAGATTAGGAGTACTAATGCTATGTATAATATTAGAAATTTTTTGAGTTTGGAGAGAGATTTGCCTCATCCCCATTGTGGCTAATAGTTTGGCTTCTGTTTTTCTAAAATAACAGTAGCTTCCATCACAAGTGGAAGGAGTTATGTCGTGATGATTTATCTGTAAATCTGTTTATTACAGGTAAAGGAGAGGAGTTGCTAAAGTTTGTTTCTTGCTATATCTAAGGAAAAAAAAAAGTTTCTACAGAATTTCTCATTAGTTTGGTGATACTAATTTTTCTTAGTGGTACCTGAAATTCAAGTACTTTTTAATGGGTTCAAAGCAGTTTTAAATCACAAGAATGGGGGCTTAAATAACTTTAGATGTGGTTGCACTTGCCAGCTTAAGGTGAACTTGTTTCAAAATAAGAAGTGACTAAGAGTCATATGGACCCATTTTTGTACAAAGTTATTCTCTTGAAATTATTCTCAAGTTTCTTTTCTCCTGAAGCACAAACTCGAGTACTAATGCAAACCAATTCCTGGTTATGTAATTGCCCCAATTTGTTTGTCAAAATTTGTATCAGTCGCAGACTGTAGTTTAACTCCACAAGTATTTTGAGTTTGAAATATCAGCTGTTACTGAAATGTCAGCTGGCTTCAAATAGCTTTTCCTTTACACAAAATATTTTGTGGCCAAGTACTTTGCCGTTAAGTCCTTTGAAATGCATGTGTACTGATTTCAAAACTAGTGCATTTTTTAGATGTTGTTGGGTAGCTAGAGGTGTAGCCAGTTTTCTCCTTGGCTTAATATTTTATGCTAATCAAAGGATAAAGAAAGTAAAGCTCTTAATTATATGTTTTTATTAGTCCATATAGCCAGCTATTTTTGTTCATCTGGAAAGCGGATAGATTTTTATTTTTTTATACTTCAAATGATGTGGCATTAGAAAAAACGTGATCGGCTGGTGTGCTTTTTCAGGTACCTTTTCAGACCAGATAAACACCATCTTTATAATATTCTCTGGAATGAACTTAATTAGTTTTCTGATCTGTTTTGATCTTAACTACTTCAGGATACTGCATTATTCCTAAAACATAGTATAAAATGTCTTTAAAGGACACTTATGTTAACGAAAGTGGCAATCTGACTTTGCAGCTGAGCTGATTGTCCGCTCAGTACCTGGAGGAGGCGCTCCCAATCCCAGCACACGGTGTTTTCCTGCAGTTACGCTGTTTGTTCCTTCAGCACAAAATTAGGGTTTCTCTGAGAATGGATAAATGAATCTTCTATTGTCATTTAAACTTAATTAAAAATCCATACCACAAAGAAATTTGTGCCATATTTTTCCTATATCCAGAATGAACAGTCTACTTCTAACAGATATTTCTAACCAAACTTTCTATGTAACTGAATTAATTAAGTCCTAGGAACAGATTATATTAGGGGAAATTAAGCTTTAAGTAAGCAGACCATTAACAATTATGACTCTAAATTGCCTGTGACACAGATTGGTCAGGTTTAATAGTATAAAGTGTTTCCAGTTTATGAGAAGTAAATTGCAGAAACCAACCTAGGCTTTCTTTTTTAATCTGCGTACAAGGTACAGATCCTCAGTTGGTCTTTGCAAGGGAAGACCAACAAGTAGGCAAAAGAACCACTGATGGTAAAGCATTTATAGTACTTCTGTGTGAAACAAAGTCAAATTTTCCTTCTCTGTTTTCTTTCTTTCCTACACTTGTATTACTGAAAAATGAGAAGCTCGTCTCTGGTAACAGTTTTTGAGAGATGAGTTTGCAGCCTCTTTAATCCTTCATCGAATCGGTCCTTTTTTAATATTAGCAGATACTTGTTTCTTCTTCTAATTGGAGCAAGCTTTAGTTTCCATCACAGAAACTGGTCCCACTGATCATCTGCAGAGGACGGGCCTGTTGATGATTTCTGTGTTCTTTTAATTTTCTTTTTCTACAAAAGGATTTTTAAGTATAAGCTGTTGGTATATAATAAGGTCTTTGTTTTGAAATGGATCTTTTATAGTTAGTCAGCATCATAGTTATTCTCGGACCATATTTCTATGTACTGGATATATTACTTGTTTGTATTTTGGAATGTGATGTTTTAGTAAGAAAATTCTTTGCCTTAAAGAAATGCCAGAATAGTTGTGTGAACATAAAACTACCTCAGTTACCATGCACTGAGTTTTAAAATAAAAAGTGAAATCATACTCACTCTCTTTTTCTAATCAGAAAGCTATTGGGAAGCACTTTATAAGGAAAAAATCAGCAAGAAACTATGTGTTTTCTTGTCTTTTGTAGGCAGTAATATTGAGGTCACAAGCATCTGGTCTGCAGGTTTTGAGTTAGCTTTCCATCGAAACAGAAGTTATGCACTCTAAAGGAGCTTTCAACTTAAGAGCACGTATTTATAAGAAAATTATTTTGGTCAGCTTCCATACCAAGTTACAATGGATAATTAAAGCAAATGTGATAATAGAGGATGCTCTAGAGCAACAGAAATCCAAGCAATAACTCATTTTGCATATATTCATGATTTTTGGAATGTGACTATTGCTGGGAGGAGAGATTTGTATTTATGCTAATGGTACCATAATAAGCGATTTATCAAGGAAAAAAGCGCAGCAAAGGACGCCTTAAGTGAATTTAATATCCATGGAAAGCTTTTGTAAGTGCAGAGTTCAGTTTAGTTTTGAAATAAATTCAGTAACTTCGTGAAAGGGTTAATATCCTGTCGTGGTGCTGAGATTGATAGTCAGAGGAAATAGGAGGTACCTGGAAAGAACCTCTGATTCCTAAAGTTGCCGAAGTTGCCTTTCTGTTGGCTCGCCTCCCCTCTGCTTTGTTATTTTTAACCAGGCTCCCTAATCTTTCCTTTTGCCTCTAACCACCTCCCAATTTCCTGTTCGCTTCTTCCCTCTGTTTTTTGTCCAAAATATTCAGTTGTTTTTCGCTTTTCTTTGCAGTTTGAGTGGATTGCAGGAAAGTGAGTTAAGATGAATGCCATAGCTGTTTTTACAGTATCTATTATCTTCTGTGTTTCATGCCTTTTTGCTGCTCTTGGTGTAAGTTACTTGTTCGAGGAGGTTTTGATGTACGAATGTTGTAGGAATAGGAGCATGCATTTTGAACTTTTAAGTGTTGTACTTTGGGTTGCTGTGTATACAATAATTAAAAATGCTCTATTTTTAGCTCTATGAAACTTCTGTGTTCTAGCTTTTTGAACTAGTGTTTTCTCCAAGGTGGTAAATGTGCACTGAAGACTATTCCTTGAACATTGTTGGGAGAGAGAGATGCTACTTGTTTAGATTAATTTTTTGGATTATATGAGTTGAAAATAATGTGAAGCTATAGTTTTATTTTCTTTTACCTCCAAATATTTCAGTACTTTTTCAAAACAGTGTTCAAAAATGTTAATTGACTTAAGTATTAAAATAAATTTCATTGTAATTTTTTGATCCCAGCAACAATGCATCTTAAATATGAATTTTCTTTTCAGTAAGTAATATAAAGTATTTGCTTTTCTTTTGCAGATTGCATTCTCACAACACAGCAACTTTATGGACCTGGTGCAGTTCTTTGTGACATTTTTCAGGTACTTTTGATTTAGGACAGCTAAGTGTTTCTTGTTTAGGAAAAACGTTTGGGTTTTGTTTTTCAGCATAGTGTTTGGTTTTTTGATGTTTTCGGGTTTTTTAATTAAACATCCTGCTTACATCACAGTCTAGAAAGTTGAAATCCCTACTATGTTTAAAGTATTTAATTAGGAAATATGTTAAGAAAATTGTCTGCTCATCTTTGCAAATGCGTCTTGTCCCATGTGTGCAGGGAAAGGGAGGTTGCGGGGGGGGAAGGCTTTTTGAAATGGAGAAGTTACTTTTAAAGTGGTGTAGAAGACTTCTTTTGAGTTACCACATCATACAAATAATGTATGACTTAAAGACATTGCAGATATTCACACATCGTCAGACACAACTCATAAATTAAGGAAGTGATTTTGCAAAGAGTTAAGCGTGGACTAATTTAAAACTTTAGGTAGCACCTTTTGAGTTGAAACTGAACTCTGGAAATATGTCAGGTTAAGTAGAAACATATGTTTCAACACAATTGAAGCCAAATGCCCTTCTGTCATTCATGAACTGCTTGGTACAGTTCATTTCTTAGTAGGAAGAAAGCTGATGGTCCCTAGGAGTTGGAACCAACAGGAGCGATTCCAATACTTGTTTCCCCTTCCATTCTCCAAAAAAGTGAAGCCTTAACAAAGAGGTTAAATAGCAGGCCATCCTTATAAGATTCAAAACCTAATGGGTTAGCCTCTATTTTAGAAACTGTTAATACTCCACAAATATAAACCAATACTTGATCAATAAGGAAAACTCCCTCAGGAGGGATGTACATGTAGCAAACAGTACTCCAGATCTTATAACCTGTTTTAAAGTAGGCAATGTTATGCCCATTTTAAAAGGAGCAGTGGGAATAATATCTTGCTTTAGATTCCATGCTAAATTTAATTAAAGCAAGGAGCTCCAGGTGGGTCCTTCAGACAAGTGGTTTATATCAATTTATTTTTTTATTTTTTTTAGTACGTAGCTTTTACAGAGTGGAGTGTGCTTTAATACAATCCCAGATAAACACCAGGCTTGAACCACCACCTTGCTTCCATTGACATGGAGTGTTTACTCATGGATCAGACTTAAGCATTTGTTCTGCAGAATCCATCACAGTCAAGGTCTTCCCTAAAAATCTTAGTGGCAGGGTAATTACTTATAAGGCGAATGAAGAGGGAAGCAGTTGGTTCCTTAGTTCCTTTTTAATGGCATAAGATCGATCCACACTTTAAAAATTATCCATTCGTTCTTTACGGGCCCAGATCCACCTGCATATGACAGTCTGAAACTCTTTAATATAAGTGATTCCTCCAGTTCCATTACTGGAAGAGACTCACACTTTGAAGCAGAAGATAACGTGCATTACATATCTCAATGAGCACATGCAGCTGAAAATACATGTCCAAAAGTTAGGTAGATTGAAGATAGTCAACACTGATTTTTCCTTCCCTCCGTCACTGCTATCACATGGATCTCCTGGAGAAGTGATATTATTTAACATCCTAACGTGGCAGAGGAATAAGAATGGGTGTATTTGGGAGAAGACAGTTTATTGGTGTTTTCCAACCAACCATTTATAATGCATTAAAAATTCTTCGATTCTTTAACTACTGCTAAGTTGCTCTCCCAGTATTTTATTTTACAGTCACTATAACTTGATAAATAACCAGTGTATTAGAACAGCATGATTCATCTCTGCTGTTTGTAGGGGAAACTATTGAAACGCTTGCATTTTTAATGTTCTAGGGCACATTTCATAATTGCGGTTGAATCCAAGTTAGACCATAAATAAGTAATATCTGATAGCCCCCTGTGATGTTAATGAGATGGAGTTCGTTGAAAATTAGCACGCTAAGTAGAGGCAATGAAAATACTTTTCTGCAAAGCCTGAAGACAGTTGATAAAAGCGCCTTAGATACAAGCCACCTCTAACTCAAAAACTGAGATATGTCTTAATTCTTTGAGTGTAATTGTCATGGTTTGGGCCTGACTGACCACTGAAATGAACTACAGATTCTCTCTCCCACCTCTCTCTCCAAGGAGAGATACAAAAAGAGACTTTGTTCTGGAAAATGGATGTTTAGAATGACTTTCTGTTATCATGTTCAAGGGTCTTGTTTCATTTTGCCATTCTGTAGGTAATTTTGGAAATTTTTCTATGCTGGTGATGTTGTAGCACATTGCCATCTTCTAGAAGCCACCCTCTCCACTTTGTTGTAACCCCATCCTAAACGTGCTTTTCTGCCATGCTACTGGAAGAAACAGCTGTACCTCAAGCTGCGTGGGGAACCATACAGGGAAATGGGGGAGGGGGGGTTAGATTCTCAGTTTTATTGCTGACATTTGTGATGATTTAGGTCTAGTCAGTCCCTCCAGCGGGCGCTGGAGTGGAAGCTGCATTGCCAGACTCCAGTGCTGCTTAATTTATGGAGTATCACAGGCCCTGGCTGAACTGGCTCTGTGAGGTACACAAAATTGCAGAGAAGCCAGGAACCTGGCCATGCATTTAAACAACATCGGGCGGCGCGGAGCAGGACAAAAGGCGACTGCTGGATTTGATATCCATTTCATGTAAGAGCTGGGCTACTGTGGGTGTGAGGCGGGGTGTGCCCCGCATTGAGGGGTGCCGTTAGACTCTTGGAGCTCCTTCTGGAGTCGATGTTCAGCACAAAGTCAGTTGTGTGGCTGTATGTTATCATTATTTTATTTTGCAACACGTTAACGTTTTATAAGCTAAGAAAGTATGAGTGGATGAAGGTTGGGTAGAACGGTGAAGTTACGGGGTCTTTAATATTGTATTGTAATTGGAGGCACAGGAGAAATGATAGCCTAACTTTTATCCTTTGCAAAGCTAAATGAGTTGCAAGCAAACTGTTTTTTCTGTTTCCTCTGCTTTTTATAACATAGCTCTTTAATTTACAAATCTTGCATGTGTTGCAAGCAAACTGTGTTTTTTCTGTTTCCTCTGCTTTTCATAACATAGCTCTTTAATTTACAAATCTTGTGTTGTCTTTCAGCAGATAGTTTGAGCTATTTTCACAGTGTCTGGTAAACATTTTTATTAGTATCTGTGCTTCCTTATCTTCCAAAAAATCTGTGTATGCCACCACATTTATCTGTAATATGTGTTTCTCACCAGTGTACTTTTGCAAACAGAAGATGTGAAAATATTTATTATTTTGAATCTTTGGCCTTCTAAACTCATACTGATCACCAATGATCCTTTTTCTTCCTTTATTTTTTTTAAAGGTGTATCTGTGTTTCTTCTGTGCTTCTCTGCTTTACTGCCCAGTTCTGTAGAGATTTATAAGAGGAGTATTAAGAATGGTTTGAAGGAAATAAGGATATGTAAGCGCAAGAAGAAACAGCAAACAAGGGTTGAAAGCATGGCTTGTATTCTAACTGGTGATACAGTTGGCTGTAAAGGAATCAAGGGTCGTGCTGATAACCCTGCAACTTGTCAGGAGGAGACCTCTTGCTCCAAAACGAGGAGGGTGGCAGCAAGGTCACAGCACATCACCGCTGCCATTCCTTTTCCTAGTGTAGCAGCCCTAAGCATCTCAAAATGAGGAGACGGAGGTATTGACCAACAGACTTGCCTAAAAGATCAGAAGTGTGAAGTGAACAAAGCTGAAGCCAACGTGTCCTGCCAAAGAAGCTGTTAAGCTGTATTGGGTATAAAAGACCTATAAACCCTATTAAACCAGGTTGCTGTCTCCAGGAAAGAAACCAGGAGAAGTGGTGAGGACCTGACAGCCTGCATCCCTTGCCCTCTGTGTGGGAGACAAGTGATGTTGGCCAGCCCAGCTGGCCAATACATTTGGCACTTGTGGCTGTGAGAATGTTAATGGGTATAGTCAATTTTTACCTAAGGTTTTGTTAAATATAATCACCTTCAGCCTGGAGAGGAGAAGGCTCCAGGGAGACCTTACTGCAGTTTTTCAATACTTAAAGGGGGCTTATAAGAAAGAGAGGGACAGACTTTTTAGCAGGGCCTGTTGCGACAGGACAAGGGTTAATGGTTTTAAACTAAAAGAGAGTAGATTCAGATTAGATATAAGGAAGACTTTTTTTTTCAAGATGAGGGTGGTGAAACACTGGCACAGTTTCCCCGGAGAGGTGGTAGATGCCCCATCCCTGGAAACATTCCAGGTCAGGTTGGATGGGGCTCTGAGCAGCCTGATGTCGTCTAAGATGTCCCTGCTCACTGCAGGGGAGATTGAACTAGATGACCTTTAAAGGTCACTTCCAACTGAAACTATTCTATGATTGTATTCTATTACCTCATCCTGAGCTTTCTTACATTGATTTACTGCAGACCTCTTGTCTTCTACTGCATTTCTGTTCTGTGTCCTCACGTGCACAGTTCACCCCATTTCTTGGCTGCTCTATGTCTCGTCTTTCATATCTGCCCTTGAAACGTCCTTCTAGGGATGTTCAGTGCTGACTTTCTCTAGTCCCATAGCAGTCTTACAATGATTATTAGAGAAATGGGTGTATTTCAAGAATGGAACAGAAGTTTCAAGTTTTCTGTTCTCATGGTTGCACAGGAAACCCCATGTGCCTCTACTCTGGTCTGAATATCAAATAATGTAATTTTACTTTGGTGTAAATAATTCAATCATAGAATACCAGGTTGGAAAGGAACTCAAGGATTATCTGGCTAGACAAGACGGCCCAGCAACCTGTCCAGCTGAATCTTAGAAGTGTCCAATGATAGGGAATCCACCACTTCCCTGGGGAGATTATTCCAATGATTGATTGTTCTCATTGTGAAAAATTTTCCTCTTGTGTCCAACTGGAATCTCTCCAGGAGTAACTTTACCCATTACCCCTCATCTTTTCCATGTGACTCTGTCCTGGTTCCAGCGGGGATAGGGTTAATTTTCCCCAGGCTCTGGCAGGGACACAGGTATTCCATCCCATGTGAGCCATGCCCAGTCTGTAGCTGGGAGCTGCTGGGGAAGGGGACAGGAAGGGCACCACTTGGGAGTGGGCTGGGGCATCCCAGGTGGTACCATAATTGTGTTTGTACATTCCTCTATCCATGTTATTGTTGGATTTGGGTTTTTTTGTTCCTTTTGCTGTTCTGTTAAACTGCCTTTGTCCCAACCCACGAGTTTTGCCTTTTTCTTCTGATTCTTCCCCGTAGGGTGGCATCTGCGACGGTGGCCACATGGTTCCTTGTCTGAGGCTAAACCACGACAGTCCTTTTTGGTGCCCAACCTGGGGCTAGATGGGTTGAGATAACGACAAATCCGACTAGAGCTTGTTAAAACGAATTTATTGTGTGCATTTATTATATTAGTTAAATAGTCACTGGTCACCATGTTGCTTTGTTTGTACTCGTGGCTGTGTTATGTAGATTCCTATATGGTTTATGTACTTACCACGATGCTTTTTATCACCTCTGGGAGAGGGATCAGGATTATTATTATTTTGCCGTCCTGTGTAATATCAATTTATGATATGATAGCATCACTGTTCAGATGGTTATTTTGGGGTGTTTATGTTACAGCTGTCCTGGCTGTACCTTGGGCACCACCTCTCGGATTTATTAATAATCACACCCAATCTATGGGGGAAATGGGGGGATACTTTCCCTAGCTCTTTCACCTCCCTTTCCTCCTTTGTGACACGTATGACAGCTTTTGAGAATTTTGAATACTCTGGGGACATTCAAACCAGTATGGTCCTATTGCTGTGTCTCCTGAATGTGTTTCAGTTCTTGTTCAGGGTTAAGCAACTATTTAAAACTACCACCCAGAGATCTGCCGTGAGGCTGGATGGTCATGGGTGGCATGGCATGTGGGAGAATATGGGCAGGTATCTAGAGAGCTTCTCACCTCCAGTGGTCTGGGACTTCACCCA
Organism: Rissa tridactyla; assembly: GCF_028500815.1. Taxonomy (NCBI): domain Eukaryota; kingdom Metazoa; phylum Chordata; class Aves; order Charadriiformes; family Laridae; genus Rissa; species Rissa tridactyla. The sequence goes on from NC_071470.1 coordinate 39,299,969, forward strand.
CGAACAACTACAGGACCCTGATAAAGTGATAGAATATTTGAAAGGAAAATGCTGTGGCTATTCCAGAGAGGCACAAATAGCTGTGCTGGGCCCTGACCAACATCTACCAAACACTGCTCGATATTATGCAGCACCCTTAGGGGAAAGAGAGGGAAACCAGGCTGACAGACACTGCGGCTGCCCCAACCCCTGTGACAGACACTGCGGCTACTCCAACCCCGGTGACAGGCATTACAGGTGAACCAGAAATCCAACCCATGCCAGTATCAGTTGCCCCTGTACAGGAGAAATACACGAAGAAATCAGTTTGCTTACAAAGGGATGACGGTGAACCACGGCCATCACGAGAACAGCAGGAAGAGGCAGAACCAGAGGTAATCACTTGATCCCTATCCCTGGGCGAGTTGCGGGATAAGTGAAAAGATTTCAGCTGACTTCCAGGCAAGCATGTTGTCACCTGGCTGCTCTGGTGCTGGAATAATGAGGCCAGTAGCCTGGAATTAAGAGCATAGGGAAGCCAGGCAGCTGGGATCCCTGTCTAGGGAAGGCAGCATTGACAAGGCAATTGGGAAAAAGACCCAAGCCCTCAGCCGCTGAAGGCGACTCCTGTAAGGTGTGAGGGAAAGGTACCCCTTCAGTGAAGATGTTGTATGTCACCCAAGCAGGTGGACCACCACGGAAAGAAGTGTCAAGTACCTGAGAGAATTAGCCGTGCGGGAGATGATTTATTCTGACCCAGACAATGCACAGTTACCCACAGACCCTGATGAAGTGCAATGCACAAGGCCCGTGTGGCAGAAGTTTGTACGGAGTGCACCATCGTCGTATGCCAACTCACTGGCAGTAATGGAATGGAAAGGTGAAGAGGGACCAATGGTGGATGAGGTGGCTGGCCGGCTCCAACGATATGAAGAAAGTCTCTCTTCCCCCCTCATCTCAGGTGTGGAGAAACTGTCCCAGAAGGTCCAGCAACTTGAAGAGAATATGTCCTACTCCCCACGTGTATGGGCCAGAATTTCAGCTATTAGGAGCAGGCGTTTCCCCACTCAAGAGAGAGACTACAGAGGGTATACACCACAAGGCACCCTGTAGTTCTACCTGCGTGACCACGGAGAGTACATGAGGAAGTGGGATGGACAACCTACTTCGATCCTACGGGCACGGGTACATGAGTTGCAAGGAAGAAGAACCACAAAAGGGGATCTCTCCAGGAAGAGTGCCTCCCTGGTTTCCAGTGGGCTGTTCCCTAGACAGAGGAGAAGGCCTGATCTTACTTCTGATCCTCTTGAAGGAACTTCCAAGTCATTTCTGCAAGAAGTGAGTAATGGATACTGTGACCAGGATTAGAGAGGCCCTGCCTCCAGCCAGGTAGGGGAAAGGGACAACTGGGTTTATTGGATGGTGTGGATTCGATGGCCTGGCACATCAGACCCACAGGAGCATAAGGCTCTAGTGGACATGGGTGCACAGTGCACCCTAATACCATCAAGCTATAGAGGAGCAGAACCCATTTGTGTTTCTGGAGTAACAGGGGGATCCAAACAGTTGACTGTACTGGAAGCTGAAATGAGCTTAACTGGGAGTGAGTGACAAAAACATCCCATTGTGGCTGGCACAGAGGCTCCATGCATCCTTGGTGTAGATTACCTCAGAAGGGGGTATTTTAAGGACCCAAAAAGGGTACTGGTGGGCTTTTGGCATAGCTGCCTTGGAGACGGAGGAAGTTAAACAGTTGTCTACCTTGCCTGGTCTCTTGGAGGGTCCGTCTGTTGTGGGGTTGTTGAGAGTCGAAGAACAGCAGGGGCCGATTGCTACTACAATGGTGCATCGGCAGCAATATCGCACTAACCGAGACTCTCTGATTCCCATCCATAAGCTGATTCGTCAACTAGAAGTTCAAGGAGGGATCAGCAGGACTCGTTCACCCTTTAACAGTCTCATATGGCCGGTGCGAAAATCTAATGCAGAGTGGAGGCTAACAGTGGACTCTTATGGCCTGAATGAAGTCATGCTGCTCCTGAGTGCTGGACATGCTAGAACTTCAATGTGAACTGGAGTCCAAGGCAGCCAAGTGGTGTGCCACAATTGATAGAGGTAATGCATTCTTCTCAATCCCTTTAGCAGCAAAGTGCAGGTCACAGTTTGCTTCCACTTGGAGGGGCATCCAATACACCTGGAATCGACTGCCCCAGGCATGGAAGCACAGCCCCACCATTTGGCATGGACTGATCCAGACTGCACTGGAACAGGGTGAAGCGCCGGAACATCTGTAATATATTGACAACATTATTGTATGGGGCAACACAGCAGAAGAAGTTTTTGAGAAAAGGAATAAAATATTTTGAATCCTTCTAAAAGCTGGTTTTGCCATAACATGAAGTAAGGTCAGGAGACCTGCGCAGGAGATCCAGTTTTTAGGAATAAAATGGCAAGATGGACGCCGTCAGATCCCAATGGATGTGATCAACAAAATAGCAGCTATGTCTCCACCAACTGGTAAAAAGGTAACAGAAGTTTTCTTAGGCGTTGTGGGTTTTTGGAGGATGTATATCACAGTCTGATTGTAAGCCCTCTGTATCAAGTGACCTGGAAGAACAACAATTTTAAATGGGGTCCTGAGCAACGACAAGCCTTTGAACAAATTAAACAGGAAATAGTCCATGCAGTGGCCCTGGGGCCAGTCCGGGCAGCACAAGATGTTAAAAATGTGCTCTACACTGCAGCCAGGGAGAATGGCCCTACCTGGAGCCTCTGGCTGAAAGCAAGAGGGGAGACTCGAGGTCGACCCCTCCGGTTTTGGAGTCTGGGGATACAGAGGATCTGAAGTCCACAGAAAGGAGAAATCCCCAACAGAAAAGGAGATATTGGCAGCTTATGAAGAGGTTTGAGCTGCTTTGGAAGTGGTTCGTACAGAAGCACAGCTCCTCTTAGCACCTTAGACTGCTGGTGCTGGGCTGGTTGTTCAAAGAAAGGGTCCTTGCTACACATCATGCAACTGATGCTACATGGAGTAAGTGGATTGCACTGGTCACACAGCAAGCTTGAATGGGAAACCCCAGTTGCCCAGGAATTCTGGAAGTGATCATGGACTGGCCAGAAGGCAAGGATTTCAGAATGTCACCAGAGGAGGAGGTAATGTGTGTGGAGGGGGCCCCACTGTATAATAAACTACCAGAAAATGAGAAGAAATATGCCCTGTTCACTGATGGGTCCTGCCGGATTATGGGAAAGCACTGAAAGTGGAAGGCTGCTATGTGGAGTCCTACACGACACGTTGCAGAAGCCACTGAAGGACAAGGTGAATCGAGCCCATTTGCAGAGGTGAAAGCCATTCAGCTGGCTTTAGACATTGCTGAGCGAGAAAAATGGCTAGTACTTTATCTCTACACTGACTCATGGATGGTGGCAAATGCTCTGTGGGGGTGGTTACAGCAGTGGAAGCAGGGCAACTGGCAGCGCAGAGGCAAACCCATCTGGGCTGCTGAACTGTGGGAAGATACTGCTGCCCGGATAGAGAATCTGGTTGTGAAAGTGCATCATGTAGATGCCCATGTGCCCAAGAGCCAGGCCACTGAGGAACATCGAAACAACCAGCAGGTGGATCGGGCTGCTAAGATTGGAGTGGCTCAGGTAGATCTGGACTGGCAACATGAGGGTGAATTATTCATAGCTCGATGGGCTCATGACTGAGGGGTGGATTTGACCATGGACGCTGTTGCACAGATTATCCGTGAATGTGAGACGTGCTGCAATCAAACAAGCCAAGTAGTTAAAGCCTCCTTGGTGTGGAGGACCATGGCTGAAATATAAATATGGGGAGGCCTGGCAGATTGATTATATCACTCTCCCACAAACCTGCCAAAGCAAGCACCATGTGCTCACAGTGGTGGAAGCAACCACTGGATGGTTGGAAATATGCCCTGTGCCCCATGCCACTGCCCGGAACACTATCCTGGGCCTTGAAAAGCAAGTCTTATGGTGACATGGCACCCCAGTGAGAATTGAGTCGGACAATGGGACTCATTTCCGAAACAGCCTCATAGACACCTGGGCCAAAAGGGCATGATACTGAGTGGGTATATCACATCTCCTATCGTGCACCAGTCTCTGGGAAGATACAACGATCCAATGGACTGTTAAAAACTACACTGAGAGCAACGGGTGGTGGGACTTTACAACACTGGGATACACATTTAGCAAAAGACACCTTGTTAGTTAATACCAGGGGATCTACCAATTGAGCTGGCCCTGCCCAGTCAAAACTTCCACGTACTGTAGAAGGGGATAAAGTCCCTGTGGCGCACATGAAGAATATGTTAGGGAAGACAGTCTGGGTTAATCCTGCCTCAGGCAAAGGCAAACCCATCCGTGGGATTGCTTTTGCTCAAGGACCTGGGTGCACTTGGCAGCTGATGTGGAAGGATGGGGAGGTCCGATGTGTACCTCACGGGGATGTGATTTTGGGCGAGAATAACCAATGAATCAAATGGTATGATGTTAATTGCTAAGTAACCCTGTCACTCTATGTCCTCGTTACTATAATTGCTATTGGTTGCACTACAGTAAGAATCACACAAACTAGTGACAGATGGACTTTGATGAAAAACCGAGTAAAGTGCATCAGTGATGGGATCAGAACTGACCTCAGCAGCTGGTGCCCAGCAACTTCCATCAAGATGGACATCTTCAACCCCTGGTCTGTGGGCATGAGCCACACCAGATACATCAGCCGCAAGCTCCGAAAATACAGCATGCAACAGTCCAGCACCACACAGCATGTCACCTGCCCTGAGAGACTGTTCTAACAGATGGAGCCAAAAGTCATGGATCAGATGAACTCAACGGGCATATATATACACACATATAAATATATATATTATATATATTAAAAAAATAAGACAGGGGAAAATGGTGGCAATTAATTGGAAATGGTAAAATCTGGGCATGATGTAGATGGTATGGAATAAGGTGTGGATAATGTCCTGGTTCTGGTGGCAATAGGGTTAATTTTCCCCAGGCTCTGGCAGGGACACAGGTATTCCATCCCATGTGAGCCATGCCCAGTCTGTAGCCAGGAGCTGCCGGGGGAAGCAGGAAGGGGGAGCAGGAAGTGGTTGCTTGGGAGCAGGCTGGGGCATCCCACAATCGTGTTTGTACATCCATGCTATTGTTATTTTCTTGTTCCCTTTGCTGTTCTGTTAAACTGCCTTTGTGTCAACCCACGAGTTTTGCCTTTTTCTTCTGATTCTCCCTCCATGTCTGTGGGGATGGGGGGTTGAGAGAGTGGCCACATGGTTCCTTGTTGCCTTCTGAGGCTAAACCACAACAGACTTCTTGTAAAAAGGGGGTCTCCACCTTCTTTGTAGCCACTCTTTAAATACTGGCACCTGGTGATAAGGTCTCCCCTAAGCCTTCCTTTCTCAAGGCTGAACAAACACAGTCCTCTCAGCCTTTTCTCATAGGGCAGGCTTTCCAGTCCTTTGATCATCTCGGTGGCCCTTCTCTGGACCCTCTTCAGCCTGCCCACATTTTTTTTTTCGTATAGCGGGGGCCAAAACTGAACACAGTATTCCAGGTGTGGCCTGACAAAGCCACAGGTAGAGTGGGATAAAGACTTCATTCTCTCTGGTGGTGATGCCCTTATTGATGCAACCCACCATCCTGTTGACTTCCTTGCCACAGCAGCACACTGCTTACTCACATTGAGGTTTTTTGTCCACCAGGACACCCAGGTCCCTTTCCACAGAGCTGCTCCCCAGCCAGGTAGATCACAGCCTGTGCAGCACTCCTGAATTACGTTTTCCCAGGTGCAAGACCTTATGCTTGTCCTTGTTGAACTTCATAAGGTTCTTGTTAGCCTGCTCTTCCAGACTGTCCAGGTCTTCCTGCAGGGTGGCTCTCCATTCCCAAGTGTCCACTTCTCCACTCAGTTTGGTATCGTCAGAAAACTTCATCAGGGTACACTTAATCCCATCATCCAAATCACTTATGAAGATATTAAACAGTGTTGGCTCCAGTATCTATCCTTGGGGGACCCAACTTGTGACAGGTTGACAGTTGGAAAAGGAGCTATTTGCCACCACCCTCTAAGTGCAACCTGTCAGCCAGTTCCCACCCACCGCACAGATCGCTTGTCTAGACCGTAATGCATCATTTTCTCTAGGAGGAGCCTGGCGGGAACTTTATCAAAAGCCTTGGAGAAACCCAGGTAGACAGTGTCCACCACTTACCCCACATCAACCGAGTAGGTTACTTTGTCATAGAAGGTGATCAGGTTTGTCAAGCACAATTTGCCCTTGGAGAATCCATGCTGGCTTTTCCCAATCATGTCCTTCATTGGGCTTATGATAGCCCCCAGGAGGATTCATTCCATAACTTTCCCAGGGACTGATGTGCCTCTAATTTCCTGGATCCTCCTTTAAGCCTTTCTTGTGGATGGCAGTGACATTAGCCTTCTTCACTCTTCTGGGACATCCCCCAATCTCCACAACTTCTCAAAGATTATGGAGAGCTGGCAATGAAATCAGCCAGCTCTCTGAACACTCTCAGGTGTATACTGTCAGAGCCCATCAATTTGTAGGGGTCAAGCTCCTGTAACAGTTCACGTACCAACTCTTCCCTCACTGGCAGCGGGTCTGTGTTTGCATCAATGTGGATTGTTGTTCCCAAGGCCTGGGGCCAACAGTGCTGGTAAAGACAGAGGTGAAGAAAGTGTTGAGAACCTCTGCCTCTTCAGCGGTGTTGATGACTAATTCACCTCTTCCTGTTTAACAGCAGGTCAGTATTTTCCTTCTGTTTCTGCTTGTTTATGTACCTGAAGAACCCTTTCTTGTATTTTTTTGGCATCGCTGGCCAATTTCAATTTGAGCGGAGCTTTTGCTTTTCCAACTGCATCTTTGCACGCCCTGGTAATGCCCTTGTAGTTCTCAACAGGTATTTGTCTGCTTTTCCAGCTCTGGTACGCTAGCAGTTAAGCCAAGGTGGTCTCTTGTACCACCTACTTCCCTTATCGTTAAAGGGGATGAACTGTTTTTGTGCTTCTGGGAGAGCATTCTTGAAAAACTCCCAGCACTCGCTAGCTCCTTTATTCTCCATGGAAGCTTCCCATGGAATCTCTCCCAGTTGAGCTCTGAGCGAGCTGAAGTTTGCTCTTCTAAAATCTAAAACCTTTGTCCTAGTACTAACCTTCGGCATGCTCAGCAGGATCCCAAACTCCACAATATTGTGATTACTGCAGCCAAGGCTATCGCTAACTGAGAAGTTGCAAAGCAGGTTTTCTAGGCTTGTACGTAGTAAGTCCAGCAGTGCCTTGTTACTGGTTGGCACATCTAACATTTGTATGAGGAAGCAGTCCTCTATGCATTTCAGGAACTTGATGGATGATGTGTGAGCTGCTGTATTGTTCTTCCAATAAATGGGTAGCTGAAGTCACCCATAAGAACCAGGGTCTGTTGACCCGAAGCTTGCTTAAGTCACCCGAATATTGATTCATTGGCCTTTTCGTCTTGGTTTGGAGGTCAGTAGCAAACGCTACTTGAAGATGAGCCCTCTGATCTTGACACAGAGGCATTTGATAGGGCTTCCACAATTGCTGAAGTTGAAATCTACACAATCAAGATTCTCCTTAACAGAGTGTGATGACTCCTCCTCTTCTTCCCTGCCTGTCTTATGAAACAGCCTATGGCCATCCATCGTGATCCTCCAGTCATGTAAGTTGTCCCACCATGTTTCAGTTATTCCTCTGGTATCGTAACTTTCTGACTGGGCATGAAACTCTGCCCTTCTGTTCCTTCTGTTTGTTCCCTAAGCTGCATGAATTGATATACCTGCACTTGAGATGGTTGGTCTTCTGGTTCTCATCTTGGGAGGCAGCTAAAGAACATTGGTTGCTCGCCTGGTTTGTTCCCCAGTTGGTTGCAATGGCGTGAGCGTTGCCACTTTGGACCCCGCCTGGTTCCTCAGAAAAACTTCAGAGGGAGCAGTATTTGTCTCTGTATAATAGTCAGGCAGTTGTTTTAATGTGCTGTATATTGTTCTTCCTGTCTGTAGACATTTGCCCAGTGTTTTCAAGAAGTGGGAATGGCCTCTTGGCAATAAACCAAATGTGGAGTTGTGATGCAGATATTTTATTTCCTCTTTTTGCTTATTAAATAACTTCTTACTGCAGCAGAAATGGCATTACTAAATAATTGCCTAAAATACAGTCTGAATCCCTTTTTTTTTTTTTTTTATGAAAAGGAAGACCTGTCTTCTTCATCTTGTTAGAAATAACAGTTCAGCACCTATGACTTCCACGTTGTCTTCTTCACTCTTTACTTTGTCCTCCACAATGGTCACATGTGGACCAGAGCAATGAGGCCATTTGGTCTCTTCTCCATTAATTAGTCCCATTGTTATCTGTACCCATTTATGCTTTAGGCCACTAAAGTCTCCTGTGACAACATAGTGGTTTTGCATGTGACATAAGCACTTTGGGGTTCTAAACCTTTATTGAGGGGGATTTAGTTTATAGCTTTGACACCTTAATTTAGGTTTCTTTGTGTGTTGTGTCAAAGCTCTTCTAGTCAGTGCAGGTTATGGACACCGGAGAGCAGTTCAGTTACCAGACATAGGTGTCCACTTTAGGGTGAGCCACAGAGCTCCCCACAGATAGCTGACTGTAATTCATTTGGGTGTTTCTCATGAGTTGAGTTGACAAGATGACCGAATTAGTGCAGAGATTACGGAAGAGGAGAACTGAGAATGGAAGGAATCTACAGGGCTAATGCCGTGCTAGGTCCCCAGTCCCACTCGTAGCTACAGCCTGCTCAGACATCCCTGCCTTCGGAGTAGCTTGTTGGATGCCAGAAAATAGTATGAGGGAAAAGCCTTCAAAACACATGTCAAAATAACACTGATTTCCATTCCAGTTTCATCATGCGCCCTGTGATTTTTCATGTATTTACTTAAAGTTCCATCTTCTAGACCTGCAAGATGACTTTTCTCTTTATTTGATGCTATGCCCTTTGTGATAGCACAGAAGGACTTGCAAATCTAAACCCTAAAAAGCAAAACAAAACCAAACAAAAAAACCCGAATAAACAACCAGACAAATATATTAATACCTGCTTTCCCAAAAGATCTCAAACTGCTAGTTAGACTAATCTTGTGTTTATGGAAGCTGCTCCAATTATATAGGGCATCAGATTGGTTGTGCTAGTGAATAAGTAGATTTTTAAAACAGATACAGAAGAAAAATAGTACCACCTGCCACAAATAAGGTTGGTTATGCCTTGTTAAACCTTGGTGCCGTCTTCAGTAGAAAGATAAGGTCATTAATCTGTAGACAAGATCTGTTGGTTTGCTGTTGGCTGCAGACAGCTGTTTGGCAAAGGCCAACTGTGCAAACCGTGTGCACTCCTTCTGCGCTACGTATGTGTTCCGATTATTTTGAGGCTTAATGTATCAAGGACTTAACAATGTGTCCTATAACTCACCAGCATATTAAAGTTTACTTGTAAATAGCACTTAAATAGCTTCCAAGTCATCAAAATAATTTGGGGTGTGTTTCTAGTAATCATTGCAGTGTTTTCTGAAATTAAGTGACCTATATATATTAAAGTGCAGTAGTATTGAAGCTGCTGTATATTTTGGCATTTAGAACTGCCGTTTTTTACTAGCAATTCTGATGCTGATAAACGTTGTAGAAGGGTTTAATAGTTGAGCCCTAATCTGCCAGATGGCTTTTCTTCTTTCATCGTGAGAATGCATCGTATCAAAGTGCCGATGAAGTTTTCCAGCCATTTAAAGATGAAAGTGTACTTGTTTGAAGAGCTTTAAGGATACCTGGAGTGGAGAGAATACCCTCTCTGCTATGAAAAGGAGTTTAGGCTACAGAGAAGTGCCACCAGACGGGGTGTTTGGGTTCAGATTGGTGTGTCAGGGTGGGAATACCCTGTGGTATAAAGAGCGCTGAAGGCTTATCAACTAATGATTAACGCATGTGTTGAGGCCAACTGAGGGGAGATTACTTACAACCATGTTCCTCATTTATTGTATTTAAATAATCAATAAATAATTAAGAATTACTTAATTAAGCTATTTATGAAATAGAATATTGTCCATAAAATGTAAATGTAATTTCTCCCTGTATTGCAATATTTGTGCTGCATAAGCATAAGCTTTTGTAACTTGTGTGGGCTAATGAAAGCTGCATTTGGTAGAACCTGACCCAAATGAGGAGTCGTGTTCAGATTTCCCTGGGATGAAAAAGTCTCCAGGGGTATTAGATGTTTCAAAATTGCTCTCTTTCCTTCCAACCTGGTTTCACATCTGAGTTTTCTGGTTTCCTCTTTTTCTGTTGGAACAATTGAACTGTTCTCAAACTGGACTAATCACTGGCCTTAGAAAAATGGAAATCTAAGAGCTGCTGGTTCAGGTACAGCTACTGGATGTGCTGCGTCACCTGTACGTGATATTTGCAGGACCGCATACAAACCGCACTGGGACATTACAAGCCCAAGAGCATTTCTGTCCCCTTTACCTTCTTTTCAGAGAGATGAGTGAGGAGCATTGTTTGAGATGGGAGGTGTAGAGAGAAGGCTTGAATGAACACTGGATTTCAGGGATGAAGGAGGCTCTTGGTAGACTATTATTTTTGGAGGAGAGAGAAACAGAAGGAGAAAGTAAAGCAAGTACTGCAGCAAAGGTTTATTTTTAAAGCCATTTGGAAATGGGTGGATATTTGTAGCTGGCAGAGAGATCACTGAGGCTGTTCAGGAGAAAGCAGGGCAGAGCACAGTGTTTGACTAGGACTCTGCCAACCATAGACTTTCACTCCAAATCATTTTCCAACACGGCTCTTGTTCCACGCAGCTGTTTCTTTCCGCTGCTTCCATATTTACACACTTGCTTTCCAAGAGAAGGTACGGAAAAAAATCTTTTTTAAAGCTACTGACATGAAGACAGGCCTTTTAAACTTATTTCAGGATGCTTCAGGCTGAATAAACCCAGCAGATAGATCTTGACTGCTCTCTTCCCCCGGGGTTTTCCAGCAGGTGATGGACTGCAGCCCAGCAAGCAGGCGCTGCCTTTTATTCCTCCCCAAGTGCTGCCAAAGGGAGGGAGGGTAGTGCAAGGGGGAAAATATATTTCCTTAGTGACTGTATAGCTTTTGTGGGTATTTGCTGCCTCCTTGTGACGGTACAAAGATGTATGGTGCTGTTCCTCTGAAATACAGGCTACTGTGGTGCTGGAAGGAGTTTTTATTAGTCTTTAATTGTTAGTTCCTCGCTGTGCTTTTCCTCAGAAAGTCTTGGCTGTGGTGCCAGAAGTGAGTCAGGAAAGAGAAACCTGTGAAAGACTCTGGCATGAACCATCTTGTGCAATGTTGCATTTTGGAAAGGGGATTTTAATATAAGGATAAAGGTGATCCTCTGGGTTCTCCTCTAGCTTTCTTCTCCAAGGGAGTAAATGAATATGTAAGGAGATGCCGTGTTCAAATCAAACAAAAATAAGAAGTCCATACCTGACACTTGCAACTCACTGAGGTCACATTTTTCCTAAAAAGTAGCCATCCTCATAGGAGGTCAGCATGTTTTGATGTGTATCTTCAGTTTGGTGTGTAACGTTCCTGGTGCTGTCTGAATGATGCTTGTGAATGGAGCGCATGTGTCTTTTAAGGGTCACCTACAGAAAGGTGGAAATTTCATTCACCTCGCTGGTTGTGCACAGCACAAAGCAGCAGCATCTTTATGCTTGACCTCTCGAGAAACTCCTCCTGAAGGTAAATCTCTCTGAAATGGGTCTTTATAACGCAGAGGTGCTAGAGATTGATGAAGCATCTGGCCTTTTTCTTCTGCCCTTAGAACTTCCACCTCCTTTCCCCAGAAAAAAAGGGATATTGAGGAGGTAGACTTAGATAAGCCATGGCAGTGGCTGTTGCCCATAAGCTGCATCTAAAATGCTTTATCCAGAGATGAAACTTCTCACTGGAGCCATGACGTGAATGGGATCATCTGGCAGGGGTTTGTGCTTTGGCAGCCTGTCCTGAGGACTCCTGCAGATGTTTTGAATATTGTTGTTTTCATGGTCAAATTAAGTGTGGAGCCAGGAACACTTTCCCCCGCTGCCTTGAAGATTTTGTTTTATTTCCACCCTCCATTTGTACATTGATGTTAAAATGTTACTGAAAACAAAGCAGACCAAAGATTTAGCTCATGGTCTCAGCTGTGCTGGCTTTGTCTGGATACATTTTGGATTTTTGCTCTTCAGGGAGCACTGTCCTCTTTGGACCTCGGAGATGAAGCAAATGTTGCACCTTAGGAAAACTTTAGGTTTCTTTGAGGAAAAGGGAGCTCGAAAGAAGAAAAAAGCATACCCAAGCCACTGAGAAAGTGTGATGGCATTCATGCCGTGGGGAGCTAACAGGAGTCCCAAGACAACTGTGGGCACTCAAAAATGTTGCTAGTCCATCATTCACTTGTGCCTGTTCAGGTGTGGCAAAAGTGAAAATCCATGTAGTCCAAACGTGACCGTGTTCAGGAGAGAAGTACTGTTTCCAGGTGGTATGGACAGTTGGGTATAGCACTTAATATACTGACAGGGAGATTTGGGAAAGAGAGGGAAAGCTGAAGGTATGAAGTCCTCAGTCATCAATAATGCATGTTAGCTTCTTTACCAAAATAGCAATTAAAGATTTAATGTATATGTTTTACTAGTTAATGGGGGCACATTGTTTTTTACTGCAAAAGTCAGTAATAATCCAGTACCTCTCAAAAAGGGAAATAAAATAGCCATTAAAAGTGCTTGTCTAAACTCTGTGTGTGCGCAGAAAAATGGGCAGGCTTTTACAGTGAAATAATGTCAGATTTTAATATTTAGAGAAAATGTGGGGGAAGTGATTTGGAATACATACCTCTTAAAGTGAAAAAGGCCAAACAAATCTCTACATAATCCTGCTTAAATTTATAAAGAAATAGGCACTGTAGGAGTCATTAAAAGCCATACAGACATTTTAATGCTGAAGTCACACAAGTGCCATTTTTTTAATATCATATACTATATGATAGTAAAACATACTTCTGTGCATATCTAAGCCTGAAAAATATAATCATGTTGCCTGCTGGCCGCTTCATGAGTGTTTGGTGCCTGATCATACATAGTTTTCATAATACATAGGCTATGGATAGTGATGTGTAATCAGGAACAGGCCCTCCTCCTTCTGTCTCAGAGAATAGTTCCTGCTGTCTGTCCTTTTTTTAATGATAAATGTTTCCATGCCTTTGCATTACTCTCTGCTAAAGAATTTGCTGTTGTAAAGCAGGACTCCCAGTTGCTGAAGTGGGGCTTGAAGGACAAAATGTGCGGTCCCTTGCAGCTCACATAAGGCAAACAGCATGGCGTTTATGAAGAGAGGGGAGAATAGGGAATGGGTGCGATGAGATGCCATCCATCATCATAAGCTGCGTTTTTTTGGTCAGCAGTGCAACCATGACTTCATCTCCAAGTAGAAGCTGTCATCATTATCATCATCGGGGTCACGTACATTTGTATGAGTAGGGGGGGAGAGCACAGTGCAAACCACAGCGTTGTCTGGAAATGGGAGGTTTGGGGTTCTGCAAAAAGGATTGATTTTTGAAAGCAGAGCTGAGTTTATATTCAAAGGCAGGGAGTATTGAGCAGTGGTGGTCTTTCTGCCACCACAGCCTTTCCTGCATGGCTGTGGGTCTCCACTGAGAGGCCCAGAACGGCAAGAACCAAGCCGTGCCCAGAGGCAGGGAGATGGGCACACCAGTTCCCCCATTCAGCAGAAATCCCCACTCAAACACACAGAGCACAGCAGTTGGTATAAATAGTGCGCTTTAGGAAATAACTCATCTATTGTGGCTAATTTTCCTTTAAGCACACTTTAAATACACACTAGAGCATGGGGAAGGAGGTTTGAAGGCACTTTCTCTTACCCATCAGTGCAGTACTTGAGAGGCATTTACTGGGGTTCAGCTATACAAAAGGAAAAAATTCAATGTTAGAAAGCTTTTGTGCCTTGAAGTTGCTCATTAAGTATTCAGAGTGATAAGATCATAACTGTCAATAAAGTTGGCTTTTATTATTATAACTGCTTTTTATTATATCTGCTTCTTTGCATTTTCCCTAGAAGTTGATAAATCTGTTCATCCTTTTCTCCTCTTTAGGTTTAAGAAAAGCAATGTAGATTTGGGGAAATCAAGAAATGCCTATAGTTCTGCAATAGCCAGTTAAAAAGAATCCAACTACTGTACACTTTATCTTATTTTTTGTAATTTGGAAAAGAAAAAATAATCCATTTTCTCTGCTTCTTTCAAGGCTTTTCTTTTTTGGGTCATCCTCTCACTTTAAGTATCTCCAAATGTAGTCAATACTGGCCTTTCCAATTCAATTAAATCTTTTTGCCTTAGTGTTCTGATTTCCTGGTCAAAATTGGTGCATGTCGTATAAGGAGGTCAAATAGGTAACTTTGGAACAACAGTTTTCTCTGAAAATAGACGTACATCATTCCTCACCAGGTGTCGTGAGCACTGAACTGTGCAAAATACTTTGCACTGCTGTATTATCTTTCATCAAAGTACCCCTAAGTATTATATGAACTTTTAGTCTAGTTTTTTTGATTTGCTAGAGTTTTTCAGCTGCCGTTATGTTATGAACAAGGACAATAAGATACTTTTATTTTTTTTCCTTTACAGTTGTTTCCTGTCTTTGCTCCTGGTGGCAGCTGTGGTTTGGAAGATTAAACAAAGTTGCTGGGCATCGCGACGAAGAGAGGTTAAAATGACAAAATTGAATTCTATCTCTTAAATGACTTTTTTATAGTTGTTCCCATTTGTATTTATTCACATATGCATAGCATTAACCTTCAGTTAAGGATAAGCTCCACTAATCTATAAATGCTTCTGTTTGGGGATTTATAATAGTGTACTTTCGACTACAGTTTCAGTGACAAATGGTGCTATTTTAGTATCCTGATGCTGCAGTTTCCACGAAGCACAAAAAAATAGGGGTGAATGTCCTATGTTGCCAGAACTCAGGTTCTAGACAGCATAGGTACAAAAACCCCGCAAATTAGGAGGTTCTTTACATCTGTTTTGAAAGAGGAAGTTTCTGCACTGAAGCTCTGAACCACATTACCTCCCACTTTAATCTGTTAAAAAAAAAAAGGCTAATCCCCATTTTCAAAACAAAAGCTTATCTGAATGGTTTGGGGTTGTTCTGGCTTTTTTTTTCCTGGAACATAGTAACATAAGAGAAAGGTGAGAGAAGCCACCCACTATTTGAAAGCTGTAGTGTACTACTTAAAAAAGGAACTTTTAGTGCTAGAGCTTTCTCTTCTTCACCTAGACATGGACCATACTAGCTTCCCAACTTATTCTTGTTTGCAGCATATAAAAAAAATTGTGCTGTAAACCCCTCCAAATACCATTCCTCCTTGTTTATCCCTGATGCCTGTGTTTACTTTTTTTTTCCACCACCCTTTTTTCCCCGCTTCTCAAATGAAGCTATAATGTCACGTTACACCCTAAGCACGCAGGGTAGCTGAGGTAGGATCGCCAACATGTTCTCACTCAATAGCATAAAGAATGTGTACTTATTTCTAATTTTTAAGCATAAACGCAGAAGCGTGTAGTAGAGCTGTGTAGAGGAGCAAGTTCTGTGTGCTGCAAGGCAGACGACTGCAGGTTCCTGGGGTTTTCTTGCTGTGGTAAGCACTAAAACTGTGGAAGGCAGAGCCCTGTCAGAGGTTAGTCCAGGCTGTGCCTGGGATTATTTGTAGGAGCTTTTTCTTGTGCAATCTGTTTACTTGTGTGCAAAATGAGAGAAGCCAGACTTTATTCAAGTGAGTCCCTGTGTGCTTTCTGTATGTAGGTGTCTGTACATTGTCACCCAAGACCAGATATCCTTTCCTAGAGGAGTGAGGTGTGTTTCTCTTCTGCTTTTGGATTTTAGGGTTAAATCTGCCCATTCCTATAGATTTTCCTCTCAGCTGTCCTGCTGGTATGGAGCTCTTGGCAGCTGTAGGCACCCAGCCATGTAACTGTTCTATTCAAAAGTGTTTTATTCATACGGAGTAGTTGATCAAGAGTATTCTGGGGATTAATTTTTACAGTGATGAAATTCGGTGCTAGTGCCCATTTCTTGCATGTCTTCGAAGTAATCTGTATCTAGTTGTACTTTGCGGTGCAGTAGTGGGAATAGTAGAAATTTATTCAATCTGAGGGTCTCCTTATAATAAAGCGGGATGATGTCTGTTAACTCTTTTCCTCCTCTTCCTCTTTCTGCTTCAGATGTTTTTGCTCTTACTAGTGAACTCAAATGCGTAATATAATCAGTGGTTTTCAAACAGATAACCCTTAATCTTTGAAATAATTTAAGTCTTTGAGCTTTTCTGTATTCTCCGAAGGTAGATAAATTTTGACTAGGGTGGCTGGTTTTTTCCTTCTCACTTTCTTGGCAAGAAGGTAAGCTGGAATCAGCATAACATTCCCTGTTGGCTCCTGAGATTAAATGTTATCTAGGAATGTATAAGGAATATAGACTGAGAAGTAAATACTGCGCTTTGGAGCTCAGTTAAAATATTTTAGCAGTGGCCTAGACGAAAAATGTCTCTATAAATTACTTTTCAGGCTGATGCATGTTTTAAGGAAAACAGCTGGACTACTAGCAACGTATTGGCGTGTTTTAGTCTTAAATTCAGTTTACATATGCGGCTATTTGACGGGCAGTTCATCAGTGTGTTTGTTTCGTGGCAGATTCCTGTCTTTTGCTGTTATTTGTCTTGCTCCTTCTTTACATCTAGTGACTCTATCTTGCAGTTCATAGATCTCTGCTATTCCATTCCTCTTTTCTTAGAAATACTTGTAGAACTTGAGGAAACTCTTTTAAATCTTCACCGTGCCATTATTAAATGGCATTACATTAATATATTATAAATATATTTATATTATTATTAATATATTAATAAAGACTGTCTCCAGAAACAAAAGGCTGCCCAAAAATTCTCTTGACTTTCTAGTATTATCTATGGTGATTTTATAGCTTGCCAGGATTTTTTTATATGGACTCTCAATAAATCCTAGCAAGGCTCTCTTTAAACATTAGTAGTTAAAATAATGATTAATAGCAATTTGCTATACTGGAAGTTTTAAGTGTACACAAGCCTACCCCTCTGTTCTGAGGATGTTTCTGAAGCGTGTGATTTTTAGATTTGCCATTCTTCCTTTCTTTTGGAGGTGGCTGTTCTCTTTGGTTTTCTCCATTACCCTTAACAGGAGTCTTGGATCACAGAGTTTGCAGGCTGGACTGGGAAAAACAGATTTCATTTTACCGGTTTTTTTCTCTCTATAAACTGCTGACACAGTTGATGGAGACCACCTCCTCTACCTCCTTCCCCCATATTACAATTTAGAGGCTAGTTGAAAGGAGAGGTGATTAAGCAGCAGTGGCAGGACACCCAATTCAGACAGCATATTGTAAGCTTTAAGTTAATACATGCTGCAGCCCTGGAGGAATATATTTCTCTGGTTTGGGCTATGTTCGTAGAAGTAGTCAAGTTACAGTCGCCTGTCTCCCATGGGTTGTGCTGTGGTAATTCTGTGCTCGTTCTCTAATCTTAACCAAAAAATAAGTAAAATATAATGCAATCTGCAGGTAATTCCCAGCTATCAATCACTTCTGCTTCCAATATAAGCATTGCAAGTGCCTAACTTATCACAGTGCAGAGTGAAAAGCAGATAGCTGAAGCTTAATCTGAGATATGTATAGGGCAGGAAAAGGAGTGTGTTGAAAGGTCTAGTAGTCAAAATTATTTAGACAATATTGCTTGGAAAATGTGCTGGGAGAAGTTGCACAGCTGTGCTTGGTGTATCAGGTTAATGGAACAGAGAAGCATCATTTGCTAAACTAAATTTGCATTACTCCATACTGAGAAAGCAGTGTACCACAAATCCAAAATCTACATCAGGATCTTGTAAAATATATAGGATTCTCCTGACTTCTTTTTTCCCCTTTCTGCAGCTAATCCTCTTTGAGCAGCTGCTTGCACATGTCGGTGCTCATGTTCTTCAGCCTTCTGACTAAAGGGTCTTTTGGGTGTGCAAACATGGCGTATCAAATGTATAGTTGTTGGAAAATGAGTTTGGAGCACTGAGCAAAAGTTCAGGCCTTGCAGAGTATAAAACTTGACCTGAAGTAAAAATGGGAACGATTTGTGTCATATCAGGCATGGAGGAGATGGGATTGTAAATTGTGTGTTTATTCCCTCTCCAGTGAGCAGCAAGTTTAAGTATCTTCAGACATCTTAAAGAGGGAAAATGGAAATAAAAAGGAGGCTTTTATAGGAGGCTTAGGATGAGGTGAATGACATTAGGAAACAGGGATAGGAAACCTTTCTATCTTGTCTCTAGAAAATGACACGTTAAATGTATCAAGCTGGTAATAGAGAATAATGCACAAAATACGAGAGTGGCATTAGAAATTTAATATGCCCATCTGCTGTCATGAATTTTCTGTCCTATTGTTTCATTTTAGCATCCAGATCCTATTCTCTTCACCCTCAGTCTGCTGCTTCTCCTCCACTTTGAGCAAGAAATAGCTCCTCTTAACATTTCCAGCAAATGGAGCGTGGATAGTGATTTGGCCGACCCAGAGTAACTGTCTGCATGAGGGTCAGCTGGATCACTCTCCATGCCCCGTTGGGATGTGTTGGGAGCATCAGCACCAAGTGCATACGGAGATAACTAAATTTGTGTGTCTAGAGCCTAGTTAAACCCTTAACGTACATAAAATTGTCTACATTTCACCTCCTTTCTTGCCAAGACTGTCCAGGACTGAACTCCGTGTGCACTGCCCAACTTACTCAGGGTGGGTTTTGTGTGTTGATTTACTGCGGGGATTATCCTTTTCCTTCCTGACCTCGTTGCTGAAACCTCTTTCCCCTCCCAAGTGTATTCAGGATGTAGCAGTGCTGCTTTTTTCACTGGCACCTTCCACTGTAACATCCGTGAGCACTGAATACCGTTTAGGCAGGTGGATTTCTGTATTCACTTTTACAGCAAAGACTGTCCAAGGGATGTGTGCCGTGTGTTATTTATTGCCCTGCCTTCATTTTCTTCCCCTTCCCGCTCTCGCCTGTTAGTATTTCATTTATCTCTTATGTCTTCTCTCTTAGACTGTGATTTAGGGTATCCTTTGTCAAAGAAAGGGATTCAGGACTGGAGTGTTTTCAAACTGTAACTGTAGATCAGAATCTTCATTGCTGTGTAGAGTCTCCGGTGGTGTCTTGGAAGGATCTGGTATTGGCCTTATACAAGAATAGTAAAAGGTCAGGCTGCAAATGTTGCTAAATTTGGGCAGTCATGGGTCCTTTGGAGGGCTTGTAAGCAATTTTGCTGCTGTATTCTCCAAGCTCCCAGCAGTCGTTTGGCATGTGGACCTTCTTGTTTGATAGCACCATCCGTGCTATTCAGTCTCTGTCGGCTGAGAAGAAAATATTAACTTGTAGTTGGTTTAGTTTTTAGAGGAAACACAAATTGAAGGAGTGAGAAATCATGGCAAGCAGGTAACTTCTACGGAGGTCTAGATTACGTGGTCAACACGTAACCAAAACGTCGTCAGTTGTCTCGTCAGGGTGAAATGTAAACCTGTATATGTATTTTTTTTAAACAGTTAGGTAGGTTTACTTCCCAGAATGCCTGTTCCCTGGAAAATAGACTGAAATGTTGGTGGCCGTGGTGAATTAACTGTACATGAACTCCCAGTTCCTATGTTTATAAGTGGAGTGATAAAATAAGAGCATAGTGTTAGTATTGTGTTTAACCGGTTATTGGAATACTGTGTCCACTCTGATCTCCGCAATGTCTTGGGTGCTGCAGATGGCACAGAGCAATGCTGCAAGATGAATTTGTTATCTGGAAGATAAGCGAGAGACTAAAGCATCACAAATTACTCATTTTATCCAAGGAAGAACATACTGAGATTTGATGCTGTGAGTCTGTCTGTGAAAAGGAATCATAGAAGATTCATGATGAGATGAGGGTCTTCTAAACAATCAGCCAAAGGCATAACACCCAGTGTCTGCATCTGGGGGTAAAAAAAGTCAAAAGCTGTTTTGCTTTTCTCCTCTTTTTAATGGTGAGAGTAGCAATGCCAAAAATTTGATTTATTTTTTTTAGAAATATGGCTCTCGGATCAGAATTTGAATGCTTTTGGAAGGATCTTTTCTAGGTCAATCTGAGTCACATCCTTGTGGAAATCACATGGTGCGGTTCGGTGGCTCGTACTATGCAGGAGGTCAGATCAAATAACTGTAACTTTTTCCGCTACCCCTAAATTTAAAATCTATGAATGGGAACCACCTCATAGTGCCTGTAGGCTTTTTCCAAAATACAAATGCTGTGTGCTCTCTGCAGTGATCTATGTGGCTTTGGTCACCAACTGAAGGAAATTATAGCAGAAATGAGATGCCCTGAAGAGGAAAAACATCCCAAAATATTAATGTTGACAAGAGATTCCAGATCAGGGGGAAACTGATGGTCTGCTTTTGTTTAAACATGCTACTGTCACTTCTGTGCCTAATTGAGCTTGTCGCTGGTTGAGCTTGCAGATGGCCAGTTACAGCTGACCATTTGTAGCTTTAATATGTCCATGTAGGACACCATCATACCAGGTGTTGGTATCCAACCGAGCTCTTCTCATGTAGTCTTTAGTGGTGTTTCCACTGGAGAATTTAATTGGTTTTAGAATATCCCAAAAAAGAAATGTTGGCCAGTATTTGCAATGATGAAGCTAGACTATCGAGTCAGTCTGTTTAAAAAAAACAAACCCACAATTGCAGGTATATTGAAGCTGTTGTCATTTCAGACTCCCGGCTCTCTCTCTGATGATAGGAATCAGTGGTACAGGTATCTAATTTAGTTATTTGGAAAAATCAGGGAGAGAAGCAGTATTGTGTAATTATGCTAGAAGAGCTCTAGTCAATCAAAGGTGCACTCTGCTATTGTGTAATTATCTGGTATTGGTATATATTTTAGTCTGCATGGACTATATACTTCTGGTCTTTTAAAAAGAAATGATATCTTATTCTTCTTATTAAAGGTCAGGTTTTCTGTGCCCTCCTACGGGGCATGATTATGATGAATAACTTATCTTAATCAGCCCTGAATTAAATATCTTCTGTCATTTCAGCATGAGGCAACTTCCCAGCAGCTTTGCTTTCTGGTTTGTTATAGTTTTGAAGTGTGGAAATGCCTGTTGAGAAGCATTTGAACATTAATTCTCTCCTCCTCTCTCTTTCAACATAGCCTGCAAAGTCAGTTACAAAACTAATTAGCTAACATGAATATGTGCACTGCTCTAGGGGCTTAAAAACTTAATTTTCAGTGATGATGGAAGTGTCAGAGAAAATTGTTTGTTTGTTGACTTACGTGGTAGTTAATGTAATTGTAGCTAAATGCTTTAAATCACTTATTTCTGAGACAATGTGGCTCATGTTCGTGGAATATTTATATCTTATATGTTTGCTTCTTTGCTGATGCTCCTTTTTATTTTGGAGTAGGTAATTCCATTGACTTCTCCCCTTTCCCCCAAGGTCAACAAGTAACTATAAGGTAAAGCAAAGGTTCCCACACCAAGATATATATGTTACTTCAAAGTAACGCATAGTGCTGTCTGAGCACCCGTCATTGCTGGCCATGTAGACATGCAGCTCCATCTAGCTGCTGTTGCCACCACCTCTGGGAAGGACACCTTTTCCAAAGGCCCTTGGGAACCCCAGGAGGGTGGTGTCCCCTTCCCATGCTGGCTGGGAGCAACCTGCGAGTTGCAGTTTTGGCAGATGTCATTACGGGAGAGCTCTGGGACGAGTACTCAAGACAAGGTTTTCTAAGTTAGTCGTACAGGGGTGCCTGGAAATAGGTGGTTGATAGTTTATGTGCATAAGCAAATATGTGTCTGTGCACAAATGGGACGAGCCACCTTCTGAATTCACGTGAAGCTCTTACAGCAATTCAAGATGTGCAGGAATAAGCTCCAAATGCCTGTCTACCAGTGCAACCACTCTACCCAGTATGTTTTAGAAGGACAGGAGTGCTCTTCATCCTCTGACCTCAACAAAATCACTGTGACTTCAGTTAGCAAGTGATCAAGTTGGAGCTAATAAGACTTGCTGGGGGAATTTTCTTACCCTTTCCAGCAAGACCTTTAGATATTTGATTAGATTGTGTGGTTTATATGTTGTGCGGAGCCTTGGGGGGAACACGTAAGAGGACTGACACGCTTTAATAACTTTGCAGAACTGATGCTGTTTAAAAGACTGGTCAGGAAGAAGACGACAACTTTGTTGTTTCCTTATCACCTTCTGTTTAGCCTTGGTCCGAAGGGGGTGACTGGGGTTTCTGAATCCACATTGGAGAATAGCATCTTTACACTCTGCGTGGTAGAACTGCACACTTCAGCTTCATACAGGAAAATTCCAAATATTCTATTCTGTCCCCAAATCTTTTTTTTTTTTTTTCCTAAATGTCTTAAGAAGAGTACAAATCAGTTTGTTCCCTTATCTTCTTTATCTTTCTTCTCTTTCTGTGACGCTGGAACTACTACTTTCTTTAGACTCGCTGCTGTTTGTGAGGTCTCTGGGGTTTGGCCCATCGGACCAGTTAATCTTTGCAATACAGGCAGGGTAGTGGTTCAAAACACACAACTGATTTCAGTGTATTTTGTTTTTTAAAGTTGGTGGACGGCATGGAGAACACAGCACAGCTGCTGATTTTCCTTGTTTGTAACAGAGTGGAGCTTGATTTTTTTCGTGGTGGTACAGAAACATGGCAGTAGAGACCCGGTTCAGAAGCAGGAGCCTTATTGTAGCCTCAGCTTTAGAGCACCATCCCAAACTCATTGCAGACTCAAAGGTTGTAATACGAATCCTCAAAGGATGACCTTTAATTGTACTTTTCGCATCAAAGTAAAGGAACATGTAGCTTGTTCTGTTGAAGTATCTTCAGTAAAAGTTCCTCTAAAACCAAAATGTTATCTCCTGAGGATAAAACAACAAGCTATAGGTCCAGAAGGATCTGAATTGCAGAAATACTTTGAGGGATTAGGTTTACAGATTTCCTGGAAAAAAAAAACAACAACTGTTGATAAGACTATTGCTCTTTTCTGGCTCCCCTTTTTAAAGTTCACCTTGTTCAACTGTAGACTGGTGTAATGGTACCAGACATTCCTGCTGATACCCTCCCTGAATACGTCCAGTCTGCTGGAAATAACTTTGCTCCCTTTCCTGCTTGCTTCTCTTTTACTCTACCTTAAAATGAAAGCTCATCCGTGCCTGTTGTTCACTTAGCGTAGCCATGTTTTTTTTCCTCGAGTTTCTACTTTTTTCCTTTTCGTCTCTGTTGAAAATGGCGATGAAATACTCATGTAAAAACTTGAGTTTATTACAAGTTCCAGATAGCTCTTTTTGCTTAGCTTTTTTTTTAAAGCCATTCTTTATAAGGAGCAAATAAGATCCAAAATGTGTGGCTTTCTTCTGGCAAAACTGACATCCTTTCATGGCTGAAAATATCAGAGTCCCGTCCCAAAAGGTACTGTAGCCCTGTGCTCATAAAAGAGACTCTGCAGGGGGCAATTGCTGAGATGGATGGTAGCAGGATGGTTATACAGAGACCGGTGACTGCTTTATTATCGTGAATAAAATGTTCAGGCTTTTCTTGTCAGAAAACACAGCATAGGTTATATTAGTCAATTAACCTGGTAACCCGAATAGCTGTTTTTCTTCCGTGTGAGAGCCTGTGCTACTGCATGAAAAGGTTTTCCTCCATTCCTCTGGCGGTTTTTCTCCCATCAGTAACACACTCTTCATTTTGGATTATCCATTACTCAACGTGTTTGACTTCAAAGAATCACTGGTTTAAAACACTACATTTGTGCACCATTCGCTCCTGGATCTGCACCTCTAGTCCTGGGCACTATGAGATGAGCAACCTCGGTGGTCCCCCGTCCTCCCTGCTGTTTTTCTCCTCCACCGCAGACCTTCTGTCGAGCTTGTTTATTGTCAGGTTCTCTTAGTGCCTCGTTGCACCAAAACCTTCAGGCATTGTTTCAACCCTGCCCATTCTGCAATTGCTTTAACTTCTTTTTTTTTTTTTTTTTTTTTGTTTTGGAGTTTTTCAACTGGTAGTGGAAAGAAACCCCAAACCAATGCAAATGAAAGTTGTGCAGGTTCTCACAGTTTGCAGTTACTTAAATATTAAAGGCCAATGGTGTGTTCCAACACACACTTTTTGATGTGTTTTTATTGTAAGCCTGTCAAACATTTTGCCTTTAAAATCCTCTTCAGACCTAAGTGATTTAAAATATTCCCAGGTTGTCCTATTAATTGTGTGATCTAGAAACCAAAGCTTTACTTGAAAGAGTACTGAGGTTCATTATTTTAAATCTCAGAAAGCCAATCACAGGGAGTGAGGGTAAGCCAAGTTCTGGGGTATCCTGATATTAACTGCTGTTGATTTCTAATTACATGCTCAACATCTTGGCTAGGGAAATGCCACAATTTCACCCTTACAACATAATACAATCTTTTAATTAAAATTTTGACACACCAAACAAATATCGAAGGATATATACGTGCACAGGTTAAACATGCACAGTGCATGCCTTGGGGGAAAGAGTGACGTTCTGGTTACAGAGCAATTATTTCTCAAATGTATTCTTAATTTGAGGTGAGAATTGGTTTTATAGTGTGACTTGTGCTACACCAGAAGCTGGTGTTAGGAAAAGGATGTTCTGCCTAAGGCATTTCCTGCTTTGGTTGCAGCTTGGACTTTTGGTTTTACCTGGTTTGGCCACCGTTATGCGGAGAGTCAGATGGCTTTGGGACAACCCCAGAAGCGATGGCTTTCCTTGGCCAGTTCAGCAAATGAAGGCAGTAATACCGCTGTTGGCATTGCTTTTCCCATTGCTCGTGTTGTAGCACTCAAGAGGCATCTCTGCCTTCACAGCGCTGCTCAGGGGTTTATTTCTTGAAGCTACTATTGACTTCAGTAGGAGTCGTGTTGTCAAATTGCACATTTTCTGGAGTAAACTAAACTTCCTTCAAAGAGCTAATAGCTTTTAGTTTGTAAGTCTCTTGGACATCTTCATCAGGACAGCTTGTTCTTTGATTTTATAGCCATTAAACAAAGCGCTTTATGATAGCTGAAGGGGACAATTGCAGGAACAACAACCCAGCAATCTGTTTCACACTTGCTTTAGTCTGCAATCTGCTGGTGTGCTTTAAATATTCGAAAACTCCTCGTGTTCTTTTACCCAAGTGTGAGTTACACACAAGTTTGCTTGCAAATGCTTAGTACAGCTCCATTTGTGTGAATTTGTTGGGTTTTTTTGCTTTGTGACAGTATCTACAATCTGCTCCAAAATGCCTATTTTTTTTAACCTTTTTTTTTTTTTTTCTTTCAGGAGGTAAGCAAAATTTTGCCACTTGCCTTCTATGGCAGTGAAATTTTGTATTTTTTTTTTTTTAATGAGACTGAGAACCATACAAGCTTATATACCCCCCCAAGCTTAGTTGCATCGCCCATCATGCCTTCCTGCCACCTTGCCTGAGCCCCAATCTTACAGAGACAGCCTTCCAGTTTTCTGCACAAAAAACCCCCACCCAAAACTAAAAGATACCATGGCAAAGAGAAGCCCATAGAAAGTTTATGAGTTCAAGAAAATGGTAATGTAATTAGTTTTGTCCAGACGAACTGCACGCTGGATAGCAGCATCTTCCTTTTGCCTGTGTGCTGTGTCCCCCGCTGCTCTGTTGGATGGGGGTTATTCAAGGCACGATGCGTTTTGTGGTGTTTCCTTTAGCGCTTTTTGAGTGCTGTGAATGATCAGTTAGGGCTTGGGCTTGTCAAATTGCCCGGAATTAATGGGGAAATGCGGAGGTTGGTGGTGGTGGGAAGTATAGAGGGCATTTGGTGGTGCCTCAGTCTAGTTTAAAAGTAGAGTATAACTACTATTGCTGCAGCTAAGTAATAATGCTGAATGTATAAAGCCATGTACAAGTGGTTTAGGCAGTTGCAGCGCTTAAAGGCAAGACTGCTGGTTTTTTACGTGCTATACAAAGCGTGTGCCTCTTCCCTTATTAAATAGGGGCAGCAAGTCACATCAGACCCATTGCTTCAGGGAATTAGGGTTATGGCTTCTGCATCCACTTACAGGTTGTCTAGCTTGCTGTTAGTATTTGAGATTAGCCACTGAACCCAAAAAGAAGCATGTCCACAGCTCAGCTAAAATTGAAATGCTGTTTCCAGCCCAGACATATAGGAAATGTCTTTTTTTTGTGCTAAAAAAAGGGAGCTGCATTGTAATGCTTATAAGTGCTTAAGAGTACAATAAAAAGATGTCTTGTGTCATGAAGGCTTGCAGAGATTTACTTGGGAAAAGGTTTTCTATTTTAATAAAACATATTGCAACAAGGACATGCTTGCTGTTTGATACATTTGCTGCATTCAGAAAGGAAACAAACAATAAAAAAAGATGATTATTCAGTAGACGCCTGACAGCATTTCGCTAGTGCTGTTGTAAAAAATATCAAATTCTTTCTTACAGTAGTTACATACTGCTGCTAGTTTAATTTTAAAATGGTTACCACAAATCCTATGGAGTCCTCTCATGTCCCAGACAGGTGATGACAAACAACTAGGGTATCACAGCTTAAAAATTAAATAACTGCTTTATGCAGACTGAAGCAGATGTGTTTCCCCTCACAAACGAGTCAGGCTGAGACTGTGCATGTAGCTTTACTTGCAATAACCTGTGAAGTTGTAGTAATCTGAATACTTACAATTATCTGTCTGTACCCTTAAGCGCGTTAAAACACTGGGAGGTTATTTCTCTGTATTCATTGATATCCCTTCATATTGGGTAAAACCTCCTAGATACATGTTTTTTTCATTTTTGTATTGGAACAATGTGATAATAATATTTTTCTGTTTATTAAATTAGCAACTACTCCGTGAGATGCAACAGATGGCAAGTCGCCCCTTCGCCTCCATCAACGTTGCCTTAGAAACAGATGAAGAGCCGCCAGATCTCATTGGGGGGAGCATAAAGGTGAGAGCTGGTGCTTTAGGATGGTCCTCACCATAATTAATCATGGATGTTTGTTTGAAGCTGTGGTTAATGCAATAATCCCAAATCCTCTATTTGTTATATACCTCCGAGAAACTGTCAGTCTGGGAGGTCCAGCACAGATATTGGTTTTATTTGCTTTTATCCCTTCAGGTATGCATTTACAACTTTTGGGCTGGTTTAGATAAAACTTATGCCATTTGGAGGGTATGAGATTTTGTGTTTGCCTTGTTAGTTTTTATGCCTTGTAATAGAGAAGAATGCAGCTTTACACAGTAGAACATTTGGCTAGAAATAGCTATAGGTGCTGCAAATAGAAATCATTTTCCTGCGATATCTCAAAGCAAACAGGAATACAGTAATGTCTGTGTGCTGTAATAGTGTTAACATATTTCTGATTATAAATATATGTTCAATTACATCTTGTGATGCGCAAATAGGAGCATGGAGAAAGGCTGGCACCAAGCTAGCATGTTCTTAGACACAACACATTGTATTTTTAGGAGAATCATATTTTAAAGGAGACTAATAAATTGCAAGATCTTTTTAATGTGATGCTTTGACTAGCAGACCTGTATACAAAAAGAAAAATTAAGAACCTAAGAACATTGAGTATTTTCCTTTCCTGTCTAAGGTGGCTGTTTTACTTTATTTAGACTTCAGTTTTTTGGAAATCTGCCTCATTAGTCCAGGCACAAAGTTTCTCACAGTCTATTACTGTGAAAAGAAAGCAGGTTCTGCTTTTCTATTAAAAATGTATGTATTTTATTTATTGTAAAGCACATGAAAACAATCTAACCCAAGAACTTTGGTTTGGTCAGTAATAATATTTAGGTCTTGGCCACAATTAAGGTTGCCTGTATAGCTTTAGCTCTTCCTTATTTCCATGCGAATATAGTCTTTTATGGCAAACGGTAGCACTTTTTTCCCCTGATGGGTGTCTTGCAGCATGTTCTGGGTGGACACTGTGTAGAAGAAACTTTTCAATATATTGTCTTAGTCTGATGATTTGTTCGGGTTATTTACTGTGTTCCATCCAGGCATTTGGTCCCAAGCTTGAATGATTTCTATGATTGCCCCACCTTTGAGTTCTTCATGAATTAATCGTTACCTTTCTCTGAATTCAGGGATTGTTGTCCCTGTTTTTCAGAGATGAACCTTGGAGTGTAGTGAAAATAAAGTAAAATTTGCAAAAGCACTCAGTAATTTGGGGTAATTGAGTGACTGGGCAGCTAAGCTGACCTGTCTCTGGGACCTCTCCTTGGAGGCTGTGAGTGGTTCTACTCCCCATTAACTTTCATTTGACTCCAGATCATTCAGTTTTTCTGAGTTTTTACAATTTCTGTACTTGTGTTATGAGGACGGTAGGCATTGGAAGTCATTAATAGCTCACCAAGACTCTGAATTACATGCTGGTAAAATCCGATTGTCACTCAACAAATTAGAATGAGCCTTTTTTTCATTGCTTCAATGAAGAAGCCGTGGCATGTGTATGAATGTTCCCATTGGGCTGAGCACGATTTGTGAGGCTGTAGGCTGGCTGCTGATGGTTTTGGGGGCATCTGTCCCATCTGTCTGGGGGCAATTCCCTTCCCCTCTTCCCGTTTTCTGGAAATAAGCTAGCTAAAAGCACCTCTCCTTTAGGATCAGGCTAGAACAAAGCTGCCCCAAACTTTTTGATCTCTGACAAGTTTGTCTGCGCTCAAGAGCTACAGAGAAGATGATAGTAAACTTTGGATCTCTTATGTTCTGATTAGTGTGTTATTTCTCCTCTTGTTCAGCTGGCAGTGCTTTTACATTTTTCATTTGGGCTTTGTTGTTCACTTTCTCCTCCATACCTTTCTGCTTTTTTGTCCTCTTCTGAGTTTCTTCTTAGATTATAGGAATGTTGAACTCGAGTTCTCTTTGGAAGTGCTTCCATGGACAGCACTGCAGACAGGATTTCATCTTTGTCTCACTTGCAGCTACGCCTCCTTGCTTTCCCATGTCTGCCGTCACCTTCCATATCTCACTTGTCTGACCTCCTTGGGTTAGTCAAGAACGGATGGAGAAGCCGATTTTAAGCATGATAAGTAAGACTGTGGACAGATGTCCTTTTTCGGACCCAGAAATTGTTACCAACTGCTAATTGCACTCCATGCTGATAACTCACACGAATGTTTCTAAATCCACTTCAAGCATAAATGAGATGGTCTGATTCAGGCAAACAGCACAAACCTTCTACGGTGACCTCAAGCCAAGTAGGGAACATGGACATGGGCTGTTGTGCCAGCAGGTAACTTCATCTGCTGAGAGATCTGGGTGCAGAACAAGGATGCTTGTCCATGACAAGGAGAGTCACTAAATTTTGGAGGATTTCGTGTAGCTTTTTATCATCTTGGAGAAGTTGAGAGTGGGGGACAAAAGTATGTCTAAAAGTCTGGAATGTTTCGGCAAAGTTGAAATCATACAGAGAGGAGGCTCAGGAAGCTTGTGGGTTGTGAGAAACCTGAGGAATGACGCTTCTGACATAGTCTGGGCTGTCGGATACTGCATATAAATGAATTTAAATAGAAGTGAAAAAGCAGTCTCAATGGGCTCAACTTTGGTTTTTCTCCTCATCCCTTTTGCACCTGCAATGGGGAAAAAGCTCTTAGCAGGAAGGAGCTGCAGGAATGTAGGCTGGGATGACACAGGATTGTAGAACTGCATTTGTCTTTTGTGTTTTGTCTGTTCTTTAATTATGAGCCAAGAAAAGAGTGAAGAGAAATGTTGACACATTGTTGGACTGTGAGCCATTCTTCAGTTGCACTGCTTTTCGCTGTGTCAAAATTTGAGAGCCTTCGTTTTAATGCAAGAATTCCAGACTTGCGTTATCATAAATGCATTGATGTTTTTCTTTCCCCATGTGAATCAAAGCCTTTGGTTAATAACAAGTTTATTTGAAGGTTACAAAGGAGAAGTGGAAAATGGGACGTCTTGTCTGCAAGAGATTAATTTCCTTTTCCATTGTGCATAGCCAATTGGCAGCCAGCGTCAAGCTAGTTCCATCCTAAGCTAATGTTTTCCAGCTGGACAGTATTAGAACTGTGTTTTCAATTAGTATTTTTCCTGGGGTACTTAGAAGTAATAGGAAGTGATTTACCTGCAGGGAAACTATTCATATAACAGTCTGCAGCTAGGCAACACGTAACTAGCTGCTTTGGTTTATTTCCCACTCAAGAGATACCCAGTGGATCGCAAGTCTACCACTAAATTTGCTTAGTTATTACAAATCCATTGGCTTTTCTCTGCGGCTTTTTGTGTGTTCTGAGGTGCTGCCTATCGCAGTTTTTTTTCTAAGAGTATTTAACATCCCTGGATATCTAGGATTCGTCCAAGTGCCTGAACTGGGATTACTGTAACTGAGGCTTTTTTAGGTCTTGTTACCTAATTAATCTAAGTCTTGTAGTCCTCTGCAATGATTTTTATAAGAAGCTTTCCTGAAAGAATTTGGAATTTTGACATTGATTTCCAAGTATCTTGAAGTTGGTAAAGGCATGAAGCTAAGGCTTGTTGATTCTTGGGAAAAACACATACACAGCATATCAAGCAAATGCTTAGCTTGAGCAGAACACTTACAGCATCAACAAGAAAATTGTTGCATTAGAAAAAATTATCCTTCAGCTGGAAAAAAAATTGTCTTGGAAGCTTTTAGAGGATTTGAAAAACACTCTTGTAAACTGGAGCATTTGCCTGGTGGAGCTGGTCTGTAGAGCAGTCTTTGCTGTGCTCTGTTTAGGGATCCAATGTGCAAAGCCAGTGCTAAGAAGTGATTATTTTTGCATCCGTGATCAACAGGCTGTCCACATCTATAGTTGCCTAAATGGAGTGAGAGAAGTATTTGGTGAGCAAAATCCGTCTGAAGTTCATTTAGCATGTTCTGTACCTTCATGCCGACGTGCATTTAATTGTGCTGCGTTAAGCTTCTGAGGGCAAAATAGCTGCACTGCAAATCCCTAATCAGAGATCAGCTCACCAAGCTGGCTGATTCCTTAAAAATAGCAGAAAAACTAATGGAAAAATAGCATCTTACTCTAGTAATTAGTTTGCTTTGCTATGGGAGAAAGTGCCGTTGAGTGGTTTAAAGGCTGCCAGAAGGTTCCATCTGTTCAAGAAGTACAGAGATGAAGTGGTGGGCTGATTTAGGAGTGGGTCAGGGATACCATAGATTTATATTTTCAGTCTACTTGTATTTCGCATCTGAGTGGTGCCCTTGTGAAATTCCTTTTACACCGCGATGAAGTTGCAACCATCAGTAATGAGCAGAGAAGTGAGAAGTTGGAAGTCCTGTGCTGCAGAGCGATGGGTTTGGAGAAGCTGCATGGGTACCACTGCGGTGAGGAATGATTTGAAATGAAGCTCCAGCACTTCTACATCTTAATTTTTACATGTAGCTCTGAGCCCTGCTGTGCTGAGCTGTTCCGTGCAATGAAATAAGTTCAGTGAAGAATAGCTAAGGGCCAAGGAACTGATTGTTTTTAGAGCTGTTATCCTGCTATGGTTGTCACTCTTGGTGACTCATTGCCCCTTTAGTTCATTTTGCTGACCTATTATTTGTCTGTCAAATTTGCTGATGGACCAGCTTCTGTGATCCCCTCCCAACCCACTTCACTTAAAATGAGCCGGGTTTAGCACAAGCGCGGGGAGCACGAAGTCTCCTGCTTCGCCGTGCCACCGAGCTGAGACCGGGGGGGTCCTCGTGCAAGCAGGCAGATCTGGAAGGGCAGCAGGCACGAGCTGTGATGTACAAAAGTAGTCTTAAGTTGAAATGACCAGGCTATCAAGATGCACTGGAGGGGGACAAAGCAGGTTTTTCAGAGGTGGTATAAATAAGCTGAAAGGACGAGTCATTCCTTATTC
The DNA here is from genome assembly GCF_028500815.1 of Rissa tridactyla. NCBI lineage: Eukaryota > Metazoa > Chordata > Aves > Charadriiformes > Laridae > Rissa > Rissa tridactyla. Next base: position 39,331,976 of record NC_071470.1, read on the forward strand.
TCAAAAGAACAGAGGAAGGTTGGAGGAAGGGGATGAAATTGTGGGGGGATAATAAACTGAATAATCTTAATCTGATGTGGCAGTTACTGGAGATGGTTCATGCACAGCCTTCGAGGCCGGAGAGGCTGGTTTTATTTCGCCTGACCTGTCTAATGCAGGCTGCTCGGGCTTGTTAGCTTGCCTTTTGAAATGCAATTTAATTTCTAATGTATTATTTCTGGGGTTTCTAGCATTTGCTGGTTCTAGGAGCTTTTCCTTGCATTAATGGTAAGGCATTCAAAGCATGTCAGTGTGTAGCCGTCTCCTTGTCTTTAGCAAAACCACTTCTTCCACCCATTAGACTCGGTCCGTGTGCGGGAGCAGATGGCAGGAGCCCTCCTGGTGCATCAGGGTGGTGAGGGACATGAAACAAGAAGCAACATCCCAGCTCGTACTTCATATTTGCTGTTAATTCTGCTTATGCTGGCCCACTTTCTAATTCATGGAAAAGTGTATGATCCCCTTTGAAGGAGTGCCGTGCTAGATGGAGTTGCCAGTGGTAAGAAGGGAGCGTTATCTGGGCAGCTGAGGTGTGTAAAACGGATTAGCTGCACTAGAATTGCATATAGTCTGGCTGTGATTTGTACTGCAAAAGCAACAACAAAAATACCTGATAAAACCTTCACCTAATGAATTATTTCCAGTTAACTAGTGCCGGGTATCTTGTTTTGATTTCTGTTGCAAAATTAAGAGACTTGGGGGGAAACTTTTGCCACTTCCATTGTGCAATATGGAATATAAATATTTGGAAGAGAGCTATCATGAGATCAACAGAGACATCTGTTAAGTCTGCCTTGTATTTAGGGAAAACTTGGCTGATAATTGGGATTTAACTAGTTTGAGATTTGAAGACTGTAAATTTTTCAGCAGGACGGACCCTGATTTTAGCTGATAAAGAGGAATTTGCTGGAGGGAGAGGAAGGAGCACGAAGCTTCCCACAGGAGAGGTTTTTCTAAGCTCTTTTTTCCCTTTAGTGCAAACGAGCGTCTCTTCTGATTGAAGTACTAATAACGCCAGCAGCTTCTCAAAAACATTATTGGGGACCTATTTGCATTCCTTTATGCCAAGTAGTTATTTTGTGTGTCTTGTGTTGGCATTCTTCATCCAACTGTCCTATTTCGTTGGGTTTTTCACTTACACTTTCTGAAATACAAAAACCAGCCAAGTGGTCAAAAAGAACCAGAAAAATCCTGCCTCTTCACCCGTACAAAATCGAAATAAATATCCACCGTTGGCCATATGTATTTTGCCCAGATTTGTTACCCACGGCCTTGTCCATCCCGTCCCCTCCCCGGGGTGTCAGCAGCGAACTGAAAAAGAAGGGTGAGTGTTGGCTTACGTGAGTGGCAACGCTCAAAGCTGTGACATGAGATTTTGTCATTTGAGGGTGACTGCTTTTGAAATACAAACTTGCCTAGCGATTTCGTTTCCTTCACTGAGAGCTTGTGTCTGTGTTTTGCTGGATTGACAATGTGCGCTTTAAAATAGAAAGCAGTTGTTAAATGCAGTGGGAGCGAACTTGGTGCCCCACGAGGCTGGTTTGCTCCCAGTTATTGGTAACTCGGGGTGCTCAGATCTGTATTTTCAATTTAGACTGTTAGCATTCTTCTGAGGGTTTGAATATGTTTTTTATTTAGCTCCTCATATGCAGGAACCCAGTGTTGGGGCTGAGTTGCGAGCAATTCATTCCCCAGTGCCTGTGGCGCTTCCAAGGTAGATATCAGGGACAAGGTAAATGTAAAATTTTAATCTAGACTCATTTACTGCAAATTATTGCTGGAATTTCATTCATCTCTATCTTGGAGGACATACATATTACCCTGAGAATATGATTTTTAAAACTTAATACTCTATTTTTTATAGAAAATTGCTTGTAACTTATTTTACAAACGTTCAGTCAGCTTTTAATGGCACAATTTAAAAACTTGCAAATGGAATTTGACCCTTTTTCTACAGAGTGAAATCATCTGAAGAAGTGGAATCAAATAATGAAGTTGAACTGTTTCAGTAATGTTCCTCTGCTCTTCCCCCACCATAAGATTTTTCCTTTATTTTAATTTCCTTACTGGAAATTGAAAACCATGTAAGAGTTATTTGATCAAACCATAGAAATAAGTTTTCTTGTTAAGGAAAAAAAAACTCTCAACAGTATTTTTTTATACATTTTGAAAAGCAGTATGCTGGCAGTGTATTACAGAACCTAAATAAAATTGATGGTGTATTTTTTTAAATTACACAGAATATTTATTGTTCTAGCCATTAGTTTTATGTGACACGTTATTAACCTTTAGAATTTGTCGAATATAAGCAGCGTAAATAGAAATAATGAGACAAAATAAAAAAGAAATGTTTATGTTGAACATCATGCCATGCAACTGGATTGTGGAAAGCATTTGGCTGTGAAATTGCCTCCCAAGGGAACTGGTGGTGTGCTCTGCACCTGGGTCACCTAGAAATAGTCCAGACGAAGTCCCGGGAAATGCCCTGTTTTGTGTAGAAAATCCTGCTGGGGAAGCCAGACTAATTAGATGACCTAATAGGTCTCTTACTGCTTTTAACTACTATAATTGTTTAAGCTTTACACATATTAAGTACATATCAAAACTCATAAACAACTGAAATTGCTTGGCTTTTTAGTGCTGGTTTTGCCAGTAGAACCATCTATGGAAAATAGCTGAGAACAGATTTCTCTGCCTCTAGGAACAATGGGGCCATGTCACCACTTAGTAAAATGCCATTAACATCATATTTCCATCCAAAAAGGGCCGTCTCTGTTTCCAAGCACTGCCTTACACAAAATGCATGATAGCACTTTCCCAACAGCGCACCTTGCCCAGTAAAGCGTGTTAAATCTGTGTGCCAGGCTGAGAGGTCTTTGCTGGTTTGTTGGTCTTTGCTTAACGTTTGCAATACTCTGATTCCTGATTGTGGGTTTTTTTTTCCCCCACCATTTCCACTGGTCGTAGCTTTGCCGGTGTGGATGAGCAGTCAAAGACCATTGCAGAAGAAAGGCTTGTGCTATCAGCTGCATGAAATTGTCGCTCCAGCTCTCTCACAACGTTTCTTTGAGGACACGGAGTAGCTTTAGGGAAGGATGCCTGACGGGTAGACCAGCTGCAGTTGTCTGTTTGTAGCACAGATACAGCACAGCATCCCCTTCACTGACCTCCACCCTTGGTTGCAACCAGAGGGAGATAGTCTTCTGGTTTTCTTACTGCTGCTGTGCGTGTTGGCTGGGTGCAAGCGTGCTCCGTGTTTCATGACTCAGGGGCACAGCTCCTTTTTAATGAGCCGCTGGTTGGCTCGTAGGGATTGAACCAGTCCACCAAAGGTCAGATCCTCTTACTCTATTAACTGTGGTCTTTGCCCACCCGCTCCAGCAGCTGGGCTCCGCTCCCCGCTCTGTGCCCCCCTCCTGGTGTGGGACTCTGCTGTTCAGGCACTGCACAAAGCAGTCACCATGTGCCAAGTGTCTGAGGGATGCACCTTATTTGCATAGATTTGAATAATGTCTACTTTATTGTGCTATTAAGCCTTCAATAAAAAAGAATTGCTTCTATAATTCAGCAGTGGGTTTATCAAAACACTCTAAATGAAAGTCTTTGGCAGAGGCTGGTTTTAACCATCTGATGAAAGGTGTTACGAAGTTTGGAGATCTACATATTTTTTATTTTTTTTTTAAGTGGGCCATTAAAAACCACCTGTCAGACTGAAGCACAAGCATTTATAATGACCTGGTCTCTAGTTCCCAAGTCCACTCCAAACCTTCTTGCAGAAAAGTGGCTTGGATCTGCAGCAAGAGCATTCAAAAACCACGCAGGAGGCAGATGTGCTGCAGAGGTGGGGAAGGAAAGGAGAAGTGAACTCTTCTTAGGTCTCCCCACAAAAATTCAACTTGATGAAACCAGCCGGCTTCTCCTTATCTGCTTTGCGCCGTGGTAGCACCTACACAGGTCATGTCAAAACTTGAGCAGGCTCATGGCAAGACCGACTGTGGGTGAGATCCACAGTCAAGATAGCCGTTAAGTTGCTGGTTGAATTACCCACGTTTTTTCCTCCGTGTCTGCAGAATATGGTCCCCGGGCTCCACCGCTGGGTCGTCTCTATATCTCGCAGAGGGCACAGTATGCCCTTCACTCCCGGCTGACCTCTTGCTTGCATCAAATTCATCATTCCCGTCACTCGGCATGTGAGTCATTTCATCAGGCTGCGCTTTGTCTCTTGGTCTGGCGAGCGCACGCTTGGAGATGGGATGTGGTATGAGTCACAGTTCAAAAAGCAGGTGCCTGAACTGGTGCTGTCAAAAATAAATTTGCAGGACTTGGTTCTTTGTGCTGTTTTTTTGCTGTTATTAACTGCAGCTTGTGTCAGGAAAACGGCTGGTTTTGATGGACACTAGACCATTCTTTCCCCTTTTAGATGTAAGATCGGGATTAGCTGCAGCAAGATGATCTTGTGCTTGGTTTGTTCCTTCCAAATTAGCTTGCGACTGCCTGACAGATTTTGGATGCATCGTTGTAGAAAGTATACTTCCTTGCTTTGCATGGTTAATAGAAACAAAGTTCCACATGTGGTGAACTATTAACAATTGTTTAATAATGCTCAGCTTTTCTGAGCAGGTTGAAAAGGGAAGGAAGGAGGCTCAGAGGTATGTCCTCTGCCCCTCAACTATCTGTGGTACATCAGATAGATTAAAAAAATTCACTGCAGCATGAGGGTCAGACTCATGCCTGTGAAATAACACTGAATTTTAGGTACCTGCATGCCTGGAGTCTGCTGTCACTCGCCGGGGGACAGTGCTGGCTCCTGTTTGGGGCTCTTTCAGTACCAGTGACACCCGTGTGGGGGCTTCTTACGGTTCAGAGTGGGATCAGGAGAGCAGAGAGGAGGAAGATGTGTGATGTTCAGGAAAGAAATAAAAATCCCATGGAAAGGGAAAGATTGTGCCCACAGGGACTCATAATGAGAGTTTCTGCTGCACGCTCAGGGTTCATTAGTTGGAAAGGGCAGAGGAGGAGAAAGGGTCCTGCTTGGGGCTGAGAGATGAGCTAAATTACACTCAAAGTCCCTTCAGCTCTGTCACTGAGAGCTCTATAATGAACTTTTTCTCTTCCTTACCTTTTTAGGATGTGTGGGAGAATCAAGGTGGTTTTGGTAGCATTAACAGGGGTCCTGTCAAATCCTGAAATGCCTCTCAGGTCACCCAAGGTCCACAGCAGCAGACGAAGTGCGGAGAAGGGACTGTTGGGAGTGCTGGAGAAGGGAGTTTTTGCATTCAAAGAAGAAATTCAGAGTGTTGATGTTCATATTAGCCAAACGAAGGCTGAGATGTACACTAGGGTAAAGCCTGGGAGTGAGTCAAGTCACAGAAGAACATCAGATGGATGAATAAATTTATGTGGGAAAGAATTGAGGTTAAAAGAAAGTTTCTGCTGTCAGACCAGTGGGATCCAGGAGCGGGGAGCCTCTGGAAAGGTCTCACAGAGTTGATGGCACAGGCTGAAAGTGTGGCTGATTTTAAAGCAGAGCATTGGGCTTTTATGGGCAGTCACCTGCATTAGTGAAGGGCAGGATTCGGTGACTGTGAGAAGTATTTTCCAGCCTCCTGCATATTGGCTGGAGGATGATGAGCGTGCTGCTGAACATTTCCATGACGTTATAAAGCATATTGGAGTAGAGTTGCACTGAACTATTTATGTTGGGGACAAAACAGAGTTGCAGAGCGTTTTGATTAGAGTCATAGAATCATAGCATGGGTTGGAAAGGGACATTTAAAGGTCATCTAGTCCAACCCCCCTGCCATGGACAGGGACATCTTCAACTACATCAAGTTGCTCAGAGCCCCGTCCAACCTGACTTTGAATGTTTCCCAGGGATGGGGCATCTACAGACTCTGGGCAACCCGGTCCGGTATCTCAGCACCCTCACTGTAAAAAATTTCTTCCTTTTATCTAGTCTGAATTTCACCCTCTTTTATTTTAAAGCCATTACTCCTTGTTCTATTACTACAGGCCCTGCTAAAAAGTCTGTGCCCATCTTTCTTATAAGCCCCTTTTACGTACTGAAAGGCCACAATAAGGTCTCCCTGAGCCTTCTCTTCTCCAGGCTGAACAACCCCAACTCTCTCAGCCTTCCCTCACCTCTTCCTCAGCAGAGGTGTTCCAACCCTCAGATAATTTTTGTGGCCGTTAATCCAGTGGGATTTAAAAGCCAATACATTAAAAAGGTATTAGAAAGGATAGTCTCTTCTTGACTCCTTCATCGTTCTCTTTTCCCCACTACTTCTTCTCTGCTTGGTCTTTGCTGCTCACTCTGCTCAGCGCTGAGTGTGAGTGCTCTCTGTAACACCCAGGCACCGTGCTCCAACCTCTGGGATTCAGCAGGACTGTATTATTAACAGTGGAATAAGTAGGGTACTTGGCTCTCTGCAAAAGAAAATGAACTTTGTGCTCAAGGCATGTTCCACCCGTACGCCAGAAGTCCGTGGGCTGTATTTCTGCAGTTGCCTTCTCTCTGGGCGCTCTCCATTACCTCTGGTAATTGAGTCGCCCATGGGATATAGCACCAGGGTATGCTTGGTTGCTTTGTGGGAAAAGCGTTATTTTGAGTTTGATCCCTTTGTTGGGGGTGGGGAGAAGATGAAGAAATCTGCAGTCATAAACCGGGCAGACGGCAGCTTACGTCGTTAAAGCCTGTAGAACACGTATTTATCTACCTCGCACAGACTAACAAATTGTTGTTGCAATCATTACAGTAAATATGAGATATGAAAACAGTTTTAAGTTTCATTTTGCTTGCTGTCGTCTCTTTTTTCTTTTTTATTGAGCAGCAGTAATTTAATAGCATTGTTTGACTCCTGTTCATTTTTTTCATTGTCTTGCATTGTATTGAGTTTCTGTTGAACATTTAAGTACAGTAGTACAATTTTATGCCTAATGGAAAAAGCAATAATTATTTCATTAATACCAGGGTAGAATTTGTCCATACTAAACCAGAAATCAGAAAGCACTGAGTGTTTGAGGTAAAATGGGGTTTCTCAGCTTTTTTTTGCTTATGTGGGACAAAAGAAGGCACTCTCTTGTAGACTTGCGTCCTCATCTTACTGTTACGCCATCCCACAGTAACACTGATTGTGTGTAATTGTGTGTGGCATCAGGGCCCAGCTTAGGTATGAACGTATTTTAGTTTCTGGGCTGTGCTGTTGCATTTTGTCTTCCTAGTGACATATTGAAATTGGCTGTTGATCATTCAAATAAAACCTTTACAGGAGAACAGTGGGAGAGTGATGTTCAAAGATGCTGAGGGTGAGCAAGGGATCCGGTCCCCTGCTTCTCTAGGGTGGGAGAAGGCTGGCTGACCGTTATATCTGCATAGTTATCAATTCACATTTTATCTGAAAACTTTATTTCATGTCCATGTTTGTAATGTAAGTGTAAAATATTCGTATTGAAAGTAAACAAGCTTGAGTAAAGCATGTTAAGAGTAGTCCATCATAGGGTACGGCAGGTCACTGAAACCAGATTCAGATCCAGGATCACAAACCATTCCTCTGAATTCTTTGCTTTTCAGTTTAAAAAAGGACAGTACAATCCAGAAGACTTTCTAAAGCACTTTCAGCTCCCAGAGCAACAGGCTACCTAAGAACATAGTCCAGAGTGGTCTAGAAGACTGCTGGAAAATGAACATGACCCCTTGGGAAAGAACAGAAATGAAAAGACAAAATTGGGGGAACACAGCTTAAAGTAAACAACAGTGAAATAGAGTGTGGTTCGGGAGTAAATGTTCTTTGCCGTGTTAATGCGTACAGCGCTGTGAAGGTCTTACGTGGAGTTAAACGCTGGAAACAGAAGTTGAACTGCCAAATTGCAGTGGTCAGACGTGCCGATGTTTGTGATACGCTGCTGATGGGTTCAAAGGAAATAAAACCTCGATCCTGTTGTTTAGTGTAAGCTGCTCCTTCGTTACTGAATTTGGGGAGGAATACCTGTCTTGTGCAGTGCTTTCCTTTTTAATAACTAGATTTTTATTAAGTAATTGTGGTTTTTTTGCAATGACTAGGGTTTTGATTGTTACTAACATTGATTTTAGCTTTGCTAGCTACGTTCCGGAAATTTGCCAAGCACAGAAACATGGTTCATGCCCTGAAGCTTGTACGATCTGAAAAAGACGACGCTGGGGGAAGAGAGCGGGTGTAACACACTGTATAACATTTGTTTTCTCCTCTTCCTTCCCTCGCTGCAGACTGTACCAAAGCCAATAGCGCTGGAGCCCTGTTTTGGGAACAAAGCAGCCGTTCTCTCTGTATTTGTGAGGTTGCCTCGAGGACTTGGGGGTATACCACCACCAGGCCAGTCAGGTGAGGAGTATCATTGTCTCTGCTGGCTTGGGATTAACTCTGTGCTCCTTCCCCAACCTTACGGTTTCACCTTACAGTTTCAGACTTGATCCCGCAGTAATTGCTGTACCCACACCGCAGCTGAGGATGTGCTTGGGTTATTTTTAGCTAGGTCCCTCCTAGCTTCCAACCTGAGGTTTGATTCAATTTCTTGGATCAGTTGATGGATGAACATTTGATATTTGGCTTACACTTTAATTTATGGCTGGAGAAAAAGGGGGATCTGGCACAGACAGGTTTGCAGTAGTTACTTGTGAAACTAACTTGCCTCCCAGCCTGTTCCCCCCTTCATTCCCAACTTCGTTTGAAGAGAGACATCAAGTGCATGCCCTCCTCTTAGCAGCTCTGCGCAGAGAAGTTTTCTCCATCCGGCTTAAGGTTCCCAGCCTCTTCTCACTTAAACCTGCGTGCAGGGCACTGAGGCATAAGCTGCTGGTCGGTTTGTGATTTAACTGGGATTTCTCCAGTGCCTAGTGAACATGGTGAAGCAGGGGATCTTAATAGAGTATTAGGTGGGTGTGAGATGGGGTGGGTTGGTTGTGAGCTGTATTGAGCTAAATCCCAGGTGGCCGACAGTGCTTTGTCTGTGGATTTGCCGGGAGTAGGTTGCAGAGATGATGGATGTCCAAGAAGTGCTGTGAAACATCCATGCGCAGGTGCTTTGAGGATTTATTCTAGCACGTCTACTGGTGCAGGGAAAGACACCTCCCTTCAATATTAGGGGTTTCACATCCATTAATACCCACACTTCTTATTGCCAGCTTTTTCTACTGCAGTTGCTTTCAATAAAACATGCAGTATTTAAAACTTATTTCAGAATAGCAGCTAGAGTTTAATCTCTTAAGCCAAAACGCTTTTCTAGTTTGCCTTTTTTAAGAAGAACTCAAAAAATGATATTCATTTTGTGGCTCGAAGGGTTTTTCTCAGCAGTGGTGGAAGGATTTGTTTCTGTGGCTGTTTTGTTCCATGACTGTTTTGTTTCGTTGCCTCAGGTCTTGCAGTGGCCAGTGCACTGGTGGACATTTCACAACAGATGCCAATTGCCTACAAAGAGAAATCGGGTGCAATACGGAATCGGAAACAGCAGCCCCCTGCACAGCCAGGAACCTGTATTTGATGCATGGACATCAGAAACTGTATAGGGTTTTAAACAAAACGGAAAAGTAATACCGAGGAGGAGGAGAAGGATTTCCAAGTTGTGTCACAAGAGACTAGAAGCACTCAGAAAAACACAACTTCCTTGAACCCAACTTTTTCTCTCATCTACGTGATAGTTGGCTTTATTTGACAACTGCTCCACTTAAGTTTTACTGACACGTGACTTCAGATTGCTCCTTTGTTTTCTTCAAGTTTAAAGTAAAATAATTTTATTGCAGGTCCAGTAACATCCAATCGCCACCATTCATGGTCAGTGTAAATAGAACTGTAGTCCAATATGAATGACACTCAGGTTTATACATGGAAAGTGCTTTGTAGTTCATGTATTTATCAAACTGTACAAAAAGAAAAAGATGCAGTGTTTACAGGTGTCAGCTCTCAACACATAAACACTACTATTAATCTTCAAAGCATCTTCATCCTTTGTTTTCATTTAATATTATATGTTTATTCCCTTGTTATTTAAGTGGAACTCTCTTCCAGATACAGTGTTTTTGTGGTCATCGTGTTCCAGAGCACCAGGAACGCAAAAGCTGGGATGGTTTAAAGGCTGATGTCGCGTGTTGCTCAAACCACATGCAATACTTGGAGAATCTGAATGTTGCTTTTGAAGGACACACTGTTTACATAGTCTTAACCTGCTTGGAGTACACCACACACAAGTGCCTAGACTTGAACAGATCTAGGGAGTGAGGAGACTGCTACACACATTTCTTGTTAGCATAATTATATTCCTTTTAAATATGTGTATACACGCACATATATATAGTCACTCAAGGCAATCTGTGTTCTTTGTAATACATCACGTGCAGTCAGGGGAAAACGGCATTTTCCTGACCAACAAACTACTCAACTAGATGGAAATATCTGGAGGGAAAGCAAAGTTTCAGTATCTTATAAGAAAACTCCTGGTTTCACCAGCGCTTTTAGTAGAAGCGGTTTGTGTTCCAAGTCAGATACATTACAGTTCTGATTTTCACTGCCTGTTTGGCCTCTTTCCCTCCCCCTTCCCTCCTGCCATTCTTCTGGACGAGAGCTGAGCTGTGCCAGGGCTCAGAGACATCACTCCTCAGCAGTAAGATTTGCACCATCTCCTTACGGGATGTAAAAAGCAACACTCCAGGTGCCAGATCATTTCAGGATGAAATAAAAAAGAACTTTAAATAAAAAGCAAGCAGAGCAGCTTCGTTTGGCCACAGGTTTTAGTTCTACGTGATCAGTTACTGATATTTTCTATTGGAGTTGAACTCTCTTAGATGTGGAAGAAAGTGGCTTGTTGGTGAAAGGAAGGGACTTGCAAACAGCAACGAGAAGGCTTGGCTTGTGGGGGATGTATCAATCCATCTGAAGTACTCCGACTAGTTGGGATTATGTTTTGAGGTTCAAGGTTGGATTTAACCCATCAGTCTGTGCATGCTGGTGCCCAGTGTCTCCCTTGATTCTGGAATGTGGCGCAGTGCCGGGGCCAGGCAAAGTTGCGATGTTGAAGCTGGTAGGAAGACGTTACGTGAAGGTGCCAAACGAGGCGTGTAATTGTTGCTTAATCATCACAGTAAGTGTGGTTTCATTCAGGTTGCTGAGTCGCTTGTTTCTGATGAGGACACCTAGTATGTATGAAACGGAGAAGTAACAAATTGAGGGGAGTGAAAGAAAGTGCTCTTGAATCTTCTGGCCAGATGGTACCCTTTTCTAAAATGAAACCCAAGTCACTGCATCTTCTTTTGTGCCCGTTTTGGTGATCCATCGCATATCAGCACTCATTTTGGAGGGTTTTTTTGGTTGTTTTTTTTCTAAACCATGTATTTTGAAGAAGCTCTTTGGAGCGCGGCAGCATCGCAATAAAGATGTGAATTGCTGTGCGTGTCCAGACAGCAGTGATGGGGGCCAGCCTGCTGGTTTAAAGGCCGTGGTGTATGATAATTCTGATTTAATGTGTCATTTAACAAATACAACAGGACTACAGAAAAAATGTTCTGGAAAAAATGCGTTTTTATGTATATATATCTGTGTGTGTATATATATAAAAAAAGCATATTTTTCTAAACTAGAAATTTAAATGCCTTCTGGGGAAAAGAAGTTATGGGAGGGAAAGGGGTGAGCTTTGTCTTTTAGAATGAAGGGGTTTAGGCAATTTAAGTTTTAACTGATGCACAGATTACCTCAGACAGATTCATCTCCTGAAAATACTTTCTAACTTCCTATGTGTATAGGGATAACCTGAACTAGAGAAATAATACTGGACTAAAATCCCTCCCCTGTTATTACTTCATGTCTTTTCAGTCATGATGCGCATCCTCATGTTCAGAGATGTCGTCGTCTTGCTTCTCCGACACTTCTTTGGGAGGAGAACTGCCAACCCAAATCGAGAAAGCTCTTGTGCTTAAGGCAGCACTTAAGCCGGTGCTTACAGTCGTTGCTTAGGTTTCCTGAACAGAAACTGCTTTCAGAACAATAGGCCTGGAGGGTGATATATTTTTACATTAACAAAAAGACATAAATATGTTTTGTTTTCCCCTCCGCCCCCGGAGAGCTTGGTTGTCTGATCTCAGAAGTTTATGGTGGAGTGTGCCTGGAAGCATAGCCACAAAGTTAGGTGTCAGATATTGGAAAGACGAGCAAAAATGATCAAACTTTGAGGGTTAGCAGAACCAAAAAATGTAAATAGAGGAACAAGACTTATTTATATAAATAAAATGAAACAGCTCCTGTAGGATGTAGCTGTGCTCTGCATCTTATCTCCATACTGATGAGGGAAAGAGAGAACTCTCATACATATTTCTGCTGCAAAAAGTTTCATCCCGACTTAAAGGTAAAATAGAGACAAAGGTGGGAATGGATGGGGGGACGAAGAGTTGCTGGTGGTTTATCGCCAGGCCAATATCAAAAGTGAAGGATTTGTGGGTTTATTTCTTTTGGAGGTGGGGGGGGTGGGTGTAAAGAGCAACCTTATTTCATGGGAGAATCTGTAAATAAATGAAAAATAACACACTGATTTTGCACTTGTACATAAACTATACAGTAGCGTGCAGAACATTGAAAGATTTAAAGTGTATATAAACCAGAAAAAATATTGAATGTATTTTTGATGCATTTTAAATGATGTATGAGTTTTGTCTTAATAACTTCTTCATATGATGAGTAGTAGATAACTTTCCAGAGCTTTAAAGAAACATCAAATTATCTTCGTGATATCTTGCAGTATAAAGCAGGGAGGCATAACTTGACTTTTATGTATTCAAATGCTTTTCACTTAAACGTGTAAGTGAAGTAAAATACGGCTCTTCCATTTGAAAAGGGAAAAAACCAACACTTGAAGACAGGTAATAAATGTACTTAAAGTAGTCATTACTTGGAGGATTAAGTCAGCAGTTTAAGCCTCTACCATTAAGATTGTGGCAGTGATTTCCATTCAAAATCACTATTTTCAAACGTTTATAACTGGCTGAAATTCAGCATTCAAGATCTCAACCCTCATAACCTTTTTATTCTTTGAGAGTAGCCTTTAAAAGAATTTAATCAAAAATCAGAAATGTAGCCCTTTTATTCTAGAAAGCACCAGTGCCATTGGATCTCCAAATAACCTACTTTTTTTTTGGTTCACCATTTTCCATTCTTTTTAGCCCAGGATTTTCCCTGGGCTGCTGTTGTAGCATGAGTGAAGGGAGACCCTGCCATGCTATGGGTCAATATGTTGGATACAAGAAGATTTATGGGATACAACTTTGAGTTATTGCCACTCTCCCTGGGCTTAAAATGCGCTGTATTGAAATCGCCAAAAAGCTATACACGAGGGGGTAATGCCTGTGATTCGCATAAAGTCATAGCATATAACATACCAAAATGGTATGGTATGGTATCCTAAAAGCATGACAGCCCCTGTTGGCAGATACAGGCTTCCTTAGGGGTAGTTTCTATACTATATATTGCTCAGAAACATAATTTTCTCTGCGGTAAAAGTTTACTAAAATACTACATAGTCACTGGGTTTATAGTATAGTTTTAAAATGGCAGCTCAGCTTGTTTGGCCCTAAGTTATCTGAAACGAACTTTTGGTGAAATAACCCTCCTCGCTCAAGAGCCTGAAATAAAACTTGAGGCTTTTCCCATAACCCGCTGCAAGGGCAGCGCCACAAAGATGAGGCTGATTCTCCATCCTTGACTGCTCCCGATGTTAGCAGCTGCCTTTCCTTTTCCGTGAGACCCCGAGTTAGGGACAGGGCATCAGCTGCATCTCTGAACCCGTAAAACCCTTCTCCCTGCAAACGGGGATTTGCTGGCCCTGAGCTTGTGAGAACGCAAAGAACGGATCCTACGTGCCGGGAGCGACTTCTAAATTCATCCATCCATCCAACTCACAGTAAGCTGCGGGCGCCACTTCTTGTCCCGTTTCCTTTTTATCTTCATTTGTGAATACTCCAGGGGAAGCGGGGGGGGGGAGTTTGGGTCTTCGGAGCCTCCTGAGCTAAGCTGCAAGTGCGGGTTGGGAGAGGGAGTGAGTTGTGCGTGTTTTAAACGGAAGGGTGTGACTGGAAGATGCGCGCCCGAGCGTCTGGGGACGTGGGAGCTATGGGAAGGGAGGGGTAGGTGTGCGTTTCTCATTTTCAGATGTGTTGGCAATTTTAGTCCAATTCATGCTTTTTCTGTTGATGGCTGCTTAAATTAGATGAGTTTCCCATGCTAGGAATACTTCAGTAATGTGTATATGCTGGTTTTTTCTGCTTCTGCGTCAGGGCAGTTCTTGCTCAGTTTATCACTTTGTTCTAACACTACACATGGACTATTTTTGTGTGTCTTCCAGGTACTATAGTTCTTTAGACATTTCTTCTACGTTTATCATTGACTCCACAAACCTCACCAGAATACAGAAGAAAAAAATAGTTGTGGAGGAGTGTAACATATGTCAGTCCATTTTTTTTTTAAAAAAAAAAAAGCAAAAAAAAAAAAAAAAGGAGTTTTATATTACTCTGAAATTTGTGCACAATAAATGTTCTTTACACTAGGATCCTTGAATTAATTGTATTCTGGATTTTTTTTCTTTGTTCTGTAATTATTTACGATTCTTATCTGTGTTCAGACTTGAGCTTAGTTTGTTAATATGTATAATTTAGCATTTATTGCATTCATATGTAAATACGAGCAAGTATTGTAAACTATTTCATGGCTGGGGATTGTGGGTGTTATACATACATAGGACTGCAGTTTTTGGTATAATTTTTTGTATTGTAAAATAACAGCTAATTTAAAGCAGGAACGAGAAAATTATTGGGAGATCTGTGCATTTTAAATACAAATGTGAAGTACATGTATATAAATAAAAGTAAATAATGCAAATCTTTCCTCTGAAATAAAAAGTAGATGATCTGGTTAAAAAAATCTTTCCCCCGTTTTTTCTTCTTCCTTTTTTTCCCTCTTTTCTTAAAATAGGGAGAAGAAATAACGCCTGACTGGGGTGAAGGTGAGTTTCTGCCACGGTGGTGGTGGATCTCAAGGTGCTCATGTCTCCCTGAGCAGGCTGCGTTCGCCCTGTGCCAGATACCAAATTTGGGAGGAGGAATGAGGGACGTGTCCTCCTCCAAAGCACGGGGGTGGGCTGCTGCGTCCGCACACTGCCTTGCCATCCCCCAAAACCATCACCCTCACCTTATACCTTCCCTAAGGCGCCTTAGGGAAGCTCTTGTCCCTGATCTTCTCCAGGGCTGTCACTGAAGGGTGGTGGGAGGGAGTAGCATCCTAAAGAGACGTCAGTCTTCACTGTAGAGAAAAAGGGGCTCATCCTCCATGCAGGTCACCTGGGATGGTCAAGGCTGAAGAGAGAATTTATTTGCTCCAGCCTCCTCGGCGCTAGGGTCATGAGTCCTTGCTGGTCGTGATAGAGCGGGTCTACTGTCCCAAAGCTCAGGGCTTCTGCATTTGGGGTTTAAATAAGCCCAACAGAAATGGAAAATCTCAGCCTCTTCCCGTTCTTACTGCTAATTTTTCCACTAAACCGTTCCTTCCTTTGAATCAGAAGTGGAAAACCTGACACCCCTGGAGACTGTATCGTCCAAAGAGTTTAGCTAATAATTTTGTAACCTTATCAAATGTTGGCATCAGCTGGTGTTTCAGATGCACACAAATGCGGGAAGAGCAAGGTCGGAGGTGACCTCTCCTCTCCCACCCCTTGGAAGCCCACGTGCGGCACACCCGGCATCCAGAAACAGATTCCTGCTGAGACGCAATCCGTTGTTCTCCATTTATTTTTATGTCGCTCTTCAGCTTTGAAATTAAGCACTGCTGAGATGAAGCAGAGTTGAACCTGACATTTATGAGCCATGAAGGTTTCAGTCACCGCCATCTCCGAAGACCGTTTTGCTGCTTCGTCCCATGGCATTAAACTTGGATGCAGAAGCCCAATTCTCAGAAATTGCTGCTGAGCTGAGTGGAGCATGCCAGTCTGAAAGCACAGCATGGTGTGTCCAGACTTGAAATGAAGTGGGCAGGGGGTAGGGGTTTTAAAGCTAGTTTAAGCTCACTTTGGACAGCAGGACAAAATGTAGAGGTATGGGGCCACGTTTCATCCCTGCTCTGATTTTTCTTCTTGTGTTCTTGCAGGGAAGGAATGGAAGAAAGCGTGGATGCTCTCCAAGGCTCTGCAATAAGTCCAGGACGATGCTCTTTGCTGTCATTAATGAATGCAGCTGGGTAAGGAGCCAGAGAGGTATTTGCCATGCAAGCATTCTTTCCACAAGACTTAAGTATCAATCATCTACAGGGAGAGGGGAAGCAATTCTAAGTCTTTTTACAAAGCAACCAATTTAACTCGACCAACCCTACAGAAAGTCTGGACTTTGGGGTGGATGGGGTGTTGTTTCTCCTTACCCATGTAAAAGGTGGGGTTTGGGGCATCTCTCGGATGGGTTACACATCACTAGTTGGTAGGAAAATCATCTGCTGGTATGGTGGAAGCACAAATGCTTGCTCTTCTTCCCCATTAATGGGAAGGGAGGGGTGGGGAGCCAGGGGGAAAGAGGTGTACAAATGAGCCAGAGCTCCACAGCCGGCACAGCTTACCATTTTGGAAAAAAAGCACAAAAAACCACAAAGTTTTTGTGTTTCTCCTTGAGGGCTTTGGTTTCTGAACTAATCAAGTAGCAACAAAGCAGGGAGGGGATTGAGTGACAAAATGAAAACTGGGAGACGTTTTCAGAGGCATAAGGTAAGGTAGGCGGGGGATCTTTTAATATGATGACTGATGGGACCTGCTGATGAGTTTACGGGCTGGTGGTGGTGTTTCAGGACCCAGGTGTCACCATCAGTTAAAGGTGGGCTGAGCTCCCAGCATTCCCCATTGCAGGGGTGTCTGGGAACAGGAACACCTCCCCAGACTGTCTGCAATGCAGGTAGCCCCAACACACCCAGTCACACGATTCTGGGACACTGATCATCACTCTGTGACCAACACTGAGGTCAGGTCCATGATGTCCTTGGAGGGCTGTTTTGTCCCCGGCGACTCAAGACTCAGTGACAAACTTGGGTTTAGGGATCTGCACTAGAGATGTCTTAGAAAAAGTAAGATCTGCCCACAAACAGTTCAAACCACCTTGAGATGCTCGATCGGATCCTTCCTTCCCCCTCTGCTTCCCTGTATTCCTAGGTCCCCACTCAGACCTTCTTGTGCATCTCCCAGAAGCCATAGCTGCAGGGAATTTAGCCAAAAAACACTGCCAAAAGTGCCTCTGGCCACTCTGACTCTAACAGCAAGGATAACAGTTTGCTCCCCTTTATTGCCCTGCCGCTGGCAAGAAGCCCGGGGTGCAGCTCTGCACGCACACAGCCTGCAGGACACGGGCTGTTTCCGATCTCACCCCACCGGAGGTGACCAGCAATGCCGCGGGAGGGTGGGATTTAATCTTTCCTGGTCCTCACACTGATCCCTGAATTTAGTGTGGAAGCAGAGATTTAGTGGGGAGGTCTGGATTGTGACAGCTGCTCACGAAGCATCATCGTGATGGGGAACTGGAGCAGAGCACGGAGATAACTCTGGTGTCCGTGTTGCTCCATCCATCCCACCGGCAGTTTGCTGACTGGTTTATCAGCTCTGCTTTCCAGTCTGCAGCCACAATGTGCCTCCGACAGCGTGACTGGCAGTATTTCCTTGACACGTTCCCTGGGATCCCTGCTCTCACCAGAAATTGTTTCCATTTCTCCTTAGGAAAAAAAAAAAAAAAAAAAAAGCGCTTTGAACGTTTTTAATGTCAGAGCTAATTCTGCAGCGCTTCCCTTTGGCTAACATCCGCCGTCTCCGCACTCAGCACGGAAAGAGACAACATTTTAATAACCGAAGCGAGATGCATCCACCCCTATCAGCACATTAGCACCGTTTGCGTGGAGATAACGGATGGTAAATTGTTGTTTCTGCTTTAGACGTCCCTTCGCAGCGGTTGTACATCAGCAGCAGGGTTTCACTTGTGCTGCATCTGCAGTTGCAGCGTGGTGGGGGATCGTTGGTCTCCATCGGGTCCTGTCTGCGGGTCTCTCCAGAGATGAACACAGCAGAGATGTCCCAGGCTCATCTCTGCCCTGGGGGCTACACGGGTTGTAGGACTTTTTCTCTGGGAATCGGGGAAAATCGCTTCACCTGCTCTTGCTCCAGCACTCGTCCCTGTCTGATGTCCCCGGCTGACGTCCCCAGCTGGAGGAGGGAGCGGGGCTCAGTTGTGTTGTGGGCACAGCCAGCGCCCCCGAAAAACACATCCAGGTGTGTGACAGAAGTGAGGCTCAGGCAAAGCATCCCCTCTAGCTATTAGTGGTGCTCCTGCTCCAAAATCTCGTCACCCTAAATGTAGGGTGATTTACGGGTTTGCCTGGTGCCAGTTGCTATGACCCAGAGCAGGGATGTCCTAACCAGCCCCTCACCCTGTGTCAATCAAACCAGCACACGCTGCCCCAGTGCGTATCCCGCAGGAGCGAGGACAGACCCTGTGACCAGGGAGTCCTGAGGTCTCCTTCAAGACCAGGTCCCCCCCTGAAGCCCAGCAGCTGCTGGCATCCCCCATCACCGCCTGGCCCTGGACCGTCCCCCACCAGCTTTTCGGGTGCTGACCTTGGTCGAGCGGCCGCCTGCCAAGAAGCAGGGAAAATACATCAGACCTGCAACGTTATCACAGCCCATTCCACATTCAACCAGCTGGAACTTTCCCAGGAATTTTTCTTTGTGTCGGCAAAAGCCCAGGTGCCAAAACAGCCCGCAGGTTGCGGGGAAGGAAATGGCTTTGAAGAGAGCCCTGAGCCTGGCCCTAACCCTCAGGCTTTGCTCCCTCTCTGCATCCTTGGCTGCTTCGTGCATGCATGAAGACAAACACGATTTTCGGGAAGAAATGGTGCAACATTTCTGGGTTTGACCTTGAACTCACTTCGTGTTTAGGAACCGACTTGAATGTCACTTGGTATTTTTATATAAATTTTATATACATTTGTTTTCTAGAAACTTTTTCCCACCCAAAATTGGCAAGAAAACATTCAATTTGCCTCTAGTCGATTTTCCTGTGGTCTCTTCTTTTTTTTTTTTTTTTTAGGTTTCCAAAAATAACTCACAGATGTTTGTGGCATGAACAGAAGTCTCCCCGGCTGGCATGAACCGCCACCCTCCCTCCTCCTCCTCCATCTCCCCTCCTCCTGTGCCCTGTGGGATGGTGCAGCCCCAGCCACCCCCAGTTATTCCCACCCATGTTACGCGGTGGCATCTCAGTATGGGCGGCTCCACGTGCCACTGATCGCAGGTGCAATTATTCCTATCCCTGCTACATCTCGCAATGCCTCCCTCCTCCTGCGCTGGCACCAGCTTTGAGCTAAATCTTCCCCAAATTGTTCCCACAGCTTTGCATGCCTCACCCGCTGTGGGCAGCACAAGCAGCCCCAGGACTCCCGTGGGTCCGTGTCCCCTTCCCGGGTGGCACGGATGTCTCTCCATCTCAGTAGAGTGGGTTTTTCACCTGCTGCCCCTCCTTGCTGGTAGGCAGCAGATCAGAGCTGGGTTTCCAGCCAAGCATGGGGCATCCGAACCCCACCGCTCTGCCAAACTCCCTCAAACATCCCTCCATTTATTTTCCAGCTGCTCTTACGGCATGGGACCAGCAAGCTCAGCAGATGCACCAGACGGGACATGCGGGCACGGCCAATGCAGCATCGCAGACAGGAGCAAGGGGGTCAGGAAAATGCATGTGTGCTTTATTCATGGATATGTTTGAATATTGACATGTACAGAAGAGATAAGTACAGGTTATACCCCAGTAGCACAGGCAGGCATCAGCCATCCTCCCCTACGTGCACGTGTGCACACACGCACCCAGCCTGTAGCATCACCATGGCTCCAGCACCGGCTCCCCGCCGCGGTGTCTCCCTCCCTGCTCGTGCTCTTGCTTTGACAACGATGTGGGATTTGTACATACACAATATTTCACGGGCTTTCAGGACTGCCAAACCACTGGGAATGGTGCTGAGCAGCCAAAAAAATCGAGTTCAGTGGCTGCAGAAAGCTTGGTTGTTCTTTTTTCCCTTTTTTTTTTTTTTTTCCCCTCCCTTGACTCTTCTTTATGCTTATGAAAGTCCTCAGGTACGGAATACCTAAAAAATTGTCTCCCTTTCTCTCTCTTGGCTCGCTCAGTCCTTTACTTTTACAAGCAGCTGCTATGACTTTGGTGGTTAGTCAAGAGGCTTAAAAATGAGGATCCATGGTTCACTTTGCAGAGTTCAACCGAGATGAAATGTCATAAAAAAAAAAAATTACTGACTTTTCACAAGGGAAAAAAAATTGCCTGTGCATGCGTGTGTTTGGACGGGGGCCGGGGGGGGAATGTAATTGGGCTTCCTGCCCCCAAAAGGACTGCTCAAAAGCCATCCTCTTTTGCAAAGTTTAAGTTGTGAGCGGGCTTGGAGGGAGAGTTGACATTAAATATTGACAAAAAGGGTGAAATGATGAGGAAAAAGTCATGCAGGTTTTTTGATCATTATTTTTCTAAATTCCGCACAATATGACTGCCCGTCCAACGCACCCCTCAGCTCTTCCCCGCTGGGCAGGAGACTCATTTCTCTGTGCCTTACTCACTTCATTTCGAAGCGTCCCCAGGTGGCGGGGAACCCCTGGCAGAGCAGGACCTGGCCTGGGACCGTGCTTGAAGGATGCTGAATCCAAACTGCCAGCACAGGACAAAGGCTGAGGACGGCGAGTGCATTTTCAGACCTGCAACCTCAACTCTGCAGATGCTTTTGAGGCCCCCCCGCAGGGCACAAGGAGGAAACGCACGCAAACACTAGCAGACACCCATTTACACTAACTCATTGTGCAATTTTTGCAGGGATCCCAGCAGACCGTTGCCATGTTTTTTGGCCTTCTCGTGCAATGCCTCTGTGTTATGATCCATGGTAGTTGGCTGTCACCTTCCACAGCCTTGGGGCAGGTTTAGCTGTTGGTTTGCCATCCTCCCAAAACTGAGGACTTGAGAAGAGACTACAATGGGAATCAAGGATCTCTTTGGCCTGTGATGGTACTTAACACCCTAAGGAGTCTTTAAAGCAAGATATAAATCCAGAGATGATGAAGTCTGTCATTGAAGTTGTTAAAAAACGTTTAAGATAACTATGCTAGAAAGTGGAAAGGTGGCCTGCTGTGGGAGACGGCAATGGACTAGGTAACCTCTAGAGGTCTCCTCCATCTCCGGTAATCTGAGTAGGTTTCTCCACATCTATTTTTCAGAGCATACTAGTCCTAAGGGAGAGCTGAAGCGGGGTTGCCAGTCATCCTGGCCACCTAGAAAATATCTATCTCTGCTGGCTGTCAATTAGAGAAGGAAACAGCAAAGTGCCGTTTCAATGCCAGTGAGTTACAACAGACACAGGAGTGGAGCCGTGAAAGACTGCAGGAGCGAGTACTCCTGGAAAGCAGCTGCCACTTGCACGCCCGTCCTACGCAGAGGTTCAGCCCGTGCAAGAAGATTAAAAGCTGGTGGAGACCTGGCTTGCTGGGGCCAGATGTGTAGAAGAGCAGGGCATGACTACAGGACTTGAAAGGAAAGCAGCAGAAGGCAATTCACAGCATGACCTCATGATGTTGAGGTAGTTCCTTGCCTTTGAAGGGCTGAGCATCAGGGTTTAATCCCTTCCTACCTGTGCATTAGAGGACACAAGTTTTGCAGAGTTACAGCTAGTAGTTGTGTCGCTTGGTGCACAGATGGCTCCACCGTCTCTCAGAGGACGCCGTTGTCCTGGATAACAGGGAGATGTTCACAGCGACTCAGTGCATGGCTATGGCACTTTGAAGAGAGGTGAGGGGCTTCCCTGCCTGTAGCGCTGCCTCTCTGCCTGCTTTTCTGATCTGGGTGAGCCTCTTGGCAGTGAAGATTTCACATACACGTTTCAGTTCAGAGCGTGACCTGGCCCCCTGCACACAAGACTTAAATCTTGGCATGTTCCTTTGCACAGCCCTGGATTAGGACAATCAGGTGCTACAGCCCCAAGGACCTCCAAGAGCAGAACTTTGGATAGGATGCAGCCAGGAGGATTTCTGTGCGTGTCTTACGCATCCACAGGTGTTCATTTGAAAACAAGAGTGGTTTTATATTGGGCCAAAACCCAAGAAAGCTGCTGCACTTTCTCAGCAAAATCTGAAGCAAAAAAGCAACGGAAGGTGTTCTATAGGGAATGTGAATAAAAAGCAATAGACTTTGCTGCATCAGCTGCTGCTAAGCCTTTCTATGCATCCAAATGCTAAGGAGCTAGCGATGTTCCTCGAAGGAGCACAAATCAAGGAATAAATGGGCTGCTGCAAAGCCCAGGCCTAAATACTCAGGGAGAATCTGGAGCTATTCCTGTGCCTTCTGTGGCAGTCAACCTGGGTAAGCATTTATCCTGGGAAACTTTCTCACCCTTTCTTACCATCTTCTTTCTTGGCTTGATCTAACGAGGGGTTCAGCCCCTCAAGAAGGCACTGGGAGTCCTCAGCTCACCTCCTTGAGGGAAGACCCCTGAATGCTCAGGTAACCCAAGGTCATGCCTCTGCCTCCCTGTGCCCCGAGAAACCAGAGAGACGTTTGTCCTCACCCTCCAGCTGGGTTCTGCCTGCAGTAGAGTGGGTCACTTCACCAGCCTTTGCTTAAACCACCTCTCAGCTGAGTAATTAGCACTTGGCAGGAGGCAATGTCCTTCATGTGCTAACCTGGACACAAGCAATTGCCTCCACCAGCTCTTCAAGGAGGGGAACCTTAGTAATCCATTCCCTACCTATGACACAATTCATGACTTGCCCTTTCCAAAAATTGGCTGGATATTTATGTCCACAGGGTGGTATCTATCAAACCTTTTCTATCCTATCTCTTCCTTGCATAACTAATGAAACCCTCTGACTCTCTGAGAGACTGATGGAAGCACAGGTAGCACATGAGAATGAGTTGCGTCGGGCTTGCATCCTGCCCATGGGCTCACATGTTCATCCTGCATGGAGAAAGGTTAGCTTGGAGTGGGACAACATTGGCCTCTGGTTGTTTGGACATGACAAAAAAATACCTACCCCAAACACTTTACAGGAACAGTGAATATAGATGCTAGGGTTGGGGCACGAAGAAAGCCAGCCGTAAACAAAACTCAACACACGTGTTTCTTCCTGAACACCATCGATACATAACACGTTTCTATAAAAAGGAGGACCCAGGGGGTAGGTGACAGCTTGGCAATGCATGCTGGCCATGGTTTCAAGCAGGTGGTTAATGCCTGTGAGCCAGTTCATAGCATGGTTACTTGGTCCACCCCAGAGGTGCTTCAGGATCCTCTCCAGTAAACAAAACCAATCACCTTCTCACTGGGGGTCTGGTTTCATCCCTGTGAACCAGGTAGTTTGCCTTTGGGTCCTGAGCAACCCTGGAGACAGTCTGAACTCCACATCTTGACATGTCCTGTCAAGAGCCCCCCATAGTGCGTCAGGGCTTCAGGAAACTTCCTGACAGCTCAGCCATCAAAAGTCTTTCCCCTCTTGGCTGGGACAGGCAAAAGGATTTTCTTTGCGGGTCTCATTTCTTGGCTTAACTCTCTCCTTCAACTTTTCCAAGGGAATTGTCCATGGCTTCAACCCCATCTGCAGAGAGCTGGAGAGACAACGACAAAGCTGTGGGGTGGAAAGGTGGCCAGGACCAAGAATGAGCTGGTTATCGATGATGCTGATTGTATAAAATCAAATAAATTGGCAGATGGATGAGGAGAAGAAAGGGATGCCCACACACTCTCTTCTCCTTCCCATCCCTTCCCTCCTCCCTCCCCTCCCACTGAAAAAGTTACTTGTCTGGTTGTTTTGTAAAGAAACCAACACAAAGAGAGTCTCTGCCTGGCGTGTGCCCGCCCTGCTTCACATTACGAAGAGGCTCAGCACAGCAAGAGCGGAGAGAAGCCACATCTGCAGTGGAGAGGCTGCCCAGCAGAAGGGAGCTGCTGGGCTGGAGGTCCCTGATGACAGACGAGTGGAGCCCCGCAGGAGCCTCTCCTCTCCAGCCACCTGCAAGAGAAAGGAGGCAGCACAAGGTAAGTGATGTGGTTGTTCCCCACCTTGGTCCTTCTGAGGCTTTAGGGCTTAGTGATCATGCAGCCTTCCTATGTGTGTGCATGTGCAGAGGGATCCAGGGCTGGTCTCAACACCCCAGCTCTAGTCTGGAGGTCAGCTTAGCTCTGTTGGAACTGGTGGTGAAGGTGGTGGTAGCACCACAGCATTTAGCAGGGTCACCTCATGGGCACAGAACTGGGCACGCAGCCTGCAGGTTTGGACAGTAGCTGGAGGTGCCTTTGTGTGAGGTGGGTGCCTGGATGCCCACTCCAGTCAATGGAGATCCATGTAGCCCATGGAGCCACTGCTAGCCAGCAGCTTGACCCAGTGGCCTCTCTAGGTGGAGATGTCCCTTGGGTATTGAAAACGTCTCCATGGGGCTGGCAGACATTTCACCAAGGAGCAGCTGGGAGCCAGGTGGGTTACTCCAAAATACAGTGCATGTGTTTGCATGACTGACTCCTGCCCTGGGTGCCGGCCCCCTGCAGAGAAACTGCACCCTTCTCCTTTTACAGTGTATTGACAACTGTGGCTGAAAATTTGCTTTACTAGAGACTTGTATTTGCATTAGTTGACAACTGAGATAATTTAGAGCTAAGGCTCTGCACTGCTAAGGAGATGGGAAGCAGGTGTACTAATCAGTCCATCATAGCTTTCCTCCTCAGGTCCAGGGACGTGAACAGGGTCTGGGTTTAGAGTTGAGTCCAAAGCCAAGGCCCAGCTCCCCATTTCCTCTTGCAGTGTCAGCAGGGACCATTCTCCAGCAGCACTCACGCCTCAGCAGTGGGATGTGCTGCTGTCACATGGGTGTTCAGGATGTGGTAGGACCATCCCTGACTACAGTAGTTTTTCCAGCTTCCCACTTGCTAGTGGTAGCATCAGTTGGCTATCTGGGCTGGACTGTCACTGATGAGGGAGGTTCACAGCTTCTCCATCACTTCCAGGAATAAAGCTCTGAGTGTGTTTGGACCGTGCTAAGGTCTGGGGAGCACCGTCTAGAGGCAAGTCCTCCAAGTCTCCTGGGTGCGAAGTTTATGGCCTGCTGAAAGTATGCCTGTGCTGTGCATGGCCACCAACGCCCTGAGAAGCAGTGAGGGAAGCTGAGGCCACATCTCTGCACCTCCCAACCCGCTGCTCTGTGAAAACAGAGTGGAGGGAGGTGAAGCAGGTGTTTTCCCAGCAAAAGAAACACAGAAGAGGCTTAAAAAAACCTGTCTGTGGAAGCTCCCTGAAGGTATCGGCTAGCCCAGTGCAAAGCCCACGCTCAGTCCCTGGAGTCTAGTTAACTGACAGCTTCTGTTACGTGAACATTCAGCAAATCAGGGTCACTGTTAATTATTCAATAGTAAAATAATTCAATCTGAAAATTACTCTGGTGGGTGGCAAATCAAGGTCATTTCTTTTTATTTAAAAATAAAATATTTAATGCTTACTACTGCCATCATCAGTAAATTCATCTGTTATTTGTTTTAAAATAATTTCAATTTAATGTTTCTTTGATACTGACAATTCGCTGATGACTAGAACCTTTCAGATGAAATTTTCCAGTGCTTAGCAAACATTAGTCAGTGAAGCCTCAATGCTATGACCTCCAGGCTCCTCACCTAACAAGGGAGGAATCTACATCTCAGGCAGCTGAAATGCTTGTGCCAAACCAGTGGTCCTGGCTCCCCTACTACAGTCCTGAAAAGCCCATGGATTTCTAAAAAAAACATATCTCTCTGTAGCACCCACAAAAGAAAAGAGAAGGTGACCAACAGGAAGGAGGGCAGAGTCAGGGACAGGAGCGTGTAGCCCCATGCTTGATGTTGGGGAAGAATATGTCAGAGCATGAAGAAGAGGGTCAATCAGGGATTCAGAGGTGGAGGGGAGGTTGGATGTCCGCACGTAGCTGAAATTACACAGATGAAAGAGGGAGCTGAGGTGAGGCTGGAAGGCATGGAGGAGGTATAGACACTGCCAAGCATCTTAGGGCCAGGTCAGCCCTCTCCTACCTTGGTGGGCTGGAGGTGCTCGAAGATGTTCTCTCTGAGGGTCGCCACAGCTCTGTTGGCATTTCGCTCCTGCTTGTACATCTGTGTGGTGGGGGGGATAGATGGGGCCACAGCCGCATTCAGGTAG
The DNA here is from genome assembly GCF_028500815.1 of Rissa tridactyla. Lineage (NCBI taxonomy): Eukaryota > Metazoa > Chordata > Aves > Charadriiformes > Laridae > Rissa > Rissa tridactyla. Next base: position 39,358,250 of record NC_071470.1, read on the forward strand.
GTCCCATTGCCAAAGGCCAGAATGGCATTTTCTGCGTGTGGGAAAGAGATGGATAAAAGAGTTGTCAGGGCAAGGTTTCCAAGCAAAGCACGTGCATCCCTTCTCCAGCCTCCTCCAACTGCATCATGTAAATGCATGCCTGAGGGGCTTCAGCACTCCTTTGTTGAAAGCACAGGGAACTGGACACCAACAGACTCTTGAGGACCAGGGCATCTTCATACCCTCATTCACAAGAAGCCTCACCAGCTTGCGGGTGATGCTGCCACAGCAGCAATGTGCCGTGTGATACTTACGGAGACAGATATTGTCGGTAAAGAGATGCAGAAAGCTCTCACACTCTTCCTGCCGGTTGCCGCTGGCATTGCACGTGCACCAGGGAGCTATGCTGGAAGTTGAGTTGTCAATATAGTTGGGTGTGATGGGGCTGCCTGCCAGGAAGGGTGGAGAAGTGTTACTGCAAGGCTGGTACTTCAAGAAGGGACAATGATTTCCCTCCTTGCTGCACTCTTCAGTTGCTCTGCTTACAGCCTCAGCTGAGCCCCTCCGTGATGGCAATACAAGAAAACCCTTCAGGTGCTGGTGTCACAGGTCTGTTTTGCTCCCAGGGAGGAGAAAAGGAGGCAGTCACAACCCTTTTGTTCACCCCATCACCACCAAAGCCTTCAGTCAATTAAAATGTGCTATCCATCCAAGGAATGAGCAGTTCCTGGGAACTCAGGTTCCCTAATATTCAAAACCTGTATGTGAGTATGTACAAAGTTTTTCATGCTGTCATTGAAAAAATCAAACTCAGTCTCCATAATGGTCAGAGACAACAAAGGAAGGATTAAACCAGAATGAAATCTTGACCTAAAAATCTGTCAATCTATCCCATCCGTCAGGATGGACCAAGTCCAATGGCCATTGGCACTTCTCTTTGGACTCTGGCTGTACTTGTGCTAACTGCTGCCAGCTGGGTCTCTGCAGCATCTGAAAACCCAATTTGACATCCTCTGAAGTCAGCAAGATGGCATTGGATAGTGATTTCCAGTGGCATCACTGGTGATAGTATCAGGGAACTCCTGACAGAGCAGATGCCCTGGGATGGCCCATCTATTTCCACCTGAAACAGAAGCCGGGACCTTGCAGCGGCCCATAGTGCATGGGTTTTCTCCTTCCATTACAACTATCCTAAAGTTTCCCCTTGATCATAGCTTAGGTTCCTTCTCTAATCACTGCAGAGAGAAGGCCCAGCATCTCCCTGGGATCCCAGTCTCAGCTCTCCACCTTACTGTCCTCATAGCTTTTAGTTGGCCAGAGTAAGAGGAGATGTTTCCCACCCAGAGGAGATGATTCCCACCCAGAGAGTGGGAGAGAGACCAGCCGAAGGATGCAGCCTCTTACCTATGATCCCTGTATACGCCAGCAGACAGGCAGCATAGCTGTCCCTCCGGCAGCCGCTCGCCGCCTGCAGGGACGGCTGGCAATTAAACTGGAACTCCGCATAGCGTGACCTGATGGAGGGAGAGCACAAAATGGGACATATTAGCACAGATAGTCGGGGCAAAAAGGGACATAACAGCACACTGGTGGTGTTTACAGAAGGGAAGACATTTGTAAAATGCTTTGCTGCTGCAGGTGTTGCTAAACCAGTTTGAATGCATGTCATTTTATACCCTCCTGCCCCCTCCCCAGCAAACCCAGAGGTGGGTTTTATCCCTTTGAGATGAAACATGAATAGGTGCTGTAGTTCATGTCTTACAGGCTTCTGGGATTGCAAGAAAGGTCCAGTCTTGGAAGAAACGTTCGTTTTCTGGTGCGTGAAGCTGGTTTTCGAGGGAAGAACTGTTGCAGGCAGTGAGGGAATTCATTCTGTATTGCCATTATCTGACTTTTGAGTAATAACTTCCCTTAGAGACCTAGGCCTTCATTTTTAGGCTGATTGGCTGAAAGAGAAAATCATTCTGGTCCAGTTTCTCTCTCTTCAAAGACTGTGCCTTAAAATTAGCTGAGGTCATCCTCAGATTAAGGGAAATGCCCAAGGGCTCAGATATGAAATGCTCTACCCATCATCAGGGCTGCTGCCATACCCTCTGCTGCAGGCACCCATTCTCAGGAGAAGGTTGGACTCCTTGGAGCCTGTGGAGCGAGAGGTGTATGACATACAGCTCTCACCACAGACCACTGTGCCTCAGTTTTCACATTGTCTAGGTCAAAGCACCAAACCAAACCACTTTGCACAAAGCAGCTTTGAGACACGCGCTGGGCTCATTGGGGTTGTCTGGGCCATGCAGGGAAGTAGGTGCATGATTCAGACAGATTGCTCTTTGCATGTGGCCCCCCTGCTAGCTTGGTTGATTAAACTCTGTTAATCATGCTGCCAACCAGATATTTGCCACTTAATTCTTTAGGGATGAGTCAGTTGGTGGCACATAGGCATCTAGTGGTGTTTGGCCATTGTAGGGTAATCTAAGACATCCACTTTGGGCTTTCAAGCAGGACATAGGACCTACTGGAGATTCAGATCCATTTAAACAGGCATGCCATGGCCAGGTGAGAAGGCATCTCACATGGCATTTGAGCTGCTTAGGAAACTCAAGCAAGCACTAGCACTGTCAACACTTGAGGGGAGGGTCTGCAGTGTCTGAACTGTGAAATGAGTACCTCAAATGTTTGCTCTGCCTGTGCAATCTCAGAAAAACTGAGACAGCCTCTCTCTTCCAGACATTTTTTGTGCTCCTGGTCAGTGCTCCTGGTCAGTGTCAGCACTCAGACTTGCACTGTCCTGCCCGTTTCTCTCCTCCTCCCCAGTCTTCTCCTTTTTTCCTCTTCTTTGCTCCCTTGTTTGCCCCATACCAACCCCTTTGTCCTGTGCCATGGCCAGACAAACATTTCTTGCACAAATTTTTGCTGCGTTATTTAGGGGAGGGGGGTAGTGATTGCAGGTTTTGTATAATTCATGTTAGTAGAGCCCACCCCTACAAGCTGGGAAATTCAAGAAGTTACAGCTGTGAGGAAGCTGCAGGAGGACTAAGCAGTGCAGGCAGGGTTAGCCCTGGAGTATTTTACTCTATTTCTTTAAAGTGCCATGATTTGTTCCTGGGTCTCTTTGTGGTTTCTGCACTGCTAGCTTTGACCAGGTCACACGTCAATCCCTTGCTCCCACCATGTCTCTAGAGGACGTTTTATATTATATATTCAGAGACCAAGGAACCAGATAATTAACAGCTGTGCTGCCTGCAGGAAACGGTTTCCAGCCTCCTGGGAAGCAGCGCTCTCCCCTTTCAACCTCTTCTTCCCTGCTGGGCCCACTTGTCTTGTTAGGAAGAGGGCAGTACCCGGCTGTTGTGGGTTCCCTGGGTAGCTGGGTGAAATCTGAGCAAGAGACGGTGTGGCTTAGGGGCTTTGTGTCTTTCAGAGTCAGCTTCAGATGTATAGCTCAGTTTCTTTCCTTCATTCATGTTTCTGGGCTGCAGAGGGGTGAGGATATTAGTACCAGTGCATCCATCCAAGAAGATGATGCTGCTGCTCTCACCTTCCTTTGTGAAAGGACATAATTTTTTAATTGTAATTTAAAGATGATGTGCTGGTAGGGGATGTCTGCTGGAAGTTCAGCTCAGGAAGTCCCAAAGCCCACAATAATTAGAGACTGGGACAATACTGGGAGATGTGTCCTACACTTGCTCTTGTGCTTTTCTCCAGGTGTCTGCTCATGGCCACAGCTGCACACAGGGCACTGGGCTGGGACCACCACATTTGGTGCAGTACGGCTGCTGGTATGGTCTTACATCTCTTACTGGCAGATGGGCTCCACTCCTGAGAGCTGTATGTGGATTAACCTTCTGGAATATCAAAGACTTTTTGAGAAATAGAGAGGTGGCAATAGTGCAGCTGAGGGAAAAATACTTAAGGGGTATGCCTGTGAGCGTGCACACTGGGATCGGTCTGTGCAAGTGTGCATGCATGGGGCTTAAAGGGAAACAGAGGAGCAAACCTCCCTGGCCACATACCGGCTGATGGATCTGGAGTGAGAACTGTGACTCTGAGACTCCTATTGCAATCACTGGAACGTCCAGCCTTGCAGCAGAAGGGTATAGTTTTTATATATATAATTCATTTTTCTAAAAGACAAAGCCATGGTTTTAAGGTATCTACAAGTGCCTGTGACTGTTAGGACAGCTTGTGTGCTCCTGTGGGATGCTCTGGGCTGGCGGAGATAGACAGTGAAGAGACAGATTGGTGAAAGTGACTGCAAGCACACCACACCACATCGCTGCTTAGCTTGCACCTTCCTGAAACTGTTTCCATAGCAGGAATTTCTTTAAGACCAAACCCAAAAACCCATAGAAAAGGTCTAAAAAAGCTCCAGCACAAACTTCTCAAATCTTCTCCTGCCTGTAATGCTTTCTGCATAGAGTACGAGCCAAGGACATGGGTCATGGGAAGGAGCCACTCAGGCAATGGCCTGTGTCAGTAGGATGGGTGCCTCCAGACAGGATCCTTCAGGTGGGTCTGTTGGGTCTGGTCACCAGGCTGTCAACCCCAGGCTCGTCAAAGGGACAGCTGTCCACGTTGGCCACCCCAGTGTGTGAAGGTTACCTGCAGACGTAGTTTTCTCTACAGGAGTCTAGAGGTGCCAGGCAGTTGGGCTTCTCCTTGGACTCATAGGAGCAGGCAGGAACAATGGTCTGCCGACGGCGTTCGGCACAGGCTGTGTCATCGCAGGGGCAGAAGAGCAGCTCGTGGGTGTACTCAGGTGGCACGCGGTCGAAGAACTTGCGCAGAGCCTTGTGGCACTTGGAGCGGTTGCAGGTGTCGGCTCGGGCCAGGCGTCGGATGCAGAAGGAGACGTATTCCGTCCGCAGCCGCTGGCACATCTCATCCACGTTGCAGGCTTTGGCAGCATCCAGGCACCGGTTCACCTGGGTCACCTCGTTCTCAGACCCTGCAAGGTGGTGGGAGAATGGTGATGGGATTTTGTGCTGACATCCCCGACAGCAGCACCACCCTATGCTGAGATCTTCATCCCCATCCTGCTCCCATCCATGGCAACCTCAGTGAGGCCACCACCCACTCTAGGAGGGCAGTGGCCTAGATGAAGTCCACATTTGCTCTCTGTGTCCCAGCAGGGATGAATCCCCTTTCCCTACTCACCTTTTCCAGGAGGTGCCATGGCCACACAACAAACCTCACAGCCTAGAGCCTGCTCCACCAAGCTCCTACATTTAATAAACGAAGTTTTGATCTACTCTGGGCACCTTATAACACTTTACCAACATGAATTAATCAACTTGAAGTGTGGGAAGACAGAAGTCATGTGTCCATGACTGGATCCAACACTGCGATGGGATCCCTTCTAATGAACCGTCTTTGTCAAAAATGTTGTTCAACATCAAACACTGTGAGTGGCCATGCCAGGTCTCAGAATACATAGGTGGTCTGCACTAACCCTCTTGCACCCCAGACCCTCTACCCTCTTCAATGAGTTTCCTCAGGCCTCCAGAGGGTCAAGTCAGGCTTTGGCAGCAGCTGTGCTGTGTTCATCCCAAGACCTGCCCAACTAAGTGAGAGCTGTCCGGCTCTCAAAGCCCCACAGCAGTGCTCTGGCTTCCCCCACCCAGACCAGTCCTGCCCAGTATGCCCAGCTTCTAAGCAGTGACACTGCCTTCACGGGGTGGGGATCAGAGCTACAATCCAATCTGATGCCCTGGCACCTTCATGCTGCCTGCATGTGAATGCATGTTGGTCTGTCTCCATACCCTCTGCAAGGTCACCCCTTCACTGGCTTCAGTGAAATCACTCTGCATCTCCACCCTCTTAAACAAGAGGGAAACAAAAGTCCAGGATTAGCAGTCCGGGTGGGAGATCAAGGTTATGCTGTGGGGATGCAGGGGAGGTGGAGGAAAACCTGCAGCAGGGGGAACAGTCAGCAAAATAAAGCAAAAACTGTGGCGACGGACGAGAAACACACCGTCTTCAGTAGGCAAATAGGGATCTCATGAGTTTATATGCCAACGACCTCCTCTGCAAACAGGGGAATAGTAAAAGTGAAAGATATTTGTCTAACACTGCTTTTAGGGCTCCTCCAAGGATGGTCTGGACTGTTTTTATAGAGGAGGAAAATGCTACAGAGTCCCTGGTTGGTCAAGACATTAGGCTCTGTCTGATCAGAGAGATAAGATGAGGGTCCTCCAAGCATGAGAGAGAAAATTAATCTGAAGCCGTTTCTCACCTCTCTGAATTAAGCCCATGACCTGAAGCACAGCAGAAGGACTTTCTCCCCAGCAGAGAAGGATTTTTCACAGAGGAAAAATCCCCAGGATGATAAATTTCCAATGCAGAGCCAAGCCCTATCTTTGGCCGGGAGTTAAAACCAGCCAGTCACTGCTGACAAGTGTTAAAACATTGACAGTCTCTCTGAGCACTTCAAAACTGGCTGCCCTCCTTCATTTTCACTGACGTTATCAGATTCTGCTTCTCTGAGCATTTATTTTTCCCTTCCCGTTGTCCCCACTGCTTGCTGTGAGCTGGAAGTCAAATTTCAAGTTTCGCAGTTACTTTATGATGGGTGAAACTGACGCTTGGTGTGTTTTTACCACGTAGGTGCTTCCCTTTAAAAATGCCCAGAGATGAATATTCTTAGAGCATCGGTTTATGCTGGGGAGCTGTCAGCGGACGTGTAGGAAACAGTTACTTGGAAGGGTTTCATTACCCATTCAGTTAATGAATCACAGGGAACACGCTAGCATTTCTCCTCTTCCCACGCAACAAAGGAGGATGTGCTTTTTAAAATCACGGCTACAATTAGAGTGGAGAGATATAATTCTGTTTGTACATTTTAATAGCGGCTATACCCTGTTTATGCAAAATTTTCTTTAAAATATCTGTTGCTCTGACTTAGCATAGGGTCATGGGGGTGTCTTGTGTTTCAGCAATTTATTAGAAATTTTTTTTGCGGTTAAATTTGAAAGAGGGTCCTTTGGCAATGCTGACAGAATAATCCTGGGCACCAGACAGGCACGGGGTGGCAGTTCATAAAATGTGTTATAGGTGGTGTTGACGAGTATAAATAGGGAAAAAAAGATTAAACCATGAAACGTAATGTCCCTAGATGGATGCTGAGCCTTTCGTACACAATCTTGCTGCTCCGGCCCCATTCGTTTGCTACCCAAGCAGTTTCAATCTGCTTTACAAACCTGAAAATGTGTTAACCACGCATAAAAATCCTTGGATTTCGCCGTACTCTGAAGAGCCCTATAGGACTTCCAGTGAAAGAGGAAAAACTCTAGTAAAGAAGGCTATGACCTGGCAAACAGCCTTGTGCATGCTTCACTTTCCATGCTCAAATCAGTCAAGTGAAGCCAACAAGAAGATGTGAGGTCAGGGAGCGACCCCCCGCCTTCCCCCGGCTGCTCAGATTGTTGAGGGCTGATGGGTTAATTTGCTCCTGGACATTTTCACCTAACAAGTGCCTCGCTATCTTGGGGACCGCAGACATCCATCGGCTGCAGGGACGTGCTGCTCCTTACTCGCTCGGGTGCACCCCAGCTGTGGATGCCACCCCAGAGTCAGGTGCACGCTTGGGAGGAGCTGCAACAGGATTGCTGTTTTGGCACATCTGTCAGAGACACACAAGGAGTACGTTACCTGCTCCCAGACGGGCACTTTGGGAACAAAAATCACCGTTGACCGTTGGTAAATTTTGCCTGCAGCTGTGGTGCATAAGCAGAGCTGAACACTGGTTGTGGTGGCAGCTGTGATGTTGGTGATGGATGGCTTAATAGCTACCGCACTGACCTTTTAACTGCTGAGCCGGGGGTTCGTGCCCTCGAGGGGGTTAAAATGTGTTGGGCAGCTCTGCTCACGTTATTAAGCAGATTACATGATGCAGAGCAGAACATGGGTCTGAGTCCTGAGGTTGCCCTCAGGGCACGGGGTTAGAGGCTGTGGCTGGGATCAACTAGCAGGCTGGGTTATTGACCTTTTTGCCTGCAGAGTTTGACCCTGTGACTGATGTAGAAGCACATTCTCATACCTGATGATACCCAAGCAGCCTCTGTTTGGCAGGGTGTCTGCATGGCACAAATCATACACCTGCTATGAATACTCATCCCACCTGTGATGGCTCATTGGAAGAGACCTTCCTACTATGTCCCTCAGTCCCAGCCCTTCACAGTATGGACATGAAAAAGTCAAAGAACGAAAATCACAAGTGCTTCTTCCTAGGACATGTTCTTCTAACAACAGTTTAGCACAGGAATCGTAGGCAGCTCATTGGAAAAATTATTACAAGATCTCAGCAATGCTTTGTGAAGAGACCTCAAGAGACCACGTAGGCTTTCCTTGTCCATAGTGCTTGATCCCACAGCTAGTTCCCCCTTGTTTGGACCAGTCAATGTAAGAGCGTCTTCCCACCCACCTACCTGCAGTGATGGATGCCAGCCGGACGTAGTCAAAGCCCCTGATGAACGGCTCATAAGGGGAACTCTCCAGCACGTTCATGCCTGCATTGAAAAGAGAAGTTAGTGAGAAGGCAACTGAGGCTCCTAAGGGATGTCTGAGACGTACGAGGTTCAACAGCTACAGTGCAGTTTTGCTTGGTGGGACCAGGGAACGTGTGCTTTAAAGGTCATAAATAAACAATGAACTTACGTACTTATGAACTTACAGGAACTGATGTATAGCCGTATCCTTAAGGAAGGGAATAGGATGAAACTGGCTTTTAAAAATATATCACAGTTTTGAAGTAGGACAGCCTCTCAGGGAACCATTGAGTTGCAACCCTCTATAGCTCAAGTCTTGGGTCCCTTTACAGGGTTTGCCACTGAAAGGAACAGACCGTAGCACAGGGTCTTGCTCATGGGCAGAGTTAAAACCACCAGCTCCCTACACATGGGGTTTCCGTCACTGTTCTTGGTATTTCCTATATGTCCTTCCCTTGGTCAATGGTCCTTACCTGTTTCTAGGACGCAGCCAGGGCTGTGCACAGGGCTCTGTGTGTGGCAACACACACACCTTCATATTCATTAATACCTCTCCCCTTCTCCTTGCCAACAGCCCTTTCTTACTTGGCACAGAGCTAATGACCCACAGCTCCCACAGAAACTTCCCCTTTTCATTTTTAACTTGCTGGGAACCTAATTCTATTCAATCGGTGCTTCGTCTCATCCGCTCAATGGTCTGTAATGCCTTGTCATCCTGATGAATACTCCAGAATATTATTGAAGCAAACAGCTCAGTATCTTTTTTTTTTTTTTATTAGACATTTAGATGGATATGGACAGCAGCAGCAGATGTACTGGCTGGGATAAAAGGACTATCAAACCTCATGCTCCGGGCATATGCTGATCACCAGCTGTGGTCAGGAAGAAATGGCTCCCAGGGTACACAGCCCTGCGGAATTACCACAGGTGCATTACAAGGCAGCTTTACACCTTCATTGAAATATCTTGCATCGTTACTGACTGGAGAGGGGCCCATTTGTATGTTCCAGCATAGCAGTTTTATGTCCTGATGATATAGCACCTTATCAGAGAATTGTTATCGGGTTGTCATCGTGTTATTGTGTCTCCAAATGGGAAGGTGGCTAAACACAGGCGCACTCAAAAGAACCTGAGTAAATAGTATGCTTTGTAAATTCCCTGAGCACACACTTCCACAATTGATTTTATAAGAGGGCTTCTAGGAAGCTTTTAACAGCCTCCTGGGTATGTACGACTGAGAGACAAAGCTCTACATGGAGCATGTGGATTGGCTTCCTCTCTCAGTCAATTAAACCTGTGTAAGGACTCTGAAACATGTGACTATTATGAAATATATTTCCCCGGGGAAATTAAGGCAAGGAAATCAAAGGTTTAGGAGAGTGAATTTTCATTGCAAGTGAACTCAGTGCTTGAAGAAATGTGGGGTTCAAGACACGACAGCAGAGAAGTAGGACAGATTCTTGGCAGTCTCTGATAAAAGCCTTCTCACAGTCATCCCCAGGATGGAGGTCCCAAGCTGCTGGGCAGGAAGCCCATCCAACGTGGCCATCCAGCATCCATCTCCTACTCTGCACCTGGAGACCCACATCTGGCCCCTGCCTGCTCTCAGCACTCCCTGCCACCCTCTCACTGCTCTTCCAGCAGTGCTCCTGGAGCTGGAAGTCCTCTTGACACCACTGTCCTGCACAGCCAAGTCACAGATGAACTCTGTCCAAAGCTTCAGGCCACAAAAGTCAGCGGGGAAGGAGTTGCGACACAGCCTGGTAAAATGATTGGAGAGGCTGGATTGCCACCTCTTCCCCAGACTTCACTTTGATGCAAACAAATTCACCTGGCACGTGATTATGGGAAAGACTGGATCCTGGAGGGTGCTGAGGTCTCTTTCTTCCCCAGTCAGTTCATAGCACCATGTTCTGCACCTTGCAAGCCGTGGCAGCTGAAAGCTTTCCGGGAACTTGATGAAGCTAGTTCCCATTCTGGCAAGCCTGTGCATTATAGTCTCCATCCTCTCAGTTTTGCTTGGCCTTTTGGCCTGTGTTATCACCCCTGCACCTTTCCTTTCAGCTCTCAGCCAGCAGTGTTTTATTAATCTATTTCGCAGGCCATGGCTGGAAGGTTCTGTTTTATTCTCTGTTTTAATTTTGATGGTGCATAAAATACTCACCAGCCTGACAAGGAAGAGTTATAGCCACTGAGGTGTACTTTTATGATGACTCTTAAAAACCGTCAAAATCCAAACTTACTAAATACTGGCTCTGGGAGCACTTTAAATTCCAACTTGATGTCACTAGCCCCAAATCTTTACTAACCCAAAGACACCGATGCATTTGAGATCCTCCAAGAGTGTGATTTTTTTTTATGTTTGTGCTGTTTTTTTCCTCAGTTTCCATGCTCTGTATAGTGTTTCTGTAAAATCTGTGGTTTTCATCGTCCTGCATACTTAGATGCAAAACGTACCATGCATTTCCCAAGCAAAAGATTTCAAGGAATACTGGGAATGTCATAAAAAAGAGATCAGGTTAAAAAAACGAAGGAGATGATAGATAGATAGATATCTCAGATTTTCAGGATTGCTTCCCCCAAAATGTCATTACTGTGGGGGTCAGTAGGTCTTGGGAGGGAACAGGATACTACAGGGTGACCTTTACTGCACCAAGGTGTTGGGGAGCTCTGTAGAAAGCCCCAGCAATAATTCCTTTTTAGGAAGATCCTCAGAAATGAGTACCCTGCCTGACTGACCTTCCATCAATGTATGGTGGATGCTCCAGTAAACACTCAAGCAGTGCTTCTCCTTTTTCATGCCTCGCTTGCACTTGCAGCCGTACAGCTGGCTGGAGAGCAGGGCCGTCACGGTGCTCCGGCACTGGTTCTTGGCATCGGGTCCCAGCTTGTTGGCTCCATTGCCTGCGATGCATTGCCGGAGGGTCCTGAATTTGGCACTGCAGATGGGGTCATTGGTGCAGGACTCGCCTGCTTGAAGGCAGTCCCTGCTCGAGCTGACAGCTTCCGCCATACCTTCTGCAAGAAAACCAGAGAAGGGGTGTTAGGGTGATGGAGCAACCCCAGGTGGGAAATGAATTTTGTCTCCCATGAGCTGGACCAGGCTGGATGTCCATCTTCATGTGCAGAGATGGAAATCCTTCTCATCAACTTCCACTCTACAAGCAATGACCCTGTTTCCGAAGTCTTAAAGTGGGCAGATCTCTACCCAACAGGGGTAGAGGGTACCTGGAGGGTTTAAATGCCCAGGCTTGCCATTCCTACACATGGATTGCCTCCATGATGTGGAACATGGGCTGCTCGAGTGTGCTGCAGCACTGCTCAGCAGCATCGCCGAGGAACAGGAGTGGGTGAAAAGAAGTTGAAGGGATGTTGAGGAGACAAGACACAACCTGACATTCAACACCTCGACCCAAAAGTCTGTCTCCCACATTGCTGGGCCACCAGCAGCAGTGGTATGCATGTGGCGTCCCCTGAGGAGCTGGAAGGAGAGGTCACCTTTCTCCTAGAGACCAGGTCCTTCCTGATTTCAGACAGTTACCCTGGGTAGGGTTAGCCTGGAAGCAGGATTATATGTGGCAGAGACTTGACCAGTTCCTGGTGCTTGCTCTTCCCCGCTTGGAGCACAAAAACTCCCCAAGTGCTTTGCTCCCCCAGCTCTTTATCTAATTTCTCCCATCTGATATTAACAGCAGACCAATGTTGTGGAGACCCCAGCCTCTCCTTCTTGCACATGATTTAACTCTGCCTACACTTCCCTGAAGCTATGAATGGCTCTGTGTGGCATGTTTTGACATGGAGTCAGCCCACGTGTGTCCCAGGAGTTGGCCCTTGTTCACTGTCACCACCTCCCCAGGACTCGCACTATTTTGTCTTGGCTTTTTCCAAGCTTCTGTAAATTCTCCTCAGTTAACTTGTAAAACTACCGTTCCCCATGCTGAAAGGACAGAGGATAGCACTGGAGGAAGACATTATTGCTACATGTACACCAATAAATTAAACATGGTCAGTGGGGCTCAGTGGGGCTGTGCCCCCATGGCCTGGAGCAGACCAATCCCATGCTATTAAACACTCTTCCTCTCTAAAGCAGGCTGGACACATCCAGGATGATTCCTGGGGGTGTGCTCACTCCAAGGCTCACGGCTGCACCACTGCACCCCGGCAATTTCAGGGCCAGAGGCTCAGACACGCTCAGCAGGACATGGTGGCACCCAGGTGATAGAGAGGAGAAGGGGATGAGGACAAGGTGAATCTCACTCCTTCCAGTTGGTGTGATGTCCTGGAGCATGTTGACATAGGTCAGGCATGACTGCACCATGGCTTGGGGGAGTGATCAAGAGGGAAATCTGGTTTATGGAAGGGGACAATCAGTCCCTGCGCCTATAATGTAATTTCGGATTCTGCTGTACCATAAAAACAGAAACTGCTTGCCATGACCTTGAAGGTGGTCTTCTCAAATACTTCCCAAAGGAACTCCTTGTCCCTAACATAACTTCTCTTCCCTCTCGATAGGAACGAGAAGGGTAAGGACACCTTACCCTTCATGGAGTAGATAGGGTAGGTGCACCTTCTTGGTTTTGAGCCCCTGCAGAGTCTGTTCCTGGTGAGACCCAACTCGGACAATATTAGAAAATCCTCTCTCCTGAGAAAAATATGGGCCCCTGATTTCTATCTCTGAGGGCTTCATGAAATTTCCCGTCTCTCCAAGACTCTATTGATCGTTCCATGAAGTCCCTTTTTCCTCCTTCTACCTGCTACCTCTCCTGTCCTGAATTTCTGCACCCGCCTCTGTTGCCCTCCCAGTTCAGTGCTCGAGCCCAGTATATCCATTTCTCTTCCCTCAACAGTCACGGGGTGTTTGCTAAGAAGGAGCTGCTTCTGTTGCTCTTGATTAGAGTGGAAGGTAGCAGCTGGAGTCAGATATTTCAATTATGTTTATTACAAACTTTGGGTGAACCCACCAGGAGGTTTCCTCCTGAAACATCCCAATGTCATCTCAAATGTAAAACTTTTCATCAGACTCCAGACTATTTCGAAATGCCTCATGGCCAACGTCAAGCTTTCAGTTATTTCAAATCTCACAACACCTGAAATTTGAGTTCTCCTACCCCTGATTTATTCATAGATGTGGTTTATTTAGCACTCAAGGCTTGTTTGGATCTGCCAAATGTGGAGAGAGAAATTATTTTGAACATGTAGGGAACTCTGCCTTGGGCTGTCGTATCTTGAAGAACTCTGAACACAAGGAACCGGTTTCCTTGAAATATCATTTGGTCTGCAATTTCACTGAGATCCATAAAATGAGCCAGAGCTGCTCATAGTCTTTGCTTTCAGACACCACTGAATTTTACATGCACATATCTAATCAGAATTCATAGGGGAAAAAAAAAAAGTGCTTGACTTATTTTGCCCTGATTTTCTCCAAAGGATCTCCTCTGGACGAGGATAAAGTGTTGCAGGCTTTATTCTAGAAGAGATGACTTTGTCAGTGTCATGTCAGCTGCTAGAAAAGTAGGTTAAAATAGAAATTATGACCCTCCTTCCCCCTCTCCGCTACATGAATTGCAGAAGATACTCCCCAAGATGGTTATAAACACAGCCAGCCTGTAAAAGCCGTAAAACACTTTGGGATCCCACTTTAAATAAATCAAGCAGATTGACCATTTGAGAAATTTTGCTGCAAAATTCTAAGTAAATATATCCTCAAGCTGAGACTTGCTTCGTAGAACAAAGGCCAGGGGTGAATATTTACAGTCCAAACCCAAAGCATAAAACACCCCCATTCAAGACTTTATGACAGAGGTGCTTGAAGCAACTTGAAGCGGAGCGTCACGAATGACCCATTCCATAATCATGTCACTTAAAAACCAAATCATTCAGGGGCTTTTATTGTTAGCGATGTCTTTGCAACTGAGACAACATAACACCACGTTTTCCTCCTCACACTACCCCTGAGAGAGTAATTTTATGGAACATTAAGAGAGCGCCTCTTAGGGAAAAAAAATAAATCTCTGTGACTTATAAAATAGATGGTTCTTTCTAGCGTGCAGGGACAAAAGCAAAATCAGGTCTTTTCTCCCAAAGATGGAGTAGCCTTTCTGGTTTTGCCTTCAAAAATAGCACCTTGCGGACTCTCCACCATGGGATTTTCGCCCACCTTTGCCCCTGACTGACCAGGGGGCTCAGGATATGCACTGGGTTGTGCATGGCTTGGGCTTTCTATGCCTCTGCTTTTCGAATAGCAGACCTTCCAGCTCCCTCTGCTCTCCTTAAAAGGCCATTTGTCTGAATTTTTATTCCTCGCTTGCTGCTAATTTCACGCTGTTTACGGTGGGCAGATGGAGTAATGAGTTTATTTTCACATCCTGTTTGTAGCTATGCTCCACATCTGTTTCTGCTCTTGCTTACCTCAGTGACACTTATGTAAAATTACTCATAACGTGCAGGAGTAAGAGAAAAATCTGGCTCTTCCCATTGCCTTAATAGACCCTCGGTTCTTCTTATACAGGTATCTCAAAGTACATTTTGTTGAACAAGGAGGTCTGACTCTCCTCCAAAGAGACCATTTCCTTCATGCAGTTTTGTCTAGGGAGTGAAGTGTGAAGGTTACCCCACGTGGGCTGGAAACGGTGAGCAAAATGCCTGGAGAGCACCAATGTGGGGCCCTGCCGCTCTGCCCTCTGATCCAACCAACACTTGGGCTTCAGATGTTTTAGAAGGAGCCACACTGTTTCTCATGATGCTGTTCAACCTAGGGATGTGGGATACGTCCCCCTCCCCTCCAGTTTTTGTATGTATTAGGTGTGAATGCTTTTTCCACCCCTGATTCATGCACAGTCCTAAGGAGTGATGAACACTCTTATTATTTTCATGACAAGCTGCTGACTCCAGAACATTTGGTGTTTGCTTTTACAATATTTGCTGCTAAGAGGAGAATAACCACCCCATATCTCCAATAAAGCAACAGGAGTTGTTTATTACCCCTTTAGGTTAGTTGGACATCTTTTACATAATTCTTCCTAAATCAGACCTGCCAAATCTTGCACAATGAGTACAAGTAGGATGCAGAAGGCTCCTGACTCTCACGCCCCTCGCGCTCAGGATGGAGCTCCTGTGCTCACGCATCCTCCATGCTGTGGGGTCCTTTCTGCTCTGCCACCTTACCTGCCTGCTGCACAGCAGAGGTCTTCTGCTCACCAGACATATCACATGCAACATGTTATGGTGTGTGAGAGGCTGTCCCTCTACAAGCCTTGTTTTGCCTCAAAGGTGGATGGCTCTCTTCATGACAGAATTAGTATTCCAGCCAGCGCATAGGCCATTTAAATGCCTGGGAGAAGGCATTGCAAAGTGTACTTGCATCCTGTGTGACTGACACCTGCAGAACAGGGGTCTAAACCTGAGGTGGGCACCAGACCATCCTTTTGTGTTCAGCTGGGAGAAAAGACCTGGGCAAACCTAATAGGCTAGGTCAAATTAAATCTGCGGGACAGATGTTAGTGCTTGCTAATAGGCTACTGCCTGATATCCAGAAACTTTCAACTTACCCAGAGCTGTCAGAAATAAGTTGTTACACACAGTTGTCCTGGAGTGAAAAAATGATGGGAAAGGCAGCCTGGAAGAAATACTCCTAGTATTTCCCAAATATTCATAAACCAATAGTGATGCATGAAAGGGACCAGGTGGTGAATGCAGGTGGTCACTGCTAAACCTTGTTTAGACTATGTTTTAACATCATAATTTTACAGCCAAGTGCTCAGGATCACCTAAGGAACAAATCCTTGTACACAGCTCAAACTTCATTTCCCATTTACTGTTGAAACAGCTGCAGAGTGTGCAGAGGACTGCCTTTCCTCCAAGTCTGTACTTTGGATATGCCTCCACCTGCTTACCTTAGATTTGTTCCAGGAGTGAAGGAAGTTGTGGTTCACAGGTGTCTCCCTCTCCAGTGGTCCCATTTGCAATGAGGTTGAGGCACTCAAGAGTGCTTGAGACATGCAAGAGTGGCAATGCTACACTGAGAATTCACTGTCTGAGTTGCACTAACATCTACTCACATGGGCTCATCTCACTGGACAAAAACCCTGGACCCTGCCTGATCTGGAGACAAGCATATAAATCATACGAGGTGCCCCATTAAACACCTCTGCAATACCGATGGTCCTTCCCCAAACCTGCCTTAGAACAGCCCTCCTAGGAGATCCCACACACCTTGTCCAAAACTCATAGCTGTCATCCGGATTTCATAGTGCCCAGCAATCGCCTTTGGGATGCCGGAATGCAAGGCGAAGTTTCCTTCCCTTCCATCCCTCTTGCCATGGGCTTAGTGCATGCTCAGTCCTCCAACACCATGAATACATTGAGGGCTGGTTCACTGTTTTCCTGGATTAGATCAGAGCAGCTCACGCGAGGAGGATGACACCATTCATTGCTATCAGCCCTCTGTGGATTTAGATGGATTTACAAACATAACACACATATCATGAAATCCCACAGTGCAAACGATCTTCATTTGCTATTGACTCTTCCCAGTCAGCACTGGGGTGGTGGAATTTGCTGAGAACACCTCAGGAATGTAATATCTGAAGATGTAAAAGCAATGCTGGAAAGTTCAGGCCAAGACCAGGCTGCATGTCTCGAGCAGGCATTAAAAATGTGCTGCCTGACTCTTTTTGTACCTACAGATCTGACCTTTCTCCCCTTACTTTCAGGTTATATGCAATCTTTTGTCTGTATTTTCTTGGTGCCTTCAAGCAGGACTTTACAGGCACTGGGGAAATACAAATAAATACTATAACATTCATTAAGCATTTCCTTCTCCTCTAGTATCTGATTCACATAGAAGATAATTTACTCATTGCATGGAATCAAAATCAGAAGAAACCACATTCCTTTGATCTCTCTTCCTGCTTAACATAGACTAATATGTGACACCTAGATACCTTCAGAGTAAACTTGAAGTTGTCCTCCCTGCTGTAGCAGGAAGATCATTAAGCAAGCCATCCCACCTGTCCTTTGGCGTGATGTATCTGCAAAAGTCTGACCATGTGCAGACATTTTTAGTGGGTCATTCTCTGCCCTTTGTGGACTGCAAAGTGAGAGTGAAATGTGATGGCCACAAGTGTTAAATGAAAGTGTGAATGAGTCAAAGGGAGCATGGTGAGTTGGGTTTCAGACGGCTGACGAGATAAACTCAATAATCCCCAATTTGTGTTTGACAGCCCTTCTCATCCGTAGCTCTCAGCCATTTACCAAGAAGGCAAGCATCACTCTGAATTTGATGAAGCCTAAAAAGATGAAGCATTTTATTTGTCCCCCACCAAGTCAATGACTAGAACCTGGCTGGAAAAAAAAATCATGGGCTAGGGCATTAGTTGTTGGATTGTGTCTGCGAACTTTTAAGTTGGAAGAAAATCCGTAGCCCTCTGGGTGTCTGTGGTCTGATGAAGTTACATCATGCCTCCATTACCCTTAAGGAGAAAAGAATTCTTAGTGAAAACTCTCATGATAACTTGGGGTGAAGTCTCCCTAGATATCATTACTCTCCTACACTAACACATCCTTTTTGACAAGGCTTCAGCCTTTGTTTTCTAAAGATGCCTCTGGAATGCCCCGTCCTGCTGGACTGACTCATAAAGACATAAAGATTCTCTGCTGAGGCATAGCAAAGCAAATTTAGACCCAAGATGGCTCCTTTTCAGGTCTAACTCTGCCTGTGTCTGCTCAATCACACCAGTTTGTCTTCTATCCCCTTTCTGACCTCTCATGTTCCTTGTCCAGAGATCTTCTATGTGCTGGGCAGGGTCCAGACATACCCAAAAGATGATGGTGAGCAAGAGCTCTGATTGCATGCCTTCCTGTGACTTCAAGTCTGGTATTTGACCATCGTGTGCTGTAGAAAGCACATCCCGAGGAAGGTGACTCAATAGGAATATCAAGGATTCTTGATTCTTCAACCCACCTGGACGTGTTCCTGTGCAATCTGCTGTAGGTGACCCTGCTCTGGCAGGGGAGTTGGACTAGATGATCTCCAGAGGTCCCTTCCAACCCCTACCATTCTGTGATTCTGTGTTATTCAGAATGATCTTTATTCTTCCTATTAGATTGATTCCAGGAAGACATTGTGGGCATCCTGTTCATAAGAGAGGAATCCATTAGGCATTTTCTTGGAGAGAAATAGCATAGCGAGGCAACATAACTGGCCATGGCTGCAAAGTGGGAAGCATACAGGTTGCCTGCATCTCTTGGAAAACCTCAGTCTGGGCTCTTCAGAAAGCAGGGAAGAGAGAACGTATGTGTGCACGTGCATGTGTGAGTGTGTGCGTGAGAGAGTGTGTGTGTGTGTGTGTGTGTCTTTGGAGGGAGGGTTGTGGAAAATGCAGTGAGTATTGTTCATGCTTAGCATTTATTCAGTCAAAAATACAGCCGACGAGAACATATATGGACTTTACGGCCGAGGCACTAAGTGTATTGCTTTGAATGTGTATTTATTGCTGGCATTTTAAAGCAACTCTTAGTGACATATGAAAATACTTAGAATGAAAGCTGCCATTGAAATAGGAGTCATTATCACTTCAATTGGTGCTGCATTCGGATGAACCGAGAGCAATCTGAAAAGGATGACAGTTGTCGGTAATGCTCCACACATGGGTGACTTCCATTTGCCCTGTCCAGTGCTGTGACATTTTCTTTCCCTCTTCGATGTCCTTGAGAAGAGTGTGTGACACGTCAGAGCTCTCCATTGCGATGGTGAAAGCAACAGTCCTGATGAGGTCTTTTTCTAAGCAAGATCTGGCTATAGCAGCCCCAAAGACAGAAATCCATCCCCCACTAGAGGGAGGTGGGGGGAAAGGAGGATGTTTTTAACCATGTTACCACCCTGAATTGTAGCAAAAAGGGGAAATTTTACATGGGAAGCCAGAGACTTAAAAAAAAATCATACAATCGTAAAATCACAGAATAGTTTGGTTTGGCAGGGACCTTTAAAGGTCATCTAGTCAACCCCCCCCGCCCCTTGCAATAAGCAGGGACATCTTCCACTAGACCAGGTTGCTCAGAGACCAGTCCAACCTAACTTTGAGTGTTTCCAGGGATGGAGCATCTACCACCACTCTGGGCAACCAATTACAATTGCAATGTTGATGACTTGCTTTGTGCCACCATCAAGAAGCCGACCCTAGTCGTCAGCTGGGTTTGACACACAGAAGGAAATAAAAGTCCCTGTCCCAGATACAAGTCTAAGGTAAGGAACAAGAGGAGCAGTCAGCAAGCAGATGCAGGAAGCATGAGGCAAGGGTGGCACAATCCTGTGTAGAGACATGCAAAGACAAATAGAGGTCTATATATGGGTGAATTGGGAGAACTAAAAAATACTTTAATCAAAGCAATATTCATCAGCAGCATGCTAGACATTTACAACAGTCTCCCCTACTTGGATTGCACACTCAAGTTCATTATCAAGATTGCCATGGGGCTGATTTTCCAGTCTTTAGAGGAAAGAAAGTGCTACGTGCTCCAACTATTAGACCAGGCATTTCTCTGGTGCTTCTAATGGCTACATTTACTCTTCTCAAAGCAGAGCGATGGTAAGTGCATACTCCTTAACTATAGTCACTGAACTGCGAGATCCCCAAAGAGCTTAGTACTGTGGTGTTTGGGGTTCCTCAAAAGTCCAGACCTGTAGCAAGATTTATATTAAAAATATGTTTCACAAGCCTATATTTCAGTAGGAGATTGGAGAACATGCTGTCAACATTTTCTCTTGGTCTCTATTTCCTAGATTAACCTGAACATAAGCCCTTTACATCTCCCCCTTTTACAAGGAGAAATTCTTCTCGCATTGCAGCTTATGTTCAACTGCCACTAAAACAGCATTCAGGGGTCATCAGCCACAGAGCCTATAGTAACTGTGCTCCTCAGCTATCATTTGATGTTGTGCATGTATTTTTATACATCTATCTATCTGTGCCTCGAGATCAGCTCATCTTCCCAGCCCAGATTTGAATAATCAAGACAGTCAGATTCTCTGCTTTCTGAACAAAATTTCAGCTAGCAATGACCAGTGCCTTCAAGGCAGTCTTCTTAAATCCAGTAGAGTGAGATACAGATCTTTTTCAGAGCTTGCAATGATTTTAGACACATAAGTAAATATATAAGTATTTTTTAACTCCCTTAACTCCACTTTGATTCAAACCGTTTGACTGAAGAATTCTGGCATTCACCAACTCTTGAAAATCTTGCAGTCCTGTCAATTAAGTAAGGGCCGTTGTAAATAATGACCATTTCTGGAAGCCCATATCTGCCAAATAAAGGTTTACTATTTCCTACAAGATACGTTAATAGAAAAGTTTCTAATAACGCAGTCTCAGAGTACCCTGGATAATCCAATACGTCCACCATATCTGACCCATCATCATTGTTTTTTCTCTCTAAGGTAGAAATTATTGACACATTTCCCACATACCCATTTATCCATCTTCTTCATCTCTGTGTTCATTTGTGACCACTGCAACACATTTTTCAAGATCTCACAGATTCTGTACAATACCTCGGGGCTGTAATATTTTTGGCACTACTAATTTTTGCATCTGTACACTACACTATCAAATACAGAAAGCTCTGATTTGAATTGATATGTAATTCCCAAGACTTCTTTCAGTGACAGTGTTAATAGCTTTCTGCAATGTCTTTTTTTTTTTTTTTTTGCCATGGCTTCCAGAAATTTATTCCCTACTGTGTAAGAGACAAGAGAAATCTCTTTCAACAGATTTGCATTCGTTATGCTGTTCTCTACACAGCCTTCAAGAACAGGCTCCTCAAACACTCTCAGGACCGTGCCTGCTCTCAGCTCTTGTTTTCCTGGTTTGCACAAACTGCATAGATAGATGCGGGCAGAAAATGAAAGGTAAACACCCTTCTGCTTTCTGGCAGGTGAATGAGCTTTTTGCTTTGGGAACAATGAATTTGGGGTCTGTTTTGTTGTTGGGATCCATCTTCACTACCTGAATATTTTCTTTTAACATCTTTTGCAGCAGAGAAAACCTCTATGCATTAAGATGATGTTTCCAGAATTTTTTGGAAAACCAATGCCACCAGTCTGCAGAGTGCACAAGAGTTTTGTCACACAGTCCTGAGTTATTTACGGAGGGGTTTAATGTCCAGGTAGTTCATCGTTGGGTGACACAGCTTGACAAAGCTCAGGTGCTTGCTTTCTTCTCTCTTTGACTTCCAAAACTCCCTGTCCAGGTTGGCAGTCCTTTTTCATAGAATCATAGAATCAGAATCATAGAATCATAGAAAAGTTTGGGTTGGAAGGGACCTTTAAATGTCATCTAGTCCAACCCCTCTGCAATGAGCAGGGACATCTTCAACTAGATCAGGTTGCTTAGACCCCTGTCCAACCTGACCTTGAATGTTTTCAGGGATGGGGCATCTACCACCTCTCTGGGCAACCTGGTCCAGTGTTTCAACACCACCTTTGTAAAAAATTTCTTCCTTATGTGTGGTCTAAATCTACCCTCTTTCAGTTTAAAAATATTACCTCTTGTACTATCACAACAGGCCTTACTAAAAAGTCTGCCCCCATCTTTTTTATAAGCCCCCTTTAAGTACTGAAAGACCACAATAAGGTCTCCCTGAGCCTTCTCTTCTCCAGGCTGAACAATCCCAACTCTCTCAGCCTGTCCTCATAGGAGAAGTGCTCCATCCCTCTGATCATTTTTGTGGCCCTCCTCTGGACCCGCTGCAACAGGTCCATGTCCTTCTTGTGTTGAGGGCCCCACAGCTGGACGCAGCACTTCAGGCGTGGTCTCACGAGAGCAGAGTAGAGGGGTATAATCACCTCCCTTGACCTGCTGGCCACGCTTCCTTTGATACAGCTCAGGATATGGTTGGCCTTCTGGGCTGCAGGCACACATTGCTGGCTCATGTCCATCTTTTCATCCACCAGTCTCCCCAAGTCCTTCTCAACAGGGCTGCTCTCAATCCCTTCATCCCCCAGCCTGTTTTGATACCAAGGGTTGCCCCCAGCTCAGGTGCAGGACCCTGTACTTGGCCTTGTTGAACCTCATGAGGTTCACACGGGCCCAGTACTCAAGCTTGTCCAGGTCCCTCTGGATGGCATCCTGTCTCTCAAGTGTTTCAACTACACCACTCAGCTTGGTGTTGTCTGAAAACTTGCTGCAGGTGCACTCCATCCCACTGCCTGTGTCCCACCTATGTCCCATCCCACTTTCTTTGATCTTCATTTTTTGGCTCACATACCTGTAGAAGCCCTTCTTATTACTCTTCGCATCCCTTGCCAAGTTCAGCTCCAGCTGCGCCTTGGCCTTCCTGACCCCATGCCTACAAAACTGGGCAGCGTCCCGATGCTCTTCCCAGGACACCTGTCCCTGCTTACACTGCCTGTGCATCTCCTTCTTGCCCTTTAGTTTGACCAGCAGGTCTCAACTCAGCCACGCCAGTTTCTTGCCTTCCTTGCCTGATTTCTTACACCAGGGGATCAAGAGCTCTTGCGCTCTACGGAAAGTGTCCTTAAAGATCTGCCAGCTCTGTTCTGCTCCTTTGTCCCTGAGGGCAGTTTCCCAGAGGGTCCTATTGACTAACTCCTTGAACAGCTGGAAGTTTGCTTTCCTAAAATTCAGGGTCCTGACTTTACTCTGCCTGACCCATATTCCCCCGGACTGCGAACTCCACCAGGCTGCAGATCACTGCAGCCCAGGCTGCCTCCAATCTTGATGTCACCGATTAGTTCACTTGTGTTGGTGGCCATCAGGTCCAATATTGCATCCCTTCTGGTAGGGCTGCCTATTACCTGGCTTAGGAAGTTATCCTCGACACACTCCAGGAGTCTCCTGGATTGCCTAGAGCTCGCTGTGCTACTTTTCCAGCAGGTGTTGGGGTGGTTCAAGTCGCCCAGCAGAACAAGAGCCTGCAAGCATGATGCCTCCTGAGCTGGAGTAGGAGGGCTCTGTCAATAGGCTCCCCTTGATCGGGTGGCCTGTAGCAGCCACCAACCACAAGGTTCTCTTTGTTGCCTCCGTCTCTAATTCTTACCCATAAGCTTTCAACCTGCTCGTGGCTGTTCTTCAGAGACAGGTCTTCACACGCTGTTTCTTGATGTAGAGGGCAACGTCTGTGCTCCTTCTTCCTCACCTGTCCCTTCTGAACAGCCTGTAGCCATTGACAGCCACACTCCAGTCATGGGATTTGTCCCACCAGGTTTCAGTAATGTCCACTATGTTGTAGCTTTCTAGCACCATGGTGGCTTCCAGCTCCTCCTGTTTGTTGCCCATGCTGTGTGCACTGGTGTAGAGGCACTTCAGTTGGGCTGTCAGTCGTGTTACCTTGTTAGAGGCACACTCCTCAACTCCTTTGAGGTATTTCACTCGTGTTTCTCTCTTGGCTCCTCTTACCTCAGGAGCCCCTGGCTCATCTCTGTAACACTTCAAGTGTGCTTCATTGTAGCTAGCGTGTCTCAGAGCAACAGGCTGTGGGTCCTCGCTAGCACCCCATCCCTCTAACCTTGGCGTGTCATCCCACAGCGTGCCACAGGCAAGCCTGATACTATCCCCCTCCCACTTCAAGCCTAGTTTAAAGCTCTGTCAATGAGCCCCACGAGCTTGCGAGCAAAGACCCTCTTCCTCTTTTCAGAAAGGTGACTCCCATCTGATGCTAGCAAACCTGGTGCCGTGTAGGCCATCCCATTATTGAAAAACCCAAAATTGTGTCGGTGACACCAGGCACAGAACCACGTATTAATAGACTGGACCCCTCTGTTTCTTCCAATGTTGCTGCCCGCAACTGGAAGGAGAGAGGAAAAAATAATCAGTGCTCCAGATTCCCTTACCAACCATCCCAAGGCCCTTCATTTTGAGTCCTTCTGCATAACATCCCAGAAAGAAGAATTGTCATCTCATTTTATTTCAGGAACCAAACTCTGAAAATCTTTCTTAACTGTCAAAGCAGCATTTCTGTAATCACCTGGCTTTGGCCAGAGTCTCTGTGTGTATGTCGATTCACTTGCACTTTCTCCCACATATCTCACGTTTCTGATTTTAAATTAGATTTCTCTTGCCATGTCCCATTTCCTGACCCATTTCTGCAGCCTTTTGTTGTCTTCCCCTTTTACTATCCCTGCCCCCCAAGTCTTTCAGGATATCATCTATGTGTATTGCAATGCCCTCATTTCCTTCAAATAATTCTTGCACTTTCCTGTCAAAAGTCTCAGGAGCAAGTTAAAACCCAGAGGGAAATTTGTACAAGCAACATCTTCCATCAGGGGCACTGAAAATGCAGACTCTCAGAAGTCTTCTTGGTTAGGGCTATTTGCAAGGACCCAAGAGGGCAGCTAACAGCATAAAAGAAAACACATCTCTAGCCATTGTCTTGAAAACGTCTCCCTTGGCAGGCAAAGGAAAATATTTTCTCTGAATATTCCTATTGAGTTATTTAGGATCTAATCTCAGTCCGAGGGACTTGTCCTTCTTTCCTGCTGTTCCCGGGGGCAGGCACATTGCAGTGGCTTCTATTTTTAAAAATTATTTTCAGTGTTAGTAGATAGTCCAAACCCTTCCCTTAATTTCGGTCTTATGAACAGAGGAGCGTTTCTGGAGGCTGAAGCACTGAGCGCTTAAGTTCTGACAGCACAGATTTCTAAGCTTGATTCACCAATGCCATTAAAGACATCTTAATACTCTTTTCTTTTTCTTTTTTTCTTTCTTTTTTTTTTTTTAAACTAGATTGTCTCTTTTAATGACCTTACTTATAATTCAGAACTTCATCTACCTTATGACTGTGATCCACCCGCTCTGCTGATGAATTTTATTTTTCAGCTTTTTAAAGTTTTAGCTTAACTTGATCCCCCTTCATGCCAGCACTCGTCTTTCCTGGTATACGCTTGTTTGCAGTGTATCACTTTCCTGCTCCTGATACCATCCGGTGTTTTGGATTTTTTAAAGATGTAAACCTGAAAATGGTAAACCTGGGGAAAAAAATGAAAATAGTAAAAAAGCTTTCCTTCTGTCTTGGTCTCTGACTACAGTAGGTTCCTATGGAAGAACTGTTAACTGGGAAGCAGTTGATGGAGCAAGGGTGAGGGTGCGGAGGGGGATGTTTGGGCTGGTGATCCATTGATGGACAGGTACATACACATAAATCAGGAACAGAATTTTGTCTGGCATGAATGTCATGGGCTTCTCCTTTTCTGAGAAAATGAAGTGTAGGACCCTGAACTTCTGCTGTTGTGCAAGCCAGGAGACGTGGTGGGTGATGAGATGGGCAGCAGTTCTCAGGGGATAAAGCACTTTGAGGATCCTCTCAGGCAATACCATCAGAATGACATCCAGGCTGCTTCCTGTCATGTCCCACCACACTCTCCATAGAATAAGAGTTTGTCCCTTCAAATACTGTTTTAAAATTCAGCCCCCCTCCCTCCTCCCCACCGTGTCATACAACTGCTTACACAGAAATATGTTCTCTTATGGGTTGCAGGTACCTGTCAGAGAGTCTATGTGTATCAACTACAAGAAATGGCAGAAAAGGAACATGTTTATCTTACCAATTGTCATCAAGAATGAGATCCCAAAGGGGTGGACAAAGACAAAGAAATGCCCTTTTTAAAGAAGCAGACGAAGGAACCAGGTGAATTATAGACCAATCAGGATAAGACTGGCCAGAAAAGCAAGGGGGTGACATGGTATGATTTTACTTTTGCAAGCTATTTGGCACAGGTCCATATGATGCACCCATAAGAATGGCCCGTGAGCAATTATGGTAAAGTGGGTGCTCATGAATACTGTGCCCCAAGAAGAGTAGCAATGGCACATTTTCTGACTACGAAGGTCTCCAAAGGTCTGTCCTGAGTCTGGTACTGTTCAATATTCTCATAATGACTCGGATGATGGAATAGAGAATAGATTTATGTAATTTGTGGCTGACAAGATGAGGAGGGGGTCACATACAATGTGCAGGACAAGACTGGAATTCAAAACTATCTTGATCTGTTAAAGGCAGTGTCTGAAATCAGGAGGATGACACCGAACAGAAGCAAAAGCGTCTCTGGGAGATGCAAGCGTGAGAGGACAGGAGGGAGAAGTAAACCTAGGAAATCAGTGGATTGCCAGCAGTATGGGAGGCATGACCATGGGGTGGGAGGTGGTCACAGGCTGAACAAGAAAAAGCAACAGCATGCAAACAGAAAACACAAGGTTTGGGACACAAGAGGTGCGCATTTATCACAGGGAGCATTTATCCTGCAACTTTTCAACTCCAGTGAGGCTTTAACTGGAGTTTGGGTCCACCCTTTTGATGGGACAACATGTGCTAATGAAAATGACAAGATCCCAGAGGAATTCGATTAAAATTATAAGCAGTTTTGCAGGGCAAGGAAAATCTGAAAGAACTGGCTTTGTTTAGTTTTGGAAGAAGGCTGTGAAGAAATAAAATCAGAGAACTCAAATATGTAAACAAGACAGTACAGAAGCGGACAGTGAAAGATAGCCCTCCTCTGTCGTGGGACGTAAGATGAGAAGTAATTTTAAGTAAATGTGCAGCAAGGGAGATTTAGTTAGATATTAAGAAAAATGTTATATGGGAAGTTAAAGAGTGGAACAGATTACAGAGGGTCTTTTTAATCCCCAGCAGTGGAATCATTTACGGAAGCATCTGTCAGAAACGACTCTTGCATCCTCCCTTCTCTGCTGGAGCAGCAGGCTGTATACGTGCAGGTCCTTCCCGCTCTCCATCCCTATGACACTGTCCAGTTGCGATTATTGAAGACCTTGTGTCTGGTGTGGACTTGTAAAGTGAGAACAACTGCTTCAAAATCAAAGAAAACACACTGCAGTCCGACACAAATGAACAGGAAATAAAGTCCAAGTGAAGTCTCACTCTCCCAGAACAAGGTGCCTCCCCCTTCTCGTGGTTAAATTGGTGTTAATCAGCAGTGACTTCATTGAAGTATTCAGGATGAAGGCGTGTAAAACCAAAGCTGAGAAGAAGGAGACCTGGTAAGACTGTTGTGGAAAAGAAGAAGCAGCATTTCCTTCTCCGAGGATAATTATGCAGGCTGGTGGATAGTGACTCCTTTGGGAAGTGGAGGAAATGGTTTTGGAAGCCCTCCCATCAGAGAAGAGCTGTAACCACCACACTAACCCATGAAAGACAAGCTGTTGGAGACTGACTGCAGGGTTGGGCAAGCTGACCAAGCCCTAGAGAACACACAGGTCGCAGGACAGATGGTAGGATGTTTTCCCATTTGTATTTAACTTTCAGATCCATGAGTGCCTCTTCCTTGTTCAGCAAATAGATCTGACCAACACTCCACATGTATCAGCTGCCCATCTGTGTAATGAAGTGAGTAGCTCTTCCTTGCTCCACCAGGCTCTAACGCAGCTACTGAAGCTCTGTAGCTATCCATTGGCTTCCACCAAATGCTGACACTCTGATACCAAAGTAGCAGAAAGGTGGCAGTTGTTTTAAAGCACATTTCGGCACCCACTGGAAGTCTGTGTCCTTCTTTGCCATCCTTGCCAGAAAGCTGAGGGAAATGCTGATCAAGGACAAACTGAGCCCATTTGTTCACTCCATACCCACCTTCACCTCAACACCATCTCTGCAGGCTTGATGTTAATGCAGAGCACGTAGTATCCCCTTGTCTACTCCTGCCAACAGCAAAATAAGCGCAATGCCTTCAAAGACAGAGAGAACATGAAGTTCAGCAAGCTCTCTGAGGGAGCCGTGATGCCCACTGCATCAAACAGTCCTAAGAGCATGTCAACATTGTTGGTTCAGCAGGGGCCAGGTCTCATTTTCAGGTTACCGTTCTCACTGTAGAGAAGCAAGGAGAAAATTACATTTTCTTCGTTTGATCTCTGGCACTTTCTGGATGAGGAAAGTCCACGGGTGTTGAGTTTGAACTACTGCCAGACTCACAATTGTTATCAAAAATGGACAGCATTTGGATCATGCCTTCAGTGGTTTCAACACACTCTTATCTATCCTATACATCATTACATATAACTGAGGACTGAAAAGCCTTCCAGCTCTGCCTGCAAAACACGAGCATCCAAGATGGGCCAAGACAATTGCGGAGACCTTGAGCATTTATTGGTAAGGAGAGAATCTCACCCATTTTTAAAGGGTCATTTATCAATGAACTCTCTTCTTAATGTAGCTCTTTAAAACATTTAAATGACAATGCATTCTGTACTGCACTGTTATGACAGAGAACCCAGCCATATGTCAAGCAGGAACTGTGACCCCTTTTTCTGTGATTAAGTTCATTTTTGTCCTATCCACTTTTTTTTGGTACATGATTAACTGGTGAATAAAAAGGCTCTTTTTTATTTTTCTTTGCAAGGACTGAAGCAGTTTTAATCATATATAATTCAACACTTGCTATGCGATTTGCATTCCCTGCTTTAAGATGAATTTGGCACTAAACAAGCTCTCTATTATACTCCCCCGCCTCTGTTTTCTCTGGAAGTCACAAAATTCATTCAAACAACAGCTAACCCCCCCTGAAGTTTTATGAAGATGAATGATGATTAAAATCAAAGAACAGAGATCCTTCTCCTGACTTTACAAAACCACAGGGTTCCAATATATGTTCTCCGGTGGCACTTTTCCAGGCAACCTTGGGTTCAAAGACAAAACTGTGTACATGTCTGTACCAGCCCAGGTCATTGTGTCTATCTATCATCCCTTCTTCTCATGCCAACCTTTTTTTTTTTTGCGTCTGACACTAGATATTAAATATGAAGGCTGGAGTTTGCAAGCCCAAAGCATAAGTGAGGACGAATAAGGCAGAAACTGAGATTAGAGGAGGAAGCCAAGTTGGAAAAACTGGAGAAGATTCTTGCTGAAGATGAGAGGAAGAGAAAAGGCAGTGAGAAATGGGCACTGATGCAAGACAGCTGGAATTTAGTTATGCAGCTATATATACGTATACAGTCACATAGTAACTCCAGTCTATGCATTAATACAACTTTACACACAGGGTTGCTTCTTATTATGTGTATCTACATCACCCGGAACATCAGGGGCTGACTGCAAGTTAGACCAAGAGGTGCTATTTTAATCATCAAATTCAGGTTAAAAATCTATGTTTGGAAGCAGCGCAAGCATCATATTTGTACCTCGTGTAATATTTAGAGTGCTGCACAGAGAAGTAAGAAGCAGCATTGCAAGATCTAAGCAGCTTTGGCAAGTCTTTTCAAATACATCTCATAAAAAGGAGGGTGAAAGAGATATTTCATCCATTTAACTGTTAGTAATAAAAGGCATAAAACCAATGTGGAGGCCACAAAACAGGGAAACACAGAAACAATATGAGAAAGAGAAAAAAAAAACTGACCACGTCTTGGGGTTGTTCCAAAACCAAGATGACAGATTGGCTTCCCCTACAGATACTGAGTTGAGGCACTGGGAGGGATGCAGGCAGAAATGGGCAGATAATGAACCACGGAGGGAGTGTGTTAAAAAAATAAAATAGAAAATATAGAATAAAAGGCAAATATTTAATTATTTGTCATTTGTACAGCGGAAGAAAGATGGGAATTCTCTGGCATTCATTTAGTTGCTCCCATTTGAGCTAGGTATCTACCTTTCTATATTACTAGAGGAGCTGATTGCCCACATGTGGATACTTAGTGCCATTCGAGATGCTCTAGGGTGTTTGAGACACGAATGGGACTGCAGATGTGACACAGTCCCATGGGAAGTCCGTACATTTCTGGAACAGCAACTGGAAACCAAGCAGAGAGTTAGGCAGGGCAACCAACTCAGCTGTAGGTATAGGAAATTAGAGGGTTATGACCCCTGGAGCTTAATCCTGGTCACATAGGAACATGATGTTAGCTGGAGGTGCACTGAAACAAAGAGAGATGGCAATAAAAATCTAAGTCCCAGGTGTCAAATGTGGCCAAAGCAGGGATCATTAACTTCATTGTCTGGGGAAGTAGCAAGCTGATTAAAGAGAAGACCTCTGGCTTGTGTCAGGAATTAAATAAAGCATCTGGAGCCAGCCCACTAGAATCAGAGCCTGGTTAAGGTGGGATGGGCTTTCATAGTGTAACACAGCAGCAAAGTGCCAGCAGTGTCATCTGCTATAAACACTGCATCCCCTGGAAAGCAACATTTCTGAAACACCGAGAAAGAAAACAGCATCCTAAAATCACGACGTCTTCACCTGAGTTAGACCTGCATTTATGGCAATTATGTGTTCCTTCCATCCTAAAGATCCCAGGGGATGGAAGGAAATTAAATAATAATAAGTTATTAAGAAAGGTTTGAACCTTCATGCTGAACTTTCTCCCTGTATTCTCCCTGTTTTTGTCCTGGAAATGTGTTTTCAGTCTCAGCTCAAATAACTAAAGAATTTTGCTGTAAGAAATGATCTTGTAGTCCAAGACAACTTGATCCATACAAAAGTCTCGTAACTTTCTCGAAGGCTTCTCTTACCCTTGTAAAGCAAGAGTCCACCCAGGAACAGGAGTAGAATCCTAAAGTTTTAATTACTGGCTGCAGTATATATGCAATTATTTATTATCACTTTCAATGATTATTCATAGATTTCATATTGGGGGAGCGGGGGAGGGAGGAAGGTCACCAGGTTACAAATAAGCCTGAAATTCAGAATTGCTTGCCGGGGAAAGATGATTATGATGGATAATACAAGAGAAGTGCATAAGGGAAATTGATTATGAAGGTTTACCAGGAACACGCAGACTATTAAAAACTCTATTGCACATCAGTGAATTTCAGACCCTTAGATTGACAAGATCTTTAAAGGGAAATCACATTTTCTATCATCTAATCAATGTAGGTAGCAGTGTGTTTGGTCTGTCTTCCCTGCTCTCTGTTGACTTCGATTAGCTGGTTTAAAAAAGTTTAATGTTTAATCTGATATTAAGTGTCATGAAGTTTGAACAAATCAGAGGCAGCTGAAAAAGCCAGAAGCAATAAAGTTCAACTTTCCAACTAACCGCCTGTATAAAGTCCGGCTACTCAGAGCTCTCCTTGAATGGCATTTGTTATTTCAATAACCCAATTTTTTTCTCTCACATGGCACCTTGAGGCTGCTCTCAGCCCCATACTGCTCTGCTGAAGACAACACAAAACTGTGCCAGCATCTGACTGTGAGGACCCCCTTCCTCCATCGCATGATGAAAAGTAATTCAGAGCTGTTTGGGACCTGGCCAGAGAAAATACTACCAGTGAGGTACTGCTCCTCTGCTCCCTTTCACCTTATAGAGTCATACTTCTGTTTGCAAGTGCTATTGCAGTCAGTGGCCGGCGTTCCTGGCTCTGTGCAGGGATAAACAATAAGGCAAAGGGCTTCAGTGGCTGCTTTTCTTCTTCAAAGTGTTTTTTCAGCTGTGGATGAACTCGAGGTTGCCAGTGCCTGAGGAAGAATTAAGCTCCCATAGTGTTTCCCCACGGTGTCCTGCTCAACAGCAAAAAGGTCCTGATGCAGAAGAAGATTGTGAATGACCAAACAAGGTAGTGACCGCAGTCCCCTTGGGAAAGGAAGATTGCTACACCCATTTAAAATCCCAGAAACCCCGAGGGAGAGATGACAGCCAGGAGGGAATGGGCATGAGCCTGTCTCCAAACCAGACTCACACATGAAGACCTGGTGCAATCCCAGAGGAGGATCCTGCTGGAAATAAAGAAAGTAGGCATGTTTAGGATTGCAGTGTGAGTGAAAGTTCCCTTCCTTGTGTGGTCTCATATTGAGTTGTCAGCAGCTGTTATGGAGCAAATGAGGCCAAGGAGAGGCAGCAAGTTAGGGGAGGCGTTGGGATTGTAGGAATGAAGGGCCTGTGTTGGACGAGCAGAGGCTGGATGTGGTCGTGGATCAAAACAGAGCTAATATATATAGTCTAGAAGTGGGTCAGTGTAAGGTTATTTGGAGTAAAAAACACCCATGGGTAGGAGAGGGGAAAGGTCTGAAGCGCTTGGCTGCTCCCCTATCAGGACCTGCATTAGAGCCAAGATGCATGAGCATCGCCGTTCTGCTGTGGTCAGCAAGCAGTTGATTAAATCTCTCAGTGCTGTCTGCATGAATGAGTCAGGGGCCCTTCATAAAGCAAAAGGACCATATGATTCATAAGTTCAGAGGCCAAGAGGTCAGAGCTGACCTACTCCCTTACACAGGCCAAAGGATTGCATCCACTTACACTGGTAATGGCCCCTATAATTTGTCTTTGGCTCAAGTGTGTTTTCCAGAGAAGAGCCCACCATTGATTAGAAGACCTCAAGAGACAAAGAAGTCTGTTATCATCCTGGGTAGTCTGTTCCAATGGTTAATCATCCTTCTTGCCAAAATGTACTGCTTTTGGCTCCTTTGGTTCTAACTTCTTCCCCCACCTCTTGTTACTGCTTTCCCTGTGATTTTTTTTTTCCCCTCCTACTGAAAACACTTTGATAACAGAATCACTGCACCACTCATCTCCCTTCTGAAACAACTTCATTCTTTAAAATCTCTGCCCCTGGAAGGTCTTTGCAGAATTACAAATTATTTCTGCAGCACATTTCTTCTCCACTGATGAAATGGTCCAAAATCCCATGCACAGGGAGGGGGCCTGACCCCATTTTTTTGGAATCCACCCCAGCTGTGCTGGTCTGGTTCAGTGTGGAGTTTTCATTTTGTGTCCATGAAGGGTTTGAGACCTGCATACAACATCTTCTCAGCAAATCATCAGGACTGCCTGTCCACCATGGCCCCTAATTCCTTCTCTCTCTGCCAAAACATCATCATTCTGTGACAAGGAATTGTGGTTTTCCTCCCATCCTGGAAACTTGGACTCTGCATTCAGATAAGGAAAAAGCTTATTTCATCTGCCTCGATTATGTACCAACGGTGAGGATTTGTGTCTTCAGTTACTCGATACCTCCACACTACAGATTGTTATCTTGTCCAAGAACAGTATCAATATTTTTAAGCATGCAATTAAAGACCATATCAGAATGGATATGCACCAGGGGAAAGGAATTAAATTGCACAGACAGCCTTGGATCTGTCATCGCCTGTCTTTTGACTGCTTGGCTTTTCTACCTTAACTTTCTCTAATAAGGTCAGACCATTCTCCCTCTCCTCCCCCACAAGATTTTAGCAGGTGTAATGTACCTGTGCTGACCTCCCACTGTCCTCATTATCTCCAAAATAAACACTTCACAGCTTTGCAAATTACCCTAGAGAGGGGCGCAGGCATCTCATCTGCAGGCATTGCTGAACCTCCTCTCTCCCCAAATCCTCCACATCTAAAGAGCACACATGGGATCAGTAGTGATTACCATGTTTTATGCTTTATGCCTCATGAGAGGACATGTAGCTTCTTTTGGAGAGGTGGCATGTATGCCTGGTGAGATGGTGTGGTCTGCATGCAACACATAAGCCTCATATGAGGGCTTCTGGTCTAGTTCCTAGCAATGACACTGGAATTCCCTCAACTGTTCCATGCTTTGGTTTCCCCAGGTGGATTCGGAGATGTTGACTTTTGCACAGGGGGCTTTGAGAACCCAGGTTTACTGCCAGGTAAGTGATAGCCATGGGGTGTTTATTTCTAGTGGTTTTGGAGTGAACCTGGAGCACTCCAGAGCTAGGTACAGCCACAGTACAGAGGTGTCTATGCATGGCTGGTTTACCTGGCCAAGGTGATTTGCTCATACAGCCTGACTGTGCACAGGAACACATCCCAAAGGGCAGCACCATTGGTGGCATTGTACCCACCACCACTGGGTCACAGAGAACCTCCAGTGTTGATGAAGGAGCCAATTCAGAAGTGTCTGATTAAATGAGGATAAAGGTCCTAAATCCTTGAGAGGGTTTTGATCATTTCGGCCTGGTTTAGACTGTTTACTGGAGCTGGATCCACTTTCTTTCAAGGTGCCTTTGACTCACTAGTGACCACAGCCATCCCCTCTGAAGTGCTCATTTCATACTTTACCCGGTTCCAGTTTTCTTGCAACTCTTGTGGGACAGACTTAATGGGAACAGATTTGAGGTGACTTGAACTTCTCTCTGGCCTATGAAGCTCACCTGGGCTCAGCAAGCATTGTGCCCTAAAGCCTCCTATATCTCCTACAAGTCTAGGCTGATGGTTGAGGGCCAGGTATTGAACTAGATTATCCTTTTGCTAGTGATGCAGGTTGCAAACTTAGTTGTCTACCGGCTCCAAGTTGTGAGCCACTGTTCCTCTCCATACACTTCCGCTTCAGACAGTTCCTCAGGTTGCTTTTGCAAGCTGGGAATTTTGTATTACACTTGTGCTGCATATTCCCAGCTCGCTGCAATGCCATTCTCTATGGAGAAATCCCCAATTTCATGAAATCAGAAGCTGGAACAACTGAGTGAAGACACGGCTGACTCAGATGACTGTACCGAAGCTATGCCGATTTACACCAGCCTGGGGGAAAGCCACAATAATTTTCCTCTTCTTTGACTGAGTAGCCACAGTGACAAGAGACTTGAATAGATGACAAAATGAAACAGATCATGAATCTAGAACATGCAGCTGGAATTTCCCCAGCGGACTCACAATGTGAAACATCCAAAAAAAGGCCTGTGAAATACGAATTAGTGTAAGGACAAGGTTTTAATCACAGTTACACAAGTTTATAGCCACAGTAACTCCACAGAGTTCAGTCTAGTGACTCAGGATTTTTGCTAATATCACAGATGCTTCTAGAGCACAAGGAACAGACCTTGGTCTTATTTTTGATGGTGTCAGTTCTGCAGTGAAGTCAGTGGCATATAAAAGTATGAGATTAAAGGTAAATTTCATGGGCTGAATGAGATTAAAGGTAAGTTTCATGGGCTGGATGATTTGCTTGTGTGACTGGTCACCTCTGCTTCCTCTTCTGGATACACAAATATCTATACAGGGGAGGCTTTCACCCTGCCAGTGGTCAGCAAGGTTCTTGCAAAGTATCTGCTTTGAATATTCAGTGTTGTCCTCTTTTTGGTGCAAATCAGGAGTAAAAGGTATGAAAATGAAAATCAGGACACTTGGTTTTCATCTGCCACTTGTTTATGTATGGCTGTATCCAATTGAGCACCATGAACCAACCTCCTGCTGAACACTATAGGTATTTGGCTGCTCTGAGAGCAGAGGGAAGCCCTCCAAGCATCATTCAGCAGCAGAAAATCATGTGATGAATGTGTCTGTCACATCCCTTGTCTTGTGGCACAATTTCCAGAACCAGCACGTGTGCAAGTTACATGGGACTCGCACACTGCAGGCCAAACTCTTCCCTGGTGTCACCACAGTAAGGCCACTGGGTTGCACATGGAATCATGAATTATGGCTTGGTAGCAGAGGAAGCAGCATCTTGAGCTTGATCTGCCCTGCTCATCTCTGGGTGATAATGTGGGGACATCCCATGTCGATTTTGCCTCTTGCTGGTGTCCTAGTGAAACACAGACGTGCACATATACCAGGAGTGACTTCGTACTGTGGTCGCTCACACCCATGACTAATCCCAGCAGCCGCCACCCAAGGCAGCCCCAGTGAAGGTAGCCCCTCAAAAGCCTCTACAGTGCTGACTAACTCATACTTCATCAAGAAAGGAGAGAAGAGTCACAGAAATGACCAGTCCTGGCCTGCACGCTCCCTGGGTCCTTCCAAGCTGTGCGTCCAGGTTTCCTTCCTGTGGAGACCGAAGCGTAGGCCAAAGTAGAGCCTGGTGTGTACTGAGCCCTTCATGCAGTGTTGGGTCCACCCCAGGGGACACAAGAATGAGGGATTTCTCCTGATTCTGCAAGCTGGAAGGCATGCTCCTAAAATTGTTAAACATTTCTGGAAGTGAGGTTCTCACATGGCATAAATGCTTCTGAATACAGAGATCATTATGTGAAAAACACAGTGGTGCTTAGGTCTAGAAGAACAATAGATCAAGTGGGAAATCAATGTCACTTTTAGTAAATTAAGGAAAATACTGTATTGACATTGTATGGGCATGGCTGAGTAAAGGTACTGTCTCTTGGCTACCCATGGAGAGGAGAAGAGACGCCCTATTATCAGGAGAAAGCTTGTTGTTTGTGCCATGGAGAGAGAGGTGTTTGGGGGATTTAGTCCCCGGTGTAGCTGTGGAGTCACTCTACAAAGCAGAACTAGCTAGTCACCACATTTAGACCAAAAGGAGGGGTTTTCATTAAATTATCTAACCAATCCTTCCCTCCCCCAAAATGAAACAGACCCTTCCCTACATTTCACTTTGGGCAAGGCCTGTTTTGAGGGGAAAAAGTTGTCCCAAATGGCAATTTTTTAAAGAAAAACTGTTATCACTAATAACAAGTTAATCCACACATTAATCAGCAGCTCTGAGCACTGAATTCATTCCTAAGCATGGATTGGGATAGTCAAGGGTCAAAAAAAGGCATCTTTTAATGGAGGTACTCTGTAGATAACAGGACTCATTCAAGTGTTACTTTGAGGAAAGCTGGAGATAGTGGGATGCCAAGAGAAACAGCCATCTGTAGCATTCCTGGAGAGGGAGGGCTGCCTGTCGCGTAAAAGGTGTCCCCTTTTGCCCGCCCAGGCTCATTGCACAAACTCAAACCCAAGGGCAGCACAGGGATTTTGGCAGAGGGAGTCCCTGAGCTCGGGGAACGCAGAAGCAGCAGAGGGACAAATATCAACCTCAGGCCCCATGGCAGCCTTGTTATGGCACACGGTGGCTGGTGCTGCTTGTTTGCAACACAGCTTTTTGACTGCGTTCCTTTTCAAGTCTTGGGCAGAGGCATGTAGAAGTAAAACTGGTGCAAAAATAATCCCTCCAAAAAGTGCTGTGGGATCAAGGTTTTGTTTTCGTTTGTTTTTTTTTACACACCCAAAGCTCTGGTTCTTGCACAGAGCAAATGAAGATGCATGGACAAACAGAAGATGACAGATATCTTTGCCTTTAAATCAAAAACCTGAATGTCCCTACACTAAGACAAATGTGGCCTCTGAACAGTGGCCATGGTAAGTCCTGCAATCTGGCTCACTTCTGCTCTGAGTTTCACAGCTGGAATTCATCCCCCAGCATGCACTACAAATGCAGGATCCAAATCACCTCCTTTTCAGCCAAAAACATTTTCTCTTTTGCCAAAAATTCATCAGGCTGCTGGGACTGTCTTCCTTACCTCTGGTTTTGTCAATATTTCCCACAGAGGGGAAACAAACTCCAAAGGTTTTACAACCTGCTCTGCTCGGTTAGAATGGCCGCCTGCTCAGTGGGTTTTGTTTTAAGGCTGCCCAGTGGCTGGCTTCTGGACTGCCCCATGAAAAACTCGTCTTGTTTTTGAAGTGAGTCACAAGCTGCTCAGGTGGCCTTTGGATGCAGCCTACAAAGGGCTCTTTCATCAGACCGACCACACAGGGCCACAGCCAAAAAGTTCTTTGGTCGTGCTTACGCAATCGTGCATATGCAATCATGCAAATACGTTATACAGCGTATGCAATACAATGTATACAATACCCATATGCAATACGATGCATGCAGTGCAGCACATGCAACATGGCATATGGAATACAGCCCTTGGTGTGCTTAGTGGCTGCAGTGTCTGATCACAGGCTCTACACAGATGTCATTTGTTTATTGAGTCCCCAGTACATTGGAAGAATATTTCTTTCAATCCTTTCTTATGCTGGCAAACTTGGTTTTGTGGTCACCGAGATCCAGATGGGGGCACTTTTTGGTTTTGCAAGGGCAAGAAAAGGTTGGAAAATTTACTGGAGTCTGAGCAGTTTTGAAACCTTGCACCTGGGCTTCTCTGAGACCTGAGTCAAAACCAAGGGGTTTGTCTTGCAACAGCACTCATCCCTGACAGATACGCATCTAACTTGCACTTTACACCTCTGTGATGTCTATGGCTCCAGTGTTCCTCTTTCTCAGTGCTCAGAAAGTGTTTCCTGACTCCTGATCTTGCCTCATGGTAAGCCCATGACTTCTTGCCCTTTATAAAAGGATGCAAGGGATGGATTGTCTCCTCTGCTGCTCAAGGCTGTATCCTCCTGCACCTCTTCTCCAGACTAAATGAGTCCCAATTCACCAATATTTCCTCTTGGCCTTTGACTAGGGCTGGGGCTCAATGATAGCTGGGGATGTCCGAGTGTACTGAAAATGTGCATTTCTTCTTGCAGCCCCATATATTTGCAATTATTACCTCATTTTACTGGTGCCACTGAAAGCCATTTCCAATCACAAATCAGTACCAGAAGAAGGAAAACCTAGGAACTGTAACTTTGTTTTTTGGTGGGTCTATCCAGAACATGAAAAACAGATCTGATGCAAGGCAAGGTTTAGCATGGCATCAGAATAGCTACAGCTTCTCACTTTTCACCATCATTTTAGTTAGCCCAGGGCAGATCTAGGGCAGGGTCCATATCTAGACATATCATCCTGCAATCACTAGCAAAGAGTTGCTTGCCTTCAAAGGAAAATTCCCCTTTTCACAACAGATCCCCAATTCTCCTCTGCTCCCCAGCTAACCTGCAAAAAAAACAGGTACAGAGAGAGCACCTTACATAGAGAATTTGGTAAGGCAGAGCTTGCTGAAAGCAACTTTGTTCTCCCTTCCCCCCTTGGTCATGTACACTTAGTAAATGTGCTTTTAATCTCATTAATGTTGTTTGAAAGAAGCAGTGGTGGATGAATCATCTGATGCAAATGGAATAGTTTAGGGAATACATGCATTTTCATTAGCCTAACTTCTCCTCCAGCACTACGTATTAGCACGGAATTAACCCATTAATTCTATTGATTTCTATTAATATTGTGCATTCCATCAGTGCTCGAATCCCCGTGGACTCCCAAGTCCTTTCCAACCATCTATAAGAACTGGCTTGTTTAATCAACATTGCACAACTAATTGAGGCAACTGTTTGGGTCATGAAGTGAAAAAGAAAATTGTTTCTAATTGAGAGTACGGGAGGAATTTGGGGAGGCAGGATATAATTATTACTGCTGGAACAGGGCCAGGATGCCAGCAATCACACTCTGCTGATGTTACCGAAAGTGCCGTGGGAGTTGTTGTAAGCACAACTGATGAAGCCAAGAGCAGATCATTTCACCCGTTCTCCTGTCACAAAATCCAGCCAGCGCCGCACCGGTAGGAAACTTGTACCCTAAAATCCACTGGGATCTTCTCAAACATCTCCTGTCTGTATGTCACAGGCATTCATCAACCTCTATCACAGCAGTATCCTGTTACCTTATTGTACTCCCCGTATCTTTCTTCACAACACCCTCTTTGCCCTGTGCAGATCCGCTGTGCCATTTCTGGCCACACTCTTCCCATCATGGTGGCATTGATGGACTTTGTCTGGGAAGGAGTCACCAAAGGTAGCGGTCTGTCTACACAGCGGCAAGAGGAGGTGGTCAAAGTGCCATGTCCCCATGTAGGACAAGGAAAACTTCCCGTATCTCTGTTGCACCAAACATCTTCCTGCCAGTTTAGTGCAGTTACATGAAGTGTAACTTCATTTTAGGGGCATCACTCAGAGAAGCGCAGTAATCAAGGGACAGGGAGGATCTCCAGAGACTGTCAAAGTCAAAGCAGGGTCACAAAGATGGTCTTTCATGTTTCTAGCACAAAGCTGCTGGGTTTTCTTTACTGCTCAGGTAAGAAGGATGGCTCTGCCTCTTGTAGCCTTTTGCTTGGAGGAGAGGATAAACAAGGTCTTTGATGTAAAAGCCCAAATGAAAGCAAACACGACAAAGTTGCTCTTTAAACTTAGCTTATTCACCAACATGTAGTTCTGGCAGTCTCCTCCCTGGGCAATCAGTGTAGCGAGCTTGCCCTCCCGTTGACTATGCACACTGAGACCATATCCATGACATTTTTTACAGCACTCTTCCAGCAATACTTCATCTCAAATTGCCTTTGCAAAAGGGTCTCTTTATTCCGCTCATCATAAGCCCAACCTCATTTTCAGCAGCAAGCTGAATCCTCTCTCTTGCATCCTGGCCTAATTATTAAACAACCCTGTCGAAGTATTCAGTCGTTTGCTGATATTTTACTCACAATTAGAAGTATGACTGTGCTCCATTAGGCTTCTAATATCCTTTATGATCAGCCTGACATTTGGGGAGCTATTTTATTACAGCTAACACTCTGGGAAATGGGGCTGCCATAGTTAGCATCAGTAATAGTGTTATTGACCCCAATTTTATGAATGCAGGAGGATGCCTGAATTTTACACACTCAGGTATCCAGAGGGTTCTCACTGTCTCACACCAATGTCTGCTCTGGCAGCTAACATCCTTACCTTTCTGTGAAAGTGTGGGGGTTTTTTTCTCACTCCCCTAAAGCTCAGAGACACTTTTCTGATCAAGTGTTTGGCAACTAGTTAACACCCAAAAAAGACCATTGAGATAGTGAGGATTGAGGCTGAGTTTCTCATTGAAAAGCCTGCTGGCATGTTGATAAGCGTCAAACACAACTGGGAATCCTCAGGGTTGTTCTCACTTCTAAAAAAAGGTGGCACGGTCCTGGGCAAATTACTTGACTTCTCTGTTATTTCACTCTGGGTCTGATGGTGGTGGCATTGCCATTTTTGTAGCACAGGAGGTTGTTAAGACCCCCTCTGTGTCACCACCTCTCTATAAAGCATAGGGAGAGATGGTCCTTGCCACGGAGGTCTTCAAGAGCAAGGCAGAAAGCCCTGATCCTACCAAAATGATTTGAAAGCTGATATTAGGACATGGGTATTCTAAGCCACAGTTCACAGTCACAAACCACTCATATTCTTGCCATAGAGATTTGTCTAGTTCTACTGTTGCTTTTCTGGCAACTCATTAAATGGATCTCAGTCAACAGTAGGTGATCATGGGACTTTTCTGGTGCCCATCATGCAGGAGCGCAATACCAACAAGAATAAAGCTGGGGAAAGGGAAGAAGTAGTGAGCTACTGTACCAACGTCTGACTGCTGAGCACCATCAAACAAGTCCCCATCCCCACCTGCCTGACTAACACTTGGGTCCTTCTCTCTGACCACCAACAGGCACCTGGAGTAGTTCTTGGAAGTGGTTCTGGATGGGGCTACCCGGGCATAACCCAAACCACCATATTTCTGAGACTGCATCTGAGGTGAGTTACAAAAGGAGGGCCTGAACTTACCCCTGCTGGGTCTTTAAGCAGTGACTGGAAGAGCGGGCCCAGTGGCAAATCCAGCTGGAATTTGCAAAAAACCATGTCTGGCTGATGCTTTTCCCCTTTCTTCTTTAGTAGTCATGATGCACAGACTCTTGCAACTTCATATAACAAGGAAATATTCCCCTTTTCTCTCCCCTCTTTTCCCAGCACAACATGAGCACCCTGGGACAAACAGCACGCATTTTGGAACACAGGAAAACACCCAGTTCTCATCAAGCTGAGGTTATCACTGAAATTTTGCTCCTTTTCAGTGCTAAAAAGTGGAATTCCTTGTGTTGAGGGTAGTTATTGTACTCTAAAGCCTTTTTAAAATAATGAAAAGGAGGAGCCATTCATCCGTCCAACACTGTGGGCTTTTTAATGCAGAGACAGGGCAGGCATGGACCTGACAGCGTGAGGAGGCTTCCCCAGGTAACACAAAAAGTCAGTGGCAGAGAAGG
This sequence comes from Rissa tridactyla, assembly GCF_028500815.1. Taxonomy (NCBI): domain Eukaryota; kingdom Metazoa; phylum Chordata; class Aves; order Charadriiformes; family Laridae; genus Rissa; species Rissa tridactyla. Next base: position 39,400,298 of record NC_071470.1, read on the forward strand.
GACAGCCCAAACTCCCCTGAGCGCCAGACCAGTCTTGTGGTTTCAAGTTTTCACACGCTCCTGACCTGAGAAATTGAGCTCAGCCCTGGGCTTGGATCCGGTTTGCCTCTGCTTTGTGGCTGCTGCTCTGCCTTCAGATGAATAGATGTTGGGAGGAGCAAGGAAGACAGAGACAGACTCTTCCCAGTAGTGCCTAGTGACAGGACTGGAGGCAATGGGCCTGGAACACCGGAACTTCCACTAAACCGAGGAAAAACATTTTTTCTGTGAGGATGACTGAGGACTGGAACAGGTTACCCACAGAGGTTGTGGAGTCCCCGTCCTTGTAGATATTCAAAGTCTAACTGAACACAGTCCTGGCCAACTGGATCTAGGTAACCCTGCTTGAGAATGGGGGTGGAACTTGATGATCTCCAGAGATCCTTTCCAACCTTAATGATTCTGTGCAGTGCCATAGCATTATCTGTAATGATAAAGGAGAATTTCCCAGAATGGGCAGGAAAATACAGGCTCTGAGCAGAGATTGAAAGGATGACGATTGTGAAGGCGCTACACAGGTTCTCTTGTAACTCCAGGACATTTGTCATCCTGAAAGTGGCTGTCTGCAACCACGCCTGGCATAGCAGTTGTCTGCCTGTCAGAGGTGCCAAACACTGACCATGTTCCTCCAAAATCAAGGCATCAAAGAGGGGAAGTCAGCACCTCTCCATATCAGGCTGCTTTTTTAATGTCCAGGGATTCAATCTGGGCTGCTATGTCTGGAAAAGGTTGGCTTGCACTGCATTGTGTATCTCCAACCTTCCTCCAAAACTGTCTAACTGGCCAAATGACCTTGTGCATTTATTTCATCATCAGCAGAAGATCCTTCCAGCCACCACTAGCCACAGGGACCAGGAGAGGGAAATCACTGTGTCACAAGCAAGAAGGGACTTCTTTAACCAGTTTGGGGTTGGAGCATGGAGCCCAGTGTCACAGGGCGGATCTGTAAGGCAGTGGCATGTCACTGGCAACTGTCTCAGCTCCCATTGTAAGCAGTGGAGACACTAGGCAGGATCCACATGCCCGTACGGAGGTGCTCCATGACCTTGTGATGCCTTGGGATTCCGTAAAGGATGCAGGGGCTATATCGTTAGGAGCTCCCACTTCTTTGCAATGAGGAAAGGAAGCTTTCAGACCAAATCGCCATCCAAAAAAACTACAGAAGTGGTTCTCTTTTTTTCCAGCTGTGTCTGCCTCTGGCTGACCACACAGATCCAGACCCATACTGCCCCGCGCTGATACCGAGAGAAGTTTAAACGTCTCTCCTGCTCGCCATAGCCTCCCCCCAACACACACACACCCCACCTTCTGTAACAACAAAGCTCCAGCTTCTGCTTCTGAAAATTCAATCTTATCTTCTCAAACCACTCCAGCTCCGCACACCTAGGATCCCATCTCTCCCTCTCATCTGACTTTAACAACTACACCATTCCCCCTCAGAAGGAGGAGCACGGAGCCCAGATTAAAAGGAGCTGTTTAGCTGGCAGCAATATTACCTTCCTTTGCCCTTTGATTTTTGATTTTTTTTTGTTGTTGTCACTCTTGCATTTTTTATTGAGCAACCCGGCTGAATGGCTGAATAAAATCGAACTTCCCAGCTGAGACCGCAGATGTTCAGCTGTGCATACCTTAGGGAAAAATGTGTGCAATTTCCATTTTGGCCAATTATTATGCAGGGGAACCTTTTATCCTGCTGGGAAGGTGGATAGGAGGAAGAAAAGCCTTTGGAGGTGCTGATTATCTTTTAAAGGAATGCTGGCCATTTAAAATTGTTGAACCAGAACTTCATCAGACATGAATCATCAGAGATCTCTCATAAATACAGGGATGAAGAGCTCAGAATTTAGCTGGGAATCTGGGGATTTGGGTAGGGATACATCTATGTTTATCTATATATCACTGCAATTCTCTTATAGTGAGTGTATTTGGGGTTTGTACTATTTAGTTTTTTGGCTTTTTTTCTTCCCCTGATTTGCTTGGGATCACATTTCTATGTGTTTGTTAAATTAATCCCAGGACAGCGAGCACTCCTTCCTTCCACCCTTGCCAAATATGCATAGGTCCTGCACTGCTGCTCTTTGCACAAGCACAAACTCCAGATTCACAAAGCTAAGCTTTATTTTTCTTGTTTGTGCTCAGTTAGACTTTCCAGACCACCTCCCTTTCCTGCTTTCCCTCTCGCCCTTCCTTATTCTGTTCTCTCACAACTGGGTCTCAGCCTCGGGCCCTGTTTGTGGTCCACTGTCTCATCCTGAGATGGGTTACTTCCCTGCATATTCAGTGACTAAAGGAAAACTTGTTGTCAAACACAAACCACTACACGAGGCAGCTTTGCAAAGTTGGGGTCTTGTGAAGTTGCTACGATTTCCCCTGTTTGAGTCAGCAAACGTCGATGATGTTTGGGTCCCAAGAAAATCAGTTATTTGGGAGTAGGAGCTGGAGCTGTTGATCTCCTGCAAGACACAGGACCATTTTGAACGCTGTAGAAGGAACCAGGAGTAAATTGTCATGATGCACTTGCTCCCTGTTGAATTTCAAAGCCTTCACAGGTAAGTTGGCAAAGCTTTTTCAGGAACAAAATAGTAATCTTCCCCCATCTGGGACCAAAATTAACATATTCCTAACAAAATAATTCTACAGAGGTTATAGAAGCCCCTTTACATCCACCGCAGTCTCAAGCACTCAAGCACCACCCCTGCACACGTATGCTGGGAAAAGTCCTTCCCAGTGCCGCCATGAAGTCCTGCAGCGTCTCTCCATCCTGAGCATGTCCACAGATCTGGACTCCTCCACCTTTTCACCTCCATCCTTGCATAGACCTGAGACAGCCCAGCAAGGACCAGTCTGTCCACCTCAGCAGGGACTAAGCAGCCAGACTGAGGTGGGAGGGGGACAGCATGGGGCTGGTGGATTCAGAGAAGAGTCATTAGCTTTGCCCCAGAGGAATGGGTAAAAAGCTCGTCCTTAACTTTGATCAGAGCAACTGAGAAGTATTTTGACTCCAGGCGTATAAATGAGCTCTTTAAAACCTGCCCCTCCATCCCTCCTGCCCTGAGTTATTGACTCAGGGCTCCACGCTGTGAGCGGCTGCTATGGACTTCAGGCAGCAGTGCTTTTTCTTCCTTCTCGCTTAGCAAAGATATCACATCCCTTCTTACCCTCGGAGACAGGCTTATATCTTCCTTCTTCCCTCACCTGCCTGATTAGCATCAGAAAGCACCTTGGGCATGAATACACCCAAGGACTAATCCCGGCAAACCATACCTTCTTCTAATATGCTGACACCCTCCCTCTTCTTTGCATTTTTCTTCTCCCTTCCTCCTCCCTCTTCTCAAAACATTTTCTCCTCCTGCTGGGTTCATCTCTCCATCTGTTGTCCTTCCCTGCCGGGCTGGGAAGATGCTACAGGGTCGCGGCACAAGACCAGGCTTGTGCTCAAACCAAGCCTGTCCTGCCAGCACCGAGCTCCTTTACCCCCGGCATCTGCTCTGGGGAGTGTGGATGCATTGCTGCCTGCAATTAATTTCTTATAAAGTCAGAGCGGCGGCCGCAGAGGAAGTCTGAGTCCGGGGAGGCTGATGCTTTCTGTTCAGTGGTTTAGGGTTTGCTGTTTCAGCTCCTCTGTAACCAAATTGCAGCCTTAACTCTGGCCATCCTTGGAGCTTGGACTGGAAGTGCACAGAAAGTGAACAGCGAAGCAGGAGTCCTGGGTCAGATGCCTGTCCCGGTGGGATGAAGTTGCAGCATCCACTGGGGCTATTAAACAGGAGGGACTGGATACAACCTCTGAGTAAGGAAGTTTTTAAACTGCTGATAACATTAAGCTGGGAGCACGGGAAAGCATCATGCTGGACAGACCTTTGCTCTGTATTCCTTAAATCACACGTTGACCCCACAAAGTGGTGTTTAACCTTCTCTGACCCAGATTTACATAGCAGCAGCCGTTGAAAGGCGCATCTCACCCAGCAGCCTGTGTGCAGCAGTGATCTGGGGAAGACTATGAAAATGGGACCAGCGCATGATACTACCCTCTGATACCTTTCCAGCCTTCGGCTATTTTCATCCTGTGGACATCATGAGCAAAAAGTGGTTTCTATGCAAGGCAGTGACTCTCAGCAGATTTGTCTTTGGGGAACCCGTCCAGTTTCCCCACAGACCCACGTAAACATCCACAATGTCCTGCTGGGAGGAGTTCCACAGATTGTCTACCTCATATCTGCATGATACCATCTTGTACAACTCCAGAAGACCCAGCAGGCCTTAAAACATTTAGAAAGTCATCCTCCATGGAGTAACAAGGAGGATAAGTATCAGTTAAAGACATAGGAGGGGGTCCCATCACTACGACTCTACTTTCGACAGGTGTTTTATATTGAAATTCACATCAGGGAATCACCCCTGGGTCCCCGGGGTGTCGTGTTATGGCAGCAGGGTTTCAGCAGGTATGTCCCTCCTCTGTCTGTTCTATGCCACCCAGCACCCAAAGGGATGGCTTACCAGCCTTCAAGCCTCCTCCATGGGCAGGGGTTAAGTAAAGAGTATTTTTCCAGTGCAGCGTCCCTCTTGCAAAAGCAACGTGCAAGAGCTGCTTCCTCCCTCTCCACAAGTACTGCATAGATATCTGCAACCTGAGCTATCTTCTGATAGCTAGCTAAGAGCAAGGTCTTCAGAAGACAATGAAGATTGTGGGGCAAATGTCCTCAGCCAGGACAAATATCATTGCATGACATGGAAAAACACAAGTATAAAGCAGAACTATGACCAGAAAGCATGCTCAGCCTCATCAGCACCACTGCCACTTTCAGTTACACAACACATGGTTCATATTAAAATCTTCTGACCCCAGGGCCAGATGGTTGTTCAGGAGAATAAAAGTTCCCCTGACTTTTTAAATAATATAAATACGATACTGATGGGCGTTTGATACAACGTGCAAAACAAATGCTGTGTAATGGAGACTGTAAAAGCCTCCTTAAAAGATTTTAAATAAAGAAAACAATATGGAACGACAGAAAAAGGAAATAACGTTTTGTGATGCCAACAAACTTTTCCTGGGCAAACAAGAGGAAAAGGGGCAAAAAAAAAAAAGAGTTGGATGATTTAGCTACTTGGCTTTGGTTACTGGATCTTCTCTGCAAAATTTTGGAAAAAATGAACCTAGAGGGGAAAAAAACAAGAGGTTTTTGGAGTGGCCATATAACAACAGCCCTGGGCCACAGGACAACTGCAGCCATGAGTAAAATCTTCAGTAAAAAAAAAAAATCTTCAGTATCACTCTCTCTGCCCTAAGATCAGACCTTTGAGTGGAAAAAGGAGTGAAAATGAGAATGGAAACATGAGGGAATACATTGCAAATATGTAAAACACATAGTGGTTTTTTAGCTGCTTGTTTTTGGATTTGAGGAGAGACTGGCCCAGAGCAGTCTCTCCTTCCCATCGGGACCTGGACACCTGGGGACAAACGGACAAGAAAACAACCTGGATTGCAAAACCCCAAACTCAAACAACCAGGACATTCATGCACTGGCACAAGACACCAGACCCAGACCCTTAAATTGGGAATCATGAGAGTCCTTCACCCATCCCACTCCCTCATCACTGCCTTCACCGAGGTTAAAAATCCCAGTGACTGCTGACTACCACTGACCTGGTCCCTGGTGCAGAGGGACTAGTGGTATTAAAAAGGGTTTCCCTTTTTGCTGTAGCACAGGGGTGTTCCTCTTCCTTTCAACTATCATTAAGTTTCCAGTGTCGAGATGGCTGAGAAAATCTGCATTAAATACACTCTGACAGCCCCCCGGGGTATAACCTTGAAAACAGTGGCTTCTCCCCAGCATTTACTTGCTATTAAAGGAGTGTGAAGAGTTCATTTTTTTTTAACCAAGGGGTTGATCCTTTCCCAGATGCTAAGAAGATGGGTGGAATATGAGGGGTCTCCAAGATGTCCCCCAAGAGACGCAGGTGCCCACGCAGCCCGTGCCCACTTCTGCCCATGAACTGCTGTGTACTGGCTGGATTTGAGTTTTCAGTTTAGTTTAGTTGCTGAACTTAAGACCTCTGCTTTCAACTCATTTGTTCCTCTCCCCAACCTGAACGTCCCAGAGTGAATAGCTGCTCCTGTTACAGTCCTGGAACAGCTATAACCATTATTATAACGCAGTTTGCACACGCAGCACTTGGGTTTGCATGGATTGCCTCTGCTAACCAAAGTTCCTATCTTTGCTTACAGAGCAGATAAAAACCTCCTTTAGCAGTAGCTTACAAGGAATTCTGCATGGCAGCATTTCTGAAACACAGTATTTTGGGGTCATAAGAGGAATATTGCAAACTATTCCAAACCCAAAGAATAATATATTTGCACATTAAGGTCTAAATACAAGCAAAAAAAAAAAACCACAAAGCCAGAGGCCACCCTCATCTCCTGCATTAAGAGACACAATTCCTAAGAACGCACACGGGTCTTTGTATCAGGTGTGCAAGGTTTCCTCTCCTATTTGGGGCTTTGATGGGAAGGATCTGTGTGTTTTGAAGGAAAACTTTTGACCTTGTCAAATTTTATGCTGATAATTTACATGGCCATTTTAATTGATTTGTGGCAGAGATTGTAGGTTGTTTGGTTGGACTCGATGATCTTAAGGGTCGTTTCCAACCATGGAGATTCTGTGATTCTGAGATTCTGTAATTCATCTTTCCTGAGATAGCGACACCAGAATTAATAAACTTAAACCAGAAATGCCTCTAAAAGGAAAAATTATTTGTTTTCTTTCAGATTGATGAATAAGAGGGGTCTTGTGCAGATGGTGTAAGCACTGCTGTTCCAAAGCAGGTTTTGTGGATTCTTTTCAGGCAACACATGGGCTTAGTAGCAAGTGGGCTGCAGAAAGTTAAGGGCTTTCTGTAACACCCCTGATGTGTGCTGAGCCATGTTCCTCCTTCTGAAATGCTGTGGCTGAGCTCTTACACAATGTTTTGTGGTGGTTCGGAAGGGAGCTGTTGGTTTGGGTGGGTATGGGGAGGCACAGGTGCCGGTGGTGCAGGGTGGGAATTGAGTGCTGGTAATGGGGAACAGAGTAGGGCAGGAAAGGGGGGCAAGGAGAAGATCTTCTTGGGGGTGATGAGAGGTATAAAGCTGGCTACAATTTTTTTGTTGAGAAAAATCCAAAGACGACTACAGAGCTCAGGCTGTGGGGAAAGGAGAGGGTCTGAAAAATTGCCAACCAAACCATGATAGCACTGGAGAGGAGCAGTAAAACCCTCCACTGCTTCTCCCCACAGAGCTGCCAACACCTCTGCGCCCAGGCACATCAACAACAATTTGGCCAAACCTCCCAATGCCCATTTCTCCTCCAGTTCAAATCCGCAAGTAGGGCTTGAGGAACAAGTCAGAGGCAAACAGCATCTATCTCTGGGTAAACTCCTGGTGATTAGTGAGCAGAGCCTGAGCTTTGCCATCCTCATGCACTGTAAGCCCCTTGGCAGCTACCAGGATCTGGTCGCAGGTCCCCGCTCCAAGCCTGGCTGTGGGGGTTTGGCAGGGGGTTGCTTTCCCCAGAGTCCAGTGCAACCAAACGGATGTTATGGAATCATAGAATCATAGCATGGTTTGGGTTGGAAGGGACCTTTAAAGGCCATCTAGTTCAACCCCCCTGCCATGGGCAGGGACATCTTCAACTAGATCACGTTGCTCAGAGCCCCGTCCAACCTGACCTTGAATGTTTCCAGGGATGGGGCATCTACCACCTCTCTGGGCAACCTGTGCCAGTGTTTCACCACTCTCATTGTAAAAAAAGTCTTCCTTATATCTAGTCTAAATCTACCCTCTTTCAGTTTAAAACCATTACCCCTTGTCCTGTTGCTACAGGCCCTATTAAAAAGTCTGTCCCCATCTTTCTTAGAAGCCTCCTTTAAGTATTGAAAGTTGCAAGTATTGAAAGTTGCAATGGTTCAAGTTGAAAGAGTTTAACCTCAGGAGACTGCTTGTTCTTCCTCTGTGACTTCTGCTTGCTTTTTCATATACAGCCGGTTTTACAGCCCCAGACTTGCTTTTAAAAGCTGGCAATCTGTTATCCCATTCACATTTCTCTGCTCCCAACCAGCGCACTAAGAAAATTTCATCTGTAAACATGTTCTCTGAACCTCTCAAAAGAAGCCTTTGCTTTCAGAATGCCCTGATACCTCCTCTGTGCAACGGCATCTTTGATTTGAGAAGGGTCATCAGAAAAGGCTCTCTGTCCCTCCACAGACCAGGAGGGTTCACAGCCTCCAGGAGGCAGGTATGGCTCTGTGAAGGCTGATAATAAGCCAGTGCAGCCAAAGTTACTTCAGCTATAAAATATCACTGCATCATCAAACGTAAAGCTTGGTTTGAGCTTTCTACAGCTTTCATGGCTGTATGACTAACAAAACAGCGACTGTGGTGTTTTAATTAGCACCTCATACTTTCTTCATTTCTTTTGCCAGTTCAGTCTGTAATTTTTGGAGTACCTATCCTTCACTAAAATAAAAGGTCTCAAAGGCTTGGGAGCCTGCAACTCCTTTTTTGTATAGCTGAAGATCAAGGCTCAGGCATTTTAGACATACTGCCGCTAAAATATACTTAAAGCTGGCTCCCCCTGTGTGTCAGTCAGCATGGTCTTCTCTATCCACATCTGAAGCAATGGTTTTGATCCTCTCTCAACACCTGTCAGCCAGTCTATGTGCTGTGCCTTCTGCTCAAATCCTTAGCACATTGTTTTGACTGGTCTTGAAATGGAGCAGGACCAGGGGTGGCTGGTCACGAATTTCCCTTCCTCAAAATTGCCTCTTCAACTGCGTTTTCTTACAGTATATTGAAAAATGTCTCAACTGAGCTCCCCTGCTTCAAAGGAGATGTAGAAACCACCTCTCCATGCTTCACTTATTTAGGAATTATATTGATTTGTCCCATGTTTTGAGGGCTTTGAGGGAGGTCTTCTCAATGACATGCAGCTGAGAGGAGGAGGGTCTTCTTACAGGACAGTGGAGATCCAGTGGGAGAAGCAAAGCCAGCCTGGACATGCCTTGAAAGGGATTAGGGCTGTTTGCATCCCAAAAGGAATGAGAGGACAGTGTCTTCTACATTTTGCTTTCTAGCATCTCTCCCTGTGCATGACAGATGGCTGTTCAGGGAAAAGAAATGAAATTCTCCTATAAGCACCTGACTCCAGGAGCTGAAGTTTTCAAGGAGAAATGCTGAGTCTCAAGGCCAGCCTTGAGAAGGGGGAATGTGTCGAGACACTGGGGCAGCCCAATAAACACTGCAGCAGACACAGGGGAGGCTTGCGGTGGTCTCTGACCATGAGATGCATGGCAGGGTGATGCACGTTCTGTATTTGGTAATATTTTGGGGGAAAAACGGGGCAAAATTCCTGGGAAATAGAATGGCATGTACTGAGGCTCAAAGAAACAGCCCGATGCATTTATGAAAATAAACAGACAAATCAAGACCTTTATGTAATAAAGGGATTTTTCTGTTGTTAGTCAATTTGTTTTCTTTTAAGTTTGATCAGCTTTAATAATGACCCTGCAGCGTTTTTCTTGTTTTCCTCCTGCTCAATCAAGAAGCAGCAAAATGAGGAAGATGGGGATTTCTTCTTCCCACACACAGAGGGGATGAGCCACTTCCCCACTTGTCTTTTCAACTCAAACTTCCAAAACCCAGGATGGAACTTGGTTTTCACCTGTATCACCATGATATAGCAACGAGTCACCCTGGGTGTAAGCTGCAGTGGCTCTGGCAGGTATCTGCCCGGTTATTTAGTGACTGTAAGGAAGAAGAAAAACTGCTATTATATTTTGGATATTTTTTTAATCCTACCCTGAACCTGTTTTCCATCATGAGATGGAGTTAGAGGAATTCAGACTCTGCAATGAACACAGGATGGGGATGTCGGTACTTGACAAGAATTGTGAGGCTCTGAGTGATGTGCTGGGTAGTTAATGAAGCCACCTAGAAAGGCTGACGTATTTGCATTCATGTTAAAAGAAAATAATAATAATAATTTGAGGCTGTTGAAAAGTGCTGTTCTGACAGCCCTGGAGAATGCCTCTCATTTACCCACAGACACAAAGCAGCCTCTGCTCCTGCTGTGCCACCACTGTTTTGAGAGAGATTAGCCTGGTTTTGGAGACAGTTGGTCCCTGCTGAGGATGAACCCCAGACCACCTTCCAACCCATGTCTCTGCCACCTGCAGTCCCATTTTCCAGGCTTAGGGGCAGCTGGGGCTCTTGCAAGCTCCGTGCCCAGGCATTGCTACACCACCAATTCATGGCCATGGCTCATGCATGGGGCAGCAGTAGGGTGGCAGCTGAGGCAAGGGGACCTTCCTTGGGGCATCCCAGGCCCTTCCTGCTAAGCTGGGGAGCAAACCCCAGCACATGCTCTTAATTAAGCATCATCTCACAACAGGCGGAGTAGGCAGGGGATCTTGCTGCCTCCATCTTCACAGAATTTCCCTAGCCCTTCCTCCCTCAGCATCATGTACTGCTCCTAAGGGCTATGCCCTGTCCTGCCTGCACTTTACTTAATTTTCCAAAGCATAAAAAAAAACAACAGGTGAGTAATTCTGCAGCAGCTGTGGCTGGTGATACAAAACCAAACACCATTTTTATTCACTGATGTGTGCTTTGGTTTTGAATGTGATGGGTTTGATTTTTTGTCGTCCCTCCCTCCCTTCCTTCCCTCCTTCCCTCCTTCCTTCCTTCCTTCGGAGCCTCAGAGGCTCTTAAGCCAAATCTCAATCTGCCAGGATTCAGTGGCCCCCATCACAGAGGCTTTCTAGGTCACTTTCTCATTTGTCTCACAGAAATAGCTCGCTGCTATTCCACCAACATCAAGTTTGAGGTGACAGAAGAGCCCCTGGGACCCCGACTGCTGTAACCTGCTGCTGCCCAGCCTCGGCTGACTGCATGGTTTCTGGCCAGGCTGTGCTGAGGTCTGCTCGGGAACCTCAACTGCAGCAGGGCTTTGGGCTAGGAGGAGGCTTGAACTTCCACTGCACACTAAAGGAGCTCCCATTCTACATCAGGCTTTGCCAGGACATGCTTCACTGGAGAGAAAGGCAGCAGGGAGGAAAGCAACAGTGAGAAACAACAAGGAGAAAAGCAAAGAGAACTCAAGATTGGGTAATTTCTGGCCAACAATTGTCTCTAATAAGGTTTGACTGTATTAATTAATTGAGATGTGCCTTGGAGAGCTGGAGCTGCTGCTGTTGGAAGTCAGCCAAGAAGAAAAAAAAATCTCATTTTCTCTGCAAACCTGCTGATTAGACCGGATCTCTGAGGTTCACTGTAGCAGGCTTTGGGGAGACGGGCAGCCTTCCAGGGGCTGTGACACGGCCACAGGTAGAAATTGGTTGTCATGAACTGCCAAGGGAGGTGGCCAGGGATGGAGGAGGACAAAGCTTTGTAGTGGGACCAAGCTGGGCTGTTCCTTCAAATAAGCTTTTGATTCATTTCCTACATGAAGCCAAAATGCACGTATTTTCACTGTCTCTGTAGGAAGAAAAACATAAACGTGTCATTCAGCAGAGCTTCAGGACATTGGTAGGACTGAGACTGCTTCTGAGCCCTTACATACTCATTGCCCATGCTGTCAGTCCCAATAACAACTCCCACATGGACCTCTTTGGGAGGCAGAGACATTGGTGGACTGGATGGACCAGGACCACGAAAGGTGACCTCCCGGTCTCCAATAAGCTCTTCCAAAATACCGTGTAAGTATTGTGCTCCAGCTGAGCGCCAGGCAGCAATGTGGGCAACGCGGGTGCAAGGTCCCTGGAGAAGAAAATGTTTCAGTCTGTTCTTGAGCTTGTCCTGCACTTTGCAGTGCACCTGAGTCCTTGAAGGACACAGGGCATTGGAGTGCATGGTTGGGGGTGTGTGTCCGAGCTTATATCATGCGTGCATGCAGGAATAGTCACCATGCCTCAGGGGGTGCAGGGAGCATGTGTTCATTGTTTGAACTACAGAGTTTTCCTACATCCTGGGAAACGTGCTGGAAAAGATGGTCTGTGCCTCTTTCCAGTCTAAATGCCAGTTCTGAACTGGCAGAGAGAAGACAAAACAGTCCTTTCCAACTTTGTTTTTCTGTGATGCAGAGAAACTCTGCTCCTTGCTTTGAACACAGTGTGTGGGAGTCAGCAGGTAGTCTTTGTGCCTTTGGTCCCTCCGTGAATCTGGACTCCCGTATGTCTCCAAGAACAACCCTCCCACTGCTGCCATGAGAAGTGATGGAGGTTGAGAAACATCCTGCAGCCCTGTTGACCTGACAGCAGTAGCATGATCTGAGGTTTAAACACAGTAACATTGACCCAAATGAAAAAAAAAATCACTAGAATAGAGACATGTCTGTATTAGAGTCAGTGATTCCCAGTTGTTTTTTCATGTAATTTTTTTCTCTCAGGAGTTTTCACATGGGAGCAGAAGGAATCCCTTACATAACACTTTTGCCTGGTTTTTTTTGTCTAAAAAATGTAACTCCTATGGCTTGGATAATAGGGGCTGGTTTCAGACTAGAGAGATAGAGTAAAAATGCTGCTAACAACCCTTGTAGCTTCTACTATAGTTTCTATAGCCGGACCTGAGAAGATGCTGGACAGAGGTGGGTACTGGATGGCACCGGGTTCAGATGTGCAGGAGTTAAGAGATGTTGGGCCAGTGTTGGGATTCCCTCATTTTCCCTTTGAATACAATTTCAACACACTTGGAAAGAAACTGTCCCAGTTTTCCACAGATTCTTTTTCTGCCATAAGAGGGAAATAATCAAGACTGAAACTACTTCCACTAATTGTCTCACTATTTTAAATCTGAAATGCTGCCAAGTTGCTGCTTGGGAATTGTTCAAACAGCTTTAGTTACCCTTCTCTCCTGAAGGCCAGGCTCCCCGGTAGGACTTTTGCACCCAGGCGGTCATCGTGCACCTCAGGAGTCACACAGCCCAGCCCAGCTACAGCCTCAAGTCAATCAAACTAATGTTCCCAAGTGCTTGCTGTGCCATCTACCCTTTGAAAATTTTGAGGTCGGTAAGGGCTATTACGTTTTTTTAAACCTCAAAATAAAAACAAAGCAGAAGGCCAAGATTTTACCCCAGAAGACAAATGATTCTAAGTGGCTTCAGATGATTGAGAGACATATTTTTGCAGAGGAAAAGTGAAATGAAATGTTTTCAAGGACCTTTGCTAAAATCAAGAGAAAGACAGCTTACAAGCCCTTTGCTTGCTTCAACCATCAGTGGTTCTTACGGTGTTGTCTGGAGCCATTTGACTGCTGTCTCAAGCAGGTAAGGTCACAAAGCTTAGAGAGACCAAGCTGCAGAGAAGTCATGGTTATGGGCTCAACTCAAGCAAACTCACCCAAGATCTAGACATACACTAAGTAGCTGTCTCCAGACCCATAGGCATTCATGATCTATCTCCTTCTAAGGTACCTAACTCTCCCAGAAACCTATGGGAAGTTCAATGCCCTAATATGATGATGACATCTTAATATTTTGGAAAAAATTGTCCAAGCCCTGATGGGTAAGTCAACCCCAGAATCTGTTAATAATCTCATGTAACATCAAAGTGTTTGTTTTACCTCTGAATGCTCTATGATCAGAAATGGAGTTAGTTACCCAGAATGGCATCCCCATTGTCCCTCCTGGCCCTCACGTTACAGTCTTGGGCATCAATGCTGTCCCTATCCTTTGATATGCGAATCACTTGCTTCTCCAGCGACCCCTTTCACAAGCCTTGGGCTTATTGGATAGTTGGCTTCATGGGCTTATGTATGGATAAAACCAACAGAAGTTCAGCCAGAAGAAAGGAAGAGAAAGCCCCTGTTCTTTTCAATGCTTGTCAAAGAAGCAGGAGGTCAAACATGGACTTACCCGAGCAAAGCTCTGTGCCTCATATATTTCCTATTCACATTTGTTGGCTGCTGACCCAGTTGTAACTTGGCCTCAGAATGTCCACACTGTGCTGATGAATAGCTGAGAAGTGTTTCTTGGGAAATTGAGGTCAGCCCCTTTCTTCTGATGGCATCTTGGGTTTTATTTGTACTCCTGCATAAAACAAGCCTGGACAAAATCTTTGTCTCTGGGGGTCAAAAGATCCATTCTGGTTGGCCTGTGCCTACATGTCCTGTGTCTATGACACCTCCTAAGTGTGCCAAGGCACTGTTTGGTCAGAAGAAGCAAAAACTATGTCAGTGAGCTGATCGATAACCAGATTGGACAACAGTAGGACAGGGCTTAAGGGTGCTTAGAATCATAGAATGGTTTGGGTTGGAAGGGATCTTTAAAAGTCATCTAGTCCAGCCTCCCTGCAGTGAACAGGGGTATATTCTACTAGATCAGGTTGCCCTGACCAACCTGACCTTGAATGTTTCCAGGTAGGAAGCATCTACCACCTGCCTGGGCAACCTGTTCCGACCTGTTCCTGGCTCTATTTCACATCACATGACTCTTTCATATCAGCAGATGTGGCTTCTGCCTCATTTCATGTATACACGTGCTTAACTTTAGATGTGTGAGCCATGTGGATGTGGGAGTGTTGTGGGAACGTGCTCGAACGTAACTATGGCCATGCATTCATGCGTATGTTCTCACTGCGAGTCTGCCATCCCCACGGGGAACCTGTTTTATACTAAAAATGTTTTTGCATTAATGCGTAAATTAAAGTATGACTGCAATAATAGTTGAAAGGAAGCCCAAAAGAGAACAGAGAAGATTGATAACGTGCATATTTTAAGTGCTTTGTGTCTCTGAATGTTTATTTGAAAAATAAGAGTGAAAGAGAAGCACTGACACTACAAATAAAAATAATATAGGGAAATACATCTCTTTTATTATTAAATTATAGATTAAAATTGGAAACGTGGGGGAATATAGAAACATATATCTCTTTGTGGAGGCTTTCTATAACAATCAGCATAAAATAACGTAGCAGTACCTGACAGCTTAAATAAAGATAGGAGCCTCAGCTCCTATCTACGCATTTATCTCCTCTGATCCAGACAGGGTAAAGAGGCATAAAAGGCTCAGATAATAGCATCTTTTCTGCACACCAGCTCCCAAACGATAGGCAGATTTTATACTCGGTTACTCCACATAATGTCAACATTGTTAGAAAACAAAAGCACCATGAAGGAACATTTTTTTTCCCTCCATCTCTTTCACCTTTTTTTTTTCCCTTCTGATCTTTTACCTTGTGATTTCTGTATAAAATACTACAGGGCAAATCCAAAGCTCTGTGCCTCTGGACCAGCCCTTGAATTTGTGGAGCAGCAGGACATGGGCTGACGAGAGCAAGCAATGAGGTTCAGATGGGTGCACACAAATCTTATGCACAGAAGCAGAGAAAGCACCAGCCAATTCACTTAATCCCTATCCCTTCCTTGCTGCAAGCTGTCACAATATCTATTGTAGTCGACAGCTATCGACCGTTGCATGCCATACCATTAACCTTTGCCACCAAACACGTCAGATGATGGAGATCGAGAAAGCTGCGTGTCACATCTGAGCCAAGCAGCACGTGGGAGGTGCAAGCAGAGCAGCAGCACACACTGAACCAGGCAGTGAAGCTGCTGAGAAGTCTTATTACAACCAGGTGTTCCCTGTTGTCCATGCTTTGTCCAACAAGGTGGACCTCATCTTGGGAGGCTTTACCCTGACCCCGTGGACCCTCTGAAGACCAGCCTATTCTTTCCCCAAATCTCTTCATCACCAACAGTTACACCCTGCGCCCTGAGCAGTTCTCCTGCATCCTTGGCATGTTCAAGGTGACAGCATGTCAAGTAAACCCAACCTGGAGGAGTTCCTGCAAATTTCCGTGCTAATATCAACCTCTTTGGAAAATGTAGCCCTTATCAAAAGGTGCAGATGGCACAGGACCAAGGTCCTGGGTATTGCCCAAGAGACAGCACATCACGTTAGTGTCCACAACTATGCTACTTTGCGATGATTAACACCCACAGGACCATACTTCCCCTTTGACATTGCTTAGCTGCTTTTACCTCCAAGGAGCAGACATGAACCCACATAAAGTTCTCACTTTGCCTTTCTCCCTGGACATGCAGGCTGCGTGGACTGCCTTTATGGTCCCAGGAAGACATTTCTTTGGCTCTACTCAGATCTGCACCAGACACTTTACCGCTTAGCTGGGAAAAAATAAGTAGCAGTATGAAAGGAGCCCGGATCTCTACACCTCCTTTCACACGTACCTTTTTTGCTACAAACTTCACTAACTTTTCCCCTAGTGGGCAACACTAGGAGCTCATTCCTATTTCCACAGCCAATTTCACATCAACCTGTGGGATCTGAACATCTTCTGAGACTTCTATCAAACCTGGCCAGGGAGCTCAAGATTTATTTGGGGTGGACAGACTGACACACATACACAAGAGTCATTTTCTCAGGAAACCACAGGCTGAAGCACAGCATAATTAGCTTGTTTACCTTTGGTTGAATCAAGTCGTTAATTCTTACTAGCCTGAAGGATTTTCTCCAGGGACACCTATATTTGGCTAGTTGATTTGTTATGAGAAGAAAGAGTTCTTGGCACTTGCTTGAGAAGACAGGGAAAAATCTTGGCAGCAGCTACCTGCACTTTTTGGAAAATGCTTACTTTTGAATCCCAGCATAGTGGAAGGTGCCGATAAGAACAATTGTCCAAGACTGTCCCTCAAGGAGGTTGCATCGAGCTCCTGCCTTCCTCACCTCCATTTCCAGGGAGGATGGGGCCAGGTCTGAGGGCAGGAGGCACCGTGTCCTGGGGGCAGGGAGGGCCTGGGAGAAGTGGAGAGGTTGAGAGCAGGTCTAAGGCACCAAGAGTAAGGTGGTTTTACTGGAGAGGAGGAGAAAACACCTTATCACCCACTAACAAGGGGCAGAGCCCAGGGCTAGCCAAGCCTCTTGACTGACACAGTCTTATCGTCCACCACTGAGCCACCTCCCAGTTCTACCATCAAATGACTATTAAGACTCTGGATTGAGCAGCACCATCTTTCCATGATACCTTCCACATGACTGTTGGATATACGGGGCACAGGGAAAAGGAGGCGTGAAAGAACTTTGGCCAACCCTCACTCCCAAGTGTACCTGGCAGCAAGGTGGCCCTGCCCCCAGTGACACTGTTGCTGTCTTGGAGGCTATGCCGGCCCCTTGTTTAACTGTGGCTGCACCTAGGATCTGCAGATGCTACTCATAGATGCCCTGTTTAAGCCTCATGCCCACGACCCACAACTCTCCTAAAAAAATTGCGTTAAGCCTCAAGCCTAGCCCAAATAGAAGCCCTTCTATTTCTTTTTCCAGTAAAAGTGAGAAAGAAAAATAGCCTGAGCATTTTGTTCCTAACACTCAACTTAAAACTTTTTCTTTCTCTGCTTCATGCTGTTGCACTCTCTCTCCTCCCTTCCCTGTCTTACAGAAGTGTGACTAATCCTCTTCCTTCCCTTGCACTGTTACCTTGAAGGTATTTATAGAGTGTGATCATGTTCTCTCCTGTGTCTTTCTTCCCTTTTCAACTCTGGATAAATCAAGCTTCCTCAGACTTCTCTCATGTGTCTTATCTTTCACGAGGTCATGCTAACTGCAATGGCAAGCCAAGAAAGGCTTTGCCTGTTGGAGAGGACACTTCAGAGCTGATACTGCTGCTGCACAGGCTCTGTAAGAATCTTCAGATGGACTCGTTCTGCATATGCACATCCCCAGCCCCTTGCTGAGTCTGCGTGCAAATGGGTTTGCATGCACCTGCGTGCTTTAGAAACAGGGAGATTTATCTGTTCCTGATCAAATTAGGCAGCGCTATCATTTATTTTATGTTATCTCATGTCATTGTTAGTGTTCTGACTTCTGAGCTGGAAGCAGCAGAAAGGAAGACAAATGTAGGGGATTGAAAGAGATTAAGCTGAAACATGGCTGTCCAACAACATCTGCAGGCTGTCTGAGAAATGGACAGTGTCTGGGAGGGAAAGGGTGCACTCTTGTGTTGTTCCTCAATTAGACAATTAAGGAAACAAGTTGCTTCTCCAAATGGCCCAGAACTGCCCCATCGCTGCTATTAAATTCTCTTCACCTTCAAATCAGAGCAACCACTTGCAGACCAACTGGGAATAGACTTGGGCTTGTGCTAGCTCCTGACCAATGCCCAGGAGATGGCTAGCTGGCCATGGGCAAAACCGCTTCAGGGATTTTAATGACAATCAAATTCCCATGGCTCCAAAGCTCCTGGGCACGGTGTGATTTATGAGTGGCCTCTGTGACCCCCAGCAGAGTCACCAACTAACCAGGTACCTCTGATCATTACTGTGACCGGAGCCATCAGGTCTGTGAACACAGCTGGAGATTTCCCATTGGATTTCTTTCTTTCTTTCTCTTTTAATCATGGGAAAATGTGGGGTCTGCAAGTAGAAAAGCAGTGCTAAATATTTTAATATTACTTTCTTAATCTTTCTTTCTTTTTTCCCCGTCCCCCCCCCCCTTTTTTTTTTTTGAGTTGAGTACATTGAAATGACAGCTCCTTGACTGCTCCCTCCATCCCCAGACATTCTCTTGAAGGATAAGAAACCTTGTTTGGCTTAGGTGACATTCATCTCATTGAACATAAAGCACCTAAAAATCAGGGAAAGGTCTAAAATTGCCATTTTGATTCACTTCATAGTCCTTGGAGATGACACTGATCTGTAGAGAGACAAGTGTCCCTCTGGACCTGTCAACCTCTCTCTGGTGATTTAAAAGAAAAGTTCAGATGACCAGGTGAAAACCGGGTGGGATGAAACCCATCTCCTGCAGCCTGTTGGGACCAGCCTTGTCTGGTCCATGGGCAGGGGACAAGTAAGAAACAAGGTCCATTTCTCTTCCTGTCCAGTGTCCCTCCAGGAAGATCAATTTCTGTTTTCTTAATAAAAGCAGGTAAAACAGAACAGGGACATCTGAGGCTTTATTTTAGTCCTCATTTTTCTTTCCCTGGAATTATCCTCAATGAGCATTTTATTTTCCACTCGCTATCTTTTATTGCAATTTTTACTATTCCTGATTTGTCACTGTTGTTCAGAAGCTAAATTGTACCAAAAGCCCAGTATTTTACTGGGGGAATAAGTTTCTATTTTCCAACCTGCTCTTCTATCGGAGGCTTTTATTTTTTGCACCCCACGGCTGCTCCCGCCTCCGTGGCACGTCGCTGAATTCAGCCCCTTCTCTTTAGCAGCGCACATCTCTAATCCCGGCGCAAAGCAGGATCACTGATCCCCGTGTAGGGGATATGGGAAGATTTTCAGAGCAGATTAGTCGGCTACTGCACTTGAATTCAGTTCCTGCCTGAGTACCAAAATAAGAGCTCGGTAGATTTTGTGCACGGCAGGTGCTGCTAAAAGTCACATTGTTCCCGATAGGCTGATGAGAAATTTTGATCCCAGCTTGTAGTTAGCTGCGTCGCACAAGCGCAAATATCCCAGGTCAGACACTGCACTGTCACCTGGTTCTGCCTCACAATAATTCCCCTACCTTAAAAATATCCTAGTTTTACACTGTGATGCAGTAAGTTTGCATCATTTTCCAAAACCTGAGAGACACCCCGAAATGGATGCCATAATTCCTTATCCTGTGGGAAAGCATTCACCATGCAGGTTAAGCACTTTGTGGGGAGTTCACTGGATTTCTTTTTGTTATTTGGGGTTTTTTTTGTTCATTTCTTTGTAACTGTTTTGGTTTTTTTTTTTTTTTGGCTCCAGCCCTTCCGATTATAATTAATACTTATTGGTAATGTGACAGCATACAACAAACTTGACTAGAGATCTGGACCCCCTTGAGTCAGGTACTTAATTACTAACAGGCTTTCTGGCACACATTAAGGATTGTCCCGGCTGGGTCTGCAGGGAGGAAGAATGAAGCAATATCAGGAGAGGGAGATAAATTTCCTTGCATTAGTCCCAGGAGGGTGGTAACTCTGAAGCTGCTTTACCCGACGCGTATGCCTCCACACTCCACGCTGACGGATGGGTCCCCGAGCTGTCACTTTACATGCGCTTCGCCTGCGGGGACTCATGTCACCTTTCACAGATGGGGGAAACCAACCCCTACGGCTTCCCCAGCTCCAGAATGGCTCTCAGACCTTTACAGTCCTACACCCTCCTCCTCCCAGCTCCGGGATTCCCTGTTAAGGTTCGTCTGCATCTTCTGTCTAACCTCTCAGGAGCCCTTTCTCCTCTACTTCCCACCTCCAGACTAGAATTGGCTTGGGACCTTCCCTGCTGTTCCTTTCCTACACCTTCTGTCCCTGATGGAGAAGTCTCACGTTGCAAGCTTAACGCAATTCCTGATCTTTTTCCCAAAACAGCAGGAGAACACCATAAGGCTGGATCCTAGAGGAGGTTCTTCATCTGGGTCTCAGCACATTTCCCTTAGTTCTTCACTGCAATTAACATCCTAAATTATCACAAAAATGAGATAAGCTTTCCAATCAAACAGGGAAAAACAAAAAATTCTCTGGGAATGGGACACCCAAGCACTTTTCAGGAGTTCCTTGGGCCAGCACAACTTAGGGCTTTGCTAGTCAGCTTTGCCAATGCCCACAAAGCCTGACAACCCCCAAGCGATCCCATCATCTTCCCAAAGGGAAACCTGCTCTTCTCCCTTCCTTTACATAATTAGATGTTGTCTTGATTGAAAACAAAGCTTTTATTCCTAACAGGCAGCTGGTGTTCCTCTTCACTCCAGCTCCTTGAGAGCTGGAGAACAACTCCTTCACATTACCTTGAAGGTGTTTTATAGGCTGTGAGCACCGTGGCCCCTGAGCACTTCTTCCCACACTGGAAGGAAAGCTCAGCTAAAATGACTTTGTCCATGTCCACTCTCCAAAACATCATGTGGCTGTGACACGCAGACCAAGGTGCGCAGTTTGTCTCTCAAGCAGCCTCGCTGGGTTATGTTGTCTTACCAAGAGGAAGAAACAAACCAAACAGACTGGAAGGGGAGGGGAAAAAAAAATAAAAAAAGAAAGAAAAAAAGAGAGAAAAAAAAAAAGACCTAGTGTGAAATTGCTATAGCTCATGTGTCAGATCTGGGGCATAAATCAACTAACCCTTGCAAGGAGGAGTGTAATTCCTCACCGTGCAGAGGAAACACTTAGGCAAACTCAGCCTTGTCTGGGGCTTTACACAAACAGGTCAAATGGCTTTGATTCATTCCAAGCCCTGTCTAATAATTCAGCATGCTGGTTTGCTCTCCTCTCCATTAGTAGATGGCAAACACATCGTCCTAACCTGCAGCCTTTACTGCACAAGGTTCGGTGTGCATGGATTTATGTCGCCTCACGCCTTGTGACATCTTTTTAAGGTGCCTTCTGCTGTACATACCGAACATCAAAGGAAGACACAGACAGCAACAAAGGAAAAAATGTGCGGTGCTACAGGAGACATCTGCTACCTATTTCCAGATTGCAGGTAACCGAGTCAGCTCTATAATATTTGAGAGATATTGCCGTGAAGGCTGTCACGGGGAGACGCATTTTTCTTCGCATGCACGGAAGTTAAAATCTCAGAAGAAATACCTAGCCTGCTATTAAGACTTGTTTATCCAAAGTCACAGAGACAGGTAGCTCTGTGAAGCTATGAGCTTCCTCCTGGCTTTTCTCTCCAGGGCAAGTCTGAAGAAGGGGCCAGGTTGGCTGCAAGACAAATCATTGCACTGGCAGCCAGCGCTCTGGGAGCCAGTCTGCAGGTCCTGGATACCAGTTAGGGGGTGACGCAGATGAGCAGTGGGCAGAAAGAAAAGACAGGTTATAATCATAGTGGAGCTGATACTTATGGAGGGTCCAGTATGGGCAACTGGAGGAAAAAAAAAAAAAAAAAATAGAGCAAAGCATTCAATAAAGGCTGCCACAGCAAAAGAAGATGAATTGAGAAATTCAAAACCCTTTACGATTGATTTGACTGTTTCTGAAAAACTCTCACGCACAAGACCACATGAACCCCGTACGAGTGGTGGCCCAGACACCAGGTTTGCTCCAAAAAATTCACAGCCATCATCCAAGTGAAGGCTCCTTTCCCATGAGGAAAGCTGCCCTGTGTTTCCTTTGCTCTGATTAATCAAGGATGATGGGATTTCCCAGGTGGCTGCTGCAGAGGCATCAGCCAGCCTCGTTTGATGCAAAGCTTGAAGCAAAGCCTGATTATTTTGCAGAGATTGTGTTCAATTTGCCCTCTCTGAAGGCGCCCTGGAGCTCTCCCAAGACCTGTCCTGAGCATTTGCTGGGTCCAGTTCAGCTCTGAGCCTCCAGAGGCCTCAAATCACGCAGACAGGGACTCCCAAACAGGCTCCTTTTGCTGCCTATCTGAAGAGCCGAGCACTTCCCACAGGCACCTCTGCTCCTGGTGGGTTTTGCAGCTGTTAGTGGCTAAAAATCCCTTGAGGCAGAAGAGATCTGAAACATGGGTGTGCAATGCCTCCTGCAAAGCAGTCTGCAGCACGGACCGCTTACCGTTAAAGACCTGCAGCTTGGACAAAAATGTTAACCTTGAGTCTTGACTCGAATTATGCGTGCAAGTAACAGGAAGTCAGGAGGAAAGCAAAACCCACTCGTTTCTCAGGTCTTAACTCACAGCCCTTTAGCATCTGGACCCGTTTAAAATCCCATCCCAAGTTGAACTGCCATCCCCTTGGGGGCAAAGGATAGATGGCTTAGCCTGCTGATGTATGAAAGATGAGCAATTTGAGCCTGGTTTTGGAAGAAGCATCAGAAAGCCTGCCCCATTCCTTTCTCCTCAATAAACTAGATCCATGAACTTGAAACCAGCTGCCTGCACTTGTGTGTCAAAACCACCCCCCCAACCCATATGTCAGCAGTAGCGTGGGGAGTGCTGCTAATAACTCTGTCGAAGCACTCAGCGAGAGCAGGTATTGTAGACAGGACTTTCCAGTTGGAGTCAATAAATCAAAACCACAGCACAACTATTTTTACTGCATCTTTCATGCAAACTTCTTCCCAGATTGTTTTGGACAGAAAGGGGAACATGTGCACTGAGGAGCTGCCTGTGGAGGAAAAATAGGGATTCGCATGAAGGGAGGTGAAAAGAGATGAGACTCAAAAGTGACAAGATATGGCCAAGGCAGTTTTGAGCTGGGGAAAAAACATATATCTATATGTATATATATAGTGCAAGAGAATACAGGGAAACACTTTTCCCCCATGAGGACAGTCAAGCAGTGGACCAGGAGCCCAGAGAGGGTCTCCGTTTCTGTGCATCATTGATTCCTTCAAGCCACCTGCTGCAGGCAGCTAAATCCCAGTCAGGGATAGACCAGACCGTGTGTGAGATGACCAGGCATTGAGGTCTGGCCATGCCCTGCACCTTGCATGGCTGCCACTCCCAGCAGCAGGGAAAGATGTGTCACTGCTGGGTGACTGAAGGACCCCCAAGGCAGATCTGCAGCTGGGGTAGGGCTTCTTACCAGGTCAGCTCCAGTAAGATGCAGGGAGATGCTTGGAACTATTCATGAAGATAACAACCTTTCCAAACACCTATCAAACACACTGCAGCTCAGCAGCAGCCAGCTGTGGCATCAGTTGTTAACAGACCCAAATCCTGGAGGAGTCACAGGTGATTTAAATGTGATGTGACCTTAGAAGATGTGTATCCTCCCTGCACACTCATTTTATTTCCCTGTTGCAGTCCTAGGATCTCTTTACCCAGGAAAAATGGTGGCTTCACCTTCTGGAAACCCTTCCTGCTCTCCATAAAACAGTCCTCGGTCCCTGTCCTCCATCACCTTGACCACCACAACCCCCTCCGGGACACAGTGCCCCACCCAGTCACACCAAACTTGGTTTTCTCCCTCTTCCAGTGCCAGGACCCACCCACGGCTCCATTCCCTTCCACCTCTTCAAACTCATCCTCTCAACCATGACTTTCCACTCTGCTTTCACCAGGAGTCTAGCCCCAGCATGCCCATATTTGAACCTTTAAAGCTGTGGTGGCCAAAAGAGACGAGGTGGTGGAAATGTCTTCCCAGCCCTATCACTCCCCCCTCCCCAACTATCACACAGCTCCCACCATCAGTCCATCCAGGCTTGAAGCTCACTGCCAGAAGGTGTTACAAGAGGGGATTTTGACAGTTGCATTTGAAACAAGGGAGCTGTACCGAACTGAAGATTGACAGGAACAAGCTTTTCATAGTTTTGTTCCTTTTTATTTTTTTCAGTGAAATGTGTCCTCCTAAAAAGAATTCTTTTAGTGGGAGAACTTCCTTTGCATTTGTCTTCTTCCACCACTTTTGGGTTGAGAAGAAAGAGGTTTTTTTTTTTTTTTTTTAAAGGAAGCAAACAGAATATGAAGTCCGCTGGAAGGAAAAAGAAATCATGGATATCTTGGTAGCAGAGTACTGTTATTGAAAGGTGGCAAACTTTAGCAACCTTAAAAGTCATGTTTAAAAATGACCAAGTAGAAAGTTATAAAAATGAACAAGTCTTGTGTGAAAATAATGAAGGGAATTTCAGGCACAATAGAATTCATCTGTGAAAATTGCCAGGAGAGCAGAGAAGACACTCTGCAAAATAAAACACTATTCACGGTAATTCATACTAATTATTAGACTTAACTAGTAGTAATTTTTACCCAGCAGTAATTACTATTTAAGGCTCCAGAGCTCTGCAAAAAATATTTTCTGGGTGTGGCGAGATCCTTGCCGAGGAATTTGCACAGTGTTTGAGAGCAGCCTGTTGAGAGAGAAGTTTTATTTCTCCTCTGCACCAATTCGGAGAGACATAAATATCACATTCTTATTGATGCAAATAACGGATTGCTCCTGTCAGAACTGACAAAGGCACTAATTTAAAGAGCGTTTCCCTCTCTCATACACACAGACGCATTTTTTAAGAGATTTTTGCACTCCCCCTGGGATCTGAGTTCCCAAACCAGGTGAAAATCCGCCAGACGATCTCTTATGTTTGATTGCATCTGTGAAGAGCCTGTGGGAAACATATGCCAGAAATTATGCTAACGACCAAACGCAGTAAAACTTGCCAGGTAAATGTGGCAGTTGTCAGCAGCAGACAGCCCAGATGCCATTTTGGGATCCTGCCCTCCATCGCAATGGTCCAGAAATGACTTTTGGGCCCATGGGGACTTCGCAGCAAACTACTACTTTCAACTCTAGCCCAGATTTTCATTCTCCTTCTTTAATTACTGTTTTATTAGCACAGGGACTGATGCATCCTCTGAAAGCTGCACAAGGGATGGGCAATGCTTTGGGGGCTAGTTACAGGTGTAACCCAGTGTCCTTGTAAAATTAATTGTATTCTTTATATTTAATTTTGTCAGTGCTTTCTAGCGCATTGATTTTCCATAAAGTCTTCCTGAATGCCTCACCACTGTCCTGTGGATGGGATTTCTAGCCAATACCACAGATGCAAGAAAATATAAGGGGACACTCAGCCAGCCATGGACTTCCCCAAAGCCATGTCCCTGTCCCCAGCTCTGTGCTCCTGTTCCGTCCTTGCCTCTGGCACTGGTATTCATGTGTCTGCTGGTGAGACACATCAGGGAGCTGAAAAGTGGTTGAGGGGAAAAACCAATTTGTTCAACCGTCTCAGTTGCCCGGTTTAGTTCACCCTGCGTGCCTGTGACATCAGGCAGCTGGGTATGACGGGACAGCAGGAACTCTCCATCCAGGCTGGATGAGGGTGATGCTGCCTGGTCCCACCTTGGAGAGACGTAATTTCTCCAAGCCTTGCCTCCTCCACCCAGGATCATTCCATAAATGGCAGGACACACACACACAAAAAGCAAGGTGCTCACACTGTGGCCCACGTGGTTTGCAGCCAGCGTGGATGAAGCTGGGAATTGCCATGTTTGCAGCTGCAGAGGCTGCCATCTCCAGCCCAGCACCCCCGATCCCTGCAGGGGATCTCCCCAGGCACAACTACATGAGGAGCCCTCATCCATCCATAGCACAAACATCTAGAAAATATCTAGAGAGCAAGCTGGGGGCACTGAATGGCATCTGCTGGGACGGTGATGAGCCTGCAGGGGTCAAATACCAGTTCAAAGATAAAAAGGTCCTTCTGGAAACCTCAAGATCAGAAGGCAAAAAGGTGAATACTAGTTGATGGCTTTGCTCTGGCTTGGACTGGAGGCGATGAGTGTACCCTTAACACCTGCCTGCTATTCCCAATTGCATTGCTGACAGTGGAGAGCTGGCCATTTGCTCTTTTCTTTAAGTCCACTTTCTCTAGAGAAAATCAATCAGTCCACCAGTCAGTCAATCAGGCAGTCAATCAGTGAGTCAGTCAATCTGAACCACTTGGAAAATGGATCCTGCAGTGACCTGGACTCCCACCCAGAGGCCTTGTGAGCCTTGCAGGAAAAATCCTCAGCTCCAAGGGAGGCTGAGACCTTCTCCAACCCGGGGCACAGCTCAAGCCCCTGAGAGGCAGCAGCCGTCCCAACCCGCAGCACGTCCAGATTCTGGTGCTTCTCCAAATCCCTGGAGCAAAGTACTCCCTGGCTGGAGATGGCCCCTCCTGGGGGATCGAAATCCCACCACCCTCCCCCCTCCCGCCTTTGGGACTTGCAAGAGTTGCTGCTGCTGCTGACATCTAGTGACAGGGAAAGCCGGCAAGAGGAGTTACCTGGAGCTCTGACAATGCCTTCCCCACCGAGGGAAAAACCTACTCGGGGTCTTCCCCAGGAGGTGGGCTCACAGCAGGGATGCTCGGGGTGCGGAGGAGGCAGTGCCGGGCCATACCGGGATGTCCCCGTCCCTGCGGTACACCCCAAGACCTTTTCCTCCCCCAGTGGTTACCCGAAGAGGACCGGCGCATCCCACCCCCTACCTTCCCACCACCTTTCCTGGTCTATTTAAGCACAGACTCATTCTTGGGCTTGCTATCTCAAAGAAGCACAGGGAGGGGAAAAAAATACCCTGAGGGGAGCTGCCGGGGTTGTAGCCAGGGAAAGGCAGGCAGCGAGGCGGCTCCCAGCCGTGGATGCCCGCTGCCGGGTGCTGCCAGCCCCGGGGCTGCATCCCCTTCACGCAGATGCGGAGAGCCTCGGGCACTACACGCAGGAGGACCGTCCGCCCCGAGCCGGGGAGAAGCAGGGTGCGAGCGGGATGCTCAAAACACGGGTGCTGCAGACCCCATCCCTGCGGATACGGCGGCAACCCAGGGGAGACGGCGTCTCCCAACCACGACAATGGACGAGGGCTGCCTTGAGAGCTCACACAGGGATGGGGGAGACATCTGGGGTCCTTAGACCCCCGCTCCCGGTGCAAATAAAAAGCCCTGAGGGCAGCTTAATTTTGGGGGGGTGCGAGGAAATGTGCAGCCAGAACCTCTGAGCACACAGAGACACACACAGATGCTCGGGTCAGGCCGGCGCTCAGGACACGGTGCACGGTGCTGCACAGCACAGCGGCGGAGCTGGGGCTGCCAGCCCACTCCCACCCGTCCCGAAACCCCGACATTTTCCAGCTTCACCATCACCGTGGGGCTGCCCGACGCCGTGCAAAATCAACGCATCCCTCCAAGCTCCTCTTCCCCGGCAAGTAGTGCCTTAATTCCCGGGGTAAATTTAGCCATTTCCACGGCAAACAGGACGGTCCGGAGTGACATCAGGAAAGATCACAGCGGTTGGGTCCAGCGCAAACGAGATAACAGAAAGCTGGGTGATGCTACCCCAGGGCTTGACACTGCTCCCGGGGTGCTGGGGAGGGGGACACCTCCCGTGCCCGAAAGCAAACCCCAGCAGAAAGTTGTCCTCCCCCGCCCCTTCCCCAGTGCCGCCACGCTACTCACCCAGGAGGATCAGCGTGCAGAAGTAGAGGATGCCCCTCATCCTACCGCTCGGCACGGTTCGGATCACACCGACTCGGCTCGGCACGGCTCGGACCGACCGGCCCGGCACGGCTCGGCACGGCCGGCGCAGGCGGTGCCGGAGGATGCGCGGAGGCTGGGCAGGGCGGGAGGCGTCCCCGCCGCCCCGGCCCGGCCCTCCCGGGGCGAGCGCTCACACCGCCGCCGGCTCAGCCCCGCTCCGGCCCCGGGTCATGCCCGCAGCCGGGCCGGGCACCGCGGGCTCCCGCCGGCCGCTCTTCGCCGCATCCCTCCGGGGCAGTGCAGAGGGGGTCTTCCTTGGGTTTTAATATTTTTTTTTTTCCTCCTTTTTCTTTTTTTTTTTTTTTTACCCTGCTCTTTCAGCAGCAAACTTCTGTCCGCGGGGCGCAGGCTCCGCCGTGCCCGAGCGGCCGGGCAGCCCTCGCCGCTTTCCCCGGGTGTCCTCCACCGCCCCCGCCCCCGCCTCTCCGCGGGAGGGGCTTGGCGGCCCGTCCCCGCTCCTCCCCGCCTCCCATCCCTGTCCCCGGGGCAAGGCGGGGGGTCTCCCCCGACCCGGAGCAGCTCGTGGACCTGTGTCGTGGGGGAGCACCAAGCGCCCCGGGGCGTGGCCCCCTTTCAGGCCCTCCACCCCAAGGATGTCTTCTTTCTCCACCGCTGACCTCCCGGAGGGTCCCGGCATCTCCCGCCCCCCGCCAAACCCTCATCTCTTTGCAGCCTCAGACAGGATGACAGCGCCAGCCCCATCCCCCTGGGACCTGTGTCCTGGTCTTGACAGTTTGCTAGCAGACACACAGCCCCAGAGTCTTGGGCCACACGCTACCACCCCTCCCAGTCATGATACCTTCCATTAACCCCCTGCAACACCCTCTTCCCCACCCCTCCAAAAACCACGTCTGTAAATTCAGGCTGTGTGCTTCCATAACCTTCCATCCAGGTCCTCACACCTCCTTCCCCATGGTGCACTGAGCACATCCAGCCCCTGCAAGAGATCCGTCACAATCGTCCCCTGTTTTTTCTCCCATCCCTCAGCCTCCCTCACCTTTAACCCCCATGTCCTAGTTGGTGACCCTCCTTTAGTAATCCAAGCAGCAGAGCCTGGCTCCTAAAGCCACCTCTTAATCTTTATGATGATGGGTAAGCATCGTTTTCCACTACCTCCATTTCATGCATGGAGTAGCTGAGACACAAAATGTGTAGTGATATTGTCGGGTTCCCACAGTAATTAACTGACCGACAGAGTAAGAAGCCTCATTTCCAAGTCAGTATTCTGTAAACACAGCCACCTCTGTTCTTCCTCCTAACGCAGGTTTGCCCTTTCAAAGATTCCCTTCCCTCTCCTCTCTTCTTTTTCTTTCTTTTCCTTTTCTATCCCTTCTTTTTCTTTCTTCTCTCCCCCCCCTTTCCCTCCTCTCCTCTCCTTCGTCCTTCCTTCTCTGTCTCTCTTCTAAACACAGAGGCTCCTCTGGTGATTCAGGGAAGCACCGGGGCACTTTTTCCACGCTGAAAGCTCAAGCCGTGCTTTTGAATATTTGCAGCGAGAGTTTTCTCGAGAGCTGGGTCAGGTGTTTTAGCTAAACCGGTATTTAAGCGCTGCGGGAAGGTCTTTTTTCGCTGGAGCTGTTCGGGGTTCTTAACTCGCATTTCCTCGTGGCATCACCTCATTAGTCCTCCAGCGAGTCCTCCTAGGAAACCAGAGGAATTGCACATTTGTATTTTTCATGAGCAAAACAGAAAAGGGAAATAATTCATACGGCCATTTGTAGGTGTTACGTACAAAGCATAAGGAAGTCAGGAAAATACTGCTTTTTCTTTTCATTTTTTTTTTGTTTTTGGTTTTTCCTCTTGGCAAATCAAAAGGAAAGTGTGATCCCTGGCCTTCCTCTCCTCTTGAAAGTTTCTACCGTGTTCCAGTCTGGAGCTGTTCATTTAGCAAATTTTTTAGTCCTCTGTCAGAATTGGAAAGTTGTAAATAAATGAATGTCTTTAATAACTCTGTTTAACATCCAAAATGAGCATTTCCTGAGCTACTCAGTGGGGAAAAAGAAAGTGTTAATAAAAACTCATTTGGAGTAAAAAAACATTACTCTTGAGCTGGGGTTTTTTTTTGGGGTTTTTTTTTTTTTTTTTTACTTCTTAAAGAAGAGTATTATTATGTTTAAGCAAATTTCAAAATGAAATTGCAATGAGATGCAATTGAAACATCTAGCTGGGAAACTGGGGAAATGATTGGATTTTTCTGCTTATTATTATTTTTAATTATTTTGCAGATTCTTTTTTAGTGTTCTATTTTTGAAGTAGCTATTTGCCCAGGAAAAATAATATCACTGGAACAAATGTGAGTTTTTGTGGGGTTTTTAACAAATGAAAAAATATTTTCCTTGGAAAACGTCTGCCCTCCCCACAGGAATGAGATAATCCGATGTCCTTGGACCAAAGGAGGAGACCTGAGCCCCATCACCCTGTGCATTAAAGATGGGATGGGTTTGGCTTGGTGTCCCACCTAACGCAACAGTGCTGAGAGCAGGGACATGGGGACTTGCTTTCCCTGACACTGTGTCTTGTCCCCTTATTGAGGTCTGAGCTGCAGGAAAACCTTCTCTTTGGGCAAAGGAGGGAAGCTGCATCAGCTTTCTCCATCAGCACAGCTGGAGCTGGAGGAGGCAACCCAAAGGCAGCTTTGCTCTCCCCTCTTGGGAGAGAGAGGACAGGATACAACCCCCCTCTCTAGACAAGGAGAAGCAGTCAAGAAAGCAGTGCTATGAAAGCAACATTTCTTCCTAAGTTTGAAGAAAAAAAAAAGAGCAGGGTGTTTCAGGGATGGGAAAAGTCCAGGCATAGACAACCACCACCATTTGTCCCAACAGGAGGCATTTCCTGCATTTTCTGTAATTACTTGCATGTGGGGGCGGGGGGAACCCATGCACTGTGAAAAGCCACCCAGAAGAGACATGCTCCAAATACTGCGAAGAGAGAGGGATCATTGTTCCTTGCTCCCTTATTTATCAGATCTGGGCTTTCTCCTAATCACTGGGTGGATGGTGAAATGAATACAGTTACGTAAAAAACGCTCCTTTCACGCACATACACACACCCCTTCTAAAATTACCTGCTACCTTTCCTTACAAATGAATCAAGGTATTGATCAGTCAGATGTAAAAAAAATCCCATTGTTACTTATGTTAGACCTATCCCAAAAAGCTGCTCGCCAGAGCTCCGGACAACAGATTTAGCAAAGAAAGAATTGTTTGGGTGGGTCCGTGGAGAAATCACTGGGCAGGAAAGGCACATAAAATATCCTGATTAAAAGAAAAGCTCTTGTGAGAATGAAAATAGTTACAATGGAAACTGGAACAGAACTTTTGTCTGCTTTCCCAAGTAAGATCACTGTGGAGGACCCTACCATGCACACTCACATGAAAATAGGTGGTCCCTAATCCAAAAAACCCCATGGAAACAAGCCGAGAGAACTGTAGCCATCTATTTTTATGAATGGTGAAGTGCTAATTGAGAGATTAAGGGATTCATGCAACTCGTGAAAGTTGGAAAACCGCCAGGACCATTCCAGAACATCCATCCATCCATCCATCCATCCATCCATCCATCCATCCATCCATCCATCCATCCCAGGACAGCACCCATGCACAAATATTTCTTGCTTCAAAATGACTCTCAGGGAAACAGTAGCAGGCCTTCAGCGCATCACACACAGGGGACAAGAGAAGCACCTGCTGCCCAGGAGACATGCGGAGGTTTAGACTGAGAAAAAAGCTGTCTAAAAAAGTGTGGTGGGAAGTGTGAGAATCTGTGGAACCACCTGCGGTGGCAGAAAAAGCCAGGCAGATGTGGGGAGGATGCACCAGGCAGTGTGAGGCAGCATAGAAGCCCCACTCATTGACTATCTTGATCTCCAAAACTGGGAAGACCAGAGTACTTCCTGCCTCAGAAGTTTCTAGACCTCACTGTTTGGTACTATTTGGAAAATCTCAAAATTTGGACTAAGATAGGCAAAAAAAAAACAAAAAAGCAACACACTTTTAGGTCGGCTCTGCAAACATTCTTGACGAATTTTCAGAAAAACCTGCTGATGAGCTGACCTTGTTGATATGATTGATAGGCTTGTGTTATAATTGCTCAAAGCTTCTTGAAACCCATCCAGCCTCACATCAGCTGTGTATAAACCCAATGGCTGCAGAAATCCAGAAATCCAGACCTTCTTCACTTTAGCAATGATCTGAATTTCCAAACTGAATCCTGTTTTACCTCTTGAGCTCAAAACATATGGGCCCTAAGCAAAAGTTTGTGTGCAAAGAGAAATACTCTACCAAAGTGATCTGCAGAACAATGCAGGAATACACTACCTGCTATGCCGAGAACGTTCAGAAACAGGAGTAAAAAGCATAAGCTGTCTCTCCTTCACCAGAAATGTTTGACAGCCTAGCCCAGGAGGAAAATCCAGGGGAGGTAAATCCAGTTGGACAATCCTAGGGAAGGAGGAAAAAGTGATGGGCATCAAAGAGAGACGAAGGCAGGCCAAACCTCATTCTCTATGAGCAAAAATGGTCACCCAAAGGAGGTAGATCAGAGACAGGAGGAGTTTGCTGGAGGGGTTAAAGCTCAGGGACTGAGGAGGATAAACTCACCTCGCACCTTGTCTTCTGTCACAGGAGGATGTTTCCGAGCCAGCCAGCATAGGATGTTCTGCAGCGGAATGATTACTGGAGAGGTTCTCAGTGTCATGCCTTCCCTATGCGCATACACCTGTAGGACCCTCATTTGATGCCCTGCTGGGGGACAACATGGAGCAGGAGTAGCAGTTTTCATTGAAAGTCGATAGCATGCTTGACACTAGGATTCTGAGACTGCTAGACCTTTTCTGAATAACTTCCTTCAAAAATGATTTCCGCCTGCAGAGTCCGGTGAGAGTTTGTTCTCACTCACTTAATCTATGCTATATAATCCAAGATGTGGATCAGCTTGTCTAAATAGAGTGACTTTATCCTGAGTATGTTGTCTCTTCAGCCTGGAGAGACACAGGCGTGGGCAGAGAGGAGAGAGATCTATTTGGGAAAGGTGGATGGAGATCACCTGTCCTCTGAGGGCCAGGAAATTAAATAAGAAGGAAGCAGAGTGGATCTGCTGATTGGAAAAGGAGGATCTTTGGATTGCTGTTGCCTTGACACAGGATTTTGTGACTCTTAACAGCTAACATGGTTCCAAAAAGACAATCTCACAGAAGAGTGCCCCAAGCAAGGGTTGTTAATACACAGACCTCACCTGTGGCTCAGCAACTCCCAGAGCTGCAAGGTTGGAGGTTAGGGAAGTATTTTTAAAAGGTTTTGCCCCGTTCTGCCCTCATTCTTATTGTCTTCCTTAGATAGCCATTACTGACCACTGTAGAAACAGATTAACCTTTTCCTGATCTGGAAAAGCTTCTGTAATGTTCATCCTTGCCTGCTGTGCTTGAGCACCAGCTTGCGTTACCTGCATCGCCTCGTTAATCAGGTGTTGTAGCTGCTGGATTTAAGAGGGAGAAGGCAGGAGGAGGGGCTTGGCTCGGCTCTGCCTTGTCAGCTGTTTGTGAGCGTGTAAGAGCTGTGAATTGGAAATTTGGCTGGGTTTTGACAGTTTAGGAATTGTTCCCCTTGCTGTTCTCTGCTGCTTGCAGACGTGTAGTTTTGTGACTCTGGTTGCTGAACTTCTGGGATAATGTCGCACAAATTAAATTGGTCTGGCAGGAGAGTAGGAGACTTACTTGCTACCATTTAGGAGCAAATAAAAAACAAAACAAAAAAAAATCCTGTGGCGGCTGCCAAGCCTTTCTAGGAAGATCTTAATTCTTCCAAGGGCTCTGCAGTGTCTCAGCACCTGTAGGGTGTTTAAACATTGCCAAGCAGGTTTGACTTTCCAGGAAAATACAGGGACCTTGGGAACCCTTGTACATTTTGCAAACTCTGCTCCTTTGTTGAGATCCTGGGAAGACTGAACTCCCAGCCGGGTCAATTGGGGGATCATACTGCTTTGTAGAGTTATACCATCAGTAAACACAGCAAATCACACTCCTCGCCTTGCTGGAGCGCAGCCAATCCTTGGGTGGGATACAGCGGGTTTAATCTGCTGCCGTTTGCAACTCTTTTGAGGTAAACAAAGGGAAAAGGGAATCTGAGTGATGTAATGACCCTAGCCCCTCTGTATTCTTCATATGTCCGTTCATGGGATACATTGAAAAGAAAACACAGAAGTTGGGCAGACATTATACAGTGAAATGAGGGAAGAGATTACGGCTGATATCCGGTTATATGTTTCACCATAATGTAGGTAAGATCCCTCAGAAAAAAATAAATATTTCACCTTTGTTCCCAGTTAAGATGAACCATTGAAGAGGGTGGCAAAACCAAAGTGGGTCATGGAAATTCACTGAGAAATGAGAACTACAGGGAAGCTCTATCCCAAAAAACACCATATCAGAAGGACCGGCTGCTCTCCATCATCAGATCTCCAAGGACCAGCATGCATGACTTCAGACCTGGAAGCAAGGACTCAAAAGAAAACTGTCGAGTCAAGGTGCAGCCTCTGGGCTGTGGACCAGCAAAAACAGGGTTTACATTTGAAAGACAGAGGTAATCCAAGAGACATGAGAGATGCTTGCTGATGCTTAAAACTCTGCTGGGCTTTATACTATGGAGGGAAGGGGGCACTAAAGAGATAGAAAATGGCTAAGAGATTGTAGCATGCAAACCTGGTATTTTCTTGGATAAAATAAATTTTTGTAGGAAAAAAATGAGCATGTGAAAAATCTCCTTTCTTTGTATTTTAAATGAAGAATT
The DNA here is from genome assembly GCF_028500815.1 of Rissa tridactyla. Lineage (NCBI taxonomy): Eukaryota > Metazoa > Chordata > Aves > Charadriiformes > Laridae > Rissa > Rissa tridactyla. The sequence continues at coordinate 39,434,989 of NC_071470.1, forward strand.
GATGCAGTGCCATGGGGTAACCTTGTTACTCCAGCAGGAGAAGGCAGAGTTTGATGAGGGAACTGTGTCAAAAGTAAGGAAGTGGCTAACAGGGAAATGTTATTGAAAAGTGCTGGACTGGGGAGCCCATCTATTAATGGAGTTTCTCCTGAATCTGTCTTGACATTGATTTGTTTAGGGTTTGCAATAACAATTTTGGCCCCCCAGGTGGAAGTGAAACGCTAATGAAGTCTGTTGATGGAACAAAGCTGAGAAACCTCCATGAAATGTAGGAGGAACTGAATATCACAGAGGAGACCTCAAGAATGAGCAAAACCAGGATGAAATAGTACAAAATTAAAATCATGAACCTGAAAGTAAAGGGTTCCTTTAACAGGGCACTTAATATGCCATTTCTCTGTTGGAAATCATTCCCAGTTTGAGCCATGGCAATATAAACTGGTACTGGACATATACACATAGACTGAGGGGCAACATTTCTGGGTACCTGACTAGAGCCAGGCATTTATCCCATGTGAAAATGCTGAAGGCACCACAGCAAGATGCAGAAGGTGACTTCAGCTAGTGCATGAGTATCTCAAAAATCAAACAACCTGCTGCTGGAGGCTTCATACTTACCACAACACCACCTCCCCTGCAAAGTGTGGGGGAGGAAGGACTATTTTGGGAAAAATCCCTGGGTTAGACAGGCTCAACCGAGTGCTGTCCCTGCCAGGATGTGACACATTGTCTGGTCCAGCTTCCGACTCCTGAGATGGAGCCACTTCTAAATCCACTTAAGATGTGCAAACAGCCCTGTCAATAGCAGCTCGCCAAGCTGTGTGCTGAACTGTGGCTTTCTCTGGGCTGCAGTAGCCTTGGTAACTCTGGGAAAAAAATAACCTAATTTTCTCTTTCATCCATAAGCCGAACCCTTTAATTTGCTTTCAAGTGAATTAAACATAAGCCTCCATTTTTCTAATTCCTTTGTCCTAATTTAAAAGTACCGACATTTATCAAAGGAGTTTTCTAGATTTCCCATTTTCAGCTCATTGTTTTAGTATTTTTTAAATAAACCAGAGATTGACATTTTTATTGCTGAAATGCTTTCCTTCCCTCCTCCTTTTCTTAATAACATGGTGATATTGTGTTAATTTCTAAACTTTTTCTAATAACAAGGAGGGCAGCCTGTGTCCTGCTGCATAATCAAGGTGACTATGTTGTATAACTGAGCTATACTATCTTCGACTTGTGTAACGCAAGACGATCTTTGAAGCAAACAAACTCATTCAAATATCTTGAATGCCATCTTAGTTCCTTTAATGTTCAACATACTGAATGACCCACGGTTCATCCCATGAAGTTATTAGAGGTAGCAGATACCTCGGAACAACCACAATGCTATGAAAACAGCTATGTACCAGTGCCAATTTGTTTGTATTTCCAGAAACAGCAGCTGCCTGAATAACTTTCATCCTGCAATGATCCAGCTGCCCACCTTTTTTGAGAAAAGAATTTCTCTTGTTTAGTGTTTGCACAATATCGCACTCATTGAGGCTGCCCTTTTGGAGGCAGCATGAGCATAAATGCAGCATAAAACACATCCTGGGGCAAAAAGTCTTCTTCCCTGTGGTTGGGGTCCCTCTTGGACAGTCTGTGCATTTGCTTTCCAAACTTGTTTTTCTTTTAGTAAATCACAGGGCTGGTGGAATGGTCTCAAAGCTGATGGACAGCCCTTGGGGACCAAAGTCCTCTGTTTATCCACTGGCATGGAGGGTTGACACTGGAAATATTTCCCACATGGCTTTGCTAACGTGTCTCAGAGCTTTCTCAGACAGACAAGAGGATGAAGTTCACCCATCTCTAGATGATAGCTCTGCTCCAGGCAGTGTTATTCTTCATTCCAGCACCAGGCTGTTTTTCAGTGATTCATGACAAATCTCCATTTTCCCCTCAGAATTTTGGGTTGTATTTTCTTTTGCTTTCTGACACCGATAGCCATTCTACCGTGCATTAAGCTATCTAAGAGCATTTGATCTTCCATCAGTGTCAATCTTGAGTCTTGGCATTTTGGGGGAAATGATGGGAAGTTCTTAGCGCTAGGCTTAATTCAACATCTCTCATGTTTGGTCCAGTCAAGGCCAAATTCTGAAGTTCATACTCTAATGACAGTCCCATCTGCTTAGAGAGGTCACTGTCTGTGCTGAGGACTAAAACAATCACTATTATAATAAAGGATATATAACAATGGATTCATACTTCCAACACATGGGGCAGTAGGGGTGTACTAAGATCAGGAAGAGGACTAGATGCCAGCAGAAAGTATGTTGTATGTGGGGAAGAATGAATTTGAAAGCAAGTTTAAGCTAAGATTTTCTCACGCTTCGTGCTGGGATTTGGGAGAGTCTGCCATGAAAGCTTCTCCCTGGGACACAATGTTCTGTCTGCCCCCGCCATATCCCCTTGCAGACACTGTAGTTTCCCCATGGTGTCCAGTCTTGCACACAGTGCCTCCTGCTTTGGATGGAATGATAAATGGAGTTGGACCAGCATGTGTAGGGTTGGACAAGTGTCAGAGAGTGGGTTAAGATTTGGGATAAAGACAGCTGCGCAGAGCCAGGATCTCATACCTTAAAGCAAAATGGAAGAATAGGCTTGAGAGCCAACATAAGCACTGAGATACCCATCATTTCCTAATTTCCACTGGCAGTAGCTTGGGTTCAATCCTTCAGTACAGAGGAATGAAAGAATAGCTGAGCATGGGACCATTGATTGCTGTAGCTCAGTTGCTACTGAGTCCACCTAAGACTCGTGAACAAGAGTAGATAGCAGGGTGTGTATGGGCTTCTCTCTCCATAAAATGTCCAGTGTTTTGGTCTCCCATTGGCAAGTCTGGTGCTGAGAGTGAGTGGAGACCTGCACTCCCCATTGTGTGGACGTACCCTAAAGCATCCTGAGAAAAAGGCTACACAGCTGCTGGCCTCTTGTTAGGTAGAGTAGTCAGTCCAGGGCTACAGCTGGCAAATATATATCCTCCCCATTTTGTGGCACAGGTTATTTTTTTTGTTATTTATTGCCAGGAGTTGGAAGTCTAAAGGAAAAAAACATGTATGCTGTTTTTCAATGGACTTCTGTCCCTCACTCCCTGATGGACATTTTCTGTGGAAATGCTTTGCAAATAAAAAAGTGTTCTTTATGGAGCTGGAAAATGCCATTTTAAAAGTAAAATAAGATTTCAGTCTCTTCTGGTAGCAATTAGGAATACAGGATATTGGTGCCTTTGAAAACTGAGCCTCTTATTTAACTGTCTAAATACAGATTTAATTTTCCTGCTTTTGGCACCTGAGCTTGAAAATTTTCTTCTTACAGATGAAAACAGAACATTATAGAAATTGAGTCTGTGCCATTTTTTTCTGCTTTGTGAGAGATAAAAAAAAATGAAGAGGATCATATATCAGCATTTCCACCTCCTTTATTCTAACCACTTTGAACCGAAATCCCTCATGGATATCAGCTCTGGGCCATTCTGGATATACCAAAAAGACTTTTTCTTTTCCACAGGGCCAGAGTTAGTCAACCCATGTCAAGTGGGCTAGCGTTAGTTGAGCCGTTTCCCTCTGGGGTCTCAATTGGGTTGCACTGAGAAGATAGCTTTCAGGTGGGAGAAAAAGGATCAGAAAAGGGACTCTGTAAATTCATGGGGAAGACACAAAACCTTAGCAGAATCCTGTTACAACACAGGATGCTGTACAAAATAGTCTTTTGGAGGTCTGTGCTCCCATAAGACATGCTTTCCAGCCTGCTTGGGGTCTGGGGAGGTCATCTATTCAGCACAGCTCCATCACCCTTCACGGTGACTGTGCTAGCAGCTGGTGAACTCTTTATAGCACTGTCTGACACATCAACTCTTGCAGCTCCAACTGCAGCAGTCCACACATTACAACACAGCAGCCAATTGAAGTCCAAGTCCTGCAAGCCATCCAGTGACATCTCATTGGAGGGGTGCAGCAGATATAGAGCAATAGATATGGTTTCTCCATACCATATCGTGAAAAAGTCTTTCTGACTTCTCGTACGTTTGCTGGTAAAATTCACTCGTACCTCAGGAGAAACCATGGAAGATGACTGAGAAGAAGGGATGGGAGATGTACTCCTGGCTGTACCCCAGCCTTTGGACCCAGGGCAAAACAGTTTGTCTCTGCATACCTTCTTCTCCTATCCTTTTCCCAGCTCCGATCAGCAGTTCTTTGAGATAGGCTTTACCTACCTCTACCCTTTTTTCAATTATATGCCTAACAAGGCTTTGAACTCAGTGGTAGTCTCTAGACACTTCTGGAATTTGATTAAGAAAGCAAGTGCAAAGTGGAAGCATGGGGTGATTCACACCTACATCCCCTCAGCCTCTTGCCTTTCCTCTGTCTCTTGTGTGGGGTGCCTTGCCCAGGGTGCTACACAGGGCATGGGGGTCTAGCTTTGAACACCAGAGGAGAGGTCCCTTGGGGGCTATCACTGCAACTGCAGCTCCAGGGTCTCCATGTGGTAGATCATCTTTCCAGCCAAGCTGTTTTCTTTAGGGGTGAGTGAAGTGGAGGGCGTGAGAGGGGACAGGGATTTGAGTGTTACAGAAATTGGAGGAGGACGTTTTCATCAGCTTTGATGATAATGGGGAAAACAGAGGGGCCGGGGCTGCCTCTGGTAAATGCGTTCCCGAGGAGTGATGGGCTGTCGTGTCAGTATGTTGTATTTGGTTTTGCTCCCAAAGGCTGATTTAATGAAGAAAAATTCAGCAGGGAAAAAGGAAATGCACACACAGAGGGAAATGCCTCTGCTGCTGGAGGGGCTGTGAGCGCGGTGGGGTGGGAGGACAGGGCGGTCCTCAGAAGTGTTTCCACATTTCTAATTAATTGGATAGGTCCAGGCAGGTGGACCTGCCAAAATCATTGATGAGCTGAACTGTGGGGACCTCTGAGGTTCCTCCCATGCCAGCACCCCTCCAGCCAGGTGGCGCTTGGACCTCAGGCCCCTCTTCACTACTTTGTATACAAAGATTCAGCCTCAGGTTGGCCCTTGGCACCCTGCAAAGAGCACTGGCCTCGCTCTCCACAACCACCCGGCGGAGAGAGGAAAAACAGCTCACACACATCAGAGACACTCAGACAGGGACAGTGAGAAGCAATAACATGTTGGTGTTTTCTGTAATTTTCTCATCATTCTTTTTCCCCACTGTTTTCTCCTGGAGGAGGGGAGTAGAGAGAGGAGCAAAGACAAAGCGAACAACAGAGCAAAAGTACAGGAGAAAAAGAAAAGAAAGAAAGGAAAGGCATTTCCAAATCTGACTTTTCCATTTTTTCCACACATTTATGATAACTGCCCTCCCTCGCCCCCCAGTCCCACTGGCTGGTACATCTTCCCATCTGTGATTTCACGCCTTGAGGAGCACCTTTCCACGGCAGCCACTCTGCCCTGCATGTGCTGCCTGACAAAATCTTCCCATTTGTCCCCAGAGCCAAACCTCCGGCTTCCCATACCCAGTGAATTCACTATAATTGCCATAATCTGCTGCCTATTAAATCTGATAGCTCTGTTATCACTGTTAATAACAACTAATTAGTGAGGCTGTCACAGGGAGTGGTTCTGTAAGGGAAGGTATTTGTCCTTAACTTCACATAAAGGCTCTGTATTAAATCAGAGGAAGACACACGACTTCAAGGGCGTCGGCACTTGGTAACTTTTAGTCCCTAGCAGTGAAATGGAAACGCTCCGTTGACTTCTTTCCCAAGGAGCCGGCTTTGCACATTTGCCAAAACGAAAAATTAATTGGAAAGGAGTTACCAAAACTCCTAAATGGCAGCAAAAAACCAAACCAAACCAAAACAAAAAAAAAAAAAAACAACCAAAAAAGCAAACTGCAAAAATGCCAGCAGGGCAGGAAAATGGGAGCCAGGATGGCGAAAAGCAGCAGGGTGCAGGCGGCTCTGGGCAGATGCGGGGCAGGAGGGCGAGGATGGGAATTGAAGGTGGAATAAAAGGGGAAAGGCCTGTCTTTTCTTGACATAGTTGGAAGTACCAGACCCCCTCCACACCTCAAAAGATTTGTTGAAAGCTGGCAAAGATTGCCTCTGAACAGTGAAGGATGTTTTCAGTTTTGATGACGAAACACGAACACTTTTCCCACAGTCATTTTTTCCTGGTGAAAACCTGCTCAGTAAAAAGAAAAAAATAACCCACACTTCTCATTCCTAATACTATTATTTCCTCCGTGACTCAAAACCTCCATAAACCAGAACCTAAATAGCTGCTTTGTCAGGAAAGGGGAGGCATTGGAAAGGAGATGACTGCTCGCCCTGAACCCTGACACTTCTTACTTTGCAACGGGATTGCCTGAGATTCAGGTTTTTGAGAAACACGCTCCCAGAGCTGCTGCAGCAGGAACGGGGCTTGAGAAGATGGAGATGTTAACAGGAAAAGGTAGCAAATAAATACACCCCTGAACCATTTTTTCACGTGAAAAGACATATTTAGGACCTGTTTCACAGTACAGCTAGATGAGAAGTGAGCATCCACTCCCACGAGCCATTATTGAAGTAAAAGAAAGGCTACCAAAATAAAACCCCTTCCATGCTCCAGTCCAAGCAGAACCAGGCCCCTTTGCTCCTCAGCAGAAACAATCCTCCATCATCCATCATAGGTGCTTATTGAGTGAAACTCTTACTTACAAATAGCCACGAAGACCTTAATCGCTTTGGCAGTGAGTGCCTTTGCTTTCCAATATTTGATAAAAAATTCCAAATCTTTATGGTCTCTCTTTAATTAGAGCAGCAGCAATTTTGTGAGATGATGGATGGTCTCGTGATGACTTTGCTAAGGTGGCCTCACGCTGCTGCCGGGTTCAGGAGGTGAAGCTGCCGGTTTTCGGTTTGTTTTACTACTGCTGCTGCCGCTTCTGGGGTTTTGGCATCTGTTTTAATTTGTAAGACAAATAAGGGCTGGTCCTAAAAGTTCCTTAATGCATGTTTGGAACTACTCTATGATTCTATGACATTGTGAAGGGAAATGATTGTGTAAAAGATGCCACAGGGATTAGCTTTTGGTTCTGTCCTTTACTCTTCCTCTTTTTCCTTTAGCCCTTAAAACTGTTGCCGGTGGGTCACCTGCAGCCAATATTCTCCCTCTGAGATTGGAGGGGGACCAATATCACATCCAGAAAGGTACATTTTCTAATGCTCAAAGCACTGGTGTAAGCATTCAGATATACAGGTTCGTCCCTTTGCTTTGGCACGCAGAGACTAACATCCTTGAAACTGTCATTTCTGCTGCCAGAGCCTGCCTCAGTTTCCCCAATTATAAAAAATCAGCAGTGCTTAGGAGAGGTGCCAGGGGCTTAAGAATTATTTGGAGGTAAAAAGTCATTACATGAAACATGCTTTTGCAGGAAGACAAAGACATACTCTGCACAACCGTCCTGTTGGTTTTGAACCAGGATTGTTGTTTTCCTTCCCAGGATTCATTGGAGATCTTCCCTTCACATGTCATTGCTGTCATCACATACAGATGTTTGCGAAAGAGGTAAATGTTGGCAGTCCCTGCAGATGGTGAGCCAACTGGCAGCAAAGTGACTCGTTGCCAGGACTCTTCCTTCCTCACATACCTCAATCTTGCCCCGACCTGTCTCAGGGGTACGTCTGGTGGGATGTCTTCCCTGGTAAACATGGAAGACAAGGCTGGAACTCAAAATATGTGTCAACCTGATTGCTGGAGACGGTCACTGAGAGCTCTCTTGAGCCAGAGGGGAGAAACAGGTGGTTTTAGGGTGCAACTCTTCTTGCCCCAAGGTGCACGCCTGCATCTGCTCAAATGAACCGTGTCTTCTTAGCTCCACTGATTCTGAAGAGCAACAGCTGTGATTAGGCACCTGCACTGCAAGCATCCAAAGGCTGGTGAGATGAATCTCATGCTCTGGGTCTGTAATGGCAGCTAATCTCGATAACAAATGGATGCCATTTCTAGAAGACTGTGAGTCCACGTAACAAGAGAGCAGCAGCAGCAGCAGCGTGTATGTTTGACGTTCAGGGCTGTTTGTCCCTGTCCTGCCAGGCAAGTCCCGCTTCAAAAGCTGTTTCTGAGGTGTCACATTTGTTCTGGTCTCAGGTTCAAAACACCAGGTCAACACAAAAGTGAACAAAGCTGTTGTGTGTCCTGTCCACACAGGACTAGGGCAAAAATAGCGGCTTCAACAGCAGCAGCAATTTGCGGCATGCGTTTACATATACACAGGCACCCCCTTTCCAAAAAACAGCAGACCAGCTTCCAGATTGCTGTCTCAGTTGCCACAATGTAAATCAAGATCAGCTTGAATGTGATGGAGTTTGCTGCCCCGAGCACACAGGCAGATGTTCCGCCTGCAGAGTTAGCAGCCGCAGCCAGAAAGCTGTGCCCCATGCGGCAGAGGGGAAGGAGAGATTTCCCTGGGAAAAGAAACTTCTCCATCCTAATACAGCTAAATATATGCTTTCAATTGCAGACTACAAAGTGAGTGATTTTAGGTGCTGGGTTTTGATATCATAATGTGCCCTATTTTCCATCTTTCAGGCATGAATAATGGAGTGTTGTGTCTGCGAATGCCCCAGTCTTTCAGGATGCTGGCAGAGGAAGCGCAAATCTCCAGAGCTCTCCCGCGACCGCTCTCCTTTCATCTAATCCTGGGGCCAGGCAATCACTAGAAGTGCACTCAGTGGCCAGCAAAGAGCTGGCCTTATTGCTGTCAGAGGAGCTGGGCACGGAGGTGTGTGCAAGCGTGCGGAAGGAACGGGCCAGCTTCACCCCACAAACAGCAATCCAGCCGTGGGACTGTTGCTGGGTTCACATCATGCAGAAACGCTGCATATAAATCCACGAACAGGCTCTGCTGACGGTGCACACAGCTACAGGAGGTGAGCATTTGCTCCCTGTAAAGCAACAGGTGGGTCACACAGGGAGAAGGCCAAGGTGCTGCATTTGGATGTATCTGGGGCTGTTCTGGAGCCCGGAATAAGTTTGCAGGAGCATCTTTGCTGGGAAAACAAATCTCCAGGTAAGTAGTTTTTTTGTGCAAGGGGACAATCCACTGGACTCATCTACTCCAGGCACCCAGGCACTAGGTCCAACCACAAACATAACACTGCCAAGTCCACCACTATGTTCCTAAGCGCCATGTCTACACATCTTTTAAATACCTCCAGGGACTCCAAGAATACAACATTTCTCCTGGGTTTCTTCACCAATGCCCCTGCTCAAGGAGCTCTTGGGTTTTTCCCTGGTGATAATCTGTTACATGTATCGTGCAAGATCAAATTCACACTTCCATCTCCACTCCTTGAGATGGGTATCTGGATGAGCAGGTTCTCAAACTGGAACCCAAGGCCCTTAAAACCCTGGAAGACATCAGTCCCAAATGGGTCCTTTACAGGGGACAATTATAACCTATGAGGTCTGAAACCTGTCAAGCTGACATGCAAACGTGTCACAGAGTGCTCCATAGAATGGAAATTTGAAACTTGGTTGTCCTCCTGTTTCTACCATTGCCCATGGCCACTTTTCTCCGACATCAGGGTGAGGAGCGTTGCAGCCACATCTCAACCCTGTCCTTGGGAGAGATTAATCACAGAATCACAGAATCTTCATGGTTGGAAAGGACCCTTAAGATCGTCGAGTCCAACCAAACAACCTACAGTCTCTGCCACTAGAGCATGCCCTGAAGTGCCACATCTAGATGTTTCTTAAACACGTCTAGGGATGGTGACTCAACCACCTCCCTGGGCAGGCTGTTCCAGTGACTGACCACTCTTTCAGTAAAGTTATTCTTCCTAATATCTAATCTAAACTTCCCCTGCTGCAGCTTCAGACCATTTCCTCTGGTCCTGTCATTATTTACTTGGGAGAAGAGGCCAACACCCACCTCTCTACCACCTCCTTTCAGGTAGCTGTAGATCTACTCTTCGACAAAGTCTTGGGATGGTACAAAACAGCAGGGAACCAACCTCCATTCTCATTTGGATTTGGGAGGGATCATCTTCTGCACCTGAGGGCTTTCTAGGGTCGGGTGCCTGCCTGGCCTCAATCTGGCCTCCTGTCATTGCAGTTTGACTGTCCTAGTGGCTGTGGCAGGGAGATGCTAAAGCAAACCAACAAGACCATCACAGGCAGACAACCTTCTTGTGTATACACTACTTGTGTCAGATGTCTTGTCCTTCCTTTTGCTAACCAGCAGTGAAAATTAAAATGTTAAAAAAGTATTCTGATGCAAGTTGGATTTGTCCTCATTGGATGTTCTGGTGCCTCTGATGCTTTTTGAAGGCATTTCTGGACAGGAGGGAGGTGTTTACAGCAGAATTCAGATTCAGGCTTCGAATCGAGTTACATTTCAAAGTCCTCAGATCTTATATTGGATTAGGAGGAATTTGGATCTGCCTTTGGCAGCTGTCTCCACAATTTGGAGAATTCAGAGCCAGAAATTGGCACCAATTTCAAAGCTTTTTTTCCTGACGCTTCAGCGCCTTGATGTTAGTATCATCCATTGATTCATTATCTCAAATGATGTAAGTACAGCCCAGAGGCAGGTTTGAACTGAAACTTTTGAGAACCCTTCCAAGTTTTCTAAGATATTCCAAGACTTTGACCTTACCAGCCCTTAAGGTGAATGTGGCTGGCAAATGTTTTGTTCTTTCCTGAAAACAGAGATAAAATCAAAACAGAAAAGCTTCTGTTCTTTCAAGGATAAAAAAACAACCTTTCACTGAACCCAGTGTTTTGTGAGGTTTTGGCAAAAAGTTTCTCTGAGTTCAGTCTTCGATGAGAAATGTGAGCATTTTCAACGTAAGACAACACTTTCCACACACAAAAAATAAATAAAATTGTTTCATTGCCCTCAAGTCATTCTTAAAAATGTTGTAATTGAAACATTTTAACAGCTACCCCCTGGATGCAATGCCACTTTTTAATGTATTGAATCACCTTCTAGAAGAAATCCTGCCAAACTGTGCTTTTCTTAAATCCTTATTGTCCAGGCTTCCTCATCCTGAATCAAGTGATTGACGGATGTCATATCTATTTCCATTCACACTTAGGTAGCTGACAGCATCACACACCCCATGATTTTTCTCTTCAGTACTTCATAGTTTCTGCAAAGCCAATGCCCAGATAATTGTTCCTTTGCTGGCTTCCCATCTGACCATTGGGCCAAATACTTCTGCCATGGAGGATATTGCCTCCTGAAGGGTGACTCATTGTATTACTACTTCAGAGAGTGCTTTCCAGTTTATTAGTTGGGAATCTTCCGTTTTGTTAACCAGGAAGTTTTTTGTGGGTTTTGTTTGTTTGGTTGGTTGGTTTTTTTAAGCGTTATAACATCCTAGATCTTTCTCGGCACTCTCCAACTAGTGTTTCCAATAACCACTCCAATAGTGAGGAAAAGCATTCTTCTAAAGGACTATATTCTCCCACATCTTCTCTTGCAGCTTTTAAAATTAGGTGCTATTATGACTTTCCATCAGGGAAGCATTTGAGGATATTCTTTGCTTCCAATCACAATTATAATATATCCCCTTGTAGTTCATCTCCTCCCTGGGCTGGAGGATAGCAGCGCAGAAGCACAGCTTCCTACCCCAGAATTTCATCAGCTATGATAATTTTCTGCCTACTCCAGGAAGCTGAACAGAAGCAGAGAAGGATGTCAGCAGGAGTTGTGCAGAGTTATTTTTCCTCCCTTGTACTCTTCAAGATCCTTTTGCTGTTCAAAGGGAAAGGCATTTCCCAGACACAACCCATAACGCCTGGACAGACTAAACCATATGGTCTGTAGGCTTTGGTTTTCCTTCTGAAATGGGAAATCCCTGGGTTAATGGTGAGGACAACTCCCTTCTGTGAGATGGTTTATGATTCCCACGTGTTCCAGGAGCATTTCCTAAGGGTCCCTGCCTGGAGCTGTGTGTCAACGCGCATTTTACAAGCTTTGCTCCATGAACAAAGTGTCTGGTTTCCCATGGGGTCATATCTCATGGTCATCTGGTATTGCTGTCTAAGAAGATAGTTGCATTAAAATTTCCATTTTAATGTTGCATTTTTTTACCATGCTGGGGAATACAGGAAGATCTCTTTGTCTTATACGCTCTTTTATCTAGAAAATAGTAAACCCACCTAAATTTTCTTAGGAAGCTAGAGCTTGCAACTTTCAGAATGCTATTGGCACGCACAGTTTTGACAGTCGTTTTCCACCCCAGAGGCCAACGTTGAGCTCAGGGCTACTGTATTTTCAGGGCCAGTCCACAGCTGTGCCAAGAAACAGCTATGCCATGTTCAAGAGTTCCTGTGATTCAAGAGGAGAGTCCAGAGAGGCTCCAGGTGCATTTCATCTCATCTCATCTCATCTCATCTCAAAACTGCCCTTTCTGTTTCTTCAAGGAGGTGCAGACATAATAATGGGGGCCCTATGAATCTCCAAGCCAGGCCCTCTTGCAAATACTGATGTCTGTGTGGGGTTTTGTGTGACCTTCCCCCACCATCACCTTCATCCAATTTCCAGAGCGTGGAGGGGCTTCTCATCCATACTGGGTCCCATCAGCCATAACAATCTCCTTGTCTTGCTCCATGAGGCAAGGTGGAGACAGTCGGGGTGGAGGCAGTCTCCATCACCTCTGCAAAACTGGCTTTAGCCCCACCAGAGGCCCCATTGTCCTGTTATATGACCCTGAAAAGGGAGGACTCCTTTACTCCATGATGGCGCTGAAGGAAGAGGATGTGCTACATTAAAGAAGTTGCTTGTCCTGAAACTTTAGCAGCACCAGTTGACCCCAGATGACTCTCTCCTCTTATTTATCTGGATTTTATGCTGCCTGACCCTCTCTCCCTCTCTCTCCCCCTTTATTCCCGGGGAGCAAGAAATAGAAATCAGGATTCAGTGTTGTCCATATAATGAGAACCCTAGGCCTTGATTCTCAGCTGGTGTAAATGAATGTATATCCAGCAGCTCCACTGGTGTCAATATGCACTTAGGGTGAGCATCGACCCCCTTCCCCCCGGTCCATTTTGGTCCTCTCTGTAATGCTGTAAAATAAAATGCACATGTAAAAAGATGTCTTTCTTTTTCTCTTTTTCCCTGACAGACTTTACAGAAGAGCAATTTCCCCAAAGTGTTCTCTAGAAGCAGCATAAAGTATGGCTTGATTAGTTTGCAAGCTTTTTTTTTGTGCTGCAGCTGCCCAGAAATCAGGCTGAGAGCACGGGTGGGAAACTTTGCAGCTCATAGCCTGAGTGCAAAGAATTTCTGCCTGTTTAGCTGGTCTTTTGCCTCCAAAGATGCTCTTTTGCTGTGCTTTCCCCCTGGGGCTGCAGAAGCAACTGTTTCCTTAATGGTATTTCTTGGTTTGTTGGGTATTTTTGTTTTTTGTTGGTTTACTTTTTCTTTCTCTGTCATTCTTTTTATATATATAAAAAGGGTGTATGTAGAGAGGGAGAGGTGTTGAGCATAGATTCAATGCTGAGTTGACAGGACACAGAACAGAGTCCTCTCTCAGGAGAATACAAATGTTTCAGGAAAGGAAATCCCAGATTGTTTGAATTTCAGTGCTAACAGCCCCAACATATGTCTGAGTCTTCAAGGAGATTTACAGGGGAGATTTGCGTTGGGGTGACTGGACATTTTCTCTTCCCACCTTCCCCCTGCCACTACTGAGACCCACCAGCTCCCCATTCCTGTGATGAGGGAAGCATTTACACCCATTGTCTCTCAACAGCAGCATGTCAGATCCTGCTTTGGACCTGGTCCACCTCTAGAAAACTACCACAAAAAATCACATCTGGTGTCAGAAGGCCACCTTGGACATCCTCAAGCTCCTTGGGTCCTGACAATAGACTAAGTGAGGTCTGCAGAGCTCAGCACTGAAATCTGTCCTGTACTGTGATATACTGAGCAAAGATGAAGCAAAGTCCAGGGCCAGAAAACCCAATACAGCCTTGTACTTTGGGGAGGATCCTAAAATGTGCCTGAAAACTGGGCTGAGTTGTGTTGTTGAGCTGTAAAAACAGTTAAGTACAGAGGCTCATGAGATGTGAACACCTTTCCTTATTCAACCGTATCCCTCCGCAAATAAAGCCCTGTGTTTGAGAACAAAACATACTTTCTCTCTTTGTTTACAACCGTGAAGACCAGGACCTTTGACCATGGTTATTGCCCAGTCTCTTTCTCATGGTTGACTGTCTTTTTTCTACCTTTGGAATATATTTAAGATCTCTTACCTGCTGTGGATTCCCTGGTGCCTAATACAGGAGCCCATGTTTTGCCCATCCCCTCTGAGCTCGTGGGTCTCTCTCCCCCACCTGGCTGCTTTTCCCAAACTTTGTTAGCTCTTAGAACTTCCTCTCTGCTTTTAAACTAGTTGAAACTGATAAATGGATTCAGGAGTTGTTGCAAGGAGGAGAGGGAGGAGGAGTGAAGGAAAGACCTAGAAACAGACAGAAATAACCCCAGCTCTTTAAGAAAAATGCTGTGGGTATATCTGGCTGCTACAGTCTGGAGTGGACAACATGGAGGCACTGCAAATCACAAGAAATCTGTAAGAAACATGACTCACATTCACAATTGACATGAGACCAGAATTCAGGCATTTGGGCTGCTTTTTTTGGTAGCAATTTTTGGATGGTGTCTATCTACCAGATTCTGGGCCAGACCCTGCAGGTCATACTGCAGGTCTCCGTAGGAAGCATAGACAAGCCAGAATGCTCTTGTGAGCATATTTAAATAGAGACTGCAAGTCCTGTGAGACACTGGGCACTGTGTTCGCATAAGACACCCCAAGGGAGCAAATTCTGTTCCTTTTCTGTGCTCATTGCCCCATTCCTAGGAGAGAAAAACAGGACAACGGGATCAGATGAAGTGCTATGGGCAGAGGTGCTCCCCTCAGGGAGCTAATGTGAGCTGAGCTCTTTCCTCCTCTGATGCTGCTTCTTCTGCAGGAAGAGAACGTGCTGGCAGTGGCATGGTGTCACGCTCATTAAAGTGACTCCAAGGCGCCCTGCTCATTGACTTACCCTTTCCACATCCGGCACCTTGCCCTAGCACTGTCTCCAGCCCTACCCATCTTCTAAGGACTGATGTCCTTCCAGCTGAAGCCTCAGCAGAGTCAAGGACTGCCAGCATGCAGGAAGCTGTCGAGAAGTTCAGAAAGCTTTTTTTCTTCTCTGTTTTTCTCTCAAATCTTTATTTTAAATTACTGTCTATAAGCACAGACTATTTATAATCAGGAGAAGGTACTCCACCCACGCTACCAAGAGATACAGCATGGTTCAGATCAAGGTTCAGAGCTTGGGAATCATTCTTTTTCAGGTCCCTGGTTTTACTGGAAAATCAATAAAAAACAACTGATGTAAGTCAAACCCAACTATTTCCCTTCTCCTTTTCAGAGAAATGAAAAAAACTGAGAAAACAATCATTTAGGGTCAATCCAAAATATTTCTTTGACCACCTAATTACATTTTTTGCTTCATATATGTTATTAAAAATAAACAGGTCACTCTGAGAGAAATTCCACTTTGAAATGACAAATACAAGCTGAAAGGTTTTGGTTTGAAATTGCTCTGGTGTTTCTGATGTGAAACATAAGACAGGTTGAAAAGAAACATTTTGACATTTCCCTTACATCATCCCCATGCTTTTATTTTCATAGGAAGCCATCAGCTACGCTCAGCCCATATTCACAAATAACACACTGCCCGAAACCCTCCATTTTTAATTGAATTAATTCTTTGTGAAAAATGACTCTCTGGACTCTACACAACATTTGGTCCAAGACAGTCAAAAACTTTTAATTTCTGCTTTCTTCCTTTGGAGTTTGCTAGTCACCCAGCAACAGTGAGAACAGTCATGATTTGGCGATTACAGCCCAAAATGAGAGGGACAATAGATCACTCCTTTTCTATGTGGAGAAGGGGGGAAAAGAGGGGAGAACTGTCAAAAATCTTTCCTGAGGAAGACTTCAAGGCAGCGACCGCAGAAGGACTGCAGAGCTCAACCCATCATCAGGGGTATGTTTGACCCATCAGGACCAGGCACAGCCCAGCGCCTGGGTGTGGGAGCAGACCAGCAGCCAGATGCAGGTGGAGAAACATCGCTGGCCACCCTGGCTCTTAGACCTACTGTGAGGAAGGAGAGGACAGTGAATTCTCCCAAGGGCTGCCTCAGGGGTACGTTGTAAAGGAGACCTTCTTTGTTTCTTTGTGAAAATCTTCTTTTTAGCATCTCTCTTCAGCCAGCACTTTCACAGACGGTAGTTTAAATTGGATAATCATCTGGGTTAAAGTAAGTCTTCCTCTTGTTGCAAACCAGACATTATTCTGCTGGTTTTCCTGCTCCTTACACACGTCTCTATATAATGGCATCAAAGAGAGAGGGCAGCACAATTGTTAGATACAGCCCCAAAGAGATAAAGAAGACATCGTTTTGTGATACACGGCATCTACCCCACGAGCATGCACATGTATGCCATAACCCAGCACAGTCCTCTTTAAGGGATTTTAGATTGACATACATTGCTAGGAGGAAGAATTTTCCAGGAGCAGAGGATTTTGCCAATAACACTGATACTTCCAAGGGCGTGTGAAAGTGTATCTTTGTTAGTCCTGAGCCTGCAACCGCCCCGGCTTTGCTCAGCTCTCACTTTAAATGAACTGTGATCAATTAAAAGCTCTGCTCACTACTTATTCAAAGAGCATATAAATCTTCAGAGTCTCTTTTTTCCTCTTGGACTGCCTTTGGAAGTCTGAAAATAAAGCCAGCGCCAATTCTAAATATTTCATGTCTCCATGTTCCGAAGCTCAAATGAGTCTGACAGCTCTGGTAAGCTGAAAGGAAACAACCAGAAATCTTGGGAAAAAAGTTCACCTCCTATCATGTCTAAAGGGAAAGCATTCCTTTAGGTTTTCTTGCTTCTTTGGATGAATGTGGACTTGCAGGAGGACAAACAGGAGGGCTCCAGCGCTGTTTGTTGTTAGGTTGCTGTTGAAATCCAGCTGTAAAGACCCAAAGGAACTTCTCACTCATCTGAAATTATTTCAGTCTGGAGAGCAGATATCCCAGCAAGCTGCTATGAAGCAGCTGCAAATTGGCTTTAAGAGGTGGGGGATAATATTCTTCTACCTGGAGGTGCATGTTCCTAACTCGTAGCTCCTCACTAAATACAGTGGGCCAAGAACATTGAGCCTGTATGGCTATTTCCCCTCCCGTGCCTCTTTTGAGGGTAAATGCAGGACCACGCTTTCCCAGGCTGTCAATGTGGCACTTTGGAACATGTCCCACATTCATTTAAAATAAATAAATCCATGTTGGACCCACTTTCTCATGCTAATCAAGTCACTGGAGACAGTGAAGACAAATGGTGTGGGACACTGCCTGTGCTTACCGGGGAGGGAATGACACCCCTGCCCCTTGCTAAGGCCAGATTCATAGCCCAGTGCCTGCAGCTTTCCCTCAATTAGCACTGCTGGGTGCTCCAGGACTGTGTTTAGCACAACCACAGGTCACTGCACAGGCAATCTTATCCTCAAACACGAACTGGTGCTGGCTAGGGACCAAAACTCGATCTTGCCGTTGGGCGTTGGAAGTGTAACCATGAATTTCTTCTACCTGCCTGCCATTGCTTCAGGGATACTGATGGCCATATGGACTATTAGAGCAGGCAGAGGGTGACTCCTTTCCTTTTGTAAATGCGGTCTATCTCCTGTAGCTGAGAGTGAAAGGCTGCTTCTCTTCCTAGACCCTTACCTTGTTGATGCCCCTATCTATGAAAGCTGCTGGACTCAGGCTGCAATAAGAACAACAGCTCTAGTGTCCTGTCTTCAGTGTAACTCTGCTGTTCAGGATCCTACCTGAAAACCCACCTAAGCCAGCCAAGGAAAGTGGCTTGATTTACATGAAGTGATAATCTAGACTGGTGTCAAAAAGCAGGGGGAAGAGGCAAAGTTCCATAAACCCAGAGGTGGATGCCTAGAAAACTCATTAAAAGCCCTCAAAATACAATGGATAAAGAATCCTCAGTGGGTCATAATGTCTGTGTAACCCAGTGGGCAGCTGACACTACATTTATCTTCCAAATGTTACCTCTCATCTGTTAAAACACATTATCAGAGCAGATCTGTGTTGCTGGAGGATTGGAAACATAAACACTCCAATTAAAATCTTTATCAGTCAGACAATGCCTGAGAATTAAAGTCCTGCGCTGAGCCTGTCCGTCTCCCACTGATGCCCCTTAAGATACACTGCTGAAAAAGCTTTGCAAAGTATGCTGGGGAAAACACCGTCCTTTTGCTGCTTGTCAGCTAATTGTGTGTTGCTGTGGCTTTTTTTTGTTGCTGTTGTGTTTTGGTTTTTCTCTATCCCCCAGCATTGAAAATTCATTAGTCACAAGGGCGTGAGGTTAAATGGCACTGCGTGCAAGTCACATTTTATTTTAGGTTGCATAAGCTTCACAGAATTTCTGCCTAATGCTTTTGCATTCTCTCATGCCCTCTCCTCCGCCTTTCCATTATTCTTGTCAGTGTAACAACTAACAAGACTGATCTTGTTCACTGCTTTCTGATCTGTTCTCCTCTTCCCAGCTCTCAGTTTACAGTAGTTTTTATTGTAATACAGCTGAACAGGAAAGATTCAAAGGTACAAAGGACCGCGAGGGATTTGCTTCCCGTCAGTCTGTGTTGAAGCACAGGTGGTTTCGTGCCTTTGAAATCTCACCAACACTGAGAAACTGGGGGATCTTACAGTGATCTCTAAATTAATGCTCACATTGGTCTTGTTCTATCTCCTCCCTGCTTCCTTTCGGTACTCAAGTTCATTGGTCAAGGAGTATGGAAGCTAAAAGAAGTAACAGGTTTCCACCAGCTGGAAAGCTGACCTATGATGCCTTTTAATAGCAGATCATGTGGTCTTGGCTCTGTATTTTTATTCTTGTTCTTTATTTCATGAGCAGCATAATGATGCTGGAGTGTCTTTGCTTCCTATTTACGCTGTAATTATGGTCATTTGGTTTCACATCATATGAAGTCTTTAAACTTTAAATCTCTAGGACTTTAAATCAGTGTACACATCTCCATCTGAATTAGCTGCCCACCCTCCATTTTGATTAAAGGGAGCAAAATGGGTATTTCTAGGAATGGCTCATCACCTCCTAAGTAAATTTCGAAAATAGACCAGATGACTTGTATCCTGTTTTTCCCCATTGGCTACAAAGGGAGCCCAGGTCATAGCTCCAGTGGAGACTTCTATATTGCAGACCTGTCTACTTGGTCAGAGGAACCTCACTGTAAATGACTGGCTCAAGAGTGGGCATGTAGATGGAGGGTGTTTAGTGTTAGGGTTAGGGAAGATTCAAGCAGAACCAGAGTTTCTGGGATGGACACTAGGTCAGGTAAGGCCTGGTCATCTGGATTATGGTTTTTTTAAGAATGATGATAGTGGTCCTTTCTAGCTGTAAGACTCTTTCAGCTATATTTCTTGCCTAATGTCTTTGAGAAATTTGCTGCACTCTAAAGATAAGGAGGCCCAGAGACAGCTCTGGGTAGGAAAACATGAGGTTTAATGAGGATGTGGGGTGGGTTGTACATGGAAGGAAATGTTAGGGTGAAGAGAGGAGTATTTATGGCGTATCTGCTAATGCTTTGCTGGTTTTGGCTGTTCACCTGCAACTGCCAAAGGATCTCAGGAAGTTACTGGGAGTACTCATACTTGGGTGTATTGAACCTTGGGCTATATTTACTGTGTGCCAGGTTCAGGAGTTGGTGACATTTAATACATGCTCAAACAAAAAAAGTAAGGGTGTCCATGTTCATCCCGACAGTGATGCAGTGTTGATGCTGGTGGGAGATGCTGGCTGGTGGGACACAGGTGAAAGCCTATCCTACACAA
This sequence comes from Rissa tridactyla, assembly GCF_028500815.1. Lineage (NCBI taxonomy): Eukaryota > Metazoa > Chordata > Aves > Charadriiformes > Laridae > Rissa > Rissa tridactyla. The sequence continues at coordinate 39,454,892 of NC_071470.1, forward strand.
AGCACATGGACCATGAACATGCAATACACCTGTCTTCCAAGGAAGTTTATCCTCTGGGGCAAAGCGTCAGGCCTTCTCAGGGAACACTTTAACTAGGATGCAACTTTTTTAACACTTATTTTGACCTTGGATAAACATGACTTGGATATTTTGCTAGTGCCCAACCAGGTTACTTAACATGCAGTTCAGAAAAACATTGCCTCCTCTCTACGCTAATGGACATCAACCAACATCCCCACCTCAGGGCATAAAAAGGACTCAGAGAGACTTGAGCTTTTGTTTTTCATCAGGAATAACTGTTTGGCATAAACTGACCTGGGCTTCCACAAGCCATGGAAATTCCCCTTTGGAAAATGTTCTTGAGGAAGCAAATTGGGGCGAGAGATGGATGGGAGAACAGTTAGAGGCCAGCCACGCACTCTATCAACCCTAAACGAATGAGCTGTCACATGGATATATAAGGAGAGGGACACAGGTTAGTAAATTAAAGCCCTGACAGCTCTTGACTCCAATCCAAAGTGCTAATTGGAAAGACTTCAACTGTTGCCGTCCCCAGAGACCTATATCTCAATCACAGGCCCGCCCTCCCCAGGTCAGTCCAAAGAGCTGTTATCGTCTATTGCTTGGTCTTTTCCTGGAAGAGGCTCAGGAGCATGAGAACAGGAGAAAATATGTTTTCTTTGCTCCTACATGGCTTTTCTGAGCTCTGCTGTGCCTGAGTAGGAGCACACAGAGGAAGGCCTGATCCTCACCTGGTGGCAAGTCAGTGTCTCACTACTGCAGAGTTGCTATCGCAATACAAGAAACTACACCACTTTGTGCAGATTGGAGACCTTCTGGTGGTGGCTGATGGCAGACTTACTCTAATTTAAACTGAGAGGGGATCAGTCCTCATTGCACCAATATAATAAACACTGAAATTTCACACTCTTAATTACGGCTGTAACTGATTCCACTATTATTGGTTAAGTACCAATTATGCAGATTTACAATAGCCTGTGGCATTGTGTATACCCAGCTTTTGAAATCCCCAAATGACTTCGATAACACTGTATTAACCATCAAGGTGGTATTTGAGATACTGCTTTTTCTTGCTTGAGCGGCAGGAAATAACTTGGATAAATTCAGGGAAGACCTGAATTTCTAATGGTGACTACTTTGACTTTGCTAGTTGGATCCATCTCATCTTGGTTCATAAAATCGCCTTGTTTCCCTTACAGGATACTGAAATCTTTGACACTCATTTTGTGCATTTCTGGGCAGGCACTTTCCCAACTGGCTTCACAGAATCACAGAATCACAGAATCTTCAGAGTTGGAAGGGACCTCTAGAGATCATCTAGTCCAACTCCCCTGCTAGAGCGGGATTGCCTAGAGCACATTACTCAGGACTGCATCCAGGCAGGTCTTGAAAGTCTCCAGAGAAGGGGACTCCACAACCTCCCTGGGCAGCCTGTTCCAGTGCTCTGTCACCCTCACCGTAAAGAAGTTTTTCCGTGTATTTGAACGGAACTTCCTATGTTCCAACTTGTGCCCATTGCCCCTCGTCCTGTCACTGGGAACCATTGAAAAGCGTCTGGCACCATCCTCCTTCAACCCACCCTTTAGATACTTGTATGCCATAATAAGGTCTCCCCCCAGCCTTCTCTTCTCCAGGCTAAAGAGTCCCAGCTCTTTCAGCCTTTCCTCATAAGGGAGATGCTCCAGTCCCACAATCATCTTGGTTGCCCTACGCTGGACTCGCTCCAGTAGTTCCTTGTCCCTCTTGAACTGTGGAGCCCAAAAATGGATGCAGTATTCCAGTTTGCGTGTAGCTATCCGCCAGAGCTGGACCCAGAGGTTTTATTACTAAACCACATACACTTGCACTCTCTTTGAAAGAAACTACATCTTGCTCTCTTGTGTGGAAGTTATATGAAAACTTGGCAATGTACATTTTTTATATCATATCATAGCATAAATGTACAGATGTTGACTTGAGGACAGGTGCTCTGAAGTTATTGGAAAGACTGTCCTTCCCGGGAGGCAAAATGTGATCACGTCATTCAAAACTGGCCAAGAAATGCAGACAAATCCTCTGTTTCTTCCAAGAGAGCCCCAAGAGCTACAATTACCTCAAGAAATTAGGGCCAGACGTCTTCCCCATGACCCAGCAGGAGCAATTGAGGAAAATATTTCTCTGAACATCTGCTTCAGGTGAGACTGATCTCATCAATGGCCCCAAGCAATGTGAAGTTTTCTTACCAAGTTATAGTAATTCCATCTTATTGAAACACTTTTCCTGTGGCCCCTTAGAAAATGAGCATTTTTGGTAAATCTTTGTTCATCTAAATAAGAGAAAGGAACGACATTTTTGTTGCCATACAGTGGGTTACAGAAGCACAGGAACAATGCCACCACAGTGGGATGGAGGAGAGGAAGGTTTCCTGCAGGAGTATTTTTCAAATCATCTATTCAAATGTATTGTTGCCAAATAGTCAATCTTCTCAGAAGGGTATTTGATTAACTGGTGACTGGACAGCTTGGATCTGCTATTTAGGGAGAGTAAACACTGTTCCAAAGGAAGTCAGAGGGAGAGCATCTCTGGGAGGGTTCAAAGAGAAGGTGCATCTGGTGTCTAACATCAGGATGGAGGATAGCTAAAAAGGCAGTTAAATGCCACAGCACCATGTTCTGATCTCACACCAGTTTCACAAGGGTGGATTCACACATTTTGAAAAGGTCTGGTAGTAAAGTGAAGGCGGGGTGAAGGAAAGAAAGGAGGAGCTGAGCCCAGTGTTCAGGGCGTTTCAAGCATGAAACTCCAGAATAGCTGGGACCCTGGAAGTGATCTCCAGGTGACAGTGCTAATAAAATATATATTAATCACAGTAATAAAATAGACATAATCAAGGAACCCTCACCTCTTGGGATCTTCCAAAAAGCCTATGTGATACCTCCAAGACATGTGTGAAGCTGCTGCTGATTTGTACCCTGGAGTAGAAGGATCGGGCCCAGATTCCACAAAGCTGTGCTGTGTAGCTGTGCCCACCATGCATGTCCCAAGAGAAGTAAGGTATATGCTTTGCAGACTGACCTCATCCTGGATCATCCAGCCATCTTGTCACAGTTCCCAACACAGCTTCCCAAGGACAGAAACATCTCAGGAAGGAAGTTCTGGCTGCCTCTTGGTCCCTGAGCTCCTGCCACAGTTCCATGCAGCCTCTGGGTTCAAGATGTGGACAAGCTGTTGTTACCACATGGCTCCAGGTAAAGAGCCTGGCTCAGGTCTTGAAAGCTGGGCAGGCCTCCCGGCTCAGCACTGCTCCAGAGGCAATTAGCTCTGCAGCGCTGAGAGCTCAGGCATGAGGCACGTTCCCACTCCTGAAACAGTCACTCTGTTACTGTGCCTGGGACTTCACCAAGCTGACCCTTGACTGAGTATTCACACTCGGCTTTTAATTACTGTTACAATTAGCATTGGTTTCTTGGCTTCCTTTTCATGCAGCTTTTCAGGGAACAGAAGCACTGAAGCCACTGCTGTAAACTCACTGTGGAGGAAGGAATGTGCCCTGAAAGCCCAAGATGATGGAAAGGCAAGGGGAAGAGATGACCTGAGCTGAGAACCAATGAAAGTGAACGTTAGAAATGCTGAGGGTCCTGTTCAGCACCCAGAGAGGGGGACTAAAAGAGATTTGAAAGAGATGTGCAGTCTTCTGAATGCAGCTGTTCTCACTGTGTCTGGACACAGGGACCTGAAAAAAATGCCCCAGACCCACAGTGGAAAGCTCATGGCTGTTGTTTTCACATGTCTGTTCAATTCTGTGACAATACACTCTCAGGATTTGTTCCCTCCCCCGGAAAGAGCAGCTTATAGCTCATTACTTGTGAAGGTCTGACATCCACAAAGGGCTCAGGTCTCAGATGAGTAATACTGCTGCCGCCACCACACTCTGTGAACATAAAGAAGACACATAAGGAGAACTAGCAACCATACCAACTCTCACTTTGCTAACCTCTCTGCTCCAGTGATACCAGATCCAGTTTTTTCACTGATCAGTAAGTAAAACATGGAATAATCCTTTCCATCCTCATCTTGATTTGAAGTTTACTGATTTTGTTTCAGACAAAGACCTTCGGAACTCAAAATCTCCCCTGTTCCTCCCATACATTTATATCTCATGCGTGATTAAGGGATGCTGCCCTTTTCATACCATCCTACTTCATGACTCAGCTTTGGAAATCAACCCGAGATTGCATCAGGCAGTCAAGCAGTGATAATGCAGTTGCGTGCTCTTCCCAAGGCCTCCATGGGGGCATGGACTCTGCAGAATGACCCCAAACCGCAGCAAACTGCGAAGGAGGATGGTCCTTGTCTGTCTTTCTCTGTTTCCATGATGAATGACTTCCCAGGCTTTCTGGGCTCTGTCCAGATCTTCTCTGCCATCGACTTGGGCTGCTCCTAGGTGGCCCTAGCCCAGACACAGTCCCACGGCTGGGACAACAGTGGCTTCTGCAGGAAAACACTGCCTTCTCCAAGGCCCGTCTCCCAAATACAGCCCTGCAGAAGCTGTGTTCACAGTCCTGAGAAGGTCCAAAGCTCTGGTATGCATCATTGTTTCCAGCTGAGCCATTTACACCACAACCCTCATGCAAAGAGCCTCAAAGTGAGCAATACTGTAGGTGAGGCGTCTTTCAACTGTCAGAGTGATTTTGTCAGATCACACCAGTACTTGGTTTGCTAGGGTTTAAGGACCATTACGCCACCCAACACAGCCCACACTTTTCGTAATGGGAGCCCAGACTGTCCCCCAACTCTTCACCGTGATGGGTCTAGCTTTGAGACCTTATTGCTGTTCACTGTATGTGTCCTGCAGCACACAAAGGGTTACCGTGCAACCAAGGAGTTCATGGTGTGGCAAGGACATACAAGGAAAGCATTAATCGCAAGGAAAAATGTGAGGAATGTCACCCTCTGTAAAATCAAGCCCTTGTTATCAGTTTGAAAGACTACCATTCTGGCGCAGGCTGGGGTTTGTTTCCCTCCCAGACCTCCATCAAGTCAACACCACTGACATGAGGCATGATTTACCTTTCCCTCTGTGGACTTGGGACTTACATGATCACTAGTCACCCCCTAACTACAGTGACAGAGACCTCACTGCCTTGCCAGGCCCCCAGGGACCTTACAGGGCTGCAGGAATTTGGACTCTCAAGATACAGGGTCACAGTACGCCAGCGAAAGAATGCACCACCATGCTTGGGAGGACTGGCTTTTGCAGGGACTGAAGAGACTGGGTGCAGGTAGGGAGTCTAAAGGACAGAGAAGGACACCGTTATCTCCACGCTTGGGTCAGGTGGAAGACCAGGTGTGGCACATCAATGATGAAGAGCTTGGTCAGGTTGTGGGACAGTTGTTGTGGGAAGGAACAGAGTTTCCAAGGGGCCAGAAGGAAGATTGCAACAGTAATGCTGTTCCTAAGTCAATTCCAAAGCCTTCTTTTCACTGAGAAGCTAGTTGTTTCCTGTTGCTATGCGTCACTTTACTTTATGGGCTGGTTAGATGGGAATATCCATACAGTACAAGTAGCTACTCATAGTCCTCTCAGTGAAAGAAAAATATCCCCGAGAAACTTCCATGCATGTAGAGGACCTTCAAAGGATCACTACCACACCTCCCTCCCACATGTCCAAACGCAGCCTCACATCTTTTCCTTTTTCCAAGTGTTTCAGTTTGCACCCCATGAAGTACTCTTAGTTTGGCTTCTGTTCTGGTGACTACTGCCAATGTCACTGGAGGAGATTCAGAAGGGACATCTGAAACTGAAGTTTTCCTTGTGGCCATGTTTCTCAGTCCTTGCCAATAGCTGAAGAGCAAAAAACCAATCCCCTGTCTGGAAGGTCTGGTCCTCAGTAATTCTGGCTAAGCACTGAGCAGACATATTGCTGTGACTCCTTCCCTCCATTCACCATCAGATGGCAGAAGGAGCTTCTTACTCTCTGAGCTTTAAACCACAGCTCTGATGTTCCTTTACACCTAAAGAGGACTTGAAGAAGTGTTTCATTTGCTAGCGTTTTTTTTTTTCCCTGGTGGGGAGTTTCACACAGTTACATAATTTCTATAAAACATGGGTTGTACACCTGAGGATAAAGGTGTTACAGAAGCAAAATTGTGTCCCCTGGCTTCTTTGAAGCAAGGCTAGTCCCAGCGCATAAATGAAGCAGCTGAGACACAGATGAGTAAATGGCTTTCACGCAACCCAAGCCTTTACTCTCATCCCTGGGGTAATCCCCTGTACTATAAAATTGGCAGCCTTGGAGGGGCTCTTTAGCACCCAAATATACTTTCCTTCAGCTCTGGAGTGCAACCGCAGTTGGCAGTTGGCCAAACCCACAGGTCATTAGCAATACACCCTCCACTGTCCATACTTGCTTTGGAGCAGGAGAAAGCAGCACCTCTCTGCCTCCAGGCACTATTCACAGCGTGAGCCGGGATCCAGCCTTGGGTGCCCAGCCAGCAGGACACTGCTTCTCCCCACTCAGGGGTGCCAGAACATCGAAGGGAAGCAGCAGGAGGCAGGATCAAAAGGAAGAAAAGGACGTGCTTCTTCACATGCATCGTTAGCAGTGGTGGTCCTTGCTGCAGTATATGGTGTGCACTGAAAACTCATAACAGTTGGAAAGCCACTTGGATAAATTCATGGTGGGAAATCCAGTAAGGTCTGTTAATTACACAGAGCCACGAATTACTGTGGGTTGGGGGAGTATTACATGGTAGTGTCATGTGTGTGGTCCTGTTCATATTCTCCTCACAGCTTCTGTTGTGGTTGCTCTTAGAAGCAGGATAATGGGCTAAGCTGTAGGACAGTTCCTTCATGCCTGTAATCCAAGGTTTTGGGGTGCTTTTTTTCACTGTGGACTTAGGTGAAGCCAAGGTTATTTTTTTTGTAACTGATGAGACTTTTACAGCCAGACACATGAGGGCAGAAATGCAGCATTATGTTATTCTATGGACCTGTAATCATAGCCCGAGACTGATAATTTGAGGATTTCTGCATTTTTTCACAGGTGGCACATAATAGTCAACTATTCCCTAGGACAGGTTCCTTAAAATAACGCCTTCACGCCCAATATACATGTGAAGCTACAGCAAGGAAATCATCTTCCAGGATTTGAAAGGGCTGAGTCACCAAAACAGTCTACATCCTTGGAGGTTTTCAAGACCAGACTGGACAATGCCCTGGGTAACGTTGTCTGATCTTGTAGTTGACCCTGCTTTGGGCAGGAGGTTGGACTGGAAAAGTCATGAGCTCCCTTGCAGTCAAAATGAACCTGTGACCTTTTGGGCTATGAATACAAAAAGGTGGCAATGAACAAAAACATCTCGGTTGCATCCTGCAGCCTCATGGATGTGGCTGATCCAGCAGCCCAACCTTCTCAGTGGTGTGAATCTCTGAAAGACAGAGTGACTGACTGCAGCAGTGTTACCAGGACCAAAGGGAAGTCAAAACAATCTGTGGGGGCTTTGTGTTTTCCTATGAGTCTCCTTTTGCTTCTCTGACCCAAACCACAACTATAACTAGAAGCTGGAGGAGGCTTTAGCTGCTTTACTTGCTCTGTTGGAGCTATGTTGAGCCAAAACATGAAGGCTTTGCAGGTCTATTGGCTTCTGGGTTGAGGGAGCTGAGAATGAATTTTGCAGAACAGTAGTTTGGTGGAAGAAGCTGATTTGTGCTGCTTTCCTTTTTCACTAGCAAAATCAGTATAGCTGGAAGCATGCAAAGAAGTGAAAACGAGGACCCCGAAGCTGTAGATTTACTTTGTGGGTGAATAAAATTGCAGATTTTCTGGGAGAAAGAATTTTGCACTTTTACTCCTTTGTGAGGGAAATTTTCAGAAAAAGCAAGTTCAAAGTCAAAGGAGCAAAGGCTTCTCTCCTCTGATTTATCCAAGTGGAAAGGGGCTTGAAGCATTGCAAACCTCTTCAGTTTTTCCATGTTTCTTGTGTGGTATTGCAAACATTTTTATATTTATTCTGTGTGGGTTGTTCATGATATTGGACCACTTTAGTGAAATTACAATGCGAAAAAAAATTGACTGTGTGCATTTTCAAATTGTAATACTTTAAAACTGCACAGATCTTATATGTTCAGTGACCCCAAATGGCCAAAAGCAGCTTTTACATCTCATTGGGAATCACAATGATTCAGAAGTAAGAAAAATTGATGAGAAAATTGATTTTAACAGAATTTCAATGGAGAATAATCCAAACAAGCCTTCTCATTTTGCACTGGCACTCATCCCTGGGTCTGCCAGTGCCTCACGGAAGTATTAGCTCTCAGCGCTGTTAGCCCCAGGTTTGCTTTATGTGCTTCTCTCTTTACCCGGACAGCAGCTCAAAGGGTGTCTGGCATTCCCTTTTGTTGCCTGAGCTAAATCTTACCACCTTGAAGATGATTTTTTCTCTTGTTTGATCCAAGTGTTTTTTAATGTATTGCTTTTCTTGGCTGCATTCAAGAGAAGAACAAATGTCAAAGCCAGGGAAATTTTTCAGAAGGTGAAACTTCACATTTTTAAATCCTCATTAATTAACTTTCCCTTCTGGCATCCTCCCCAAAGCTGATCTAGTCACCTCCTTGCTTTGCTGGGAAGACCTGATGAGGTCACAGCTCAGTCTGAACATAAATTCCCACCTTACACCCCTTGTATAAGAAGGAAATGACATATTGCAAATCCAGTTTGGTTCTTTAATCCCAGAGTAGCATGAAGCCAATGTCAGGACAGAGCTTGTTCCTTGAAACTAGACTAAAACAATTATTACTGAAATGTTTCGGGAGTGATTCTTGTTGCTAAGCTCCAGAATCATGCTAATTTCTTTGCTTAAGTTTGCAGGATCGTTTTCTTTTTTATTTTTTTTTTTAACCTAAGCTGACATTCTTTCCTGTCTCAGGAGAAATTTCTGTATCACAGTTAGAGCAGCAGCTGCAAGCTGAAAGCTGTACATGCAAATGGACACTTCAGCAAATCAATCCTCTTTGCTTTTTAAAACAGGGTAATCACTTAACAAGAAAGACAGCAGGATGCACATTGAATGCCAGCCTGTTTTGGAAGGCAGGGGGGGTTCAGGGCTGGCCTCTGCTGCTTAGACTCTCTGTGACCCCATGCACGTCACTTTGGACCTCATCCCCAGATCTTTGTTTGCTGTTGGAAAGGTCTCCGTCCAACCATCCATCATTACAGGGGTTCCATCAGGCTCTCAAGGAGCCCTGCTTGAGTCCCAAGCTGCTGACCTTGGTCATACCTTAAGCACATCAAACCCAATCTGCTAGCAGATGCTCTTTACAACTTCACTCACAACTAGAGGGATCCTGAAGCACGGCAGTCAGAGTCAGGTGAGCAAGGACTTCACTTCATGCTCCCCATTTGAAGAGCAGAGAGGAAACAGCTCAGAAACGTAAGGCATCTTGGCCTTGGAAACCTCAGGCGTCACTCAGGCCATGTCTTCCTCAGCCCAGATTCCATCCATATGGGTAAAATTGCCGCTCCCCTCAGATCAAACCAGCCCTGTATCCACTGCCTTGTGGAAACCATTCCTGGTCTGCACGAGGCTCTGAACCATGCCTGAAGTGGGAGGTTGGTATACATACCAATGGGGATCCTTGGGTAGGTCTGTGGGACAAGAATGGGATGCACCATGCAACAAGGCTGATGGTCCTTGTCTTCAGAAATGCCTTCCTCTTCCGAAGTGGGTGTCTCCGTCCTTTTGAAGAGCCCTTATTAGATGGTCTGGGTCCAACAGGGCTTAAAGATGGCTCTACCATTTTCTAAATATGAATGATTTAACTGGGAGAGAGGTTGACCTAACAATGAGGATGACCTTTCGCCTTCTGTGCTATGGCATGGGCATATCCATTAGAATCTTAGAACGGCACAATGTACCTCACTCACCAAACCTAAAGCCACATTTCTACTTGGGGTGGGAATCCCCTGGGCCTTCTTCCTGCCTGCAATTACACCTCTTAAACAAACTGCTAGTAGGAATCCTTGCTCTAAACCTTTGGAGGGGTCTAGATGCCCAGGGTAGGCTCAAATATGTAATCCAGAAGGGATCATGCATGCATGGCCAACCTAGTCTCCTAGACAACACAGGCTGGAAAGACTCCCACACGGACAGTCTGTTTGAGATGTGTCACTCAGTTGAAGTAGACCACAAGCAATCTGGTCGGGCTGATTTACTCTGTCTTTTGCCTTGAAGGAGCAGGCTGCAACAACCCTACGCTGAGGCAAGAATGAAGCCTCTGCCAGGCCGTGATGGATCCCATGAATCCCCCATCCTAGTCAGGAGTCCCACTGTGTTGAATGAGGATAGGGCATTTCTAAATCTCTGAAAAGGACCTGTCTGGACCCCTTTGTTTGTATCTGTCGATCTCTTTGGGCTCAGCCACCACCTCCGTAAGGAGCACGGTGCAGAAGGCACAGATTGAATAGTCTTTGTTTGTTTGTGTGTTACAGTGCCGATCACATCACCAGCCTGAAGGCCAGCATTGTTCCAAGAGCACTGTGGGAATTAAGTACCCTGGAGAAATTCATATAAGCCTGGCCACATTTCAATAAGATCTGGGCTCCTATGTTCCTTGGGCTCCCTTTGAAGATTCCAGCCTTTAACAAATTAATAACAACAGGGAGACAAACATAGCATTTTAAAGCACACTATGTCCAATCCTTTGTGGAGGTCGCAGGATGTCTGTCACTTTGCAGCAGCTGAGGATCTGACCCAGCGACAATTTGCTTTGTTTGGGGAAAAATTCCTTCACGAGCCTCTCAAACAGGCGAGCATTGGGCTTTAAATCCACCCTATTACCTTCAGCACAAATGTCCTTCAACCACACAGGAACATTAGAAAAAATGCAGGAAAAGTTCCCCAAGTCCAAAATGAATTTAAATAAGCCAAGAGTCGAGCAGGAGACTCATTAGTCTTGCTGCTGTGTGTTGCCTCTTATTCCTGCCATGGCTTTGCGCTTTCCAACAGCTGCTTCTGTCGGGGGAGACACCTCCCTTCCCAGCTGGGCTGGAGGATGGAAATTTGGACACCCAGCCCTGCCTGTTCTGACCAGCATGCTGTGCCGTAATTGCAATCTGCCATCTCAGGGAAACAGACAGATTTGTTTAAATAAAGACGGCCCTGAAAGCACCTGTCCCCAGATGAAAATGATTCTGTCTCCAAAGCCAGTATGAAAGGTGCAATTTGTGCTCGTGACTGAGTTTTATTAAAAGCTCCCCCAGACTCCCTCATATCATTATCAGAGAAGGCACTGTCGCACTTTTCCTCCAGACACATCAGTATTGCCTTAGGGCTGGAAAAAGAGTCGGTTTTGGGGCATGCAGACCAGTATTTGGGTAAGTTACATGTACCAGAGAGTTAAAAGGATGCTCCCAGGCTGTTATTTTAGAATAGCTCTTACTCAGATTAGCCACTTCACAGCTTGCCTTGCTGGCCAGTTTTTATTCCAGATACAGGGATTAAATCCTCACCAGCCACCTCTCTCTTTGTTGATTCATCCCAGGAGGACTTGTCCTTGCAATCTTGCTCTGCGCCTACACTGGAGACGTCATTGAGTGGTACCCACTGGCTCTGGTACTGACTCTGACCATGGAAGTGCAGAAACTGCTTGCAAAGCCCGGGAGTATGTCCTCCCATGTGGTAGCTCCTCAAGAGACGCTGGGGAATGTCCTCCTCCAGCTTATGGCCTCTCTGTCAAGTATTACGGTGTGGTATGAACACCCTGTTAGAGGAGTCATCTTCCCTGCATTGTTGTTCAGTGCCTTCCTACCAACTTTTACTGCGCCTATCCTTGACAACTTTGGGTTAAACAAAAGTGTTTCACAACTGGGATGACACAGCAAATGCCCACCCGAACCATGGAACACCCAAACCAATGTGACCCATGGGGCACAGCAGCACAACATGGGCCCTCATGAGCCCCTCAGCACAGGATGCAGGGGCTGCTGCCTGGGAACACAGTACAGGGCTCAAAAACCAAGAAAAATCCCTAAATCCCCATTATTTCCTTCTAGGGAGTACCCATTGCTTCCTACCTGACCACCTTACCCCTGCAGGATGATCTCTACAGTCCTCAAATGCCATGTGATCCTGTGTTTGATCTCTGCTTCACTCTTCTTCTCATCCTCTGCCTCTACTGCTCTTCTTTCTTTTCCTTTCTCGCGCTGGAGCTGTTTTCTCTCTTATCCCCTTCAGTTTCCCCCTCAAATTTCCCCCTCATCTTCCCATTTCACATCTCATTTTGCCTCATAACGCTTTTGTCAAAAAATGGTGGTTACTCAGATAACTACAAAACAAAGCTCTTGAAAAACACCTAAACTCTGTCTAAGGGAGAGCAAAGAAGCTTCTGAATATTTTAATTTACCCTTGAGCCAGAAAAAAAAAAAAAAAAAAAGGTAGCAGATGCAGCAGCCTGTATCAACAGAGAGGGACTCCGAAGGGATTCGAGGTCTGATCCTGCACCGAATGGGAAGTGTGCTCATGTTATACAGGCTCAGGTACACAGCTTTCCCCTCTCTGCCTTTAGCAGTGCAATCTTATAGATCCAGGTGCAAAAAGACGTGGAGAGGAAAGACGATGCTGAAGTGATCAGACACTAATGCAGAATTATAGTCCCTGCAAGGTCTCCCTGCTGCACGATGCTGGCACGACGCTGGGGAGCTCGGGAAGCGCCGGTGAGTGCAGGCAGCCAGAGGACGTGCCCACATGGGTAATTTGCTGCATCCACATGTTCCTGAGGAGGTCTTTGGCCTCTTGTTTTCTTTTCCCATCTTCTCTCAGACAGCACTGAGTGATACTTGTCACACACTGGCCCAGATGGAAGCTTTTCCCCAGGAGGATCCGTACTGGGAGCAGTGGGCAGTCAGGATTTGATACCGGCCACACAAATACTGGGGATGTGACAACTCCAGTCCCTGACATTTGGTACATGGCAGACTTTAATAATGCCATTGCCCACCTCCAGCAAACGAGTCCTGGAGGAGCTGCAATTCTGATTGTCAGAGAGGGAAAGAAAGGGTAATTAAAAGGCCCAGTGACAGGTAATGAGAAGGATGGAGCTGCATCTCTGCTGAAAGACCTGGTGCTCTCCCGGTCCCTCTCTCTGGCACACTCCCCCATGCCCATGTAAGCACATCCCTCCACACCTCCCTCTCAGTCTGGGATCAGGAGTGACCTTCTCCAGAAACACAGACGGAACCGGACATCTTCAGCTCCCACTGCTGAAAGTGTCAATTAGCACTAATTGGACGGTGCTAGAGTGAGTGAGCATAGTGGGGGAGGAAGGACAGGGACTGTAAGGCTTAGTAGGTTTCTTTCTTCTTTTGCTTGAAAGTGCAGAAGGCTATGTGACAAGTGTATTTCCATGTGAGTTCCAGCAGGACATTTTCTCAGGATGGAGCTTTTATTCAAACAGTAAATACCAAATTCCCCCGATGAGACACTGAGCAAAGTACCCATGGTCAGAGGAGACAGAGGCCTTGCACTTGTGTTTCCCATCGAGCAACAAAAAAACCCCAGCTTGGAGTGCCAAAATTAAGCGAGACTCTCTTAGATTAGATAACACGTGCTTTTATTGGTCCCACAGTCTCATATGACTAGATTTTTCCCCTCCAGCATTTATGATAGCCCTGGTTTATCTTCTCCCACTGTCTTATATGTGAATGTCATTTCACTTATAATGGTAAAGTATATTAGAAATTTGAGTGAAAAGGACTTGCTTTGTGTATTGTTGTTATATTTATTGCCATGAGACAAGTGTTCTGACCTCTAGTGCTTCTACATTTTTATGATCACCTACGTTGAAATCTCCACAGATTTATGTACTGTAAATGGTAAGTGCTTTATTCTTTAGATCATGTGCCCAGGATCCAGATGGCCATGTTGTGACGGTCTGTAAAGTTTAAGGGCATTTGGGGAGCTAATAAGAACTTTCCTGCTGTTGCATTCAAAACTCTCCCAGTAGGTAACCTTCATGCACCCCTGATTGCCAAGTTTCACATGGGTGATGCCTTCATACATTGGATTTCAAACTTCCTAATATTTTGTTTAAGAAATAAGCTGAAGATTCTCTGAGGATGTCCGCATGAGGGTGTTAAAGGGGCAGATCCCGAGCTAGGCAGTTCATCCTTTACGTGGCGTAAACAAGACATTTCCAAAATGCATTTCATTCTCTGGTGGTTGAATCTCAGTAGGAGGGGGAATGATGGCAGAGGTGATAGGGACACTGAGCCAGAAATAACTGAGAGATAAAACTCCTTGTTTTAAATCCGTCTGTAATAGCAAAGACAAAATGTGTAGCTGCCTGGAAAAGCAGGATAGCTATTGATAAAGAGGCAATAAGAGGATTCTCAGAAACTGTGAACAGATGAAGCACAAATCAATCCCCAAATTTTGTGCTGTAAAGGATGTTAAGAAAATTCACTAACGATTTTTTAAACTGGAAATTGCAGAATTTATGAAATAATACGGGGTCAACAATGTGTCTGTTTCTAAAGAGAAAGGGACAGTGCTAAGAAGGATCTAATACTAAGGAAAGAGATCCACTTCTCACTGCTTTTGCTTTGGCCAGCTCAGGTGCTTTAGAAAGATGCTTCATGCTTTTTCAACAGCTGAGGGAAGAGATATGGTATCACGGATCCAGAGTTGCACAGGAACAGCTAAGCTGAGCTTAAGAATTTAGTATGATCACATGAGTGGCACTCCCTTACAGACTGATGAAAATGAAGGGAAGAAAGAGAGTTCTGAAGCAAAAATAAAAGTGCAAAAGCAAATGTCAAAAAAAGATATGCAGTCACTGAAAAAGAAGAGTGATTCTGGCAATTGTAACTGTAACTAATAGAACAAGTACTGAGCTAAATCGCTACCTACATAGTGGATAAAGAAAGGGAAAAAAGCTCAAACCCACAAGCATATGCCCAAGTACATAAAGAGTAAATCTCAGCAGAGAAATTTGTTGCCTATTTTTAGCTGAAACTATTAGTGGATAAAGAGTTTCTCTTTGGATTTTATTAAAGCCCTTGCAACCCTACTCTCCAAATGAGTTCAAATACACATTGCTTAGCCAGACTGCAATGGAGGGAAACTGGGGTGTGAAATGTATTAACCATCTATGGAGACTTGCAGAGGCAGAACACTGCTCTGGGATACTTAAGAGGGTGTAAATAGGAGAGCATGGGTGGAAATACGGCAAAGATAGCTCAGCAAAAGAGTAGATCCTCACAGGAAGATCTTTGTGGCTGCAGGAAAAAGAGGTCTTTACGATAACTCCTGCTGGAGTACCTGAGACACTTCTGTTTCTTCTCCAACCTTCAAGTCAACCCTTGCTTTCCCTCAGCACAGCTCTCAGTTCCTAATCATGTTTTGAGCTTTAACTTTCTTAGTGCAGACTAACATTTTTGCAATTTAACTCAAGCAAATCTCATGAGCTAAGCTCTACATTACTTCGGAGCAGGAATCCTCCAGCTCTACTCTCTGCGCTACTTCCCGGTCAGACCACAAGGCTACAGAGAGAGATGGTATGAATTTTTAGGTCTCCTCCAAAATGTGCTCAAGTGCCTCTAGATGAGCTTTGTCTGCTTATACTTGGCAGTCTTCAGGGAAGACATTTCTATCTGAGCACATCAGCCTGGGGAGAGATTGCTTGGTGGAATCTAGGACACAACTCATTGCATGCTAAAGAAGATACCTTCACTCAACCAGATGGATCACACCACCATCTCCACTGACTTCACCAATTACATTTCTGTGGAGAGTTTGCTCGCCTACACCTTTTGCTATTTTATTTTGTGATGTCTTACCGTATGAGCTCAATTGGGTCTTCCAGGTACTGTCACCTGGCTATCGAAAGGGCCTGGGTCTCCCAAGAGTCTTGTGTCCTGTCAGCCAGAACTGCACAGGTGTCTCAGATACCCCAGGGCTTCTCAAACTGCACCTTTGACAGGTGGCAGACACCTTTACATGGGCAACTGAACCCAAAGTCTACTAATTTCTCTCTAGATGCTTCGAGTTATAATAAGGATCTGGACATCTCCTGTGTAGGCACCTGAACTTCAGTGTCACCACCTGCAAGCTGAATCCCACAGCTAATGCTGGGGAAAATGGATCGCCCCTGTTACGTGAAACGGGGCCAAGTGTTTTTGGCAGAAGATAAACCCCCTTGCGTTCTAACACTCCTCACCGAGGTGGGAGGCCAGGTGCGGCTAGGTTTAAATTCTGAGTGATGCCCAATTCAGCACTATCAGTCCAATCGCATTTAATATGTATTAAACTACTACGATTTGGATACACTAATAGTGGACTGCACCTTCAGTCTAGTCGTGCTCCTGAACTAGCACGGCCTCTCTGTAGTTTTAGTCGCGTTCAGTGAGAAAGCGAAACAACTAGCTACTTAAACAGTGCAGTTTATTTAAACAACAGATATACAGGTTCTTTAGGATTGCCGGTGATAAATACACTGTCTGCAAAGCACGTGCAAATAAAGATATTGCTAAGTATACAAACGCGCGACAAAATTATAAACGATACAGCCTGGCTATAAATGTAGGGTAGAGATTCTCTAGAGAAATTTCTAAGTCCCCGAGAAAGCGCTCGGTGTAATCGAAGTCTTACCCAAAGGCGTCCCTATGGGGGGGAAGAAAGGCTCAGCCCGTCGACTGATCCCGGAAATCAGCGGTGGAATTCTTCGCGATGGTGTCTTCCCTGACATCCCCTCTCTCTTGGGCTATTTTTATATTATTTTTTTATCTTCAAAGTGGAGTTTGAGTGACTTTAGTCATACGTACTTTTATTATGATTAATGTATTCAAGGAGGAGTGTTCACACCTCGGGGGCGGATAGCCTCCGGGATGAAGGTGTGTTTTGGTACATTGTGGTGAGCAAAGTTCGCACAAAAGGACAGCATTTCATCAACATTTGACGAAATGTTGGCTCGGGTAGCGTGTAGGCCGCTTATCAGTTCCGTAGTACCATCTCGTCCCCATATCTGCTATTCGTCACAAGGGAAGGCCACGGAACAAGCGTGTTCCGTTCCATCCCTCGTGTAGTTTCGCAAACAACCTTGTACAGGGAATCACAGATGTTGCATTCTTCGTGTGCTAGCTGCGGCTGTATTCTACCTCAGAAGCCTCTTGATTTTATGACTTTCCTTAATGTGTGAACAATGCTGTATTTTTGTATTCTTGGCCAATTTAGTAATTATTCCACAGCCCCTTTACAGGATTTTTGATCTGGAGGTAGCAGGCTACACTCAGGTGCTATGACTCTCTGCACGTGAGCATTTCCTTCTCTGGGTGGTCTTCTCCACAGCCAGCATCCAAGTCCCTGGAAAAACTCATAAGGGTTTCTTCCACCTTTGGAGCTAGTCTCCACCTCAAGCCAGTGTTGCATTTCTTTAGGTGTTTTTCCCTGCCCCAGAGCAGCTGAGGGGATGCAGCACTTCACAGCAGCTCTCCCTGTCACTCCAGCAAGAAGCTATGATGGAATGCCACGGGGCACACTGAGAGATTAAAAGCAGAGGCTCCCAGTCAGAGACGTTTTAAAGATGTGTGTGCTCAAGTAAAGGACTTTTTAATGTTTTAATAACAAATATTACAAGATATTTTTCTCCATGCCCAGTGCCTGCTGAGCCATCATGCTGAGCCTATATTTATGGCACTGTAAAGCACAATGAAGGCAACAGCACTAGGAATACTAATAGCCTCAAGTTTATTACACTAAGGCTGAGTGCTTCATTTTAATTGCATGGAAACATTTAATTTGTTAGATGAGGTGTCATGTAGCTTTCCTCAGGCACCAGTAACTCATATCCACACTGGGACAATCTAACAATCTAGGGGAGGTTTTAAAATTGAATGGATTTTACTATTTCTTAGCTCTTTGGTGTGCGTGGGTGGCCACATTCTTGGGCCTTGTAGAGTTAAAATATTTCTGCCTCTTTGTTGTAAGACTTGATTGAGGAAATCCACATCTTCATGGCTGTCCAAGGCAATAAAAGGGGTCTGCAAGGCATCACATCATAGGGTGTAAGCAGTCTGGTGGAAGGGCCACGCGTTCTCATCTCTCCCCACCTCACTGTATGGACCCAGGACGCTCGCTGCCTGTCCTCGGTGGCTGAACCTGCTAATGTGTCCAGCCAGTGACCCTTTGCTGCAGCGATGGAAACACAATATATTTTGGAAGGAAGGGTGGGAGTTCAGAGCACACCTGACCAATGGATCGAAATCACTGTCATGCTTCTCCCCAGCAGCCCTATGCATCATTTTTCTGATCATTTATAACAGTAACATTTAAGGAGTAAAGGGGAGAGGAAACCCAAATGAACCGTAATGGTTTTACGCTCTGAAGTGATGTCAAATCAGAACACGTCAGAAAAACAGGCGTTTTATGAAAAAAATCTGCTTAAGTAAAAAAAAAAGGAAGCTTGCCAGTATGTCCCATGTGGCAAAAGGGATGGGGCAGAGGAAAATCAAAGCCGTTTGGAGACAAGCTGGGTCTGTCAAAATAATGATAACAGCTCCGGTTCCCTGCACATTTCACACGTGCTCAGACAGTGATGATGAACATGGAATAAATGCCTGAGTCGGCAAGATTTCATTTACCTCTGGTGTTAGGGGACCTGTAATTCACATTAGTTTTTTTTTCCCCACGTGTTGATCTAACATGTTTGGACACTGAAGTTAGAAACCTTCACATCAGAAATGAAAGGTGATTATTATTTTTTTTTAACTGCACAGAGAAGTAATGACTGCAAGAGCTTTGCAAAACCAGTGGTAAATACCTTATCACTCCAGGTTTTAAAGTGAGATAGGACTTTTTTCTAAAAGATATGCTGCAGTTCAGCTCCGACTTTATGGGCTCAATGCTGTCATGTCTGTGCTACGGAATAATAATTCTCCCAGCAGGAATTACCAAGGAAGAGGAATATTATGCAGAAGAGAAGGCTCTCTGATGTCCTTAATAACCACATTACCTCCTTTGAGGCAACGAAGTAGATACCATGGCAATAAGCAAACATAGTGATACACACATGATGTGAAGCCGTGTGTTAATGATGAACGCCCTGGCCAAGACTCACATCTCCCAGTTACCTGAAGCCTCTGGGAAACCGGGACTTGCACATGGCGATGGGCATGATCCCAGCGCACGGCTGGCTATGCTCGGCATGGCTGGCTGTCAGGGGATCCGAGGAGTGATGAGAGCAAGTGATCACGGATGTCAGCATTCAAATCTACTGTGGGCTTTTACCTCCCTTAAATGTCAATGCTGAAGTTGTCACACATTCTGAGCTCCCCCCTCCATCCAATGGCAGCAAAGGCTTTTTATAGAAAGTTTGTAGGGGGCGTCCACCGGAAAACACAGCGCAGGAGGCCAGCCATGTAGAAGCAGGGGACTGCAAGAAAGATTTTCATCCTGTTGTCAGATTACCACGAAAGAAGGAAGCCAGGGGGGTGGTTGATCTCCTGCGGATGGATTTTTGCACTGCTTCTAACAAGTGTTACAGTAAGGGCTGAGAAGGGCTTTTCCATAGGCATTTGCTGGAAATTTTAAACAAACCTCTTCAAATGCGTCAGTGACTCTTTTTCGAGTGTGCATTTTCTGCAAATAGTCCTGGCACTGAAATTGTTGAGGCAACAGCTACAGAAATTGGCTGCCCCCAGCTGGCATCCAAGAATGGTCACGGGGATGGTGTTTTGAATTGATTTATGAGGCTAAAAGAGGCCCTGTATGTAAATGGCTATTCGATTTCAGTCACTTGCTCCCACACTGAGAGCAATAGCTCATATTTAGCTAGCCCGCAATTTCTAGGAACTTGCATTCAAATTTTAAAATTGCCCCAGAAACCTGATTTTAAGTTTCTCATCCGGCTAGAAGCACAACCTTTATTATATCACCTCTCTGAATTAATGGCTCGGGATATTTCCACCTTGGCCCTAGACAGACATTAGCACGTAAGCACCTTGCAGACATAAATAATTTCACCATTACCATCGGAGCAGTCCTTGCCATGGAAGGGAAGGTTCAACTGAGATGTGGAGCTGGTAGCCCAGAGGCATCAAGTGATGTGACTCAGGTCAGCTGGAGATGCACTGTCCCACGCAACTCTCCTGGAGGCCAGACCAATTCTTGAACCTCAGACCTGTCCTGCCTTCAGACATTATCCTGCTCACAGATTCCTTGCAAGTAACAGAAAGGCCAAGAATATTCACAAGGCCATTGGTGAATAGTTTTGAATAATCTGCAACCCTGGGAAAAAATCACAGGTCGCTTGCAGAGAATTCATGAGCAGGAAGATCCAAAAAAAAAAAAAGTCAGAATTAATTCTTTCCCAGATATCTATCACTTCTTTGGTTTCATTAAAACGAACACAGGCAAATTATATTTTCAGACAGTGAATTAATGTTCACGGACAGCACAGAAAAATCTCAGTAGCAAACAATTTTGAACGTCAGACACCTGTAGAAAGCTGTGACTCCACGAGCAATGATACTGACTAAGTGGTTCACTGCTGCCAAAGAAGTGTTTTCTTATTTCTTCTTCCCACACTTTTTCACAGCCACGTGGTCCTTCTGCTCTGACTGTTGTGCTGATGGACTCATCTGTGATCTGATTTGGCTCCTCAGCATAGCAGAAAATTAGCCCTTTTTCATTCTCAGGCAGGATTAGTGAACTTAATTGCCTTTCAGATGTTACATTTCCATTGCTAAATAAAAGGATGCTACGGAGAAAATACTGTGTCCCGTTACTGTTGCTGTCCCAGGTTTAGTTTTGGCCAGCTCAGTATATCGACCTGTGGAGAAATGCCTGGGCAGCATGGTCCTCATGTTATTCCAGGCTCGTGGAACTGGAGGAGACACACAAAAAGCAATGGCACCTGCGGGGCAGTGGGCTCCCAGCACAGCCACAGATCACGAGCGTGGCTGGTCTGTTCAGAAAAGTTCTTAGCCACACTCAAAAAAAATCAGGAATTTGGTTGAGCTCACCCCTTTGAACCCAATTTACAATGCGAGTTGTGGTGAGGCACTAGCTCGGACGAACGCAGGGACTGGCATGTGCCGTGGTGTCAGGACATGAGTTGCATCATATGCCTAAATGTTTTTTCCTTGATTTGAGACCTTAACTGCCCACCTGACCGCATATTTAGGAATCTAACTACAGGTAACCGATTTTGTAACTCTTGACCGTCGGGCCAAACTAATTTGTAGTTGTCCTCTTATATAGTAATGAATTTATAGTGGGAGAATAATTTGTCTCTCTATGCCAAAATAAGTATATTCAGGTCAGGGTGGGGGGGTGGGGGTGGGGGCTGTGTTTTTTCCTTTTTAAGGGAAAGACAAAGGTACTTTGTGTCTGATTTGAATTTCAGACAAACATTTAACAGATCACTTTGCTTTCCCAAATGTACAGTGCAGCCTCTAAGAGCAAGCTAAATTGCTATAAATTAAAGTTAAATGTCAAAAAGGCAAAGATGTGCAGGAATGCAGGAGACAATCTCTGTGCGATTGGGGTTGTTACTGAGCTGCTTTTATCCACTTTGCTTGCATATCGTTAAGTGCTCTTCCTGGAAAGGGGACGTTTTTTTTTTCTTTCCATTTTTAAATAAGTCCCAACCCCCTGTTCCGCTGAAATAGGATGTTATAATTTCTCATTTCCAAATATCATGGGAGAAAGAATTATGATTGTCCACTCATTGTGCTTATCATTTAATTTGAGTTTTGCAGCCTGCTCTTAGAGAAATGCCATCCTTTTGATATAGCAGGTATCAACCTGCTCAGTAAAAGGGAAATTAAGATGCCAATTCTACCTGTGCTGAGTAGTTGGCCTCTGTGGGAGGGAAGTAATGAAATCCCTGCTTCTTCTGTTACTTTAAAATAGAAAATATGAGGGGAAACGCAGTGTGAACTACATGTGACAAACCAGAAAACAAGTATCAGTGTTTCAGGAGCTGAATTTCACCTACAAAAAAAAAGTCTTCTGCGAGGCCAGCCTCCTCTTTCTCTTCCCACCTGTATCAGGACCTCCATCCCCAGCCCCACAGTCTCCCTGCAGCATGAGCTGGAGGAGGGAAAGATGCCTGACCTGGCTCTGCACAGACCAAGCGGGGCTGAGGGCTTCCCTGCAAGACTCGTCTCCTGAGATTATGTGATCTAAATGCTCCACCTTGCCCTGCAGACCTCTGGGTCTATAAAATCACCAGTACCTGCACCTCCAAAAGATGTTTTGAATCTAGTTGGTTTTTTAATGACACTGAGATCCTCACGGGGAAGTTACGTGCTGTATAATGCAGTGCACGAGTAACACAGAGGAGTGTACAATATGATAAGTGAGCAAAATCTACCCCATTTGCTTTGGGGGCTCTGCTTATTGTCCTAACCTTGGGTGCAGTTTTGTTAGCAATGGGGCATCATCAGCCCACAACAGGCAGAAACACCTCAACGAAACAGCGCACCTGTACAAGGCAGGCACTGCTCTTTTAGGACCCCTTCAACCAGCCCTACCCCACTGCATCCCGTGTTCTTAGGGAATGCAGTTTCAATGCTCTTTGACGCCTGTGCAACACTTTTGTCTGATGGGAGCTGACCTAGCCTCCATGGGTACTTGATATGTTGCTACAACAACCTTTGATGTGAATTCTTTCATGCTGAGTCAAGCACCCTCTGAAGAAGACTTTAAGACATATATATACAGGTTGTGAATGCAGCTGCCTTAGGCCATTACTTAGTAGTGCAGAAGGTTTCCATGAAACCTCAAAGCACAGTCCTGCAAGGCAATATGCAGGTGAGGTGAGCAGCCTGCACACCCAAAGTCTCTCTGGAGCCCAGTTTGGCTCTACGCTGGAGGCGGTTACCCGTGGGACCAAGGGTTATCCCTGGCTCACACATGGGCTGAGATGCCAGATCGCAAAGCTCGCTTCACTGAGAGGATTTCAAGAATTAGATGTCTTTCCTGCTGTACCTGGGAAGACCTAGGGTGCATCTCCCTCTGATGCTTGCACCATGGGAAAATATTTAGGGCTGGAGGCAACAGCACTGTAGATAGTGGGAAACAATTTCCCCATTGCATGACAAGGAGAGGTTGGACTAGGGACCTTCAGAGCTACCACTCTCTTAGTCCTCCCTTTGGTCAATCTGTTCTTTGTGCTGTTTTCCTGGTTGTGTCTACCCCATGACCCATCCTTACAGAGCCCCAAAGCAGTCATAATGCTTTTAGATGCCACCCTCACCATGCTGGCCATTCCTTTTGATGAAGTGACTACAGCATGGAGTGCTACCTCCAATTTAGTTGTCTAGTGTCACTGTAGTCAACAGATAACTAGTCAATGCAAAAGGGAGAGTGCAGGCCATGATTATTCTGACTTAACACAGGTGTCAGCTGAAGGATCTACCTTGTTCACTAACTGTACTGACTAGATTGTACTGATGATCATGTGAGCATGAACATCTCCATCTCATGTTTGGATACCTTGTACAGGGTTGAAAGTGTGACACAGGAAGACTAGAGCTTAGTTCAGATGTCCGAACTTGCTGTCCAGTGATATTCTAGACATATGCTATTTGTGATATTCTAAGACAGTGATGTGGACCACCAGAGTCTGGCAGATGGGTCATAAGATCTACACGAGACCCACCAACTCCATGGGTTCAGCTAGAGTCTGGAGGAGGTAGATCATCTCTAACGCCAATGGATCTCTATATCAGGCCCCTTCAGTAGGTCCCAGATGATTTAAAAAGCCCTTCTGACCTCAAAATATAAAAAGCAGCACCCATGAACCCTGTTTTTAGCTAGTATCTTGTCTTTCTTCATTTGCAATGTAACAGACACACCAAAAGCTACAGTGCTGTGCATTCCTCTCTACCCATATACTAGCAAGGAGCAAGATTTCTCCTTGTTAGGCAATAAAGCACATGAGGTAAGTAAAGACACTCTTTCTGATTGACATCACAGTCGTGCTGTGCTAAAAGAGTGAATCCTTGAGCAGCAGCATGTCCTGAGAACTTTCTCTGCTCCACCACTTCCCAACCAGCCAAGAACCAGGCAGAATGGTCCGTACAAGATTTCCGTGGGAGGGGGCGTCAGGAGCTTGCCCGGGTGTAGGACCCCTTATTTCCTGAAGAACATGCACCAGCTTTATTTGAGGTCTTGTGTGGATCCAGTCAAGACAGAGGAAATGGAAGTCCAGTGTCAAAGACACTTGCCACTGCTTTGGAGGTTGCCAAGAGTTCTGAGCTTCATGCTACCAGATTTACAGCTATAACATACAAAGTCACTGATAGGGCTTGTTATTTTTGGCAGGTATGCTTGAAACCCCCAGGAAGAACAAGAGCTATGGTCTGAAACCCTATGAGGCATGAGATGGCTCTGGGACAACACACATCTTAGATGGGACAAAAGCTTCCTGCCAGGATCTCTGTGTGAGACAATAAGTGTGGGAGGATTCCTCTCCAGCAAGAATCCTGGATGTGTGCATAGTTCAGACTCATATCTGATGGATCTGTCTACATAAATTTTCTGTGAAGGATGTGATTATTTTTTTAGGCTGGCTTCCTAAGGAAATGAGCCCTTTATATAACTGAAATATCTGCTTGTCTGCCTTAGTCCTCCTTCATAACTTTTGAAACCACCAACAAATTTCAGACAATTTTTCTGTCTCAAAGACCTTAAGCTTCTACAAAATTTATGGAGAAACGCATCTGGCTTAAATGCACTCTGGTCCTGCTGCTGGGCACCACTGGAAAGAGCCTGGCTCCATCCTCTTTGCACCCTCCCTTCAGGTATTTATATACGCTAGTAAGACCCTCTGAGCCTTCTCCAGGATAAACAGTCCCAGCTCTCTCAGCCTTTCCTCATAGGAGAGGTTCTCTATTCCCTTGATCATCTTTGTGGCCCTTTGCTGGCCTCTGTCCAGTCTCTCCTTGTCTCTCTTGTACCGAGGAACCAAGGCCTGGACACAGTGCTCCAGGTGTGGCCTCACCAAGTGTCGAGTAGAGGGGAAGGATCACCTCCCTTGACCTGCTGGCAATGCTTTTTCTAACACAGCCAGGATACCATTATCCTTCTTTGCAGCCAGGGCACATTGCTGGCTCAAGGTCAACCTGGTGTCCCCTAGGACCCCCAGGTCCTTTTCTGCCAAGCTGCTCTCCAGCCATATGCCTCCAGCACATACTGGTGCCTAAGTTGTTCCTCTCCAGGTGCAGAACTTTGCACTTCTCCTTGCTGAATTTCATGAGGTTCCTGTTGACCTATTTCTCCATCTTATCAAGATCCCTCTGGATGGCAGCATGACAGTCTGGCATATCAGCCACTCCTCTGCTTGGTGTCATCAGTAAGCTTGCTGAGGGTGCACTCTGCCCCATCATCCAGATCATTAATGAAGATGTTAAACAGGACTGAACCCAGTACTGACCGCTGGGGTACATCACTAGTTACTGGCCTCCAACTAGACTTTGTGCTGTTGATCACCACCCTCTACAGTTTCTGCAGCATGGCCTTGGTGGTTTCTTTTCTTGGGAACTAGAACCTGGGGACCTGGTTTGTGTGCCTCCCTGCAATAAGGTGTCCAGAGAAATTTCAGAGCTGGGTGCCAAAAAACTCCATGTAATCCCTGGAATTCTGTCATGTGAGAACAGGGTTTACAGCAGTGTTGCACACTGTGACCAGCTTGGAAGTCAGATTGCTGGCATGGTGGGACACTTGGTCATCTTCTCACTGGTCTCTCCTTAAGACTCAATGAGCATTTTGTGGCATTTTGCTAGTGGTTTCAGATGGGAACAGGATGATACTCTAAATTCATTGCATCCAGTGCCT
The DNA here is from genome assembly GCF_028500815.1 of Rissa tridactyla. Lineage (NCBI taxonomy): Eukaryota > Metazoa > Chordata > Aves > Charadriiformes > Laridae > Rissa > Rissa tridactyla. The sequence goes on from NC_071470.1 coordinate 39,480,731, forward strand.
TTAGTTTAGTTATGAGTGTTTAGTTATGAATGAACTATAGGGAAAAGGGATCCATTTGGAGAAAATCTGAGAAGATCCCAGGCAAAGGTACAATTTCCTATCTCAGGAGGGCAAGTCCTCTCTCTAGAAAAGGGAAAAGAATGGAGAACATACTGATTAAGTCTACATTGATATACACGCTTGAACACGACGTCACCCCCCCAAGCAATCACACTGAGATGCCCTTTTCTATTTATGTCATATCCTAGAACCTGCCCACAATCCCATACTAAAAGGCCCAACACATCTCTCCAGAGGGGAGAAGATGCTTCTTTTATACTTCCCACAACCTCACTTGAAGTGTTCAGGATCCCAGTCCCCACTCAAAATGAAACATTTACAAAAAGCACCATCAAAGTAAATAATTTTCCTTGCCCTTTTCTCTCTTCCTTCTCAGTTCTCTCTAAGCATCTTTAACCACTCCTCAGAATCTGCTCCAAGTGCAACCTGCAGATATGTTTAGTAATGTTTAGTATCTGTTTAGTAATGTTTAGTATCTCCAGGGTCTCTATTTTCCCTTCAGGAAAAGATGGAGGTTGAAGTATTGGGTTTTTGTTTTTTTCTACCGAGGCACATGGACTGCGTACATGTATCTACCCTGGGCATATTTAGGCTCCCTACACCAGCAGCAACCAAGGTCTCTGAATCCTCAGAGACCTCAGACCTCGCTATGCAGTAGCCAAACTGAAAACAATGCAGAGAAAATTTGCTCCTGTGCACCAGCAGCAGAAGGTTGATTTATGACCCACTCATCCATGACATGAAGACTCACAAAGTTTAGAAATCACTGGCCCAAGAGTTTTAGGAGATGGTGGCTGCATCCGACTCACAAAGAAGCAAAACAAAGACAACGACCCTGCTAACTCTCCAAGCAACTGAGCTTAGAGATGTTCTTGCCGGGGGTATTCATGACAGCTGTTCCCTTCTCCTGACGTGATAGACTCTTGTGCTGCTTTCAGCACTTTGAGGCTTCATGTTTTTCATTACAGTATTTTCATTTTTGCTTTTAACTGGTTCTTCCAGAAACAAAAATACAGTACCCCCGATATATACATACGTGTGTATACATATATGTGCATTCGCACGCACATATATAAGTTACGCTTCATAAAATTCCTAGAGAAGCCACAAGCGGGATTGATTGAAACAGGCAATTTCGTAGCGAGCTGCAAAGTTCTTCCCTGAATCAGTGAGTCATGATGCCCTATAAAACACACACTAAAACGTCATAATGACCTACCACTATTATTTCTTCCTTAAATCTTCACTATGAGAGGAAAGGGAATTTGCAGATCGAGGGCAGGAGGAATTGAGCTGACTGCAGCACAACCCGAGGCTTGCTTCTGTGAGCACACCTGGGGAGGTAAGGCTCTCCATTGCTGACAGCATTGTGGTTAAGTGGTCAAGGAGAAGACAGGACATGTGTTTGTAGGGTCAGAAATCCCCACATCACTTGTTTGCATTCCTAGGAATAGAACAGTTTAGATGTCATCAGCATTAGACATTCAGCCCCTAATTTCAGTGGGTCAGAGAGAAGGTATGAATTAAATAAATGTACCTTTACACACACACACAGCCCCGTAACTTTTTTTTTTTTCACATTCATCTTCCCAACCATGTGCAAAGATGAATTTTTTTTCTTTCTTTTCACTTTTCTAAGACCTTTCTGTACTTCTCAGCCTCCCACACTGCCGTTTCCTTTTTTTAATGGATAATCATGACATAAAATTGAAGAAATCATGTAAGCTTGAAGGTAAAGGGATTTCTGGTTGGATGGTTTGTTTATTTGCTTCTAGAAAAGAAATGATCAGAAATATTTTCCCAGAAAACAACGTGTTTTGCTTGAAAAGACCTTTCCTCTTTGTGAAACATTTTATCATCACTGTTTCTGCCAGTTCTAGGGATTTGCTGCCAAATGAATCCTGAAGTGCAAGTGAGCTTTGAACAAGCAATCTTAAATTTTTTTCTAGTCAGAAAATGGGATGGAAATGGGATAACCACCAAACAGTCGTTAATTTTCTCTGAAATTAAGAATGCTCAACTTTCTCTGGAAAGCCTTGGGGGCTGTTACACAGAATGACCTGGAGTTTCTGATGGTGTATGAACCTGTCTGAGGTCCCAATGACCGTGCTAGACCATGATATCAATGGTAAAGACAACATGAGGAAAAACTGTGGGCTATTTCTGGGGGCAGTGGTACTGAAGAGTTCATCTCAAGGAGGATCAGAAAGCAGCAGGATGCTCCTGCTTCCTATGGAACACTACCCTGCAAGTCACTTCTTCTCATACCCCTCTTCTGAAAGACATCCGACTGGTAATGAGAAATTTCAGCCTGTTTTGGACTACATCCTGGTCTAGAAGTGGGGGCAATGTTTTTAAATTAAACTGTCAAGCCAAGCCCATGAAATAGAAACTGTGCAGAGAGACAATTGCAAATGAAAAAAAAAAATGCAAATGAACTTTCCATTAGACTGGTCCTAAAACTTCCCAATGCCTTTTTCTTTTTCCCCATCTGACTTTATTACATAGTAAACACAGCAGATTTATTTCTGTGCACACCTGTATTATTTTTGAAGAGCTGTTGAGCATCTGTGAAATGAACAGATTGTCTCTTTTTTTTTAAATAAAAAAAGCCCCAACTCAAAACTCGCAGAGCTCGAGGCTCCTCTGTGTCATCATCCACATCGCAGCAAAACGAATGTAGCATCTCTGCTATTCACATCCAATAGCTCTTCAATCCTCTTCTTCAGTGGTAGAAATGGCAACAGGAAATGTGAGCCAGGGATGAATCTGTGTCTCAGGGCTTTTAATTATTTTAATAAGTAGTCCTGGGAATGAAGGAACTTATGGAGCTTGAGTAGACTCTCCGGTGTCTAATAGGGTTTTTTAGATCATCCTATGAGCTTCAATAATAAAAAGCCTTTCTGCTCCCCACCTGTCTGTTTTCATTAAGTCCAAGAGAGTTTAATGTATTCATGGTTTAAGTTATTGAAGACACTTCCTTGACTTGACTTGACTCCAAGTGATTCAAAAGTTACTGCCAAAGAAAATGACATGCAGACAGATACGCAGACAAATTAAGACAGCACACCTGCCTGAGCCAAATGTCTTTAGGAAACCAGGCCCGAAACAGACGGATGCTGCTCCTGTGTAGGCTGTGCACATGAACCTGGACCCCATAGTCAGTTCCCAAACCGTGGATCAGGGAGCATGACTTCACTGTCACACTGCCATGAGCTACATCAGCATTCACATCTTATGATGTAATCCTTCCCAGTCCCTTCACTAAGGCTCTCAACAAATACATGCAGCTGTATACTTTTTCCAGCTGGTGATGAAGCTCATCATACCTAGGACCTACAGTACCGGAGCTCTTTAGGGCAATGAATTTGTCCATCATGGCTTTGGGTCAAGCTAGTTTTAACTTCAGCACAGCAAAAGACTCTCTACAGCTTTATTCTCCCTCTATCCCCATCGGAGCTGCTAATTATGTTAAGAAAAGTATTTTACGTGGACCCTTGCCAGGCTGATCTACGCAGCTTGCTCCTCTGCAAAGGCAAATTCGTGTTTGCTGGAACGATGAGCCAGTAATCCTGCAAAGAGTTAAAGGACATGAAAACCCTTCCAGAAGCAGCTTAGTGCACACAGGCAAAGCAATTGGGAAGCGGGCACATTACTGCCGCTGAATGAGTGACCCGTAACGTCATGATGACACATCACTATTGTTCCTTTGTAGAAAATTTCCTTCGTGAGCAAAATGAGTGAGAAACGAGTTCCCAAATGATTGCTATTGCTAGAAAAAAAAAATAAAGAAAAAAAATAAGGGAGGGGGGGATAAAAGGGAGAAAAAAATCAGAAAGGCTTCATAGGCTAAGAGCAAATTACTCCGCAATTCAGAGAGTGATTTCATGGACATGCTGCAGGGATAATGTATTCTGAGTGGCTAGAATTTCATTTAATTCCACTTCATTGTTGAGCATCTTTTCCAGTGGTTTTATGACTGAACACTGCGTGCCCATTTCCCTTGTTCTTAATCTGGCTTTTTGACAGTCACTCTGGATATACAGTGTTCATGTTTATTTCCACGACACCTCTTTATGGTATATGTCCTGAGACAGAAGCGATAAAAGGAAAATGTTTGTAAACGAATCCTAATTTCACTACAATTGCTGCTTAGGCTAGTGACTTAAGGTTTTTATCTCTGTCATGCACTCAGGGTAACACAGGCTGTCAGTCACTTATGGATCAATTAATTGATCAATTGATCTATTTTTCTATCTTGCAGAAATCCCCAGAGGTGCCTGCAATGACTGAGGAGGGTAGGAAGCTCTGTGAACCTCATCTGAATTGCATGCACCTTGGTCCAGAAGCAATTCTGGGACAGTCCTGTGATGCAATTGGGCGTCTCTCTCAGTTTTCTGTAGCTTTCTCATGAAGCCACATGAAACCGCAAGCATTTTGATCAGGTTAACAGTCAGATCTGGCGTCCATTTGAACCCCTAAAATGAGAATTAAATTCTGGAAACACTGACCAAACACACTCTATGGACAGAAGGAAGGTACTGTGCTCTGCATGGGGAGTTGTTCCTCAGCAGAGCATTCCAAAAAAGCAAAGCAAGTAGAAAACACAAATGTCTTATGTTTTTTCCACCCACACAAAGTTCAAAACTCCCATTTGAGGAGAAAAGAGGACTGTGACTTAAACTTCCTTTCTGACATGCCTGTTCTAAATACATGCTTTTCTGAGCTAAAGAAGCTCAGCTCTGCACAGAAGGGGGATGTTATATTGATAAAAAGCATTTTTCAGGGTGTTCCAGGTGCCAGCAGTCGGCTCAGTTTGGACCCAGAAATGTATGAAAAGCTGCTGGAGACCCCAAAACTGCTTTGTGCACAGGCTTTCCTAAAGGCACGAAGAGAGGCTCTGCACAAGCAGCTATATAGCAAAACCTGTGCAAATTACTGTTCCAGGGATTCATCTTCCATGGTTTCAGTTCCTTTATACCATTATTGCCTTTTGCCTTTTCTTGAAGGGAAGATAATTGGCTAGACAGACCTCTGGTCCCAGGCAGTACCCCCATTCTTCCTAATTCTTATTCAAAGACCACGATGCACTTTTAGCCATAAGCTGTTAATTAGATGCAGCTTTCAATATAATTTCCTGGACCAGTTCTAGGCCATTTATACTGGCCATAGTGCCACCAGCTGGAAACATCAAATTATTCCATTTTTGTACCCTTTCTGTTGTTGTTTTTTTCTCTTCTCTCCCTGTTGTGGCTGGATCAAGCCATCTTGTTTGGCAGAAGCAATGTGACAGCAAAATTGTCCCAAGTCATTTTTCTCTTGGATTTGTGCTGTACTTGGAAGGTCTTTTTATTACAGCAGAGGACAGGGAAACCTCTTGGAACATGTTAATTCCTATTCAGGCCCCCAAAAAATCATTGTTGGGAATTAAACTAACCCTCTTCCTTTGACTGTGAGGTCTTCCTAAGTGAAGTGTGGTGGCTGGAGGGAAATAGTGGCATCACAGGTATTGGAGCTTGTGTCCCTCCATGGGTAATTGATCACAGAGGCACGAAGATGGTCAAATTTGGCTGGATGAGAGATTTTGCAGCTAGGTGCAACTGGGAATATTCGCCTGGGTATTTTCTTGTGCAGCCCCATCTGCCTGTATCCACTGTTCTCTCTTGCTTTATAATTAGCGCTAGCACTGTCGCAAGGATGGATTTGTCATTCTGTCTTTATACAATTTCCAGCACAATGGAGCATTGATACAAGTCACACTCCCATGTAAAACCACTATTTGCAGATCAAGAAAAAGGACAGCGTGGCCTAAAATCCCATTTTGGCCCAGTGTTAAAATGAAGGCAACAATTAGAAATAAAAAGACAATAGAGGAAAAATAGAACTAGGAAGATGGTAATTAGCAAAAATGAGAAGCTATGAAATTCAGATCGTTGGTTAGGAAAGCTAAAGACATTAGGGAAAGTCCCAGGCTTAAAGAACTGTAGGGCATATTAAAAACACGAGGGATCTCAGCAATGATATTTAGCTCATTGCTAGTTGAGGAGAAGAAAGTAATAACGTGTTCTCCATCCCTCAAGATGTTCTCACCTTCCTCTTCCTTTTTTTAAATTAATATGAAAGAATTATTTGTAATTCATGAATATGATTAGCAATAGTTATCAAGGAAGGTATTAAGAAAATACTAGGAATGCAAAAATTGTTATGTCGTTATAATGCACTTAAAATGTTGGCTGAGGAGAAATCTGCACAAGCATGTAGTAAGCCCTGCACTGCTTTACACGAGCTTTTACTCAAAGTAAATATATTAACCGTCATGACAGGGATAGGAAGGATTTAAAACAGACAATTGCAAAGTTACCCATGGAGATTTAAGGAATGCAGACCATGTTAGGGAATAGGGTTAAGGGGTCTTGGAAAGCAAGCAGCTCACCAGAAATTCCCACCATGGTGCTGTAGCAAAGAGATAAACAGAGACCCTGGAGAAAACAAGAAGGGAGTTGTAATTAGGAAAGGAGAAATGTTTTCCGCTTCTATGCGAGACACGAGTGAGACTGGGATGTGCGGACCAGCTGGTTGTCTGCTGTCAGTTTTAAAAGGGAGTTTGGGGAAAGGTCTGAAGAGTGTCCAAAAAAAAAAAAAAGGCAAGAAAAATTACTTGAGAGCTGGAGAAAGTGCATTGCACTGAGACTTTCTGCAATCCAATCTGCTTAGTTTATCAAAAAAAAAAGAAGATGGAGGGGTGACTGATTTGATTAAGGTGTGTAAGTACTTTCATAGGGAGAAAATTGTGGTTAGGAAAGCAGTCTTTAATCTTGTGGGGAAAGGTATATTTATTACTGGAACTGGAATCCTGACATATTCAAATAGAAATAATTTTTAACAGAGTGATGGACCATTTGAACAAAGTGCCATGGAAAGCACTGCATGTCTCTGCCGCTGAAGGCTTTCAAATCAGACCAAATTTCTTCTTCAAAGAGGAAGTCACATTTGACTTAAAGCTCTCAATATGCTGCTAACCAGTCAAATTCAATAACAAATAAGAGGTCAAATGAAATGGTCAGTGATGTCTTTGGCCCTGAAGTTGCTACACTGCCAGCACAATGCTCCAGGGTTTTGCTGTTTCACTGGCTTTTTAGATTATCAGGATTAGGCACAAATGCTCCCCAGTCACTGCCTCTCCTAACAACCCCCTCTGACCTCCTGGTGTCACATCGAATAGCTCAGGCAGAGCTGTGGGCATCTCAACCACCACTTGTGGACTCAGTGTCAACTCACTGAGAGATGACCTATCGCATCCCAAACCACTCTTACGCTCTGGGCTTTATTTTAATACCATTTTTTTCCTTCCATTTACTTTTTCCGTTGTTCGGAAAGGAACCACCATAAAAAACAACCTCACGTGGAGTATAACAAAACCTGGTGCACCTCATCCAACATAGCCTTCATCAATCCTATGATTTAGGGTGGAGCCTGTGAGTATTTTTACTAGATTAAATGGCTTTGCTGGAAGTGTACTGAAATGGCACATTTCCCAGGACATATATTCTTAGTCGGTGTGAGCACAACATCTACCACAGCCTAGCTGTAACTTTGAAGGCCTGCCACAATGCAAACCAGAATGGATATATGAAGGTTGTAAATGGGAAACGCAGAAGCAAAAAACCTCTTCCTACCCAGATGACAGACTTTTGAGGATATTTCTAAGCAAGTGGCAATTAAAAGAAAATATGTTGTTTGCCTCCCTGCATCCCAGGGAGAGGTCTGCTGAGCATCCTGCCTTGCACGACACAGCAGCCTGGGCAAGCGCTTCCATTACCACTTTGCGATCCGCTCTTGGCAGTCGGCCTGGTACCACGATCCAGCAGCATCTCTGAGTGCTGATCTTCTGTCCCTTTGGAAAATGTTAAGGAGGCCCCTGGGGAGCATCACCCCAACTGAACGCCAAGGAAGCTTAATTGCAATACCAATGGTTAGCTGAGCTGCCAGCTGGGACTCGGCGCATGTTGCATCCACAATATGAAAGTCATCTCACTGAAGCAGAAAATAGGAATGTGTTGAGCCATCACGTGGCCTTCTATAAAGACAGAAGTGCTAACAGGGGTTTCTAGGCTATTTGTTTGCATCCCCTCATTTCCTAATTATTACTTTTTTCCTCCAGCCCTTTCAGCAATAAATAAATAAATAAATAAGCATTCTCATCCGTGTGATAATAGCTGGAGCGTCTATTTAGCCCACAGCTCTTCACTGGTATTCGCAAGTCTTGGGCTGGCACCGGTGACCGTGATTTGAATTAAAAGAATGTAGCAGGGAATTTAAAATCAGTGGGCCAGATCATTAGGTGGTGCAAGACAGCGTAGACCAGTTAAATCCAACAGAACTAAAATTATTTAGATTAAGCAGGGATATCTGACTGTATGCATAAGAAACCCTGCCAAACCTGTCCTTATTCATACCTCCAAGCTCTGGCTATTTGCTATCCTCTGCAGAAAGAGAGGTTAATTATCATCATCTGGAAGCACTGGAGTGAAATTAAGTAAAGGAGGATTTAGGAGGTACTTCAGGAAGTGTTTCCTTGCTGTGAGCTGTTAGCATAGTACATTCTCACAAGGAAGGTGAGGGGTATCGGATCACTTGTATCACTGAAACTTGGGGTGCTCAAAGTGCTGAGGAAGATGCTGTAAGGAGCAGCACCCCTCTATACTAGGAAAAAGATATGAGACCTAACTGACCGCCCCTGGTTGTTTGATCCCCTGTTTCTGAGTGATCACATTTCCCAATGAAAGTGCTAAGCAGGGCACAGGCTATCTGAATTATTATCCAAGCAAACACTCTCATTCTCAAAATCTGGGAAGTTTTCCAGCTTAATTAACATTAACATTTGTTTTCACTAAGCCGTCTGTCAATGTGCCACCAGAAGCGCTAAATATGAGCTCTGAGTACACACACGGGTAGGTATCAATTCAGGTGGAGCATGCAGTTTTATTTCCAAGCTTTGTTCCTTACAAGGTTCGTTATTTCTCAGGTCTGTAAATCATCCCCTCTTCAAACTGCAGAACCCTTTCCCTTGACACACAGTCTCATTGAAAGCTAATGACCAAACATCATGTAACATCCTCGGTTCATCTGTACCCAGACATGAACCCTGATTGCCTTTTGTTGGTACTGAGGAACGCAAAAAATTGGTTTTGGAGTGGCATTGTGTTCCTGTTCCCCTTCACAGCTCCATTTAGATGCAGCTTTCTTCAATATCAGTCCTGTGAATGCATAGGTGTTAATTCTTCATCTTCTTGTGCTCTCTTTCCCTTTGGTCGGCTTGTGGTTTTGGTGACAAACAGTTCTCAGAGACGATGGCGAGAGAGTGGTCTGATCCACTGCAGAAGGTGGCTGAGGTTGGCCAGGTACGTTGCAGGTTGAGAAAAAGGGATAGAGTGAGACAGGTTGAAGTCATGGAGGATGCAGCCAGGATTTCCCATCTGTGCTGTACAGCGCTGACACAAGTATGCTCACCATCCACACGTCCCCGTTGCTGACATCAGCTAAACGCTCTGGGCAATTTTGTGCATCACAACTGCAACCAGCCTTAAGTTTGCATGACTGACACATATCATCACTGGTCGTACCAACCCAGACAACCTTGCAAATGTTGTGTTTCTCCCCTGGATGAACTGCTTTCAAGGAAGCTGTATGGGACAAACAGGTTCTTCCTCACCTCTGACCATGCTCCACCTTCTGCTTTGCTCTGTTTAAAAGGAAGATTCCTTACTTCTGTCACCAGCAGCAAATAGAGGCTTACTCATATCTGAGTGCAAGGACCAACAGTCTGGACCAGTCCCTGTTTCCACTGATCCCTTCCCCCGATTCATCTGATTGAAGCACAGCTTCTCTCAAGCATATATCTGACTCCTACAAGCATTGCCAGAGGTTTGGTACATGATTGCAAGGACAGAGTTCCTCTAGCTCCTCAGAGCCAACATTTCTATTCTGCTTGAACATCCCATATGGAAAAAGCCACAACAACTTGGTCCTGTTCATGCACATGACAACAAATGCACGACTAAAGAGGTCAGCTGCAGAAACCAGGTGCATCTGACTTGGGTTAACTTCAAGCAGACTCACAGGGAGACAGGATTTGGTCAGAGATATTGTACGGATTGGGCTGTCTGAATTTACTGTTGTGTTTCTGATCAGAGGAGACGGCTCCCCTCGAGATCTTGCGTCTGGTGCTTAATTGGAAGTGGAGCTATCACTCTGTCCTCTGCTTGGCAACAGAAGAAAATGTTGGCATGGCAACCCTCTTCCAACATGTAAAAGGTTGTTATAAAGGGGACCGAGATCAACTGTCGTCATGTCCACTGAGAGAAGGACAAGAAGCAAGGCAGCTTAATTTGAATTAAAAAAAGTAATTAGGGATGGTAGGGAAAACTTTCTAACCACCCAGTAGTGAAACATTGCACCTGGCTTGTAGGGGAGGCCCCAGCATCCCCCTCACAGTAAGGTTTGATGAATAAATAAGATAAAGCTGTCAAGGCTGGTCTAGATGCTCTCAACACTCTTCAGTGCAAAGCCTTGAATGGGCACATTTCATGAACCTATTTCAGCTGCAGTCTTCAAGGAGTCCTCAGAAGCTTGAGTTTTTCTTGGCTCTTCTCTGCTTTGCATTAACAGGCAGGAAGCTCTTTGGTTTCCAGTTTCTACCTGCCTCTGTCATGCTGCCATCAGAAGCCATCAAATCTCTGCAGCCCTGCATGTTGCACCCTGCTATAATACCATGCCTGGTGGTGTGATCGAGTGCACCCTCTGCAAGTTTGCAGATGACACCAAGCTGCGTGGTGCAATTGACATGCCTGAGGGACAGGATGCCATCCAGAGGGACCTGGACAAGCTTGATAAGTGGGCCTGTGTGAACCTCATGAGGATCAACAAGACCAAGTACAAGGTCCTGAACGTGGGTCGGGACAATCCCCAGTATCAGTACAGACTGAGGGTTGAAGGGATTGAGAGCAGCCCTGTCAAGAAGGACTTGGGGATACTGGTGGATGAAAAGATGGACATGAGCTAGCAATGTATGCCTGCAGCCCAGAAGGCCAACCATATCCTGGGCTGTATCAAAGGAAGCATGGTCAGCAGGTCGAGAGAGGTGATTATACCCCTCTACTCTGCTCTCATGAGACCTCACCTGGAGTACAGCATCCAGCTCTGGGGCCCTCAACACAGGAAAGACATGGACCTGTTGGAGGCCACAAAAACAATCCAAGGGCTGGAACACCTCTCCTATGAGGACTGGCTGAGAGAGTTGGGGTTGTTCAGCCTGGAGAAGAGAAGGCTCCAGGGAGACTTTATTGCAGCCTTCCAGTGCTTAAAGGGGGCTTATAAGAAAGATGGAGACAAACATTTTATCAGGGCCTGTTGCGATAGGACATGAGGTATTGGTTTTAAACTAAAAGAGGGCAGATTCAGACTAGATACAAGGAAGAAACTTTTTACAATGAGGGTGGTGAAACACTGGCATAGGTTGCCCAGAGAGGTGGTAGACGCCCCATCCCTGGAAACATTCAAGGTCAGGTTGGACAGGGCTCTGAGAAAAGTGATCTAGTTGAAGATGTCCCTGCTCATGGCAGGGGGGTTGAACTAGATGACCTTCAAAGGTCCCTTCTAACCCAAACTATTCTGATTCTATGATTTATTACTCTGTTTCTAACTTTGTTTTTCAAATCCCCATGAACAACTAAGCTTTCCCTAACTTCCCTAGTTGAATTCTCTCGATTGCCAACTTGTAAACAGGACCTGTCTTTCTTACACCTCGTTCTTCCTTCAGTTTCTTTTCTTACAGGATACCCTGAGACCACTGACCCTAACTACATTCTGTCTGGCTGCTTCTCAAAATATTTTCACCTCACAATTTCTAAACCAGAAATTCAGCTTTGTATCAGCTGGATCTTCTGAGGAACAATAGGGCAACAGAAAGAGATGACAGCTAAAGGATCCAACCCTAAATGAAGGCACACTAATGGAATGAGAATCTTAGGCAAAATTAACCCTTTTATCCATCTCTTTGGGATTGCAGTCGGTCCTGAACCAACCTAGATTCTCTTCTAACTAAAATAGCTGGACTGAACAACAAATATCCAGAAAAAGAAGGGGTCATCTCCCTGCAGAACATCCTTGGTGCTGAATGCATTCCAGATGCCTGCAAAGAAATGTGGAGAAACAGTCCAGGGACACTCCTGTAACTGAATTCAACCCAGCATATGCATTCCTTCTGCCCTGTTCTGCAAGTCAAGCTCTGCATGACGTTGAAACACCCTGTTAATTTCGATCACATCCCCTTAAATTGGGGTTTTCCAGACAACAGGTTATGGGCCCATGGTATCTGGTTTTAGGCCACTTCATACCTTTTCTTATCCCACCATTATACTTGTTCTTAGGCCATTTCAGGGCTTCCTGGATGAGGCGGTTTCTTATATTTTGGATTCTAACAATGGAAATTCAGAGACCATCACAGCTAGTCCTTGGCATTGGTGACACCCGTGGTTACCCAGAGTAAGCTGTCTAGCAGCATGGAGAACCACATACACTGGGGACTGAATTATTAGCAGACAATGGTGGTGTAAGAAGAAATCTAAGACTAGAAATATCACACCTGAAGGAGCAAAAAGAAACACGACTACAAAGAATTAATTCTGGACCTTTAGATCTTTAACATAAAACACTCAGTTGGTAGCGATTCTTTTCAGTAGGACCAAGTAAGGATCAAGAGGGTGCTTGCTATGAGTAAGGAGGATAGAACTGGTCCTTCATTCCAACTTGTCCTTTAACTTTGTCTGGCTAAAAAAGTAAAACAAAGCCCACAAAACCACAAGACAGAATCTCAATCTCTCCACAAAATAAATAATAAAAACAAGCAAACCTCAGGCATCCCCGATCCCAACACAGAATCTCAACCTGCTATAAACACCACTGGATTTAAATATCAAGTATATTCAATGCATCAACAACAGCAAAATATAATCTATGTTATTTCATATGACAATGCACAGAGTACAAAAATAGAAAGGCCTGCTCCATTAAGCTTGCATCTCAAACTGCACTGAAATTATAATCAACAGCTTCTTCAGGGCAAAGGAAGAGAAAACAAAGAAAGACAGAAAAAAAAATACACAGAGGCTTTTTCCATGGCACTCAGAAGAACCCAGTTCCGGCCTTTTTCTGGCTCCCTGGGCAAGTGCTCCAGTGTAGTGCTCCACGTGCTTCATCTACCTTGACCTTAGGAAGGCTTTTGACACTGTCTCCCATAACATCCTCATTAGGAAGCTGAGGAAGTATGGGATAGATGAGGTGACAGTGAGGTGGATCGAGAGCTGGCTGAGTGACAGAACTCAGAGGGTTGTGATCAGCGGCACAGAGTCCAGTTGGAGGCCTGTAACAAGTGGTGTCCCTCAGGGGTCAATACTTGGACCAATTTTGTTCAATATATTCATTAATGACCTAGATGAGGGGACAGAGTGTATCCTCAGCAAGTTTGCTGATGATACCAAGCTGGGAGGGGTGGCCGACACTCCAGAGGGCCGTGCTGCCATCCAGCGTGACCTGGACAGGCTGGAGAGCTGGGCAGAGAAGAACCTAATGAGGTTCAACAAAAGCAAGAGTAGGGTCCTGCACCTGGGAAGGAAGAATGCCAAACACCAGTATAGGTTAGGGGCGGACATGCTGGGAAGCAGCTCTGAGGAGAAGGACCTGGGGGTCCTGGTAGACAGCAAATTATCCATGAGCCAGCAGTGTGCCCTTGTCGCCAAGAAGGCCAATGGCATCCTGGGCTGCATAGGGAAGACTGTGGCCAGTAGGTCGAGGGAGGTCATTCTCCCCCTCTACTCTGCACTGGTGAGGCCACAACTGGAGTACTGTGTCCAGTTTTGGGCTCCACAGTTCAAGAGGGACAGGGAACTACTGGAGCGAGTCCAGCGTAGGGCAACCAAGATGATTATGGGACTGGAGCACCTCCCTTATGAGGAAAGGCTGAAAGAGCTGGGACTCTTTAGCCTGGAGAAGAGAAGGTTGAGGGGGGACCTGATTAATGTTTACAAGTATCTAAAGGGTGGGTTGAAGGAGGACGGAGCCAGGCTCTTTTCAATGGTTCCCAGTGACAGGACAAGGGGCAATGGGCACAAGCTAGAACATAGGAAGTTCCGTTCAAATACACGGAAAAACTTCTTTACAGTGAGGGTGACAGAGCACTGGAACAGGCTGCCCAGGGAGGTTGTGGAGTCCCCTTCTCTGGAGACTTTCAAGACCCGCCTGGATGCAGCCCTGAGGGATGTGCTTTAGGCAATCCTGCTCTAGCAGGGGAGTTGGACTAGATGATCTCTAGAGGTCCCTTCCAACTCTGAAGATTCCGTGATTCCGTGATTCCGTAGTCACTGAAGCCAGCATTTGCTAAATTCTGTATTCCTTACCAAAGTCTCCTTTTCTAGGACTGCACACGGAGCTGCAAGCCAGGAGCAAGGCAGAATCGATCAGCAGGATCCTCACAGCTCTCGCTGGTCCACAGCCCTCCTCCCCTGTCCTGCCTCAGCTTCCTTGCTGTTAAAACAAGCCTCAAGGAAAGTCAAGAATGAATCCTACACGGGACCATCAGTGGATCAGAAAGGTTTAGTGTGGGAGTCGTTAGGGCATGTTTAGGGTGGAGGAGTCTGACCTTCAGTACAGGTTTCTTGCTCTGCTTGCTGCCCATTCAGCTCTCTCCTCTCTTGTTCTGAGGTCACAGGAAGATGACATCAGTCCCTTTTGGATGCTTTCCAGCAAAATTTTTCAATAGGTATTGGAGTATCATGCAGGATATTTCCACTGTCTTTTTTTTATTATTATTATTTTTTATTTACTAGCCAGAACTGGTTGAGGTCACCATTTTAAAAGTCAAAATCTTATGGAAAATCAAACCAACGAACCAACAAGCTTAAAGTTAAAAACGCCAATGTTATTAGTTTTTCCTGGCATGACCTCACCCCTGGCATATAGAAATGGGGGCTAACTTCTCTGAGCAAGAAAAACAAGAAAAGTTTAGAAAAATCAGTTTCTCTGGTGCTGCTCTCTTTGGAGCACGTCTATAATCCCCAAACTCCTTCCTCAGATTCCCCAGGTTCCCTGCAGCTACAGAATCTGATTTCTGTTATTACATTTTTTTTCTGTCATTGATTTATGTAAATTAAATAGTAAGAAATACCAGCACTCCAGCCAAAAGGAGAAATGCTGGTTTTACAGGCTCAATATTTCACACAGATTATTCATTCTTCCTTGTGAGCAACTTCTTTTTTTCCCCCTCACATTATATTTTTACTGATAGCATTAAATGCTGAATGTAGGCAATATCTTTGATATATGGACAATTTACAACACGCACACAGAACCTTGACAGGATTCTTTTTCGTTTCTTTATCATCTTGTTCATAAATTACAGCTGCTCCAAAAAGGGGGCTCAGCAGTGAGAAATCAGGGCTGTGTTTGAGGGGTGAAAGCACACTCTATCTGTAACATATGACCAGTCAAGATGCATTTGATGCATATATCTCCTGAATACACCAAGGCAGTTTGCTTATGGCCTGAGGGTTGTATATAGCCTCGTAGGCCAGTTAATTATTTTTTTTTTTTGCAGTGCCCTCCTGAGTGCTTTCCTTTTTTGGGACAGCTTAGGAAGACACAGGAGGGGAGAGCTGACAGGATGAATTCATGCAAGAACAGCCACACCAGCACAGACGAAAGGCTTGTCTAGCCCAACTGCAGCTACAGAGTCACGTAGCCCAGTGATGGCTAGCAGTTGCCACCCGAAGAAACCTCAGGAAGGTTATAACAGGCTGGTGGTGTACTTTGCTAGCCTCCAGTGATATACCTGGCAGGTTGTTGGTCTTTTCACTGTCATTCTGGGATGGTTGCAATCCATGGCAAGCCCACATCTTAGATGTTTTCTCCATCTTTTCCCCATTATGCCACCACAGGGAAGGTGCCAGGCTTGTTTTTCTGCATAGCTGCTGTAGGAATGAGCACAGCTGACAACTTTCATCTGCCATCAGAACAGCAAGTGCCATGGGGCTCTCTTGACTCGCATGCAAGGAGATGGGGTTGCGTCCCTGAGTGGCTGTCATGATGGTCATGCAAGGAAGGAGATGCCTACTTCTCCATCATCGCTGACAGTACTCACACCAGTCGGACACAATTTTGAGACTGACTCTGGAACTTCCCCACTTTTTGTTCTTGAGAGTTGTATCCATGGAGTCCCCTTGCCCTCTTTCCCCCAACTCCCTTCAAATTCAAGACAGGTGCCATTGGCAGAGACCACAGATGGAGAGTGTAACTTCCCTTGCTAGGATGACAAGGGAGCATTTCAAGGCCTTCCTGCGGAGTGGAAAGGCACCTGGAAAGAACAGAAGTGGATGAAAGCCAAGAAGGAAAGGGACAGATGAACTTTGAGTTTCCTTCTTCTTCTTCTGCATTAAAAAGATTCTGTTTCTTCCTCTGGGTCATAGTGGCAGCAGAGTAGCAACAGAGTAGTAGCAGAGCAGCACCACACTTAGCAAATTGTTAGAAAAGTGGGGATGAGAGTGAAATGCCTGGCATAGAGTTGTAATGGTGTGAACTGAAAACACATGGCATTTTTTCAGAAACTCTTAACCCACCCTAGTAAGCTGCTGTTGTGTAAATGCGAACTTCTCACCTTGAAGTGGGTTACATGAAGACACATGCAAAACGTACAAGGAAATGGCCTGGGCTGGGTGGCCCCATATTGAAAAAGTCATTCATCACTGTTGCATCTCAACAATGGCATCCAGAGCTTCCCAAGGTCTAGGTGCTCCATACGCTTGGAGGACAGCACCATCTGATCACACAGGAGCCCTGGACAAGGAAAACACAACTTCCACAACCTGCTAACCCTGGGTTACAGTTTGAGGTCACAGACTGTTTCTAGAGAATCATTTCAGAAGACAGTACTATGTGTGTTAGTGGTAAAGCGGTGTTAATCTTATTCTTCACGCATCTGTAGTCATTTTCTGCTGGTTGTAAGCGGCATTTCTCTGCGTAATTGTATACTACCCCCCAGGGTCTGTTACAAAGAGAACTTGTGTTTAAAATAGAGTTGTTAATCTGATTCCCCTTTTTGTTTATCAAGATATAGGTCAATGCACACCTGTTTTGAAACATCTGTATGTAAGATTACAGCATCTATCTTCATACTATCTGAAGTCATGGTTCCTGCCTGGCTACTGGTTCCTGGATCACAATTGTGAAGCTATTATGAGGTACAATAAAAACAATGCAACACTGACAGCTTTGGCACAGGCTTTCCTACAAAACAATTGCCTGATTGCTCTGTCTCTAAACCTCCTTCCACATGGCTACTCCTATGGATGGGTAATCTGCCTCCAGCTGGGCCTAGAGACCTCCTTTGCAGATCAAATCTTCAGGAAGGTAGAGTCTGCACAGACTTGATGGTTAATGAAGATGTACTGGTTTCACGCAACTAAGAATGATGGTACTTAAACTGAGTCCTAGAGCTGGGGTAAAGAAGGAAGTTTCCTCCTTTGTTGCCAACCCCTTGTCCAAACCACAGGGTCTGCAAGTCTTTTGCCTTCTCCTGCAGGGTGGCCCAGAGTCTATCAGCTCATTTCCAATGTAAGCCTGCAGAAGGGACATCTTCTCTGAGAACTTCTCTTTTACACCAGACAGGTTGTCCTAACAAAATATGCTGCTTCTGTCTACAAACTTGGCCTTGCTAAAAAAATCAAGGCTTTCTGTTGTGGCCATGACAATGCTCTTGCTCTCCTATTGCCTCTTACTGGAGCACATTTGAGTTTCTTTGGACTTTTCTACTTGTCCTTACCATGAGCCATGTTGAAGCATTTTGAAGCTTGTGGAATTAATGATCTGTCAGTCTTCCTGGAATAGGCATATACTTGACGAGTTGCCCACAGTTCTGCAGGTGGACACAGCACGGCATAGATAGTCCCTCCTGTGCTGTGAATTTTTTACGGTACCATAATCAAGTTATTCCATGGTTATCTTATTCCTGTAGGAATCACAGATTGTGAGCAAATTGAGGAATATATAGTCTGTCTACATGAAGTAGATAGTTGTATATATTCTCTGCTTATGAACCTTGGACAGACTGGTCTTGCTTTCTTACAAATCACAGAATCATACAATCATTTAGGATTGAAAGGACCTCTTGAGCTCATCTTGTCCGCCCATCTTGCTCAAGCAGAGTCACCTAGTGTGGCTTGGCCAGGACTGTATCCAGTCATGTTTTGAGTATCTGCACAGACAGATACTCCACATCTCTGGGCAACCTGTTCCATTGTTTCACCACCCTTAGAGTAAAAAAGGCTTTTTCTGTGTTCAGATTTCATTTCATTATTTTTTTTTAATTGGCACCCACTGCCTCTTGGCTTGATACTGGGCATCACCAGGAAGAGTCTGTCTTCCTCGTCTTCATTAGCTACCATCAGGTATTTACGCACAGTGCCTCCATCATTCCATTTATCCCCCATTTATGCACAAATGCCTCTGTCATTCCTAATTCACAGCATATGAGCAGCACACTTCAGAAAAGATGTGAAGGAAGACACTAAGCTAGACAACAAACAGTTGACAGCAGTTGACTGATATTTTAAAACCTGCTCAGAGACAGGCAAACATATAAGTCCCATAAACAATATCAGAAACATTGCCACCATTGTACCCACTTAATTCAGCTACACACCATGTTGAGAAGAGGTTAATTTGAGCTGAAGAGGTAGCTTCCAACACTGACAACAGTGATTCATGGCAGAAGACTATGTGAAATCCAGGACCTGGACAGAAGATACTAGCGGTCTGGACAGGGTCAAGTCAAGATATTCACCATCTCAGCTTTACAAACGATGTTCATTCTATTGTTGCACTGTTGTTCCCATCATGATCATCCTTAGGGTTTTTTCCCCAGCTGTATACCAAATCCATAAGAGATTCTGCTAGACCCTGGGCTGACATCTCTGAGATCACAGCAAGCCAAGCTGTTTCATCACCTGCCATCCACAAATGGATTTTACTGAGCTTGAGATCATTAAATTCAATGTGTCTAAGTAGACAAGCTTAACATGGACCTTGTATTTGTAACTTACAAATAACATATCCTGTAGCACAGATCTCTCCTGAGCTTTAGACTGCAGATGATGTTCAGTTTCTCCTGAATGAATCTAACACCAAAAGAACAACTGTAAGATCTGTTACCAAGAAAAAGATTGCCTCTAATTCTTTGATCCATCTCACAGCCCCATCAGATGCTTCTGTTGCCCCTTTCTCCTGCAGAGCTCATGCTCTGGCATGAACCAGAGCCATAATTCATTCAGAAGCAAAAGCCCTTAATTTCATTAGCACTAAATCCCTGGTAGAAGCAAACCTAGTAGACAAAAGCAGAGCCGAGAACTGAGAAGCTGGAGATCAGCCTTCGTGGTGACTCACGGGACTCATGACAACACATCCGCGCACAATAAAATGTCACACCATGAAAAATCCTCATTGTCTGGCTGTAAATCCTTTTCCCAGCTGGGCCATCTCCCTGTCTTCTGCTCTGCTAAAGGCCACAGAACTGTTCAGACTTGCTTGTAGAGGTCCCTGAACAATGTGGATTTCAGGAAGGGAGCCAATTACCCTCCCAGGCTGGGGCTGAGGAGGTCATCTTTTGGCTCTGACAGGATCTGTATTGACTCAGCTCAGCAACAGGGAGCTCCCAGTTTTGGAGTATCCTGTTACCATGTTGTTGGAGCACTCATGGGCGACAAGTAGGCTCACGTCATTGCAAGCAAAGGAGATAGGTAACACTTACTGATTTTTTCTCTTTGGGTCTATGCTGTAGCCACCAACCAATTGCAGAATGAAAGAATGTCCTTCTCTCCTGCTCCAGCTGTGGTCTCTGCAAGGCCTGTTTTGGAAAGTCGGATCCCATGCTGAAACAGGCAAAGCTCTGCCTATTTTGGGGACATTAAGAGTGGCTGGTGCTTAGGACTTAGGCCACTCTGGGCATTCCTAGCAGCACACGTGATGCCGACATATGGACAGTATATGATGGGAATAATCTCCTCTAACTTTGGGCCCATTGTCTAATCCACAGAGAGAGAAGTGCCTCCCGAGGCTTAGTCGTCCCACCTGATCTATATCAAATAGTTAAAAAGAGAGAGTAGACATCTGCTTTGGAATGGACACATGGCTTTCACACTACTAAAGGTAAAGGAAGTGAAACCTCCCATGTGAAGTAGTTCTAGAAAGTAAGCAGTCTACAAGATCAGCTATGAGTCAAGCAAACTATTGCATTTCTGGATCGTGGATGTGGGCCATTAGACATGAATGTAGAAGGTCAGCATTTCCTCTTATTTCAGATCTAGCTGTATCAAATGTGTCTCTCAGGGCCAGCCAGTGTTGGAAAACTTTCATAAGCATGTTGCCTTCACAGGCTGTCGTCAGCAATTGAGGTGCCCGCGTCTGAGATGCGTTGTGCGGACAGAGGACATGAAAGCAGGTAAACCCTGGGTCCAACAGACCCTTTGTATGGCTTGGGGTAAGCATTCCATAAAGGTCAACACGTTTGTTGCCTCTGACTTCAATACAAGTAGGAACATGTCCTTTCGTAGCCCATCTTAAGTAAAAGCACAAAAGACAATGTGGGAGTTGTTTTTCCATGCTGAAAAGAGGACATTAGTCAGCAGTATGACGATAACACGGCTGTCCTCTTCGGAGCAAAGAGAAAGCAAGTGGTGAAAGAGACACTATCACTTGGCAATAGCTGAAAACTAACTCCCACACAAGAAGCAGCCTCAGTTCTTCTCCCTGCCTGGCAGAGCAATATTTTTATTATTTATTCTAGATAAGGAACAAGATAAATAATAATATTTATTATTAAATATTTTATATTTATTTATGCCCAGGGAAATGGTGGAATCACCATCCCTGGGCGTATTTAAAAGACAGGCAGATGTGGTGCTTAGGGACGTGGTTTAGTGGCGGTTTTTGTCAGTGTTAGGTTGATGGTTGGACTCGATGATCTTAAAGGTCCTTTACACCTAGACAATTCTATGATTTGAGCATTTGTGGGAATAACACAATTATATCAGATGTTGTCTTCCTGGGCACGTTAAACACCTTCTTCTCTGCAGAGATATGTATTGAGACTGGACAGGTGTCCCCAAGTTGTGCATTCATACTGGACAGATGGACAGCTACCTCCAGCCACACAGAGAGGCTGCTCTTGGCTTTGGTGGGCACCACTGCAAAGGGTATGACAGACCACCAGCCAAGCTATCAGCATATCTGTTCTCTTTTTTATCCTGGACACTATCAGCGCATTTACCACGTACAGAGGAAACCATTTGTGTACAAGGTTTAACTTTGATTAAGGACTGCTACCACCAAGCTTCCTGCTTCTCCCGTTAAAATCACCAGAAGATTTTTCATTGACGTTGTAGAAACCAATATCAGTCTCTGAAAGACAAGTTTTTTCCCTTGGATGATTTGAGCTTAACAGAAAGCTGTTTTGTTCTATCCTTGTGGGATGGAACAGTCCTCAGTTACACAGCTGGGGCCCTGGAGAAGATTACACTTCTATTTTATGGAGAAGCAGTCCTAAAATAGTCCAGGGAATGACCAGAGAATGGGGAATTCCCATCTCACCCCAGATGTTTCCCATAATCAGCCCTTGCTTTGGCTGACTGCTTGCATTCAGCTGCCCAGGAGCAGTGTGTTTGGGTGAAAATTGCATTGTCCATCTGAATGCTTGGTAGCTAAAATTTTGGGCATGCAGCACTGAACAGTATGATGGGACAATCTTCCCCTGGTGCAAGCTCCTGTCCTTGTCTCTAGTAAGGGCAAATGTGGTCTATCCAACTGTCTTAAGACAGGGTTCCTGGAAATAACCACAGATAGACCCAGAGTTTGGAGCTAAATAGAGCTGCCTCTTTTTTATTCCATCTAGCAAACAAAACTAATTTCTGTTTAACAGCTTCCCACTGTGGAACAGTCACTGTGGTCTGTGTTGAATGGATCATGCTTGAAACTGGCAATGGACCTTTCAGTCAAACAGGTTTCCCAGGAGGGGTTTTTTGCGCCATTTAAATTTGGTGCGGTAAAATTTTTGATTTATACGATACAAGAATGAAATGTCTCCTTTTGTGTCTGACCTTCATTATATTTTTGATATGAAGTGATGACTTTGTTATGATCTTAGTCTTAAGTGACATTTTTCTTTCCTGTGGACATTACATTACCAAAGTGGGACCTACAGACATTAAGCTGCATTCTGAGCTGATTTTGCTGAAGAATTTTTCTACAATAATGCAAAAGGCATCTCTTCACTGCATAAGCTGCATGATGCATTTTTGAGAATTAATGTGCGAGCATGATATGGGAGGTAAAGTTCAGCCAAGGAACAAAGCCAATAGTACATAGGTGGTAGAAGGCAAAATGCCTTTACAAGAAATGTGTCAAAGTGAGAAAACACTGATCAACAAAGGACATTACTTCCAGCAGAAAACTGGGGAATGTGCTAATGAACTCAAGATAAGACATATTGATTTGGGAATTTATTTAAGTGTCCTTTGGGTTGAAATTTCTGAAGCCAAAAAGTCTGGCTTGTTTGGATCTCTTGGGACTACTAGGCTGCAGAAAACTTTGGAGTGTCAATGTTTTTGCCCCAGGTTGCAACAAAAAGCCAATGTTGGTATTTTCATGGGGAGGGGGACAAATGCTCCATTCTATTCTGCTCAAATTAGCCTTGCCATTTGAGAGTGGCTGCAGGATGCCTCAGTTAAGGAAAGAGGGGGGTTGTAAATACTGGAGGTGAAGGGTTGGAGCTTCTGTCACCAGTGGTTGCCCTTCCTCCACCCATTCCTTTTGCTATGCCTCTGTCTCAGCAAAGGCACCACCTCACTCCAGCTCACAGCCAGCGGATCTTGTTATCTTTTTGTGATACAAACTGAAGAGCTCTCTCATTTCAAATTACTGTTCCCAAGCAGGTACTTACAGACAATGATAAATTACCCCTTAACCTTTTCTCCATAACACCAGGCAGCATATGACTCCCATCCTTAGACATGTATCCTCCCCCTGCTCCTGCCATCCTCATCTCCAAACCTTTGGCTCCTATGGCTTTTCCCCAGACTGTCTCCAATTAAATCGCATCCTTCTGGAGCAGAAATAAAGCAAACTAAACACAGGGGTGCAGAGGTTCCCAGCCAAATGCAAAGCCTCCTCTGCCCACCTGGGTGTTGCTGGTCGATGTTTGCTCTGCTCCTTGTTGGCAGCAGACACTTGCTGGGTGCTCTTGCTCATCACAATTGCAGTGCAGTTTGGCATAAGACCCTCCACAGTTACTCTCCAAATCACAATAATCTCTCCCTTCCAAAAGGGCACCCCGATGCCTAAAATACCCCCCCTACTCATGCTGCCTGTCTTCGAGAGACATTAACCAGAATGACCCAAGGACCCTTATCACTACAGTGATTAGGTAGCACTGGGTTGGAAAAGTTGGTTCTACCTCATGGCTGGTCTAAAAGATCCCCATTGGTCATAATTTCTGAGATACTAAGAGATTTCAACCCTCAGATGCTATATAAATGAGAGGGAGCTCTGTAAAGAGATAGAGGTCTCCCTCTGTGACTATGGAGACTGCAGAAACCTTGACAGGTTTCCACCCTACCCAATATAGCATAGAGTTATTTGTACCGTCTTGCTCTGGTAGCATGTTCTCTGTCTTATCTCTAGTCCAGGCAAACACTGAAATGAGCCCTACACAATCCCTCCAGCTGTTCTTCTGACATACCTCCTACTTGCAAACCGTTACTAGGAACGGGCAAGCAACATCCACTGGTACCTCATCAATCATCTCCAAATGACACACCGTAACGTGTAGGAAGCTTAAATCAGTGGCTGCCAGAGAGCAGTGTGCTGTTGGGGTAGATGAAGCTGTTTCACTTTTCTATTACATCTGACAGCTGGACCAGTGCCAGGACAGCATGGTTTCATGATGTGTCTCTAA
This sequence comes from Rissa tridactyla, assembly GCF_028500815.1. Taxonomy (NCBI): domain Eukaryota; kingdom Metazoa; phylum Chordata; class Aves; order Charadriiformes; family Laridae; genus Rissa; species Rissa tridactyla. The sequence continues at coordinate 39,504,843 of NC_071470.1, forward strand.
ATTACAGTTGGACTGTGACATACTCCATCAGCGTTAATTCTATCCACAAGACATTCAGAGTAAGGAGAAAGGTCTCTTTCAGTCTGCAAGTGTATTGATCTGAGTGCACGGGACCCTTGGTGGGAATGAAAAAAAGTGCTGGCATTTATGAAAGGGAAAGAGACTGCATTGTATTTGGTGGCTGGGAGAAGAAGAAAAGACTGCTTGTCAAATTCAATGAGCAGTTTCATATGTAGGGAACTGTTTATGGCCTTTTCTAATTGCAGCAATATTCCTGTTGCAGCCACAACTCTCTTTCTAGCTGCTTCACTTGCTCTGACAAATCAGCTGCCAGGAGAAGAGAAAACAGTAAAGTAAATAATTTAAGCAATGAAAGGAAGGGTGACCGGTCCTGCTGATTTCTCAGTCTCTGTTCTCTGCTTGCAGGAAGGTGTTCAAATGACATGCAAGGACTAGCCATGCCCCGCCAAGTATTGGCCTATTGACCATTAGCTGTGGCCAATCTGCCACACACACCTTGAGGGAAAGGCTGTCTTCTTTCTCTTCAATGCATCTCATAAATTGTGCTTTATCATCCATAGGAGCTGGCAGCAAATGTCCTCTTGAGTCCAGCTCATTATTGAAGCATGAGGGGCAGGTTGCCCTTGGTTAAACTTCAGACCAGGAAACATCCTTTGGGGCACAGAGTTCAGCATCACCTTGAAAACCATGCACAACCTCAGAAGCGAGGTCCTGGTCCAATGCCTTTCTTTCAAAATAGGTTTCACGAGAAACTGTGCTTGGCTATTGGTTAGCAAAGGACCCGTGAACCTCACCTGCAGTTAGGCTGTGAGCTCTTTCAGCTCTTCACTTTCCCTGCTGTGCTCTTGCTATAACGCAAGATGTGGTCCAAGGGGAAAAAGCTCCTATTCAGTACCAAAATCTCTTTCATAATCTATAATTGCTCACAAAATAGTTTCTGAAAAGTCTAGGGACACATTCTAGGTGTCTAGGGGTAGTTTTTGTCAGTTTGGAGATCAAAACTTGACAAAGAGGTAATCAGTTAGTGGGTCTCATTTTCTTGGACTGATAGCATCTGAGGCATGGATGTCTACAACAAATATATATGGACAGGGGTGACTGATGTGCATGAACCCTTCCTTGAGATGGCAGACAGCCTTGGCTGCTCAGCCTCTGGTGAACCAGGAAACAACTGCCGCAAGCAGTGGAGCAACTGTCCTCCAGAATCAGTTTGGCAGTTACAACAGGTTGTAACACCACAAAGTACTATTTCTACTCCCTGTTTGGATAGTTGGAAGAAAAAAAAAAAAAACCACACTCTTTCCTTGATTATATTTTACTTCCACACAACATCTGAAGATTGTTGGATGCCCAAGTATATCACCACTTTATTGTAAGGAAGAAAACTCCTCAGCACTTGAACCTTTGAAGAAAAATTGCAAACCCATTTCTTGTTATACAAAAATGCACAAAAGATTTGTTATATTGGTGGTTAGCTGGAGAAGAGCTCTCAGGAAGCACACACAGTGCTCTCATTATATGGAGCAGACTGACTGGAGTGCCTAGGTGGGAGTACAAATGCCTTTGAACTTGCCTGGTAGCTAATGACACATGCTTGGCCTATTGTGCTTAACTAGGGTATTGTCTGCAAATTGCTGCTAGTGGTCTTTTGTCATAGGCAGGAAAGATAACCCGTCTTTCCTGCAGCAAAACATAGAATGTTAACACGATACGATGTCTCTATAGTATGAATCATGAGGGTTTGGCTGGACACATCCTTCCAACACAGAATGGAAGAGTAAGGGATAATTTCAAAATACTCTAAGCATCCACTGAATTCTTACAACAGTCATTCCCTTCTTTCACCTCTTCCACTTATTGATGCCAAGGGGAGCAGGGTTAAGAAGTGGCTAAGCCTTTTGGGACACTCCACCTGCACAGCTGAGGAAGGAACTGCCTTATTCTTCAAAGGCCCGGACGTGCTCATCTCCCTGTGGTTTTTTTTTTGAGGATCTGAGTTTTACATTGCATCTGCATTGCCCAGAGAGAGTGGGCAATTCTGTGCTGCTTGGTCCCTTGATGGTCCACAGGGTACATACATTAGTCCATTTTCAACTCCCTTGAGGAGTGAGAAAACTTTGGCACTAAACCTGAGCACTGTTCTGGGGATATTTAACCCCAGGGAGAAAGTCCCATAAGCAGTAGGGCCTGCTCCAGACCCCCATTCCTCATCACTATCCCATCAAGATTTGGACTCCCTGAACTCCCTTTACCCCCATACTTTCACACCACAAGGCAGGCAACACATACGTTCAGAGTCATGGAGTAAGGCTGGTTACATCACAGGCACTGCTTTATTTTAGGTTCTTTGATCTGAAAATACACACTTTCAAAAATAATAATTGCTTGCAGGCTAGAGGGGCCTAGAGGAGGGGAACTACTCCAGAGGGTTAGCCTCAGCAGCATGGCCCTGAACTGCTGTGCACCAGGTGGTTGGAAGGACAGAGATTGCTCCCTGGTCAGAGGATTTCAACACTGCTTGTGTGTCTGTAGACTCTCTGGAGCAGCTTTCCAGAGGCACCTAGGAGTCTGAAGGGACATACCTGTAGAAATTCTCTAAAACAGGCATTTTTGCAAATCCCAGTAGGCATCTCTGCAACTTTAGGACCTGAGTGCCTTTAGAAATCTGTGTTTCAGCTTCACCAGTGGAAAAGGAGTTCTAGCAGACTGCACAGAGCCTTGGGGATGATGCATATGAGTAGCTCATACATAGAAGTTGCTCAACTATTATGAGTTTCTTGCAGCTTCTTCAGAGTTGGAGACAAAATCTGTGCCCTTTTGCAGTTCAGTGGCTTCAATCTTTGTCCTTTCGCTTTGACAGGACAACACAGGAGAAGAGATGTCTCCATGACCTGAAACTGGGGGAGAGATGCTCTCCTCTCCAAATAAGACAAGTTGTTATGATCAAGTTCCTGCCTGTACCAGTTCCAGGTGTTTATATTTTGCGGAATTTGAACTCCTCTTCAGCCTTATGGGGAGTAGGGTTCATTTTCTCCAACCTGAGACATGCGGACTGCAAATGCCACCACCTGAGTTGATAACTTTTGGCTCACCTGATAGTCAATAGCAAGAAATCCGCAATCCCAGCCGGTGACCTATTTCGGCTAATTTTGGTAGGATGAATCATGCCATAGAAGTGCCATCAACTATAAAGAGAGCTGAGGATGAATATTGCTAATGGAGATGTCGCTGTGAGTACTGTGCTGTGTAAGGTCAAGAGAGACGCAATCAGCATAAAGCACCTATTCTGCAAACGCCAGGTCCTTATTTCCCTATGGATAGAAATAACCTTTGGCACCTATGGGATATGATCTTACATGCTATAGCCACCTCTCTACCTTGCACAGAGAGGCCAGGTCTGGCAGCGCTTTGAGGTAGTTGACACGAATTACTCCTTACAGCCATGACTGCATGAGGCACAGGAGCAGCACGTGGGTCTGGATCACTCCAGAGCATCTGACCTGTGTAGGGGTTTCCTTACAGGATGCAGGTCCTTTATTGCTGTCCTGATGCAGCAGAATTGTAACACCGATAAATCACTGCCATGTGCCTGCTACTCCCACTTGTGGGGATGTTCCTCTTGGGAGGTCCGCAGCACCCCAGAACCAGGGAAGACAAACCCCAAGGTACCTGCAGTCTCTGCTGGAAGGACAATGGAGCAGAAAGAGATAAACTAAGGATTCTAGTGTCTCTTTGATGCTGATATTGGTCTGGACTTGAATCCTACTCTCTCTCCCTTCAACTACACAAGTAGGGTGTGGGTCAAAAGGAAAAAAAAACCCGAGAAAATAATAATAATCAGATGCGAGGAAGTTAATGCTCCCTGTCTTCCTGAAAATACCACTCTGCTGGAGAATGAAGGGAAGGATTGTGTGAGTCCTTGCAACCCAAGGCATTGGATGGAGTGTGGCACAAACAATCCTTTTAAAACCAGACATGACCCGGCCTGCTCACCCCTTTCTCCCAGTGCAGGGCTTGACATTTCAGGCCAGCCATGTGACATGCTGCATGAGATCACTCTGCATTTGACCCGGGGTGCTTGGTTAGAGAAATACTCACCCATCTATTCCCAGGAACACTGCAGTGTTCATTTTGTAAGGCATCAATTGCAGCAAATTAGTGGCCAGTCACAGACAGAAATACTGCTGCTAATGAAAACTTCCCATTTAGCAGTGCAAAACTCATCATTAATGCTATCACTAACATTTTTTTATTATTATTTTTAATTTATCCCTGTGAGGCATTGAGGTCAGGATTGGGGTTCAGTTGTTGTTTGACTTTCCAAAACACAGTGGTGAGTAACACCCCCTGCCTGGTCAAGCTTACAGCCTTGATCTGCTTTGCTGGAAGTTTCAGAGAGATTACGGTCAGATCGAGAAGATGAGCATTGACTTCCTTTTCCCCTTCTCCTTACTCTTTGTGGCAATCCTCTCTTCAGCCATGTGCTTGCATCCACTGTGAGAGATGGGAACTGCTCTGGCTGAAGAACAGCTAGCTCTGCAGTGGCCACCTCCAGCCACAAGCTGGACATGAGCAGTTGCCCAGAGTAGGAATAAAACTCTATATAAATGAGTTTGTTTGTTTGTTTTTGGCAGTAATTACACCCATGGCCAACCAGGGACATCAGGGTTGAGGCACTGAAGGGCTGCAGCAGCTCCAACAGTCAGGATCTATTGTGCTAACACCCAACACCTGATGCATCATTCAGTCTTTGCCCACTGGCTCCCTCTCACTTTTAGCCTTTCTCAGAGGTAAACAATTCACAGCACACATGGCTGGTCAATGTGGATTAGAGAATCTGTTGGACAGTAACTAGCTTATCCCGAGGGATGAGTACTAAAGTGTTGTCTTCTATCACACATCTGCGTTTTCCCAGTTCAAGGAGATAAAACCTTCTGTTTGATTCTGGAAAGAGAGAGGCATTTTAATTTCAAAGAAAAAAAACATAAAACAACACAACAGAGTTAAAAAAGGAAAACCACATGTCAGGGTGTTGACAGTGGTCAGACACAAGTCACCATTTGAATAGGCAAAGGACAAAACTAAAAACACAGCAAGAACCTTTCCAAGTGAATTTGGTGTACCCTGCATTAATTATGTGTATTAACACAGACAGGGAAGCTGTAAACAATATTTACACCCATACACGAATACCAGCCCTTGAAAATGGCCCACAATAGCTCCAAATCAAACATAGCCAGTGCTGAGGTCTGTGGTAGATGAAGAGCATCATTGTGTTTGATGGATGGGGAAAGAGGAAGGAGTGCTGGTGGCTAATGCATTTTAGCAACGGGTTAACTCAATAGAGCGAGGTTGAGGAAAATGTTCTGATGACACAGTCTTCACCCAAAGGACAACATGGTTAAGGACCCAGTTGAAAAGAGTCCTTGAAGACTCACCTATCCTGCAGTGGAACATCTTATGGAATAAGATAGGATACATAAAGCAGTGGAAAAAAATGGAGTATCTGTCCTGGGGAAATTCTGATGTTTCCCGTTCACTCCTGTTCTGAAGTATTTAATGAAATACCTGAAGTATTTAATAAAAAGAAAAAAAAAAGTAAACAAAACTCTTAATTAATCTTTTTTTTTCCCTAGAAATGACAAAATGTTTCACCTCAGCCTCTCCAGTGAAGTGAAAAGAGCTGACATGCCAGAATTGAATCTCTCTGTGTGTTTGCTGAAATTATCCCAAATGTCACTTCTTTCATATGCCCGTCATGGTTTCAGGCTGGGTTTATCGTCCAGAGCCCATTTTTTAGGTCTACCTGTGGTTAAACTCATGTTACCTATAATGCAACATGTCAGTGGCCCAGATTTGCATACGTGTTTGTGTGTCTATATGCAGGACTGCAGGGAATATGGGCTTTGTTCTGATCCCAGGTGTATTTTACTTTTATGTACTTTTTGCCACAGGTTTTCAGATTCAGGTCAGTTCAACTCCAGAGCTTCCTCTGATTGCATCCCAGGCAAACTCCTGTTGAAACAAAGGGGAATTTTGCAAGCTAAAATTACTTTGCAAAAAATGAATGGGTTTGACTTCATTTCCTTTCCAGCTGTCCTGTCTGGCACCAGAGTGCTGCCAACTCTGGCTGACAGCACAACAGCAGCCTGAAACATCTGAAACATCAAGAGTTACTAAGAATTTGAGTCATTTTGTGTCCTTTTCTAAAGGGGATGCTACTACAGACAGAGAAAAAAGGTAGAAGATAGGGTGACTGAAATGCCCTTTGGAGAATAAACGAGATATGTTGGCTTGTCCCTGTCTCTGACCATTTGTTGGAGTATTAATGATTTTTCTTCCTCCAGGGGATTTATGCACTAAAATGAATTGCTGGCAGTTCTCTCATTCACCATACTTATTTGTTAATTTAGACTGAGCTATAAATATTTACCTCCTTTTTTTATTCCATCTGAGGAACTTTCAGCTCTCTGATTGTAGATGTGGCTGTTTATTCATTACAGTGCAGTACAACCAGGGTGCTCTCAGCTCACCAAGTCCTGTCCCTGGTTGGCCCAGGTGATCTCAGAACCTGCTCAGTTATCTCCTTCTCCCCATCCCAACCACCCATGTTCTTGGGTGTATACCACATTCTTTGTCTTCCTTCTGCACCAAGCTTCTCCAGCAGACTTGTAGCCTTGCTCCATCTTGGTCTCTGCTACCCTATTCAAAATCTTCTATCTCCAGCCATTTAATTGTCCTTGGCTACTTCAAAGAGCACTGACACGACTGTCAGTTGATCCTGAGTGCATCTATGGAAGTCCTGCAAGTCTTATTTGGCATCACCAGATGTTTCTGAGATGTCCAGGAACTGATTTTAGTGAGAGAGGCAGAGAGAGGAGTGTATTTGTCTGAACTGTGGTGGGTGAGACCAAAACATAAGGTTGGCAGAGCAGCTCTCATGTTTCTTCATTACAAAGCATGACATCCATCACAGTAGAAGGACCCTCCTGCCCAGCCTCATGGTGGAAGACGTGACATGGTTTTAGGTGGCCTTTTTGCATCTCTTGGGGGTGCTGGGCCTTGGAGGAATCACTTCTCTGAATAAAGCTTCTCCTTATCTTGTGACTGCACACAACAGCCACAGCTTGTCAGGACATCAGATCAGGCTGTCCAGCCACATGTGGCCTGTGAACCTAGAAGGGGTGAGAAAAGACTGTATCATTTTATTGCTGATATGGGGTGCTGGCTGGAACAAGCAGGGCCCTGTTGCAGTAACCCACACTTGATGCAGAAGACCCAGGAAATCTGTCAGTGCATTGCTGTCCTTCCAGATCCATTTTGCCCTTCCCTGGCTGCTGAGGAGCCCAAGGGTGAAACGTTGCTGGCAGCGAACACTACAGCTTCCCTTCCCTCCAGAGAGGCCAGGACGCCCCTCATTGCATGATGCGTAGCAGAGACAAGCTTCAGTGCTTGGACAGGGCTTTGTGGCTTAAATCTCAGTTCGGTAAATGTGTGTATGGGGGAGTGGGGCTGCAGCGTTAGATCCCCAAAGGAAGGCCTGGAGACGTTTACAAACCGCCAAAGGAGAGGATGCACCAGACTATAGCTCACCACCGAAGAGTGGTGACTCCGGACCCTGGTGCTGCAGGGACAGGAGCTCAGCGCACACGGATGCTCAGCAACGCCAGGATCTGTTCCTGGGCTTTTGCCACACCATCACCCGAGTGTGGGGGCTCACTGGCTTTGGGGCTCATGGACATATAATTTTGGGAAGGGTGGAGGGGAAGACAACAGTTGGAGGACCATGCAAGCATGCTCTGGCAAATGTCTCTGCCTTAGCACGGTGGTGACGGCTGCTGCCAGTGAGCCGGTGTGAAACAGCCTGCCAGCCTGAAGAGGCTGTAGGAGTTTGCAGGGAGGAGAAAGGAAGAGGGTAATGAAAGCAGAGTTCGGTGAGGCAGCACATGTGCAAATTTCAAATGTCTCCTTGTGCCTGCGGGGCTGGTATGCTGCTCGTTGAACCAGGCTGCTAATTTCCAAATTGATACTTACTCTAATCCCATCCCTGAAGGCGCCATTATGGTGCATTCAGTAATGGGCTATTATTTGGGCTTGTTGCAGGGGGGCAGGAGAACGAAAGGAGGAGGGAGGGTTTTTTGGAAAAGCACGCTGATGTTGGAGCAAATCAGCATCAAGATGCTCCTTCCTCAATTTGCAAAACGATTAGACTGCTTTAGAGCTATTCGCTCTCCTTTGGTTTGTCTACAGCCTTGTTTTGAGGAGGAATTTTATGGAATTTTACTGTCTCGTATAACACTTATCCCCAGCAATCAATATTGATTTTAACATAACATTTTGTTTTAGGACTCCTTTTGTTGTTTTGCATTCACTCTGCATGTTAATAAGGTTTATAAAATCCATGATATTTTCTCGTTTCATGAAATCTTATTGGGATAATTACCTTGCTCTGTTGACAGATAGTTGTGCCTGAATTATATAAAGAACACTACTGTTATCAGCTTTTCTTCTGCCTCTTGAAGAATACTTTCCTACTTTGACATGCACTGGGTGTATGAATAGAGAGTAAATACTGAGAAATACTTACTGTATCCAGTGTAACTTTAGTTACTTTTTTGCCTCGTGGAAAAGAAATGCCCAAATACCACCCAATGCCTTCAGGTAGAGTGACCTTTACTGTAAATAGGAAACCAAACAAATGAGAAAGAATAATGGCTAAGCCTTCAGGACAGAGCATGCGCTACTTGTCTTTTCTACATGTCTACACCCAACAGAGTGCAGAAACAACCGACCAGCTCTGCAGATGCCAAGGGAAGGATGTCTCTGGGAAAATCCTTCCCAATGAAAGCACTTTCGTGAAATTATGTCTAGGAGTTTTGATCCTTCCTCTTTCAGGACATGCCGGCTAGGCAGAGCATTTTGATTCCATCTTGTCATGCTCATGCACCAGTTTGACTACAACTACAGTGACGTCTATTGTCGATTTTGGCATCACTTACATCAGCCAAACGAGGTGAGGTGCCCCACCCCTGCACTGTGATACCTTTTTTCCTGTGTGATGTCAAGATGTGTCCCAGGCTACTTTTTGGTGCCTTCCAGAAGTTGGACTGAAGTCTTGTGTCACCCTCCAGGCTAGATGGAAGGTTGTAGAAGTAAGGAACTGGGGTCCTGAGCTGCCTCTGTTTCAGGTTTGCATACAAAGATATTTTTCAAACATATGGTAGGAAAAGGAACGACTGGGAGATGTGCATGGGGAGTAGAGATGAGACTATAACATGAGCTGGGAAAAAGATGAGATGGGAAAAAAGAGATGGGAAACTAGGAGGAGGACTAAGTCTGACAGCCTGAAGGCTGACACTAATTAACATTGTAGAAAGAGAGCTATCAGGGGCCAGGAGTTCAAGGAGCACCAAGCTCACCGCACACTGTGACACGATGCATTAGCCAAACTCGAATTTATTTTTTGCTTCCCTCCTTTCTCAGGATTGATGCCTCCATACAGTCATCTCCTTATGAATCAGACTACCAAAGTCATTGCTCATGGGAATCTCTCCTGCAAATGTAGCCCACAGTAAAGATTAGTGCTTCCTTTTTGCCTTCTTGAGACCCTGCATTCCCCTACAAATTACCCCTGTTTTCTGTCACAGACTACATTGAACCTACGGACAGCTTTGATTTCTGGACTTCCAGAGACACAGTGAGGTACAAACGTAATGAATAAAACTGTACTGGTTTTGGATATTCCCCAGCAAACAGTATTTTTCTTAATCCCTCACAGGATGCTTAATTGCGTATCTATGCTTTAGCTGGCTGTTGCCAGGCATTTCTTTCTCAGTTATTAAACACAGATCACTGTTAAGTGGATAGCCCCTGCACAAAAACAGCCAGTGTGAGACCAGGTCTGAGTACCACAAGAGTTCCCAAGCCCAAGAGTTCCCAGATGTTACAAGGAGGAGCTGAGCACTTCTCTGGGATTAGATTTTGGAGGCCCGTGCTCCCCTTGGCAAAAGCACCCAGCGGTGCTGGGTGCTACCAGCTGCAATCAGAACAAAGCAGACTGGATGCAAGTACTGCATGTGTTACATGAGCTTTACAAGAGACTTGCTCTGGAAAAACCTCAGGAAAGACACAGGAAGGAGAAAAGATGTGTGGATTTGTCTCCTTTTAAGGAAAATACCTGTCCTGGAACTGGTGTCTGAGCTGCAGGGGACTTGCAGATGGGCAAAGGCACAGCCATGGTGAATCAGACAAAACAGTGATGCAATTGCTTCCCTGGGACAGTCACCAGATCATGAGTTTAAAGTTTCTCATCTCTGTCAAGACTGTGTGTTTTCTATCAGGGAAACAGCAATGTCCAAGAGGGAATGAACACTGAATTGTAGTTCCAGATAGGCGCACAAAAAGGGAGAACAAATACCACTTCCCCCAGATACTAGAAAGAGAGATGGGTCCTGCTGCCAGGACAGGCAGTAGCTGCAAGGGATTGAGTTTTTGTAGACATAAGACACCAAACACAAAACAGATGTTCTAGGGAGAGGGAAAGAACAACTCAATATGTCTCAAAGCATCTTAGGTGGCATTAACCAGCTGAGAGCCCAACATACAGTCTAACCTGGTGTCTAGGCTCCCTTGGGAGTCAATGAGAACTGACTGGCATCTTTAGCAGGTAGTTGACCTCACCTTTCTGAGCTTGCATCAGTATTATCACATAAAAGGGACTGAACTCATTCTCTGGCCCTAGGGGAAAGTGGCATGACATGGCTCAGAACCACCTGACTCCTCCCTTCTCTTCCTCTCTCAAAAAAGTTTAGCTGTGTCCATTTGCCTTCTAGGAAGAGCCCCTGGCCTGTGATACCCCCCTTGCCTTTTCCCAGCCTTGTTGGGGCTGTGTGCTAGCTGGAGGGCTGGCTAAATGAAGCCGGCCCTCTTTGGTTTGCTAGGTAGGACTGGCTCACCTCCTGCAGACCCTGGGTAGCTTGGACTAGATTCCTGCATTTCAAGAGCAAGCAGTAGATGAGTACCTCTGCTTCCTCTCTTTTTCTCACTAAATGGGTCAGTGTGAATATTTAGCCTAACAGTGCTATGGCTGCAAGATAAAACAGCATATTTAGATATTGTCTTTCAGCTTTCCTAGTCATAGCAGGATCTCAGCACATTGGAGATTCCCTCTGTCTCACCTCATGTGATGTGAAACTACCTTGAAAAAAGACTCTATATGCTTTTAATTTGTTTTGCAGGTTTTGGGGGGGTTGGCTGAACATTCATGATCCCTGATTCGTGACCCTTGGGACTGAAGGAGACAGACTCCATGGGTGGCCTTTTCCATCCATGTGTCCCAGCACTCTTAGGTGAAGCATTGCAGAGCTCTCCTTGTTATGCCCAGCCAGATGGAAAGAGACAGAGGACGCAGCAAATCTCTCGCGAGTACTGTAGGCACTGAGCGATTTCTGAACACCTGGTCTTTTATTCATGGTGGACTGCAACCGGACTAGAAATAACTCAGAGCTGCCCAGCTGAGTGGAGGATTGCATCCACCAGAGCCCATCACCACTGTTTTCTACAAAGCCAGGGCTGGGAAGCTTAGCACATCCTGTGCGAACAGCTAAACATGTCTGAGTGACCACGAGCCACAGACCCATCCCATGTGCAACCCCACGTTATTGTTGGATTTGTTACCTTTCCTCACAGCTGGGAACTCTGGAGAGGACTTTGTTTTAGCTGCATTTAAACAGGCGCAGATGGCAAAGCCAGCTGCTTGTTCTTTTGTTCTTGTTGGCACCGCAGCAGCGGCTTTTGGTCAATTAACAGTTATTGCTGTATGGCTGTTGGTTTTCTCAGGTTGGCAGCCCCCCTCCACCCAGCCATGTAACAGCCATGCCTGAGTCAGAGCGAAGCACCAGAAGCCAGATGAGAGCTGATTCTTGGATGCCAAATCCTGCAAAGCGCTCTGGGCTTTGGTGACAGCAGGTGACTTCCATTGTTGATGTTTCCAAAGCACAGTGATGCTGTAACTGGATGGTTCAAGTGATAACGGTTCACCAAGTTCCCTTAGCATGGGGAAGTACAACAAGCCAGAGGGTCATGCTGCCCTGGTCCCACAGTCCCAGGTCCAGAGGGACGTCAACAAGCTTGAGAAATGGACCAACAGGAACCTCATTATGTTCAACAAAAAACAGTGCACAGTCCCGCACCTAGGGAGGAAAAACCCCAGGTGCCACTATATGCTAGGGGGCCCCAGCCGGTAAGCAGCTTGTCAGAAGCAGGTAGATACCTCGTGGACACTAAGTTGATCAGCAATGTGCCCGTGCTGCAAAGAAGAAGGTTATCTTGGGTCACATTGCCAGCAGGTTGAGGGAGGTGATCCTTCCCCTCTACTCAACACTGGTGAGGCCACACCTGGAGTGCTGTGTCCAGTTATGGGCTCCCCAGTACAGGAGAGACATGGACATACTGGAGAGAGTTCAATGAAGGGCCACAAGGATAGTGAAGGGACTGGAGCATGTCTCCTAAGAGAAGGGGCTGATAGAGCTGGGACTATTCAGCCTGTAGAAGAGAAGGATCAGGGGGGTCTTATTAATACATATAAATATATGAAGGGAGGGAGCAAAGAGGACAGAGACAGCCTTTTTCCAGTGGTGCCCAGTGACAGGACCAGAGGCAATGGGCACAAACTGAAAGACAAGAGGTTCCCTCTGAACATCAGGGAGCACATTTTTACTGTGAGGGTGACTGAGCACTGGCACAGGTTGCCCAGGGAGGTTGTGAATCTCCATCTTTGGAGATCTTCAGAAGCCATCTAGACACAGTCTTGGGTATCCTGCGTGAGCAGAAGGTTGGATCAGATGACTGCCAGAGGTACCTTCCAACCTCAGACATTCTGTGATTCTGTGAAGTCATAGCAACCAGTTTGTATATCCAAGACAAAGTTCTGTATCCTACAAGGGACCAAAACTACATTACCAATCGCAGACTCACTGGCGATTTTAGGAAGTTCTGACTTGTGTCTTGCAGCCACATATTGTTCTTTAGAAATTATTCTTTTTTAGTGACTGTAGAGATGGGCTTTAAGGAGGGTCAGGAGAGAGAGAGACGGGGGGGCACTCGCAATATATTATGATTCAGTGTTTAGATTCTTCAGTCTCATACAAGGTGAGTGGTTCAGTGTGTTTCAGGGATTCAAGGGCTCAGGCCCATGGCAACATCCACCAGAATATTTGCCAAATGCTACCACAGTTTTAAACTGAAAGAGGGTAGATTTAGATTAGATATCAGGAAGAAATTCTTTACTCTGAGGGTGGTGAGATACCGGAACAAGTTGCCCAGAGAAGTTGTGGATGCCCCATCCCTGGAAATGTTCAAGGCCAGGTTGGATGGGGCTTTGAACATGTAGTCTAGGAGGCTTGAAACTAGGTGATATTTAAGGTCCCTTACAACTCTAACTATTCTATGATTCTATGAGTCTATGCTAATGACAATCATCAAAGAGGAGAGAAGGGCTACTGAGTTGTTGACTTACCAGGTTGTGATATGGTCTGGTACCACAATGGTCCTTAAAGAAGGTGACTTAGAGAAGTCTGGATGCCTCATGGTGTATACATTTCATTAATCCCTCCTTTTAGTCTGATTTTCTTTCCTTTGTCACATCCAAGAACCAATTTAAATTTTTCTTGAGAATGAAAACTGTTTTGCATGTGGGTTTTTGTGTCAAATTTTTTTGTGCCCATGTTGTGGAAACACAGGGCCAGGGGATGGGGGGGGACACACGCAGCGCAGGGAAGAAGCAACTCAACTTGATGAACAAGGCTGAGATGGTAGATACCAAAAGCAAACTGCTGTTATCCAGTGTCGGTATTGGAAGCTCCTTAGCTCAGTGAAGTGTTGCTGTGGTATGGAGGCACCTCCTGAACTCCGAGGAGAAGTCGCCGAGCAAAGGTCAAAGACATCTCCAAAACATCCTCCACTAAATGTCACTGCATTCTTGCATGATGGCATTTTAATGAGCGCCAACTGTTTGCTTTTTGTCAAGATTTCCAAATAAGTGAAGACAATATGACACTGGAAGGAAAAGAATCATATTTAGGCCATTTCATAATGTCTATAAATCTCTAAACTCCAAAAGTTAATAACTGCAATTAGGAGCAAAAGGAGACAGTTAAGCTGCAATAGCTGTCAGAAAAGTGTGCTGTAAACTTCTAGAAAATTTAAGAAGGTCTGTAAGTCACCACTAGCAGGCATTGTGTTGCAGAAAGTGTTAACAGAGAGCTATAGACACTGATTTTAATGTCCCATTAATTTGTTTTTCCCTGTGCTTTGGAGAACTCTCCACACAGACATTGGATTGGAAACCTTCTTGCTGAAGCCTGCCTGCCAGCAGATGGACAAGGGAGCTCTCTGGAAGAGTCACTGTAAGAGAAGTTGAGGGCTGAGCCAGTAGTCCCCTCGGTTTAAAAAAGCAGCCTAGCTAGCTAAACTTTGGGGATGTTATCTTGTCCATAACCGGAAGGTCACCACCCGCTCCCAACCTCCACAGACCTGTGAAATGACCTGCAATTATGAAACCAGAAACTTCTCCTCATTCTTGGCTTTTGATGTCCTAACGATAGAGTTTACCATTCTAGCTACTTCCCATAGCATTTCTGAGAGCAATTTTTCAGTGTGATGCATGGGAGAATGTCTTCGTGCCCTTGGTATACTTAGTCATCTCTCCCTTGAGGCAGTAGCAGGATCAAAGCACTATGTATACCTTGGCAATGCTGGCCCAGTGCTGGTTGCAGCGTGCCTGTTGGGAAGATATCACTCATGATGATCCTCATGATACTTGCGGCATCAGAAAAGAGGCAGAGCCTGCGCGGACCTGATATGTAAGATAACCAGGGATGGAGAAGGTCTCCGTGCCCTTTTTGCAATGCTCCTTGTCACTTATCTTCTGCATCTCAGTCATGGCTTTGCTGGGGACTTCCTGAATCCCCAACAGGTATGGCTGCTTCTTCATCTGAAAGGGAAAGAACCATGATTTGACTTTTGGCTGTTCATGATTGGAACAGAGAGCCCAGGATCCCCCTGAAAATCTGGGCTGGCTGTCACTGCTACCAGGAAAAAGTGATGACAGCAGACAATGCTACTGGAAGAAGTCATTTTCTGTTCCTCAGCAGTAGCTACCATCTCACATACACCCACAGCCCATTCCCAGTGGAGTCCAGCTTCACAGACTCTGGGGCAATGGTCGATAAGATTTTGGTATCCTGACTGTTCCTGTGTACCTCTGCTGTGCTGTGCCCACAAAAAGCAAAGCAAAACAGTAGACACTAGAGTTGTCCTTGTTGTAAAACCCCTCCTCCTTCAACTGAGAAAGCTACTCTGAAATCATATAGGAATTGAAGTGACTTGCACACAGCAAAACACGTCTAACTTCACCTATTTTAGGGCAGAAGGGCACACACACGGACATACTACGCAACCATATGCCCATACCCATTCACAACATCCCTCAAAGACGCAAAGTCCTTTGCTGCATGATGGAACAACTCCTCCGCACACCATAAGGCATCTGGATTTGATTTTTCCTATCATTTTATATGAGACAGAGTAAAAAGTCACAAAGCAATTGAGTGGCTTGCTGAAGGTCATGGTGTTCAAATGCTTAACAGAACCTTTTACCTGGGGTTTAATTCCCAGTCCTGTACATTGGCCTCTTGAAGAACAGACAGGATTTAAAAAATACACAAGGTAAGAGGAGAGCTGAAATACAGGCAATACGTCTCTAGAATTTAAATTTAGCCCTAGGACAATGCAATTATTTAGCTACATTGAAGGGCATGTATGTTGTGACGGAGCCCACTATATGTGATCATTTGAGGGACTTACTTCCATACAGAGCTGAAGGGAAACAGGATTGTGGGAAACTCAGGAAACACGGCAGTCCAGGAACAGATACCAGCCCGGCGCCCACTTCCAACCCAGATGTAACCCAAACATAAATGTACATCACAGTGACAGTCAGTTCTATAGCCAGGAACTGAAACCATCTCCTCTCCCCTTAGAAACAAAATAAAACAAACAAAAAAAAAAGCCCTCCCTCTTCTTGCACTTGAAAATCTGCCAGTTTGTAAGTGCTATTATTTCAATTTCTCTCTTCAGTGGCTAGAAAGCGCTAATATTTTTGGCTCTGTCCCAGCTGACCTGACCTCTCTGACATCCTATATCACATGAAAAACCTCCTGTAGATCTATGCTGGTGATAGTGTCATAAAAAGCATGGAAGGGGAGGGAGGCGAGGGACTGGGGAGGGAAGAGAAAGGAATGATTAAACAAAGCAATAGCCAGGCACCCACATAAAAATCTATCTAGGTGATGAAGCTGCAATAAATGTGGCACATCAGAGCTTTTGTATAAATGGTCAGGGTAAAATATATTTTTATATATATATATGAAAGAGTAGTATAAAAATTACTCTGAGCCCACATTCCTCCCCCCTCAAAAAGAAAAAAAATGTCTGAAGTGTAGCATGTTATTGATTTTTTATAAGTCAGGGCCAAATTTATTGGAGAGAAAAGTTCATTATTTAGTAATCCCACAGCTCAATCTGCTCTGCTGGCCATTAACCCTCAACAGTTCCCATGATAAACTCCCCGTGAACTCTCTCCATGTGTTGCCTCAATGAACTGCAGATGAATTTTGCTGAGTGCTCGTTCAGCCTCGCCTGGATATTCATCGTACTTTTTGCTGACACAGATCTCAACTCACCTGAGTACTATAGCAGTGTCCGTACCCACCTTGGCTCCCACACAATGCCACTTCCAAGGAATCACTCATTACTCATTTATAAACTCTCTGTGTGTCCCATCCATGCTGACTACGAGCAGAAGAAAATAAAGACTGAGCAATCAGCTGCATGCATATGCATTAAATGCACTGACTCCATTAATTGTCCCTCAAATCTTAATTGAATTCGTATCAACGATTCACAAAGTATAAATGTGGGGGAAAAGGAGCTTTTTCACAAGCATCGTGGCATCATTGGTGCTTGATGGTCATGTGTGAGTGCATGTGCATAGGTAAAACACAACTATGTGCAACTCTGCATTGGCACCAGTTAGTCTGAGCGCACCCATCAACGTGAAGCTCTGTGGCGGGGTGCTGTTGCAGCCCTACACAAGGGCCCCAGCATTTTTCTGACCCAGTTCTACATATCCAGTCACGTAACATGGAAAACGCTGTGCCACAAGAGTCAAGACAAAATAGCGGTAAATGCTACTTTTCTTATCCGATGGCATTTTGTACCCACCTTGCAGAGGTGGAAAGTTCTACTCCGGGTAAAGGTTTGCTGGGAATAAGGCAAGGCAAACAGAATTATAAAAAACAGTGTTGTGAAATTATGAGGGAGGCAAAATATATTTGCCTTGTATGTGAAATCTATCTTGGTAAGTCATTTGATAGAGTAGATGAATTGCTCATCCGAGGCAGGTTGAAATACCGAGTGTGAAGGAAAGAAATAATTGAAACCAGCCATCGTAAACATTCAGGGTAAGGGAAATCATGCGTTCAGGAAAGGTCCTAATCATTTGGTGACCATGAGTCAAGTTACGAAACACAGGGCAGCGTCATGGAAAAGGAGCTATTGCTTCACTTACCACTTCACTCCAACTCTCGTAAATCAGTGGTCTTTCAGCATTCCCACTTCTCAGAGACACCAGGCAATGATCCGTCTTGTGCTTATGTCATGTGTTGGCTTGATGGAGAACCCCTTGAGTTTCTTTGGCCCAGAGATGGGGAACACAGCACCAGTAAGGAGAACAAACACAGGTGGACATTCAAATTATCATAAATCTTTGAGTTATAGTTAATCAGCTGAGATGCAGGTTACATTAGGACAAGAGCATACACCAGCCAATGATGGTGTCTCTGATGACCAGTGATAATTTATTAATTTGTGTTGATGGATTTTGGTGGGATGCTTTTCAGCAGGGCACCTAAGCAAAAGGAGCAACACTCAACCATCACTAAAGTGCAGCACAGTTATTAGATGTACACAAGCCCTGCTCTGAGAGCTGTAGCGGATGTTTTTTATATGGGAAGCTGGCTGGCATGTGACTTCTTATTTTCATAGAATCATAAAATTGTTAGGGTTGGAAGGGACCTTAAAGATCATCTAGTTCCAACCCCCCTGCCTTGGGCAGGGACACCTCCCACTAGATCAGGTTGCTCAGAGCCCCGTCCAGCCTGGCCTTAAAAACTTCCAGGGATGGGGCTTCCACCACCTCTCTGGGCAACCTGTTCCAGTGTCTCACCACCCTCATGGTGAAGAACTTCTTCCTAACGTCCAGTCTGAATCGGCCCATTCTAGTTTTAATCCATTCCCTCTAGTCCTACCATTACCCGACATCCTATAAAGTCCCTCACCAGCTTTCTTGTAGGGCCCCTTAAGACACTGGTAGGCCACTATAAGGTCTCCTCGGAGCCTTCTTTTCTCCGGACTGAACAACTCTCTCAGTTTGTCCTCACAGGAGAGGTGCTCCAGCCCTCTGATGATCCTCGTGGCCCTTCTCTGGACATGTTCCAGCACGTCCATGTCTTTCTTGTAGTAGAGGCTCCAGAATTGGAGCATTTTGCCAACGCAGCAAGCAATTGCACTATGAGCCTAATGGATGCAGACTTTATCCTGCAGAAGGCTTTGCCTCCCTGCAGGCATCAGCTAACTAAGAGTACCCCAATCACCTACTGAAGGAGGAGTGGGAAAGACCAAGGCATGGTCCTGTCCCCCATCTGCCCTACCGCTTCCTCCTTCTTCCATGCTCACACAGTGATTTGAATGGTCACAATTGCTGATAAATGATGAAGACCTGTCATGAACTGTAGATCATTCAGCCACTGTTTTTCCTGAACAAATGTGCAGGAAGCTGGGGAGCAGAAGGCTTTGGACAAGTCCCCAGCCTTGCAGGCTGTGGATGCCTTTTTCCCCTGCAGCTGGGGATCCTGTTCATCTGCTAATGGAAGGAGGGTAGGAGGAGCCCTCCAAGCTCCCCACAGAGAAGTTCTGACCTGCCTAGCAGAAACTCAAAGGTTCTTTTTTTCTCCAATACCTTGTAACTGCCCTCCAAGCAGCAACAGCTAGTCTTACTGTGTAGGATAACAGTGTTTTTTTCTGAGCTGGGCCTGCCACAGAATCTAGCAGATAACCTTGCTTGACACCAGCACTCGTTCTCATGCAGAGCAAGTCAAACACCTTTGCTAGGGTACCAATGACAGTTGCCTTTGCCAAAGCTGTCTCTTTGCTCTTCATAAGACAGTACTGGTCTATGACCCCTCCTGGAATCAGTCAATGATATGTGCTTGTTGTTAGGTATAAAACCACCTGAATCCAAGTGGGATAGGGGAAGTTCATTACATGGTGTTACTGAGCTTGTGCTTTGCAGGCACTACCAGCTCACCCAAAGGTTCATTGGATGGTGTTATTCCCCGGTTTACCCACCTCCTTGCACCTGTAGGATAAGCCACAAGGAAGAAGTAACAACTTCGGTGGATCACACTATTTCCAGAAAAAAAGTCATCCACAGTGACAAGTGACATTATATACTTCAGAAGGCCAACCATAATCAAGGAGTGATCAATATATTTTGTAAATAATCTGTGTCTTAAAAATGCATTATCTCCACCATCTCTGGAGACCTAGATGGTTTTAAAGTCACATTTTTGAGGTGGTTCAGGTGTGTCCTCCCTGCATTAAGGAAGCAGGGGTTGAGGGCAAGTAGGGCAAGAAAACCCCATTAACGGGGAACCTTCCAGTCTGGGGACATGCATGTCACAACACTCAGAAGTCCTTCTAGATCTGGACAGCTAAGTAGATTGAGAGGGCTTAAAAGCCTCTTCTCTCACCATAATCTTTCCTGTCCGATGGCTGGTGTGGCGGGGAAGGGAACAAAACAGAGCCAGAGCCAGTGGAAACACTGCCACCTAATAGCTTCTGTCTTTTAATAAAGCCTCATGTCCTGTGTGAAAACAAATCACTCTTCCCCAGGGCAATGAACTCACTTCCTAAGCACCTGCCAAGAGGTTTCTCAGGTTTAAAAAATAGCAGGACTTGGTGTTTGGAGGTTATTTATTTATGTGTTGGTTAATTCTGATTCCTGTACTCGTATGACAAAAGCCTCCGGGAAAAACTGGGTTTGAACAGGTATTTCAGCTGCTCTCTGTGACAAGCCAGTGCTTTATGCAGCCAACACACACATGGAGGCAAAGCTCCTTGGCAGAAACCAGCTAACAAACGTCGCACCTCCTGTGCATGATCCCTTCAGGCAGCTTAAAATGAGGGGCAGGAGTGTCCCAGATAGGAGGACACGTGGGACTGGAACCCTTCCTGACCTAGTGCATCCAAGCAGTCATTTCCAACCTCCTCCTGTGCTCCTCCTGATGCCTGCATGAGACTCTTCACGGCTGTAAAAAATAAAGAGCTCTGAGCTTTAGCTGCTGTTTTAGACAAATCCAAGAAAGAGGCAGGTATAACGAGTGAAGAGAAGTTCAGT
This sequence comes from Rissa tridactyla, assembly GCF_028500815.1. Lineage (NCBI taxonomy): Eukaryota > Metazoa > Chordata > Aves > Charadriiformes > Laridae > Rissa > Rissa tridactyla. The sequence continues at coordinate 39,525,382 of NC_071470.1, forward strand.
TTGGCTACAAAAATAAATAACCCTGGGGCTGGGTTTTCCTAAAAGCAGCATTTATTCTTGGCAAGGCTATTGCTTATGCCTCAGCCTTGCCAAAGACATCTGGTCTTTTCCTCTGTGCTCACAGCACTGATACAACCCTCTTCTGCAAAGGCTTGTATGCAGCCTCGGATACAGGAGGTAACACAGCATCTTGGATGCGCTGGGTACCAAGGAAAGCCTTTGACATCAGTGAGGCTGACACTCAAGCTGCACCAGGGTCCCACTTCATGTGCCCTGGCTTGACAAGTTAACAGAGCTTTGCCAATCTGCAGAGACACTTCAGACTTCCAGGACTTCGCTTCGCTTTATCCAGGTCACTTGCTTTTTAGGCCTGCCAGGGGCCAACACAGCTTTTCCTCTGCCTACAGGCACTGGCTGTGTTTGCAGGCTTCTCTCAGAAGTAAAGCAAAAAGTTTTAAATCCTTGTTTTGCTTCCAGGGTCAGGGAAGTGAAAAAAAGTTCTGAAAAGTGCCCCAGCATAAGAAAAGGGTACACAAACTTGTTTTATGGGGGGAGTCTGGCTGGTCGGCTTTTCAAAGGAGAAATCTGTTTGCTTTTCAGACTTTTGGACAGAGGGACCATAGCATCCAACAACTGGGAGTGGACCCTGGACATGATTTAGTGAGGATTAAGGCACACATTTTTACCTAAAGGAGATACTTCGTCATTGACCAAAATAATTTAGCACTACCTCGACTTTTGCAGAGGAAGATGTGTCTTATTTGGTTAATCCAGGCTAAGGGCAGATCTGATCACCAAGGAGCTTTCTTTCCTTTGCAGGTGTTCAGCCCAAAATCATGCATGTTATTCAGCATATTTGGTGAAAACTACTTTTCCCCTTTCTAGGACACAAGGATGTGCTTGCAGAAGCCTTTAACAGCCCTTCAACTTGTTTCATTTTTTAAAGAATGAGCATATCAGCACACCTATGTCTCATAGGAGCAGACTGGCAGCCTTTAAATCTCCTTCAACAGCAGCAAGAGAACTGAGATTAAATGGCATGAAAAGCCAAGATTTGTGGCCCTTGCAACATCTGTGATTTATGGTCCACAGACACAGAAAAAGACTTTTTTCCATCCCACCCTTATTAAGCTCTTCCATTGACTGCTAGTTAAATTTTGTCTGGGAATTTCTCAGAATAAACATTTAAATCTCCAACAGCATATTGAATAACATCGTTCCCGGAAGCATAAATAAAACAGATCCATGTCTTCAGCCATCTGCACACAATTACATACTGCTTATGTTTCAAGCCCTGGTCCAGTGAACCTCAAGCTGTAATGTTTTGGGGAGATGCATCAGACATAAAGGTTCATCCCTAACCCATCAGCTCTGATACAAGGTGGAGATGACACTGATGTTTTGTGGTTGATGCAAAAGCCATCACACTTTCAGGGGAAGAAAAGCTACAGCTGGAAGGCAAACAGTTTATAGTTACTTGGCTGTGTTTACTCATGGAGAAACAAACATCCCCAGGGCCAATGGAGTTTGGAGCGATGGAGTTCAGTATTTCACTATAGCTCCCACTCCAGAGAAGGATCTCCCATTTTTGCCTTTCAGCCTACACACAAAAAGAGCCCATTCCCGTGGCACCTTGAGGCTCCCCTCCCAACAGGGCAGGGAGCCCTCCACACAGGCTGGTCCAAGCATGAAGGCACCCAGGGTTGCCTCAGGTGCATTGGACAGGCACATCCTCAAAGTACAAGCACCTTACAAACAACAGTGCCTCTCTCTCTCTCAAGTGACAGTCGCTTCTGGTTTAAATTCTTGTATTGTTTATGTTTTAGCTACACCTCATGCTATGTCAGAGTTTGCTGCCTGTGGCCTGCAGACTCTCTGAGGGCACAAGAAGTTACTTCAAAAGGCAACTAGAAAGCCCATTTATTGTCAGTCTTTTTCCCCTTAAGCTGTATTCACATGCCTTGGTGGGTTTTCTTCAGCAGCAGCAGGGGGTGAATCAAAGAAGGCTTGTGAAGAAATTAATTAGGGAATGAAAATACCGTATATTATGGTTGAGCACCTTTTCATGACGCATTCCCTAAACCGTGCTTGGTGTCCAAAGCATCACTGTGAGATTTTTTTATGATTGTGAGCATGAAATTAAGAAGATCTCAGTGGTTTACCCTATGTCATGGAGGTTAAAATACATCTCAGGGCAGATCCTGATTTCCAGCCCAGTGAACAGACAGCGAAACACAGCCTCTTCCCAGCCCACCTTGGGGGATCAGGTCAGTTTACAGCCAAACACCCACCAGCTGAGTAATGCTGGTTCAGAAGACTCAAGCATTTTTCTTTGCCTCTTTCTTAGACAGGCAACTGAGAGCTAAAATGACTGCGTGAGAAGACTTGGCTGAAGGAACAACTTGCAGCCCTCACATAGATGGTGCAGAGGACAATGGAAGGTTCAAGCCCCTTCATGGTGCTTTTACTAGGACTTTTAGCTCCTTGAAGAGAAGGAAATTCTCCTCTGGTATGTGAGACTGACATGCTGCAATATAGGGCAGCTGTTCTCCAAACTAGCATGGTACTGCTGCAAAACAAACAGTTAAAAAATATAAAGAACCAACTTGAGGGTAAAAATATATTATACTGAATATACTTATACTGAAAATGCTTAGATGTAAACTGCATGGCACAGTATTTGTATCCACAGCATTTGACCAACTGATTTTGGCTCATAAAGTGTCTCAAAATCCCATAAAACGTCTTAAAATCCTGTGTCATGGCTGTCAGGCAGATGAAGAGACTTTCCTTCCTCCACCAGTGAAGCTGCGTTGGGCAGTGACCAACATATCAAATTTGGGCTGCTCCAATGTGGGAGCACATCACAGTTTTTCTCACACAGGCAAGTTTGCCAATTACTCTGGGGACTATAACGACATGGGCATTGGTTGAATTGACTGCTTGGAGATGGCTTGAAAATAATTTACAGATATATTTGTATGTTTTCCAGGAACAAGTGGACAAGCTAGAAATTTCTGTGACAAAATTTCCATTTTTCTTTTATCATAGGTTTACTGTTGTCAACAGGCTGACTATGTGTGAGTGGGTGTTACAGAAAGAGAAAGGACAAACATTTCTGTGCTTTCACCAGAGTTTTTCCAAGTTTGTGATTTTCCATTTTCCTTGTTTTATTTTTCTTTCATTTTGACAAATCCATCATAGGTTACAGAAAATTTACTGAAAAATAAATATTTCCACCTTTCCATCTGACTTTTTTGGCTGAGAACAGAATTGCAGAGCTGAAGTTGGTATGGACTGTGATAGACTGGTTTGCATGGAGTGTGGAGTATCATCCTTTCAGTTCACCCACTGCAACAAGTGCCCTAGACCTTATACCAAGGGAGAGTTCGTATGTCTACCAAGCCTCACCACCATTCATACAAGCCTCTTGTAATTATCTTGTTATTTGAAGATGAGTTCCAATAAATTTCTTGCATACAGGTCATTTGATAACTCTTCTGCACTAGTGACCTTATGAGAATATTGAATTTGCAGGAATTGATAGGACCACACTGGTGCATCTCTAAGGAATTGCTTCAGAAAATTGTTGCAGGTCCCTGGGACATTCCACATGAGGGTTTCCATGTCATTACCTCTGAGGTCCAGGAAGGCTCTTGAGGAAGTGAGTAACTGTATTTGCAGTCATGGTTTATTTTAGACAGAGTGCGCTGACACAGAAGAAGATGCTGAGTAGAGATGGTAGGAGTTGGGTTGGAAAGCCACGAAGATGATGACGGGTTTCACAGACTCATGGAAAATGAGTTAGGAAAATCCATACCTATCTCATTTTGGAAAAATATTTGTCTGGTTTGATCTCCAGCTCCCAGAGCTGGATTTCCCACCCTTTCTCTAAGAATTTTGCTCCAGCCTTCTACTTTGTCTACTCTAAAGCCCCAAATTAGTGTTTTTCTAAATACTTTGCCAAGAATGTTTCATGCTTCTGTAATATCTGGCTCCGTTTCTGTCAAAAATATGAGGTGAATAGCTTTTTTGATGATTCTGTGGTGTAGACTTTGCTCCTCTTCTTGGATTGAATGTAAAAGCAAAGACTAAATGCAAACTGGGGAAGAAAATGAAAGCAATGGAATATCTCCAAGGCTCAAAACAAGTGAAAAAAATGTTTGGGTTTGAGTTCTGGGCATACATTCAGGATGGCTCTGATTTTATTTAGACAGGGTGGCCCGTTTCTATGTTTATTAGGATTACTACACTAATGAAGGCTTAAAGAGAAATGCCGCAAGAACAAATGCTGGGAGAGTCTTTTATGGATCTAATGACACTTAATTTCCATAGTAAATGCCTAATGTTTAACGAGTATTTTATTCTTTCCCAATTTACATATTTATAGTTAACTTTTGTAGCTGCTCATAAGTAATTAGCCGTCTGTTTAAAAGGAGCCTGTAAACTATACAACCACATGCTCATTCCGGTGATGGTAACCAAAAAAACCAAAAACAACTTGGGAACTTCTTTTAGAGAAATATTTGATTACAAGTAGTTGAAAGAAAGCCAGCAAAAAGAGGGCAAGGGATTACATAATGAGAAACACACAAGGAAGAAAAAAACGGGACAAAACATTGACATTGAGTCGAAATCTGAAGGGTATTTCCCCAGTTATGATAATATTGGCTAGTCACCCTGAGGAGAAAGGTCCCAAACTGGTCCAACCACTGCAAGACACCAAATTGTGTGATATGTTGGCTGTCTTTCAGCCATGTTCACGCTGCTTTGTCCACAAACAAAACGGGGAGAAGCCCTGGAATTCAAGGTGTGTCTTTGCTCATCAAAAGGCATCTCACAGATGTGAAATAGCCGACAGCCAAGCAATGACATAAAGAAATCACCTAAATTCAGAAACTAAGGGAGTTCTTGTCACTGGCCATAAAGCATTGCAGTAAATCATAAAATCTAGCTTTTTTTATTTGCACTCAGTGACCACTGTAACTAAATAAGAATGAAAATTAAGAGTTAAAACGAAGTGTAAAGAAGGTGCTTTGGATAAATATTAGATGAAACACACCCTAAATGTTACTGATGATCAACAATGTTCAAAGAAAGGCCAAGTCTGTGGCTAGGAATAGAATTGAGTTTCCAGGCAGTTATTAACAAAGTCATTTATTGTGCTGGCCCATAACCTTGCTACCAAACACAATAATTGGGTGTTTAACCTTTATCTTGATAGCATAAACTAGTCATGCTCTTCTTTTTCTCAAACATTGCCTATGGCTGAAATCTGCAGAAAATGGCAAACACAATTTATATATATGTGTATAAGGTCTAGATGTGCATCTAGGCCAAGTATCTGTCATCCAACATAAGACCAATGAATCAGATTCCTCTTAACTCCTACTAATCATCACTGATATCAACAGAATCAGACTATGGTAACTGAGTTTAGCACATGAGCTCGTGTTCACCAGTAGTCGGATCGGGTGTTAGTTTGTGTGTTAAGCCTCCCATCTGGATTAGTGTCATTAGAGCTCTCATGGAACAAATGGCTCTGAGAGATTGGACACAACTGTCCTTGGAGGTATCTTGTTCACAGGAGAAAGGGCAAGAAAGACTACACTCAGGGTCAATAGATCCCATGCGGTATATTTTATCTTCTCTCAGATTTCTCCTTAGCCATCCTGTTCAACCACTGCCACTTTTGGAGGGTATGTTACCCTGGGCAGGCACACAGAATGCTTACTAAAGCACCTCAATTGCTCCAGTGATTGGAAAACTTTTGTGCTTCCCAACACTCCTTGTTACATTCAGCATGAGAGCTTACGCACACTGGATCTGCTGCAGAGCAGAATTACATCAAAGGAGCTTTTTTATTCATTCCAATAGGCTTTGATATTTCTCCATGTTGTTTCCAGCACTGCTGTGCTTCCCTGCTCCATGCTCACATCCAGCATTTTCCATGCACAGAGAGTGCACAAGAGTTCAATCCTGTCCTTTCTGGAGCTGTAGGGGCATCACGTTGGGGAGGTGGAGGGCAGCTCTTACAAGTGTTTATGATAGATTGGAGGGAGGCAAACCTGGCAACAGGTCTTCATTCTTCCACACGCCCTTCTTCTGAACAGTAGCCTCACATCAAGTTGTCAAGAAATTCTCAAGAAATGTAAAGGCATTGTGCTACATTTTCTAACCCTCGGCTGCACCACACCAGGGCAGTTTAGGAGATTGTGAAGCCACTGACACTGCAGTTCTATGACCTCTTCATGTCTATAATTTCAGGTTGTTGAAGTCACTGCAAAAATAATGTTCCAACTCATCTTGCATATGACCTAAATTCATCCAGCAGGGAGATTCAGCAGACCTTTTTCCAATGCCCTGCAGCATGTTATATATTTTTCCATTTCCATCAGTCTCACGCTCTCACACAGTGACTGGATCTTCAAATGAGACACATGGCAAAGTCTGGTATCTGGTTGGCTGAAGCAGTAGGGCACAGAGGCAGGAGCACCAGGGTAGGTGTAGCAGAGCACAAGAGAGCAGGAAGGGTGCGTGGAAGCAAACAGAAAGCCCGACAGTATTCAGAGATGATCAGGACATCACCAAGTGACTTCTTGTCACCGCTGATCCTCCCTCTGTGTGGGCATGTGAATACATCACCAGACGCCATGCTGCTTGGATGAAGGCCATTCAAGACAAATCTTTCATCATGCCAAGCAGGGTCACAGTTGTGCAAACATGGTCACAAGAAAGACCAAGCCACTTTTCCCATGGACCTCCAGATTATAGCACAGCTCAGAGAAAGAAAAGGAATCTTTCATCAGTAAAGCAGAAGAGCTGTTGGAAGTGACAACATGCCACTCACATCTCTCAAACTTTTTAGTTTGCTGCATTGTGGGGTCTTTACTGAAGGCATTAAGTTGGTGACTTTATAAACACCTAAAAAGAAGAAGTTGAGGAAAGTACAAATGAGTTTCACCTCGATTTTAATGACTATAATTTTCCCTTGTAAAGGTAATTTTAGTAATTAATGGCTGCATTCTTCTATTGTTGCAGTATTTGGAGATGACACAAAATGAGCAAGTGTTTTTGTTTCAGTGACAAAAGGAGAAGATTAGCTTGTTGAATGCTGATAGGAAATGTTTGGTGGGAGGAATAAGCAAAGTAGGACTGATAACAAGTTTAGTGGTATTGTTTCTTTGCTGTATTATCTCTATTTTACTGGAAGGAAACTGCAGCAAGAGCGATGATCTGATGGGATGCTGAAAATCCCTTTCTCCTCCAAGGAGTTCGGTAGTTTCAGTACCTGGATGGACATGTTACGACAGCTGTACCCATCACACAATACACAAGAAGTGCTGTCTCAATTGGGAGCGTGCAATGGGTCTGATTTAAAAGGTCTTGGTTCAAATCTAAGCTCTTCCCAGATTTCACAACTGAATCACTTAAACTCTCTCCATGGGCCCCGTTGCATTAGTGAAGACAACAGTCTCTTCTTTCCTGCTTCCATGGAAGATCCCCAGAAGGGCTTGTGGTCTCCCTGTCATTTGAACCAAAACTTGGCCAATGGGAATCCCAGCACAGGTGTTATTTGTGTTTGGTTTTGTTGTTGTTGTTTTCTTTTTTTTAATTTCAAATGAAATCTCCAACATAGCTCAATAGTCATAATAAGAATAATAACAACAATTAATATTAATAATTGTGTCAATGTCTTGGATTCCTGACCAGTGATGCAGGAGTTATAAGCCCCATGGTAGCTAACACTTCCCAAACAACACTATCTATCTGAAATAAGTTTCTGGTATCAAGCCATGACTGAACAGGGAGGTATCCCCTATGCAGACGGCCTGGCTAGGACTGCTCACACGAGGACTGATTTCCTCTCTTCCCCATAGAGGTCTATAGTTACAAAGTCTTAATGAGCAATTGGGCTCTGCTGTCACACCCTGTTCAGAGGGTTATTTAGGTGAACAGCCAACTTGACAATAGTTGCCTCTACATTCAGCTGGCTGGAGACTTGCTGGATGTTTCCAATCTAAATTAACTTGTCTCCAAAGACTATCTCATGACTTTGTTTCTGAGGCTAGACGGCAAGGAGATAATGAAATCCAGACTTCACCTGCAACCTTCCCAGAAAAACACAATGATTTCATATATACCTGGTCCCAGCATGGGGCCATCAACTTACAGAGGTCCCTCTGGAAGCACAGTGAGATTTTCTGCATTTAATATATTCACCACCACATTTCACTGGGGGAGGTTGAGTTTCACCTTGTGACAGTGATTTCTTTTTCCCCTTTTTCCTTGCCAACTGATTTCTGTTTGTTCATCACCCTCCGCTCGTGCTTTGTCAATGAGGGAGGATGTTCATGACTGTGTGTCATTTCTGTTCCCATTCTGGGACTAGGGACTTGACTCGATGCTTTTTGTGCCTTCCGTTGATGTTGCTTCAAACCAGCTCCAGTATCTTACACTGCCAAACTGCACCTGTCAGAAAGGTTACGGAAACTTGCCCAGATACATGTGCCGTGTTTTTGGCTCACTCTCCCCATCTTTTACTGCCATATGTTTCTTAGATGCAGAACTGGGAAAGAGAAGCATTCGAGCACTGCTTTAGCAACAGAGCTTTTTTCCAAGGGCTCCGAGACTAGACTCAGTCAGTGGCTAAAAATTCAACCACGAGGAGTTCCCTACCTTAAAAATAGGTCCTTTGGGTTGGTTTTAAAAGTTTTAAACCATAAAAAAAAGAACCCAAAAAACCACAAAAAAACATGTTTCCTAAATGAGGAGGCTGATCTATACCTTGTCTTCTGCAAAGTGCTCCTTTCCTGTACATGGTAGTCCCTGCACCACAGCTGCTGGGATGGAAGCTTATGAATGCTGCTAGCTATTCCCATGCAAAATCAACCTTTTTAATGCAAGCTGGCACTGGAGGTGGTTTAAGCCAATAGGGCTGATCTTCCACCAGTGCACGCAGGACCATGATACATGCTGCTGGTGCGCAGCTGCCTCCCTCTGATTCATGGTGTTCAGCCTTTAAGCAGGGAAGAGGATGCTTTCACACTAGCCTTTCACTTCTCATTTTGCTGGCCAATCCAGCCAGGGAGCAATTTTTTCAGCCATAATGTTTTTGCAGCATGGGAGGGCCACAAGAATCACATGGCATCCTACCCATAGCAAATGGCATGAAGCTGGGTTTGTGTTAGCTAATGAGAGGTCTTCCTGATGTTGGACACTCTCCATTTCTGACTGGGCAACTCATCCTGGCTCCCAGCAGTGGTCTGGCTCTTCCCAGCACTCACAACTGGCTACTGTCATAGTGGGAAGATGCCCTCCAGTCCCATTTCACTCAATCCCACCTTGTTTGCTCTAGTCACAGGCCCTACTCGTCCTCTTCCAAGGCGGTAACTGAGCTGTGCTCCTCCAAAAACACAAAGCAGCTGCACGGCTGAAACCTCCCTGGGGGTGCCTGTTCCCTACTTGCTTGGAGAAGGGTTCTGTTCCTGCCTGCGGTGGGCTGTTTCTTGCTTTACCTTTCCACGACCCTTAGTCCCAACTATTTGTTTTGAGATTGACCAGATGGAAATCAGTCATTAATTGTGATATCTTCTGCTGAAGGTGGAGTGACATGAATCCAAGAACAGGATACCGGCTTGCGCCAAGGGAGAATTTGAAGTGAGAGGAGGGGGCTGCACATGTTCACTACAGAGCTGATTTATCTCAAGTCCATTCTGCACGACATGAACTTTCTGCTTTCCAGAGGTCATTCTTCCCCTTGGACTTGTGAGATTGGAAGTCCAAGCCAGAAGGTAGAGATCATACTGAAGTCACTTATATACTGCTTCCATCTGGCTTTCCGCTTCTGTTGTGTTTACTCCATCTCTCTCAGGCATGAGTCTGGGGCCTTTACCTTGGTGATATCTCACCCCAAAGGGACAAGGTCAGAGGCATTTCACAAAGGGATTTCTAAGAGTGCATCTCATCCGATGTTTTACTACAGCCAGAACTGGGGTAGAGCACGTGTTTGGCAGAACCAGGGCTTAAGGAAAGGAAAGCAGTGAAGAAGGTGCCACATGCCCATTTTTTAACAGCCATGCTGGCTTACTTCTTTGCTTTCCTGACCTAATTACTCCATCCTGCTCTGCACCAACGTACAAAAATATTTGGGAAGGGCCCTCATGTTGAACTGCCAAATAAAGACCTGGCTCAGAGCATCGCCTTGGAGACTGCTAAGTGGGCAGAAACAGGAGTGGGGCGGCGCATGCAGGAGTGAAATGAAGGAGAAGGGAGCTCTGCAGAGGAGAGAGGGAAGGCAGGAATTCCCTAATCCAGCATCCCTTTGTGGACCAAATACCATCAACAACCACCTGAGGAAGGTGCAAACATAAGTGGCAGTAGTGTGTGATTTGGGCAAAGGGGCACTGCCACCAACCCACTGTGCAGGACCAGGTGTTACTGCAAGGCAACAGAACACGTGGCCAGACTGATGTGAAAAAAGATCTGGTTTAAATTACTAATTCTCTCCCTTTCCTTTTTCAAGACTACTTTATATATACAGGTAAAATCATCTTATAGATCTGATTTAGAGCACAGGGCCCTAAGAGTTCAGCCAATGCAACTGGGATGTAGCCATGGAGCTGGGAAGGATGGACAATGGTGGCAGGGCGGTGAAGGGGTGAAGACAAATCTCAAGCCATTTCCATCCCCGCAACATGACTGCAACTGTAGTTGCCCATGGCAGACATGGGAGGAAAAAAATGTGGTTTAGCTCAAGCTTTTAAAAACAATTCTCCCACAAACAAAATATGCAAAAAACCAAAAAAGTCATTCAATTGTGGGCTGAACCAAACCTGGAATAAACCCTCTGTTTCCTTGTTTCAGCTTTTTCTAAAAATAACGGCTAATGGAGGTCAATTTTGAAACATCTGTTCAAACCTCCAAAAAGGAAGTATTTTGTGTTGAAATTGGCAATCAAAAACCATTTCACATCCTCCAAAAAAAAAAATCCCAAACTCTTTGTTATGTGCTTTTAACCAAAATGTTTTGCTAAGTCCAGCCAGAATGAACAAGCATTTCTGGTCAGCCTGAATAGACTATTTTTTTTTTCCAGGGAGATAAAATATTCTACCAAATGTATGCATTTATTTATTATGCATTTTGGGCTATAAATACAAATGCTGCTTTATGCCCACAAAATGCACAAGCTATCATTTAAAAAAATGTTTATATTAACACTGGAAGTTGGGCGCACTGCCTAGCAGAGAAAATAATGTCAATTACCCACACAAATAGCTTTCCAAATCTCCCAGTTCCTGCTTTCTGCATGAGCAGTTAGATCCATAGAAATTAGAGATGGGAAAAGATCTTATTAGCGTATCTCATCTACCGCACTGCTAGCAAAGGTTTGTCTCCCACTGTGTGTTTTCTAGTTAGGTTTGCCCAGCCTAGATTTAAAATGATGGGGGTCTCTAGGGTTACCTGGTTTTTTATATTTATATATCTTTATTGGCAAGGAGAAATATTGAAATTCTGCTGTGGAAAACAGTGACTTGGAGTCTGGCATCTATATAAAAGTCTCTCACCTGTACTCAACTGCAAGAACTGAGAGCAAGCACTCCTCTGGGCTCAGCTTCAGAGGTAACGGGCTCTGGAGATGATATTTCCATCACTCCTTGATGGCCTGGCAGCACTGTGATGGACAGGGATGGAAGCTTGGTTAGACAGGGTTGCTCCTCTTCCTCCAGCCTTTGGTACCTCTGCACCCTGTGCTGGTACTGACAAAATGCTTTTCCTGTGGGAGCCTGCAGGGCAGCTTCTACCCGTGGGCTCTCTGACCATGCTCAGCCGCTCTCTTGCAGCCCACCTGCTTTTGTAGGCATATGGGTGCTGTCCGTGAGATGCTGCTTTGGCATGGCCTAGACTCTGTGACCTGCTGTGTTCATCAGCTGAGCTGTTCCCATGGTGTGTTGGCATCCATGGCAAGCAAAAATGTTCATAACAGGGTACCAAACCTCCACCAGTGCATGGGCAGTCTTCAACATGAGAGCCACGTGCAGTTTCCTGAGGTCCCCAGGGAACATCGAAGACTTCCACTAGCCATAGCTCCTGGAGCTCCTCTGTACCGAAAAGCACTTGTTAACATGGACCAGGACAGCTTGAGGAGACTGCAAAGCTCCAGGAAGTCCCAAGTCAATCTCTTGTGTGTCAGGTCCTGCACTTGGGTGACAACAACCCCACGCAACACTACAGGCTTGAGGAAGAGTGGCTGGAAAGCTGCCCAGTGAAAAAGGGCCTGGGGGTGTTGGTCGACAGCTGGCTGAATATGAGCCAGCAGTGTGCCCAGGTGGCCAAGAAGACCAATAGCATCCTGGCCTGTATGAGAAATTGTGTGGCAACAAGGACTAGGGAAACAATTATCCCCCTGTACTCGGCACTGGTGAGGCCACACCTCGAGCACTGTGTTCAGTTTTGGGCCCTTCATTACAGGAGAGATACTGAGGTGCTGGAGCATGTCCAAAGAAAGCCAATGAAACTGGTGAGGGGTTTAGAGCACAAGTCTTATGAGGAGTGTCTGAGGGAGCTTGGGGTTGTTTAGCCTGGAGAAAAGGAGGCTGAGGGGAGACCTTGTTGCCCTCCCTAGAAGTAGCTGAAAGGAGGTTGTAGTGAGATGGGGGTCAGTCTCGTCTCCCAAGTAAAAAGTGATAGGATGAGAGGAAATGGCCTCAAGCTGTACTAGGGGAGGTTTAGGATGGATATTAGGAAAAATTTCTTCACCAAAAGAGTTGATAAGCACTGGAACAGGCTGCCCAGGGAGGTGGTTGAGTCATCATCCCTGGAAGTATTTAAAAGATGTGTAGGTGTGGTGCTTAGGGACATGGTTTAGCTGTGGACTTGGCAGTGGTAGGTTAATGGTTGCACTTGATGATCTTAAAGGTCTTTTCCAACCTAAATGATTCTATGATCCCTGGTCTATTTGTGGAGTTGCTCAGCAAAAGTGGACAATGCATCTCGTTTGTCCCCCTTCCATGGCAACCTTCAGCGCCTCTGTGGGTTAGTTTCTGGTGTAACTCCCTTGCTGACACTCAGCCTAGAGGACGGGAGCTTTATACATATGAAAGCACGGTCACTGCTGAGACTGGACTTGCAGGAAAGTCCCAAATCTGGGATGTGGCTGCAGCAGCTGCTGACGGCTGCTCCACACTGCATGGGGCACTAACTCTGCAGACCCAGATGGACACAGCCCGCTGCCTCTAGCAGCCCTGTTCCTTTTCTACCTTGGAGTAGCCCTGCCACCCCTGCAAGCAAGACACTGCAGATTGCGATGCCTGAGAGAAAAAAAAAAAAAAAAACCAAGATGATGGTGCAGTCTCCAGTCCTGGGACTTTCTTGTCCGAGCTCAGCTCAACGGGTGCCAAGTGGAGAAGAGGGGAAATGTGCTAAAGCTTTGTTTACCCGCCAGCTCTCTTCAGGATCTCGGCAATCAGCTTTTGAATTTGATAGCAACTGCATGCCTGTGGCTCACATCCAGCCAAAACAACTTTGACAGTGAAACCCTGTCATATTCTTTTTAAAGGTCACCATAAGTGAGCTGGGCTCTTTCTATCAACTTATCAGTTCGTTACTTAAACCAGCTTAAAGAGAAACTTCCCATGGTGAATTATAGTTTAACAGCATGTTATTCTGTGATAAGCACAATCCATGGGGCCCGAGACACACTCTGCTCCAGAAATCCCTGATAACAGCATGACTCTTTGGTGAGGCACGAAGTTATCTATCTGCCATAATCATAATGCACCTTCTCCTCCATCTAGACACTGGGCACATAAGCAACAGCAACTGCTGGGGCAAATAAGATTTCCTGGGCATGATTTCTACTTTTGGCCAAAATTTTGGGTAATTCACTGCTGCTTTTAGGCAGAGGTATCTGCCTATTCTTCAAAGCCAATCTTGTTATCTCAGTCCTGACAATGCTCTGATTTGTCTGTGTATACCCCACTTCATGTCCTCTGAGTTCAGAATTAACACATGTCATGTATGGGTCATCTTCGCTGTCCCACAGACCAGGTGTGGGTCCGTTCAGCTGTTAACAGTAGTAAACCCACAGCAGAATTAAACTATCCTGGAAGCTGATCTTCCAAGCTCCTGTTTTCTGTGGCTGCAGACATTGCCAAACTGGAACATTTCAACCTGAAATTTTTGGCATAGTGTATATCCAGACCAGGCTGTGCAGTCTTGGAAAGCTTTAACCAATATATGGCAGATATCTCTATCAGAGAATGTTTGTGTTGTTAAAAATAAAACGATAACAACAGCAATCCTTCCTGCATGGTGTGGGTAGGGATTCCCAGAGTGCTTTTTCTGGGAAGCAGGAAACTGGGTTGCACCAGCACCAAGGGTGAAAATGCTTTGAAAACATCTAAACTATGCTTTGGTGCCGGCTCCCAGTGCAATGGAAACAGCTGACTTCAGACAAAGCCGGATCTGCCACTCAGAAAGTGAACTATCTCTTACCCTTTTCCCTCCCACTCCTGTCCCCAGGGCATCTCGGTGCCAGCCAGAAATGACAGAACAGATTTCCAAGCCACAGAAAAGCCCCAAAACCACATCACTACTGTAAGCAAGGTGATGACTTGCACCCAACTCAGAAGAGAGGGCTGACCCATTGCTCCTTGAAGGGAGAACAGCCTTGTCTGCTTCGCTGCACCAGCAGCACACCCACAGGAGGGCGGACGTTGGTAAAACCACTTTTGATATCATTTGTGCTAGGTGGACCACATGGCAGTTGGAAGGGTGATGAGACGATGCCCCCTTTTCCTTACTGCATTGCTGGAAATCCTTTAGGACACCACCCCATTGTTCAGACAACCACTTATGTCCTCTTCCCAGGCATCAGGCTTTACACGCAGCAGGAGTTTTGTGCCTTCAGGTGTATAAAGAGCTTGTCCATGCCAGAAAGTGTTTAATTCTAGAGACATAAGAACTGAACTGCTGTCCCCAGTTCAGTTTCAAGATCACCGCAAGCTGGGTTGGGTGTCAGCGTGAGACCCTCTGATTACAAGGTTCGTGCAGATGAAAATCATACCTGGTCACAGAAATGGGTTCTGCTCCAGGTTGAACCTCAAAAGGAGGGGATTGGAGCAGTGGTCTGCCTGATGGAGAGTAAGGGGCACCTTTTGCCAGTCCAGTAAGTCTGAACCCAACCTCTACAAGAAAGGGGCAACAACATAGTTTCAGGGACACAAGAGTTTGTCAGGTCCCTCACAACTTCAACTGAAGCTCGCTGCTTCCCCTGTCTTTTGCAAGTGTATGTCCAAAGGCCATTCTCAGATCCCACTTAATCAGTATCATTTTGTACTAATGCTGCTAGTCTCAATAACATCATTCTAAATTCGAATTCAGTGCAAGCAAGTCTTGCATGTCCTGCCTCTACCTCTTGGATGGGACGGGCTGGGAGTGCAGGAAGTCCACACTGGTAGTGGTGCTCCTTTCAGCCTCTCTGAAACCATCTCACCAACACTCCAAAGGTTACAAGTTGTCTATGCAAAGACTCTTAATGCAGTGTCACTGGCTAATTCTCTGTTAAAGAGATGCAGATTTCCATCATCCTGGTGTAAGTATAGAGCAACAGTGCTGGTCCAGTCACTCCAGATTTTTGCAGATGCAGCAGGGGTAGAATTCATCCCTTCACTGGTTTGGCTAGACCTCAACTGATCTTACATTTGGTCCATAACATGCATAGGCCATTGGAGGTATCATTTGGCTTTTTCTGTATCACACATCTCATTACCCTTCACACTTCTACAGACTGCTGCGCATGGTCCTACATTACCCAGCCATGCACAATGCTGTGCCAGAAGTTCATAGCTGACCTTCACCACAGGGAATGTTGCAGCTCCTGTGAAATGAATCATCTGTTCTTAAAGCTTTTGTTACCAAAATATGGTGCAAGAATGATTGACAGAAAGCTGGAGTCCTTCCCTGGCCCCTTCGTATGATTGCATCATGCTTCATCTCCTGCTGTCAGGGAGCATCTCTGGGGCCAAAGGACTGTTCACTCTCTAGGAGCACTTAGCTATTAACCTTGCTATAGACACAGATCCATGAGGCTTTAGTTGCTCTATCAGGAGGGTGTTGGATCACCAGAACCTGGGTAGATATGACAACTGTGATATTAAAACAAAAAGCAAAACAAACAAAAAAACCCGAATCAGGCTTAGTTCCCTAAAACCCCGATCCTAAGTCCTTGTAACACCATCAGTGCCCACTCAGCAATATGTATCCCTTCCTCCACATCACAGGCTTGGCTTAACCATGATCCAGCTCTTCTCAGAAGAATTAAAAGCCTGAATAGATCCTGTACTTCAGAGCCAGAAATAAATACAGCAAATCTAATCCTAGGACCTATTCCAAGCTCCCTATGTCACTTCTCTGCTGGGAAACCTTGGGGAAATCAGTCCGTTCGTCTTCTCCCCTCAGCACCTACTCTGACACAGACAAACCTTGGTTGAGGTTTTCTGGCTCTTCTGTAGATAAATGGTGAGTCCCAGTCCCCTCAAAAATGCTGATGAATTTAGCATGACCCTGAGGAATGAATCTTACAGAGATTCAGAGATTTACTCAGTGATGGAGCAGATATTGCAACCAGCTGCCCTTAACTCCAAACTGGCATCTGTCCTACAAGGTCACTTTTGTCCTCCTGAATGTCTCTGAATACCCTATGTCCCTTTGACACCTTGGCAAGGCTGGAGAAGCAAGCGTGTCCCTTCCCACCTCCTGATCATCTTTGCCTAACCTCTCACTTATTTACCATTGTTTATATTCCTCTCCAATTAATTCCTACCTGTCACTTAGTTTCACTTTTTAATTCTCTTCTTCCTTTGCAAGAACTTATAGTCTTACTAATTGATCAAGGAACTCAGGAATAGGAGCAATTTTTTTTTTAATAATTTGTTTTATTGCTGCTCTTCATTTTCTATTCTCTTGCTATGCTGCCTCTCTGATGTAACCCAGGACTAGATTTTCTTATTTCCAATCCCCTGCTTGCAGCCAAGTTTCATAAGTCTGAGAAGGAAAATTAAAATAGCAGTAATAATAATAATAACAACAACAGTGGATAAAGATGAAACTGTAGCAGCCTGAAGGCAGACAAGTGATCATTAGCGCTAGTTAGCACTGAGAGCTGATGTCGTGCCATAGACTGATCCAGTGGTCCATAAACATGAACACGCTCCATTGGACTCTGGAGGAGTCTTTATTAAAGCCTCCAAATTTTAGGTGCCCGAGCTCTTCAGTCCCCCAAGACCTGATGGTAGAGATTTGGGAAAATATCCAAGCATCTGCTTCAATACATGGAAACTAGAAATCAGGGGCCTGGCCCATAAGCTTGGGCTTCATACAGTAGAGGGGAACTGGTGACCTCCAATCACCCAGTCCTTCTCCAATGCATCATCTTCCTTCAAAACGTCTTCCAAATGTCTGCACTGACCTACAAGTCAAGGGACAGAACTCCAGCATGGAAATATTTGCCATCAACCCAGAAATGGAGTGATATCCAGCCCCAGGAGGCTTCTTGCACATGACCACAGTGCAGAATAAACCTGTCCACAGCTCCTTCCAGATGCAGCGCCTTTAAACACCTTTCTGCAGCTGTGTTTGAGCATTACTGGACATCCTTTTCCCTCCTTATTCCTGCGAGAGCTACTAACGGGGTTAATACCTGGGTGGAAAGGAGCCTGGAAACATTTCTGAGAAAATCGCAGGTACCTCTGCTTTTTATGTCTTCTATTATTATGCCCATTATTCTGCTCAAATGTGGTTATTGGCTCATTAGTATTTAAATCAGCTGATAATACGGGGAGAGATATTCTTTCTGACACAGGCTTTACAGCTGGTCTCTGTAGTGTGGAGGTTATAATGGTGCCAGTTGATGCCATTTATGTCAAACAAGCTTTGATTTTTAGCCTGCAGTAGTGATAGAGCAGGGCCATGCAATTTGGTAAGATTAGCATTTTGCCATCCACAAAGGGAGGATTACGAAGCTTATTGTGGACTGTGAAAATGAGTTGCGAGGGAGCAACGCCTGGCTGTTTGCTTTCTTTATGGACAATATAGCCCTGTGGCAGTGTCGAGGGAGGAGCAGAGGGGATGTGTTTTAAGCAGCTTTGATGGCTGCAGATTCCCAGCCACTGCCACTTTGTAGGCTGGATAATGAGCCAAATCTCACAACTCACATGGGAAAAGGGGGGAAGGGACGGGATGGGGAAAGGAGAGCAGAAAGTGGAGAGACAAGGTTGTTTAGCAAAGGAAGGATGAGACCTGGGGCAGACAGAGAAGGTGGCTGTCCTCTTCCTCCCCACACATACGTACCCTCTATTTAGACACTGGGTTTGGCCATTTGCAGGGAGAAAAGAAAATAGCACAATTACAGACTTCTGTTGTCCTTGGACGTCTTGCTTGTGATTTTGCCACCTTTTGCGTGGACTCAGGTACTTTCAGGCCTTTGCTTTGGAAATAAAAATGTAGCCTAGTTTTTTCTACCTGGTAGATACTTACAGCCCTGGGTGGCTTCTTATTTTAGCAATGAATGCACACACAAGTATTGGAGGTACATAAATGTAGAGATGAGAAGTCTGGCCCTGCACAAATCTGCCATATACATGGTTTAGCATGAGGATCCTTCTGCGGAAGATGGGTATTCTGTAGTCTTTGTCTGGGGGGCATCTCTTGTAGAGTGCCACAACTCCAAATCCCATATTCATGGTGCACTAAAGGGGTTCAATATTGTTCCCTATCTATCCTTCCCCAATCAGACAAAGGACTGGGGGGATTAGCTGGTTTCCAGCTGGACATTTGACCCAGGATCCCCAAATGTCCTGAAACTGGATGACACAAAAATGCTGGAAGTCACCCCAGAACGGGAGATCCCTATGGGTCCTCACTGAGAGGAAGACCTCAAAGAGCACAAGCTCTCCTTTGCCCTCTGACATGCAGCAGGGTTGTTCCCACACATTGGGACAACCATCGTGACCAGTTGGATTTGGGAGTCCTCGGGCTAGGAGTCAAGAATTGCCTTCAGCAGCATCGGTGTACCTCATGAAGGCCACTCAGATGACAAACCATTTGTGCATAGGAGCTCGGGCATGTTCCTCTTAATTTTTCCATTGCAAGCGGGAGAGAAGCAGTGGCCAGTAGTGCTAAAGAGTCCTAATTTCACCTGGCTGCTACACAAAATTTCTAGCATGCGTTTCCTCTCCTGCACTAGGGAGGTAAAGCATCTCTTCCTACACCACACACAGGGCTGGGGCTGAAAACCCAGCACCACCCCTATGTGGGAGGAAGATTTCCTCTCTCTCCAGTGCCATTCCCTACAGAGGGTGCTTGTGCCTGAGAGGGGGCCGGGATCCCACGTTGAACTACCTACCTGCCTCTCCAGCTGATGGATCTGCCTCGTTATTTATGTCACATCTAGCCATTAGCTGTAAGCACTTTAACAGGCTCCCTAAAAGGAGCACATAAGTTCTCAGATTCCTCCTCTGCCCCAACTAGGGAAAAGAGATGCATGTGTGTGTAGGGTTAATAGAGGAAAACTGCTTTGTATTTTCTCCATGAAGGAAAAAAGAAAACCAGCAACAACAAAATATTAGCAAAAAAAAGCAAAAAAAAAAAAAAAGAAACCCTCCCGAAAAACCCAACCTCAAACCCTCTGTGCATTTCTTCATTTCAAAACACAAGCTCATGCTTTTCTTGTGCAGCTCTCACTGTGATAACACAACTTCACTTTACTTATCCCAGGACAGCAAAGAGCAGCAGTCGGAATGAGCTATCTCCTCCAAAAAAAATCCACCACTAATAAAATTAGTATTAAGGAAAGAGGACCATTTTGTTGCTGCCATCAGAGCCTGGAGGCATTGTGCTTTTCCAGGCCTTGACAGCAGAGAGCTGTGCTGCTGTGGTCACACAGAGCCACTCACACGTCTTCATTTTGTTCTTGCAGGGGATGCAGTTGTCACAATTAATTATAGCCGTGGTGGAGGAGGTGTTCTCCAGCCATTGAAAGCACTTCTGGAAAGAGCTTCCACACCAGGAAGGATAATCAAGTGTCTGGGCATCTGCCTAAGGATTCGGGAGACAGATGTTCATGTCCCAGCCATGCTACAGCTTTCTTGGCTTACTTTGGCCAAGCCGGGTGCAGACCACCAATGGTGCTGAGCGATGCGATTCCTCTTCATGAACTGGGCTGTGGCCCCTCAGCATCTCACTTACCTGTTTGTGAAATGAAGAGGGTGGTCCTCTGGTCTCCCAGGGCAGGAGATTTCCCATTTTCTGCCAAGAAAATTTCCCACCCATCCTCTACCTCTCTGACAGTTTGGTGGCCTTGCCCCAGGGGACATAAAGGTCAGCAGGGACCGCGGTGGAAAAAGCAAGACTAAAGGGATGACCCATAGCTTCTCTTGCACCTGAAGCCCGTCTGAAGCAGGGGTGGCACAGGGAGGAGCCCTCGCCCCTCGGAGACGTGTGAGAGGGAAACAAGCACAGCCTCTTCCAAGCAGCCTCCCTGCTTTGAGCAGAGAAGCGAACGCATCCCAGCCCTGGAGCAGCAGAAGGACGGTACCAACCTCGCACATTCAGCAGCTGTTTTTCCTGAGGCTGGAAGGCAGCTATCAGTCAAAATTAACACTGCATGAATGCCTGCAGTAAGGGTTTTTCACTCCCGAACAATAACAGCATAGGAAAGGAGAAAACTTAGCTGGAGAGAACAGCCTCATGTAGGGGATGAGGGCAAAGGGGGATTTTCACCTCTCCTCTGAGTCAGGGTTTGGGAACATCTGTGTTTAAACCCTTGCTCTGCCACAGGTTCACTGTATTAGCATGAACCAGAGTCTTACACATAGATCGAGGTCTTGTAGCTTCTGTTCCACAGCATGAGACCCATACGCTATGCCAGGGAATGTGGAATATTTGTCCATACATGTCACAGAGACAGCTGGGAACAGGTCTTGCAGAGAGGTCTTCTGCAAGTGTGGATGCGCCTATGCACTTCTCTCATCCTTCCTGCCTCCCTCTCTGCATCCTTCCCACGCATCCCTCTGAGTGTGGATGCGCCTATGTCACTTCTCTCCTGCTTCCTGGCTCCAGGTTGAAATAACAGTCAGGTAATGTCATTCCAGTTCAAATGTAGTTTCTCCTGCAAGGGAGACCTGCAACTTGACGTGGGGCCACCGTCTCCTCTCTCCTACCAACATGAGTACACGCTGCTCCCTATCCACCCTAACATGCAACCAGCATGAGCTCACAGGACTTTTTTGCTGCAGCAGGCTTTGCACCTCTTGCTCCTCCTTGGGACCAGCACATCTCAAAGCCCCTTGCGGACCTCCCCTGTGGGCAGACACTCCATGCCAACCTGAGGTTGGGGACAAGCTGCTCTGCCAAGCGAGAGGATGAGGGGAAGCTTTATTTCTCTCATGAGGGAGCTGAACCTGAGTCACAATTTATGGTCCTGCATTATTGTTTTAAAAAAGGGTGTTTCCACCAAAAAATAGACTCTATTCTCCTTTTCCACAGTGGGTATGGTGCCATGCCCACTTTTCTGGGGCTTTGCAAGGGTCACATCATTCAGGGTCTGGCTGACTCTGGATCTGCCAGGAGTGGCCCTAGTGAAAGAAAACAGGGGTCTTTCAGGGTGACTGACGTGAGGAAAGTTGGCTGGCATCACTGCAGTTCCCTGAAAAGAGATGTTCCTCACTTTCTCACCATCACCAGACTAATGCTGTAATGAATGTACATCTTCCTCAAGGTGCCATGAAACCTGTGTGACTCCAAGCAGAGGTTGCAGGGCCATTCTCATGGGAGCTGTGTTGTTTTGCTGTGACAGGGAGGGGACAGAGACATCTCTGATGCTTTGGACTGCACAGAAAATCAGAGTAAGAGAGTTTCTCTGTGTTCTGTTCTTCAGACTAATGAATGAATCTGAATCCCTTCCTTTTTTCCATTTTAATCCGGCAATTTTTTTCCCCTTCTGATCTCAGCAGAACATGTTCCCCTCTTCGCTTCACTGCAGGATCTCAGCCCAACATTTCAAAGCTCTTTCCTCTCTCTGGACAGAGCCTTAGAAAACAATATTGATGATCTAAGTTTCTCTGCAAAACGAAAGAGGAATATGCTCCCTGGTGCTCTTGTGTACGGTGTGAAAGCGATCCCTGCAGAGAAGAGTTTGCAAATGAAAAGTGACAGGCACTTCCCACGATGGCATCGCTTTCCTAATCGCCTTCAGCGGTGCGGGCAGCAGCCCCCCCTTCTGCTTCCCCTGCTTATTCTGCTAGGACAGATGTGGCCCCACAGTCTTCCCATTTCCAGGGCTGAAGGAAGCCAGCAGTATTTGGGGGTCTGAGACAGAGTTTTGTGAATTCCAGATATTCCCCCGTAAAACCCAAGCCCGGTGATGCTCATCTTGCTGTCCCTACACAGCAAGGGGAACTCCCCCATCCAGGTCACTGCTGGGTGATGGAGGACATCATCCCTACTCCTCCCACCTTATCCCATAGGGCTCTGTAGTCAAACCACGTTGTGCATGGTGTGAAAGCCACATATCAAATCTGATAACAGGGATTTGGATCAGCAAAACCAATGGCTTAGAAGGTACTTTCACATCTCACTATGAGACTGGATGTGCCTCCATCACCATGTAGCAGAGACCTTCCTTCTGCCATGGATGGAGGCAGTTCTGGGCACACAAAGGGTAGAGACTACAGCCACAGACCATGAAGCACCCTCCCTAAGAAGCCCCATAGGTGAATCACACTCTCCCTGCAGAGTGAAACATCACTGCATCAGTCAAAATTAAAAAAAAAAAAAAAAAAAAAACAAAAAAAAAAACACATGCCCAAAGCAAATCAGCAATCAGCTTTCAGGCTGAAAACCTATGCATTTTCATAAGAAAGGCTCCTGCTCCTCCTAATTCCTCATGATTCTATTTGCAGCCTTTTCTATGATGTGGGAAATAAGCTGTTCCATTTTAATTGGGAGAATTGCAGCAATATCTTGTTTAAATGCATTTTGGGGCCACCCAGAGTAAAACCCAAAGAATAGAACAAAATTAAAAATGCAGCATTATCCCTGCCACTCCTTTCAAATCAGGGGAAAAAAGTCATTTCCGGATGCACAGTGACAGATTTTTTTTCTTATCTCAAAGGTTTCAGCCTGTTGCTCTGCTCCTCACCACCCCCCCACCCCCACCCCCCATTTTACTTGTAGAGTAATCACTACATTTTGCCACGTTTTGAAATGGGAATGTACTGGAAAATGAAAAATCAAAATATTCCACGTGACAAAATTATTAAAATCAAACTGCTGTGACTGTTCTACGGCAGAATAATTTTGAAAAGCAACCTCCCAAAAAAATCTTATAAGTGGCTTTTGACCAAATAACTAGAAAATTAGTTCACTGAGAGTTTCACTCAAGCCAAATCTGCATTTTCCAGCATAATAAACTATTTGACCAAACATCATTTCATGTGCTAGCGTGGCCTCTCTGCTACATATCAATATGAAGGCTATAAGAAAGAGCATGCCCAGCTGGATGCACTGTTAATGGGTCAATTTGCTGCTCGTTTTCCATTATCATATGGTATGGGAGACAAGCTTCTCCGTGTTAACTGGGAACCCTGCAGGGACAATGGGTTTCAGCGGGTTTTGTTCCCCCCACCATTCCTGAACTTGCCTTTGCCTCCTGTTGTTCCAGGAAATATTTCTGAGCTCACATTGTGTGCACTTATGTGCTCACAGGAGTGTGTGGTAGAGAGGGTTGGTGCATCAGGTCTGAAGGTCTGCAACCTCACTTAGCCTCGCAACCAGCCCCATCCACGGCCCACCATGCTGCAGCATCCAAGGCCTTCCATGTAATCAACTCCTTCCTGCAAGGAGAGGATGAAACAGCTGTGGTGACAGAGATTTTTCCCCTCAAAGGATCAGGGAGCACACCGAAGGCTTGATGGACCTGGGAACAGGAGGTGAGAAGCAGTCCAAAGGGAGGGATGGCGGGGCAGAGCTGCAGAGAGGGGCAGGGGCTTCCCTTCAAGGAGGCATGAGCAGCTCTCACTTCCAGCCTCTCACCCAGAGCAGGCAGGGTGGGTGAGGTGCAGTAAATGAAATCATTTTCCAATGAGCAGGAGCTTTTGATTGCCCACATTCGTACAGAAATATAAAGTGGATAAAGTAATGGGTATTTACTCCTCTCCGCCTGTGTACACAACAGAATTGTGTTTCTTTTAATGTGAGATCTATTCTAATTGCAGTCATTAACAAAGTGAGACTTTAAGCTCAACACCATCTTTCTATTACCTCTGTGTGTGACGTGCTGCATTTCTGGTCTGCTTTCTTAAATATCCCCCTCCTTTGACGTGATCTGAGCCACGGTCCAGATAACCCTCCCAAAATGATTTTTTGGCATTCCCTCTGAAGTCTCCCCAGAGCCAGACATGTTCACAGCTCTGCAGGATCCAAAAGATCCTGGTGACGTTTCATTAATGGAGCTCGTCTACCCGTGGATCCAATTTTGTCTGTTCATCAATGCAGTCGGCATGTCGTGTGAACAGCATATGCCACAGCAGATGGCACGGACTCAATTCCAGCAAACAGCTCTGGAGTGAAATCACTCATCTGCTCTCCCCTGCTTTGGATAGACCAGGGGTGTTGCTGGGAGAGGGGTTTGAGCTGAAAGGGGAGAAGAAGAAATGATGGAAAATTAGCTGAACTGTGGGTCAGTATCTCCATCACCTGGACCCTACGAAGGCCAGGCAGACTCTGATCGTGCTCAGCAGCAGGTCACCAGCTGCTGCACTGCTCCCAGCAGCCAGAAACAATGCCTTTTCTCCTGGTCAGCCCCACAGAGGAGAATCTTGAGGGCTCACATGGGAGATGGGGAGGTATTTAAACTCCAGCACTGGACATAAGAAGTCATTGTGGACATCTCAAGGTGCTTTTGTGTTGCACCTTGTAACCTGCTGTGTTGCCTGACTAAGCTGTGTTGTCTGGATGCTCCTTGATACGTGGGTTGTGCTTCCTCCTTACTATACCTACGTTAACATTCCTGCAGAATTAAAGACTCCCTAACCATGAGTCCTGACTAAAAACAGACATTCCAAGAGACATCCCAGTTTCTCTCCCTCTTCTGCTTGCTGAGTTGGGTACCTGTGGGATAGCTTGGGCTTATCATTGCTCCACACTAGAGCTTTAAACACAAGCACAGTCCTGTCCAGAGCTCCAACAGCAGTCATGTGCCCTTGACCGTCTGGCTTTGTTGGTCAGCGGGAAGGAAGTTCAGGAGATGGACTTTGAAAACAAACTAATCAGTAAAATGGACCACTGAATTCTGTAAGTGTCCTCCTTGGGTGACTGTGTGTTGCTTGGTCCAGCCACCGCCTATGATCCAAAGTCATTTTCTGAATAAAAATTGTGTATGGCACGTGTAATACCTCTTCCGTGTAGGCATTGATGACCTGCCTCTGAGTACCTCAGAGCTTTCTCAAGCTTCATTTTTACCAGTGCTTTGCCTCCAGTGCTGAAGAGTTAAGCTGGTTTGGGCTGCATACCTACATACTGTCATACTGGGCTTTCTGCTTTCCCAAGTGTATGGTCTTCATTTGGAATGTAGTTTCCTAAGCTAAGTTTTCCCATGAACATTCTCCAATCACCCATCGATTAAAGAGCTTGGTCACAGCTCCCACTCAGCCCTCCAAGGGCTTCCTGCACTAAAGTCTATGTGTGCTCCATCCCTAACAGGCATGTCCAGTGCCACATGAAACACTAACTAACCGCTGCATCCCATTTTCCACCACGGCTGGCGTGTCTTCATGTCACTTGATAGTGGGAGAGATTAGCTCAATTCCTGAAAGCGTTATAGCTGCAACAGCATGCCATTTGGACCTCCCTCATCCTGCATATTGGTTGGGTTGATTAATTCGTGAGTGTTTCTGTGCTTCTGGTTTGAGTCTCTGTTGGCCGTACTTCTGCACTCTGTAAAGAGCAACGACAAGCCTGGTTTCGCATGAGTTTTTCCTCTAATTCCACTTGTCCCTTCTTCACTCACATGCTGCAGGAGATTGGACTATCTTTTATACCCCCAGCTGGTACCTCCGTGTGTCAGCTGAGAGGATCTTTCTCCTAAAGCAAAGCCTACAGCAAAGCAAAACATAGCCCTTGAGTGAGGTCTGTAGATAAACTTTTCTCTGGTTCCTGGGGTTTGAAGATCAGATCATTAACATTCTATGCCGTCCTGGTCAAAGATTTGGATGGTGATCAGACAATAGTTCAAAGCATTCAATTTACAATGCAATTACGTTTTAATAAGTTGTGACCCTTGAGGCAGGACCTGCCACCTGTCAGCTGAGATCCAGTAGCTGACCCAATCTCAGCCATGGATGGATGTGCAGTAGCTGAGTCGGTGGCAGTGTAGTAAAATATTATCTATGTTAATTGTCCAGCCAGACCCTTGCTGTCTGACCTCGGCAAGTAGTGGGAACCAGATGCCTCAATTTCCCTTTTGCTATAATAGAGGTCTTATTTCTGGCCCCAGGAAGATGCTGCAGAGTCTTGGAAAGTCCTTTGGCTCCCCCACCGCCACCAGCCTGGCAGGGAAGTAAGAGAAGTAAGACTCTTTGGAGGAAGGGGAAAGTGAGCAAAAGCAAAATGTTATGTACCCCCATCTCCCCCCATGCTGAGCTGGGTTGAGAGCAGCTCCAAACAAGCTTCACCCAGCTCTGACTGCAACTGAAAGACAGCCACTGGAACCATGAAAAAAAAAATCATCCATAATCCCCGACGACAAATTCCAGAGAGGGTCAAATTCCTTTATGAGGATGATACAAGAGGTTTTATGATCATGCTGCCTTATTTTATGCAGCTCCCTGCAGTGTCATATGCATCCTAAGAACCAATTTACTGTGTATCTTCCTCTCTCTCTAGCAACATTAGGAACAAAACAACTTCTAAATATCCTTCTACAGCCATAGCTGTTGCTTTTTCAGTAAACATTTGCTTAGTGGCACTCAGGGACCCAATCCTTGCAGAAGGGCCAAAGCATCCAAGCATCACTGAGGAGATAAGTGGGTTTTTGTGGCCCTTTCCTGGGAATAAAGGCTCATTTTCTTTGTGACAGAAAAGGGTACAGAGTTTTCTGAGCATGCTAGCTACAGCGAGGATTACATGAGGTTTTTGCTTTACTTTTCTCAAGTGACTTCCACCAGCAGAATTGAAGAGTCTCTGGCTTAAAGGGAGAAAACCAATTGCTCCTGCAAGGGGATCATCACTTGCAGAGAACCCTCCCATGCCATTTGCCCAGAATATGGGGGTTTTTTGTACTTTGGGGGTAGTCTTTTTTCTTAAACATGTATCGTACATTATCTGTTCCTTGAGACAGAAGAGTTAATGTCACCTGGAAGAAAAACAGTGGGACTCGATCTTGGCACTGTACTTGGTCAAACACTGGAACAGGCTTCCTAGAGAGATGGTCAGTGCCCCAGGCCTGTCACTGTTTAAGAGGCATTTACAATGCCCTTAATAACATGCTTTAACTCCTCGTCAGCCCTGAAGTGGTCAGGCAGTCAGACTAGATGCCCTTCCAATTGAAAATATTCTCTTCTCTTCTCTTCTCTTCTCTTCTCTTCTCTTCTCTTCTCTTCTCTTCTCTTCTCTTCTCTTCTCTTCTCTTCTCTTCTCTTCTACTTTTGGTCCCCGTGTGGTTGGCGGATGTTGGGCTGCACTGACGGTGGCAGCCTCTGTACCCACTGTTAGATGCTTCAATGTCTTTATAGGTGGCAACAGCATCCGGACCCCCCCGTGGTAGCTGGATCCATGTTGTTGAAGCACTGCACACGAGGTAATAACCCCACTGAATACAGCATCCTGCAAATGAGGATGCTCTGCCTTGTTACAGAGCTCATGGCTCCACTCCTCATCTCCACGTTGATGCTTTCCAAGGGAGCTGAGGGCTGCAAACCAGTGGAAAGTCTGTCCCTGAAGGTCCCAACAGTTTGCGCTTAGGGGAGAGCTTTAAGAAGAGGGTGGGGGCAGAATGACACCTTTTTACATAAAAGCTTTCTGTTCAGGGACTTTCTGAGCCAGATGGCATTCACTGTGCTGCTTTTCATTGCTCTCGCCGTTATTCTTCCCTGCATGTCTTCAGCCCACAGGAAGCAGCAGTGCTGAGCTGTTTAGACACTGGAAACTTCTATGTCAGAACATCTTTGATGTAACCCCTGACTATGAATGTTAGAGGGTTGTTAGAACAGGCTCCAGGGGACTAAGTGGTGGAAGGTAACAAGGAGGTTTTTCCTTTCCAGGCTCTTAAGGAGAGGATAAGTCACATGGACTCAAACGCGACTGTCCCAAAGCACTTCAATGCAGCAAAATCAATTCATCTGTGAACAAACCACAAAGTCAGTGCTGGGAAACGATGGCAGCACCAGCAAAAGCAAGAGCCGGGTGCAAGAGCACTGGAGTGCCTTTCATCCCAGTGACCTTTATTTCCATCATGTGGCCCCATACTTGGAGCTTGCCAGCTAATTTTCCCTGAAAGGGGGACAAATGATGTATGGGGAAAGGGGATTCTTCCTGGGATCTCCCTTGCCAGGAGGGAGCTCAAGCAGTAAACTCTGAGCTCTTAAACCAGCCTGGAAGGACACATTTCACTTGCCTTTTGTTTTCCCTCCCTTTGGCTTTATTCATTTGTTTTATTTCCCCTTTTCCTTTCTTGTAGTGCTCTCAGTCTCCTCTTTCTTCTTTTTCTTCCTTTTTTTCTAAGTCATGCTTTCAAAGACATCCTTGGTAGAGAAGAGGAGGAGAGGGGAGATAACCCTGTGGAAATCCCCTCGTCTTTATTTTCAAGCTTGTTCAGAAAAGAAGCAGGGGTGGGGGAGAGAGAAAAAATACACGACACGTAAAACCCTGGAAATATGCTTCTGATACTTCCTGAATGTCAGGGGAGTGTTATCTGGCCTTGCACACAAGGAAGGAGAACTTGCGCCTTGTGAAGTGTAATAAGGAACACAGAGCCTAATGGAAAAATCATTTACTTGTGGCATTTAATTAAGTATGTAAATTTATGAACGGCCCTGAAATCATCAAATTAAAAGGCAGAGCTGTCATGAATTTTTATTTGATTTTCTCCATGGGCTTTCCCTCCATCCTCCCCGACTCCCTTTCCCTTTAATCAAAGAGGTGGCGTGTGGGGACGCCTGAGTTGCTGCCAGGCCTGTCCTCAGGGTTTCCCCAGGGTGACGCACACACAAGGTGTTTTTATTCCCTGCACATCAGCTGCTGGTCCAAGGAGATGGCAGATGAGTGCGTGGGTTTTTGCTGCTGGGGATCCAGTGCACAGAGCATGGAGACACAAGTGGTTCTCACTATCAGGTCCTGGAGCTTGGTGGGGTGGCACCACGTCCCTGAAGATCTGATACAACAACTAGTCCCTTAGAATTTCAGTGTCCACAAACCTGTCCATCCACAAAACCTTCCTGCATCTGGAGGACCAGCATTGCCTTGTGCCCTCTGCTATTCCTTGTGGACAGCACAGTCACATCGTCTCTTACCTGATGCACAACCCCCAGCACACCTATGGAGAAGAAAACCAGCCAGTGAGGGGGCTTCAGTCCCTTGCTGTGCTCCAAAACCTCACCTTGAACTTGCATCCTGGCACCATGATTCACATCATGTAGTGCTACCATGCCGTCAGGATGAACCCACAGCTTCCACCTTTTCCCACAGACTCAGAGATTTG
This sequence comes from Rissa tridactyla, assembly GCF_028500815.1. Taxonomy (NCBI): domain Eukaryota; kingdom Metazoa; phylum Chordata; class Aves; order Charadriiformes; family Laridae; genus Rissa; species Rissa tridactyla. The sequence goes on from NC_071470.1 coordinate 39,555,137, forward strand.
GGACACTGAGACTTGTGGCATAGCATACATTTCTCTAGGGGCCCGTCATTGCTTAGTGTGAATCACTGGCCACCCTCCAAAAAGCCACCATCCGTCTTCAGAGCTGGGATGCCCAGGGAGGTGACTTTGTCAGACCCAGGCTACTAAATTGGCCCTTTTGAGTTGCAGCTGACCAGGCAGAATCTGGAGCTGCCTCCACCTTCCCATACCCAGCTCAGCTTTTGGGTCTGATGTGTGGGCTATAGGGTTTAGGGTAAACAGTTCCTACTGATCTCTTCACCCATGTGCAGTCCCAGTTGGTGCAGTGCATCAAAGAGTCTTTCTCAACACAAACTTCATGACAACTTGTGCTTATTTCTGACCTGTTATCTGCCAAGTAGCTGCAATGGGTGTTCCGGTGACAGAGCAGAATTGCTTTTCCTGAGCTCACCGTGGCTGGTCATCAGCCTGCTTCATAGGGTCCATCCAGGCAGGAGTGCAGATGTGAACGGGCTTCTGTGGGAAACACCAGCCAAAACCAGAGAGGGCAGAGAGCAGCAGGGAAGGTTAGAGGCATTAAAGGGACAACAGAGCCCCATGGCAGCCAAAAATGAGTACTGAGCTCCAGAGGAAAGAATAGCATAGAAAAGGGAAAAAAAGGGTAAGAGAAGGTGGAGTTTGTGATGAAAAGGCCATATGAAAAGGCGGATGTTTGTACAAGCCAATAACAAGATTGAAGCTATGTCCATGATGAAATGGCTGTGGCTTTCTCCATCACAGCAAACCTTGCAGGGGGCACAGAGATCTGGCCCTTTTTATGATTTTTTATTGAATGTCAGCTCTCAGCTGGAGGGGCAGATGTGCCTGTAAGGTGGCCTCATTCCCCCAAACACCCCTCTGTCACCACAGCAGTGCCATCTCTGCATGTGGATTGTGAACTAGCAATGAGGAAAATCCTGAGATTTAAGCAATTTTTTTTTTAAAAGACCCCAGTGTGTCATAAAATACCTTGCCTTTTCCCAAGTGGCTTCAAGACACCTCTGCAACAAGTTCATCAGCATTTCCACCAGCTCCAGGCTTTTCCTTCTCGGGTTGCAATGACAAACCCAAATCAAGGGGTCACTTCACAGGGGAGGAAAATTGAGCCCTTTGTTTGTCTATGTGTTTAGGAAAAGTTGGGTATCTTTTCCTGCCTTCCCAGGCTGCTTTAGATCTGGGGTGAACAGGTCTTGAGGTGTAAAATTCATCTCGACTTGGTACCGACAGCTGAGACATTATGCGACATTATCCCTGGCGTAAGCAATACGCCTCGCTTTCCACCTACAGCTCCTTGCAGGAGATGCCGCGAGTGGATTGCCGAATACCCAGGTACACCACCGATTATCCGTTTGGTTTATTTAGATGCCTGTCTGAAGCACGGAGAAGAAATCTGTCGTGTATCATGCAGGGACACATTTATCCTGCCGAGATGCTGCACTGATACACTTGGAAAACAGCAAGCAGTGAAGGGGTGTCCTTTCTTTCAGTCCACTCCTATCACTGGTTCTCTGAAGAGACCAGGGAGGGCTCCAGCTGTGCAAATGAAATTCAAGAGACTTAATAACATTTTAATGCATGCTCTTAGCGTTGAGGGTTGGGGGTTTTTACCCCCCTTCTTGCTTTCCCTTTGATGGTTATAAATGGAGAGGATGTCATTTGCTTGTACAGCTGCAAGGCCAGGTCTTTGGACAAGGTAGGGAGGATGAGGGAGATTATTTTATCAGGAACTTGAAAGAAGGCATAAAACAGTAATATGCAGGTGTGCTGATTTCCCAGAGAGCTCTAATCAACTAATAATCTACTCTGTCAGCCTGTCTCAGCGGTGATAAAAGTCTTCATGGCTCCTGGGATGAAATTGCACTGCCCATTATCCCAGCCCTAACACTGAGCTGTTTGAGTTATTGCTGGAGAAGACAAACCTGGTCATGAGCATCTGCCAGTGGGGAATTGTTCACCCAAGGCCTTTACCTTCACATAGTCTTGATCTCCAGGAGACATGAAGGACTGTTAAGGCTATAGGAGGTGACTATGAAGCAGAGCTCACCATTCCTTTGTCTACATGACAGCCAACATCCACCACCCAAATATTCCCAGGAGTTGCAATGCCCCTGAATTTGTGGTCAAGACTGAAAATTCCAGACTGTGAGGTTCAAAGTTTCTCCACGTAGTGCCATCCTGTCATGGCTGATGGTTGGTGGTACAATGATTCTTACTGTTGTCCTGTCCCATAGAAGTATTTTTGGGAATTCCAAAGATGTGCACTACACTCTTGTTGAAACATTGACATTGAGGATATACAGTTTTTGCAGTCTTTCTGTTGGTGAGCACAGAATCACAGAAGGGTTGAATTCACCTGTGACATATCCATGGGCATTCATGCTACATCAGCTTCATTATCACCTTTTGGATATCAGGGTGACAGTGCTCAGTGCTAGTTGCCTTTGTTAGGATGAAGCATGAGTTCTTATCCTGCAAGCCAAGGCACAGCATTGCCTGGTCGTCTTGTTTACCATGGGGTTTTACCCCTATGAGGTGTTCATTCCCCATGGAAGAGGAAGGGTAGACTGAGCTGGTAGTGGACAAATGACATAAGAAAATTCCAGGATGCGCCTATAGCTGTGGTATCCACGTCTGCTCTCCCCTGCATCACCCTGGGCAGACAAATCCACAGCTCACAGGTTGGTGCTGAGCTTCTGTCTGTTCCACCCAGGGCACCTGAGGCTACGTTACCTGCATGGCCTCTCTGATCCAGCCACAGAGCAGCAAGAGAGAGGAGCTGGAGGTTTGCTGTGCTCTCCTTCCCCTCCTGTGCCAGAAATGTGACCAGCCCCCCATCAACAGAGACTGTCCATCTCTTCATCTTCTGGGCTAGGCCAGAAATCAGGGAAGTCTTCCCAGCATCCTCAAGCATCTGGGCTAAACACAGCAAAACCACCACAAGCAAAGAAGCTATTTTTTCCTACATGTTGAGGATCAGAGCAGACCCAAGTGACTGTGACCCACGCCCTGGAACTCGCTATGCCCATACTGAGCGTGGCCAATCCAGAGACGACAGACAAGAGTTTGGAGTGATGTTAAGGCAGAAAATGCCGGGTTTGTGTCATCCATAGTTACATTCTGTTGCAACTCGCTTCGGGGAATTGCTGCAGCCTCCCAGTGGAGTGAGCTCACTGGAGCTCGCATCCCTGTGACAACGCAGCCGTGCTGGAGAAGTTGCGTGGCTGGCTGAAGTGGGATATGACTGATTACAGGGGTAATAACCGCGGCAGAAATTATGATGGGATGGCCTGTTAGCATAATGAGCACATTAATAAATCAGTAGAATTACTTTTAGGAAATCTGTTACTATTTAAAAAAAAAAAATTACTACCATGAAAATGTCTACTTTTGCAGCACAGGGCTTGAGTCAAAAGTATCATGTTAGGAGCAGCACACAGAGAGGCAAAGAGCCACGGCACAGCAGACAAGGGGCAAGCGGTTGGGTGCTTCCTAGTTCGGAGAGTGCAGTCAAGCAAAACCTCTGGTACACCCACGCACAGACATGGAATATAGCCCAAACGCCAACAAACTTTTCCCAAACCATTTCATCCATCTTCTCATCAGAGCAACGGAATCAAATGGGTTGACAATATTCTTCATCCCTAGGACCAGTCAAGCTGTTCAGGGTACAGCTCAGGTTCCCTGCTCCAAACATCACCCTCCAGCGCTCAGCAAAAAGCGAGTGCCACCTCTGGACCATTCTGCTAAACAAAGATTTGCAAAAGCTTCCAGGGGTAACAGGAAGAGTGTTTTTTCTGATGCAGGAGGACCACAAGAGTGGTCCACAGCCTGGTCATGAGCTTCACTGCCCTTGGCATCCTTCAGCCCATCTTTGAACTGGCTGAGGACAGCTGAGGACAGCAGAGCGTAGCCAGGAGGCCTGTCAGCTCTCCAGAGATCTCTGATCATGAGACAGCGAAGTTTTATGAACAAATTTAATTTCTTTCCACAATACAACCCAGGCCCTTCCAACTGAACTAAATGGAGGATCTCTGCAGGTCTGTATCTAGAATACCAGGCTAGAAACACTTTCTCTATCAGTTAGGTACCATTGACCCCCATGCAAACACACATTTTCCCCTGCATGAGGCTTTCGGAGAGTACGTGTTATGCTTTATCACATCCCCTTCTCCAAATAAAATGTCTTCACTCAGTCAGACCCCTCTGCTCTCCTCTGCACAGTTCATTTTCTTTCCAGAGCTCTTGCTGGTTCTGTTTGTTTGGAGAATTGCTGGACGGTGCCATCAGGGAAAAATGACACCACTCACATCCCACGAACTCAGTGCAGAAGTGCTTTGAAAACGCGAACAGTCAGGACAGCCTGCCAGGAAGGGCCTTTGTCTGACTTTGCAGCCAGATCTCTGAATTTCTCTAAGTTCAGGCCAGGGGCTGGCTTACAACGCTCATGCATGTTACTAGTTTGCTGCTATTGCGTTGCTGTTTATTCTCCTCCCGCTTTGCTGCTCTCACATTTGGGAGATGCTGCACCAAGTGCGTGGGTCTGGCCCCAGAGCAATTCTGTGGGATGTGTTGAAGCTGAGGAAATGTTCAGAGTTTGACTAAAGGAAAATGTGAACTTGTGGGGCATCTTCATCTCTCAATTTGTAGCAGTGTCTCCCGTCAAAAAGTGCAGGACCTTTGAGAAATGCAGGTAGCACATTAGTATCAGGGGTTCTCCCAGGATCCACCCGCCAGCCTGTAAAACCCAACCTGGAGGGAAACAGGAAAGTGTGTTAAGAACCTGAGTGACTTATCCCCAGGGTCAGACGCAGACCTAAGCTGAAGTGATCGCTGCCTCCCTGTAACTCTGTGCTTGCTGCTGCACAAATGGCTCCACACAGCCTATGATTCGGGTTGCCAGCTTAGTCTGCCTGCCAGGTGCCTTGGTGACCTACATACCATGGCCTTTGCGACAGAGGCTTCCCACATAAAGCCTGCCTTACTCGTTCTTATCTTTTCTTCCATTCCCATCAAGTCCCTTCTCCTTCCGCTTTCCTTCAGCTGCTCTTTCAGCTGCTCTCAGAGGTGTGGAGAACGGGAAACAAGCACAGCTTAAGGAGTTACTGACTGTGTCCATGGGAGGTGTCGGAAATGGCAATGCATGAAGCAAAGCGGGACCTGACAGTCCTAGCAGACACTTACTTTGGTATCTACAAGAAAGATGCCAAAGCCAGGAATGCGGGGAGCATGAGGAGGTGAGGAGGCAATGATGAAGGGCAGGGTCTGGGAGGCACCAAGATACCTGAAGGAGGTATGACAGAGGGTATTTGGAGAAGCAGCCGCTAGCACTAGTGGTCACAGCTGCAGAGGTGCAAAGCGGGTGTGGGGTGAGGAGGAGGATGGGTGGTGGAACTGAAGAAACCACTGGTACATTGTGGTCCTCCTCTCCAAACTTCCCCTGCCAGGCCATTAATGCAGCTCCCTTCAGCCTTTGGAAGGACTTTATGAGAAAACAACTAAGCTGTGCCAAATATTTCCCTCTTGCTTTTTTCTTCAAGTGCCGTCAGGGCTGGCGTGGACCTCCAGGCTCTTCCCAAAATAAGAATACGTGTGATGTTGTGTGCTGAGCTGTTGAAAACTAGTCCTTTCTTTCTCCTGGACTGGCTTTCTGCTGGCTTACTGAAGTGAAGATTAATGACTACAAAATGTTATAGATGCTTCCCTAAGATTTTTAGGAAAAAAAGCCCCAGACATCCTCTGAGAATTAGGGCACTAAATGTTAAAAATCTAAACAGTTTCGTAATTGCTGAAGGTATCTGCTGCCACACTTATCCGCTCTGCTCTCAAACCAGTTTTGGAAGCTCTCCAGCTCTGTGTGTTTTCAAGGTGGTCTCCTAATTTTGGAACCCGAGTTATACTAGGATGCAAAAAAAAAAAAAATCACTTTTTTTTCACATCTCTCTCCACAAAAGGCTTTCACTGCTTCCAGCAAAGAGAAGGTGGCAGAGGGTTTCTAATTCTGAAGCTGTCAGCTCATTTGCTTTTGTGGCAGCTGGAGCAAGCTGAAGTGACGAGGATCTGGAAACCGGTATGTCTGAAAGCCGTGCCTGAGCCAGCAGTTTTTATCTGGCTAATCGTACCTATAATTGGTTGACGTTTATTAGAGGGAGGGAAAAAAAAATCAGAAAGCTGAAAATTTTGCCTGGAGATTTTAACTCTGTCGAGTACCAGGCAATCTTCCGTCATGGGTTGTTCCTTTTTTTCCCATGGCCAGCGTCACGAATTTTGCTGTGTCTTTCTTGAGTGGAGTTGTCTAGTGATATTAGTGTTTGTCTTTCACTAGGTCACAGAGGTACTGGTTTGCTCTTGCAATGGCTGTTATTCTCATTGATTCTCAGACAGGACCACGTCAAAGTGGTTGCTTGGAAAGGAGGAACCCAATCTTAGAGAACCTTTCATCATTCCCTAAGGCTAGAAGTGTTCATCAAACCTGGTGTCCCCCCACTCTGGTCATGGACCTGGTCATCTGTTCAGTGGGGCAGCACAGATCCAGTGGCTGGGGAGATCAAGGCTGTATCTCAGTGCAACCTTTGTAGGGGATGGACTGTGGACAGAAATCTTGAGATCCTCTCAGGGATCCAGATCTCCTCATTTGTAACACATTCTTCCATCCATGAAATGAAGATGAACTCAAAGCATGCTGGAAGAGCCCAATCTTTAGTCTTTCTACCTGCAACTCCCTGTAAAATGTGCCCATGACAGCCAGTTCACTCCTACCTTTGACTGGTGATGCCTGGATTCCCAGCATAGGGAGAGGTCACCAAAGACCTGAAGGTCTCAGGGTACAAAATGCCCAGAGCACAGCCAGTAGTCCCAGAGCCTGAGGCATGCCCCGTTTGAGGCCAGGCTGGTTGTTGGCTCTCTAGGCAGGACATTCAGCAGCCTGGGTCAGCAAGACCCAAAGGACAGACAGATCAGGGGCAGACTGACACAGCCGACTGGTAGCAGCTCCGTGTCCTTGTAGCTCAAGTCCCTAAAGGTCAGCAAACCAAAGCCCAATCTCTCCCGTGACTGCAAAAAAAAAAAAAAAAATGAAAAAATAAAAATTGCCTTCCAGACTAACTCAAGTTACTAAGACTACTCAGTGGGGCAGGTTTTCTCTCTTTTTGTTAAGTTTGCTCATTGTAGTTTTCTTGCAGAAGTGTGGCAGCTTGCAAGGGACCTCCAGTCAGGAGAGAAGAGGAGCTGGTGGGTGAGACTGCCAGGATTCACCCTTCAAACTCCTTGCTCTGCTTTTCAGCAACCTATGCTTGGCAGGCAAAGTCAGTTCAAAGCCCAGAGCATCCGCTCTGCACTGAGTACAAGCAACTGCAGAAATCCCTGATCACCATCCCCGGAACTGCAGCACATTGTCACACAGGGGAACAAGGACAGCACTGCCCGAGGTGGGTCAGGGAGGAATAGGAATCAAAAGGAGCCATGCTGGTGGGGAGCCTGGCAGGCACAGAAGCCTCCCTTTGAAGAGTATATTTAGGACTTCAAGGATACCCGGTGTGCTTATCTCCTTATAGGAAGACAACCTCCTTTGCCCCCAAAGTGGACAAAGCTGAGGACTCACCCCACATGCCTTTCTTCCTGCCACGTGCAAGGTGGAAGGGTGACCTTGTCCCTGACTGACTCATGACAGCTATGGATCCCAAACTGCAAATGACACTGAAAAACAAGAATGGCCACAGTGAGGTACTGGGGATGGCTAAAAATTTTGTTGAGCCAAATCACTGGAAAGGGATGTGGAGAGCCCATGTCCAAACTGAGAGGATCTTCACCGCAGTTGGTGAATGTCAGCTTTGCAACCCTTTTCCTCCCTTTTGCTTCCCTGGTGGGTGGCTCCACTCAGGAGACACAGTGCAGAGCAAAGCTCACCTCTAGCCCACCTCAGGTCTGCTGCAGGCAGGGAGATCACTGGGCTTGCTGGGCCACTTGTTTTACCTGGGCAAGCCTGAAATCTCAAGTGCTGACCTGGCCTTAGCTGGCAACCAGCAGGCTCGGAGCACAGCGACTGACTCTTTGCAGCAGCCTGGACCGCTTTTTTGTCTGAGATTTTGAGGCTGCTAATTTGTTCTCTCCCCATAGACGTGATTCTTCTTTTGAGGGAGCTGAAAAGGGTCGAGTGACAAAGGGTTTTCTTCCCCGAAATGAAATCAAGCTGACAGTTGTAGGATGCAGCCTGACCCAGACGATGAAGCAAAAAGTTTTGCTCCCTATCTGGGCTGACCTGAACCCCAGACCGACGTATATCCATCACAGGCAGACAGATGCTGTCAGACTGTGTAATGCTGCCAGGGTGGCCAGACCACTAAGAACAGAGTAGAGGAGACCATTTCTCTGCTGATACCTATCACTGCATGATCTCAAGTCTTTGGCTGGTCATCAATGTCCCTCCTATCCACAAGTTTACTGAGACCAAGGAATACCATGGCTACTGCCTCTCACTGACCAGGAAATAAACCCTCAGAGGAAAATCGGTCATCAAAAAGGGGCCTGCTGCCACCATGTAGATCCAGACACCACAGCTGGCCAGAAGGATCAAGTTCATTATGAATCCAAAGGCATGTCCCTCCTGAGACAGAGGAGAAATCCCCTGGTAGATGCAAAACCAGTCAAAGGAGGCAACACTTCACTCGTTACCCAGCTGAGCTGCAAAACTCCTTGACACAGGAGGCTGTGGATGCTATTACAGGGGTTCAGAATGGGGCCAGACAGAAGTGCGTGAAAAGCTATTAAGTACAAAAAGGCCATCTCTGCCTCTGGAGGGAAGGTTGAAGGTGGCTACTAAGCATGACAGTCGTGGGTAATGCTTTCATAGCCAGGAGCTGGGCTGTCTCTGAACTTACCTTGTGTCTCATGCAGCAGCCCTAAAGGTCATTCTCTGCCTGTTTTAATCTTCCTCCTTATTCATCTGCTGGTCAGACAGTGCTCTGGCTTAAAGGCACTTTTGATTGACTCCAGAGGGCTATTTCACTTTCTCAGGGCCCTCCAAAATCAGTAATGTAAGGGGATGAAGGCAGAAGAAGCTCTCAGACAGATGCGGGCTGACCACAAAGCTACCTGGCACAGTGGTCACTGGTGCCTTCGAAAGGCTTGTTGTCCTCCACTGGGTGGAACTCCTTGCTGCTCTTTATAAAGCCTGCGCTTGCTCCAAGCACTGCCTGCTCTTCTCCAGCCTGGACAAACCAAAGTGGGCATTGTGGTGGGAAGCAAATATCAGCAAAGCCCTTCTGTCATCCTGCCTTGCCCCGTTCCCACCCCAGCCTCTGCTCAGAACCTGCAGAGACACACATGGGCTAATTAAACACCAGTTTATTCTTTATCATCGCTTGTCTCTGTCAATGATGGCAGCAGCCTGTGATGGCATGGACCGGGTCACTCTTAATTAGCCGTGAGATGAAGTGATAACCTTGAAGGCCGTGGCAGACCTCAGCAAGGCTAATACTTCTGTCAAACCAGCAGCATTTCAAAGGCTGTCAGCTGAGATGTGCATGAACCAGGGAAAACAAACCAGCTCGCCTGGGCTCCTGCAACATCTCAGGAGCAGGGAGAGATGAGGGGAGGGAGAGGAGCAGGCAGCAGGATGCCTGGTTCCCCAAAGCAGGGCAAGCTTTGCCTTTGAGCTGTCGCTGTGGACAGATGTGCAAACAGCTGGCACCAGGCTGACAGGGCATCTGGGGGACCCCCACCACCCAGCAGCAGATGAAGTCTGTTGCTCCAAGGCTTTGCCTCACCGGCTTAGAAGCAGCTGTGGGTCGGGGGAGACGGCCAGTCACATACAGACACACGGAGGATAATCGCCAACACTCATTTCTTATGGAAAAGAAGCTGTGAAGTCTCCCTGAGTCAAGCTGGCTCTGCTTGAGATCCCACTGGCACAGGAACACAGCCTTGTCCCTGCCATACCCTGAGCATCCCAAAAGTCTCTCACTTTGGGGATGGCAATTCAGCCACGGATGCCTCTGCTTCACTGCCCCAGTGGACAGTTAAGTGGCCCTTCTGGCTGAAAGCTTTGTGCAGCTGGAAATGCCTCCATGAGGGCCCTGCTTTAACACTGTTAAAAAGCAACTGTAAGTTTTCTTGAAGACTAGCAAGCTTTTTTTGCAGAGGCCTGGGCACACCTTTTGCTGTCCAGGTTCATGGGACTGGCCATGGAAATTGCAGCCGTTTCCCGAGACAGCTGTTGTAACTTGCCTCTGGGCATCCTTCTGCTGCTTCCCTCTCCCTCACAGCCAAATTGCTTCGCTGGTATCTCCTTCGGCTTCTCCCACACTTGCTGGGGACCTGGATCCCAGATCTGAGCCTGTCACAGCATCCTCACCTCATAGTCCAGGGTGGAAAGGGGACCATATCTGTGTCTTTTTGGCTCCAGAGCACACGCTCACTTATTTGCTTCCAGCTCCTTCCCCAAGATCCTAGTTTCATATCCACCCATGACTGTCCAGAGCAGGGACACGCGGCACCTGAAGGAGGAAGCTCTGCCCCGGTGCAGAGCCAGAGCAGTGTCCCCTTGTTCCAATCCCAAGCTCTTCCTACAAGCTCTGGCAGCTCAGCGGCACTAAGCCAACTTGCTCTCATGTGGGGGCTGACCCCAGAGATCATAACAAGAAATAACAGAACAATCTGGATGAGTCACACCTTCATTTGCAAGTCTTATTATGTTGAGAGACCCAGTCTCTATAAACGTAGACCTTGGCAAAGCATCTAATGCAAATAGAGCATTTTGCACGTGAGAAGTCTGTGGTGTACAACTATCACGGCTACTTTAGACTTTAAGAGACCTCTGTACACACATATAGAGACACACGGGCAGGCCCATGGCACCCTCTCCTTTCTTTTGTACCCTGCTCAGCTTTTCCCAGGCAGCTCCAGCTGGTCTCACTCACTGGAAACCAGTGTGATGCAAGTGGTCCTGCCAACCTGGGAGACATCAGTCCAAGGTGGGAGGGTAGGAGGGGAAAGCGCAGGGATGCGATGTGCTGCAGACAGCTGAGGTGAGAGACATGTTTCTTTTCCTGCACGGTGCTGGAGAAGGGATCTGGGGCTGGTGTCCACAGCTGATCCAATCTGGCAGGCTGGGCCAGCTCCTCCAGTCTCCTGTACAGACCCTCAAGGACATAAGGGAGGGCTCAGCCTGTTCTCTAACAAGTATGTTTTGGCAGCTGCTTGGCGTCAAAGCACTAATGGTGCCTTTCTCCACCCCGGATCACAACAAACTCTGACTTTTGGACTGACAGGAGAGAATCATCATTTCTCCTTCAGCCAGAACAGCCTGAAATATCTTGCAATGACTTTGGGTCTCCCCAGGCTCCCTTGGGAATAGCAGTAATGCTATTTGCACTGCCATCAGTGTATCTGCCACTCGTAAGAGCTAACACCCTGCAAGCTGTGTCCTCCAGAAACCCAGGGAGGAGAGGAGGAGGCAGGGCCCCTCGGTCCTGCTGTTTCTTTCTTTGTTAACTTTGTTGGAGTCCCCCAAAGGCTGCACTGATGTGCACACCAGCCCTCATTCTCCTCATTGTAAAACTGACAAAGGAAGTACCCCAAATGCCATTTTGCACACTGACTTCAAGGCTCCTTAATGAACTGGCAGGTGGCAAATTCTGTTCAGCTTTCACCCCCCAATTCTACCTTGTCCCTTGCAGCTATGCCTATATGAGTCCGTTATGGACCTTTATCCATGGTCATTTATCCAAGGTGAGGCCATGGGAACATCTTAAAGACTGTTCAGCTCCTGGTATGACTTTGGGCTGTACCCGCTAGCAACCTCCCAGCCAATGCCCTGGCATGACTGAAACTGCCATAGATGTTCCTCCCCATGGAGGAAAAGATTGCAATCTTCTTTCTAAAGTCCTTTGAGATCCCCTGAAGGAGGAAGGCCTTATGAGAGCAAGGCCTTATTATACTTTTGCATTTACAGAGGTGCAAAATAGAGATATAGTAATATTAAAGGACTTTTCCAAAGCTGCAAGCTGGATGGTCCTAGGAAAACCAGAAATGAGCCCCAAGCACGTGAATTACAGCCCAAATAGTAACTAGTTCTGGTCAATTGGTACTTTCACTGCTTAAAGCATGCTGCGCTCTAGAGATTCAAACCAGCAGTTCATCTAGGTCATGGTTTGCCTCCCATAGCACTAATAACATACACAGTTTAGCAAGATGATGTGAACCAGGATCCTTTTTGTCAGTTCTTCTCCTGTACTCCTCCCGCATCCCCATTTGTTGTATTGGGGATGTTAAGAGGACATCCCTGCCCTTCCTATATCTCTGTTTATGGACCTGCTGTCCATGAAATTATCTAATCCCTGTTGGGCTTGGATGTGCCACACTGACTAACTGGGAAGGAAGTTGGAGCATAAACCGGGGTTGCAGTGCCAGCGTGGACCAGTCTCTACCCACCATTATAATCAAAGCCAGTGGCGCTCCAGGCACTGTACTCTTTTCACAGACCATGAGGCAAAGCCCAGAGGCAGCTTTCCCTACACAAGCACCTGCAGACTCCTGCTAGCCAGAATCCAGCATTTCAATACAATATGTTCCACCTAAATTGATGTGTTGGTTTTTTTCTTTTTGTGTGCAGCCTTGCACCCAAACTAAAAGCAAATGCTGCTTATTTAAGACATACTACTTTCCATTTCAAATCACAGACCTTATAAATATCTTGGGAGGAGAAGGACAAGTGAGAGGCAGGGAAGAGGGAACCTCTTATAACTTACTGGCCTCCTCTGATCATCCCAAAAGTGAGAGTGGAGGGAAATATGATGCCACTCCTCTGTTTGCTGTGCTGCCACTCCAAAGCGTTTCCACTGCTTCCCCATCACTGCTAATGACGGGTCAGCGATGGCTGTGATTGACAAGTGTCACTATCTCTATTCTCACTCCCAAAGCACCAGGACAAATACTATCTGTCAGTCTTGCAGCTCTACACATGTTACCGTTTCTCCTGGAGCTCTTAGGAAGCCTGGTCCATCTCATTTGCCATAGGCTGTAAGATGGAGCACTGTGCAAACTTGTCATTAAGGGGGTGAAATGTCTCTATTCACAAAGCCCTTCTAGCAAACAAACTTATTGATGGTGGGATTAACTTAATGAAGTCAATGGATTGAAAAAGTTAAATGAGGGGGGTTGTGCCAGGGATTAATCCATTTGGGGCTCTGCCAACTAAAGACTTGGCCCCAACATTTCACATCTTCCAGACATGCCTGGTCAGTGGGGAAGGGCAGCAGCACCCCATCCCATAGGGATGAAGAGAAGTCTGGGAGCCAACCCTTGCAGCTCCTGGCTCCCAGCACACACACTTCTTCGCCTCCTGTGTGTCCAAGGACCTCCTGCCGCTGTCAGGGTAAGTAGGTGCTTTCTGATGGATAAGAAGCATGGGAGAATGCTTTCACATGACTGACTTATAGGTGTGAGCTACTTGGTCCTGCAGAGCCACAAACGTATGCTTGTCACCTGTTTTTGATCCCTGTGGGTGGGATATGAGTGATTCTGCCTCTCCATAGTGGAGGAATAAAGTCCTATTCCTATTGACAAAAACACGGAGGTATCACATCTAGACTCCACACCACCCTGAGTCCAGTTCATCTGCAGGATGGGACCCAGAGGCGTTTAGCAGTGACAGAGTTTGGCACAAGGTTGATATGTTCCCAGGAAGGGCAGGAATGGGACCTGCTGCCTTCCTCAGGAAAGGCACCAGCCAGGCCCTTCTCCTGCAGGATCAGCATATCTCTTCCATCAGGCAAACACTTCCCCGCAGACATCTGCACAGTCACTGCATGCCTATCTCCAGCCAGAAACCAAAGAGGGATGGTGATCCCCATGGGCACATCCCACCCTCTGATAGAATGCGTGGCTTCACACCAGGCAGCTCTCCCAGCTGCTTCCAGGATGCTCGCCGCTCCCAGCTGGCTCTCCGGAGGGGTGTAGCTCTTCTGTTTTTCAGCTTCTGTGACCAAGGCCCTTTTTTCCAGCAAAACAAATGCACAACGGGTCTCAGTAACCTCTTCCTGTAAACAAACAGCATGTGTGACCAGCCAGCGCTGAGCATGAGCTGTGGCTTTCATGCAAAAGGAGCGCTGGGGCATTTCAATATGCCCCACCAACTCCAAATCCTATAAAAGCAGCAGGAGACAGTGGAAAGCAGCTCACATTTCAACAAACCCACATTTTTCCATCTTCCCCATCATCGTATTATTATCATTAGTATTGCTATTATTGTAAATAAAACAGTAAAACTCCACTCCAAGTCTTACAGATGGGAGCAGCAATTTCTTGCAGAGGCAGTAGGAAGCTGGGGAGGTCATGTAGGAACTGCTGCATGCAGTAAGAGCCACGATACTCCCAGGCCATCATCCAGCTCTGAGAACATCTATTTGGAGACGGTTCAGAGGGTGGAAGGAGCCTTTTCTCCCTTCACAGGCAGTTTGCAACCAGAATGGGCCCTGGAAGGAAATCCTTCTGGAAATCCACCTCCCTCCCATCTCTCCTTTCCTACCTCCCAGCAAAAGGCGAGTCTGTGGTGGAACTGGAAATAGGTCCAAGATGTTGCACCGCCAAGTGTCTGCCTCAACCATGGAGCTTGCTGAGGAAGATTGCCCCAGGGGGGTGAAGGGCTCTATTTGACAGGTGCAGTCACCCGCGGAGCAGCAATGGGGTCTGCTCTCGACAGGCAGAGGGGAAGGTTGGTTCCCAAAGCAGCCAGCCCTAGGCAAAGCAAATGAGGGATTCAAGCATTTAAGAGATTTTCTGCGAAGGTTTTCACTTCGATTGACCTTTAAAAGACCAATTCTGCTGCTTTTGTAGTTAAAGCTGATCAGTGGGGGACACTGTTAGCACTTATTTACTTTTTTTTTTTACCCCATGGTTTTCCAAAATGACAGTTAACTCTCTAATACCACCTCACCTAAACCATCTGGAAAAAACAGGTTAGTGACTCAGGGCTTACTTTTTTTCCTGTGTGTGCCCTCAGTGCATCTTCCCTTGGCCCCGCAGAGCCACAAACATGGACTCCTCATCCAGTGTCCCCTTTTCACCAGCAGACCATACACCAGGCTCATGTCCAGTGCCTGTTGGATCCCAAACCACCAGCCCCGAAACACATGTCCTCCCTGATTCCCTCTCCTCCTCACCAGCCCCCAAAATCGCTATCTTGCCAGACCTGTTCAAAACAGTGCCAGGAGCTGTGTCCTGGTGATGGTGGCACTGTTCCTCAGAGGAATGAGTTGTAGGGCAGAAGCAACTGATGCCTCTTGATTGAGCCTTTAATGTATTTCTTACTTGCAGCACATTAAAGCATGATGGGACAGTATATGGGACCCAGAGACTTCACCACTTTCTGAGCTAGGAATTCCCCAAATGAACTTGCTGATTGCCCCCAACATTTAAGTGTGGTGGTAGCATTGGCTGATGTGTTTTGAGATGCAGAAGAACCACATCTTCATCCTCTGCTCTTTGTGCTCTGCTAAGCTCTGTTGGCCTTGAAACTTCACCTCCACATCCCTCATCTCCCCTGCTTCTTGCTGCATCCTGGTGGCAAGAGCCATCTCTTGGCTGATATAGGTATCTCTGCAAAATCCTCCTCGTAGCATCACCCAACATGGCTTTGTAAGATTCAAAATAAAATTGGTAGCAGGGCTCCAGTCCGTCCATCAAAGCTTGTCATTCCCTGTCAAGGATGTTTGCATAGTAGTTGAGGCCAGCTCCACTCTGAGGATGGTGCGAGGCACCTGGCAGCATTGTGGAGTTGATCTGAGTCATGGGAAGTACCAGCTCACGGGTATTTCTGAATTTCAGGGGTGTCCAGGCTGAGTTCCTGCGGTGTGGCACAGCCCCTTATCAAGGTCACTGCTGCTTCCAGCAACCATGGAAGCAGTTGGTGGCCACCGCCTGGGGACTTGTGTCCCTCTGAAAAGGACTGCATTGGTTAGGTGACAGTACCAAGTCCTATACAATGGGAAATGATAAAAGTGAGATGCGGTCTCACTGGGGATGAGGAAGGATATACAACAGCAGCAAAATTGAACCAGACCACAGGCTCACCTGGCCCAGTGACCAATAGCAGCTGCCAAAGGAACAGCATGAAAACCAGCCAGCACATAGTGATCATTTCCAGATTATTCTCCCTGCTCTTCACATCTCAGGTTTTCCACAGAAGTGGTGCTTTCCTTTAATTTGCTACATCTGATATCTTTTCTTCCTTGATTCTTTTCTCGGATGCTCCCAAGTAACCCCTTGGCACCTGCAACATCCTGCAGAAAAGAGTCATCAACTTAACCACCTGTTGCATAAGGCCACATGCTCTATTTGGAGGCGATCACCTGTTACATCCTGGTTTTCATCTGAAGCAGACACTGAAAGGTCAATCTTATCCATCTTCTCTGAGGGCATAATGATTTTCTAGACCACCCTCATACTTGTCGGTACTGTCTGTGTTTGTATATATATTTATACATGAAAAGGGGAGGAAAGATTCCTTCCTTATAGCCTAAAATGCTCCAAAAAAATAGCTACTCCCATCCTACTGGTTTGTTCGTGTTTTACCTCTGCTAATGAATTAAGGCTTTTATAGACTAAAAGGGCAGAAGTATTGCCACCAAGTAAATTACCTTATCTTCCCCAGCTGAGAGGCAGTGTAAAGAGAGCACAGAGAACAGGTGAGCTGTGGAAAATCATACAAAAGATGTATTGATTTCTTTTTTTTTTGTTCCTCTTCCCTCTTTCCTACCTCCCAGCTGGTGCCAAAGAGGAGATAAGAGCTGCCAGGACTTCTAAAAGGGGATGAGTCATCTTCTCTCAAGCCCCTGTGACTTGACTTTAAAAAGTCAATGAAAGAAAAGCCTCAGCAAAGTGAAAACCAGAATCAATGAAAGAAAAACAGCTCCACAAAGTGAAAACTGGAAGATCCACCAACCCAGTGCAAAGGAGGAATTAACCAAGGAAGGTCTGTTAATGGGAGCAAGAAGGGGAGGTAAGGAGTTATGTGAGCAGAAGTATTTTAAAACCTGGTTCTGCCCCAGACTCCTGCTCTAGCCCTGGGTGAGCCTGGTGGGGTGAGGCATGCCCTTAACACTCTTAATCTTGTATTTCTGCAGCCTGAAGGGATGGGGCTTGAATTAAAGCCCCACACAGTTCATCCCCTCCTGAGCAGGGCACAGGTATTTTCTACACCAGCTGTAAATGAAAAATGCAGACAGAAGCTTCACGATGGGGAAGCAGCAGCCACCCCAGCCTGGGCATCCCCTGCAAGGTGGCAAGAGCCCCGTGCGCTGCGTGCTGTGTGTCCTCATGGCAGGATTAAAATGGAAGGGAGGTGACTGAGAAATTTTTAGGTCTTTTCACATAACAAGAGAAGCTTACAATGATTTCCAGGGCAGAGAGCCTGCGGAAGAGGCCGTCAGCAGAGAGGACATAGAAAGGACATTTTCTGCCTTTGCTTTCATCCTCCATCACTTCAAAGCCTCCCAATCATCAGCTTGGTGGCAGGCCTGACTCACAGGCGGCTTCAAGGAGGCGTTTTCCCTGTGAGACCCCTTTGAGGGCTCTGGTGACTCATGGGGGCCCTTGGGCATGCTGACTCCCTGTCACGCTCTGCCCCTGCTCTGCCCCTTGGGAAGGGCAAGGGAAGGATGTTGCCCTCAGCCTGCATCCCTCACGCCGCACCGGTCCATGTATTGCCCATTGACCTTAGTTGCTGTCCTTTCCCAGTGCACTCAGGACTCACGGCTACTTTGCACCATCCTGTTGCCAATTCCTCATGAGTCTCATCTCATCTCCCTCGACAGCTGCCCAAAGCAAAGTGCTAGACACGATCGGTTCTTGCCCAAAAACACCTACCTCCTGCTGTACCACTGGTGGCTGGGCTTTGGCTCCTTGTCAGCTGTCCTTGGCTTTCCCAGACCCAATGGTCAGCCCTGCAAGCTTGTGGTCTCATAGGGTTCAGCATGTCTTTGCCGCTGGATTCTTCCTTCTATGTATATAACTGTGCATGTTGTGAAACAGGTATAGGATGATGCGACATTTCCACCCTTTCCTGAGAGCTGTGCATCACTTGGAGTAGTTAAGCTTCCCAGGTGCTCCCCAGGCACCCGATGGGTTTGTCTCTCTTTGTGCAGGGTATAGCACCAGGATTTCTCTACTGTAAACTGTTCAGACCATGCTGAGGACACTGAGTCCCAGACACAGCAGGACAATTATAGGATATTCACTGTAAATTAGTAATCCGTCTCATACACAGACATGCCAACATTTTAGGTTTCAGGGGAGGCTCTAATCCATTTCCGAAGCACAGTACTGAAATCCCGGTACAGGTGACAGAAAGGGGTGGAAAGCTCAGATGGCCTCAGGGACTGATCCAGTCCCCCACGTTAGCTATCTAAATAAAATACACTGAACCAGAGCCTTAATCACAGATTTCCTAGCAGTGCTCATTATCACAGCATCAGAGTATGTCACAACCCATTAATTAACCAATCTTTGCATCCTTTGAGTACATTATCACTACTTACAAATGGAGAATAGAGGTTCAAAGAGCTTAAAACCAAAAGTTTCCAGGAATTCTTATTGCTCTGTATCACACATGGTCTGGAGCACTTGCCAGCATTGGCAGAGTGCTGAGCGATGCACAACAGAGGTGGTGCCTTCTTCCACTCCTTGTGGTACCAATTATTGTATTTCCCATTTCTCCACTTTTCCTTTTTTTTTTCTGACCCCTTTTTCCATCCACCTCTTCACCTGCATTAGGTCTCTTAGAAAAACATCCCCTGCATCCCACATCTTCATGACATTTCTCTCTTTTGGGCTTGTGTTGAAACATGGGATGTGGCAGATCCTGGTTGATGCAGGTCCACTGGTGGTCGTAGCTGTGATTTGCGACATGCTCAGCCCTCACTCCTGCTAAGGTGCTTGACTCTCTTCACATTGAAGACTTGCCTTAGCCCTGGGTCAGACATCTCCATTAGTCATTTAAAACCATCGGCATTTAAAACCACTCCCTGATGTGGCAGAGAGAACAGAAGAGAAGTTTGCAGTCTGCCTCCATGCACAGCAACCAGAAGGGTGGATGCCAGCTCAGGGCAGCCTGTGGCCACCCGCTCCCCATAGTGCTGCTGGGGTGGGATGGCTCCAACCATTGGTCTGACATGGTATGATATAATCACCTCCACCAGCTCCAGATCTTCCCACTGTTCCTCACAGCTATCCCTGATGTGTCTCCTCAGCAGGCTGGTTGCTGGAAGTGAAAATTTGCCTCCTTGCAGACTTCACGGAGAGCTCTTGCTACCTTAGGAAAAGCAGTCTGAGAGACAGCGATGCCATCTCCCGATAACTGCCAAGAATACAAGAATGAACCTGTTTATGTCTGCCTGTTTGTACGTACCATCTGCCACACTCACAGGTAAGAAAAGTCCTACAGAGGAGTAACGCCTTTGGCTATGAAATGAGACCCCCAACTGCTGTGTATCAGCAGAGCTGCTCCAAGCTGCCCCTTTTTATCTAAGCATCCCTTCCCCAGGTGATTTTACATCCCATGAATGTGGTGTTATCCAATAGCAATCATCAGCTATACAGCTTCAATTGACTATGAAATGGAGAAATTCCCAAATGGGAGTGCAATCTGTGAAGCACTTTTTGATGGATGTTTAATGTGAATATTGACTATCTGGGCTTTTCTGCCTAATAAGTGGAGTGGATTTATGTGAAGGCTCATTGTTCAGATTTCAGTGTCATAAGGCAGCTCTGTTTTGATTATGGTGATTTATTCTGCTCTGCTGCACTATCCGTAACAGCTTATAACTGACTCAATTCCCTATTACCTCCCCTCCAAAAAAACTCAGCTGCATTTGGGACTTCATAGATTTTTCAGAAAAGCATGCAAAAATCCATTGCGATAATTTTCTCTGACCTACTGGTCAGTCTCGCCCATGAGCTTTGTACGCTAATTCCCACCTCAGATCCAATAATTGTGATCAAACCGATCAGACAAGAACCCCTCCTTTTGAAACGCAGCCCGCCTCAGTACAAATATTGCTAGTGATGGAGAGCTCAGCACAGCCTTTGTCTGCTGCTCCTATGATCAATTATCCTCACTGTTAAAAAAATTGCATCTTTTTCTGGTCTGATTTGTCTAGTTCGAACTTCCAGCCACTCACTCTAACAAGAGTCTAACATGCTTTTGTCTGCAGGACCATAAAGCCTCTGTCATCAATTTCTGTTGTCCATGCAGACATTCATGAGCTGACATAAAGACACTCCTTAATCCTCTCTTTGTTAAGCTAAACACGGTGAGATCCTGGCGATTCTCACAACAAGCAGGTTCCCAATCCTTTAAGCATTTTCTTGGCTCTTCTCTGAACCCTCTCCAGTCAACTGTTGATCCCAGTCTGGACACAGTCCAGTCTTCCTGTGTGTTTTGCAGTGCTACAGCCTCCTTTTTTTCACTAAAGCATCCATTGTTTATAAGGCCAAGGATGGCATAAGCCCACTTAGCCCCAGGCAGAGCTCCTTTTCAGTTAATTATCTATTGTGCCTTTTAGGTCTTTTGCAACCTCTGCTTCTCGGAAAACAGTCTTGCATCCTGTAAGTGTGGATAGATCCCAGGATCTGAAGCTCAGATCCTGGACAGTTCCTCAGTAGGTCTGACACCTGGTGTGTCAATTCACGTTGAGTGGTTGTATTGGGTCTGGTGTCTCTATACATGTTTTGTGGGCTATGTCTGCTGAGCTGTTTAGCTGGCTCTCCAGATCCAGAAGTGTTTTAAGCTCTCCATGTGCCCATGTCTCTAAACTGGAGTCCCAAGTTTGGATTCTACTTCTCCATGAATACTAAACTGGCTGCAAAGATCACAGTCCTGATGAACGACCTGGTGTTGTGCAGATGCGCACTAGGCCCAGCTGAGTCCTGTGTGGAAGCTTCTCATTAAAGTCCATGTAAAAGTCAAGTGAAAAGTAGCCACCGTTAAATTCCCCTTAGCCAGTAACTTAAACCGGTTGCAAAAGATCCTTCTCCACGCTTCATCCTCACCACCACCACCCCAGCCCTGGTACCGCTATAGTGATTGCAAAACTTCCCTCTCTTGGCAAGCCCAGATCAACCAGGCAGTGAGTGACAGTGCTCCCATTCAGTTCTCACATGACAGATGAGTCCCTCTTTTGCAACATTGCCAGAGATCTTTGTTCCCTAAGGGCTCGAGTGTTTAAAATCCTTGGTAGACGTTTGGTATCTTCATATTTTAAAAGACCATCAGAAATGTGGGTCAAAGATTTACCATGGGGGAAGAGTGGAGCAGTGAATTTTTGATGCAGAAATATCACTTCTTGTCTGGACTAGCTTAACAAGAAGATTGGACATTAGTCTACGGTTCATAAAATGGTGAGTCAAGCCCACTTGAGAGCAGAAAGAGCACTCAGCCTACATTTGCACATCATCACGTACAGAGGTGGTTCACAGGTTTCCACTCTGTTATCCTTCTTTCTTTATTTCTCAGTCCAGAATCAACGGCAAGCCATCAAACATATCATTACCAGAATCCATCCATTTACCACCTTAAAGTATTGGTACTTTTGCTTTCAAGAAGCTTCAAGACTTAAGAAAAAAGAGTTCAGAAGTGAAGGCTCACTTGATCATTTTTTTTGCCAACTGAAATTTAGGAGTTCAGTTCAAACTAATGTAAACTCCCTTTCTAGTCACTGGAGGGAGATCAGCACCTTCAGGAGAGATGGTCAAGGCTGGGTGAGGTGAGGTCAGGTCTGGGAAGCATCCTGCCCAGCGCCTTTAAATCTCTTCCAGGCAAATGTTCCTCACCAGCTGGTGGGTAAAAGGTGCCTTCGACAGCAGACTAAATCTCTTACACTTTCCACTTCCCAAGCCACCGCTGGGATGGGAGCCGTTTCCCCATCTATTGCAGGCCCTTGGAAAGGGGCAATTTTCCCAAGGAGAGAACTTCTCATCGCCTTCAGTCGCTAGACTTGGGAAAGAGTTACAAAACGTTGCTCTGTCTCAGGCTGCATGTGATTTTTTTAACAAGTTAGATCAGGCCAGAGATTTCAAAGAGCTCAGCTCCTGTTAGAAACACCCCCTCCAAAAAAAAGAGTCAGGTTTTCTCCTGACTATGAGGCATCTGGCAACTCCCACTGTGACATGAAGAGCCAGATCTTCAAAAGGGCTGGTTGAATTCCAGCACTTATTCACCCTGGGTCTTCTCTTTCTTCATCCAAAAGGACAATGCTGCCTCCGATCATCAAGGTGTTTTGAGGCCAGACCCGCTAACATCCATGGGCAGCATTTCAGTGGAGGAAGGAAAGGCAGATAAGATATTTAGCTGGTCAGATGGAGTGATTTTCCACTTCTCCGTTACAGTCCTTGTAGAAGGGGCAAAAGGATTTTGCTCTGAGCAAGAAATATTCCTTGCAGCATCTTTCCTTTCAAAGTCTGTGAGAACTTGGCAATACCATGACAGGACCTCTCCTGTGTGCAATCCCAGTGTCCGGCCCCTTGTGACTTTGCAAACCAGACAGACTTCCTATGCATTTAACAACTCTCAGTGCATCTCTTCTCAAGGAACATTTACAGCTTCCCTTCCCTGTTACCTTTTGTCGTGCACCATGCTGAAAGTACAGTGAAGGAGGTCTGTTGCGTTAGGACCTGTAGCATGAAGACCTTTGGCTCTTTCTTGTTGCGAGCCTGTCATGGGCTAGCTGATTCCAGAGCATGATAAACCATCCCTTGACCACCAAGAGGACGTCCCACAGCATGTCAAGGCAATTTCTCTCACTGAACAGTGTGGGAAGAGGAAAGGACCTGTCTCAGGAAACAAAAAAATTGGCTTGTAATGCTCCAATTAAGCGAGGGTTGGGGTTGATGGAAGACAATCAAAAATTACTCCTTTTCAAGGATCTGATTATGGATTCTGATTTCACCAGTGAAAAGCTGCTTTAATAAATTCTTAGGCAACTGTTGAGGAGCCCAAGAAGTTGAGCTGTGCCATGTAAACGTGGATTTCATACATAGAGCAAGCACAAATACCAATAGTTCAGGCTGCCTGACACTTTCCACTACAAGAACTTATTTGCAGTAACTTATAACTTTGCAAAGCTGAAACCAGATAGTCTAACATTTTCTACGCAGGACGCTTTACCTCAGATTGACCTCATCTACAGAAATTGTTCAGCTATTTCCAAGAATAAGGTTAAGGGAATATCTCCTGCTTTGCCTGTATTTATCAATTTGTGGTAAGGCTTTTGTTCTGGAAATTGTCTTGCTGTGGTACTCTGCAATAGGAAGTAGATGGAAAAAGCAGTGTGTGATCAGCAGTTAAAGTTTGCATCGTACGTACGGTAGAGGAGGGGATGCAGATTACACAGCCAGCCTCGCAGGCAGCATTTCCCAGGTTCGTGCTTTGCGACCTTAACACTATTTCATCTGGTGTTTATGTCAGGTTTTATTTTTGTTGGGAGAGAGGTGGAAGGGGAAAGCAGGAGTCCTGTGTAACACTTACAAGCCCTCCTGCTGATGTTGGTGTCACGGCCTACAGGGACCGCTCTATTCCTGACCTCTAAAGGAGTTTAAAGCAAAATCTTAGGCCTTTGTTTTGGCAAGTCTAAAATTGCTTGCTGGCTTTAGCTTCTGTGCAGCGTGCTGGGGGTCAGAAAGTTATCCGGCACGGCGGGGGGGCCAGGTACCGACCACGTGCTCGAGTTTTCGTGGCAATCCGGGATGTGCATTAGCAACCTGAGCCGAGCAGGATGTGGGTGCCCACGCTGGCAGTACTGCTTGCCCCTCTCTGCCCAAAAAGCCTGCCAGCAGCTCATGCCCGGGAGCCAATTTTTATCCTGGTGGCTGCCCACCTCCAATCCTTGTGTCAAACTGTCATAGTGCTGTTTGGATGGTGTTTTGCCTTCCCTGTCTGCCAGGTCCTAAACACACCAGCCTGGTTTTGGGTCTTCTGTGCTCTCTGCCCACAAAAGTGTGGGTCTGAAAGCCTGCTGCTGGTTTTCGGCCCCTGGTCCCTGCTTTTTGCCTCATCTAACTTTCTGCAGCACTTCAGCTTTCAGTTTTGCACATAAGCAGCCGTTGCCCAGTCTGCTAAACAGGGATACAAGTTTTGCCTAGGTTTACTGAGCATTTCTCCTAAACCCTCAATATCCTGCCACTCACACCACCAATATTTATGCTGTGAAGTGGAGAGGCAGGCAGGATTTTAATGGAAACAGCCTCTAATCCATCTGCATGAGGATTTCCAGCCCTGTATTATTCAGCAGCCTAGCTCTCCCTACCACGGGCAGCCCAATACGCAGCACCTCCCGCGCTGGCTGAAAGCCAGAACAACTCTCCCAGCTGGCCAAATGCCAAGAAATAGGGCATTTGTAATGGCAACAGAGAGGAAGAACTGCTTCTGTCAGAAACAATCCAGCTGCCCTTCCCATCTTCAGCAGAGCAAGGGCTTCAACAGCAAAATGAAGGTAGATGCCTAGAATGAAGTCGCCAGTGATGCCTTGCCACAAGTAATTCTCTGTATTACTCAGCAGTGATAAAGCTCTCAGCAAAGCACAGCAGAAGACAGCCCAGTGGAAGCAGCTGTGGGTTAATCCCCAGTGGCTCTGGAGCAACTCATCCTCCCTGGGGTGGAGGCAGGACAAGGGGCTGCTGCTACCTCGGTGTACCAGGGAACAGAGACGCTGGTGGTGCATGAGGTGGATTTTCGGCTGTGAATGCCTGGAATCATTTGGTCCAGAAGGATCCACAGGCTACCCACCCAGTGTCCCTAATGACGCAGGTCCCAAAACCCCAATCCATTACGCATTCAGCCTCTCAAGAGGCCTCCCGTCACACCCTGTCTCTCCTCAGAGGTGCCCAGCAGATCAGCTTGGAGTTGGCACAGCTTTGCTGTGGGTGAAGGGAGATGGCTCCACGGGTCTGAGCCAGTCGGTTGTCCAAAGGCTGTCATGAGTACCTGCAACTACTGAAAGGGTCTCATTAGTTTCTGTGGATCATCCCTACTCTGTGCCCTCTGTGTGAGCACCAAATATCCTAACAGGCTACTGAAGCAGCCATAGGAAGGCTGCTGCAGACATCTCAACATCCGCCATCCCTTCTTCCTTGTTTGAGAGACAAGCTCACAGAGAACTACTTGGGTAATAAAACCAGACGTCAGAGACACCTCCAGCACGCAGTGCCCACGACACTGAACTATCTTCGCGTTGAATGTCACCAAACTCAACTAGCTCCCTGAACTCCAAATTTCTGGAGGCCGAGACAGCTTTTGAGAGCATACCTCAAAATACCTTATGAGGCCATACCTCCATGCTAGCTCTGTCCTGCAAGCCTTTTCAGGGCATCAGTCTTAGACATCCTGTGGGACAGCGGATAGGCAAGCTATTTGATCTGACCCAGGACGCATGCTCTCATCAGAGAGGCTAACGCTGAGCACCTCTTGTGCCAAAAACACCCAAGCAACCCACCTACAGAGGAACCATTGTTACAGGGCAGCTCTACAGGCTTGGATAGATAGCTGAGGATTTTGGATGCTATTCAAAAGAAAGCTTTTTTCCTGGCATCACACATTACAGCTAATTCAGTGGCTCTTTTACCTATGAAGCACTTACAAAAACAGCAATGACAAAAGATATCCCGACCCAGCCGTTTCAAAATCCTGTGCTCTTGCTGCTATTAAATGAGTGTCTGAAAGGTCTGAATTGTATAAAGTAAAGAGAATATGGAGACCAGATCTTCAGGTGGTGTAAGAGAGCATCCCTCCAAGGGAATCAAATGACTCTTACTGATTTTTAGCCCAACCAAGCGCCTTTAAAACTCAGCAGAGAAGATTGCATTGCTATTGATCAGATACCAGCTATCACCAACACAGGGGGAGATTTGTGCTTCTTGGGATGCAATAGAACAGGCTCCCAGACCCTGCTGAGAGAAACAGCAATTTAATAAGTGTTGAAACATGCTGTCCACTGAAGGAAATGGAATAATCACGCAGGCTGTTGAGAAGCAGGACGTGATTCCTACAGAGGGGAGGTTTCTTTGTGAGAAGAGGATTAGCAGCCGGAATCTGAATCCCAGCGGCTCGGCTTTGGACCAGTAGCCCCTGTCTTTCACAAATCTCCCAGTAATGGAGAAGGAGTCACTTAAAATAACATTAGGGCAGCAGCATCCACACCAATTTGCCTGATAAAGCCTTTATCCTAATCTTAATAGGAGCTGACAATTGTTGTCATCATGAGTTAACAGCTCTGAGCTGCAGCCGAAGACCTGCTGAAAGGACTAAGCTGCAGCTTCTGGAGGTTTTTTTTACTGTGTTGGAAGTATGTACAAAATAGAGACCGAGAGCCCAGTTCATCTCTCTGTTTCTCCAGCGTCTTGCTTTTGTGGAGCCCCTGGCAGAATGACAGAGGCTGCAGGTGAGACCTCGCCAAGCTCACCTCATCCTGGTGCAACTGCCTGTGCAGGCAGCAGCAAGGCTCCAGGGCTGGTGCAAATCTTGATCATGGGGACAAGGCTGCGCAAAGCCAGGAAAACTCTCCAGGAGTCTTCTGGTACCAGTTTGACACCAAAGTACCTTTCATCAGGGACAGGGAAGGCCTGAGAGAAAGCCAAATCTATGCAGTAGAGTGGTGGATGCAGGTGCATCCATGGGGCCACGGGGGCAAAAAGAACACGCAGGGCAACAGGACGGCTCCTGATCTGCAGATGAACCTCTCTGGGTATAACGATGTGAAACACTGATTTGTTCATGTTCTCCTATCACTCCTGTTTCTGTCTCACTGCTCCGATAACTTCAGATATTTACAACACACATATCCATTTGTCTCAGCTCTCTTTCTAGACTGCAGTTCCTCTTATTGCAGGTAGACACCTGAAAGTAGGTCATGCTAATCTAAATGTGGACAAATGAAGCCTACCCTAAGTGACAACTTCTGTCATCTGCAATTCAACCTTCTCCCCTTTTTGCCTCAAACAGAGTAAGTGTGTGTATCCAGCAGACAGTGTTATTCTGTAGGAATGGTTTAATTTTTTGGTTTGTTTTGTTGGGTTTTTTTTTGGCTGTCACTACAGATGTTATAGACAGGGTGATGCACCAGAAAAGTGTGTGATGTCCATGGGCCTTAGTAGATAGACTACAAAAACATCCTACTTCTACAGTATTTTCAGCCAAACTGAAAGCTTGATGACAAGCCTGAGGGTGGTTTTCAAAAGACTTAGAGGGTCTGCTAAGCTCCACAGTCCATCTGGAGACCACTGCTCTGCACAGTCCTGGCTGTATCTATCTCCTGGCTGGTAGGAGATCAGGTGTGCCAATGACAGCTCAGAAGACCTAGACCTGTTTGGTCTTACTAATTCTGACCTGGAAGCCCTATAGGCATTTATCGAGCTTCACACAGGCCTTTTACCGTCCCCCCCCCTTAAATCCCTGCTGGAGGTGGCAGGAAGGCAGAAATTCGGGAGGCTGTGAGCAGAACCCAGCAAATGGAGTGACTATGCAACCTGTCCTGCCCCTTCTTCACAGCTCTTAGTGGCAGGCTGTCCTGAGGGACACTAAACACAAGAGGTGAATGATTTTTCTCCCATCCTGCTCGAGAGGGGTGCTGATTTTTGAGTCAAAAGCTCCCGTGGACCTTTCCCAAGATGACAGGTAACCAGACTACAAAGCTCCTTTCATACCTTGTTGCTTCTCGCCTCTGTGCAGGACTGGCAAAACGTTGAGGAAAGATGCAGCATTATTCCCCTCACCCTCTTAAAAAGACCTTTGGTGGCAAATATTTCCACTCTGTTTTGTCCTCTGTTGAAAGATTAACGGCTTAATTTTGCGGCTGTCCCACACTCTGCCTCCCAGCCCTCCTCCTTTTCAGGACATAAAACGATTGATGGTTTTTTGCTGTGACATTTCCAGGCATTTTCCTGCCTACGAAAACTGAAAAGTGACCAGCATAGATTTAATTGTGTTGGTGGGCAAGTTTTATATAAAAAGCCTAAACTGTCTTCACGCTGTGCTTCAAAAGGCTTTGTGGGGGGCACAGTGAGCTTTGCAAAGGGTACTTAAGAGCTTAGTGCTCACTACCCCATTACTGTAGCAAGGGGCAACATCTGGCTTTGCATCATAGCGAGCTCAGAAAACTTTTCCAGGTTCATTTTCTTTTTTCTCTGAATTGCTCCCTAAAATCATTGATGGTGGATGCTGTGCAGGACACAGGCGTTATTGCTTTTCAGGATTTTATGGCAATGGCTTTCTGCCTCTTCCCTGCGCACTGTTTCTGCTATCATTGAAGTGTTTCTCTAATTGTAGAAACAAGCTACTATCGCACATGTCCTCTTCAAACTGCATAAATGAGATGTGATACTGCTTCAACTCCTGTGTTTCTAAACCAATATATATGAAGTGAAGAAGAGGTGCACTCAGGTCCTGAAAAGGACTTCTCAATAAAAAAGACCCAAGCAAATTGTGCGCTGGAGAAGACAGTGCCATCAGTAGTAGAAAAAGCACAAGTCTGACCCACCCTTCCCTCCCAAATCACCAGCTTTATGTTAAACTTTTTTTAACAAGACCCAGAATGTGTGTTTCTTATCACCCTGCTCACGTTTAAGGTGCTTGAGGTCTCACTTTTGGCTTTCCTCTATAATTATAAGATTTTTTACAAATTAGTTTCAGTGAGAAGAAAAAAATAGCATAAGCACGTAACTCTTGGCACTGGGATTTAAAAAGTGCATGAGCTGCTGCAATATTTGTGATAAAGAATATTGCCAGCTGAGGGACTCTAACAAAACTTCAGACATAAGGAACTTATGTCCAAACACAAACTTAAGTCCAACACAACTTCCAGACCACCCATTTTTCTATGGGTGATCTCCATCTCATGGCTGTGTGTAAATAGGTTTGACACAAGCCCTTGAATTTGGAAAACCAATTGTTCCAGTTAAAACACACAACCTTAGTACATTGCTCCACTACCTTCCCTCATTTCATGTGCCTTAGAGCATCCATACCTGCCCTTTGGTTAGTACCTGGTCTAGTGGGACACACACACTCAGTGCTTTCTCTCCCAGAGGCCATGTTTTACTCATGCATTTGTATTTTTATATAACTTTTAATTACACTTCTAAATGAAATTAGGAGTATTGTGGTGTCCAGATGGTTGGGTGGGCTGCTTGTCTCACCTGCCAGGGATGGATGGGCGTAGGGCTGCAGAAAAGCAGAGGGACCCTGGCACTTCCTTGGAGGTTGATGCTCTTTGCACCACTCCGAGCTCCCCTGTGCCGGGGACTTTACCATAATTCTGCTAGCAGAAAGCTGACATAGCAGACATGCCATGGCAGGGGACTGCAGTTCATAGCATCAGATCAGATAAGACATATCTCCATGTCTTCCCATCTCATCTCCACGCACACATACTGCTTGAGAGGTGCACACATACTGCTGCGCAGCAGGGGATGCTAGGTGCGGCAGATTGCTTATCAGGGGGGTTTGCCACCCTTCAGAGGGCAAGAGGGAACAACTCAAGGCAGGGAAAGCTGTGCACGCTCACGGCATGACATGTCAAACACTTAGTGATGGGCTGGCAGAGCTCTCAGCCAGACTGACACACGAGATAGAAGGAGCGGGGGGGGAATTAGAGAGGCAGTCTTACTCATGAGAAATGCTTTGCTCCAGATTATGCTGGTTTGGTAATTGCATGCAAAAGTCTGGGTGTTAAGGCAATCTGCAACCAAATTAAAACCAGCTGATGGAGACGCATCTTGTTTGGTAGCTTTCTGCGTATGTACAGGAAAGGTAGGACAGGGCTTGGGAAGACTTGGTTTGCACTGTGGTTATTAAAAGCAATGCTGTTTATAGAATCATAGAATCATAGAACCATAGGCTTGGAAGGGACCTCTGGAGATCATCTAGCTCAACCCCCCTGCCAGAGCAGGGTCACCTACAGCAGGTTGCACAGGAACGCGTCCAGGCAGGTTTTGAATGTCTCCAGAGACGGAGACTCCACCACCTCTCTGGGCAGCCTGTTCCAGTGCTCTGCCACCCTCCAAGTAAAGAAGTTCCTCCTCATGTTCAGATGGAACTTCCTATGCTCAAGTTTGTGCCCATTACCTCTTGTCCTGTCCCCGGGCACCACTGAAAAGAACCTGGCCTCATCCCCCCAACACCCACCCTTTAAGTATTTATAAGTGTTGATAAGAACCCCCCTCAGCCGTCTTTTTTCCAGACTGAAGAGACCCAAATCCCTCAGCCTTTTCTTCATAAGAGAGGTGTTCCAGTCCCCTAATCATCTTGGTAGCCCTTTGCTGCACCCTCTCCAGCAGTTCCCTGTCCCTCTTGAACCGGGGAGCCCAGAACTGGACACAGTACTCCAGGTGCGGCCTCACCAAGGCAGAGTAGAGGGGGAGGATGACCTCCCTCGACCTGTTGGCCACACTCTTCTTGATGTATCCCAGGATGCCATTGGCCTTCTTGGCCACAAGGGCACATTGCTGGCTCATGGTCATCCTGTTGTCCACCAGGACTCCCAGGTCTCTTTCCACAGAGCTGCTCTCCAGCAGGTCAGCCCCCAACCTGTACTGGTGCATGGGGTTATTCCTCCCCAGGTTTAGCACCCTACACTTGCCCTTATTGAATTTCATAAGGTTCCTCTCTGCCCATATCTCCAACCTGTCTAGGTCTCTCTGTATGGTGGCACAGTCTTATTTAACGTACTCCTGCAAGGTATCAGATTTTCTACCTCACAGCCCTTTGATGGACAGGTAGGATGATCTAAAATTAACGTGGCACCCATTAAAGGGATTAAAAGCCCTTGACTGACCTCAGCTTGTGCCAACAGAAGGGAAACATTTGCAAGGAAGGTGTGGTGCCCAAGGGATCCATGCACTCTCATCGTACCCACAGACACTCCAAGGCCTCACCAATGAAGTCTACAGAAGAAACAAGACCCTGACAGAATATATTGCTGATACAAGGAAGCCTAGAGGATATGGTGAGAAGGACATGAGCAGTTGGTGAGCATGATAACACTGTTCAAAATATAATGAGTACAGAGGCTGACGGTGTGATGATGAAGGTGGTGTGGGTTTTGGATGCATAAACCAGGGATTTTGCAAAGAGAGGTCCAAGTATCATGTCTGTATGTAGGAGTAGGGCCACTGGGACTGGGACACTGCATTTTGTTCTGGTATTTACATTGAAAGCAAGAGCAGACTGAGATGAATGATTGGAAAGGCTGAGTTAACCGGAGAGGACCCCCGAGTTCAAGTTTTTTTGTTATGAAAGAGGAAGGCCAAGGGGTGGCTGGAGCACAGTCTGCAAGACCCCTCATTAAGTGCAGAAATCTCGTATCACTTGTCAGTCTGTCAGACAAAGAGATAACAAGATCCTGAGGCTAGATGTGAAAGCAGGACAAAATCAAACAAGAAATTACATCTGGTTGCTCTTTTACTAGGAAGGGTAAATAAAAGTGGAACAACTTATCAACGGCTGTGCTGGACTGTCCATTGCTGGAAAAGACTTTTAAAACAATCCTAGGTGGATTTTGCTCTTTTCCGGAAAATCTGCCCTCATCCCATTAAATAGGAGGGGGACAATGTCTTCCTGACCTAACAAGAAATCTCCAAAGGCTGCATGTGAGCAGCAGGCCGGTTTCCACATCCACTGAAAAACCCAGAGAGGGAGAGAGCTTCGGAAGCACCGTCTAGGCAAGAAGTTGCAACAGTTCTTTCGGGTCCCTTTGTTTCTTTTGCAGGATGGAGACGCACTGAGCACACTGCCTATGTTCCTGGGCTGCTGGTTAGCTGTGCACATGTTCATTCTCTTTCTACCTTCTGGGCAAGCGCTTGTAACCCTTCACCGGTCCACATGAGGCGTTGGCAAATTCAGTAGCAGGCAGTGTCACATTGGGAATCCAGAGAGGAGAAGGCAAGTAGCTCTTCTCACCTTGCAGTCCCTTTGAGAAACATCAGGTGGAGGAAATGCTGTCCTTTCAGGGCCGTTCCCAAATCCCCTTCTGCTTTCCTGAGGATGGAGGAGTTCACCAGCACCCTCTCCTCTCTCTAACAGCAAGTGGAACAGCCCAGGAGACTACACAGGGCTCAACGCATCAAAGGGAAGCCGGTGTGTGCAGGGAGCAGATGCCCAGGAATAACCCAGTCACAGTCCTGTGCTGTCAGGTGCTTTCCCATGAAAGAGTATGTTGTCCTCTGTCTATGATTAGATATAATAGTAACAATAGTGATGCAAATGCACAGTTTAAAAAAAAAAAAAAGACAGAAAGAAAACATAGCAATCCCTAAAATCATTAAATAGGTGATGATAATTTCCAGAGAATTTTAAAATATTTAATTAGAACAAACATGGGAGGGTGGGGGTAGGGGCGGGGAGGAAGAAATTATAAAAATAAAACACCTGCCTGGCCTCCAGAGCAGCCCCCATTGCTGTTGCTGTTCATCATCAGGGACAAAAATAACACCTTTCCACCCAAAACCCTGGAGAGGGTTTCCAGCAAATGATGATGTGAACTGCTTGGGTCAGGACTAAGCCAGTGAGACCAGAACTGCTTTCTGCCCTCTGCAAGGGCACTGGGTAACACGACAACAGGGGACTGGCCTTGTTCTTCTTCACATAATTGATCCACTGAAGCATTAGAGCCTTTTGGCCATCCTTATCCTGGTTCTGTTGCCTTTTTCATCTCTCCCAGCGTATCCAGAATGGTACCCAGCCTATGGGATGAGCAAAGGACAGTGTCTGGCTTTGCCCATCCAGCTTTTTGCATTGCTCCTTGGTCCAAGTTCAACTCCACTCCAACTAGTCTACCAAAACCATGCTGCTCACCTGCCTTCCACCTCCTTGGCCTAGTGGATGGGAGTGTCCTGTCTGGTCCCATCCCACTTATGAGGATATTCCTTTCTTGCTGGTGAAGCCCATCATTACTAAGAACAAGGTGCGGACACAATTTCTAAAGTAATTAAGAACTGGGGGCCTCCAGTAAACTATCTGCAAGGGGCAAAGGAACTGGTTGCAGTGGGTAGAGTTCCCGTCCAAAATAGTTTTCACTGAGCTGCTCTAAGAGGTTGTCCAGGACTTGACTAAGGACAGATAAAGCACCTACCAGAGCTGCCAATCACTCTCTATTGCCCAACCCTGGAGTCTAGAGGGCCATGCTACATCAGATCCATGTGTAGACAGTTAAGGTTTGATAAGACAAACTGAACCCTGAGGTCTGAAAATGTTTTTTACATCATCCCACAGATGGTGTGAGCCACTGCTCAACTCAGACCTGTCCCCAACCAGACATTCAAGAAGGGTTAGTTGTCCTCATACTGGCCTTCAGTGGTTTGGACATGGCCAAGATGAATTTTGACAGCACTGTAGTTATGTCCTGCCTCCTTGCCATGACCTCAGGAGCCATCCCTAGCAGTTTGGTGCTCCTCCAATCCTGCTTGCTTTTTAGTCCAATAAAAAGCAAAATCCAGGTGCCCATTTTTGGAAGACCATCCCCAGTCCCCACCAGCTCACAGCAGTCTGCCTTCTTATTAACAGTTTGGACACCTCCAGAGAGCTTTTAAAATGCAATTTATTTTCCCTTCAAATGAACACAGGTCTGAATATTGGAACAAGAGGAGGAGGTTGGGAGGGAGCAAGGGGTGTATTCTACAAGCAAATCCCCATTGGCTCTGGTTGTTATGTTGAATTGGGCTGCATCTGTCACATCTGATTAGATTGTGTTGTCCTTTTTTATCTCTCTGATCTAAGCTATGATTCTTCTTGTTTTATGTGACGTTTCCTTGGCAATATAACTGCTTGGATTATATATTCAGAATGTTTCCCAAACCGTAAAACATCCAGATTGCAAAGGGTATTTATTTGCACAGTTATGTTTTGCTTTATTTTGTTGGTTTTTTTAATGTTGCTGTGTGTTGGGTTGGGGTTTTTTTGTGCTGATGCTGCTTGTAAAGAGGATCCATAAGGCTTTTTGCATTAAAAAGCATCAACGAGTTAAATTTAGAGCAAGGCTCTCTGTATCATACTTGGGCAAGGATGGGACATTTCAGTTTCAAGAACCGTGTCTCTCTTCTGTTGACCTAGTGTCAGGGCAGAGTAAATCCATTAAGTCTTTTAGGTTAACAAAGGTTTAGAGGAGGCAAGAATCTCACCCAAAATTATCATATCTACGCTTGACTTTGCTGGGAAGTCCCTTGACTGTATCATCACCTGTACAAACCATGATTGCTGGGAATAGTGACAAAATTAGAGATTGGGGCCTGCATTTTTCAAGCTGTGGTATCTCCAAGAACCATCAGTTACACAGTGGGCTGAACTGCAGAAGAGCCTGCATCCCAGCTAATTCCCTCTCCGGTTGTGGATATGCCCGCAAGTCTGGGTGTAGACAGTGACAACCTAATCATTCCATGCTCTGAGCTGGAAACAGGCTTGAAGAGCCCAAACCCACCATTCAGAATATCTCAGCCACCACATAAGTCCATCTAGCATCATCTGGTGCCTTGACCATAAGCCAGATGCAATGCCTAGGGAGAAAGCATTTCCCACAAGCACACACATCACATTCTCCTGTTCACCAGGTGGTCCACCCCTTTCATTGTCAGCCATCTCCAAAGGATGTTGCATGTTAGAGGCAATTTTTTAATAATAATCACATAGATATTGACAAGATTGGGCCAGTTCCTCAGCTCTGTCAATAGATGTTACTCTTGGAGCATGGATAGAGTTACAATTATTTGTATCAGCTGAGACTTTCAACATATTTTTTTCCTCTGAGATACTTCTCATCTATAGCTGTTATTTCATTAGATGGTTGCTTCTCTGTTCTTGCGCACATTTTGTAACCTCAGACACCCTACCCTGCAAGACCAACGTTGGACTGTTTGGTAGACTGACCAACCAGTTGGGATTTGATGACTGAATCACTGTGGGAGACAATTGGAAAAAGCCTTTTAGTCCCATTAAGTGACTCAGCTGAAGAAAACTTGGCCCACAATATCCCTGAGGAGGATTGATGCTGGGGCTCCTTAATCACACAGAGCAGGTGCTCAGTTGCAGGAACCCACGAGGTCATGACTGTCTTGGTGACATACAAACTTCTTCCTGGTGACCAATGATAAACCAACACAAAACTTGGCAGAGGAGTGGTCTGGGAAGGTTGTTGTCAGGACAATGATGGACCCAAGCGGTCCCCACACTGCCCCACTCTCTCAGACCTGCAGACCCCAGGGTCAAACACTGCCCTGTGAAAAAACATCTGACACATCTCTAAATCTGCCTGACCCCATCTCACTAAACTTGGTCACATCCTTGTGCCAACATAATCTTACCTCATTTTCATCCATTATCAGCAGGGGTTGAAAACGTCCTATTAAAAAGCAACTCTGTGCATGTGTGTGTGCTCAGAAGATAAATATAATCACTGGGACTGATTGACTAATAAACTCCTTTCTAGAGTCTGCTGATTATTCCTATGGAGGCGAAACCATGCTGATGAATTAGCAATGGATTATTAGAGTAGTCCTGTGTCCTGTCTGCAGGGCTAATTTTCCTGCTGAGGTAACGTGTGTTTACCAAGCCAAATATTCGACTGTCTTATCTTTGTCTCCTTGTTTGCAAGAAAGTAATTCGATGCTTCCTCACCAAACTGTGGTCATGGATAGGGGAATGATTGAAAGGCTGAACTGGTTTGACATACTGGGAAAAGAGGTTGTGTAAAGAACTGTATCTCAGCTCAAACACAAGACACCTATAAGATAAACCAATAAAGATAGACAAACCGGCTCCCATGAAGCTCAAGTGCCATCTTTGGCTCTTCTGTTTACCAAGGAGACCTTGAACACGTAGGTCAGAGATGTCATCTGGGCATTTGATATGCTGGCAACGAAGCATAACACAAAAGGGTAGTTTACTCAGGTGCCAAGGCTGTTGGGAGTCCCACAACACAACTAAGGGAACCAAGAGCAAGATTTGTATGTAGATGAGCCTTCGGGACCAAAGCAAGTAACATTCTCTTCTGAGAACAGTAATCTAGTACAACTATATTCCTCTGGTCTAGTTCTTCAAGGACAATGAGATTGGTGGATCACAGACAACCAGCCATGAGTGGACAGGACCAGAACTATGAGGAGGACAGGCCTGGTAGGGAAGGAACTGAAGATTACTTTGGTAATGTATGATATCCTTGCAGAGTCACAGAAAACAACACGGCACAGCCCACAGCTACCAAGTTCTTGCTCCCACGCAGGCTCGAAATGGAGTTTCTGCCCCAGGACTGGCCACCCCTTGCTCTCCCCCCAGGGAAATTCAAACACTTTTCATTGGAAAGACCCTTTTTCTGAGCCATGTCTGTCTCTGAGCTCCCTATACTGGAACTGCTTAATGGATGTTGCGGGTGAGCTACTGAAGTGATATTTTACAGAGGGTTTTTTTCCCACTCAACAAATTCCCTGCCCTTGTGTTCTAAATCAATGCCGAAGCCATTCAGTCTCTTTTCTTATCTTTCCAAAGCATGTTAAAAGCATTTCAGGCTGTATTCCTCTCAATCTCAATTGTGGCGTTTGTTTTGCAATGCTTAAATGAGCTGTGCCATGTGCCATGTGCCGTGCCAGCTATCCTCAACCAAGCATTTACACGGGACAGTTGTGGGGCCAGACTCAATGGCTCAAATCACCTATGGCCTTGTGTGTGTCTGAGTGCCAAATTCCCCCTTGGCATTTTCCCCCAGCTGAATGTCTCAGCTCTGGAGTTAGAGAAGGTTCCCCAAAGCAGGAGGACAAATAATAGAGAATATGATGTGGGGAATAGCTGTATAATCCCATTCTCTATCTACCTGGGCCAGCTGTCTGGAAGGACCAGGGATCCAGGATACCCCAAGCACTGTGCCGGGGGATGCACCCTCCCCTCGCTAGCCCATGAACATGACAGTGTTTGCATTTAGATGGGAACAGTTATGAACTCAAATGGCCTTTTGTCACCACACAGCTGGTGCACACAGCTGCTCCTTGATGCAAAAAGGTCCCGTACGGTTGTTACACGTTGGGGCCCTGCAGTCCTTTGGTGTCTTCCCCCATTCATCTGAGTAAAAGCGCTGTGTGGAAATGCCAGAGAGCAGCGAGATTTCCCTGCGGAGTTCTCCTATCAATTTGTGATCCCAGCGCTGCTGCACCTGCTAACACACCACACTGCATTGGAGGGGGACGCTCTGCATGCAGATTCAGACACCCATACATAAGCATTTTTGTGCGATCTGGGTGCTTGATTGAGTTGCCTAAATGTGGCATATGACATGAAAGATGCTGTAGATTATCCATAGCATCACCATGTTACAAAGGTGCAAGTATCCCAGGGTCTGCAAACCCCATGCAGGAATCTCAGACACCCTTGGACATCTCCAATGCCACTAGACAGCTGTCTCTAAAAAATAAGTCAAGTCCCTAATAAATACACACTTGAGCTCGGAGAGCAATTCAGCTGAGCCTGTGTTTGCCCCAGAGGGAGTGGGACTTCTCTCCAGAATCCTGGGACTATACTTAGGACTGCCACCAAATTATAACATGAGCTCCCATGCCTTGCTCCCGGGAGACACCTTCAAGTACAGAGCTAAAGTCAGGGTTTGAATTTGGAGCTGAATCTCTCCTGGGGTGCATTTGGCATTAAAAAGAAAGATTATTCATTTAAAAAAATACCTTTTATGATATAGCAGCGGAAACAGCCTTTTCTGTAATGCTCTGGGAAGCTGGGGAGACATTGTGCAGGGAGAAAGCCCACAGAAAGTGTAGCTCTGATCTCCTTAACCGTCACATCACTCCCTTGATGCCAGTGGCCGTGATTTCATACCTACCCACTGCGATGTCCAGAGGTTTGCAAAGAACTCTGTGACTCAACAGGACTGCAGGATTATCGCCCTCATCAAAAAGATACTGATTCACTGCAACTGAAATGTTTTGCTGAAACACAGTGGTTTGGGAGAGGTCAATGACTCACAGGCGTGCGGGAGCTCACACCGTCGACTCTTGGAGCTGGGTGATGGGGTAAAAGCTAAGCATCCAACACAGGGCTTTATTAGGGCCCGTGAATCCTATGATCCCCCAGTAGCTGTAAAACAAATCCTTCACCTTGGGTATTCAGAAGGTTTGCGTTTTTAACTCAGAAGCAGTAAGGAGGTGGGCTAGACTTTGCAGAGCCAGTATTCAAGATAGCTGGACTCTGGATGCTGAAAATCTGGGGTTAGTTACAAAACTGCAATAAAGATCTCATCTGAATATTGAGATTTTTACATATGCAAGTTCAGGTGAAATCCTTCTGAATCTGGTCACCTTTCCTTTCTGGAAACAGAAACATTTGTAATGGATTATTTCCCCTCTCTGGGAAGTACCCCCCTGCCCCTTGTAGACGCTCTATTTGTTTACCAATCTTACTTTAGAACTAGTATTAACCAGTAATGCTGGTTATTAATATTAACCAGTAATGCTGGTTTGGCAGGGATGTTTGTTCCCCCTCGATGGTGAAATTACATGTGAATTCTGAATTTTCCAGTTAATTGAGCAAGCTAAGCATTGGCAATGCAACAGGCCCCTGGTAAGGTACATATGCTTTATTCCGCTTTTCCTTGAGGGGTCTGTATTTGAATAGCCGTAGGGAAAAGAAAAGGAAAAAAAAAAAAAAAAAGAAGACACTTGCTGTAACTTGAGTGTCATTTCCCAGGGGTGTCTGAAATCCTTTCCAGCTTATTTTCTCTGCATCTTGGGAGTTATCTCAGGATACTCCAGAAGCAGTGATGCTTCTATGAGTGATAGGTTTGAGGGGAAAAGGGCTCAAATAGCACTGGGAGGAGCACAGGTTGTTGGAAATGGGACCCTCATTCAGCAGCAAATACAGCAAATGGCCATTCGGGGGATGGAAATTTCAGCCTTTCCTGGATATCTGGAAGTCCTCTGTCAGGTTTAGGAGTTAACGTGTAATACTGGTAGCCTCAGCTATAGAAGGGGCAAGCTCAGAGCTCAGATCTGAAATGGGGTAACCTAGAAAACCTCTCTCCAGCACAATCAACCTACCACAAAGCCAACCCCATCCCAAGGAGCGTTTCAGAGCTGATGGCTGGGGGTTTTCCAGCAGAGAAAGGCAGTCTATCGGCTCTGCAATAAAAAACCCATCAGCTTTGTAAGGCAAAGTGTAACTGAGGGCCAGGCCCTTCACTGGTATAAAGCATTGTGGCTCCACCAACACCCAGCACCAGAAAGCTGGTGGGGCAATGCCAATTTACAGCCAGCAGGGAGCTGGCCCTGTATCAAAACATGCATTAAATCTCCATTTGGGCGACAGGATTTTATTTAACATATGTTCCTCATTGACAGAGTTTGTTTTATGTGAAAAATCAGCATTGGCAAGAGCAGCAGATGTATGTAAACAGCACACTCAGCAACGGGTCTGCCCCCTGTGCTGGAGGGGACAACACTGCTTAAGCCCCTGGGCTGAATATATCTCCGTATTTTGCAGACGGGGCTTGCTTTCTCCTCCAGGTTTGGGACTGACTTGCCAGACAAAATATGAGTCAGGTGTGACTTCCACTGCCGGTGTTAGTGCAGCTCATTCCTTCCCTTTTCACAAAAAAAAAAAAAAAAAAAATTATTATTCTCCCCTCATTTGAACAGGGGCTTTGCAGGATCTTTCCTCCCCACGGCTGAAAGCTAGGGATGGAACGCCCACGTGCTCCACCTTTGCAGGTTCAGGATATCTTTACAACAGACAGGGACTGATTTCCAGCTCCCTGTTTTTAACCTGAATTTTAAGGCCCAAAGAAGAGTTCTTAAATGCTCCACTTAGGTTTCCAAAGGCATTTCTTTCTGTCCTTATGGCCACTAGAAAACAAGATTTTAGCCATTTCCAGGTCTCCCCACTTCTTTTCCTGCCTCACACTGGAGATTTGGGAAACCACTCCTAGCTCAGACATCCCCTAAAGCTTTTTTTTTCTTCTTCCCTTGCAAGGGTTAAGAATAAATCACTCCGAGTAGCCCAGCCACTTACTCCCAGAAACCCGTTCAAGTGGGACCTGCTGCCAATGCCGGAACATATTTGTATCCCACTGTTCCCAGCCATGTGGCAGGTGATTCTTAGTCACAATGAATCTGCTTTGCTCCTGCAGGACTGTCAACTAGTGTTTATTCCGGGACCGCAGGAAAAATCGCTGGTCTGAGGCAGGGCTTGAACACGGGAACTACTCATTTACCGTCTTGCACAGGGTGTCATAATTTTATTAAAACCCAGACAAGCCTGACACCCTGGTGACAGAATATAATTTCCCTAACCAAATGCCTTGACACCAAAAATTAGGCTAAATTGCATTATTTTAAAGGAGCAGATGGGAATGCTAAACATTTACCCAGGGAAACACTTGGATTCGCACAGTCCATTACTGCCATGGTACGGCAGGGTACCTAATGGCCTCCATTAGCGGGTGCAGAGCAGAAGCCACAGGTGAAAGTCCATCCCTGAGTGGTCGTGTTCCTTCACAAGAAATAGCTTTGCTCCTCCCCAAACATAGAAGGCCTGGAGATGCTGGGGTAGAAGGTCAGGTTTATACTGAGGTTGTGAAGATAAGAGGATAAGGGTTTAAAGGGTTACCCAGGGGGTACCTCTCCTTCCCATCCACACCAGTCCTGCAGCATAAAGTGTCAGAGATGACTGCTTGGCCACCTACATCTTCAGAAATCTCCCACTTACCACTGACTGAACCCTTCACAAGTGAATCCTCCCTGTGCAGTTCAAGTAGAAGACTGCAGCAATAGGACTCCTGACCCACACAGTGTTTGCAGCTTTTGTTCAAGCTGGAGGTGAGTTCAAGCTGTGACCCCAGCACAGACCCCAGGAACAATCGTTACTGCCTTTCCAAGCTGTATGTGGCCAGGCAAGCCAGGAGTCATGCCTGTGTCCTTGTCCCAGATGTCAGTAGCAATTCCTCACCCTTGACCTTATCTTCTCCATCTCCAAACAGCAGGATTGACACATAGATTTGGAAGCTATATAGGTGCAAAGAAACTTTTGTCTAGAGAAGGACTGAATATTGGGGTGCTTAGATTGGCAGGTGAGAAATTGGGATTCTTGGCTTCCCTGTCCTATCATCTCTGACTGATTAAATAAAACCTGGAGGACATACCTGACTTTCTAAGGATGACAGTGATGCCTACTGCATCTAGATGGAAGGGAGATACCTTCTGGAGGCTGGCTGAGCACCTAGGACCTTCAGCTCAGAACAGCTGTTTACTTAAAACATGGCATTGACTTTTGCACGGGCAGCCTTTAGAGTTGCCCTTTTCTGACTTAGAACCCATCAACACGGGCTGAGTTGTACCCCTGCAAACTAACAAACTGTCACAGCAAGAAGGCATTAGATTGGGAATCTGGAGATGCCAGTCTTGGCTTAGCCACATGTTTGTAGTGTGACCACATGTCCTGGGCTCCATCTGTAGCAGCATGAACAAGTCACAGAAAAAGCCATACACCCAAAAAGCAAATCAAGCTTTATGCATAGGGCATTTACATCTCACATTTTAGCTCCCAGCTGGTCAGCAAACCAACCAAAACTCCATATGTGTGAAGGAGCAACTCACTGTTTCATCTCTCACATCTTTGGACTCTCAATGAGTGAAGGAAGGGAAGATGCAGGTCAGTCCAGGCTGGTTATCTGCTAATGTCAGGGCTGTACACCATAGCTCCTGTTTCCTGCAGTGTTTCTGAAGAGTGTGCAGCTCCCCTTGTCCTTGATGACAGATTTGAGGGCATATGCATGGAAGAAAACTCCATGAAGTAAACATCAAAGCCACATTTTTGCTCAGAAATTTCTTGAGCTACTGCCTGATGGTGACTGGAGACTTACTAGAGCCTTTCTGGGAAAGCGTCACTGTGTGCTTGCACTTGTCGTCTTCTTTTACCTTCAATATCTGCTACCAACCACACTCAGAGGCAGGATATATGGGTGTCTGGTGTAGACAGCCTTCTCTTCTGTTGAACATGCCAAGGTGCAAAGAAAGGAGGACTGGTTTATCCTGAGTTGAGGAACATCAGCAGAGCCAGCACTGATTAAAGAGAGGTCCAAGCTTCCCCAAAGCGTCTTTGCTCCCACGAGGAAAGCAGGCTGTTGTGCAAAGATCTCACCAGTTGTTGTCTTGCTGCTGTTGGACCGAAAAAACTTCCAACTGCTGGATGGGGCCATCAAAGCAGCCCACAGTCCCCACAGTGCATTGCAAACCTGCAACTGCCAGCACTGCGCAGGCACTTCAGTGGGGCTAAAGAGGGGAGGGAGGCAGGACTGCTGGTCCTGTGGGGTGAAGCACATGTGCCCACATTTCTCAAATAGGAGGTAGCAGAGAGGCAGTGTCCCCGGGAAAGATGAAGGAAGGCCAGGAAAAAAGTGTGAGAAATCTTCTTCACCCAGCAGCAGGCTCTGTCAAGAAAACACCCAGCCACAGCAGATGGAGGGGGATCCGCAGGTCCTGGCAGAACCACAGCCTGGGGAAGGCAAGTAGGTCAGGAGGTGGAAGTCCTTTGCCCAGGGCTTTCTGCCACCACTGAAAGATCTGCAGATTGTTTTCTTGAGGCATAGCTGAGCTCACTGTGTCCATACTCAGCACAGCTGCCCAAGCAAGGTCTGACCCAAATCATAGCTTAGTTTGAGCACTGCTGAGCTTTAATAAACTGTGAAAGCCATTGTGCTTGCCAAGTCTACTTCATTTCTGCCTCAGAGCTGTCTTGCAATTGGCTCCAACGATGAGCAGAGTGAAATCCATGCTGACATGTAACCCATATCTTTCCCTGGACAGCAAGTTTGCCACAACTTGGATCTTTCTAGTGGCACTTTTCTGAATGCTTTCCAAATGGTCAATGTGCTTTTCGTATCAAGGACTCCGTATTCAACTACTCGTGTCAACAGTTTTGGAGAAGGATGGCACATTCAATCCTCT
Source organism: Rissa tridactyla (assembly GCF_028500815.1). Taxonomy (NCBI): domain Eukaryota; kingdom Metazoa; phylum Chordata; class Aves; order Charadriiformes; family Laridae; genus Rissa; species Rissa tridactyla. The sequence goes on from NC_071470.1 coordinate 39,598,112, forward strand.
GAATACTCTTTTGTTACCTGTCCAAGGTCCCTCAGGACTTGCCAGCCCCTTCCCTGATCTGAAACACCATCAGCTAGAAGTCTCTGTAAAAATAAAACAACCCAGAAAACCCAGGGCAATTTCTAGCAATGCAAACCCAAGTCCAAATTGGAGTAGATTGGACAATTTCTGCACACTCTGGAAGCAGAATGCAAGGCGCATTTAAGAAACAGTTGGGGAGAAAGCAATCAAGAGGACAACAACCAAAAAAAAAGAGAAGTAGATCTGAAAAAATAACTTGGTGTGCCGGAAACAGCAGCGGTTTAGCTGGAAAGAGACCCCCCCAAGAGACAAAACAGATGATGTTGGGGGGAAGGAGAGGGGAAGAAGTAGCATCAGAGAAAAAAAAATAGCAAAAAGACTGAGCTGGGGAAAGAGTGAGAGCCACAAAACAAGCAGAGGGAACACAAAGCAATCATTAATTAGAGGAGGAAAAAGAAATAATGTGCAACAAATTGCAGAGAGCATTGGCAATTAGCGGCAAGGAATCCATTCCCTTCTGCACACAATAGACGCCAGATAAGAACATCCATTTCAGGATGTTTTGCTCAAGTATTGCTGGAGGGCAAGTAGCCATACCATTGCGGGCATTTGTGCCAGCACTGCCTGTGCAAAGGGAGGAAAGATTTGTCATGAGAGGGAACAGCTGGCTGGGTGGAGGGGAACACAAAGAGATTGCAAATATGTGGTGGCAAAGGATTTAAGGAAAGTATTCCAGTTTGATAACACTCTGAATAAGCTGAAGTATGTATTTCAGACCCAGTAACATCAGGCACCTTCTTCCTCAATGGGGACTGCACTTAGAGCTGATGCTAGGTATCCCTAAACCTGTCTTGACTTCTACAGCAGTGACCCTCATTGCCTGGAATGATGCAGAGTTAGCTACCCATATTTCCTCTGGACTCAAGTGACTCCTTAAATAACTTAACTGCTTTGTGCTGGAAAGCTCTACAGACATTGAAGGAACCAGTTCTCCACCCCAATGGCTCTTGAAGCAATCCACGGTACTTTTCATAGATACAGAGATCTGTCCAGGTCCATGACTCAGCATGAGCAAACTACCAATGCTCCCCACCAGCTGAAACCAGTGCATCCTAAATTAACACATGCAAGATCAGTTACTGCTGGGTGGTACCTCTTTAAAGCACAATAGCTCAATTGTTTTTGAGTATGTTGCAAGAGCTTGCTGCTGTCCAAGTTTTCTGGAAGACTCCCAGCTCCGTTAGTCATCGTGGCCTGCAATGAAAGGTGGAGATGATGGGGAGGGTGTTTCTTCACTTCCTGCCCAGCAAAGGGATTGCCAAGTTACAGCTCAGGATCTGAGTGTTGATGGTCAAGTACAGCTCACTCTCCACTCGCTGCAGGTGGGATTTAGTTCACTGATCTCAATGCCCAGATTTAGACGTCTCCATGTAGGTATCCAAGGGTCTGAGTACCCACTGCAGACTTTGGAGACCCAGTCAACACAGTCAAGGGATCCTGGAGAACCATTCCGTTGACCAGAGAGGTCTAATTTTGGGGAGCTGAGTGTCTCTGTAGATCTCCAGTGGTTAAATAGGAGCTTAAATACTTGTTGCACATTTGGGCACCTACCTAGGGCAGCTGGAGGCCAGGCAAGATGCCATAGGGTATTCTATAGCAGTAGAAATGTTTAGGCAACTGAACTGAGCATTATGTGACCTCACTCCCCACCCAAGGCATCCAATGCCATTGGAAATGGTCTTGGGTGTCCTATCTGATCTCCAGCATCTCCTGTACAATGAGTCACCCCTTGTCCCACATCACATCTGCCACCCTTGAGCAGATGCCTTGGAAATCTTAGAGAGGCTGAATGGTGGGAAGCGCCCACATCTTGAGAAATGGGGATGACAGGGATAGGGTAGTGGGAGGCATGGAGGAGGAAGAGGAGATGCAATAAATGAACAGGTAAGGTTGGCAGTATGAGAGTTGCACCTGACGACAGTGAAGGAAGTGGCAGGCATTGATGGCTGAAGAGGTGTCCTGAGGCTCAGAGAGGGACAGGGATTTAAGGGATGGGTGAGAGGATAGACAGGGGCCAGATCCTGAAAAGTTTGGTAACTCTGGAGCGAGTACAAAAGGTCAAACCCTTTCTATGCTTCTGCCAGAGCTGCTGTCCTCTCTGGGGTGGACATCAGTCTTAGAGCGAAACAAATAAACCACCTCCCTCACTTTTCCATTCACACTTCTCTGTTGCATTCAGCGAGTTAAACATCACTGAAAGTCACACAAAACCTGGAAAAGCCAGATAAAACCCTGGCTGACTAAAGAGAGCATTGCGAGCGCAGGGACAAGAGGTCTCATTTAGGTGATTCGTTAAATGTCTTTGAAGACATCACTACTGCAGTACTGAAAGAAAATTACTCTCGGAGCCTGTAATTTTTTTCAAGGGGCATCTCAGAAGTTTTCATCTGTGAGATAAATGGTTGAAGTGAAGGACTGGGGAGTGAGAGGAAGGAAGGAAAAACAGAGTCTGGAGCACAAACTGGAGCAGTTAGAGAATGGGCAAGAAAGCAATGCTGGAGGTAGAAACTATCTTAGCTTGGAAACACACCATGGAACAGGCTGCACCAACAGGGCCATCTGGGCAGTTGTGATTTATAACAAGTAGATAGCTACAGACTTCGTGTTTTTAACAGGACTCGGCAAATAATGTCCAAGGCACAGAAATGACCTAAGGAGCTTAAATTTCAATTTGAAGTAGATGTAGGCACCTATGTTGATTTTTCATTCAGATTTTAAAGACCTTTTTCACTGGCTTTCAAGGGTGCAGGCACATGCCACAGCACAACCTTTAGCTCCTGCAGTGCTGAAGGAAAACAAACCAAACAAATTGAAGAGTCCCTTTGAAACTCATTGATTTGGGATATAACTGGGTAAAATATTTACCATACAATTCCTCCTCCAAAAGGGGAAGAGAGAAATATGAACTGAAGCAAAGGGGAAAAGAGCAGACACAGGATCCTGCTCATTGCAGGGGGGTTGGACTAAATGACCTTTAAAGATCCAAGCCTAAAAACAACTTTTCAACAATTAAAAATGAGAAGAATTCAATCCAAGTAAAACTGAAAAGCACATCTTACTCGGTTTCTAAATTTCTTGGCAAAAAAATCAAGTCTTTCCATTGAAAGTTTAATTCTACTTTTGTATCAGTACTATTCTGGGGAGAGAGTGTTTGGAAACCAGAGTTCTGTCAACCAGCCCATGCTACTGGGAAATTATTCCTTCTGCGCAGCTAGTGCAGCACGCTGACAGTGAGAAAACCTCCTACATTAGATATTAGAATATGAACCTCACGCGTGTACAAGATATCTGGTTACCATGCATGGTTTTACCTCTTTTCTTGAATTTTTTTTCAACTCCTCTATCAGAGATGCCATTCACTTTTCAGCTAAATATTTAATTCAGGAGCAATGGATTCTTTTTTTGGATAAATATCTGTCACTGCCTCCTATCAGCAGTAATTAAAGTCATATGATGCAGCTCTCAGCGTCACAGGTGATGAGCAGTTCATGGCTGTTGTTGGTGGGTAACAAATTCTTTTGAGGGAAGGAGCTGATGGTCACTGTACTGACACAAAACACTGGATCCTCCCAGGACAGAGAGGCCACTGGAATCCACCGTCACACTGCTCCTGGGATGCAGCAACTCATTCGCTTCAGCAGGAGACATTGACGCTGGAGCTGGCAATGCAACCTGGCTTACTAAGGTTACCCTGTCCCTCAGGGTCGTCTTTCCCCAGCCCCAAGCTCCTTCTGTCAGCACTGAGTTCAGAAAAAGCTCTGTTTTTTCTTGCTCAAAGGTCTTCTGACCTTCCAGCTCTGTCTCACTGACCTCTCACACCAGCCACCTCATGCATCCCCATCCAACCCTACCCACGTTCCCCTGCCCGGGTTGCCTATCCCATCACTCTGGCTCTGTATTGCTCAGATAGAAATACTTGTCTGTCCATATGTATATTTATTGGACAGATACAACTAAGCTTATATTGCCTTATATACTCATGCAAAAGAGGTGGCTGTGACACACAGCCATTTCATCACAGCTCAGCCCACTGTTTTCCTTCAAGTCCCAAAAACACCATGTACCAGGGACTGCCAAAAGGAAAATTAGGCCCCAAAAATTCACACCCTTTCAGTGAAACGAAAACCTGCTTGCAGAAATGCTTACAGCTTGCTCCATCGCTGTTTCTCAGACTAAGATCCCATCCTCTCCTCCTCCTGCTGCAGCTAAGCTCCTCCAGCGCTCAGGAATGGGTAGATGGTATCCTCATCCCTATGCTACTGCTGTCTGCAGCATAGACCTGCCTTAGGTATGTCCCCAGGTCATGGTAAGGAGGTGGAGAGCCTCCATCTACTTTTGATCTCGAAGCACGTGATACTCTCCGTCCCCAGGAAGGAAACTGAGGGGAAGGGGATGAAGTGGCATTTCTGGGTCACCCGACAAACAATGCGTATTAACTCAGTCACAGTGCAGCCAAGGAGGCTGGAAATTTATTAACTGCATTCCCTTCACTCTGCACCACGTACCAGCACAGGCACTGGACTCCCTTCCACCCCCAGACACGCGTGCACAAGCCACGCAACACAAACCACGCATGCGCTCCTGCTCTCTGCCCCCAGCACTGCTAAAGACCCCAGCCCTGCCCCCAGCGCTAAAACATAAGTCAGAGCGTGGAGGCCAAGCAGCAGAGATGGTGGTTCTCATTTTCATTCCGGTTCAGTTCAGCATCCTCAAGAAGCAAAGCCACGCACAGGCACTGATAGCTGATTTCATACAAAGTAATCAGGACGCAATAATATTCTCCCCAATAACCGGCCTGGCAAAAGCCCGGGAAATGTTGACATTATTTGCATCTTTATTGTTCCTGAGCAGTAGAGCAATGATGTTGCCGTGTTTTGACTAAATAGACAAAGAGAGATTTTTTGTTGCGTCCTTGAGTGTGGAAAGATTAAGCCAAATTACACATTCGCTCCATCTACCCCCGTTCACACATACACATTCTGCCTTTGCCGACATTGCAGAACCGCCCCGCGAGTTATTTAAGGTGGACATTAACGGAGAGTGAGTATCATCTGCATGAAATGGAGAGGAATGCCACCCCACAAGGAGGATTATAATGATTTTTTCTAGATGGGCTGAGAGTGGTGGCACGGGAGGTTCTTGCCATCCCAGGAGGCCCCACGGTCCCAGTCCCAGCCCCAAACAAGTTCATCGTGGCAGCGTTAGCACACCCAGCCTGCGGGCAGTCTGGTAAAAGAAGCTTGCATGCCTCGTTGTATCCCCGTTTGCACTGTTGGAGAAGAGAGGACAGCCTCTCATCCCCAAGCTGCAGAAGTATCCAAGCAGGGCCCTCAGGACTCCATGAACTACCTCCCCATGGAGATCACACATGGGGCTCCAGCACAGCTACATCTGCAGCATCTCCAGGGAGGACATAGCATAAACAGGGGCAGTACTGATCATCCAGTGAAAGATGAGCATCCATCACCAAATCTGCTGCCTTCCAGTCCAGAGGGAACCACAATCCAGCACATTCCCTTGGCAGACCCCTCCCTCCAAAATTGCTGTGAGCTTTACAATGCAGGTCCCACACTTCCTTCCCTCCTTTTTTGCTGTGCATGTCCTCAGACAACCCAGACCTCTGCAGTTCTCTTGCCAAGGAGAAAATTACGATGTCACTTTGGCTGTCAGGCTTCTGGCTTGGCGTTGGCAAATGGCCAGAGGAGGAGGAGGAGAAGGAGGAAGCGCAGGGGGAGCAGTGAGGGGAGGGTGAAGGGGGAGAGAGGAAAGCAAGCAAAGGTTTGTGCAGTAAAGTGGGCAACAGCTGCTGCTGCAAAATATGAATGGCAAAGGGCCAGCACAAAGGACGGATTTTGCTCTCTGGCCTTCCCACCTGGAGGGAAGAAGGAAGCATTGGTTGAGGGTCTGGAAGAGAAAATTAAAGTCCAGGTGGTGAGGCTGACTGAAGGCAGCTCACATTAACCAGGAAAAGGCGCCACCTGGTCTTTCCCAGCTTCCTAAGGAAACTAACCATCCTTTGCCACCCTTAAATCTAGTTTTGGGGTTTCTGGGCAGTGAAGTCGGGATCTACATGCAGCCTAAAGCTGGAGTTGCAATAGGGCGGGATGAATGAACTTAGTAGGACCATCCCGGGCTCAGGAAACTGATTACCACCCCACATGGTACCTCTCCACCCTTCTCATACCCTCCAGGTCAGGCATTTGTGCACAAGCAGGTCATGCCCCCAGCTAGCACTGCTTAAGAGCGCAACCCTCGCATGCACACAGAGAACAACACTAAGAGATGGTGCAAGCTGGGATGTTGACTCCTCATCCCACCTCTGCAGAGGCTGAGCTCTGCCAGTGCAGAGGACCTCCCTCGCTAACTTTCTCCTCCATCTCTGTGCTGATGCCCTCCCCAAAGGACCTTTTCCACAGTCCCTGCAAGCTTCCCCTCTGCCAGCTGCAGCTCCCCAACCTCGGTGGATGGAGATTACTTGACCCGCTGTGTAAATAGCATTTGCCCACCTGCGCATCATGAATCTCTCTTGCTCCGAGCAAGGCAGAACACAGTCCCACTTCTTTCTAGCCTTCCAGGTGATTTATTTAAGCTCCTGTCATCCCACTAGGAAAGGGGATTTGCTAAGGCTTAATGCATGGCAACAGCGGCTCCTTTTTCCACACCTAGTCTTCTCCTCCACAATTTGCCCCGCAAGTTTCTCTCCATCTCTCTGTGTTCTCCAGAGGTTTCCAACCTACAGATTCCCCAGAGACCTGTGGTTTTCTAGGGAACTGATCAAGATGACCAAGCAAAGTAGATTCAGCTGGGAGGGCCTTATGGGTTTGCCTTTTTATTGTAGCATATTGGGGATTCACAAAGAAAAGTGTTGAAAACTGCAGGGGTAGGTGATCCCTTCTTGTCTTTCACATACCACAAAAAGTCCAGGTTTTCAGTGAAGCTTCCTAAACCTATCGCAGGGTCCAGTTGCACCCACTTGTCCACAGACAGGTTCACCTTATTCTCATCCCTCAGGTATCAGCTTGGCCTCTCTCCCTTCTTCTGCCACCGTGGAAGCAGGAAATAAAAGGAAATTCATGTATATTCCCCATGATACTTCCTCCAGAACTTGGTCCTATCTGAGTCACCACATCCCACCATTTTTCAGTCATCCTGCAAAACAACAAGAAACCCCATTTTCTCCATCCTGACATGAGAAGCCAAAGACAATTAAGGGTAGTTAATGGCGCTCTGGCCACACGCTGCCAGGGTTACTTCACTTTTTATTCTTCGCTCTGGAGGAACCGAGCTGTCACCAATTAACACTCCTTTTCTCACACTTCCCCCCAGTTTCAGTAAGAGCAGGAACAGACACTGTTGGGGTTTTTTTCCAGTTCAAATGAAGCGAGAGACTGCTAAACTCTCCCAATTGCAGCCATATCCACAGCTTAGCAAATTGATCTAATTTTCCACAAATGCAACAGAGAGATGGAAGTGCAACAAGAGCTAAGCAAGGAGACGCAGAAGCAAGGAGCAGCTTCAGTTCCCCATCGTATCATCTCCTTGAAAATAAAAAAAGAACACTAGGGTGATGTTTATGGGATGGCTTTAGCTTTGAGTCCTCCAAGTGTCTTCATTCACCAAGCACCATGTTCCCATGTAGGGGACGAACCCATTACCAAATGTGAAGCTGGTGAGGAACCTGGAAGTGCAGTGGTGATCGCTTGATACAGTCCAGTTGGGATGAGTGAGGATAAATCCTCCCACAGCAGAGGCACAAATATAGGAGACAGATATTCTGCCCTGTAATAACTCACCCTGCAGGATGGAAGGATTTGAAGAACAGATGAGTGGTGAGAAACCAAATTTTTTTGAGCAGGGAGCAAATGGGAATTGCTGCAGAGATGGCCCTGGGGTGCTGGCTTTGGCCATGGGATGCAGCACCTCTGGAGTTAATGGTTCCTGGAAGTTTTTTTCCCCACAGTTCAGTCCCTGGAGAATGACCGACCGCTGTCTTTTATAGATGTGATATCAGCACTAAGCAATGAGTGTTGCGTTTTCTGCTCCCACCACCACCACCTCCTCCCAGAAATTGTGAAGGCTTTCAAACAGCCCATTTTTGTCATTAGCCACCAAGAAAGAAAGGTTAGTTGCTTCTCTCCCTGGGTTGCCACTGCTTGAAGGCCGTGCACGAGGGCAGCAGGCACAAAGCCACCATTAACGGCAGCTGCTTTCAAGTACCACCAAAGCTCAGCGGAAAATGGAGAATGAGACTCACTAATTAGACAGACAGGTAACTTAAAGCCCTTCCACAATCCTGCTTCACCAGGATGCTTTTCTTGCTCTTCTCAGATGAATCTCATCCCTGGCATAAGAGTCTGCATCAGGCCTGTGTACAATTTCAACCTGAATTTGAAGACATAATGAGGGCACCAGCCCCACGCTAGCACAGATCTCCTTATCTCCCAGTTTAGTAACCCCTTCCCATCTAAGCCGGATCACTCACCTCTGCTCAACCGTTGCACCCCATCCAACAGTGAATTCTTAAATATCTGTCCTATTCAACGCAAGGGACAACAACGTGCTGCCACTCATGAATGTTTTTGAGTATGCAAAACCCAGGCATAAAGTTCCCCTTCTCTGAAGTAGGAGTTTTGTACTTGTAAATCTTAATCCTACTAATACTTAGCTTTCAGATTTCACTGGGTTTTCAGCATCTCTGTTTACGATTTCCCCGCTCTGAGCCTCCTGGAGAGGCACCCCATGCATTCCCCATGCAGGCACCAGCATGGGGAGACCTCTTAGCCCATCTGCTTGCCTGGCTGGTTCTCTCCACAACTCCAGGGTGGTGCCCACCCGTCCCTCCAGCTCTGTTTTCCTCAGGGAGACATGCCAGCAGCAAAACCAAAGCTGGAATTGGGTCAGATGTGCTTATCTACCTCTGATATGAGGGCTTACAATGGCTTCCCAGCTCCAGACACTTGATTTGAGAGATGCACTTGTATTCATGCCTTGTGAGTTTGGATCCTCCCCTTTTTGAAGCATTTCTTATCAGCAGCAACAACAGCAAGGAGACCAGGGACATCTGCCCTGTGATCCCAGCAATCCAGCATGGCCAGACCCCAAGCCATCTCCACACTTTGGCTGGTGTGACAGATCCTACGGGACACAGCACAGATGTCTGCCTGACCACCCACCTGCCAGGGGGATTACAGCCTTGCAATGTCCTGTGTTTTAGGCTACTGGTTTGACAGTCACTGCTGCACCTACTTGACAGCCAGGACAACTTGCTCTGCTTCAGGTACCGATACCTCCTCCGAGTTGTCTGGGCTCCTGGGGTCATTACTGGAGAGCACTCAGCATGGTTTAGCTCATGCTTTGGGCTAAAATGAAGGAAAGTAACAACAGACATGTCTGTTTCTCCCCATTTATGATTAATCGGTTCATGACCTGCTGGCAACAGCAAAAGCAACAACTCACCCATGGTCTTGGGTGAGGACATCCTAGAAGAAAACCCTCTCCTTGCATCACATCTCATCTCCTCCTGATCTCCAGAGAGACATGGCAATAGGAGAACTCACATGGCTTTAACCCGACCAGCTTGTGGCAAAAACACCTCTGTGCCCACCAGGCATATCTGTATCTCAGTAAGAAAAAAAGGGATTTAGGGTCATTAGCAAAATCACATCCCTTTTCTTTCTAACCAAAGCTGGGGATTTTAGAAAAAAATTTTCTTCTAACTGGCTTTCAATATTATGTCCTCCAAAATCCATGGGGTACCCTGGGAAAAGGATCCTGAAACACCGAGCTCTTGCTGAATTGCAGTATTGAGCACCTTCCCCTGGGGACGGACCCTGCCCAGGTCTCTAAAAAGCTGGCTTAGTTAACACCAGAAGGATTAGAAAATCCTTCCCTGCAGAAACAGGGCTTAAATGGCAGCATTTCTGCACTTCTCAAGTGACATCAGGAATGGTGACTGTAGGGCAGGGGGAGGTGGTGAGAAAAGCTCTATGATTAAATGATTGAACTGAAGAAAAACATTCTTTTGGACCTATCTGAAAGCTATGCTTTTCAATTTTTCACTAGCAAATCATTTGAACAAAATAAGCCCATTTTGTTTACTTGGGAACTTCTTTCCATTTAAAATAAATACTTCTGTGTTTTAAGTTGAAGTGAAGCAAGTGAAATATTGTTTCAAACGGAGACATCAAACTGTTTGAGGGGAAAAAATGTAAATTGAAGCTTTTCTTTTTCAGGACTGCCTGCTTTGGTTATTTCAACCCAAACAACGAACCAAGATTGATATAAAACCCCAGCATGTTGCAGGTGACCTGGAAGCGTCTCTTTCAGTGTAAAAAGTTCCAGGTGAAAATGTTTTCCTGGCTCCAGCAACAATTGATTCATGAGTGGAATTAGGATTTAAAGCTTGGGCCACACAACTTAATCCACTCCCCCCAAACCCAGTCAAATCCTCTTTGAACACGACCAGGGTGGAGGAGAAGCGGGGCTGGGGAGGGGGCAGAGAAATCTGCAGGGGAAATAAAAGAACAGCCATAGAAGGCTCTGGTATCCACTTAACTTAAAAATGAGAAAGAAGGCAGTGTAAAGACCAAGACAATTAGATCCTGAGCAACACAGACCTTTCCAAAAATGAAAGACAGCAGGGGGAATTAATGGGCATAAATGCAACCTAGTAATTAATTGATAAATGGCATTAAAGAGTTTTCTAAAGAGGAAGACTCCAACGTGACTTATCTTCCCAAAGGCAGAAGACAATTTCTCTCTCCTTTCACCTTGCAGATAAAGACAGAGAATCTTCCCATTTTGAAGCTTAAGAGGAATCTGGAAGTTGAAGACAAAAGAGAAAGGAGCAGTAGGAGGGACCAACACAGGGGGCTGTTGTTAGTGACTGAGCTGCCAAAGCTGGGGAAGACCAACCTGCAACTATTCACCACGGAATAATTCCTGTTGCAAGGGTGGGGGCAAAGTGAGGGGTAAAATGGGAGCAGGAGCAAAGTGAGTCCTGCTGGAAAGGCAATGGGATTATACCTTGTAGGGAAGAGAGGGACCCAGGGGCTGGGCTGGGCTCGGCTGGTCCACAGCTTTCTGCATAAACCCTTTTGCTTTCCCCACCCGGGGCAGGTCTGCACTGTGGGACCACTGCTGTTTGCTGCAGCGGCAGCAACTTCCCAGCCAGCCCCTCAAGCACATGCGCTGCCCCACTTGGACAAGACAAAGCCCAGCTGTGGGCTTTCCATCTCCTTCCCTTGCTGCCTCCGTGCCAGCTGTAAGGTCTCATCTGTGTTTCCCCACAGCCAAGATGCTCAAGGCAATGCCCCCCACAGCTAACCTACAGGGACCATCATCTCCTGGGACATGCTGCAAGCAGCTCCAGCACCACAAGTGCCCAACAGTACAGCAATGACTTTTTTCAAGGCTGATTAAGCCTAATAATTGAGACACTTCCCTCCTGCCCTGCTAGACACTTATTATTAATAACCACATTGAATCCCTAGGCGGGATTAACTGATAGATGGGAACACATAAATTTCAGCATCTAAGTGTAGGTGTCTACACTCCTGTCACAGCCAGTAGAGACCAAAGGCTCAGTTCAGTTACCTGAAGGTAATGATGCCCAAAGGTGTGCAAGACACCTGCATGCTTCTGGAGTAGCACATAGAGGACGTATGAGTTGCACCAGGGCATCAAAGTAAGACCTAGATGACTGGTCTCAAGAGACACCAGCTCCTCAATAGATAACGGCTGTCCCCATTAGTCTTTTTAATGTGTTCTAAACAGTGATTCCTCTCCATGCCAACAAATATGTGCACTCTGAGTTACCCAGTTTCCTCCAAAAGAGACAGGCCCAGCTTGGTTTAAGACGAAGAGGCAGAATTTGGCCAGAGCAGCCGGAGAAAAGGAGCCACCCCTTCTCATGGTCAACCCAAATGGAGTGAAAAGGCACAGCTGTTTGCTGGATTCCTCCCAGCCTTGGGGGCTGGGTAAGAGTGTGGTGAGGCTAGGACAGACGCCTTAGCAGGGATGGGACAAGAGCCAGATTTCCCTGAACAGCTGTCCGTACCATGGTCCAGCTCCGAGGTTTGCACAAAAGCCCTTGAGTCTCACATGGAGGCGGCTCTGCACTGGTTCATAAACCCACCCATTTAGACTGGTCCTAGAGCAAAACCATTTGCTGTCACAGTCATCCTAGTAGAGAACGTGGTGCAGTGATTTCATCAGAGCAGTCAATGAGACCCAAAGACTGACAATTCCATAGCAGCCTCCAGAGTATCACAGACCCTGTCTCAATTTCCCGTCCCCTTAATAGATTCCTTTGCAGGAGATGACCTGAAGGCAGGCACAAGCACAAGGGGTGCCGTGTGTCCGGAGGGTCCATTCTGCTGCACCTACACAGTCGAGGTGTCTGGCTGACCCTGTCCCTTACTGAGGTCCTCCTCTGCCATTCCTGCAGGCTATACTCATGCAGGGTTCCCCCTGAACCATGCAAGAGGCTTTTCTGTGCTTGAAAAGCAAGGTAGGGCTGTGAGGTGGCACAATGCATGCCCAGGTTTTTTTCCTACATGGACAATAGGATTTAGCTAGGACATATTTCTGGTTCTGGAAACTAGGAAGACCTTGGCTTCCCCAACCCAAGCACCATCTCTAGTCCCATGAGCTGGCGATGGGGAATTAAGGTCTATGACTGGAAATGCATCAAGTATTTATCTGACACCCTGGCTCTTCCCAGAGCAATTCCTCCATTCCCAGTCCTGCTGGGCAGCAGGCAGGTGGAACAGCTCAGCAGCTATTCATTCTTGTCATGAAAATAGGTGTAATCTCCAGCCAACACGTCAAGCCAATTCAGCAAAAACCTGCACAATTGCCCTGAGCTGAATCAATAGCCCCCCAGCTTCATCACTGGAACAGGTCACCCGCTTATCAAGGGAGAGCTGAAATCATTCATAGGACACTTGTGGTTTTGCCGTCCTTGCGATGGCTTTCCTGAACTCTGTCCAAAGCAGAGACATGTCATTTAGATTCTATTAAAACAAAAGTGCACGTTCACACATGCGGAAAGAGAAGGAGGGAAGAGAAAAGAAGGAGGGAGCTGGGTGTCCTTGAGGTCATGTAATCTAACAAATCACGGAGAAGCCATTAGCACCATGAAATGACAGGAGACAAAACAAGGCAGAACGTTAAGCGCCCGGCGCTACCAAATCCATCAGCTGCCCCCGTTATTCTGATGGTGTGTCGGTGCAGCATATAATCATCAAAATTGGTATTCTGCTGCAAACCATCCATCTCCTGCTTTCACTACGGGCTGAGTTTTGCTGGTCATTAGGGACCAAGGAGAAAGTACAGAGTCCACTTCGCATCAGGTCTTGCACAAAGTCTGCTTGTCCCTCTTCCTTCAGCAGAGCAAGCAAGCAGGGTCCTAAATGCAATAACCCCCTTTGTGTGCTTGTAAGGAGGAGTCATGGAGACTTCAAATGTGATGTTATTTTGGAGGTGGATGGTAGCAAAGCTAGTAACATGCTAGATCTTCAAGGTCTTGGGGCTAGGTCAGAGTTTAGCAGAGTCCTTGTGTTGTTTGCAGACCTGTGATGGTAAAAAAGTGAATTACTACCAACAGAGCCAGTACAATCCGACCACAGCAGATGGTACACATGCACATAGCTGTCACTTAGGGGACAGGGGCTGAAATGGACCTCTAAGAGTCTTACAAGAAGCAACTGGCTCTTACTCAGCGTGGGACTTGTCTCTCCAGCATAGACCAGGTTTTATAAGACTCCCTTGTTGAAGCTGGCAGGGATTGATCAGACACTAAAAGCCATCAACACCAGCCTTTTCTTGGAAAGAAAAAAGAGGAAAGGTTCTGAGCAGACATTCCAGACACCTGACAGAGGTACTTTCCAACCAGTACCTCTGCAATTCTTGGGCATGGGTGAAATTCACATTCTGCAAACCAAGAGAGTGCCTTCTCTCATCCAGAGGGTCACCGAGCTTTGCAGCACCAGAGGATCCCCACCAGGGGCAGGACATGCCCTGGGGTGGTTACCAGCAACCTCATGGTCATTCTTTGGCTCTCAAGGAGACACCAGCATTGCAAGCTCTACTTGAAAAACCTCCAAGGACCTCTGATCTCTGCAGGTTAGCAAGGTCCAGGTAGCAGAGTTCAGACCAGGTGTGAAACTAGCAAGACCATTTCACAGAAAAAAAGGCCAGCAGGACTGAAAGCTCTTATTATGCCAAGCTGCTGTCTGAATAGCGTTGGAGATCCAGCACATGGGCATCCAAAAGGCAGTCATGCTACTTTTACCTGTGCGTCTCCATCATCAAACCCTGCCACAGGACATTCCCAGTGTGCTGGAGGGCATCTGAAAGAGACAGAATCATCTGGATGTTTGGAATGGACCAGTCTCAGCTCTGGAAGTCCTGGAGAAGATCCCGACCTCCTGCTGAAAATACAGCAGAGTTCAATTTAGCTATACTCCAGGGCCTGTTGGCTAACAAAACAGAGCAGAAAAGAAGAGCAGCCATTTCCCATCCCAGAAAACAATGTGTTTTTTGAAGTTCAATGGAGAAAGTTCTCCAGCCAATTGTCTGGTGGGTTTTTTTAAAGTATTGTGCATGTCACTCAGTGCCAAGGATTTCAAAGTGTATCATTCCTGATTTTCTTTTGTCATTAACTGCCAGGTTTGGGGGGTGGTTCAGAGCTGAGCCGGAGGAAGATCGGAGGCAAAGCTGACTTGATTAAGACTTTGTTTTGAAACCTTTCTGCATCTTGTTTAAATTGATTTTTTTCTGCTTCTGCTCTAAAAGGGGAAGAGAAAAAAAAAAAGAGAAGAAAAAAAAAAAAAAAGAAGAGCTCCATCCAAGGAAACATCAAAGCGAACTGAGCTATTTTCACTGCTAGTTTAAAAACGAAAAACATGCAAAGCCCAAACTTCATGACTGATGCTAATAAAGTGCCCGAGAACAGAGCCCTGCAGAGACGAGGCACAAGGACAATAATACCTCGACTCAGTCCTTAGTGGCTTGCAATACAAAAGCTTCACTTCACATGTGTAAAACCCTCCTGGGAAAGACACTGTTGAGGAGACTGTGTGGTGAAAAAATCATGTCAGGAATGATTTGAAACTCAAAGAATGACTAAACTTTGTCTTGCAGTCATGGCTTTTCTCTGTGGAAAGGGCAAGCAGTGGGAGGAAACCCAACAAAATGCAACAGAAGAAAAAATAGTTGACAAAGCCACCTGTTATTTTTATGGGCAGGAGAAAATTAGGCCGTTTATCCAAACCCTGGCTCATTTTGGATTCACTAAGCAAAGCCCAGCAGAATGGCTCATCAGGTTGGACTCTGGCCAAGTCACCTCAAGTCCAATGGAGTCCAGGTACCTCCTGTCACATGTTCCCTGGATGACATTTGTACCTCCGTCCTGCATGTTTGACATGATGTATGTACTCAGCTCAGGTACTGTTCCAACACATATATCCATGGCTAGAGACCTCTGCACAGCAGGAGCAGTTTGATGGGACCACCATGTGAGAGCAGGTCTCAGGCTCTGGAGTCCTACCATGGTAGGTCCTGTCCCGCAGCTGTAAGATCTGCCTTGCCCTTCCCCTTGTGCTTTCTGCCCTTCTTGATGTTAGCAGAATCTTGCTGTGAATCCAAAAGGGTAAATTCACACCTTGCTAGAAAATTAGTCCAAAAGCTGTTTCAAGTTGATCCAGCTGGGAATAGTAAGGTGACTATTCATAAATGAAAGGGGCTTTGCAAGGGTGTTGACATTTTCTTTTTCCTCATATACACCACTGATGACAGGAATAACTGGCTTCTCACAATAAAAGTGGATGCTGGCACCAGAGACTCCTCATCTAGACATTTAGAGGTACTTCTTAGATCAGTCCTTTTGCACTAAAGCTGTCTAAGACAACTTAAGGACTTTCTTCTTTTGTCTTCACCCATTCTCTATCAACCACAGCCAGAGGCAGGAGGGCCAAAAATGGACTGTTCTTGGTTGAGGAGAGCCACGGAGATGATATATGTTCCTTCTTCGCCTAGTCCCAAAAACTGTGTCTGTACTTCTGAACTGAACAGTGAACTGAACTCAAGCTGCTGAATTAGTCCTTCCTGTCACACATTTGGCCTTAGCACAAAGCACTATATGATTCTTGCATGGGTCAGCCACTTACGTGGCCCATGAATCATCCCAGCAGACAGTTTGCTGATGGCCACTTTGTTTTGAAGGTAGGAGAATTTAATAACACAGATGAAGACTGCTCTGTGCCATTGGCCTCAAGACCCCCAAAATATTCCCAAGCACATTTTAATCCACAAGCACAGACATGACCAAAGCTCTTTGCTCTGCAAGCCTAGGGATCGCAAAATGCATGACGTGCCTCAGTCACGGGAGGCTACTTTGGACTGAAACAGCTTCTTTATTTTTATGCAAACCCAATAAAGATAAAATTATCTCTTTATGACCAAAATTTCATCTTATACTTATTTCTTTAAAGCACCTTTGGGTACCAAAGAAGCGGCAGTAAATAGCAATAAACAGCCCTCTGTCCCTCGGCGAGCATCCCACCGGCTTTCCTTGTCCAAGTAGGGAAGCTGGTGAGCAACATCCTGACCTTCAGTACTTTGCTGCAGGCAAGTACAGTGGAGGTGTGGGCTGGGGAGGAGATAGCAAACTCAGCCTTTCTCCTGGGCACCATCAGCCCCGTTCAGTCCCTGACTAGTCATGATTGTCCCCTGCAAGCGCCTCGTAGCCTGTCCTACAAAAGCCCTCTTAAATGTGTTTCTCAAGGCAGTAATTTGGTACATCTTTGCTAATTAGGCCAGAACAGCTCCTCCTTCATGTATATATCTCATCTGTTGACAAGGGCTGGACACCTGGGTCTCAAGCAGCACATCTGAAGCCACACTGTGGTGTTTCCACCCCCATTTCTACATTCTCCAACTTCCTGATTTTACTACTCTGGAGCAGTTTGGTTTGATTATCTCAGCCAAGCATCTGGGACCAAAACAGGCACATTGCATGTGCTCTCTGACATCCAGGTTCAGCCCTGTCTCCACTCACCGATGCTCTTCAAACTACAGTGGACAGCAGAAGCAGGGTCTTTGCATTGAAGTGCCATGATGCCATGAAGCCACAGGGCAGGTCTTCTCTGCTCCAAACATTGCCCAAACTTGCACTGATTCCTTCATTTGTTTCTCCGAACAAGGATTTAAAATAGAAAGGAAAGTTGGAGAGGGAGATTTGCATCCTGCTTTGACACCGCTGACACAAAAGTGCTCCCTCTCCAAGCTCACTTTGTACTTCATAGCACTGGGACTTGAAAGACACTCACTTCTTTAAGAAATCTTTGGAAATTAGAGAGATAAGACATCAGCTTTAAGCAACACTTCAGTGACAGCACTCAACAGGACCCCAGTCTTCAGCATGTGTGTGTATAATACTATAAATTTATTTCTCCCATTCTCTCCCTATATAAAGAAATGTTGACACAGTGAATTAAAATCAAGCTGTGCTTTATACTTTCATTTTTAATGGGACCATTCTTGGCTCCAAGGAGAGAGCTATCAGCCCCTGAACGGCAGGAATGGGTGGAGAGAGCAATCACCTTCTGCCAAAGACAAATAAAGTAAAAAGAAAGAAAAGGTACTGGAAGATGATGAATGGTTCAACTACCCTGGCTGCAGGAGCCTCTTCATTAACTGCTTCACTGCTTTTTTTTTCCAATTTTCTTTCTTTTTTTGCTTTTTTTTTTTTCCTTTGGCTCTTGCATGTATCTGTCTGCCTGCAGTTCTGTATCCCCATGAGTGTTTTGCCTGCCTGCAGCTGGTCCCAGTTCAGGTGTCCACCCCTCTCATCTCTCCCAACCCAGGATGCAGCATTAAATGAGAAAAATAAAAGGAAGAGGAAGATGGTTTTACATTTGCCACTAGCAAATCACCTTGTGCTACATCCCAGAGGACAGAGCCTGCCTGGTGCCAGGACACCCACAATGACCTTGGTGCAAACTCAATGCACTTTGAAATTCAGGCTCCAGGGAGCCAAGCAGGACACTTCTTGTCCCAAGCTGACTTCCCCAGTATGCTCCAGAAACACCCCCTCTATTTCTGAAGCTCACTGGAAGCCATTCCATCCCTGGGGACTCTCCCCTGTCCCCTGTGTTGCTTGGTCCTTCCTCCACATCTGCCTTCATCCCTTAGAAAACCCTGGAATGCCCAAGCAGAAGCCAGTGGAACTGCTGTGGGTCAGGAACTGGCCCCTTGCTGTGTCTCTTGAACTCCAGGGTGACTGGGCAGGATGGGACACAGGTGGGACAGATGAAAGACCAATGGGTCAAACTTCTTCATAAGTGCAATGGGTGATGACAGCAACCCCCTGCAATGGCCAGGGAGGTACAGTCCTGAGTCCCTTTGCAACCTGGGCTTGCTTCTGCTCCATAGGAAAAAGCAGCCAGTCCCAGTGAGGCCATTAACATACTGGAGCATATATTCTGGGGCCGGGCATCCACAGTGCATGGTATCCTCCTCCCAGTGAGCTACATCAGTCCCGCCTCAAATTCAGGACCTAACCCAGGCCTAGTGTCCTGGCCAGCTCTGCCTGGAGTTGCCAGCATTGAGATGAAGACAACTGTAGCCTCCCCTCTACTGCCATTCAAGCTGTTTCCATAGGGTGTCACGTATCCTTGGCCACCTCCAGGACCAGAATAGGCCCACATGAGCCCTACCAGCTCGGCATGACCTTTCTCCAGGGTTGAGGCTGTGCTGGTCATATCACCTAGATGTTTAGATCCAAGGAGGCCACTGTGTTAAAAGAAAGCCTGGGAGATGTTAAAACACCCCCACGCACACCCCTAATCAACTCCAGTAAGAATGAAAGCGTCCAAAAAGCCCAGAGGTCCCTACTAATTTCATAGTAGATTGGATCACAATCTCTCAGTTTTGCTGTTTGACAAGTGCCTGGTGTGCAGGGACCTCGGAAGTCTTTGCAAGAATGCTGATGGTGATGAGACACAGCAAGAGAAGAGCAGCTGCGTAGAGAATGATACACCACTGGAGATGACTCACCCAAGTTATCCCAGATTAACTTCTTCCCCATTTCTTTTGCACAGGCCTTGGAGCATCTCAGTGCAGCAGGAAGACAGAGACTGTTAAATCAGACCAAAGCTGGAGAAAATGTTTGTACTATGTGGAGAAAGGCACAGGAAAATGCTCCCTGGAGCAGCGTGGGTTCTCCATTGCTGGAGGGCTGAAGAACATAAGGGGAATTATTTGGGGAAAGAGCAAAGAGCAGGTGCCATCAGGGATCAGGTGTCTTTCACGTTAAAATCTGAAAAGAGCTGGGTGCTTTGCTCCACCTGCTTTCTGAAATGTCCGGATCTGTTTGCTGTTGGAAATTGGATATTGGACTAGATGGACCAAGACAATAGGCCCATCCTGTCTTCCAAGATGTTGCTGGGAATTAAGAGCATGGTTGCTCCGTCCAGCGTGTACAATGTAAGGCTGTTGAATTTGATAGAAGAGCTTTCTCCTGAGCTAGCCAGGAGTTGTTTGTCTTCCTCGTTTCAATCTCACAAACTCTGTCACATGGTAAGTACAAGTACCACTGGAGAAATGAGAAATGACTGCTCAAACCACCAGTGAAGCATTAGCCTGAGACTCGCAGCCTCAGCTCTTGCTCAAGACCTCACTGGAGGTGGAACGTTTCAGCACACATCTCCATAATCATTGCTTTGGGTTCTACCGTACCTGACAGGAGGAGAAACAGTGAGGCCCAGCCTCTCAGGAGATGCAGCATAAAACAGTGGAATCTTTTACCCTAAGAGACAGTGAGACCAATGCCAAAAATGCAGATGGGCTAAAGCAGGTTACAGCACTCAGTGTACTCTGGTGCTCAAAGTACCTACAGGGACAGATGTGATGTATGAGTTTGCCTATACAGCAGCAAAGCTGGGACAAGCACCCAGAAATGTTGAGGTGCTGAAGGTAGATCCTCTATCCCACACTCACCGCTCCAAGCCTTAGGGAGACTGGAAGACTTTTATGCAGTAGATGGGACCATGATGCACATCTCAGTGTCCTCAGGTTTCAGTGAAATGACTGAGACAAGACTGCCACCATGGGAGCTTTCCCCTTTCCCCTTCGCCAAGCACATGCTGGCTGAGCAAGGCTCCATTAGCCAAGAAGGTGCCTTCGATGCTGAAGACACAGTACGGAGAAGGGCTGTGGTTTTTCAGCTCCCCTATTGTCATTTTCCAAAGGTACCCAAACTGGCTGTGGACCCCTTTATAAAGAGGAAAGCTCTATTTGGACAGACTTCAAGCTCAACAAGTCATCAGAGGCACCTGGCAGCTTTTGTGCCCAGGTCACACTTTTAATGGGTTTGCAAATGATGGGGCAGGGAAAAAAGAGCAAGAAGAAAACCTGCACTTGAGGATCTGGTCCCTGGAACTCCCAGCAGAAATTTAGAGGTAAGGCTGAGCAGAGGATTTGGTGGTCATCTGCTGCCATCTAGTGTCATTTGAACACCCAAAAGCCCTCCCTGGATTCATGAATTTCTCTAAGCAGGCTTCAAGTCCCGCCCATCCCATGGACCATAGGCCATGTCTTACATTTGTGGGTGCATCAGGATGGACATCATCCATCTGCACTCCCTGTGACCATTTCAGGTTAGACGGAGCTACCAAACAGACCATTGTGCACCATCCCTAAATTACAACCTCCCCATATACCACTGGTCCCAGTGAGGAGCCAGCTTGCAGCTCAAGGGCAGAGGAGCTGGGATGGTGGGGGTACGTGGACTGGGAGGACTGTTCTTAGCAATGCTGCTCTTGCCTGGGAAAAACGGATGTGATGGATCATTCTGCACCACAGCACAGCCAGTCTGCCTCAAGAAAAATCTGCTGGTGCATGCAAGGACATCTCACAGGCAGAGACAGTGTCTTTGAGACAGGTGTAAAACTTCATTGTACTTGTGCTGCTGAGCAGAGCACCTAGACCAGTACATCTTTGCAGGATCGCTGAGATCAGAAATGGGGGTTTCTGTCCATTCCTTTCTACCCCGAATAGCTCAAATTTAGCCCCCGAATGTGCGTGTCCTAGCTCTGCACTGCTGGTGAAGTTTGGATAGCTGTAGAGGATGAACTCCTCATCTCTCCCCACTGGCAACACGAGGAGACAAAAGGGAGTGTAATAGCCAGGTAGGTGGCATTAATGGGCAAGAATCCAAGCCCCAGGACATTGCATCAGCTTGATGTGATCATTCGCTTGCTGGTCTCACAGTAAGGTGTTTTTTTGACTGCAGAGCTGTCACTTTGTCATTAAGTTAAATGGCTCGACTCATTGAGAAAAGTTTTTTCCAGCCACTCCATCATTGCAGCGACTTCTCCAAACCCTCTCCAACTGTTTAACCCTCTGCTAACACGTATACTGGACAGTAGAAGCAAGGGCATTCACAGGCAGGCAGGCAGCCAGGTTTACCCTCTCCAGGAGCTCCATAGGCTCTTCCTCAAGTCTGACCATGTCAGAAGTCCTTGGAAGATCACTAAAAAGAATGGCACCTTGGGAAGGTTTAGGGATCAGTTCAGGTATCCTGTCCCCTGGAGGTCATCTGTGGATGATCTCAAGAGGTCCCTTTCAACCTAAATGTCTCTGTGATTTTGTGACTTGCTATCAGAGTAAGAGGAGCTGCTGGATCCCACATCCCACTGGGATATTCACCAACCAAGACAAATACAGAGGTACCAGAGATGCTTCAGGGAAGACCCACGTGTGTGACCAAAGGCTTCGAAACAAAGTCTGATGTTAAGAGAGTAAGGACAGCTTAGGTTAAGGCGGCCTTAACCACAACCTACGATTAGCAGCCCATTTTATAACCCTGGGGGTAATGAAACACCAGAGAAGTTTCCTGAGGGTTGTCCCTGAGCCTACATCATGAACAACCTTTACATTGGTTCAACGTATCTCAAAAAATTTTTCCTAGGACAGATGGGAACTACGCCAGGGTAGCTGACATTTCACACCCAGTTGGACCAAATGATCCCAGGTTTCAGGGGTAAGAGAAGGGGTTCCAGGGCTGTCTGTTTGCACTGATGTGGTGGGAGAGCCAGAGTCCTCGGTGTCTAAAGGCTCAAGGAACATCTGAACAAGAAAAGAGACGGAGGAGCCAGCAGACAGTACAAAGCCTTTGTTCTCATTTCAGACCCTGACAGAGCCGCATGTCAAGTCATACGAAAGTGGCACGGTATAGTACTGTGCAGGTCAACAGCACCTTTCATCTGAGGATTGTAAAGCCCTTTCAAGACATCAGTTTGTTAAACCTCACAACACCCCTGTGAGGTAGGTATTACCCCCTGTTTTACAGACAGGGGGAACTGAGGCACAGAGAAATGCAATGGCTTGGCCAAGGCCTTTGGGCAAGCCATTGACACAGGCAGGAGGTCTTCCTGCTCCTGTTCCCGGCTTGTGGCTACTTCCCCCTTTGGACAGCAGAGTGTTAGCAGCTCACAGAGCCACTGTTGGGCTTGCCCCATAAGCAGGGAACATGCAATGTTCATGGAGGGCTCCTGAGCCCCTAGAAAGCACCCTGGTAACCAGCTGCCACCAGCACTTCAGACCTTAAACCGTTTCCCAGACAGCTTCTCCTTCCAGGTATGGCCCCAGCATTGTCACTGGTTTTTCTTGTGCAATCAGGCAGGAGGCCAGGAGAAGCCTGAGAACTTGGATCCTTCATGGAAATGTCCCGGCACTGTATGGCAGAGTCCAAACTGGAAACCACTTTTCTCTCATGGCAAATGTCTCCCCGGAGACAATACCCAGCATTGAACTCTGGTGGCAGTGGGTGATGGTGGGGCCTGGAGGAGAAGGAGGAGGTAGCTAGAAGGATATTACACGGCTTTCGCTGCCACTGTTGTCAGCATCTTTCGTCAGTGTTGGATGTTCACTTGACCCAAAGTCACCCTATCCCAGCCCACGTGCAATGTCAATAAGAAACTAAAGCTGGGGGGTAAATTGGCCAGGAAGCGATGCCAGAAGCTGTGGTGGAGTCTCCATCATGGCAAACCCACCACCAGCCTACCCCAACCCTTAGTTTTGTCATGGTACCGATTTCCCCTCTCCTCCCCCCACCACTACAGTTTTTGTGCTGAATACATATTCTGTCTTATAAAAATAGTCCTCTGGTATCAAAAGACAAATAAAACAAGAGAGGAATAAAAGACCCCTGTCGCCAGCAGCAGTGCAAATCAGGAGAGCCAGCTCAGGAAGGATGCGCTTAAGGTGTCCTTGGTTTGTCACTTCTTCAAGGGGAAGGAGGTTGATTGGACTTTGATGGGCGGGACTGGCCTAGAGCAAGAAGAAAGAGAAAGAAGACAATTCATTTGAGTGCAGAGACCAAGCATCCATCTCCACCACAACCACCCTTTCAAAGCCCAGGGAAGACAGACCAGCTGCTGAACCCGGGACCAGAGGGGACCTGGGACTGTCATGGTCACCCATGCCATGTCCTCTCTCAAAGATACAACCCCAAATTGTATCCCTTTGGGGTGTTTTCCTTTGGCGTACCCTCAAAACCCTATAGGACACAGAGCCCACAAAAGCAGGTGGTGGCACTGGGTAGAAACCAGCAGTGAGAACTGTGAGCCCACCAACTGCAGGAACAATGTCCCCAAAGGGGTTACTGCTCTCAGATTCCCCAAAACAGCCAAAACGTGGTTTGTGCGCTACCAAGAGACGTCACCAAATCGACCAACACGATATGGACCCTATAGTCCATCCTGGGAATTCATAAAATATCTCACCTCATCCATCTAGGAAAGAAAACAGTTCCTTGACCCTCTCTTACCACGTTGGTCGTGTCAAGTAACAAATTCAGACCAGGACACGGGTACCTCCTGCTCCCTGGCGCAAGTTTGGCCCCACCAGTCAACACTTTTTTACATGGGCTCCATTTCAAGAGAGGACGGCCAGGGAATGCTCTCAGCGGGCAGCAAGGACAAAACTACACCATCTGGAGAGGGAGTTGAGTTTTTCTGCTGGGATGTGACAAATATTTTCTTTCAGGACCACAGAACAGGCCTGGTTTATCTACTAGAAGAGATGAGCTACAGGGATTGAATTACACTGAGAAATTCTGGGGCACATTCAGCCTCCTTGTGGTGGCAACTACAAAGACATAGGAACCTAAAATGGTCCAAGAGGGTCAAAACAGTAATTAGCAAGGCAAACCATCTGGGGATGAAAGCCAACTTCAGTCCAGCATGTGCCTTCTCTCCATGGTTGGATATGGCCCACAAACCTGGCTAGCAGGAGTGAATGCAAGCGTGATCCCCTGAGGCTCCACTGACCTATTTCCAGGGGATTTAGCAATACAGCGAGAGTTGAAAGTAGCAGTGATATTGTAAAGGACTTGGACTGAATCTCACAGCTCCAAACTGGAAAGCCCATGTCCTCCATTCCCTTGGATACAGGTGTCCAAGCCCTGCTATTGTTTGGGTATCCAAAGGGCCTATGTCCTGCTCATCTAAGAGCCCCTGGGAAAGGCGGACATTTAATCCCCAGACTCTTGGGTCCTAGCCCAGTGCTTAACCAAAGACCATGCCCCACAAGCAGCGAAGACCATCCCCCAACGGTCCTACACGTTGTCAGTGACTCACCTTTGAGGTGGCATCGGTCTGTAGGGAGGAAAGACGAAATACAGCATCAACGTATGTCCCTTCAGTCCACTTTCCCCAGAGGCTCACCAACAGCCCGCTCCATGGTCTGGGATGGGGGCCCATATGCACCCCCAAAAGATGGCATCTCCCTTAACCCATCAGGACCCGACAAGACCCAAAGTCCCAACCTTGGTCACTTTGGTTGCGGTTGCTCCCCAGGTATAAGAACTTGGGACGTCTTCTGATTTCCTTCCTACCTGTTGGTGCTGTCCCCAGATGCCCCTTACCAAAGATCCTCAATGCCCTGCAGGCCAGTTACCCCCACAGCTGGTGGGCTTTGAACACCTCTGTAACTCCACCAGCGTGCGCAGACCCACATACCCCAGAGCACAGAGCATTTCTCCTCATCCTCAGCACTCTGGCCTGTAAACATCAGCCACATTGGGGAGGAGCAGGAGAAATCCAGGTCACATTGAAGACACCATAAGGGGCAGACCAGAGCACACCACAGTGACATTTGGAATGTCCCGCCCAGACGTGACCCACAGGACCCCAGCAGTTGTGAGAAGTAGCTCGACTCTTCTCTCAACTTACTTTAATGGCCTCGTGGGGTGGCTCATGGCACTTATACCCGATGCCTTGAAGTTGGTAGGAGGGACCATGACCAGCAGGGTCTGTCCATGTGCAGGAGGCAGTTCTTTGGCCAGAAGAGGACTTCCAGGCAGTGGCCGGCGCGGGGGCTGGTGCTTTGGGACAACCTGGGATCACAAAGTGTATGGTGAGAGACAACATCCTCAAAGAAGCATTCAGTGACCTCCTACAAACCTCTCTCCCCTGCTGCAGAGCTGAGATGCTTCAAAACATATAACAACACCCAAACCACCTCAATCATTATCTACTGAGCTTTCTTCACCATTGCAACAGATTAATCTCTTAGGGTGACGTGACAGTTTCTCAATAGTGTCCAACCCAAAAGAGCCACAGGCAGCCAAAAACCAGGGAATTTCTATGAGTCTGGTGGGAAAGTACAGCCAGCCAGTAAAGCTCACCAGTGGAGTCCTCACGGGGCTGCAGGGAAGAGGTTTCTTCGGAGGTGGCATCTTAGCCTGGGAGACGACCGTTTTGATGGGGACCATGGGTGATTTGCTGACTGGTGGAGGTGGCCTGGCAGGCTTGGGGTCTCTTGGGCGTGGAGGGATGGAGTGGGGAGTCGGGCGAAGAGGGTGAACAATGTTGACGGGCTGGGAACCAGGCTGGTGAGCACTGGGTTTGGGGGGGCATGCAGCCCGTGTTGCCTGCAGGGACGAGAAAAGCAGAAGTATGGAGAAAATCATAGAATCATGGAACCATAGAATGGTTTAGGTTGGAAGGGACCTTAAAGATCATCTAGTTCCAATGCCCCTGCCATCAGCAGGGACACCTCGCACTAGGCCAGGTTGCTCAAAGCCCCATCCAGCCTGGTCTTGAACACTTCCAAATCCTTAGGTGCATTTTCTTGGATGCTAAAAAGCAGATGTCCCCTCAAGGTCTGTGTGGTAGGGAGTCGCAGAAGGAACATTGGGTATTTATTCCACTTTCTGGGACCACCACTTTCACCATCGCACCCAAAAGCTGAAAAAATTTGCTCCTCGCTAATCCTATGACAGCACACAGGGATGAGAAAGGTGTTGGGCTCAGAAGATCTGGACCAGGACCAGCTCTGGTGAATCCATTACCAGATTTTCACCAGACTGAATTACAGAGACGGGAGACATCATCCCTTCTGCCTTGATCCCAGCCATTGTGGCCATGCTCAAAAAGACCACTGCTTTCTACCTAAATTCAGCCCCGGGCCTACTCATCCCAAGGTCACCTGAGCTGACACAACCAGCAGCAGAAGCATCTGCCTCCCCATAGACCCAGCACAAAGTCATCAGTGGGATTTCAGAGTCCCTGCTAAGCTTTGCCATGGTGATGGGCAATTTCCCGGCCAAGGCTCCTGGCAATCACTGGGGTGTTTTTGAGCAGGCAGAACTCAACAGACTCACTTTTAGGAGGTGTGTGTACTACTGATGAAGGGCTCGCAGTGTAGACACAACGCAAAAACAGCATGGAGTACCAGTTGCTTGACCAGTTGCTGGAGGGAGACATGATCACCCACAAGCATCAAGTCCCAGGGAGGGAAAGCAAACTTGGAATGCAAGTTATTACTTACTTTATTAGCGTGGCTGGAGGTGGAAATGCTCCGCAAGGTAAAAGCAGCTTTGGGATGACCAGCAGTTGACTTCCGACTGATGGTTTTGCTCCTGCCCAGGATCACAAACATAAATCACAGATGGCAAAATAAAGCAAATATTTTTGCAACAGCTGTCTCCTGAAATGCTGCACGTCAGCGAGATCCTGTCTCCATTAACAGATTGTTAACAGACAGTCTTGTAGTGCTGGGTGAGCGGGGATGACAAGTCTGTCTTGAGATAATGAGGGTAATGAAGTAGGTTGTTTAGTTCTGGGGTTTTTTTCTCAAATTATTGCAAGGGCGCTGAGGTATGTGTGTGTCTGTACCTGTACTGGGAGGGGAAATAATGGGAATATCTAAATTCAGCGCTACTTTAGAGCTCTTCCAGTTTTTGCAACCTGCTAGGAGCAGTTGGCAAGAAAGCTCCTTGGTACCAGGCCAACTTCATCACCACTCTCTGGGGTTGTCCTGTCCAACAGACCATTCCTGTCCTCTGCTCAGGGGAGAACTGAGTGCCTCAGATTGTCCCAGGAGAGAACTCTTCATACCTCAACCAGGTCTCATACCAGTTTGAAACAGGCCCTGTGCACCACCAGCTCCCCCACAACCATTCCAACCAGGCCGGATACCGCCAGTGGCAAGAAAACACTTCAGGGTCTCACTAGGTCCTCAAAAGAGATGGGATTTAGGAAACATCACCCACCTATATGTCTCCTGGCTCCTCCTTCTCATCTCCATTATCCATTTATTCAGGAGCGAGTTCTCCCGTCGGTACCAAAAGTAGATGCTCATCATCAGGGCCGGGAGGAAGAGCAGGAAGACGAGCAGAAGAGTTACTAAGATGGCTTCGTGATCTGGCAGGGAAAGCACAAAGGTGAGTGCGGTGCTGGGAAAGCCAGCAGCCTCCAGCTTCACTCAATGGAAACGTCAGTCCCGTCTGCCCATTCCTGGCCACCCAGGCTAGGGACATCTTTGCTGATCACATCTCTAAAAAGGGAGCAGTACCATCTGGTGGCTTCTGATTAAAATGGGTGGCCACCAAGCAATGAAAGCTGGGCACAGGCCTGAACAGACCTAACCCAGCACATTTGGGAGCAGAACTGTCAGCAGCTTTATCGCACCATCTCCCCATTTTGTGGCATTGCTCCAGCCCCACCAGCATCACAAGGCACGGGTCGAAGAGTCGGGACTCACTGTCACGCTGCACAGGGCCACTGTCCACGCTGCCGCCCAAGCCCGGCTTCTCGCAGTAGGGGGGAGCCCAGCCAGCATCGCAGTGGCAGTTCTTGTTGCTGTTGCAGACCTGCAGAGAGAGAAGGAGGGTTGGAGATCATGAGGAACATATGGAAACGACGGTCTGTACAGTGGGGATGAGACCAGATGCCCAATGGCAGGAGTCTGGGCTAAAGGAGCTTACCCGCTGCCAATATTCACCCTTTAAACATCACTTGGATCGTGCCTGTGTTGCCCTTCAAATCTGGGATTGCAATGTTCAGAGATATTTTCTTGATGATACTTTTATTGCCCTGCTCTTTGCAGAAACACTGAAGACAGGTATGTTATAGCCCCAGTTTTCACACCACTTGTCATAGACAAGTCTGATGCCCTTAATACTTTGCATTAGGCCAGAAGTCTGTTAAACATCTTCTCCTTGGGATTTCCCCATTAAACCATAGTATTGTTGTTGCCTTATCTGACAAAGCCCTGCATTCCGCAGAGGTCAAATCTTTGTAGCCTTTAAGCTTTGGACAATAGTGTCTCATTCTATTCACTGAACGAATTCCCTGCCTTTTTGCAGTCCCAGTTGTGTTTCTAACTCTTGCTTTACTCTCAGAGGGAACAGGCACCTGCTCTGAGCTCTTAACGCTCTCCAGTTCAAATTGGACCCTGATCCAAATTTTGCAGATGGTCCTTGCATCATGAATGATCTTCTTCCTCTAACTTGGACACGGTTAAGCAAAGACCTCAGAGCAGTCTCACCCATAGCTCATGCACGTGAGAGTTATGACAAGCAGATGCCCACTGTGTTGCAAGGCTCATCCCTGTGGGAGACACTTGATTTTGCTTAAGAATCTGCGCTCTTCTCAGGAACCCGCTATAGGTCTCCAGCAATAACTCACCCCATGACCGTTGCACTGGGAAACACACTTTTCCAGCTCAAAAAGGGAGGCATTCTGGCATCGGCGATCTTTGCAAACCTGAGAGAGAGCCAAGAAGCCAAGGTTATAGAAAGACCCAAGAGAGGGGGGACAGCGATCTTCTGGCTTCACAGATGAGAGTCCTCTGGAAGGATGCTGTCCATTGGAAAACACAGGTTGGTGAAATCGTATTGTGCCAGGTCAATGCATTTCACTCCAATTTTCAGCACAGCCCAGGAAACCTCTGCCATTCCTCAATCCAGGATGGTTCAGCAAAGACCAGCCACCACCACTCCCACTCTCCCCCTCAACAACCCACCTGGCAGCTCCTGGAGAAGGCATTTTCCATCTGGCCCTAAAAGGCAGGCACCAGCCAAAAAACCCAACACTGGATTTCAAAACCAGTCATCCTTTCTCATGAAATATCAACATTTGGCCTTCCCTCCCAAAGTGGGATGAAAATCTCACAATTAAAATGCCAAATAGCAAAGACCATCTCTCCCCATACAGCTCTGTCTGGCATGCATCCCTGCTACTGTGCTGTCTACCAGGCTTCTGCCCTTCCTCAGCTGAGCTGACCCTCTGTAAAGTACTTTGAGATGCAGGGGCTGTAAAAAAAACTAATGCTCAATTAGCAGCATCTGTTTTGATCTCTTGTCTTGATTCCTAACACAGCCTTCCCCAGGGAAACAATTTATTCATAGGAGGAAGCCTCATCCTGGGCAGGCAATTCTCGTTGGGGTTGCTCCACTATGTGTTAAATCAGTAAAGAAGCATGGAGCCCAGAGAGAAGAATTTGGTGGCCCACACACAAGCATCTAGTGATGTCTAGACATGCTCTGGTTGAGATGTCACCAGGACAACATCTGCAAGTGTGGAGGAAATCATGTCCTGGCTGTAACACAGAGAAGGGCTTATGTCCACACTGGAGCTGGGATAAGAGCCAAGGAGACGATCTCCTGTAGGAGACTCCACCCTTGGGAAGAGGTACTCACCATCCCATCTCCACATTTTGTCCCTGTCATCACCAGCCCAGGGTCGGAGAGGTCTTCCTCATCATCCTGCGCAGTGTACATGTAGGTGCCTCGGCACTTCACCTCCCGCCCATTGAAGCGGATGGTGGTGTCGATGGAGACAGTATTGGTCCCCTGGGGCTTCTTAGCTGAGCTCTGACACTGGATCTTGCCACACATAGCATCCCTAGGAGGAGGGCATGGCCAAGGTGAGTGCAGGAGATGTGGGTACCGGCCACCTCACCCTCCCTGCCCCATCACCCCCTGCCCCACTGCCTGCTGGCTCATCTCCCTCTGAATTTACAGACATGTTAGCTTGTGATGGGAGAAGCTCAGCAGGTTCAGAAAGGACTTAGATAAATCACGGACAGCACAGAGAAATGTTGGAGGGAACAGGCCGGCGGGGATCCCTCTAACATCCATGGTCTAAATGGGAACACTGAAGAGCACACACTCCCTAAATAGGATCTTCTGCTGATGCTGCTTTGATTTTCCTTCTCTTCAGGCTGGGCTGGGAGATGATGCATGGTGGGACAACCTCCCAGCAGTGACAGGGACTGAGCCCAGGAAGGACCTGGTGGCTTCCTCAGGTCCAAAACGGAGCTGGCCCAAGGGGTGATGCCAGCAGCCTGAGGTAGGACCCTGACAGTCCCTTTACAGCGGGGGGCTGCGGGTGCAGGAGGACCAGATGGGGCACCCAGGGGTGCCAGTGCTGCACCCACCTCTTGTCACACTTCACATAGCGCCCTTGGCTGTCTTTGCCGCAGTTGCCGTAGGTGTTGCCGGCCATGTTCACATCCTGGAAACAGGCGTCCGGAGCTGGCCAGGCGCCTGCAGGGAGGAAGGAAAGATCCTGCATGGGATGGGGAAAGCAGCCAGCAGGGAGAAATATCAAAATCAGGAGGAAGGGCTGGATGCTCATGGAGAAAATACCATGTAAAAGTCTCCCAGAGAGCGGCTGATGCAGGTGCCAGGACACGAACAGCACAAGAGGGGTGAAAACCCCTTTGCTCTGGGGTCTTGCAGAAGATTTTGGCCCTGGGGGAGGATTCCCCACTGTGCCTGCTGCAGCTTTTCTGGGGGCACCCACAGGTGCTCGCCCTGGGGGGTGACAGCACCACTATGCAAACGGGGACCTGTGTGCCCTGTACGGGGTGGGAGCAGTAGAGGGGTGCACAGGGGTGCGAGCGGGGTGTTGGCAGTGTGGGTATGGGCACTGTAGTGCGCACACGGGCAGGGTGCAGCATGCGGCTGTGGGTGGCCATATGTAGTGTGGAGGCCCTACGCAGCATGGGGTCATACGCAGCTGGGGGCCATACACAGCAGACGGCCACATGGAGCATATGAGCTATGGGCCGTATGCAGAGTGGGGACCATATGCAGTGTCGGGGCTGTATACAGCCTTCGGCAGTATACAGCATGTAGCCATATGAAGTGTGGAACCGTACACAGGATCTGGCCATACACACTATGGAGGCTATGTACACCATCGGAGCCACATCATCTATGGGCCATATGCAAAATGGAGTCTGTAGGCAGTGCGAGGGCCATACGCAAAATACGGGCTAAAACTAGAGGGAGAAGGCCATATACAGTCTATGCAGCGTACACACTGTATGCAGCGCTGCAGCCATATGTAGGGTATGGGCTGCACTACAGCGTGGAGGTCGCCTGCAGCCTATGGAGTCACGTGCAGCACGGGGATCATACGCAGCATGGGGGACATATGCAGCACGGGGGCTGTATGTAATGCATGGGCTGTATGCAGCACGGGAGCCATAGGCAGCCGGTGGACGGACACAGCAGAGGACCAGGCACCTGTGAGTGTGTGGGCACAGCACCCCCAGCCCTCCACACCAACCCCACAGATGCAGACCCCAACCCTGGATGGGGACACCACAACCCCTCCATCCACCACCCTCCAGTCCCACGGGCAGGGGCCACAGGGACCCCACGTGCAGACACAGCGCTGAGCCCCAGTGTGGCTCCTGCTCTGGAGAGGGGTGGCAAGGAGGCAGGGCTGGGGCTGGTGGGACTCACCTGGTCCCCAGAGCTGGACGCACTGTTGGTGGTGGGTCATGCACATGCCGTTGTTGCAGTAAGCCTCGCCGTAGGCACAGGACGAGCCATCCAGCAGGTACACATTGGCTGGGCAGTAGGGTGAGGCACCCGTGCAGTATTCGGGGAGATCACAGGATCCCGCTGCTTCCCTGCAGATCGTTCCAGCCACCTTTAGCTGCCGCAGGAGGAGACAGAAACATCAGCCCTGAGTGGCAGGAAAGGGGTCAAGCTGGCATTGCTGCTGCCCCCCAGTACAGCTTGGGGCCATAAACCATCTATAATGTCTCCTGTGGGACTATATGGGGCTGTCAAGGTATAAAGCCAAATTTCTGGGCTGGAACCCAGCCACAAAGCAGCCAGCAGAGAGTGTCCTGCAGATACAAGTTTACGCGTAACCCTCCTCATTTGGCAGCCGGGGGGTTTGACCTTATGGACATGCAGCACACAAGTCCCAAGGGAATGGTGGGGGCCATATCTCCCTGCTCAGCCCCTGAGCAGGTGAGTGGACATGGTGGGAGGGAGCTTACCTTGCAGTTCTGACAGCAGTCACCGTGGGCACATTGGGCCCCCGCCTTCAGCGTGCAGTTGTGTGCATTGCAGCATGGGTTGGTGCACTCCTGCGTAGAGAGAAGAAGAAGACACCACCTCAATCAGTGAGTCCATCCCTTCCCCAGTGCTGCCCCCAGCCCCTTCTCCACCCATCACAGCACTGCTTTTCTCTTTTTGGCAACGGGAAAACTGAGTCACAGGGAGGGATGAGGAAGACCTGAGCACTCTAGGGCAAAGTCAAGAAGAAAGCCAGGCACTGGTTAAATGGCTTTAGGAAGGTGGGACTGGGAAGAGCCCTTGGGATGGAGCCCCTGTGGTGACGAGCAAACACCTTTCTTTTGGAAATACCCCTCTCCACATGGGCCACGTCCTGCCACCCAGCAGCTGAGCTGAGCTGCCAAAGCCTCTGCGGGAAAGCAATGCAGCACCCAGCACCATACCTCCACCTCCCCGCAATCACAGTCTTCTCCTTCCTCCAGAAAGCCGTTGCCACATTTCCGTCCCACCACCAGGTCCTTGGTGTCGGGCAGGTTGAATAGGCACATGCCACCTCCCTTCTGGAAGTAGTTCTCCAGCTGTCTCTTGCTGCAGGAGCTGAACACGCGAGGGAAGGGGTGTCTGCGCAGGGGACAGATGGGGAGGGATGGGAACCAGGGCGATCGGGACCAGGAGAAGGTGGAAAACCACAGTCAGAGCTGGGAAATAAGGACATGAGCAAACTGGCACAAACCCTTCCAAGAGCAGAAGCCACCTTCATCCAGATGCATCGACTGCTAACATCTCCCAGCCTAACTTGCACGGCTGAACACCAGACTAACAACCAGGGGACAGCTCACTAAGCCCAAATATCTTCCAGAATGGGATGGGGTGGACAAGCAGACCTGCTATACCCCACCCCCAGAGCATCAGCCCTCCAGCAAGAAACCTCTTGGAGACTGGAGACCCCCATCGGCTAAACCTCGCAGCCCAGGGAGCGCCCATGCCTGCAGGCTCTGCCAGCTTATTGCTGCTGCAGGTGTCACCTTTGTGCCTCAGTCCTCTGCAACTGGGACACCGCAAATGCCTCCGTCCTAACCGCAAGGCAGGTCTCCACATCTGCAGTGACTATCTGCCCAGGATGTCTGCTATATATGTGCCTGCTATCACTGAAGTGCTGATGGGAAATACCCTTTTGGGGCTGTTTAAATACCTCTGAGGCTGAGATGGAGAAAAATCCTCTAAAAAGTTAAAGAAAAATGGAAAAGAAACACAAAAAAAAAAAAAACAAACCCCAAAACTATATTAAATCATTCATAAGGCTTGAGCAGAAAAAAAAAATAAATCAGAGCCTACAACGTGTAAGTTCATTTCTCTAACAACCCAACTGGCCTTTCCTGTAAGGAGCTGGAAGGAAACGGTGATTTTTCTACCAAAGCTCTGCGTGTGGTTCTTCCGTAATTTTGCACAAGTTTGTGGGGGTTTTTGTGTGATGTATGAAGAAGAAGGAAGCAGAGAGTAAGAGCTGTGCACAGCTCTCCCCTTCAGTGCTGGTTTCATTTCCTCCTCTCGGTGAAAAAGCATTTTATTTCATATTAGGACCTCTCATTTCCGAGATGACACACAGGGCTTTTTCTAAAAGTAATTTTGAAGCCTGGGGGAAATCTCTTGAGCTGGAGGGAAAGCTGCAAGTCCTGTGCAAGCGGAGGGTGAGCAAATAAATATACCCATGAGCTGGTACATGAACGTGCAAATAGGGACAGGCTGAACACAGTCAAAAATGTGTTTTCTGCCCACGTGAAGAAAAAATATTTCAGCCAAAATAAGACGGAAGAAATACGACAGGGAGATGTCAGCTCGGAGAGCTTTGCCTGCAGGGCTGAGCAGGGGCACAGCTGAGCTACAGCATCTGCTACTGTTTTGCACCAGCGCATCCAGCTGTGGAGGGTGCGGGCAGGACATTTAATTAGTAGGATAACTAAACAAACAAGTGCGGGGCTGCCTCACCCTGGAAAGCCCCTGTTTTTCCCCACCACAATCCACCCAGGCAGAGACTAAACACCATGGGGTCAGCAGGACAGTCTGACAGCCCTGAGTGCCGCCGGGAAAAGCCCGGGGACTCTCTGACACCACATCGTGGCGTTCGACTGTTATTTATCAACTGGAAGAGCGGGTGCGTTCAAATAATGGGGAATGAACAGCTGCTTTCCTGCAGTGCAGGGAAATCTGGGATGACTGTATCGTCAGGAGCTGGAAAACCCAACAGAAGGATTTTGGAAGGGAAAGTGTCTGTCACCAACCGGCTGAATTTCATACCGCTCTGGACTGAATCAAAGGGTAAAAGCACAGGAAAACAAACCCTGGAGAGATGCCAGAGGGCATGAAAGTTAATGGCTGCCGCCACGGAGCATCCCAACACCAGATTTAGTGGGGCTGGGGTGAGGGATGTGAGCTCACCCCACCACAGCGCCGCAATATGAGTGCGGTGCTAGCACTGTGAGTAGCACCACTTGCTAGCATGGCCGGGGACTGGGCACCCCTTGGCCCTCCAGTCTTACAATAAAGAATAATTTCATCGTGCTGAGGTGTGGGTTAGCCCAGGGAAATGCCTTGGATTCCTGTAATGTGTCTAGCAGATAACATCCATTTGCTTCCATCCTTGGCTCATTTGGGATGGGGCTGCTACCCCTCTGCTATCTTCTGCTACCCCTCGGAGACCACCAGCCCTGCCGGCTCCTGGGCCCTGGGGTGTGCTCGCTCCAGGGTATTGGGATGTGCAGGGCAAACAGGGAGGAGGGCAACCAGCCAGGTTCTCCTTTGCAATGGGGCACTGCACCCACAGCGGCGCCTTGCAGGACAGGACCCCATCCCCACTCCCCAGCCCACCCAGATCCAAACAGCATCCACAACCTGCTGGGGGGCTTAGGGTCCACATCCCGTCCCCACCGACACTTACCCGGTGGCCGCTGCCATGACACAGCCACCTTGCTCCGGGGTGGCCTCCACACAGCAGCCCGTGCTGTCGTGGCTCATGCCAAAATTGTGGCCGATTTCGTGGGCCATAGTGGCGGCTGCTCCAATGGGCTGCTCCGAATGGTCCTGCAGAGGGATGGGGCATGCATCAGCACAGCAGCCGGGAGCGATGGAGAGGGGTGATCCCGCAACAGGGAATGAGGTTGGGATGATGGAGGGACTGCAACATCCCTGGGATTGCAACTGGATCCCGTGGGAGGGACAGAGAAAGGGATAGAGGAAGATTCATGGCAGAAGTGGGGTTTGGTCTCCTAAAAGTCCTGCATGGGACTGTTGGGAAACTCTTTTGCAGGAGCCAACTGTTGAAAACATGGGGCCTTGCAAGGTGCATCCCAAAAACCAAAAACCTCAGTGCCCCACACCACCACCCTGTCTAGGGACCACAGGTCACCAGGGCCACCATCACCCCATCAGGAGGAGGATAAGAGTTATCTGGGCTGGAGATGACCTACAAAACCAGAAAGCAGAAGCAGGGAACAAGCAGGGGCTATTCAACATGAAGGGCAGAAGCAACACAGGCGATCCCAACACTGCTGCTATCTGGAAGCTGGGGGTGTACATGGGGCAGAAGAACTTTAAACCAGCCCTTCCCACCCTCCTAAGCATTTGGCCAACATCTCAGAGGTGTAAGGGGCTACCAGCACCATTGTTCACTCTCGGGCTGCATCCCAGGACCAACCCGGGATGGCTGGTCCTACAGGCGCATGAAGAACCCCAGCAAGATGGGGTCGCAGTGGGGTCCCCCAGCCTGAGAGGAGCAGCAGGGACCCTCATGCCCCTCTTACCACGCTGACACCTCCGGAGTTATCTGCGCTGCACATCCCCTCCAGTGGGGCCATGCCGATGGTTGTCCCCCTGAACGTCTTCCCTCTGCCCAGAAAGGAGAACAGAGGAGCAGTTAGCACCCCAGGGGTGGCTTGGAGACCCCGGTCTGAGCTGGGAGCCCCCTGCCCCGACATCTCCAGGTCCATAGGGGTGCTCACGTCAGCAGCTGGGCATTGTCGTGCTTCTTGCGTGACCTCAGCGCCTTCTTCCACTGCAGGAAGGACCAGAGCGTGGCGTTGGCATCGCTGGTGACGGCGCACTGGTCCCGCTCCGTCCACACCTCCAGGCCGATCAGGGCCACCTTGATATTCAGTGACCTGTAAAACTGCAGGGAAGGGACAGGGATGGAGGGGATGGGGACTGGCATTCGCTGTACATCCTCTATCACTGCCATGGTGTTTCAGATGGGTGACCTGGGGACACACTTGTCCCAAATCCACCTGCAAGCATGAACTCTATAGGCACAGGTGTCGTCACAGGAGCCAGTCAGGGTGGCATGATGCCATCCATCAGCTGACAGCACCTAAGCATGTCCCTGCTTGTGTCAAGGATGCCAGCACTGATCCCCATTGCCACAGCAGGGTGAAAAACCAGCACCCTCTTCACAGCTGCAGCTGAGCCGATGGGTGGCAAAGCATTTTCCACCGCATGCTCACATCTGCTATCTAAACTCCTAGCCCCAGTGACATGGGGACAGTCCCTGAGGGCCACCACCAGGCTAGCACCCAGCTCAGGTCTTTCACATGCACCGGGAATCACGGAGGTGGCGGCTGGTCCCCCTCACCGGCCGTTACCTTGTCCACGTAGTTTGCGATCTCCACAATGCGCTGCTTGGTCATGCCGAGGTTGAGGTTCTGGTTCCTGTACTGCAGAGAGATGGGGATGGGGAAGGGTCACCAGAGGAAGAGCAGGGAGGAGGGGAGACAGAGAAGGGTCCCGGCTTTTCGGCAGGGGAACAGGTTTCTGCCCCCTGTGGTGCTCACCAGTGTGTGATCAGCAACAATGAACAGCTCCATGTACTTCATGGTCCTCCAGGCATCTCTCTTCACCTGCGAGACAGACAGCAAGACTTGAAGGATTGAAAGAGCGGACAGCCAGCGGAACAGCATCACAGGTTCCCCAGACAGTACAGAGCTGCCCAGGAAGGACGGCCAAGAGGGGAAACTGAGGTACGAGGAGACCAGGAAAATTTGTGCAGCTTTAGTGCAACTCCCAGTGTCACCTTACATCACATCCCACATTGTATGGCACAGCATACCCACACATCCTCCCTTTGAGGTCTCCTGCCCACTTCCAAACCAGGTGAGCTGCCCATGAACACCCCTTACGTCCCCTCTGCCTGCGCAACCCTGCCCAGATGCCAGGATGAGAGGCACCCCACCACAAGCTGCAGGCATTTAGGAGGAGCACAGATGGCCCCGCTCTCAGCCCTCTGCCCCTCCACAAGCGAAGGACCCCAGGATGGATTTACCCGCTGATGGACTGTCTGGAAGAGCCAAGCAACGTCAGCAATAGTGCTCCCGAAATCATCACCGTGTCCACAGGTCCCACTTCGGATGGGCAAGTGCTCTGCTCGATGGATGACATGATGGCCTGGCTCAAGGCTCCCCAGGGGTTTCAAGTAGTAGCTGGTGTTGCTGCTCAGGACTATCAGGCCCCTGGCAATGGAGAGCAGCCCCAGATGACTCCTGTGGTACTTTCACAGCCCCTGCTGAGGCCCCACAAACTCGCTGCACCTCAGCTTGGTCCATACCCAGAGTGGGGGCAGAGACAAGGGATGGATGTCTTTGTCTATACACCCCTATGAGCTAATATATCCGTAGCGTTAAAGCCTCCGTGCCAGTCAGACCACGCGAACACAGGATGGCAGCTGGTGGTTGCAGGAGGACAAAGCTCAGTTCTGGGGTCCCCGCTGCAGGGTGCGGGATCTTGCCTCCTCCACAGACAAATTTCCTTGAAGGCTGCTCACGCTGCCAGAAAAACAGCCTCTCCCTGCCCTGCCTGCCCCAGGGGTCGGGTGAAGGGTAGGAGAAGGGGAGCGATGGAAAATCAGCCCCACGAAACATCTAGAACTGGGCTTGCAGGACCTTCGACGCTGCTCCGGGGGGTCCCCAGAGGGGGTCCCTGCAGGGAGGAAGGGGGCAGCTGGATCCATCCCCCTCTTCGTCAGCCCAACAAGCCCCTCCCTGCCCCACACGTCTCCATACCGTATTCCGGAGCAGGTGCTGAGGACGACCCAGGAGCCGCCATAGCCCCGGACGTGTCCGTGGTAGTAGCAGTGGTCCTGGGAGAGAGGCGATGGAGACCTCCGTTAGAAACCACCGCACAGGGCTGGGCAGCAACAAACCCCCCATGCACGGCCCAAAATAACACTCATTTTGCATTTCCCAGCCAGGCGAGTGGTGTCCCTCTGCACCGGGGAACGGGAGGGATGGAGCCAGGAGGCTGCTGGCTCCGGCGGTTCAGCCAGGGACACAGACAGCCCCACGCCCGGCTCGGCTCGCTGGAAGGGTGACAAATGGCCGGTGGGGGGACGTCGGGGAAAGCGAGGACTGCTCGAGCCCGGCGCTGCCTGTGTTTATTTCCCGAGGTGCTGTATCGCGGCCAAGAGATACAGGAGCCACGTGTTGCTGCATTCCTGCCACGACAGGCGCCGGGGATGCTGCCAGCGAAAACACCGTGCCTCGTCCCGGTGGGGCTTTGGCTTCATCCCAAGTGCCAAGGCACCCTCAAAAAAGGCGGTGAGCTACGGCCGTCCCCCGGCACCCACCGTGTGGTTGGGGGCCACTGTCACGGGCTGCCCGTCCGCAGCGTAGTGTGTCTCGGTGTAGCCCGGCGCCAGCAGCCTGCAGAGAGAGGAGAGGGAAGAGGGGTGAGGACCCTCGAGCTGCTCTGGGTGTCCCGGCATAGGGAGACACCGAGCCTTTATGCCCAGCCCTGGGCAGCTATACAGGGCTGAGCCGTCTGGATGGTTCCCCTTCACAGCCTCCCTTTGCAAAGCTTTGGACAGTGCGGCCATCATCGGTGCGTCAGGGCTGGCCCCCGACCAGCGGTTGCCCACGGCCAGCAGGGACATGAATAGCAGTCCAGCGTGCCACTTTGCATCTCAGAAAGGAAGGGGCTGCCCATATTGCTTGAAGGTCCTGCTGGTCTGGGACAGGGGACCTGCACAGGAGAAGCCTGGCTGCCCACCCACCCCCTGGCTCAGGGACCACCTCGCCACCACCGAGGATGAGCAGTCAGGCAGGGTGACAGCTTCTCCATAGGGACCAAACCTCCCTTGGGACTACCAAAGTCCCCAGAGGGAAGCATCCTGCTGGGAGAAGAAGGGATCAATCTCAAGGTCCATCCGAGGACGCAGGAAGTTTGGGGTCTCCGACACGGCCACCGCCTCCTCTCCTGAGTATGTCACTTTGCCCCACTCACGGCACAGCAAGGGTGATGCACCTGATGCAACACCCCAGCAACAGGGCGGGGGGTCCCCGAAAAAACAGAGCTGATCATGAGAAAGCTCAAACTGCTTTTAGCAAAGCCTGCACCCCCCTGCCTGCACCCCGCATGCCTCAGCTTCCCCCCCAGCTGCCAGCCATCTCCCACCAAAGCTGGTCCCGGGGCCACCCCTGACGCAGCCCCGTCCCACGCTGACAAATTGCTTCCTGCCGCAGGGAAGAGCCAGAGCTGAGCTTGTAACCAGCAAGCGTGTGGGCCTGGGGGTCCTGGGGAGCAGACAAGGGGGATTTAGACTGAAACGAACCCATGGGTGG
This sequence comes from Rissa tridactyla, assembly GCF_028500815.1. NCBI lineage: Eukaryota > Metazoa > Chordata > Aves > Charadriiformes > Laridae > Rissa > Rissa tridactyla. The sequence continues at coordinate 39,638,414 of NC_071470.1, forward strand.
TGGGAGAGAAGAGAAAGGGATGGGGGTTTCCCACGCTGCAGAAGGCTGCATGACTCTGCCCAGATACCAGGGTGAGGGGTGCCCCACCATGAGCTTGCAGCCACCATGGGGACAGCAGGTCCCCTGAAGGACCGTGTGCATGCAGGGGTCTTGGCCACCCAAAGAAGGACAAAGCAGGGCTGGTTTACCACTGCTGACAGCTTGGCCCTCGATTTGTGGGGTTTGGCCCCATCCCAGGGGCTTTATCCTGCAGCAGAAGAAAATAAACCAAACAGACGGCTCCAGAATAGCCCTCCCGCCTCTTGGTTTCTATTTTGCAACGAGCTTGGCCTCAAAAATGTCGCTGTGGGCACGTTCCCGCCTTCCCAGCCCGCCTGTGAGTGGGTGCCTGGCACCAGTAACTCCAGTTATAGCAGAGAAAGGAGACAGGAGCTCAGCCTGGATCCTGGATAGGGGCTTGTAGGCAGCCTGGCAAGACAAGTGTCCAGCTAGTGTGGGGGCAGATGGGCAACCACCTGTGCAGGATGGGGACAGGGATGGGGATGGGTTGGCTGAAGACAGTGGAGAGGCGAAAGCCTCCATGCCATGCCTGGGGAATAGAGGGAACAGGGAGGATTGAACTGATCCCCCAACTGGGGGCACAGTGAGTCCCATCCGGGGGCACAGTGAGTCCCATCCAGGGGCACAGCGAGTCCCAGCATGGCTCAGACCACTGGGATGTCCTCTCCAGGGAAGGCCAAGCACCAGGACCCCCTGGAAGGGAAAGGCAAGGAGATGTGTATTCTCCTCCAACACACAGGAAGGCCTTGTTGGAAAACACCACAAAGGATGGTTTTGGAGGCTAACCACATCTCCAAGTACCAGAAGAAAGAAGATTTGAGGTCTAGCATGGCCTCACTGGCCCACGAGCTAACAAGGCTAAGGAGCCCTGTTAGCTGGCACAAGACAGCTGTGTAGATGGCCTGGGCTGCACTGGTCTTCCCAGTAGACACGACCACTAGGCACAGCCAGTCTTGGGTGCTATGGACTATCCTGGGTGCCATGTGGACTGCCTTTGGTGCCATGGATGGTCTTGGGTGCTATGGATGCCATGGATGGCCCTGAGTGCCATGGAAGTTCTTGGGTGCCATGTCTTGGATGCCACATACTATCCCAGGTGCCATAGATGATCTTGAGTGCCACAGACTATCATGAGTGCCATGAACTGTCTTGGGTGCCATGGATGGTCCTGTGTGCTATGGATGCTCTTTGATGCCATGGAAAGTCCTAGGTGCCAAGACAGTTCTTGGCGCCACAGATGGTCCTGGGTGCCTCAGACAGTCCTGAGTGTCACAGACAGTCCTATGTGCCATGAATGCTTTTGGGTGCCATGGATGGTCCTGGGTGCCATGGACTGCCCTGAGTGCTCAGCTCCCTTTTGCTGCCACCGATCCCCCCATCTGTTTCCCCGCGCCCTCATCCGGAGTTCAGCATCCTGCAATGCCTCACACTCCTCCAGCCCTGACAGAAGCACCACAGCCACCAGAGATGCTCTTCACCCCTCCTGGCCACACTCATCCCTTCAGCATGGCAAAGTGGTACCAAGCCAGAATTAGGGTCATGACAAGACATACAAAAATCTCCAGGCCTGATGCACCAGCTAGAAACAAGGCTAAATTTTGCACTTGAGCTCTCAACCCATCCTGCCAACCCCCCCATTGCCCACAGTCCTAAACCACAACATGCATGGCAACTCCCCAGTTCTCCTTCCTGCACACCAAAAGCCACTCTGCAGGTCGCTGGGACCTGCTGCCTGGCAGGGTTGTTTGGGAGACACCGTGGTGGCTGCTTTTGTACCCAAACAGCATCAGGAAGAGAGCTCTGCCAGGCACAAGCCTCCCACAGCTGCTGGTGAGAAGCAGAAGTGGAAGCAGAAGCCCGTCCTGCAAAGATCAGCTTTTTGCCCTGCTCCACCATGGGGCCACCTGGCACCAGGAGGGACCTGAATCCAAAACAGGACAAAGTCTCAGGGAGAGGGGTAAGGAGAGCAGGGCAGAAGATGGAGATGATTGTTCTCTCCCGGAAAGGGTCAAGTGAGGCTACATGGCAAGGTCACCCAGGAATGGTGCCAGGCTTCCAACCCCAAAATCAGTCCACCAGAAAAGCAGCAGAGGTTTCCAAATCACTGCCAGCAGTCAGCATTTCCCACCATAAGATACCTCCAAAGACCTCACAGGATTAGCCCTACCAGCGGGATGGCAGCCCAAGAGTCCCCCATCCAGCTGACGCTCTACCTGGCATATCTCTCTCAATCCCCTAAGCACCCCACACCACCTTCACCCATACTGGGTCCTGCACCGTGGCATCGAGCCAAGGCTGCTTCCTGCACAACATGGGTGTGGGCAGTGGAAAAAGGAGCATTTCAGCCCAAACTGATGCATTGGCTGCAGCTGGCAGGAAGCCACACTGGGCCGTCCCTTCCACTGTGGGCAGGACAGGACAGCCAGGATACTACTGCTCTAGGTGGGACCATGCCAGGGATACCCAACTCCCTTTCCCCAGCCCCAGCCCCGACACTTACTGGTTCCTCTCCAGCACCAGGACGAGCTCTCTGCCCTCAGCCATCACCGCCACCTTTGCTCGGGCAGGCGCCGGCACCTGCGGAGGAAGCAAAGGAGGAATGGAATTAGAAAAAACGGAGTCCAGGATGCTGCCAGATGGGTGCCTGTCCATCCTACTGCCTACCTGTATTATGGTAGGACCTACTGCTGCGTTAGCAACACAACAACACAGGCAGCAGATGCAATGGATTTTGAGCACCGCCCCTGTTTGTAAAAGCAGGAGCTGCTTCTCCAACTGCAGAAATGCAGAGGGAGCAAAGAGAGAATGTGTGCCGCAGGGCAGGGGTGGGTGTGAGTGGGGACATGGGGGCCAGGAGGTCCCTGAACATCCCCAGCCACTCTGCTGGGGACATCCTACACCACCTCTCACCTCCCAAAAGCTCAGCCATGGCAGTGGACCACGAGGCACCCTGTGCTGTTCCCACCGAGCACCATCACCATCTCCTCTGTCCATCCCTGTCCCCAGCACCTTCCTTTGCTCCCCAGCTCACGGCACATCCCAGCCTCTCCTCCATGGATCTGTTCCACCTACTCCATCCCCTGCCACAAGCCCATGGAAGGTGAGAAATAAACCCTCCTCTTGGTTTCCCATGAATAGCAGCAGATAAAAGAGGATTCACACTGGGATTCACCCCGCAAGAGAGGGGGTGAGAAAGCAAATCCCAAATCTGCTGGCAGCTCCCCCAAAAAAAGGCAGCAAGAGAGAACCGATATGGGATACAGGATCGGGAGCAGTGCCCTGAGCATCCCAAATGGAGTCTCTGGGTGCTCTGTCCCACTGCAGCTTCACCCCACCAGAGATCCTGAGCTGGATCTTGCAGAGGCTGGTTCTTGGGTGGGTCGGCACCTGCATGCACCCCTGCAGGGTACGGAAATAAATAGCAACCGCCCAGGCACCGGATAACTGCACCGTTAAAAATACCGTAGGGCAGTAAGAGGAAATGATTGACTCAGCTTCCCCAGGATGCTGGCGGTTTTACACACTCCCTCACTTTGGAGGGCATTAAATGGGAACCCTACGCAGGGATCCACACCAGCACGGCTCGTTTGCACGTGACAGGATGGGCTGGAGCCCACACGTGCAGCCCTCCTCCGATGTCCCCACATCCCTTCCCCAGCTCCAGCACTGGAGACACTAAAAGCACGGCACTGTTTACGGCCCAGCCGGCGTGTCTGGCTCTGTCTCCCTCGCTCAGTCCCTCCCCATCCATGACGGATGCATGGAGCCCAGCAGGCTGACAGCCCTCAGCCCCGTGCTCGGGATCCGCCGCAGGGCTCCGGCACCCTGGCCATGAGCTGGCAAGGTTCTTCCAGCTCTGGAGGGAAAGGGGAGAGGAAGGAGCCATCCCCGCAAGGCTCTGGCTTCGGCTGCTCTTAGCATCACAGGGTTTTGCAGCCGGTCACTAGGAATGCAGAGGGGCGGGGGTAAAGTTGGGCGATTCACAGCTTGGGCTAAAACAGAAGCCAAATCCCGCTGTCCCCTCTCATCCTATAAAGATGGCCAGCAAGGCTTTGCACCCTGATCCCTACCCCACATCCTGGGCACCGGGGACACTGGGGGACCTCCAGCCTGGCAGCCCCAGGGCCACCCTCCTGGCGACCATCCTGCTTTTAAGGGGCAGCATCACAGGACAAAGCGTTTTGGTGCAGGACAGCCGAGTACCACCGCTGCTGCACCCCAGGACACGGGGTTTGTGCTCCCAAGATGGGTGTTCCTTACAGGCCACCCCAAATTGAGCTCCAGGGATGGAGGGACCCCATTAAGCTGCTCAAATTGGCCACATGGATGCTTCCGGCTCCAAGGAGACACATGGGTCTGAGCCCTTATGGCCCCATTTCCCAAGGACAGGGAGGTGCCAGACACCCCAGCCCATAAGAGCATGGGGACACGGTGATGGAGTGGGGCCAGCCGAGCCCCCCCTCTGCCTCCAACACCATCTTCCCAGCTCCAAAAAAGGAGACCAGACACAGCACTTAAAAAAATAAAATAAAATAAACCAAAAAATACCCCAAACCAAACAGCAAAGCAAGCCGGTTACAAGGCCCTGCCACTTCCCAGTGAGCCCCTTTGGCACGAGCACGGCACGGCCACGGTCCCCGCTCCCAGCGAGGGGCCCTGTGTGATGCCGGGAGGAGGAAGCCGGGGCAGAGGGCTCCCCTCCTTCGGCGATGGTGGGAACGGGCTGTATTTTTAGAACATGATCTTATACAAACATCACTCCCTGGCCAAACATGGTCTGTACATTTTTCTTGCCATTTCCCTTCTTTCCCCCCTCTTCGCCCTCCCTTTTTTCAAGCCTGTTTCTCCCCGTCTCTGATCTCCCTAACACCCTCTCCCCACAGCCCATCTCCTCCTCCCCCTCCCCAAGTCCCTGCCGCTCCTTCCCGGTTTTGAATTCCCCAGCAATTACTCCCTGCCTCGACTTAAGGGCCTTTACCGGCAAAATGCTCTTTCCCAGCTGCCGTCTTAAAGGGACATGTGTGTGTGTGCAGGGTTATCCCTGCATTCACAGCTCCCCGTTCACGCACCGTCCTGTCTCCCAGGCTGCCAAAGGCTGGAAAACAAACCACTGCTAATGGGGTCTGCATCCAACCCCCGCGAGGTGGTACATAGCAAGCTGTCCCCTTCCCCATGCCTCAGTTTCCCCGGAGAGCACATGTAGAGGCAGTGGGGAGCCGGGGACGGATCCTGGTTTCAGCTGTGATGGGCTGAAACCAGCTCAGCCCCTGGAGAAATAAATAGCAAGGAGTAAGATGAGGGAGAAAGAGGGTGCGAGCACCACTCACGACAGGTAGGAGTCAAAAAACCCAACTCTAAGGCCAGGAAAGGTTATTGCATTAATTAAACACTGATAATTTTGCCCTGAGTCTAACTGGCAGGCAGTTGGGTCCCCAAGAGCTGCCAGTCAAGATATTGTGCACCATGAATGAGCAGGGATGAGCACCTTCCTGGACTCCAGCATCACCCCCAGGCTCCAGCATCTTCTTGGGCTCCGGCACCTTCCCAGGCACCAGCATCATCCTGGGCTCCAGCATCTTCCTCCCTCATCCAAACGCTACCACCTTGTTTCTCCAGTGGCCACGAAAAGCATGCGTAAGTCTCCGCCACAGGCTGCAGGAACCACCTTCCCTTGACCCTGGCTGGATGTGGAGGTGGTGACCCCTCTCCAGGACATCCCAGCAAAGCCAGTCCCACCAGGGGCTGGGCTGGGAGAGGCCAAGAGCAGCTGGGATGAAATCTGCCCTGGCCAGGACCAAGCCTGCGAACAACCCAGATGACCTGCTGGGCCGAGTCCGAGTCTATTTTCCTTTTTCAATCTGCTGATCAGAAAAACCACAGCGATGTTTGCAGAGGAGCTGAGGCCAAGGGGTTTGCGTTGCTCTTCGAGGGGAAAGACGATCTTTGTTTCCCCACGGCTCCTGGCCATCCTCCTCGCCCAGGCTCCCTCCTCCGCCCTTGCTGAGAATCCCCCGCTGCCCTGCAGGAGAGCGGCTCACCCGGGAGCGGGCTCAGAGAGCACTGAGCTCCTTGGGAAATCACTAGTTAAGCCCAAATCCAAAAGCCACATCCAAATCACAGCCCAGCCATCTGCTCGGGCAGGTCCCACAAGCCCCAATTGCCTAAGTAAGCGCATACAAGCCTGGACGTAACAAGGAAGACGGGGCTCAGAGTTACCAGGAGATGCTCCCTAGAGGATTTGGTGATGGGTTTTGCAGCTGGAGCATCACGGCTGAGCCAGGTCCTCCCCAGGCAGCTGGATCCCAGCAGCACAGTTAGGATTGGAAGAGCACAGCTTGGGGACTGCCTTGCCTTGTCCTAAACACACATCGGGACCGCGATCCGAGATGTCAAGGACAAGCCTCTTGCTCCAGCCGCTCACTGGAAAAGCATCCTGGGGGCAGCCAGCTCCAGGGCAGTTGAAGGAACCAGGGTAGTACAGGCCCTGGAGACAGAGGCAGGATTTTGGTTGTTTTGAAGCAAACTTGGCTCAGGGACTTTGCTTAGTCCTGCCACACGTTGCCAAGGGAAAAGGGCTTCCCTGCAGGAAACAGATTGCAGGAGTGCGTGTCCTCGACACCTGGTGGTCCTTCTCCTCCCTTCCTCCTCCGGGAGCAGGGCTGTGACCCCTCATGGATGTGATGCTCTCAGGGGAGGGGCCCATGCTGCAGGGCCAGGGGAGGGACAGCCCCGACCACGGCCAGAGGGAATGCTCCAAGTGTTCATCAGCAAGGGTGAGGGGACAGCCACGTCCCACCCCCAGGACAGGGAGACACTGGTTGCTCCAGGGACCCAGCAGATGATTCCGCAGTGTCACGGTAGCAGTGAGTGGAAGGATGCTTCATCAGTGCCAAGATGCGTTCCCATACAGGGACAGGGTGCCAGAAGAGACCCAGAGGAAGATTGAGGGGCTCTTCTGCCTCGATGTTCCTCAGACCTTGTGATTAATAGAATCACAGAATCGCAGAATGGTTTGGCTCAGAAGAGACCTTCAAAGCCAAGGGCAGGGCAGCTGCCACTAGACCAGGTTGCTCCAAGCCCCATCCAGCCTGGCCTTGAAAACTTCCAGGGATGGGGCATCCACAACTTCTCTGGGCAACCTGGTCCAGTATCTCACCACTCTCAGTTTAAATATTTCTTCCTTACGTCCAATCTAAACCTACGCTCTTTCAGTTTCAAACCACTGCAGCAAGAAACCATGCTTGGGAAAAGGCAATTCCAAAGGGAAAGAAATAAGGCAGGGAACACCACAGGCAGCACAACAGGCTCTGTTGGTCCCCAGGGTGGGGACGGGGGACTCCCATGCTTCGTAGCTGGATACTGGTGAGACACCTGGGCCAGCATGCTGGGCACAACCTCCATTTCCAGCCCCAAAGGACTGGAAAAGCCCACAGTCAGCTCTGGCAGCCTTTGCTCCGTGACCCGAGCCGGGAGGAAGGAGTGGGAGGAGGAAGATGCCGGCAGCAGTGGGGCAGGATCCCACCCCAAGCCAGCGGTGACGAGGGAGCTGTTTGCAATCAGGGTCCCCACGACCTCCTCCTCGGCCTCTCCAAAATCGCTTCCATGTGTGCAGGGAGCCGTCGAGCCCGCGGGGAGTTCAGCCCCAAACAATAGGAGAGAGGAGGGTGTAGAGGGGGGAGGCAGGGTCCAGCCCGCCCAGCGCCGTGCCAGCCCGCACACGATGGGACCACAGGGCCACCACCACCATCCTCCTCCTCTTCCCACCGGCTCCATCTAGCTCCTCTGGGAAGAGGGAAAGGAGACGCAGTGATGTCCCCCGGGACTGTGGCACGGGCCACCCCTCAGCATCCCACCCACTGCGCAGAGGAGTAGCACCCGGAGGAGAAGGGACGGAGGAGCCTCGGGACGGTCACCACGCTTGAACCCATCATTTCACACACTCGGATGTTGTGTCCTTGCAGACACCCACCCCAAAAGCCAGCCATGCCTGGACAGAGTGGGCTGGCAGCAACCACACAGCCGTATTTATTTCCAGGATCTCTGCTGGAGGGCAGAAGGAGGCAGGGCGGGGATGGGACGGGCTAAATCGATCCTAAAAATACACAAGTCAGCAGTACCAGGGCAAAAAGGGCCGGTTCGGGGCTCTGTCTGCAAGCGGGGAGCCCGCTCTCTCCTACCCCATCCTTTGTCTGGTTACCACCATCCTTCCCCCACAAAGCCTCCCCACTCCTGGCTGCGACCACCCTCCCTCTCCCTGCCTTCCCCCCACTCCAAGGAACAGGAGCCTCCTTGTTTCGGGCTGGCTGGAGCCAGCGGACGCAGAGCAGATGCCAGGAAACACACTGGGACCTACCCAGCCACCCTGTCCCCAGCCGATGGCCATCCCAGTCCTACTGCCCCCAGGGTCCCCTGGTGAATATCGAAACCCGACGCGTGTCCACGATTTGCACCCACCCAGCACAATTTCGGGCAGCGGGGTATTAGTGAGAGTATAAATAATCCTCCCACTGCCACGCATTCCCCGTCTCGACTGCCATCCAACTTAAATATAGACCGATACGGGGCTGCTAGGAAGGGAGGGGACATTTCTACAGGCTGACCACAGCGTCCCCAACATGATGGGTTATTTCAGCTACCGGAGAAACATGATTCCCAGCAGCCAGTGCCGATGGGAGTGATGCTGCTCCGAGGAGGCAGGGCAGCACAAATCCCCTCTTTGCTTTCGCTGCTGGGAAGCTGGGCTGCCTCCCCCCCGCAGTATCTCCTGCCTGGATGAAGGAGATCTCACTTGGAGGCACCTCAAAGCTGCGTCCTCAGCCCCCGCTCCAATGAGATGCCACCAGAGAAGGTCTTCTCAGCAGCGAATCTGCTCAGTCCCCAAAACACAACGGTTTCCCACAACCATCCACATTGGTGCTTGTTCTGCTGGGAAGCGATTTGATCTGCCCCGTAGGAGACCATAGCTCCCAGCTGCTGAGTACGAGGACCAGCTGCTGCAGCCGATGGGCAGCTGCGGAGCCAGTTGACCCCAGAGCCCGGCAAGGTGCCAAACCCAGGCAAGGGTCACCACAAGCACCTCATAAAGCAGAGCTGGAGACAGTGGGGGTGGTGGAGAGGGTGCAACGGCCAGCAGAGCAGCCCTGGGAAGAGATGTCCTCTCCTCCCCGCAGCCCATGCCTGGCTTCTTCGCAGTCATCCCAAGGATATTGCTCTTAAGTCTTGCAGCACTTTCCCTTTAGCTAATACTGCTGGTCTGTCTGTTCTGGCCAAACCTTCAGTCTGATGAATTACCTCCCTCTCTGTCTCCAAACTGCCCAGCTCATCTCCACTCACTCTATAGCTCTTGGCCATCCTTCTTACTACCCAATAGTTAAGATCACATTTAATTAACTCACTGTTGCCTCCTCTGCTTTCCTTGTTCATCACCTGAACAGGGTGATGGGTCCTATAAACTCCACACTCTGCTCATGGGACCCACAAAGTCAACATGTCCATCCAAGTCCCACCATGAGGACCTCTGGTGCAGGACCCGGCTGCGCAGTGCAGGGGAGGGGAACCATCTCTGCCCTTACCTTTTCATCCAGGCTGACGGCTCGTCTGGTACGGCCCCCAAGGAGCCAGTGTGGGGTGACCCGTTCTCCATGAGACAGTGACCCTGGGAAAAAGAAGACCTGGTGAGCGCATGAACAGACCTTGCAAGCCCCTGAGAGCGGCAGCTCCTCCGCAGCCACCTCAAGAGAGAAATGGAGGGGAAGAGAGAGAGCTGGGGTCTCTGGGCAACATCCAGGGCACCTCTTAGGAGTTTCTGGGGGATGAACATGGCATGAAGCCAAAGCACTGCCCCCTCCCCAGGCCAGCACCCTCATCGCTGGCCCAGCCTTGCTGCTGGAAGCCTCCCCAGAGCATTGCTGCCCACCCAGATCCCAAAGTGGTAGCCTAAATCCTCTCAAACCCCACCTGGAGAAGCCACTGCCACATGGGCGTCCCCTCCCCGGCCCCGCTTTCATCCTGGCCACCACCAACCAGCTCAGGCAAACCCCATGGAGCACCCCCAGAGCACCCCAGCCCGGGGTGAGGGTAGGGGCTGCGCAGGCAGCAGCGCATCCACACACCTGCTCCATCTCTCCTGAATCACACAAACAGCTTTCTTTTGGGTTGGTGGTTTTTTTTTTTTGGCTTTATGCTTTTAACACCATTGATCGTCATCATTTATGGGACAGGGAAGCGTGGTTCCATCACCCAGAAATCGAGCCATCATCTTCCCCGCCAGAGCTGGACTCGAGCAGGGAGCAGAGGAGCTAAAATAGCTGCAGCACATTATGGGTTTCTCTGAGCCATCCCAGCTCCCCTGGGCAGAGCAGTACAAGCAATTCCTTGGCTCAACCAGAGACAGGCAGACTTTCTAAGATTTTTTTTTTTTCCTAAACAATGCGGCCATATTTGATTGCAGCAGAGTGAGCAGCTACTGGTGACTTAAGCCAGGACAGCAACAGAAAAAAAAATAAAATCTGAAGATGCTACGGAGGGTGGATGAGGTCTAGCAAAAATGTCAAGGGGTGGACCCCCTTGCCAAGCCAAATGTTGTCAGTGAAAGCCTGGCCCTAGTAACCTTCCCTGGCAAAGGGCGAAGTTATTTACGAAGGGAGTGTAATAACAGGGCTTATGGCTTTATAATTTTATATGCTTGTTTTGGTTCCCTCCTTGCATCTATCTAGGGGGTTTTGGCTTGAGGAAAGATGAAGTTATTCAAAAGTAAAAAGAAAAAAAAAGATGGAGTTATTGGTTGGGAACTGCAGATCGAGTGTTTTAACGTGATCGAGCTCCCCAGCCCGGCCACGTCTGTCCCACGAGGCCCTGGGACGCACCCGGCACTATCGCGCAATGGCATTTAATCAGCTTTCATTATATATAGCATTTAATCAGATTCCAGGAATAACTGTAGATAAGGTGGTGGCACGATCCCAGTTTCCTTCTCCTCACCTCCTCCAAAAGCGTTAGCGAGGCCCACCAACCCCGCAGCCATGTATAAGCCTTGTTTTCTGGTGGGGAAAATGAGACACGGCTGCGATGCGACTTGCGTCCAGCCACGAAGGGTGGGCAGCTCCAGCGGGGTTTGCTGCCTTCCCATTACAGATAAAAGGGGTCAAAAAATATCCCTATTTCTAATTCGCTGACTGCTACGGAGGGAGACGGACAGGGAAACGCTGCCTCTCCCCGCTTGCTGCAAAGCCCGTCTTTCTCCCACGCTGTCTGGGGAGGGGATGGGACACGAGGGGCAGCCGTTCTGCAGGGATTATGGGGCTGGGCTTCAGGCCACATCGTAAAAACCTCTTGGTTATTATATTAAGCTTCTCGCTGTTTTGACTATAGCTTTTGCTGGGAATCGGAGAGAATCAGAACATGAGATACGGCCTTAAAAATTTAAGTCAAATAAATCCAAATGTAGCGTAGAGACGGTTTCTCACTGCCCCCTCCCCCCCTTCTCTTTTTTTCCCTTAAACACACTCATTCCCAGCCCTTTCTGGGAACGCTCTGTCGGGAACAGCATTGCTTTGGCGTTTAGGATGTTTGCAGCGCTGCAGCCGGACAGCCCCGCGTTTGGGGGATGCCCGAGCCTGAAGCCGAGCCCCGCAGCGCCCAGGCTCCAGCCGAAGCGGGCAGCGTCTGCTGCTTCTTTCTTCTTTAACCCAAACAGAGGTTTCTGGCTCCCACCACCCTCTCCCAGCTGCGCAGATCGCCCGGGTCTCTCTTGGAGTTGCTGGAAAACTTATTTGCAGCAGCAGGAGAGAACCCAGCAAAGCTCGAAAGTAAAAAAAAGAAATAATAAAAGTTGTGCTTTGCATGGAGAGGCATCAACACCAGCTTCATGGTGGGGTTGTGGAAGGAATTAGGGATGGAGAAGAGAGACTACAGGAGGCTGAACCCAACCTGGCACCCCCCCCCCCCCCCCCCCCCGCACACATTTGAAAAGCAATAGGAACCACTGTAGAAAATCATGTATTTCCTCAATTGTAGTAAAAGCCAAGTTTCACCCCAAAACACAAGCCTCTGCCAGCTCCCTTTCAAGGTGCCACCACCCGGAGCTGGGACAGCCCCAGGGACCCAAGGGAGGCTCGGGATGGGGAGACGAGGGAGGTCTCTGCCGTTCTGGGGGTGCTGGAGGAGCGGAGTGGGGTGAGGACCTGAATCCATCCTCTCTCCCGGGGGGGGGCTGGCCGGTCCCAGCCCTCCCATCCCAACCAGACCATATAGAGTCATAGTGCAGAGTCCGGCCGCCCTGGCCCGGGCAGCGCTGGGATGGGGCTTGGAGGACCCGCTGAGAGGGGGAATTTGGGGGGCACATCCCCAGCAGGGCGATGGGGCAGGAGGGAGGGAACGCTGCCCACAGCCTCCCCCGCTCCGAGCCCAGGGACGCGACACCCCCACCAGCACAACCACCCCCCCTAGATCCACATCCATTCTTCCCCTGCAAGCTCCGGGGTACCCCCCACCCGCACCCCCTTCCCCGCGGGAGGAACCCGGGGTGCGCCTCCCGCTCGCCCCCCTCCCCTTACCTCGCGGTCCAGAAGCATCCCCCCGCGCGGGGAGCAGCAGCAGCCACCCCAGGAAGAAGACGCGGCTCCCCCAAAAAGCGGCCAAGCCCCCTCGGCCGCAGGGCTTGCGGGGGGCCCGCCCGGCCATGCCGGCGCTCCCCGGGGCTGTCACCGCCTCTGCTCGCCGCCGCCGGCCCTGCCTTCCCCTCTTATGCTCTCGGGTCCCCTCCCCTCCGCCCGGCTTCCCCCCGCCAGCCCCATTCACTCGCCCCGGCCGGCCCCGCTCGCCGGCGGCCGGAGCCCCCTTTCCCAGGCGCCCGGCTGCGTCCTGGGCTGGGCGGCTGGAGGGGGCGGCGGGAGGGAGGGGGCCGGCATTGTTCGCTTTTATTTATTGCTGTGTTTCTTGGCCCAGCCGGGCCGCTTAATGAAAACCAGACCGGAGGAGAAGGCTGCTCCCAGGCTCCCCCCGCCGGGGCATCCCGCCGCAGCCGGGACGGCAGCCGCCGACCCCCCCACACCCCTTCCCGGGCTCCCCGCCGCCGCTTCACCCCCTTCCTGCGGGGGGAGAAGCGAGGGGGCACAGGGAGAGGGATGTGGGGGGAAGGCAATTGAATAACTCCATCCATCCCACCAGGGTGAGACAGAGGAGAGACAAGTCTATGGCCCTCAATACACGCCACAGTTGTGATTATGATTAATTTATTTTTTTTTCTAACGGGAGATGGGTGCCAGCATCCAGCTCCATCAAAGTTGGGGGGGGTGGCACAGCTCACCGCCCCACCCGGGCAGCCTGGGGCTGGGGTGCGGCTCACTTTCCTTCCTGCACACACACAGAGCACGGTCCCTGCTCTGCTTCAGCCTGTTTGGGTCCTCTCCTGGCATTACCTAACTTCTCCTCCTGAGTCCAGGGCAAGGATTCACCAATAGCTACTGAAGCCCCAATAATAATATTGATTAACACCAGTAATTAAAGCTTTGTGAAATGATTTTACTTTAAAAATAGAGGCAGCTGCAAGACACCCTTACCCGAAGTGCTCTAGGGAGCTCTGGGTGAGCCTGCCCAAGGTGACATTTCAGCAGAGGAAGGGAGAGGAGACTTTGCTGGGGTTTCCCAACACAAAGGGCAAATCCAAATAGCACAGCCCAGGCAGCAGCACAGTCGGAGCCCTCCTGGCACTCAAACACGTGTTGAGGTCCTGTTAACAGGGCCCTGGGATGCAACCAGCAGATGCAAACATCTGGACAGCATTAGCAAGTCTTAGCAAGTCTTCCCCAGCCAGCTCGGCAACACCTTCAAGCGCCCATTAGCCTCAGATACAGCCTTTTTTCAGGTGGGTTAATGCCATTTAGCAGCACCTCACACTCACCACAAAATCTCCCAAGCATCTTCCCCCCTTTCTGGGTCAAGCTCTGCAGAGCACAAGAAAGGACTCACTGAAGCTTGAAGATGGTCTCCTGCTTCAGCTCACCATGGAAAGGCTGCGCAGGTCCCACCACTTCCACAAGAGGACAAACGCTGGAAAATATAAAGTCACTCCAAAGAATAAACCTGTGGAAGTGCGGTGAAAAACAAAGGGCATTGCAGTCCTTTCTTGGATCCACACAGCTCAGTGGAAGTTCATCAGAGCAGCTGTAAATCAGCAGCCTGGCACATAACTAGGAGAGATTCAAATGATGGCTTTCAGCCCTCAGGAAACCATCAGCAGCTAGGTCCAGAGGAACGAGGCTGTGCAGAGCTGCTGAACGCTGCAAACGTCTTTCCAAGAAAGGGCAGTTGGTGGCCAGGATTCTGCAGAGGGGTGAGCCAGGGGCTGGGATAGCGTAGGGACCGTAAGCCAAGGAAACCCTGGGCAGCCGACAGGCTCCAGTCTTCCCCCAGCAGCCCGTCACCGTGGCATAGCTTCACCGCTACTACGTTACGTGATATTTTTCCTCATTCCTCCTCTTTCTCAACCAATGCAAACTACTGAAAGTAGCACAGTCTCAGCTTATGTGAAGGCAAAAGCCTCTCTGCTTTCCACCAGCACAGGGAATGTGACTGTAGCCATTGGCCATGGAGAAGTACATGGACCTGCATGGGGCTGGGGATCACAATGGCTGGTGGTTATCCAGAGCAGCTTATAAAAGGTCGTTTTGTGCAGAGGAACAGGCGTTCTTTCCCCCGTCTACAGCCTCGATCACTTGATATCTCTGCTGACAAAAGCCTACAGAAGCTGTGGCACCCGACCATGATCTGCAGCTGGGTCACGCAGCGTGGCAGCTGAGGCTGAGATCCGGGATTTCTGCATCCCAGTGTAAGCCAAGAGCAGCATATGTGAAGCAGGGGCGGGGGAATCACTCACAAACATGGAATTAAAGACAGGGAGAGCCCCTTGGTGTCTATTTTCAGCATGCTCCTGTCCTCCCAGGCACTCGTTCTTCATAGTCATGAAGAAGACAACCAGCACATCGAGTTGCACAAGCACAGGAGGTGTGCTCAGAGATATCCCAGGAACCTACACTTTGAGTCTTCCACCACTGCATTGTCCACACAAAGTCTTTGTCCGTTATGGGTCCTTCTGCAAAGGACAAGGACAACTGTGATGTAGTAAAACAACTCTATGCCATTCATAAAAACCTGTGCCTTGATAGACCAAAAAAAAGTCTCCTTAGACCCAGTTTCACATAATCTCCCACTAAAATGACTATTCAACCTGCACACAATGCCACAGGAACTCAGCTTCTCATGCACAGGCATTCCAGAGACCACAGAGCGTAGCTGGCTTTTTACGTGCTCCAGATACAACCAGCAAGTCTCACAGTCCAAAAGACTTACTCTTCTCCAGGGGAAGGCCAGGGCTGGCTACTCAGCAGATGACTCAAGGAGACTTGGCAGCAGCCAGCAGCAAGCCCCCTAGAGCAGAGTGATTCATGGGACGTACTGAATTGAACTTGGGTAAAGGAGCCAACGCAACTTGGGGAAAGTGATCTGGAGTTTCTCCTTTGTTTTGCATCATGAAGACGAGTTTGAAGTAGCTTCTGATAAAGCTAGACAGAGACAGGGCTGCAGCACATGGGTACATGAATAAAATTAGATTGTATTAAAAAAAAAAAAAAAACAAAACCACGTCCTTCTCCCCTATCAAGACCTCTCACAACTGTCCTCATCACCATGGAATTTGAGTGCCTTCCAGAAGAATATTAATCAACATGGCTTTCATTTGTCATGCGGCGGTCATTCACCCTCCCGCAGGGTCTAATTTGGCCTGGAGAATTCAGTTTATCTGCTGATGTAGGGAGAAAAATATTAATAAAAGTTTGACTTTCAAACCTTGCTTGTGTGAAAGAATTGTGTCTTTTCCATTTACAGCAGTTCAGCTGAATTCCTTCCCCAAGCCTACGACGAACATGTCCAATGACTTCATGCTACACTTTTACACTTTACAGAAGTACAGTTGCCCAGCTGGCCAACTAATAAACGCAGCATAAAGGAAGCAATATATTAAGATCTTCTTTACTGGATTAAAGTTTGATCTGGACTAACGAACAGCCAGTCAGGAAGTATTTTCTTTATTAGGGTATTGTTTCAGGAAGAGTGAATTATAGTGAATTATAAACCAGGATGCTCTCACAAATAAGCGGAAGCCAGTAGCTTACCTGCTTTTGCACAGGGCAAATCTCCTTTTCAGCGTCCTCCTCTTCAAAGTCGCTCAGTTGCATTCTCCTGCAGGCACATCCACTAACAAATTTACCACCGACAAAGGCAGAAGTCCTTCAGGGAAGTAGTCCTCCAGGAGTCAACCACTCTGGACCAGGCATATCAAGACACACGCACAGTAACACAACTATGTTCTGTTGGGACCTTTTCTTTTCCAAGGAAGTTCCACACTTCGACTATTTTTTTTTTTTTTTTTCCACATGATCCTTGCAATTGGTTTCCACGGTGATCTTTCCAGTTACCAGTGATGAGAGAACATGTGCCAAACAGCATCTGCTCAAGCTCCTCACACATTCCCCCATCACTGCCTGATGCGGCAAAGCTCTAACTTGAGACTGGTTCTCCATAGAAGGGACTCCAAAAACATCCATCAAGAACCAAAGGACTTACCATGTTATTATAAAAGGTTCACCAGGATGGAATACAAAAGGTACAACTAGGGAATACTATCACGAAAGAGGAAATGGAAGGTGTTTCTGAAGGGCAAACAAGCCTCTTTTTTTGAACTAAGGAACCTTTCAAAGCATACGGTGGCTTTTTTACACCCCTTTTCTCTGAGGTTTCCTTGCCTTGTCCACCGCACCCCCACATCCTTCACTCTTCCCACTTCAAGTTCAGTTTGTAGACGGCACATCTACAGCCAGTCCGAAGCAAAAGACCAGCCATTTTATTTACTTGGTGATGAACAAGGTACAAATGAACAACAGTACTAGATCAAAGCTGCTTTCAGTTTCTGGAGACAGCTCAACAGACAACCATGCTGCCCCTTCCCAGTTTTTGAGATACCAGCTATGATAACTGGCCTTTTGGTGAGACTCAAACATGCATTTGGCATCTACGCAATAATCATTGTGCAGGGTGGGCATGGCAAAGTCTGATCAAAGCCCATTTCTAATTAGCTGATAACAAAAGCCTGCTCCTGTAGGGTTAAAAAAAAAAAAAAATAGTTCTGCCCTCTTTAAACTTCCAAAGACTTGCAGAATTTACCCTAAAAGTCTTTGTATAGCAGTGGATTAAGGAGAGATGACTCCACTCCAGAATCAACACAAGACAAGCACAATTTCCTGAGTTTTTCAAAAAAGTTTTGCGTGTTGGAAGCAATGACTCCAAATGTCAACAGCCTTCTTCCATCAAACTATAAACACTGGATGTTTTGCACCCAGCACAAGCTTTATCTGACCTGATGACAACAAGGAATAGTAGTGGAATGGCTGTAAGTCAGCTTCACTAGTATCCCTCGTGAAGAAATCAAGAGAAGGATGGACGATACATCCCTTGTGAAGAAATCGAGAAGGATGGACCATAACGCTGTTAGAGTACAGGGCTGAGGAGGAGACCTGCCTCCTTTAAACCTGGCCACACGGGACCTAATTTTCAGAGGTTCTGAGAAGCTGCAGCTCCTCCCGATTTCATCTGGAATTGCAGGTGCTCAATCCTCTGGGGAGAAAAGTCAAACAATCTCATATTGTTCCTTGACAAACTTTTTTTTCTTCCCCCTATGCGCAAAGCAAAGAGAATGTTTGCTTTACAATACTTCATAAACCAGAGGGCAAACTCTTTGTGCAGCTCGAGACCAGGGTAAAACATCCACGCACAATCTTCAGATCACACATTCTGATATATTAAAGTGTGCCCAAACAGAAGTTTTTTTTAACAGAAGCAAATACTTCTTCCTTTGCAAAGGCAAAATCCTACAATATTTCCACCAAATGAGGAATTACAGCTACTTGTCGCTAAAGCTCACAAGCTGCAACTCTAACAACTCACAGAATGACAGCGACTGTTAGATTACTTCGGTAGTTAGTGAACATTTTTAAGTGAGGTAAAACATTAAAAAAAAAAATTTGCAGCACCTCTTCCTTTGTTTTGAAAGGTTTTACAACGTGTACTACTCTACTTACGGGAAGATAGGTACTCCAACCAGTTGAAATGGACTGCCTGTTCGCAATGTGCTTGATTATTGGCCTCTATGCTTTTGTTAGGGAGCAACACATAGGAACACTATGGGCATTTAAATAAAAACAACCATCAGCTGTGTTATCTGGCTGTAGGAAGACTTCCAAGTATCCCCTGAGGCATCAGCAGGGCCCTTAAGCACTCTTGTTTTTTCATTGGTTGAAAGCTTAAAAGCATATTTAAGAAGCTAACTGGCTTTAAGTGAGCACTCAATGAGGTAACATCTTGTCAGGACTCCAACACCGCTGAATTTCTTGTCGCAAAGAAAAAGTCTATTCATACGTATATCAGGGAATCGCATGAGAAATCCCAGTACCAGCAAGGTTTAGCACCTTCTGCTTCAGCAACGTACAGAGCTGCTTTCTAGCCCCAGAAGAGCAAAAGCAAAGCAGTAACTTGCATCCAAACTGATCCCAAGGACAAGACAGTGGAAGGCGCAAATAGGTAAAAACAGATTTTGAAACATGGAAAGGTCTAAAGAGATAAAGCCATTCTCTGAGCTGATTTATCACAGCCATGTGATACTGTATTATTTTTAACCTGCAGTCTTAACTTCAGATTTCTGAGACCAAACAAGATATGGCCTTCCAACATATTAGATCATGGTTTTCTGGTGGCTGGGTTTTTTTTCATGCTATTCTGGTAAGAAGAGTACATCCAGATAAAATATAAATCTTACACCCGCATATATTTTCACACTTGACTCTGGGGTAAGATATAATGGCCGCTTTAACAGCGTGCGGTACCAGCAGCACAGGACACAGTTTGAAAAATACTATGCTAAATCTCTGTCCAGTGTAATTTAGTGTAGGTCTACTGACCTTCAAGGGAATTACATTATTTCCCATCATCTGAAGACTTGATTCGTTATACCCTAGTGTGAACTCCAGGGGTAACTGGCAGAGCTGGACTGTAGCCTCCACTGCATGGCTCAAGCCAAGGGGTGAAACAAGAAGTTCTGTGAAACCCTTAGTGAACACAACAGCTCACAATCTCTGAGTTGTGCCTCACCCTCCATAGAACTGTGTGTACCGTTACAGCCACTCCTTGAACTTAACTGCTATGAACATCTTAAGTACAGAAAATAGGAAACCACTCTTCACACCCCCTTACGTTTTCCTCAGGTGTCTTTTCCTGTTTATACATCATATGAACTCTATTGTGATAAGCAAACGAAACTGACACTTCAGGCTTCTATCACAAAAGAACCACAATCTTCGTATTTCATCTTTTGCCACTGTGGTGCTTGTTAAATGTATAAGCAAGTACCCTGTCAGCATGCAAGCATCTAATGAAGTGAAAGGGACTCTCCCAGGCAAAGCTTAAAAATCCCCAACATCATGAAAAATTTCGGATGCGACTCTCCTGGTTTATACAGAAAGAAAGCAAACCAAGCGAAAGCTTGGTGAAGTTGTGACTCCTCCACTCTTTCAGGCACTAATAACGTCCAGTTTAAACAGCCACTACAGTTACCCTGTAAGAGCTTAAGTTCTGTGTTGGGTAAAGTAAGAGGTGATGACGGCCCAATTTCTTCAGATGTTGTCCATACTGACAGCGAAGATACATTTCATGATTGCTGCAACAGTTACTACAAACTGATCTGATGTTATTTATTTAAGGGGGTTTTGCATTACAAAACATTACAAGTGAGTTTTCTACATTCAGATAGGAAATAAAAAAATAAAAAGTAATTGTTAAAAACAATTTAAAATAAATATATAAAACTACTGTTCCAATCAGGTAGTTATAAATATATTATGAACCAAGTACTTCCAAACTATGTTTACTTTGGAAGCGTGTTAACACCACTACAAAACCCATCCATTTATTTAAAAACCTGTCATTCATATCAAATTATTGATTCTTAAATACAGCAAGATTATATAAGTACAAAAATTACACAAGTGAATACCACAAAACATACACTGCACGAGTATTTACTGCATTAGTTTTTTCACTTCACAATCTCCTTTATGCTGCACATTTAGTAAGCACAATACACCTTCGTTTGAACAGATCTTTATCAGTTCCAAGGCACTTTCCTCCCTAAGACACGGTTGGTGATTTTCTGAAAGATAAAAACAAAGCGAGAGAATGATTATTATTCCTCTAAAAATTAAAAGTGCTAAGCATGAAGATATTGTTAATAAGTTTTCTGAACAGAATATCAAGGGGTAATACAACACTAAGAAATAGCTGTTTACGTATTTTAGAACAGCTACAGCAGACTAGTTGTTTCTCACTCATTGGTATAAAAACCACCAGGATGTCCCTGTGTTGGCTGCTGTGGAAATGGTCAGAAACAAGTCTAAGGAGTCAGAATACACCTTGACATGAGCTGACAGACAGTTTCCATCAAGTAACCACCATGATGCATGTCTCGCTCTTCACCTGCTGAATACAAACTTCTGGGCGTCCTGTGTTCTCCAGTTTGCGATACATTTATGAAAGGACACAGGAAAACTAGAAGAGCTACGGAGAAGAGTAACAAGCATAGTGGAAGTTTTTTCTACAATAAACAACTCAATAAATTAGGGCTCTTCGCTACAGTGGGAGGGATAAGCCATGACCGAAGGGGAAGAGATGAAAGCAACCTGAAGCAGGTGAAAAAGGAATGTTATTGGCAGACTCTTCCAAAACTAATCTGGGGAGGCATCATATAAAATAGCTGGAAATAGATTTTAAAGAAACAAAACAAAACCCCCCACAGAATACTTTGTGTGAAAAGTCATGGTCTTGCACAGTTAAACTGTGGAACTCCTCCCCACGGTGCTGCAAACACCAGACGTTTACACTTCACAAAGAAAGTGGACAAATTCATGAAAGAAAAAATGCCACCAATCCAAAGATGGATTGAAAGCCCTTTGGACATAAATTACACCAGACTGGTAGAGCATCTTTGAGAAGTACTGCTAATGCTGGCTCTGTTATGGTATTCTTCTCCAGGCACCTGCTAATGTGACCCATTCTTATGGCAATGGGCAATCCAGATAATTAAACACCACGTTCTGCTAGCTCAGCTGGCAGATCACTCGTGTTTTGAAGCATGGAATACATACTTCACCAAGGACAAGTCCTCCCTGACCAACCTAGGGGCCTTCTATGATGAAGTGACTACATCAGTGGACAAGGGAAGAGCTATAGATGTCATGTATCTGGACTTCTGTAAGGCCTTTGACACAATCCCCCACAACATCCTTATCTCTAAATTGGAGATAGGGATTTGATAAGCAGACTGTCTGGATGATGAGGAATTGGTTGGATGGTCACATACAGAGGGTAGCAGTGAATGGTTCAATGTCCAGATGGAGAACGGTAAAAACTGGTGTCCCTCAGGAGTCCGTATTGGGACCAGTACTGTTCAATATCTTCATTAATGACATAGACAGTGGGATCGAGTGCACCCTCAGCAAGTTTGCAGATGACACCAAGCTGAGTGGTGCAGCTGGCATGCCTGAGGGACAGGATACCATCCAGAGGGACCTGGACAAGCTCGAGTAGTGGGCTGTATCAAAACAAGCATGGCTAGCAGGTCAAGGGAGATGATTCTGCCCCTCTACTCTGCTCTGATGAGACCCCACCTGGAGTACTGCATCCAGCTCTGGAGCCCCCAGCACAGGAAAGACATGGACCTGTTGGAGGTGGTCCAGAGGAGGGCCACAAAAACGATCTGAGGGCTGGAACACCTCTCCTATGAGGACAGGCTGAGAGAGTTGGGGTTGTTCAGCCTGGAGAAGAGAAAGCTCAAGGGAAACCTTATTGCAGGCTTTCAGTACTTAACGGGGGCTTATAAGAAAAATGGGGACTGTTGCAATAGGACAAGGGGTAATGGTTTTAAACTAAAAGAGGGTAGATTTAGACTAGATACAAGGAAGAAGTGTTTTACAATGAGTGTGGCAAATCACTGGACCAGGCTGCCCAGAGAGGTGGTAGATGCCCCATCCCTGGAAACATCCAAGGTCAGGTTGGATGGGGCTCTCAGCAATCTGATCTAGTTGAAGCTGTCCCTGCTCATTGCTGCAGGGCTGGATTAGATGACCTTTGAAGGCCTCTTCCAACCTAAACTATTCTGTGATTCTATGATACATACTACATAGCTTTATAGAAGTATACAATAAAGTAAGAGCTTTGGATACCTCATAGATTACTAACAGCAGCGGGAATGATACAGCCGTTACCTGATGTGACCTTTTGTACCACACAGATGAATGCTACACACAGCTCAGCTCAGCACAGAGTATGCACTATATGTGTATACAGTATATACACATACTATATATAGTGTATATACCAACGCAGAATATACTCTGCTTACATACATAAATATAAAAAGCAGCAAAGCTGCTGATGTGAATCTCAGCATGGAATCTGTCCCCAGTACTTTATGAAGCCTCAGAAGGGCTCAAAATGCCTCATACCACAAAACCTATGAAGAGTCCCTACAGCTCACAGGCCCTTTTGCAATCTAATAAGCAAACCCAGTTAGCAATTAGATGCTATCTCCCCTCTTTGCTCCACTTCCAGAAGTGACTACAAAACAAAAAAAAAACCCTAACACGTTGCTGACAGGAGGGAAAATGTAGCCAAGGGGATGAAAAACAAACATTAAGCAAAAATTACTGTAAAGCAGCAAGCAAAGTGCAATGCAGTTTCACACCTCTAGAAGCATGTGCTTTTTCCTATGGGGTAGTGACACCTGGTGGCCCCTATCTTCCACAGGCTCTAAAGGACATGTCCCATCTATAAATGAAATGGTGTTTAGTGTTCCTGAATGCTACTATCGTTTTTAATTTTAAGGGGTAGAGGGAAGAACATAAATTAATAACTTTGCTACCCGCTTTAGCCTTTTAAGCTTTAAGGTGTCTCCCATGCTCCCTATTTACAAAAATTACCAACTCACTATGTCTAATGGAAAAGCCTTGGTAATAGGACAAATTTGTATCCGATAAACTCATAAAATTAATTTTCACTTCACTGGGGTTCAAAGAATTCTGATTTATACTGTCATCAGACCAGAAATCTGTCTCGATTAAACAGTTTTCAAAATTAAAGGGCACACACCATTCCCTTATCTGACTGGTATAATTTTATGCTCTATTTGAAATTAAAAGTACAAAAGCAAAGGGATACTGGGACAGAACATCAGCCCAGACTCATGCGCATCTGTGATAAAAATAACTTTGCTATCTTAATAAAGATAAGTATTTAACAATTCAAAAAATTAAGAATGCCTGGAAACCCTCAGTTGATTTCAAGCACTGGAATTTTGATAAGTTTCCAGTTATATATGAGTCCATACTGTTTCCTCACGAGGATCCCATCCTCACTCGATGCTAACAAAACTGTTATTTCATTCTCTCCTCACCTTCCACTGCAGCACATAAATGCCTTAAAACAAGCACTGACAGCCCTTACTTCCCAGGTGTCCTGTATTAATATTTTCACTTGTACTTTACAAAATGTAAGCAAATTTTGTCTATATATATTCACTAATTTGGAGACTTATTTTGAGCCAAATAAACTCAGTTTCATCTCATCGCTCAACCTGGACACTAAGATCATTATTCTTGGTTCCCTACAGCTAATGAGGAGACACACACTGCCTGCAGAGAGCAGTGTGTCCCACATAGTAGCTGTCATTGCTCATACTGGAACATACAATTTTGTTTGTTTTCTACTCACAATACATTACTAAGAAGCTGGTGTTCATTTTAATTCAGAAGCATTGTCCCAGAAATTACATCAATAGGCAGCTATAGCTAACATACCTTTAAATTCTGATGTGAGGATGCTTCATCAAACAACACTTGTCCATGTTCATGTACATACAGATATGAGTGTGTATACATGTTTAATTCATTGCTTCCTTTCCCAAATTTTAATCACCCTTAACCTGTGAGCCCTCAACGCCCTGTAGAAGTGGTATGCACACTGTACTGCCAGATAATCCCATCCTCAGAGCCAGCTGTACTGCTTTTAGTGAGGTGTTTGCCTAGTTTTACATGTCTACTCCTTTGGCGTCAGTGACAGAAATAGAAGCAACCAGTGTCCCAGCACCATATTACCTCATGGCTGAAATGTAATAAACTTAGGCTATAAGCACACTTCACTATTACAATAAAGTGTTCAGGCACAGGTGCTGGGAGAAAGTAAGTGCTCAGACTCTCCTTCACTAAGCAAACTGGCCTGGCAGTTTCAGACATCCCCACTTGCCCAGCTGTTTCCTTAGTGCTCCTCTGCCAGGTATTAACATTTGCACAGCAGAAAGTCAGACAAGAAAATATAAGCATAAGCCTCAGACATTCCAGAACAGGATGCCTCAGCAGACGCTTTCACCAACAGTTTAACCTACTAAGCTGCACTCTGGAGTGGTTGGGGCATGAGTACGTGCTTTCCGCATCAAGATGTCCAGTGGCAGCCAGTCAAAGTACAAAAAATGAAGGACAAAGAAGTTTCATTAGGGACAGGTCATGCCACTAAGCACTGACCTGGGAGTCAGAGAATACGAGTACTATGCCTGGCTCCACCATTAACCCACACAAACTCGAGCAGGGCACTTGACTGTTTGCCTCCCTCTCCTTTCCCAAGCTTTGTCTGGATACATGCCAAACAGTCTTGGAAGGAACTGTCCCCTGCTAGGTTTGTGTAAGGCACAACAAGACTCCTCTAGGTGACTGCAATTAAAACAAGAGTCAGATCTATTCCAGAGTACTGATCTGCTGTTCTACATCAGCAGTTCACAAACTTTTCACTATGAGAGATACAGTGCTACGGATCATTTAAATTATATAACCCTACATTACATACGTTTTTCGTCTAGCTTTTGTACCAGCCATCTTCTCCTAATACTCTATGTCATCTTTGGAGTCATTCCACAAAATCTGTGGCTCTTTTTTTCATGCATAATCAGATCCCCTTAGAAACTGATGCTCTCAGCAACATATTAACCAAATTCTAAACAAACCATTCACTGTATTTACAGCTACTCACTACAGCTATTCTGCATCATCAAGGAAGACAAAAAGATTACAATATTGACTGCAATGAATCATCATCCCTCTTCCAATCAAAACCACATTTATATACAAAACTTCTGATCTGATCTTCTCTCTGCTTCCAGCTGACAATCCTACTTCAAGTCAACAACTGCCAGCATTCGTTAACTCTTAAGACCTTACTGTACCGGCATCTGAGATTGTCAGACCAGTGAAAAAAATATGTCCTGAATATACCCTGCAAAAGCATATAATCAAATTCAAGTAATTCTAGTGTTAAGTACCTACAATCAGATTAGGAAGGTATTCTGAATAATGCATTGCGTTATGAACCCTGACTTTTAAAATCCAATTACTGCTGTTCCCAACAAATAGCTAAACTCATTATTCCAGCTCTGGTAGGACAACTTAGCCAGGAAAGAGTTGCAATGCTAAAACTGAAGTGCAACCTTAAGATCCAGAGGGGGAAAAAAAAAAAAAAAAAAAAAAAAAAAAAAAAAAAAGAGAGTTTTAATTTTTAATGCATGTCCTTAAATCACTGAGGCTTATAATGCAGTTTATTGCCTGCTGCCAGAGTTCTCTGGAAGGCTACGTGTTATGGCATGCAGGTTAGTTAAAGTGGGAGAAGGTAAGTCAGGTTAGAACCTCAGTGTTTGCATTACAAACTGCTGTTTCTCATCTTTCAGTTCTTATTAAGTCTTAAGAGAAAGCTTAAGCATATGGATGCCTAGAACAGCTCAAAAAATGCTTCACTGGTCAGTTTTGGAGATGCACTTTTCAGGGGGGACAAATGGGCCTCCTCTGTTTTATCAGGACATTTGTCACATCATTGTGATACTGCTTGTTACACAGAAATACTAGATAATTAGATGTGTGCACACAGGAAGGCATAAGGACAGAAGATTCTCTTCTTTGTTACATATCGTGCTTAACCCAGGCGAGTCTCTAGCACAGGGTTCTTCAATCTTTCTATCATGAATTAAACCCGTGCTTTGTGTGTGTCTGTTAAACACATGTTGCACAACTTGGGACTGCCAGGGAGAAGAGTACAAGCAGCAGTTCTCAGCTGGGACAGAAGCAGCTCCCTGCAGGTATCTCACTGCTTCATGGCAGAATGAGCCAGGATTCAGCACAGTCTTAGAGTAGCCCAGCAAAATGGGCCCCACTGCTTCCTTTTTCTGCTCACCAAAATCCTGGAGTCCTCACCCCACGTTTGCTCTCCTGCTGGTTTTGTGGTGAGGTCCCAGCACAGAAACTGGTCTTGAACTGCTGGACAAGTGTTTGTGGTTCAAAGTTAGTCATACCCATGCTTAGGGATACTGGTTTATTCTACAGCTTGCCAGACAGAGGAGATCCTAGGCTGATCAGTGCCAGTGCGGTAAGACCACACTATCAGCTGAACAAACACGTAACAATGAAATCCACAGCCCCCAAAGTTAACAAGTTACCACCAGTACTGACAGTTCTCCACTAAGCAAAATTAAGAATGACGACTCCAGGCTTTGTTAACCATGGTTGCAAAGATAGCTGTGAATTGTGTAAGCCAAATACATCTACAGCAAGGGTACTTGAAAGCAAAACCAGCAGCCTCCAGTTCAAAGAGCCTGTCCATGAAATACCATCTTTAACTAAGCTCCGTGATCCCTCTATTCTGCCCTCAAGACTCTGCACAAGACCTTTTGGGTGTATTTTAATGAGGACCATGCTTCCTTGTCTTTTTTCCATAGGTCATGTGTAGGTACTGGAAGAATTTTAAGTTAGGTAAGAGGATTTTTTGTTTCAAATTTTAAGTTTGACTGCTTTGACCCTGATTAAATGCTGATATATCCTAGAAGTTGCAAAATAATACCAGAGAATAAAAAATTTAGTAAATATTACCATAATGCTTTTGATCTCAAGAAAAAAAATTCTAAAATGTTCCAGTATAAATACTTGACCAGAACACATACTGTTTTGTAAAGCTGTGCTTTCAGGCGATATGAGTTGTATTCCATTTTTCTCTTCTCTTCCTCTCGCTTCTTCTGCACTTCTGGAAGCTGCTCATAGATCCTTAAGTGTAAATACAAAAAGTCAAAAATAGTGACTTGGAAGGAAGTTATTGATATTAAAAAAACCCACATCCTCTGTTTTATGTTCACATTCTGTTAAAGGCTACTAGCCAACCACATCATAGAAAAATTTATTTGGGGGTTTACTAGTGTCACACACGGAAAATGTGGAATACATAGCAGTTGTGATACCGGAAATTCCCACATGCCATAATGTCTTTCTCTTACAAGCAGCACCTTCTAAAAGCAATATTTATAACATTAAAATGACCATAGAGCTGCTATGATTACCCAGCTGCAAAAGGTAGAGCTTCAATATCTTCAGCACAGAATAGCCCCACTGCTTCTCTGTGCTGGTTATGCTGATTCCGAGTAACACGTTTATCCATTGATAGCAATACCTTTATCACAAGAATAACCTGATTTAAGCTATTTAGGCATCTTTTCAAAATTTCAATATTTTCCGCATTCAACAGTGTCACCCTGTTTAGGCAAATGCTTTGTCTTCTCCAGTGCTGAACTCCTCCCATACCAGAACCAAACAGCAAGGGATACTTTCAACCGAATAGAAGGTGACTGGTGCTCAGTACAGACTCAGTGCACTATTCTAGTCTGTCTTACACGCCACCATCTAAAGGAGGGGCCTGACATCTAGGATGGCAGTGTATTACTCACACCGCCTTCCCCACATCTTCCTTTGAGATCATTAAGGAAGAAATATGCAGCTTCAAAAACACTGAGGTTTATGGGAGGTGGAAATTAATGATGTTCAAAAATTTCAGTCATATGTAATACTTAAAGCAAAAGAGATCTTGCTATAACTCCTTTCTTAACATGCTGATTTGATAATCAGCAAAGAGAAAGCAAACAAACAAACTCATTACAGATACAATACACTCTTTTAGAGACTGTTTCATTCTTAAGTCAATATCATATCTTTGCATAATTACTGTTGGCACTTTCAATATTTTTAAAGACATCTATGCCTTCAACTCATGTTATCTGAAAGTACTACAACACACTCCATTTTGAACATTGCAAATCAATGCAGCCCACCAGCCGGGGGGGGGCATCTTTGACAGTTCTCTTGGTACTAATTCCAGCAGGAAAACAAGTAATACTTCAGATTGGCAAGAGAAGTGATGGAGGCAAATGTCTATCAGTTTGCACCCATTTGCTATTTAGTCAGTGCAAGTTAGGTGTCACTTGCATATTTCAAAGGAGAGAAAGATGAGAAGTTAGCTGGAAAACAAAGTAATAGGAAGCTGTACGATAATGAGTAAGTAAGTAGGCAGAACCAAGAAAGCAGGGACCAAATACAAATCTCTGTACTGAATATTATCTCCTGTCTAATTCACCAGCATCAGCTAGGGAGAGCCATATACATTTGTAGCTTCTACTGTCCCCCAAGCAAATGTGTTTACCAGTCCATCAGACGTCACAGTGGAACTGATGAGCAAGCAAATACACATCCAACACCAAAAAAAGTAGTAAAAAAAAAAATTGGCAACTGCACTTCTTTCAGTAACCTACCTTCCTGTGTATCCCTATTTTTCTACTCTGCAGCTGCTCTTAGGAGATCATCTTTTCTAAAAATGTCACTACACATATTACCACTACAGAAAAGAGGAAATAATTCACCTCTTGATGTTTATTTTATTCCTCTCATGCTTTGCTGGAAGGCAGCAGAGGATGCTAGGTCCATGCATGTGCCACTGGATGGGGGCAGGGATACCACCAAGATTTGGGGTTTTCCTTTGATACCATCTCACCACTCTTTAAAGCCTTTTGACATTCTAGGGCTCCCCTCAACAAAAGATCAAGATTTACCCTTCACAAATCATCCCACCCTAAAGATGTTTAGAACATGAAGTGAGCAATGCAGAATTGCAGGGTAAATTCCTTGAAAATTGTTTTCATTACCTCTAGCTAACTCACCATGAGAAATTCCATTTATATCCTCGGAGAAAAAGAAAAAGCTTCTGCACTCATTATAGGTGTGGATTTCAAAAGAATGGTACAGAATAAATTACTTCTCAGCTCCAACTGAGAGCTGCAGTATGAAAGCAGCAAGAATAAAAAAAAGTCACCAAGTGTGACTGCCCAGATCAGTCTCCACAGAAGAGTGTTGACTTTGGTTACTAGGAAATCAGAGTTTCTGAAAATACATGAGTTCAGATACATCAACCTCACCATCCAAGTGACCCGAACCCTCTACTCCAGCTAAAACACGTGGAGATGCTTTCCTTGGGGAACTGACGTATTTACCCTACGTACCACTTCTGCCACCTCTCTATTAATGCTCTAAAAATACTCCCAAATGCCAAAGGCTATTGAAATAAAACATTCTTTTTGAACTCTCCCAGCACATATATCAAGGGGTTTCTTCTGTATATTGCATATTCCAGTAGATATTTTGTGGAATCACAGTGTGACTTAGGCTGGCAAGGACCTCCAGAGGTCACCTAGTCCAACCTTTTGCTTGAAGCAGGGCTCACTTCAAGGCTAGATCAGGTTGCGCAGGCTTCATCCTGTCAACTTGTGACTATTTCCAACGATGGAGATTCAACCACCTTTGCGGGTCCCGGTCCAGCCCTTCACCATCCTCTTCATAAAAAAAGTGATTTCCTTGTCTCCAGTTAGAATTTCTCCTTACTGTAACATCACCACTGCTGCTTGTCCTGTCACTGTGCACCTCCAAGACGAGTCTTCCTCTTTCTTTCTCTAAGCCCTCCTTCTGGCAGGGAAGCACCACTGCCAGATCCTCACCTTCAGTCTCCTCCTCCTCAGGCCAAACAAACCCAGCCTCTGCAGCTTCTCCTCATGCAGCACATGCTCCAGTCTCCTGAGTGTCTTGGTGGCCTCCACCAGAGGCAGGCCTCTCTCTTGTAGTGACAGTTCAGAACAGGAAAGAGGTTCCAGCTGTGGCCCCATCAGTGCCAAGCAGAGGTAATACCCACTTCCCTGCAGTGAGTAGCTGGCCTTCATCCCTGCAAGAGCATACTGACAACTCGTGTTCAATCTGCTGTTCACCAGCTGTCAGGCCCCCAAGACCATTTCCAGAAGGGCCACTCCCTGGACAATCTGTCCTCAGACACTGCCAAGTGGGGTGTCCTTGGCAGGAGGGGGGTGTGTTTGTCCCAAGGAGAGACTTTGTATTTGTCATTGTTGAACTTCATGAGATTGCTCTTGGCCCTTTCCCCCAGCCTGCAGAGATCTCTAGAAACTGCAGACCTACTCTCCAGCATACTGACTGGTCCTCCCAGTTTGGTGTCACCTGTAAATCCATTGAGATGCTCTCCATCCCATTGCGACTACCCATTAAGATGCTGTGAAACAGTCCCAGCCCACAGCATTGCCCCTTTCACATAGCACAAACCCTTCCCTCAATATAGCATGTACATTCCAAAACTTCAATGCAACAAAGCACTTACATATATGCTGAAATCCCAACTACTTAAATATCCTTTGCCTCAGAGTATACTCTTGATCTTTGTTCTGACTCTGAAATAACTTACAGTATCATTGTATCTTTATGTAATTTTACAGGTTATCAGAGATGACTTCATGAGTCTTATTTAAATATTTATGCTGTTTCTCAACTAGTACTCTTCCAAACCACCTCCCCTTGACCCCACTACCATTTCAGAATACAGCTGCAATAGGCTCCATTTTTTTATTACATCTTCACATGCTCTCTCTGTAGCACAGGCATTCAAAATGTTTACTACACTGCTAGTGTGCACTTTATATATGAATTACTTGAATCAAAAATAAGGCAAAATCTATCATAAGGTGGTTTTCATCAAGGGTAAAAGCTTCCATATTCCTTTGAGAGTAGTTATTTCTTATATTAAGCTACTTTCATTTGGTGAAACAATGCCTTACTTCCCACACCAGTTACCTAGTTTGTTAATGTTTAAAACGATACAGACACTCCAGTGGCCCACACCCTACATTTCTGCTTCTTTTGGGATCCAGTACTTGCACAGTCTGATGTAGTGCCTGGACGGCAGATACTGCAGCAGAACACTCAGATTTAGTTACAGAAATAATTTTTTAAAAATGATCTTGTTTCTTGGATTTCTTATATAGGTGCTTTCTCCCTCTGATAAGGTGCCTGCATCTTGCACTGAAAAAGCTGAATTCTTTGACTGCAGATACAATTCATTCATTTTTCCTACCCATTTACTCAGGTCACTTATCTACCTGAAACAAGATTTTCTTAACCTTACCGTTTAGATCTTTGAACCATTTCACTCTTTGGAATTGTTCTTCTCTTTTCTCTAATCAGAAAACCTAAATGGAAAATTTTGAGATAAGAGAATGAAAAGTCTACTTCTCACAAAGAATATTACTGCAGTGAGTCCTTTTTAAGTTATGGATTCTTATACACAATAACGTTAAATAATTGTAATGTTTTTATTGAAAATACACCCTTAAGTATAATGTGGAAAATCATTAATTCCTATAGAACATAAAAAGCAGAACCATGAAGGTACCTCTGTCAGACAGCATGTGACTTGCATTCCTGTAGCCCTTTCTCTTCTCCGGAGGATTAAATAGCTCTTCTCGTTCGGACTGCAGTACGCTCTGTACCCTCCTTTCCTCCATTACAAGCTTCAGATGCTTCACACGCTCTCTAGAGCGGGAGATGAAATCAGGGCGATGCACCGCAAGAGCCTCCTGAAATGGGATGACACAAAGCAAAGTGTGAAGTGGCCAGACTGTCTCCCGAGGGCTGGAAAGGAATAATCAAGATATCTAACACCATTACCGAAGCATGGGAAAAAAAAAATCCCAAAGTAGTATTTGGTATCACACACAAAATGTTGTAGCCTTAATGCTGGGTAGATACTCAGAGATCTTGTTTAACAAGCTATATGTCAACAAATAGAAGACTAACTGGCCAAAATGAAAGAAAAAAAAAAAAGCTAAAATAATTAGCAAAAGGGACACAAATCTTTTCTCAAAAAAAGCATAGCAAAGTCCACAAAGTTGAGCCCATAGAAGATTCTGTAACTTATTACAGCCTCCTGTGGTATAAATCGGGGGGCACATCAACATTAGCAATTCATTTTGGATCAGAAGTGGAATTTTAAAAGCGATCTCCTACTACCTGTGGTTTGCCACACTTCAATTTCCATCACAGAGCAGTCTCTGAGAACATGAGCAGATGCAACTGAACTAAATGAAACTTCTGAAGTGCACCTAAATTAGCACCTCCTAATTTGGATTTCACTTGCTGTGGACAAACTTTTTCAAAAATATTTCTGTACACTACCATCTGTATTTTTCCACAGATATTGAGTGATCACACTTGATCTGAAGTGTACACCATGTACGCATGTGTATGTATATACACACACATACAGTGTTAGCACTATATGAATTAAAGCTCATTTAATCACTTACTATGTACATCACAGAGTATTATTTTTACATGGAAGCAAGTATGACTTGACATTATGTCAGCTACTTTCTCTCTAGTTCCTAAAGAAAAATTATTTAAGCCCTAAAATATTAGGTCAATTCAAACAGATTAGCATATTGTAGAAAGCCAGATTAACATAACCAAACAGGATTAAGAAATTCATTGGTTTTCTTGGTTTTGCTATTTATTTATTTTTTAACTTTTTTGTTAAGTAGGAGTGGTCTGTAACATGTTGACTTCCACTGATTATAAAGGTGAAATAACAAAAGAAAAAAATAAAACAAAAAAAGGAAGAAAATGTGTTCCCACAAGATTCAGCATTACTCCTGAAATCCTACTGAGATCCCAGCAGCCTTATAGCACAGAGTGCCTTTACCTGTAGCGTAAGCTTCACAAACGGTCGTAAGGACCTGTTCTCAGCATCTCTTTCCAGAACTGCTGGCTGAATCACGTTGATGTGCTGCTGCTCTTGCCAGTTCTTCTCTCGGAGAGGCTCTCTCCAAGGCTTTGTGCTGGTCAATGGTTCAAACCAAGAGGGACCAGGACCAG
Source organism: Rissa tridactyla (assembly GCF_028500815.1). Taxonomy (NCBI): domain Eukaryota; kingdom Metazoa; phylum Chordata; class Aves; order Charadriiformes; family Laridae; genus Rissa; species Rissa tridactyla. The sequence goes on from NC_071470.1 coordinate 39,671,686, forward strand.
AAAAGGAATTGGAATGGTTTTCCTTCCTAGATTCAGATTTCAAGTCTTCTGCTTGGACAAACCATGACATTCCTGTTAAAACGGCCACAAAAGATAATTAAGATATGTAGACAACACACGTGCCTATTTTTCATCTATGTCTCACAGCCTTACCTAAACACAATCAGTGGCCTAACACTGCAATAAATACTCACTTCAGTTTAATAAGATGGGACTCCATAGCAGACACCTTTGGCAGTTTCAAAATAATTCCTTTGCCAAGTGTCAAAAAAACAGCAAATCTTTATCAAACCACACTTTTAAAAAGGCACAAAATAGCTTAGTTTGCAAGTTTCTCTCTCTATAGAAAGAATACTTATCAGCAATTACACATTTTTAAGGAACCTCTGTGCTGTTCTAAGCCCTATATTTTTTAATAGATGTTTTTGAAGATCAAATGATTTACATCTTCTAAATTTTAAATATGTATACAAGAATTAGATTAGTCACAGTTTACATACATAAAGGGATTCGAATACATCACCTAGTACTGCGAACAGATATTCTAAATTTTCTAAATTAAACCAGTATGAGAGAGAATGATTTGTCCCTACAACAACAATGATGCCTAAGGAAAACATTTTTAAACATTTGATCACGATATTATGAAGACTGACAGGAAATTTGGAAAAAAAACAAAACAAAACAAAGCACAACTCAAAATAAACCATCAGTCAAGAGGCTACACCATCAGCCCAAAAATGCAACTTTAGCTAAAAGAGGGAGACAAGTCTAGTTCTTCTGGTACCACAATCTTCCCTCAAGCATTCCCAAAGAAATACTTGTTCTTTGAAGCCTCAGTACATGAAACAGTAAATACAGTTTACGGTGACCAGTTACACAGAGCTTAACAGAACCTTTTATACCTTGAAAAATCAAAATTAAGTGTCTACGTGATTCCCATCTCATTCATCTTTTCTTGTATTATTCCTTGCTTTCTACTTACTACCTTTGCTGTCTAGGTTGCTTGGTTGAAAATGCCATCATAATAGAACGCTAGAAAGCTCACTTGACATAGTGTTTTTGTTTAAAATTCATTGATTAAAAACAGAATAAGAACTGACTGTACTAGTGTATTACTCTGCGTCCTAGCAAATCCTCCTCACATATTTTGCTAGTTGCTGTTGAGACATAGAGCTTTTCTGGTCTACAGAGAAAGTGTATTTTGGACTGACCTTGTGGTAAATGCAGCCTGTTCCTTTTCACCCTTTTCTCCACAGAAAAATTGCCTGGCTGTCCCTTCTGCTTATCCTTGCTTCCTGCTGCCTGATGATCTGTGACCGTGCCATCTGACTCTCCAAAAATACCATCAACACAATGCCAGGGTTCCTGGGGCCACTGATTTGGCTGACTAGATCTTGGGGTAGGAAAAGTCACACCAACATCTCGAGTGTTTTTCTTAGTTGCGCTGTTCACAATCTCCAAGTCTCCTGTAGTTGAAAACAAAGCAGTAACATCTTATTCCAGAGCAGCTGGAAGTACTTCAACATCAGCACGTGTGACATGCGTAGTTCAGGGGGTAACCCTCAATTTTAACTTCAAGGGTGAAGGATCACTTTCTTTACTCCCATCTTCCAAAAGGAAAATCTTTTATATTCCCACTTCCAATTCAAGGAGGGTTTACAGTGACTCAAAATTGTTACTATACAATAATCTGAGTAAAATTCAAGTGGTGTAAAGCAAGCACCCCAAGCAAAGCAAGCATATATACATATGGGGATGGGAACTAAACTTGAACCAGCTATGCCCCTTGATGGGGACCTGAGTTGACTGTGTAAAGAGTCAACTTCAAATCTGCTGCTGAAAGACACAACGGCAGGTCAGCATACAGCTTTACCTTTTGGACAATGGAACTGCACGTTTTTCTAGACCTGTTAGCTTACGCAGTGCATCCCATACAAAATAATGTTTTAGCTATAGAGGATTGGTTTGCTCACAGCACTACAAATATTTAACAGAAACATATAAAGTGGAAGATGTCAACTAACATTCAAAAAGTCATAACATGATCTTGAAAACAAGCCATGAAAATACTTTTGTGATTCAATCCACTTGCACACGGAAAAAAAAAAAAACAGGAATAAATAAATAATTGATATGTCTGATGAATAAAACAAAGCCATTACTTAATCTTATAATGGCAACTTGGCGTGTAAATGACAGCAATGAAGAAACTGATAATTGCCACCAGAAAAACCCAAATGCAGAACTGCACTAGTCCAGGATCAGCTTATGTTTTAAATAGAATATAACATCCTAAATATTACCAAGAAGAATATGAAACACTGCAGTTGCCTTCTGAAACAGCATATGCCTACAAAATGTATTCTGCAAGTAACATGTCTTGCGGAGAAAAAAATATATAAAAAATATCATTAGTCCACCTTTATTATTGAAATGGATCAGAAGCTTAGGTTAATAAACTTGTAAGTAAGTGATAAAACTGGGTACTACTCAAGCAGACCAAGAAAGGAAATGAAATGGCTCATTTTAATTAGAACATAACATCTTTCTCTAAAAGCATTCAAAGTGAATTTGAAGAACGTTGCGTGTACATACCCATCACCAGAAACACACAACAGACTTTGGAGAACAGTTTCCAAAGAGATGAAAGGCAGAAGCAAACACAGACAAGTCTGGAATTCAACAGCTCACCTGCTTGGATACCTTTGTTTAGCATACGTGTCCGTCGCTTGTTACTAAGAGCAGAGCTTGGTCCCCAAGAACTGCTGCTTGCAGAAGCTGAATCCAATGAAAGGGAGATTGCCTTCTAGGAAAAAAAAAAAAAAAAAAAAAAAAAAAAACAAGAAAGGCAACAGAAACTCCTGAAATACTAAGCAAAATGAACAGAAAGTAGGTTTTAAACAGCAAAAAAAGTTATAGCCATCACTCTTTACTTGTACCTTGATTCTATTATTATTTAGATATTTATCACAGGCTGATCAGTGTCTCTTATTGCTGTGCCACACAACAGTCAGCCTTGACTTTATCCTCATGCCCCAATGCACTTTCTGCACCCTGTTCTAGTGAGAAGAGTGTGCGGTTTTTGGAGGCAAGAGCCTGTCTGTGATCAGATTCTGTACAGTGATGAGCATCCTCCAATTCGTTTGTCCAAAGTTCCTGAGACGATGTGGCCTGCCAAGACAGGCTTATAATAACCCTTTGCTGTGGGGCAAGATCATCTGTTAGCTGTACTTTCACGAAAGACCGCAAAGTCTGTGAAATATTTCTGCTTTGGAAAGAGGAAGAATAAACATCTAAACCGAATCCTACATTCCTACCCAAAAGCCTTTAAAAGGTTGCTGCATTTGCTGGAGGGACAAACTGTCTTGAAAGATTAACAGGTTGCTTTATAAATTCACATTGAACTCCAGTTCTGTACCACTGGCATGGAAGAGCAAAGTCCTTTCAAAACATGGGAAATTCTCTCACCCTGTGATCCTCATTACACAAAGTTCTCCAGGTGGAGAAAACTAAACTCAATAAAAACAAGAAAAAGGAGACACGTGGTAAGATCATGGCTTAGGCAAAACACTAATTTCACCTCTTCACCATTTACGCAAATAGAAGTTCCAGCTGCAGGAATGTAAGCAGCACAACTTTGTTATAATAAACTAATCTAAATTTATGATATGTTATAACTTTACAGCCATTTAAAAAGGAATATACTCTGTAAGTGTAATGCATCTAGTCCACAAGCTTTTTGGTTATATACAACAGAGAGAAGGTTAGTGCTTTATTAACAGCAATTAACTGACAGTGTTTCCCCAGGCTTCAAATCCAACAGTGCGGCACAGACCAATCTCTGCAACTCTGCTGAATTTAATTTTTAATTATGAAACAGATTATTTTTTTTCCTGGATCATAGCAATTAGTATCCTATTAGTAACTCATAATGCCAGCCACGATGGAAATGAACAGAGGCTTTTTTATTACCTTTTTATTGAACCTCTGCTATCACTACTTCAATGCAAAGCAATTTCATTTCAACATTAAAAGGAGGCAATTTTTACTCTCATGCATAGTGGCAAGAACTGGTTTTTAGTTTCATAAAACTATTTCAACTCTAGTAGACTGCACTAGACAGATGTAGTAGATATGTATCTTCTTTCAGAGAACAGAAGCAAATTTGAATATGTGCTCAGCAAAAAGGAAGACAGTATAAAGTAAGGAAAAAAAAACAAGATAACCCATTTACATGCACATGCATATCAGCCCACAGAAATAAGTTTAAGCAGCCATTCAATACTGAATATTGACATGCATATTCCTATTTGGACTAGAATATTCAGTTCAGTGCTTTCAAAGCCCTTCAGCAGCTGAACAGCGCAACCTTTAGCTTTGTACCTGCTACCAGATGGCAGCTTGAAGAGTGCTTTAGAAATAACAGAAACTGGAATAGATAAAAGCCTTCTGGGATGCGTTCAGCATCTATAAATAAAAAAAAGCTGTAACCAAGTTTTCTGGAAGCAGAGCTGACAATAGGCTCCCATAAAAAACTGAGCTACAAAATCCAGCACTCGCCTGAAAGATTTGTACAGTAGTCTCTCTAGGAGTAGGGCTTATGCTATAAAGCAAATATCTGTCTCTAAACCAGATATTTGCAACTAAAATAAAAACAAAACAAAACAAAACACTTCTTGAATTCTGTTCTGCCAAGCATCACAGAAATTACCAAACTTTGGATTTTAAAATTAAGTTTGCCATTTTGCCATCAATTTTCTCTCACTCTCTCACTCCTTATTTGAGATGGGTCATGTGTCTATATGTATTTTTAAAAAAGAACACTACATCAGCAGATAAAAGACACTACTTTCTAAAGCCATAAGCGTTCAATGCAACATCAAGCACCGGGAATAGTGAGTCTTTATTCTCATATAAGTATTACTGCAATCAGTTATCTCGTGGGTGATTTTAACAGGCAAAAGACCTGATAATGTTTTTACGGTCCAGATATTGAAAGATTAGTCTTATGAGTGGAATATGGAATAAAATAATCTTCTAAATACTGCAACCATGCAAGAAATGTTGGATCCTAATTTCATTGTTAGATGGTCAGAATTAATATTAATTAATATTAACGGTCCTAATGTTGCAAAGTTTATGACAATTTCATTTTACCTTTAAATAAGTATTATAAATAAAAATATTAATAAAAATCTTTTTTAAGCCATCCTTATTCCTGGAAAGGCAGAGGACTTGTTTGAGCTACTTAAATCAAAGACAGAAGAATACCTTGTAAACAACACACTGTGAAATTTTAGATGATTCTCCAAATAACAAACTCTACTATTGTACAGCAGTTTAAGAGCTCCTATAAATATTAGTTAAACTTGTCTTTTGGTCTAACTGGCCACATACCTGGATCTCTTTCCTTTTCCTGTGTCTCTCAGAAGTAACCTTTGGATATTCTACACCCACTGCTTTGCCACTTCCCTTGTTCCACTTTTCAGAGCGAATTTTCTGGTGGTTGATGGTACAATAAAGCTGGGAGAGTCTTGGTGACACCCGCACTCTTTCATGCCCAAAAGCCCTGATCAGCCTGGCTGTGTCAATGGTGGAAATGGAACTGCTCACCTCAGTCTGAGTAGCAGTTTCCATCTCTGTTTGGGTCACAGCATCTGATTCTGAGGTGGTAGAACTGATCGTGGTACCATGATCTCCACTAAGCCTTGTCTCTGAGGAAGTGTCACTAGGAGTTTCCAAGTACTGCTGGTGCTCCAAAATTTTATTCATGTGGCAGACAATTTTCTCTCCTGGCCTATTTTTCCTGAGCTCAACAAGGCTATTTTTATCATGGGTGATACGTGGTCTTTCTTCAACATGTGTTGCATTAGGCTCTAATGTACTTTCAGACATGCTCTTTTCTGGCAGTCTTATTTTCTTCTGCCCTCTTCCCTTAATTTCCCTTTCAGAAATGTTCTTTTCAGATTTTGTTGTTATTAGTGTATGCTTAATGGGATTCTGGAGGACCCTGGCCAATCTATCGAGGCGTTCAACAAGGGACAGCTCACCATTACTCCTAAAATCATGGTGCTGGTGTCTCTTCTGGCATTCCAAAAACTTAACCCAGAGTTCATCTAAGCTACCACTGGAGTGGGTTCTGTTTCTCGGTGACAGGTCTTTCTCCACAGTCTCATTGAGGCAAGTTGTTTGGCTACACGGCAAAGGATAATTTCTAGCTGCCTTTTGTTCTGCTTCTCTTCTGCCATGTTGAAGTAGGTCCTTCCCTGACGTTTCATTCCCCAAAGATGTGCTAACATTTAGATCCTCATTCTTGCTGTAATCTGCTTCTGCAGTGAGTGGAAAGAATTCATTTTCACTATCTTTTTTATGACAAACAGAGAAAACACGTCGATGACAATGTACTTTCTTCCGATTCTGCAAGATAGCCCTTGAGGAAGGTCTAGCATGTCCAATACCAGAACTGTCTTCTGACAGCTCGCTGTTAGACAGGAAGTAGCTCTCACACATGGGCATTGGATGATGAAGGTAGAACTGTGCAGATTTGAAGACCGAATGAGTGGTTTTTACAGACTTCGAATGATGTGTGTGTTCTAGAAGAGACGAAAAAACTTTAAATTTTTGTTTCTTTACAGGGAAGCAAGTAGCAAACCGCAAATCTTTACCAGGATGATTTTCATCTTAACACTTTCCAATCACTTCAAGGGATTAAAAGCAGGAATCATTGTACCCAAAATGCAGCAAACTTAGAAATGAAGTTTTGGCATTATTAAAAGTATACAAATAATATTTTCTATTGTTTGCAACACAGAATCCAAGGGAATATTATATCCAACTGAATCTGAAGGAGGAATCTAGATACACCACAGGTAAGTAGGCTCCAGACCAAAATTTGGACTGAACCTTTATTTATATTTATGGAAACTCATGATAGAAGCCACAACTCATTTTGCCTCTTCTCAGACAAATGCCCAGGGAGTACAAATGTCCCCTGACGCTATGCCTTAACATCTTCTCCTAACTAACTCAGAACAGCGCTATATATAAGACAACCAATACCACTTTCCGTACAGCTCCTAGAACCATCTCCGATAGCATATCAAGATTTAGTCCTGCTTTGCTTTCAAGCTTAGATGACAGATTTTAATTCAAAGCGGCAGTGAAACCCCCCCAGAACATGCTACTATCTGAAATTACAAAGGACTATATGCAGAAATCCAATTATAAACTCATTTGTAATAGACATACGTCAAGTATGCATGCAGCATGCACTAGCAGGAATATACTTCAAAATAATTTTAAAGTCCTTTGCAATATACTGTTAAAAAAATAATCAAATTTTAGAAAGTAAAAATGTGTTTCTTGTTATGTTCTTTGTATAATGGACTGAATTATATAATGAACCATGAACGCAGAAAGGAGAGATTATAGATACTAGTGCCAGAAGGATTTCCCAGGTCCCTATTCTTACTCCAAGATGTTCTATGCCATTTTAGCCAAGCGTATCATTTAAAGATGCCTTATAGAATAGTAATAGCTTTAATATAAATAGTTAATACAAAAAAAGAATGGTCCACTTACTAATGGTAACATCAGTGACTAGGAATGGAGAGCTGTCAGCAAATGCCTATCAAGCTCCATTAATAGCAGGAATCACACTCATACCAGCTCTTCTCTAGCTCTCCAACATTCCTGCCAAGTTTGGTTTTTTGTTTGTATTTTTGTTTTGTTTCAAACAGTCTTGTTTCCATGATTGTGATCTACTGATGAAGACAGAACTGGAAATAAGGTCTCCCTTTATTCATTTGAGCACACTTTGCCACTGATTCAGCAAAAGGGTGTCAAGTCCCACAACCAAGGAGGAAAATACCTTCCCACCTCATCAAGAATCACAAGCTATGTTTTTATAAAACCTCAATTCCACGTGGGAACAAGTAATGCAAGATAAGCTCAGGAAGGGTTACAATTGCATGAATTCATACTGTCAATACTGCCTCATCAACTTTACTTTTATTTAGTCACTTGTTTTCCTTAGATTTTATACATCTCTTCCCTTCCCAACACAGAGACACGTTCAGTGTGATGTCAAGATCATGAACAGCATGAGCAGACTCAGTCTCACTAACTCTGAAACTGGAGGAATTTGTCTTTCCATACAAGGTCAGTGTTTATATAGTCATGCAAGAGGATTCCTCCACATCCTCCTGACAAATGAGATCAGGCTTGGGAATACTATGCAGAATTTTTGCTATTTCTGTGTTTTTAAAAAGTTACCAACAAAATGGAAGGAATGCAAACAGGCAAAAAATAAAAATAAGTTTATATAGAGAAACTTTTTTAAAAAAATACATAACTTGCATAATTTTAAGCTCTAGACAAGCTCTGTGGGTAGAGGTAATCTTTTATTGGACCATCTAAAAATACAGTTGAAGAAGTCAGAGAAGATTTTAGACATGCAAGTCTTTCTTCAGAAAGCTTGCTTAAATTTCCAACTGTACTGGCTGGTCTCATAAAAGATTATTTCTACTTACGGTTCTTTTCTTGCCTGTGTCTTTAGACCATCACAGCTACAGAAAAATACTATTAGATAATTTTACAGTAGCACTTATGTTCCCCTTCCATTTTATCCAGGCTATTTGGAAAAACAAGGTATCCGCTGATTTCTGCTCCAACATATTTTGTTACTGTAGATTCTTGTTCAGAGACCTCACTTCTATACACACGCTCTTTCTGTAGCTCTACCACCACGACCCAGCATTCTTCTTTCAATTTACCCACAGTGAATGAAGGAAACATTTTTCTGTCTTACTCCACTTACGTGTTTCCATATTCTTGCATTTTATAAATGCTCACAGCGAATTATTTCTTCCATTAGAAAAACTAGGTTAAGACAACATTGTCTTCATTGTTGCACTAATTCAACTATTGGTCCTATGTACACTTATTGAAAAAGTAACATGAAGATAAAATAATGAAGTCCAGTGCGTCTTATGCAATCATCTTAAATTATCTCCTGGAAATAAAAGTTACCTAACGGAAATACCAAAACCTCTCCATTCTGAAGAGAAAAGCTTCACAGAAAGCCGCTTCTAGAGTGAAGAATTAAAATCATCAGAAGGAATCCCCAGCAATACATCAGCACAGCTCTGTGGGGTGACCTGACCCTGGGCATATTGAGCTGCCTGCTTAAAAAGGACAACAATCATCACACTGAGATAGTCCATAAAAATCCATTTCGTTAGTCTCCATGTAACAAGTTTATGTGATACTAAGAAAAATAAATAGGCTCCCCAAAACCCTATGTATGCGAATACCTAGAAGAGAGCAGGAACACTCTAATTCAAAATCCATTAGGCTGTTTTCATATGTTTCATGTCCCATCCCTCATTAACAGACATAATGATACTACCTCCTTGCAACTTGCTCACTCTTTGTGTAATATAGCACATATTGCAAAATACTGTACCGTGCAATAAACAACTTTTCTGAGGAATTAATAGCTGCATTTATGAGAGATGGCAACCACTCAGCGATTTTCTGCTTACAGTTACTTCTGTCCAGGAACAAGATGCATTTCTCAAACACAACAAAAATCCTCATGCCTACTCAGTCTCGAGGAAGTTTATTAACCTCACAAAATGAGGTTTTGTACGAAAGGAGTGTCCATCAGGACTAATTTTAGCTACTGTCATGAGAAACAGTGTCAAAATCATCAGCAAGCATAGCGTAATTTCATTTTGTCATCATTCTCAGCAAATAAACCCTTAAAGTAGGCTATTATAGTATAAAATCCTGACCTTCATCCCTCAGGAGTACCATCCAAGAAGGTTAATGGAGGGGAGGAAGAGAGAGTCATCAGTCAAATCAAATTAAAATTCAGTTACATACCAACATTACAGAGATACTTTACATGACACCACAAGACACCAGTGTATTTGTGGGCAGGAACACAACGCCAACCCAATATACAGAGTCATCCCACCTGCTTTTATTTACCAAGGGATTTCTGTCATTTTCTACACAGGCATCCCTTGAACACGTAAAGGAGACTTTGCACTTCCCAAAGAATGCTTTAGAAAAACAAACAAGAAAAACCCCAAACCCCATCAAACCCAAAAAAAAAAAAAAAAAAAAAAAAAAATAAAAATCTTACAAAGGCTCCAATAGGCACTGGGGCCACTGGAATTCTAGCAAATACTAATATCCAAGTGTTTGGGCAGAAAGATGGGGAAGAGAAAAATGAGTCAAACCCAGCATCTTCAGCAGCCCATCAGCAATACCATGAGACCAAAAATTGTGGATCCTGAAACATAATTATTTTTCTCTACTTTCTTTCGTGTGTATGAGAACACATGTAAAATGAAACACACACTTTAACTACCTGAGGAAGCTTCCAGTGGTACCATTTGCTCCTCAGCCCAGGCTACCTTGGGCTTGGCCCTCTTACTGTAGATTCCTTCTTTATGCTCGATAGCTGTACTGCCTGGAGCATTATCATCCTCTAAACCAAGCACGCTTGTTGAAAACCTTGGAGGAAGAGCATCATTTGACCCTGCAGAGAAAGAGAGCAATAATCATGAGTAAAAAGAGGAAGCACAAAAAATAGATACAGAAATTTCGCAACAAAGACAATGCCTGAAAGAAAGCCTATTATCCAAGTATTAGTACCAGTATATTCACCAACCAACAATCATGATCCCTAGCGAGCAGTTCTAGTGACTAACACAGCAGCAGTAGGTATTGCACCACATTGTTTTTCATGATCTTTAGTGACAAGATTCTTCCCTGAGAGGTAGATAAATTTCACCTATTCTACTAACAAGCAGAGAAGAATACAAGCATTAGACAAGTCTGCTAGGAAGCCAGACACAGGACCTGGGAGTGCCCAGACTCCCTCCTGCTCACATTACAATTCCAGACATTTTCACTGACTGATGTAAATACCTACTTTCCGAGCTCAGAATAGCAATGGATAAAAACTGGATGACTAGAGTAGGTCTGTATAACCTCTAAACAAGAATGCAGGACAACAGCAGCAGAGCTCTCTTACTATCACACCACTGTCTCCTAATGTTAGAAACCTAAAATGGCCCCTAACTGATTTATCATCTTCGTCAACACCAGCTGGTTACATTCAGCAGACTTAATTCAACTCAATTTTCTTCTGCTACTACTCGTGAGCTAAGAATCCTAGCTGCAGCAGGGAGTTTACAAAACAAAATTTATTTTTTAATTCTGCTGGACGTTTTCTAGAACCTTGCACCGCCTCATATGCATTTTTATACCTAGCATCATAGCTTCTACAAAACAACAGACTCGCATCACATTTGTTTCTCTCATTTTGACCATATTACAACAGACAGACCGGAAAAAGGTAATGATCAGACATACATAAGCAATTACAAGCACAATTTGTGGCTATGATGACTAACCTGTCACTTACTGTCACTGTTCTATCAATCTACTTCCCTGGGGCATTTCTCTCAGGAATTGGACATCTCTGTAATATTAGTTTTGTCTACAAGTAACTGTGGATGTCAAAAAGCTCTGACTGAAAACAATCTGCAAATAAGACCTATAATGCTTATGTGATGCTTTCTTTATGTATAGAAGAGAACTGAAAAATAACAGCAGGCAAAGCAAAAGAAGTTGATGAATCACAGAGCATCCTTTCCTCCAGTAAATGAGGAGAGCTTTTTCCTGGGAGATGGGAGGATGTGGGGAAGAGGTGAATATATATTTTAAGCTATGATTATGAATTACATTGTTTATAGAAAAGCTTTCTACACTGGAATCCCTTAATATGGAGGAAAGAAATTCAGTATTGAGAAAGCTATTATCTGAAATGTGTGTTGTATTATGCAGGTATTTCAGAATGCACACATACCAAATTAATAAAGAATGTACATCAATATGGGAACTAAAAAGAATGAGAACTGGCAGAGATATGAAAGAATCCAAACCAAACAGTAATTCCCAGAGGAAAAGAAATAATTATCAAGCTGTAAGACATTGAGCCTTGCTTCTTTTCACTGCCAGAATGGAGTACTAACATCCCCTTCATCAAAGAAATTGAAACCATAGTCTTCAGTCAGGGCTCATACATCTTTGTGTTATAAAGCAGTGTGAACATGAACAAAGACATTTTTCTATTAAAAATCAATGCGCTTTCTCTAAACTTGTAGAACAGAAGAGTCCTAAGCTCAACTGAGACAATTCTGCATATGAAATATGTGTATTTTGATCCATGAATTACAACCATCATTTTGCATTTGGAAGACCTAAGATAAACAAATACCTGAGTGAGAGCTCTCAACGCTAGCTTCTGACACAACTGGAGAAATTTTGGATCCTGCTTTTAGATACGGAACATAATACATCCCAGTACTTCCAGAAGGTTTGTATGGCAACAATAAGGGCTGATCTGTGAGGATGGAAGGCAAAGCAATTAACAGAAGTCAGGCTTTAATCCTTTAATGCAACTGAAGATAAAAGCAAAAATCAGGACCGAAGGAGACTGCTGAAGATGTTCAGTGTGGTAAATCTGGAGAAATAGCATATTCTTTAGGAAAATAAATTGCAAGTGTGAATTATTTAATTAATACGCGCTCAATGGTTGGAAGGTTGATTGTCACTCAGCTAGAAAAAATAGCTTACTTACCTATTCAATACTAAATTTGTGAGTTGGGTGACAACCACTGACTTAAAAAAACCTCCTCACATACCCACATAGCTCACAGTTGATCCATGTTTAATGAAATAATTTTAACTAAGCAAGGATATGTCTCTCAAGTCAATAAAAACAGTGGTGTCACAACAGACTTCCAGCAAACTTTTGGACCAGAACATTATCTGACTTCTAATAGCAAAGAGAAGAGGTAATCAGATAGATGAAATATTTTTTGCACTCTGATATAGTGAAAGAATTTGCTCTCTCAACCCGTACCATTCTAAACACCTTGAAAATAGAGATACAAAGCCTGGAGGAGTCCAGGAAAAAATCATGAAAACTACACAAGTGTAGACATACCAGTGCTATAAAACGCTACCGTGGGAAACCACTGCAAAACATCTACATTCCTTCATCAACAGATTTAAAAGGCCTCCACATTTTCTGTTTTATTCTGCAGAAAATACTGATGTGCATATTCTCTTCTTAGCTTTTGTACTACCTTGACTAGAGATTAAATCAGTACCTAGATATATCTCTTGACAAACTCTAAGCGGTAAACCAAATGAAATTATCTAGAAACAAATGTCAGAAAGTTTTCTTGAACCAGACTTGTACCAACAAATTCACTTCCAGATAAACCTGAATTGAACTACAACTGTATTTATACAACGCCCTACCCATAAGACTGCAGAGTCCAAGTTTAAGGGTTGGGTTTTTTCCCCATATGAGCAACTTCAAATATCAAAATTATCTCAAGAATGTTGCTTTCACAAAAAAAAAAAAAGCTGGATTTGTTTTTGTTTTTTCAATACCTATAAATATCTCAAACTTGAATAGAGGAAAGTCTACATAAACATATAGGACACTAATTTGCTCACCATTCTGCCTTGGGAAAGAGGAAATCTTGTTCCGAGATGAAGTTGTATTGTTGGGAAGTTCATGTGCTTTCTGGAGAGATGATTGGTGGACAGCATTTTCACTGTCTTGTGAATTAACATAAATTTCTGCTGAAAAGGTTATTTTTTCAGGACCTTCTGTTGTTATCTGAGTGGTAGCATCAGAAGTACTTTTCTCAGTCTTTGCAGGAACTACAGAGTTGAAGATATTCTTCAGACTACACCCCCCTGAACCCAGAACAGTGACTTCTGATCTCTCACTGCTTTGCAGAGGTAGCTCTTGCCCTGCTGTGCTTGTAACAGTGGAAAGCACTAGACAGGGATCTGCTGAAGACACTGGCCTTGGGAAAGATGAAGGTCTTTGATCTTCTGGAATAAGGTTAGCAGGTGATAATGTGGAAACAGCTTCTATTAAAGTTTCTGGAGTTTTTAAAGACACTGGTTGAGTATTAACTTCAGGTTTATCCCATGATCTCATCTCATTTTCAGTATTCAAGTCACCATGCAGGTCTGAGTTGTTACACTTTGAGGAAAGAGTTATGTGGACACAAGACAGTACTTTCTTAGTTGGTGACAAAGGAGATACAGACGTGGTGGATAAAATCTCGTCCGCAGATGAATGATGAGACATACTGATTTGCTCTCCCACATCCTCTTTCTGAACAAGAGGTACTTCATCAGAAAGACTTTTCTTCTCTTCTTCAAATAACTTAATACGGCCCTTCAGCAAATCAGTTTGTACGGCTGGATCTGAACGTTCTAAGCTCTCATACAACTGGATGTGGCCAGGTGGGCTACTTTTGTCCTGCTGGTAACAGCTTATAGAATGGGCTTCATTAAATCTATTCGTTTCTTGACTGAATGTTTTATTGCAGTCAAGCCCCACAAGTCTGGCACTATGCCTGCCCAATTCAGTCACATCTTGAGGCAGAACATGAGAATTTTTTGCACTAAGGGTCTGTCTTTTATCAGCATGGATGCTTACAGAATACTCATCTGACAAACCGTCTGTTTCTTGATAAGCTCCAACTCTGTTACTGTCAGCAGAGACATGATGAAACCTGTCTTTCTCAGCAGTAAAAGCAATCTCATTAGATGCTGAGCCAGAAAGCACTGGACTTGAAGGAGGACAGGTCTTACATCTTTCCGATTGTTGTTTGTCATGGCTCTGTTCCTCAGTGCTAGCAGAGTCAACCTCCAAAGGCATTATCCCATGAAGACCGTCTCTAGTGAGACTGCTGCTGAGTACCGTGGAAGTCAAAGGTGACTGCAAACGTTTTCGGGATGAAAAAGTGATAGAAGTAATTTGCTTAGCCATTTCCTCAGAATCCATTTCCATAGACAGCTTCTTCTGAGCTGGTAAACGGACTACTTCTCTTGCTGCAGACCTCATTGCATATGTGTCTCTCTCCATCTGCAATGGTGGATGAAGTTCAACAAGTGCATCAGAATGACTAGTTGCAACTGTCTGATGCTTGCTGCAAATAGGTGTTTGAATCGTACTCAAAGATTTAAACTGTGTATCCTTCAGCAGGCAACAATCAGATGGACCATCTCTACATAATGGCACGAATTGTCGTAAACTTGACTCTAAAAGTGCCTTAGTCTTGACTGCTTGTGTTTGTCTGTCAGTTTGAAATCTTTTGTCACTTGAAGATTTGAAATGCTCCATGTCCTCTTCCTGATTATGGCTATATTGAGAAGCAGCTTCCAAACTGCATCCCCACAAATCCTGAAAAATACCGAAGAATTCACAAAGGTTATGTGGATAACTTCCAGCCCTTGCCAAAACCTGGATTGCAGAATTCAAAGAAAGACTAGTGCTGTCGATAATCAAGAGTCTGTCATCATGAATGAGCACACGCTTTCTCTGGAACTCATCTGTTAACAGAACTAATTAAAAATTTGTCATATTTTAAGTGCCAGCAAATTAGCTAACATGGTTTTGATGCTACAACAAACAGCAGCAATGACATCTATAATAGAAGCCTTTAGTTTTTTGAACTATAAAGTTGTAAATACCTCTCAACATCACTCCACTCACTAGAAAACAAGAATAAAACCTTGTTCCCTTTTATTGGTTGGCTTCACAGACAGATGAACATTTATCATAAACCCAGTTCATCATGTACTAGGAATAATGACTATCTTTTGAATATTTATTCGCTACCTAAGTTCAAAAGGATGTAGGGAGAGACAAACACACCCTGCTAAAGCTTTGTGACTTCAGTGATAATTTTTTTAATTTAAAAGCCAGCCAATTAGCCACACAAAATCACAGAAATATTTAGGTTGCAAGAGACCACTGGAAGTCTCTAGTATGACCTCTCATTCAAAGTAGGGCTAATTTCAACATTGGGCCAGGCTGCTCAGGGCCTTGTCCCATCAGGTTTCGAAAATCTCCAAGGAAGGAGATCTTGTATACAACTTAACTACTTGTCATCTGTAAATTACTGATGAAAAGGATCCCTTCATAGCTCCATGGAAAAACAAAACAACACAGAAATCCACATTTACTTCCAGTTGTAAGTACTCAAACCTTAACCAAGTATGTAATGTTAAGTTCTGGCGACTTCCAAGAAATCAGTTAGCAGACACACACTAAAATTATTCTGGCTTGGATCAGAGTCCAAACAAACTCCACACTATTAAAGCGCTACATTATGTGACATTTTTAGGGTTACAGGGATACTTCTGCATCTGACATTTTGCTATGCCATAAATATCACTATATAAAACAGAACTTGATGTAAAAGGTTTTCCCTTGCACTTGAGTCAACTCTAGTGTTTATGAAGCAGAACTAAAATGAAAGGAACACAGCTACATGGGAACAAGTGGGAAGCAAAGAAAGCTGTTCTTTACAAAGCATGAGAAAATATTTAATTAGAAAAGCTTTAATTTTCCATAATTGACATTTCTCTTTTCCCCCAAAACAAGTATGCCAGTTTTCCTCTCAGACAAGAGCTGTAATAAGTGTTTTTATTTTTATGGCCACCACCCACTGCTGACAATAATTAAAAAGTGACGTAAAACAATCAGAGCTTTAATTTTCTCTTTCAGGTAAGTGATAACTTGTAAAAACTTGCCAATTGTCATGTGCAGATCATTTTCATTCTCCCATCAAAATGGATATGTTTGCCACAAAAACTATTTTTTTGTTTGGAAAGCTGGTGACAAAAAAGAGAAGGTACTCCTTCTGCAAAAAAAGAGAAGGTATTCCTACCAACAGATAAGACACTAATCCCACCAAAACCAAGGAAGTTCACTGTCAGTTGTCTTTGCTCATAAAATCTTCTTAAAACTAAGTTACATTTACATCTTTGTCTGACCATGCAAATTGTCCCACATCTGTACCACCTCCCAGTAACAGAGCCACTCTATGTAGGACTCTGCTATTTGACTACACATATTCAGGGATCTCTGGCATGTATTTTACACAACAGTATAAAGTGTTGTGCCTTAAATTACCTGTCTGTGGTCGTGGTCATTTAGGAAACTGAAACTAATAATTTACTTTAATATTAAACTTCTGTCCTGGTTTCTTTGCCTGACTTTACTAACCATTCCCATTTTCAGCATGCCCTCCAGTCCTCATCGCTTCATCTTCTCCTGTACCTCAAGCCTCATTCCATCAAAAAAAAAAAAAGTCCCAACAGCAACAATCAACAGCACTTTATCATACCAGGAAAATAAAATTAAAGCAACACATGCTATAGTCCCCCAGCAGAATCAGACAAAATAAATCCACACCCTGCTCTCTAAGCATATTCATCAGATGGTGTTGCCCTTCAGCTGCCCATTAATGAGACAGATTACTCACGCTGCAGTTAACTGGAAAACTCCCAGGGTTACAGTCCCTGTTCACTACAGAACCTACACCTTCTTCTGGCATTTCAAAATGTAACCTGATTTCTTGACGCATCTTTTGTACACAAAGCATATATACTTGCTATGCATATATACATATGCATATACACACTAAATATACTACACAGAGATAAAAGGTATGAAAGGTTCAGCAAATGGCTCTAGTTACTTGCCAAACAACGTAGAAATAAATGTGTTTAAATACTCAACAAAGTCTGGATATTCCAAACTCTCTTTCAACTCATTACACACAACCGATACTATCAGGGGACGTTCAATACGTGGTCTGCAGAGATGTACCGAGATCAGTAAGACAGACAAACAAAATATGATCCTCTGTCTCTGACTGGCTCACCATCCTCATTTCCTTACTTTCTGCAGCTCCTCGTGCACATGTGTCGTGGTTTAGGCTGAGCTGGAGGTAGGTATGGGTAGGACCTTTGCTTCCAAGACTTTTCTCATTGGGAAGCTCCCAAACACTGATTGTTGATTTTTGCAGCAACTTACCTGACTGGTGCAAGGAGAAGGTAGTTTGGAAGAAGAGAATTACAAATACCTCTAGATTAAAGATCACACTACAAACAAGTGAATAAAACATCACACTCCCAGATGCATGCAGAAAGCCTGTTACTCTAAGAGTACAAAGAGAAACCCTTGCAAGTGCAACTGGGAAAACCTTAAGTTACCGCTTATTACTGTGAGCGTTGCTCAGAAAAATGCAACAGATTTTGCCCTGAAGCAAATTAAGGCAACTACTCACCTGATGTGTTAACACTGCACCTCCAACGAGGGGCAATAACAAAAGAACTAAAACACTAACCTTTGGAAGTAGCTGTATTGATTCTAGAGAAATGAACATTTATCTATAAACTGAGATTCCCCTCACTTAGATGCACACTAACTAGAACAGGTATCATACAGTTAGTCCCACTCCTGACACAAAATACCACACCACACTTCACACAATATGCTAGACAGCAGCTCCCTCTTACATTATTTCACCCCAATTCTTTTTCACAGGTCAGTTTAGCATCAGAGGCAGCATCATGGTTAGTGAACACCGGAAATGGACAAAACAAAAGACAATTTCATCAGCATCCGAATCATTAGAGCTCATGTTAATATATGTGAAACTATAGGCCACCAGCCTTCTTTAGAGAGAATTTCTTAAGCATGGACATAATTTTATTAATTTATCAGTATCTGCACTTCTTTAATGTGTCATTAAAATTACAGTACTTTCATTGAGGTGCAAAGAGCAAATCTGAGATAATGTACTGTCATGGAGATGGGCCAGATAAGCTTATTTAAAAAATAAAACTAAAAATCTAAGTTGTATTTATTTTTTCCTACTGATTGGAACAACTGTGGAAACAGCAGAGTATATTTCATTAATAAAGTGTAACACAGGTCCCTGGATGGTGACATCCTCAGCAGCTAGCTGGAATTTGGAAATAAAAATCAGTCAAAAACATTTTTGGTGTAAGTCACAAAGTATAAACATGTATTCCACAACAGATTTTCAATCCTTTCTACATCCCAGATGTCATTAGCGGGAAACTATTTCAGCAAGGTCTGGATTATTACTCCAAAGCAGTATTTTTCCATGGCCTTATCTATTCTAAGCAAATAAATTAGTTTATTTGGCTTCCTGTATTTCCTAAAGCCATGAGGGACAACAAGGGACCGTAGAAGAATGCAAGAACATAAAGCAGTCCTGTGCCAGGGTAGGGATGCTCCCAAGACGATCTTTTCCCTAAACCACGTACCAGTTCAATGGCCTGAAGTAATACACAGCAACTCCTACAACTGAAAGCAAGCACAGAAGTTGCTATAAACTCATCTTCCCAAGCCTTTCACATGTCTTATTGTGCTTGTTATGTGTCATCCTTCCAAAAAAGATCTGTATGGCATATGATCCACAAGAGATTGCAGTGCAAATTTATAGCTACAACTCAGTGAACTTCCTGAAAAAGTGAGAAAGTACAAGGAGTGGAAAAATACAGCATATAGTGGAAGAATACAGTATACAGAGAGGGAATGCTCTTAGATAAGTCAAGAGATAGCTATTTGGCACCCATAAAAATACAGGTGGGGTCCTCAATTTGAAATTCTTAGGTTTAATATGCTGAAACTGTACTTTTATCTAACAGCAATTCAATAACCCTCAATCTCAACTGGGGGACCAAAACAAATGTACATGTACAAATGGCACAAGAAGGTGGTTCCATTTGAAAGGCAGTGCTCCTAGAACAGAAGTCCGCCTACTGGCTTTTGTTATTCTTGAAATTATCAATTATTCTTGAAAGACCCTAATGATTTCAGCCGAACAACAGTAACAGGGATGATTTCTGGAGCCTAGGATTGACTTTTTATATGCTTTTCTTAAAAATCCCAACAACTTTCATGTCATTCTGTGGCTCTTTATAACTGAGGAGCATCACACATCCTAGGATTAAACTCCTCAAGTCTATCAAAAGAATACGTACTCTACCACCAACTTACCTGCTCAGGCAAAAAACAGATCTCTACAGCCACTCTAGTATGGCCACAGACGTAGGAATTACTCATCAAACAGTAGCCCATCTTTAGGAATGTCTTGGCAACTCTCTGCCTCCCTTCATCACAAAAAAGTTTATACAAGAGTGCCATCATCTTATCATAAGTTTCACAAGACCCAACTCTGGATGATCTGAAACGTGACTTTTCTTATGCGCGTGCAGTTAATAAATCTGCAGCCTTTGTCACCTTTTCCTGCTAAAGAAGCCCAATGACTTGCACTTTCTCCTCCCAGTTAAGACCTTTAGGAAGAGCCAGTATCAAGTGGAGTTAGTATGAAATTTAAACTAAAAACCCTTAATGTCAAAAGTTCCGTGTTTGCCATCTACTCCTACGCATTTCTGCCAAGATTTAGTGTTTATTATAAAACATAATAGTGTGAATAGAGTGTTTCTCTCCTTGTGTAATGGAAGAGCTATAAAATCACCAAGAAGACTCCATGAATTGAGGGTACAGAAAACAGATTCACTACGCAAGGTTTGTCAATTTTACAGAAGATAAAACAAAGAAAATAAAATTCGGAGTTACACTCATGAGCACAGCTTGCTATTAGAGATACCTCTTCAACATTAACTTTTCATCTTGAATGTTCCCATTTTTGGGCCACTATTCAGCTTAGCACTTGAGTACATGTTTGGAGCCCATTTATGTGCATATGTCCCAATCACCTCCTTAAACACTCTGCTCAGCTAGAACTTGAGAAATCATTATGATGCTTCTTTTTTAGAGCGTCTGTTAACACATCACCACTGACAAACAGCTATCAAACAGATACTTGACTATCTCAAAAAATGGAACAATCTTTAGAATTAAAATATCACTGACAAGAACTCTCCCGAGCTGTCCCGCTCCTTCGTTGCATTGTCTTTTTTTTTTTTTAAGGAGAAGGTTCACATGCTTCCTGTGAGAAACTATAAAATATCACAGTGGTAAATTATATTTCTTGAGCTGTCACCTATAAAAATGAGATGCAGAGTCTAAAGTTTCTCAAAAGAACACTCATCATAAGTCTGCATCAGAAGCACTAAAATAAAGATGACGGTCTGACGAAAGAATTGTTTGCATGAGTGCTAGGAACAGTTTGTCTTTCTCAGTCTTTAAAGTTTAGGAGAAGGAAAATATCTTTTCATAATCTTTGTTCTGTTCTTTTTAAGTCAGTGTATTGCCAGCTTTGCTCTATAAATTCAACAGGTATCTTACAGAACAGTTTCCATTTAATTCAGAGTAGATTATTTTGTCAGCAATAGAACTGGCTGCATTTTTTTCAGTTAAATAGTTTTCAACATCCTGTATTTTTCTGGGACATATTGTTTTTCTTGGAGAAAAAAAATACATTTACCTTAAGTATAACCAAAAAAACCCAGCCGCCTTCATTCTGCAAATTCAAAACTATTTTTAATCTCAAACTAAAGCCACTGTAGAGCAAAAATTGTTTCAAGATCAAAGCAGAAAGTGCTGTGGTTGACTTAAAGCAAGTTCTTGGAGTCTTGGTTTGCAAAAGTGACTAATTTTTTCTTACTCTAAATTGGGATAAAATTTATAGCTGACACTGAGTTATATAAAGGTAAAGTACTTGGTTACAGTCTGTAACAAGTTAATGTTAGGGACAAAGCTGAGATGCAACAAAATCTAAAAGCTGGGAAAAAAATGGCTTCAGGGCCTCTAGTCTTGATCGAACAGACTGAAGCAAAATATGTATTCGTCTTTTGGGGTTATTTTACTTTTTAAGAATTGTCTGAATTTCTAAAAATAAATAAAACTTAACATGTTGGGGGTTTTTTTTAGGCTCCTCGGTCAAAGATTACATCAATATGTGAATAATCGAGAAGCTTAGTCTGATGTGTTTTGGAAGCTGATGACTATACTACCAACACTGTTCATGCCCAAGAAACTATAAACACAAACACAGACTACTCTTAAAACACTATTCTTCATTCTTGCTGATGCAAGTCTTTCAATTAAAACAAGCAAGCAAACAAACAAAACCACTGCTTTTCCTGGGAGGCAGACAGTCTACAAAGAGAAAAGAAAAAAAAAAGGAAGATATATTACTAAAGCTAAGGGCATTTATCTGAAACACCAAATTTAGGATGGATTATGACTCTACTTTCAACTGCAAATTTTCTACATTCTCCTCAGAAACTGCCCCAGTCCTTAGCTCTGCCTAATTATCCAGCCTCTCTCCCACCGATTCTGGATCTCTAACCTGCACACATGAATACATCATCCATCCACTACTCATGTTATACAAACATCTCCATGTTCTTCCAGTCTGTTTTTTTTGTTCAAAATACTCTCTATGAATAATGCCCTACCTTAGGACACACAGACAGCCCCTAGGAATCATGACATAATTAGACGAATGCTGAAAATGGATATTTAAAGTCAAACTGAAGGTAACACACTCTTGTTTAGACAAATTCCAATTCAGATAAACTATATGTTAATATATGAACTAGAAATGTTCCAAAGGAGATATGCAAAACATCCCAACAATTCGATGACAAGTTTTCGCAGAAAAATAGAGCTGTAAGAGACTGAAAGCTCATCTAGCCTATATCCCTGCCCCAAATCAGCATTAACTACGCTTAGATGATTCTTTACCAACATATGCCCAAGCTCTTCTTAAAAACATACCATGATTAACACTCCATAATCTTCCTCTCATCATCCTTACCGTTAAGGAGTTTCTTTTCTAATAAGACACTTCCTCACGCTTGAAGCCATTACCTTTGATAAAGTCAACATAAAGAAGGAACAATTTACTCCCTTCTTCCCTGAGGCATCCTTTCAAAGATAAGCATCACACTCCTTTGTAAACATTTCAGAACACATGGGAAGTAACACAACACACACTCCTATCACCTAGACAATATTGCATTGTACAGTAAACTCCTTCCACGGAAGAAGGAGGAGCTTTAAGGCACAATCAGCACTTACATAAATATTTTGTGAAAAGCAGAAGTTAATTGGCTTGGTAAGAATCATGAGCTGCATGCACTTTCTCACCACAATTAACACCAATTCTTTCATCACATCATCACTGACCACATCTCTGTCCTTCCTACTTTCCTTCAGATTATCTTCAGTTGTGTGCCAGCCCCTTACATCCCCAAACCACCCCCCCTCACCCAAGATATCTAACTACAGTCTGAGGAAAAACAAAACAAAACCAAAAAAAAAAAAAAACCACAACACAACAGCATGTGCTGTGGCTGGTTCTAAAACATATGTAGGAACTGACTAAACTGAAACAAGTGTCTCCACTAAACACAGCTCTCATTAGTTTGCATCCCCCTCTCCCTGTCTAGCCACCAATCTTAAAATGAATTACATTCCTGAAATATTTTTGAAGATCACAGGTAAGACAGCAGCATTCATCCCCCGCTTCAAAAATTTTCTCCAGAGCAGCTGGTTTGTCTTGTCTGTTTTGTACCTTGGCTAGTGCAGATTTCTTGGCACTCAGAAGCAGTTCTGCCTTTATTTCCTCTAGTCTTTGTTGGTCCTCTTCATTCCAGTCTGACAGAGATTCCTGAGATCGGCTGGCCAGTTTTAGCTTCACCCATGCTATACAAAGAACATAAAACAGAAAGCAGTTTCCTTTCCATTTTCTCACATCATGTATGGTAACAGTTTTATAACTTATAAATCAAAACTTTGCTACCCATTTCTAGCTACCATGATAAAGAGCATTATCAAATAGCAGAGCTGACAGACTGACCAGAAATACAATTTAAAATGGACCTTCTGAACATTTCTTTGGAAAGATGGATCCAGGACCCATTAGCCGGTTCTGGCACCTTTACAGTCTCAGACTCAAGTCAACGCTCTTTCACACAATCCTTTCCCAAATTCTTAACCTGGCACATGCCTAATAGCTATGTGGACAAAACACTTTCTCATGTCAATGTTAGGCTAAAGAAGGTATTCAAACTGGGAAAGTCCAATTCTACCCCATTCTATCATACTACATAAGATGACTAAAAAACATTGATCATTTAAGCCCTGTCCCATTAAAATTTATCATTAATAATATAATATAAACCACCTTCAAAATCAGGGGAACAGATTTGGGTTCTCTTAACATCCATACCTCATCATTTCAAAGTCATTTCAAAGCAATCCCTTAAACATAAATATTTGCCATTCTAACATAACACCTGATAAAACACAACTGAGACATTTTATTACCTCGTGCTTTCGTCTCCTCTTCATCTGCACTCTTCAGAATTTGTGTTGCATGTATCACAGGCGAGCCATTTTTCTGTTTTTTGACACTGGCAGCTAGTGAACCTCCACTGCTACTGCCATCGCTCTCTTGCATACCTCCTGCCTTGCCTCTGGCTGCACCAGCTTTAGACAATATGCTCTGGAAGCCTCCTGCGACATCGGTGACACTGCCTAGAGGCTCTGAGGAAAATGGATGCCCCAGAAGGTTTCTGATACGGGCAGCTAGTGAATCTCCACTGCTACTGTCATCACTCTCTTGCAAACCTCCTGCCTTGCTTCCAGCTACACTAGCTTTAGACAACATGCCCTGGAAGCCTGCTGGGACATTGGTGACACTGCCTAGATGCTCTGATGAAGAAGAATTTCTCAACTCTGAAGTTCTTCCAGTGCTGACTTCACTACTTCCATTGCTTTGTGCAAGACCCACAAAACCAGGTTGATTTCTGTCTGTAGTTACGCTGCTACACCCTTCTGGCTCAGACCTTCCTACAGATTTTCCTGTCCTAAACTCTTTGGTCATTTCCTTCATCATCTCTTCACTATTACGCAAATCGACTTCATAAGAATTTTCCCATCTTAAATCGCATGTGCTGTACTTCAGAGGCTTTATTACCACCCCCTCTTCTTGCTTACTTCTTTGAGTCATAGTCTCATCCCATGAACATATCTTCTGAAAGTGGGGGACACTGTCTTTCACTAACGTGGAACCTTCGGGGCCATCCTCCTTTCTTATCGGCGCTGGGGAAGACTTACCAGTTTCTCTAGAAGAAGCAGTGGAAAGGACAGGATCACACCGAGTGACAGCTATATCCTCTGCCAAAAGCTTATGTATTTCTCGCAATGCACCAGATCCAATCAAAGAATCACTTTCTTGACCCTTATTTCTCTTACTACCTACACTTGAAGTTCGTGATCCTCTGTAAACTTCCATTTCATTTTTAACTCCAGCCAAAGAGCCAGCAGTCCATCTCTGCAGGCTGCTAATTACATCTTTTGACTCATTTTGAGCTAGCAGATCCTGAACACGTTTTGCAACAAGCATGGGACTCTCTCTGTCAGAACAGCAGCCAGGTGAACCAGCAGTCTGCTGCTGCTGGTTTGGTTCAGCTAGTCTGGAGACAGCTGAACACTTTGCCTCCCGTTGTGTGGGAAGTGGAGCAGTTATCTCCAGTTGGTGGCATGACGTTTTGCACTGACTCAATGATTTGTCTCCAAAAGATCTTGAAAAGCGGGGAGAGAGTTCACAGGGTGACAGAATATCAGCGCCAACTTCTGAATTCATTGATATAGATATACTGAGAGTGGAAGTGTCCGAATTAAAACTTGTTTGTGTAATTTCAACTGCTGGTGGCAATTCACCTACAAAGAAACAGAAGATTCATTAAGCTTGAGGCTCCAGAAAACAGCTGCATCAGTAAAGACTACTTTTTCTTGTACTGGAGGGTGTGTAAAGGGAGTGAAGAATCCAAATATTAGAAAACATTTAGGAAACTGTTTTTAGAATGAGACTTGAACTAAGACTTCCATGACAATTGTCTACTGAAAGAAATCCCTTGGACAATTTTGCATAAATATCAAGGAAACTACAGAACTTGACTTAAATAACTTCCTTTTAAATAAATGCTTAAACTAGATTTTAAATCAATATTCTTAGATAAATGACATAGTGGTACTTGAGTGTCCAAATGAACACGTGGATTATAAAAGTATCACTGCAAAAAACAGGAGGGCTGCGGGACAGTATTTCCAAAATATCCTTTTGGAAAAATGCAAAGTACACTCTATGGATAAGCTTGTTTCCCACTACTGGTTAGAAAGCTCCAAAAGCAGACAAGATGGACTTTTAGCATTTGGATATATAACAAATTATTACTTTAAAAAAAAAAAAAAAAAAAAAGAGGCCAAACTTAAGTGCAAATGCTGTTCTTAAATCCATGCTGGCAGGTACACACAAAAGTGAAAAGCCAGCTCCCAAGCATGCCTGCCAACAGCAATTCTGTTTGTTTCAAAACGCAATTTCGTTTCATGGCACAACCATTGATATTTTCAAGTACATTAAGCTGTCCAGAGCCCAGCTGAATAATACCTCTGCTGAGAAGAACTCCACCCCTGTACCAATTGCAAAGTTGTTTCAGTTGCCAAGTCTCCCACAATGCTTAAAGGAGGAAAAAATAATAAAAGAAAATAAGCAAGCTCAACTGGCATAAGAAGAGAGGTACTTAATCACTTCTGTTTAGAAAGACAGGTCAGTGCAGGATTCTCAAAGTCACAGATATTCAAAGGGTTAGACAGGTACTTCTTGTGAAGAGCCTTCAGATCTGCTCTTCCCCACTGGGTACAAGAAGCAAATGCCAAAAGAGAATATGCTAAGGAAAAGTAGTTGCAATGCACATTTTCACATTTTAATGACACGCTACATGGGCATGTCACAAAAGGATCTTAACCCTAACTGAGCACACTCTGTTCTTCACATAGAAATGACTCAAACTTGTTAAGGTCATATTGATTATTTTCTTTTATATATTGAGATGGATGGATTTATGAACTGATTGTGTCAGTTATAAAATGCATTTGAGTTTCTGTCACACTGAACACACCAAGAAGTCTCAGAAAGAAATAGAAACCAAGAGTTATTTCTCTCACAGGAAGAAAAAAATCTGGTAACATTTCTTTAATCTTCAGATACAAAACATTTCCTTCTTAAGAACTCTTGTGACAAGAGAAATAAAGAAAAACAAAAGACAAAATGCCACTGCACTGGCTAGAAGGTGCCATGTAGCCCTGACTCCTTACTGAGAAGCCATGTTTTCAAACATTTTAATGCTGACTTTTCCAAGGTCAAGTATCTCACATTTGAGATGGGAGGAGATCAACTCATATGAATGAAATAAGAGATACATGAGAAGAAACACACTTAGCACTACCAGGCCAAGAGCAACTTCACAGGTGAGTCCGCAGTTCTGTGCTCTCTAAGGCTTGCACAACACAAGGTCATCCTTTCCCATACCTTGTGGCTGTGGAGCAGTCCTCGTTAGCGTGTCAGTGGAGTCCTTCAGCGTTCTAAGCTCTGAAGGGGAAAATTCAACTTCCCTGATCGGTCCTCGGGGTATAAACGGTGTCAGTATAGTTCCAGGTGACTGATCAATGCCAAGGTTGCGAAGATATATCTGGCAAAACAAGAAAAAAGTAACATAACACATATGGCAGTCTTACAGAATGTCAATGGATTATGAAGCTGCACATGGTTTCCATGTCACCTTAAACACAAACAACTTGTTTTAAACCATCTTGAGTCTCATTCATGTTCAACTCACACTAACAGTTCACCCAAAGCACTAAAGCAGTCACATAAGACAACATCTCCAGCTTATTCTGTTCTTTGGGCCATGAGTGACAAGCCTTTTTTCTTGCTAGTATGATTAGGCCTACGCAATGGGCACTTCACAAACCACATGCAGCCCAGCAGAACAACTGACATATCCTGCCATCTATTCCTCATTAATTTATCTTTGGCAGCAATTCAGAAATAAGTTGCAAGGACTGTTCTGGCAGTGATAGCACTTGTGCTTGCACTCACCAACAGTTTTTTCCTCCAGTGCTTTTCTGACCTTTCCTTCATCACGTACCAAAGACTGCAACTGGCAGTAGCCCGCTACCACTAAACCAGTGCCCAGCCCTTTCCACAGGATCCAGAAACAATGGAAGCCGACTGCTTACAGTCTTTTTACTCAAATGCATGCTCTCTACACTGTATAAACAAGACGTCTGATACTTCAGAGGAGATTAGTAGGCTTCAGCCTCACCTGTTTAAAATGACATTTGCCAGCTGGAAGGAGAACAAAAAGGTTTGGTTTAAAAACCTTTTTCCTCCCTAAATGATTGCTGCACGGAGAACATTATCAGACTTTGAATTTCAAGCTAGGCAGCAGGAAAGTTTCTCACTCTTAAGGACAAGTTCATTATGGGCTAGTCTTCAAGGCAAATAGTTGGGAATCCTTTTGTTAGAGCTGGTTAAAAAACGTCATGAAACAGTTTTAGTGACATTGCTGTAAGAAATAAACTTGCACTGGCCAAGGGGTAGAATCGCCTTCTGCTGGTGATAGTTTTATGAAGAAACACAGGTAGTCTAATATATAATTGCCTATATACCCAGTGGCCTAGCGTGCAATGAACAAATTTCAGCAGTACCTCAAAAGCTCTCTGGCTATGAAACCACGTCTGGATACAACCTACTGCACTGGTTTAAGTCTATAAAATACAGGATACTCAAGTATACAAATTCTATGTAGAACAAAGACTTAGTTTTACTAGCGCAGCTAAAGCAATAACCCCTTCTTAGTAAAGATGGCATAAAATGCATGTCTTTTCCCCTTTTCCATAAGTATGGAACAAATACACACAAGCACTCTTTGTATGCCATATACATAAGTTGCTATTCAAGTATAACTTCATTAACATTAAACAAAGCAGTTAGTTTAGAGAAGCCAAACAAAAATCATACCCAAACCCTAGAAGTCTGCAATATACCAGAGAAAAATGTTATGAGGACGAGACCAACTCTCTCTGTGCAACATCCAGGAGATTGTCAATTCAGACACAAACAATGTCATTCCCTATATTAATACATTTTGAAAGCTGGAAGAGTCTTGTGGAGGTAAGAGCCTACCAAAGGCCATCTAGGATCTCCTGAGAAAGTAATTTCTTCCCTTTTATCAGAGCATCTAAGTTTACATCCAGACATTATATGCCAGAAAAAAAAAAAACCACCAACAAATCTGCCTTGACTTAGTCACCTGTAGGGGCAAGTTAATTTAAATTCATCTGTACTACGTCCTAAACTAGCCAACAAAATGAAATAAGTTACCTTATGGATCTTAGCCAATTCTATTTCCTATGATTTTATTATAAACCTACATATTAATACACATATATGTGGTCTAATTTCCTTTACCTTGTCAGTGATTTATGAGAGCAGAATTCCTCAGAACTAGGGCTGGAGAACACACCTAATTATAGTAATAAAAGGAGGTAACAGACAACCTTTATTTCTCATGAATTGAATTTAAAATATCCTCCCTACAATATTTATATTTGTTTCAACACGTATTTGCAGAGACAACTCAGAGAAGAGTGCTTCTAAAACACAGTTCCAAAGACCTAATGATTATAGGAGTCATCTTGTGAGAGGAACAGCCACTTACTCAGAAGATAATTACATGTTTATCATTAACATAAATCTGCATTTAATTTTCTCTAACACTCAACAGCTATTAGTATAGTTAACATGGCTGCCACAATCTGCCCTCCACTCTCACCAACCATCCTGAAATGGGGAAGGGAGGAAAGAAATCTGCATTAGCCAAATAAGATATAAAGGAGTAAAGGTATGCCGAGGCTTCGAACATCCTTTATGGGCAATATACAAAGAATCAAGAATGTATGCCTTAGATACTGAAATAAAGTGAACAAGCTGTAAGAGTATTTATAGGAAAAAAAGCAATTTGATTTGCCAAGGAGTTCTGTGTTGGTTTTGCTATTATTGCAGATCCGTGGGTGTGTGAAGTTCATCTTTCTCTTCTGCAGCCTAGCATTTCCTTAGTCAGCAGTTGAGTCTCAACCTCATGTTTGGATAATTATAACCTGATCTTTTGAAAGAATCTGGAAGATCAGAAATGGCTTATCAGTGCTCTGCTAAAAGAGCTACAATCAATTTATTTACAAGTCTCTTAAACAGATTTCACTTTTTATCACCCACTATGTCCTGTTCTTATGTCCTTTATGTTCCACAACCATTAGCCACCAATCTTTACATTTCTCTTGCATTCTGTTACCATGACACTATCATCTATACATGGAAAAAACAACAAAAAAAAAATCTTCCTCATATCCAACCTTTTCTTTGCCCATGCTAAATATTACCTAAAAGTTATTTCTTCCACCTCTGTATTTAAGGTAAGCTGAAGTAATACCATGGATGAAATTCACCAGTAGCATGGATCAGCGTAAAACCATTTCATTTAGTCTGTAGTGATTTAGACCCTACCAGAGTCTCCTAGAAGAACAGAGGATTAAATAAAATAGGAAAACTCTGAAATCAGAGTTTAACTTAGAATAATTTATAAAAGATCCTTTAAGATTTATTTTTTTTTAGGCTTACATAAAACACTTATTTGCTAGTATTTCTAGAAGATGAACTATGGCGTGTCAGGTTCTGGACATTACTGGATATCACAAACTAACTATAAGTATGCTAGTGTCTCGTTCCTGTGATACTTTCTGCACTTCTGTCCTACTCACTCTATGACAGCCAAGTGTACTCTGATCTCTTCGTAATCAGAAGGTAAAAAAGGGTTACAAATTTTTGTTAGAAACTAACTTACTGGGATCCTTTCTTCAATATTAAGCTCTTCTTTCTCTGGAGTTTCTAAACAAGTTGCTCCAACGGTGCTGAAGTTATCTTTTGCACTGGTGAAGAAGTGCCTGGAAACCACTGAAGAGCACCCAGAAGAGCCCAAGTCCCCCTGGATACTTTCCCCAGAACTAACAGGAAGATTCAAACTATCTGGGGAAATATCATTAAAATTGCCCATGCTAACATGGCCAGTAGGAACATTTAGGTTGTAAGAGTGATTTTCAAGAGCATCACAATACTTCTGGTCATCAGTTGGAGAGTTTGCATCCTCTGGAAGGAGCTGAGTCACTCCTTCAACAGAAACAAAAATATTTGGGTCTGAACTTTGTCCTGTACTATTACTTTCGGCATCTTCAGCACTAGAACCAGAAACAATCTCAGCTGTAAATTTTTGTATCATGGAGCCTCGTAAACTATTTTCAGACACTCCTAAAACATTACTTTTTTCTTCTAGAGGCTGCACTGCCTCTGTTGAGTTTGCTGGCAGAATAACTTCAACCAAGGACGTGTTCCTACTGGAAACATTAACTGTGTTGTCAGACTGAGATCTATTAAGAAGGTGCATAAGCAGTATGTTTTTATTATGAAAATGCAAACTTCCCAGGGAACCTGTCGCTCTAGAGGAAGCAGCAACATAATCTTTGGGGTCTCTACCACTTTTTTGTATTGACAAAATATTGTTTGAAGAACTGGCAAGAGCACTGTAGGCTTTCCTTTCAGGAGAAACTCCACCTGGGGCACATGAAGTCAATGCATCAGATATCTCCTCTGGCTGGCTCATATTCCAAGCCCCTACCTTCTCCGTGAAACTAAGCGATGGGAGTGACTGAATTCTTCCAGTGTGGGGAAATTTGAATTGCAAGGACTCAAAACATTCATTGTTTTCTTTCTGAGCACATTGGAGTGAATGTTGTTTCTCAGGAGATACAGGTGTACTTGCAGATGACTTCCCTGAAGTTTCTTCATTTAAGCATGAAGGAGAGGCCTGAATATCTGATTTGATGACAAGGACACCAAGTTCTTCTGCCTTAACATTTTTCTTTAGTAGTATCCCTGGAGTAGACTGATAGTTTGGATGAGTGAAGTGTACAGAGAATGAGCCATCACCTACAAGATTAAAGGAAGGGGAAATGCCTGTAATTTTATGTCCCCTTTCTATGGAAAAATCTGAACTAGTTAATTCACTCCTGCTTACTCCAGGTTCTACTTCCACTGCGGCATCCTCACGGCATGAAGAAGGAGCTTCCATGTCAGTCACAACCAGTTGTTTAGGTGCACAATCACTGGTGCTTGTCACAATAGGGATAAACTCCTCTTTCTC
The DNA here is from genome assembly GCF_028500815.1 of Rissa tridactyla. NCBI lineage: Eukaryota > Metazoa > Chordata > Aves > Charadriiformes > Laridae > Rissa > Rissa tridactyla. The sequence goes on from NC_071470.1 coordinate 39,703,648, forward strand.
AAATCTCACTGCAGGAGACAGTTGTTTCTGCTGATGATCCAGGAAAGCTCCCTGGATTTCCTCAGCAACAGCTTGAACCAACTTCAAGCTTTCAGAGCCATTTAAATCCTCTCCCTGTTCCTTCAACAGTTCAGCTATTTCAGAAGCCTTTGCAGAAAAAACATCTTGTGCATCTGAATTTTTACAATTCTTTTGTAAAAAGTCTTTCCTCAAATCATCAGGTAAGTTATGAGACAAATCAAGCTCATGAACCTTCTTTTCTTTTTCCAGCTTCTCCAGCTGCCTCAAGCACCCTTCTGACTCACTCTCAGACATTTTTACCTTTTCCTTTGGCATCTCTCTTTCCCTTTTTTCTGAATTCTTAGTCAGTGCTGTTTTACAAGAGGAGTTTTCTGAAGATGAGAGCTCATCATGCCTCAGTAACCCTTTGTCTTCCTCTGAAAGCTCAAAAACAGTAGCTGGTATGTTGCCGTTGCGGGAGAAACGTTCGTCTTTTATAGACGTACTACAGGTCTGCTTTGCAAGAGAAGTTTCCATTTGGTTCAGTCTATCTGCCTTGGTTAGCATCACCTTTGAAGCAGAGTTTGCTAAATCGTCACTTGTTTGGGGAATAAATGCCTTCTCATTGGTATAATTCTTACAGTCTTCATTTGCCCCCTTGTTCACCAGTAGTTGTCCAGAAAAAGAAGTTTGCTGAGACAACCACCCACTACAGCCGGCATCACAAGGTTCCACATGTCTGAATGAAAGAGGATGCTGGGACAAAGTCAAGCAGTCACCGGGTGCATTGGAGGGAGATTCTGCATCTGTCAGTGACATAGCTTCGTGGATGTGCAAAGGCTTTGTGTGCTCCTCAGATGCACCAGAAACATCAGGGACTCCTCTACAAGAGACGAGAAAAGTAAGTAAATTTCTGATTGTATTTTTTATTTCAACATCCATATTCTCTGCTTTAATATAAGAGGCAGAAGTAGAACCTCACTCAAAAACTAACTGGGGTTTAGCAACACAGACATAAATACACCCTCTAAACAGGCCAAAATGTGAAGAAGTGTAGAAAGTTCAAACAACATCAAAAAGCCCCACTGCCCTATAAAATAAAGGTTTTAAAATAATATTAGTTCCTACTTAGTAGGTCAATATTTTTCAATCAAATTAGGACTGAAGTATTTTTTACTAACAGGATGTTTATTAATTAAATAAAATATAGGAGCTGCTTACACACATATAAATTTCCATGTGGTTTTTCTTTTTTTAATATAAATCACCTATTTCAGTTTCATTACATCAATTATTTCTTTAAAGGATATAAAATAAGCCAGGGTCTCAGAGGAACACAAGCAATAAATTCCTATAAACTTCTAATATTTTTATTGTGGATTTTGAATTAATAGTTATTTTATATGAAAACGATCAAACACCAATTAATATTACTTTATGAAAGTAGATCACCAGCTCTGGTGGAACTAAGTTTTGATCCACAAAATGAAGTCACAGTGTATCACATTAGGAAACAAATCTGTCTCCCGTCACACACCAAAAAAAGTACAAGGAAGCCTAAACAACAACGAAACCGTAAGTATGTGTGTTTATATGTACACTTCCTTTTTTCTCTTTTTAATGAAGGGCAGAGGATTTCTTGCCTTCGTTGCACAAAAGGAATCATCTGTCACACCTCGAAATGAAGGCTTGGACAAAGACTTCTACTGAAATAGTTATTCCTTTATGTATTCAAACTTTATATAAAAATATGTATTTTAAATTACACATATATTATTCCAGTATATACAAACCACAATATTATTACATGTATATGCATGCATTTACTACTGTAACTACAAGTTGTATGTGATTTTTGTCCCCAAAATTTCATGAAGTTTATTTCAGAGTCTAAGAAAACTAAAAAGATGTCTGAGAGGGTAGAGTTCCTCATTTTCCCATTTTCTTCAGGTACATTAAGGATGATAAATTCAGAAGAGGCTTGTTCCAGTTTTCCCTTGTTCAAACTCTTTTGAAGGCAACATAAGAAGATGAGTAGAACTCTGACAATGCCTTCTCTCTATACAAAACAAAGAGTAAACTACACCTTTGTCTTATTTCTGTGAGCATAAAACTGTAATTATTTAGTTATCAAATATAGGACAACTCATGGCCACTCAGGAAAAGCAACACTCAGACTTGTGTTCTGTCATGACACCAGGTAACTTTATCCTACCTTAAGGGAATAAAATCCATTTCTGACTGCTGGAGAAGCGTCTCATCTGAAAATCTTTGACCTTGTGTTGAATACATCAGCAGTGGAAGACAGGGAGAGAACTGACTGTCCTGAATATCTGTTAAAAATAACAATAACACAGTAATAAAAGCATGCCAGGCAATCCCTCTTTAAACTGCCCTGCCAACTAATACAGCCTTCAAAATTAAAAAACATGCCAACTGCAGTGAAAATTATGTAATCCCATCATTTAAATCCTCTGCTGAAGCATGTTCCTTCATGTATTAAATTCAACTTTCTTATCGCTTATGAAATTCAGGTTTCTTCTCGCCAATGTCAAAATGCTACTTGACACTGACATCTCTAACTTAGCCTCTTAAAATTCTTTTTGCACACATCCCTGTCCTTTTCCATTCACTAGTCAGCATCTCTCCTCGTGATTTCCACACAGCCTATACATGTCAGAAAACATCCACACGGCTTCTATCCAGATCACCATTTACTTCTTTAAAAACAAGAATCCCCACTGATGTCTTCCCCAGTCTCCATTTTTCCATAAATTTTTATTATAGCAAAAGATGCAGACTTTTTTCTGCAAGTAATAATAAAACAGTGATCACAATTATACTAGTACCACTGTCTACTACTGTATCAATAAATTTTAGTTTCTGTCATGTATTTCTTTGTTCTCTGAGGTAGTTGTCACTTCTTTTTTCAGTTCACTGCTTACAAAATCAAACAGAAATGTTTTATAACACAAGAATAAAAACAACTATAAGCTGGTATCTGATAAGTGTAAATCACTACATACACATTTTGATGCAAAAAAAAAAAATCCCTATACTTTAATAAGTTGGGGTTTTTTAAAGCAAAAAAGCTATTTGTCATCAAGAGTGTGGCTTTCAGAACCAGAATTCACATTCATTTAATTTAGATTCATTAGTTTTCAACCACCTCAGACAAGCTATATTCTATACAGAAGCATAATCATCAGATGAGATGGCCATTACATACAAAGAATCAAGTTTACATTACGTCAGCTTTATCCTGAGGCTTTCTACAGCCTGTATTACATCAGCTGATGAGTGGTATTGAACCACAAGATGACCTTTCTGATTCATTTTTAATTTAATGCTTCCAATTATCATTTTTTTAATTACTTTAGAACACTGTGTAGTGAGAGGATAATTATATGGATAGAAGTAATTCTACAGCACACAGCAAAACTGGCTCAAAATTTGGACGCCCCCTAGTCCCACCCCATCAGCAGCTAGAAAAATAATAATATGATTGCTATACAGTTTCAAAGATTCCCTTCTATCTCAGCAGCTGTCTCCACCACATGGCCAGCCTAATGTCTCCTAGAGGAAGCCAAATTTATACTTTAGCATCTGTAGGACAGATGGCACAAACATGCTACATCAACTTAAGTGGAATCTTTGTTTTTCTAGCAGCCAGTACCTCTTTAAAGCTACACTCTCTACCTTTGTTACATAAATGCATTGCACTGGTCACCACTCCATTTCACTCTTGTCTTAACTATCTGCAATACCAAACATGAATGAAAAGTAAAAAAAGCCATCTGCTTTCTTGGAAGTTTATAGGAAAGGAGATGATATGCATCTTAATAAAATAGGTATGAATAGCTAAGCAACTCCTAAGCAACTTGACAAAAGAGGGCATTCAGAAGAGGCTCCAATGTAGACTAGTGAGCATCTGTGCAAAGCTGGATGAAAAAAATTACAACACACATGGAAGTGTAAAAAAAAGTAAAGGAGAAAACTCAAGACTGGCAGCATCAGCATAGAGGGAGCATCAGCTAAGAAAATAAGGAACAAGGTCAGGGATGTCTCATTTATAATATAACAGTGCCTCAGGGCTCTATTACATTATAGGGCACAGCCAAAATTGTGGTGTAATGTACCAGACTGATCGGTATTTATCTGATTTTAATCACAATTTGAATCATGATTAAAAATCACAGAACAGGGGACTGATCTAATTCACTCTAATCTCCTTAGCACTTATTTAAAATGTACTTACAGAAAACAAAGAGGTTTGCTTTCAGTGGCAGATACTGACAAAACGGAACACAGCTTGCACATTAGATGCCCTATTCACAACCATTATATGGGAGTAGACAGTATTTACAATGCATTTGCTCAAACATTTATTCTGTTTAGTGTACTCAATTTTTTGTTATTATACTTGAAAATACTGACTAGATTGACCATAGTTAGCTTGGATACAGAATTGCATTAAAGATGCAAAAATATGTATTTTAAGAAACATTAAGCAAGTTGGAATCTAAACTATGTTAGATGCACTTTTTTTCCTCCCAAGTCTTGTTTTACATTTAAAATTATATTAGTGAAGAAAGGCAATAGTAATTGCAGTTATTGAATTAGACTTGTCATCTCACATCATGATACACTTCATGTTTTCAGAACTGGCAGCTCATTTTTATTCATACAAGAGGAAAATAAGTTTTCCTGATTTTCAGCCTAACTTCTTCACTTTGAGTGAAAACGTGTTTTCAAGCTAAATGTTAAATTGAAAATCAGGAGTAATTAAAGATAGAGCTTTCCTGAACAATGAAGACTGGGTGTGCTGTCTTTGTAAATGAAGAAACAAAAGACTGAGGGAGGGAACCAAAAATAATTGGGTAAAAAAGCTGTCAAATGCTGTCAAAAATAGATCTTGCCATACATTTTTTTTTTTTAATGCATCTACACATGTATTGATAAAATAAATGTGTACACACACATACATACACACACTCACACAACATAAGTCACAACATTTGGCTGATAAATCAATGCTTTAAAGATAAATTATATCAACAAAAATTTAAGTACCACTCAACATTTGTACCAAGAAAGTCAACCCAGCACACAAACAGATGAAGAATGACTTAGCATTCTCCAAGAATTATAAACAGGAAATCCTCACTGCACCTAGTGAACCCCTTCAAGAGCTGTTCTTGTCCCTGCCCTATTTGAAACTTCAGAAACCCCTAAGTTCTTACAGAGAAGGCACACAGATGAGGAAGATATTTGCCAATAATATATATCTCACTGCACAGACCATTGATACGGGGCAGTCTGGGTCACCTGTCATCACAGCATGGCAAAGGATACAAGTTTTGGTATAACTGAAGTCCAGCAATACGTTGGGTAGGGGTGGGAACGAAGCACCTAAGCAAATCTAACAGAGTCAAGGACTACCTCAGAAAGCAACAACTTGGAGGAGGACTTAGGGTCATGGCGAACAAACCACTGACAGGAGGCCAGTGAAATACTGTATCCAAAATGGCAAGCAAATTTTTCATATATATGTAAAAGCAAGAATAATGAATAAGTACTAACAGGGACTATTCTTTCCAATCTTGTACTGAAACTACTGTTGAAACAGAATTCGCAGTTTTCTGATGACCATAACATCTGATGACATAACTATCACAGGATCAGAGAAAACGTCTAAAAGATGAAGCAACATGCCTCATCACAAGAGCCTCCTACAACTAAATCTGTTTAGTGTAATCAAAGAAAAGAGTGACTTGATTACATTTGTATGTACGTATGCAACAGAAATGTGGTCATTAACAGCATTTCAGTTCAGATACTATATAACAAGAATCCAATGTAAAACACTGAAGCTATGCAAACCTAGGTGACAAATAAGACACTTCCAAGTGCATTGACACAATATGACAACTTAACTGTCTCTCTACAAAATGTCTGTCTCTCTACAGAATGTGTAAGGCAGTTTAGATAGATCATTAATGGCTTCAACAGTTATGTGAACAGCACACACAAGTCTTACTTCAGTTCTCTCTTCCCTCCCTCCTCAGCCTCGTAGATGTAGTCCTGAACAAGAGCCCCTGAGTTCTCCATCTCCACTTGAAGCTGTATGACTACATCTCAGGAGAAGGGATAGCCCTAATCTCTCCACTCCAGACCAGAGATGTGTTTCCCCCTCCTTTTTTTGCACAGGCAAGAGAACTCTGATCCAGCTGAAATGTAACCATTTCCATTTTCCAACCCTATCATTACATTTCAGTCTGAACAGCGAGCTCATCTGATTGCACCAATTCACATAGTGGGTTTAGCAGAGAGGATGCAGCAGGAACAAGTATGCAGGACGAGGAAAAGCCAGACCCTTCCTTTTCAGTAGCAGTCTTTAGCTGACTAAATATATTGCAAATCTACATCCTTAGACTAGCTTCCATTTCAGGCAGTCTTGCTCCCCTGAGTTCTCCAAAGAACGTTCTGGTTCTGCCATGTAGCAGAAATCTGCCTTAGGCTGACAGTACCCTGCCTTCCCCAGAGGTTTCCAGTCAGAGGAACTGTGGTGGTGATCACTGACTTGAAGCAGCAGATGACTGACAAGGCCACGAAAGAAGAGTGAGGAAAAAAGGGAACAGAAAAAGAGAAAAAAAAAAAAGGAGGAATGAGAATACTTGACATTCACTGCAGCCACATCCTCAGAAGAAATCCTCTCTTCCAGCTTCCCCCTGCAGCAGCCTGCAGAGATGACCTGTAAAAGCATTCTTATGGAGTTCAATAGATAACATTTAACTGGGCTACAAAACTAATTTTTTCATATATATAAAATGTAACTCCAGTCATGTCACATGTTCCCCCTCATCTGGCCTTTTTGAACATTTTCTAATCTTACAGCACATGAACTCTAATGTTTTCAGTAACTTATTTTCTGCAGGAGGCAGAAAGATCATCACTATCATATTTTGGATGCTTACAGTGATTTAGGGGCTCATTACACTCAGACATAACGTAGGTTTTCAGGCAGAGAAGCAGGTGCTCGATGCTTAAAGCAGCAAGTGACGTCAGTACAACACTCTTCGAGCATCTTGTGTCAAAACAGTAATTCTTCCCGCTGTCTCTCTGAAGGTCAAAAGCTTCCTCACAGTTGAATTCACTGAACAAGCAAAGCTGGGTGTGCTACTTTATCTTACAGCCTGCTGACAATTCTGAATGCCAGAGTCAAATTGCCATTTGTGGAAGATAAAAAAAGGAAGGCAAAACAAAAACAAAACCTTCTTGGCTTTATCAATCTGTTCCACAATGTAGCAGGAGCAATTGCAATACAACTGTCATTGTGAGTTCCCCCCCCCTTCTCCCCAAATGAAATTCAAAACACTTTTTGAAGAGAAGAAGGAATAGATTAGTATTACAGCTTATGTTTCTCGCTTCCCTCTCACCTTTCCTCCCATATCTGGAAATTTAAGTGCATACAAAAAAAGGCGGTAGCTACTGGCACACTCACTAGAGAACAACAAATAAAATACCAGCAGTATACAGAATTCTTATAGCTTTGCATCTTATTAAAAAACCTTATGCTTTCTCTTTAATTCCAGTTGTATTTAAAACACAAACCTTGACAAATATCAGGAAATTTTTCTTGACAAAATGGATTCCAGTTCTGCAAACCACAATAATGTTGACAAAATGCTATAAAATATACTAAATACAACAATTCTATATAGAAGATGTAAGCAAAAACAAAGCATGCCTAACCTGCCATGTCCTTCCACTTTTTAATATCTGTCTTAAACCAGAATTTCCTATATGGTAAAACAAAATATTCAGTATTAACCAAATGCAGCCAGACAGCAACTCACCGTGATGTACACATGGCTTTTAATTACAAAGCTGTCCATAGGCCCAAAGATGAGGCAGTCAAGAGTGCTTTTTATTTCATAAAGGAGAAAACTTCTGCAAAAACATCTCAGAAGTAGCTCCAAATCCACAGCAACCAGCAATTGATTCAGGCGTACCAAGCTTTGTCTGCCTGTGTTGTTATGCCGGAATAGAATCTCACTTCATCTTCCTAACACATTGTCTTAAGAAAAAAAAAAAAAAAGCCTCATGGCAGCAAGGGACAGTGCTTAGTGTTCAGTGTAGACTAAAGCAACATATTAAGTCTGTATTGGCAAACATTTGGGATTTCCAGTAAAGTACCTGAAGTTTCTAAGAAACCAAAAAAAGCACTGGTCTTTCCTTTAATGCTTTTGTATCATACACAGGATTTTAAAAGTTCCTTCAGCAGATGTATTACCTCTACAAAAACTAACCTAATCCCAGATTCTGCCTTTACAGATAGAAGTCATCTTCTGTCTTGTTTTCCCTCATAGAAATCCATGTATATTCACCACCATAAAGCTGACAGAGAACCGTGTAGCAGAGAACCCCTGAACAAGTAAACAAAAGGTTCAAGCAGAGAAACAGCAATTTTTTGAACCAGATAATCCAAGTTACCAAAACCGAGTTCAATCTCCGAAGAAAGCATACCACGAAACACAAAGAATAGTTGCAGCCATCAGTGCGAGACCTACAGTGGAAGGCATGGAACCTTGAGCCTCAGAGGGGTTCAGAACCTCTGGATACAGATCCACCAGACAGATGTTCTCTCTCTTCTTACAGGCTCCTTCACAAAGGATGGATCAAAGCATTATCAAAATAACCACAAACTGATGAAAATGAGCAAATGGTAATAATAGCTAAACTCATAAAACCCTCAGGAGCTGCCATGAATGTTTACCAGGCTATTCCCAAGGCAATTTCAACTCCATCCCCTTAAGCAGTTGTTTAACTTCAGAACAAACAAAAACCAACAAGTAAGATTACACCAGTTGTTATAGGAATAGCAAATTGCAAGTTGAACTTGCAGTTAACTGGATGCAACACAGGTTTATTTTAAAATATCACAAGCAATCATGTTATTTCCCCATAATAATTTTGTTTGTGGAAAAACCTAGCACAATGACGTAGTGAAACCAGCCTTAGAAGCATCTTTATTCAGCAATTTCAGTAACATCCTGGAAAAGTGAGTCACAAATATAATAATCTAATGGGAGGGGGTAATATTTGATTTTCCAGAGTGATCCTCTAAGGGATATCAATACAAAAAGAAATACTTTGGGCTTAGTAACAGCATTGTTAAGTTATGCGTTTCCAAGGAAGTGTATGAAAGTATATGCATAAAAGGAGTCTAGGTGGAGTGTCATAAAAGTAAAGAAAAACAGGCTTTATCATCAGGTAAGAAGCAGTTAACAAATGACATAACAGTAAGTTACAATATACATACACAAATGTTTGCACAGGAAAAATTAACAATTCAATTGAAATCAAGACAGAGATAACTTTGCATCCCGGTTTCGGCTGGGATAGAGTTAATGTTCTTACTAGCAGATGGTATACTGCTGTGGTTTGGATTTAGCATGAGAATAATGTTGATAACAGACTAATATTTTAGTTGTTGCTACGGCATCCAGGACTTTTCATCTTCTCATACGGGCCAACATGGAGGTGGAGGGCACTCACAAAGCTGGGAGGAGACACAGCCAGGACAGCTGACCCCAACTGACCAAAGGGATATCCCATACCATGTGATGTCATGAGCAGTTTATAAAGCTGGGGGAAGAAGGAGGAAGGGGGGGACGTTCAGAGCGATGACATTTGTCTTACCAAGGAACCATCATTATGCATGATGGAACCCTGCTTTCCTGGAGATGGCTGAACACCTGCCTGCCAACGGGAAGTAGTTAATGAATTCCTTGTTCTGTTTTGCTTGCATGTGCGCAGCTTTTGCTTTACTGATTAAACTGTCTTTATCTCAACCCACAAGTTTTCTCAATTCTACTCTTCTGATTCTCACCCCAGTCCCACCATGGGGAGAGTGAGCGAGCAGCTACCTGGTGCTTAGTTGCCAGATGGGGTTAAACCACAACACTTTGAAAGCCAAAAGTTAACGCACAGTGCATGATCAAATTTGTTGTCAGAACTAGCATTTAAGAGTTGAAAAAAAAAAAAAAATAGAAATCTATACCTAAATGCAACAACTGCTAATTTAAGAGTGGAATCAATGGATAACAGTCATGTCTGGGGGTCTGGTGAACAGTTGTTTAGCGTAGTAACGTGGACGCATAAGGAAGCAGAAATGCAATAAATGTAAAGAACACAACTAAAGTAAGGCAAGCAAGGACAATATTCCAGCTTGGGTAATTAAAACAGCTATCAATAACAGTCTTGTCTAGGTTTATCTTCCATAGATAGCACAGAAGAGAAAGCAAACCACTTCAGCCATATAAGTATTGTTAACTATACATTGCTTAGCTCTGCTTTTGCTGTTTTTGGTTTCGTTAAATGCACACTTACAAGAAGTGAAAGATATTCCTTACAGATTAATTGTCACAGCTGAAGCCTGAAGTTAAAAAACAAAAAGAAAATATGAGCAAATAAAGGTAAAAGAAAAGTGGATCTGACAAAAGTTGGCTTTATTTCCAAGAGAAACAAGTTTATCTTGTTGGGGACAGATATATTTCTTATCATTAAGAGCAATGAGTGAAGAAAGTGAGCGTCTCTGTTTCCATTATTTTGAGGATTATTAGACATTATTACAATGAATCAGTAACATGGTTTGTGTCTTAAGACGCAGAGAATAATGCTGCATTATAAAAAGAAGTTTTCTTTTTCAAAGATGTACTACTACCAGTGGACTAAAAAAATTATATCACCAGAACAGAATACTCTGACTCCACATGGATGAAAGTGAATGTAACCAAGGATGGATAAAGGTGAAATATTAAATCTTGGAACTTCTCAAACCAATCTTCAACTAAACTGCGATGATTAGATGTGAAAGGAAGCAATAGAAATGCTTAGCTTTTCTGAAGTGGTGTTAGAACTGGAAAATATTACTGGCAGTAATATAAATGGCACCCAAACACAAGCACTAGCAATAAGGACTACTAATAGAATATTAAACACTATAAGTAGGGGGGTTTTGCCACAAAAATGTAAATAATCTGAACAGTTGGGGGGAGGAGGGAAGACCAAAACAACAGTGTCTAGACTGGTGTAAGTACTAGGCATGGAACAAATACAACCATGTCATTAGGAGAAATAAAACCCAGGATATTTTATGTCAAAAATAAAGATGACTGCCAAATAATAGATGCACAAACCCCACTAGCATTACCGAAAATAATCCATCAATCACTTTGGATATCTAAAGTTAAGAACTTGATGCATCACTAATGGTGTATTAATGGAGCTAAAAACGCCTTATGAAAAATGGAGGTGTAACAAATTCATCTGTTCTACATGAAAGCAACCTGAAGAACGCTGTACTTCAATGCAGCAACAACTACTTGCACGCAAGTACCAATTATCAGTTAACATTTCTCTCGGCTATGATTCTGGAAACAGCTGCATGCATGTTCTTTCCCTGTACCTGGTCTGGTGGGGATCACATCATAAAACTGAACCCCACATAGAAAAAACAGTAACAACCTTCTTGTATATATCGAGGATGAAACATATACAGTGTCCATCCATATCGTGCATTTGCTAATCAGAATTATATAATGTGGAAGAGTGCTACACTGGGATTAGTATGGCTGGAACAAACTTATTGGTGAATCACAATAAATAGAAGCAGCAGCTAAAGGATGAGAAGTTACAATTAAGCGATGCAGAAACCCTAACTATTCACCACTGGTATACTATTCTTAAAGGATGCTCACAGCTGTATTACAATTAGTTTTTTAACACTCTGCAGGCTTTTTTGTATTTCAAATTGTGTTGTTAATGATAACACTTGTAATATACCAATACACTGCACACAGGTTTTCACATCTTAGCGCTATGATCAATACTGAAGATAGCATACCAATTGCAAACGCATTCTGAGGCCAAGATGACCAATATATTGGAACGAATCAATATCCACATTAATGTGGTACATTACAATATAGCCATTGTCCAAACCCAGAGAGAAATGTAAGGACTTGTAACAAATACATTACTATTGATATGAATGAAGTAAGAATGTGTGCATAAACTTGTGGTTAAGCGCCAGTAGAGAGGACTCGTTAGCAGAAGGTCCTGTGCTCTGACAATGGGACATTAACAACAAGGTTGCTGCATTTCATATACACAGCTCCTTTTCCTGTTAGCTCAACAGTGAGTTGTTAAGTACAGCGGAGTACAGCAAAGCACCATCCCAGGCTGCCATGTTACAGGCAAGCTAGACCACTTGGGAAATAAAAACAAGAGCTGGTGCTTGTGAGTACAACCGTGTAAGTGTGTAAACATGAACTTACTGAGACATTCTGTAAATAATTACCACCTTTCTCTTCCATGTAGTCTTTGTTATGCTAACTTCCTACATAAGGAAATCCCTTTATATGGGTTAAATCTTGCAGTAGTACAGTACTTCTAGCTATAATGCCTCAGTTTTTCCTCTTATCTGAAAAGGAATACATATACCAATTAATTAAAGAGCAGTAACACTTATAAGATACCTTTGTAAAGGGCTATTGAAAACCTTTTAAAACTGTATTCGGAGATTACTTTGTGTATAAAGAAATCCTATAAGAAGCAGTGAAACACAGGAACAGTACACAGTAGTTTGAATTCATGAAAAAGGAGTGCAAGCATGCACACACTCTTGCCACACAGTTTTTCGTGTTATCAATACGATTACATCTACTATTCTATCCACTGTTTTGAAATTAACAAAGATTTTTGACTAACAAATTAATACAGATTTTGAGGACACAGAGAACTATCACCTCACCTAGATGCAACACCAAAAATTTCTAACTTTACTCAGGTTTACTATTAATTCTAAAGGAAAACAAGACTACAGTTTTACCTGAGACCAAAGATAATCAATTCACCTGTTAAAGGACCCAAGAAAGGTACACAAGCCTTCTATCTCATTTTGAAGATGGGCGTTGACAATAAAATTACACAGAATGCATTTTTAAACACCAGTTTTCACTAAAAGAAGTCAAACCCAGGTTAGGAATTAATTTAAAAGTAAAATCCTAATTGTTTAGCAGTTGAACAAAAGGCAACTTTGAACATACCCAGCAGTAAGCCGTGTGCTGTATCTCCAGGAGACTGCTTTCTAGATGCTTCTGCTGAAGGCAACACTCCTTCCTCCAGAGTAGGGAACTCTGTCAGGTCATTTCTACCACAAGTCAGGCCAAGCTTTGTCTCCGAGGCAGCAGTTAAATGGCTGGCATCCACTTCTGCTGGAAGTTGATACCATGACTCGATACCCTAAGAACAGGTGGGCAAAAAAAGTGCTCAAACTCAAGAAAGTTTTATAAGGCATATTTCCAAAGGAAATAAAGACTAAGTTATGAAACAATGGAATCATTGCTTCTGAATTGTATTTCCTATACGAATACTCAGTTTTTAATGTAAAAGAATTATGATGCACTATGAACTGATGAAGTCCACAGTCAGTTCTCACTACTGCTTAAGTTGTTATTGCTTATTATCTGATCCCCACTCTTCCATCACTTGTCCGAAACTGAGCTTCATCTCCAAATCCTGCCACCACAGAAGGCTTTTTACAAACCAGAATGAAATCTCTCACTTAGAAAGAAAAATCCTTCAGTAGGATGCTGGGCCAATTCAGTTCCTGACACTGTGTAGTAAACATGGTTTGCATCGTACAATCGGGGGAGTAACAAGCAGAACAGCTTCTGGTTTGTCTTTAAAGGAAGTCTCTAGTTACAGAAATCTGAGGTCACACAGATAATGCCTTGAGAATCCCAGTCAACTCTTTGGTATATTTTAAGAAAAAGACTTTCAGTTCATGTTCAAATGGGGAAGAGCATCTTTAGTTCAGATACCTCATTAACGAATTTGCATTGGGATTACTTGGGAAATAATTAAACAGATACATTTTAATTTTGGAAAAGGCACAGACCAGTCTTCAGCGTAGAGAATTAAGACTATCTATCACTTATAAGGGAAACCATCATCAGCATATGTAACTTATAATTACATATACGTTAAGTGTTCCAGTGAATTGGCAGAGGTACAGTACTATCCCTACTTAATAGCTGCAAGCTCTTCTGCCTTTTGAAACACTACTAACATATTAAAAGCTACTTTTCACTTTAGCATTTTGCTATATAAACTATAATTTTTGCACAAGATTCTTATAACCATTTGGAAATAAAATTTTTGATACAATCCGTCTTTTCAAAACACCTGTGATCTTATGCAATTCTCAGAGTAATTAAATATTTGGAAGCATATCCATCAGCTAGAACTACTATGACTGTATCACGATGTGAGTACGGTTTTCCTTCATCACATATGGAACACATAATTAAAACTAAGTCTAAAAGTAGTTAGATAGCACAGAGACATGCTTTAGTTCACGTGGTAACGTGTAAATCATCTATTTTGAAGTAGACAGATCTGGTAATTTAAAGGCAGTAGCAGGACCAGGATTACAGCTAATTACAAACTGCATATATATCAAAGATAGTGTTGCAAAGAAGAAAACATTACACTGGAAAATATACTAGGTTTATAACCAGAAAACAGAAGGGGGGGGGTGTTAAAAAAAAAAAAAAAAAGATCCCTGAACTACTAGGGATTCAGTTTTGAACGCGTCAAAAAAGGTTTGTAGCACTTGAATCAAGACTAGACTAGATGACTTGACAAAGTTCACAACAGTCCTATTTTTGTGCAGGTCCAAGAAACACAGATCTTTACAGGGCGGGAAGGTGGAGGTCTAAATTATACAGATAAAGCACTTTATATTATTTTCATCCTTGTAATTATCCTTCAACCACAAACAAAACAAAGCACAGTACAAATACCCAATTAATGGCAGTTTTCTGACGTATTGCTTCTCCTAGGGAGATCCCACTGGTAACGGATGCCTGGGTTTCGCTACTGCTGCGGCTTAAGGATTCCTCCTTCCGGCCACAATGTGGTGGAGTTGTTGCAATAGGCTAAAAGAAACGATATGTGTTTTTAAAATACAAAATAATTTCTTGGTATTTCAACATGTGTATATATTTAAGTAATGGACAACAAAATATATAAAATATTCAAGCCATCCCCAACACCCGAAGTGAGGCACGTGCCTCAACATACTTAGGCAGTGACCTAAATTCAATCCAGACTTCCAAAACTTAACAAGAAGGGGTAGGTTCATTTGCCACTTCAGATCGCAAGAAACAGTGAACATGAGCTTCTGCACATTAGCCAATCATTTCTGAGGGCCAGAAATTTATTTCTCATTTCCAATCCACGTACATGCAGTTCTAAATAAATCACAAAATACCAAAAAGACTCATCACCTTGATCAAAGTCAGGTTTAGCATTTGTCCTGTCTGGTTTATTAACAGTGGTTGTTGGGTTTTTTTAAAAAGTAATTATATTAACAAAGAAGGTTTTTACTTGTATCAATGTTGTAACCTAAATTTTAAAAGGCTTCTTATGTAAATATCTTAAAGCAAGTCTAGGTTGATTTCTAAATTATAATTTAGCAATACCTGACAGGCTTTGAGGGCATGAACTGAAGTTAAATTAGACTTCAGCCTGGAAAAGCAGATGTAACATTTTTTTCCCCCACAAGGTAAGAGAGAAAGCTGTTCTGCAGTCAGAACAAAATTTCTCTTCTATAATATCTCATGCTGGAGGTCACGACTGTAACAGCTTTCCCCAGACAATACAGACAGCCAGGTTCAAACACAATGGTATATAATGGCGAAAAGAGACATTTCTGGAACACCAAGATTCAGCCCAAACAAAAATGTTCCAGGAAAGTAGTTACCAGCTTAAAAAAAAAAAAGTGGGGACTACCACTGGAGAACATCAGGTAATATTAACGCAGCAATATAACATGAGGCCTCAACCAGAAAAAGAACTTGTAGCTCCCCCATCTCTTTAATACCCCTCCTTGCCCTCATCCTCTTCCTCATGTTGACTCTAGTTCCAGTTTAACTCACTAATAATAATATTTTTTAAAAGCCAAGCTACGCTTGGAGGTATTTTTATTGTCCAAGACAGCAAATGGCAGAGGTTTATGAAAGGCAGGTCCTGCTTGACTAAACTGATCTTATTCTATCACAAGGTGAGCCGCTTAGTGGACGAGGGAAAGACTTGGATGTTGTCTATCTAGACTTTAGTAAAGTCTTTGACACTGTTTCCCACTGCATTCTCCTGGAGAAACTGGCTGCTTATGGCTTGGACAAGCATACTCTTCACTGGTTGAAAAACTGGCTGGATGACTGGGCCCAAAGAGTTGTGGTGAATGGAGTTAACTCCAGTCAGCAGCTGGTCACAAGTGGTGTTCCCCAGGGCTCAGTACTGGGGTCCATTTTCTTTAATATCTTCATCAACAATCTGTTCAAGGGGATCAAGTGCACCCACAGTAAGTTTGCAGACAACACCAAGTTGGGCATGAGTGTCAATCTCCTTGAGATTAGGAAAGCTCTACAGAGTGATCTCAACAGGCTGGATTGATAGGACAAGGCCAATTGTATGAGGTTCAAAAAGCGATGGGTCCTTCACTTGGGTCACAACAACCCCACACAACACTACAGGCTTGAGGAAGAGTGGCTGGAAAGCTGCCCAGTGAAAAAGGGCCTGGGGGTGTTGGTCGACAGCTGGCTGAATATGAGCCAGCAGTGTGCCCAGGTGGCCAAGAAGACCAATAGCATCCTGGCCTGTATGAGAAATTGTGTGGCAACAAGGACTAGGGAAATGATTATCCCCCTGTACTCGGCACTGGTGAGGCCACACCTCGAGTACTGTGTTCAGCTTTGGGTCTGTCACTACAAGAAAGACATTGAGGTGCTGGAGCGGGTCCAGAGAAGGGCAACGAAGCTGGTGAAGGGTCTAGAGCACAAGTGTTATAAGGAGCAGCTGAGGGAACTGGGGTGTTTTAGTCTGGAGAAAAGGAGGCTGAGGGGAGAAGACATTATGACTCTTTACAACTACCTGAAAGGAGGCTGTAGCAAAGTGAGTGCTGGTCTCTTTTCCCAAGTAGCAAGCAATAGGACAAGAGGAAATGGCCTCACGTTGTGCCAGGGGAGGTTTCAGATTGGATATTAGGAAAAGGTTCTTCACAAAAGGCTTGTCAAGCATTGGAGCAGGCTGCCCAAGGAAGTGGGTGAGTGACCGTCCCTGGCGGTATTTAAGACATGTAGATGTGGTACTTAGGTACATGGTTTAGGACTTGGCAGTGCTAGTTTAGCGGTTGGACTTTATGATCTTAAAGGTCTTTTTCAACCTCAATGATTCTACGATTCTATGGACTGAGCATACCATTTGCAACCTGTCACGGTTTAACGCCAGTCATCAGCTTGAACCATGCAGCCACTCACTCACTCCCACAGTTTGAATGGGGAGAGAACAGGAAGAGTAAAAGTGAAAAAAAAACAAACTCGTGGGTTGAAATAAAGATAGTTTAATAAGTGAAACAAAAGCCACACATATGCGAGCAAAGCAAAACAAGAAATTCATTCACTACTTCCCATGGGCAGGCAGGTGTTCAGCCATCTCCAGGAAAGCAGGGCTCCATCATGTATAACAGTTACCTGGTAAGACAAACGTCATAACTCCAAACACGCGCCCCCCCCCCCCCCCCCCGCTTCCTTCTTCTTCCCCCAGCTTTATACACTAAGCATGACGTCACATGGTATGGGATATCCCTTTGGTCAGTTGGAGTCAGCTGTCCTGGCTGTGTCTCCTCCCAGCTTTTTGTGCTACCCCAGCCTGCTCGCTGGCAGGGCGATATGAGGAGCAGAAAAGGCCTTGACTATTTTCATCCCAAATCTAAAACATAGCACTATACCAGCCACTAGTGAGAAAGTCAACTTCATCCCAGCTGAAACTACAATACAGCTTTTATCATTAAAAAAGCCAGCCATAAGAGCTTGCATAAAGACATTAATTACATTCTAAGAGAAGAGATCAGACACAAACTTAGAGAAAAGTCCAGAACATAAACCTGTTTCAATGTAAAAGAAACACACAAAATTCAGCATTTGAGATTGCTTTCTTTAAATGTGAATACCACCTACTAGATTAGCTAAACTGAAACCTAAATTCTGTTTCATTCTTCTTAACGCACCAAAACGCTGGAAAGGATGTGAATGAAAGTTTAAGTTGTTTTTGTTTTTTTTTTTTTTGTTTTTTTTTAATTTGTTACAGGACTGCTAGTCCATATTGGAACTTAGGAAAGGTGAGTTCACTCTTGACTATTTATGGCACCTCAGTTGATTGCGATTCTTATACAAAGCATACCAACATCTTCAATCCATCTACAAAAAATAAATTACAGCCATCACAAATGAATCTTTCTCCATCTCTTATGTTCCTAAGAAGCCATTAATTCTGCCACAGAGACAGTGGATTTACAAATTTCCAAGATAAACTGAGGAAAACCCCTTCAATTTTGACTAACCTGTAATAATCACCATCCAGTGGCTTGGTTGTCATCTACAGAGAGAGACCTTGGGCCTTCCCCTCTAATTCCCAATTACCAGGCATCCAAGCTTCCTGTAAATAGCTTATTTTCACCCTTAAGAAGCCTGAGAACATGCAGAGCTGAAGACAGGCTGAACTTCTCTTGCCTTTAAAGAGCATTTGGTCAGGGGACTGCCAAGACCCACTGGCAAAGCACCACACGGACTCCAGTTAGTTTCAGCCCCAATTATGCCCATGTAACTCTTAAACTCTTCCTGCCTGGAAAATACAGCCCACTTCATTTGTAAGATGAGGTTCCAGTTCAGGACTTTTCCTTTTACCCCTTAAATGTCCAGTTTTTCCCCTTTAAAATAAGCCACTTACTCAAATGTCCAACTGCAAACTAAAGAACATCATTGGGGCAACACCTCTGCATTTTTCAGGCACAGTTACAAAAACCTCAATTCTACATAGTTATCTCATAAAATTCCAGAATTTCAGGGCCATATGTCATCTTAAATCCTTCCACAAAATAGCGTCACTGAAATAAAAACACGATACAGCTTTCTATGCAGGCCAGCACTGTAAAGTAAATTAATTGCAATGGCAAGAATATTTTTGCCTAAGTTTAAAAAACCTAGAGCACTCAAAAGGAAAATGTTAATTACGGATCATGCATAGATCACACCTATGAAACTAGGACTCAGCCAGGCAGAAACTACTCTTCCAAATTAATTCACTGCACAAAATAAGTTTGTTTGGGCTTTGTATCCGCACTAAAGATAATAATTGTAGCCTCTATGCATATACACAATCCCTATCACATTCCCCTAGTTCCTATTGTTCACACTAATCAAGTCACTAAAAGAAGCAGCACTGAAGTGTACGTGACAATAGCTCCGAAGGCAAAGCATTCCAGTAGCCATTTGGTAATTTAATTAAGGCCTATTATTGAAATTTTGGTTTTACAATACACATCTTCAGAAAAGGGTAATTTTATTAATCCAAATGGAAATTAATAGTGTATGGTACTGGAAATTAATAGCATTAGGTAAGGGACCCATACCGTGATTAGAAAACTAATTAAAAAAAAAGGGTACTGATTTTATTTAGATATGTTGAGCATAGCTAATTAAGTGGGTATTCCAGAACATACTAAAATGGATGAGTAATGACAAGATGCACACAATGAACAAAAGACTAAACAACTGAACTGTGCATGTTATTCTTCATTCTTCCCTTTAAAATGACCTTCTTTAGCCTATGGTGAGCAATTCCTCTCAAAATCATTTAATTACTTGTATATCTGTCATCCACTTAAATTAAAATCTTTTTTCTATGCTACAGGAGCTGTATCACAGACTTCCCTCTACCCACCAGCATGCCAGAGGAACCACTTTTCATGAAGAGAACTCTTCAGTTCCCAAAACCTACTGATTAACTTACTTTCAGAATAAATAAATAAAAAGTTGACTGGCAACCTAAAGAAAATACGACCAAGATAATAATTTCACTAAATCTTATAGCCAAACTTTGAATTTTTCCATAGTTTCAATGCACCTGGAGTGACATATTCATTGTCACAACACTAAAAAAAAAAAAGGCACGAAAAACATGATCTGAACTGGTTCCTCTTACCTGTAGCTTCATATCTTAATCTTTTACCAAAATATTTTATTACAGAATGAAACAAAAAAAAGAGACGCACCACAATTCACTATCAAATGAAGTCAGCAAGAATCTTCCTCAGAAAATTTAACTTGAGCAAGTCTTGGGCAAACGGGTATAAAATAAAAATATAGAAGAACAAAGTACAGATGAGCTTCCACTTTGTGGAAATTTCTTTCCCACAAGTACTTCCTCCTCACAAATGCTCCCTTGGCACTTAACAGTTTTCAAAACCCATTCATTTCACATCAGAATTTGGAATAGGTTCGACCAGTCTTATTTTGGGAAAACAGAGCCAGAGATGTATCATATGGAGATTTCTCAAGAAGAAATTGGTGGAGAAATGCTAATGAGTTATGATGCAATTACTACAAATAGCAATATTCTAGAAGATTCGGAGTACAATTATATCCAGAGCAACCAAAGGCTCAAATACTCAGTCACTGAGAAGAGGAAGGAATCAAAGCGGTATTACTATTGCTAAGACTACTTACACAGTGCCTTCCATGCAAAGACCCAAAAATGTTTCAACACACTGATTCATAGAACTACTTTAGAATATGCATGATAAATATTTATCCTCCTTTTACTAGGCACAGAGAACTTAGTGTACAACAATATGGCAAGTCAGCGGCACAGCTCATTCCCCAAGTAGTCTGACTGTAACGCACATCTCTTATTTGATGGTCTAAAATTTCATCTGTCTGCCTGTAGATTATGAGAGAAAGTCAAAAAGAACAACACCTACAGCATCACAAGCCAAAGAGATTAAAGCATGAATGAAAACATGAAATATGATATGAAATAAATGTTAGTATCACAAATAGATAATATGATATCCTTTACCTATATTAATATTTCATGTAAATAGCTGCTGTCATTGTCACAGTGATGCTATAGTATCATGAACACAGGAAGTGATCTGCAAAGTGGCAGACTAGAATAAAGTGGCAGAACTGTAGAGAAAAGATATTTAGAGAGTCAATTCCTGTTAAAACATAATTCAAATGATTTTGCAGCATGCACCTCCCTCATATAAAAAAGAAACGAGTCAATACTTGGTCCAATTTTGTTCAGTATATTCATTAATGACCCGGATGATGGGACAGCGTATCCTCAGCAAGTTCGCTGATGATACCAAACTGGGAGGGGTGGCTGACACTCCAGAGGGTCGTGCTGCTATCCAGCGTGACCTGGACAGGCTGGAGAGCTGGGCAGAGAAGAACCTGATGAGGTTCAACAAAAGCAAGTGTAGGGTCCCGCACCTGGGGAGGAAGAATGCTAAGCACCAGTATAGGTTAGTGGTGGACCTGCTGGGAAGTAGTTCTGAGGAGAAAGATCTGGGGGTCCTGGGGGACAGTAAATTATCCATGAGCCAACAATGTGCCCTTGTTGCCAAAAAGGCCAATGGAATCCTGGGCTGCATAGGGAAGAGTGTGGCCAGTAGGTCAGAGGAGGTCATTCTCCCTCTCTACCCTGCACTGGTGAGGCCACAACTGGAATACCGCGTCCAGTTTTGGGCTCCCCAGTTCAAGAGGGACAGGGAACTGCTGGAGAGAGTCCAGCGTAGGGCAACTAAGATGATTGAGGGACTAGAGCATCTCCCTTATGAGGAAAGGCTGAAAGAGCTGGGACTCTCTAGCCTGGAGAAGAGAAGGCTGGGGGGAGACCTTATTATGGCATACAAGTATCTAAAGGGTGGGTTGAAGGAGGATGGTGCCAGACGCTTTTCAATGGTTCCCAGTGACAGGACGAGGGGCAATGGGCACAAGTTGGAACATAGGAAGTTCCGTTCAAATACACGGAAAAACTTCTTTACGGTGAGGGTGACAGAGCACTGGAACAGGCTGCCCAGGGAGGTTGTGGAGTCCCCTTCTCTGGAGACTTTCAAGACCTGCCTGGATGCAGCCCTGAGGGATGTGCTTTAGGCAATCCTGCTCTAGCAGGGGAGTTGGACTAGATGATCTCTAGAGGTCCCTTCCAACTCTGAAGATTCTGTGATTCTTTTTTGTTTAAGCAAGCAGGCAAAAATACAATGACGGAAAAGCAAGAAACACTCATTGTTAGTCTTCCAATTCCATCCAGGTTTATCAGTTCTGATTTCCAGCTCACTGTTTGTCAACATTTCTTATCAAAATGCCCATAAGCTATTGATCTGTCTGCAGTGCTATTGGGGGGTGGGAGTGGAAGCAGATTTGATTTGGGGTGTGGGATGGGATGGAAGGGAGATGAAACAGGACCCCCGAAAAAGCGATACAATTAGTCAGGAATTCTCCACTGAAACACGCCCCTCAGAAACACCAGTAGTGTTCAACCCAAGAAACCTCATGTGAAAGAAAAAATTACCACCAATGACTGATTCTGCCAGGAAGGCAACCATCCTGAGAAAACAGCCACTCAATAAATAAAAAGCTCTATAAATCAAGAAGCAATACCTCCCCAGCTTCAGAGCAGCCCACCTAGCAAATGCTCAGTGAAACCAATACATTTACCCATTCCAATACCACTACTTAAATCGTTCAACTCTCGTACATCACAAGAGCCATGCCCATGATTCTTACAAATTGTATTAGTTATACCAATGCATTTCATAAAATCTTCCCACAAAAGCCTAAGACTTCTTTGGAATTTGCTCTTTCAAAGTTTCCTTCAAAGAAAACAAACAAAAAAAAGGCAAGCTTTACACAACTGCATAAATCCACAACTGCTTATATCCAAATTTTATGCTCTGAAACCAAATGGAATCAAAAGCCAAGCATGCTTGAGGTACTGAAGTAACAGAAGGACCTTAAGGAAAGATGATCACTTCCTGAAGTCAAATACTTCCCATACAAGTAGGATTCTCCTGCTAGCACCCAAGCCTGATTTGTGTTTTCAAATAACAAATACCATGGCTCGAAGGACTTAAGGCCCACATACTCATCAGCTGTAGCTTCTCATGGTGCATACATAAGGCTGTGCCTGTGCATTTAGAATTGCTCTTTAAAGGAACCTGACACTGCATTAACAAAATACCATGAGGGAAGTAATCTCTCCTTTTCAAAAGGGAGCCAAGTCACTAGGACCTTGTAGGTTAGCAGCTGGAAGGAAGCAAAGGAAACAGGCAACAGAACATTCTGTTTCATTATTTCATTTTTAATCCTTATACCAAAAAGCAATATTAAAGAAACAGCGCAACGGAAGAGATCTGCCACATATTAGCACTGTGTGTACCAGGGTACATAACAAAGCAGTTGCAAGCAAGAAATAAATTAGGATTTACTAAACGAGTATAATCATCTCTGAGGGTTTCCATATAATTAAACTCGGATGAAGAAAATTTAACAAGGTTTTTCTTCCTGAAATCTAATAGATCAAAAGTTAGCTTTTGCTGCTAAATACATAATGAGAGGAAAAGACAAAAATAAAGCTGAACAACTACAACCACCCCCACACAACATAGTGCCATTAACTTAAATGGGAGGAACAGCAACATTCATTCGGCATTCTTAATTGATGTTACATTTCATAGAAAGAAATACGAACATTTCTCAGTTTTGAACCATTGAAAGTTTGAATATCCAGGCTTAGCTCTTCTTACTTTACTGGGATATTTTCAGTGGGTCTTAATAAAAATATCATACAATAGAACACAGCATAACAAAGTAAAAGACCTAGAGAGATATGGGAAAGGACTCCCTAGATGAGTAATTCTAACAATCTGATCTTCCCAAAACATCAGAAATACACTATCATTTCTTCCAAACACTTCATCTCATTTCTCTCTCCTAAAAGTCAGAGGTACATGGCCAGCTTAATTCAGTACAAATCTGTGTTTCAGTTTCCTTATCTGTCTGAACATGCTGCTGGAAAATCATCAACCCTGCAAAAACAGGCAGTGGAGTTCAGGACCAACTCTTCCAACATAAGCAAGCATTTACACCAAAGTAAGGTGATTACGTAATAGTGCTAGAAGTGATCCCACTCTGAACTTGCTTTTGCTGGATTTCGTTCTGCAAACTTCAGGACTTATTTTTCCCCATTTTGTCAAGAACATTCCTGATTCCGATACCATTTTCTAAAGTATTAATCACTTTCCCCAGCATAACCATATCTACTTATTTTCTAGGTCTCACTAGATTCTACTAATCATGCAATGACTACACGATCTACTAATAATGCAATTTATCAATGAAAACACTTAACAGGAATGAGCCAGGAAAAATAATCAAAAGCTGTACCTGAAATGCCTTCCAAACTTGCTGCATATTTTATTTTTTTTTTACTAGATCACTTAGCCTCTCAAAGATGATCATAAATGTGTTTGAAATCAATTGTCCTTAACAAAGTCACACTGGGTATTTTCTTAACAATTTATTTCAAGTGGTTTCAATTACTTTGTTCTAAATTCTTGCATTTCTGTGCCTTTATTGCCTACTCCTAGTGGATAAACAAGCATACAATATAAAACCCACAATTAATGAATAATTAAATAAACAACATTTTATATTTCAGACAATCATGAATTTGTCTGTCTATATACACAATTAGTTTTGAATACAGATGCAGAAACGTCCCCATACTACAAACCCCAGGCACATTTGCTGAATAACTGGACCCAAAGGATGTATGATGGAAATCCCTTCACTGGAGGTTTCTTCATAGCTGCACAGCTTGTACTACATACTAAAAAGTTATTGTTCTTATTTGTCCACTAGTTTATATTCAAATTTTATGCGGTAATAACTTTTAAAAAGCTATAAAAGGTTGTCACAAAGAATACTTAAATCAAGCTTCCTAGCCTGTAGCATGACTTTATCTCCGGTCTGTGAAGCCTTACAAAGAAAGCTAAGGTGCGAGTTCCCTCCCATCACCTGTAACGACAGTGCAGTGCAAGCCTCACGCCACTTGGAGTCAGCAACCCACTGCTGCAGGGCAAGGTCTTCCCCAGCTGTGAGGAAGGAACAAAGGAACATGGCGAAACAGACGCATATTTACCTGCTAAAACATGCAATTGACCACTGTGTCCCTGATGATTAAAGAACCAATTTTGCTAGAACACAAAGAATGTAGGTCACACCGTCTCATACCTACTTGTTCCTTTCATGGCACAATTACCAGCTTGTAATGAACAGTCAAGGAAAAGCAAAGCAATCACCATGCAAAAGCACTTCAAAGGCTACATGCAAATTCAGAATTCCCTTAATGCTACATAAAATGCAACTCCATTTCACAATAACCCAACAATTTCATTTATCATGGCTTTATAGTCCGTACCAACCTTACTTTGTGCGTCAGAACACAAAGTTTTAAAAAAAAAAAGTCTCATTCAAATGCAGAATAAGTTTTTACATCAAAAACAATTTTTTGGTCAGAAGCCCAGTACCAGAAGTTGTATGAAAATGGTTAGCAGTTAAATCCAGCTACTGAAATGAGTAACAAAATTCACATTGTCTGCAAATAGTTCAGCACTAGAAGTTCATCTATGAACATACCAGTAAATAATATTGACTTCAAAAATATTATTCAGAAAAATGTAACAATGATTTGGTGCTGTCAGGTGTGAGAAACACAAAGTATTTAAGCTGTACCTTGTTTTTTCAATAAGGACTGGCATGCTAGCTAGCAGTACTTTTCAGACCCACACCATTCCCTCCTGGCATGAAGGCACAACCAACCAGTACCATCAGGCGCTGTGTAAATGCAGAACAGTTTTATTACTTTCATGCAACCCATGTTGGACTCTCAAATGGCCACAAGAGATCAGAACCAGCCCAGCAGATCTCAAGTACAACAAGGGAAGATTCATGACACAGTAAACTGTTGGGGATGCGCTAAAAGCATTACAGAAAGGCAACCTGTATATTTACACAGTATACACTGACATTGCAAAGATTGCTAATGCATCGTTTTGAATCTTTCAAAAATAATAGTTTCCACTGTCAAGTTCATAACATCAATAGCTTTATGGAGTGTCCTAAAACGGCAAGTGGAAAATTAATCATTGCTGATCTGCAACAAGTCTGCCTATTTTTTGCTCAGTTTCCTATGAAAATAAGGCTTCCAAGGCTGACAGCACACTCCCTGTTCACAGTCAGACCTCAGCCATGGGCACTGTAAGGCAATCTGAAAGCTGATTAGTGTAATACACCTTAATGCCTGAAGCAGAAGTTTTATTCATGTAATCACAGTGTAACTTACGTTGGCAGAACCTCTGAAGGTCACCTAGTCCAACCTTTTGCTTGAAGCAGGGCTCACTTCAAGGCTAGATCAGGTTGCGCAGGCTTCATCCTGTCAACTTGTGACTATTTCCAACGATGGAGATTCAACCACCTTTGCGGGTCCTGGTCTGCCCTTCACCATCCTCTTCATAAAAAAAGTGATTTCCTTGTCTCCAGTTAGAATTTCTCCTTACTGTAACATCACCACTGCTGCTTGTCCTGTCACTGTGCACCTCCAAGAAGAGTCTTCCTCTTTCTTTCTCTAAGCCCTCCTTCTGGCAGGGAAGCACCACTGCCAGATCCTCACCTTCAACCTCCTTCTCCTCAGGCCAAACAAACCCAGCCTCTGCAGCTTCTCCTCATGCAGCACATGCTCCAGTCTCCTGAGTGTCTTGGTGGCCTCCACCTGATGCAGGCCACTTTGTTGACCTCTCTCTTGTCCTGGCAGCCCAGAATGCTGTCTCCCGTAACATCCTCATAGGTAAGTGTAGGAAGTGTGGGTTAGATGAGTGGACAGCGAGGTGGACTGAGAACCGGCTGAATGGCAGAGCTCAGAGGGTTGTGATCAGTGGCACAGGGTCCATTTGGAGGCCTGTAACTAGCAGTGTTCCTCAGGGGTCAGTACTGGGTCCAGTCCTGTTCAACATATTCATCAATGACCTGGATGAGGGGACAGAGTGTACCCTCAGCAACTTTGCTGATGACACAAAACTGGGAGGCTGATACACCCAAAGGCTGTGCTGCCATTCAGTGAGACCTGGACAGGCTAGAGGGCTGGGTGGAGAGCAACCTGACAAAGGCAAGCATAGGGTCCTACCCCTAGGGAGGAATAACCCCATGCACCAGTACAGGTTAGGGGCTGACCTGCTGGAAAGCAGCTCTGCAGAAAAGGACCTGGGAGATCTGGTAGACAAGAAGTTGATCATAGGCTAGCAATGTGCCCTTGTGGCCAAGAAGGCAAATGATATCCTGCATTAAAAAGAGTGTGGCCAGCAGGTTGTGGGAGGTCATCATCCCCCCTCTACTCTGCCCTGATGAGGACACATCTGTGTCCAGTTCAAGAAAGACAAAGAACTACTGGAGAGAGTCCACCAGAAGGCTACAAAGATGATCTGGGAAATGGAGCATTAGGAAGTAAGGCTGAGACCTGGATCCATTTAGCCTGAAGAAGAGAAGACTGAGAGGGGATCTTATCAATGCTTATACATATCTAAAGGGTGCATGTCAAGAGGATGAGGCCTGAGTCTTTTCAGTGGTGCCCACTGACAGGACAAAGTGCAATGGGCACAAACTGGAATACAGGAAGTTCCATCTGACCATGGGAAAAAAAAACTTATTTGAGGGTGACAGAGTACTGGAACAGGCTGCCCAGAGAGGTTATGGAGTCATCTTCTCTGGAGATATTAAAAACCCACCTGAATGCAATCTTGCACAACCTGCTGTAGGTGAACCTGCTTTCGCAGGGAGGTTGGACTAGATGATCTCTAGAGGTTCCTTCCAACCCCCATGATTCTACCAACAGGAGACAGGATACAGCTGTGGCCAAGAAGAGGTAATATTCAGTTCCCTTCAGCTATCAGTTATGCTCTGGGAGCATTAATGCAGCCCAACGCATGGCAGGCCTTCATTGCTGCAAAGAGCAAGCTGTCAAGTCCCATTCAACTTGCTGTCCACCAGGTCCGCAGGCTCTTCTCTGAAGAGCCACCAGTCAGTACTGATGTACAGGGATTTTCTTTCTCAGCAAGAAAGACTCCACATTTTTCATAGCTAAAGCTCATGAGATTCCTTTTGGGCCATTTAACACAGCTTGCCAAGGTCCCTCTGAATGGCAGCCCTGTCCTCCAGCATATCACCCACTCCCTCCAACCCGCTGTCATCCACAAACTCGATGTGAGTGCACTCATCCCATCCACATAGGTAACCACTGATGACATTACACAGCATTAGCCCAAGGACTGACCCCTGAGGAACACCACAAGTTAGATTTTGAACAGATGACTAGGCTAACTAGTTAGTAGTTCTTCAGGTCCTCTTTCCTGCCCTTCTTGAAAAAAAAGGGCATAACATTAATCTTTTTCTAGTTATCAAAAATATCTCAGCCTTGATATAGGGAGGCCGTTTGCGACACCAGCCAGCTCCAGCACCATCCTCAGATACACCCTGTCCAGCCCTATGGACTTGGGTATGTCCAGTTTACCTAAGTAGTCACTTTCTTAAGCCCCCACTACCCCAGGCACTACCTATCACCCACAAGCTCTTCTACTAAGCACACAGAGTGAGAAGAAAGATTTAAATGAAACCACAGGTCTATCACATTTCTTTGGAACTGAAGCTGGATTCCTGTTCTATTAATTCAGAAGTAATTATTTTGGGTTTCATAGAATTATAGATTAGCTCAGTTGGAAGGGACCTCAAAAGATCACCTGGGCCAACTTCTTGTGGGAGAGGGAGCCTAGATGAGAGCCAACTTTCTAATTGGAAGAACATACTAAATTCACAATATGTTAACACTGCTACAGCCACTTCAGCAATCTAACAGCTAATAATCAAAACTATTAACTTTCCCCCAAGCATCAACCACTGCTCTACTTATTGCAAATTAAGACAAAATTTAGTTTCACACAAAGTAGCTTAGACATCTTGTTTTCATTCCTGTGACAAAAAAATCCCATAACAGCTTGCTGTCCAAATCAAAACTGCAATATGAACGTTTAATAGCATTTCTGAACGCTTTTATGTAATGAGAAGGTCAGACACTTCTTTACATTCTTAGCTTTGAAACACTGAAAAAGCAATGAGTATCACCTGATTTTAAGATTTTTGTTTGCTTTTTTCAGATCGTAGTTACAGGAGCTATAATTTGTATTGTACTGTCCTTCGACTTTTACAAAAACACTCATTCCTTTATCTTTTCCACACTGTTACCATTGAAATAGAAGGTACCTCTGTCAGAAGTACCTTAGTTTGATGTTTCGACTTAGCTTTAAAAAAAGGGGGGGAGAAAGAAAAAAAATTTATTAATGATGGAATTTTGGGAATGTAGCTATCAATTTGCAGCATTTAAGAATGAGAACCAAAGACTCGATCCTACTGGATCCTGTTCGTAATAGCTATGCTTAGCTAAATGTAGAATCAAAAATTTTGCAGGACAGTGCTAAGTCATCCTCATAATCAAAAGTAAACTAAAAGAGGAAACAGACAAAGTGTTTTCACTGATGAAACAAAAAATAACATAAACAGTAAAATGTATCACTATGTTGCTTACATAATTTCTTCTCACTCTTACAGACTAAGGCCAAAAGTTCCATAATGCCTTTAAATTATCATAAACTGGCACTTCGCATGGAAAATACAGTCCTAGTCTCTCTTCAGTAAAAAAAACTTGAGATAAAAGTTGAGTAGATGTTTCTTAAGCCATTTTTAACTGCAGTTAACAGTCCACTGCCTAGCTGCACTGGTTTGTTGTCTGTTGGAGTATGTGACAAAACAACAGAGGCAACAAGAAGTAATCAGGGCACAGCAGGACAGGTCACTTCTTTTGACAGGTGAGGTGGGGCTTTCTGATTTATATGGAACTCATGAAACCACAGCCTTGCGTGTTTACAAGTTACAAATATAGGTTTTCAGAGTTATTCTCTGTCAACTGAGGTCATAGCTAAAATAATCTCTTGCAACAGAAACATACAATAAAGGTGTAAGAGCAGCCACACTACAAGAGACAGAAGATTTGCCTGGCCTACTGTCTATCTGCACCTGCATCCCCTTGATCCAGAAGAGCAGCAGTACACTAGCAACAAGCTTGGCTCAGCTCCATCTGGTACTCCCAGAGCTGAGCTCCGGTTGTCAGAGCAGCAATTAAACCACAGTGCAAAACAAATGCAGAGAAGGAAGCAATGGCCGCCATAAAACAACAAAATTTGACACACAAAAAGGATCAAAATAAACTGACCTGTGATGAACACCATGAAGGTATAACAAAAAGTAGGAGGCGAGTTCACTGGTCTATAATATCACATACAACTTAGAATCATAAAGTTAACCTGTGAAATTTGCCTGTAAATCAGCATTCAAATGAACTTCATTTCTACTGAAATATATACAAGAATACACAGTAACGCAAGAACCTCCCCTTCTATTCTGTGTCAAATTAGCCTTCCTGAAAATACACGGTTAAGGTTCCTCTGCTGAAGGCTTTTGGAAAATGAAGACTACACTATCTAAGTTCTTATCTTCACATGTTCTTAAGGCTAGACTTGCCTTTAACATGTCATATTTATTCACATGGCTGTTTCCATTCTTTTTTTTAGTTTCTGTTGTTTTTCCTGATAAGACTGAAACATATACCAAACCATTATTCTTCCCAGGGAATGTTTACAAAAATTTATATGGCATCCACCACTGGTTGCCGTTTGGCTGTTGTGCCTCTGAGTTCCTTCAGAGCTCTGGAGTGATCACCATCTTATAACTTTTCATTTTGGATTGCCCTCTTATACCTTTCCTAATAGACAACTGTGAACATGACATCCATAAACATCTCCAGACCCAAGTGTCCAACATCAGCTGTTCAATTACCCTGCACAAACAGTTTGCAAGAGTCCAAACTTGTGCAGGTGCTGCAAGCTCTTTACACTTCTGGAAAACACCACGAAAAGACCAGGACAGCTAAGACTGGGTGCCAGAACAGTGCAATACTACAGGAAGGAAGCTTACCAATGTTCTCACAAGGGGCAAGTTCAGGAAGACATTGATTCCAGAATATGGGGGTGTTAGGATGTGATGTGATACCCATGATCTCCAGAGATCTCCTCTTCCCACCTCCAGCATTGATATAAACACAGCAAAGCACACAGAGCCACGTATGAGCCCTTTCCAGGGCATGAATGGGTCCATGAGACCACTCCAGCCCCACTGGCTATGAATTCTTAGGAGGGCTAGTGACCAAGCCAACTGCACCGGTCAAGCCAACTGTACCCACCCCTCTCTAAGGTAGACTAAAGCACAAAGGAAATAGGACAATTACACACACACACTTATCTCAGGAGGGGAGGAGCAATCAGACCAGTTACAGGCCCCTTTTTCTCCAGGGCAGGAGAAGATGGGCAGGGAGGGCTCAGGACACTTGCATCCCCCCTTCTGGGGGAGAAGAGCCAGCCAGTGATAGCCCCTTCGCGGGGCAGAAGGCGAGATCAGGCCAGTTTCCACACACACACCGTGAGGGGAACACGAAACGCAACTGGACCAGCCTGCCACACCCCCCTCCCCAAGGCCGGAGGCGGGCTGAGGGGCTGCTCAGAGCTGCCACCGCCTCCCTGACACGTTACCCCCACAGGCCGCCTGCCCGAGCGCCTCCGCAGACCCCATACTCACAGAAACCCGCTCCTCTTCCTCTTCCCCCACCTCCTCTTCTGGGGGCTCCATAGCGCGCGCCCCTTTCTCCTCACAGCGCCTGCCGCGGGCCAGCGCGAGCCCGCCCCGCCCTGCCGCGCACGCGCCGCCGCCCTGCCAACCCGCCCCGTCGCTAGGGACTCGCTCCAGCCCCGCGCATGCGCGGGGGTCGGGAGGGGAGGCACCGTCCCCTGCGCGCGGTGCCAGCGGCCGTTGGAGGGCGTGGAGGGGCGGGGCGGGCGCCGCAGAGCGGCGGCTGAGGGGGCGCGCGCTGGCGTTTTGGCGGGCGGAGCGGCGGCGAGTGCCCGGATGGGAAGTCTGACACAAACCGACTTCCAGCCCCAAACGTTTCCTTCCCGGCTCTCGCAGCCGCCCGCCGGGTCCGAGTGAGCTGTAATTAGGTGGACACCGAGGGGAAATTTCTGTCCGTGAGAGGGTTTTTGTTTTTTTTTTCCAAATGAGCGCGGTGGCTGTGTGCTTTTGCCGTGACAGGGAACCGTTGCCCCTGCTCTTCTCTGCCAGCCCGCTTGCAGAGAGGTGATGCCTGATCATGGAGAGCTTTGGGGCTTGGTGAGGAGCGTACAGTAAAATCTGGTGGCAGACATTTTGAGATAGTGTTGGGGAACGAGATGTGATTTTCGGGGCGGGGGTGGGGAAGTCTGTTCAGCTCACTCAAAACTCTCCACCAGGAGAGGCGGTCTGTCTGTGGTGGTCTGTCAGGGACCATTTTCCCAGTCTGGTTGGCAAAAGGACAGGCCTCAAGTTTGGGGGAGATCCTCTGCCACCTGGGCAGGCAGAAAAGTTGAGGTGAACCCCTGCAAAGGCCTGGGTGTTGGTAGGCCCCCCGCAATCATTCCTTGCTTCCCTTTGGGTGCTATGAAGGAAGGAGGAGCTCCACATTTTCCCTGTCACAGCCGTAATGGTCTCCCTGAGGCATTCAGTAGAAGTACTGACTGTAATGATATTTTATGTTTCAGCTAGTTGGCAAGGGCAAGGAAGGAGTTTCCCCCTGAAAACACAGTGGTCTGGCTGTATTTTATTTACTTACCCTTCCTCTAAAGCAGCAAGAGCAGGTGACAGTTGAAGGTGGAGCAGCAGAAGATGCAGATCATTGATCTGGCACGGTACTGACAGTCTTTCCCCCACAGCTCGAGAGGCATGGAGGAGTGAGAGGAGCCTCCAGGGTCATTGACTGCAGCTTCACGATCCGTTTTTCAGAGGCAAAACATCATTTAATCTTTCATAAAGTTACTGAGCTCCTTCTCAAAAGCAATTAAGCTTTTCTGGTGTTGATATAAGCAATATATCCAGCTGTGCATATGAATATAGCTCCAGACTGTCCACCTCTCTGCATGTGAGACAATAAATAACTGCACCAGTTTTCATTCTCTATTAAGTAGAGGGAAGCTGAATTAGACTGAAAAATAAAGGCACCTCCATAACAATTTTTGCCTCCTGTGTTATTTGTTCTCCTCATAGCCATTATCTGCCATGTATCCAATGTAACATCTCCCAAAAGGCAGTGTATGTTCATTTTTGTCTGCGTTGATTCTGCAGTGAATTGGGTGTTATTTTTCAGCCCTAGATAAATCAGAACACTAAAGTACGTCAAGGCAAACATTCCTTAAAATAATTACAATGCTGACAAGAAAATGCTGCTTTATATCTGAACCCATCTCCTATTACAAATGCAATTAAATTTGCTCGTCTCCGCCTATCCTAGGTCCTTGTTTATGCACATCCCCAAAATCATCACCTAATAATTTACAAGTGAGACTTAAGAAAATATCATGTATCGGGGTGCGTGACTGGGGTGACTGGGTGAGGAAGAGAAGAGGCAGCAATAAAAAAGTAAATACTGCTGCAAGAAGCCGAGGTTCCTTGCTTGCTTTCCCTGGGAAGTACGAGGAAGAGCCCGTTTAATTTCAGTGCCATTTTCCCCTAATTGCAGTGGTACGAGGGAGAGCAGAATTTAGCCCGTACGTTGTAGCGCTAATAACAGTTCCAAATGTCATCTGTGAGAAAGCTTGCCATTTGCTTTTCTCTGCTGCAAATGACTGAAGGGCTCCTCTTGTCATACAATACAGAAATTCTGTCATACCCTTTATTTTTAGAAGAGCAATTCACAGGCAGAGAGGGGAGGAGGAAGGGTTTTCTGAATGTTTATCGCTTACACATCATACAGGAAGCTGTTCACATTCTTTATTAATTTTCTAACAATATCCAGAGACTTACTCAGTCTGAGATGTAATATGCTAAAATCCTTTCCAATAAAATGTCACTTGAAATGAAAATTGGAGAGGAATTTTAAAAAAGGCCATTGCTGCGGAAGATTTTCAGAGAGAGCCGGGCCTGACCAGCCGTGCCTGCTTTCGCTTCCCCCAAAACGATTGATTAATCAAAGCAATTGATTAACGTGTTAATTCCAGAGGAGAATCTAAAATGCAGGTGTCCCTCATGGCTGCAAATATCTTTGGAAAAGGAATATTTAAAAATCAGGCCCTGGCTTGTGCCAATGACATGTTAATTGCAAAGCTTTTGACGTAGGGATTTGTTCTATCTGGCGCAATAGCACCCAGGCGGCAGAGGACTGGATGTGACCTCAGTGGAAGTGTTTAGTAAAAGCAGATACACGGTACTGCAAATATTATGACCTGTTAATTAAGGGTCTCTGTCCCATACCACAACTGACGATCCCAGGCAGCCTGAGAGGATAAAGGGATCTACAAATGGTTGTGATATCCTCAGCTTTTTAACCAACCTCTTGGCGCATCGATGAAATACTAAACTGTTTT
The DNA here is from genome assembly GCF_028500815.1 of Rissa tridactyla. NCBI lineage: Eukaryota > Metazoa > Chordata > Aves > Charadriiformes > Laridae > Rissa > Rissa tridactyla. Next base: position 39,738,173 of record NC_071470.1, read on the forward strand.
ACAAGTATTTTTCTGAAGATCTAATTGAGTTTTTGAGCTGTCGTATTTGGATGCACTGAGGTAGTTGGAAACTTGTAATTATTGGGATCACGTCAACAGGATTCTTCAGCTGTTCTGGAAAATCTCAGCTATTTTAGTGTCTGTGTATTTCAATATCAGGCATCTCAGGAACGTTTACACCTGACGGAGCCAGCTCCACTCTATCTTCTCCTGGTTTGTGATTGAAAAAATTCACATGGTTTAGTGGGAGAGACACAGGTAATCTCTCCATCTAGTCTTGGTTAAAAAAAAAAGAGGGGAAAAAGCAAGTCAGTGAAGATAAAGCATGTCGGTGGGCAGAAGGGTGGGCAGCAAGGAGAAAGAAAGTGTTCGTGTGCGAGAAGACTGATTAGGTAGGTGATTCAATTAGTGAAAGGACAGTGGGAGTGCTCCGTTAAAAGGAGAGCTGAAATGTGTATGTATTAGTGCAAGCGAAGGAGTTCAAACTGCCAATGCAGGACATGAAACCAGGTATTAGGATAACGATGATAATAACGAGTTAGAGCGCATGACTAGAGCACCGGCACCAAAGAGTCGGCGCTGCTCGGGGAACATGGAAATAGATGTATGAATGGGGAGGCTGTGCTACATGCCGTGGCTTACTAGGCTGGAGAAATAGGAGAAATAGGAACTGGGATGGGCGGAAGAGAACCGGCATAGGTAAACATGACTTTGAGGAAAGCTGGAAAAAGATTTTCCTCCTTGCTGCCTGCGGTAGTGCTAACAGCCTGCCATAATTACTGAAATACTGTCGGAGGAAGTAGGAGGGTTTATTAGCTGATTCTGTCTAAATTAGATTGAGGGATAAACAGAATCTGGGCTTAACTGCTGTTCCTGATCTCAAAAGAGCAAATCAGGATCAAACCGAGAAAACTGTTTAATGAGATAAAATGATCTGAGGAACTTGGGTGCAGCATCACTCCACCAAACCTCAGGCCCCTAGCTGGGGTATCTAAGTTTGGGATGATGGTTGCCTTGCAGTCCTTAACAAGAATGGTTTGGGTTGGAAGGGACCTTCAAAGATCATCTAGTCCAATCCCCTTGCCAGGGACAGGGACTTCCTTCATGAGATCAGGTTGCTCAAAGCCTCCTCCAGCATGACCTCGAACACTTCCAATGATGGGGCATCCATAACTTCTCTGCCAACCTGGCCCAGTGTCCCACCACCCTTACTGTAAAAAAATGATTGAGCATGCCTAGGATCCACTCTCTGAAGGTACATGGTTCCTTTCAGTACACACAGAAGGTGCCTGGGGTAACTAAATACCTAAGTCTTACTCTGGTAAGATGCCCAAAACTAGGTTAAATAGACCCAAGTTTTGGAGGCCTGAGCATGGAGAAAGCTTGACATTTCTTTCTGTCAATGGTGCATGAGTTGTTTAAAATTTTAGTCCATACAAAGGGGGGAAAACCCTGCATCTAAAGGCTCTGGACCTGGGTGAAAAAAAACCTCAAAGAGGGAATAAATCACCCTAAGAGCGTGATCAAGAGCACTCACCACCAAAGAAAGCTTTATTTTAGGAATAAGAAAGCTTAGGAGTGTGAAAGGGTGAGCTGGGATAAGAGGAGGAACCCCAATACCTTCCTCCCAAAGAGTGAGTGACGCTGAGCCCCCGATTTCAAGCAAAAAGAGAACATTTTAGTCAGCTTTTCTCCAGTGACCCAAAGCAGGCTGATACTGCTGCTGCAAAGTGTGCTGTTTACTGAGATCCCAGCCGACAAGCAGACAGTGCAGCTCCTGCCAGTATCGCAGTCACAGATTCAGGACCAGTGTCTTGACTCACATCTTATGCAATCCTTCTCCTCACCAGGAAGCGAGAAAGAACCTATTAAATCTGCCCACACAGCGTCTCTAATGCCTGAGCTGAAAGTGGTAGGAAATTATGATAGAGGTATGGAGCCCTTCCCCTGGTTTCAGGCAAATCAGGGGAAAGTTCCTTCGTAAAAAAATGTACAGCTAATTATGGATTTTCCAGCTGCGATAATGTTTGTGGGTCTAAGTCTTTCTTTAATTAAATCAGAGGTTTACGACTGAACGCTTACATTTCTGGTAGGAGTCTGTAGGGAGTAGCCTTTGAATTGGTAAATCAGCTGCCTGAATAAACCACTTGTCAAGCTAAAACGTTACGTTCTTTGAGTTATGTGCTAAGTTTAAACAGGAAAATAAATAAGTGAATTTAGTGGTGAAGAAAAATGACAAACTGGCAGTGCTGGAAATGAGTCTTTCTTTTACCCACAGGTTCAGAATAGCTCCTGCAGTGCACTTTCTGTCCATGCCATCCCATCAGCATGCTTCTGCTCTGACAGTGGAATCGTTTGCACTCCATCACCCTTTCAGACCTTGCTTTCTGTGCTGCAGGGGGCTGCCAGAAATAGATTCGTCTCTCCTAATTGTACCTGTGGCTTTTAAGCACTTTGGAACCAGTTGTGCCAGGGCTACCTAGTTCTTCAGCCTGATCCCCCTGATAAAATCTGCAGTAGCATCAGGGCTCTGAAGCTCTGCCTGTGGAAGCTAAGACATCTGTTTTATGCTTGAACTGTTGAGGAGTCTATTTAAGTTTTCAATCTGTCTTCTTCAGTAGGAGACTCCCAAGTCCATCCACCACACTAATGCCCTCATACCTTGGCAATCTGAATTACACACCAAGGGTGAAGTTCAGCTGAGAGAAGACTTAAACCTGAATTTAAGTCTCTACACAGATGTTTCTACATGTGGATTGTGTATTTAAACTCCTCTACAGTTGGTGGTAATGCAGGACGGGATCCAGTTGCCTAAAAATAGGACTTAGTTCAGTCCAAGGTACTTCCACATCTGCCTGGAGCTGGTGGGGGGAAGTCCCTCATCTTTCTGCAATAGCAGCTTTCAGTGATTCCTGAGGTACTCAACTGCTGAAATGTGGGTATCTACCCTAGGGTCAGTTGAATCACTTCTGCGCTTCATTGGGCTCAACTCTTGTTACCTACCCACAGACATCTAGTGCCACCTGAGGTGTAGGAGAGTGCCCAAGACATCTGTGCAGAGCTGGTAAATCCGACATCAGACCTATGGGAGACCTGTGCCCTTAAGGAAATGGAGATGCGGTACTGCTGGGCATCTCAAGTAGCACTCGATGCCTATGTTTGGGCAACAGAATTGATCCTCATATTTTAGTTGACTGTAAAGGGAGCTTAGACACATCATCCAGATGCAGGTGTTCACACAGTCAAATACTCCTGTTTCAGGAGTCCCAGTCTTGTAGTTACAACTCTTGGTCAACTTTTGCACTCTCGAGAGGACTCGATACTGTCAAGACATGATTTCTTGGATGGCAATTTCTGAAGCAACCTGCTCTTTTTCATCATTGACCATAAAACCATAGTCAGTTTTTCCATGATGTCCAGGTGACCAGTGTTAGTGATGTCGTCTGTGCTCAGCCATCTCTCATCTCCATCTTGCCATTCTTCAGTCTCTTCTAACTTTGACTCTTCTGCCTTTCTTTCCCGCTGCAAGCTTGCCCAGTCTTAGCTCATCCCTGATCCCAGTTCTCTGCTCCCGTGTTCAGAATGCAGAGTGTTTGGGGTGGATAGGCAGCATGGCAGTTATCTAAATTTATATTCCTACAGTACAGACTTCTAATCTGAAGTCAGGTGTGTAAACTCCCTTTATAATCTGTGGGGAAAAATCATGCTCTCTTAGGGCATGAGTCAGCTGATCTGTTTTAGATCTCTATTTTAGGATGAGATGAAGCATGCCCTCAAAGTTTCTATTCTTCTGTGTTGACTTTAAAGGGAACCTAGGGTGACTTGCTCAAATGGAGATATCTGTGCTATGAAAGTCTATCTTTGGTCTGATGAATCGCAACAATGAAGAGCAAAGGTGACTTCATCCATTATATATTCATTCTTTTCAGTGGCTTCACTCAATCTTGAGTTCTGTTACCTGGCTAATACACTGCCAGACTCTTGCACTGTTCAGTCCTTGAGGTTCCCTTTCTCTTTGCTCTGCTTTTCTCCCAAGACAGGATCCTGCCAAATATTTCCAAGAGTTTATGGACAAGACATATCGTCACCCTTCCATACCTCCGTGCTTCCCTGCTCTCAATCTGCCTTTCATTCTCCTCCGTGGTCATCAATGCAGGAGCCTCTTGATTGTCACCACAATTGCTTCAAATATCTCACGCTGTCTCCTTTGTGCTTGCTTTCATCCCATCCCCTGCTCTCTCCTCACACCCTCATTCTTGACTGCTAATTTCTCCCCACAGTATAATCATGCTTTAGGTTCTATCATCTCCAAAAACCTCCATTCTGAAAGCCATTTGTCACCTCCATATCTTCCCCATCTTACCTTCTCTCTCCACCTCTAAGCATATTGAACACACTGAACAATTGCTGCCACAGATTCATAGAATAGTTTAGGGCTCGAAGGGACTTTTGGAAGTCATTTAGAAGATACAACTAAATCAGGTTGCTCGGGACTTTGTCCAATCAAGTTCTGAACATCTCTAAGGATGGACATACCAAACCTATCTTGAATTCTTCCAATCTCTTTCAATACCTAAGAAATGTTCATTCCAGAGTCTCTCATGACTTCTTTAAAGTTAAATCTCAAAACCAATACTTCACTCTTGCCTTCCCTGACCTGTCAATCAATTCCACAAGTTAGACTGATCTCTTCCTGAAGCCTTGTCCTCTGTCATCTTCCTATATCTCCAGTGGATCCTTCTGGATGGACTTTGGAGAATATTTCTCTTCTTGCTCCCAGGTTCTATGTGTAGGACTCACTGGGCTCTATATGCTGTGTGCTGTATGGTCTCCTTGCTGTGTCTCCTCTGGGAGAATCTCATAGACACAAACCCAGGTACTGCCTCTGTGATAGCAACTTACAGGTGCAGCCCTTTACTCCACCAGCCCTCCTCAGCCTGGAGCAGAAGCCCAGCCTGTCTTTGGTATCCTCGTATTTTACGGATGTGAAGTCAAGCTCTGAATGGCTTCCACCAGCCCTCCTCTGCTTTTCTTAGCAGACTTTCACTCGGACCTTTCATGTGGGCCCCACCTTTGACTTGGGTCTTCATCTTGGTCCCTTCACTCAAGCTGTCTCCATGTCTCGGACCCTCTCCACCTGAAGGCTCTGAGATGCAGCCACCCACGCCCAGCCATCTCCCATCCCAAGTGCTGAGATGTCCCCTTCTCTGGACTTCACAGCCCAGCCCCACCTGTACTTACCCAAGGGGCAGCTGCCAAACCTAACATTTTGCTTCTGATCCTCTGCATCCTCTGGCTCCCTTCTTTCCATTGCCTCCAACTCGAAGGCTTGTTCTTCATTTTCAAGGCCTTTTTAACTTACTCTTAGTGCATTCCTCACCTTTCAGCAGCATCAGGAAGCCAGCCCTCTCTGCCAGTGGTGCCAGCCTTCGTTACCTCCGTGCTAGCGTGCGGACAAGCACCTTCATGCTCTTTCCCATGCCACTCCCCGCATTTTGCTGCGATTCCTGCAAAAAGCTGCCTAACAGACTACTGGGGTGCTGAGCTGACTTCCCGTCATGCTGGCTGACATTGTATCATTGTTTTCTTGCTTTCCTCCATCTGTCTGTTTCCATCTGTTATATCTTGCCTTATCCTTCGGCCGTAGCCTTTGCGAGACAGAGACTGTCCTTTTAATTTCTGTGTCTGTGCAGCGCATGGTACAGCGTGGCCCTTGCCTGTGAGTAGGGCTGAAAGACACTTTAATGATAAATGTTCAATAAAATAATAGTTTATTTAATTGAACCCTCAGCACTGGGTGCCTAGCCTTCAATTCTCATGAGAAAGAAGAGAGGCCTTGAATTTGTATGAGACTTGACCTCCGTTCCCGAAATCCTCTTCAGGGATAATGGAAGACTTCCTCAGTTTTATCGTCCTTAAATTACTTATGTTATAATTATAGACCTCCAAAGTAAGACTAATAACATGCAACTGTAGTTCATTTTCAGACTTGGCTAAGAAAAGGCTGTAACCAGACTGAGCAATTTTAATTTAAGCAAATTAAGGATATAAATTTAGCACAGTAACTAAAATCCTACGAATCATAAACCGTCACCCCATGTTAACTGCACGATCGTCTTCTTCTCATAGTTTGATATTATATAGCATCCTTATTTCTTGGGTTCTGACCGGTCTAAAATCATCGTTACAGTATTAGTCATGCAATGAATGTCTGGGAACTTACAACGCGTAACATTTTGTTTCTTTCTTACTTCATAGAATATTTTTTTTTATTACTTTACTATTAAAGTACGGTACAGTACTATTTTTAGATAGAAACCTTTAAAATTAACTGAGTTTTATACTTTGTAAAAATAAGAGACCTACATAAGAAACTGTCTATTTAAATGTTCATTCTTCAATTTAATATTGAGCAGCAGAAGCAGTAAAAGATTTTGCTCTTAATCATATTAATGAACTTGATTATTTTAGGAATATTTGCTGCCAAGCAGGTTATCTATTTTAGAATGTAATAGCATCATAAATTAAATGTAGCAATTAAAAGAAAACGTGTAGCAAATAACAGATATATGAAAGTTTTGACAGATGGGATGGTTGGGCAGGGAGAGAATAGCATGAAGTCAACCTAGTATATGTTTTATAGGATCCAGTTTTCCCCGTTGCTTATTCCAAGGACAGTCAAGAAGGAAACAGGATTTCCTTTAACGGAATTTAGAATTATGTTAACAGTAGATGTTTTCTACTTGGGCCTCCTTTTTTTAGTCTTGATATATACCCCAGAAACTTTTCAGATTCTGGATACAGGGATACTGTATCCCAGTACATGATACTGGGAAAATCAAATAATAAAAAGAAATATTTATGTCTTGTCATTGTAAAAGCCCCAGCCAGAAACAAAGTGCTAGGCTCCCAAGTGGAAGAAGGAGATCTTTACTATACAGAGTTACCCACCAAAAACTGAGACAAGAAGTAATTACCAAAACTGCAGTGTGATGGGGACAGTCATCTCTTTGGGGGCTGTTGAAAAGTCCCGTGAACCTTTGCTTCACCACTAACCTACTGGAAGGAGCTTCCTCTGGAGTTCCCATCATGAGAGCAGTTGGGAGCTCTTCCTAATCATCCTCCCAAATTCTGCCCCCAGCTCCTCTTTGTGATGGGTCACCCATGCATTGGAGACAACAGGTTCTCGTAGAGGATAGAGCAGAACATGAGGACTTGGAGCCTCATCTGTGCTGCTTCCCGTTGTACATAAGCCTGCCTTGAAGGCAGGCACCAATCAGTAGCTCTCTGGAAAGAGAGCTTATGAGATAGCGCCATTAGCTTTCCAACATCTTGAGATCAGAGAGAAAATTAGCCTCCGCCATCACAGCAGTTTGCCAGTTCTAATGAAGAACAATTACTGCTGGGGAATAGTAAATGTTTCCCATTGGCAGGTTTCCTTCTCGCAGCCCACAGCTCCCCGTGAGGGTGGCAGCCACTTGCTTTGCCTAAGCTGAGAGCCAGCCTTGGGGAGGGAAATGATATTTCAGGTCCCAGCTATTGTCGGTTCTAAATCATTTTGCGCCCGTTTCAACCCACAGATGGATTCTGGTTAGTTTCACAACATGGTCTCTTTGCTGTCTGGGAAGAGCTCGCTTACTCATCTGTGCCATTGAGAGCCATCCGGTGATGCAACATTCAATAGGCTGTCCGTTTAGACAGTGTTAGGGCTGCCAGCCTAGAACTGGAGGGTGATAAACGAAAGACGAGATGAAACAAAATGAAAGATGATTGATAAAATTATAATTCCACTGATAATTCCATCTGTCAGTCTAATAACTCGCTTGTAATGTTTTTTTAATAATAATAACTTGTGCTTACATAACAGCTTCTATATGTGGCTTTTTAAGCAGTTTGTGAGTATTAATTAAAGCCCAAACCAGCCGTGTGAGGCAGGTGGGAATTCACATCGAATATCACTATCATCACTCCCTCATTCCACAGGCAGAGAAGTTGGCAGAGCTGGCTACGGGCTTTGCAGCGCTGCAGGCAAAATTCAGTTTGCTCTGAACAAACTAGTTCCCCTCCATGGGATGCAGAGATGCAGACGTGGAGCAAGGTCAGAGGAGCAGGCAGAAGGGTTTGGGCCACCTCTTGCCAGCTCATCTTTGTTCAGACTTCAGATCCAGCAGTCCCTGCAGGGAGTCCCTGCTGTCGTGGTTGCTGCTGTGTTGTTCAGAATTGTCTTCATCTTGCTCGAAGCTCAGCTTCTGCTGCTCTAGGTAACCACCTACTTTGTGTCTAAAGACAGTGCTGGCAACTGGGAAGAAGCGCTGGGTAATAAATCTGTCATCAACCCAGAAAAAGAGTGAGGTCCTTCATACACATCCCTTAGTTATAGATAATCTTCCTCCCCACTGCAGTCCTCCAGAGTGGACAACAAAACGTAACTGGCCCTGAGGTGGGTGCTTAGACAACTGCCGTGCATTTGAAGCCAAGTCCTGTAAATTCTCACTTTCAGTCTCTGGACTCTCTGTGATGACTTAGAAATCGCAATATGTAGTGTTATCTGCATCAGTCCTTTATTATTGTTATTGTTAGCAGTTATCATTGATATTGTTATTTGAGTCCTGGCTAGTCCAAGTAAGAAATCGTTCCCCTTGGGCTTCAAGCTACAGAAACACAACTGTTTCTGTGCAAGGTGACCCCATTTTACTTGTCTACACGTGGGTTGCCACTTCTACGACAGGCGTCCAAGCTCCCATGTAGTCAGTGGAGATCAGGCAGCAGAGCCTAGGGAGTAATTCACATGCCCTAAACCAGTGCTTATATTTGCTGTGCTCTTCTTTGTACCATCTGAGCAGATCAGGTGTATGTACGACCACAGACGTAGAGCCTGTTTACATCAGCATAGAACTTCATCTACTTATTTAAAAAAACAAGTTTGTAATTGCCCTCTGCAGATTCTGTTTGCTGAACCATATATCTACAGTGTGTTCTTTCTCAGGTTTTAAGCTGTAATTTTTTGTTGCAAAGACAAAATGAAAACCCCCAAAGCAGCCTAGGAGGTGTCACGCATCTACTTATGCTGCAGAGGGTCATCAGCCCCTCATTTTTATCCCTGAAATCCCAGCACAAAGGTTAAGAGTAAATGTATAGCCCATCCCCACCTACTGACCCTCGCTTTCATGGTGAATCACTTTGTCTATGCTACTTCAACCTTTTCATGTTCTCCCCCGCTCCTTTCAATATAGAAACAAATCTAAAATGGTGATTGATTTAAAAAGTGCATTTTATCCCCTTTCATGCCTCTTCAGATGTTGCCAGACTGGTATTTCACACACACACGCATTGTCAGAGCCTGTTACCGAGAAAAGCATGATGTTGGCTTTTGTCTGGCAGGTCACTCCTAGTGTGGGGGTTTATGAATCAACACTTGAGAGGTGTAAGATGTCCATCCTAATTCCTTGAGCTGTCTCAAGACAACTATGAGCCTGGCTTCCTTGGAAACAAGGCTTAGGTGACTATGCATGCATCCTTCTGTCTGTTCATTTTCCTAATTTTAAAGGAATAAAGTAATAACTGGCTGATAGCCATTGGGCAGCTTCAATCAAATGTTGTGAATCTCCCAAGCACGGAAGGATTTTTATAGAGTCTGTTAATTAGAGGCTTGCAAGACACCAGGAGACACAATTAAGAGCTACAGCTCTGTAGGACATCAGGCTTCACTGCCTACCTTGTTGGCTTACGTGGTTCATCACACTTTGTGGGCAAAGCTCACCATGTGGAGGCCTCGCTTTCCCAGTATTGTACTCAAGTTGAACCTGAGTTAACTTGAGTTACCTGTCAGGCAAAGAAATCAAGTGATACTCCCGGCCATGCTGTTGCTCTTGCTCTCTCCCATCTGCAGCGAGCACATGTTTGTCTACGCTTAGTGTTAGGCATTGGTCAAACCGCCTCTGCACCTTTGGGAAGGACCATGCTCCAGTTCGTGCTCTCCAAGCAGAGTATGAGGCCGAATAGACAGCCACCAGCCTCCTCAGCAGATATCCCAGACAGGGCTCATCTCAAGCTGGAACAAGCATTCAGCCCAAACTACAGCCTGCAGTGGGAAAGAAGAGATCAGATGGAAGACATTAGACTAGTTTTGAGCGTGCTTCAGCAGCTGGTGCAGAAGGTTTGATGACCTACAGTTGCCTGCAGAACTGTCAGATCTAAGAGGGCAGTGCCTGCTCATGGATTTAGATTCAGAAATGCTGGGCTGAGGATGCAGGGCAACCCATCTAAGGGCACTGATGTGTTGAGCAAGACACATTCCTCTTTGCCAACTTGCCTTTGTTAGAGATACTCTTCCTCTGAGCCCAACCACTCTGTCCCATCCATCACCTGCCTCTACTGGCACTAGTCTCATTTTCCAGAGTCTTCTTTATTTGAGAAGTTACCCCTTCCACCTCCATCCCCTTCGCAGCTTCTCTTCCATTACATTACCCTTTTCCCTATTTGGTTTTGGTTTCTCCTTGCCATGCCCACGATATGCCAACACTAACTTCTGGATCTTTCACAGTGACTAACGCTTCCGTTTTGCCAACCGTTCTGAATCATTCTGGCTGGTTCAGCACATATCCACAGAACTGACACACATCATTATTCTTGGACGCAAAGTTATATGAAGGAATTGCATCCCCTCAGGTTGCTTTTCTAGTTGCCATTTTTGGCTACAGGATCACTCGGAATTTGCATGCAAAAAAGTTATGGTAGCCTATGTGCTGTGGGTGTGTTACAGTTTTCAGTAATTTTATCAGCATGATTTTTGCATCTTTCCATCTGTGAAGCAAGATGCCCTTGGCTTATATATTTGTCATCCACTCTACTGAGATTTTAGAAGCTCCTTTGAAAATCTGTGCAACCCAAGTTCAAGATTTTCTGTTGCAAAACAAAGCCTGCCGTGGCTAACGGCAGATCTCTAGAAGACCCTGGAATCCCACCTCCTCAGAAAGAGAAGACATCAGCTTTTGAGATCCATTCACTGCTGAAATGGAGTTCAATCATAAAGGCCACAGTATCCATGTTTTTGACCTTGGGGCAGGGCAATCATCAGGAAGCAAGAGGCAAGACTCCACACAGTGCAGAGAAGCAGTAAGTGCAGTTGTGTTATAACATTCTCCCAAGGACAGTCTTGCCAGTACAGAAGCCAAATGTTGAGAATTAAGTTTGTTCCAAGGATGCAAAGCTAAAGCTGTCGCTGTAGATAGTATATACAGTCCATTGCTGGTTCCTCTTGCTCCAGCTGCTCTGTTCATTAAGGCAGCCTGGCTTTTCCCATTTCCAGTGCCTGCTTTCAGTTGCTCAGAACTTTTGCCAAACTGTAATTGTTTGGACAAGAATTTTCTGGGACAAATGTCTCTCTCCAGCTGAGATTTTGTGTAAAGTTCAGATGAAACAGTTCTGCGGTTTGAGGGGAGGAGAAAAAGATGTTGTTTTGCCAGATTAGAAAATGTTTTGGAGTGTTATAAAATGTGTTATAAAATGTGTTATAAAATGGTCACGGAAATACCTATCCCAGGAAATTGCACCTGAACATGCTTAGGTAAACACCTTTGAAAAATCTGGCTTTTTTCTTGCGTTCAATGATATCTGTGGCAAATTTGCAGACATGTCTGTGAACCTGGATGAGTTTATCTCAGCCCTCCACAGCTCCTAAATGTGTACAGCATGTGTTCTGCTGCCTGCTCCTGGCACATGGGACATACGTTAGGAATATTGGAGCTCAAGACAACTTTCTTGGCCAGTGCCAAGTATGATACGGGCAAGAGCTGACATGAATGGCAGGAGTCTGTCTGCCTCTTCCCAAGGCAACACAGAGGGGTGAGGCACGTGTCTCTCAGATAGGAGGACCAAAGGGGTAGGGAGATGGGGAGGAAGGAAAGAGAGAGGGAAGATGAGCTGGGCAGAAATGGAATAGTTAACAGAAGAAAGTGGGGCAGGAATTTGGTGTCAGGACAGGGTGCCCTGCTTAAGCTCCACCTCACAGGGCACAGGTCTTCAGCAGACAGTCCATCATTTCTGGAGATGTCAGGGGACACCTCAAATGACTCCAGATGGGCAGCTCAGTCCTTCTCTAGAAGCAGACAGCGCAAGTGGATGACGTAGAAAGGAGGTACACCTCACTGTAGCCACACCCTTGATGCAGATCATTTTGGGACCTGGACCTCAAGGCATGCTGTACCTGTTTTGACATAGTCTGGTTGCCGTTCTGCAAAGGACGGCACAGGCAACCTTGCTCCTGGTGTTCCCAATTTGGGACAGTCTGTTCTCCAAGGTCATGTGCTGTGCATGCTCTAGGCAGATAGTGTTTGCATTGCTGGAGGAAGTATCTCTGTGAATGGTGGAATAACAGGATTGGAAGCACTTAATGTACGTATTGCCCAATTTTCGTTCCAAATTATCCTGATATAACAAGTGCTGGGGGTAATAATGAAAAGTGAATACAGACATTTTGGCAAAGAGCACGATAGGATTTTGAACATCGCTGGGGAGTTAAAGCCTCGGCTTTCAGTTTTCTCTGGAAGAGTAATTCAACACCAGCCAATTTCATGAGTCAGCTCCTCGCTTAGTGTCAATTGGTTGGCTCCAGTGACTGGCTTGGCCCTGTGATTCAATGGAAATCGAAATGTAATGCCTGTTTTTCATGAACTTAAACATGACAAAGGGGAAGTGAAACCTGACAGTCAGAAGGAAACATTCCAGGCTCAGTTCAGGCAAGAGCCTGACATTTGCCAAACAGCACTGTATTTTATTTAACACATCAGAGAAGTATCAAATATTATTAATCATTTTATTCCATGACTGCAGAGGAAGCTGGAGCAATGAGAGGTTATAATCACTGAAGAGAATGAGGAGAAAGTGCCGAACCACTGTCTCTGATGTAATACACCTTCAAAGCGTGTCACTGCGGGAAAGTCACAGCAGTGCCAATGAAACGTGGCCTCATTTAATCTCCTGGAAACAACAGACATGTTTCTTCCTCTGAAACCTTTGAGCTTCCAAGCGCTTTGTGGTTTTTAGACCTTTTACTTTCACTATTTGAATCTGAAGTCTAAAAAGAGGGGAGAAAAAAGAAGAAAATGCCATGTGGAAGTTAAAATAGAAAATATTGGCATGTTCTATACCAAAACTGGTTGCATTTCAGAGCTAAGAGTAAATACTAGTGATCATATTCAGACCCTGCGGACAGCTGGATTATCCCTAGGACAAATTAGGAAACATGTATTTCCTGAGAAATCAGCTTTATTTATTTCATTGGGAGAGGGGGAGAGGGGAATTTAGACCAAACAGTCATGAAACAAACAAAACCATACATAGCACCAAATGTCTCTGTGGGTGTAAAGTCCGAGGTAGGGCAGAAAGCTACCAGAAATGTTGGTACCCTTGAAGTCAACAACAAAATTCCCATTGGCAGGGTCCTACAGAAGCCAGGTCTAACTCCTCAAGTTCTTTTAGTTACAGCTCTGCCGGTGACTGGTGGCGTGCATGCTTTTCACCTCATAGTCCCTTCTAAAACACTTCTCAAGCATTAATGAATTAAATCTCGCAACGTTCCTCTCCATCAGGTCATCATTGTTATGATGGCAAATCCACACCCAGCCTCTGGGGCCACCTGGGAATCACTTCATCCTCTCTACGTTACAGTAAGCAGTAACGTTTCCCAGCCCAGTCTCGAAGGGCGTGCGGGGCTGTAGCTCTGCTCTTTCCTCCTGCTTGGTTTTATTAACACAGGAAACAACAATCAAATAAATCTTCCTGGTTTTGGCTCCTCTGTGACTTAGCACAGGTTGGGAGCTGGGCCAGGGATCGTTCCCAGGAGGCAGCCTGCAGGAAGCCCCGCTGTTTTGAAGGGTAAGGAGTTTATTCACCAGCTGGCCTCGGTGCCCAAGTTCCCATGCATGTTTAATTCACTACTGTGTGTCAGGGTAACCTCGTGGCTGTGGTGCACCTACATGCCTTTCCTCTCTATAGGTGGAGGGGAGGGGTGGAGGGATGAAGTATAACCACGTCTTTTCACGTCAGGGAGACGAGGCATGATCAAGGCACAAAATAAAGCTAGTCTAATTAGCAGAGACTGAAAAGTTGCAGAGGGAGTGGGGTCCTGAGCTGCTGGGAGAGGGATGCACCCCAGCTAACTTTGGGCAATTAAATGTTTGAGTAGGGGCTCAAATCTCACTGGTAGAAAAAGCTGCTAATTCCAAGTGGCAATTCAAAGTGCTCAAATTTGCAGCTGAACTCCATGGATCTTTTTTTTATCATGGGATCCTGATCCTCCCCAACACCTAAACTGAGTAGTCAGAGCTCACTGCAGCTCAGTATCCTTTCTGGTGTCCCCAGGCTCAGTGGATGAAGAGGAGAAGAGGGGTAGGTCGGTGCAAGCCCAGGATTCACCTTGATATGGAGCTGGGATTGACCCAGAGAGTGGGAAAGACCAGACTCAGGACTTCCAGAGGATTTCCCAGTTAAAATATAACCTCGGTTAGGTGTATAGGTACGGTCTAACCTAGATTCTTGCAATCACAGCGGTCAGAGACAACTGTGAGCGCTGCCTCAAGACCTGAAAGCAGAAAGCCAATTTAAAGAAAAAGAAGAAATCAAAACTTCTCTATACATATCCTTCTCTCTATGCAGATCTAGCAATCTGGGGAGACACTTTTGTGTTTCCTGAACACTTTGGATCTGCAGTTCAGACTGCACGCTCATCTCTGGGTATTTTTCCTGGTTGTATGGGAAGGGAATGTTTATTTTTCACAGAAACTCATTGATTTGGTGATTTTTCCTGGGCAGAGGTTTAAGGGCCAGCACTGGAGGAGGTGATCTAGCTTTAGAAATGTCTCCACTCAGGAACTTCACTTTTTATTTTTATTTATCTATTGCCCCACAATTCCTTGAAGCAGACTCAGCTCCTTCTTCTGCTTATTTTTAGTTGTGAACTGGAGCAGTGAAGGAGAAATCAGTGCGAGCTGAGCGTGCATCTGTCATCACTAGCTGTCACAGCACCAGAGACGCCGTGTCCGTCCTTTGCCTTGCATCCGGCGTCGTCTCCAGCAATTACATCCCACTTTCCTTTTAAAAAAAAAAAAAAAGAGAGCTCAAACGAGGAAGTTTACAACATCAACAGGCTACAGCACTATTCTTGCCGTCGTTAAATTAGCATCAGGTTCTCTTGTCAGGGGTTTCTATGGAGACATTGCACTGTCCTGGCAGGCAGTTTATGCTTCATGCCAGTTATATTTATTTGTATTTGTCAGTGAGCCAGAGTGGGCCAAGCCCTGCTCTGTCCATTTGGAGTAATGCAGGATTCCCACTGGCTCCCTCCGGCAGAGCTCTGGGCACAGAGCAAAGAGCCATGCCCTTGTTCTCTACTAACACTTTCTTGTAGGGTATATTTAATTCTTTGCAGCTCTTGGCCAAGTCTTCTGCAAAGAGAGAAGAGTCCTGGAAGCACAGCTGGCTGTAAAGCTGTCCCGTAGCAGAGTTACGTTTAGTCCCGTGCTGGGTGCACTGGGGCTGTGGGAATAAATGGTGCCATGGAGCCCACAGCATTGGATGGGTTGTTTGGGATGGTTGGACACATCCCATAGACTGCAAGTGGGATGTCCCTGCTCCAAGACAACCTGTGTGTTTTGTGAATGGCACACTCTGTTAGTGACTGCCTGCAAACCACCCTGTTACTTCCCAATTTTAGATCACTAGTAATTTCTCAACTACTGTGCTTATTTATAGCTGGATGTAAACTGCGTAACTGATGCTAACGGCTGTAGTCGTTAACTGAGGTGGATTTACAAGTAAATGAGCTGCCATCAACTAGTCCCAGCTGGCATCAGCAGCTTCAGAGTATGATGGGAACAGGACAAGTGCCAGGGAAGGCTTGGGGACCAAGAGGGAGCTGAAAGGTGCTGGCTGATGGCTATAGTAGAGGGTTAAGACAAGAGGAGACCTTATTCATTGTCTGAACCTGCAGAGTAAGGAGTGTCCTGGGGCCGCCATTAAATGAACCACTCTGTTCCCTGCAGCTGCTTGACAGAGACCGCAGGAGTATTTACTGATGTAAAATTATGAGTGCACAGGACTGACAGCTGCTGTCTTTTTCCATCTGTCTGTCTCCCCACCCTGCTGCTGACAAATGCAAACCCCTTCTTCCAGGTGAGGGGAATGAGCTGGGAAGAGAGGCAAAATTTGAGCCAAGGAGTTGGGGGAGATCCATCAGGAGCACAACCAGTGGGCATCTACAATATTCGGAGTCCAGTGTGTGAGTCGCCTTGCAAGAAGCTCTCCATGGTGTCCTCATCCTGCAGCCTCCTGCATCAAGGTGGGACATTCAGCATTGCTCGAATCCCTCTTCCAGCAGATCCAAGGGAATGAAAAGGCCCTTCTGTTAGCTTCAGAGAGGAGCTGAAATCAAAGGCATAAACACCCTCGGAGGACCCCTGTGTAACCATCTCGAGATGCTTTCTATTTCTGACTCTCAGGCTACACGAGTAAATACTCTCGCTGATGTGTGGCATCATGATGATTCGTATGTTTATAGGAAAGTTTCAACCCTTGTCCCTCACTTTCCGGATCAGACTAATGCCCGTATGTGTCTTCCTCACCATGTTGTTTAATGATCTGTCCCTAGCTCGAGCTGATCCTCATAAAAAGGTGATGTATGGCCCAGAAAGCATGGGCCAGCCACTGGCATGGTGTTCTCATCTGTGCTCTGCACCTGTAAATTTCCAGGTTCCTCTAGGAGGAGCTGCTCTGGCTTGTACCCTCTCTCCAAGGCTCTGCTCTGAGCCTGATGGAGAGGGGATGCATTGACTCTTTCCCACGCTGGGCTCATGCAGAAAGTGTTGACCCAGCTGTGTGTTTGATTGCAAATAAACCCAGACATGATGCAGACAATTTACTCTCCTCAGCACACTCTGGTACACCTTAGCCAAAGAAGTCCACATTGTTCCCTGAAGGACAAACCTTGGGTTGGAGATTTATCCTCTTTGCAGGAACAAATAGGACTCAAACACGTTGCCAAACAGGATGATACACCAAAGTCCAGATGCTGCCGAGTGTGTGACCTCAGCAGGAGATGCTGAACCGTCACAAAACAACCCAAGGAGGTATCCTTCCTCCTGCCCCCTAGCGATGGGATGATGTCCTGGAGCAAGAGCAGGAACGTAGGGTCGGTCGCTCTCAGGCAAGCTGAAGACCAATCTGGTCATGTACTTCATCCCTTGACAGTGGTCACTGATGGGTGCCTAGAGGAAGGTACAAGGGGGCATCCATCTGCACTCATATTGCTTTGGTATGTCCTTCCAGGTTCTGGCAATCTGTAGCGACTGGCTGCACAATGCAGCTTAAGACATTTTCAAGAGTAGGTAAAATCAGCATTCTCCCATGCTATTTTGGGGGAAAAAATGCATTCTTGCATATACATTTTAGAGTGACAGTTTTCCCATTTATGCCTGTGTTGGGCAGTGAGATTCCTGCAAGTGAGATGGCAAATTCTGCTTCTCTCGTAGCTGAACTATGTAATAGATATGACTTGTATTAATTTCCATACCATACTATATTTAATAGTTTTCCTAATTATATGCCGGGAGAAAAGAGCAGTTAATTTGAAGAGTTCCATGAATTTCCACGCACTTCCAACCTTTGGCATGAATATCATTAAGTTTTATTAATGTAATTAATACTAATAGCAAAAAAAAGGACTGCTATCATTTCACTCTTGTATTTTGGGTATGAGTCGAGATCACGATACTGTAACCACAAGCAACAAATCAGAACTTGATAGATGGATTTGCCTTCATTAGCAGCTGACGGTGACAGCCTTTAAATTTACTTGGGAGGAAGAATTGGTGGCATAGAAAGCTGGGATGGTTTTATTTCATGGAGAGGAGAGTTAATAAATCTTCGTGCTGCTCTGATTAATGATTCTGGAGAGTGTTTCTCCGCATACTTGGAAACTTTCCTGAAAAGGAGCAGTGAGCTGGTCAAGGAAGCAAATAACACTCACAAATGGAAAGCTGTCCGATAAATTCATCTCCGAGCAGGCACCAGGCCAGGTGTGCGTGCCCCTCTCTTGGCAACCAAGAGGGGTAAGTAATTGAGCGTGGTTCATGGGCAAGATTTGCAGTAGGTTGTTAGAAAAGTAACATGGGCCTCGGGGAGCATGGATTTAGCTCCAGTCTCTGCAATGGGCTCTCTGCAACATCCCTGGCCAATTCACTTAGTTTGGAACAGTGGGTACAAAACCAGCCCTTTTAACTCTGAATCTCTCAAGGAAGCCGCCTGCCCATTCCCAGGGTCGACCCCAGTTCCCAGTAATCCCTGTGGGCATTGGGAAACTGGGTCTCGAAACTGGCCGGGTGCCCAGGGAGGGAGGAGTGGGCGGAGGCGAAGCAACCTCGAGGCTTTCTTCCTTTCCCTGGGCACAGAAACGTGCTCCTCCCTCTCCAGCCAGCTTAGCTTTCCTTACCTGTCCTTCTCAAAAGGGATTTTATTCTAATGGTTTGTTAATGAACGCCTTTATCTGATGGCAAGCAGGCTCTGTTTCGGGTTGACGACACTGGCAGTAAAGGGGCCAACATTTCTTTGCATCTCATTCGAGACGTATCCCCAGCACACCTTTGCCATATCGCTTGCGAAGCCGGAGCCCTGAGGCTGCTGGGTGCAGTGCGAGCCTCTGCTTGCCCTAATAAAACCTGCCCAGGCTGCGGGACCACGGCGAGATGAGCAGAAGGGGCCTAGAGAAGGTTTTTATCTGCGGTGGGGATTGAGATGTCCTGCAGCCTAATGAAGATAGAGCCTAATGATGCCCAGGGCTCATTTCGGAGCTTGAGCTCCTGTTCAAAGCCCCCAGGAAACTAAAAAATAAAAGTCCAAATGTTTTGCTTCAGGCTTTTTCTAAATAAAACAGTCCAGTAATTTGTTTTAAAGAATGCTTTATTTAAAAATAATTTTTTTAGAGGTGATTAAAACCAGTGTGAGAATGAGTGGAGAAAGACTTATTTGGGCCCAGTGAATCATTTCATTCAAACTGGAACTGTTCACGGCTTCCCAGTCAATACATGAAGGCAGTCAGACTCGTAGAAAAAAATGTGAATTTGGAAAGAAGTTGAGAAATTTGTCCCCTCCTGCTTTATTACTTTATTACAGCCAAATGATTGTGTTCCTGACAGCCTCGGCCTCAGCCCTGTGCTTACTCTGAGCCAAATTAATCTTCCTGCCCCTGACCAACGCATGCAGAAGCACATGCTAAAAATATTGTGATTAGGACGCGTGATGAAGGAGAGAATAGAAATACCACTTCTGCTCTCCGCCGGCTTCTCTGAGAGCTCACAGCATTAGCACTTTGCCTTTAGTATTGAGTTTGACTATATTATTCGGGGGCAGGGGGGAGCAGGAGATGAGATTATTTATGACTATAGCGTATTTTTAGGAGGCGATGGGATCGCAGGCACTGCAGCGACCTCTCCGCTTTGGCAAGCTGCTCTGCTGTCCCCATATGCAGTCGCCCCCAGGCTGTAATCCCCTTCGGCTAAACTGCAGGTAGCAGCCAAATTTGAGGGATTTTACCCCAAAGCTCAGCTGCTTGTGATAAAAAAGCAAGGATACAGGAGAAGAGATGCGTTAAGGGCAGGAAGAGCTGTTAGCGCTAGCTAAGCGCCCGGAGAATATGGTGATGCGCAGCAACATAAAACCTGGAGCGAGATAGCCATCCACTCCGACCTCCCGCTGTGCCCAGGCTCTGAAATTCCAGCCAGCGATTCCTCCCTCCTGACCAGTAATTAAAAAAAAAAAAAACCTTTCAACAGGCGTTTCATAGAGCCTCACGTGCTGCTTAAATTTGCTGAGGTGGCCTGGGCATGCCTGAGGAAAGATGGTCTTCGGCAAAGGTCCTCGGAGCATCCCTTTGCTGCCGCCCCGGGGCCAGCAGCATAGCTGGGAGGTGGTGGTGATCTTCTCGACCTCTCCGGGTTGTCTCCTCTGTCACACGAGCATCCTCTCCATGGCACCAGGAATAGGTACACGGTGGAGACGGCACCGCTGGTCGCGTGCCAGTTGCCATGGAAACACAGAGAGATGTATTCTAGAAGTTTTCCTGGAAGGGGAGGTGGTTGCAGCAATCGGAGGAAGAGATGCAGGGCAAAGAGATGAGATCCAGTGGCTGGGCAGTGACCCATCAACATGCCATCTCCAGTGGCGTCCCAGGAGAAATCACTGCTCCATCACATCGTGCCATCCACCCGCTGTGAAGTCCATTGCCACCTTCAAGATTTTGGGATGCCACTCCCTTCTCCATCTCAGAGGCCTGGCAGAGGGAGTTTCGGGGTGGTTTATAAAGAATACGGGCTTTGTGGTTGGCTTTTGATGTGTTTTTTGGTGGGGGCGGTTTAAAGGAGATGCTCTACATCTGGAAGATGGGAGTCACGAAAGGTAATTCAGGGATTTGCATCAAGCACAGGATGGTACCAGCAGCTTGCAAACCATGGGAGCTCATAGGGCAGGTGACCCTGTGGGTGCCCACCTCTGTCCCTGCCCCTAACAGCTATGGGGGGAAGCAGCAGCACTTCCCAGGGGGATTTCTTTGAAATACGCAAACTCCATCTGCTGCTCAGCCCCATCTTCAGAGCAAACCAGGGACACAAGGAGACATCCAAGGGACGCCGTTGGCCGTAAGAGATGGAAACGCTGGGGAGCACGGAGAGATGGGAAGTGCTGTGAGATTGTTTTCTTTTTCCTGGCTTTCTGGGGAAAAAAAAACCACTTCTGAATCGCAGAAGCATCTTCTTGAATATTGAGGACCAGTGGCCCAGTGTCAACAGAGACACTTTCTTGCCTGTGAGAGAAGCCCTTGGAAGAGGTTAGCATCACCAGCAGGGCATTTCCTATCTTCACTCATCACCACAGAGAGGTTTTGATCACCAGGAAGAGGGAATTCGTCGCCTCATGTGAGCAGCCAGCAGATTTATTGCACACACGCCCCTTTGCTCAGAGGGTCTTCTGAAGCTGCAAGAGCAGAGGCGGTGGGCACGCTCCAAAGAAACAGAAAGAGAGATTTCTTCACGTAAAACTTAGCTCATCTCACAGCACAGAGGATTCTAAAGGTCCAAAAAGGAATCAGACAGTGGAAAAATTCACTGAGGACTATTAAACATAAGGCATCAGTTCGAATACAGAAGATATATGAGCCATGAATCCTTGGGACTTGGAGAAGACGCATGGAAATTCCACTTTTCGCTAGATATCTGTTGGCTTTGAGCACATGGGCTCAAGTTTGGCTGGCAAAGTAGTATTGCTATGAACCAGTACTCAGCCCATCCCTTTGGAAAAATGAATTCCAACCTCAGATCAGTGATTCCCATCTCTGCCCTTGCCAGAGGCTCCAGGGCTGTCTCCTCTTGTCCAGCTTGCATGCTGTGGTGGGGAAGGTGCTCCTTAGACCTTCCCCCATCTCCTTGCTGGCTCATGGCTAGGCAAGGCAGGAGGATGAAGATATTTTGCCTGCTTTTGACAGCAGCTTCTCCCTTAAATAGGGCTGGGAGTCCCAGGAACATCCAACCCCCTGACAAAATCTCCCCAGGCTGTAGGGAAGACCCCAGACCAAGCCTCCAAAGGTGAAAGCTGGGGGAGAAACAGGACAAAGCCAGGAATTAAGGCTTGATTTCCATGCTATAACCCCAAGTGAGAGTGCAGACTGGGAAACTGGAGGGAGAGGAAGGCTGATGTGCCATTGCAATGGATTGCATGCATCGTGGTGGGACGGTCAAGGAAAGGTGACCCCTGGGACCAAGCTGACCCTCCAGCTCTGCGAAGGAAATATCTGGGTGGATCAGCAGGAGCTAGCAAGGAGCTCGCCAAGAAAGTGCTCGCCCTGGCTGGTGGAGGCAGGCAGGCTCCTGGGGATGGTGACTTGTGCCAGCAGGTTCCAGATGGCAGGTGACTGGGGGAGTCCCGGGCTGGCAGCCTGCGCACTGCGGCACGCTTGGAGGGCTGCAGTCCTGGACAAACTTGGGGCTGAGCAACCCGTACCCTGCCAGAAAGCTCAGAGACGGCTTTTGGGGTCCCAGTGTCACTGGAGCAAAACCACTCCTTCCTTTGGGGACATCATTTGCAGCCCCAAGGATGCTCCCACCAGGGTGCAGGGAGGGAGCAGGAGCCCGAAGCCCTTCTGCTTGGGTGAAATTTTGCTGCGACATGCCCCGCGGACATACACAGGGCTGCCACAGCGGCTTTAAAAACTCCTTCAGCTCTTAAAGACCTTAAGCAAAGCTTCCTGCAGCATCTCAGGGATCAGAGAAGGAAAGAGAAAACCCCAAAAATGGGGCAGAGCCCAAGATACAGTAGCTTCCCGGGGTGCCTGCGTGTGGCAGGGGGGACCTGGCTGCTGCACGGATTTCCTCCCCTTATTTTTATGACGACACATTTCACCCCAGGAAGGCTATCCCGCCTCCTCGCCAGCCAAGTGCCCCTTCTGGGAAGGGAAACGCTATGCCAGCACCTGATCCCGGAGCTTGGCTTTGGCCGTGGTCACGTTTTCCCATTACCTCATGCGTCGTGTCACCTCCACAGTTGGAGCTAACACAGCCATGCTCCTCCCGTGGAAACTGCCATCCAAGAGGGTCACTTCAGACTGTTTTTTTTAATATAAGTGGGTTTCTATTTATCTCAAGCTTAAAAGAAAAAAGCAGGCATCCAGAGGAAGGGGGGACATTAGACAGTTCCTATACAGCCACCCCTGTATGTCAGCAGCACTCTCCCAGGCAGATGAGGCACATATAAACCACACGGTATTGTTTATTTTCTTGTCTGGGGAACTGAAATGTTGCCAGTATTTTAAGATCACCTCTGAGGATGGAAAGAGGTTTATGAGAGCTGCCTCTGCCCCGCGGCGATAGCGGGTGACCTTCCTATGGCACATTAGGCTGGCGTCATATGAAAGGTGGGCTGTTTTTTTCCATCTCCAGGAGAAAAGGAGAGCTGCTTGTCCTGGCAGCAGTTGTGCCAGGGGTGTACACGGCAGCAGGCAAGAGCAAAGATCTGGACTCCAGCTCAGAGACTGGAGGCTCTACACATCCTAAAGCCTGTCAACCCAGCTAAAATGTGGCACAGCCAAATAAAGTAAGAGCAACCAAGGTGTCATGTGTCCATCTAATGCAGCCAAGGAGAGGTGAAGAAGAGAGCAAGGGCCTCGAGGTCCATCCCATGGTCAAGTCCCATGGACATCCAGCAGATCCCTTAAGCATCGGGTCGTGGTTATATTTAGTAAGCCACAGATGGACTATTTTGAACCTGTTTATCATCTTGGTGCCCACGATGTCCTGAAGCGCTGAGTTCCAGTTTCACTGATTAGGGCTAAGTATTGCCTTTGGTTTGCCTGAAACTCACTTTCTGGCCATTGCACTGGGCTCCCCCCAGCTCCTGTGAGATGAGAAATGATGAATAATTGGATCCCACTCACCATTTCCACACTCTGATAATTTTGCGGATCTCTCTCCATCCCCTCTTTTATTTCCCACCTGAACCTTACAGCTCATTCCCTGACACTCCCTGAATCACCAGCCGGGCTTAATGCTTCTTTGCACCTCTTTGCCAGCGATTTCGGTGCATTTTGCAGAGGACATGGTGAACAGCCTGCCCCCAACGTGGGGAAGCACTGCTAGACACATTTGCAAGTGATTTGCCCGAGGTAAGGCAATGAGTCATTGCTGGAGCCAGGAATAGCACCGGAGCAGGGCCCCGCTTCAGCCACTGTGCCCTGGCTCAAGTGTTTCTTGGCCCTGTGGACATGGATGCAGTCACTGCTGCACATCCCCAATGGACCCAACCCACCAGCAAGGTCTGTAAGCACATGGAGGCAGGGAAAACATGCAGGTGGAGAGGCCAGGGAGAGGTCCCCTCCTCATTTCTAACTCCTTTGCATCCTACAGCTTCCTCCTGCGGATGCCGTTGCGGAGGTAACCTTCTCATCAGCCACCTTGCACTCAGAAGCGGCAGGTTTGTACCTGTAAATATTTTTATAGATGTGTTTTATAGTGGGCTCTGAACCCAAGGGCCAGACTGCCCAGAGAAAACCTTCCCCTCCCCGTTCAAACTGCCAGTGCTGGATACTTGTGGCAATCCGCTCCCCAAAGCATCGCCGCTTGTCCACGATCAGCTCCAAATCGATGCTGGAAATTTGGAAAACTCCAGACAACCAAGCAGAGAAAGCAACAGCCTCCAGCCTTGCTTCACTGGAGGCTTCACCCCACCACAGGGGCTTGGGGGGTCGGGAGGATGCTCAGGGCACCGTGGTGGGGGTGGAAGCACTGCCAGGATCCTTCCGAATCACTGCTCGTGTTGAGTCTGCTCTTAAAACATCACCGTTCGATGAGCCAGTGGGATTTGCAGCGTGGATCTGCCCTCTCCCAGCTCGAATCCATGCCTATCGCATGCTGGCCTGGGTGGGAGCCATGAACTCGGATGACTGAAACGCGGCGAGGGAGCTGGCTGCAGCGTTTGCCTTCTCTTTTTGGCCGCTTGCTCCATCGCAGGAGGAGCAGGCATCCACTTCACGGCTCCAAATCAAAGCAAATACGAAATGCCAGCAGAAAGTATTGCAAAATCAGGCGCGGAGAGGAGAGGTGGGGGGGGGCGGGAATAGCAAACCCAGCACCTTTCACGCTTCTAGAAGGAACAAGAGCAACAAAAGGCATTCACAGGGAAAAAATAGCATAAGGCGAATAAGAGCCTGGGGAGATGTAAATCTGGAAGAACAGCAGCCCACGTTGGGAGGGGAGCCAGAGCCCCACTGCGTTGCTGCGGCCCAAGGGCTGGATCCGGAGAGGTGCCCAGCATCCCCCCCACCACCACCACTCCAAGCTCAGCCGTGGGAACTGCGGGGACAAAGCTGAACCCGGGGTGGGGGGCGAGGGGGGGAAGCAAAGGCTGTGGGCACACGCGTGTGTGCTTGCACACGCGTGTGCGCACGTGCACGTGCGTGGGGATGCTGCAGAAGAGGGGCGGGGTGGGGGGGAGAGGGGATGCGGGCAGGGGGTGCCAGCGGCGCGGGGGGGGGGGGATGCTGTGCACACACACACGCACGCAAGAGCAGCAGGTGCTGCGGGCCCTGCAGCGATTTGTTAAAAATATCGCGATTATTAGTTAAAAAGAGAGAGATGGAGGGGGATTAAAAAAAAAAAAAAAAAAAAAAAACAACCACATCGAGAGAAAAGGGGGAGGGGAAGGGGGGGGGGGAGGGGGAGGGAGGGGGCAGCGCGTCACGGGAGAGATTTCCTTATTGGGACTCCCTTGCCTACATCCTGAGTCCATATATGGGCATTTACGTCACGGCAGCCTCACTGGGGACTCCAGAAATGGCTGCGGCGGAAGGTCGGAGCAGCCCCGCTGCAGCTATAAAGGGGGCGGCGGGGAGGGAGAGCCGGGTGTCCGCACGGGCTGCCGCTGCTGCCGGCCCCTGCCTGCACCCCCTCCCCCCGGGACCTCACCCCCCTCCCGCGGGGCACAGCAACACCACCCACCCCCCCCCGCCCCGGATCGCTCCCGACACCCAGCCCGAGCATCCCTCGGATTGCCCCAAGCACCCCGGAGCATCCCCCAGACGGTCCCCGACACCTAACCCCAGCATCCCCCGCGTCAGCCCGGGTACCTCGGAGCATCCCTCGGCTCGCCCCAGCCCGGCCCCGCCGCTCCGGCCGTACCTCCAGGGGAGATGCTCAACGTTATGGATTTCTCCTGCCCGGACCCGCTTTATTCCAAATACGAGGAGAGCTGCGAGATGAAAACCGGAGACCTGCAGGGTTTGGGGCAGCCTGAGCAGCAACTTCTGGCAGAGGCCGATTTCCTGGGAGGTAAGGGCAGGGGGGAGCCGGGCAGGGATGAGGGGCCCCACTGGGAGTGATAGCTGCAGCCAGGAATCGGGCATCTTCCCCTCCTCAGCCCCCAGCCTGCTCCCAGCCCCTGGCTGTGGGTTCGACAGCCCCCCGCTAGCCCAGGGTGGGGGTCCTGGGGGTCCTGCTGGGGAAGGGGTGTGAAACCCAGGGCTCCCTGTGCAATTCCGAGGACCCGGCTAGGACGGGGACCTCACAGTGACGCAATATCAGCCTCCCGCTGTTTCCCAGTATCCCGCCCCCCCCACCCCGCCCCATCCCTCCATCCCTCTAACCACCGTCCCCTCTGCATCCCCAGGTGAGCTGCTGGGTGCCCCAATGAGCGGCGGAGCGGTGGATTACTCCCTCCTGGGCAGCCAGCCCTCCCCTTCGCTCAGCTACACTGGCAGCTTCTTCATCAAGGCGGTACCGGAGCATCCCCAGGACCAGGAATCCCTCTTCAACCTGATGTCGGGGATCCTGGGCATCTCCCCCTTCGCCTCCTCCGAGGGCCACCAAAGGCACCTGGATGCTCTTTACCCCTGTCCCGAAGTGGCTCAGAGCCAGCTGGACCTTTACACTGCCTGCCAGTCTGAAATGAACGGATCCACCCAAGCCTCCTTCCCGGAGCAGGGCTACAGTGGCTTCCCCACGGCGGAGGGTGCTCAATCCCTCCAGGCACAACCCACCTTAGGAAACACCTCGCAGTGCTTCTTCCAGCCCAAGCTCCTGGACAACAAGCAGGACATCAAGCTGCCCTCCGGTTCCCCACCCCTGGACAAGTTTAAAGCCTCCTGCGCCCAGTGGGAGCCCGTCACCCAGCATCAGGCCTACTTGCCCACCAGCTACCATTCTCCTGAAGCCTTCCCGGCTGGGGAGGGCAGCCAGGGGCTGTTCCACCCGCTGGGCTCCAAGATGGAGAACGTCTTGTCCGTCAGCTGCCAGTCGGAGCTCGGCAGCCTGGCGGAGGATGCTGCCTGCTTCAGCACCCATCTGGGCTTCGGCTGCGAGCCAGAAAACTTCCCGGCCCGTGGGGACTTTGCAGACACCAAGATCCACAACCTCCCTCCTCCATTAATGCCGGAGTTCGACACCTCCTTGGCCCAGCCTGAAGTCCTGCCGGGTCTGATGAGCTCTGCTGAGCTCCTCCATCCTCACCCCTCACCCTCCATCCCCCCCACGGACTTTTTGAGCCACCCCACCTCTTCCTCCATCCCTTCCCTGCTGCCCACCAACCCTCCTGCCTTGGCCGAGCCCAAGAAAAAGACCCGCCGGACCAAATGCTCTTCCAAATGCTTCTGCCCAAAACCCCATGAGAAGGCTTTCGCATGCCCGGTAGAGAACTGCATCCGGAGCTTCGCCCGCTCGGATGAGCTCAACAGGCACCTCCGCATCCATACGGGCCACAAACCCTTCCAGTGCCGCATCTGCCTGAGGAACTTCAGCCGCAGCGACCACCTCACCACCCACATCCGTACCCACACCGGCGAGAAGCCCTTCTCCTGCGACACCTGCGGCCGCCGCTTCGCCAGGAGTGACGAGAAGAAGCGCCACAGCAAGGTCCACCTGAAGCAGAAAGCCCGGACGGAGGAGAAGCTCAAAGGTTTGGGTTTCTTCTCAGTGGGTCTCTCCTTCGGGACACTGTGAAGCCACAACCTGAGTGCTGGGAGATGGCGTTTCCCGAGGTCCCCCGAGTATCTCATGGGAGAGCCGGGGTGGGAATATCCTCCTGGGGTGGCCCCGGAGAAGATGATGGCAGATGGGGCCGTCTGGAGGGAGGAGAGGGGCACGCAGGAGGCAGAGGCGATGCCGTGACGCTGGACCGCTGGCTGCAGAGGAGGGATTATGGCAGCTCCGGCCACCCGGAGCCATCTCCAAACTGCAGGGACTGAGTCATTTTTATAGCTCCTATTCCAAGGAAGGGAAAGAAAAAAAAAAGAAAAAACATGTACAGAAAGAAATCACCACCGAGATGTCTTTTTTTATATACCCAAACCCATGGACATCCTGCGTTTGTAGC
Source organism: Rissa tridactyla (assembly GCF_028500815.1). Lineage (NCBI taxonomy): Eukaryota > Metazoa > Chordata > Aves > Charadriiformes > Laridae > Rissa > Rissa tridactyla. The sequence continues at coordinate 39,766,070 of NC_071470.1, forward strand.
GACCTGACTGAGATTTCCCCCGCCAGCACTTTACATGATGCTCCCGACTGGTTATTTACTGGTCAGCACGGCCGGGGGCTGCGGCTGCACCGGTCCTTTCTCCCAAAGGACAGAGATGCCACCGGGCTCCAGCAACTGGTGCGTAACGGTCCCTTTGGAAAGGTGATGTCATTACTATTATTATTAATTTTTTTTCCTGTTTGTAAAAAGAATATTAGCAAATTGTGTCTATTTTTCTAATTAAAGATTTGAGCTAATCTAAGACCTTGCTGGCGTTGTTCTCTGCTTTTCAATCCCGCGTAGCCGTCGACGCCAGTGGTATTTCTGTTGCGTTTTTGACCTCTAGCTACTGCATATGGGTAAAAAGGTGCTTAAATAATCAGCAGGGAGAGAAAAACCAATCTGTGCAGCAGGTGGGTTGGCGACCCTCCTCCCGAGCATCCCCAAATCCCCAGGGTGGGCAAATCATCCCAGGAGAAGGGTCTTCTCCCAGGACAGAGAGGGGAAGGGATCCCAACTCCCCGCTGGTGGGTCACCCTCTGAAAAGGGGGATGTGGCTCCAGGTTTATTCCGATGAAGCCGAGCCCTGGAGGGATCTGCCCTACTTGGATCCAGAGCCGTGGGATTCACTGCAGGGACCCCAAAGCCCAGCCCAGACCCCCCACCCTGGGGTTCTGGTCCCCCGTGGGGTGTGGATGCCCCGCGTGCCCTTGGCAGGCTTCACCCACGAGAAATAGTGTGAAACACAGCCCCGCTCCCCATTTTGAACCTGGCACATCCCCAGGGCTGGAGAAGATCCAGGCACCATCAGGCAGAGGCAGGCAGGCAGGATGCGAAGCCGGGGGAGCTGTTTTCTCCCTCTCTTTTGGCATTTTAAATGGCAGAGAGATGCTGCTTCCCTTCTCCTGAGAATGTCCAGTGGCTGGATGGCACAGGAGAAAATGTTGCAGCCTGGAAGGTGCCACCGATAGCAGAGCCTCCTTCCTCCGGTGGTTAAAAATCAGCTAAAACCATGCAAGTCCAAAATTTTGTCCTTCTAACAGGAGGTGCTCATGGGGATGGGGCAAGCCGGTCTTTGATTTCAATTAACGGGCAGGAGAAGGTGCCTGTGGGGATGGAGGGAGCTGGGCAGCAGGGATGGGGCAGTGTGTCCGTGGCAGTCATCATCGATGCTCAGGCGTTTTGGGAATGATCAGCCTTTTCTTGCAGAGGGGGAAACTGAGGCAGGGAAGGGTCACAGCTACAAACCTGCTCTCTCCAACAGATTTTGTCCCTTCCACCAGCCCTGGAGAGAGGGGTCTGCCCCCCAACCATGTTATGGAGGCGACGGGGATCTCCCTGCTTCATCCCCTTGTGTCCCCCCAGCCCTTTGCCGACATGTGGGTTGGAGCATCCCAGGACTAAACCCCAGTTATACCATTATCCTGGCAAAATCCACTACCAGGCACTGAACTTGCCATGGCGTGTCCATGAAGTGCAAGGACCCCGTGGAGTTGGGGTGGGAAGCTGGACAGGGGATGCGGGGTCCCCAAGGGCTGCTAGCAGGGATGGGATGGGGGAAGGGACCAGAAGGACACTTTGTTGAGGGGGAAATCCTAAATGTCCCCTTAGACCTGTCCCTAAGAGCTCACACCTCTGATGGCATCCAAGGGTACTCGTGCCCCTCAGGTGAGCACCCACCAGCCCCCAGCACTGCTGGCACCAGCAGCTGAACCACCCCATGTGCGTGGGAGCCTGATCCTGGGCAAGGACCACTCCATGGAATGCAGGTGGCCCCAGGCACCAGAAAAAAATCTTTTTCTGGGAGGACACCCCAGATATCATTAATAAGGACGTCAGCACCCAGGTTTCCTTTGGGAAGAGGCCATCTTTTGGGCACCTCTCCAGGGGATGTCAGCTCTTGCCGGGCAGTAAACAGCCCTGCTTTCCCTCGTGCCACTGGCCATGCATGATGCATGAGGCCTTTATTAATACTCCTCCGAAAGTGCATCTATTATTGATGCTGAGTCTGAAAGCTCTGCGAAGGCACCCAGGCTGGAGCCTTCACCCTCTGCGCCCCAGGCCAGCGAAGCCGAGGGAGGGCGGGAAGGAGGGGGGCATCCATGACAGCAGCTGGGTGCAGCTGCTTCTGGGGTGGGATGGGACCGAGCATGTGTGCTTGTGTTTTTAGGAGAGGAGGAGTGGTTGCACCCTGAAACCTGGGGCTACTCAGGGATGGGGACAACCATTCAACCCCAGGCTGGCAGCATCCTGGTCCCAGTACTGCCATCTTTCCCCGTGTCCGCATCAGAGACTAGAAAACATGTCAGTGCCGGATGCCTTCAGCGCTGGGGACCACGCTGAGGTATTCGGGGACTGAATCAGGGCCAAGCCATGGACCATGCCAGGGTGATTGGGGACCAGATCAGGACCAAGCCAGCGACCAAGCCAGGGCACCCAGAGAGTGCATCAGGAGCAAACTGGGGACCAAGCCAGGGTGCTTGGGAACTCAATGAGGACCAAGGCAGGGATTAAGTCAGGGTGATCAGGGACCAGGACAGGACTACGACGGGGTATTCAGGGACTGTTTTAGGACAAAGCCAGGGACAAAGCCAGGGTGCTTGGGGACCAGCTGGGGACCAAGCCAGGGTGCTTGGGGACCAGAACAGGACAAAGACAGGGTATAGAGGACAGTTTTAGGACCAAGCCAGGGTTCTTGCAACCACGAGTCCAACCCGGGATTGGGAAGGATGAATGCAGGTGCCCATGCTTGGCCACGCACCCCACGCCAGCTGGCCCCCCCTGGGGGGATGCTCCAGGGTGATCCCAAGCAGGAGCCTGCCAGGGCCAGGAGCTTCACTGGGGGGGAGGGGAGGGATGCTGGGATTGGGGGGCAGGGGAGGCGCAGGATGAGGCCGGCGGGCTGCCGCATGGCAGCAAGGCCCGGCGGAGGGCCCGCGGTGTTCGTGGGGAGACAGGCAGAGGGAGCTGTGAAGGAGGAAAGCGGCAGAGAGAAACAGTCCGGGCTCAGGCTGCAAAGGAGGAGGAGGCGGCTGCTTGAGCTCGCCCTCCCTCCTTCCCTCCATCCCTCCCTCCCTCCCTCCTTCCCTCGCCCCTGCCTTCGCCATGCATACCCCCCCCTGAGCCCCGCAGCGCCCCGGGGACCTGCCATCCCCAGGGTGCCCAGCAGCCCTCGCCCTCCCGCCACCCCACCGGGGCCTTCAGCCTCTGCTCCCTTCCTCCTCCTCCTCCTCCCCCTCCTCCTCCTCCTCCTCCTCCTCCCGCAGCCACCACCCTCCTTCCTTCCCCAGGGCCTGGCTGGCATGGAGGTGTTGGCCGCAGGGAGCTGGATGCTTCCCGCCGCTCCTGCCTCCTGCCCGGGCTGCATCCCTCCTGCCCGGCATCCCTCCTCCCCGACAAAGCCCTGAGCCGCTCAGCAACCGCCTCCTTTGTGCACCGGGGCGGGTGTGCGTGCTCCGTCCCCCCCACTTCCACCCTCCGCAGCCCCACGGCTCGCTCCGCTCGGCGGGGACGGTGGCGGCCGGCGGGGAAGCGGGAGAGATGCTGCCCTCGCCGGAGGAGCCAAGCGCGGGAGGTCGGCGGCGAGAAGCAGGTATGGGGCGAAGGGGGATGCTGCGCTGGGAGGCGGCGGCTTGTCCCCGGGCTGCTCCTCACCCCGGGCCTCCGCGGAGCAGGGGGACGCAGCGGGGACAAAGCCGCTGCCAGGAGGTGAGGAGGGACCCGCCGCTCCTTGCTGCAGGTGCTGGGGGGGGCTAAGCGTACCCCGGCTTTTCATGGCCACCTCCAGCGAGCACCCGGCGCCTGGTCCCCGGCCACCCTCACCCACCGTGGTGCCCCCACCCCGCTCCTTCCCACCCCGCTGCCATTGCAGCCCCAGCCAGGGAAGGATGGGGATCAGTGGACACACAGCACCGGCAGCATCCGACACCCCAGCAGCATCCGCCACCCCTCTTCTCCATCCCCCCCTTCCCTCTTCAACCAGGCAGTGGAGCTGCCTGCTGGTAATTTGGATATTTTTTTTTTTTTTTGGTGTGGGGGGAAGGAAAAATGTTAAACAATGCGAAGAAAGGATCCATGATGAATCGCAGGTAGCGGCGCTGAAGCAGTCCCGGGGATGGGTTTCGCCTGCTGCTGCAATCTCCCGGTGGCCGGGACCATTTCCCGGCTCAGGATGCAGGCGGGTTTTATTAGCGTGGCCACCGTAGTAATGACTCTGCTAATAATTTCCTTAAATCCTGGTCGTTATTATGGCGGGGGGGGTGGGAGGGAGGAGAGGTTTTGTGGCCAGGGTGGGACCTGCCCAGGAGAGGGACCGAGCTGCGTGTGCATTCAGACTCGCCTGGGCCAGATCCTGCCTCGTCTGAAAGGCTGGGAAATACGGAACAAGGCTGATCGGGTACCCCGGGAGACGTGGGCAGGGATCCAGGCCTGACATATCAGTGGCACGATGCTGTGGCCCCATCCCCATGGTGGAAAAGGGCTTTCTTATCCCATCGGCAGCAAAGGCGCCTGATGAAACTGAAGTTGCTGGTGGTGCTTTGTGTTCTCTGGGTTTTGGCCAGGTTGGCACTGGTGACCACCCAGGCAGGGTTAACGTGCAAGGGTGCATTTTGTAACGACCCCAAAACGCAGCCAGGCAGCTCCAGAAATCCTCCCAGCACATCTCATTTTTATTTTTTGCATGGATTTCTTGCCTTTATTGTTTTTTCCCTAAAAAATGGTTTCTCAAACCTGATGGCCCGGTTGTGCACTCCGATGGGGGTGCTGAACCTCAGGGGATGTTGCCCTGGATGGAGGGTTTGGAGGTGGTTTAGTGGTCACCAAGGCTGGCATGTGGGGGTTCGGAGAGGCTTGGAGGGGTTTTAGGGTGGTGGGAAGAGGCCTTTGTGGGATATTGCAGAGGGACAAGCAAAGGATGCTCCCACCCATGGGTGCCCTGGGTCCTTTGGAATGAAAGCACTGCAAAAATGCATCCCAATGGGTGCTTGTACCTCCCAGGCTGGAGGAGACCACGGTGACCTCCTAGGCTGGATTTTTGCTGGCTTATCCCATTTCACAAGGGTGAGGGAGGTTCCCCCCCGCCCCCGGTGTCTTGGAGGGTTTTGTGAGTGGGGGATAAACCAGGTTCCCACAGGGACCCTCACTTGCCCGGGCGTGGGAAGCCACCAGGTCCTCTGTATCACCACAACGCCATAGGGGATCAGCAATGAGACCCGATGGCTGCAGTGAGGGGACTGGAGAAGTAACTAATCCAACTGTGAGGCTGCACGGGCTGATCTAGCAGGACTGGGTCACCCGTTGCTTGGAGGAGGTGGCTCCCAGCACCCAGGCTCCAGTGTCAGACACAGGAATGCTCCCAGGGCCTGGAGACCCCTGGCCTGCAGGGGCTCATTGCACGGTGGTTGGGTAGGAAAGCACATGGGCCACCCCTCTGTGGGAAGCTCAAGGTGTGTGAAGAGAGATTTCCCATGAGTTGTCCACCTTCCTGACGGCTGTGCTCCTCCCAAATGGTTGTGAAGTTTCCCAATGGTTGTGCCCATACTCCCAAGGAGTAGGACATTCTCAACAGTTACAGATCTTCCCAGGGGTTGCACACCTTTCCAAGAGTTATGCACCTTTCTAAGGGTTGTGGATCTTCCCAAGGGTTGCGGACTGTCCCAAGGGTTGCTCACCTTCTTGAGCATTGTGCACCCTCCCACCCTCCCAAGGATTGTGTATGAGTGGGAGCAACATGGGAGGGGAGGATGGAAGCAGACAGGGGACCAAAAAGAAGGGCCAAGGAGGGACTTCTGGGGACCTGCCATCCCTGTATCACTAACTGCCCCCCCTATCTCTTCTAGCACCTGGCACTGGCCGATGCTGACATCCCCCCCCAGACTCATCGGACCCTCCACTCCCATCCCAGGGCTTCCACCCCACCATGCCCCAGCAGAGCTGCAGCCCCACCGCCTGGGGCTCCCCAACCCATCCCACGTGCCACCAGTCCATCCATCCCGTGCCATGAGCAGGGCCGTGCAGTTCCCCTGCATCAGGGCGCGTAGCTGAGGGATGGCCTCACTGGACCTGCCCTACCGGTGTCCGCGGTGCGGGGAGCACAAGCGCTTCCGCAGCCTCTCCTCGCTGCGGGCGCATCTGGAGTACAACCACACCTATGAGACCCTCTACGTCCTCTCCAAGACCAACAGCATCTGCGATGCTGCCGTGTTCCCCCTGGCCGCCGACGGGGCCCTGCTGACGCCAGCTGCCCGGCGGGACTACTTTGAGAGCACTTCCTTCCAAGGCAAGGACCAGCGTTTCTCCTGTGACCTCGTCCCTGCTGAGGAGCTGGAGCCTGCCCCGTCCTCCTCCCCCTCGCCCCGCTATGTCCACGAGATCGAGATCCCTCTGACGGAGATCTTCACACGGGGCAAAGCCGTGGCACCGGCCCCCACACCACCAGCCACTATGGACGCTGCCTACGAGGAAGGCTTGGCCCGCCTGAAGATCCGCGCCTTTGAGAAGCTAGAGGTGGACAAGCGTCTGGAGAAGCTGACGGAGGAGGTGGAGCAGAAGATCGCCTCGCAGGTGGGCCGGCTCCAGGTGGAGCTGGACCGCAAGAGCTCGGAGCTGGAGAAGGCCAAGCAGGAGAGCCTGCGGCTCAGTCGGGAGAAGCAGGAGCTGGAGGACCGGGCATCTGAACTGTCTCGCCAGGTGGACGTCAGCGTGGAAATGCTGGCCTCCCTCAAGCAGGACCTGGTGCAGAAGGAGCAGGAGCTCACCCGCAAGCAACAGTGAGTCCTTTTCCCCCTCTCCTGGCTGCAGGGTGGGGGGAAATCAGTCCCTGATGGCAAGCCCTAAGAGCCCAACACCATCACCAAACCCTCAGACCAAGTGCTAGAGCACAATCCTCTTGGCAATACCCATTAGCATCATTGCTCATCAGGTTTTGCATCTTCTCCCATGCAGGCAGCGTCCACGTAGCCCTGAGCCTCTCCATGTCCACGACAAAGCTGGGTCACGTCATGCCAAACCTTGTCCCAGAGCCACTGGTGCTCCCAGAACATTGCCAGGCTGGGGATGCACATGGCCATCCTGCTGTCCTGCCAAGGAACGTGGTGGTGGACATGTTGCTGCAGCCCACCTCTAGTGCCAAAAGGTGTCCCCCAAAATCAGGGCTGGATCATCCCCTCTGGCTCCACAGCTGAACCGTCCAGCCCTGTACAACCTGAGCAATCCCATCGACCTGTCCCATGGTCATAAACATGAGAGGACCCAGCTTGGCGATGCCTAATTCAGGGGTTTTCTCCCAGAAGGAGGGTGGTATAGCCCGAGCAGTATGACCTCCATCTGCTGTTAGAACCACGGCACTGTCATCCTCATTTTCATCCCATGTTCCCCATTGAACATCCCCTTCCTACCCCAGCACTGCTCCTAAGTTTCCATCCGGTCAAGCATTGTGTCATTTTGCCAATCGATGTCACTCAAGCAAAGTAGACCGCGTTCCTCAGGAGTTTCTTAGCAAAGCTGGAGGCCACCATGGGGTCCAGAAAGTCATTAAGGACCAGGATAATGGGGAACGGTCACGGTTGTGCTGGGTTGGGAGCACTGGTGGGATTCCTCAAGGACCTGTCTGGATCCCCACCATCCTTAGCACATTCATTAGTGACTTTGACTCCAAAATAATGACTGCAGCTCAGAAACAAAGTTCACAGGATTTGCTGGTGGTGGAGATGGGGTGAGGAGCAGGATGATGCTGGGGCTGTGTTGGTTTGGATGCAGGTGTATGGGACAGGCAATGGGGAGGTTTGGGGGCTGCCATCAGCTGCCTCATGGGTGTTGTCTAGGGACATCTTGGGGGCGCATGGTGGCAGGATGAGTGACAATGGGGTGGACAAGTCTGGAGCAGGGCCTGAAGAGATGTGAGAGAGGGCAGACGGAGGATAAGCAATGGATGAAATGTATCTTGTTCGGTCCGTGGCAGAGCTTGGGCACTGTTGCCACATGAGAACCTGGTTTTATACCCCAAAACTACCTCCAGAACCCCCCTTTCCTTAAAGAAACCATCCTGCCCCTTGCCTGTCTCCATCAGTCCTCAAACTCCTCCAGCCAGAGCGACAAAATCACTTGCCAGGTTGCAGAGGAAGCACGTGAGGAGCTGATGAAAAGAGATGTTTTTTTCCTAGATGTGGGGAATTCATCTGAAATCATTTTCATCAGCAAAGAGCTTTTTTCACCCTTCCCCAAGAACAAAACATTGCTCAGGACATTTCCCAGCCCTGTCATCTCCAAAACACCATGAAGCCGTTGTCCCCATGGGAGGCTTTTTGCTCCTGGGCTCCGTTTGCTTTGCCGGTGGTGTTTTTCCACCCTGTCCGTGGGAATGAGAGAGGTGCCGGTGATAACCATCAGCATCACCTTACACCCACTGTGCCGGTGCCCCATTTGCCTTCCAAATCTTTTGTGTCCCCTCGTCAGGAGCCTTCCCAAAGCGTTACCAGGGAGCTCCCTGCCTCACCCAGCAAATGGCATGTTGGGGGGCAATGAATTGGTAATTATATGGCAATTAATAACCAGCAACAGGAATTACGTCATGAAAGGCTGCCCCCTCCTTTTCCTTTGCGCTTGGGTGCAAAACGGCGTGGCTGGGTGTGCGCGGTCGGGTGTGCGCGGTCGGGTGTGCACAGGACAGGCGTGCAGAGCTGTGTTTGGGCATCTACAGGGATTGCTGGTGCTGAGCAAGGGTGTGGGAGCGGTTGTGCACGTGTGTGTGTGTGTGTGTGTGTGAGAGAGAGAGAGAGTCTGTGCACCATCGACCGTGCGGGTGTGATCAGTGCTGGGTGTGCGTGTGCCACCGGCTGTTCTTGTGCCCGGGGCAGGGTGGGGTGCGTGTGCATGTGCCTGCTCATGATGCCACCTGCGTGTGTGTCGGGGCGTACATCTGTATGTGTGTTTTCATGGTGTTTGTGCATGTCAGGGCGGCTCCGCACGTGCGCAGGGTGTGCTTTGGGGTGTGCATGAGGGCTACACGTGTGTGTGTGCCGGGGTCTACACGTGTGTGTTCACAGGGCACCTGCACTTGCAAGGGTGTGACAGTCAGGTGGGTCTGGCTGCATGAGTTTTTGGGACACGTGTGCTTGTGAGGGGGTATGATGGCTGTGTGTGCCTGCCTGTCCATGCCCAAGTTTTTGGGAAGAGGTTGAGGTCGGGGGGTGCGTGTGTGACGGGGCGCACTTGTGTGCGGCGTGGGACAGGGCCACCTTGGGTCGCTGAGCTGCCAGCACATTTTGGGAATGCCATCTCAGTGTCTCAGCAGGGCGAACCCTGCCCATCCACAGGCGCAAAGTTCCTAAACGCCTGCTAATTACTTAGTTAACGAGAGAGCTGGGGTCCTACAACCATTGGGCTTGACGGTGTATGGGGCTGAGCGGGGATTAAGGACTTCAGGTTGCCCTTAAGGTCTTTCTTTAAGTCTGCTCCGAATGAGGCAGGGTACCACTGCCATCCTCCTGCATCATCCTGCCACACCATCATCATCCTCCTCCCTCTGCCCCATTGTGCTCATGGGCCTGACCCCTGTCCTGGCAGCAAAGGCTCAGGCTGGGTTGTACATCCAAATGAAGGTGCTGGGGATGTCATCCCCCACAAAATAAGGTGGCAACATCTGCCCTGCATGCCAGGAGCATCCCTTGGTCCACACTCTGCCCCAAACCATGCCTAGGAGCCGTCTGGGTTGGCACAGACCCAAACCAGGCTGATGATGGAATGGTCCGGATGCGCATGAGCATCCTTGACCATCCCCCCCACCCCAGCTCGAGGACAGGGATGGAGGTCCTTCACAGGGACAGGTGGGGAAGGACTGGGGTGCCACCCACTAATCCATCCATGCAGGGAGGTGCTGCAGATCGACCAGTTCCTGAAGGAGACGGCCGCCCGCGAGGCCAACGCCAAGGTCCGTCTCCAGCACTTCATCGAGGAGCTGCTGGACCGGGCGGACCGGGCAGAGAAGCAGCTCCAGATCATCAGCAGCAGCTGTGGCACCACCCCGAACGGCAGCCTGGGACGCTGCGGCACGCCGGGGGCCAAGGCCGCCAGCCGACCGGTACCTCCGCGGGCACAGGCACGGGCACCCCAGCGGCTTCGGGCGTGCACCCGTGTGGCTTCTCTAATGGCTGCAAAGGGATGTGTAGGGACCCCCATTTTGTTCCCATGGGGAAATGGATAATCCTGGAGGGGGATCACAAAGAGAAGTTGCTTCTCAGTGGGTCTGTATTCCCATGGCAAGCACGAGCAAGGTGCTGGGGCGACGCTGGGCATGCTCTTCTGCATCCCATTTGGGGATGGCCTCGCACGAAAATGCGACTGGCGCTTGGTGGGTTATCTGGGTCGTCTCCCTCGGCTGTACCACCCACATTTTGGGTTTTGTCACGTTGACTTCTCTCTCCACAGAGAGACCGGCACCCGGGGCCAGGGGCGGCTATGCATGGTCCTTATGGCGTGTCCAACCAGCGCTCCTCCTCCAGCACTGGGTGAGTCCCCTATCCGCAATGCCAGTTTGGGATTTTAATGAGATGCTCGTTTTTAGCGGGCAGGGAGCTGACAGGAAGGGGACACGCACCCCAGTAAGCGCTGAGCCTGGGCATCCCTGTCCTCCAGTGCCTCCAGCCGGGCGAAAGCCGTGTCGCAGAGCTCAGGCTGCTACGACAGCGACAGCGCGGAGCCATGCCCCACCGATGACACCGCCGACGGGCATCCCTACCCGGCGCGGGACGGCGCCCGGGGCTCGGGGCTGCGCCGGCAAGCTATCCAAAACTGGCACCGCCGGCCCTACCGCAACAGCACCGAGGGCGAGGAGGGCGACGTCTCCGATGTGGGCTCCCGCACCACCGAGTCGGAGGCTGAGGGCTGGGAGCCGGAGGCACCCGGATCTGCCGCATCCCGACCCAGCTGCCGGCTGACGGGTGAGACCGCGCCAGGCTCTTCTGGTGGGGTGGGAGGACTGGGAGGCTGGAAGGTCAGGGACAGGGATGGCTCCTCGGCTCCACGAAGAGCATCCCATCCCTGCTGCCCTCCCCGGCCGCTGGTGGCAACTGACAGTGGGTGTCCCACAGCCAGGACCGAGGGGCCTGGGGGCAAGGCGGGCCGGCTGGAGAGGGGCAGCCCGGGCCACTCCAGCGAGGTGATCAGCCCCGAGATCCTCAAGATGCGGGCGGCTCTTTTCTGCATCTTCACCTACCTGGACACCAAGACCCTGCTGCGGGCGGCCGAGGTGTGCAAGGACTGGAAGTTTGTGGCCCGACACCCGGCCGTGTGGACGCGGGTGCTGCTGGAGAATGCCAGGGTGTCCTCCAAGGTACCGGGGATGGGGATGGCATTGCCCCCTGGCAAGACCTTTCTTCCAGAAAGATGAAGCCATGCAATCATCTCGATTGTGTTGATTGTCACGCTGCGATGGTCGTGGGAACGTGGGTGCACACAGCTGTGTGCTTGCACCAGCAGCTGGATGCATCGCACATTCACACGTGCGTGCTTGTGGGCATGAGCTTACCTGTGCATGCATTCTCACATGCTTTTGTGGTCACACTCATGATTTTGTTGCATTTCTGTTGCATGACTTTGTATGTGCATTTTCACACATTTATGGCGTGTGCGTGTGTGCAGGCAGAAATGCCTCTGTGTGTGTGTGCATGTGTGTGCACAGGTCTACCCAAGACAGCCAAGGATGGGTGGCGTGGGGCATGCTGAGGGTGCCCCCTCGGTGATGGCCATCCCTGTCCCCCCCAGTTCCTGGCCATGCTGTCGCAGTGGTGCACCCAGATGCACTCCCTCACCCTCCAAAACCTCAAGCCACGCCAGCGGGGGAAGAAGGAGAGCAAGGAGGACTACATGAAGAGCACGCGGTGAGTCCCTGCATCCCAGGCATCCTCCTCCTGCAGCCAGAGCTGCCGGTCCGCAGGGCTGACAATGCTCCATGAGCATCAACATCCCATTTCCGCTGGCGGACGTTCATCACACCCTGGCTCCTGCTGTGGGTTTTGGGTGTCCTGGAGCTGCAGATCCCCATCGGACACATCACCCTCCCTGGGGTGGCCATGGGGAGCGTGAGCGCATGTGCCCGTGCCTGACCCTGCCTCCATCCCTGGCAGGGGCTGTCTGGAAGCTGGGCTGGAGTCCCTGCTGCAGGCAACGGGCAGCAATCTGCTCATCCTCCGCATCTCACACTGCCCCAACGTGCTGACGGACCGCTCACTCTGGCTGGCCAGCTGCCACTGCCGAGCCCTGCAGGCTGTCACATACCGGTAAGGATGGCCATCAGCATTCCCCCTTGTCCATGGGGACCATGTTGTTCCCTGGCTGGGAGCAGGCTGGGAACATCCATGGGATGTGCTGGGACTCCTCTGATGCCCATCCCTGTTCCCTGTCAGAATGCAGCCCGTCTGGCTAGGGACACTTTTCCATGTCCCCAGTCCAGCAGCAGCCCCCGTGTCCGGTGTCCCCAGTGCAAGCTGTCATTGCAACTCTCATCCTCTTCTGGCGTGTTCCCATGCAGATGTTTCCCTTACAGCTCCATTCCCACCATCCTGTTACCAATCTCACACCAGCTGGAGGCATGACCAGGGTCTTGGTATGCTTTATGTTAGAGAAGGGTGAAGAAGAGGTGCACCAACACTAGAGCCCGGTGAGGTCCCACCTGACTGTCACCCCCTGACAAAGGGGAGAAGAGACCTTGGCATCCCTCTGTCCTGGGAGGGAGGAATGGCTCTGCCTCTGCCATGGGATTGGTATGAACCAACTTGGAGACCTCGCCCAAAAGCAAAGACACAAGACCACAATGCTGTAGGTCCTGGAAGAGGTCACACATCCTGCAGGAGATCACTGCCTGCTCCTTGGTCTTGGCTACCTTCCAAAAAGTCTCTGCTTTCCATGGAGTCAGGATTTAACTTTCCTACACACTCAAGGAGGATGATCCTTGCTCCGCTGCACCCTGCAGATGACCGCTTCAGCCTTGGTATCCATTTCGCCTGCAGCCGATGGGTGCCCTCATCCAGCCCAGGATGGAGAGTCATTCAGGTGGGAAAGCACACCCAGCTGGCTCCTCTGTTTTGGACCAAGTGAGGTCTGCAGTGGCTTTGATCCGGGGACGCCATGCTGCGAGCCAGCCCAGCACCACCAGATTTAACCCAAAGACTCCTTTGTCAGCCCTTCCAAGGGCATTAGAGCAAGCCCAAAGTGCTCCTGGCACACTGATAACCTGTGACTCTGACTCATGCTCTAATTAACCCGCCACACTCCCAATGGGCTCTTGGCAGGCATCTTCAGTGGAGATGTGTGAAATGCTCAAGATAACACCAATCACTTATTTTTAGGCTTGCCTGAAGTTTTGAAGTAGGTCATTTAGAGTTAGGAAGTGTGGCCTCAGTCTTTGGGAGAGAACCCAGTGCAATGAAGCAGCCAGGGGCCTCTATCTGGGCTGGCAGCATCGGGACGATGCTCTCTGACATCTCTCCTCCATTGACTTGCTGCAGAGAGCCAATGGCACCAGCGAAAGCTCTTCTGAGCCAGTGGCTCAAATGCTGGGTGGGCAGGCAGCATGGCTATGCCCAACCAGTGCCGTGACTCCTGATAAACCTACAGATGCACTATTCCCCTGCACGAATCCAGCAGCATCCCACGGAGTCTGTTTTGATACTTCCAAAAACACCAAGGAGAAGCCCACAGCAAACCTCTGCAGTGACATTTGGCCAACAGCCACCTACAGATGTGGTAGCACAACTGCACTGCAGAGCTGATACAAAGGCCATGGAGCAGCCACTGCCCCTGGCTGGAAGTTACCGCCCATCAGCTGAAACATCCTCAGCACCTCCTGGCACCTTCCCCATCCAGGCTGGGCAGGTGGCAAGTGAAACCAACCCAATGGGATCTGCGGGGATGTTATATTTGTTCTGCAAGAGTACACGGTCTGGCAGTCTCTGTTCAATCACTTGCCACCTTTGCATCTGGAAGACTTCTGCCTTCACCTTCAACCTCACCTTCAACCATCAACCTCACCTTCAGCCTTTACCTTCAGCCTTACCTCATTTTCAGTCTCACCTTCAACCTCACCTTCTTCCATTTTTCTTGACATTGCACATCCGTAGGCACAGTTCCAGATAGAAATGCCTTCGGCCTTCTTGCATGGGTTGGTGTTGGGACTGTGGCTCATGGGCAGATTGTGGGTAATCAGTAATGACCAGATTTGTACCTCCAGGTGCAGAGAGATGTGGCAGCAAGGAGGTTGCAGACCCAGCCCCCAGGGGCGGCATCACTGCCAGTGGGGGCCACCACATGTCCTCTGTGTTGTTCCAGGAGCTCTACAGACCCTGTGGGTCATGAAGTCATCTGGGCCCTTGGAGCAGGTTGCAGGGACATCATCTCCCTCCAGGTCGCACCTCTGCATCCATGGTAAGAGTTATGCTAGGAGGAGGCCAGACTGAGTGTGAGCGGCACCACTGGGCTGGAAAGAAATTGGGTGTCAGATCCAGATTTGCTTGGAGGGGGTTCCTTGTGAGATGAGCAGCAATCCTGCAGGCCAGTTTGGGCGACCAGGAACTCAGCCCCATCCCTCCCTGCAAAGACTGGGAGCTGTTGGGTGTAGGCGCCTCCCTGCCAAGCCAGGAAAGTTTCCGGGGAGGTTGCTAACACCGGAGATGAAAGGGGAGCCATGATGGTTCTGGTAGGTGATGCTGAACATCAAACGTTTGTCTGAGCTCCTCAGTGCTCATGTAACAGCAGCCCTGAAGGGCCCAGATGTTTTTCAAACAGTGTCAAGTTACTGGTTAGGGAGATGACTGCAGTCGCTCTTGCTTTGGAAAAGCATTCTGGGGGCATGAAGATGCCAGTGGGTCTCCTCACCGCAACATCTGGGTGCTCAGGATTGCATGTGTCACAGAGCAGGTCACTTGGCTCCTCACCTCCATGCCATGGGGCTGCGTCCTGGGCATTTCTTCTTGTCCTGGGAGGTTTGTTGCAATGTCATGCCCCCCGTCAACCTGGATCGAGGTGTACAGAGGGGCATGTCTTTTAGCAGGAGAAGCTGGATGACAAGTCCCTGATGGCTTGTTTCTTCCCGGGGGGAAACATCACATGGCATGTAGGCTTCTCCACCTGAGCTAGGGATCCAGGCTCCTGCTACTGGTTTGATTGCCTCAAGCAACAGAGTTC
Organism: Rissa tridactyla; assembly: GCF_028500815.1. Classification (NCBI taxonomy): domain Eukaryota; kingdom Metazoa; phylum Chordata; class Aves; order Charadriiformes; family Laridae; genus Rissa; species Rissa tridactyla. The sequence continues at coordinate 39,781,247 of NC_071470.1, forward strand.
AGGGCCTGACGCAGATCTCCAAGGGTGGATAATTTGGGGCAGAGGGACTCCACTGAGTGCATGGACCTGCTGGGTCCTGGTTGCAACACAGACCAGGGTGGTTGCTCAGACAGAGACATCTTCTCTGGAGACACGTCCTTACAGTGTGGCGACACCCAGGTTGGTGGAGTGGGAGAGGTCCCAGTTCCACACCACTTGCAGGAGCACTTGGTGGGGTGCGGGGGGCAAGCTTTTCTGCCAGCCCTCCCCACCTCTTTCTTCTTCATCTCCTCAGCCAGCAGCCGACACGTTTCAGCAACCGCTGCCTTCAGATGATCGGCCGGTGCTGGCCGCACCTGCGGGCGCTGGGCATTGGAGGGGCAGGCTGCGGTGTCCAGGGACTGGCGTCCTTAGGTAGGCAGCTCTCCTCTGATGGGACAAGGAGAAGGGGACCTTGCTGGACGCAGGGTATACCCTTAGGAGATGCCCCATGGGGATCTCAACGGACAAGCCCAACCCAAGGACCATGGGTGCACCCTGCCCCTCCTTGCTGTCACCCATCCCTCCTACCACCCCGTTGCCATCAGCTGTCCTCATCCCTTCCCCGTGGGGTGCTGACAGTGGGTGCTCTGTCCTTCCAGCCCGAAACTGCATGCGGCTTCAGGTCTTGGAGCTCGATCACGTGGCGGAGATCAACCAGGAGGTTGCAGCAGAGATGTGTCGAGAGGGGCTGAAGGGGCTGGAGATGCTAGTGCTGACCTCCACACCGGTCACCCCCAAAGCCCTGCTGCACTTCAACAGTGAGTAGCAATGCCAAGGGGGAGTGCATAGCATCGTACATTGACCAAAAGGCCACCAGATATCCAGATCCATGAACCAGACCCTACTTTCCAGTCCCACCCACAGGAACCCATTGCCAACACTGGAAGGTGCTGGAGCTCCATGGTGGAAGGTTTCTAAGAGGGGATCCAACAGTTCCCTGCCAAGGATGGGTTAAGAAGAGCTGATCTTCCCTCGGGACCTAGGGAGGAGGGAGACACTCCCTCCATGCCGCCCTCAGTGTAATCAGGGCCTCAATGTCTGTGGCACATCTGAGGTTCACCCGCATGTATCTGAGTTTGGAGTCATGTCATTTACTAAAGCCGTTTGCCAGGATAGGAGCTCTGGGGACAGAGAGGCCTGCAGCTGGAAGGAGGGACTGTTTGAGGTGCCGTTCCTGGTGGTCATGGCACATGTGACTTGCTGGGAACCCACCTATCTGGGTAGAAGAGTAAGGATTTTCCAAGTAAGAGGTAGGACTGCTGAATTGGGATGGGACAACCAGGAAACATCTCGTAGACCTACATAGGTCTTGGTCACCAAGCGCAGGTCCTCTCCATCTTCAGGGCGAGGCTGCCCCAAACACATAAGGATTTGAGGAGCACTGGGTGGGTTTTAGGGTCCAACCCGGCTGTGGGGAGGCTATCTCCCCACCAGGTATGGAAAAGCCAGGTGGTATCTCTGCCCCTAGGTGTGTGCCGGAACCTAAAGTCCATCGTCGTGCAGGTGGGCATTGTGGACTACTTCAAGGAGCCCCACAGCCCTGAAGCCAAGAAGATGTTTGAAGAAATGGTGAACAAACTCCAGGTAAAGGATGCCATTCCCAGGTCACCTGTCTATCACCAGTCTTGTGTCCTCATGGGGTCTGAGGACAAATACTTGCCCACTGCTAAAGTTCCTCAGTAGAGAACATTTTAGCTCACTAGGGATGTCCTGAAGGCTGTCCTTCAGATGCATGTACACCAAAGGCTGGAACAAGATCTAACATGCTGTGATTCCTTCCCATTGCTTTAACCAGTAATGCTTCTCTGCGGGTCTCTTTCCAGGGGACAGACAAGAGATGTTGCCTCCTTTGCAGGGCCACTTACTTGCCCAACACTGTGAAGTGATTTAAAATCTACCCATGAAAGCAGAAATAGGGACAATTTTAGTTAGGCTGAGTTGCAGACCTTGCTTAGCTTGTGATGCTCAGCAGGGCTTGGGCTGTCCTTGGTCTGTTCAGGGCCTCCGAGGCAGACGTCTCCAAGGGGAGAGACCCATGTCGAAGGGGAAAAGTAGCTGCCTCCGTTTCACTTCATCCTCCGATAGACTTCATCCTGCAGCGGGTTGGGCTCCCATTGGAGGCATAAGGTGAAACTCCCACGAGATGCGGGAAAGCAGGACTTGGGGACGGAGGCCCACCAGTGCAGTTGGATGGAGTCAGATGGCTCATGCAGTTCCTGCTCCACCACCAAGCCATGGCATGGAAACAACAGTGGGCATGTCCATCCCGAGGCTGGGGGTCACTTTCAGAGAAGAGACATTTCAGAAGGTCTCTCCTTGCATGGCCACTGACCATCATGCTTCACAAATCCCACCTGCCCCTTGATATATCCCGTCTTGATATACGTTGATAGTCCCAAACTACTACTGTCCTCTGGAAACAGTGTTTTTAACCAAGCAGAAACCAAATCCAGAGCTAGTTTCAAGGGCATGGGATTAAGAGACATTGAGTCATTCCTGAAAGGAAGCCAATTCCCCATGGGAAGCAGTGGTGGGGATAGGACCAGGGTAGACCCCTTCCCATGGTGGGGATTCAAGATGTCCTCTACTCTCTCTTGCTCAAACTGTGGGGCTGCATGACTGCCAGGTCCTGCACCGACCATGCTCTCTGCCCCTCTTTCAGGCCCTGAGGAAGAGACCCGGCTTCTCCAAGATTTTACACATCAAAGTGGAAGGAGGCTGTTAGACCTTCAGGGAACCACAAAGCACATTCCCTCTTCAGCCCGGCGCAGCTAGAGGCCTCGTGAAAACCAAACCCACTGTCTGCCGCTCATCCATTGCCGGACCTGGAGCACGGAGATGCCGGCCCATGCACAAAAAACCCAAACTCTTGCAGGCCTTAGTGACTGGCAGCCGGTGCTCGTCCCCGAGGCCAGCTCACGGGCAAGAAGGTGCTACTTAAGGAAATTTTTTTGGCCGCCCAAAGAGGCACAGCTACACTTTCCCAGGAGGGAAGACGGCTTCAAACCCCCTGTGGCTGCTCATTGCCAAGGATCCTTGTTTGGGGAATGTCTTTTTCTTTGAAGTCTCTTTCTGGGGTTTTTTTTTTGGCCGTTTGATAGTGAGGGAACTGAGGATGGCTCAGTCCATCCCTGCAAGCTCTTTGCAGAGCGCTGGGCTTGGCATCACTGCATCGCGGCTGGACTGTCCCCATCCCCTCCGTGGGCTGGTGGCGGTGGGGTGGGAAGGGGCTGTTCCTCCAGAGGAAATAGTGCCCAGCATTCCTGCAGAGTTTCTGCTCGTTTTCATTTCTTTTGTTTAACAGAGGGACACCCAAACCCGGTAAATACTGCCCAGAAATCAGCAGCCACAACAGCACAAGCCCAGATGGCAGAGCTGCATCTTGGGGGCTGTAGGAGCCAGAGGACACCAGAAGAGATGATTGCTCTTCCAGAGGTCTCCAGCCTCACCTCCTGTCCAGCCAGACCCTCTTGCCAAGGCAATAAACCATCTCCAAATCCTCGCCCACCAGGAAACATAGGTCGCACCTCTGTCCCCACCAACATCCACCACCCACTCAGACTCCCTCCGGAGTGAGTTGTCCCATGTGGAGAGAGGGATTGGCACGGGACACCCACGTTTGCCATTTCATCACCTTCCCAAGCGGCCTGAAGGAGAAACCCTGGCCAAATTGTCCTGAAATCCAAAGCTGCTGGTGAAAGCACCAACCGAACTGTGCTGGTGGGTCCCTTATCTATGGCCATGGCTGTTTTTTTAATTCTGCTTTTTTCTTCTGACTGTTTTCTGCCTACAAGGACACCATTGCCCCCAGAATACGCTTCTTTTTCCAAAGGAAAAGGCTTTTGAAAGGCATCCGCAGGGTCAGGAGCCTCCATCCTCCACCCTGAGAAGGTTCCAGGAGGTGCCCATGCCATGGGGGACACCCATCACAGCACTGCCAGCAGCAGGGACACACGGGCCTTAACCACAGCCCCCTGCCACCCTGAGACCCAACTAGGTGTGCTGAGCTGAGAGAAGCCAACTGGGAAAGGCAGATTTTGTGAGTTTGTCCTCTCCTCTGGGCCATCATTGGAGGTTTCACTGTCTGTTGGCTGGCATGGCTGTGAGGAGACAGCCCTTGCTCGGGCATCTCCCCTTCCTCCAGCCCTCCTGGGGTGATGGACTGCCATGGAGTATCCCCCCCAGGAGGGAGAAGGCTGCAGACCCATCCTGGTACCACCTTCCTCATCCACATCATGAGAGCTGCAGACCTCAGCCGGCGGCTCCCAGCATGCCGACAGCCCAGGGGACCCCGATAGAGAATAAAATCCACTCCAAATCACTGAAGCTGGTGGTGGGCTAGAGGCAGCTCCTGGGTCTCCAACCCCAGAAAGCACCTCAGGAGACCGTTTCATCCACCTCTCGTCCCATCTCCTCCAAAACAGGGTAGGGGGTTTTGGCCATAGCCCCCCATTTGAAGCATCTCCATTCCCCCACTGACTGCAGCTTTCCAGGAGAAGGCTGTTCCCTGTATGCACAAATTGTGGGAGCCCAAAAAAAACACCTGCGAGAAACCACCGTGTCCCACTATGCCCCCATGAGCAGCATTGGATGAGCTCCCTGGCACCGGGGATGAGCTCCCTGACGTGGGTTTACCTCCATCCTGGGAAGGCTGACACACACGTAATCCAGGGGCAAGAGGAGCAAGTGGTGAGCCAACCAGCAAAAAAAATAACACCCAGCAAAGCTAAAACCCGCCGGGGACCACCCGGCCACCATCCCACACGCATGGTCCCAGCGGAGATGTCACCATTCGAAACAGCTCAGAGACTTGCAAAATTCCCTTAAAAATAAAACAAAGTAAGTATTTATTTCTATAAAGAAAAGAAGGAGAAAAAAAAAAAGATTTTAAAGGAAAATTATATACTCAGCATGTTTATACACTCTATGCTTAAAGACTATCGTGTTGAAGAGTCATGTCCGAAGACTGAAGGTGGCTGCTCTGGGTTTGCTGCTAGCCCATGCCCAGCCCCTCACCCAGTTCATCCAGGTCGTGGGGAAGGCGAAGATGGGGTGATGGAAAGCTGGGGGAGATGTTGAGGACTCTTGGAGAAACCTTCTGTGCTCACCAGAGAGGCCGATGCAGCTGCTGGTGCCATCGGTGGCTGTGTCTGCTGGTGGCCGTGGTGGCGTGGAACGTGGGTAGGTGTGTGATATCCCTGTCCCCCTGCTGCCATGAGGGCTTTGTAAGTCGCAGCAAGACAACCTCACCCAAATTTGGTGCTTCGGAATATCACCGAGACCAGACCAAACCATCCGCTTCCCCTTGGGGCATTCCCAGAAAGTCCAACTTCCAGCTCAGCAAAGCCACGTTTTTACCAAAATCCTGCAATGACACAAGACCTTGAAAAGGTTCAAGGATTGGAAGATGGAAAGTGGGGGTTTTTCCCCGTTTCGCTTGATGCCTGGGCTTGGATGGGTCCCTTCCTCCTCCTCCTCCTCCTGGGCTGAGGATGAAGGTGGCTGGCACAGGCTTAATGGCAATGAGAGCCCTGCCTCTCTCTGGCCCTCCTGGTAGCTCCTAATTGCCCAGGTTGTTAATGGCAATGAGCTCATTAAGGGCTCCGTATTTCTTCCGCTGAAATGTCATATTGATGTTTTCCCTGCTGCTTTCCCTCTCCATCCCACCGGTGTGTGGCCCCGTTGGCTCCTCCACAAACCCCCATCGCCCACCCCTATCCCTACAGGATGCTCAGGCAGCACTGCCTGTGGCCGTAGGATTCACCGCATTGGCAATGGATTTTCAACCCCATTTCCTCTGGAAATGGTGGAGATGCACAGAAATACCAAATCCCCTGGGAAAGCCTTGAAATCACGCAGTGTCTTCGGGTGCCGATAGGGAAGGAACAGCTGCAGTGTGAGCTCAACCCCATACTAGACCCTAGAGAAGCCCCAGAAGGGCTCTGCGATGACAATCCCCAGCAAAAGCCAGGGCACAGCTACCTGACCCAGGTCGAGCATCAGCGGCAAGCGGCTTTCGCCCGGGGTCGTGGTCATGGCCATATCTGGTGGGGGCTGGATGGACAGTGCTGAAGGTTCCTGCCAGGCTTGGTTCCCACAGTACCAGTTCTGGGGGGGAATTTCTTCCTTTTCTAGTGAGTTTGCCCAAAGTTTCCCTGTGGCCAACACTCCCGACATTCCTCTTCTCTTAAATTCAGGTGCCGGTCAGGGATCTCAAGAGGAACAACACCAGCAAAGCTAGCTTGGGGGCCAAATTTATCCCAAATCCATGTTTTTCTGTTTCCCTGGTGTGTCGGATTTTGTTCGTCATCCATCACTGCGAGTCCCCAGGAGACAGGGATGCCCCAGGGACTGGCTGCCTCCTGCCTTCATCCCTGTGCCCCCGGCTTGGGGGGGTCCAGGGGTGTAAGGTCTCCAGGAAAAGGGGGAAACCCCCCAGGTTGGCTCTGTCCAAGGAGGTTTTTAAATCTCTTTATCAAGCAAAGGCAGCAAGAAAAAAATATTCCACCCCTCGCTGTGTGTCACAGTCCCTGCTGCCACCTAAGGCACAGCCACGGCCAGGTCTTGGAGAGCTTGTTTGGATCCTCCAAAGGCTCTGAATTTGGCTAAAACAGAACAAAAAAAATCCCATGAAAAGTTTTGGTAAAGGCTCTTAAAGCAGTTGGACAATATCTTCTCTCGGCTCTTAGAGGAGCCTGACCCAGGAACTGGCACATCACTTCAGCTGATCATTTTGGGTTGAAAACCTGGAGGTTCGGGTGGAGCGAAAGCATTTGGGAATCAGTGCCAAATGACAAAACGCTTTAAAAAAAAAAAAAAAAAAAAAAAAGAGAGAAAATTGGAAAAAAAAAAAACAAACCCAGGGAACGGGGAGATTTTTAAGCAACCGGAGATGGTTTGTTGCCACCGAAGCACTGCAGGGTGTTGTTGCAAGGTGAGCGGTGGCAGTGCACGACCTTCCCGATCCGTGGGACGGAAAATAATCCCCACGGTGGGTGAAACTGTCCCTCCTGCCTCGAGGAAAAGCTGCTGCAAATCCTTTCCCATTGTGCAGCAGCAAGGAGAGGAGGGAAAACTGCCCGAAAGCAGGAAAAATGGGATTTTCTGATCCAGCCTCGGGATTGAGCCCCCGTGGAGGGGGAAGATGAGGCGGGCTGGGGCCGGGGACAAGTGGGTGCAATGGTGCGGGAGGACTTTTTTGGGAAGCGAGTGCGGTAACGCACACTTGCTTAGAGATAATCAGAGGACGAGCTCCCCACAGGGAGAGAAGGAAAAAAAAATTTTATATATATATATATACAGGAATCACAATTATTTCCCTAAAGCACTTCATGACAACGTTTGCTCCAGCGCAAGTTGAGCCCTGGTGAGCGATTTCCAAGGGGCTCTGTACAGTGACCTCCTCCCCCTCCCCGAAAGGTAGCGAGTTTGCCTCCTAAGTTATTTTTTTAAATCTATATAAATTTAGGTCTATTTTAGTCTTTTCGCAGCGATGTGCCAGTGTCTGGAGAACCAAACGTCCCTTCTTCCCCATTCCCTGCGGTCCCTTGATGCTAAACCGGGTCCTCGATGCTAAACCTGCCCTGGAGGAGGGGGGAGAGACGGGGATGGGGGTACAGCCTGGGATGGGGGGGTCGTGGGGGGTGGCTCCGGGTGGTTTTGGGGGGAGCAGGGTCCAATGGCGGCTGGGGAGAGCGGGCAAAGCGGCAGCTGTTGCCCATCAGCCGCAGCAGACCCTGGTTTTAGCACTTTGGTTGGTACTATCACCTGTAGACGCACTTTGATGTTGTTGCTTTGAAACTTTGCCGAGTGTAAACAATGTGTATTTAAAGAATTACAAGAAAAAAAAAAAGGGTGTGTAAAGAGCTATTTTATGATTCAGTGTTGAATAAATACTCTTCAGATTGAGGTGGGGTTTTCGCCGAGAGATGTGACACCCATCCCCATCTCCTTGGGTAAGGGAGGGGGCTGATCTTAAACCACTGCGGAGGGAAGAGTTTGAATCTTTTTGTGCCTGTCCTCTGCTGAAAAAAAATTGATTTATGAACATTCTGGAGGCAGGGAGGGGAGGGAGGAAAAGGGGGATTAATTTTTGGTGAAGACAGCCCAGATGGCTGGAAGATTCCCAGTTCCCAGATCACAACCCCAGAGTCCGGAATCAGTTTTGCAGGTTGGAGAGTATCACAGGAAGAACTGGAAACCTATCTTCCCTGAGCCTCGCCAGGCTGAGGCAGGCCAGGGTACCACGCTGCTATGACACAGGCAGGAGGAAACACGCGCCTCCAGGTCCCTGCCACTGGAGGGGCAATGCCCTTAGCCCCAAGGATCTGCCATCTGCAATGGGCAACGCACCAGGCACCTGCAAAGGGACAGACGATCAGCCCACTTTTAGCCCTCCCAGGCTGCAGAGCTGGCGTGCTGTCTCTTGGGCGTGTTCATCTTTAAATGCTTCCACTAACAAATGCTGAGAGGGTTTTCACATGGAAGCTGCAGCTGTGCTCACTTTTCAGTACCATCACTCACACAGTGCCCATCACACTTCAGCAGAGATGAACAGCCACAAGGGTCACATTAAGGGATGCGCCAGATACCTCTACACCTCTAAAAGGGCTCGTACTGGCTACTGCATGGCAGCGCTTTGTGAACAGGGCAGAAGTAATGCACTTTGTGGTGTAACGGAGCATCAACTTGCCTAAATAAATTACATCTCAAAGGGTTTATACCAGATAGATACCAACTTTCTGCCACTGCCTTCCATTAACACGTTCAACCTACCAAACCCAAGTCTCCCCACGATCCTCAAATTTCCTGCCAGTGACGCCCCAAGCGCTAGGATCCATCCCTGAAGCGCCACCAGTCCCACACATCCCCTCCCCATAGCCAGGGCCAGAGATATCAGACACAGCTGCTGCCCTGAGCCACCTTCCATGAAGCAAGATGTAAATGGGCCACTAAGCAAAAGCAAGTCGAAATGTCACTGAGCAATAGCAAAGAGCTCCAAGACAGGCAACACGCATGGAGGCGATCTCTCTTGGAAGCACAGGGACCTGGGGTGCACTCAGAGCAGGTCCTGCTTCCCAGCAGTGTCTTGGCAAAAAAAAAAAAAAAACAAAAAAAAAAACAAACAACAAAAAAAAAAAAAAAAAAAACAAACAAAAAAAACAAACAACACAGTCTGAACAGCTACACCTTTTAACTCTACCCAGGAGCTACCACCCTGTGGAACAAAACAAGCAGCGGAAAACAGAGTAACACCCCAATTTGCCACTGAAACAAAGTCATCTTTTTATTGTGTTTGAGCCTGGGTTCAAAAGACCCAGCAGGGGGGCGAAAAAAAAAAAAAAAAGACAGAGTATAAATACAAACAAACCCCACACTCGCTGCACTACCTGCCAGCACTGAAGAAGGCTCCGCTCAGTGCGGCTTCCAAGCAGAAGGAGGAGGCGAGCCTAAGGGGATCAGTGCTGTGCAGGAAATGTTGGGGCAGGGCATCTCGCAGGAGGCTGCCACTACCGAGGCCAAGATTTGACTCTAATTAAACAAGGCCAGTGGTTCCCTGCAAGCCCTCGAAATGACCATCTGGTAAACACCCCGTTAATTAAGCTAGAAATCAATTCTTCTTCACTTTGCACACTGGAGGAGAGCGCCAGCCCCCGTCACAATGGCCATGGGGAATGGGGTCTCAGTGGTTGTGGGGTCTGCCTCGCCCCCGGCCTCGTCCACTGGGCGCAGCATCCACGGTGGAACGGGGGTTCTTGATGGTTTCGTCCACGGAGACGATGAGGCAGGCAGCCTCAGAGGCTGCCGTCAGCGCGTTGATGCGCACAATGGCTGGCTCCCACACGCAGGCCTCAAAGTTATCAGCGATGTCCTCGTTGTTCACATCCACACCATACCACATACCTCCCTGGTGGGAGAGATAGGAGGGAAGAGACTCATTATTGGGCTAGTCAGGACTTCAGGGCCAGCACACTGGGAAGCGGACACATGCAAATGTTCAGGGAGAGGCAGCGACTGATCTTGCTGTATGAAGGAAGAATATTTGAGGGAAACAAAGGCGAGGAGGGAGGGGAATCCTTTGTTGTCAGCAAACAGCACCAACAAAGCCTCAGAAAACAGAAAGTGCGTTCCATTTCAGAAAGAAGCCGTAGAAGCCTTACAGGACTGACTTCGACTCCGCTGCTGTCTCAGCCCTAGTTTTTGCAATCCAAGATACAGCCGCTCATTTTGGGGCATTCCTCCTAACCCCACAACCGCCGTCAGGATGAAATGTGGTGGGAGTGACCCCACAAAGCGGGGGCCGCTTCCAAGAGAAGCCATGGGGCAACCTCTAGTTGCCTGAATAAGGACGTCGTGTGCATGCGCTCCACAAGATCTGAAATGATTGCATGCAATCAGGACCTGCAGTCTGCAGCTCCTCCGGAAAACAAACAGCTTGTCCAACTTCTATACTCCAATTACTTTAATATTTAATACAGAAGCCTCCCTCCTGACAAATGAGGTATTTTTAAAAAGCAAATCAGAACTCCCAGCTCTAGAAGTCACTCAACAGCTGTGATCAAAGGGAAAACAGATTATTTCCTTTTATAGAAACCTGCATGAAGCCCACACTTGATCTGAAAACAAAACACCGCATTTAATCAAAGAGGATGCAAGCCTAACATGGGCTTAGCTGAATTACACCGGATCTGTCTGGCTCAAGAAAAAATAAAATGGAAGAAATCACACGCAGTACTGGTTCTCCCTAACAGCCCTTGGTTCAAAGGTGGGCACCTACCTGCGCGTGCTTGGCCCGGAGCTTGTTCAGTATGTTGGTGGCATCAAAGCCAGCGTTGTCGCAGAGCTGGCGGGGAATGATCTCAAGGGCTTTAGCATAAGCTCCTATCAGCAGCTGCTGCTTGCCTGGAATGGTCCTGGAATAGTCCCGGAGGTATTTGGAAAGCTCCATCTCTATCGCACCACCACCGGCAACAACCGAGTCGTTCTGAAAGAAGAGGGGAAACTCTCACTCTTGTTCCAGGAAGGCGGAGAGCAGGAAAGCCTCCTTTCCTGCAAGTGTTGCACATCAGGGTGATGCAGACACGCCAGGCCCAGGGGAATCTACAGCCCAGGCTGCTGCCACCCCTGGAAGCACCTGCCAGCTTTGCTGGAAGCTTCAGATACAGGCCAAGAACCTCCAGTAGCAGATACCAGCAGTTTTTTCCTGCTGTGCACAAGATCAAGGAGTGGTTTGGCGACACTGCACCAGGGGAGGGATAGCAGACCACAGCCCCCTTCTGCTGGGCAAGTTTCCCTCACTTCTGTAAAGCATTCAAAATTAAAGATATTTGCAGCAGCACTTTGCAGCCAAGTTCTGCTATTTTTCCCCCTCCCTATATGCTTCAGTAGGGAGATCAGGATGTTCTTTCTAGAAGCAAAACAGTTCCAAAAATCTTGACATGCTTCTTCCCATCCCCGCAGGGCACTCAGCCTCAAAGCTGTTTTTAACCAGAAAACACCACATTAACACTTTATTATGCATAACCCAGAAACACCCACAGTTAGGCAGCATCTACCACACAGGACCACAAATCCACAAGCAGAGCACAGATCCACACATGCCTCACACTTCCTTCTTGGTGTTCTCAGCCTACCTTCACAGCCAAGGGACAGTCACCCCCCTCAGTCTGGTCACCGAGAGGGAACAAGTGGCTTTAACAGGCGCTGGCATGCATGTGAAATCAATCCTGCTATTCAAATCTACGGAAGATCTACCTAACGCACCCAGAAGACTGTGTTCCCTTTAGGATGGAGGTGTTTACAGAACACCGCAAGCACGAGTTACAACTGTATTAAAGAGAAGGCAAAAACCAGGTGCGCCTGAAAAGCAGTTGGCAACACTGTAGAGACAGCGCTGCTTTGGCCAAGGAACAGCACTTGAGTTAATCTATCAGATGCTGTCTGTCTGCACACTCCACTCAACTGGCTGAGAGCTCCAGGTCTCTCCCGAGAGACCTCAGCCAAATACTGGTGTGTGAAAAGGTTTCTAGGAGGAGTTACAGCTGTCCTAGGTCTGATCAACAACCCCAATGCCAATCCAGCAGGGAGATATCTCCGCTGGTCCTTACCTTGATGGCTCTCCTGACTATCATGATGGCATCGTGCAGGGACCGTTCCGTCTCTTCCATGAACTGCTCTGCACCCCCTCGAAGGATTATCGTGCAAGTCTTTGCCTTCGGGCAGCCTGTGAAGAAGTTATACCTGCCAATGGCACAACGCAAGAATGGTTAAGGTGATGGCGAAGGAGTGCTGCTGCTGAACAGGCTTTGCACAGATACAACAGTATGGGAACGGAGAAGTTCTTTACAAGCCAGATGCATGACTGAAGCTGTTTTACCCTACACAGTGCCCCTATCAGATCTTGGGCTAAGAAGGAGCAGAGTCAGGCAACATACAAGTGAAATTCAAGCTGACCCAGGAAAATCCACTCTCTTCCTGTTGCTAGGGCTTTGCGCTAAACCAGTGCTCTCATTTTCACTTGGCAGCAACACTGCAGACGTTAGCAGGCAGCCCCAAGGAGGATTTTTCTTCTAGCAATGGGAAGAACCCCATTATATAGGTCACAGCTTCATTGTCACTGATAGTGAAGTGGCACTGTGGGATATCAGATGAGTGCCACAACCAACACCAAAAAGCATTGCTTTTAAGTTGTGAATGAAAGAGTACCACTATACTTTCTACAAGGCATCAGGGAATAAATATATATTTTTAAAAGCATATAAAAGAGGTAAGATTTAGATGACAGCTTACTCCTGCCCTCTTCCCCTCAGCCTCTGAAAAAGCAGCAATAACACTACCTTGTTTCACACCATCACCTTGAGAGATGCTCAAACCTACCAAGGCTTAGACCCTAACTTTTCAAATTAGCATTAGAGTGCTTACACAGGACTACAGGTTCACAGCTGGTGTATTTACCTCTCTCCTCCAATCTGAGTCTCCTCAAAGAGCTCGCATCGGCCCAGAACATCATCCGATAGGGCATTGACACTAGTCTGAATGGAACCGCCGCAGGCCTGCACAGAAAGGAGATAAAGCGCGGCATTACCAACACTGACAAACAAGACAAATTTACCCAGCAGGTTCCTGCTCTTCAGAGATAGTTCAACCTTTTAGCTGATGCAAAACCACCCTGCAGGCCAGATTCAGGAAAAAAACTTCTACTTTCCTCCCATCTCATACATCTAGGCAGGCTACCAACATCAGAAATAATCCTCGACAGCAAAATAAGATTATGCTTCTTTTAAGTGCTGACTCACAGGCTCTAGAGTCCAGCAGCCACACAAAGGAAGCTTGGGGAGGGGGGGGGGCGGGGAAGAGTCACGATGGAACAGGCAAAAAATAGGGAAAATAAACTTCTACCCTATAGACCCTAATATAGAACAACATCAGAGAAACAAAAAAGCAGCGCAGATGTAATTAGCGTGCAATTATTCATTCCATCAAGGAACAGCTTTGTCAGTGTATGGCAACTTTACATAACAGCCACATTGGCAAAAATTACGTGATTTTCACTTTAAATCTTTGTCAGGAATAGTGTGTTCAGTCACTGATTGCTGCCCTGTTTTGGGAATGACCAGCCTGTCACTGTTAAAACTAAAAGTCTTTATTCTGAAACAAGGCAGCTCACCATCATAGTTCGCTTGAGATCTTCTTCTGGGACACGGCCAGCACAAAACATGTCTCTATCTGCAAAGTATTGAGTAGCCACATCACCGATAGGAAGTTTGGACAGGACGACTTTGGCTCCTGACTTGTGGATTTTGTCTAGTTTGTCATACAAGATGTTCCACTCAGCATCCACGATGGCCTGGTAATCCTAGTAGGGACGAGAGAGAAAGGGACAAGCGCTCACATTACAAAAGGTTGCAAATGCCATCCCACAGCGCCTGCAAAGGGAGAGCTCATCTAAAACAACGGCAGCAGTGACGCTGCTCTGTGCAACCCCAGCAGACAACTGCTTTCCAAGACCCATAGGTGATTTTAGGGTCACTCCATTTTACGACAAAGAGCCATGTCTGTTAAAATACTTCCAGCAGCAGAACTGAGTTGACAAAGAAGCTGGATGAACTGACAGAGAGGCAGCAACAGCTCAAAAGAGGGATATCAGAAGGAGAAGGGATCATACTGATGTCAGAGGTGTTTACAGAACTGTGCATGGATGTTGGGGTAGAGAGACTTACAGGATTATCACAGAGGAAAAACACAGCTCCTGAGAAACCTCATGCTTTACCAGGGTGCCCAGGTTTCACGAGCCTGTTGTGCTCTAGCTGTCGGTGAAATACAGCCACAGACAGCTGGGAAAGGTTACAACAGCACACAGCAACACCACACATAGCAGCCGACTACGACAGAAAAGACCATCATGTTCACTGTGACTTTAGGGAAACAATTAGTGAGATCATTGGGGCCAAGACCCCAAAAACAAAGCACCCAGAGATCTTTAGATACCACAATTATGCAGGAACAAAATGTATGCAACATTGCGGTACTTTTCAAGAAGGTGTCAGAGAACAACCATGTTTCATAAAGGTATTTTAACAAGACAGAAAAGAGAACTACTGAGAACTACTGTCCAAACAGCTATCTTGTTTGCTTAAATATGCAGAGGCTTTTCCAGCATTTAGACCACTGCTTAATAAATTGTTTAATAAGTGGCCTTTCCCTGGAAGGACACTTGTTAGGCATAAAGAAGTCACCACACAGCTGACAACTTATCATGGCACAGCTGAGGCATGATGACCAAGCAGAAACATGCCCTAAACCTGCTGTAATTCAGAGTCTGCCATACCCTTCTCCCAAACGAGGCAGCATAACCCACCAGCTATTTTCAGCAGGTGAAGGATGTGCAGAAGGCAATCCCATTTATCCCACTGGCTCTCAAGCAGCCACCACATCTTGCAGGCATGAGGAAGTGGGACAAGCGCCTCTTTTCGCTCTTACCTCCACAGTGTTTACTCTGACTTCAGCATTGTCCTTCTCGGCTTTGAGCTCCAGCTCCACATTCAGCAAGGCAATCTTGGGAGACTGATACTTCTTGGGCTGCATTTCAAACCCAGCATAAGAGAATGTCTTCTTAAAGGCAACTCCGGCCACCAGCTGAGAGTCCTTGAAGACAGGGATTTGTGTTAGGCTCAGCCTCCTAAGGTTCTCTCAACAGGGTTAATAACTCCCACAGGAGACTCCCTGCTTTCAGAGTCCTCATTTACAAAGCACTCACCAACAGCTGTCTCCTTTGATTAACCCACTTTTAGAGAAAACAATCAGCAAATATTTTCTTCTCTCTGTTCACAAAACCAGCTTCTATCACTTCCTTTCTACCCCTCAAGACACCACAGCAAAAGATGCTATACACAATCTGAAGATCAAGGGATGGAGCAATCTGTTCTCTCTCTGATGTCTTTCCCATTCCCACCCTTTGAAGACAGATACTTCTCATCCACAGCCCCACTCAGGGGTTTTTTTGCCCTGGTTTGGTTTTCCCAGCCCCACCACCACCTCCAGGACTGTTTGGCAGCAGGACTGCTCTGCCCAACACTGCCCCCTGAAGGTAACTTCCTGACTTCATGGCTGGGAGAGAAATCGGCATCTAAATTTCCTGCCATGAGTATCTAACCACACACTGCACACTTGGCTCTGCTCAGCCACTGCAGCCCAGAGGGTCCCTGTCCCTCCTAAGCTAGGACAAGCCCAGGTTTTCTGTGCTCTAGCTGACAGGGTGAAATGACCCAGAATCTCTCACAAGCCAACCCTGGAAAGCAGCGTGCTAAATTATTTGCCCCATCTTCATACACGTCTCCAAGGGATCTGACAGCGAAATACAATGGCCAAACAATACAGAGTAAGGAGAGACGCTTTTAACCAGAACGGGAGACACCATCCTCCCCAGGGGACCAATTTCTACAAACCTCAGAATATTAGCAGGCCCAGACACCACAAAAACAGATGCTGAAACGTTCCTAATTCGCTAAATTAGTTGTCTGGGCAAGATAATGGCGTAATTATAACGTCTCTTCTCAATGAAAATGCTCCTGCAGAGTGTTTACAGATAGTAACAGTCACAGAATAACAATTCACAGAGAGTGTGGCAGGCCTTACTTTTCAGCAGAAGGGTCCCAAGCAACAGGCCAAACCTACACAGGATACAGGCAGGAGAGAGCATGGACACCACCAGCTGTCCCACAGCCTCTACCACACACACACGTGCAGCCCCATACACGACAGGTATTCCAGCACTGTGGTATAAATCACACAGCCCATCTGCTCTGCCCACCACTAGATCAGCTCCTTCGCAATGTTTTCTTTGCATTTTTCCCAGACCAATATTCACACATACAACCGGGACTGCAGGGCCTTTGGTTCCAGAAGTAACAAAGACTTCCCACAAAAGAACATTTCACTATTTGCAGAGATATAAATGGAATTTGAATCAGTAACAATATTCGCTGCAGAAGGCAGTGAGATAAGAGTATATTTGGCTCAAAAACCCCATCCTCTACATACAGAAAAGAAATCCAGCCCTACTCACTAAGTTTTTTTCCTCACATCAACAGCTTAGCTTTGATAATTCTTGAACAGGCATTATCAAGCTGGGCTGTATTTCTCCTACAGTCAACCCATCAAAGGGGCTGCAATCGCTGTCTCCTATCCTTTCAGGACAGACTCCGGCAGAACTTACTTCCAAAGCACCTCCTTGCACCTTCTTTATTCCAATCATTTTCAGTTGTAACAAGTCATCTAACATCATGACAGCATCTACGACCATCTTGGAAAAAAACTCCTTGCTCTGGGAGATGAGCTTAGAGCTCAGGGCTGTGGCTGCACACTTCTCTAGCAGGCTTCTCTGCTCACTGCAAGACAGAAAGAAAAAACAAAGTATTGTTCACTTGCCAATTCTTTTCACAAGCTCACTAAACATTGTGCATGGTATGATTAATCCACTCTGACAGAGGCAAAGATCAGTTCCCTTCTGTCGATAGGGAAAGCAAGGCACACATGCCAAAGCCCAGACTGTCAAAGTATGATTCTGCCTTTTAGAGCCCGAGCATCAGACTAGCACTGACCAGGTCAGCTGTCTTTTAGACACCACAGGGCTGAGCATCTTCTCCTTCACCCAAAGGCAGTAAGAAGTTTCTGAAACCGTCTAAAGGTGGCATGTTCTCTAAAGTATTAACTCAGGTAACGTATGCCATAACAGAGTGGATGATACAATGAACACCAGGGAAATATGGATTCAACTCACAGGCTCTATCACCCAAGTTACTGCTGACTATGAGAACTACTGTATTTTGCATCACAGGACAGTAGAAAGGCTACAACTCATTCTGTTTTATTTAAGATGGTTACACAGTTCAACTGGAACTTTTACTGCAGGTATTAGTAATGTCAGATCAGCCAGACAAGAGATTAAAATGCATGGAGAAAATGAACTCTAGTGTTCTCATCTCAGTTGAAGGGATCATTTCCCTTCTGCTGTTAGCTATCTAACTTCATATATTCAACAGCTAAAAAGTGATCACCTGATTTTCAGAGAAGCACTGAGCATTTAACACTGCCACTGATTACAGGAAAAGCTGCAAGTCTCCACCACCACTGGAAAAAAAGAAATCAGGCCACTTATTTTGGTATCTAGCTTCCTCCATGTGCACTGGAAGAAAGACACTGGCCTACATACTTTGCTGCAGCCCAAGTGAGAGCATGGCATCTCCCCCAGAGGAGCAGGAAACTCCAAAAGCTCAAGAATAACCCCCATGTGGGGCCACAGCTGTTCTGCCTGACCTTGAGACTCAGCCAGAGCCACGGCAGAAGTCAGAAACATCCTCACACCAGCTAACTGAAGCCCAGCTACACAACCAGGTCATCTGTAAGGCAAACTTACTCTTTATCTTCTTTCTTCACTGCAACAGCAATGTCTTTGATCTTGTTTACAGCCTGTCAAAACACAACCGAACAGCTGGATTAATGATTCATGCTCGCAAGCTGATCAGATCTCCAACATTTCTCTTTGTATTTTATGTTACCTTTTATTCCCTACTTCAGCATCACTGCAGTTTCAAGCATTTAAACTATTCCACCCCTTCCAGCACAGTAATTCTAAGAAACACACCAACGTAAGAGGATCAGGAAAAAGCTCGGAGATACTCCCCTGCTTTCAACAGAGATCTGGGGAATCAAAAGGCTATTGAGGGAGTCAACCTCCAGAGAAGGTTCAGGTTAATGGGACTGATGTGCTTCATGAGACGTAATATTTGTCAAGGAGTACCAGAGATCAGGAGAATGGGAAATGAATTTTCCCACTTATTTTTCCTTGGAGCAAAAGCAAAGGAAGCACTAATGCTCAAGAGGTACTAGCTGGTAATAACAGCTCACTGACACCAGAAAAGGCAGCTGATGTTTGCAGTAAGACATCATGAGATCACTACTGTCACCCCCACACCCATTCATTACTGACTTTTGCCTGGAAGTGTGCTATTTTTCCTCTTTGGCACAGAAATCCTCTCCCCAGACGCTCTGGTGAAGCATCGATACAACACACCCCTCAGGTCTGCAGCAGCCAAGCGCTCCCTCAGCTACAAGCGGCACTCCCTTACCAGCTGCGTTGCTGTGCGGAATGCACGGATGATGATTTGAGGATGGAGGCCTTCCTCCACATAGGGCTTCACTTGTTTCAGGAACTCAGCAGCAAGCAGAGTTACAGACGTGGTCCCATCACCAACCTGCACAGAGAGGAAATGCTCTGTATCATCCACACATTGCAGAGCCCCTGTGATAGCAGCTTCAAAACCACGCAAGGGCTTCCAAAGGAAATCAGATTTCATAATTTTCTCTGCTCACAGATTTGCAGCTGGATTCTTTAGTGATTAAGAAGGGCTGGGTTCAGACTACATCCCGTTTGAGGGTGAAGTCTCCTTTCCCAGTCACCTTTGTTCATGAAATGTGAACTTTATATCTTTGAAACTTCCAAACCCCCCATCAGATCTGCCTGAAACAGTGTTAAGAGATTTGAAAGTTATCACAAACAAGAAGGCATCAGTAACGAAACAAGAGTGAATGCCAGCACTCCATGAGCAATTCCCACCTGTTAACACAAAGTCCACACAACCATGGACAGGAACAAGCCTGCTGCTGCATGTTATGCTCCCGGGTGCAGCCAGGCTATCCTCCTACCTCTGCATCTTGAGATTTAGCAATGTCCACTAAGGTCTTTGCAGCCGGATGGACAACATCGAGGAGCTTCAGAATGGTGGCACCATCATTAGAGATAGTGGCTTTACCTAGGATTGATGTAGAAGAGGAAGTCAAGCTTGACTGCCAGGAGTAAAGCCGTGGTCACTCTGAAAGGGCACCCCAACACCCAAGGGAGCTTTTCAGACCTCAAAGAGACTTTAATACAACAGCAACTTCAGACCAGCCAGCTTGCCTTTCAGGTCGAATGTGGCCTCAGCCCAGTATTATGCTACAGTGTTTCCCAATCAAGCCCTGGTCCTGCACCATTATGAATTCTGTCATGTCTAAAGAACTGCAGGCTCTCATCCCAAATTTCCACTTAAAAGTCATTTTTCCTCAGCCAAACTGTTTTTCTTCTCCTATGCGATTTGAGATGCGATCACCATTATATTAATACACTCTTACAGGCAGATACACAACTATAGATTAGCTGAAAAGTGAAGGGGTCACCCCCATGGAGAGGGGGAGCCCAGAACAGCTGTTTCACAGAGGGTGTCTCAGCAGATGCCTCCATTCCATATAACAGCGTATTTTTAGTCCAATTTTGGAGCAGATTAAGTGAAGTTAGTCTGAGTGCAGAACAATTCTTCACACCAATTAACAGGAGCTTTAAATTCATTTTCCTCTTACTTCTCAATAGCCTCCCCAGACAGATTAAAAGACATTCTAGTCTGAAACTCATGTGAAGAAAAAGACCAGACATCAATCATATTAGTTATTAGGTAAATTTAAATCCAATTTAATAAAAATTATTATAATTCCCATTTGCAAAAACAAAGACAATTCTAAGACCTTCCAGCCCACCCTTCAACAGTACCACCAAGACCCAGGACCACCAATAAAAATAAAATTTAAAAAAAAAAACACACACGAACAGTACATTAGTTTGGTGACGTCATACAAGTCTTTTCAGACAGGGGTCCCTAAATCACACAGAAAAAACAAAAATCAACCCAGTAATGTCCACTGACCTCACGGTCAGCCACAACAAGTGTTGAGTAGCTCCACACACATTATAAGCCTCATTTAAAAAATAAATTAATAGAGATGGTCAAGGATACCTGAAGACCCGGTTCAAGACACACTGTTCCTCCTTTGTGGTATGGACCTTCACATATTTAGTCCCACTAACCCTGGATCTACCTAATCTCACAACAAAGACCACAGCTGCCTTAACTCGGGCTAGCAGACAACAAACAGGTAGTTCCTCAGGCAGGTCTGACAATTACCTTCTTTTAACAGTGGAGGCCAGAGTCAAGGTGTTAAACTGAACACTGAGACAGAAAATGAACCTCTACCGTGAGAGTTGAGGTAAGTATGGGGTGAGGAAGTTGAAGTCTGCATATATGCAAATGCTGGTTTAAACTGATATGATGACATAAGTAAATACACACACTGCCAGCATGTACTGCGCTTGGAGATTATTTCTGAGTGACTTTTCTACATGGCTGTGGAAGGCCACTGCCCAGTGCTTACCCCGGTCATCCACAATGAGCTTGTCCATGCCCCGAGGTCCCAGGGTAGTGCGCACAGCTTCTGCGATAACCTGGCAGGCATTGATGTTGCTGACAAGCTGGGGGATCCCCTGCGAGGTGTCTGTCCCCTCCTTCAGCAGGATAACTGGTGTTGGCTGAAGAGAGAACCCACAATAGACCCGTTACTCCAATCCCAACGGCCAGCGGACAACCTGGAGCTAACTCCTCATGCAGCCCAGCAAGCGACCATCACACAAAAAGACCAAGACCAAAACCTACAGCCTCCCTAAAACTCCTCTGCCTTCACACAATCTAGCTGCTTTCCACATCCCACTGCTCCCAGTGTAACTGGAATTCACCCAACTGTCTCCAGTACGCGCTCTAGAACCATACTTTAACTGTCCCCAAAATAAGTGGGCTTCCTCCGTACAGTGGAGCTCAGCAAAGTTCTGATTTTGATGCCAGACTGGAGAAAACTGGCTGTAATTACTGAGACAGCAAGGAACTGCACAAGTGCTGCAACTGGATCAGTGATTATTTTTGTTATTACAGTGCCAACAAGATGGTCAGAAGAACAGGCACTACGGCCTTTTGCCCCTCACACCTCAAATCGGAGTCCAAGCTGCCCCAAGGATGGCAACTGCTGAAATATGCTTTCACACAGAGGACGTGGTAGAGGAACACAATTTAATTGATTGCACCTCCCTGACAGCAAACTGTGTTGGAGACAGCTTAGAGGATACCAGAGGCCACAGCAGAGAAGGGCTTCTCATTGCTCTGAGTGTGCACCAGCCCTTTTCAGAAAGCAAATGTGCCTTACGGGCAAGGCTCAAACAAAGTCCAAACACAGCCAAAGTTTCCAAGGCATCCTGTTTTAAACAGCCACCTGCAGGCAGAGAGTAAAATTATACAATTATACTATGACTGTTGCGCTAAAGAGGAACGAGGTTGTGGTTGAGACTCTGATATGCGGCTGAAAGACTGAGTGTCACAGCCAGGCCTTCCTAAGTCCTGGAAAGATCCTGTGGAAGAAAGTGTACCGAGTTCTTCCACACCCACCAGGGCAGAGATCTCAACGGAAAAGAAACCCTTGCATCCCCCCAAAAAACAGGGTAGAGGCAGACACACAGCCCTTATTGCTGCATCCCGCCTGCTCCCGAGCAACGGCAGCGGGCCCCAGAGCCGGGGAGCGCCGGAGTCGAAGGGGACCCGCAGGCGGGTGGAGGAGCTGGGCCGTGCGGCTGAGGGGGACGCAGCCAAGGGGCCGGGGCGGAGAACGCAGGCATGGACACCGGGAGCTCCACGCAACTCCCAGCACGCAGCGCTCCCGGCGGGAGCCCGGCGGGAACCGGGGCCCGACTTGCCGCCTCACGCCAGGCCTCACGGCGGCCTCCGCCATCCCCGCCCCGCGTCGGCCCGAACGCGCACCGGTCCCGCCACACACGGCTCCTGGAGGGCGGCGGAGGCCGAACGGGCCGCTCGGCAGGCAGCGGGACGCGACCGTGAGGAGGATGGTGGAGGATACCGGCGACTCACCATCATCTCGGCGTTTCTCACTGCCGCTGCCCCAGCCTCAGACAGGCCCCGCCCCCACAATGCACCGCGCCCGCCGAGAAGCTTCCCCGGGGCGGGAGGGGGAAGCGCGCGTTGCTAAGCGACCTCTTCCGTATGCGCTCTATGGTACGGGCGGGCAGAGCGGCCCCGGTGAGGCGCCCCCTCCTTTCCCAACAGCCATAGAGAAGCAGGGAGGCTGGCTCACTGTTTGCCAGGGAAGGGAGCAGGCACACGGCCTGGAGCGAGCAGGTCTGATGGATGGAGCTTTATTTGGCAGGGACGGTGAGGGGACACCGAGGCCGCGCCACCCCGGCAGCGGACACCGAGCTGACCGGGACGGAAGGCGCAGCCGCAACCCGGTGCTGCGCAGGCCTCCGCGCCTGCCCTCCCCCGGTTTCTCAGGAGATTGATGGCGGCGCCGGCCAATAGGAAGGCGCAGCCCGTGGGCGCCGCCAATGGGCGTGGGCCGTTGGCGGGCGGGGCGGAGCGGCTGGCGGCGCCGGGCGCAGCCATGCTCCGCCGCTCGCTGTGGCTGTGCCTCTGCCTCTGCTCCTGCCCGGCCCGCGGTGAGTGCGAGCGACCCTACCGGACCCGGCCCCTCGCGCCGCACCCCGCGCCGGCCTTTCCTTTCCCTGCACCCCGGCACGGCGGCCTTTCCCCGTGGTGCACCCCGCGATCCGGGTGCGTTTCACCTACGCGCACCCCGGGCCCCATTGCATTTCCCATCCTGCACCCCAGTCCGGGGGCTTTTCCCCTCGATGCACTCCGACCTAATTGCGTTTCCCCATCCAGCACGTTGTTTCAGGTGCATTTAGTCTCCTGCACCTCAATCTGGGTGCATTTCTCCTCCGCGCACCGTGATCCGGGTGTGTTTTGCCTCTTGCCCCCCAAACTGGGTGCATTTCCCCTCCGTGCACCCCAGACCCATTGCATTTCCCCCTCCAGCACCCAAATCCGGGTACATTTCCCCTCCATGTACCCCAGTCCCGGTGCATTTCCCCTCCTACACCCCAGTCCGGGGGCTTTTCCCCTCGGTGCACCCTGACCCAATTGCATTTCTCCGTCCAACACCTCCTTCCAGGTGCATTTCGTCTACTGCACCCCAATCTGGGTGCATTTCCCCTCCATGCACTGCGATTCGGGTGCGTTTTGCCTTCTGCACCCCAATTTGTGTGCATTTACCATCACTGCACCACAGCTGCATTGCGCTTCCCTCCTGCACCCCAATCTGGGTGCATTTCCCCTCCATGCACCCCAGCTCCATTGCATTTCCCCACCCAGCACCCCATCCCAGGTACATTTCTTTCCAGGGTGCTTCAGTCCAAGTGCACTTCCCCTCTGCACAGCTCGATCTGGGTGCCTGTCACCTCGATCCCCTCTATGGTCTGGCCGCATTTTCCCCTTCCCCTCGTGCATCCCAGTTCCGGTGCCTTTCCCCCATCTCCTCTATGCCCCTGGGTGCTGGTGCATCTCCCCTTGCAGCGCCCCAGGCTGGACCCAGAATTTTATGTCCTCAGCCCCAGGGCACAGCTGGGAGCTGGCATTGCCAAAGGGTGTGTTCAGGAGCGGTAGTTGGGTATTTTCCCCTTTTTTTTCAGGAATTTTCCCTTTTATTTTCTCTGCCTCTCACCTCTCTCCATGCACACCCAGGTTTACGCATCCATGAATACTTGTATTTCCAAGTGCTGAGCCCTGGAGACATCCGCTACATCTTCACCGCCACTCCGGCCAAGGATTTTGGTGGTGTGTTTGTAAGTATTAAGAACTTAATTTGGTTTAGGTCCCCCCATCCTAATATTTCTGTATTGCAGGGCCCAGTAATTTGAAGCCTTTTATAAAAATGGAGCTTTTCCATATAAAAAGGCCTTAAGCCTTCCCTTAGGGAGGAGGCATATGCTGGTCCCTGCCTCCAGCCTCAGCAGGGTTTTGGAGGGGGACTTTGGCCCCACGTGTGTTCAGGGAGCACATGCCCCACTCTTTCCTCCTCCAAGGGCTGAGACAGGCACAGCCATGTCCCAGGAGGGCTGATCGGGCTCCCACAGGGAATGGCAGAGTTAAACCAACTGGTCTGCAAACGTAAGACCTTTCCCTGAATAAACCCAGAATCAGGATGGGGGTGCAGGAGCAGATCTGATAGAAAGCACATGGGACATTGAGGACTGGAGGAAAAAACACTTTCTGGCTCTGCACATGTTCCCTGGGATCACTTGGATGTATGAACAGTGCTGTGCCTCAGTTTCCCCTCCCCGCAGCGACAGCAAGATCGAGGCAAGCTGTTGGGTGAGGTTGGAACGGCTCTGCAGGGGCTGGAAAGGGGCAACCAGCATCCCCACACCTGGGACCCCTAGATTTCCCCAAATGCACACCCCACACAGGGATGGGCAGGGCACGGGATAGCAGGGATGGCCGCGGTGGGGCAGGGGATGGGAAGCAGCCCCGACGCCCCCTTGCTCACCCCTGCCTGTCTCCTTCTCGGAGAACACAAGGTACGACCAGATCCACCTGGTCCCGGCAGATCCCCCCGAAGCCTGCGGAGAGCTGAATAATGGCGTCTTCATCCAGGACCAGATTGCCTTGGTGGAGAGGGGGTATGTGTGGCGTCACGGGAGCTCTCTGGGGGGGACCCTCGGGCAGGAGGGGAGCTGCCCACAGCACAGAGGGTGACAGTGCCAGGGCCGCATTTTACCATCACCACCAGCTTCTTCCTGTGACTTACCCCACATGGGTATACGAGGAAAATGTGAGGGTGCTCCTACCCCAGAGCGTTTCACATTGTGTCTCTTGGAAAACAGCCTCCCCTAAGGTGGAAAAAGCTGTTTTATTTTTTCTTAGGAGAAAATGGCCGAGCGTGGGTAGTCTGTGCCTAAAATACAGACTCTAAATGGAGCAGGGTTTGGGGGAGGCACAGGGCTAGGGAGACGTTTTGGCATCTCCAGGCAAGCTCTGGCACTTGCAGGTTTTGTACCTGCCTGTGGCCACCAAAGGTTCATCACTCTCTGCCCCAGGGGTTGCTCGTTCCTGTCAAAGACGCGTGTGATCCAGGAGCATGGTGGACGGGCGGTGATCATCGCAGATAATGCCTATGATAACGACAGCTTCTATATCGAGATGATCCAGGACAGCACCAGGCGGACAGCCGACATCCCCGCACTCTTCCTGCTGGGCAGGGACGGGTAGGTGCCTTGGCTAAGAGACATCTCGTCTTCCCAAGTGTGGAACATCTCATGGGAAGGGCCAAGCAACAGCCTTGCCCCCACAAATCAGGGAGGTCCCAGTAATCAGCATGTCCCGCCTGGGCTTGGTGGGCCGCATTTTTAGTGGATTCAGTCATAATTAATCTGCAGGGTTTCTCTTTGAGCTGGTTTGTGGTTTATGCTCACATCTGGGCTCTGCTCTCCCAACTGGGGCAGCTCAGGCACACCTGTCACCTCTTTGTCCTTCCAGGTACATGATCAGACGCTCCTTGGAGCAGCATGGGCTCCCTTGGGCCGTCATCTCCATTCCCGTCAACGTCACCAGCATCCCCACCTACGAAATGATGCAGCCCCCCTGGACCTTCTGGTAGCAGTGAGAGGCTGCGGCAGATCAAGGACTTCTCAGTGGATCCCAGGAGCTTGCCCCAGGGACCAGGTTTGAGGACAAGGTGCCAACGCGCTCCAGAGATCCCACCATCCAGCCTTGCCGGATTCAGCAACAGGGCGATCTTTCTGCTGCTGCCGGCGTGTGGCTGAAGGGCAAACACCAGCGCCCATGGTGGGAACCTTGAGCTTGGCACCAAGCACCCTTTGTAGTGACTTTCTGGGGGGGAAATGATGGTCCAGAACAGGTCAGCACTTCCCTGGGAAACGTTTTAACGATGGGAAAGATGGCACCAGTAATTTGTGCTGCTGATTTAGAGGGATACAGGATTACGTGGACGCGGTACAACAGGCATGGGAGGGAGAGTGAGATACAGGCTTGGTCTGTACCAGCAGCGCTCGCCTGACATCTGTATATTTTTGTCTGAGATAATGAAGTCTGAACAAGTTTTAGAGAAAGGGGAGTTTCTCTTTTTTCATCAGCAAGGGGATGAAGGAACAAATCTCATCCTCTAACGATGTTTTTCCTAGTAAACTTCCCAAGGTGCCTCCTGCAGCCAGGGCAGGGCTTACATCAGACCCCTGATGCAGCATGGATCACCCATGCGCTGGGCCACAAACAGCCTCGCAGGACAGCATTGCCTCTGGCATCTGTCCCCCAAGGGCAAGCTGATCACAGACACAAAGCCCAGACTTCAGTGGGCATCTGTTCCCTCATCCGCAGACCTTCATGTCCCCACTGGGACCAGCCCCTGGATTGTAGCCCTCATCTCTGCACTCGGCACCCTCCAGTTTACCAGTACAAATGACACGGTCCGACTTCTCACCAGTCTCGGTTTATTACAAACACTGAAGGGGTCGTGGCCCCAGGACGGCTGGGGATGAGCAGCAGGGTGCAGGGCTGGTGGTGGTGGTAGTGTAGCAGTGCCCATCTACAGCATTGCCCTCGGTCCTGCAATCCAGCTGCCACAGGCTCGGAGAAGCAGCAGCAGGAAAACACCTCCCCAAAATCCAAGAAGGGAGAAAAATACCCCAGGCATGTCCCCAGCCTGCTGCCTGCCAGTTGCTTGGAGCCCTCTTCTCCTTCCGGCCGCGTGCTCCACAGACAGGGACACCGCAGACTGGTGTGGTCTCATTGGTGGCTGGCAGCATGGGATGGATGACAACGCTCAGCTGCCGGTGACATCTCCACAGTGGGCCCATTAAGCTCAGTGCGGGGAAAGATGCAGCACCATGCTGCATCCCTGGCCACGGCGGCTCCTGAAGCAGCCCACAGCTGGACAGCCAGGTGGGACGGCTCGCTCTCTGCAAAACCCCAAACGCCTTTTGGGTTTTGGACGGTGATTTTGCTTACGCAACACCACAGCCCCTGTCAGCTCTAGGCCAGCAGCAGCCTGGCCATTCCCCCCTCCCCCAGCAGCCCAGCAATGGCCGCACAGGGCTTTGCATCACGTAAAGGATGCGGCCGAAGCAGGAGGGAGGTGTCTGCCAGGGTCAGCCCCACTGTCCCTGCTGGACTCGGGCATCTGAGACACCCTCTAAGGTGTCTCTGTCCCACCTGCAAAATCGTTTTGCCCCTTGCTGCGCGCCGAGCCAAGGTGTGGAATGGAGTATATATAAGGACCCCAGCTCCTTAGCGTGTAGATAGTGCTAATATAGACATTAAATAGTACCCCTCGTGCACAAACACACGTACACACACACGCACACATGTACACACACACACACGTTCCCCTCGTCCCTGTGGGGTAGGAAAGGACATGCTCCTCCATACCCACGGCCGGCACAGACACAGTGGAGCAGCCTCGGAGGTGGCCACAAGGCAACCACCATGATGTCCCCTACCCCAGCCCAGGTGCTGGCCAGATCCAGCCTCCCCTGCAAGCACCAGCTGGCCCCTCCAGGGACCAGGATGTGGCAGGGGGCCACCAGCTCACAGCCTGTCCTCACAGGGAGGACGGGGACGGCCTGACACACACACACACGCACAGTGCACAATCAGGACAGGTGGGAGCAGGGCCTGCCTCCGGCTCCCCCGCTGCCCCACTCCACCAGACCTCCGCACCCACCACCAGCACGTGGCCTCCCACCCGACCCCACAACACAACCCTGTTTCTAGTATTAAAGCTGCTGCCTCCCAGAGGACCCCCCTGTCCCTTCCCTCTCGCCCGGGGCCAGGATCAAACGTCAGTCATCTCATCCTCCAGCTCAGCATCATCTGTCTCCCCTTCGCCCTCCTCCTCTTCATCCGACGTCACGTCAGCATCGTCAGCTTGCGCTAGGCACTTGGGACACGAGCAGGTAAACAAGTAGTTCTCCCTGGAAGGAGGGAAGGAAGGAGGAGAGAGTGATGGCATTGAGACAGGCACAACCGCAACACTGCTGCGAGGCAGGGCGTTGGGGACAGAGCAGCCAGGAAGGGGCTGAACATGTTAAACCCGCAGGAGTTTGCGGGTTCGGTCATGCTGGGCTCAGGTGAGGTGGAGGTAGTCTGGGTGGACAGGGGGATTTCTCAGTCCTGCAGGGGTAACAAGACGTGGCAACGGTGACCATCAGCAGGAACCCCTACCCTTGAAGGGTGGAGAAGGAAAAGGAAGGTGGGTGAGGACAGCAAGGGTTTGTGGGAGCCAACTGCAGAGCGGAGCAAGGCAGGGGGGATGCAAATCCTCGGTCCTTGGGGCTACAACCCACAAGAATGGAGAGCAGGGAGCTCCAGCCTCACTCAGAGACAAGTCCTCCATGGTCTGATGGCAGCATGGACGAAGCCCAAAAAGCACCATGTGCTGCATGCACACCTTGCCACGAGCACACCCGTTTGCACACCAGCTCATGCACAGCCACACACCGGGCCCCAAGGTGGGGACGCAGCTCAGGCTGACTGGCTGGGGGTGCAAAGGGGTGCCATGTCCCCCCAGGTTCCTCCAAGCAGCCCCTACCTGAGTATCTTGTTGCGGCTGTGTCTGCTCCGCTCCCTCTGACAGCAGTCTAAATAACTGATGCAGATTTCCTGCGAGCAAAGAGAAACAAACCGGGCTGAGAGTTGCTTCCCACGAACCCAAAGGGGCACGGTTTGTACTGGTCCCTCCAAGAGACAGGCAGAAACAAGGGGTCTGGCAGCCCCAACACAGGACAAGGCATGAATTCCTCTGCCAGGACAATGCAAGAGGAAGGGGGTATGGGGCTGGGGTCCGTGAGGGATGTACAGAACGCAATCTGCACTTTGGCAGCAAGAAGCCCCTCTCCCATGGTGCGATGCCACCCCAAGTTCATCCAGGCCCCACTGTCTCACCTCTCCTGCTTCGATGTCCTCCAGAGCTGTCAGATGCAGTAGGAAGTTGTTTTCCGGGAAGGACGTCTCCGCATTGGGGATGCAGCTGTGGTTACCTGCAGGGAAGCCAGGATGCAGCTGTGAGGGTGTCTCCAGAGAAACGGGAAGGCAGAGGCAGGCTCAGAGACCCCACACAGCCCGTGGGCTTGTGCCTGCCCTTCTGTGTGGCCCAGGCATGTGGGATCCAGTGTCTCCAACTGGGAGGGCCATAGCCTGGCTAAGGATAAGGCAGCACCAATGCTGCACCCACTCCATCTACCTTGGGGATGCCAGCGTGACACTCTCATACTGGGGACTAGGGGCTTCAGTGGAGCAGGGTGCAGGGCCAGGGCTCTCCATCAGACCCCAGAAACCACTGAGAGAGCAAGCTGTCCTGGATCAACCCCCAGGATGAACAGCAGCATCCCCTACCTCCAGGTGCTGAAGGAAAGATGCACAGAGCTGTACTTCTGCCCCAGTTCCCACTCTCCCAGCAGCCAGTCCCCACTCTGCTCATCCCGTTTTGCCATTAACACTTAGGAGTGAAAGAAGACAGCTCCAGGTGCTGGGACATCCTCTCCTATGTCCCCATGGCCCAGACAAGAAAGACTCCTTCCCTTAATTGTTTGTTCACCTCCATTTCACTCAGACAGGATGGAGCTGTCTCTTTGTTAACTGCATACATGGCTCCAGGAGCCCGTATCACATCCAAGTCCATTCACACCAGGACTGACCACTTCATAGCTAGGTAAGGTGTCAGGAGACCCCAAGAGAGCAGAGAGGGCCCAGGGCAGCACCCATCACATCCTGTCCCATCACATCCCATGGATGGGAAGCGTTAACCCCTTTCTCCAGAGGCTTTTAGAAAGAGGTGAGCCAGTCTAGCCCAGGACATCCCCCTCCTCACTATTGGTTTTACTCCTAGTCCTTGTGTTACTTACAGCAGCTCTGGAGCACGTAGAGACCTGATCCCTCGCAGTTGAGGAATTCTCCTGACTCTGCAGCACAGACACAGGGGTTAGAGCTTTGCATGGGCCATTCTGGCTCTTCCACATGCACAGCTCAGTGCAAGCACAAAGGAATGTCTGGCAATGCTGAACACACACAGCCAACGCTGCTTTGAGGGACAGGTGTTGAAGGGTGGTTTCCAAAGCACTCTTCCCTCCCCACTGGGAGGGCATGGAGGACATGAAGAATTGCACCCCCGGGTCAAGTGTGCGCTCCCTGGCCTGTCCGTGTACTCACACAGCTACATCAGCCAAAAAGGTGATAAACAGGTCTTTGACCATTTAGTTTAGATGGCACTTTTCTGCACAGGATCCCTCCAGATCAGCCCTCCACCCACCCCAACCTGCCGCAGGTCATGCTGCCCACAAACTTGACCTACCCTACCCACATAGCAAGCCAAGGCAGCAGGCATGGCTTGTACAGACCAGGGGAAGTGGGATCTCCCAGTCCCCAGTGGGAACCCCTCCTAGTCCCTGAATGCTGGCGAGAGTCTCCAGCTGTCTCCTGCAAACGGCACTGCTTGATGCTGACCGCGGCCACGCCAGAGCCTCACCCTTCTCGATGTCCTTGTAGAGCTGGTCAATGAAGGCGTCCAGCTCCTCTCGCTGCAGCATGGGAAGATCCAATGCATCGCAAGCATGCACCCACTGGCTCAGAGAGCTGTTAAAAAGCAGAGGAACACCGTTACAGTCCCACAGTGCTGTCAGCATATGGTGGGACCTCACATGGGGGATCTAAGGGTTAAACTCAGTGGCTCTGAGTGGCCAAGGTTTGGCAGAAGGACACAAAAGGGCTGGAAACAGTCAAGATGAAGGACTGCCTTTAAGTTTGCCTCTCCATCCCCCTCTCTTACGTTTGAACCTAGCCATTACACAGGCCAGCATGGATTTACAGACTGTACATCCCCTCCATGCCACATCTCTGCTGCTCTGCAAGGAGCACCCAGAAAACCCCATTACCTTGTTCCTATGCCTTGGCCATTGGTCCCAACGAGGGCAAAGAGGGATCGAAAGCCTTCTGGAGTGAACCACTGCAGAAGGGAGATGAGAAAGCAGCTGAGCCCAGGCCAGTCTGCAGCAGCACCCGGCTCTACAAGCACCTCAAATCCCACAGGGAGCTTTGGAGGAAGCAAGGAATGGGCGGAGGCCCAGGGGAAGCCCTGGCCAACCAGAGGGTCCCACCACACTCCTGAGCTATTTGGGAGGCAGATAAACTCACCCTGCTGAGATATTCGTCATAAAGGGCTTCAGTGAAGAGCAACCGCAGCAGCTCCAGCTGGCCCTGTCAGGACATGGTAACACCATCAGGGTAGGGAGATGCTGCTGGGAGTCGGACCCAGGCTGACAGCCGAGCGCAGGATGGGCTAGAAGGCTCAGAAGTCAGGCTCCTCATCCTCTGCAAGGCTGGAGGCTGCTGCCCTCAGAGCAGTGAAAGCCACTCATTTTAGCAGCAAAAGCCACCTATTCAGCAGCTAAATATTACCCTGTCCCATCCCACAGCAGAAGCAACTCCACCACAACAACAAACAGCAAGTCCCACTAAAGCACCACAAGCCCAAAGACCTCTAAAGCAACCTGTTTCCTCTTTGTCAGGTCAGTCAGCCCCTAATGGGGGGCTTTATGTCCCCACTTTGAGCTTGTGATTTCCAGTGTCTCTCATCCCAGCTGTAATGGGGTCTCTGCACCTGTGGGCTCACAGACACAGGCAGGGAGAGGGCAGCCTCGGGGACTCAATACATCCAACAGCTGCCAGGGTCTTACCTTAAATTTGTCTCCCAGCAGCTTGTGCACAATCTCCTCTTCTTCATTTGCTGTCTTATTGCAGAACTGGGAGAAGGCCTTGATCCACCACTCCTTGTCTTTAGCCTGAAAAAGGAATAATCAAGGAGAGGTGTTGCACCAACACTGCTTTCCTCCCCATCCATGAAAGGACAAGCCTCACTGAGCTCAAAGGTATGCGCCCTGCTATTAAAAACCACCAGAAGCAGCTGCATGGTGGCAGTTTATTGTCAAATTAAGTGCCAAGAAAGCCAAGCCAAAGAAACAGACACAAAGGAAAGCTTCCATTCTGACTAACTATTTTGATATGGAAAAAAAGACCTGCTTGGCTCAGGTCATAGGACCCTCCTTTGCCACCTGCTGTCTCCATGAACAGGGACCACTAGACGTTGAAACCTGTTCAAGTAAGACCCTGCCAGTTGCCAGAGAAGAGATCAGTCCTTGGGAATAACAGCCACAATGGAACGAGGAAACCACAGACCAGCAGCTATGGCTCCAAACTGCAGATGTACCTGTTTGACGGTGGCGACCATCCGGGCCATCAACATGATGCTGGAAGTCTCCGGTGGATAATGCATGTTTCTGGGGGATAAGAACGAAGAAGAGAGATGAGCAGGTCAGTGCTGGTATGGAAATAAAAAGCTGGATGGAGGCAGAGGCAACTGCCATCCATGTGGTCAGGCCTGCACTCATCCGTCACACAAAAATGGCCAGTGGGGATCCAGCACCACTCAGGGCGAGAAGCCTGCACCCACCTGCCTGCTCTGAGCATACAAATAATCACTACCATCCTGCTAAACTAGAGTCTGAGTCCCACACAAAGCCCAGGACTGCAGCGAGAGGTAAGGTTTGTGATGAGCTTTGGGTCAGGGATGTCATTTCTCTTGTCTGTGCCCATTTTGCCATCTGCAAGCAGGGACAGCAACTTATGTATCCACAGGGGTGCTACAAGGAGAATCTCCTAGAGGCTGGAGATCTGCAGGAGCACTATAAAATTGCAGGAGCGAGGGATGCGCAGCTCAGTGCTTTCTAGCTCTTTACTGGGAGAAAAATAGGAACTCCTCAGCTGTGTGTCCAAACCCTTGTGCTGCCGACACAAATTCACCTCCTGCCCAACCAGCAGGTAGAGCTGGGCAGAATCCCAAGGCCACCACCACCCTCCAGCCACCCCATGCAGGGATGCAAAGCAAGGACAGTCTTCAGCCCTGGTTCCAGGCAGTGTCATCCAGCCAGAAGAGCCACCTCCTCTGCCCGTTGAGCATCAGGCAGGTCAGTGCCCTACCTCCATGCCTCCTGTAGCTTGTTGAGGGGATGCGTGGGATCGTCACGGGATGGGCCAAGGCAGAGGACCTGGTGGTACTGCTCCAAAGCGGCCTGCTTGCATTCAGCACTGCAGTACGTCACCTAGAGCAAGGGGCACAGCACCCAGCATTGGCTACAGCAGCAGGAAAAGGGGGTCCTAGGCCTAGCTGTGCCCCCTCCCTGACCATCTGAGCCCCAACTCTTTATCTATCGTGATGGCGATGCAGAAAGTAAAGGCAGACACCCACCTCGGGGCAGCGCAAGTGCCTGGCTAGATGCTGTAAAGGAGTCAGAAACCCCAACAAGACCACAATCCCTCCCAGTAGCCCCATACCTGGCACCGGGGACACTGCTGGTGCAGGTCTTTCCGGATACTGCACTGCTCTGGGTGAGGCAGCACCAGTGAGCTCTTCCCCAGCAGCCGCTGGGCATTCTCCTCCGCCGTCTCCAAAGCCCGCAGGCAGTGATCACAGGCTGCAGGGAGACATGACGGACAGACGCCACAGTGAGAAAAGAGGCCAAGACCCAGGGCAAGACAGCATGACTGGTACCAACACCATCTCCGAGCTGGAGGTACTGGTCTCTCGCTGCTC
Organism: Rissa tridactyla; assembly: GCF_028500815.1. Lineage (NCBI taxonomy): Eukaryota > Metazoa > Chordata > Aves > Charadriiformes > Laridae > Rissa > Rissa tridactyla. The sequence goes on from NC_071470.1 coordinate 39,815,126, forward strand.
CCTCCATAGGAAAGACCATTTCTGATGCAATTTAAACCCCCAGCCCTCATCTACTGCTCTGTAATACTGAGAAGTGGTTAAGGGCTGAACAATGGCAAGTGTCTCCATGTTGCTGACCCACAACAGAGCTTGGCAGACAGCAGGGTCTAGGTAGGACAAAAAAGTTTAAAATCCTGCCCTTACAACCCTCATTTTGTTGTTCTAGCACCTCTGGAGAACACTGGCACCTTTGTGGGTGCTGCTGCTCTGCGGTGTGATTTGGATTAGCATCCATACGACTAAAAAAAGGGGGGTTCCCACGTAGATGGTGCCCGATGGTGGCACATGGTTGATGGAAGTCACCAGCCCTCAAACGACCCCAGCGCCTTCAACTTGTCAACCCTTCATTTAGTGCCGAAGCAGAAATGGCAGCAGGGCCACCTTCCTGGTGGTGCCAAGACAAACCCAAACCCTTTCCTTGAAAACCGGGCAGCTCCCTCGGGACCCTGCGGTCACCTCGCCGGGGCGGGCGACAGGGACGTGCCACCACCGCCGGCTGCTCACCTCGGTAGTTGTACAGGGCGTTCCAGAGGAACTGGGACGACACCACCGGCCTCTCCACGAAGACGATCTCCCCTTTGCGGATGTTCTTGGTGGCGAACAAGCCTTTGCCCTGCCGAGGGAGAGGCGGGGGTCAGGGACGCACCCGAAGGCGAAACCCACCCGGGAGCTGAGGGCATCCCCTCGCGTTTTCATCCCTCTTTTCCCAAAAACAATTGCCGCAGCGTGAGGGAAGGGACGGATCTCCGCGGCGAGGGGACCGGCCGGGATGGCCGAGCTCACCTTGGCGCTGCTGATGAACCGCGCCTCCGCCGCCACCGCGGCCCCGGCCCCGGCGCGGCTCCCCGGCGCAGCGCCGCACACGTCCCCCGCCGCGGCGGCCATCTTCGGGCGGCGACTTCCCCGCTCTGACCCGCCGGGGGCGGGCGGCGCCTCTTCCTCTTCCTCCTCCTCCTCCGCCCCCCTCACCAGCCGCCCCGCACGAAGATGGCTGCCGATCACGCTCCCCCCACAGCGGGGTACGCGCCCGCCATCACCCCCCTCACGCCCCGGGGCGGACGGGGGCTGGTCGCCATCTTACCCCTCCCTTCAGCCCACCGCCACTCTCCAAAAACAGCGCCAAAAAGCCCCGAAACGGGTCTGTGTCGCTTCTACAGCCACTTCAAAATCAGATAAGAGGCTTGCTGCCCCTATTAATTGTTATTATTTTTTAATCGTAGAGCTGGGGGAGGGATAGCCTTCGTGTCCCTGTCAGGCGGGAACGCAAGGTACCCCTTCACGGGGCGAGGAGGCATCACCAGCTGCCCCTGCGCACCCAAAACTGGCCCGACTTTACCCCAAAAAACCTTCAAAACACGCTACCGTGCTCCCTGCGCCCTCGCTACCTCCTGCTAGGCTGTCTGCAAACGCCTAAAATCCACGCAAATGCGGGTTTAGTTGTATTTACTAATTCACAGCTGCGCTGCCAGCGCCCGTTCGGAGTTGGTTCTGCTCTTCGTCAGCCAGGCGGCTGCAGCGGTATGGGGAATATGGGACGATTTCGCATTCGGGGCGCCTTGGGGTGTTTTGGAGTCACTAGATGTCACTGTCGGCTTGTGGCAGGGACAGCAGGACTTGGTATGTTACTGCAGTGATAACGCTGTGTGGCTGGCTGGATCCCGCCGTCCCCATGCCCGGGCCAGCAGCCCATGGGGAAGCATGGCCGCAGAGCGGGACGCCTCCCCAGCCACCCGGCCGGCGACAAGGGACAGACAGACTGCCAGGGACACCTTCCCCATCTTTATTTTGGGGGGATGGCCCCAGTGAAGCCAGCAGCAGGCTGTGCAGGGCACTGTTTTGCCACGCAATGCCCATCCCAGGGGCCTACAAGGTTCTAGACGCTGATGGACCATGCTACCTTATGACTCCTATTTCAATTACATCTTCGTATGTAGGAGGAGGACTAGCCATTATTGTAATAACAGCATTATGTGTGCCCTGTTTGTCTAAGGTTTCAGTGCTAAGTGGCAGGGCATTTCACACGTATAACACCAGCTTGAGTCATGGCCTGGTGTCACGGCTGGCCAGGACACCTGGCCAACAACACTTCAAAGTGTCCTTCATGTCACCGCACAAGCCCTGGTGCTCACAACATTGATTTGAAGTATTTGTGAAGCTGGGCCAGGATTGCTTCTGTGTCAAGTGTTTGCAGAGCACAGTGGGAACCTTCTCCTGGACTTCAGTTTGCTGAAGCACCAGCCCGGCAGAGCCGCGGCGGTACAGAAGGTTTGGCCACATCCACCTGCAGACAGAGGTCCTTGGTCTCCAGGAGCAGCAGCCCGACCCCCAGCACCCCACGCTTACCAGGCATTATGTTTCTTACTATAAATGTAGTTCTATCTCTGCAGGAACTGGTCCTGAGATAATAACTCATGTTATCTACTTTCACACATAATATGAGGCCATCAATCAACTTTAAAAAAAAAACAACTGGTTTTTTAGCATTTATTTTGTCCAAAACAGTTATCAAGAAAAACTCCTCAAACTTGTGTGAAGGATGAAAATATGTTGGGTTTTTTGGTTTTGGTTTTTTTTTTTGTTAATAATTTCAGTTGAAAATTAAAGAGAGTACTCAGAAATATGTTTCCTTTCTGTTTTGATGCTTACAGGTTTTCAGCTGATCTCTTTAAAAGCTATTCTTACTCCATTCCAAATGTTCCAAATGTTGAGACGGGCGCACAGGTTTACCAACAAACACACAGGTGTGGGGAAAAAAACCCGCTTTCATATTTCTATTACCATGTCAGGAATGAAAACGTGCAAGAAGAAATCACCCTTTCAAGAAAAAAATCATCCTTTTGTGACTTCTGCTGTTAGAAAGCAGCTATTTTTGACAATGGGGGTCTTATTAGGAGGAGGAAAAGGTGCGTTTGTTGTATTTTTTTTTTTCTCCATTTCCTCAGAAACACGGCAAAAAGGATCAGTAAACCATCGCTGACAGATGTGGGGGCAAGATGCCATCAAGGCATCTCTGCCTACTCAGAAACCAAGGAGCTGCCCAACCCTGCCTCCCACCAGCCAGTCCCATCTCTCTTTTTAAAATACACTAGGTTTTTATTAAGAAGCAAAGCAAATAAATAAGTTACACTTATTAAGAGGGGGAAAAAAAAGATTATTTCTATAAATAACAATATAAGAGTAAAGTGATATACAGTGTTCTGCGTCAGAAAGAGACGGAATAAATTATCCTGAGCTGACAGGACATGGTGCCTGGTACCCTGGGCAGACCTGGGAAGGCAAGGTGACAGCCTGAGCACTGACAGCCTGGCCTAAGAGCACTTAGCTGCTAACACACAGACAGGGAGGGTCAGGTACTTAGACCTGACCCCTCAAAGCCCTCCCACCCACCAGAAATGCAACTGCTAACTGCATCAGGTGGTTACAGATGTGCTCGCCGAACACTCCAGGTGCTGTTTCCCATGGCACCTGGATGTATAATGAGGAGAGAACAGAGCAATTGCCGTCTGGGCCAGAATCGGCACATCTGGATGAGGGGCAGGGGGTCGTCTGAAGCACCAGAGGTGTTGGAAAACTGCCTTTTTATAACAGCCCTGATCCCCACACCTCAGCCAGACCAAGTGCCTCATTCCCTGCTGCAGCAGCACACGCACACCTTGGCGAAGTAAGGTGATGCCAGAAGTCAGAGACACACCAGGTTCTGCCCCCCAGGTTTGGGAAGCCAAAACAAAGGCACAAATGCACCAAGGCACCAGACAAGAGGAGGCACTTATGTTCCAGGGGCAGGATCAGACCCTGTTCATCTTATTGCAAGAGTAATGATAGTCTGTGGGTGGGAGCAAAGGGCTTGCCAATTTTCTCAATTTTCACTTTTTTTTTTTTTTTGGGTTGTTGTGATCTAAGCATCAAACATGGGAGTCAAGTTGACCAGGAAAAACAAGTAGGGTTGATTCTCCTGCCAGCACAGGTCTCTCTCTTAGGAGCACACAGCCACACACAACGCAAGTGACCCCGTGTTCAAATGCCCTTATGTTCCCAGCTGTCAGAGGCACCGTCTGATTGTCACCCCAGCCTCTCTGCTGGGAACTCTTTGTGTGTCCTGGTGCTTGAAGAGCAAACAGGAGATCACATGCCTTGCCACAGCTATGGCACCATCAAGGACAACCAGCCTGGTGATGAAGCCCCAGGAATTACGGCACATGGCTACTGAACAGCAGCCAAACAATATTTGGGGGGTTCCTCCCAGCCAGCTGCAGTTTGTCCTGGAGCTCCAACTCTCGGATTGAGAGTGTAACATCTCACTTGGACCAAAGAAGCCCCAATGTGCCTGCATCCCCAGTATCTCCATCGAGCAGACAAGGCTGAAAAAACAACAGTGGCAGCTGAATATCATCAGCTATTCAAAGCTCAACATCCACGGTGTCCTCCTCGTGGTCCTTGATGTCTGTCGAGTCTGCAGTGGCAGGCTGTGTCACCCCAAACTGTGACAGCTTTGCTGCCTTCTGCTCCATGCTCTGCTTCCTCCATTTGATCCTCCGGTTCTGGAACCAGACTTTCACCTAGCAGGAAGATGGCACAACAGTTTAATCCAAGGTCTCCAGGAGTCCCTTTCCAATGGTGGCCGTTGCTACATGCTTCTGAGGCAAATGTCCCCATAAAGCAGAGTTCCTTAAAGAGGGGGACATACCCCTTCTCTGCTCGGGGCACAGTGCATGCGGGCAGGAGGAGGTCACACTACGATGGGCAGATTGGTGCTGGGAGAAAGGACCCGGGGAGAGGGGGACGCAGCCGCACAGAGGAGGCTCTGGCCACGGGAATGAAGGAAGCACCACCCCTAGCTCCCATGAGCCACTGAACCTATCCCTGCAGGACTGCCAGAGCGCATGATGAGGCACCCACCTACCCCCTGCCCCTGCTCCCTGTGCTGTTCGCACCCTCCCTGACCCCCCAGAACCTCCCTTGCTTTACTCTCCCTTTTCCCAGCTGAATTTGGATCCCACTACGGAAGATCACATGGCTCCTCCTTTCCACACTAAATAATCAGCTTGCAGTGGGAAGGGCAGAAACATACTGGGAAGAGCAGAAAAAAAATATTTAGATCCAGTATTATAAAAGGACACTTAAAGCATAAACTGTCTCCAGAGGATCATAACAATGTAGATACATTAGTCCAACCCAGCTTGAACTCTAAAGCAAGCGGGTTTGTGCTCCTAAATGCTTTTTGTTCCACTTCGTGGATTAAGAAAAGGATGCTCTTATTCACAAACCATCTAAACCTAGCTCACATCCCTCCAGGCATGTGGCTTCAATGTCATCTTGCAGCAAGGAGTCCCACAGGTCACTTTGCATCATGTCCTCCTCCCGCTGCACTTCACAGCAGGGGAATCACCGCAGACCAAACTCAGACCCAGGATCTATGCCGCCATCCCCAGCTCCCCCGTTTCTTACCTGAGTCTCTGTGAGATGCAGAGTTGCAGCCAGGTCAACTCGCTCTGTGCCCACCATGTACTGCTGCTTGAGGAACTCTTGCTCCAGCCGCTCCAGCTGCTCTGGTTTGAAGACAGTGCGGACCCTCTTTATCTTGCAGGGCCCCCCGGACCTCCAAGGCACAGCAGGGCCCAGTGAGTTGGCCCCTACACAGGGAGACAACTCCAGACCTGCCAGAAAGAAGTAGCAATTGAAAGGGTCTGCATGTTTGAGGCCATTCCTCCAGCCCTGTTGAAGTGCCAAGCCCAGCTTGCTTCAGCTGTAGCTGAAATCCAAATGCAGCTGCTCTATGCGCTAAAGGGGGCACCAAAAAGAAAAGCAGGGATGTCACTACCCTGTCCCTACCTAGATCATCACATCTAGGCTCCCTTTCCCGTGAAAGCTTGGACCAGATGATCTTTTGAGGTTCCTTCCAACATATTCTATGATTTTACCCACAGGTACAGCCTAGGACAGTCCTGGACATGCAGCCAAACCCAAAGAAGTCAAGTCTCGATGAGGTGAGCAGGGTTTGACCTCCATCTATACAGGATCTTTGTAACAGTTTACCCCATGCTGGCCCCTGCTTTTACCCTTCCCTTGGCACCCATGGTCAGCCAGGGTTCGGGAGAAGATACTGAAGCTGGCAGATTGGCCTCATGAAGACAAGAGTCACCAGCCCTTCTGCAGGTCCTCATCCCAGCCCTCAGTCCTTTGGTCTCAGTAGGTTTAACTGATCCATAAAGTTCCTCGTGTGCAGAGGCATAAGCAGGACTAAGAAGTGGATCTGGTCTCAGTCTCCTATCTAGTTGTGGCCTGGTGATAACCATAATTACCTAATTAACATACAATACAACACCAGCACTGTCACAGGACTAGCCGGCACCAGCCTAAAAGCAGTGCTGTCTCTGCTTTCTAAAGCCCTCATCCTGCCAGCACAGACTTTGATTCACATCCATCTCTATGTACATAAGGAGCGTGTGATTGCTACCCCCGACCATCCCCCAGGAGCCACAGGGCTCATCCCCATCCAGCTCTGTCCTCCTGAAGGACCTTCACTGAAGCCAGATCTCACTGCCAGGAGGACTGCAAGGCAGGGAGACCACAGTCAAGGGCTGAGTAAAGGGGGCAAAAACCCTCAACATCCAAGATACTGGTTCTGGAGTTATGACATGCACAGAAACATTAGCATAGACTTTACACATCTGAGTGTGAAGCGCTGGAGGGACAGTCGAGCCCATCTTGCTCAATGCCAAAAACTGCTGGACTGGGGACTTGGCTCCTGTCCCGACACCCAGAAAGACTCCAGGCAGCAGGACCTGCCTGCACAGACAAGACCGCTGGGTGCCATGAGAACACCGCCAAGAATCAAAGTACAGTTGTAAAGATATTAGGAATCAGACAAGGCCAGCGCTAAGATATGTTTGATGGTACCACAGCTTCTGTCCTGCCAACACCCAGGAACACGCTTAACTTTGAGAAAGAACACGCTAGTACAGCCAAGGGGACTTTTCTGTGTGGGAAGTGTTGTAAGCAGTATGGATTTGCAGGATGAGGCTATTAATGCTCTCCACCATGGCTGTTCTGAAATCTCAGCCCCGGGGCGATGCCATCTGTCTGAGATGCTTTGAGCAGAGGTTGGATGCAGCAGCTCGCAGAGGTCCCCCTCAGCCAGAGTCATTGCCCAGTAACACCAGGGTACAGCAACAGCAGCCACGAGGGACGTTGGCCTAGTGTGATGTATCTAGATCATGGAAAGCCAAGTTTCTTTAACTTTTATAGAAATACTGCACATAATGACACCGATTCACACCCGCTACTTATCTCTCCTGTAATGACTGATGTTGTCATACTCTCCAGGCACAAATGGGCACCTTGACCTACTTCATTTTCGTTAATTGGGTGTAAGTTCTGCGCGTGTTTAAGGATTTGTGGGATGGAGACCTGACAGCTTAACAACCGTAATTGCACTTAAAACTATTTTCATCATTAAAATAATTTCACCTGTCACATTTTTTTTCTATTTTAATACTGGGATAATAGCAAGCGTAATTTCAAACATGAAATACTTTGTGGGAATAGCTTTGCAAATTGTTTAACTATATTTTCATACCTGTATATTTGATATAATACATAGATTAACGCACAACTATGCAGATGCTGTCTTTTAAAAGAAATAATAGATTAAATAGTTATGCTAAGTAGTTAAAAAAAAGAACAAGAGTAGCAAATACTTTTGGTATCTGACTAGTGTAGCTATCAGGATCAAATCAAGTGTTCTCTCTACAAGTAAAATATGTGCTTGACTGCAGGTTTTGTCTGGGCAGCAATGAGATCAGACTCTGAATACTAAGAAGATACTTGATTTCAAGAAAAATACTCTGAATAGAGGTATTTCATTAAAACAGATTAGTCTTTTTGCTCAGGTTACGTTACAGTACCCCTCAGTGAAAATACGGAGACCCTGATGGACTACCCAATGTAGTCCATCACCAACTGTATAAATTTTACCCAGTGATCGAGAACAAAAACCTTTTTCCTTTGGGACTTTTGCACTAAAAATACAAACAGTTTTTAGGGCCGGGTGCTGCAAAACACTCAGTACTTACATTTCTGTGAGAGGTCCCAATGAGAGCAAAATTACAGACAGACAGGGGCACCTTTGGGAGAAAAGGGGACCCCACACGACAGCAGAGGGCAGAAATTACTTTCAGGGATGAGGGAAATTACAGGAGGTTTCTGCAGGTGTGATGAAAACACAGGCGTTGTGGTGTCTTTCCAGTACATGAAAAGAGAAATAAATGCCAGTGTGTGCAAAGCGACCCCTAAAATGCAGGTGGGGGCACGCGTGGACATGGGAGGGACTGTCCCTGACCCGAAACCTTCTGCTGCAGTCAAGCCTGAAGGATGTAAATCGTGTCATTAAGGTGCCGCTTGACGAAGTCATTTCATGTTTGGGGTAAATGGCTAGTATCAATTATCAATCACTACAGTGGGGAAAAATAATTAGTAAGAAATTCTTCGCTCTTCCTCCTTCGTTTTCCACAGCCCCAACCCAACTCTTTACCTTGGGGTTGGTCGAGGGGCTGCGAGAAATGAAACTACAGCCGATGGGGGAAAAAAACCCAAACCCCCTTATTTTCCAGCGCGGGTGATGCCACCCAAGCGCCCGGCTGGAAGGTCCCGGCTCCCCCCGCCTGCACTCCAGCCCCGTCCACGACACCCCCGTTCCCTGCCCATCCTCCGGACACGCTCCCACGCACCCCCCCCCGACCCGTGCCGGACGGGAGCCCTCCGCACACACACCCCCGCTCACCTGCACCGCCCCTCCCGGCCACGGCGCAGCCCCAGCCCCAGCCCCAGCCGCCCAGCAGCGGTCCCGGTCCCGGTCCCAGCCCCGCTCCGGGGCCCGGTGCCGCCGCGGGCCAGCGCGGGGGCGGCGGGGCGGAGGCAGCGGCGGCGGGACCACGTCGCGGCGGCTCCCGGGCGAGGAGCGCTTCGATGTGGAAGGGGGTTTTGGGGGGCGGCGGGTCGGGACGGGGTCGCGGCGGGCTGTGCAGCATGGCCGGGACAGTGTGCCGGCTGCCGGCCCCGCCGGCTTATATGGAGGACGCGATGGGGTGGGATGAGCCGCGCTCCTATGCAAAGCGGCGGCGGGGGGGCCAAGGGGGGCTGCCCCCACGCCCGCTGGCCTGCAGCGACACCCCCACGGACACCCCTTCTTTCCCACCGACAAGCCCACGGACATCTCTCCTTCCACACCAGCTCTTCCACTGACACCCGCCCACACACCTGTGTCTTCCCACCACAGGCACCCGCTCTCCTTCCCCACAGACCCCCATGCCAACACTTGCTCCTTCCTCATAGACGCTGAAACCCACTCGTTCCCCACAGACACTCACACCAACAATCACTCCTTCACCAGGGACACTCAAAGCAACACTCAAAAACTACTTCCCCACGGACACTCACACTGGCACCCACTCCTTCCCCGTGGACACCTTCTCCTACTCCATTGACACCCACACCAACACCCACTCCAGACAGACACCCACGTGGATACTTGCTGCTTCTGACACAGACACCTCCTCCCTTCCTCATGGCCAACTACACCTTCCCCCCACCAGCCTTGCTGGCATCCCATAGACATCCACATGGACACCTACAGCTCCCACCCAGACTCCACTGACACCCAAACTCCCCACGGACACCCAAACTCCCCCTGACACCCACAATTTCCCCCCAGGTCTCACAGGCGCACTTCACCATCCCCCTGGCAACACTCAGGCCAGCCCACCCCTACCCTCTGCCCGAGGGCATGGACATACACCTGGACCAGCTGTGCGAGCCTGTCCTGTTGCCCTGCCAAGAGGAACATGTCCATGTGTACCTGCCCAGGTGTGTCAGAGGATGTATGTATATCTGGAATATGGGAAAAAGACATCAGGAGCTTGCACAGGCTAAGAGGTGACTGTGCAGTGGAAATGTAACTGTTCGTCTGGTTTGGGTGCCATTCCCTTGTGACACCCCCCGGAGCCAAGTGCAGAGACAGGGTTTGGTGGAGAGCTGCGGATGGCACAGACACCTCACCCAGATGTGAGCGTACTCCGCAAACACAGTGCTGGGGGATTCACAGCCCTGTGCGCGCACAAATGTTCAGGCTCAAATCTCCACAAGCACCAAATTCACACTGAAAATTCACTCCAGTGTATGCAAACACAGAGAAATCCCAAGACTGGAGTCTCCGGGTTAATAAACACGGAGTAAAAATCCCCCATGGTTTAATAACCCAGCATTAAACATCTCTGCGTGCACAGGCTAGCTGTCCATATCCAGTAAATCCTGCCCTAAATCAGGTATTCGTGCCATTTAAAGTTTCATTTCACTGCCCAAGCCGCAGAAATGGACCTCGTTATAAACGAGCACCTCTCTATTTTTGAGCATTTCAAAGCAAATGGAAATTATGGGAATGCATGGGCAGGATTATCCTGCTTGCAAGGAAGCACCCTGGTGATGGCTACGGGAACCTCGGGGAAGAGGATGCCCGCAGGAGACAAAAGAGTCCCTCAAGTTTGCCTTTAAAACACTTTTTTTCTCCCATTTAGCATCCTGTCTTCCACAGCAGCTTCAAAATAAGTGAATAAATACAGCTGCTGCTTTATTGCTCCTTATCCAAACAGCCAGCCCCAATCCTGCCGCCGTGTAACTATGTGCTTAATTGAAATCACACGTTCAAAGCTGGGCAAGTGGCCGAAGCCTCTCCCGTGCAAAAAAAAAGCCGCCACCGACAAAATAAAGCCGCAGAGATTCTCAGCTTCTGGCTTTGCTTGCCCAGAGGTTGTGTGGATTAAAATATATGTGGGTGTCGTTATACAAGTTTTTGATTTGTTTTATTAAAAGCCTGATAAATCTCTTAATTATTTTTCTTCTTTATAATAAGTTGTGACTGCCACTCTAATTCCCATGAAAGAGGTGTTGGAGATGCTCTGGTTATTAAGGGAGCGGTTTTACATTGCTGTTGTTGGGATGGGTGAGCCGTCAGCAGAGCAGGGGGTGACGGTGGGATGCTGCTGGCAGGAAGGATAGACAGACGGACGGAGGGCCGGGCAACCAGCAAAAGCACCGACTGACTTTTCCCCTTCGGCTTCTCCCACTTGGCCGAATTCGCTGCCTAATGACGCGTCCTGTTTCCCATTAGTACTGTGTGCTCAGCTAATGCATTTCGGTCGGAAAGCTGGAAATTTTCACTCGCTGGTAATGACTTGGGAAATATAGCACCCAGCAGCCAGGCAGAGCGGGGGCTCCGGGAACACCCCCCCCCGCCTCTCCCCTGCCCACATGAGGTTGAATCACCGGCTCCATCCCCACCCCATGTGCTCCAGCAAAGGGGGCTTTTGCAGGAGCTGGGCAGGGGAGATGAAAGGATGGACCCTGATCCTCTTTTTTTTTTTTTTGGTAGTGAGGTTTTGGTGGCTTTTTAAAAATTTTATTCCAGTTTTGTTTTTCGAGTGCGCAGAAAATAAAAGGGGAGGGGGAGTTCCCTAGGGGGGTAAAAAAAAAAAATCCCAACAACAAAACAACAAAAAAAAAGCCCCCAGCCCTTTGTAAACATCCCCCCTGAGCAAAGGGAAGGGGGTGAAAAGCATTTCCTGATAACTCCATTAAAGAATGAGGCTGCATTAACATTCCAAGTACCTCGACAAGAGATGAAAGTGGGGAACTTGAGCTCAGCCTCTCCTTGCTCCAGATGTTATTATGGGCTCCCTGAAAGGTTTTTTTATTTCTTTTTTTGCAAAGAGACAAAGATGTTGCCTACTTCAAACGGGGCTAATTGATGCTAATGACTATCAGATAGAGTGGGGGCCCTTATTCCCCCCTGCAAAGGGGAAAGAGAGAGTGCATTTTACAATCCCCTCATAGAAAACGCCCCACTCTTCAAACCAGGTTGCTGCTTTGGGGATTTTTGTCTCTCTGGCTGCTGCTTTCTCTCCTCCTCCGCTCTCCCCCCCCCCCCCCCCTTCATCTTTTCTGTCCCCCTTCTTCTGGGCACCCCGCAGCTCTCACTTGTTTGCCCATGAGAAATTTCACACCTCGCCTCCATCGGTGGGGAGAGCCTGGCTCCTTTTCCATCCCGTTCCAAGCCGCAAAACCATCTCAGCGGGCGAAAGAAGTGGCGGAAATTTCCCCAAACCCACAGCAAGCACACGCGAAAACGTGATGGGGATTCTGTGCATCTGTAATCCGGGGCTGAGTCCTCCTGCAAGTGGGAAAACGTCTTCTCGACCGACGGCATCCTTTCAGTCGCATTGTATTAGGGAGAAGATGGATCCCAGGGCTCCTGTCGCTGATTAGACAGGCGTGTGCTTGCTCTCATTAGGATAACTAGCCCAGCACCACCAACCTAAGCAGTCTGAAATCATGAGCTCATGCCTTTTACTCTTAAAAAAACTCCAAAATTGGCTTAAAAATGAGGTGCTGAACACCAGCTTTAGCTTTTAGCTTTGTGTCAGATTTTTGCAGCCATTTCTCCTGTGATAATCCATAATAATAATAAATAATAATCCATAATCCAATAATTAAAAGGAAATGGGGAACATCCCCAAATCATGTGGCTCCTGGAGCTGGTGATTTTCTCTTCCTAACCCAAATCCCACTGAATCCCATGGGAAGAGGGGAACAGGGCCTCATTTTCACTGAGAAAAGAGGAGCATGGTGTTTCTCCCCAGAGAATAACTGATGCGTGTTTGTTCCTTCATCATAAAGTCTAAGAAAAGAGAAATTACTGAGGCTAACGATCATTACTGTTCATGTTCTTGGCTCCAGGAGCACCTAACAGTGCCAGGTGCTGGGCCGCTGCCCTGCCTTGGCTTTGCCACCTTCAACCAGGTGCTGAGGAGCTGCAGAGAGCTCCAGAACAAGGTGCTGGTCTCGATTGCTCTTGGCAAACGGCCTCTCTCCTGCTTGCAGCAGGGTAAAGCCACGGTTCGCTTTGTCTTCTAGATCCTCAAGCACCTTGCAAGGTCCCATTAACAGACCCAAACTGGTGTGAGGACAGCAGGACAGGCAAGACACTTCGCTTTGATGGCATTGCACAGCAATGGGAGCCCGGGTTGCAGGTGGCAAGAGGCCAGCCCCATACATCCCCCTGAGAGCCCAGAAGAGGGACAGCCACCGGCTCCAGGGAAATGCTTCATCTGAGATCATGGTTACTTTTCAGCAGAGCACTCCCCAGCTTGATCCACTGCCCAAGCACTGGTGAAAGCCCCGTGCAAGTAGCAGCATGGGAGGGACATGAGGACTCGGGAACATAGGAGTTTCCTCCAAGAATGATGTGCCCAAACACCAGCCCGCAGCGGAGGCAGCCCCCGTCCTCTCCATCCCTATCGCCTTATTCTACCTCTTGCTTGGCCAAAGCTCTCGGGGAGCCTAGTCAACATGTTCGTGCAGTGGAAGACTAACCCTGCAAAATGCCAGGCCCATCTTTTCTGCTCAGGGGTGCGGGCAGAGGGAAGCTGGGGCAGGGGGGGAAGGCAGAGGGCAGCATCCTTCTCTCCCTCCAGCCCCAGACAGCCAATACACACCCCAGCCGCCCTTCAGACACCGGCCCCGGCTACATTGTCAGGTTAATTTGGGATAATGGCCTGCAAAGCACCTCAGCCCCACACAGGTCTCATTAGCACTTGATAATATCAAGCATCCTGAAGAATTGCGGCTCTTCCCCCTCCTCCCCAGGGCACGGAGCCCTGCACCCAGACAGGGCAGGGCGTCCCAGGACCTGCTCCTTTTCTTACTCCATCGCCAAGCTTGTGGGGCAACGCACCTCTCCCCCCATAGCCTCAGGGCTTTCCTGCGATTCATCACCCAGGCTGGTATTTCCAAGCAAGATCTGAATTAAGCCCACTCTGCAATGTGGCTCCGCAGGGCTGGATCCTGCCCCGGCCTTTCGGTGGGGAGACCTTGTCCCTGATCCAAGCGGGGCTGTTCCTTGGTGTCGCACGCCTCGGTGTCACATCTGTCCTCATATCTCAGCCAGATGTGAAATGAGGGAGCGGGACCTGCTTCAAGCCGTCACCCTCCCCCTCCCCGGCTGTTGGGAGCCTGTCCCGCCTGCCTGGGGTCCCTCCAAATAGTGCGTGGGTGGAATTCACGGGTTGAGTCTGCGATGGGGCTCACCCAGCTGACAGCAAAGTCTGGGTGACCCCCCCCCAGAAAAGCTAATACCCTCCGGCAAGGCCTCGGAGGATGCTCCGTGGTCCTCCCGTCAAGCACAGACCTGAACACCGTGTTCACAGGGGTTGCAATTGCGGGTATTAGGAGCATCCCGAAACCACGCATTTAAAATTAATTGGGAATTATAAACAAACTAAGCATTGAGGCAGCCCTGATACAGTCCTGAGTGCACGATCAGCCTGCTGCTCCCTTCAATTATCTTTTTTTCTCCTACATTGTTCTCCCCTAATGAGGAGGCTAATGACCAAAGGATGGTTCATAAGTGGTTCCCAGACTCTCCTTGCCCAGGGCAAACACCGTCCACAATAGGATCACAAATTGTAGGGAGAAGCCCCGGCTGATCACATCAGAAACGGTGCAGGGATTTATCTCTCTGCCTTAACAATAACAGTATGTTCTTAATCGCCACTCCAAAGAGACAGCTAGCAGGGGATCTGCCCGGCCTCATCATTAAAAGCTGGCAGCATCTTTGCTAGCGCTGCCCCTTTGTTCATCTTTCATTATTCCAATGCTCCGGCCCCGTTAATTCCTCTCCATCTTATTAAATCAATAGAGATGGAGTGGGGGAAGGATGGGGCAGAGCAAGGTTTGGATCCGGCTCGGCTCTCGGCAGGGGTCCTGAGTGGGAGCGGGATCAGACCTGGCACAGATAAGCATGAGTCGAGCTGATACCATGCTTGTCCAAGGCAGTATTTACCCAGTTCCTACAGCTGGGGAAACTGAGGCACAAAAGCATCGCAACCTAAGTCCCAGGAGGAGGTTTTAGCAGAGCTGGGAGCACTTTGTCTGACTGCCAGTCCTGTACCACCCGATAAGATCCCCTTATTCATTACACCATCAGGACTTTCTTGATTTAATGATTTAATCAACTTTTTAAAATAAAATCACACCATCGCAGAGGTTGTCTGGTGCCAGGGCCCCAGTACATCCCCAGCAGAAGCCCAGACCAACCATGCCAGGGTGGCAGTGCCACCAGGATTTTACACGACAGATCTTTTGCAAAGGGGGAATGGTGCAATTTTCATCATTATTTTTTTTTCTCTTTTTCCTAACAGTTGATCTCACTGAAACAAAGCAAACTGGTTTCTGACAGGCCCTGACATGTGTGTGGCTGGGACCAGAGCTGGGGAAGGGATTTCCTCCCAGTCTTTCCATTTCTGAGACTGGGATGTGAGCAGGAGAGCCAGTAGAGTGAGCAGTAGCAGCTATTTAGGAGGTGATGTGCCCTGTGGCAAACCCAGACCAGGGCTGATGGTGTTGCCTTACCAGACCCCTAATCTCCCCGCACAGCCCTACACAGGATTTAGGCACGGCACTGCTTGCTCTTGCTCCAACAGCGCCCAGTGCATAGGACTGGTCCACAGCCCTGTGTTTTTTGTTGCAGGATAAATACCTTTTAAACCCAGAGATTTTGGATGCTGCAATGCTCACCCCATATGAAGGGTCTCCTTAGTCTCCCAGTTTCCCCACTGCATTTCCAGGTAGGTCACCCCATTTAACCTTTATTTTCATGCATCCAGGAGCTACTTCCAGCTGAGATTTTAATGCAAAGTATCGACACCTTTGCTCTTTGGCTGAGCAAGACAGCTTTGCACAAGTTCATCCTAAAAAGACTGCAAAAGATGGGATGCCATGATGTTTCCTCCCATGGCTTGTGATGTCTCTTTTTATTTCCACTGAAATTGGGCAGCACATTGCTGGCAGAGCTGCCCAGCAGCCTCAGGAAGCTTTGCTTGACGTTTCAATCAGGAATTAAAGGGGAGGGAGAAGCAGGGGGAAATGCTCCCTGACCATTTAACGAGATTACACGATGAGACGGAGCTTGGAAACATGCACAGCCGACCTCGGCGCCCCATGTCCTGGCTCAGGTCGGACATTGCCTTGAACCTCCATCGCCAGCAGGTTGCTCTCCCCGGCATCCTGGCCCGTCCTCAGCACACAGTAATCCCTTTTAGCAAACCCCCCCCAAAAAGAGAGCATGAGGGGATAATCAGCCAAGGAGAATGGGGCTGCCAACTCGGAGAGGGGATGCAAAAGGCACCTGGGAAAGCAGCTGGGTCACGGGGATTCAGGGGCTGGAGGGGTCCTGCTGCTCCAGCGTCCAAACACCCCACCATGCAAACTTCTACTATCCTGAGTAAATGCGACTCATGCAAACAAATCGTGTCCGTCGCCATGTGCTCAGCAGGAATAATCCTGGCAGGAAGGAGAGCGGGGAGGGGGACATGGAGGAGCTGCATGCTACAGCTCCACACGTTATCCCTTCTCCTATCTCTCCCTCCATCTCCCATCCCATTTACCCAGCCACCCATTTGCACCTATTCACCAGGGTCTTGCATTCATCCTCAATCATCCATCCATCCATCCATCCATCCATCCATCCATCCATCCATCCATCCACCCACCCACCCACCCACATGCAGACCAGGCGGTTCCTCTGGGCAAATAGTCCACCCTAATACATCTATCCACCTATCTCACAACCTACCTGTCCTCCTACAAGCTGCCTACTTAGCTACAGAGCGGAGATTTGCTGGGGAAGGCTCAGCACTGCATCTTTAGCAGATAACCTTTATCCTCTTAATAAGGCTGCTTAATTCTCACTTCCTTATAATTATCTGACACTGAAAGCCCACTCGTTTTTTCTGCAGACAGGTGAAAGAAACAGTGTCTTTAAGAAAGCAATGTGATACGCAGGATTGGGAAGGGACTAGCGAGGTTTTTGTGATTCATGTGGGGTTTAGGTAAGGACACACAGCCAAAATGTTCTTATTCTGCGCAGGCTTTCAAGGTGGGTGAGAGGAGCCAAGGCTCTGTCCCAGGTGGTCTGATCCAGACAAGACCTTGCCAAGTTCTCAGAGCATCTCTCTCCCTTATTTCCCAAGGTGCCAAATCGCTGTGCCTGGGTTTGATCCCAATCCATGTGCCCCAGTCAAGCTGCCAGGAGTTGGGCTGAGCTGCAAGACCTGCTCCCTGGACTGGGGAAGGAGATGTCTCCGACAGGGGAAGAAAACTGCATTTCCACCCCCTTTCCGGGATGCCAGGGCTGGTGGAGGTTTGGCAGGGCACAAAATGATCCAGCTGAATCCAACTTTTCTGAAAACCATCAACTCTGTCCCATTATCAGGGTCAGACCTGGAATTTGGCTCTTCTCATCCCCACTGGAGCAGTAATTGGCTGCTTTGCCCTGCAGATACAGTCCCTTCCCCACCCTAAGGAACCTGCAAACAGGTTAATCCCTGGGTGAGAGGAAGAAAAGGGATGGCCTTCCCTGGCACCCGGCTGTCTCCTGGCAGGTGGGAAAGGGGACGCAGACCATCCTGAGCCCCCTGCACCCCCTGGGGACAGCCAACCCGCTCAAGGATTATCACTCACCATGAGAAAAGCCTCCTGGTCAAAGCCCAAAGTGCCAGAGGGATGGACGTGGTTTAATTCACCACATATAAAAGTCACTTTTTAAAAAACTCTATCAAGCCCAGCAGTTTTAATAATAGTCATTTCCCTGGCCAGACACTGCCCACAGAGGGGTCCGAGCTGGGCAGACCTCTTCAGGAGCATCCCCTGGAGCGGGGACGGGTCCCCCGCTGCCTGGCCCCGAGGAGCCTGGCACGGCCGAAAGCCTCAATCCTGCCCAAGGCTGAGCGCTGCCAGCTCCTGGGGGATTAAAGGTGTCCTGAGAACAACTTAACTCTTGCAATCAGCTTGGCCCCTGGCTGGGCGATATTAAAACATCCCCCATAAACCCTGTTGTCTCGGGGATGATTGCAATAAACCCACCGGCAGGCGAGATTAGCGGGTTAAACCCGCTGGCGCAGCCTGGGCTCTCAGCAGACATGTGAAGACATTAGCACAGTTTGGGCTCTTTGAGACTCGCAGGCTAATCCTGGCTCTGAAAACAGCTGGAACAAAGGGCAGCTTCCGTCACATCGTCCTTCTCCCGGCACCTTCCCCTTCTTCTTGCACTGTCCCCTTCTTGCATTGCCCCCCTCTCCTTGCACCATCCCGTTCTCCTTGCATTGTCCCCTCTTCCTTGCATTGTCCCCCTCTCCTTGCACCATCCCCTTCTCCCTGCATCATCCCCTTCTTATATTGTCCCTTTCACTTTGTACTGTCCCCCTCTCCTGGCATCATTCCCCCTCTCCTTGCACTATCCCCTTCTAATTGCACTGTCCCCCCTCTCCATGCACATTCTCCTTCTCCTTGAATTGCCCCCTTCTTATATTGTCCCCTTCTCCTTCCACCATCCCCATCTCCTGGCATCATTCCCGTCTCCTTGCACTGTCGCCACTCTCCATGCACCATCCCCATCTCCTGGCATCTACCCCTCTCCTGGCATCATCTCCTTCTCCTTCCATTGTCCCCCTCTCTTTGCACTGTTTCCTTGCACTGTCCCCTTAATTGTCCCCCCTCTCCTTGCCTTGTCCCCCTTCTCTTTGGCTCATCCCCTCTCCCTCCTTCTTGCATCATGTTTCACACCTGCTCAAACAAACCCTCTACCTGGTTCCCATCTTCCGTCAGCCCCAAGCCCAGGGCAGTCAACAAGAAAATAAGTTTAGTAAAAGCTGGTGCTGCCCAGGCAAGCACACAGATGTCCCCATTGCTGCTCTTATCTAGGAGGTCCAGGGCCGCTGGTACTTGATTGCTTTGCGTCCTTGCAAGGAGATCCGCACAGAGGCCATCCCTGGCTATTCCCCAGGCCAGTGTCTGTCCCACCTGCTGGATTTGAAACCTCTACATCTGCCTAAGCAGGGCCAAACAATTTAAATTAAAACCTGGCTAATCCTGTCCAAGCCGAGATGGCACCCCAGGTGCCCAGCTCACTAAGCCACCACCAGCTCTGCTCTCCAGGTGCATTTTCCCTATTTTCCTGTCTCCAAAAGCCCTGGAAAGCAGGATGCCATCACTGGGTTGGAATGTGTGAGCTGTGGGCAAGAGCAGGATGTTATGGAGAAGATGCTGCTGGCAGGAAGGAAGGTGGGAATGGATAGACCATGAGATGGAGGTATTCTGCAATGACGTGGGCTCTGTGAAGGTCCTGAGCTATTTTAGAGCACGAGGAGGTCTCTGAGCACCCAGTGCCTTTGGGATGAGCCTGGCTATGGGGCTGATTGTGGGTGGAATGTGCAGGTGGCCCCTACTCCTATGGTCCTCCAGGGCTTACTCCCATGAACAAGCACCCACTGAACCCTTGCTGCCACTGCAGGCATGTGTTGTGCCTCTTCCTCCTCCTGCAAAGATGAGCCCAAGAGTTGCATAAATAATTTATTTTCGCACTGCAAAAATTATGGGTGCCCTGTATATATTAGATACACTTATTGCCAGCTATGATACATTCATATAATACACACGGAAAAGCAGCCCGAAGGGGCGATTCAGCAGCTCTTTGCCACAGTCTGTGCAGGTGCTGTCCCTGAGCCCGGGGAGGAGGCTATGTTCCCCTGGCCGTCATCTGGCTCTGCTGGGAAGTCCTTGTCCTCTTCGCCATGGTGGCTTTGCGAGTCGGGGCTCCTCTGTGGGGTGGACAAACCCATTTTGGCCAGTTTGGCTTGTTGCTGTTCCAGGCTTTGTTTCCTCCACTTGATCCTCCGGTTTTGGAACCAGACTTTCACCTTAGGAAGAGGTAAAGCTTAGTTTTCAAACCCGGTTTCTCCATGGACCATGGGGCCATGGTCCGCTAAACTTCTGTGGTTCAGGCAGTGCCACGACACTCCACAAACCCTTAGGTGCCCACAGGTCCCCTGCCACACCTCTGTTCCTAGCAAGATGGAAAACTGTCTCCTGCAACCCAGAAGCTGAGACTACATTGGTGAGCTGGGACCTGCCAGTGGTGGAGTAGGTCTAACCCTCAGATGGACATAAGTTCAACTCCTCCATGTGGCCCTAGGACAGCTGCTTTGCGACTCAGTTTCCCCATCTGTGATCCTCCACCCTTTTCATGTAAACCATCTGCAATTACTACCCCACACGGGTCCTGCCCCAGGCTGAGGGACATGGCCCAGGTCCCACCCATTGGCACACGGGTTTGGGAGCCTCCCTGGACCTGCTGGTGGGGGCAGGTGGAGATGGAGCACAGTGGGGCTTACCTGCTCTTCAGTGAGGTGCAGGGAGGAGGCAAGCAGGCACCTCTCTGTGCCCACCATGTACTGCTGCCGTGCAAACTCCTTCTCCAGTCGGGCCAGCTGGTCACTGGTGAAGATGGTCCGGACTCGCTTGGCTTTGCCAGTCTTGGCTTTGAGGATGGGGAAGCAGCACTTGGAGATCAGGAAGCCTGGAGGCAAACAAAAGAGGGGAGGTCAGGGTGGAGAAAAGCCCTTGGAGGGGTCCCCTTTAGAGTAGGGTCCCCCTTGAAAGATCCTTTCTTGTAGAGGCAGAAAGGACCTTCCCATTTGGAGGGGCCCCTTTTGGGGAGGCAGAAGGGGTCTCTTAGGTGGGGGTCCCCTATTTGAAGAGGTGGGAGACGATCCTCCATTTAGAGAGGATCTCCTTGGAGAAGTGAATACAGGTCCCTCTTGTAGAAAATCCCTTTGGAAGGGGGTCCCCATGAAGAGGTAGAAGGAGCTCCACCATTTGGAGATGTCCCCCTGAGAGAGGCCAGAGGGTCCCATTTGGAGGGGCAGAAGAGGGTCCTTGTTGGAGAAATCCGCTTGGGAGTAGGCAGAGGTGGTCCCCCCACTTGGAGTCATCCGAATGGGAGATGTGGATGGGGGTCGTGCCCCTGGAAAAGGTCCCTTTGTGAGATATGTCCCCTTTGGAAAGGTGGCCAAGGGCTCCCCTTGGAGAGATGAAAGGAGGTCCCCATTTGGAGATGTCCCCATGGGAGAGGTGGACAGGCCCACTGTAGAAGAGGTCCCCTTGAGCGGGGTCCTCCATTTAGAGAGCTAGTGAAAGGTCCCCCCCTTGGCGTGATGGAAATAGGTCCCCCATTTGGAGGTGTTTCTATGAGAGAGGTGGATGTGGGTGCCCCTGGAAGAGGTCTCCTTGAGAGGGCTCCCACCCTTTGGGAGGTGGAAGGAGGTTCCCATTTGGGGGGGGGTCCCCCTGCGGGGTGTCGGGGGGGTGTCGGTACCTGTGGTCCCCAGGCGGGCGGCCCAGGCGGGCGGGACCCCGCAGCAGGCGGTGCAGAGCGGCCGGGGGGCGGCGGGCGGCGGCAGCGGCGACAGCAGGACCCGGGCGGCGGCAGGGCCGGGAGCCGGGGGAGGACCCCGGAGCGGCGGCGGCGGGGGGGAGTCGCGTCCCAGCAGCGCCGCGATGGTGAAGGCCTGGCCGGGCCGGGCGGGGGGCAGCGGGGCCGGGGCCGGCATGGCGGGGTCTGCTCGGAGCCGTGTCGCCCGCCTTTATACGGCCGCCCCGACCGGCCCCCGCGGGACTCTTGTCCGTCCCCAGGAGATCGCGGGGGGCGGAGGGGATGGGGCGGGATGGGGCGGGCGGGGATCGATGGCATCGCCCTGGGCCCTGCCCGGTGGGGTGGTGGGGCGGAGGTCCTGTGTCCCCTCCCTGTCCCCCCTGCCCTCGATGGGGATGTGTCTCCCCATGTCCCACTGCCCTCGACAGGGGTATCCCCCACCATGTTTCCCTGCCTTCGACCATGGAGGTAGCCCCCTGCTTCCCCTGCCCCTGGAGTGGAGACCCCCATGTCCTCCCCCGGGGTGGCTTTGGCCCTGAAATACTCAGGCAGGAGGATCCAGGCACCCAGGGGACACCACAGGACAGACAGTGTCACCCCAAGGCCAACAAAACTCCCAAGGGGGGGTCCCCCTTGAGTCCATCCCAGCCCATCATGCTGGCATGCACCCCACTGCACAGCTGCTTTTTGGAGGGCACAGCTGTACCCCAGGCCAGCAAGGCAAAGGGACGGGACCAGGGATGCTCTGAGAAGCAGTGGCAGAAGTGGGGGGCTGTGCCTGCACCCCCCCAGCTCACCCCTCTCGGCTGATGGGATTCAGATGGTCATTAGGGTTTGAGATTCTTAAAATCATGCAGCTTTTCCTAATGAGCTGGGAAAAGTCACACCTCGGGCCCGGCGCGGTGGGGGAGCGAGCCCCGGTCAAAGGACTCCACCAGGTCTGGGGGGTTTATTGGGGAGGAAATAGGGCACGGGGGAGTCGGGGGACCAGGGTCCACATCTGCACAGCAGCAGCCCCCCTCGCTCGGCTTTCACAAGGTCCCTGGGACCCAGCACACGCGTGCACAGCACCCCAAGCTGGGGAAAAAAAACCCTAGGATTGCTCCAGCGCTGAGAAAGTCATTACGGAACTCTGCCCTGGTGGTGAGGATCCTCCATTCTGCAGCTGCGTGGCCACCTCCGTGATGGGGATGGGAAAAAGGACCCTCCTGGCTCCACGGTACCAGGGCACACCGGAGCCCTGTACTGGCAAGTGAAGGCTCCCCAGGGGTGTCTACATTAAAAAGCCATAAAAAGCCCACGATGGGCACCATGCCAGCGGCGATGCCATGCTGCCTGGCCCATCACAGGGGCATCATCACAGGGGCATTGCTCCACAGCCACTGCGGTGGGGGCAAATAAAGACCCCAGGGGGGACAGACATGAAAGGGCAGCAGATTTGGTGTTATTAGGTCTTAATTACAGTCTTGAAAAGACCAAGATAAAAAAGCAGGAGGCTCCTGCCGGGGCTTGGTGGACTTGGGCATGTTTGGTTAGGAGGTGCTTTCCCTTTTTTTATTCCCTTTTTCCTCTCTCTCTGTTTGATGGAGCTCAGCAAACACGCACACACACACACACACACGCTATGCAGCAGGGTGGCCCCAGGACCAGAGGGTGCCCAGCACCCCTGTGCTGGATGGGACGCTAATGGCGTCTGTGGGGTTGGGATCCAGGTGATGTGGGGCCAAAATGGGGATACTAGTACCCAGTGGTTCTTTGGGACAGCCAGGTGGGAAAATC
Organism: Rissa tridactyla; assembly: GCF_028500815.1. NCBI lineage: Eukaryota > Metazoa > Chordata > Aves > Charadriiformes > Laridae > Rissa > Rissa tridactyla. The sequence continues at coordinate 39,838,260 of NC_071470.1, forward strand.
CTGCCCTGTAGAGATGGGGAGGGAGGGGTTTAGTAATCTGGGGGAGGGGGGGGCGTGATGCCGTGCAAGCAAGGAGCAGGGGCAGGCTGGAATGTGGGGGGTCGTTGCCCACCAGGTCCAGATCCAGAACAGGGATGTCAACCCAGGTGTGGCTCCTGCCTAATTTTGAGGCAAAATTGCCCCAAGGCTCCGACTCCTGAGCTAATTAATAACAATGCTGCTCATTAGCCCTTGGCTGGGCTGTCTGGGCAGGGTGTGGATTGTCTGTCTGAGGAGTGGGGCTTCCAGGTTCACCCCCTTGTCCCAGGAACACCACCCCCGCCACCCCTGCCTTGGTCTTGTGACCATCCCCTGTCCTGCAGCATCCCACTGTCTGGCCATTGTCCGTCCAGCCCAGCTCTTGGAGCTTTTTGCCCACAAAATCCCCCTGCATCCGATTGCCGATATGCCATACCAGTCCTGTGCTGGGCACTGGCGTGGAGACATGCACAGTTTGCAAGGAAAAAGAGTATTTTCTACCAACTCATCTGAAATTATTGGAAAAAAACTAAGTGTTTGGACACCCACTGCCATCAAGTGGCTGCAGAGGATCCAGGCCTGACCCTCGGTGTCATGTCCCATCCTGTCTGTCACCCTGCATTCGCCCCGATAATTTTTTCTCAATCTCAGATCTCCGTCCCAATTATATCCACTCTTCCTTTGGTGTCATTAAAGGTTTCACCACCCGGATTTGGGACGCAGAGCGAAGCCCTCCCTTAAGCATCATAAGATATGCAGCTCCGCTTCTTCTCTGGATAGACTTGACCCAGCTCTAGGGAGGTTTTCTCAAGCAGGACTCATACATGCACAGGTCACCACCACCACCAGCGGCTGTTTGTGGATGCAAAGAAAAAAAAAATTATCTTTTTTAAACCCTGCAGGTGGTTGACCTGGGGAACTCCTTGCCCAGGAGCTCTTGGAGGTTGAGAGCTTCAACAGAGGAAATAATAACATCTGTAGCTGTATGATACAGGCTAAAATACACCATGCCCCAAACCAGGCGAATCCTGCAGCAGAGCTAGGTGGCTCAGGGCTGGGACAGGTGCCACCAGGGCTGGGACGAGTCCCCCCTCCAGCAGACACATGGGATATAAAATTGAAGCAGGAGGTCTATGTCTTCTTTAAAGGTTTTGCACCTTTCCATGCACCTGAAGGAAAACTGGTGATTTTTTTTTCTTTTTTTTTTACATAATCTTCCTTAGCTTCTGTTTCATGGCTTTTTAGAGCCATGGCTCTAAGCGAGTCAGTGAGTATCCCCAGTTGCAGGCATCCCAGTTAGTGAGCATCACAGGCAGTGAATATCCCAGTTAGCGGGGATCCCAGTTAGCAGGGTCCCGGTTAGCAAGCGTGTTAGTTAGTGGGAGTCCCAGTTAGCAAGCATCCCACTTAGCTGGCTTCCAGTTAACGAGGATCCCGGGTGGGCAGGGTCCCAGCAGGGTCCCGGCGAGCGGTTCCCGGCTGGGCCGTTCCCCCGTTGACCGCCAGAGGCCACTGCCCGACCGCGCTCGGCCCCGCCGGCGGCGGCACCAGCTGGGACCGCGGGAGCGGGGACACCGGGTTGGGGGACACCGGGGAAGGACACAGCAGGCTGGGACACACCAGGGATGGGACACAGCAGGCTGGGACGCCCCGGGATGGGACACTCCGGGATGGGACACACAGGGCTGCGACACCGGGGCTGGGGCACGCTGGGAAAGGACACACCGGGTGGGACACCCCAGGCTAGGACACACCGGGGGTGGGACACACCAGGGCTGCAACACCAAAGCTGGGACGCACCGGGATGGGATACACTGTGATGGGACACAATGCGATGGAACACAAAGGGATGGGACACACCAAGCTGAGACATGCCAGGGTGGGACATCCTGAGACTGGGACACAGAAGGCTGGCAAACTCCAGGGCGAGGAGGTTTCTCCCGAAATGCTGTGTGGATAAAGGGGCTCCAAGTGGAGGGTGACAGCCTGTCTCCTCTCCATGCCAAGGGACCACCGTTGGCCATGGAAGCTCTAGCTGAACTTTCGAGTGGTACAGAGATGATGAGGACCACCTCCAGGAGAAAGCCCAGCACAGTCCTACCATGTGTGCATGCAAACCAAGGTCAGAACAAGGACAGCATCACTGCCCTCTGTGCCCCAGACCACGGGTGTTTCTAGGAACTGAAATCTGCCCGGGAGCTCAATACAAGTTGTGTAACTTCATCCGAGCTGCATGAACTCTGTGGGGGTGGCTGCATCCCACTTGTTGTCTGACCCCATGGCAAGCTGGCCAAATTCAGCCCATCACTAACTTAGAGAAGACACGTGAGTTGCAACCAGCCTCAAAACCCCATTAATCAGCCCTAAAAGGGCACATCCTGGGGCAGAACTGTAAGGCCATGCCCATCCCCCATGGGGCAGCATCAACCAGGGACTATGGGAAGGTTGATGTTTGTGCTTCTCCATGTGCTGGTTATGGGGCAGCGGGGCCAAACATGTGTCTCTCCTCCAATTTCCACCAGGCTGGAATGTGGTGCAGGGGGTTTACAGCATCTCCAGGGCCACCAGCATCTCTGCACGTCCCCACTTTTGCAGTACCATTTACCCCCAAAATCTGGGAATGAGTCGAACCCCCTGTCCATCTGCCTGGCTGGGAAAGTCAAAAGCAGTGTCATTGCCAAATCCAGAGGCACCTGCAGAATTGATGGCGACGGATTTCCACCCTTATTTGTCAACAAGCCTTGCTGGCCTCCCCCCCAACCCTGCAAAGCCCTGTTAATCTCCGATACAATTGCAGTTTGCTGTGCAAACAGCTTGGGTGGGGGCAGCGTGGGGCTTGCATGAGAAATGTGTCATTTGGGGGCGGCCGGCAGCCTTGTGGGTAAGCCAGCAAGTGAATCGTGGCATCACTAACGCCGGATTGAAATGATTTTGAAGCAATTGCCCTTCAATAACCCTAATCCTCGGCTGTGAATGGGGGTTTTTAACTCCTGGCCATTATTCCCACCTTATTATCTATTGATTGACTTTTAGAAAGGGTAATAACCTAAATAGATTGATGCTCTGAATCCCATGCGGAGATCAAATGGAGCCAATGGTTGATTTTCCATGTGGGATCCAGGGGATAAAGCCCAGAGCTTTATTTTGGCCCCTGAAGCGGAGATGGGGGCGAAGGGGTGATGGGGAGCAAGGAGATGGGGCAAGGGGAGGGGGAGAAAGACCTGCAGTGAGCGGCAGCCTCCGTCCCTCCCTGCTCCACCAAACAATCAGAATAAAAGCAAATTATTTCTCCTATTTTCCTTCCCAAGATGAGCGATAAACTGTCCATCCACGAAAAGAAACTGATAACGCCTCTAATTTTACTGGAAGGCCTAAAAATGCCATTTCTACGCAAAACAGGGTGCTGCTCTCCTCCCCAGCCAGCCTTTGATAAATGTTGTTTTTTTTCTCTTTTTTGCCTTTTTTTTTTCTATTTCCCGTTCGGTTTGCAAGGGGAAATGCCCCCGGAGCTACAAACAGCGCACAATAAAGCAAAATAATATTTTAGTCAAAATAGGCAGACGGTGCTCGCAGCCAACTTTCAAATTAGCATTTTGAGGGCAAATATGCAGACAATTTGAGATAATGAGGCCTGATTATTCAATCCAATGAATGTTAAATAGGCAGTGAGGGCGCCCGCGTCTTATCTCCCCAGCTTTCGATTTATTTTAGTTTAGTTTAGTTTTAATCGTTTCCCATTTGAACTCTTTATTTGTCTTGGCTCCAGCCCCCCCCTCCCTCCCTCTCTTCCCGGGCATCCCTGCGCTGCCAGCCGGGATTTTGCAGTGGGAAATCACCGTCATGGACCCGCCATCCCGTTTGCAACCCATTTTCAGGGAGCATTTTGCAGCTTGTCCCTAAAAAATAGGAGCCCCAGGGACGTTTTGGTGCTGCTGTCAGACCTGGTCCATGTGTGTGTCCCCCAAATTGGGGGATGTTCGTTTGGGTGATGTTTTGATGGTGGCGTGAATTTTTGCAGAGATGTGCATCATCAGCACAGAGATTTGGGGTGATGCGTCCTCAACTCTGGCTCATCCTTCATCCCTTGCCTTTAATCCCAGGGCTGTTTGTGCAGGTGATGGTGCAGTTGCTCCCACCCTGGGTCTCAGCACCCATTGTAAAATGAACACAAACAGCAAATGAGCCCTGTGGAAGATGACCCCAGCAACCGCTGTCACCCCAAAGCAAAGCCCAACTCAGCATCCCACCCAGCTCAGCATCCCATCGTGCAGCCCCCGCAACCTTCCAGCAGCATTTTTCTTCATTCTCGTGGAAATGCCATTTATTTGCAACCCCAAGGAGGTGCATTTCCCATCACCCAGGGAGGGAAGGGTCAGCTCCAGGCTGGGGAGCTCCTGGGGGTGCGCAGCACCAAGTGCTGCCGGGGTCACCCCAATGGAGAGTGGCATTTTGCACCAAAAATAGGGAAAAAAAGCAAAATTATGTAATTGGCACTGTTTTCCAGCTCCTTGTCAGCAAGGTAGCTGGGTTAGGCAAGACCCCCATTGAGGATGCCATTGCTATGATACTTAGGAGCGGGCTGGGGGAGATGCACGGCTGCCATGGAGGAGGAGGAAGCAAAAATTAAGCAAAAATTAAAGTTACACAAGAATTAAAGTTAAGCAAAAATTAAAGCAGAAATTCAGGTTACAGCAAAAGTTAAAGTTAAAGCAAAAGTTAAAGCAAAATTTAACCCAGCTCGGGCTCACTGAGAATGGTGTGAAGAGTACCTGTAAGGCAGTGAAATGTCCATTGCACTGCTGTAACCCCTGTTTTCTCTGTGATCCAAGAGAAGAATTAAAAAAAAATCATTGATTTCAGGGGTAATTATAAAAACTTTTTATGCCTCAAATGCAAAGGTGGAGGTAAAAATCAGAGATGAATAAATAAGAGGTGGGAAGCAGAGCAGGGCAGGGAAGGTGAAGGGAGACAGAAAAAAAAAATCCCAATTACGGGGGCAAGGATGGAAAGCGTTGGAGAGGAGGAGATACAGCGAGAAGAGAGATAATCAGAAGGCAAAAAAAAGGGGAAAAACAATCAAAAGAAGGCAAAATAAAAAGCAGATGCTGAGGAGGGATAAGAGGCGCCCGGCAGAGCGGGGCTGGGCACCGGACTGGAGGGATAATTGGATTTCGGTTCATCTCGGGGGCGATAAGAAATTCCCCGTGTAGTTTTTTTCCCCTATTTGCAGCATATTTTAATGCGAGATTTGAATAAAGCTGGGGCAGTGCCTCCTGCTGGAAAAAATACGGGTTGCTGAGGGGTTTTTCCCCCATTTCCGCTAGTTTATGCTCTCATTTGGAGGCTTTTTGGGGCAGAACATGGCTATTCCTGCACTCAGCAGCTTTGGTCTCATTAGCAGCTGTTTGGGACGAACAGGAGTGGTGCAAACCCCCAAAAGTAAGGAGAGGGAACACAGCAACCCCAAAAGGGATGCAGGGATCCCAGAGAGGACACAGCAATTCCAAAGGGGATGTAGCAATTCCAATGGGGATGTTGCACCACCACAGGAGATGTAGCAACCTCAAAGGGGACACAGGGATCCCAGAGGGGACGCAGCAACCCCAAAGGGGATGCAGCAATCCCAAAGGGAATGTTGCACCCACAAAGGGGAGATAGCAATCTCAAAGGGGACACAAGAACCCCAGAGGGGATGGAGTAAATCCCAAAGGGGGTGCAGCAACCCCAAAGTGGACACAGCAAATCCTAAAGGGGATGTTGCACCCCCAAAGGGGACACAGCAAACCCCAAAGGGGACACAGAAACCCCAAAGGGGCCATAGAACCTTAAAAGGGATGTTGCACATCCAAGAGGGACACAGCAACCCCAAAGGGGACATATCAAACCCAAAGAGGACACAGAAACCCCAAGGGGGCATAGCAAATCCCAAAGGGGCTGTTGCACCCATGCAACGCTCCGCATCCCCATCGGGGCACCCTATGTCCCCGCAGCCAAGCGGAACGGACGGCCCCAGCCCCCAGGGAGGGGACATGAAGCAGAAGGAGGCAAAAAAAAAAAATTGCCACTGATTTGATGCTGGAGATGGGAGCGATAGAGCAGAGCAGCTCAGCTCCTATTAACCGAGGTGGCCCTGAACGCCCCTTATCTTGATGGCATCAAAGCCCTGGGGCCCAGGTCACCCCATCATAGCCCAGCCGTGAGCACCCAAAATGCTGGTACTGAGCACTGCGCACCCCGGTACGGCTTTTTGGCGTGACCTTGCTTGAGGGGCTGGGGAACGTTGGGTTTGGTCGTGCAATTGAGTTATTAGGGTCAGTGGAGAGGTTTTTAATTGCTTATTAGGACTGGGGCCCCATCGGGGACGCTGCGGTCCCCCCACCCAGCTGCTGCGTGGGAAACGCTGCTGAATATTTGAAGCAAAGCTCAGGAAGGGGAAAAGTTGTGCATGGCTCCATGCCACCATCATCCCTGGGAATAATCCTGGTGGGGGGGTATCCAGAAATCTGCTCCTGGATGCACGTGTTCAAGGGCAAAGCAGCCTGCAAACCTTCTGGTGGTGTGGGGACTCTTCAGAGCCCCTGGCAGGGGGGTGCTCCCGGGGCGCAGGGGGCGCTCCGGCAGCAAACAGTGCATGCACAGGCTCATGCATGGACACAGGAGCATGCTTGGACACACGTGGATGCTCATGCTCATGCTTGCACACGTACATGCTCACGCTTGCACATGCGTGCATGTGGATGCACATGCTGGCACCAATACCTGAAGATACCTCCAAGAAAGCTGGAGAGGGACTTTTTACAAGGGCAGGTAGTGATAGGACGAGGGCTAACAGCTTCAAACTGGAAAAAGGTCAATTTAGATTAGATATTGGGAAGAAATTCTTCACTCTCAGGGAGGTGAGGCACTGGAACAGGCTGCCCAGGGAAGCTGTGAATGCCCCATCCTTGGAAGTTTTCAAGGTCAGGCTGGACGGGGCTTTGAGCAGCCTGGTCTGGTGGGAGGTGTCCCTGCCCATGGCAGGGGGGTTGAACTAGATGATCTTGAAGGTCCCTTCCAACCCAAACCATTCCATGATTCCATGACTCCATGAACGGTCCCGCACACACGCACATCGCGGGCAGGGTGGCAGGAAGCGCAAGGGAGACGCCGGTAACAGCAGCGCCCGGAGGGGCCGGGGACACCGGGGCACACAGGCCTGTCCCCCCTCTTCCCGGCTCGCCCGGGGGCGGGGGACACCTCGCCGCACTCTGGGTGGCCCGTCGCGGCTTTGCGGTGGCCCAGCCTGCCCCGGCGCGCCGTGCGGTGCCTGCTCCACCCTGCAGCCTCGCCGCACGCCCCGCCCCGCCTCCCCGGTGCCCGCTCAGTCCCGGGTCCTCGGTGCTCGCCCTCCCCGGTGCCCCCCCACCCCTCTCCCGGTGCAAGCCCAGTCCCGCGTCCCCGTGCTCGCCGTCCTCGGTGCCCGCCCCAGTGCACTCGCCACCCCGGTGCCCGTCCCCCCCTGCGCCCGCCCCACCCCGTCGCACGTCCGGCCTCGGTGCACGCCCAGTCCCGCGTCCCCGGTGTTCGACCCCCTCGGTGCTCGCCCCAGTGCACTCCCCCGCCCCGGTGCCCGTACCCCCCGGTGTCCCCCACCGCGGTGCACGCCCGGCCTCGATGGCCGCCCAGTCCCGCATCGCCGGTGGCCGCCCCCCGCAGTACCCCCCCGCTCCTCCGGTGCACGCCCCCCCCCCCCCGCCTCCTGTTCCCCGCACGCAGGGGGCGGGGTTAGAGGCCGTGTGGCGGCGGGGCTTGGGGCGGGGCGGCCGGTGGCGCTCGCGCTGCGGCCCGGCTGCGGCGGCGGCTGCGGCGGCGGCGGCGGCGAAGGCGAAGCGAGGCCCGGCCCGGTCCGGTCCGGTCCGGTCGTGTCCGGTTGTGTCCGGCCCAGCCCAGGTCGGCCCGGCGCCTCCTCAGCGGTCCCGCCATGGCGCTGCTGCGGGCGGCCGCGCTTCCCGCTGAGGGGTCTCCGGCCTGGCTGCCCACCCACGTCCAGGTGACGGTGGTACAGGCCCGTGGGCTGCGGTGCAAGGGCGGCGGCGGCGGCAAGCCGGGCACCAGCGACGCCTACACCATCATCCAGCTGGGCCGCGAGAAGTACAGCACCTCGGTGGCCGAGAAGAGCACCGGCAACCCGGAGTGGCGGGAGGAGTGCGCTTTCGAGCTGCCCCCCGAGCTGGGCACCCCGGCGGGCCTGGCTCGCGGCGGCCTGGTGCTCACCGTCATGCACCGGGCCCTGGTGGGCATGGACCGCTTCCTGGGCCAGGCCCTGGTGCCCCTGGAGCCCGCCCTGCAGCAGGGCCGCGCGCCGGACGAGCGGTGAGTGCGTCCTGCCGGGCATCGCCCGTCACCCGTGGGGACAGAGCAGGGGAGGCCTCTGGGATGGGTGTCACGGGTGCCTGTGTGTCCTATCATGGGTGTCATTGGTCCGTGTGAGCCCCAGGAAGGGTGTTGCAGTGGATGAAGTGTCATGGGGTCCATGTGTGCCCCAGGGAGGGCATTGCAGGAGGTAGGGTGTGGTGAGGTCCATGTCTGTCCCAGGAAAGGGCTTTGCAGGATGTAGGGTGTCACAGGGTCCGTGCATGCTCCAAGAACAGTGTTGCTGGGAACAAGGAATCATGGGGTCAATGAGTGTCCCAGGAAGGGCACTGCAGGAGGTAGGTGTCACAGGGTCTGTGGCCACTGTAGGAAGGGTGTCGTGGGGTCCTGACATGCCCCAGGAAGGGCTTTGCAGGAGGTGATCCACCATCACAGCAGCCATGCATGCTTCAAGAAGGGTGTTATGGGGGAGGGGGCATCGTAGGGTTTGTGGGTGCTCTGGAAGGGGTGTGACAGAGGATGGGGTGGCACAGGGTCCATGCATGACCCAGGAAGGGCATTGGAGGATACAGGGTATTACAGGGCCTGTGGATGCTCCAGGGAGAGCATCACGGGGGTAGGATGCCACATGCGCTCCAGGAAGCGTGTTTTGGAGGATGGGGTGTCTCAGGGTCCCTCCACCCTCTCAGGAAGGGAGTGGTGCAGGACAAGGCATCATGGGGTTCTTTTTCCCCCTGGGAAGGGGATCCAGGGGGACAGGATGCTGGGAGGTCCCTCTGCATCCTGGGAGGGTTCCGTCAGGGTCTGTCACTCCTGGGAAGCTGTGGCACAGATGCCTGCGGTGGTTTGTCCTTCCAATGTCTGTGATGGCTTTCCAGCTGCCACCAGCTTGGTGGGGCTGTCGGTGTGACCTGGTTTGTCATGGTGCTGCTGCAGGAGGGTCCCCCAGTTCTGGGGACCAAGCCCCAGCCCTGTGTTGCCTCCAGCATAAAACCCTGTGTGTGTGGGATTTGCTGTTCCTCTTCCTTCCCCCAGAAGGGTTTAAAACAATAATAATGTTTTCTAGCCTTTGCCAGGCGGAGAAATGCACGCAGACCTGGCTGGGCTGCTGCGCGCCTCCGGGAGCTTCCCTGCTGATTGCTGGCTCCCAGGACCCCAGGAATTTGTCTGGCTCACTGCCTGAAGCTGCAGGCTTGGAGAAGAGCCTCCCTCGTCCTCCTACCCAGGGCACGGCCCAGGAGGTGGCGGAGGGAGTGCTGGGGCTTGGCAGAGTGTCGCAGCCTCACTCCTGGAGAGCAGGATTAACGCGAAAAGGGGTTGGAAAAACTTTTCCCGTGGAGAAATGCAGCTCGTTTGCATCTGCAGCCCATGGAGACTCCTGCTTGCCCTAAAAAGGGAGCATGGGCACATAGGAGAAGTGACTAACCCTGGAGTTAGTGTCTGAGTGTTTTCCCCCCCGCGTTTATTTTGCTTTTATTAGTGCTGCCTGGAGTATGGGCGGCGTCGGAGGAGCTGGATCTGAATTCTTTGGGCCTAATTCAAACCAGCATCGTGCACAGACTTCAGAGCGAGCAAGCTGATCCGCGGCCTTTCGGGTGCGCTGGGAGAGACATGTTGTTTTGGCACGGGAGGATGTGAAATAACTTTCTGTCCTCTTTGCGGTTTGGGTAGGGAGCCCTGTGCCGGGAGCCAGGGTAGGAGCCATGTCTCGAGGAAAGCCACGCTCCTGTTAGCAGAATTTTATGAAGCTGTGCAAAGCAGGGGGCCCTGCGACAGTCCCGCAAAGGTTTCAGGAGGCTGAGCCTGTGGTCTCATCTCAAAGGTCTTGTCGTCAGGGGCCATTAATCGCATGGGTGCAACGTCCAACGTGGCTGGACCCTGTGCTGCTGGTCACAGCTGCCAGTCACCCTGGCGGTACTGTTACTGCAGCCCAAGGAGGGGACCTGGGCTGTGAGGCAGGAGATCCCCAGGATCTTTGCTGTCTGTCTCCCTCCCTCCCTTCCTGTAGCTTCGCTTGCATAAGTAAAATTAACTTCCCCTCGTGCTGTTTAGGATTGCAAGAGCTTTTAAGGCTCCTTATCTTTGCCTGTGGCCCCCAGTGATGGGACTGAACACAAAACATGATGCAGAGCTCTCACTGTGTGACCCTGATATCTCCGTTTGCTCGAACCCCTGAGCTGTAAGGTGTCTTGAGGGTGGGTGGCAGGTCTGCAGTGTGGAAGGGGCTGCACTTTTTTTTTGGAGGAAGGTCCTGAGTGATGGAGTGTGTCCAGCTGGGTGGAAGAAGGGTTGAGGGGAGACTCGGGAGTCTGGCTCTGCAAGCCACATAAGCTTCCAACCAACTTCTGATGTCTGGTTTGGTCCTGTTGTAAACAACTTTGTCTAAGAGGAAATTTTAGTCCCAGATTAAAAAACAGCAAAACAAATACAGACTCTCCCACTCTGGAAATGAAACATAGAGCGCACCCATGCCTGTGCAGCAGAGATAATCGTTGGCCCCTGAGTGAGGGAAGTATAAGTTCAGTCTTTGCCATACGCTGTTTTTTAAGACCCCATCTGCAGTCCTCGCTCCTGGGCATAAAACTGCTGCCAGTTGGAATGGGAGCCTGCTTAAAAAAAGGCCTTGTTTGTCAGTGTGTTGACCTTGCTCTCGTTTTCCTGCTGATTTTTGTTGCACGGAAACTTTACCGGTGATGATTTTTATACTTGTTTTCAGCATGATGGAAAATATTCCGTCAAACTTGGACTCTTCTCCAGGAACAAGCCATCAGCCGGCATCCAGGGGTGTTTATGAGCTGCCTTGTTCAGCTGAATGTCTTGGTCATTTCAGTGTTTTGCCTGGGAGAAAATCAACTCTTGGAGTTGCACAAGAGCAGCCTGAGAGCTCTCATGGCCTTTTTGGGCATCCTAACGCTTGTCCCACACTCAGCCAGCTCCAAGGCTTGGGGTTGGCAAGCAAAGCAACAGTCCTGAGCATCATTTTTGCCTTCCCATTTCAGCCCATGTAGTTCTTCTGGTTTTAACCCATGCCTTTTACTGCCCTGCTGAGCCCGATATGTGTCTCCCGACGCAGTATCTTTCTGCATCAGGAAAACCCTTCACCATGGCCCTGCCCAGGTGGGATGCTCCTGGTCCTCAACTCTTCTTCCCCTGTGACTTGGTCCCTGCAGCTCTCTGTCTTGCCTCGTATTTGGGGAGCCCAAATCTCAGTGCTGCTAACACAGTGAGGCAGTGCAATAAAGTGCTTGCATACTGGCATGGTGACCATCACTGTGTCCAACTGTAATGGTCTGATGGTGGGTCCTCGAGTTGCTGCCGGCTTGGCCCAGGCATGGGGGGAGACATGGTAGTTTGGCAGGGAAACAGTGGAATGGTCAGTCCCTCTGAAATGAGGGCTCAGCATAGAAGAGGAGGTTTTTTTCTGGAGTCACAAAGCAGCTATCGCTTCTGCTTCCTGACATCCAGGAAATGCCATTGCAGTTCCCTGTGGGGGCTCATCCTGCTTCTCTGTGGCGTGGCAGCGAGCTGGGGATCATTACCTCCATGTCTGTCCCCGCCAATGCAGCATCTGAGGAGGGTGTAAATGCCTTCAGCTGCAGTGAGACGAGAGCTTCAATCTGACACTCATCAGGCTGTGTCTTCCCCTTGGCCAATGTGGTCTGTTGGGTGGGTGGCATGGCGCGGGATTGGCACTGGGGACGACAGGAGGTGCACAGTAACACTCGTGGGATTGGACCTTGGACCTGACTGCGTGGGGGCCTGAAAGGCCTTGATTTTATTCCGTGGTCTGTGAGGCTGGTGGCAAGGAGGGATGGTGGGCACCCTGAGTTTCCTAGGCTAGTGTCATGGTTTAACCCCCGCTGGCAACTAAGCACACAGCCACTTGCTTGCTAGTAGCAAGTAGTAGCTTGCATAGTAGCTACTATGAAGAAAATTAGCTCTATGTCCACAAATGTCCATTGAGTTCATTTAGTCTATGACTTTGGGCTCCGTGGTCATTCAGGACAGGAGATGTGGTGTGTTGCGTGAAGTTATTGGGCACCAAAGCCAGTTCAGGTCAAGTCACTGCTGGACTTGCAGTGCTTCTTGTAATGCTTGTCCTGCATTGGTTCAGGTGATTCCTACTATAGTAATTCCTATAACATGCAACTTAAATCATGGGTTTCAAGAATTTAAAGGTATTTCCATTACAATCTCCACCCCGGTCTCTTTGGAGCAAGCCATCAGGTTTAACATTGCAATGAACATCTGCCCTTGCCCCTGCCTCTGCTCTGGCTTGGACTTATCCACAGACTGCAGTCCCTTAGGGGTGTACATGCTCCAAGTGGCGCTTTATCTATGAGACACAATGCCTTCAGAGATGTACCTGCTCCAGCATGGCCTTACACACAGCCACAGTCCCTTCAGGAGTGAACCTCCTCCAACATGGCCTCATCCATTGCTGCAGTCTCTCCAGGGGTGTACCTGCTCTGTCATGGGCTTATCCATGGCCACATGCTTTGAGGTCTTCCAGCATGACCTCATGCACAGCCACTGATGCTTCAAGGTGTACCTGCTGCAGCATGGACTTATCCATAGCCACAGATGCTTCAAGGTGTACCTTCTCCAACGTGGACTTAGCCTTGGGCCACAATCCCTTCAGAGGTATATGTTCTGCGGCACAGACATAACCACAGCCACAGACACTTTGAGGTGTACCTGCTCTGGCATGGGCTTATCCAGGGCCACAGATGCCTCAGGGTGTCCTGCTCCCACGTGGACTCATCCACAGGTCACGGTCCCTTTGACTCAAGTTCACATTGGAGTTCCATCCTGTCCAGTACAGCAGCACAGAAACAGCAGCGGTGCCCTGGTCCTCTGCCAGTCCAGGCGCATCGCCACTGCTGCTATCAAAATGTTTCCAGGCACAACTGAGTAAGATAATAAGCAGTATAGCAGTACAGCAAGCAGCATAAGCAAAAAGCAGCCACTAACGAGCACTAGACTGTAATATACAGCGAGACAAGCAAGCGCCGTGGCAAGCACAGGAGCCTGTCAATTAATAGCTAAACAGCAGTAACAGCTATAAGCTCGATCTAGCACATTACAGTCAAATCTGTTGTTATCTCAAACCCTTCGAGACCCATGTTGGGTGCCAAAAGGACTGTCGTGGTTTAACCCCAGCCGACAATTAAGCACCACACAGTTGCTTGCTCATTCGCCCCCAGCTGGCATGGGGGGAAGAATCAGAAGAGCAAAAGTGAGAAAACTCGTGCATTGAGATTAAAACAGTTTAATAGGTAAAACAAAAGCCGCTCAGGCAAGCAAAGCAAACAGGGAATTCATTCACTGCTTCCCATTGGCAGACAGGTGTTCGGCCATCTCCAGGAAAGCAGGGCTCCATCATGTGTAACAGTTACTTGGGAAGACAAATGCCATCATTCTGAACATCCCCCCCTCGCTTCTTCTTCCCCCAGCTTTATAAACTGCACATGATGTCACATGGTATGGGGTATCCCTTTGGTCGATTGGGGTCAGCTGTCCTGGCTGTGTTCCCTCCCAGCTTCTTGTGCCCCTCCGGCCTGCTCGCTGGTGGGGTGGTGTGAGGAGCAGAACAGGCCTTGACTCTGTGTAAGCACTGCTTAGCAGTAACCAAAACATCCCTGTATTTTCAGCACTGTTTTCAGCACAAATCCAAAACATAGCCCCATAGTAGCTACTGCGAAGAAAATTAACTCCATCCCAGCCAAAACCAGCACAGCTAGGCAAAGAAAAACCCTAATTGTCATTACCTCCTCTCTCGCCTTTTGAAATCTCATTTTCATTTGTGTTCTTTTCCTAAGATCTCATAGCGCCATGGCAAAGCCATGAGCCTTCCAAGGTGAAGATCTGCTGGCTGTGCAAACACCGGGCTGTTGGAGCTCAGTCTCCAGAGAGCAAAATTCAGGGCTTTGCAGCACTGGCATTCTTTGCATAGGGGGACAGTAAGTGTAGCAGAGGAGTTTTTATTCCTGGCTCTGGTGTTTTCCTGCAGTGACTTGCAGTTGCTTGCTGGCTGCTGCCTTGGACGGGGAGCAATGACAGCGAGTAGCCTTTGGTGTCTCTGCGACAGGGAACTTGTCTTGCAGAGTTGTTACCCGCGCAAAATTAGCCCAGCTCCAAATTCTCCAAAGCCCTCCCTGCTGCAGTTCTCTTTACTTGTTCCTGTTCTTGCCCAGCTGTGGAGCGGCTGGTTGCTTGGAGGGGACTGGGCTTGCGTGCAGCCTGTCACCCGGGCAGCTGCAGCATCTCCACCCTGTCAGCAGGAACGAGATACTCTCCTTGCTCTCCATCAGCAAAGAAGCTAGTTGGGGTACAAAGCATTTCCACTGGTGCTAAGCTTTCCTAGCTGAAGTCTTTGAGGCCACTGGGACTTCTCTGCCCCATGTCCTGATGGAACTCAGTTCTGGGGCAAGGCTCAGTGAAGAAGGGACGGGGATTTCCTTGGGCTTGGGAAGAAGGTGTCATGGAGTCATGCCAAGACAGCTGGCAGAGCTGGTTGGAGAAGGAGCTCGTCGGCCCTGTCGCTGCCTGCAGCTACGTGGCTCGGCATAGGGAAGCAGCATGGCTGAGGGGAAGGAATGGGCTGAGACGGAGGTATCTCAGGGGGACACTGCTCTGAATTTGCTTTGGCCCCAGGGTGACTGAGAAGCTCTCCGTAAGGTCACATCATTGCCCAATAATGTGTGGTGCCCGTCTGCCCAGCAGCAAAGCAGCGTTGGGGCCTTGGAGGGGCAAGAAGCACCCTCAAGGCCAAGGGACAGTTCCCGAGTCCCTGCTGGGGTTCCCTAGCTGTCTGTTGGTCTTTCCTGAGCTAAGCCCCAGATCAGGCACTTTTCCCTTCCCCTTGCTGGTTGTACCCATCATGTCCCCTCCTTGCTGTGGCGAAAGCAGATGGGTAATGTGCTTTCTGTGGCACTGTCCTTGTTTCCCCCAGGCACAGACCTGCTTTCATCTCCACTGCCAACCCCTCTGGACTGCTGTCAGCCCATGGTGTGCTTGTGGCCGTCGCCCTCCCTTGTTAAATTAAAATCAGCGGAGATCATTAGCAGCAGAACACGTGCTGTGGCCTGCGGGCTCTTGGCTGTGGCATCTCTCTTGGATGTGGTGGTTTGTGCTCGTTGCCATTGCCACTGTGGCCCTGGCTTCTGGCTGCTTCTCTTAGGGGAGGTTTTCGCATACAGGGTAGTAGCTCACTTTCTGCTCCCTATCAGGCATGAGCTGAGGCCAGATCGCTGCAGATGTGTCCTCTGCACGTCTGTTCTTAAGCCTAGGAGAGGAAGAGTCCTTGCAGTGGGGCAGAGAGGAAGTAGCTGCTCTGTGATAGTTTTGGGATGGAAAGTTTTAATAACAGGGGAAACAGAGCCCTCTTCCTCAGGGATTGTGATCAGAGGTTCGTGAAGGTCTTCAGGGTAGGCTCATGAAGGTCTTCAGGGTGGCCGAGAACAGCAGCTGTGATGAAATCCTTGGTTTTGGGCTGGAAAGGCAGCTCTGAGGGCTTGTTGTGTCTCAGCCAAGCCAGGAAACGCCCTGCTGTGTCGAAACATTGCCAAGCAGGGGAAGGAGAGGGTTAGTCCTGCCAAAAATCAGGTTGAGATGCTCTCTGTGCTGCCAGAGGCAAGGCTGGGCAGGAGGCAGCCAGGCCTTGGGATAGGGACCTTGGTCTCCAGCTTGTCGTGGGCAAGCATTTGCCCCTAGCTGGGAGCCCACAGGGAAAGCATCAAAGGTGATGCTGCTTAGAAAATGGTGGCACTGCTTAATATTGCTCCTACCTGCCCAGTCAACCCCATTTTCACCCAGTTGCTGAGGTCAGTTTAAGAGGTATAAGGCCCTTGCTCTGTTCTGCTCCAGGAAGCCTCTGCTTTTGTTATTTTTAAAAGATATTTGAGCATTTGATCCCAACTTTGCAACTCTGTCATGTTGAGTTTGGGCTGTCAGTGGCCGACAGCACTGGCCTGTCACCCTCCGTCATCTTAAAAAACAAAAAGCTGCAGATTCAGGCTTCTTTCTCTGTTTCACGCTAATTGGTGGAGGCCTAACTGCCTCCAGCTATCTTTTTCCCTTAGCAGCTGCAGAAAAACCCACAGCCAGCCTGGAAAACACCTCAAACCTGTTGGTACAAAGCTCCAGACGTGGGTGTAACTGGTGCTATTGCATGTGCTGAGCTCAGCTAGTGCTCACGCCATGCTTCGGGAGCCTCGCCACCTCAGTTCATCTTTCCAAGGTGATTCCCTCCCTTCCCTACAGAGCCTGGCAAAACATTTCTTGCCAGTCCTTCCTCCTTGGTGACTAGGAAGGCAGGGTGGGCTCTGCCCTCCACTCCTCTGGCCCTCCAAGGGGATGCATCGTCATGCTGCGCTGAGCTGGATGGCTCAAAGGCAGTGTCCACAGCAGGATAGGAGGTTTTTTTGTCTGCTCTTCATGGTTCCTGGGGAAACCCGCTTGATTATGGCATTGCCCCAGAGGAGAGCATCTGCAGGCACCTTCAGCTGCACCCTGGCAGCATGGCCACTTGGGAGTGGTGTGTTACAGCTCAGGGGCTGCTGGAGACACCCCATTTCTTTGACATCGTAACCAGAGGGAGAGCATCCATCCGTTGGGGTGGAGAGTATGTCTGTGCCATGGCTGCTGACAGGGCAGAGTCTAGACTGGGTTATTCTGCCCATCCACTGTAGCCAGCTTGCAAATGCGCCTACATAGGTGCCCGTGTGTAGGGAAAATGGGCTCATTGCCCCGAGTAACCCTGCAGGCTCTGTGTGCTCTAGTGTCGTCTCGCCTTGGAATCCTGTCGATGGAATCCTCTTGCTCTGGATGCTGGTCATTGCAGGCGTGCTGGCATGGGCTGCTGCCTCTGCACAGCTCCTGCATGGGGCTTTTTGACAACTGGAGTCCAAAAATGACCTCGCGTCCTTTCTGTATGCAGTCTGTTGAGTGAAAATGGCTTTTAAACCTTTGCCGCCGCCTCTTTTCCCACCCCAGGGCTTGTTGGAGCCTGTGCTGGGCAAAAGTGTGCAAATAACTGCCATGGGAATTTGCTTTCTTTGTCAGAAGCTTAGCTGGGGATGCAGGTGTGGGTTTCCAGTGGGATGGCATTTCCAGCCTGGGCTGGGCGTTTGGGAGTCCTGTCCCCAGAGCAGCGTCTCGCGGCCTCCCCAGCTCTGCATTTCCAGCGCATGGGTCTCGTCACCAGAAAGTCCACCAAAGATAAAGCTGTGTGTAATTAGAGCAACCTGCTGCTGGGCTTAAGATTTGTTCCTTTTTCCCCTTTCCCCCACTTTTTCGCATGTGTGACTCATGCCAAGAGCAGGTTGCAGTGTCTGCTGATGCGACGAACAAACAATCGATGTGTGACCTGTTGCCATAGCCGGTGTAGCTGGTATTCTAAGCTGCATGGAACCCCTCGGGTTGGTTTCTCCTTTGGAGGACAGGTGCTGCGTTCCCAAGTCTTGTGTTGCCTCTAGGTACTAGGTTCTCCATGCAAGCCCTGCTGTGATGCGCTTCCCAGCTGGAAGTGGAAAAGGATTTACAGCAAAAACGTGTTTCTCCAGCCCGTCCTGTGCACATTGAGTTGTGCATTAAGTAGCTCCCCAGAAGCAGGTGTACTGGGGGAACCTGTGGAGCAGCTCCTCGGTGTCAGTTGTGCTTTGCAATCTTGCAAAGTCAGCTCAGGGGCTTGGTTTTTTAACTTTTCTTTGTGTCCTTGTTTTTTTGTGCAGCGGGTCAGCGGATCACCAGCGCTGCCTCCTCTCCCATCTTCGCACAGGGGCCTCATCCCATAGTCTTGCTGTGCCCAGTTGGCGCTGGCCTGGCAGTTCAGGTCATTTGGTGACCACAAATGTGGTTTATTGGCTTGTTCACAACTCAAAGGACGCAAACCTCGGACGCTCTGAAGCATAAACAGATAAATACAGCCAAAGAGATCAATTTCTGTCTCCTGCTATTACTATTTCTTCTTCATTCATAAATGTTTCATGCTCCGTTTTACAGCTCCTTAAATCTTCCCTCCCTTCCTCTTCCTACCTCCCCATCCTCTGCTAGAGAGGGGAAAGCTTCTGATCTTCTTAGCCTAAATTGATTTGTGATCAAGTTACCGGCCCTTGCTGTCATGCCGACACTGTCCTCGTGATTGATAGTTCTTCCCCATCCCTGATGTCTACCCTGCTTCTAAACCCATCCCTCTCCATGCCATCACATACCCTGTTTGCCTCTGCCAGTCAGCACAGAGGCTGCAGGGGCAAATTTGGGGGCAGAGGGTGGTTGGGCAGCCATCCTCTGTCTCCTCTGTGAACAGGGTCAAGAAAACAGCCTGTCTGGGGGCTCTGCAGGTCTGGGCCACTCCAGTCCTGCCATAGCCAAGGGAAGGTGCCAGGCAGCAGGGTCCTGCTGGGATGCAGGAGTGAGGATGCTCAGGACCTTGCCAGGATGGACCTTGTGCATGGAGCACTGAGGTGCTGCAGGATACATGCCTGGAGCACCACCTGTGTAGCACAGCCTGGGTGTTGTATCAGGCTTGCCAGTGAGCTGTGGGCGCAAGCAGGGCTGGTTTTCTTTCTGGTTTTCATCGTGCCTTGCAGGTTTTCAGACTTTTCCCTGCCATTGAGACCCACTGAGTGACAGCATCTCTTTTCCTGACCTGTGAGTCGTGGGACAAGCCCTTCAGCAGGGCATGCATATAGGAGAGCTTGGACAGCTTTCTCTGTCCCGGCATGGGTGTGAGTTGGTGGTGGGAGTTTCTTGTGTAGGTTCCTGGTTGTCCCGTGCTCCCACATCAGCTGCAGTACTACATTGCTTGGAGCACCAGCACTGAGTCTGTAGCACCATCCTTTCGCGCTCCCCACCACACAGCTTCTGCTCTTTGTTTCTACATCCCATTTAGCCACCACTCTCTTGAGCAGCTGAGTTGGTTGTATCAAAGCTGGAACCTATTAGAAGAGCAGGGTTGAGTTGCTTCGTTAGCAGTGATCTGAATTATCTAATGAGCTGTGGGGGGTTGGTTTGTTCAAGATTGTTTTCGAGCACTTCTCAGAGGAACGTTTGCAGAGATGAACTTACCACCTCAGCTTCTCGAGCCCTTTCTTCCCCATCCGTGGGGGAATCAGCCTGTATTTATTTTCCATCTGTGCTTTTAGCAGCTTACAGGGATCACCTTGCAAAACAGGCCATCCAAAACCAACACAAAATGAACCTACGCTGCAGAAAAGCTTCCCAGCACTGGCAGGGGAATCTGTGTCAAAAACATGAAGCCAGAGAAAAAGCACGAAACTCCCCAGGGCTGGGTTATTTTCCACCCTGTGCTTCCCTTCTAGGGTAGGTGAACTTCCTCCTGGCCCAGTGCGATGTGCATGTTTCTGCGAGGCTGCTTCAGTTCTCGTCTCACCAAATGCCTCTTTGCTGCGTGTGCCGTGTCCATTGAGGGGGGTCATGCCAGGAGGAGCGATGCCCCTTCTGCCAATGTTCATGTTTTCCCTGGGTTGCCTTTTCTGTGCTCCGTCCTGCTCGCTCGGTTGCTGTAGGGTCCCAAGTAGTCTTTAATTAAAGACTTGGGGTTCTTTTCATAAGCAAGGAAGATCTTGTTGCAGGGATGAATCAGCAGTAAATGACAGGCTGGTGTGGTTGGGGAAGAGTCATTGGCTCCATGTTGGGATGTCTCTTGCTCCATACTGCAGCTCAGGTGGGTGAGTTGGCATGTGGCAGGAGCGTATCTCTTTGGGTTGAGGAGAACCTTGGCCACCCTGATGACACTGAGTGGTTTTGGGAGGGTTTTAGGAAGTGTCTGACCACTGAAGTGCTCTAGAAACGCTCCAGATGAGCATCCTTCCCCATGTGCATCCATGAACACTGAGAGTTGCTGAAGGACTTAACCACTAAAGGAAGCTGTCTTGAACCTGCTGCTAGTAAGGCACTGGGACTAGTCTGGGAGTGAAACTGGAGAACCATTGCTGAAGGTACCTCAGGTGTGTTGGACAGGTCTGGGGGGCGAGGTAGGTTTGGCTGAGCTGGAGGGTGGATGGGGTTCTCTTGGGGACCCCAGCCAGACCCATGGAAGAGCAAGGGCGGTCCTTCTTGGAAGGACTTACGTCCTCCCTGAAAGTAGGGCAGGATGGTGCCCTGATGGTGCATACAGCATCTCTGAGAACCATGTTGCGTGCACTGCCCTGCTGGCCTGATCTCATCCTGGTGTTGGGACTGTAGTAATCCCAAACCAACAAAATAAGATCGGATCACTGGGGGGCTTCTGGTTGACGACCTGCGTAGCTGCTGACAGGATTGGGGCTTGGGCTTTGTGCTTGGTTTTGTGCTGAAGGAGTTGCTTATCAGAAGGGTATCATGGAAGGGACAAAGTGACAGAAACCCTGGGGTCAGTCTCCCCTTGCCATGGTCAGCATTGCCTTTCTGTTAAGGGTTGGCTCTGTGTTCATCCCTGTTCATCCCGCAGCTTGGCTTCCCGTCGTGGTAGGTGCTGGGGCAGCCCACATGGATGAGGCGGGGAGGAAAAACTGCCCAAGCATCTTCCCCCTGTAGCTCAGATACCCAACACGAGGTTTCTAGGAGCAGGGGCTCCCTGTGCCCCCCATAAACAGTCACAGCCGGCTGGAGGAGGAAGTGCAGGGGAAGGGGATCATGCAAACCAGGCGCTGATGCCGACCAAATCCATCCTGTCGGCGTCCTCCATGGGGTCACTTTCCCTCCTTAACAAACAGCTCCTACGCTCTTGTTTCCATGCCAGGGTTTTTTTTTCCCTTTGCTCAGCACTAGTTGGCTTTCCGGTATGGGATGCTGCTGGAGGATGGGGGAAAGCACGTGTTTTTTGGGGGCCTGGAGTTACAGCAATGCTTTGTGCTCTGCTCTCCATGCCTCCCTCGCTGCTTTGATTGATCTCAGCAACAGCAAATGTTAAAATAGATGCCAGGCGCTTTCTGCCTTTCCTCCCAAACCTGCCTTTTGGCAGCTGCGCTGCATGGCTCGCCGTTCTCCTTGACTCCCAGTGGGGGCGAGTGGGAGGAGAGAGGAGCCTTTGCACAGGAAAGGGTTTTACTGAAACTGTCTGGAGGCAGTTTGGATGTGCTGATTAAACACGGTGACCCTAAATGAGCGTGTACAGCCATGCAGGGGGGCTGGAGAGCCCTCCACCGTACATCCATGCTCACAAGCAGTGTTACTGTGGTGGGATGTGAGCTTGCAAGCCCCCGGAGCATATCTTGCTTCCCAGGAGCCGCCCAAGAGCTCGCAGGGGCCTCCAGCTGTTTCCCCTTTCTGGGGCGCCTGCAGGGAGTTTTTGGTTTGAGGTTTCCTCTCCCATCCCTGTGTGCTGGGGCGGCTTGCTGCTTCCTTCCCCCTGCAGAGATCCCTGGGGCCTGGGTGCCTGCCTGCCCCTTCCCCACCGTAGCATCCGTGGAGGGCAGGTCCCGGGGTGATGCTGGGAGAAAGAAGCCCTTTGCCTTTCAGGGAATGCACACCCAGCATGGTGCCATGCTGCAAGCAGGCACCCAATGCACAGAGGCACTGGACCCGTGGGCTGTAAGAGGAAAGAATATATATTTTTTTTTTAGCAAAAGCCAATTGCCTGAACCTGCAGCTCCTGTCTTCAAGTTGGCTCGAGCTGCGTTCCCTGGACGTGTCGCGTTGGAGTTGTCTCTGAATAAAGCCCAGCTCTCCATATGTCCAGGGCCAAGGTGTCTCAGCAGAAGCATTGCCTTGCAGTGGAGGTGGGCAGTAGCTGACGGGTGGAAAGGAGCAGTTCTCCACAGAGCCAGAAGGGTGTTGATACAGGACCAGCAGGCTGGAAAGCTGCAGGTTTCATCCTCTGCTCCGTGTTCAAGGGAGAAGACCATTTCCAGTTGTAGAGAGCAAGGGAAGGAGCACAGACTCAGGCACCAAGCAGGTCTCCTGAGCTAGGAGGAATTCTACTCTCAATCACCACCAGCTCTGGCACTGAGACAGCCTGTTTAATTTAATGTTTTTTTAACTAGCAAAGTCTGTGTCAGGCTGTGACCCCTCCAAACATTGCTAAGAACAGCACCCCGGGAGTAGGTGGCCAGAGATGTGTGGCTTGTCCTGGATGTCCTGTGCAGCGAGGAGCTGGACCTAAGCTGGTGACACCATCCTCAAGAGAGGCCTCCAAAACACCTCCAAGAAGCGGGTCCTTGCAGTCCTGGGTTCCTGATGCTGGACATGGTTGACACGGCTTCCTCGATCTCCCTGAGCTCCTCAGTGCCAGCACCCGTTCCACAGTCTGATAAGTTCAGAGCGATTGGTCTGAGCCTGAGCTGCAAAGCCCATGGCGGCTGTTTCAGACTTGGAAAAGTGTTTGTATGGACAGAAGCTGGTTTGTTTTTCCAGGCGTATCGTCTAGTCCCATGTCCCCCTTGGACACTTGGCCCCAATCCAGAACCCCCCCACCCAGGGCTTCCCCCTGAGGGCAGCTTGTGGAAGAAACATGGGAAAACAATGGGTGTGGGATGGGGTTAACAGCGAAAAGATGCTGCAGGAGTTTGCGTTTAGCTGGGCTGGAACTTGAAACCTGCCTCAGTCCCGCTCTCCTGCCACATCCCAGCTGAATGTTTGCACCTCCTGTTTCCACTGGAGCTGATTCATAAAAAAATGAAAAACCCAACATGGAACAACTTAATCCTCCCAAACACTCATCTTGTGCCATAAACTTAGAGCTTAGCCTAAAAATAGCTCTGTTCCATGTTTGAGGTGTAGTCCCAACTGCTTGTTGACTGCTGATTAGGTCTTGGGAAGCAAAAAAAGCTCCTTAATCCAGTGCCAGCATAAGCAGAGGTTTTTCCTTGAACGGATGCTTTTTGAAGCAGATCAGGTTTTAAGGCTTGTTCTTTCAAAGGCGTCACCACTGAGCACCCAAATTAATTTTAATGACCACAACATTATAAGCAATGGGATGGGAGATGCTGAGAGCATATCCATGTGAGCTGAGCCAGTGCAGGGCTTCTGTGGGCTGTTATATCTCATCATCCTCAAGCTTGTGCCTTTCCTTATGTTAATCCACCCAGATTTTCTGTTTTGTTTTTTTTTTTTTTTTTCCTTGGGATGACGTAAGATATAAAAACTACTTGCGAGGTTTTTTTCTTTTCCTGCTAAATGATTCAGCCCCCAAATCTCCTCTCCCAGCTGGCAGGCTGCTGCAGCCCTTCCCTCTTGAACTTCTTCCAGCTCTTGCATCAAACTGAGCAACATAATATTTGATGTGCTGTGGCCACAGCCTGTTCCAAGCAGCCTTTTCCTCACTGCTCCTACGGGAAGAGTCCACTGACTCACCTGCTCCTGCTTCCCTAACTGCTCCCTGGCGGCGGATCAGCTCATTTGGATGTCTCTTTGCAGATGATGACTTGCTGCAAGGGGTTAATGCTGCTTTTTTTCATGTTTGTTTTTTTTTTTTTTTCTGCATGCCTGGATATTTTCAAGCCTGGGTACTGAAAATTTTTCAAAGGACATCATATGGGGGTGAGATAAGCAAGCGGCAGGAATAGGAATGGGTTCACTGGGGATTTAACCCCACATCTGTGCCCAGCAAAGTCACAGGCTCTGTCCCTCCTGCATTTCGGTGGCACCTGAATTGTGTGGTGAAGGACCTGGGTGCTTCCAGCTGTGCACTCGTGTTATTTATCCAGGCATCCCAGCAGGGAATTAGGGGTTTTGTTCCCCCTTCACGAGGTACATTTTAGGCTCCTCAGGCTTTCCAGCTCCTCCCTTCATCCAAGATGCGATAACATCCCCAGCAATAATACAGAAACGTCTGGAGGATGCGATTCAAGTTTCTCCTTGCCCTGGTGATTTCAGCATGGTCACACCCATCTCCGTCCTTCACATTTTCCTTCCTCTTTTTTTTTCCTTTTCAGTGACTTCATTTTTCAAGTGGATGTAAACACCGCTAGGATTTTTATTTTCTGGGAAATCATTGGGAAATTGTTATCCCAGGTCTAGAAATTTCTTCCAACTCTCATTGCTGCCTGCTTCACCTGTGAAGCATGTCATGGAGAAATAGAGTCTGTCCTGAACATACATATTTCCTTGCGCCTCGTTAAGGGGAATTTTAATACTTTTATCCGTGAGGGATCAGAGCTGCTGGGGCAATGGCTGTGCTGGAGACCCACTCATCCTGCTGCAGCCACCTCAGGAAGCAGCACTTGGAACCGGGGCAGAAAGATCAGGCATATTACAGGAGGAGAAGAGAGTGAAGGACCACTGGGTCAGCAGCAGTTTGGGGGAAGAAATGGTTCCGTCATGGCCTGTGTTTCGTGCTGCCCCGTCTGACCATGTTACCACTGTGAACTGGAGAGCTAGAAGGTGTCTCTGGGCATCCCTTGCTTTGCTGCCCTCTCACCCACCGTTTGTTCCAGCCGGCAGGAGGCAAGTTCCCTCTCCCATCGTGTACCAGGGGTTGCTCCATGCCTGCCAGTGCACAGGTTATTCCCTGTGGAGGGACTGGGCCCTAAATGGAGGTTGGGATGTTTTTTTCCCTTGTGCAGTGAATGTTTTGGAGGCTTTTCCCATGCTCTTTCCATCTCTGTGAGCAAAGTCTGCGTTATGGGTTTCATCTGGGGCAGGGCAGTGGGGAGCATCCTCTGTTAATCTACTGTGGAGTCGGTCGAAGCTTTTGTGCTGGTGGATATGGCCGGTATCTCATTTGGGAGCTCTCGCCAGCCCCAGTGGCACAGTGCTGGGCTTTGGCAACCAGCACGGGGGGCGTTAAAGTCAAGTCCTTTTCCCTCCTCAGCTCAGGCTTCTGAGCTGCCTCGTATTTTACAGATGTTTTAGCAGAATTGAAGGATTTGGAGGAGGGGAAGCTGATGGATGTATAGGTGTGTTGCATCATCCACCATCACATCAGGTCATTGCAGATCCCAAAACTGTACTGCAGGCTGGAGACTGCCATGGGCTGGCTGTGGGAATGCAGATGTTTCCCAAAAA
Source organism: Rissa tridactyla (assembly GCF_028500815.1). Lineage (NCBI taxonomy): Eukaryota > Metazoa > Chordata > Aves > Charadriiformes > Laridae > Rissa > Rissa tridactyla. The sequence goes on from NC_071470.1 coordinate 39,863,580, forward strand.
TCCACTAACCTTGGTAGGGTAGGGTAGGTGCTGCATAGCAGCTCCTCCTGCCCATAGAGAGCTCCTGGGATGCAGCATCCTCTAAATGCTTGATGCAAGGAAACTTCCAGGCAAACTTCAGCACCTTTATGTAGGGTGAGGCACAGAGGGTCTGACATAAAGTTATTTCAGTGAATGTTGTTGAGTGCCTTTGCCATTACGGTATTGTCTCTGACTTGAAAGGATTTGTTCTGAGTCAGTGGCTCTTGAATATTTAAAATGCAAGCACAAAGCACCATCTTTTTTTAAACACAGGCTCACAGCAATGTATCAACTGACTGTACAAAACTTTGGCCACCAGTAACTTACCCCCATGAAATGCATGTCAGTGTCTGATGCCAGGGTGAGCAAGATGGTGTTTGCCAGGTTTTTTAGTGGAAGTGCTTTAGGACAGGGATGGAGACAGAGCTCTTATGAAGCCGCTGTGGTTCAGGGAGGGTTCTGGTCCCATCCAAAACCTCCGTGCTTGGCGTTTGTGTGTCTCTGACTCAGGTCTTGGGTGAATTCTGGGGTGCTTGTGCTAGGTCCCACCCAGCAGCATCCTCCCAGAGGTCTTTCTGACTTGTGGCTCTTGGAAATGACGAATGGGCCTTTGCTTTTTTTTCCTCTCTGGCTCCAGGTGGCACAAGCTACACTCCAAGGCTGGGAAGAAGGAGAAGGAGCGTGGTGAGATCCTGGTGAGCATCCAGTTCACACGCAACAACCTTACAGCCAGCATGTTTGACCTGTCCATGAAGGACAAGCCACGGTCGCCTTTTGGCAAGCTGAAGGACAAGGTGAAGGGCAAGAAGAAATATGACTTGGAGTCAGCCTCTGCCATCATCCCCAGCAGCATGGGCGCCCTCGACATGGAGGATGACTATGATGTTGGGGGCAAGAAGTCCAAAGTCAAGGGCTTCTTCTTGAAGAACAAGCTGCGCAAGTCGTCCCTGACGCAATCCAACACCTCCCTGGGATCCGACAGCACCATCTCTTCTGCCAGCCTGGGCTTGGCTGCAAATGTTCCCGAGGTAACAAAATCCCCAAGCAGACACAGCAGTCTGTCCACCGAACGCTCTGGTAAGAGGATGACGGTTTTAATCCTCACCCTCCTTCTTTTTTCCTTCTTTTCTTTGTAAGGGGCTGTTGAGGCTTTCCTGCAAATCTGTTAACTAATTGCTTACCTAAAAAGCGGCGTCCTGCACAAACCCTCTGAGACCTTCTGCGTGCTGTCAGTAACGTGCTTGTCAGAATAGGGGGCTACGTCTAAGATTTTGCTTTTCATGCTGAGCCTGTATATGGGCAGCCTGACTTAACGTTGATGCTGCATGTGCGCCCTGCAGTTCAACGCGAGCCTGCAGGCCACGAGGGTGCTTTAGGACCATTTCTTCTCTGCACCCTGAAAGCGGGTCGCTAACAGTGGCTCGTAGCAGTAAGCCCCTGGGAGAGGGCTGGGTGAAGCCGAGCACACTGGTGCTGTGCTGCACTGCTGCCTGGCTGTCTAATGAGATGCCTCCGGCTTGGAGGCAAAGCTGAAACAGTGACCAGTTCCCGGTGATTAAAGCAATCTGAGCTCTTGGCGCTCGGAGAGTGGCGATTTGCAAACAAAAAAGGCCCTTGTAGTGAATTAATTCTTGCCATCCCTTGAAAACAAGATGTATAATTAAATGGTTTAATTGGCTGGAGACAGCAAATTCCCATATTGGGTGGGAGTCCCTGGGTACATGCTGCTTCTCACTGTGCTGGCAAAGCTGCCTGCATGATGCCTCACGGTTTCTGGTGGGTGATGTTCCTGTGAGTGGCTGGAGAGCGAGTAGAGGCACTGGTTTGGCCCCGTGATCCTCGCATCATGGTGAAGGAGTGTCATAGTTTAACCCCAGCTGGCAACTAAGCACACACAGCTGCTTGCTCACTGCCCCCCCGTTGTGATGGGGGAGAGAATCAGAAGAGTAAAAGTGAGAACAGTCATGGGTTGATATAAAGACAGTTTAATAGGTAAAACAAAAGCCGTGCACGCAAGCAAAGCAAACAGGGAATTCATTCATTGCTTCCCATTGGCAGACAGGTGTTCGGCCATATCCAGGAAAGCAGGGCTCCATCATGCATAACAGTTACTTGGGAAGACAAATGCCATCACTCTGAACGTCCCCCATTCGCTTCTTCTTCCTCCAGCTTTATAAACTGCGCATGATGTCACATGGTATGGGGTATCCCTTTGGTCGATTGGCGTCAGCTGTCCTGGCTGTGTTCCCTCCCAGCTTCTTGTGCCCCTCCGGCCTGCTCGCTGGTGGTGTGGTGTGAGAAGCAGAACAGGCCTTGACTCTGTGTAAGCACTGCTTAGCAGTAACCAAAACATCCCTGTATTTTCAGCACTGTTTTCAGCACAAATCCAAAACATAGCCCCATAGTAGCTACTGCGAAGAAAATTAACTCCATCCCAGCCAAAACCAGCAAAGGAGAGAGCATTTCTGGCTAGGAGGGGAGCGCAGCTGCATGTTACCTAAAGTCCAGGCAGTCCTTCTCACTGGGTTCTCCATGTAACCCCAAAATCTGCTGAGCGTTAGCAATAGCCACAGGGTCAGGCAGTGAGAGGGAGAAACAGGCGCTGGACCCTCCTGGCTTATATCACACAAAGCAGCAGCCTGGCCTGTTGGAGCAGAGCTCAGAGGCTCATTGTCTTTTATTCAGTGCAAACTCTTAAGTCATATGGAAGCATAAGCCCTTTAAGTAGCTTCTGGGTAGTTTGTTGCATTTATTATCGATCTCAGATCCTCTCAGAGAAGGGTTTTTTCATCTTTCTCATCTCCAGATCCTGCAGTGGGGGTGATGTGCTTGGGGAGAACAGCGTATAGCTTGTATAGCCACATACTTGTGACCCATGCTTTGCATTTCTAGTCATTTAATTACAATCCAATAGAGCCTGGGAGGGAGAAAGCCATTATGGTTTCACAGATCTCTCTAGTGTTTGCAAGTAGAAGATAACGATGCTTTTCATACCTATGCCTGTTGCTCAGATGACCTCACCTCTGTTTTGTGTTTTATTTTCCCCCAGTGAAAGACTACTTGCCATCTCCAAAGCTGACCCACAAGAGAGCATTCAGTGACGATGTCTCCCAAGTCAGCCCCGTCCTGGAGCCAAAAGCAATCCAAAACCTGAAGCCAAAGAATGATCCTGTGTCCCGGTCTTCCCTCTGCATCAATGGAAGCCACGTTTACAGCGACGAGCCTGCACCAAAGAGCCCCGTGTCTGTCCCTCAGAGCTCTGCGCCACCATCTGTGCCCAGTGTTCCCAGACGGCAGGAGGAGGGCTTCGGCTTCACCCCCCTCCATCCCGACTCCCACGAGGTGCCTTGGGGGATCAGCAACTTGGAGAGGACACAGCAGAGAGACGAGCCCAGGTTCATCCCATCTCCTCCCAGCTTAGCCTTGCAAGAAGAGCTCAAGGTTTCCACAAAAGCTGTCACTCTCAGTAACCATCTGGGCAGAGCCAAGATGGAGGAAAACAGTCGCTTAGAGAACAAGCCGACACAAGCTGCAACACCCATGGTCTTCTCCACAGAGACGACGAAGGACAAACAACCCGAGGAAACAAGGAAGGAAGACAAGAAAGTGAAGGGTGGGCTCTTCCATCAAGGGGGCAACAAGAGTGACGTGGGGAGCAAAGCACAGGGGGAGAAAGTGGGACCCTCCCATGGCTCGTCCGTCCACGCGACACCAGGGAGAGATGAGAGGAGTAAGACCAGTGGCTGGTTCGGTTCAAAGGAGCCCAAAGAGTCCCCTCAGAAACCCAGGTCAGTGAGACGGGTGTGTTGATGTCTAGGCCATTAACTAGCTGCCCCAGCCTCCCATCTTCAATGGCTGTGCTGTTAAATGCTCTCCAGCATCAGCAGAGGAGTGGTCCCCATTGCTCAGACAAGGTGATAGCACGGGAAATCATTCCTTGGTCTTAAATGTCTCAAAGGGAGGGTGATTTTGCCTGGATCCTCCCTTGGCTTCTGTCACAAACCAACTCCAGTTGCCCTCCTGGGCTGTGTTTCCTGGTTGGGGAAGGGAGGGATCCCCTTCATGGACAGGGAGACATTTCCTTTTGCAGAGGTGAGGCTCAACGCGGTCATGCCAAGTGTTTCTGTGGCCTCAAAGTAAAGGATCGTTATCCTTTAATTAGATAAAAAAGTTTCCTTGGCAGTCAGTGTAGGATGTGGGACATAGTGACATGTAATTGCATTTTTTGGTTAACATCCCACCCCCTCTATGTTGCTGCTTTGGCCTGGGGGTGCGGTACTTTGGTAACTTGAGATATTATTAATATTTCTGAAGTAACTAATCCCAGCCCTGCTCTTTCCTTTTCCCATCCCACCCCAGCCTTCCCTCCTCCCGATTATGAATCTCTAATTGTTCTTGCTTTGCGTGATGATTCATCCCTCCAAATCCTCAGCACTGTATTTGTGGCACATAAAACATGGTGTTTGTGCTGTTTCTGTGCAGGCTTTATTGCGACAGTGTGTCACCCACATCCATCTGTAGCCCCCAGCAGTTGAGCTGGCCGTCCAGAGGTTGACCAAGAGCCTGGTCTGGTGTTATCATTGCTCAGTGAGAGGGAGAAAACAGGGTTAAAAGCAGCCAGAGAAAATAACTGGCAGTTGAGAGGTGGTTGCATCTAGAGGGTTGATTTATTATAGGGGTTTTCTAATCTGGGCTGACTTTAACCTAATTTATTAAGCAGAAGGATTTTAATTCAGTCTAAGCCTCCTTTAATGAGGAGGGCTCTCATGGTTTATTCAACCTAACCAGATTCCCACACGGGTTAAACTGCTTTTAAAGTGCTGCTCAGACGTAAGTGAGGGGTTGAGCACATCGCTCAGTGCAGCTTCAGAACAGGGGCAGCCCCAGAAGTCCTCCTCACCCCACAAGAAGATGTTGTGTTCGTAGTGGTCTTTAAGGCCAACTGGAGGCAAGAACGTGCTGCCACCCCCCCTTCCCCAGGACCGAAGGGCACATGTCCTTGTCCTGCGTGCCACACTTGGTTGCTTGAGAGGAACATATGCTGTCAGCGCGAGGATGGGAGAGGAGCCACAAGGGCTGGTAAGGCTTGGTCCTGCCCGCTGCCAGCACTCCCAGCTGCACGGGCAGATCTGGGGACACCGAGGCAGGCGGGGAGCTGCTCCTCTAAGTCACAAACGCCCCATCTCGCAGGGCCCAGAGCTCTGTGCCCCAGAGCCTTTCATGGGGGAGCAAAGCCCAGCTCACATGGGGCAGGCAATGGGGAAGGGAAGGACCAGAGAGGGTGTGGGGTCTCTGTCCTCGAGCAGCTCCGGCATCAGGAGAGACGAATGTGAGGTCCTGGGACTGCTGTGGCTGCGGTTCCTACTTATGGGTTTTTCATTTCCAGGAGACTTAAAATCCCGGGAGTTACTTGGTGTCACATCCTGGTGCAAGGTTTGTTTCTGGATGAGAGTAAAGGATTCAGGTCTCCGAATGCTGTGACTGAGGAAGGACAGAATATGACCACTCAAGACTGTTCTTTTTTTTTTTTTTTATTTTGCGATAATAAATGTGCTGTTTGATTTAAGTCCTAGAATAGAAAAGATACAGCATGAAACCATAAAAAATCCTACTGTATTCAGGCAGTGACTCCCCAAGTTGCCTGAGACAGCCAGCGAATTCCTGTGAGTCTACAATGTACGCGAGTAATGGGATGGGAGATGCCCTCTGCATCTCTGGAGCCTTTTCCTTGATAAACGGGTGAGAAACCTGCAGGTTTCCTCCTGCTTTGCAGTTCTAGGAAGGAGACGGATGCGGGCTGTGTGTTACAACCTGACATGTAAGCTGTGCCTGCCCCACTCCTCTGATGGACGCTGCTGTCTTCAAGGCAAGGATGTCCAATCCAGCAGTAAATCAGCTCCCAAACGCCTGGAGCATCGAACCCAGTGGATAATTGCTGTGAGTGCAGAGGTGCCCTTAAACGCTGCCGGTTTCTAACAATCCTCTGCCTTTTTTTTAAATGACAGCTGCTGGACCCATTCCCAACATTATTCCTTTCCCAGAGGGTTTTCACTCCATGTTTTTTTTAAAATCTACTTCAGTGCTCACAGTTTACTTTCAAGCTAAGCTGAAACTACGCTTTGCTTAGAGTCAGTTTGCTGTGACATGCTGAGGACCCCGTCTGCTGACGGCTGTCTTCTAAGGAGGAACCTGGATGAACCATGCAACAGCAGCTCCTCTGTTTGGGGTTTTCTCTCCCAAAAATAAGAATTGCTTTGAAGCAGCACAGGCCGGAAGGAACAAATTCAAAGGGGCCCCTTTTGGGGTGTTCATAAGCATCTGAACGGGCTTTAATTGCAGTTTGCAATTTGAAAATGGGAAGTAATGAGCTTAAACTGTAGCAAGGGAGATTTAAGGTAGTCATTAGGAGAAGTCTCTTATGGAGAATGTTGAAGTGCTAGAGCTGTCTGGCTGGGAGGAGGAAGCCCAGTGTCTGGGGCTTTGTGAACTGGGGTAAATGAGCACCTTTGGGGAACATTATAAGAAGCATTTGTCCTAGCATATGGCCCAGGCAGGGCAGTGGGAGATGGTGACTGAGTCTCATTTGTTGCAAAAATGGCCTTTCCATCATCACAGGGAGATGGACTGTCTCTAGTCTGGCTTTCCTGGTTCTTCATTTTTTCTGACCATTAATTACAATGTCACTACTTATTCTAATTATACAGAACTCTATCTTTTCTGATTTTATTCTCCTTCCTTACACTGAATGACCTTGTGGACCATGCCACTGGTTCAAGTCAAAGCTGTTGAAGAGCTTATTAGGTCTTGGCGGTGTCAGGTTGAACATACGGTCTGGTGTCATCGTATTGTGATAATCAAATGCATATGGTTTCTCAAGTGTGCGATTGAAAAGTTAGCAGTGCTTATCTGTGGGTGTTTTATGGATGTCCATTTGCATCTGGAGGAGCTATACAGTTAGCAGTGTAACTTTTAGAGCTGAAGACAGATTAACCTTTGCTTTGTAGAGAGAACCAGCCTCTGAATCCAGCAGTTTTAAGTCTTTGACTTATCTGAACAAAGGATTTTTTCCCTCCTGCTCTCCTGCTTCTGGAAACTTCAGCTTTGTGGCTCCTAACAGCTGAGCAAGCAGCATCTTCTCGCTGTTTTGCCCACCGTGGATAAGTCAAGTTTCAGCTGAAGATGAACGTGGGGAGAGAGCGTGAAAAGCAGTCACCTTTGCAAGACCAAAAAATTCAACCTGTAATTAGTTAAAAGGTCTGTAATTAGAAAGATGCTTTACAGTTAAGGTTTAAATTAGCCTACAGCTAAGACAAGTTTCGCACAGCTTGTCTTTAACCACTTGCCCTTGCAAAACCACACCCTTTCTAAAATAAGGAAGCCACTGACTTTTGGCTGTTTTTAACTTCAGCTTTAAAAAAAGGTTTTCTGTTCTGTTATGGGTAGGTTTTGCTGACCCATTGTCAAGCACGCGTGAGCTGGTGCTGCCCTGCGAGCTGCAAACCTGCCCGCTCTCTTATCCGGGGAGAAAGCTGGACATTTCTGCCTTTAGCTCTTATTTACACATTTGTTCGCTGACTCTTGACAGGGAAGCAGGTCCCAAAGGCTGTGCTTTTTGGCCTTGGCTTTGCTAATCTGTGGAGGCTACCGGGCTTGATACTGGCTTGAATAGAAGCAGTAGGAAGATAGTGTTTGCTCTTTGGAGACCGGAATAAAAGACTCTTTGGGGTTTGTTGTTTTTGAGGTTGTGTGGTCAAGGGTTGTATGTAAGGAAGAAGCTCAGCAGGTTTATTTGAGGCAAGGCCTGGGGCTAAAACAATTGGTTTAACTATTTTCAGGGTTTCCTGCAATGTTGTCAGAGCTCCACAGGTCCTGCTTCCTGCAGCGTGAATCGGGATGTTAAAGTGGGGCTGCATCTCATGCTTGGCAATAGGAAAAAATAGAAATTGCACTCTCTCTTGTAAAAATAATTGCATTAGCGCTATTTGCAGGTTAAAGCCCCTTCCCTCTGACACTGCTTTCATGGGGGGAAAATGTAAAATCATCCCCCACCTTGGTTGTCAGTCCTCTTTCCATAGTCCGTACCCTTATATCCAGCAGTGAGGCCAAATACTGTCTTGAATTCCTCATTCTTCATCATGTACTCCTAAAAAGTACATTTCCTAAATGCTGGAAATGGGAAGAAGGTTTTGAACGACTGGAGCGTGGTCCTTGGAGAGACTGGCAGCAGGGGGCGGCGGAGGTGGACCAGGTGAGCCTGTCGGTGGGATTGAACACCGATGCGTGTGACAGCCACCTCCAAAGCACCGTTAAGGGCAACTTTCAGAGCAGAACCTGGGAGGCTGCAGAGTTTGATGAAGAGGAGCAACCATGTCATGAGAACCAGGGCATCACGGGTACACGGTGAGGCTGCGTATGAGTCCGTCACGGGAACTGTCAGGGATCTCTGGCACAGGTCTTGTATCCACGCGAGCTGCAAAACTGCACGCCTGCATCGGATCAGTCACAGGGTAAAAATGATCAGGGATGGAGCTGGACATTTTCCCTCTGGCACGAGGGGTGCAGGGAGCCTGCAAGGGTGAAAAATGGCTCTTAAAATGCCTCTGCCTTCCTTTTGCCTGCTGAGCCTGCATTACCAGTGTTGGACTTGAAGCAGGATGATGAATTGGATCCCAAGCTGGCACCAGCTCAGCCCTGATGAGACAAATTTGTTTTGTAGCTGTCCAGGTAAAGCACAGCCCCACTCTCACCTATAAAAGTGGGTTTGGTGTTAGCACTTTGCATCTACCTGTGCTCCTTACTGCCCAGATCCTGTCTCTGCTATTTTGTTTTTATTCCTGTGGTTTGGGGGCAAATCTCTAAAAAGCAGGACTTTTAAATTTGTTTCAATTGGGATGATGGGCAGGTGAGGACCAAGGGGAAAGCAAAGCGGTTATTGCACAGATAGCTAAACCCCTTACTTTCATCTCTGAAATTGCTATTTAAAAGCAGCATTTGCATATATTCTCTGACTCCTTCCCACTTGTGTTCCCAGCCTGTATAAAAATGTCCCGGGCTGCCATACCCATCTCTTCCCAACCCCTTTCTGCACAAATCCTGCCATGCCAGCCTCACTCACCCCGGTGGGAGGAAATTCCTGATCCCTGTCAGGCTTTGAAGCCACCGCCAGGTCCTCCGGCACCCTGGTCCTGCTGGTTTTCCACCCTCCCTGGCTCGCTCTCAGTGAGCCCCGTTTGCATGATTCTCTACGGAGGAATGGTGCAAAAAGCAGCTTTTGAGTGGTAGGGTCATGGCACTCCCCTGGATCCAGCCCTCCTAGGAGGGATTTCCCACTTGAGCTTCAGCGCAGCTCTTAACCTCAGCATATTATGGCTGGATTTGAGCCCTGCCCACCCCAAACCCCTGCTTTTTCAGCGCATGTGCTGTTTTCTTTATCTTCATGGTGCAGAGTTACCCACGCTCTTGCAGATGGGTGCGATGGCCTGGGGACTGTGGAGCTCCCTGTGACCAAGGAGCTGGAGTGGCTGCTGCCAGCCTGAAATTCAGAATTTTCAGAACTGTGAGAATAGTTCTCACTATTCAGAAACTGAATCTCAGAACTGTACAGAATAATCTCCCTGCATTGAACAAGCTGTTTCAAATAGACTTTCCATCAGGGGGTTGCTCAGCAATATTTTCTTTTCTTTTTTTTTTTTTTTTTTCTGCTGAGAGGCTAAAACGCGTCTGTGAAGTGCTGCCAAACAAATAAATGAGGGCAGAAAGGTACCCGCTATTTATTTTGGCTGGCGGAGCTGTGTGCTGGGGTATGGGAGGAGGAGGGTGAGTCAGCGTTTCAATGCAGCAAAGATCTTCAGTCAGGCTGCTGCAAGCGGAGGTTTCCCTCTAGAGGAATACGCAATCCTCGGCGTCTTGTTTCACTGAGCACTTCCAGCATCCTTCATCAGAGAGGGGAAATGGGGCTTTTTGTCGGGTGGGTTATTCGTGGGGAGAGCAGGTCTGCTGCCAGCACAGGGCTGGTAGCCAAGACAGGGGGGCTTGGGCTGAGGAAAGGGGCTGAACGGTGACGGTGCAATTGGTGCTTTGAAGGCCCAGGGGAAAGACATGGGCTCTGCTGCCAGGAGTTTGCAGCTGAGAGCAGTTTGTGCAGCCCCTGAACAAGCCCTGGTGGGTCCCATCAGGAATGGGGACCATTCCTTGGAGAAGGAAAACCAGAATCTGACAAAAAAAGAGATGGATTTAAGTTCTGTCTTTATATCTCCAACTTGGCTTGGGCTGCACATACTGGGAGAGGACGATATGGGACTGCTGCCTGGCAGGGGAGAGATTTGAGTCCTCCTGCTCCAGAGCTAGAGGCTGCATCGCTTCTGGTTTGCTTCCCTCCCGGAAGAGATTCATGTTCACCTACCTTGTTCCCCAGGCGAAGTGCAGCCTTCATCTTGATGCGTCCTGATACTGATGTGTAGGTCACAGTGGGTAAGGGGCAATCAGGGCGTTGCTGAAAGTAGCATCCCACCTCCTGGTGGCCTGGACCACACAGGCAGCAGCTCAGTGCTGGGACCAGCTTGCTGTCATGGCCGAGAGCTGCTCTTTCTCAGCAGGCCCAGCACCCTGTGAGCCCCATCGTGACATGGGGAAAGAAGACATGGTCTTGGGTGGGTTTGAAGAGACCTTGAAGCTGTTCCTCCACCTGTGTGGGTGGGGATCAGTGCAATTCAGGGCACTGCCCACCATGTCTGCCTGAGCAAAAGGCTGCTTTGGCATTAGCTCTTGGGGAAGCAACTTCAACCACTCAGTCTTCTGACAGCTGTGAAGGTTGTTGGCAGTAGGCACTTACTAGGAGCCTGAAGCTGATTAATGCTCTGTAGCCATTTAGTGCTAGAACCCAGCAGAGCTGTCTGGATCAGGCCTCGGTTGCTCTTACTCAGCACTAAATGCTGTTTAAGCAGAATCACAAATGAGGGATGTTAATCTGGACCAAAACATTAAAGCAAGTGCTAGCAAGAAGGATCAATTGCAGGAGCAAGCAGAGGTAGGGCAGTGGTATGTGCTGTTTGCAGCCACCCTGAGATCATGGTGTTTCAGGGTGGACTTTTACACCTTCCCTTTTCAGAAGGAAGGGGAAATTTTCCGTGTTTTGCCGTATTCCACCACAGGTAAAACCCATTTGTGGATCTTGTGAACTCACCCAGCTGGACCTTGGGTCATGGGCAGCTGTGCTCCTCTTCTGGAGAGCTTAAATTTTAGGGTGATTAGGGAAAAAAGTAAAGTTGCAACAAGTGAGAGTGGTGTTCCAGTGTGTGTATTCAACTGAGGAGCATGGAACCACCCAGCAGCTGCAGGCATTTGTCTACACCTTCTGTATTCAGAAAACCAGAAGAATTGAGGGACTCTCTCAATACGAGCCATAGCCTTGAGACCTTTGGGATGGCAGACACCAAATAGCGGTGACAGAGAGTTCGGGGAGAGATGGGCTGCCCTGTCTCCTTGTACAAATGCTGTTGTGCTGCGCCACTGCTGCCTCATGGATGTTCCTCTACAGAACAGTGAAGATGCCCTGTGGGTGATCCAGAGTAGGTCTTGTGCTGGAAGCAGGGTTCAGATGTGGAGCACCCCGACCACATGCCGATCCCGAGGTCACAGCATGCCCAGAGAGGCTGGCACCCAAGCAGAGAGCAGCTGCTGGTCTCTCTGGGGTGGTTTGTGCCTAAAAATCCATCAGCTTCTCCCATCGCTTCTCCTGGAGATTTTCTGTGCTCTGAGAGCTCAAAACACCTAGGAAGAGCTGGGCTGCTCAGACTTATCTTCTGTGGGGGTGTGTGCCTGGTTGCCTGCAATGGGTTTTCCACCCTGCCACACACCAGTGGTCCGAGCAGGGAAAGGACACGGAGATGCAGCGGAGCATGGCTGGGCTGCAGGGACGGGGATGGGCACCTGCACCATGGCCACCACTGCTGCTTAGTGACAGCAGGAGAGGGCACCCACGAGCTGTCTCTGCCTCCAGCATCAAGTAAGCTGCAGGTCTGAGTGGAAATGAAGGTTTCAAGGCTTTTTTTTGTGCCTGAATTACTAGTTCTGCTAAGTAGTATCTGGCGTAGTGTCTGCTGGGTGCTGGAGTTGAGCCAATTGTGCTCAGCTGCTTACTGTATGTGTTACCTACCTAAAAACTGGGCTGGGGGGACTTTGGTGGCATTGATTGCATAGGCACCTTTCCAAGGTAGCTGCTTAGAAGATGATGCATGAGGGAGGCTTTGAAGCTGCCAGGAGTGAGGAGAAGTGGGTCCTACCATGCTGCTGCAGTGTGCACAGGCTCCTGCCTGTCCGTGCATCACTTGTGGTCCAAGACGTGCTGCTGGCATGTAATCCTGCCTACTTTAAAAGCAACCGATGCCGACTGCACCTTCACACATGGTTAACTTTCGCCTCAAGATGGCATTTTTGCGCTTTAAAATGTGTCTAAGGCTTTTTGTGCATCTATAATAACAGATGAAAATAGTTCTCCTCGCAACTTTGCCAGTTGACAGTGCATTGACCGTGATCTTCCAGTGCCCCCTGTGATCCCTACCAGCAGCTCGGGTGAGGGAGGGAAATGCCATGATGTAGGCCCAGGGCTGGACATACCCTGTGCATATTGGCAAAGCAATTACTTTATTTGTTCCTCGTTAAACTTCGATATGCCCAATGCTGACTGATCAATGTCCATATTTCTCCCAAACCAAGACTGGGGTCTCTTTGAAGCTAGGCTGTCATGGCCAATGAAGAAGGAAGTAATCCCACTGGCTTGGTTATAGGGCAGTACAGCCACATATGCCAGTGCTGGGTGCCCCCATCCTAGGGGTGGAGTTGCTCCTGGCAGGAGTGAGTCAAGGGGACAGGGACTCGGGAAGAGGGAACGTGGCAGTTGGAACACTGGTTAGGGCGCGAGGTGTCCACTCCGCACCCTTCGTGATATGAAAACCTCCAAGACAGCTAGCCCTGGCCTGGCAAGTCTTCCCTGGGGGCAGTGATGCCAATTGCTGAAGGAGTTCCCAAAGGAAGATCAATGAAATCCAAAAGAAAGGTCGGTGTAGTCCCTCTTGAAACAGCAGCAAAGAACTGGCTGCCTGACTCAGGGCAAGGTGCAGGAGGAGGCTGACAGTCTGAGTTCGAGCTGTGCTGAATCCCTTCCCCCTTAGGGTACCCCATGGGGGTTCAGGTGTCTCAGGGCCTCAGGCCAGAAGTAACATGGTGAAGGGCATGCAGAGAGGCTGGGCGGAGTCAAGAGCAGAGCCAGTGCCACATCCTGGCCACATGCTCCCTCCTGCGCAGCTCTTGTTCCTTGGCTGCCTGCAGCCATGCTCCCCTCCCTCCCTGTGTGGGAGGGAGTGCCGTGTCCACCGTCGTCCTGATATGTTGCCAAACAAGTAATGAGGCACTGGGGGAAACTGGGAAAGACTCACTTCTGTGTGCTCTTACTGGCTCAAGTAACCCTGATGCAAGAGCCCAGCCTGGCTCCTTGTGTGCAGCCTGCCCTTGGTACGCACCACCATCGGCACAGAAAAAATGAGCTGAGTCCTTGGGCTTCAGGAAGTGGGAAAAACCTCTTGGGCTCCTGGGTCTTAGGGCTTGCCAAGGCAGAAAGGGGAAATTTGGAGGACTGTTCTAGAAGAAGGGCTGCCCTTTCCTTTTTGTCGTGCATGCCCTTTCCACGCCTTGACTCCATAATCATTGCTCTGCCTAACAAGAGAGACGAGTATGTATTTGATCATTGCATTGCTTTGAACTGAAGCGTTTGTAGTGTGTGTGGTGTATGCTTACAGCACTGTCACAGCATTAACCAGGAGGACTGTTTTGTCTTCCCTCCACAGCCTGGAAGTGTCTCCTCAGGTAGAAACCAGCTCAGATGCTCCTTCTCATTTTCCTCCCTGCTTCCCTGCCCAGTTTCCTCCTGCTGCTGTAGCCCATCTCGCTAGCATGCCAAGCGCTAACCTCTCTCCCGCTATTGGAGACAGTCAGTCTGGATGCTTGTCCCCTACCAACCCATTCCTCAACTCCCTGCAGAGCAATCCCTTCTTTGAGGACCTCCTCGCTGACCAGGTACTAAATTCTCCTTCACCTACTCACTTTTTCTCTAGTTTCCCGTCTGGGCCGCATGCTTCAACAGAGGTCGCTGGGAGCTTTTATTCCCCAGAGGATTGCAGTCCCTCTGCCTCCCTAAGACATAAAGACCCGGAGAGGGAGTCTCCAGACAAAAGCATTTGTGTCCCCGTTCCAGAAACTACTCCCCCATCACAAGGAGACCTTCCTCCTCCAGATGAGAAACATGCCATCCCTCCTTCCCTCTCGGAGTGGGATGATACCTTCGATGCCTTTGCGACCAGCAGGCTCAAACCAGAACTGAAGAAGGAAAACTTCTTTGCTTCGGTGGTGGCAGAGGGCATGGCTTTCATCGATGATCCCGATGCAGCCAGCCCAACAGAAAGACTGGCTGAGCCAGCTCATGAGAAGGGGACAAAGGTATTTGAAAAGGCTGATTCACAAATCAGCAGCGAAATGCCCACAACTCTGCGGTCTTGGACAAATTTCTCCAGTTTAGATGTGGGGGCAAACTTGGTGAGCACAACCCAGGAAGCGACTGTGATAGAGGATGTGCTGAGCCCCGTGTCTGCGGGGTCAGTGGGAAGGAGGAGGAAAAGCAGCACACCTACGGTTTGGACAGCCGCATTTGCATCGGGAAATCCAGGGGAAAAAGAGACTTCAACACCACTAACTGCTGAAAATAGTTCTAGGGAGGAAGGGGACAGTAATGAGGAGGAACCCTCTAGTGCAGGGACAAATGGATGGATGACCATAGCCACTGAAACTGCTCCTGATCTGTCAGAGAGCACCCAAAGTATGGCTGAGCAGGAGCATGTGGGTCAGGAGCGCGCGTTCAGCCCGCGGCCAGCCTTCCTCAGTGAAGGTGCCTTTGAAGCGAAGAGTGGATCTCGTGCCGCCGCTTGTGTATTGCCCAGAAGCACCTTCACCCCCGAGCTCACCTCTGAAACCCTGCCAGGCAGCAACGTGGCGGCTGTGCCCCCACGGGTGCTCGCAGATGTGGCAGCACAACGGTTCCCCATGGCCCCCGAGCCAGGGATGGAGCCCCAAGGTGCTGGTAGTGAGGAGGAAGCGTTTGACATACGGACTTCAGTCTACCGGCTCCAGGCTAGCATGCGGCTCGAGGCCAGTGAAAGCCGTGTAAAACTCAGCTCTGACATTCGCGAGAGGCGCGTCATCCTCTCTTCGCGGACAGGTACCCGAGAAAGGGAGGAGATGGCAGCCGGCTCAGCTGTGCCACCCCCGAAACCTCCAAGGTGGTTTGCAGCCACGGGCAGTGGAGGAGATGGCGAGGACGAGGATGTTTGCGATCCGCAGCTGAGGCAGCGAGGCAGCGCGGAGCAATGGGAAGATGCAGAGAGCCTGAAGGCAGATGTAGAGCTGCCAAGGAGTCGTCTGAGCAGCGAGCCCTCTGTCCCAGCATCTCCCAGCCCGCCTGCACTGGGAGCGGACATAGATGAAGCTGAGAGCGAATTCCCAGTCTCCAAGGATGCTGAATCTGCCACGGCGGTCTCAGCAGCTAATTTGGAGGCAAGAGCTAGCGAGCTGGCAAAAAGAGACACCTCTTTGGGGGAAGACTGCTCAGAGATGGATGAGACGGATGCAGCTGAGCAGTTTGAGACTTGCCCATCAAAGTTCTCCCTAGATGGATTAAGCCAGTCGGGTGCCAAGGAGAGCTGGAGCCAGCCAGGTTTATCCCCTCTGATGGGGGCTGCAGACAATGCCAAGTGGGAGATGGCCTCCGAACAGGAGCCGTTCCCTGAGGAGCTCAGTATGTCGGGACTAAACCCACCTTCCAAGCTGGACCTGGGCCAGCCGGAAATCTTCTGGACGGCTCTGGAAGAGCAGGAGGCAGCTGGTCATCCCGCGGGTCTTGGCCCAGCGGCGCGACCCCAAAGGTTAGCTCGTGGGGAGAGTCCACCCCAGCCAGAGCCGGTGTGGGGTGATGGTGAGGGGCAGCATGGGCCAGGGGCCAGCCCCACTGGGCAAGCGGGAGTCCAGTCTGAGTCTTACGTCCCTGTGGCAGTTGCTAGCCCTCCCCAGGAGGCAGAGCAAGGCAGATCCTTTGCCAGCAAGCCTGATGGGCCATGGCGCCGAGGCTCAGCAGACAGGATAGACTTCAAGAAGGCTGATTTTTGGAAGCCTGATAGGGCAGAGGAGAGGCACAAGCAGGACACTTTGGCCCCGAGAAATCCCTTTGCTCTGACACTCAGCCCAAATGCCCCAAGCAATCCCTTTGTGGAAAAGCCACCAGACCCCCTCCCTGTTCAAGCTGTGCTGCCCGAAAGGCTTCGTCAGGGAGGCTTCAGCTTCACCAGCCACCACGAGGAAGCCCTTGGGCAAGGCTTCCAGCCCACTAACCTTCCCGGAGACCCGCTAGGCAAGCCTCCTTTCCTGCATGACAGCCAGCCCTTGGCCTTCTCCACCCCTTTCCTTGTGGCTGCAACTAACCCTAAACAGTTTGATTTCCCTTCCCCTGTTGCGTGCCCCGCGAGCAGCGGGGTCCCTGCCGCGACCAGCCATGCAGCCGCCCAGCCCTGCCCTTTGCCGCAGTCCGGTGACACACAAGCTTCAGCGCTCGTGGTTTTGCCCAGGGAGACACAGCCAGCTGAGAAGCCCTTTTTCCAGCAGATGACCAGGTGAGCACTCCGGGGAAGGCGAAGGGTGTGTTATTTGGTAGAGGTGAACCCTGTCTCCCTTCTGCTCTCATCAAGGGGCCAATAAGTGGACCCCGGCTCAGTGTCAGCAGCTCACAGTTGCGCTGACTCCAAGGATGCCACTCCATGTGTTGCTGCAGGTCCTCTTCCCTTACCTTACCCTTACCTGTGGTCCCAGAGAGTCCATCCTGAACAGCCTGAAGCCTTGGCTCTCTCGGTTCATGGTGGGGAACGGCCACTGGTGTCCTGTGTTTGCCCTTAAGTAGGACAAACAGTTTGATGCATCCAAGAGCTGCCCCAACTGAAAATTCACCCACAGTAGAACTGCACCCGCATTTCACTCGATGCTAATTTTGGCTCCATCATCTTCCCTGTGCTTGCAAAATAGGTGCCTTTTCCATGTCTGCCAGGAGAGCTTCCAGCCATTAATGCTCGCATGAGTTCCTTCATGGCATGTGCGCAGCTACTGCCCCTTCCCTTTTCATTAATTCAGCTTTGGTTTCTTTCTTTTTTAAATGACCATCAGATACTAAAAACCTTCTTCTCTCCATAGCCAAAAAATAAAAAAAGTAGTTTCACCAGGGCGGTGGCAAAATGCCATTCTCCCCTCCCTCCTGACGAGATGCCCATTGGTTTTGAAGCAAGTGGGACTCGCCTTAAGGATAATGGGAATGGGAAGAGGGGTACCATGGTGGTCCATCGGAGGAAAGAAGGGGCTATTCCTCCTTCCAGGTCAGTCTTGAGCTTGTAGAAATGCCATGAAGCAGAGAAAGGTTCTGAGTTTAGGGTATGGAGTCTTGCTCTATGTCATTCAGTTCATCTAATTTTCCTGTTACACCTTCCCCTGGTCTGCCTGGGCAGGAGAAGATTGTCACGGGCTCTGTCTGCCCTGAGTACCAAGGATCAAGCTCTTATGGTTTACATGGGGACCTGGGTCTTCTAGCAGTAATTTATTTGATCAGCCTCACTTCTGCAACAGAAGGCAAATCGAGCTTCATGGGGGCACTGAAATGATAAAATCCTGTCTGGCCCAAGAATAATATTGGCTGTGGCCCTGGGGAGAGAGAGGGCGGGAGGATGGGGACAGCAGAACATAGCTGAGCTCCAGCCCTTCTGCATGGGGATCCCTCCTTGGCTCACGCATGGGTCTGAGGTGCAGAATGACCTCTGGAGCAAAGACCAGCAAGAGATGGGTTTGTTAGCTGATTTTTTTTTTCTTTATTGAGGCCAGATCCTCAAATCATTCCTAATTGGATTATTCATCCTCCAACAGATAACCTTGTTCAATATTTGCAGAGTGTATACAGAAACCTCCTGAATTTTGTTGACATTTCTATGTTTCATGGAAAGAGAAGTGTCCTGAAATCCCAAAGGGTAAAATTAGGCAATGAGGGAACTATAGTCCCAAGATCCTCTATGTTGATAGTACATGCTCACAGTCATCTTCAGGCTTGACTGTGCATCCATCCAAGGCCTGACTCACTTGTGGGAGGAAAGTGGGCTTGGACACAAGAGCTGGTCATCACGTCAGTGCTGGCTTCTGTCATGATACATGTCTGAGAAGTCCTAGAATATCTCTGCTCTGGTTTCTCTACCTGTAAAATGCGGATGTTTTGGGTACTTGCTACTGTGATTGAAGAACTTTTGAAGAGTTACTGAGGTCTCTGGAAGGCTCTGAAGTTCTGCACTACTTTGTAAGATTGGGGAGATATGACTAATTGTCATGGGGGGAGAGAGGAAGGCTGGCAGGGCCCTTTTCTGGGTCCCCATTGCGATGCTTTCCTAGAATCATATCCTATTAGGGTGGTCAGAGGCACGTAGACAGAGAAAAGATATGGTAGAAAAAAGGTGGCAGCAAAAAGGAAAGACTTCAAACTTAGAACAGGCATTAAGGCTTAGATGGGACAAAAGTGTCTTTTCTCCCATCAGGTAAAGGAGGAGCTCATACCTGGTGTGGATTATTGAGAGTCTGGTGTGCTGGGGTTATGTGCCCTTGTGAGGGGTAGAAACTGGGTGTGGGGACCGTGTCCTCTTCTCAAGTGGCCAGAGGTCTCTCTGCTGGTCATCTTGTTCAAGAAGGCAAGTCAAGTGGTAGACTTGTATACCTGAGTGACATCAGCACCTCCCGCCTAGTCTGGCTGGGGCACCCCCCGGTCACAGTGAGCTGGAAGGTTGTGGCCTCCTGGAGCAGCTGTTTGTGTGCCAGATTTGAAGATGCAGCCAAGGAATTCAGAGTGCAGAAGAGCATTGCATTTGCAGATCCTTCCCTGCTCTTCTGCAGCGAGAGGGCTCTCGCCACAAAACTGGTGCCAACTGGGGTAAGGCGGGTGCTCAGAGCATCAGTTGCAACACTCAAGTGTACAGGGGCTCCCCTTTCTCCTCTTTGGGGAAGGCTGGGATGGTGCCTTCACCGCTGGGAAGGTGTCCCTGGTCACATCCCCCGCTACAGGTGGGATCTAAAGGACAGCCCATGACAGTACTTTGGGGACTCCAATGCCTTGGAGGAGCCCAGCAGTTTTGCAACTCCTTACCCATGGATCAGGAACTCGGATTTGTGACTATTGCAGCATGTCATGGCACTTGTAGGTGACAAGACTAGGGGTGTCACTGTAGGGCTGTTGCTGGTTTTCATTCTGTAGAGTGCCCTTGGTAGATTAGGTCCAAAAGAGGTCTCCTTCAGAGGTTTAAAATAGTTTGAGTGTTCATGACAACCAGCTAGTGCCCTGCAGACTTCTTGCGTAGGGGTGTCAGTCTCCTGCTTCTACAGCCGTACTCCAGTCTTAGACTCTTCGCTGCCTGTGGGAATGCTGTGGGGATGCATGAGGCGACAGTGGCATTTGGGGCTGCTTATTTTCAGATCTGGCTGTGATGAGCAGTACCGGTGGCTCCCTGGCCACTCTTCTTCCCAGCCACTGTGTTTTGAGGAATAGTAGAAGTGCTACAGTGGTACTAGACCTGTCTTCCCTAGATCCTGCAGTGAACCCCACTCATTTTGGGCTAGGAAGGAGGCTAGCAGTTGTTCAAGCAAGCAAAGTCATTACTTCTGATTTTGAAAAGGACTTGGAAATGGGCAATTTTTCAGGATCTGTGCACGGCCTCTGGTCCGGTTCACCCTTACCCCATCTTACGTCATAACATATGGACAACTGCTGAACTGCTTGTAATGTGGTATCATGGTGTTTACAGCTCTGCTGATGAAGGGTTCAGTCCAGGCTGGAGAGTGTTTGAGGCTGACATGCAGAACAGTGACATCTCCAACCCCTGGTGCTGTCAGGGGACTCCCACTCAGATTTGTGGGATCCCTCTGCGTCCTTTCAAGCTGTCGGGGAACCCTTGGCTCTGTCCACGTGCTTGGACAGCTCTGACAAGGGGTGTTGATCCTTTGGCTTGTGGAAGCTGGTCAGTGGCTACCATTGCTGTCTTCTCCTGGCAAATGGATGACAGGAGGCATCATCGTGGTTGAAGAGGACGTCTAGATGTGCCCTTTCAGCACAATGGGGAGATTGCTTGGTACATCCTGATCCTGCCACCACTGACAAGGCATGAAGACACCAGCCTTGAGGACCTGAGCCATTTACCTAACGTCTAACGTGATGCTACCTTTGTCCAAGCCTCACCCATCATCTCTGACCTGGAGCAGGGTTGAAAGCCACCTGCTCTGCTTTCGAAATGGAAATAAAGCACAGCTGAGTGGTTACAGCACAAGCTGGACTTGAGATGGGTCTGTCCCAGTCCGGCTGATGGCTCACACGGTGACTGTGGGTGTTATTCCTCCTCCCACAACCCATCCTACCAACATCCTGAGGTCACCATTTGTAAAGAGATGCTGTGCTTGGCCGCTTTGCTTGAGAGCTCCTGTCAGCAAGATGTCCCCCTCCCCCTGCAGCATTGTTTAGATGTACAGCAGTTGGGATTATCACCCTTTGCAGGGTGGCTGCTGGATCTGATGAGTGCAGAGGCTTTACAGAGCTCCCGGGTAGATTTTGTGATCTTTTCATCCTAAGTATGGTGCACAGGTCTGCCTGTTCCATGCAGGAAGGTAGCATCAGGTCACTTCTCTTTCCATCATGCTGAAAAGCAAACTTACTCGTTTTAAGCCCAGAAACAATATTTTGGGTGAAGAGTGAGACAAAAATAAATGAAAATGTAGTTCCCCCTTAACTGACAGAGAAAGTGCATTCAGATACAGTCTCCTCACCCTCCCTTTTGGCTAGTGGAGAGGCACAAATTCTGTGGTGTCTTCCAGGCAGGTGTAGCTCATCTCTTGGGCTGAGGCAGTGCAGGAACTGATGCAGAGTGGTGCAGGAGCATCCCTGAAGCATCAGTGGTAACTCCAGACACTGATCTGAGGGCCCCCAGGCAGCAAAATGCCCCTCTGGGCAGTGGATGTAGCAGCCCCTGATTACATTGGACCTGAATTAAATTTCTACCAGCTGTTCCAGCACCTGACAGCCGGGCGTTTTGACCCACAGCGCCTCTGTGTGGATGAAGCAGCATAGGTGTGGGCATGGGGATCTGTTCTGTATCTCAGTGAAACACATTTCCTGGGGCTCCTTATCTCATCTCTTGGTGGAAACAGTGCTGGAGAGTGCTGTGGGCTGCCTGCTCTGCAGGGTGCTGGCACTCCTTTCTCTTTTTGGAGCAGGTGAGCTTTGAGCAGCACAGGCACAGAGGATTTAACTGTGTGGAGCTGACTAAATTTGATGTGTGTCCCATCCCCTTAAAAACCATAGGGAGAGGCAGCAGTGTCGCTCCCCAGCTTGGGAGGAGGGTGTTAACTGTCCAACCTCCTTGTTCTCCTTAGTCCTCACCCAGTGAAACCCATCAGCGCTGCAGTGCAAGAGGTCTCCAGTGAGAAGAAGCAGCAGCACAGGTCCAGCCTGACGACTGCTCTGAGCAATGGCCTGGAGAAACTGAAGACGGTCACCACGAGCAGTGTCCAGCCTGTGGCCCCATCCTCTCACACAGAGAAAACGGACTCAAAGAAGTTAAAGGTAGGAACCTACCACTGAGGGAGCTGCATTCCCACCTGCTTGAGATGTTCTATAGCTGGTGACAGAGGTGCAGAAACTGGTGTTTGAGGAGGTATAATGGGGTCCTGCCACAGTGCAAGCGGAGCCATGTGTATTAACCCTGACATCCTTGATCCTGGTTGCCCAGCCTCCCGCTGGCCTTCCTTCCTCCATGACCTGGTTTCTGGACCTTGTCACCCCGTTGTTCTTCTCCCATTGCTTTCTTTGGTTTGGGGTTTTTATTGTACAGTGTGTGAGTGAATGCCTGGTTATCTGCAAGACTTGAAAGACATGGAGGATGTGATAGCTGCCTGATTGAAGGCCTGAAGGGTTTTCTCTCCTGACAGAGGCAGAAGGAAGGTGCTTCCTGGAGCCTTGCTCAAATGCTGCTTTCCTGGCTGTATTTTAAATGCTGGCATGTTGAGACAAGCAAAATACCTGTGTGATATGTTTGAGGGCACAGCCTCACAGGGTTGCCCTCTCCTTCCCTTTGTCTACTGCTGCTCTGTTTGCCTGTCCAACTGGACATGTAAAATGCTGCTGTTGGGGTTCACCTGAGTGGACTTCCCCCAAGGCTCTTGTCCTCTGGGAGCTCCTGGGGGGCCTTTAAGCTCTTAATTGTTATCTTCTGCCATCATCCAGGCCTGCTGCTGGAGGACTGGGGAAGGGGGAAATCTCAGAGAGTGGGAGTAGCTAATGCTAGGCCTCATTATGCCAGGCTAATGGGCTTTGTTATGCCCATGCCCTTAGCTTCTAACTGTTGGGGGAAAGAGGTTTGACGCGGTCTTTGGGGAAACCCTGTTAAATAATTCACTCAGCTGGTGGAAGTGCTCAGCCGTCACCTCTAGCCGTGTGAGGGAGCCTGCATTGGCCTGGAGTGCGGGCAGTTGTTCAGTGTCCAGAACTTTGTAAGGACAGGACGTGACAGCTGCACAATGTCTCGGGCTCATCAGGTCAGGTTTGGAAAGAAAAGACATAGAAAATACTGATTGCTTTGGATGTTGCCATACCTTGCAAACGCCAAAGGGAGCAGTGGTTCTCATTTATATCACTGAATGTTCCTCTTGGTTTCTATCATCACAGGATCCTACCGTACTGGACCAGTCAGCCAAGTATTATCACTTGACCCACGATGAACTCATCCAGCTCCTGCTGCAGAGAGAGAAGGAGCTGAGCAAGAAGGAAGAGCACATCCATGAACTGGAGAACTACATTGACCAGCTGCTGGTGCGCATCATGGAACAGTCTCCCACACTCCTCCAGATCCCGCTGGGGGAAAGCAAGACCAAGTAACCTCTCTCCGCAAGAGTCCAGCATCACTTGCCTAGAGCACTTCTCCAATAAACAGGCTGCAAATATTCCTGCACTCCCCCCTCCTCTTAAAAGAGGGCTCCAGTGGCTTCTGTTAGCAGTTTAGCAGGAAAGGTTATCTGCTCCTCCCCAGTCCAAGCTTATCCCAGCTCTGGCTCCAGGGAGCTATAGGGTGGTGGGCTGTTATCCACCCTATGGGGAGGAGCAGAGCCCTCTACATGAGGCCAATGCCTCCTTAGGTTCCTGTTGTTGTGACCAAGTGGCCTCTTCTCAGGCACTCATCCTGCCAATGCTTTAAGTGGTCCACGGACAATTGAGAGCTGAAAACCAGCCATCTCATCCATGTCTTCATCCTGCTACTGCTGCTCTTCTCCCCACACTCTTCCACATCTCTCTTCTCTGAAGTGATATACCCCGGCTGATGGACGTTGTTAAATTGGTTGATGACATCGGGGATGCTTAAACACAATAAAGGTCTACCAGCACGCCCTCAGCA
This sequence comes from Rissa tridactyla, assembly GCF_028500815.1. Lineage (NCBI taxonomy): Eukaryota > Metazoa > Chordata > Aves > Charadriiformes > Laridae > Rissa > Rissa tridactyla. The sequence goes on from NC_071470.1 coordinate 39,887,147, forward strand.
GGGCAGCTAGGGGCAGGGGTTACTTCCCCTTCCTGTCCCATATGTTGTACCCCCAAATGAAAAGTCTCCGCTTGAAGAGCCAGCTCCAAGTTGTGCCAGTACCTGACCATATGGGAGATGCTACACAAAGTGACAGCGCCGGAGTCAGAGGCCGTAAAGGACTCAAGCCGACGTCACTGCCTGACTGTGAGCGGTGTCGATTCCTTCGCTGTGTGCATGCAGAGTCATGATGCTGCGTCAGTTACCCAGCTAAAAACTGAACTTGCAATATGGGAGAAGGGCCAGTGATGGTTTGCGCACCATCAGTACTGCAGGAGATCATCTTGCACGGCACCCAGCCCGTCATCAGGCTGGCTGGTACCAGTGTGCCCTGGGGGGGACTCCTGTTTGTATAAACCACAGATGTATAAAAATCTACTCAGTATTACACTCCCCCTTTCCTACATCTACAGGAATTGCTTTCCACTGGCTGCTCACCATTGACTTTGCGTTGTCTTTCTCCATGCAACAGGAAAATGCTATCAGGACCGAAGATCGTGTGTAGAGAAGGATGTCTGACCTCCCGGCCACCTCTATGCATGACATCCTGCTAGGTCAGGCATCTGACAAACACTCCCTGTCAAAGCTAGCAATTCAGTAATCGTCGCAGACCCCCTTCAAGCCAGTATTCGTACCAAACACCGCTCAAATTGTATCGCATCTACACTCCAGTGTCAGGTCTCTGGTGGCTTGGGCCCTCCCTTAGGCATTGAGGCCAGCTGTCTTGGCAGCTGAATGCTTCTTGCTGCTAACTGTTGAGTGACCATCTAAAGGTCTCTAATTTACATGGTTTAACAACCGTAGATGATGTTAGCCTGAGGCTGGTGAGCGATGCTTCTGGACACACCAGAGTACAGCGCAGCTTTTGATTTGGAGGCGCTGTGGAAGGGTATAGAAAGGATGTTGCTGCCTCTCTCGTTCTGCCAGGATTTTGGCTAGAGATTGGTCCCATGCAGGCAGAGGGTCAGTTGGTGTGGGACTTGAGCTGTCTTGACAGGTAAGGCATCTTTGCTGTTCTGTAGATCTCCCAGAGTTACTGGATTCTTTTAAAACCTTCATGCTCTTTCCTTCTTACTTGCTTCAATGTATACCATGACTTTGAAAAATTGTGCCTTTTGCAATAGGACAATAGAAGTTTCCTACCAAAAAAGGCTCTGAAATCCAATTCTCAGTTCAACGCAAACCCGTCTTGGGCAGCTTTCTCTTCTGTTCGCCTGCTAATCTGAACTAGGTGAGTTTATTTTTAAGCACAGACAGCAGAGCCTTCCCATCCCTGTGTGCAGGTTGCTTTTGGTCTTTGGCAGGAGTTCTGCACAGGCGGCTTGTGTGACGTGAGAGGTGGAGATATTAAAATATGACACTGGGGGACGAGCAAGCTGAGTGTTCCATGTAAGACAAAATACAGCTGGATAAAGACAGTATTGGGTCATGCTCAAGGTCTGAGGTTGGAGAAGCAGGCTGTTGGGGTAAGAGCTGTCAGGAGAAAAGGAGATGTGGTGTTGGTGCCATTGACAACATGCGGTCATATCTAGCTTGCACATCGTATGAGGAGGAGGATTTGTTACCTGCTAAGATACTGGCTATGAGCCTTTCATTCCTACCTTCCTTTGCCCCTAGTAGGAAGTAATCTGGGGTTTTGCACTTCTCTACCTGTGTCTTTATGTTCTTCCTCCTTATGTGTGTGTCTCAGGTGCGGGGACTTTGTTTCTGGGGTAAGATGCGAGGGTCTGAGGGAAGGTGTTTCTCCCCTTTTAGAAAGTACCAGAAACCTCTCTCTGCCTATATTTTCAAAAGATCCCGTGGCCTGAGAAATAGATTCCCTTTCTGGGTGCCTATCTCTCATGGAAAACCTCTCCTTTTTATCTGAAAGCGAGCAGGGAGGAGTTGTAGACAGCTAGAAAGCAGTCCGGCGTCAGAAGAGAGAGGCGTGGCACGGGACGGAGAGCTGGGAGAAGGGGCAGCCCCACTGATGGGCAGGGATGCTGAGCGGTGAAGGCTTACGTCAGGGGAACATTAGTTAAGGGGGAGGCATAGAGGCGAAATCTCACAGCAGAGCCAGGGGCCTACGCTGGCTCTCCACTGCCGGAAAAATAGCTGCTTCCTGGGACTTCTCCCCCATCAGCAATTGGCATTGTAGGTGCTCCCCACACTCAAGTGCCAATGTTTATAAGGATCTTGCTGCCCATCCTCCCAGCCTTCTCCCCCGCCTCTTCCATCACATTTCACCGTCTCCCTCATCCCCCCTCTGCCTTAGTCAGCTCTGCCTTTTTTCCTCCAAAGCTTGAATGTTTTGCACTTTATATATTCAAGTTAATCTCAGAGCTACAGCAGGCTGTATCGGGTGTACGGCCTTTTCAGCAATACGTGCTTCCTCCCGTGACCTGCCTCCGTTGCAGTGGAGCAACACAGTCCCTCAACTGCCTTCCATCGTGGGAGCCTGCACTGTCTTGGAGGAGGCTGGAGCAAGCAGAGCTAAAAAGTTCTCGCCTTGACTTTGTGGTAGCAGAGCATCTCCAAAGGCCAAGGCGTGGGTACGGCATGGGTACCTTGGCATCGCACGTGACAGAGGGGGCTATGGCAAAAAACCAAGTGGTGACGATAGCTAAGCCTGCCCTGATGTGTCGTGTCTGTTCTCGAGCGTTTAGTCCAGAGGTATCTACAAATGATGATTTGTGCTTAAGAAAAGGCATCTGAAAGATGCTTCTGTCTTCGTTCTCTGTTTCTGCACCCCACTGTCCTGCAAATGTGGGGTTTTTTTCCCCCACCACAGTTTTTATTCTCTGCATAAGAGCAAGTGAGCTTTGCCACACCACACAACAGCACTGAAGCCGGAGTCTGTATAATTTTTTTGTTAAAACCTCTAAGTTACCAAAAGGAAATGGTTTTGAGGACCTAGATGTTTTCTCATAGAGGGAGGGGGATAAGAAAAAGAAGCAGGGGAAATGTTCTCAAGTTGCTCATGTCCCAGATTTCCATGCTTAGCCATTTAATTGCAAAAAAAGGGAGGTGAGCAGCATTTCTGGTCACTGTGCGAGATAACACCCCAAGATCTATCACTCTTTGCTAAACTGAGCAGACGAAAGAGTTTTAACAGGCCAGCAGCAGCTTCTCACTGCTTCCGTTTTAAACAAAACCATAACAATTATTTTGTATTTTTGCCTCCTGGCCTGTCTTTCTCTTTTCATGCTCAAGCTGTTTCACAAGGTCTTCCGCAGAGTGCTGTTGCTCACAGCTGGGCTCTGCTTTTGTTGTCAGCCCACAACTGGGTTTCTTGCTTTTAAAGAACTCTGGCAAAGTGTTTTATTTTCGCCTTGACTGGCCCTTCTGTCCCAGAGTCATGGGCCAGAAGAACTGCCAAGGTAGATCCTTAAACTGGAACAAACCTGAAGGGATGTGGATACTGAAGTGTCACGTAGACTCAGCCTTATGACTTGTCTGTGAAGAAACCGCCGTGTGTTTTGTGTTATAAACGTGGGGTGGAAAAACATCCCAAAATGGGAGAGATAAGCATTGGGGTTTTTGGAGTTGTTGATTTCCCAGTACTTCATGTACGCAGGAAGTGGGTTCTGTGTGTTTCATGTTTTAATAGTTGCAACTAATGTTTATAAAGAGCTTGTTATTTACGTTTTAAGCACTTTAAAAAAAAAAATAAAAGTTGTTCAAGCTGTTCCTAGATAACTTTTGATTTATTGACAACAGCGTCTGTGCTGATAGCACTTGGACAGTGAGTGACATTTATCTGTTTATTTTCTGAAGTAGGATGGTGGTGTCCAACTTCTCCGGCAGCTTTTCCAGCATCGTTAACGGTCCCCAAGCACCCGCCGCCATGTGGTGGCTGCAGGGGGGGGTGATGGCGGTGGTGCTGCAGGTTTACCTGGAGTTTCCCTCCGAATATTGCCCCTGCCTCCACTGGTCGGTGCAGCTGAGGCGGTGTAAGCTCCTCCGAGCTTCCTCGCGTCTACCTTGCCATCGTGTTGTGTGCTGAGCGACTGCAGGGGCTCGGGTGGCTCTGGTGGCTTGCGTGGCCATGCCGCCCTGGGGGATCGGATCTGCCTGCAGCTCCCACACTGCTCACCCTCGACTTTGCCCCTCTGTGGCGGGGCAGGGGCGTAAAGATTATGATTGCATTCCTGAGGATTTGTGGGAAATCTGTAGCTGAGTAGAGGAGAGAGACCCTGCTGTGGCATGCTGGAGGAAGAAAAGACTTCACGTTACATCGCAGACACTGGGAAGTTCAACCTGAGGATGCCTGGTGAGGAAGCCCGGCTCCATCAGCGCTGCTGCTCAAGGGAACAAGCAGCTTTTACCCACTTTTCATAAAGCACTTAAATTTCTCCCCCTCTCTCCATGCAGCAGACCTTGCTTGGCACACGACTGATCCAGCTGAGACCTTCGCCTCCAGCTCCTCTACCCTAATCCCACCCACCTGTTTCACCGCTCAGCTGTTTTCCTTCTCAAGGCCTGCTTCTTTCTTCATTCATGTCTTTTCCTTCAAAAAAATTTAACTCCCCTTAAGCTTCGGTAAATGACTTCGCTGCTCCAACAGTAGAGTTCCGTTATCTCTAATCCCCAGTTTATTTTTCATGCAGCTGGATCGCAGGCCATTACCGAGCTCAGCACCTGTCTGGGGGGATCATGTTAGCCCTGAGAGCCTGGATGGGCTGAGGCGGGGAAAATGTTTGGCACGCTGCTCCGCAGGATCAGGGCGCTGAACTGTGACCCTCCGAAAGACTATCCTAAGAAAGACAGGCCGAAGTGACAGGGCTAGTGTGGGGGTCCCTGGCTGCAGAGGCGCTGGGGAGCAGAGCAGCAGTCATTGGGGGAACTGGAATCCATCAAGTCAGAAAAAAAAAAAAAAAAAAAGGATTTTAAGACCTTATTCCTGCTAAAACTGCTGTATGTGATTATACCAGGTGCCTCTGCCTGCTTGAAAGCTTAAGCACAAGCTCAGGACTGGTGCAAATAATTCCTGTCCCTGCAGGAAGAACTGACTGGGTTTGTTGTTCAAAGCCTGAGTTTTGCTGCCCGCCGCAAGTTTTCTTAAAATCTGGCTTTACAGATGGAAGCTGACAAGAAATGTTCCTGTGACTTTCTCCCCAAGCCAGCCCAGCCCCGCACCCAGCTGTCACGTGTGGGGTGGCCGTCTGAGACCCCCTGAATCTCCCTCAGTTTCTAGATGAGCTTGCTCTATGTCTGGGAGGGCTTGTACCTCCCCCCACCAAAGCAGAAAAAAACCAGTGCTGACTTAACAGTCGCAGATCTGGGGAAGCAACCCCCCCCCTTCTTCCCTGAACCAGGGAAATGCGAGTTGTCAGTCTAAATGGATCTGGTTAGATTGATATCAGCCAAAGAATTGATATTCTTTCTGGTATTTAACCAAAAAAGTGATAGTCTTATGTCACTCCAAATGTGGTTTTAGATAAACAGATTCTCTCCCCTCTGTTGTTACAAAACATTTAGTGTGTCAACATTAGGGATTGTATCAATTATCTGGCTCTAGCTGCAATGGGAGGGAGGGGGATTTCCCATGTGTAGAGACGGAGGGATTTGGGTTATCATCCATATTCATTGGAGAGATCGTGCTGCGTTGCGAAGTACGGGATGAAACCTTTAGAAAAATGAGAGAGTTGCCTTGTAAAGCATTAGTCACTTCAAAAATTATTTTATTTTTTCCTTTTAAGACAGTGTTAGGGCTCCAAGCAGTGTTAGACCCCGCCTGGAAGAAAGCAAACCCAAATGACACAATGTTCTTCCGCATAAAGATCCACGTTGTACCACAAGCGGAGGGACAAGAAGGGCAGCAGTAAAACGTAGTTGCAAGAGCCGTGGCTGCGCGGTGGGGTCAAAAGGAGGTCTAAGCCATGTGAAACCCTGCCCTGGTCACACAGCTGGGGCAGCGGGCAGCAAGTGCTCCCCAGCCTGCACTGCAGCCACGTTTCGTTAAAGTAAGCAAACCATTAACTCCGAGGACACGATACAAGGGCAGTGGGTACGCTCCAGTAAGCAGGATTTGTCGTGGGACCAGATCTTTGCTCATCATCTATCTGTTGCTGGGGAGAGTCGCGTTTTCACGCTCGCACGCAACAAGGCAGGGAGAGGGCGAAAGGAGAGGCGATGCCGGCTGACAGCAGACTGTAGCCCTGAGGCTGGCGCAGCGCAGGATGGAACAACTTGATTTTAACAGTATCTCTAAGGGAAAAGGAACAAGAAATGAAAAAACTGTCACTTTTCTGTTCTGGTAGAAGCTCTTTCCTTGTGCCAGTGCGGGGGGAAGGTAGGTACATGCACTTTGGCGTGCTGTTCTGGGGGTGTGTGTTACAGGGTCTGATCCCACGGCAGGTTAAAGCTCCAGTGAAGCACAGTTCACCTCTTCCTGTGTAACCCGAGTGACACCCTGTCAAGAAAACGTGGCCGAGGGGCTAAGGCTGCAAGGCAGTGTCTGGTCTGAGACCAGGCAGCAAAGACAATACCAGGCTCGGGGAATGGCACAAGCCCCCTGCCCGGGGGGCAGCCCACAGAGCCCCTCACCCACCCACCGTCCAGCTGTGATGGGGTCAGCGCTTCGGACACAAACAGAGGGATCATACTTGTGGCAGGCTCTGCACCAGGCCCCTTTTCTGTCCCCTTTTCTACCCGAAACTGCAGGTGATTTGAGATTCAGTGAAGGAGATCAGCAGTGAATTAGCCTAAAAACAGAAATTGGTTTTGCAGATGGAAAGAGACGGGGGAAAAAAAATAAATCAGCACCACGTCCCTGAAGCAGAGCAGCAGCATCCTCACAGCAAAATGTTGTGATGTTCATATTTTTCCCTGCAAAGAGAAAAAGAAAGGTGGGGGTTTTTTTCAGCTATATTGTTTAATTCCTCCTTAGCTGGAAAATCTGTTTCTGACCTGCTCTGTAATCTGTTGCCTTTACTTCTGCTGTGGCAAGCCTTCCTCTTATACCCTTACTGTGTTCCCTGCTTCATCCCCATCTCCAGTCTATTTGCTGGCCCTTTGCTCTTCCTCAGAGAATTGATCCTAATCCTCCAAACAATTTCACCGGCATTTGAAGGGCCAGGCACTTCTTATTCCACTAATCTCGGGAGGAGGATTCTGGAGATCGCTCAGTACGCACCCCTGCTGCCCCCAGCCCTGCACAACCTTGCCTTTATCTCCACAAATCGCAACACTGAGGAAGCAGACAAATAAGTCTGCATCAAAGTAAACTTATTATTTCCAGGGTTCCTATTCTTTATTTTTAATCACGTATTTTAAAGGTCAGTAGCAATTGTTAGGCTCCCATCAAGTAAGAATATGCATTCCCACAAAGAAATTATGAAATGTGAGGGGGTTTTTTTCAGAAGCTCTTGGGCTTTCACCTTTCTATGTGTTATTATTTGCTCAATTTCAAAATTAAGGCAAACGCCTGCTGTCCACATCATGTTCCCATGCATCCTCTTATCACCACATATATTCTGCCTGCTGTGTCAGTGTCACTGAGAAAACGGCGTTTTGTTTTCAAAAAAGGAAGAACGCTTTGGAGTGAGCCCCTCATGAGGTGGTCAGTAAATGTGTGCCATGAGGTGTACATGCTTTTAGGTGGGAGGAATAGAGCTCTGTCACCCGGGCGCAGCTGGTTGCCTCAGACAACCGCTGCCAAGTTGCTAAATTAAACCGTTACTTCACAAAAAGGGGAACAAGCAAGGAGAAACGGCAACAGAGGCAGAGAGAGACTCCCAGACGCCGTGCGCAGTCCTCACAGAGCCCTGACACCACGCAGGACCTACTCTGTGCAGGAGCAGGAAGGAGGCCTTGTGCTCACCAAAACTTGGGCTGCACCCTCTGGGCCTTGCTCTCCCCTCAGAGGCACAGCCATGGCAGCAGCCTGGGCAGGGAGAGGCATCCCGGGGCCCAGCCCGGGCAGGGGGAGCCATCCCAAGGCCCGGGCCGGGCGGGGTCACCTCGCACACCCTCCCGGGACCCGAGAGAGCCGCCTCTCCCCTCTGACCCCGGCTCCCTCCCGAGGCTCCCCCTCAGCTTTCCCGCCAAACCACATTTCCCGTCGTGCCCCGCCGCGGACTCCATTTCCCATCCTGCCCCGCGCCTCCGCGCCACCGCCCCCTCCCATTGGTTGCCGGGGCGGGGCGGCCGGGCGGTGGACTACATCTCCCGGCGTGCAGCGCGGGGGAGCTGCGGGTGGGCCGCGGCCAATCAGAGGGGGTAGTGGCGCCGGGGGCGGGGCCCGGCGCCGGCAGCAGGGGGAGGCTGTTTAAAGTGGCGCTTTTGCGGCGCGCGAAGGGGATGGCGGCGCCGGCGGACTATCCCCCGTTCCAGCTGGGGAAGCCCCGCTTCCAGCAGGTACCGCCACCGGGCGGGGGGGCGGCGGGAGGAGGGGGGGGACAGGGGTAGGGACCGGCGGCGGGAGCTGCCCCCCCCGGCGCGGCGCCGTTCCCCCACCCCCCCCGTGAGGAGAGACCCCCGCTCCTCTCCTCTCTCCCCGTCCCCCTCCCTCCTGGCGGCGCGATGATTGGTGCGCGGTACAGGTCCCCCCCTGCCGTTGGGCCGCGGCGCCGTCACTCAGAGCCGCCGCCCCCCCGCCCCGCGGCGGCTCCCGCGGCGGGCGGCGATTGGCGCGTCCCGCCGTGCCCCTGTGGCTCGGGGCGGGAGCGCGGAGCCCCAAAACTGCAGGTTCGAGCCCCGCAGCCGCCGTTGAGGGCAGCGGGGTTGGGCGGGGGTCCTGAGTGCCAGGGCACGGCGCGGCCTCGTCGTTTCCCACTCTCCCCGTTGGTATGAGGGTTGGCCCTGCCCCAGCGGGTGTGGCGGCGAGCCCAAGGTTGCAGGGAGGTGAGGAGCTGCCCCGGGAGGGTGCAGGGCCTGCAGCGCTGGGCCCGGGGTGGGAGCGGTTGCTGAGGGATGTGGGTGGGTGTGGGAACCAGGGCCGCTCTGGAGTGGGTGCTTCAACTGCCACGCAATGGGCTGTCCTTGCTGCGGGCTCACCTGGCTGCTCAGCTGCCTCCGTGGGGTCAGGGCGGTGGCAGGGCAGGGGCCGATGGGGCCCAGAATGGCGTCGTGTGGGGTGCCTGAGGTGGCCGCTGAGGAAACGTGGTTTGGGACGAGGCGTGAGGTGAGGAAAGCGGCACCCGCACAACAGAGCCACCCCATCCGTGGTACCTGATGACAGGGAATGGCGAGGAAGGGCTGTGGCCCACGGCAGCTGTCCCCGGGTGAGGAGAGCAGGTCCGAGCAGCTCACCCCTGCTGCCGCCGTCCACAGCCTCCTTTCTTAAGCTGCTGGCGGGGCCACTGCCATGGTGCGGCTGACAAAGGCCATGCTTCCTTCTTGTAGAGCCATGTCAGGCTTCCAATACGTCTGCCAAAGTTCATAAAACCTACTTCAGTCGCTCTTGAGCTGGGTAAGACCCCTCTGGAAAGGAATGAGCCATTGCAATTACCAAATCAAGAATGAGTAGCTGGAGTCTGCTTGTTAATAGGTGTGTGTTCCCCCCCCACTACTGGGGCAATCTCCAAGGAGACTCTCTTCCCACCATCCACACCATTATTTGCCAACCATCTGACTTGCTAATTACAGTTCACAGAGCTTAGCTTGACCAAAGGCGCCCGTTTGGGTTGCTGAGAAATCCGGTTGCTGATTTCCCATGGTGGGGGCAGCTCCTGGGTGGTGGATCTACATGCCTTTTCCCCTCACTGCCTTGTCCCTGTTCGGGAGGTCGTGTTCAGGAGGGAGACCTCCTCAGAGTGGTATACCTGTAGCAGCAAGGAAGGGGTGACTTCCCCATGCGGGGAGCCTGCTCGTCTGCATGATCTGAGGGATGCTCAGGCTGGGGAGACGAAGCTTTTTAATAAGGAGAGGAGGAGGAGGAGGAGACGCTACTCCCTCCTAGACACCACAGATGATTCGAGGCACACTTGGCAGTGAGTCAGGCACAGAATCGGTGCGTTCTGTTCATTAAGGAGCGACTGTCACTTGTAGCAACATTTAGAAAATGTTTCGAGGGGTATGGCAGGATGTTAATGATTGCGTGCGTGTTTGAGCCGAGATGTCCTCTCTCCTCGCTGCCACTCCTGGGAGATGAGCCAAGTGCGTTTCCACCACGGTCCAGATCTAGGGTGAAGGTTGCCCATCAGCAAAAGCGCCCTTGGGACTAGATGCTTCAGGGGTGCTTTGCCAGAGGGCCACATCAACCATTGGAAATCATTCCCCTTCTCTTCTTTGGTGGTTTTATTCCTTTCCTGTAAAATGGAGGTCCTGCAGGAGCCGTAGGATGGGTCGTGGTGCCAGTGTCCTGCCAGCTCTCGCCCTGCACTCCCCTGTTTTCTCCTGCTTCATCTGCCCATGTATGAAGCGCAGCTGCTGGACAGCCCAGTCTGGGATGCGGCAGCATTGTGGGGTCACAGAGCAAGAGAGACTCAAGTATTGCCAGGGCCAAGGGCCACCCGGCTGGATCCTGCTCTGGTTGGGATGTGGCATCTGCCCCATCAGCGCTGCAGCCATGTGCCCGCCCCCATCACACAACCTGGCAGAGCCAAGGTCCTTCATCTCTGGGTCAGTCAGTTATGGTCACTTATTTCCCCTGTCTTGACCTTGGTGTTTGCTACCAAACTTCAGTCTCCAGTGCTGGGGAGGAATGCCTACGTGACCCCAAGGGATTGGCGGACCTCAAACACCACAGTCCTTTTCTATCGGCTGTTCAGTGTGTTTCCCTGCAGCTCTCTGCCTTTCCTGTTCTTTTGGTGGCCCGTTGCAGGGTTTTATCTGTTTATAAGATCTCGGCTTTAGTGGTTCAGCTGACAAAGGATGCCTTATTTGTTTGGAAAGGATTAGTGACGCTTGGCGTGGTTATTTAAATTCTAGACGTAGCCCTGTGTGATGACAGCATTTACTTTTCCTCTGAAACGCTGGCTGGGAGCAGGTCTGGAGCTATTTAAGTGGAGAGTTGATTAAAACTGGGGCTGGGAGAGATGCAAGGAGCTGTGCTAAGCATCTTTGTCCCTGTGGGGGAAAACAAGGAAAAGTTGTGTGTTAGGAACAAAAACCTTGGAGAGCAAACTCGGCTGCCTGGGGATTTGGTTCAGAGGAGACACAGTAGCTTCCTTCCCCCTGCTGTGACACAGAGCCTCAGGAAAGTGGCTGAGCAGAATTTAGGACGACAGGCAGGAGACGTCCATCCCTAGCACTGCCTCTGGAGATTATTAAATTCTCCTTTTCCCCTCCCTTATTGTGCAGTTCACTTGTTTTTCTTGATCTTTGGGCAAGTGGAGTTCTGTCGAGTCACCTTTTTTTTTTTTTTTCTTTCTGTGATGGAAAGAGCCTCTGCCTCCCAATGGAAGCGGGATATTTTTAGGTAAAAGAAGAAACGAGGACATTAGGCTTGAGAATGTATGATAAGAACTTTCTGAGATAAGAATTTTCTGACGAGTAGTTCTAATTTGTTAGGCATACTCCTGTGTTTGGTTTGGTTTGGTTTGTTGTGTTTTAAAAGGATTTTCTAAGTGCTCCCTCTTTTAAAGCCAAAGCACTAAATGCGTGTTCCCGGTGCTCTGGAGTCTCCGTCTGTAGTCTAGACATTTACCCTCGGCAAAATAAATGCTGCTCTTTTTTTTTCTTTTTTTCTTTTCTTTTTTTGTATCAGAAGAGCTGAGGAAGTGTTTCCAGCGAGGGTCTAAAGGTGTGCATGCAGCTGATTGCTAACTAGGGGTGTTAACTGCTGGAGGAAGACAGTGCCAGTTAAACTCTGGTGTTTTTATTGGGGTCAGCCCTCTAAAAAGTAACACAAGGTTGTCTCGGCTAGTGCAGGAGGACTGCAAGCACAGGAGAAACTGAACAAAAAGTGAGCTGACTTGCTTCCCAACTTAAGTCCAGGGTGGCCATCTCAACAAGCAGAACTCGTGATCATGCCTTGTCCTCTTTGCCAAGAAGGAAAGAATTTAAAAAAAAAAAAAAAAAAAAAAAAAAAAAAAAGGTAGAGATCTTAGATCCTTCAGGGGAGAGGGAAATAAAAGGGAATAAACCCAAATCAGAACCGTAAACATTTTTTATTCCTTGAACAGCTCAGTGTGTACATACAGTCATGGAGTAAATGATGTACTTAGGATGTTTTATTCTGTTGGCCAAACATGCCATTTCTATGACTGCGATATTAACAGCGTCATTAGAGATGTGCTGTTGTCAGAGCTTGACCTGGCAGATATTTTAAATGTTGGAACTCAGAAGTGTCTTATGCTAAAAATCGTTATTTCCTGCTCTTTGTATACTTTAATCTGGTAAGTTTAAAGCATAACCAGAGTTTATTACCCACCTTAGCAAAACCACGTGCCTCCTATGTCCAGGATAACCCTTGCAATAACGCACAGATAAAGATGCTCTTGGTTAGATATGCCTCTCAAGAGCTCAATGGCTTGCAGATTGCATACTGTAATTGCTGAAAGCCCTGGTCCAGGCAGTGGGAGGAACCAGAGCTGTATTGTAACGTTAACACAGAAGTTTCTCCTTGTGCTGCTCAGTGTAATTTATTTTCCACTTTTTTTAAAGTGAATGAAACTCATTCCTTCTAAAAGGCCCTCATTATAGAGAAGGGATTTTCTTAAAAGGCTGCAGAAGGATGTTTAAGGTTGGTTCATAACTGCTTTAATTCTTGTGTATGTACAGGTCCAGCCCACCGTGTTCAAGCTGCTTGAGATAAGGTTGGCATATGCTAAATGGTGTTTGCTGTCGCCAAACGTGGCTTTCTCAGCCCTGAAGATGGGCTGACCCTGTTTATCCTGTGCAATCTATTGGGTCCTGCAAACACATGCTTAAAGATGAATTGCAGAGGAGAAGCGGGAATACAGACACCTTTGAGTTTGATGTTTATCTGTTAACTTCACAGAACCTGCCAAAAAAGCCATCCGTTGGCTTCTTTACATCTCTATCAGCCAGGACTGGATTTTAAACAGGGAGTTTGATTGTTTGTGTCTTGTGCTGCAAGATATAAACCCATACTACTCCACGTAATGCCCGTGAAAGGTTTCCATGTCATGTCCCATCTGTGTTCATGAGAAAACCTGTCACTGCAGGTAACCGAAGTTACCGAGAAGCAGGAGCTATTCCTATACACACTCTTGACTTGTAAAGTCAAATTGAAAATATTGAAGGGCTGGGAGTCTGTAACTTGTAATGGGCTGGACTGCAAGTCTGCGTGCAGTTACACGGCTCTGGTGTCTGGCTGTACCTTGCCAGAGTCCCGCTGCTCAATGGCTTGAATTTTCTTAATTTTGTTTGGTTTAGCTTAAATCTCTTCCTAATTAATTTAAAGCTGATGTTAGCTTGTTTTTTTTTTTATAGCTTGAAAAAAACCCCCCAAGTCCGCATGTCTTTTTCTCTGGCTTAATTAAATCCCTTTTAAAATCACACTGTAATTAAATTGGTAAAGTTGTGCATATCTCCTGTTCTTCCCAGGACTGCCCAGGATACAATTTTGAGGAATACTCGCCCTCTTCAAGGTGATAAACAAGTTCTTGTTCATAGTCACTTACCCATCTCTCGCTGCCCTTCTTCAAATTTCTGGAGCCTGTAAGGAGTAGTTTTCCTTCTAGTTCTTATCTCGGAGTCAGATGGATCTTGCATGGCCCGCAGCACAGCCACTTAAATGAGCTGGATCTGTAATGTACTCCTGTGGTCCCTATGAACTGCTGTGCCATGTAAGGGAATTAATATTCCCAGCCACTTTGCAGAACTTCATCTTGCTTGCAGGCTGGTGAGAACTGGTCCCAAAATAGCCACGATTAATCACAGGAAATTTGTGTTATTCAGTTTTTTTCCCAGATAACTGTTTACTACAACAGATGTTACTGGAATAAAATGGCAAAAAAGACCACGGATGGATATTTAGGAGCTGAAGGTCAAACTTATGGGCGTCCTGCAAGCTCCATCCCTTGCATGACAGTCAGAGCTGGAAACGATCCTGTTAAAAAGGAACCATCCTGAATCCTCACTTAAATCTGGGTTTGCTTGACTGCAGCGTGCCATAGGGCTGCCACTGTGCTGGTGCCTGGCTGTTCCTGTGCCCCAGGCCTTGATCCTCTCATCCCGTTCCCTTGTCCTAACAACTCTTGGTTTGCTGGAGGGATGCAAAGTTGGTGTGTCCAGTTGAAACCTTGGAGGGAGGCGGGAATACCTTTCTTTCCCCTTTCTAGACGATAACGGGCATGGAATGGTGGAGAAAGGATGGAGGAGAAAGGGTCAGAGAGAGGGTATGGGAAAAGAAAGCAGTTTGTGTATGATGTACAGCAAAAGACACGCTGGAACAGGGAATAACACTGTTTTAGTAATGAAATGGCATTTAAAAGGCAAATAAAGTCAAACTCCCTCTTCTTAGAATTTGTGGTAATGAATGAGCATGTGTTTGACAGGGCCTGGGACAAGGCAGTAGCTGGTGGGAGAAGGGCTGAGCAGTGCCTTGGCTGTCTGAGTTGCAGCAATAACAGTGCTCCGTTGCTGACAACCTTCAGAAAGTGGTTATCTAAGTATAAGGATTTGCAATGTGGACCATGGGGAAGTACTTGCTACAATGCCTGGTCTTTCCCTGCTTGTCCTGCACCCCATAAGTTTGCTTTAGCATCATTTTGCTGAGATGATTCTGTTACGTCCAAGAGCACTGGCTGCTTTGTGTATCCTAAAGCCTTCTAACAGCTTAAAAAGAAAGCAGTCATAGCCCAGGGAAGTAAATGCTTGTTAGCAATAGCGGAACTTCAAGCAGTTACAGAAGAAAAGCATAAAAACTAGAAACTGCAATATTCTGCTTCTCCTGAGGTCAGCCTCTTGTTTCCTGAGGCTGAGGATTTCAATGAGGCATCTCTTTGCTGTAGAAAACCCGTTATGATGTGGCAGTGTCTGGTCTGATCTAGATCAACACCAAATTTTAAATAGCTTTTTTTGATAATAAAGAGAAAGGAATAAGAAAAATGTCTCTGTAACATGTTTCTGAATTTGTTTCTTCCAATGGTTTTAAATTAGCTTCTTCATAGGGGCTACTGCTTTCATCTTAGCAGAGCCAAAAGGTCCTGTAAGAAAACCGAGAAGGTCAAGTCAGTGCCTGCTCGATCACTTGGTTTTCTTTACCTGGTACTTTGGAGTGCAGCAAAGGCAACCAGTAATGTGCAATGGATTCATTTGGAGTTGGAAAATAATTTGGAAGTTGAATGTATTTTAAGATGAAATAATTTTGTTATGATTTTATTTATTTATTTTCCTTCCCTCTTATTCACAGTTAAACGCGATACTCCCGTCACACAAAACACAGCAGTGCTCAGTGAAGTCTGAGTGCAAGTGAGGAGTGAAAAATATCAGTATGTAAATGAAAGTAAATGTGTTCAGGGGGTCTCTGGGTTGAGACAACTCTGCGGGAACCAATTTTTTTAGTTCGTTAGAGCCAAAGAAGTCCCTTTTGAAGGCTTCTTGTTTGTGATCAGTCTGCAAAACAGTCTGTTGCATTTTGGCTATTGATTTCCTACTTACCCTGTAGAAACTTGGTATTTGCAGGAAAGTATTTGACTTGTGATTGAAGAGCAAAATCCTGATCTGTTCTGTGAGTTCGGTCTTGTGGTTATGTTCACGAAGGCGTCTTGAGTTGCAGTTAAGGTGCAACAGTTGGATCTGATTTAATTTGCCTCTAAATTTCTGAATTATTAGGATTTGGGGTTTTTTTCCCTTTTGTTTTGCATGCACCTCGGTGAAAACAAATACCACTTTCTAATTAAAAAAAAATTCTGATGGCTTCTAGTCAGGAGACTAAACCTGGGAAGCAGGAACTGACCTGGATGACGGAAAGGCAACCATCATTGAGTGGCAGTGAAGCAGCTTTCCATACTGATCTGAAAAGGAAAACTGTAAAATCTCATGGCTGGACAGCAGTAAAAACAACGGATATTTTGTGCTCAGGGGCTGTACAATTGTCGTAAATACACTGCTGCTTAGGAGGGCTGAGCAGTGAAACAGGCAGTGATGGTATTTGGATGCACCCTCAAGAAGACAACTTTGGTCTTGGTTTGAATTTGGTTCCATTTTATATGGTTCTCAGAGAGACCACAGAAAGAGCGCTTTTGTTGTGGAAAAATGAGGTTCTCATTCATCAGAGTTTAAAAAAAAAAACAAACAAAACTTGTTCAAACTTATACTCCTCTACTTTTTTGGTCTGTTTTTTTTTCTCGAAACAAGGCACAGCACCATGAATTGACTGAGATATTTTAGGTTTAGAACTGGGGACTTCCACCCATCCCACTCTGCCACTCATCTCTCTTTGATGTTGCTCTCCTCTGTCCAAGGCTGAGCTTTATTTGCTTCTTTTCCCCTGGGTTCGTTGATTGCAAGCGAGCCCAGCTTGCATGCGCATGAAGGGGAGAAGTGGGATGGGGAAAGTGCTTCTTTACCAATTAGAATTTTTTTTTTTTTCCAGTTGCTTGATTAACAGAGCTGCTCTTTTAAAAATCTTGGCCTGGATGTGGGAGTGAGTGAGGTTTAATGCAGTTGCCTCGTTTGAAGAAACTTGGACTCGAAGCAGCAGAGCGAGAAGTTTGTTAATGGCTTGTCTTCTGCTGCGTTGTCCTGCCGTGGTGATGAGGGATGTTGAGCTGACCTGTGAGCTGATCAGGAAGTGTTAAAGTATAACTCACTGCCATGGGACTGCGTCTATTCCTGTTTCTTGGAATCTGGTAAAGAAAGCAGCCAGGCCGTGACAGAGATTGAGCCTCGGGGTGGCAATAGCCCTTCTGCTGGAAAGATTAGTTGGTGGTTGAGCACCAGAATCCTCTTTGTGGAAGACTTTTAAGAGTGTTTTTTCACTTCCAGGTGCCTCATAAGAGCAACAGGAAAAAGCACGTTTATGTAATTGCATTTTACTCATGGTAATGCAAAAAGAAATTGGAAACCACGGCCGATGAGTTGGGTCTTGCTGCCTGCTTTAGAGCAGAGAGGATGGACTCAAGCTCAGGTCTTCCTGCCTGGCCTCTTTGTGCATCCCTGATGGTCAGAGATATTCTTGAGAACTGGCTTCTGCCTTGTGTTTCAGCCTAGCAAAGAAGTACATGTGCGTTCCCATTGTCCTTTCTCTGGCGTAACAGTAGCAAGAGGGTAATTTTTTTTTTTTATTTTTTTTTTTGAAGTGCGGATGAAAGAAGCAAGCACTGAAATAGTCCTCTCTGCTGGCAGACACGCAGTTGGCCCTAGGTGATCTTGCACCATGAAGTGCCTTATGGTATCTGAGAAACGGATGCTCTGGCCGTCGTCTCCTAGCAAGCCCATAGCACTGTGCCAGCTGCTTGTCTCCGTGTTTGCTTCCTAGCCTAGCCCGTATATTCAGAATTATTTTAAGCAATTTTGTTTCTTGGAGAAAGCCTTCAGAAAGCCCCAAGACTTTTTCATACAGATCTTTTAAGTTTCATGAGGCTGAAAAACCACTTCTTCCCGTACTAGGTTGCAGCATTTCTGGTTGGTTTCATGTATATTTGTCCCTAAACATCGGAATGTTGGCCATAAGCATTTGAAAGAATGGTCAGCAGCTCTGCATGGTAGAATTGGCTTTTTTTATTTTTATTTTTTTGCTCTGGACCTTACTGTGCAGTTCCATGGGAGCCTGAGTCAGGGCTGTTGTCCTGACCCCACGCAAATGGTCCGGCCCTTGCCTTGGGGCTTGTCTGACCACAGAAGAAACAGGTTCAGGCAACACCACCACCTGAAAATTAAACCCTCATTTAAGGTTTAGACTTTTGGCACTCTTAGCTCCCCGATCAGACGGTTGCAGCATTGGGTGAGTGTCAGTGCTGGCACAGGGCAGGAGAGGAGGAGTGGGTGTGGGAACGGGATTGCAGCAGGATGGGTTTGAGCTGCTGAATCGTGTCCTTGGCTGGGTGTCGCTGAGGTTGCACCAGGCAAGGATCAGAGCAGAAGACCAGCACTGTATTTGAGCCAAACAATGACCCTGGGCTATGAGACTGGCTTCCTGAGAGCCTCTGCAGCTTTGCAAATTTAAATCTGTACTTCTAAAATAACACGTACAACATGCAAATTTTAACTTATGGTCTCATTCCCTCCTCCTTGTGCTTTGTACTGTCATTTGTACCTATGTAAAGTGGGTGTAAAATACTGATGTTCTATTTAATATTGTTTTTCTCACTGTGAAATGCATATCACCACAATAAAGGCAGTGGAGAAGTCGAGGCCACTTAAATTTAAAAATCCTCCCCTTCTGTTCTTGTTTAAACCATGTACTTACAACTGCTCTGAATTCTCTTAACTGCTGTTTGGCGTTGAGCGAGTGCAGAAGGATGGGCAGTGGGAGAGGGATGGTGGTACGTGGGAGCGCTTAGGATAACGTGACGAGGGACCAAGTGAGTCATGTGTTAGTCATGTCACTCCCTGCACCACTGGCAAGCATTGGGCAGTAGTGATGTGGAGGACAGTGGCATCTGCAGAGATCTTTATGTTGAAAATAAAAGTAAGGCAGCAAAATGTCAAGCTCGCAAAAGCTAGAAAGTACCAGAATTAGTGTTAATTAAATCAATGCTAATTAAAAACCACTGGGCTCTTTTTCTGAAGTTATGTGAAGCTATTTTGTTTAGTTGTGGGTTTTTCTTTTTTTAGTGCAGAACATGGAAAAATAACAGCAGAGAGTCTTGTAAGCAGCTGAGAACGGGGTGTTGCAACGTGAGGTGGTGGACAGCAGTGTTGCTGGAAACTGCCATTAGAGAGGGATTTCTGCCTGAATAAGTAGGCAGTATTATTGGTATTTCTCTGTGCTCTATGGATTCAGCAGAGAAGAACCAGCATGTTTCATAAAATTATGCCAGGCTGTGATTAAATGCCATTCTCGCTGCTTTATCCGTATTCCAGTCCTTTATTTATAGCACGCTTTTGCATTACAAACGCAACAAGAGATTTGCCTGCAAGTGGCTGCAGAGCACCCAGGGTAAAGGGGTCCCAACAGTCAAGAGCACCTGGAGGTCTGTGACCTGTGTCCTTTCTGCATCCGTGATGGGCTGCAAATTCCTGGTACAAATTCTGCAGGGGAGAAGCCCTGGGAGAAGGCAGCCGCTGGATCAGGCTGCCCCATGTCCATTTGGTCTTGCCAATGTCCACATAGTAATTTAGGTTGCACTAAGGCAGCTCTGGCACTCGGCCTACATCTGCATCCTCATAAAAGAATGCAGGCTGATGTTTGAGTGATGATGTACATGTATCCTGAGTGCTCCTAATATACCAATATTTCATGGTCCGGTGCCTTGAGCTTGCCTAAATTCTTTTTTTTTTTCTTTTTTTTTTTTTTCTCCCCTAAATACTGAGTCAAAACAGCTCTCCTTTCCTTTGGAGCTGCCCATGATCTTTCCAGCCTATTTCACAGGCACCTTCCCCTTTTTCAGACTCTGTTCCCGGCTCTCTGGATCCCTTTCTGGTCCTTCACACACTTTTACTGCTCCCAATGAAGGCATCTTCACCAGCTTTTGCACAGCATTATGCCTATGAGTGCACATCTAGATTGGATTTTTCCAAATGTGCAACTAAGAACAAGCCCAAACCATAAAGTTACGGTTTCTTTTACGTATGTTAAGGTTCACAGTCCATCTTCTGCTCTGTGATTGTGTAGGGACTGGCATGACGAAACCCAGCCCTAGTTTAGTGCCTGGACAATTCTGCAGTAAATGTAAGACATAAAACTGGGTTTGTGCTTAGTCTTATCTTTTCCCTTTCTCATTCTTCCCATCAAGGAGAAAACTATCTGATCCCTTGTTGAGCCTTTAAACTCTTTTTAGAGCATTTGAAAATACAATTTACATACCTTCTTCTCCAGCAGTGTAGGGGTCCAGGAGTTTCTTCACACTAGTCTCTCCCCCAAGTCAGGGACCCTGTGGTGCTGCTGGTCCCACGAGATGGGTGCTAGTGGGAATGAGGATGAGCAACAGAGGGATGGTGTTAAAGATATTGCAGGGTGGGAATTCCTTTGACAGCATCGCTCAGTGTGGGAGGTCTGTCGCGACACTGTTAGGTTTTTGTGGACTGAGACATGTCCCAGGAGTCCCATAGGTAGGGTTAAGCAAGCAATATGTCTTTTTTGGCAAAAAGTAAAGGATATTTTAGCAGTTTCATAGTATCCCTTTATTAAAGCATCTATATTGGTATCCTGTTAATAGCAATGCTGCTGTTAGCAGGGTCCTTTCAGACTTTCAATCACAAATTACCAGTGAAAACCTTCTATATTATTTCTTTTTAGTTGATACTTAGTTCTGCAGAGGAAATAAAACCTTTCTCTGCAGCAGGTGAAAGGCAATTTCTAACTGAACACATTTTGGTTTTTTTTTCCTGTCTTCCAGACTTCATTTTATGGCAGATTCAGACACTTCTTGGACATCATTGATCCGCGCACTCTCTTTGTTACTGAGGTAATGTATACGCGCCTTGTTTTCGGAAAGTAATGTTTATTAGACAGGTTTGGATTAAAAACAATTTCTTCTGTGAACAGCAGAAGTAACGAAGCCAGGTTTCCAGTGGATTTGTGTCTCACAGTTGATTGATTGCCCAACTGAGCTTTGTTAAATCCGTAGCAGAAACTTGCTCGTTATTAGACATCAGTGAATCCACACCTGTCAGTCTTGCATCTCCCTCTAGTAATTGGTGAGACCCTGAACTGGTTTCAGTCAAGCTTGCCAGTGATGCCGCCTTCTCAGAAGGAAAACTCCTGCAAGAAAAAAAAAAAATGTGGGTGAGTAGATAAGAGAGCGAATATTAATGCTTTATGGAGGCAATGAGCTGCAGTATGAGCTGGGTGGGCTCGCACTGCAGTTTTTCAGTGGCTGCACTCAAGAAGACCTTCTCTGAGCAAGGTGTTATAGTTTTTCCTTAGTTATTACCCTGTTTGTAACAGACTTTTGGGTTTCTGGCCCTTTTATGTTCCATTTAGTGTTGCCTGGCATTACTACATTTCCCTGTTTCATAAAATACTGAGCTAACAGTTGTGGGGAATCCTTTAGAAGAAATATTTCTACTGTTGAATTTTAATTCTGCCTGTTGTCCGGCAAACTTAAGATTTTGCTTTCAGTGAAGGGCAGCTGCCTTTTCCGTTTTCTTTTTTTTTGACGTTTTTAATTTTTTTTTAAGGTGGAGTAGCGCAAGATGACAATATATGTGCAAACAATTCTGAAAACACAGGGAGCTGAACTGCTTACTGTAGCTAGTGGTGAGCTGAGTCCGGTTCCTTACACACTGTGATGTCAGGGGGGAAAAAAAGTCCCAACGCAACTTTAAATAATCTTTTCCTTCTAAATCAACTAGCTTTTTTCAAACACATAGGCTAAGATGTATCATGTCATTCATTTTGAGTACCTTTTGGATGTGTGCCCAAGAGAACCGCAGAAAATAAAGCAGCTGCTCTTACACCATCACATTGAAGATTATACTTTCCCTTGTAAAAGCACAGGGTCACATCAAGTTTGAGATAATTTTCAAAAGCCACCAACCTTGCTGTGGAGCTTATGTAGCTGGAGATGTAACCTGCTAGCAAAAGAACGTCACAATTCCAAAGAGATTGTTAGCCATCATTCTGTCATGATAAAAGGGAATGAAAATCACAATATTACCTGAGCATACAATGCACTTTGCAGATGCTAAAGCTGCCATTTAAAGAGGATGTAAGCACGTATGCGGGAATAAAACCAATAGTGCCCATTAAAGGCTTGGTGCTGCTCTTACCTTAGCAGAGATTTAGTGTTAAGTGCAACACAATGCGCATTGGAGTGTGTTTGACAGTGTGGGGAATCCTCTGGTGTGCAGTTGTGGTGATGCAGAGACTGTGATACGTGGCTTGTGAGATCTCTTTATATATTTTCATAATTTTGATTCTGAAATTCATAAATGGATGCAAAGGGCCTTCTAGTACCTAATGATAATTTTTGGAGGGAAGGAGAAGATGCTTTGCATGCAAAAGAGAATGGGAAGTTGGAGAAGGGAGACTGTCTTTGCCCGTTTTTGTCATGCACTGGGAATGCTAATTAAAAGCCTGAGGATGGTGAGGAAACTGAGGCTCAGAAATACATGGATCCAGACAGGCACTGAAACACCAGACTAATTTGCAGTAGAAAGTTTTGCAGAGTTGATATTTGGTAGATTTCAATAAGTGTGTGTTTTCCAGCCTACTGCTCTGGGGCATGATGTCTGGGACAGGATTTGCTCGGGATATTTGAAGATAAACACAGGTCCTGGGCTCCAGGCAGCTGGACCAGGAGGTCCTGAGTTGAGGTCACTTGGAAGAGAACTTCTGGTAGGACAAAAGAAACAGGTGAATCTGCTCATCTTTTGGGTGGATTTTGTTATGTCTCAGCTCGTTTTGTTTTCCTCTTTTTGGAGAAAAAGTCTGTTGGGTGGATCCATCCAGTTCTGTTTATTTGAAATTTCTCTTCCTTTGGAAGGTTTCCATGTTCTAATAATAATCCTCACCTTTCTCAAATCTCCATTGAAGCCTATAGCGTGTGTATATATGTAGTTTGTTTTTTTTAAGCTGGGTGACCCACTGTGCGTAATGCAAGACCGAACTATTGGGTTTTACAGTGGCATTAATACAGAACAAAGACAGACTTCTCAAACTTACTTCTTGCGTATCTCCAAAGTGGGGGGATATGAGTGAATTTGAGTTAGTGATTCTGCTTTTTGCAGTTACAAAACAGATTTAAAGAGAGTGCACTCTGTTCACATTTGGGATGGGGCAAGCACTTTCACACTATGGTTATGGTAGTATAATGAAACAATTTAAATTGAGCACTATAATTCAGTCTGGTTCTGCTGTGTACCCAAAACCTGTAATTCTGTTTATCCATTTTGGTACCTCCAGCAGCAAGCAGTTCTGGTTGCAGAACAGCTATTTTAGGTTCCTGAAAGGCTCACTTTTTCCCTCCTTTGTGAATTTCTTTTACTCTCTAAAGAGCTGGATCTCTTCTACCCTTGAGGGCAATTATCTTGTTTGTCATCTCCATTGCATATAGAGGGTGTTTAGACTCTTGGGTAAGCTACCTATGAATTGGGTGCCTGCTCTGAACTTTGAGATGATCCCTCCTGTGGCTCAGCCACATGCTTTTCTACCTTCCCGTTGTCCCCTTTTCAAATTATTAGAAGTTTTTTGAAGAGGTTGATAAGGTTGAGGGTACAGAGTGGTCAGCTGTTGTAACTTTATTTTTCCAGACACGTTTTGACATGATTCTTTGAAGAAGGTGAGACCTAGGGGAAATAGAGCAAAATCAGTGTGGCCCATTTTTACCCTGGAGACAGCTGTCAAGATCCGAGTGCCTTAATCAATTCTGGACCCCAAACTGAACCTCAACAAAAAAGGGAGGTTTGGTGTCCTTCTCTGGGGTCTAATAAGCATAGGTCTGAAGTTCATGGTCTTCAGGAACAGCTCGGTGGCTGTCCAGGGAAGGAAATGCCCTCCATCCATTTTCTTTGGGAGTTTGAATTATATGATATCAATGCTTCAGTAAACGTTCTGCTGTGCATTTTGTGAGGTCTACGTGAGCTCTCTTTCCCTCGAGAAGTCTCGTGGCAGAACAGATATGAACATTTGGGGTCATAGGAAACACTTCTCAGAGCACAAAAGCTGCTTTGTTGATTTACCTACTTGCTGTGCTCTATGTGGCTGATCTTGAGCTTTAAAATACTTCGTATATACATGTAACTAAAGGCTGTTTGGTTTCATTTGATAATTTAGGTGGCAAATCAAGATCTAGAAAGGGTTCGATGAGAAAGCAGCCGTTTACGGAGAGCTCCTTCCCGCTGACAGATGGCTGCATCCTTCAGGCCTGGGGTTCTCGGGGAACAAATAAATTGCTGTTTGTCTTGGAGGAGGTCTCTAGCAAATGAAAAAAAAAAAGTAGATAAATGAGTCTCTAATGAGAATGGAGGTTAATCGCATGGAAAATGTAATATTTTTTTTTTCTACATCCTTTTTTTTTTTTTTTTAATTCCTGTGTGTTACATCATTGCATCCTACTGGTGGTTGTGTTTTGAGGAAGGATGAAGTGATCCCTCTGAGTGGGGGAAACCAAGCACAGTGATATCAAGTATAATTAGTCTCAGTGACAGTCCTCTCTTACTCATTTATTTTTTTCAATAAAGCAAATTCTCAACATAATTGAAAACTTCCTTGTGTTTTAGAGGTTCTTAAGCATTAATCCTCAAGGGATGTGTACTGAGTACTGGATTATGTTGTAGCCATACTTTGCAGTCTGTGATCTCTCAAAAAGAAAGCACATGCTTGCCTAAGGCACGTGTCGGGGTAGTTGGAAGCCAGTTGCTCCAGTTTTATCTTTAGTGGGTTCTGGTAGAATAATTATCTGTATCAAACTTCCCTACCAATTTTACTTTCTTTCTGAGTGCATAAGGTATTGAAACAAGGCACTAACCTTGTGTCAATATTGCATGTAACCTCTAAGAGCAGGTTTTCATCTGTGCTAATTCATATAATTACTGGCCTTCTAATGAAATAATTTTTTTTGGCAGCTGCAAATTTGCAAACTTTTCCAGTAAGCAGGAAATGTGTCATTTCAGAGGTCAAGCCCGACAAGTCCTGTCGCTGAGACCATCAGAAACGCCTCAGTGAGTGTAATGCCTGTTTTCAAAATGTGTGAGGTTAAAATGATTGGAATAATACTTTTAATTGCTCTGTAATTAAGGTCCATTGGGAGAAGCAGTAGGGACCAGCAGATATTTTTATAAGGCTAACTTATCCCATCTGACATTAGCCTGGACAGACTGTTAACGCTCTGTGGGAAGCTCTTCATGGAGAAAGCGGTGGATCTGAAAATAATTCAAAGCAAAAGTGAAATAAGAATTAAACTGAGCTCAGAGGGGCTGTGTGTTATCTGCTTTTCCTTTATCTCATTGTTCAAAGCATAAATCTACAGAGCGCTGAGCATCTTGCATTCCCATATTTGGGTTTAAAATGGAAGCAGGATTAGATGTATGTTATTTATATGAACGATACCTTCTTACTCAGCAGATTGACTGTCTGTGTTTATTCAGTGTCACATCTGCTGGCTCTACTTGAACAAAAAGTTTCTGGCTCCTGTTGTCTGTCACTGCAGATCCAATACAATAGGGCCAGCTGGAGTCAAGTCTGCCGTATGTATCATCCGTAGAGTAGTGAGACAAAATCGGAAACTGTTGAGTTGCTGATGGCAGAGCACAGCTGGATTTCTGTATCCCACATCAAATTTGTGGTGCTGGTGGCCAGAAGGCTCTTGCTTTGGATCACATGCCATTAAGTCATCATTAGTCTGAACCTGAAACCGGTGAAACTCACAGGCATGCAGCAGATCATCACTGCGCTGACACAGCCTCGAAACCATGATAGAAGCCCTGTATGAGCAGAGTGAGATGCAAACTGTTCCAGCGTGGAACAGTGGATTTTCTCTTAAAAAAGCATGTCCCGTCAGTGGATTTTCTCTTAAAAGCCTTGAACGCAAAACTTGACTCTTTTTCTGTTGATTCTGTAACAGTAATGTTGTAGTGCTACTACCATAATGGCTGTTATTACGGTCTGTATGTGCACATATGGGTTTCTGGAGGCAGTTCTAAGCCATGCGTATGCATCAGTTGAGATCCAACAGAAGACAAGGCACAGATCTTTGAGGCAGAAACACTGTGCCCTTGAGCAAGGAGGACAAGGTGAAAAATCAGTACAAGATCTCACGTGTTCCGAGGAGGTGTCTGATGCACATACATGTTTGTAGTTATGTATGGGACCCGACACAGTTGTGCTCTATCCTGCCAGAATGCTGGAATGATGGCCATAAGGGACTTGGGCGCCAATGAAGGATTCCTGGAAGTAGCCATCAGCTCAGTGTGGCGCAGGCTACTGTTCTGGTGGTGTCTCTGGTGTTGTTCTTTCTCCCCCTTTTTTTGTCATGCCAAACTAAGCCCTTGATAATGTGATCCTTCAGCAACGCATTCGACAAAGAGTGAAACACGCTGCTGATGTAGTCCTGCAAGTGTACTCCAGGGAATGACCTTCTGAGTCAATGACTCTGGCCTGAGTCAGGGCAGAACAGATTACATTACCTCTTTGCACTAAAACCCATGGGTTAAATCTAAGCCAGTTCAGCCAAACTCAGTCAGGTACTGGTTTCTGGCCACGCAGCCAGCTGATGTGGCTTGTACCATGCAGCTGAGCACTCTTCCTTTACAAAAGGTGCCTACTGGCAGCTGTCCTGGCCCATGGTAACTCCCAAACTGTGTCTGGGAATCACTTGGCGGAGGACTGGATGGTCTGAATCAAAACTATGCCTCAGATCATGCTGATGCAGGCTCATGCCCAGGCTCCAACTTGTTTAGTAGCAGAGCCATAACCATAAAACCCAGGCTCACCCAGTGGTAGCCCATTGCATACCTCTCATGGGCTTAGTGAACTGAGCTGTAGTTCAAAAACTGGGTGTTTTCCAGCAGTGTTCAGCACGAGGCAATGATTGAGCCTTTCTCCAAAGATTTCTTGTTGTTGGGTCGTGTTTCCCAGGTGGATGTGGCTTAGGCTGCTGTGGTGGAGCACCAAGAATGGAGTTTGTGCTTCTGAGTCGCTGAGCATGGTAGATCCCTGGCACTGCTTCTGGGCTTAGGTTTGTAAGAACATCCTCCGGGTGCAGATGGTCTGTCTAGCACCCTGTTGTGAGAGCTGAGACCCCATCATCCACCACTAGAAGTGCTCTAGTTTTTATGAGAAAAGGGGTATGAAAGAAATTGTACATACTAGTAAAAGCTGTGGTTGCATTTTTTTTAGGTGATGCTGTAAAAACTCAAGTGACACTTCTTCCTACAGATAGCAGTAGAGAAATCAAGCAACAATAAATATTGAATCAGTAGCACAACCTTGTAGACAGACCTATTTTTTCCCTGTTAAAATGGAAATGAAGTGTAATCTTAGACATTATCGACTATCATAATAATGCTGTATCGTGCTAAAAGCCGTGGAGTGGAGCTGGTTGGCATTTGGAGTTGTTGCACACTGTGAAGTTACTTCCTATTTTTTGGAGGCTCTGGTTAAAAGAGCGTGCTTGACTTTTCTAGAAGGGATAAAAGGCAACTGTGTACTTTCACTAATGAAATTTTGAGGCTGCGGGTCATTGGTTAAAACTACCTGAACACCTCCAAGCCATGTGAAAGGTGTCTTCTTAATGTGGTCCTTAAGTTTAACACTTTTGTTCGCTCTCTGTATCGCTCTTTTGTCAACCTTGGGAGCCATCAGCAGCGTTGGTCTAGGACTCTTCTTTGAGAAAGTTCCTCTCTCTCCCCATGGTGCTGAAAGAGGAAATTCATGAAGACTGCAATTTTAAAAGCAAAATCGGGCTTTTTTGTTTTCTGTTTGTTACCATACTAAACAAGATGGGATCTGGCCAGGGTTGTTATAGTAACTACTAAGATTTCCTCAAGAGAAGGAGAAAAAAATAGAACACAGACCCATTCATCTATTACTTCCAGTTTTTCATTCAGAGTTACACGCTGTTCTGTGGAGATAATTTGCAAGACACACAGTGTAGGTAATTTCAGTGACAAAAACACATACCAATAATGAGCACAAATGGCTCTCCAGAATGTTGTGCTGGCACTCCTGGGTTATTTTCTAGCTTTGGAGGCAAGAAGGATTGTCTTCCCTGGATCTGCAGTCATTAGTCATTCAGCTGTCTGGCTTTTCACCTCTGGATTATCTGTCTGTCTACAATATTATACAATTCTATTTTATTGATACTCATGCTAGGTAATAGCTTTTTCCTAATATGATATTTTTAAACAACCATGAGGCCCAACAGGGCAAGGAGCTATCAAGAAGAACTTCAAGAGGCTCAAGTCCTCTTGTGATTTTGTGTGATTACTTTTCCTCACATGTTGGAAATGCCTGAAACAGCCTAAAAATCCTATTTGTTTCTCGTGCCTGCAGTGCTTCATAATTTTCCAGTGATCAACCAACACTCTTAACTGGTCTTTCTTGTAGTTGGTCATTCCAGCTACAGAGCCCCGAGAGTCTTGCAGAAATTTGATCTTTGAGCATGGCCACACATCTGTGCTGTTGGATTTCATCCCTTGTGCCCATTTCTCAAGGTCAGCTTTTATTCTGTATGAGATCCTCAGCCCTTCTGGGGGAACAGTACGTCACCCAGTGCTATGTCACCAGAAAATATCAGCCTAATTCATAACTCTGCCTTTTTGCCAGTGTCAAGAGGATTTGGCTTAAATAATAAGGACTCATTTCTCTGGCTGGGATATTGGATAGATGTGGAAAAGTATGACCAGTGACTGGCCATATCCACTGAAGTATTCTGGACGCGCTTACTTATGCTCCTATAGAAGGCAAACTCATTCCAGGAAAGGACTCACATATTCACTTTATCACTTGCATATTATTTTTTATTAAGATAACTCTAAATTTTAAGACAGATTTAGCTTGCGTCTGCGTAAGGGAAGAGGGCTAAGAGTTAAGACACAAATTTTTGTTGCTATATACAGCTTGTCTCTTATGTCTACTTGGGTGATGGCCGTTTGGTTCAAGGAGATACAGAGCAAGCGGCTGGAGGAGAAATACACTGAAGATCACTAAATCCACAGAAACCTCATCAGTGTTGGCTGAGAGCAGTGGGAGGCTGGGAAGGTGCTTAGGGGAGCCATTATTTCTGCTTGCCACCTTCCTGTTTTTGCCTGTGCTCTTGCTTGTAGCCATTGTTGGGGAAAGTTTGAGTTGGGTGGATGACTTCTCTGAACCAGTAATGAAAGCTTTTATGTCATCCTTTGATTTTTGGAGCAAGGCACAGTATTTCCGCAGCCAGCTTTTTAGGTGAAATGGGTGATTGCTTAGCCTTTGAAGAAGGCGGGGAGATTCTTGAACACACTCAGTCATCCTTCAGCTTTGATACTCTTTGTAAAATCTGTAAAATCTGATAGTTTTCTGAATTTCACAATGCCCCAATAAAATGGGAATAGAAGAGCAAAAGAAAGTGCTTGTATCTAGCACTAAAATATAGTCCAGTGTTGGCCTTAACTATCTGTCTTTGAGATCCCTCATGCTCTCAATATAGCCTAGTTCCTGTTGGGACGGGGAATGAACATGCCAGCAGTCGAGGGTGGTGCCAGAATTGGTGAATGGACCTAAGCCCCATCTGGTAGGAGAAACCCATAGCAGCTCTGGGAGGTCCCAAGCAAGTGGCTTAGTGAAGTTTGAGAAGGATGATGGGCAGCTCTTTCCCCAGGGGCATGTCAGGCATGGAGCGTGGGATGGGCTGAGTCAGAGGGAGCCAATTTCAGGACAACATGCCCAGAAATAGGGCAGAAAACAGAAAATTTATCACTCATTACATGTGTGTATTGACACAGGGCCATGAGCTTTGGCTGGTTGCGCTGACCTTGGCGTTAGCACCCAACACGAACAAGCCCCATCTCTGAGCTCATGTTTTGCCAAGAATATACAGTTTTTTGCAGAGTTTGTTCCTATTTGATGCTAAGCCTCATCTGGCGTCTTTGTACAGACTCTCCACTTCTGCTGAGTAGCTGCTAATCTTGTGAGAATATATAAAATATATGAAATACCAGGGCTGGAAATAACGTGGTGCTGATGATGTGAGCTCAGCCAGTGTAAAAATGGTCGTGGATCTGATCCCAAACCGCTTGCTCTGCAAAGTGAAGGAATTGCCACTATTCCATATGTCCTGTGTGTTGAATGTTTTGAGGACAATAGTCATTCATTAATTGCTGCTTTCAGGTTGGCGTAACTGCTGGCGCTTCCAAGGAAACAACAAAGTACTCTTTGATGTTTGCATGAAAGGGAGAAAAGTAATTTCCCTGCAACCGATCCCATGGATGCGAGCTCGTAATGAGCTCGGGGACGCTCGCCTTATTTACAGGAGGGTTGTGAGAGCGGAGCTTGCAGTGACGACAAAGAGCCTTGACACAACTACACTAAAACCCACAGGGCTTTAGATGAACCACCGTCACACTACACGTTATTTTAGACAAAATATTCTGTATTTATGAAATGTCCTCCGGCACTAATATTAGAACAGCTGCCAAAACAACAGAGCTAGTGCAGAAATGTCAAACCGAAGTCAGTGTTACTCATCTGGATGACAGATAACCTGCAGGAGGCTTTTGAAAATGTTTAGCTGAGTGATTTGTTTGGCTTCAAATATTTGGGAGCCGTTACTTGGTGATCTGGTGCTTTCTGCAGGCTTGGATAAGCAGATTTAATCCCACCGAAGCTGCTCTTTATATCCTGACTTCTTCCTCTTTAGCTTAGACTAATCAAAGAATCTTTCTACCTGTCTACTTCTGCCCTGTGGTTTGTTTGTTTGGTTTTTTTTTTTATTTCAAGAAATATATATATATTATATAGAGTGTATTTATGTATACACACTATATATATAATGTAGTACACATGTATACACACAATATATATATTTCTTGAAATTATTATATATATGGTTCTTGAAAATGTTATATGTCTTTATAAACTTTCACTGCTTCAACTGCAGAACACTTTTTGATATGTCTATATATATGAATAACTGTTCTGGGAGTAAATTGATGATTCTGACAGGCTGGTAGCATGGCTTAATGCTCTTGTGATCTCCTGAACACGTGACATGTATTTATTCTTCTATTTTATCACAATGTGGGGAAGATCTTTATTTACCCATGCATGTATTTGAATCGCTGGTGATAGTCGGATTCTAACTTTAACTGCACTGATGACTGACTGACTCTGGTATTTTTAGAGAGAACATAACTGGTTGCGAAAACCCTGTCTGAATGAGTGTGTAACAGGCGCCGTAGAAAAGCAGCACAGGTCAACAGTTCAGCGTAGTGGCACTCTGAGATCCGGCTGAAGTATACGAAAATGACACGGTATTTCAGATAAATTAACTCAAATTGAACTCCAATGAGCAATTACAAGGCAGTGCTGTTAGGCTGTGCTGAGATTGCGCTAAAACTTGCTGTTACTTGTTTTAACTTTTTAGTGGGCACTGAGTTCTTAGTGGTGATGCCCAATATGTGCAGGCTTCTACCTTGCTCTTCCCTTCAGCTCTACCTCCCCAGTACCTGTACTGGGAGAGGGTGTGGGAGCAAAGTCAGGTCTTCAATCTAAGCGTTCCCCTGTAGACATCACTGGGAGATATTAATCTGAGAGTTGGCACAGAGTGATACCAATGTCTTAGGTGGGTATTCCACATTGCACCTGAATGTACCCCTTTTGTCTTAAGCTATTTTCTCCCTTTAAGCAAGAACTCATTCCTCTCCAAGATTTATCAGATCTCTGGTACCACACTGAAGACTTGGGTTTTTATGATGTCTTCTATAGATGCATCGCGAGGAGGAGTTTTTTTGTATTTTCCCTTTTGTGTTTTGCCTTTATACCATTTCTGTAGCTAGACACAAAACAACAGAGCTGTGCCAACCAGCAAAACAAGTGTCCATGCATCCTTTTTCCTTTTATATCATATGGGTAAAAGCATCTATCATAAAGTTTGCATGAAAGAAGATATAATTCTATAACTTAAATTCATTGCCTTCAATAAAAGAATTCAGTGCAGGACAAGCATTGCAGACCACACTGCTGTTTTATTTGCAGAGTCATCTGAAGGAAGCTGTGCAGCTGTTGGAGGATTACAAGCATGGGACTTTGCCTCCGGGAGTTACCAACAAGGAGGTAAGAGGAAAAAGCCTTTGTTAAATTTCTGCAGTCTAAAGTGGGAAGGATGAGGTGGCATTTTAGACTGTGTCTACAGTCAAATGCACTACTGCAGGAGTTTTTTGGTATTTCTACGGGTAACATCCTGTACCAGCGCTTTTCAGTTGATCGATGACTTTTGCGATGTTGCTTCTGGTCCCTTGCAGCTCAACTGCCAGTGTGTTATAAGTGAATTTGGGTTGTTCTGAAGTTCCTGCATTATAAATGTTGCTGAGCAGAAATGATAGCGAGGGGCTTGCAATACAAACATACAAGTTGGTGGATTCTTTTAGAATAAGTAGAAAGTTTGTGGTTTCTGACTTGCAGAGTTATCAATTACCTTTGGCCAATGCTATTGCTTCCCTTTCCATTGCAAAGTGTGCTTGTACAATTAAAACAGAAGTAAATTTCTTTTTTTAGCTGAGGGAAACTTTGCTGTCAGTCCTGTAGGTTCTTGTACCAGCAGCTGTGATGCATCAGCCCCCTCTCCTACTGTGTTCCCATTGGTTATAATAATTACACTTTCTTCACTGAAATTTGGGCTACGTATAACCCCCGGATGTCCTCGCGTTGTAGATGATACCATCAGTAGTGGTGCTTTTTGGTGGGTGATGTTCCTACTGTTGGGATGGCAGCTGAAGGAGGTTGTGGGAACGCCACTGATGTGAAGGCCTTGGCAGGGTTTAGGCAGTTGCTGAGAAAAGGGTCATTTTTGGTAGAACTTGATTGTGCTTTGGGATGGGCTGGGTGATCTCTCCAAGACCCTGTCAGTCCAGTTTTCTGGACTTTGATATTCATCTGTATGAACATATATAGCAGAGATGTATATTGCAGAGGGTTAGACTGCTTTTTGTGACTTTTATCTCCAAATCAGTAGCATGAAAGAAAAATCACCAGGTTTTTTTCCTGTGGGTATTATCTCAAACTCTTTTCCTTATCTGTCCATGTGCAGACACTTAACCGGAACACTGACACAAGGGCTTTTTTGCAGTGTGTGTTTGTGCATCTCGCACAGAAGACTTCAGTCCTATGTAATTTAATGTAATATAAAGAACAGCATGAATTGATTGGCAGACCTGCTTCAGGAGCTGTAAGAAGTGGCTGTGCCAAAGGACCAGTACACCTCCCATGTAACCAGTCGTGGAAATGGTAGTGTGCTCTACTCCCATGCCCTGTAGGTCAAATAACCTCTTTTTTTTTTTTTTTTTTTTCCCCTGTTCACGTGTGATAATTTCTTCTCATGAAAGACAAGTATAGCAGGTAAATGAAGAAAATTAAAATTTGCATTCACTTTAGAAAGTGGCTAGTTGTGTGGTAGGTGCTGTGTTGGGAAAGAGGCATGGCTTCAACAAAAAATAAACGGGAAATATCCCCTCCCTGCGTGATGTGCAGTGGGAGGCATTGCCCCCTTGGTCTTTTGATGTCACTGCATTCCTTCAACCCTAATCTGATGGTAAGAAAAAAGAAACCAGGGTTCAGGAAAGGAGAAAAGCAGAGAATGACTGCAGCAGCAGATGACTCAGTTCCCATCTGCCTTCAGGCAGATGAAATACAAGTCATTTGCTGTGGCAAACCACACAGACTTTTGACCTACATTTTGGGTTTGCGTAGTGACAAACCCAGGATATACCCAGAGTTCATTCAGAATTGCATTGAGAGAGAGAAAACAAAAGTATCCCATTTCTTGTTTCCCTCAGTCATGACAACATATGCAGGAGGTGAACCTCATTATGCAAGCTGGAGGGTTTTAAGTGTAAAATAAAGGTACGGGGTGGAGGAGGAGAGAGAAAATGGTGCCAAAAACGCCTTTTATAGAGAAATGTTAGCATGTTGGTGTAAAAAATAATATTTTTTGTAGTAAAACCTTGACACAGTTCACTTTGATCACAGTGTCGATTATGTTGGAGGGGCTTATGTACTTTTGCTGACTGTAGGATAAAGCAGCTCTCCCAGGAGGAGACTGGGGTGGAATTGCAGCATGTGCTTGTTATTGTATTTAATTGTGCTGTGCTGCATTAATTAAACCAAACCACAGGGAGAGGTGAGCAAGCTATGGGTAGATCCCAGCAAGACTGTGAGACTTGAATGTTCACCCAGGATACCACAACCACTCTAAAAAGAGTAAAGATGGAAGGGGACTGAAAGCAGATGACAATGAATGTGAACGGGCTGCAGTGGGACAGGAGCAACCACAATTGTGAAGCAGCCAAAGCTGCATTGTTAACCTGGAGAAAGGATCCATGAAGCCAGCAGTTATCAGTCCTTCTTTAGTTCTGGAGCTGGCCGGTTGTAATGAAACCGGAGGTAAATTGGGCAATTAAAGCATCAAATGTTGTTCGGCACTCATGTGATCCGTCTGGGTGAAGGTGAATGGGAACTTCTGGGACACCCTCTGCTCATGCAGCTCACATGGTATCATTCTGCCTTTGTGTTTACTGCTGTGCTTCAGTCATAACATAATGCTGAACTTTCAGCTTTGCCAATGATGACCATTTCTACCAAAGAACTGAAAGGCTCAGATGATCTGTGTGAAAGGGGGTTTCATTGAATGCTAAGGTTGTGGTGACATCAGGCGTTGGGTATACTTCTCATGTTGATTAGCCAAATACTCCCCTTCTCTGAGGCTGAGAGGAAGATCTAACAGTAAATCTGATGGAAATGGGGCTGTGGTTGCTGTCTCTGCGTGGAGGATGTAGGGCTGGATGCAGCTCTCAGCGTATGCCATGAAACTTGGACTCTGAGCATCGGTTGTTCCCTACCCCTGAGGGCAGAAAGGTGGAGGGGAGCGTGCAGGGAGATCTGGGTAGCTGGCACGCTTGCCAGTGCTGAATTAAATACGAGTGTGCCAGATATATACAGCTGTAAGCGTCTCATTAATTACTGGTGCATTTGCAGAACATACGATGTGCTGGTTGATTGCTTTGGGGGAGGGGAAGCATCTCACTTGCATAGATATCGCCCCAAATTTTCTACTGGTGAATGAAAGATGCCTGGAGAATACATCTTTGCTTTCCTTAAGCTAAGTTGTATCATTTTTATGTCTTTTCTGCACCACTATCAGCAAGATGGACCCTGGCTATGAGGCATTAGCAATTTGCAGTTGTTCTAGTGCTAATTCGGGAAGGGCATTTGATGCAGCTCTGGAGAGGTGCCCACTTTGTGGCTTGCATGCATGGGTTGATGCTGGAATAAAAGACTGAGCTGTCTGATGTTTTACGTAGCTGATAACTGAGTGTCACACACACCTCTGATGCACTGATGAAGTTGCCACATGTTGGCAGAAGACCAGCAGATGAGAGATAATTTGATTTTTATTTTTTTTAACCAAGTTTTTTTTCTTTTTTTTTTTTTCACCCCTCCTTTGACTGTGAACAGAGCTAATCGCCTCGTGTTCACTGTGGGCAAGAAGTATATGCTGGAGTAGTGACTTGGCTCATCTGACCTGGTAACGCAATTGTATCTGAGAGAGGCTAATTTGCTATTATTACTCATTAAAAAGGCTGGGTAGATCTTCACGTGGTGCTCAAAGGAGAAGCACTCAACTTTATCGTCTTTGTTTAAGAGCTGATACAGGTTTGATTTCTAGAGCCCCTTAGAGATGCAATTGCCACTCTTGTGACAGGCTCTTCAGGCATGGATTAGGTATGGCACGTGTGTAGAAGAGATGCCTGAATGGTCTTCTAGGTTTCATAATCAAAATCAAAATCATGATCACCTTAGAAGCCTTTAAAAATAACAGTTTGGGCTGAGTTTTAATGCATTAGCTTTCTAAGAACCCACCCCACCCCCACTCCCAAATATCAACTTTGAGATCAAGAAGACAAGTTGTTTTGACAGAGCTGTTTCACTAATCTCCTGACTGATCCACTTTTGTGGTATGGCGCATTTGACAGTGTTCAAATTCCTTTTTTTTTTTCCTCATTCAGAAATTCATGGTTCTCATGAAGGATGGCAGGCAGTAGCTGAAAGCATAACAACAGCTCAGCACAATCTATATTGCTTGCTGAAATGGTTTCACCACATGGAAAATGGAAAATATAAAAGCCTAAAGCTATGTAATGTCAAGTATCTCCTCCACACTCATCTTCTTGACAGGGTTCTTGTAGAGTGAGTCTTTTCTACATTTTCAGAGCAGATTTTTCAAAATGAGCTGAAATGGAACAATTGTGGACTATCTAAAGAAAAAAAACCTCTGACGTGCCATAATCATCTAAAGAAAAAAACCTCTGAAGAGCCATAATTGTACTTTGCTCCAGTTCCCCATGACCATCTCTAAGCAGGTTTCCAGAATAAATACTGCTTCACCCCAGTTAATCTCTTTGAGATGATTCATGGACAGTAACACTGCCAACACCTACATCTCTTCCACTTTCAGGTTTCTCACACTCATCCGGTAGCTCTTGTAGTTGCTCTTGAACTGGAATGGTTTCGCCACTTGGGAAAATGACCATTAACTCACAGTGGTAAAAACCTATTTCTTGGGCATCATTAGCAAAAACGAAGAATTGATCTCTTAACCGTCAATAGCTACTAGACTGCTGATAGCTTTTTATTGAGGGAAGCTATAGGGTTTTTTCCTACATTAGAAAAATGTTTTAAAAACATGATTTTTATCATAGGTGTATCAATTATGTACTCAGCAAAACAGAGGATGAATAGCTGCTTGATAAGTATTTATTCAGTGCTATGTATTGGAGCAAGAAAATGTTCTCTGATCTCCACTTCTTCAGCTTAGCTTATTTACCAAACTTTTTCTTTGAATATTTAAGAGCCAGACTATTTTTTTTTTTATTAGATATGAAGTTGAATGTTTCACATTCCACTTATTAAAATTCCACCAACCAAAAACATTCTGTGTAGTGGAAATACCTCACACTGCAATTAAGCCCTGTCTCTGACAGGCTCTTATGATTTCATAATTTTTCTCTAAATAAAAAGATATTATTGGTAATACAACCATTTGGGGTGTATTTTTGTTCTCTTAGTCATTCGGGTTAGGTATTTTAACACGATTGGAGAACGTGCTTGGATAACAAACTCCCTGAAGTCTTTGGGGAGGTTTGGTCTCCTGGTGGGGGATTTTGGGTGGTCATATGTCTCCGCATTGGGTGGTTGAACTTCACAGATCCAGAAGTGTTTGATGGAAGAAATAGCTGTTTCTTGTAATGGTTTAGAAGTAAAAATTTTTGCTATGAAAACTTCAAGAGAACTGGTGAGTTTAGGAAACTTCCTATTGCTTGGTTCTGTTTCATGACCACATCCACGGACTTCCTTCATTTAGCTCCGTCTGCAGAAGGTAAGTGTGTTTGAAGTGCTGGCGTGTCATCTGGTGGTGTGTATCCCCTTTCATCCCCTGGTCCTGGAGGAAGCTAAAAAGTACTAGGATCCTTAGAAGGAAGGCGGGGGCAAGGAAATGTGTAGGGTTCGTGTTGATGGGAGAAACTGGTTCAGTTGTCATTTGTGTCCTGTCTTTTCCAGCTCCATAGGTACTGTTGTATTATTGCCCTTCTATGAGGATTTCTTCATCTTGTATGTTCTTTGCGCTTTGTGCTCCTCATTTAAGTGATCTTTCATTATATTTAAGCAACCTTTTTAGCTTACATTCCTTACAGACCACTCCATGGCAAGAGAGAAATGTGTTAAAAGGCCCACTGCTACAAGCCGTTTTTAATGACAGTTTCCGCCGGCAGCTCCTGGGGTTGGCAGAATCCGGCCCTTTGCACGAAGCTCCGGTGGCTGGTGCGATCTGCGAGTGGGTAGGTGAAAATGACACACACAAGTGCACTGGGAGCCAATTTGCAGCAGAAGGTATAGACTGTAACATATCCAATTCTAAACAGGGCAGGCAATTCCTCAAACTGCCTCCTGGAGGGAATCTCCGCTGGAGTAAAAAGGTTTCATTTGAGGGAATACTTTCTCCTATAAAAACAAGGACTGTAAAATATCAGCCTGATAAACAAGGATGGAGAGCCAGCTTGCTTAAAAGCGGACGTTTTCTCTAGCTCAGCAGCGTTGGTGCTGAGGTTTAGCCTCAAATCAAAAGGCTGTACCAACTGCAGGGCATAATGATGTGGCTTTTGTCCTTTATCCTCAGGCTTCTTTCACTAATTTGTAGGACTGCATCTGTGTCCTCTGTGTGTGAGTCCCTTTCCCAACCTGTCCAACAGACCAGCACAGATTGGAGGAACAGATTGATGCTGGCATGTCAGCAGTGGTAAAAGTTAAGAGAAACAGCACTCGGCGGCTATCAGATACAGAGAGATTTAAATCACTCCCGTTTTAACACACAGCTGCTTTTCACTGCGTGATTTTTGTGCTCAGTGCTGCAGAAATGTGCACAGCAGAAAAGCCCTTTTAAAGGCTGCTGAACACTGGA
This sequence comes from Rissa tridactyla, assembly GCF_028500815.1. Taxonomy (NCBI): domain Eukaryota; kingdom Metazoa; phylum Chordata; class Aves; order Charadriiformes; family Laridae; genus Rissa; species Rissa tridactyla. The sequence goes on from NC_071470.1 coordinate 39,925,276, forward strand.
GGTGGACGATACTGTTCAGGCACCGAAGATCTGCCTTGGAAGGACTGCTGTAAGGTATCAGTGCTGTAAGGTATTCATTATGAACTTCAGGCTGCTCTTGTCTTTCAGCTTTTCCCCCCAAATGCCTTATACTTTTATTTGCTTTGCTAGAATTCCCTGCAGTAATTCCATGCTTGAACTACACTGCAAAATGTGTTCTTTCTGTTGTGCTCTGAATCATTTTTGCCTTCGAAATTGGGGTAGAAATAGCTGCTAAACTATCAGCCTAATATCGCTTGCTCATCAGCCTAATATCACTCCAAATATTGAACAGCAGCAGCCTAGGCATCTGCTGTTCAATATCTGGAGCAATATTAGGCTGATCAGCAAGTTGGGATCAGAGCCCTGATTTGCCCCATTTGTAGATTCATACCACTCTGTCCTAAAAACTTAGTATCTAAACAAGTAGTAGAATAAAGTCTAAGAAATACAGCAATGAAGGTTTATTGTCCTCTTCTACCTCCCCTCTGTCCCTTCGGTCCTAATCTCAGTCTGGCACCCCGGCTTCTCCCTGTGGTCCTGCCAGCAGAGAGAGGTAAAGAGCCACAGAATAGAAGTGTCTGAGGGCGCTTCGTGTGCATTGAACGAGGACTCTCAAGAGTGAGTGATGCTTTTTCTGTGCAAGGTTTTTGTTTTTTAATGGCAGTACGGGGCCAATAAGAGGTTTAAAAATTTGTATAATTAACTAAATGCAACCCTTGTACATATGCAGCTGTTAGTCTTATGGAGATGACTCTGTCCTTAAGTGTGCACCTACAATAAAGATGGTACTTATTAAATTTATCGTTCCCTGAACTTTAGATGTGAACTGGTACAAATTTGTTCTGTGCCCAGAATATTGCAAGGGAAACTGTGATGCCATGGCAGCGTGAGCACTGCCATGTCTCTGCCTCCTCTCCTCCCGGCCATGTGTTCCCACCTCCTTGCTCGCTTGCACTGGCACAGCTGGTTCAGAGAGCTGATCTTAATAAAAACTAAAGCTCCCTTCCTCCACTCCCAAAATGCTTCATTTTTTAACTTGAGCAGCTCCCTATATTTTCTGTCTGCTCTATGTTGCCTGTACAGTGGGAAGTGCACACCTAAGATGGGGAGGGATGTTGGGGCTATGGTACCATAACCATATACCAGCTTGAGCTGCTGAAGATGAGATAAGTCTGTGAGGGAGGTAGGAAATTAATCCCGGTTTCATAAAACCACATCTAAACATTTTGAGCTGTGGATCATTTGCTGACTAAAATCCTTGTAGCTCTTAGACACCAGGCATTTAGATTTTTGATCCATCCAGATCTTTGTCTTTGTCTGTCATAAGATTGTAGGCTAATTCAGGTTGGAGAGGACCTCAGGAGGTCTTCTAGTCCTGCATAAGTCCCTAGATTTACTGCTGGAAATCTGCCTGTTCGTTTGACTGTATGTTCACTTGTACGTATTGTTAACATATACATATGTTAAGATGTATGAATATCTATTTGTTAGAAATCAAGATAGCAGCAAGACAGCTCTGTTAACCAATTTTGTACCCTTAGAAACTCCATCCTGAAAGCTTCACCCCTTCAGCATAAGGGAGTGGTTGGAGGGGAAAAAAGTAATAAAATTAAACCCAAACTGAATGATCTGTAGTGAGAGGAAAAATGCAGCTTTTTGAAATTGTCCCTTGGAGACAGACACTTGCTATTCTCCAGCCAGCCCCTTCCTGCGAGCGTTGGCGGAGCATGAACTGTGGTGTGTCAGTTGTGACTTCTCACTCTTCAGCCTTTCCAAATGCAGTTTTGGCAACTTGCTGTTTTGAAACTGTTTCATTTCTTCCCCATTAGTATCAGTGAAGTGAAAAGAGGCTCACCAGCTTAATGGGCATATATTTATTACTGTGTTCTTCCTTCAATCATGTTAGCAGCGGGAAGAGCCGCTCACGCTGTCCCAGACACAGCAGAGAACAATGAATCTATCAGAGTCTAAACAGCATCCCTTTTGGACAATAATAGCTTTTCTTAACAGTGTTGATGAAGAGCGAAGAGGTCCATTTGCAGTAAACTGTACTTTTTTTTCCTCTCTGGTCTCTTGCAGGATATGATAAAAGGTAGATATATCGGTTGTCCTGCTGTTTCCTTTTCTTTGCGAGGAAGTAGCCTGTTTGCAGGTCCAAGAGCTGAACTTGGATCTTCTCCCTTCTGCAATCTAAATATTCTTTGTGACACTAAGATGGTCTAGGATGGGTCAAACATTTCAGGCATCGTTTCCAGACTGTCAGAGGACAAAAGGCGCCTAGGGAGCTGGGGCAGAAGTGTTGTAGGTTAATGCACCTTAAAGAAACCATGCTAAGTGGTACTGCTGATGCTCGTACTCAGTTTCAAACCAGCTTTGCTTCATCTCATCATTTGAGGATTAAGAGAGTTTATCTAAATTCACATCTAGATTACAAATCAAATTAGATTCCTAAGCTCCGTATGGCTAAAATAAACTGAAACGCATCTGATCTTGAGCAACCTAGTTGGATTAGCAAGCCTGGTTTACAAAGCTGTATTTTAAACCATGTAGTGCATCTAAGTCCTTCTGCAACCCTGGTGCAAGTCGTGGTCTTCTCTGAGTGTTTCTTACTCTGCTTAAGCCTTTCCAGTAGAATGCTTTGAGGATTAATTAGTTAATGTTTATTAAGAGCTGCGAAGCTGCAAAGTGTTATTTAAGTGCTATCTTTTTTTATCAGTCAGGACTTGATTCTGTTTCCACCTACACTTGGTTTTGTATCTGTGTAAGTCTGTGTGTTGCACTAGAACTGCTTGTGGTTTCCAATCCAGTTCCCAACACTGAGGCACTTGCCTTGCAGTGCAGGCAGGTATCTCAGCCGATGCTCTTCAACATGTGGATTTCTTTGAAGGCTTTATGGTTCTGCAGACGGGCAGCAGCTTGTGGTGCTGTGACTCAACGATGCTTAGGACGGGGAAGGAGTTTTCCACTGTCATCCAAGAAGAGCAGTAGCTTCTGGTGCCTCTTCTACTGACATATCAGTACCAGGTGCAAGGCAGAAAATGTATAGATACCCTTTGTGATTTATCCCACACATTGGGTCATTTGAGCTTTATCGCTGTAGAGCTAAAACCTTTTTAACATAAAGATTATTAGGAGCAGGGTTGTGAAAGGTCCATTGGTGAGACTTCCTACTGAGGAGCAAGTGTAGACAGTGGTTTGTTACCCTGGTTTTCCATGTTTATTACTAAAGCCAGATATAAGATTCCATGTGTATATGTTAGCAGGTATAGGGTTAGGCATCGGGCAGGTTTACAGACGTTTGGGTGGCATTAAATATGGAACCAAAAGGTCTGTGAATCCACCATTGTAAATCTATAAATCTTGCTAAAAGCCTTAACTGAATGCTTTGGCTGGAGCTTGTGGTGTGCGTTTGTCTCTATGTTAAGGGTTGGTTTTCAAGAAGTGGGATTTTGGGACTGAAGCTGGAGAGCAGTGGGAGAAAGCCACACAAAGCATGAGTGATCACACTCCTGGAGGAGAAAGTACAGGTGGAGAGCAAAGCAGAACACGTAGCTCTGTTGGGCTGCACCAAAATGCCTTGAGTTTGTCACAGGTGTTTAGTTTTAGTGAACTGCTAAAAATAGATACTTATTTCTTTTCATGTTACCTGATGAGAGGTTCTGGGGATGGTGCATGGAGCACCAGGCACCGTAAATGCACCACAAGGCACTGACCACCATAAATGCCTTTAATAACTAGGAAGGCAGTAGGGGAAAATGTGGTGCTGCAAGAGAGGATAATGTGTTGGAGAGTGCAGTGCACTAAGTACTTGGGAGATCTTCATCCATAACTGTGTAAACTTAAAAGAATAAAAAAATCTCAGAAGCATAGTGAAATAGAAGTGAAATAATATCAGTGAAAAGCACCTGATGTCTGGGATGGGCCTCCTAGTTCAGCAAGTGGGGCTTCAGCGCTGAGGCCATGGGTGGATGTTCTCTAGATGCACTTTCCTAGCTGCAGACTCTACCTTCTTGCCAAAAGAGCTGCGAGGAGCAGTTTCAAATAGAAATGTTCCACGGTACTGATGACAAAAGGGATCACATGAGTTTTCCAGTATGTTTAACCTTATAATGAAGATTAATGTGAGCTAACCCTACTGACAGGGTGTGGTGGAGCTGCTGCTGAGTGCTTCTGGTTGAAGCTGGTGGCCCTGGGGAAGGACCAGATCTGCTCAGCTAGATTTGTGGGATATCTATTTGGAAAAGGTGTGGCGCTTAAGTTTGGGATTTCCAAATGCTCTAAGATAAAATCTTCAGCTTTCATCAAATTCCCGTTGGAATTCAAAGAAACTGTATCTTTGAAAGCCATGCTGAAGTTGGTATGAGCTGCAGGTGCTTGATGCTTTGAGATGTTTTTACATCTTAAGCCAAACCAAATCTGAGCCAGAACTAATCATGCAGGTCCCATCTTAAAGTCAATGGAGAAACGCAAGCAATGGTGGAGTGTGGGTTATCCAGCCTGTGCTGGTCATCTAGTTGTGATGAGTCAAATTGCTTGTTTTCTGCCATAAAGGAATCATGGAATCACGGAATCACGGAATCTTCAGAGTTGGAAGGGACCTCTAGAGATCATCTAGTCCAACTCCCCTGCTAGAGCAGGATTGCCTAAAGCACATCCCTCAGGGCTGCATCCAGGCGGGTCTTGAAAATCTCCAGAGAAGGGGACTCCACAACCTCCCTGGGCAGCCTGTTCCAGTGCTCTGTCACCCTCACTGTAAAGAAGTTTTTCCGTGTATTTGAACGGAACTTCCTATGTTCTAGCTTGTGCCCATTGCCCCTTGTCCTGTCGCTGGGAACCATTGAAAAGAGCCTGGCTCCGTCCTCCTTAAACCCACCCTTTAGATACTTGTAAACATTAATCAGGTCCCCCCTCAACCTTCTCTTCTCCAGGCTAAAGAGTCCCAGCTCTTTCAGCCTTTCCTCATAAGGGAGGTGCTCCAGTCCCATAATCATCTTGGTTGCCCTACGCTGGACTCGCTCCAGTAGTTCCCTGTCCCTCTTGAACTGGGGAGCCCAAAACTGGACACAGTACTCCAGTTGTGGCCTCACCAGTGCAGAGTAGAGGGGGAGAATGACCTCCCTCGACCTACTGGCCACAGTCTTCCCTATGCAGCCCAGGATGCCATTGGCCTTCTTGGCGACAAGGGCACACTGCTGGCTCATGGATAATTTGCTGTCTACCACGACCCCCAGGTCCTTCTCCTCAGAGCTGCTTCCCAGCATGTCCGCCCCTAACATATACTGGTGTTTGGCATTCTTCCTTCCCAGGTGCAGGACCCTACTCTTGCTTTTGTTGAACGTCATTAGGTTCTTCTCTGCCCAGCTCTCCAGCCTGTCCAGGTCACGCTGGATGGCAGCACGGCCCTCTGGAGTGTCGGCCACCCCTCCCAGCTTGGTATCATCAGCAAACTTGCTGAGGATACACTCTGTCCCCTCATCTAGGTCATTAATGAATATATTGAACAAAATTGGTCCAAGTATTGACCCCTGAGGGACACCACTCGTTACAGGCCTCCAACTGGACTCTGTGCCGCTGATCACAACCCTCTGGGTTCTGTCACTCAGCCAGCTCTCGATCCACCTCACTGTCACCTCGTCTAGCCCATACTTCCTCAGCTTCCTAATGAGGATGTTATGGGAGACAGTGTCAAAAGCCTTGCTAAGGTCAAGGTAGATGACATCTACGGCTCTCCCCTCATCCAGCCAACCCGTTATAACATCATAGAAAGCTATCAGATTGGTCAGGCATGATTTGCCCTTGGTAAATCCATGCTGACCACTTCCAATAACTTCCTGTTCCTCTATGTGTTTGGAGACGACATCCAGAATGAGTCGCTCCATTACCTTCCCAGGGACAGAGGTGAGACTAACCGGCCTGTAGTTCCCTGGGTCCTCCTTCTTGCCTTTTTTGAAGATTGGAGTGACGTTAGCCTTCCTCCAGTCCTCAGGCACCTCTCCTGTTCCCCATGACTTTTCAAAGACGATGGAGAGTGGTCTAGCGATAACATCTGCCAGCTCTCTCAGCACTCGCGGGTGCATCCCGTCAGGGCCCATGGATTTATGAATGTCCAGCTTGGCCAAGTGGTCTCTGACCCGGTCCTCCTCAACTAAGGGAAAATCTTCCTCTCTCCAGACCTTCCCCCTTGCCTCCAGGGTATGGGATGTGTGAGGGACGGCTTTATCAGTGAAGACCGAAGAAAAGAAGGCATTCAGTAACTCTGCCTTCTCTGTGTCTTCCACCACTAGGGCACCCGTCTCATTCATCAGTGGACCTATATTTTCCCTAGTTTTCCTTTTTCTGTTGATATACTGGAAAAATCTCTTCTTGTTATCTTTAACTGCAGTGGCCAAGCTGAGTTCTGATTGAGCTTTGGCCCTTCTAATCTTCCCCCTGCATAGCTTTGTTATATCTTGATAATCCTCATAAGTTGCTAAGCCCCTTTTCCAGAGAATGTAAGCCTTCCTTTTTTTCCTGAGGTCCAGCCAAAGCTCTCTATTTAGCCAGGCTGGCCTTCTTCCCCGTCGGCTCGTCTTTCGGGACATGGGGATGGCCTTCACCTGTGCTTCTAAGAGCACCTGCTTGAAGTATGACCAGCTTTCCTGGGCACCTTTGCTCTTCAAAACTGCCTCCCAAGGGACACTCTCAACCATGCTCCTAAACAGGCTAAAGTCTGCCCTTTGGAAATCCAAGGTGGCAGTTTTGCTGGCTCCCCGCCTCCCTTCACCAAGAATTGAAAACTCTATCATTTCATGGTCACTCTGCCCAAGATGACCTCCAACCTTTACATCCCCCACAAGACCTTCTCTGTTAACAAACAGTAGGTCCAGTAGGGCACTTCCCCTAGTAGGTTCCTTCACCAGCTGTGTTAGGAAGTTGTCTTCCACACACTCCAGGAACCTCCGGGACTGTTCCCTCTCTGCTGTGTAGTATTCCCAGCGGACATCCGGGAAGTTGAAATCCCCCACAAGAACAAGGGCAGATGATCGCGAGACCTCTGCCAGCGGCTTATAGAATACTTCATCGGTTTCTACATCCTGATTAGGGGGTCTATAACAAACTCCCATCACGATATCTGCCTTGTTGGCCTTCCCCTTGATTTTTATCCATACACACTCAACACTGTCATTCACACTGTTGAGTTCTAGACATTCAAAACCGCCCCTAACATAGAGGGCCACCCCACCACCTCTCTTCCCTTGCCTATCCCTTCTGAAAAGCTGGTAGCCATCAATTACAGCACTCCACTTGTGTGTGTCTTCCCACCACATTTCCGTGATGGCAACCACATCATAGTTTCCCTGCTGCACGATGGCCTCCAGCTCGTCCTGCTTATTCCCCATGCTGCGTGCATTAGTGTAGATGCACTTCAGTTGGGTTAATTGTCCTACCACTTTCTTGGGGGGACAGGTCCTGATTTGCACCTGATCATTCTCGGACACTACTGTAGTTACCAAATTATCACTACTCCTTGTGTCTATGCTGCCACACATAGGAAATTGAGAATTTGCTGCAATAGGTATTTATTATGTTGTAGATGCCTGTTAGAGAGGGTGGGTCCCATGTCCAATGTCTTACTCTGGCTGTTTGACCTCCAATTAAGGGATCTAGAATGAAGTTAATGACTCTGAACAAGTCGTCACTATCACTTGACAGTAATGCAATGCCAGATCCTGTTGCTGGTCTGAAGTGCTCCTCAGTGAATTTTCCAAGCACATTAAGTTTTGCCTTTTGAGCAAGGTCTTCTTTTTTCTTTTGTTTCTTTTTTTCCCTCTGGTTTCATATCATTTAAACAATTGAGATGATAACTGGAAAGCACACCTGGTTTTGGAGCCTCTCCCTCCGAATGGCCATGCACATGAAAGCAGCTTGCTTTTCTTTAGAGCGAGCTTTGCTGCATCACACATTCATTCCTGACACCCAATATTTGGAATTCAGTGTGGGATAGATAATCCAAGCTTTGCTTTAATAAACCTTGCAACTCCCAGAGTGTGAAACTACAGGCAATTTTTGATGGGGTGCAAACTCCAGGCTGTTACCTTATTAAAATCAAGATTTCGTGGGTGCAAGCGGGATTGTGTGAAAGGGTGAGAACCTCTCTGATAGAGCGGGAAGAGGACGAGCAGATTTTGAGATGGAACTCTGTCTCCACTTGACTGGACAGATGAAATCAACGAAAAACACTCATTCTTCTGAGGATTTCCTCTTTGACCTTGTCTTTACTAGGGGAATTTTGCAAACTATTGTGATGATGCTGCAATGTCTAACACGGGTAGACCACTTAGTCTTTGCAGAACTTAAATTGCAGTGTTTTCCCTTACACATAGGGCTCATCTACCATGTGACTCCCCGTTAGCTCTTCGAAAATAATTGTGCCTTGTCATTATGCATGTTTAACGTGCAGTTAATCAGTAAAGGCTTTTCTCCATAGAGTTATTCTGGATGTGGCATATCCAGAGCAAGCACCCATGGATTTAAGATCATTTTAATGTCTACTACTGTATTGTGCAAAAGACTCTGATCCTGGTGGCATGTATAGTTGAGGGAGGGAAGTGTTAGAGCATCTATTACAGATTCCTGACATCAAATCTGTCTCCGTGTCTCCACTGACTGTAGGGGGGTGGCTGCTGGCAACGCAAGGAAGTAGGTGGTGTGAATCTGTCAGTGCTCTCCTGACCTTAGACACCCGAGGCCAACTTCAGCCATGTAGTAAGGGGTCTGGATACAGCCAACTGCACTCAGTCAGGGTGGAGCTGGCCACTTCTTTTAGCAGTGTTGGAGCCAGCTGTAAACAAGGGTGAACAGTTTGTAAGCATGGTTTTCTAATCTAGATGAAACTTTGTGCAGAGGGGAAAAAAGTCCAGGACCATGAAATCTTACTGTATATAATAGGAGGGAAGTTAATCTCTTAAGAATAACTGGTGCCCTTTGTACTGTTTTTTATAGTGGCAGGTGTTAGCTAATAGATTTGGGCTGGGTATATTCTTTAAATAAATACTTTTTTTGAAAGCTATCTCTAAGCTGCGATACTGCTGCTAAATAAGGAATGCTAATGAATGTCCTGTCAACCAAAGATCATATCTATTCCCCAAGAATTATTCCAGTCTCTAGCTCCTTACCACAGCTTCGGTTCTCTTTAGGTTGTGGCAGTCTTTGATACCCTTCCTTAAACATGATAAGCACATACTGTTTCTGTATAACTGAGTTCAGTTCCTGAGTTCAGGGTTTTAAAGCTATCTGCTGTAGGTGGTGAGCAAAGTGGTGAGTATCTCTTCCTCAAAAAATTGTAGAAAAAAACAGAATCCTGGGAAGGATGGATGGAAATCTCATCCACGAGTCCAGTGTCCAGAAATGCTGGTGGTGGGAGCACTTGTGAATGGTCCTGAAGCCAATTCCTCCACGATCAAGAAGGACATCTCCATAAAGCAAAGCCTGATCTGTCCTGGTAGAAGGTTGCAATGGCCACAGGCTGGAGAAGCTTGTTCATCGCTGCCTGCTAAGGTTGCTGGGTGGGTAATGGAATATGTCAACAGTGGTCCAACACTCCTGCCCCCTCACCCTTTGGGCTTCTTTCGTGTAAATCCATGTATGAGCAAGTTTATTTCTTGCACACAAATTTGCATGGTAGCAAAACCCTTATGTAGCTTTGAGCCAGTAATATACAGCAAAGATGATGTAAAGGAAGATCATCTATTACAGGGGACCCACCCAGTACAGGCTGACTATATTTAGAGATCATGGACCTAAATCTAACATAAATTGAGCACGAATCTGGAGTCGTTCCATGTGCTCCAGTAAAGATGCTTTGGATTCACGCTAGTGTAAATGAGATCAAAATCTGGCTGTTTCTCGAAGATGGCCGGAGAGAGCGTGAATGAAATCCCCAGCAAAAATAGAGACTTGCTCTCAGAAACGAGCCCCCCAGCTGGCAAGACTTGTCAGAGTACTGGAGCTATTGAAAAATGCAGCAGACAGAAAATGAATTAGAGGATAAAAAAGTGAAAATGAGCTGGCAGAATCTTTAGGTGACTCATCAGGTGCATCTTGTAAAGTCTCTTTCTGAGAAGTAATGAAATCGCATGTTCTAACAATATTTGCACTGCAGCAGGAAAATGCATAAATATTGGGATCAATTAATGAAATTAGATAATTTGACCAAAAAAGCCGTAGCGCTGGCTCAGAAACCATCCCTTTTCCTTTTTGCTAGTCTTGGTGCTTGCAGTTAGAGAGGAAAATCCTGCATTTTTGTTTCACATCTAAGATACACAAGTCCTGGGTAGCCACAGGGTTATGGGGACGCTTTGGGTAGTCACCTGCAGCTCAAGGGCTTCCACTTTCACCCCATGGAAGTCCTCGAGCTGGTGGGCAAGCAGGTGCAGAACAGCCCTGGCACCTGTCTGGGCATGCAGCCTCTCACCCTGTGGATTTTAGGTTTGGTGAGGGCAGACGCATCTTGTCTCTGCCAGCCACAAAGATTGTCTCTTTGTGTCCCTCAACTTCTGTTTTTCAACTGTAAAACGGGGAATAATGATTTGCCTTAAAAAGGGAAGTTTTCCTTGGGAAAGAGCCCTGTGGATATGTGCATCAGCCTATGACTTTTAGATATTCAAGTAACTCATTGCACGAAGTGGAGTTCATCACAGAGCTTCAATTATGGAGCGAAAGCTGAATTTGGAGTGAAATACTGGGATTACTGGTATCAGTGGGTCAATTTATGCTATATGTAATAGAGCGATCACCTTATTCCAACAATATTTTCATGGTTCTATATTTGGGGAAGGCACTAAATCTCGGGTGAAGAAGAATGACAGAATGGGACTTCATTTATACCGTAATAATGATAAAATCTTAAGCACGAATGCCTGTATTGCCGAATATGGGCACGGCACTTGGGTAGGTATTCTGTTGGGTAATCATGAGCTCTCCAAGCAAAAAGAGCTATTGCCGTCTTCAGATTTATCAACAGCAAGAGCAGAACTCATCAGGTTAGCCTACCCTTGGTTTGGCGCTGGTACAACTGTTGTTGGAATAATTTGTCTAGTTCCTGGCATCCTCGATTCAAGAGGATGTTGACAAATTGGAAAGATGTAAAAGAGCCACGAGGGTGGTTAAAAGATTGGCAAACGCGCCTTGCCAATGAAACAGCCAGTCTCCTGGCTCTGATGAATTTTTTTTTTTCCAATTTTTTTTTTCTTTAAGCAAAGGTTAAAGGGTGGCTTTAGCAGCTCTGAGTACCTGTGTGAAGAACAAAAATAGACAGCGCTGGAGGCTGTCAGACCGAGGTGTAACACAAGCCGGTGCCTGAAAGTTGAAGCCAGACTAGAGCTGAACAGAACAGTTCTTAATAGTAAATATTTTAATAGTGATATTTTACAGGAGTCCTGGTTTTTCATCCATGTCTAGAATTATATACATCAAAATTGGGATAATTTTTTTTTTTATTTTAATTTGCATTTAGGCATAATTCATGGAGGAAAACCTTCTGGCTTTATTAAGCAGGGGGCAAACTATGGGTTTACGTATATGGCAGAGCATCTCTTGATGTTGTGCACCTACTTATTAGCTCTACCTGCACCTCATGTAGGATGTTTCTTCCTTGGTGCTCGTGTATCTCCACTGGCTGAGCCTGTTTTGGAGTGTTTTGATGCTGCTGAATTAGAGTAAGTAAATAACAGTAGGCACTCATGAGAGTTTTAAATGAGATTCTTTTTCCTCTTCACGAGCATTTTTTTGGTGCGTTTCCCTTCTTGTGAAAAATGAAATCCAGTGGCTGGCTTATTCTGAATACAGGTTTTATTTGAATAGATACTTCTTACATTTCCCTGCAGGGCTTGCTCCACCTTTGTTCCCCAGTAAGCCTCCATTTCCGCAGGAAGCTCATCCAAGGAGAAGCTGTGCTAAATTTACCTTGAGATCGACGTACGGCAGAGTTACGGAAATAATTCTCGATTTGTAAAGCAGAGCGTGAAGTCTGGCTGTTATTATTCTTTCTTACGATTAAATATAAGAAAGAATATCTTCTCTGCCTTACTGGTCTTACTGGTCACACAGATTTGAAGGAGCTCAGTGTGTGTAATAGATCTTTAAATACATCCTGGAAAGATGCAGAAAATGAGTCTGTTTTAAAGCAGTCCATTGCGTTGGTTTACTACAGCAGCTAAAAGATGAATATTTGGGCTTTGCTATAAAACTACACCAATCGTTTGTTTAAATGCAATGTTCTCTCTTATTTTTCTAGCTGTGGGAAGCTCAAAAAATAAAGCAGGTAATACGCTTTTTTATATTTCATTATTGTTTTTAACTGTCGCTGCTTTTTTTCTTCCTGCTGAGCGATGCTGTCCCCTTCTCCATTATTGACTTTGCCAGTTGCTGTTTTGTCTTGCCACAGAAATGTAAATGCAGAGAACACTGTTGCCACCAAAGAGTCTGATTTTTTTTTTTTTTTGTGTATTTATATATTTTGATGTCTTCATTTTCTCCTTCCTGTCTAGTCAAGAGATTTCTTGTCTCCAGCCTTTTGAAAATAGTTTGACAGTTCTTTGGTAAGGCTTGTTACTGTGTCGTACCTTCCTCCTCTGCAGTCACAGATCGCTTGGGGATTGACTTTTCATCCCCATCCAGTTAATGCCAGTGCAACCTCCTGGGCTCATTGTAAAACGTAATAAAAATGGGCCAAGTGAGGTTCATTGTCTGCTTATCGGTAAAACAGATTTAGGATTTCTGCAGAGGCTGGGCTGTCCGCAGCCGCCAGCATCGGCTGAGAAGCTGCAGATACACATAAAGGTTGAATTATCTGGGAAATCCAAATCCCATGGCATGTGAGGGGACTTTATTTGGGTCACCCTTATGGTGACAGCTGGAGCGGACCATACCTGCATGTTTTTATCCCAACTCAGCTAGATCCTGAAGCAGCATTTCAGGCTTCCTACGATGTACCGTGAGGGCTCATGCTGGTGTACCTGCGGTCGAGGAAGATGTTCCTCGGTCTGAATCTGTCTGTGATGGCTGAGCCACACAAGTCCTTACAGGGGTCTCCTGCAACCCATTTGCTTCATAAGCAGCATAAAATGATTTATACCCTTGGTGGGTGGTGTTTGGGGACATTATAGTACCAAGAAAGAGCTGCTTTCTTTATTTCAGGTTAAATTATTTACTTCTAAATTATTAACTTATGCTAAATTATTTAAGAAGAGGGGAAAGCAGAGGTAGGAGGGGGTTTTGTGGAGGCTGACGAACAATAACTGCCTTTGGCCAGAGCTGCAAATGCAAGGAGGGTACTGAGATGCATGAAGTCCCCTGGTATTCTCTCGTTGGAGGTGCTATTTGTAGAGGCTGAGTGCTGGCTTTGCTGCGCCTTGCCAACTGTTGCTGTGCCTTCACTGTGTCTGTTTGATGATTGTTTTACAGGCCATCATCCATCCTGATACAAATGAGACCATCTTCATGCCTTTCCGAATGTCAGGTATGGCATGACCCACTCGGGCGATCATTGATTTTACTGGGTATTTGTACAAAATGTTATTTTTTTTTCTCCTATTTTTGAATTACACCATGTAAACATTTCGACCAAGGTCAGAAAGTAATCCAAATGCCTAAATCCCTTTGCAGTCAAGGAGAATTAGGATCCTAAGTGCCTATGCGAGATCTAGTGCTTAATATTTTCCCTTCCTTCAGATATTTTAATGTGGACTCCTTTCTGGCATTTTTGAGGTATCCATCACTATAATAGGCATTTAAACTTTGTAGTAAACAACAAAGCTTGATGCCCAATGAACACGTTAGGGTTTTACTCTCCAGGAGAGAATGGGATGAGCCCTGTTTTTCCATGCGCAGTGGTACCTAATAGCCATGGCATTGGGAGCCCAGGAAGGATCAGCTTTAACCAGGCTGCTTAATGATTAAATCATTGCCACCTGCTTCCTGCTTTGGGGTGTCCCTTTGCCATGCACAGGTCCACAGCTACCTCTGCTGTGGGTTGAATAGCAACTCTCTTGAAGGTGTAAGTGCAACCTTGGTCCTTTCCCAAAGGATCTATTTAAATAAATCGGACCTTTTCCATATTTTAGGGGCTAACATCTTCACCTGAATGCTGCGCACAGAGGAAAAATAACGGGGTTGGTGGGTTTTGTTCTCCAGTTCATTGAAGAAGGGTGATTTTGAGGGTGAAGTGGAAGGGAGAAAAGCCAGTACTACTTTGCTGCCTTGTTCTGTATTTTTTTTTTAATTTTTCTTCCTCTCAGGTCTTTGCTCTTTCCGACTGTAAATTGGATCCATGAGGCTTAATTCAGTAATGTTGGTAAAATGCTCTGAGACCTTCTAGTGGAAGTCATAGAGATGAATTATAATTAGCACAAAAATTGGCAGACTTAGCAGGGGAAAAATGTGAAGCATTTGATTTTTGTGGCGCTCAATAAGATTTGGGGTAAAGGCTTATCTCTAATATAGAGAGCTTTAACTTACACCTATGATTAAAATAGTCCCTCTCTCCTCCACGATGCAAATATACTTTCTTCAGGATACTTATACCCTGTTCCTTTTTCTACTGACCTAGAAATAAATGAGCTGTCCTGGTATAAAATCGCTGGCGGATAGGTTGATAAAGCAGATGGAGAAAAAAGGAGGTCCCACCAATGGTGGCTCTTTAAGTGGCATGGGCTCTGCGGCTTGTTAGATGGCTTCATGAGCATCTTCAGCATGCTATCCTGGTGGGACCAGGCTCAACAAGAGGGGAAGGGGCACAGAAAGCTGAGGAGTTTTCTCCTGGGTAGGTTGTGGGAGGGTCTGATGAGCAACAGAGCTGGCACGAAGGAGGGAACAGATTGCGTCAATGAGCCTGGGAAGGGGGGCAGGATCTCCCCCTTTCCGTGGCAGCAAGCCACTAGGTCAGCTCAGTTAGCACCACCGCAGAAGCATTCAGCTCCTCCTGGTTCAGACCAAGCAGCTCTTGGTCTGGGTTGTCATCCCTTCTCTTCTGATGATTTGAGTCTTTGCTGGCTGCCTAGCCCAGCTCAACAACATGAAGTGCTAATACCACGTACTGGCCCAGACTGGGTTTACTGGAGTAAGCTTTAGGGTCTAGATTTTATAAGTTTCAGGGAAACTCTTAGACCGCAACCCAAGAAAAGAAAAAGAGGATGGGAAGGAGATTGGGCAAAAGTCGGGTGGCTGCTCTAGTTGATGCTTAGAGCATCAGATGTTGGTCCACAGGTGTCCCAGTAGTGGTTCAGAGCTGGTGGAATTGAGTGCAGCCTGTCCTGCCAGGTGTGGCTTTTACCCTAAACTGGTAGATGTCTTAGATGTGATATTTTTCTCTATCCCAAAACTGCATACTAAAATGCATGCATCTCTCTCTTTTTTCCTTTTTTTTTTGTTTTTCAATAGGTTACATTCCCTTTGGAACACCCATCGTAAGTATTTTAACATCTCTCCCCACTTTGTTTGCGAGTACCAAGAAACGCATTTTTTAGCACTTGCAGACAATTCTCCAAATTCCACCTAACCTCCTTGCGACACGTTCACACAGGGTTCCCACCTTTCCCATCACACATTAGCAAGGGATTTGTTTTGTAAAGCCTGCCCTATGGACTTTGCGCTTAAGGTTATTTATCTATTTAGCGTCGTTCACCCAGCTCCCCGCAATGTCTTAAGCTCTATTTTTCCCTTTTGGAAAGTGAAGACCAAGATGAGCTCATTGCCTGCAAAATGCAACTTCTGCAACTCTCGGATTTCATCTTTGGATACTTTTTTTTTCATTTGCATGTTTTACAAGTCGCTTCCTGAATGTGACGAGCTACAGCACGGCGAGGCCGGTGTCGTGCGCTCTCATCTTGATTAATTAAAACTGCGAGTGCTTTCCGTGGGGTTATTGCTAAGGGCGTTTTTAGTTTGTACTTGTTATTGTGAAATTTGTAAGCATTTGGGTGCTCTCAATAGTGAAAGTCAGAAGGGAGATAATTCTGCCTGTCTTCCTAATGCTGAAACCTCAGCTCGTCTTCAGGAACAGGAATGAATAGTTAACGCCATTTTATGAATGGAGAAACTGAGGCACACAGTTTGCCCAAAATCGCCCAAAGTTGGTGCCAGAAAGTCCTCCTATCCGCCAGCTCTTGGCTCAGCTTAGTACATCATGCAGATTAAAATGGTTGAAGGAGCAAAATCTGCTAAATTTAATCTTCCTAAACCCAGTGGACCATGGCATATTACTCACTTAAAGGTAACAATCCTTTCCCAAACGGTGATAGCGGGGCTGCTAGCGCCTCAAAGCAGAAATCATCGCGGCTGTTACTATTTGTTGTCGTGCGTTAAGGGTTTGGTGGTAACTTTGTATGGGGCATTTTGAAAGAAAAGGTTAAACAAAAATGAGTTAACGATCAAATTGACAATGAAATCGGCCCAAATCCAGAGCTGTCAGAGGAGCCGAGAGCTGTCAGATGAGCCCAATTTCACTAGCTGTAAAGGATAAACTGGAACCTCTTGTCATTTAAAAAAAAAAAAAAAAAAAACCCAAACGTTTCAAATGTTAAAATTAAAATGTAACATTTATGCCAATCGATCTGTGAAATTTAGTGACAAAATTGGCAGCCTGCTCTAGCATAAAAACAGTTTGAGTCTTGCATTTCACATAGGGGGATGGGATTTCCTCAAGAGAGACTTAACGTGCCTGCGGTGGGCTGTGGCTGAGCGAGCGTGGCTGTCCTCGCCCGCAAAGCCGTGCCGGCGTGCCGTCGCACCCGCGCTAATTGTCCCAGTGTCCGGGGGTCAGTTAAACACGCTGCATAAATTCCGGCAGAGACCTGATCAGATTACGTATTAACAGGTTTACTGCCTATCAGTCGATACATGATGCTGCCTATATACATGATTTTTATTTATTTATTTATTTATTATCCCCATAGCTAATGCAAAATAATTCAGTATGGTTTAGCTCATCGTGAAAGAGATTAAGGTCTTGCTGAAAATAATCGTTTCGCTGCCGGCCGAACCAGCTACTCCCCTGACACAACCAAATCTTACAGCCCTTTATTCTTGCCCCGAGTTGCAATCTTTTTGCTTTTCTTTTTAGCCTCCGTCCTTTCTGCACTCAGGTTTGTGGTTCAACCCCAGAATCGGTTGCAGAGTGGGAACCAGGGTGCAGTATGTTTAAGCGTAGGGAGAATTTGTGTTTGCCCACCTAGATTTCAGCCCAGGAGGGAGCAAATCCATCCGCTCGCATTGTCTCCATTTGCTGTAGGGGTGAGAAGTGCAGGGCAGCTGCTGGGCTGTAGCCTTTTACCCTGGTTTTATGTTTCATCCCAGGGTCGAAAGGCTCCAAGGAGGAAGATCTATCTGCATTTAGGAAATTCAGCCTAAGACCTGGGCAGTGAGGATGGAGCAGAAGCCATGCTGCTGTTCCCAGCTGCCACTCACAGCTTCAAGCACCTTATTTTCCCCAGCCATTTAAAAATGGTGGGGGGGTGGGGGAAGTGGTCTTGTTGAGGTTTCAAAGCACATAGAGAAGACCTGGGTGTTAATATGCGATTGCAGATGACTCTTGCTGACACACAAGGCAGGACTTGGGGCTTGCGAGAGCTCGTAATGCAAACACGCTGTGAGGCTGCTCAGAGCTGACAGATGTCTGAGCGGCGGCTTTAGCCCTGGCTTTGGGGCCACAAAGGGCCAGTTCACACCTGATAGGCAATTAAATTTTGTAGCTGGTACTTTTGTAATGTTTAGAAGCTTTTTTTATTTTGTTTTCCTTCTTAGTTATTTTTTCCCCTGACAGTAATTAAAAGTGAAACTGTACATTTCTTGACAGACTCTTGCACATATGGAGAGTTTGCATTTAAACGTGCCTCTTTCAGTCATACAGATTTTGGGTGCTCTTTTTTATTTATTTATTTTCCTCTTTTATTTTTCTCGGCGCTCAGCTTCAGCTGACAATGTAAGTAGCTGCCTGCAGCCTTCCCTCTCCTCTGGAGCCTCATTAGCCCGCTGGCTTCAGGAGCATAAGTCAGTCCTGGGGTGAGGAGGTTCATCGCCTGTTGAATTTGTTTGGCTAAGACCGGCAACGGAGTAATTAATGACAAGATCCGCATATTGAATGGAAGCGGTAAATTAGTGTAACTTGCACAGATTGGCGCTTGGCCAGCGTACAAAGTAGCTGCAACTTCACGAAAGGCTGTAGGAGGAAAAGCTGGAGGAGGAGGAGGAGAAAGGAAAGAAGATGTAAATGAAATCAGGCCTCCCAACCCTATTACCCTTTTGTTTGTTGTTATTTCTCTCTTAAGTCCTTAAGCATAGAAGTTGCCTCCTCTTCAACTGATGCTGCTGCAGATGTGCACAGACGGCTTTAACTTATCCCTCCTTGCAGCAGGCTCTCCGTGTGCTTAACAGGGAAGGTTTTTTTCTTCTCGGCTTCTGTAGGGATAAACTTAAAGAAAATGGTGCAGAAGATGGTCTGAGTGTGGGAATGAACTCACAGCGTTCTGCCCAAATGCCTTGAAGAGGTTTCAGTTCACATGAGTGTCCTGAAAATAAATGCATTTAGAATTAAAAGGAGTAGTTCAGTCTTTATCCTCTTAACAAAAATGCAAGTATGATTTTGCAAGATGAAGACAATCTTCTTCAGCAACTATCAGACATTTGAGGCGCAGGAGGGGAGAAAATGAAAATGGTCTTAGGAAGTATCTCCTCTTACCTGTTTCTTACCCAAGAACTCATCTTCCTGTCCGTGTTGTTTGGGTTTATCATTGGGAATCCCTTGCTTTGCATCCCTTTCCTCTTCTTCAGCTTCTTACACTTTAAGAGGACAGATTGCCATAAAACAAGGTAGGAAGGAGTCTGGCAGTGCTGTGTTGTGTGTAAGAGATGGGGTCTTTAAAGAATTGCAGGGGGTGTGCCTGTGTGCTGTATTGAGACATGTCTGAAGGATGCTCTCAGGACTGTATAGGCAACATAAACGTGTGTGGCCTCAGGTGCTGTGATGGGTGACCTTGCAAAGTCTGTGGCAGCGGGCATGAATGCGAGATGCCACAGCAGCAGGCATGCCTGTCCCATATGTGCTGGGACAGGCAGCCGTAATCCTCTGGGAGATGGCGATCATCAGCCTGAGCTCATAACCCAAGCAGTTTTCGCAGCCCAGAGTATGACACACCAACAATTCTCTTCTCTTAAAACAAAATTCAGGCTCCCAAACAGGAGCACATGTGCTTCCAGGTGGCACTCCTGTCTTCAGATGTTCAAATGGGATTTCTTTCCTGTGCTTGAAACAGCGAGTGTGCCAAAGGAAAATAAGAAAAACCCCCTTCACTGCCAATAGCAACAACTTTGAACTCTTGCATTCATGCAGTGTTTGTATTAGCCTCCAGAAATACCTGGATTAAAGAATTGATTATTTTTTAATGAACTAATCTTTGGACAGTATCTGCTGCCAGACTCTTTTCAAGGTGTGTTGCAAACAATCGTTAAAGATGCAAAGCTTTCACAGGCAGCTACATTACCCAGTTTCACCACTGGAAAATAGAGAGACAATAGGCTGAAGGGAATTTCAATAACTGTAATGAAATAAAGCTATAAATGAAGATAATTTATTCAAGTCATTAGAAATAAGTTTGCTGTTTGCATGCCTAGAAAAGCACCAAGAGCAAACCACCAATTCATTTACTGATGAGAAAATCTCTTCTCTTTCAGGTTGTTGGTCTTCTCTTGCCCAACCAGACGCTGGCATCCACTGTGTTTTGGCAGGTAACGCTCATCTGAATGGGTGGAGAATGCGATGGACAGGAAAGCAGCAGCTGACTTGTGTCTAATGGACAAACTGGTGCATGTGGCTTTTCTGCAGCGGCAGTGCTTTAGTTAATGGGGAGATGATGTGGCCAGATATAATTAGGGAAAGGTTTGGTAGATCTGGAAGGGGCTATAAGCAAACTATTGGATCCGCTTTCCAGCGCCTGGCTATTTATGCCATCACAAGGGAGATGCAAAATTGCTTGGGATCTCAAAAAACAACCTTTTTGGACCCATTTTGTACAGGGGTAAATGATTGCACAGTGCGTACTTCCATGAAAATATAGGCCCTTAAGCTCACACATCTGCTGTTTTGAAGACCCCCTGTCAAGTAGATGGGATCTTCCTTGGTGAATTCCTGTTGGAAGTGCCACGTGTGCGCAGGGCTGAGGCAGGGGGAGACCCCATGCCCAGGAAATTTGGGAATAGCTGTGCATTGCAAAGGCTAGGACCTCTGCATTCAATGTGCTACAGGGGCTTTTGGGGAAAAAAGTATGTGTGTTTAGGGAGGTATTGGTGTTATTTCCCATTAATATTCTGGGAATTAAAAGTAAGGGGAAGAAGCGTGCATGTGAATGAGTTTTATCCATAGTAAAAACGCCCCTTAAGTATAATTTCAGCACTAACTGAAATGCAAAAACAAGTTACTTTCAGACTTATTTTTAGTTGTGAATGTCTTTTTATTGTCTACAGTGTAAGTGATGATAGAGAATTATGCGGTTAAGAAATATCAAAGCAGAATGGGATCTGGCTAGTATGTTAGGAAGGCTGCAGAACCGAGAATATATTGGTACGTGCCAGTAACTTGGTGTATTTAGCTATAAGCTGTGCCATGTGGCGTTACCTGCTGGGAGTGGGGTAGTGGCTGGAGACATCTAGACTCATTCATATTTTTGAAGGCAACTTGCCTCACCTGTTTTTAGACATCTAAGATGGAAAGGGTTGGCTTTTGGAGAAGTTAGTCTTGCGCGAGTGAGGAGCAAGCCAGCCTGGATAGCTGGCTTGGGCTGGGTGCTTTGTAAATGGTTTACATGAGGAGCTCCTATTCACACCATCACAGAGTAGCTGGGAGAAACTTTTGGCTTTGAAGGGATGAAATAATTCTTTGAAAGCTAGAAAGAACATTTCAAATGCAGAACTGAAATGAGCCTGCTTGAGAGGGAGGCTGTAGCAGGGAAGTCCAGCAACTGAAGCCCACCTGGGCCACCGCCGCTTCAAAAGTGATTCTCAAACTCTTGCCTCCATCGTTGCTGCTGATGGGCACACACGGGTCACCCCTCTTTGAAAAATATGAGTAGGAGGAGTAGCAACTTAGAGAGGCATCGTCCAAAAAGCTCGTGAGGGTGTCAGGTGGCCACCTGGGAAGACGATGGAGTCAAGAAACGGGTAGTGGGAGTATCTTCAACTTAGAGACAGCTTAAACTCTAGATTAAGGACAATATCTGAGCAGTATGTCTACATCTCTCTGAAAAGAAGATTTATCCGGAAATAGCATAGGATTTAGGGATGACACATATTACTGCATTACCAAACACTGTATCATATAGGAGCAGGCTTGTACAGTGAAGCAGTTGTTGCTGATGCCCAAAATGTACATGTCTCAGGTTAGCTCTAGCCTGGTCCTGTGCACTGGCTAATGTAGGTGAGAGCTCTGGGGGTTGAAAAAAACCCCCCACATCTGGAAAATTGAGGCAGATTTCCAGCATATATTGGCAAGCTGACTTTGTAATTTATTTTATTTTTACTTACTATTTAAAGAGAACAAAAAAAGCAAGGTTTGCTAGGTCCAAAATTCCAGTCTAGAGAGCTGGTCAGCAGGAAAAACATGCTCTTGGGCCGTGAACTCGGCAATGACTGAGCTGATCCCTGTGTCTTAATGCCTTGTTTCACTCTACCTCCTTACCCTCACTTCATTCATCCTCCTCCATCTTAATTCTGGCCACAATTGGAGAGGAGATCAGTTCTGACATGCTCTGATCTGGGAACATGGTACTTTGGGGATGAAAGCTATTAATTTTCTTTACGTTGCCAGCAGTTGCTGAGGGTAAAACTCCTTCAGGAGCGTGGTGCTACTCATCCCCATCTGCTGCCACACTGCTTTGGTGACGAATTCTGCTCCAAAAAGTTGTAGACAGAAATACCAGTTTAGTGGCATCCATATACGTAAGATGGTACATCTGTTCATCTCCCGTTCCTCAGCTGAAGCCTCTTATGACCCTCTGTTTGAGAACCACTGAACTTAATAAGTGACGGACAAAATGGCTGCTGGGCACACTGCTACGTCTTAACAGCAGTCTGGATTTGGTGCTGATGAAAATAAAGACCAACAGCACTGAGGTGTCGTGTGGAGGTGAATTGGGCCAGGAGAAGAGTTGCACGTCAAGCATACAGGGAAGCAGAGCTGCCCTTTGGGCACTGGGTGCCTTGGGATTTCTGTCCCTCACTGTGAAGAGCATTAAATGGGACGTAATGCATGGATGAGCCTTTGAAAAGGGGTGGCAAGTTGTGAACAGGTCCAAAGGGAGATGAATTTTCCTGCAGCACTCCAACATTTATAGATTTTTTTATTGTTTTGTTTTTTTTTTTAATTCTCTTGAGGTTGTGTTTATGCCTGTCTCTTCTTGTTTCCTCTTTAGTGGTTGAATCAGAGCCACAATGCCTGCGTCAACTATGCAAACCGCAATGCGACAAAGGTGAGGAGACCCAACATATGCAGTGCATGCAGCGTGTTAGGTCTGTTTTGACACAGAAACATAAGCCTTGCCTCTTTGCTGTTAATAGAAACTCTGTGATGAATTTATAGATTGGCCATTCTCCTCTGTAGACTTCCATTTTAAACCCCAGCTGTAAATGGCATGAGGATCTCGAAATCACTCGAGGCACATAAGTAATGCTCAGTGCCTTTGAGCTGAACCAGTATATAGTTCTAACTGGTAGGAAATGGTTTAACTCAGTAGGTAAATAAGCACAAAGCAGAATGGTATCTGAGTTTTTGGATAGCAGAAGGCGGCTCCATGATCACGCTGCCGTCTCCCGAGCACTTTATACACGCTACCAGCAATGGTGCCGGGAGATGGTGGAGCTGTTCCTCCTCTCCTCCATCGCTTTAGCCTTCAGTCATCCCATGTTGGGATGTGGGAAGCTCAAGACAGGAAGCTGAATTGGAAACCATCCAGCTCATTGAGATAACATTTCAAAGACAAATATTTAATGTGGAGAGTTTGGGGTTCATCGCTAGTGTCTAAGAATGCTAATTTTGTACCATTTGCTGAGTTTCATTCACATACTTCCTTTAAGCTGCTATTATTATAATTTTCTGATGCCAATTAATTTTCCGTTCCCTTTAACCTTGCTCATGAGGCTACAATTTTCCTTGCTTTTGCCGCTGACAGACCATGTGTCACAGAACAATATGACAAAATTAAACCTGTCTTGGGTTTAAAACAAATAAAACAAAAAGAAAACAAACAAAAAAGCTTGGTTGCATTTTAATAACTAGAAGTTTGTTTATTGAAAATATGTTTTGTTTTTCTTTCCAAAGCCTTCTCCGACATCCAAGTTCATCCAGGGCTACTTGGGAGCTGTCATAAGTGCTGTCTCAATAGCAGTGGGTAACGCTTTATATCTATATATTTTCACTACTAAGTAACTGCTCCCTTACAGTAGTACTGCAGTGCTTTTGAGATGTTTGTTTGAACTGCCAAGCATGTTTATCTTTTAATTGACAGAATTCAGTCTACATAACCAGAAAATATTTTAACCATGAGGTGTCTCTGTCCATGCATGCCCAAACTTTTCAACAGAAGGAGACTTCTACCGCTGATGGCTTCCAGCACGTCCTGCACTGTGCACTGCCTGTGTCTCTGCACCGTGGCTTTGCTGCTGGGTGAACTCAGATTATCCACGTGTGCATTAACTCGTGGTGAATTAGCCTAGTCCAAGTTAAAAGAGTGACTTTGGGGCTGCAGAGTGATAGTCTGACAGTTGACATGCTGAAGAGAGTGAGGCTTTTGGAGATATTCCCTTGGTGGGTCAGCATCTTGAATTGAAGGAACCGCAGCACTCAGAATGACATTTTTCACCTGTGGACAGCGTTCAAGCTGGAAATGGTGTTCAAGTCGTATCTGAAGTAATCTGTAAGAGAGGAGCTTTTAACGTTGCTAAAATCCTGGTCTTGTGGTGCAGCCCTCAGGCTTTTAGTACTGAGATTCCTGAGAAGCACAAGTTGTCATCTTTATCAGGGTCAGCTAATTCCCAAGGAGGCAGGTATATTTTTCAGAAGCGCGACTTAAGGAAGTTATTTCTTATGTTGGGTTTTCAAATAAGGCTCTGAAACATGTGTTTGTACCTTTTCTACTGGAACATTAAAGATTCCATGGCAGTTTGTATTTTTTTTTTCCTCTGACCAAGTTCTTTTTTCATTTTTCTCAAGCCATAGACATCCTTTTCCAGGAATTTTTTTTCTGCAGACAGACTGTGCTATGGGAAGAGGGCAGCACTCAGCCTGCTCACCGCACTGTTTGTACCCAGGTTCCCCAGTTCACCTTTGGGGAAAAAGCCGCATGGGGTTGTTTAGATTTGTTTGCGAGGTAAAATTTTTGTCCAGAGCAGGCTGCGGATCCTTAGGAGAACTTACGGAGACAGGAGCTCGTGGCTGGGAACTGGCAGTGAGCGGTTTGGTGCATCGTGTCCACAGTGGACAGCAGCAGAAATTCTGCAGAAGGCATATCTCTGCGTTCTGCAGCTGCCAGACAGCTTTGCACCAGCAGTAGCAAAAGGCATAGAGTTGGTGAAGTGCCTTGCAGTTCTGAGTGGAAACTGTCCATTTTATTGGATATGCTTCTGCTTAATAGTTTTTCTGTAGTGCTGGCTTGGCTTCCTCACTGGTTGCTGCGCTGCTCCTCTGCGTTACCTGTATTATCCCCTCACTGCAGAATTAACCCAGACTGTGCACACAGACCAGCCTTGCATTGGTGTGAGTTCCCATGCTTTGTAACCCTATGAAGATGTGTCCACACCAGCTCCATGCTTATGCAGCTGAAGTGCAATCTGAGACCCCATCCCACCAACCTCAATGCTTCGGTTCGCAACTGTTCTCTGTCCACTACATCGCGTTGTAGCATGGGAGAGCTTGACTGTCCTCCTTTGTTCAGAATTTTTTCCACCTTGTGAATTAGTAAAGCAAAGCTCTCCAGCTTGATGTGCTGCTGCTGCTCACAACCTGCCTTCCAACCCTCAGTGCAGCTGCAGCAGAGGGATGAGGACTGGTTCCGCGTTGTTTGGCATTAATGCTCCTCTCCATTTTGGCAACAGGGGCAGATAGAGGGCAGGAGACACGGAGGAGTGATGTTGGCAGAGTTTTGTCACCCTGAGAAGCTGACAGGCTTTGGTAAGGAAATCAATTGGGCGGTGAGCGGAGATGTCCATGTTGGAACAGCAGATGCAGGTCTTTAAAATCTCTGATTCCTCCAAGGCTGACTGCGAAGGAGCTGAAGCAGAGAGATAGGTTTAGAGCGCAGAAGTGACCATCAGTGGTGTTGTGAGAAACACTTGTTCTCTGAAGCAGTGTGAAATACTACACCAAAACTTGTAGATAAAAGAAATTACAGCAGAACAGCAGCGGCCTGCTGTTACTGCAGGATGGCTGTCGCCGCTGGTGACATCGTCAGTCTGCTGATGGTAGATCAGCTCTTTGTCCCGTGGTGGTTTGTACCTCCGTTAGTTGTACCATTTACTCCCTGGTAGTGAAGGAGCTGGTGGTCTGTACAGAGCAACAAGCTTTGAGTAAATGCAGAAACTGAAACAATGCTGGGATTTATCTGTCCACATAACTTGTCAATGCACCTCCAGCAGGAGCCCCAGTGCCTGGTTATCTTGCATACCTTGGCTGTCCATCACAGGGACAGTTTTAAAAGCATCGTGAAGAAAGATGATGCCATGGTGTTCTGGACTTACAGCATTTCAAGCTTGCGCAAGAAGAAGTCTTCCTTCAGTGATGTGGATGCCAAGAGGGTGTTGCTGCCTTCTTGTATAAGTGCCACGATGACCCCACCAGACTGGGCTTCCACAGGGATGCCCTTAGGGTGTGTGAGGAGTACCGTGAGCTCTGTAATAGCAATGGTGTTGTAGCTCTGGTGCTGAAGGTCAGAATATTGTTATGGGGAGGCAGGAACTTTCCTTAGGTCCATGGATGTAGTTAGGGAAGTGGGGAAAGGCAGCAGCCTTCACGGATACTCTCTCCTTCCCGATGTTGGAAGGAGGTCTGCTTCCAAAGTGGAGCATGCTATGGCGCATAGGGTGTGCGAAAATGAGATGAAGTTGCTGTGCACCGTGGTTCCTGGTAGATGAGCCATTGGGGACACTGCCAATGTGTGTGTTAACACAGAATGGGTTGTGTCCTGAGAATCCGTAACACCACTTAGCGTGTCCTCAATTCCCAATGCAGAGCAGCCTAGAGAAAATCCTGCAGAGCAGGCAGTGATTTTGATATTGTAAATATCTGGATTAATAACCAGCATCTCCTCAAGCAGTTTGAGGTGGGTTTTTTTGGGTTTGTTTTTTTTTTTTTTTAAATGATGATGACAAATAGTATAGAAATAGCCCTGAGGTTCATTACATTGGATTGTAAGGCCTCAGCCCTCATTAACTGATTTTTGCTGTCAGTTAGCAGCAAATCACCTCCCAGTGTGAGCCTATTAGGACCAGATGACCTGAAAACAAGTGCCACTGCCTCCAGTGGTCTGCTGAGACCCAGTATTAATTAAAGCGAGCCCCTTCCATGTTTGCAGTTGGCAAGCAACGCGGGGAGAACGCTTATGAAATGACAGATCAGTTGACTTGTGATTGTGCTTCCCATTGTCTTCACCCTCCGTGTCTTTATCTAACAAGAGGGACAAACAAATTGCTTTCTCACGGGTACAGAAGAGCAGATTTTGGCTTTGTGCTTCTTGCAATTAAACTAGAAGCCTTAGCAAATCTTTGCAAATAACCTCATCCTTCTCCCATTTTAGTTAGAGAGGAATTGCTGTCAGAGAGAGGCTCTCTTAGATCCAGCGCTACATCTGGGATGCTTGATTTACAGCCCTTTGGCATGAGTTTTTTTGAGGAATCTATATTCTTTTTTTCAATACTTTTCAGTATTTCAGTATTTCTTCCCTAATAGCCTTTTTTCCACCTCTCAGCTCAATGAAATTCACAGCAGAGCTTCAGGCACGGAAATCCCAGGTCCCAGATTTTATCTCTTCTACCATGCAGTACTCAGGTGAAGCAATCACTTGAAGTTAAGGCTTGCAAAGACATCAGAAGGGATAATTTTAAGGCTGAGTGTGAGAAAAGAGGCAAAAAGGCTGAGATAACAGACCTCTTCCATCTCTAATTTCTTACATGACACTACTGCACTGTCTGTGCCACTGGGCACGAGCCGAGACCTGAGCTACCCGCTCTGCACGAGCGTGCGACATCTCTGAGCTTCACTTGTGGCAGACAATATGTTTAGAGGAGTTTGATTACTGTTAAGTAACCTAGATTTCTGTTTCTCCTTCTGTGATTGTAGTTTATTTTTATCACATTCTGCATGCACCAGCCTCCTTCCTGCCTTTTCTTTTGATTGCTCTCATTTTACTGCTTTTCTGAACACTGAGCTGTAATTGGGTTTTTTGTTTTTTGTTGTTTTTTTTTTAAACAATTGTGTGGATTCCTGTGATTAGGCCTTATTTTCTGATATCTGGCTACTGTTGATGATGGTGGTGTACGAAGCGCAATTAATACCAGCTGGTTTTCCTAAGCAAGGCAAACAAAGGCAGAGACTAGTAAAAAGACTTGAGAAAGGCCAAGCATATTTTAAATGTAGGTTTTTTTCCCCAAATATTCTAATGCCAAGAGCTATACTGATCAGAGGGCTTGTAATTATACAGAAACCCTTTCCAGTGGACGGACACACACACACACACTCTTGCTCTCTGCTAATTTTGTCATGCTTTTAAAAGGTTAAAAAAAGCTATGTAATCAAAACCAATTTTATTGTTAATAACTGTTTTATTGATATTTTGTAAGTAGGTTTCTTAGTTTCAGATCCAAATTTGATTTACTACTGTATTGCTGATCCCATCTGCATCTGATTCGGCTCTTCAGTACTATGGCCTTAGACTGCAACTTCAGTTTGAGGTCAGATGTGATTCTTGCAGCTGCAATTAAATGCCTGCAAATTAAACCAGATCTAGACAAGGGCTGTGAGCAGACACTCTCTAGTTTCTGGGCTGTCACTGGTGCTGAGACCAGCAGACTGGAGACCGGTAATATTAGCACAGGGGTGGCCTCACTTGGAGCCGGTGGTGGTGAGTCGTTGGGTTTCTCCATACATCCTCCTTGAAGCATCTCATGGCAGTGTTGTTATTGCCACTGGTTTCCATAGTCTTTGGATCAGAGCTTTATACATCAGGTTTTTAATTTCCACGATCACAGCTTCGGGTTCTGCCAAGACTGGCTCCACATCTTGCGCCTTGTGATATGGAAGACCCTGTGCAGACTCTCCGAGGGGTTTCCCTCTTCTGCCAGTATCATTTGGCCACGTATCTGACGTCTCCCAGTAAGCAGTGTATGGTTGCTCAGCTTGGTGCCCAGGTCATTAGCATGTTGTCCATCTGTTGTCCACTCCGTGTACCCTGGAGGTGCCATGTACATTGGTACTGCTGGCATTGTCCTCCTGTGTTGACAGGATGGGCTCTAATTAGACCACAGCAAGCCTGGCAGGCATACAGAGGGTGTTTTACATATATTGGTGTATGTAACTTTACCAGGGAATGTCTATTCTGACTGCCTAGATACAATGGCACTGAGCTTCCCCCTTGTAATAGGGGTTTGATTCTCCCTCAATGAAAGGGGAAGCAAAAACACGTGTGAGATCAAGCACCTCTTAAAGTGGAAGGACAGTGGGGTTTTCCCCAATTAATAAAGTAGCCAGGCTCCTTCCTTCCTCTTGCAAACATATCTGGGTTTGTAACTTCTCAGAAAGTTTTTATTAAGTGCAAGTTTGGGATTTATGGTCTTGTCAGTACAGAGGCAAATAAATACGTTATTCTCGCTTGGCAAGCTGAGCTAAATTCTGACAAAAGTAGATGTTTTGGCTTCTTTTGTATAGGAGGGAGATATGCAATGTCATGTAACTGTGACCGCCAGCCGGGCTGTATATTTTGTAGTGATCTATATACTTTTAATCTCCCTGCTCAGGACTTGAACGTTTTCTTTTGGCTTACCTTACTAGGTGGCCTCGGGTTAAAAAAATCAGGCGATTAATGCCATTAATAATTTCGGTGCTGTCAGCTACTAATGACCCACCTTAGAGTCACTGCTGGTCCTGTTGTATGGGAGGGTGTTTAAAGCCTCTCTTCACAGGCAGACCCAGGTCTTCTAATTTTAAAAGCACCTCCTTGCTTTCTGACCTTATATCCTGACTCCAGACAAGCCAGTGAAGGTAGGGAGCTGATGCCAGTATGGTTTACTGATCCTCTGGCTTACTGTATGGTGCGCACCCGGTGCTTTCACAAACTCTGAAAGTGTATGAAGTTAAACTTGAAGATATATAAAAACAAACGAGGTTAAAACTGGAGAGAAGCAAGACAGTTTTAATGACCTCATCTGTTTTGCTGAGGTATCCCATGATACCTTTTTTCCTTGGAAAATTGCATGGGGAAAAAACATTCCTGCCAGTCTAGAGTTTTGTACAGATCAGTTTTAGGACCCCTGACACTCTTGATCTTGGTTTGTGGGTTTGGATATGTTTTCATCCAGTGAACTGCTGCAGCGGGTGGTGATGTTACCTCCCTTCAGCTGCTTGTCACCCCTCTTGCCCTACAGTGGCCGTGTGGAAATGGAGTGTGAGCTCTTTGTGGCGTTGGGCAAATAAAAAGATGGCTTAGGTGAGTCTGTGGTTGCAACCAGCTGAGCCAAGGTGGAGGTTAGTGTCCCTCCAGCCACTCCTGCCTACCTGCCCGCTGAAAGCTAGTGCCTCTACAAGACCACAACAGGAGTTCAAAGGAGAAAACAGCAGTAATCTGCTGAAGTTTAATGCAACTAGATCACTTGGACAGGAGCAAAGGGTGAGAGCTTTCACTATGGGGTAGTGCATGTGCTGCAGTAACCTTCAGCATGCTGTGTGGGAGCCCCTGCAGGTCTTCAGGGTGCCCCTGGGAGGTTGGTCTTGGCTCTCAGCTCTTGCACAGTTGGGAAATGGAGACAGAAGCTATGCGACTTGGTGTCGGGACTAATGTAGGAAGCTCTTCAGAGGAGAAACTCAAAACTAGATGCTCCAGGACTCAAATTCCTGCTCTTGCAGTGCGAAATCACTCCTCTCTGATGCAGGTGTCTTGGTAAGTCATCCCGGGGCAACTTTCTTCTGTACAGAAGCCTTGGTGATGTTATTTCCAAGAAAATACAGCTTTTTTGGGACTCGTGTAGTTTCTACAGAGCTTCTGAATACTTGAAACACTGTAATTTTTCGTTGAGACTTTTGGTTGCCTTCCCACTGGGTTCACAGATTGTAATTCATGCAGGAATCTTAGACACAGTTGGAACTGGTCGAGCACAGAGGTTACACAAAAACCATAACTCCTAAATTTTGTATTTAGCTGTATCAGAAAGAAAAAGTTGCATAGGAGTCTAATCAGCAAAGCCCAGTGTGGATCTCAGAGATCAGATTAAAGTAGAGGCTGCTTCTGGACAAATGGACATTACAAAAAACATATTTTTGAACAAGCTGGATTTCTCCCCCCAAAAAAGTTAGCACTTTGCAAAATCTAAATGTACTTTGTCTTGAAAACATCCCTTACAACCCAAGACATGCTCAAGACCACATAGGATGTCAGCAGAAAGATCTTATTTTTCTCCTCCTAAGGAAGCTGAGAGGTGAAGACTGTTCAAGGCTAAGATTATCGCTGTAAAATAATATTAACATTGTAATGGTTGTGTCACAGCCGGCTTTGGCAATACCTGCCCTTGCAGCCCTGACTCTCACAGTTCAGGAAACTGTACCGCTGATACCATTTACAGGGGATACATTTGCTCCGATATGCAGGTTTAAAAATCTTCTGATGCTGGAGAGTGAGAATAATAAAAAGTTACATTTACAGCTCTGCCTTTTAAAATAAAGCTGGGCGATGCTTGAGGGAGTCTAACCAAAGCTAGGAGGAGAATCTAAGGACTTTAATTAGATGAATTAGAGTTGGGCTGGCTCATTACACCATAAAATTCATAAGCAATAAAAAAATAGGATCTTTATTTCCCCTCCCCCCGATGTTCAGGAAGGACAGGAGCTTGTTAGGACAATTCTTCAGTCTCGACTGTGTGCAGCTTGGGGCAGGGAGAGCATCTTTGCATGCAGCGCTCCAGGGCAGCAACCCTGCTCCTTCCCATGCTGTCAGTGCCACCGGCCATGGGTCGTTCCTCCTTTCCTGCTCCCACCACACACTTAACTCACACACAGACGCAATTTTTCACTCTCCTCTCTAGGTGGAGGCGCCCCTGTGGATTTTTCTAATCCCAGCTCCTTCTTCTTGATAATTGTTTGTGAGCTGTGTGGAGCGGCTGCATTGACAGCCTGTGAATTTGGTGTGATGCCCATAATCAGCTTGTGAGACGGCGCGGGAGGCCACCCACTGCCCTCAGGACTATCTGCCACTTAGGGTGGTAAAGAAACACTTAGAAAATGGAGGAAGTCAGTGCAAAGTAGGGCGAGGGATGGGAGGGGAAGGAGCATGGCCTGGTGCCTCCTTGTAGGTAAACAGTTGTGGGGAGCCAGGAGCAGGAGGAAGATCACAATAGATTGGAGGAGCTGGTGATAAACTTCTGTTTGATGCTTAAAGTTTTTAAATGAAACAGTCTCTAAAATCTCGATACCTGTGCTCAAAAGCTCCCATTCCTGCAGCTCCCCTTCTGTAATGATTCACAGATACCAAGTCCAGATATGAGAAGACACCAAAAGAGTGGTATGATCACTCAGACTTGAAACCCAGCCCAGCAATTCCTCCATCGGGCCCATAAATCATTGGAGCTGTAGCAGCCATTTCCCAAAGGCTGCTGGAGCCTTCCCTTGAGCCTTTGGCGTATTGGAGGCCAAGACGTTGTGTGCTCTGGGGAGGCACCCAGTGCCCGTCACCCTGTCTCTGGGCTCAGGAGTACATAGCAACCGCTGGGTCCTTGCTGACTGCCACTTTCCAAGCTCCTTGTTCTTCTCTGCAGCATTTTCTGTCTTGTTTCACTGGTGGGTCTTTGTTTCCAGTAAATTGAATGTTTCCTTCTGCCCCAGCCCAGCTCCACAGCACCCGGGTGCGGTGTTGCCACTGTACAGGATCCAGGTGTGTGGAAAACTTGATGAAACAACAGCCTCTTGTCTTGGCCATAGGACTGCAGAGTCCTCCTTTTTCCATCATCTGCCAAATCAAGTTTGTCTAATTATTAGTGTTAATTACCTCTTTTCCTACTCATACCTCTCCTGCAATCTTGCCTCTTTCTCAAGACTATGCTTTTCTTCCATTGAAGCAACCGACTGTGGGGCTACTGTGGTCATCATCCCTTCCGCAGTCATTTTGGGTGTGACTCAAGTTACCTCCTTTCCTTACTCTTGCGCCCCTCTAACTTCCTTCTCCACTCGGATTGTTATTGCTTTCCCTTCCCTTGTACTCCTCCATTCTGTTCTCCTTGATTTGGTAAAGCTCCAGTTGGTAATCAGCCCGGTTTTCCATCTCTCTGCCTCCATCTTCACTCCTTAGCCCTAATGAATTATTTTTTTCCTTCCTTCTCCTAATGCTCTTTTCTTCAGTTTGACTGTATGGGACTCATCAGATCCAATTAGTGTTCTAATTCAGCAATCTGGTGATTTGCGGGCTGAAGGAGCCAGTCCCTCCTCCCAAGTTCTAGGACACTTGGAACAGCCAGCTCCAACTGCAGTGGTCAGGGTTGCCCCGGTGCTACTGGAACCTGGGAAAGCTGAATCCCTTAAATCAGTGGAGATCTCACCAATGCAATTAATGAAGTCTAGAAAGCTGCTCAGTGATGTTTAGGTGGTGTCATCTACCAGCCAAAGTCCACCTTGCTCGCTGGACTCCTAATATTCCTTTATTTTATAAAAATTCCCTCTCAAAATTAAGTAAAATAAATTCTTGAGCTGCTGATATATTTACTGCTCTAGAAACAGTTTAAGAGGTGTAGGGTTAGACCTTTATCAAATGGCTCGGTTGTTGCCAACTTCAGGCATTCAAAAGCCATCTTTCAGGCTTCAAAAAATCTATAATAGTCATAAGGGGGAGGGCGGAAGCAGGAGTTTTTTCAAAAATTCCCGTGCTTTTAAAATTCATGTCTTGGTGAACATGAGGTCAGAACCTTTTGAGACAAGAAGGAAAAGAAAAGGAAACAGAAATCTTGGTTTATTATTACATGGTTACTCTGTGACAGCGTCTGACGGTACGGCTTCAAGTGCAGCAACACCGCAAACTCTGTCCTTCTGCTGAGATAACATTGTTGATGCGGAAAACAGAACCGGAAGCAAAACAAATACCAGGAATTCTTGGTGTTTGAGGAAGAGAGAGGGAGGAAGGGCAGGGTGCTGCCGGAGGCATAGTAGAGCCCTGAGTAAGGTTGCTATCCCGCTGACAGTGTTCTGCCCCGGTTTCGTGTTGCAGGATGTTAGCAGCAGTCACGGTGTAATGTATCCCCTGTGCACAGCTTCCTCCGGCTTGTCAGGATGCTCTGTCAGTCAGATCAAGGAAGTGCTCTGGAGAAACAAACTCCCCAAAACCAGGCAATTTGAAAAAACTGGATTTGTCCCCTAATCTGGGTGACAGTGCAGGAGTATCCCAAAACAGTACTGCACCGAAACCAGTACTGAGCTCCCAGCTGCAAGGAGGAGCACTGGTCTTGCCAGAGTTGAGACATCACCAGTGTAGCTCCTTCGATAGTCAGCAGGGATGAACGGGCGCTGTTGGGGACGTTTTGCATGAGCACCTGTAAATGTCCGTCTTGGGAGGAAAATAAAAACCCTTAAAAAGGTTCATTTCTCTGCTCTGGGCTGCAAAGGGAGCCAGGAGGACAAGAAGGAGCAGCCTCCAGTTGTGCCAGGGGAGGTTTAGATAGGATATTAGGAAAAATTTCTTCACTGAAAGGGTTTTCAAACATTGGAACAGATTATCCAGGGAAATGGTTGAGTTGCCATCCCTGGAAGTATTTAAAAGATGTGCAGATGTGGCACTTAGAGACATGGTTTAGTGGTGGACTTGGCCATGTTAGTTTACAGTTGGACTCAATGATCTTAAAGGTCTTTTCCAACCTAAATGATTCTATGATTCTACCACATTTGGTGTGATGAATTCCGCCTGGCTCTCTGTTACGTGTTTGTACAACACCAATGGTGTAGATCCCAGATCTGTGACTCAGGCTGCAGGCAGGGCGATGATAATAATACTCCTGCGGTTGTTTTCTTAGTGATAAATTTGCCTCGATAGTTGGTGTTCTTCGGCCAGCCCCTAGGAATTAAACTCATTAAGCTCTCCTTGCTGATGGCCCTTTTGCTTACGGTGGTCTGAGGTTGAGGAGTACCTGCTCATTGTTGGATGCTCTCCTTGACCTGTTTACCCTCATCCCGCTTCATGACCTGCAGGAAAGAGTTCACAGATTGGCTAAAGCAATTTCAAAACTGTAAAAAACAAACCCTCATTAGTTTCCTAAATCTAGTCCTCGTGTTGGGAATTTGGGAGATTGGATTTAAATCTATAGCAACATTTAATTTCATATTCACAGTGGGGTAGTTGCTGTAAGTGGAGGAGCGAGTTCATCTGCAGCAGCAAATTGAATCTGAAAGTAAAATGCTTTTATTACCACTAGCCTCACAGCAGTGTCTCTCCTTGGCTCGGCTGCATCTTTTCTGTTTCAAAAGCTGCTGCTCTTCCACTTCATGGTCAAATCCTTCCATCAAACCTATAAGCATAGGCTGGAAACCCAACAAAATTTGTCATCTACACAGATAAGATGTATCCAGGCTATAAATACACAAATCCATGGGGCAGCACTAGCAGAGTCATGCCTAAGACTGTCGTAGCTTTACTCTTAAAGCCATCCATTTTAGACTGCTCTACAGTTTCTGGAGGCATTCAGATTTTGCAAATACGCATCCCAGAACTTGGGAAATATAAAAAAAAATATAAATCATTCAGTCATTTTTGAGGGGGAAGAAGGGTAAGGCAAAACACTTATTCTTTCCCCAACTAAGAAGACCGCCGCGGCTCTCGGGCTCAAAGTTAGAGTCGTGGTAGCCAAGGAGAGGGGGAGGGGTTCTTGTTGGCATCCTGGTAAAAGCCTTGTGGAGATCTGCAAATGCTCTGGGTTTTGAAAACCATCACTCTGCTTATGCAGGGCTTACCCAGCAGTTGTGCTTCTCAACATCGTCCTCTCAGCCTCCAAAAAGACAAGATGCACTGCGGATGCATGTATAATATAGTAGGTTGCAAAATATATTCTCCCATGCTTTTCTTTTTCTTTTCTTTTCTTTTTTTTTCTTTTTTTTTTTTTTTAAAGCCCCCAAATCACTATTTGCTGGCAGGTTTTTGGCTTTGGCTGATTTATTTTTTTTTAATTTTGCTGCATTTTTGGCTGAAAACTTTTTGGCCAGGCATTGCTAAAGACTTCCATTTTCGGCCTAAAATTCCTGGTTTGGGACTGTTGGGTTTTGTTTGTGTGTTTGGGTTTTCTTGGATGAAAATGAGAAAATATTGTCGGGGAGAGTAATTTGAAGACAGAAGTCATTCCCTGTGGATAGGTTTGTTTAATTAATAACCCCAGTTCTACTTGAAACAAATTCTGATGGAAATTCTCCGACTATCACTACTATCCAACCACGCTGAGGCTGACGAGGCAGCAGCTCTCCTCCGTGCTGTTTATATTAACATACGCAATGACTTAGATCCCTGCAAAATTGCAGAGAGCTCTAGATTATTCAAGTGTTGGAGGAGGCAACAAAAAAATGATCCATGATTATAATAAGCTGCCTGCTATCTCTTGTTTCTATTAATAGCTCCTTTATAGCCTAAATGTTTACATTGGAGTGGGGTGGTGTAGTGTGCACAGACCCTGGGAGGAGGAGGGAATTGTATCGGGCCAACTACCACCACTGATACTTGGCTTTTCCTAGCCAGGTGAAGACTCCCAGCTCCAATGATTTTGTGCTGGATGGGGAAAATGCCAGTGAACTGGGTAAAAATGCTGCTAGGAGTATTTCCAGAAAGACCAAACAGCACTGCAGTGGTTTCTAACCTGCCTTTTGGCTGGAAAGGGTTTAAACCCAACGGTTGGGTTCAACCTTACATTTAAACCCAGTGGTTGGGTTCAGCCCAACGGTTGGGTTCAGCTCTTCATTTAAACCAAATGGTTGGGTTCAACCCTTCATTAAAACCCAACACAGCTAAACCCTGCAGTGTGGGGTGGTTTAGTTCTCAAACGCTTCTGCATGGGGAGAGAACCCAATCAGTTCCCACGAAGAGCTCTGCTGCTGTCTACAAGCTGTAGCGTCTGCCCTGCTCCTTGTAGCTAAATGTTTCTACTTCTCTTTTGTTTTTTATTTTCTCTTCAAAGGTGGGCCTTAATGTTCTGGTTCAGAGAGCAAACAAGTTTACCCCTGCCACTCGTCTCTTGATCCAGAGGTTTGTGCCGTTCCCTGCAGTCGGTAAGAAAGAACACCTTTTCTCTATATTCCAAGTATTGGCTCTAAACCTACTGATGGATAAAAGCCACTGGGATGGACACCTAACTCCTGCCTTCCTGATTTATGCCATCGCTGCCATGTCCCCTCGGCGGCACGTCCCTGAGTCGGTGCAAACAGCGATGGGATGGTGCAAAGCAACATTTCAGGAGGAAAATGATGCAAAGCTGCTGTCAGTGGCAGCTCAGGAAGCTTTGTCAAGCAGCACTTTCCACTCTCAAGCAGTTTGAAAAATGATCGTCATTGACTGGTCCGTGACTGTCCAAGTTCAAAAGCATTTAATTTGCAAGATCTGGTTTGAATTATGTCAAATCAGATCTTGGAATAAGTGGTAGCATTGAAGGTTTTTTTACAAAAACATGCAATGAAATGCTCCCACTCTGAATATACAGATTTCTAGGAGTCACTGATTAAAAAACAGACCAAAGCGTGTGAAGAATTAAGGCTGCTGCTGGCTTGTTGGAGCACAAAATAAACCTTCTGCAGTTTATCAGCTAACTGCTCGGTGTTTGAGGGAAGAAACACGCTGGACTCAGCCTTTGCTGAACCCTGTGGTTACAACATTCAGCAAGCGATGAGTTATTTCAGCTGTGAAGAAATTGCCAGTGGCGTAAGGGTAATTTTTTTATATAAGTTTGTTTATGTATAAAGGCCCTAGGTGGTTGGGGCTTCTAAAATTTTTTTTCTGCCAGAAAAACAGCTGCTTCCCCTGTCTGCGGAGCAGGGGGTAACAGGGATTGTGTTCTGTAGGTTCCACTCAGTCTTTTTTCTGAGCACTTTGCCTCTATATAGCGAATCCATGGACATTGTTATTGTTCTCCTGGAACTTTCCTGGAATATATTTTTAGAGGGTTTATGCTTTCTTTTGGTTTTATAATCAGGAGGGCACCAGAGGTGAGCACAAGACCCAGGAGGCAGCTCCAAGGCTGGGTTTGAGTCAGAGATGCACGCGGGAAGTCTGCCACCGGGTTGATCTATTTTCATATCAAGGTGTACGGAGAAAGAGGTTACACTTGTGTTGGCATTGATTGAGGACCCATAATTAAATTGTTTAGCCTGTAATTAATTCTCTTGTTCTTATTTTATTTGTGTACTGTCATGCTTCGTTATGTGCCAGGACATTAGGAAGCCTCCCACTAATTGCTGTTCTGTGGTTTTGTGGTTTTGAATGCTGCAAGCTATTGGTTTGCAGACCTGGACAAACAGTTTAGTTAAGATGCGTCTTTCCATTTCTTTTGAACCACCAGCTCCTAGCAAAAGGGCAGAATTTCACCTTGTCTGTGTGAAAAGCCAGACACTGGTGTAAAGCTATTGCTCCACTACTCTTTCAGCCTGGAGAAGAGAAGGCTCCAGGGAGACCTTATAGCAGCCTTCCAGTACCTAAAGAGGGCCTACAGGAAAGATGGGGAGGGAGTCTTTATCAGGGAGTCTAGAAATAGGACAAGGGGTAACAGTTTTAAACTGAAAGAGGGGAGATTTAGATTAGATATTAGGAAGAAATTCTTCACTGTGAGGGTGGTGAGGCACTGGAACAGATTGCCCAGAGAAGCTGTGGATGCCCCATCCCTGGAAGTGTTCAAGGCCAGGCTGGATGAGGCTTTGAGTAACCTGGTCTAGTGGGAGGTGTCCCTGCCCATGGCAGGGGGGTTGGAACTAGGTGATTTTTAAGGTCCCTTCTAACCTGAACCATTCTATGATTCTTAAGCAGTTTTCCCCTTGCCCTTCTCTGCCTCCATCTCCCACCAACCTCACTGAGCTGTGCTGGTTGATAGCAGCTGGAAAACTGGAGGTATGCATCAAAGCTTTATGGTCTCTCATCCCAAGGGATCATGAGAGATGGAGACTTGGGGAAGCGCAGCTATTGCTCAGGTGAAAGACAGCCAGAGTCCCAGCAAGGATGTCAATATAGCGTCTTGTTAAGCCTTGGGAAGCTGGGGTAGGCACTGGGATAACTGGTCTATGGGTCTTATTGCCCTCAGAGATGCTCCACATGTTGTGTCTGTCTTCTCTGGGTCATGGAACTATTGTCTTTGCCCGATAAACTAAACCATATCTGCAGAAATGCTGCCTGTAGGGCATATTTAACATAAATGGTCCCTCCTTGAAATCCACTTTCACCATGGGACCCCAAGATGAGTGCAGAGCATAGGGATGTATCCGCAGGGACCTCCAGACCTTGCTTGTGATAACACAGATTGCGGCCAGTCATGAATGTACCCAGGTGGCTGGTGCAGGTTCCAATTGCTCTGATCCCCATGTTGTGGCCAGTGGCACTGGAGCAGGGCGCCAGAAGATCAGGTTGCACCTTCAGCCTCTGCCAAAGGTAATTTGTAGTAGCTGAAAATCATAGGCTGTCCGAAAAATCCTCCCTAGCCCCAGGAGATGGATCCAGTAAACCATCCCGGGTGGAAAAGCTCATGGAAATGGCCAAGGCTCTGCATAACCAGTGGCTGACTTGATGCAAAAGGGGTTCCTGCTTGATGTTGGCCACCCCAATGCATCATCTGGGCAGCAAAGTTGTTCTCCGTGAAGGCTTTCAGTGCAGGAGAAGGGAAAGAGTGTGTCAGCACTGTGTTCTGGAGAGCCGTGATTGCCAAATTCGAACAAGAAGGCGCTGGACCCTTTCTTGGAGACATAGGCAGTGAAGGGCATCACTGCCCAGGGTTATTGCGAAGAACCCACTTTACCCACTTCTTCCCAAGCACTGAGTGTGGATAGCTGTCACGAAGGTCAGGGGTGTCGCTGATGATGGTGTGCTTTATACTGCAGATGTATGTGGCTAACAAAAAACCATGGAAACCCGCAAAAAAACTCAAAGGTGGCATCCCAAACCTGAAATGAGGGAAGTTAAAGCTGGTAGAAAGATACCAGCTTCCAGTTGGAGGGAAGGGAGGTGAGGAGAAGGAAGGATTTCTTCCACTTGGTCTTTGGATTATTTCTTTTTTTGTGGGTGAGGTTAAAATTGTTAAATGTGTTTAGGTGGTGCACAAGGGCATATTTAGTGTGTGGAGAGCGCTGTGGTTTAGAAAGGATATTTATGCACATATAAAACTAGGGTAGTGGGTTGCTTTTGTATCTGAACCCAGTTTCCACTATGTCACTAAGTGTTTTCACAGAAGTATTTTCCAGCCTATATTATCACAATTTATTTCCAAATTCTGAAAATCAAATTGTCTGCACATATATTTATTACTTTCCCATTCAATCCTGTATTTGAGACTTCCATAAAATACAAGTTTACTCATAATTAGCAGCTTTTTCTGCTTTCTCAGTGTTTTACTGAAACAGAACGGGAGCAACTAACAGTTGCTTGTCTCAAATGGGCTGGAATCAGGTTTTGAATTTGGGACCTGGACAATGAAGCCCTAATAGGATCCAGTGACTTAGAGAAGCATCTAGATGTGGTAGAAGCTTCAGGTCTGGACATCTCATCACGAGTCTGGCAAGAGCCTTGTGCTGGTGCATCCTGGCTTGGCCAGAGCATCTCTGCTGGCATGTTTTTGTATGTTCAGTCTTGACTGAAAGCTAGAAGGATGGGGCATATGAGTGTTAAAAAGGGAAAAAAAAAAGAGAGGCGCTAAACTTGCATTAAATGAAATGCCTGTTTTCTGTTTTATCTTGCATTAGGGAGCTAAAGGGTTGGTAACACAGATATTTTGATAGATGGGAAGAGTGGTCCGGTAGTTTGAATATTAAAGAGAGAGACAGAGTGTGCGTGTGTGTATGTTCCTCTTATTCTCGAGTGTAAGGAGCATTTGTCACCACAAATCATCCTTGATTGCAGAGAGCTGCATTCGTATAGGGCTCACCCACCCACCACCCTCAAAAAATTAGACATTTGTTATATGACATGAATTGAGATTAATTAGCGAATATTAACCCATCAAGCAGTACAGAAACACATTTTTGGAAGCGGTGGTACTTGCAGCAACAGTGGGTTTGTGTTAGTTCTGGTTGGAAAGTTTGCAACAAAATGTGGTGGTGGGGAGAGAGTGCTGCAAAATGCCAGTTTATCAAAACCAAAACTTTTATAGGAATTAGTGGCTTTTCTTTAGAAAAATTTAAGAAGTCCTTGGGCCCTGGAGAGGAGCTGTATCTGGGAAGGATGTTCCTCAACCCCAAGTCTAACACATTACTTGAGGAGCAGAATTTGGGGCCACCTCAAGAAGTCTACAAAAGCCACAGGCTGGGCAAGGGGGGGATTGTCAGAAAGGGTCACAGAGCTGCCTCTCCCTCCGCCTCTGCTGCAAATGCAGGGCTGATTGATATTTGGAAAATGTGAATGCTGGGAACCAGACTCCTCCAAAGGACTGCTGGTTTGTGTCACAGTTCAGAAAAATATTGTTAAAGCAAGCAAAGGGGTCTCTAATAGAAATTAAGTCCACAGATCCATTTTTTCCACTAAAACATGTGAAATAAGGGCAAATAGTCAGTAGGACCCCTACTAATGGGATACATGTCCATGGAAACAACCCAACCTTGTCTTATTTGATTGAAAAAAAGAATTCTATTCTTTTTAAGAGCTCAGATCTAAGCTGTCCTTCATAGCTCACTGAAATGTCTTGCAGTATATTTCCATCATACCTGCTAAAATCCATTATTTAAAAAGAGTTCGTCTGCTGGCTTAGCGAGGGGAGTTAAAAACAGCTCTGGGATATGCCATCAGAAGAGGCAGCTGTCAGTCATCAGTGCCTGATTGGCCAAGACCAACTGGTATCCCAGTGCAAGGACATGTTTGCCTTAGTAGATCAAAATGTTGGGTGAAGAATTACTATGGGAGTTGGGAGCATCTCCAAATGCCAACATCTGGAAATACTGGTATTTCTTTGCGTCAATATGTTTCTGATTGTGACAGCAGATTCTTTTGCAAGTAAAAGAAAATTATCTTGATTATTATTCTTCTCTTAAGAATCACATCTTTGTCTTGGTAGAAGAGTGGCTCCTTGACTTGCAGATACTTCTTGGCAGATTGATGCAAGTAAAGCTGAAGGGCTGTCACGGCGAACAGAAGCCTGCCATTTGGTATTGACCAGGGCTGCGTTGCTAATCATCATGCTTTTCTCATCCTCAGCTAGTGCCAATATCTGCAATGTTGTCCTGATGAGGCACACAGAGCTGGAAGAAGGAATTGATGTTTTGGACAATAACGGAAACATTGTCGGGTCTTCCAGAATTGCTGCAAAACACGTATGTACCTGTGATGTTCCTGGCGAACACTTGGGTGAGCTTGTACACACGGGGACTTCAGGGTCAACGAATCCCACAGCCGTAGGAATCAATGACTTGAAAGAGCTAGAAACAGATGAGCTTTACCCATCATGTGGGAAGAACGAAGAGGCAAAACTTCGTGCCTGCTTTGTACCCATGCATGCAGTTGCATAGCCACAAAACTGGCTGAGTGTGCTGGTGGACACAGGCTCATGTCATGCAGGCAAATTCAGTGGCTGAACTTAATGGTTTGGAAGGGGGTAGATGGACATCAGGAAGATCCCGTACTACTCTGATACATTCACAGCCTTAGGATTTCTTTGCGGAAACTTGTGAGCAGTTCATGTTGAACACGAAGCAAAGATAACTTACACCTTTTTCTAAATGAGCAAGACTTCATTTTCGAGATGAGTAGCTTTTTAACCCTGTCATGTCAAAACTGCATTAACAATTGCCAACCAAAGCTTTGTGAGAGTAGCCAGATGTTTTTATCCTTGTCCTAACACCTGGCTTGTTCTCCTCTGTAACCTTCTACTCTCTGCCATCTGCCTGCAGTTATTCCCTTTTATTACCTTCTTACATAGTTTTGTCTTCTGAGCATCATCTGATTGAGGCATGTTGTTTCCAAGTGGGCTTTAATCTGAAATGTAAAGCATGTACCAAAGCACACGCCCAGGCAGAGGAGTTAATAATATAATGCTTGGCATTTCTCTCGCTCCTTCTGTCCAAGGCTCTTAAGGCACTTCATAGGCAGCAATTAATGTACAGATTTACAGTCCTAGGCGAGAAATGGGAGATCTCTAATATCTCTCCATATTGTTGTTTAACAGGGAACTTAAAACAATCTGTTGAAGGGCTCAGAGATACTTATTTGAGCCAGTTTTCCTCACTTACATTAACTGGCTTCAGGACCCAGCTTCCTCTCTCCATCCTAATGGTCGAAGGGAAGACAGACAACATAGAAAATAAATATTAAAAGTGAAAGCACTGCAAGTGTAATTTAGGTGGAGTTTAAACCTCAGATTTGGAACTTCTGAGAACTTCTGCTTAGCTGCCATCTAATCCCAATGCTTCTTCCTGAATAGCTTAGTACTGGGTTTTGTCATGTAAAATTTGGCAGATCCCGTGTAACACATCTGCGCCTATCTAAGATATTCTCCCAGTTTGGAAGGATGGAGTGCTCCCAAGCCTGGCCGTATGCAGAAGTTTCAGTGTTCCCATCCAAAATCTGTAGTATCTTCTGCCTACATCTGCCAAAGGCCCATGCGTGGTCACAGTGCTTGGGGCGTCCCACGTGGGTGCCAGCAAAGGTGGTTGGAAGAGGTACATGAAGACACAGCGGTGGTTATACACCTTGCTAGACCATCCTTGATCTCTCAGTCTCATCTCGGGGTATTTATACATATCGTGCTGCCAAGCTGTTCTGTTTGTTGCTTCCTGGTGAATCTCACCAGGGAGAAAGCACCAGCAGAGGGACAACAGTAGCTTAAAGTGATTAAAAAACAGTGATTAAAGTGATTAAAAAACAGAAACAAGTCTTGGAGCAGGCAATAAGGTACTGCATTCCCCCAACACGTAATTGAAATTGAAACTCAGTTGAGGGAGGAAGGGTTGAAGCTGGTGCTCAGCCCATATTGAGATATTTCACCTTACAGTGTCTTCCAGGCAGCTATTTTGCCCCTCTTTCCTTCCTGCAGGCAGCATTAACGTGTTTGCATGGGAATACGACAGGATGTTTGAGGGCCTTTGGTCACATGAAGTGAAATCAGGGAAGCTATTAGGTGTGTCTGTTTATTCCGCTGGATTTATGACCAAGCATGGGCTCCAGCCCATCGTTTGTAGTGACAGAGTGAAAATAGGTTGTGTACGAATAGCTGATTGATAGCAAAGTTGAAAGTGTGTATTGATACATTCATTCACATATGCAACAGAAGAAAGGCCAGCCAAACCATTTCTGTGCCCACACATTGATTGCTCTGTGCAGGTACATTCTAAGATTTGTTTTAAATGTCTTGGGTTGGTTTGTTTGTTTTTTCTTTTCAGGCACTGCTAGAAACAGCCCTGACTAGAGTGGTCCTGCCAATGCCTATACTGGTTCTACCTCCAATTATTATGTCCATACTGGAAAAGTAAGTGTTGGGTAATACGAAGTGGGGGGACTTCTCAAGAGGAAGGGAGAAAAGATGCTCAACAAATTTATTGGTGTTTCTTAGCATTGGTCCATCGAAGACTTTTTTTTGCATATTAAAATGTTCACGTTCCAGCATTTTTGACCATTGTTGTAGGCTGCTAAAGTGCCATATTGATGTGATTATTTTAAATAATCTTTCTGAGACCCCAGCAGTTTGCATAACCCTATTCTAGAAGGCCAGTGTGAGCCCAAACTCTTTGAACTCAGTGGAAAAGTCTCCATAAGTTTTCAGTCCTCCATTTAGCAAACATTAGAGTTGCCACATGGGGTCAGACTAAAGGTCTGAGCCTGTGTTCAGCCAGCGGTAGGGAGTGTAGGGATTTACTGACCACACACCGCATCCAGACCACCTTGGCTACTGTTGGACTTGCTTGTGCCCTGTTTGAACTCGCTTGTACTTTCTTTCAATACTGTCCTGTGCCTTGGACTTCCCCAGAAGAATATATGCTTCACATATTTTTCGGAAGTTTGCTTTCCATCACAGTTAAAGGCAGAATCTCTCCTGGCAGATGCCTCCGTGGAGCATCAGTGCTAGGAGAGTGGGCAGGAAAGGGTGGGGTTATTATTTCATGTCTAATTATCTCCTATCCGAGTTCTTAATAGCAAAAAAAAACCCACACAACAAACCAACCACAAACTGCCCTCTCCATTGGCCATTCTCCCACCTTGCTTTACAGCGCCTCTGCTTTTTCTTCTGCCCAGAGATGCTGTGAGCCTGTTTGGAGCTGTTGGGTGCCTTGGGACACCCATCAGCG
This sequence comes from Rissa tridactyla, assembly GCF_028500815.1. Taxonomy (NCBI): domain Eukaryota; kingdom Metazoa; phylum Chordata; class Aves; order Charadriiformes; family Laridae; genus Rissa; species Rissa tridactyla. Next base: position 39,969,989 of record NC_071470.1, read on the forward strand.
GCTCATTTGGCGTGAACGATCCGTGGGGTGGGGATCACCTTGCCAGCCTCGGGAGACTGATTAGTGCATTGAAAGATGGGGGTGCTAAAGGGCTTGCTACCTTTGTCCAGACAGCCAAGCTGGAAGCACTCTTTAAACAAATCTGTTGATAATGGATGCTCTAAAGCACTCCACTGACAAAGTAAATAGCAATTAGTACAATTAGGGATTGACCCATAGCTTTGGTTAGCCTTGTTTACTCTTGTAGAAACACCCCTAGGCAATTTTCTCTCCTTAACGGAAGGGTCTGGGCTGCTTCTGTAAATTTGGAGACTGATTTTTAACATCTAAATTTAAAAATATAGATATAGTCTGGTAACCCTCCAGCACTTAGAGACTGTCGCCAAGGGCCTGGGTGTGGGGAGAAACAGGGCAACAAACGCTGTTTCGGGAACTGTAAAGTAAGTTTTCTTTCAGCCCTTTTTGCCCCAAATATACTGTTTTCCTCTCTTTTTCAAAGGGACTATGGTGGTTCCCTCCGGCAGGGCACAGTCTTGGTGACACTTTCTGCAAGCCACTGTTTGGAGACGGCTGCTGGAGACACACAAGGACGAGGGGTAGATTCTAGTCCCCCTAATTTTGTGTAAAGCATTTGATTTTCATGTCATGTTCTTCCTTGACAAAAGCTCTGCAGACGCTTTCCTGCTCCAAGACCCTGTGTCACCCCCAGGGTCCCCCACCCTGTGATATACCCACAGGATCTGCTGGGGGCATGCTCAGGAATGACCATGCCTTGCTCTGGAGTACCTTGCTCAGGGCTTGCTCAAAGTCATGTGTAAAACAGAGATTGTCACTATTCTTTGTACCCCAGCATCTTGGCAGCTTCCCTGCTTCAAACTCAGACGCGTGATTCTAGCCTTTATAATCCCATCAAAGCTGCTTTGCTGTTGTCAGCCGAGAGGACTTCTGTTTTCATCTGTCCACATGCCAGACACTTCAGAAATGCCACCGATTTGTGATGTTCCTGCTACAGAGCTCTTACTTTTCGCCTTTCTGTCGTACTGAGGCTTTGCACCGAAGTGGCTGTTACTGCATTGTGTTACCACAGGCTTAACACAGGCAGTGATTCCAGTCTAACGCTACATTGGTGATTTAGCTCATCCAAGAAAGATCACCCCAGAGGAATAACTTTTTTATTGCTGTAATTCAGAGGATCTTCGCTATTCTGGTTACCAACACGAACAGACAAAAATTTTTATGTGCAAAAATTCAAAGTCGGTAGAAAACTGGTCTCTAAATTATTGACTCCAACAGGAAACACTGAGGAGCATCATGGGTCTTGCTAAGCATCCACAAGCTTAAATGAAACTAATAGTAAAGTTTCCTTCGTACTTAGGGGCATCACAACTTCTTGTATTGATACGAGTTTTACTAAATGCACCTGTGCACTTTGCAGGACTTATCGAAACTAATTTTACCTGTCAAGCAAATGCGGACGTACAGGAGACTGTCTTCAAAATGTCATTGTTTTAACTAATAGAAAGACTTAATTCAGGTTTGCAAGAGAAAACTTTCCTCCCCACCACCCCTAAATGAAACTGTGTAGATATAAAAATATCTGGGCACTGATGTTGGCTGCCTAAATTCTACTTAGAGCTTTGTGCCTACTGTTTCATTTTCCATCAAATATCTTTGGATTCCTGGAAGCCTGTGAGTGAGAAACAGCAGGGATAGGGAGTGTGGTGCGGTTTGGCCACGCAGCTAGAGGTGGTGGTATCACTGTGGGACACGGAAGCATCCACCTGACATAGAAAGCATCCCTTTCCATAGCCGAGGGATTCGCAGTCCAGGTGTTGACTCGCAGATCTTTTAAAGTGGTTACTGAAGGACGCGGTCAGAGGTGAAACCTTGTTTTGGAAAAAAACTTGGATTATTTGTCAAAAAGTTTAACTTTTTAAATTTAGTAGAATTTTAGTTAGACTAGGGTGTTTTTCATGGGAGTCATATCAAGGCATGCATTATGAATTTATTTATAGAAATCCTTAGTGTCTATAAATGAGGAAGACGAGAGTGACGGCTTATTATTTGGAGGCTGGAGATCTGGAATCAGAAGTTGCAATCTGGATCCTCTACTAAGTCATTTGCATTTGGGGTTGTGGTGAAGGAGGAGAGCAATTCTCCTGCCTTGCATTTAAGTCCAGGTGGAAGAGGGTGACAGTGCTGCAGCTGGGTGGGAGTTGCACCACCCCAGGAGCAAGCTGCATGTTCCCAGCAGCGGTTTTCAGATTCATGGAAAATTCGCTCCCTCGTTTTCGTCTCGGTATTTGAAAAGTTTATTTTAAGTGGCCAGTTCCTGGTCGTCGTCTTTCCACTTGGATCCAGGTCTTTCCTCTCTCTCAGCCATCTCTCCATCTGCATGTTTTAACTCCCCCAGCTGCCTCTCTCGTCTCTTGTGCCATTTTTTTCAGCTCTCTTGGCTTCTCTCATCTCTTTGCCTGCTGTGTATTTTAACTCCCAGGGCCGCCTTCTCTGCTCTCCAAGTAATTCAATGTTACCTCCCACTGCTGAGCTCCGCAGCGCGCCATTCTTTCCCCATGTTTCATGCATTTCCTGCTGCTTGGTCGCTCTGTTGAAGCAGCTAACATATAGAATCAATGTTTATTTTGAGACTACATATGCCATGCGGGGAACACGGTGTCAGTTATTTTGTGCAGATGTATTCTCATTTAAGTTTTATAAATAATATCTGTGTTGGCAACTTTAATACGGAAAAATATTGGTTTCACATCATCTATGAGATGAAGACGACTCATCTATGGGATGTAGCTGACTTTGGAGCAGACAATGGAAACTTCATTAGTACCTGCACATCACAGATGTGTGGGGACAACTCTATCCACTGCATTAAGTTGGACTTCCAGTACCTCAGACATTTCTCTTTATTCAGATGCTTCTGTGAATCCTTTTGTCTGGTAGTTATGATGAAATCTGGGAAATGGCGCAGATTTCTCCCAGAAAGCACCAGTTACACAGCCACCATCCAAGACTTCACCAGTAGTCTCTGTCCAACTCCCAACTCCTTCCAGAGTTGAAGCCACAGCACATCTTGGTGTAGACCATCCAAGTCTGTGTGTAACTGCAACCTCAGGTTCCCTTGTAGGCTGAGCTCTGTCGTGGGAGACCCCAAATCCAGCATCTTCATGTAGCAATTGTCTGAGCTGTTTTCCTGTAACCCTCATAAAATTCATAAAATTAGGATGCTTTCTGGCTAGATCAACATTACAGAGCTGCTCTGGCTTAGCTAAGTCAGTCTAACCATGAAAAATGGATTCTCTCGATGGAGAGCCAGTGCTCAGCCCATGGTTTTGTGGTGCTGGAAAGGCTTTTTCTTCAGCTTAAACCATGTTTTTCACTGCAGAAATGCGTGTGAGGTAGGTGGCCCTCCCGGACCTTGTGTTCATGGCCTTTTGCTGGAGATATTCTCCTTCTGACAGTGTGTGCAGAACGTTTCCTACAGGTGCTCTTTCTCCTCTTAAGTGCAAAGCCTCTCCGTCCAGCTAAACCCTTGCTGACGTTTGTTTAAACTAAACAGCTGCCAGCAGTGACACCTTAAACTGCTGTGGCTGTTTCCAGAGTAAACATTGAAACTGCTCCTTTAATTATGTCAATCAAGCACAAAAATCCCCCAACCTCACTCTGTTTGCATCTGCCGTGTCCTCTGGAGGGGGCACTGGGGCTGTACTCAAGAGCAGGAGATATGAGCAGGACATGCTCCTTGGCAAGGACAGTGGTGGTATGGCTGGACAGGACAGCAGACAGAGCTACTAGTTGCTAGAAGAGCTCAGCATTCCCAAAATGACCCAAAATGAGTGAGAAAAGCTCAGAAACACACTCTGCAGATAGCAGAGAAACCTGACGGGCTCTCTGAAGCAGAGACGTGGTATGGTGCTGGCTCTGGGAGGTTCTCAGCAGAACTGGGATCTGGGGTAGGACAACCACCCCAAAGTTTATTTGCACGTCAGAGCGGTGTTTTGAACCCTGGGCTCTGAGGAGCCTGGGACGCCTCGGGATACCCAGAGCTTCAGCCTCCAGCGCTTTTCCTACCCTGTCAGCATCTTCGGCGTCTTGCAATGTGTGTATTAGCTTTGAACCTGTTTATACCAAACACTACAGAAACCCCACAGAATCTGTCAGCTGGGAGACTTTGGTTAACTCCTGTCATATTTAGTTTAGCATCTGACACCTCCTTCTAGACAAATACAGCTCTGGTTCACTGAACCTGATAACTCCTTTTTAGTACAGCAACTGACTTCCATATGGAATAAATTACAGTACCTCTTGAAAAACGCCAGAGGCAGCTGCCAAATTATGCAAAATTTAAACCACTAATGAACAATGTGATGAAAGTTGAATGAAGGTGTATTTACAAGATCTACAACACACTGTCTTTGCGGAGCAGATGTACTGTCTGTACAAGTATGCGTGTGTCTGTGTATATACCTACATTACATGCACACTCATGCATATTGAAACGTTATCCGTAAGGTCTAGCTGGTTTAGGTATATCCGTTAGCAGTAAGCGCTACCTAGGATCAGTAAGCCAGAAGCTCCCCAGCATATTAGTGCCTTTTTAATATCTGCTAGGCAAATTTTACGAAGGCAAATTGTAGAAAGAATAGGCATTAATGGGTTTTGAAGGGGGGTAAAGAAACAAATCTTATTAAAAAAAAAAGAGAGAGAAGAGGAGGAAAGTATGTTCTTTGCCATCCAAAGCGTGATGTATAAACATGGATCACTTGTACTAGTGAGGCAGACCCTTGGGGCCAAAAATTTGGCTTCTAAAATTGGGAACAATAAAACATACACATTATTCTCTTCCTGCAGATTTCCAATGTGAGACCTTCTCTTGGTGCAAACTTTTCAATCCCATGTTGTCTAATCTGAGCACCAAAGTTTAGTTCACCAGAGCCTGGCCAATCCTGTCCTGTGTACGTGGTGACAGTCTGTGAAACTACTGGTTTTGTATGAAAATAGCTTCAAGTACTGAATTAAATAGCAGAATTACTGGTAGGGTAAGATAATATTTGCTCTAGTGAATATAGCAGTCTGCTTCAGAAGATGCCAATGGCAAAGTTGGTCTGTCAGGGGGATCTAAAGGTCTTGGCCTCCACTTTCTTGATTAAACCCCTTGGCAGACCACAAAGGACAGTTTTGTAAACTAATTCACTCTTCAACAAATGGGTATTAATATTATTTATTTTTAATCTGCTATAATACTCTGCAATTAAACCCTTTGGAAATGTCTAATCATTCACTTCTGATGGGGGGTTAATCGGTGAAAAGAGGGGTTTTGATTGCATTTGACAGCTAACAAAATGCAGCATGCAATATTTAACTTAGTATTTTTCTGAGATCTGTGTCAAGAGCAAAGATCCGAGGGACAGAAGAAAAGTGGACCTCTTGACTAATTATGAGTCATTTATTCTGAACCACACAAATTTTAAAATCTGAATCCCAATTAAGACATTACACTACATGTGTTAATTAGTCTCCTCTCCTTTTAAATCAAGCCATAACTCTTCTTAATTAGGAGGTTAGCCATTGTAATTTGAACTGGTCTGAGTTTGAAGCACTCCTGGAAATCACACCTGGGGACTGTACCTGGGATCATTTTAAATTGGTTGAGTTTTTACTTGGGTGATTATAAGGTCCCCAACAGGGCAATAATTAAAGAGGGTGCAGCTTCCAAATTAAGATGTCAGGGGTGGTATAAGCAGTGATGTCTTGGTTCTAAACTGTACTCCAGGGAGGCTTAAAGGATGCTGGTCATATGATTTTCTCAGCAAGGGCTCTCATGGATCACGACAGCTTAAGCAGGAGAATAAATCAGTTCCCGGAGTTGCCCCTCTGCATCCCAGGGACTAGTTATCACAGCTTACTGATGGCAATTCTTGAACATTGCATTTGTTAAAGAGCGTGGAGCAAGGTAACCTGCTTTCCTGACTTGGACGAAATCCTTGTGGATTATCTGCAGGATAATCCTGCAGATAGATCGTGCTCTATGCAAAACAACGTAGCTAAATATTGGAGAACAGAAGCTTGGCTTTCACAGCACAAATTGATAGGATCAACTCCGTCTCGATAGCTTATTAATGAGGAGCTGAGATATTGGAGGAGTTAAGGCTCTGGATCTTGTTTTCCTTCCCCACTTCCCCCAAACCTTCTCAAGATGAAGACAGCTTTCAGCAAGCATTGCTAGCAAAGGGCGAAGAGTCTGAATGTTCAGACACACAGACAACGTACGGCAGGGTAACGAGTTCCCACACATCAGCTGCTCCGTTATAATTCATCAGGTGCATGTTTGTAGCCTGCAGTAAACGTGGAGTAGACGGGGGTTGAGGTAGTCTGTTATCTTGCATTGGCTACAGGCACAGGCTGCACAGGGAGATGCGTCTGCAAAATCACTTGTGCGTGTGCCAAAGCAGGCTAGCGGCATGCCCCGATGTGGGAAGGGTGCTTGTCTGGTTTTTGGTAGGCACCTTGTAAATGGTGCACGTTAGATTAGAAATGCTTTTTTAAGCCCCTGGTGATGGTAACCACAGTGATGTTTAGCAGTTGGTGTAATCTGATTGTACCTTCCTTGACCAAAAGAGAGCTCCTGTCTTATTGCCCTGGTGGAAAGGCATTAACTAGCAGATCTTTGTCCACGTTTGATGACAGGACACCGTGAGGCATCAGCATCCTCAAGGTCAGGATAGACAGGAGAAATGCACATTGGGACTAAGGCCGTAGCTGGTGACTCAGCAGCAAATCTGCTGACTCTCTATTGCTAACATACACTAAATATTCAAACAAAATTCACTATCAAGTTGCTGGTTTATATTCCTATTTCTTTTTTCAGATTGGTAGAAAAATGTTGAATTATAAGTGTCCTTTTCGTGTAAATAGCTCCAGAACAAACCCCTCAAGAATTACATTTTTCCCCTTGACATTTTTAAACTGTCTGAGGTCCTGTATCCTGGAATATACTTAACATGCCACCTTCTACCAGGCTAAATGTCCCGGTCATTTGGTGTTAATTGCATCAGAAGGGTCACTTAATGGGTCATTGTCAGAACCTGACCTTGCAGGTATCTTAAAGTGTTTGCTGTTAACAAGTCTTGAACTCATAAATATCCCTTGGGGACAACAAGTGTCCTTTTCACCCACTCTGCAGATGTTTGATTTTTAACAAATTAAGGTATTGTCAAGTTTACTATTTTATTGCCCCATTAACGTACTCATGTGCATTTTTCAATACTACTGCGTGATAGGGCCGACAGTTTACAATATCTCTCAAGAACCTAATTTCCTTCTGCTCACTCAACATAATCTCCAAAGCTTTAATACAGGTGACACCTGCATGTATCCAGATCACCTCATGTGCCATTTACTCCAGTGTGAGATGGTTTGAAATAGTAGAAGTGTGTGCGAAGTGATCCTGTTTTAATTTAGGAGAAGAGAGCAGTTAAGTTTGCATGGGCTGTGTAACCCCAGCAGATTCAAAAGCACAGTGTGCAGGACTCGGGATCTTTTGTGGGTGAACTTGGTGACCTACTAACGAGGAACCTAGGCCAGTTAGGGAGAGGGAGATCAGCGGGTATGGCTGGACACCGGTGTCTGATTTGATGATGACCTGAGCTCACCTGGTCTATGAAATGGTCTAACAAAGCCTTTCCTTTCCAGAACATCACTCCTGAGGTCCCGTCCCCGGATGATTCTCCCAGTCCAAAGCCTTGTGTGCCTCGCTGCCTTTGGCCTGGCTCTCCCCTTGGCCATCAGTCTCTTCCCACAGATGTCCGAGGTCAGTATGTGTCTGGTCATTATCTCAGAGGGCGGCTATCTCAGAGGGTCTTACCAATGCCATTGCTTGTTTTGCCTTTCTGGATTATGGTCTCATTCCTATGGGGCCTCCTCCATTTTTGGATGAAGGCAGTTGCTATCTTCTTCACTTGAACAAGTGCAGATTCACTGGGGAGGTGATGGTTATGTTAATCCCGCCTGTTAATGCATGCTAGCATAGCACAGATTAATATCAGATGGCTTTTCCATACTTCTAACCAGTGTTTGGATCATGTGGTGGGATGTACCTTCCAAACGAACAGAGGAGGAACTGAACAGAGAAACCTTTGTTCCACCCAGCAAAGGCACCTTTTACAGACAAGGGATGGTCATGTGTGATCCTTCTCCCATCACATCCGTTGTTCTCCCACAGGGGTGGTCTGCTCCAGACCTCTCCCATGTGGAGGACAGTTAGACTGTGTAGTACTGAAAATGTCACGGATCAGGGGGACGAACAGGTTCAAATAAGGTGGTTTTTTAAGAGCATGAAGATAATGTTCTGCTTGCTTGATCACCAGTCAGAAGAGTGTCTCAGCTAGCATGGAGGGTATCTGGTGATACCCAGGTCAGGTCTGGTCAAATCACAAGTCAAGGGATGTCAGTGTTTCTGACTGATGACTTCTGCTCTGAGACTCCAGCTGGGTTCATCCTGTCTTGTCTGGGAACGTGAGCTTAGTCAGAGCTGAGCTGCACTGGCGAGAACATGGTTCATCTCACCCTTTCCCATGACAGTGGTGTTTCCTTGGTGTTAACATAATGAAAACAAGGCTTTGTCCATTAAGCAAATAGCCTGGGATGGATACACATTTGATGTGGATGTACTTTTCCAGGGCTTCTTTGAGGGTTTCTGCCTTTTCGTCATCTAGCCTGGCTCTGGGAAGACACAGCCTGGGGGTGAACAGAGGAAAGCTAGCCAAGGAAACAGGCAGAATGACTAATGAAATCACTCATACCTAAGTTAGTTGAACAAATTGGTAAAGTGTATTTTTTTTGTAAGTCATTAATTTTGGCCATTCAGTGTTTGGAGCTTATAGATTTGCAGATTGTAAATTTTTACATTTGCAGCGAAGGTCACTATTATAACATTGGTAAAACCTCTATCAAACAGAGGAAAGGACTTCGCTGAAGTTCTTTTTGTGCCAACTAGAACAGTTGATCAGAAATTGGTATCACAGTCTCTGCTGGTTAATTCCATTTTTTTGGTCTGGATGGGTTTATCCATGACTTCTAGCCAGGGAGTCGTCTTGTACACTTGTCTGCTAGACTGAAAAACCTGTTACAAATTTTCTGTTGTCCTACTAGCTGTTTACAGGCTGAGATAAAATTGTCCCTTAATCTTCTCTTTAAGAAACTGAATATATCTCAATCTTTGAGTCGCTTGCTAAAAGACGTGTTTTCTGAAGCTTAATGATTCATATGGCTCTTCCTTAAACTTTTTCTAATTAGTCAACATCCTTTTTGGAGCACTTCCATAAGAACCAGACACAGTATTCCAGTAAGAAGTTGCACAAGTACCAGTTGCAAGAAGCAATGTGATTTGCTGGCTTCTACTTGAATTCATACATCCACAGAGCACGTTAGTCATTTTGGCATAAGCTCAACCTTAGCTGCCTGTCCATCAGTATTTTTGTTGTGATCCCAAGTTCTGCTCAGAGGTTTTGGTTATGAAAGACTGAGCAGTAATTCCAGGTCTCACACCTGTTCAAGGTACATGCCCAGAGTATGTCCAAAGTTCCTGTTGGAAGGAGACCTGGACATAGAGCATCCCTTATGCTCCTATTCTAGGGAAAGGAGCTTCACCCACCAGAAGGTAGACATGGGCTTTCCTGGGAGGTCTCCTTTCAAGATAATCAGGGAAGCAAGACCACAGGAGGTACCACCATCCTCATTTACTCCAAAGCTGACATTGCCACCGTTCTCCCAAAATGGTGCCCCATGCCATAGGTGCACTATTTGTGTCCGGAGGCAATTTTGTGTTTGACCATAGTACATTGTACGTTGACTTTTTTCCCACGTATCTAGAGGCCTCTGTATCAGTCACCTGGGCTCTTAATTATTTACTACTTTCCCAGACTTCGTGTCATCTCAAGCCTTAAACAACAGTCATTGTCCCTTCTCACTGACGATGCACATGTTTAATAGCGTTGGCCAAACCAAACCATTCTTTCAACGTAGACCAGAAACTCACCCTACAGTTCTGTTTTGAAATTTAGCGTTTTGTACATTTCCGGTATTTTCTGTAGGCATCGCTTAGCATGGGCTTCTCTGAAATAGGAAGTGCCTACCTACCAAGGTCAGTGTGAACTCTTAAGTTTTGGTACCAGAATCTGAGGCATTCACAGTTAAACACTTTGGGGTCTGCAGAAATAATTATTCATTGCCTTAATTTCTTTATCTAAAAATGAAGATCACAAGGTCTTTTTGCCTTTTGTATCATAGCTTTATGGGTGACAGATAATTTATAAGGTATAGTATCTGATATTGCAGCTTGAGAAATTGTGTTGATGGTAGCAGCTGAATGAATTCTAGCCCACAAGAAAAATTAAAGTCTGGCTTCCTTCAAGGGATATTCAAATTGCAGGCATCAGGCAATACTGAAACCATACAGCATCACTTGAAAATGACCTTCTAAAAGCAGATGAAATGTTATCTGCAGTGTAAACATGAATCAGCACTGATTAGTAGATCAAACAGAATGACGTGCTCTCTGCCCACGCTTCATGTCAATGGAGAGAAGCTATTACAGCTGGTGGTATAGCTCATTACCTACTAGGGTCTCAGCTCCACTCAACTGGAGTTAGCTCCACACACACAGCTGGACCTCACATCTGTTGACACCAAGGAATCAGGTTCTTCATAGCGGCCTGGTCTGAGCAGTCTTCCAGTTATGTCTGCATTCATTATAAATGTGTGTGACTGTGTATAAAGGGCGTTTCTCCCATTCTGCCAAATCTCATTGAGATCTCAGTGGTCAGTGACTGTGGGAATGCTCAAGTGAGGAGGGCAAGTGATTTATCTGAAACAATCTCTCCAGAGCCATTTCTTCACAGTCTTGGATAGGAAATCTGAGTTTCCTTGCAAAGAGCGTTTCTCAAAACGTGTCACTTCTTGATCACTCATCACTGGTCCATGAACTTGTCAGATAACTAAGTTAATAGACTTTGAGTGATTGAACATTGACCTCTCTTATGGATGTTCATGCATGTGTATATATATAGGCATGTGTGTATTTGCTTTTTCTCATAACTGCAGTAGGTGAAGCAGCTATGAACATAACACGACTGAGATGATGCTGTTGTAATGAGCACCACCCAGGGAGTAAATTATTAACAACAAGATGTAATAGGCGTGTTCTGTTCCAAAAATATGATTATGGTCTGAGCAGCAACCCTTTCAGGAATTGTAAATGAGCCAAATTCTGCCCTTAATCACACATTCACAGTCCTTTTTATTTAGTCAGAGAGCAAACACAGAAGCTGATGTGTTATTACGTGCTTGTTTTAGCATGGGAGCTTGACTGGCCGCCTTTGATCCACTCTTCTAAAGGGGCTCAAACTTACAATTAGTTCTCAAGCAGAGTTGAAGCCTTGCAATAGATTTAATAAATGTGCAAGATAAATGCAGCCACCTTATCACATCGGCTGTAGCTGCTTCAGAGTTATACCTGTTTTAAAGTAATATAAAAGAAATCAGAATTGAGCTCTGGTTGCATACAGGAACACCAGTATCAACTAAATGAAGATTCTGGAGCTGAACAGCCTTCATGTGCTGGGAAGGATAATGCAGCCAGATATTCTCTTTGGTCGGTATTTAGTTTAGCTAAGACCTTATACCTTCCCCAGTTTTGTACAGATGGAATCCACTTTGATGTCTTAATGGTGCTCCAGAATTACAACTTGTTTCTAGGCGTTATGGTTTTGAAGATCACCTTGTAAAAATAAAACCCTAGTGTCAGCCATAAAGACCTGGGTCCTTGCGAGTAAGCACGCTTAAGATGCTGAGAAATACGCTTTTCATCCCAATGCAGTGTTAACTCTGGTACCTAAATGCATCAATATGCATTAAGTAATCCACTGCTGTTAAGTTTAGGAGAAACATCTAGTTAATGCATTTAGCCCACAACCTCCAACTGCCTCCCATGCCCCCCGGGGAATCTCTTTTCTAGCTGCCTATCCTACAGCATCCCCACTGACAACTCCTACTCAGCTATGCACTGCCAATAGAAACAGCTGTGACAGTTCCAAACTGAAAATGGGACTTGTGCAAATGAAATTCAGTGTAGCAGCAAAAGAAATAACCATGGGGTTGCTCCACTGATTTTCCACCCTTTGGTCCCTGCTTATCCCGATCATTCATTTTTCGGCATCCAAGAGGATCCTGTTGAACCTCCGGGGTGCTGCAAACCCACCGAAACTTGCCTCATCCCATTCTTAGTGTGCTGGATTGTGCTGATAAAGAAGGATAAACACAGGTGAGAAATGGAGCTGAAGCAAGAGCTGATGGCAGAGAAACCCTTCCACTAGCTGTAATACACATGCCCTCACCATGGGTTAAGTTTAAAGGGCCTTGGTTGCTGGTTAGGGCAAAACAAGCCGTCTTCCGGAATTAGGCTGATTTCAGCTGAAAGCCTTTTCTTAAAAATAATCTTCCTTTTGGATCTCCAGGACAAGGGGAATAAACAGCCTAAAATCCAAGGCTGAGCTATTGTTTTCCAATCTGTTTTAGCCTTCATCTTGTTGGCAGGCTGCTTTAGAAAAGCAAAAGGTTAATGAGCCAATGTGCAGTGGGATTATTGCAGTAAAGATGACAGTGAACCAGTAATTACTAATTAGATGCAGTTTAACAGGAGGAACAAGTGAAATCTCCTCTTCACCAACTGTCAATAATTAGCAGATTTGGTGAGGTTGAAATGTGTCCACAGTTAAAAGGCTGATTTTTTAATGAAATGGCACTTGACAAAAGAGCTGTATGGAGGTCACAGCCATAGCCCTCGAGACGCTTCCCTATACCATACTTAGGAGGGAAATCAGATGCAAGACAGCAGGGGGTCCCCATGAAACCATTTCTCCCTTGGGATTACATTGCAGGGGGGGAGGGGAGCAGGAGGGATTCTCTGCAGTAATTTTGTCCAACTTGGATGAGAAGCAAAGGAAAGGATTTGCCAGCTGCCATGGGGAAAAAACGTTTGAGAAGTGAGAAGTTCTGTGGTATTTCTTTGCTTCTGGGTCTGAGGAACGGTTTCCTGAGAGTCTGGTAACCTGAGTGTGATGGCCAAAGTCTACCATTGGGATGGAGGTTGGTCTTGGAAGGAAACCCTCTTAGAAAAGAAGTGGCACAAGGTCCTTAAGGACTGGCAGGAGGCTGGAAGCTCAGTGGTATGGGTCTCCCAAAGACTGCATAAGATTCAAGCAGTGCCCTGAAGCTTTGTTTTCATACTGACACGCAGGCAATGCTTCATCATTGACTTCTGAAGCATTAAGAGGTTCATCTGAGGTTCCTCTCATATGTACTGATCCAGTTTCTCTTCTGGCAAACTAACTATTTACATAGGCAAGAGTATCTTTATTTTCCACATGAACTGAAAATGGAGAGGTGATCTGTGTGAGCTTCTTTAATGTCCATGAAACTTTTTACTTGAGCTGAAACCTCCAAGTTTTATGTGTTACTGAGTGGTTGAATGCTGATGTGGTTCACGTAGGGCTGGAGAGAAAAGCTGTGGTATTTGGAAATGTGTTGAGCCCTGTTCTGGCCTTCAGATGAGGGATGGTGCTTAACGAGGTTTGTGTCCGGTGTTCTTCAGTAAGGATGGACTTGTTCCTGTCAGAGGTTGGAAGACAAATGAGTGACCCCTTCCAGAGCATAGTCCTGCACCTGGAGGGGTAAAGTGATGGGAGAGGAGGTGACGTTTGGGGAATAGCAGAATAATACTGCCATCACTACACACAAAAGCTGGATATGGTTGCACAAAATTCAAATGTAAGTTGCAAGCCCATCTTTTATGAGAAATAATAGCCTAAGGAAATCATAAACTACATTTATACTTCTAAACCCAGCAGGGTCTGAGCACAAGCTGAGTCACTGGCCCATGGTGTCCAGCCTGGTTAATTGTCTGCATCCTTGCTGGATCAGTTTTGTCTTCCGAGCTAACACTGGAGGGTCATGTTCCCAGGTACTGCTCCCAACAAATAAAGCCGTCCTCTCTGGGAGAAGAGTTTGGCTGTATGGATGCAAGCTGTGCTATACTGGTTGTTCTCAGAGCCTGAAACTGGGTTCTGATTAATGTTGTTTCACGCAGCTGTAGCACTGTCTGTCTCATTGCAAGTATTCAGGAAGTAGTGGTGCCATAATTTTAGTCTGTGACCTCTTTAGGTTAATTTTATTTATGGCTTATAGGGCTTATTTGACCCGAGTTTTGACTTCAGAGGACCATGGCCTTAATCTTGTGTTATGGGAAAGTCATGCCTTCCTGCACCATGACAGGACCATGCCTCAGCTGAGCAGTGGAAAGCAAAGATCTCTTCAGCCTTTGCTTTAAGTGTCTGAGACTGTTACACACAAAGCAAAGAGTACATCTGTCCTCCCATACTTCTGATGGAGCCTACCCTTGCCATCAGCCTGGGCGTGGACCTGAAGTCTGGAGACTGGAGTGTTTGTCACCAACTCTTTTTGTGACAAATCATTCCCTGCTCCAAATGAAATCACAATGTTGGCCATAAATCTTCATGAAGTCACCAGAGCAGCTCAAAGCACCATGGTACCAGTCCCCAGTACTCAATTCTGCTGTCGCAGTAGCTCATGCAGAGAGATGGGACCTTAGTCATGCAGCACAACAGGAGTCCTCACCGGTATGTCTCAAGAAGGTGACCGTCCAGTAACTGCAATCTGCTGAACAGGGAAAGCTGGCCTGAGGCTGCTCACTAAGGCATGAGCAGTGAACTTGAACCCAGCTCTGGGCTAAACAGCCAAATTTTTGGCAAAGTTTCAATCTCCCTTCATTTGAGACAGGAGTGCTTTTACCATTTGCTTCTCTGACATCTCCCATCCTTCCCTGCTCTCACCGGCCCTCTCGGGTTGAGAGCATCAAGCAGAGGAGAAGTCGATGTGTTCCCAGCTTAGCCCCCCTCCTCACCCCCCAGCTCAGGTTTTCCTTCACCTGCACCAGCTGTCAGGGCAGGGTTTGCAGACCTGGCGTGTGTTTCCCGTGGAGCCAGACTTCACACACCGCTTCCCCCTTGGCCCTACCCTTTGGCTTTCCCTTTACACCTCCACTGCTCTCCCCCCTCTCACCCCCCCAGCAGCCTGGCATCTGCAGAACACCTTTCCTGTCAAAGCAACCAGAAAAAAAAGTAAATATCACAGTAGCTTGTTTCCTGTGCTGCAGATTTCCTCAACGACTTTAGTTTCCTTCTAATTGCACTGTACAGGAAAGCTGCTGCCCAGGAGCCCACTAGCACGGAGGAATCTGTGCGTTACTGGAAGTATTTAGGTGGCCTGAGACAATTTGGCTAAGTTCATGGTTGTGCTTAGGCTTGCGGAGAGACGCACTGGGAGCTGGAAGGGTCTCCAGTGGATGGTGATGAGCTGTTATCACTAACTATCACAGTAATTGTCGGCATTATTCCTGTGCTCTGTAGATGCCTATAGACTGTTCCCAACCCACTGTAGGCCTCCTACACAGGTTCTTCTGTCAGGAGCAACCCGGTCTACTGGAACGTATCCCTGCCCATGGCAGGGGAGTTGGAACTAGATGATCTTTAAGGTCTCTTCCAACGCAAACCATTCTATGATTTTATTCTGCGATTCTATGACTTGCTCTTGGCTGCAGAGATCTGCCCCAGTTCCTACTCCCACCTTGAGTTTTTATCTCTCTGCCATCGTCTCCAGTGTAACACAGACAGAAAGAAGCCTGGAGCTTTTGCTGTATTTGCTTTAGAGCTTGCAAGGTCAGACCACCCTCCGTACTATAAACTTCCAAGTCAAAGTGGCAGCAGAGCTTTTTGTGTAGCTCAGGCATATTCACGGCAAGGACATAGGCAGGCTCACATGCTGTAAACCCCCTTGTCGGGCACATGTCCTGAGTGAAGGTATTCCTAAACACATGAGGACACTTCAGGCTTAATAGTCCTCTCCTCCGCTTCTAGTGGTGCTTTAGCCTGAGTTGCTGAACCAACAGCCACAAGCTCCCTCCTGCTTCAGGGAGGGCTTCAGTGTTTGATGTTTCTGTAGAGAGCTTCTAAAAACCAAACAAACCAAAAGTTCCAGATTCTACATGACTCTGACATTCTTGTACTCCCCCAAGTCATAAAACCCCCTAAATACTCATTATTGTGTCATAATGCCTTATCACTACTGTGCGATGCTCTTTTAAATTCTTTTTCTGGGACTGTAGCAGGAGTATGGGGAAGATGTTGTGGCACAGTAACTTCCTTCTGCCCTTGTTCAGCTGGATGCAGCGACAGTTCCAGATGCAAACCCATGGGTGGTAATCTCACAGAAGGAGCGTCTACCTTGTCACAGAGCCACCTCCCTTTTCCCAAACTCATGGCATACCTCATTGCAGTGCTCTTTTGATTCATGTCCTGGCACAACTGAAACTCCTCTTGCTGTGGAGTCACTTACCTGAGACATGACCAGGAGAGAAGGAACCAGTTTCGCAAAGCAAAGAACATTTCTGGATTAGGTCATCTCCCCTTACCATTTTTTTTCCCCCCGTATTTCTCAAAATCAAAGCATTTCCCATACCTACTCACTCCACAATGGGCTGGGATTAGCAGGTCTCAGACTCTTCTGGGAGCAAATGTCCTTCTTTCCAACAGGAAGAGGAAGGATCTGGTCTTCAGGGGCATCAGCTCCACCATCACTCTTCACAAGCCCCTAGGAAACGTTGGGGTGGTTAGATTTACAACTGCTCAGCCTGTTTGCACCTCGCGGTGTAATTATTAGGCTCAATGACATCTCTCGTCTGGGGAAGGTCACGTGTGAGCAGCACTCTGATTGATTTGGAGCCTGTGTCTTTGTTCTCACGTTCCCTGTCCGAGAGGCTTTGATTTGTGCCCAAGCTGGTTTTTGAATTCTGCTCCTGAGGCTGGTCCTTTGTTTCACGACCAACATTCGCAGGAGTCAAAGGTGCTGAAAACTTTACGGGATCTGGCCCTAAAATTGTAACCTGGGCCAGCAGAGCTTGTTCTTGCTGGGAAGCGATGGCTTGAGCCGAACTGTTATTTGTGGTCATTCAAGGTGGGTGTGGGAGAAAGGACCCTTTTGTACTGCCCAGGGGCTTCAGCAGCAGTGTCAGACAGGATCTGGTTTCATGTTTATATCTCTGTCCCTGGGATACAGGTTCAAGTATGTAAACTATCTATCCTGCAAGCACAGGCTCCTGCAGGTGTGTGGGTGCTAGTGGGCATAAAAAAACATTCCTGACACCATCTCTTTTGAGGAGTCTTCACCTCCTGATGGCTATAAGCCATTAGGAGTCAAAAGAAAGAGCTGACATCCGACAACTCCGGATAAACAGCTAAACATTAACCCTTAAAGTGGCTCGAAAAACATACTTAAAAGGCACTTTGTGGAAAGAAGCCATTTTTTTCCAGGCCTGTTAATTGCTGTCTTTCTTCAGGACACCTTTCAGCAGCACCTACTGTAAACAGAGCAGCTCCTCCTGAAGCATTTCCCCCAAGGATTCCTGCCCGGCTCATCGGGGAGCCTGCAGGTTGTCCTTGTCTCCTTCTGCCCTGTGCAGTCCTCCTGCAAGTCTGTGGTTTTGCTGGTTTCTTCTTGGCCTGAAAGCCGAGATCTTTCCTCTCTTTCTGCCAGCCTACCCTGAAAACTCAATCCCCTCTCTTGGGGATATCAGCCTCTGTATTTGGTGCAACCAGGTTTGTCCCCAGCTCTTCCTTGTCTCTTGCCTGGCATACGCCTCTCTTTCTGCGTAGTGTTGGATATGTCCTTTTCTGTATACTCAAATACAGTTGTTTTAGTTCATTTGAAGCAACTGTACCTCAGACTACTCCAAGTGAGATGTTAAGAGCAAAGGAAGGCGGCCAGTTGTCCAGACTTGCCTGCAGTAAGCATGCTTGCTCACTGCAGAGAATGCCTTATTAATCACATTTCCCAAGCGCAGGTATATATAATTATCTGTAATTGTTTTTTAAATCATTTGGAGCTAGCAACATCTTTCTAGTGAGGCTGTTGGACCTTCAAGAGAAGGAAATGGGATGGAGGTTGGGATTCTAAGGAACTTGCTTAGCCTCTTTAAAGCAACAAGGGCATCCCTAAATCCTGCAATACTTATCATGCTTTTCCTTCTCAATAGCTAGAGAATTGCAGGGTTTGACGTTCTTACCAAATAGCAACAAATGCTCTCTTCCTTGGCAGAACTGCTGGAGGGATTCTTACCAAAATGGACGTAGTTGCTTGTTTTCATCAAAGGGGAAACTTGCCACATTCATAATGTCCACATTCAAAAGTAGGATTTTTTTTCTTCCGAAAAAGGAGAGACAGCTCTGTCTTTGTGAATGCTTTTCGTTTCATCAAGGAACAGAGACCCTAAACTCTGCTATTTTGGGTATTTTCAAGATTGTATTTTAGGTGGGCTGATGACTCTTCCATCCGTTGGTTGGCTTGAATGTTCCCCAACAGAGTCTACATCATGTAACGTGAGGCTTCTTCCTTGATGCCAGGAAGAAGTTTCTTTTGCCCGACACGCTATAGACTGACTGCCCTGTGCAAACAATTTTGGGAGAAAGTCCTCTCCTGAAGAAGAGTCCTTACCTCATGAGGCTAGGTGACCTGAGGGCAGAACACATGTGTTTCTGCTGTGGTACCAGCCTAAGACATCCACCTTTCTGGAGCTCCTGTAGAAATTAATTTAGTGTGGCAAATCAGGAGTTTACCTCCTGAGCACTTATCTTCTATACATGAGCAGATCTCTTTCTCCAGAGTGAAGGAGAAAAGGCATCTTAGCTCCTGCAAAGGCCTTTTACGTGTTTCTTCACTTTATGGAAGAACATCATGCCAGGGTCTTAGATTCTCTTCATCACAACTTCACTTCAGTTCTTTGTTCAGTCTCATGCCTGAACTTCTACATTTCTCTGTATGGGTGATGAGTTTGTGTTACTCATGTCTTACCCCTTGGTCCCTTGCGGAGCATTGCAGAACAAGGTGCCATGCTCACTGGGATGCAGGCTGGCACCTTCTGGATAGCAGCGACTGGATGAAAGGAGGGAAAGCCCCTCACCTTCTTGGATTGCTAGAGAGAACTGGAAATGTCTCTTTCCTGTGGAAGACAGACAGAAAAAACTTTTGGTTTGCATCTTGCTCTTTGAAACTTTATGGTTTCAAAGCCTTTATTTGGGTTTGGGTGGTTTTTTTAAAAAGACTTGAGTTTTCTGGTGCTGTGGGCAACCCTCTTCTTTCCCAGAAGACTCAAACCCACAAATTTACAATGATTTGGAGACTCTGTCATGCAGGGGGTTGACCTTTCAATCTGTTTATAAAGCTGGGAGACTTGAGAGGGTCCGAGAGCCAATGGACCCCAGTGCTCACCAAACTCAGCTCCTCTATTGTGTTCAGTTTTGGGTCTGTCACTACAAGAAAGACATTGAGGTGCTGGAGCGTGTCCAGAGAAGGGCAACAAAGCTGGTGAGGGGTCTGGAGCACAAGTCTTATGAGGAGCGGCTGAGGGAGCTGGGGTTGTTTAGCCTGGAGAAAAGGAGGCTGAGGGGAGACCTTATCGCTTTCTACAACTACCTGAAAGGAGGCTGTAGTGAGGTGGGGGCTGGTCTCTTCTCACAAGTGACAAGTGATAGGACAAGAGGAAATGGCCTTACGTTGCGCCAGGGGAGGTTTAGGATGGATACTAGGAAAAATTTCTTCACAGAAAGGGTTATCAAACATTGGAACAGCCTGCCCAGGGAAGTGATTGAATCACCATCCCTGGAGGTATTTAAAAGATGGATAGACATGGTGCTTAGGGACGTGGTTTAGTGGTGGTTTTGGCAGTGTTAGGTTGATGGTTGGACTCGATAATCTTAAAAATCCCTTCCAACCTAGACAATTCTATGATTGTATGATCCTAGGAGTGGCTTTCATTCATCTCACCATGTCTGTTCATTGTTGATGTCATCTTGAGACACCAGAAAGGTTCCCCTGGGGAACTGGAAGGTTAGAGCTGGTACCTTGCTGGTGGACTGGTTTGGGGCACTGAACAAATACGGGGCTCGGAGCACAGGAGTGGAACGCGGCTGTTGAACTACTCTGCTGCAGGACAGGCAGGGACACGCTGAGCAGTTGAAGCTACATTGCAGCCTTAGGTGCCTGCTGTCACATATTATTACCCCACCTGCTAAGACTGTTATCATCAGTCATTTCTAGAGCACCGGAAACAAACATGTCGCTGGGTGAGGGGAGCTCATTGCCATGGGGGCAGTTGTGCTCTGCTCCAGCCTGGTTGGACACTAGCCTAAAGTACCATGTTTTCCTTCTTCGCGGCTGATCAAAATGTTGGGCTTTTTTTGATAGGAATATTATTTTGCTTTAGAGAAGCTGTGATATATTAATTTGCGACTCCTGAAGCTGAAGTTAAAAACAACCCTTGATGAAATTTCTGTCCCATAACTGACTGATAAGTCCTGCAAATTCTTCTGCTCTGCTTTGGGGTGGAGTCAATTGTTCCCATTTAAGGTGAGGGCAGTAACATCTTAAGCCTTGTAGCTGTCTCAAAAGCAATTACACGTCTCTATCCAAACATCTGTTGAGCATGAGGAATATTCCTACTCGTCTCAATACAGAAACCTGATGGCACCCAAGGTGCTGCTGACACTTTGCATTTCGTGCTTTGCTAAAAGCAGTGACGTTTTTAGGGGACGGTTCAGAGGTGTCAGCAGATGTGATAGAGTGTGAATAGCTTGTGGCACTAACACCATCACTGGCATACTTTATATCTAACGGATGTCATAGCGGGGTATGCGTGGTGCCACATGCAGACCCTTTCCAGCCTGATCTGAGAAGAACCTCTGTTTTCTGCCCTGTCCTACAAGCACCCGGAGGTGGATGCCGGTGGTCAAAGCATCCATGGCAAAAACCAGAAAAATCTACTGAAATGGATAATCCTCAAGAGCTAGAGCAGCCAAATATTCCAGCTTTCCTCCTTTTTATTGTTTCAAGGAGGGAAGAGAAAATGGAGATAAAATTAATTTCAAGCAGTGGTCCTTCTTAATGACAGTTCTAGGTATATCCTACCACGGGTTAGACAGCAGCACTGAGATATATCTTCGGTGTAAATGAGAAATGACATATCCCTAAAAACTTAGTGTTTGGAAACAGGGTTCTGAATTCAGAGCCATTTATGTTAAATCCCCCAGAATACTACTACGTTGCAGGGATTTAACAGGTTACCCACCTGCTAGGCACATGGTAGTAGTTCCAGATTTGCAGTGAAACAAGAAACTTTGCAAATTACCCAGACTGCCTGATAGTTCCTTACTTGAAAGATATGCTGAACTACATGTGAATCCATTTACCTGGCGGTGAAAGGGTAGTATAAACCAAATGCTCTCCTGAGCTTGTTCATCCTTATCTAACACTGGCTTGGTTTTACCTCCAACAATGCGAGCAAGAGAGGAACCTTTTACTCCATGAGTGTGGCCGCTCACCCAGCGTGGTGCATCAGGAGTTGAGTTGTATCCATGGTGGTAGGCTCTCTTCACCTTGGTGAGGCTGTGGTGTGACTTCATTAGGAAAGCCAGCCAGGCACTAGTGGTGATGGTTTTCTTGGTGCAAGAGCATGTGACAAATTTTCACCTCTTTCCTGAATAGATGGATCCAGAGCACCAGAGAGGTTTGATCTATTTGCTTGTGCAACGGCTCCCAGCCCTCGGTGCCTTCTCCTTCCAAAGCCGCTACCTTCACAGAACATCTTCTGGTGGACACAGGTTGTGTGGATGTGCCGTGTAGATGCACATCCTTTGTGGTGCTCTGCTTGCAGCGTGCACAGGCTCTGCCCAACCGGCCAGACTGCTTCCTCGGCGCAGTCCCGGCTGGAAAAGCACATCTGCCCTGTTCCTTGCAGCGTGGTGGCCAGGGAGGGTCGCAAAGGCTCTTAGGGAATGTCAGTCCCCGAGTACAGTTGCATACCTTGGCGTGTCAGACAAAAGGAGATGATCAAAGCAGGGATGGTGAGAATGGAGGCTCTAACCCCTCGCTGGGGAAGCGCTCAGTGCCGCTGTGCCAGCAGGTGCGCAGCTCTTTGATCCCTGCGTTTCAGGGGGGTCCGGCCCTCCCTCCCCGCCCTAACCCCAAAGTCAACACTTCTTTGGGAAGGTGGATGGTGTCAAACCTGTGAGTGGGCTCCCACTGAGCCACGATGCTCTTGCATCCCAGGTGAAGCCAGATTCGGACACGATGTGACCAGTGATGGCTGGAGAGGCAGGAGTGGCTTCCCAGGCTCTGGTTACATTTTGATAACACCTTAACCAGCATCAAGGATGGAAATAGAATCAAATAACTTGTTTCCTTGTTTTTGAGGAAAGCGTTTTGACTAGGTATGGTGTTTTTTCTTGTGAAAACTGAATGTTTCTTTAAAAGAGGGAGGTCTAAAGGCTTGAGAGAAACGAAAAATGAAGAGAACTGTACCAGTCAACTCTTAAGTTCAATTTTTATTATTAATTTGAAGGAAAAATTAACAAAATTCAGGTTTATAACAAAATTGTTCTCCCTCAGCTTTGTGATTTGGCCAGCAAACTGAATATCAATTATTTATGAAGGTTTTTGTTACCATGTATGTTAGCCATGAGACCATCTCTCAACCAGTGTGTCTAGTTTGGGGGAAAATAGTTTTTTAACTATGTAGAAAAACTGGGAAGTGGTCAGAAAACAGCTTTAACACCAGTTTTTCAAACAATAATCTGACTTGCAGAGAAGCAGCATGAATTTTGTCTATAAATTTTAGCAAAGGAGATTTAATAGTCTTTGAATACTTTCATGGGAAGACAATATCAGGCAGGGTAGAGCTCCTTAGTGCAGCAAATAGATAAATGGAAAGCTGGAAGTCTGAATTTAGAAAAATGCAAATGATGTGGATGGATGATGCTCTTTGAAGCAGGATACTGAGAGGTCTTGTAGCTCCACTATTGGTTGGACTCCTTAACCAGAGGCTGGATATCTTTTGAGAAACATCTGTGATTTAATCAAAAGGGGGTTGGGTGAGATGGGGCATTTCCTGACTTCTCTCACCTGTCAGGTCACCTTCAGTTGGCAGTAGGTCCATAGCATTTCCAAGAGACACTCCTTAAGCAAACACCGATTTCCTCATCTCATTCCTTAGCGAGTGGATCCATGGAGAGCACTTTAATTTTTGATGTTTGGGAAAAGCTTTCGAAAGTTAATCTGAACAGAGGAGGAAAAAGTCTTGCTGTCTTTAAATCACTCGGTGTACATTTTCCAATTTTGGAAAGCCTTATAAAATTAAGCATGGGTTCAGATTTGTGATTTTGCCCCATCAGCATTCTTTCAGCTACTGTCCATTAAAAGAAGAAAAGAAGATCTGAAATACCTGAAAGAAGAACATTTAGGCAGTCTTACCGTGGGAACAAGACCATTGAAAACCCAATCAATTTGGGTTTTGACCCCAAGTAAGCATGTTAAGCCAAATTTAATGAGGTTCTGCTTCTTAGCAGAGTTGCATTAGGTCACCATGGGTTGAAGGTGAAAGGAAGCCTTGGTAAACCTGTACAGAGATGCTTTCACACCACAGTTGCACCATGCTACAAGCAGAGGTGCCTGGTGACCGTGGCGTGCCTGATGAGCAGTAGCTCATCTATCCAAGGAAAAACATGATCCTCTTTCACCAAGAAGACCAAGGACAGAGCAGAGTCTGTTAATGGTGCTGAATGTGCCCCACCTCGCTGTCTAGCTGTTCATAGAGCCCACCACCATGGAAGCAGCAGTTGCTGGTCCTTCATGGTGCTTCATAGTGCCATTTATTAACCTTGCTACACCTCAGCGAGCTTCACTAGGGCTCGGTTAGCTTGTCATTGTCCTGGGCCATTGCCCTGATGTCTGATAGCCCAGGAGGAGGCAGCAGAGGGCTGCCGGAAGGGCCAGGAGAGCCCTTCCGGGCTCCAAACCAGGGCCACCACTGAGCCATCTCACTAGCACTGCCGAGGCAGCAGCAGAAGACATGGTGACCAGCCTGATCCTCCCTTCCCCCCACCTCCAAGTACAGCATCCGTCAGTCCACATGACCCTCCCCCTACCAAAATTGGCTGCTTTCTTCCTTCTTCTCCCCCCTCCCTCCCTTTTTTTGGCTGAGTGATGAGCTGTATGCCAAATCCATCTGCTCCTGTCTCCCCTAGCTGCCTTCCATATCATTACAGGATCCCTGGCAGTGAGCCTAGACCTATCTCTCTCCCTGCACTCTTAGGAGCACATTCCTTTCTACACCTTTTCCCGAGCTGGGATAGAAATGAGTATCAACCCCAAACAAAAAGCATCTGCTTTCTGCCTGCTTCTGCTTCACCGGACGTGCATGTACGCTACACCCGTGTCAGCAGCGAATGCAAAACACACACAACCCCCCACCTCGCCGCCCCGCATCCAACATGGGCTGACGAAACTTTGGGCGCCGGGAGCCTGCCTCACACCCTCTCCCTCTCCGTCTCCGCAGCACCAGCTGTGACCACCGCACCATTTGTTCCTCCAGCCCACGCCAGCACTCGGAGCCAGTTCTTTATCACCCCAATTAGCCTTGTCTGTGCTGATGAGAGGAGAGAGGCTTCCACTGCAAGGCAGAGATGGGGGGAAAAGAGCTGGCGTGCGGTGGGCACCACGAGAGGCGATTCCCTTTACGGTGGCTTTGTTCCCTGGGAGGATAGATATCACCGGGTCAGGAACACCGCTAAAAAGCCAGTGCTGTCATCCTGCCTGCATTACCTCAGTGATGCTGGTTTATAAACAGTTGCTTGAATAAGGTCAGGGGACACCATTTCTTTTTTCCCTTTTTTCTTCATGTACTTGGCTATCAGCTAGAAGGAAGAAGAGCGTCCTCAGGCCCCACGGGCTCCCAGATGTTGCGATGGGCTGTGGCTAGGGCCTGCCACTTTTCTGGAAGAGTTTGGAGATGCACCTTGGCCGTGTCCCCAGCAAGGATCGGGATTCCTGCATCTATAGCAAAGCTTCCAGTAGCTTCACGGGGGGTGAAGTAATTCCTTCTTCTCCTGCTGCCTTGTTATAGTGTGTATAGTATATATTCCAATGATGGTATTTCAGGATACTGAGCGGTCAATGCTGCACTGATGCTCATGCAACCATCAGCCTGAAAGCCTGTGGGTTTTCTTTCCCAAAGAAGCCCCTTGTAGCACTCTCTAGGAATGGTGTTTTCACACCGTGGTTCCCTCAGTGCTGTTGTGAGCTTGCATCTCTCTTGGACTTCTTTTCTCCTAGATTCATTGTTGAAGGTCCTTTTCTGGTAGGCACCTCAGCGCTACCATCCCAGAGCCAGAAAGGGGATCCATCCTTTGTCTTAGCACAGGTAGATCTACCTCATTGGGAGGAAAAGGATGGACACAATTCAAACTCAGTCCTATGGTAGGCACTCAGTTTGAAAGGACAGTCACCCTGTGTGGGGTGGGGCAAGTCCCATGAGTGTAGTCCCATCAGGGTAGAACCTGTTCCTCAGAGCACCCTCCATGGCAGGTGTTCCCTGTTAGAGGGGTTCCCAGCATGGCCATGACCAAGAAGGATCCTGCTGGGGGTCTTCTTTGAAGCTGAGACATAAGAAACTTGACAGGAAACTGTGGTCTCCAGATCCGTTTCACAATGCCATGTCCAGTGGCAGGATGGCCAAGCACATCCAGGATGCTGAACAGCTACAGTAGTGGTCTACACCAAAATAGGTGAAATTATGCTTTCTAACAAAAAACTCTGGGTGATTCAAAGACTGAACTGGTACACAATAAGGTTGTGTCTTGATGTTGTCTTAATATCTGTACCCTACCACCCAAATGCTTCTGCCTGTTCTTCTGCGTTTGATTTCCCAGTGAGAGGAGTAAGTTACTCCTGATGCATTTCTGAATGACTTTGCCAGTACTGCAGTGGAGTACGTTCCTCCTGTACCTGCTTCCTTGGTGCAGACACACCCCTTGGAGCTCCTGTAGCTGAGGCTCTAGAGCAGTTTGCAATATCTGTTTTATTAGTCAACCAGAAGGGAATCTGCAGAGATTGCTCCAGTTCAACCAGGCACTCCCCAGCAAATTTATTTCACATCTTCCCAGGCTTTGGAAAGGGACTTAAGTGAGCTCAGTAATACACAGCTCCAAAACAATGCCTGTAACCAGTTTTATGTTCTTTCAAGACCTTCAAAGGAGTCCCCAACCACATGTCCATCTTGCATTAGACATTCATTCCCTTGTCCTTCTGCTCAGACACCACAATCTGTCTCTGAAGTGTCACACCTCATTCCTGTCCCTCCTAAAGCCACCCCAACAGCCTTCTGCACAGCCTTGCCATGAACGAAGACCTCTGCCAGGCAGGGAAAGGAGGCCGTTTCCCTCCTGGACCCATGGGAAGGAAGCCAAAAGGACCTACATGCAGTTATCTCATCTGTCTCCTTCCACCAAGACAAGCTCAATTCTGCTTAAACTATTCTTGATGGGTTTCATCTAATTTGTGCTGAAAGCCTCCCACCACAGAGACACTACACCTTTCCCAAGCATTTGCTTGCAATACTTTGCTCCTTCCCACTAGGATACTCTTCCTGCTGTTCAGCTTGGATCTTACTCGATGCTTTTTGAATTGTGTCCCAAGAGAGAGTGAACAAAACATTATTCCTTTCTGCTGTGCCGTAGCCTCTTGCACATGCACACACCACTATGTCTCCCTTGAACTTCTCTCTTCTAGACTCAGCACATCCAAGTTGTAGAATCATAGAGTTGCCTAGGTTGGAAGGGACCTTTCAGATCATCTAGTCCAACCATCAACCTAACCCTGACAAAAACCATCACCAAACTGTATCTCTAAACACTATGCCTACCCGTCTTTTAAATACCTCCAGGGATTTTAAATACCTCAACCACTTCCCTGGCCAGCCTGTTCCAATGCTTAATAACCCTTTCCTCGAAGGTCTTGCTTTCAGACCGCTAATCCGGGGTCCACCGAGGCAGATGTGGCTTTCCTTGGACCTGCCACCTCTCTGTCCCCCATTGGAGAGGAAGGAGCTGTTGGTGGCTCTCCGTTCGCTTTCTGTGGAGACGTCCCAGTAGTAGGGGGACCCAAGTTGAGTTTCACTCTGTCCGAGCTGCCCCACATGCCCAAGCCCTACCAACGCCAGCATGGACGGTCAGGGTTGGGCCACCCAATTCCAGGTCATTTTAAAGCACTTCCCCCCTTGATATTTTCATACCAGTGGGTGAAACCTCCCAGCCCCAGTGCCTCGGAGCTTTTCTTTCTGTCTCTGGAATAAAAATAAGAAAACAATGGGAAGAAAAGCTGCGTCAGAGCCAGGCAGATCGGAGTTAATCCTCCCTCAAAATGGATCCCGTCAGTGCCGGTGTACGTGAGAATCGCCTCTCCTGCACCTTTGCTGGGTACTCTCCCCGGCACAATGCTTCACTTTGTGTTTCAGCACAGAAAGAAATGGTGAAGTTGCTAATAATGGCACTAAAAGAAAATATGCTACATCTGTTATGGATAGCAGTACAAAATTAGCTGATCACACCTCTGACACCCAAGATGTCTTCACTTAAAATACTCGTTGGCTTACTTTACATAATTTGCTGATTATATTTAAAAGAAATACAATTTTGCAATTACTGTTCTTTCTGGTGTGCTATCTATGCATCATTTTCTTTTTATGTTTATATATTTCTCCTTCATTAGTGCAGTCTGAAGGGTGATTAGATCCCTTCAAACATTTTACAGAGGTTAAACGTTGATTAAGATTTAATTATTACTGTAAATAGCTTGGAATGACATATGGTGCAAAAACCTGACATATGTGCATTTGAATAAATGAAGTGCTATTTCCCATGATGCTTCAGTAGCTGTTTAACAGCTTTGCTGAAGGGTTATGTTGCACCTCATGTTAAGATTGCTTTGATGTTATATTTTGTTGGGTTTTTGCAGCTGAAAGCTAAGAACAGTTTTTCCAGTTTTTAAAAACATTGAATATTTTAAATACCTAAATTGTTTTGCACAAATTTTTGCTAATTTGTCTAACTAGGTTAAACATTTTCAAAAGCATTTCGATTTTAACGTGGGTTCCTAGCATTGTGTCAGCAACAGCATCAATTCAATGTATAGGATTTCTAAAAGTCTGATCTTGCAAGGTGTCCTGTCCCAGTTGGGAGTGGGATCTTTGCTTGCTGTGGGAACCGGGAGCACCATGGATCCCTCCCAGGGATGCAAAGGTTCAGAGCAATTTCAGAGCAAGGGGAAGCTTTGTGAGAAGCCAGCGAAAGGAAAAAATTAGGAAAGGGCCAGAGATTTTATGGAGACAGAGAAAGGGGGAGGCGATTTTGTCTGTGATCCGTCCTTGTTGGAGGATATAGAGCTCTGGTCCTGGAGACGGATGAGGATGTGCTGTCCCCTTGTGTCACCAGGCAGCCTGTGGCTTTGCTGGATCCCTACGGGTGCAAACCACAGCTTTGGGGACTGGATTCCTTCTAGCATCTTGTGAGGGGACCTTGACCGTGGGAAAAGGAAGGGTTGTCTCCAGGAAAATGATGGGTGGGATTTGTTTGATTCACAGAGACGCTCTGTAATTCATGGAATATTGCAAGGCAGTGAGCGTGCATCGTTTCATGTAATATAAGTCAATCCAAACAAGGATGTTTTGAGACTTGAGCAGGGTAAAGTACATTAAAATGACATGGAAAAGGCATGATTGATATTGTATTATTTACATATTATACTTCTCCACATTAATTTATTGATCTGTCGAGCTCCTGCTGCAGCACAGCAACACAGTATCGATTCTGATCTTGCCTTCTCTTTGATTTCACAGATTGAGACATCTCGGCTGGAACCAGAAATCGCAATGGCCACCACCAGTAAGACTGTAGTCTACAATAAAGGATTGTAAGTGGAAGTGGACCATCGCAGCCCAGAAGATTTGGGGAGGGAAAGGGGGAAACCTGAGATCCCAACTGGGAAAAAAGAAAACAACAACAAGATAAAACAAATAATAGAGCTCAGCGATAGTAACGTATTACCGCTCCCGGCGAATTGGGAGTAAATTAACACTTGCAGAGAACTGACACCTCACACCACTCAAAAAGATTAATATTAAAAGTTTTAAATTAGCAACAGGAGCAGCAACAAAAAAATTACATTCAAACACCTTAGAGAACTAGCTAAAGAAGAATCTCAGAACTTAATAGCACTGCATGGAGGGATGTTTAACGGCGTGTTTACATGGTTATACCTAATTACATGAAAGTAGGCTTCACTGAACAAATTTTCTTTTCAATGTGAATTAAATCTCCACACTGATAACTGCACAAAAATAATTCTGTAGAGATCAACAGGTGCATGAATGTAAAGCGCTTGGTAGGGTGTTTGATAAATGTCCTGTATCGATTTCATGCCAGTCCTGCCCCAGTGATCATGCGCAAAAGCAGCCTTCCATGGTTCAGTGTGCAATGCTCCGTTAGCACAGTGAAGGTCATAGCCTGTGCACCCTCCATCCCTCCCTCCTTCTTCTGCAGATGGTCCTGGTGGTGTCCTGCCATTTGTGTCGCAGGAGCCTACTGCTAGGCATATCTGCAAGGGCTTTTGCCCAGGGTTCAAGATACTGGGAAGCCAACATGCCCACATGTTGAATAGGAAGGGATCTTACAGCAAAACCATGTTGATCTTCTCTTTCCTTTTGCACAAGGAAAGACAGGAAGGATGGGGTTTGTCCCACCTAACGTAGACCATCTAAAAGTAAGGTAGTTAAGGTAAACTAATTGGCTAAGTCATGCTTTGTTAAGCTAGTTGTCTGAGAACATAATATGCTTAACTTTTGGTCAGCCCTGAAGTGGTCAGACGGTTGGACTAGATGTTGTAGGTCCCTTCCGACTGGAACTCAACCTCACTTCTCTTCTCTTCTCTTCTCTTCTCTTCTCTTCTCTTCTCTTCTCTTCTCTTCTCTTCTCTTCTCTTCTCTTCTCTTCTTCTCTTCTCTTTCTGTCTTTCTCTTTCGTCTTCTGCTCTCATAGTCTCCTTTTCTTCTTCTTCCTCTTCTTCCTCTTCTTCCTCTTCTTCTTCTTCTTCTTCTTCTTCTTCTTCTTCTTCTTCTTCTTCTCTATATTTGCCAACACCGTCAGACAGCAAAGCCAAAGCAGTGGGCAGGACGGCTTCGCCTGGCAGCCATGCCATGCTGATGGCTTCATGAGACTGCAACCTTAGAGGGGTGAACTGCCCTCTGAAGGTATCTGTCTGCCTGTCTCTTCAACTGCTCCACTTTGAGGTGCTTGAAGTGACGTGGAGCAAGTCCTCCCAGCACTGCGCCCATGCCCTCGCACGGGTTTGGGGACATAATTTGGCTTTCCAGTATCTTGTACCCAAGAGTTAACCCCAAGTGACTCCCTGAGGACCAGAGGAGTTAATGCAGATTTTGAATGTGGTCACCAGCAGAAGACCAGGCTGACCGCAAGATTTTCCTCTGGGATCATTATGGGGATGGAGCCATGGTGGTGGTGGACACAGCCAAACGCACAGGCTGTCATCCTTCAAATGCCAATTTGTTGGGGGGGTTGGGGAGGGTGGGGGGAGGAGGGGAAACCAAATCACCACTGACGCAGAATGTATTCAAAGGATTTATTGCAATGTCTGAAATCAGGAGGCCTAAGCCCTGCCGTGTGCTCCTCCACCACTGGCTGCTCTCACTCCCCACTGGAGTCAGACCAGTAGAAACTGGAGTCATGCAATGGCCAGGCCAGCTCAGGAAGACTGATGCTGTCCCCATGCTAGTGTCAATCAAGAATAATTGCACAAAACAAATCAGTTTTGTGGATTTACATGCCAGTGTGCAGGGAAGGAGAGGCCAGCTCCAGGCTCTCTATAGCTGCTGTTCATGGGCCAGCTCCCAGTCCCTGACACTGGTGGAAACACAGAGTGGGTCCAGTTACACTCATGAAGCTGTTCTGGATTTACACCAGGGTAAGGGACAGCTGAATTTGACCCAGTAAAGTTCCTCTAATGCACTAGATGAGATGAATGTATGCTCTGGAGGAAGCGAGGCTACACCATCCGCTCCGGGTGGGATTTGGAGGGGCTGCAGGGAGGTGGCATCTGTCCTATGGACATTTTCATGGTCATCTGTCCTACGGGCAGCACAGCACAGAATCAGGCCCCATATTTTGCCCTAGGGGCAAGTAACTCCCCTCAGCAGTGGAAGAGGGGGGCCCCGCAAAGGGGAGTGGGGATGCTGGCAATTCCCGAACAGCAGCCTCCCAATGGGAACCACCACGGCAAGGTTTCGGAGAGCCAGCTGGGATGAGCTGTGTGCCTGAAAAGGACCTTTTCCATTGCTGCAGGGGGTGGGAGGAGGTGAGGACCGTTGTCAGATGCTGGGGGTACAGGTGCCCCCTTTGCACACACATCCACACGTGCATGCAGCAGGGAAAAAGCTACTCTGAGCCTAAAACTTCAGTTTACGGCTTCTCTGAGCCCGCAGAAGTTCGGAGCCAAGCCGCATCGTGTTGCACAGAGGCACAACTTGCCGCCTTCCTCCTCCTGAATGGAAATGCAAAGCTGAGACAGAAACAGCCTCTTGTGTTGACAGGGAGAAGCCTCCTGGCTCCGGCGTCTGTCTGGGTGGATCATTTCCCCTTCCCCAGTGGGTTTTGTCGCTGCCTGAACCATTCTGCTGCAAAGCTTGTTCATCCCAGGCTTTGGTTTTTTTGGTGGTTTCAGAGAGGTGGAGCAAGGAGGGAGATGGTGATTTGGTTCTACATTGTGATCACTGACCAAAGATTTCGGTGGCTGTGAGCTCCAGCTACCTGCCGGGTCCACAGATTAAGCGAGGAGTTTGCAGAAGAGGAAAGGAGTCCGGGCTGTATTTCTTTAGGACAGATCTGAGGATGAGCACAAATAGAGCAAATTTTGCCATGGGAAAGAACTGACTCCGAGTTTCCTCCACGTTGGGAAGTGAGTATGGATGCTTTCCCTGCACACATATCACCTGCAGAGTTTCGGCTGCGCGGGCTGTTAATTAGCAGGGGACGCTCATCACGTTAATCCAGTGATGCTCAATAAGAACTGTGTTGGTTTGGAGGAGAATAGACCCAGGGCTTATTAAGCCACATGGCTCCAGTGAGCCACGAGGGCCTGATCCTGCTTGAGCGGGTGAGGACCAGCTTGAGGGATGTCAGAGGAGCTGCGCTGAGGGATTATGGCTCGGCTCAAAAGCAGCTGCACAGTCGAACAAGTGACAATCAAACAGTCTAAATGAGTCTGGATTTATCGTCTTCCCGTACAAACCCCGTCAAACTTGTTTCGCTTTATGTGTCATGAAAATGGGTCTCAGTCAACTCGGCAGAGTTTGTGCTGAGAAATAAATACATCCCAGGGTCCTGAGTCAGGCATTCGTCGGTGTTTATCTCTAAGAGCCGATCACAGCCTCTGGCAGGTTGGCAACATTTGCTCTCAAATCTGGTTCAAATGCAACTCAAAATGTTGTGCTCCCCACCCAAAGCACTGGGGAGGTGCTCCTGCTTGGAGCTGGGAAGGGAGAGCCACCACCTCATGGTGCCCAGTTCCCTTTTCTAACCTCTTCTGAAAGCATCTGGAGGTCTTGTGTTGAGAGATAGCGCCTGCATCAGCAGTGCCCAAGAGGTTGGAGACCTGAGGACTTGACCCCAGATCTTCCAAAACCACGTGCATCCCCTTCATTCAGGCAGTCAGGATGGTGCAGACCCATCTCTGCTCCCCTTCTGCTCACCATCCCCTGGCTTGCCCGCCTGGATGGTGAGCAGGACAAGGTGCACGTATGAGGAGCATGGTTTGGTGGCCCCATGGTTCCAACTCTTGGGGAACACGGGACCACAGTGTCTCTGCTCTGGGACACTGAAGCCAGCTGATGCAGTTCGTTTTGAGTCACCACCATCACAATGCAGGGGGTGCTGAGATGCATTTTTTTATTTAAAAGCAGCAGAAAGGCTCAGCAGACGCAAACCTGACCCTTATGGATCTTAAAAGACCATTTCACTCGCAGGCAGCTCAAGGTTGGGATCCCTCGTGCAGCGGTTCCAGCACCGGCTCAGCATGGTTGCTGCCATCCGTGGTAGGACCACCGGTGAGGACCAAAATACCACGCTCAACTCTTCCTACAGCATTAGAAATGAAAAGCATGGAGCTGGGAAAGCGGTAGCACATTAGTACTGTTTATTAGGACAGCAAATTGTGCCAGAAAAGACTACACACAACAACTAATGATAACATTAAGCACATTCACTTAATAGCTAATTAATCTCTTCGACTTCCCTAATGTACAAGGAGGAGCCTTTGGTTTGCGAGAGCAACCCAACCATTTGCATTTCTGATTTCCTATAATTGGGGAAGTGGAAGAAACGGGGAGTGCAAAACCCACCACACACATCAAGTTGTTCACCTCAGCAGATAATGAGAGGATCGTCTCCTGTAGTATTTAATTAGAAATGTCGCAGTTAATTGATTTCTTGGATATGTTAATTAAGAAATAATGAGGACCAGGTTGCAGCAAAAGGTGCCAGTGAGAAGTTTAGAGTCCCTCCTGGAAGATGTGTCTGTTGGCTGCTCCCGGAGCCGGCCAGGAGACAACCAGGAGACAAGCCCAGGATTGTGTCACCCATGTCCTGAACCCACCCTTAAGCTTGGGGCTCAGCTCCTTCCATTTTCGCTTGTTGCTCACTTTTCCACCCTGAATCCCTGCGTGTGGCCCAGCGTGGGCAGATGCCCGGGTCCTGGCAGGACAGGCAGCAAGTCTCCCCGTTTGCTGCCCGTGCCGGCGCCGTGCATCGCTGGGATGCGGGATGACCTGACCCTGCCACCCTGGGACAAGCGATGCTGGTAGATCTCAGGGTTATACTGATGCCACGTAGCCGAGAGATGCAGGTGTCCCCTCTGCTTCGGTTGGCTCCGCTTGAAGGGCTGTGATGGAGACCTGGAGCCTGGGATGGCCTTCAGCCACGTGGGGGGAGCGCAGGGGCTGCCGGCGTGTTGTGGCAAGACCCTGATGGACTTTGAGCAAAGCTTTTTAGGGTACAAATAAGCTCACCCAAGAAGCTGGCCTGACTCTGAGAGTGTTCCCGATGTTGCATATGCAGAAAGTGGAGGCTTGAAGTGGTCCTAGTGGTGGTAGGTACCACAGCCCCAGGTATCTCCCCGGGGTGCTTTAGGAAACGTCCACGTTTGGCTTTTTGTCCCTTTTCTATGGCTTATTTTGCACCCTCAGCTGCCCCTTTTTCATGCTGTCACCCTCCGGCACCTGATCTGAATGCACCTTATAACCGCGTTAATGGCAAGTCCCTTGGGATACAGCGGGGGGGTCGCCCGCCAGCACCGGCACGTCTTCCAGCGGTCCCTTTGCTGGACCTCTGCGGGCGTATGGCCCTCCGCCACCCTCGGGCACCCGCCGCACGCACCGTCTCTTTTTAACCTTCTCGATAGAGTTACCGACCGCGACACTTTGTGTAACACTCGGATCTGTCTGGAATAAAAGAGTTTAAAGACTTGGCGGTGTGGTCCAACCTCCGCGCGGCCGTTTAATGTGAAGGATGATGCGGATGTGGGGATGTAAAGGTCTCGTCTGAAAAGACAAGTTTCTTATGGGCTGGTTTTCCAGGGGAGAAGCTGCCAGGGATGGGGCTTTCCTCTGCAGCGTGAGGGGCCGTGGGGAGGGGACTTTCCCAACAGCAGGAGTTGTTATATTTTTGTGTGTGTGTATATAATATATAATATTGTATATAATTATAATCTATTATGTATAGAATAAAACATACAACATGTAAATATATAAAATATGCAATTCTATAGAATTACATGCACATTGTAAAATACTATATATACACACATTATATACACAAATATATATGTAGATATACTATTAAAATATATATAAAATGTGCATTTAAAATAGAATATATATACCTATTATGTACACATATATGCGTATATATTATGTGCAGGTATATATGTGTATATATGGTATATCACATATATAATTATTATATTTGTGTGTATATATTTTTTATATGTGTATTTTTTTATATGTGTGTGTGTATGTGTATATATATATATATATATAAAATTATTATAAGTGCCCTTTCCCCCAAACTCTGTCGAGACGTGGTAACGATGCCCAACCTTCATCCCCCAAGACCCCCCACCCCAGTCCCTCATTGCTGGGGGGTCCCAGGAGCGCCCGGGGACCATGGGGGTCCCTTCGCCAGCCCCTGGCACCCCACATCTCAGGGGTATCCCCAGGGGGGATATTCCCAGGGGAGCAGGAGGGTGGCAGAGCCGTTTGGATCCTGCCTCTCCCCGACATTCAATCCCCGGCACAGGTGTGAAGCTGCCGGCCCCGAAGCGGCCGCATACCTCTCATACCTGCGGCCACCCCGCTGGTGGCCCCGCTCCTCTGGGGACCCCTGAGGGAGATCCCCATCCTTACGGCCATCCTCACCCCCCCAACGCCCACCACGATGGGGCCACCAAGCTCTCCTGGCTCCAGCGCTCCCGTGGGACACATCCCTCCCCAGTGACACCCAGTCCTCCCCACACCAGCCTCCCTGCAGCTGTTTGGCCGGCTATGGGAGAGGGGGACGGTCCCCTTGTGTCCCCCCCACCTCCACTGAGGCAACCAGTCAGGTTTCCAGCGCATTTTTGCTTTTTATTACCACGCAGTAACACACACTACAGCTGCTGACTACCTACGACAGGGAACGCACGCACACAGGCACAAAAATAAAAGAATAAATTAAAATAAAACTGTGTAAAAAAAAAAAAACAATGGAGAAAAGGAGGGAGGTGAAAAAAAAAAAAGCGAAAAAGGAAAATGAGAAAGGGGCTGGTTACACTGAGCTTCTAGGTAGGACGTTTTTATTTGATCTCATGGCTGACGGACGGCTTCCAGCGCGGAGGAGGATGCGCGGTCGTGTCCCGGGGCCACGGGCGCCCTGGCAGCCTCCTCTTCCTCCTCGGCTCGGCGGCGGGAGCTTCCCGAAAAGCACCTCCGAGGGATGCCCCAGGCAGCGGGGGGGGACGGGGTGCGGGTCCCCGGTCAGGCCGGGCGCCCCGGAGGAAAGGCAGCGGGCGGCGGCGGCGGCGGCTTCGGCGATGTCCCTAGAGTTCGTTTGGTGATGCCGCCTGTGCCCCCCCTTCCTCCCCCGGGTTCCTCTCCATGGTGGCTGCACCAGGAGCCTGTCCCTGCCTTAGTCGTTGGAGGTGACATCGATGTCTTCTCCGCTCGACTGCTTGGTGGCGAGGCGCCATCGGTTGATGTGGTGGGAACCTTTCTTCTTCTGATCCGAGTCAGGTCCTTCCTCCTCCAGCTTCTGCCGTTTGTATTTCGTCCTCCTGTTCTGGAACCACACTTTCACCTGGGGGAGAGGGAGAGATGGGCACTCACAGGGGTCCCGGCACAGCCAGCCCCGGCAAGGGATGGTGCTGCGACCAGGCAGCAAGCTCAGTTTTCCTCAGAGATCCGCACAAAAGAAGTCCCTGTCCCCCCAGCAACGCTCCCACGGCCACCCTGCCCTGCCTCGGTTTCCCTTCTGCCTGCGGCAGGGTGGGAGGGGAGAGACAAACACAGCGGGTTGCAGGGTGCAGGGTCCTGCTGCCTCCCAGCTCCGCTTTGCTGCACATTCTGGCCTTCGAGAAACCCAAGACGGGTGAAGAACACTCAATCACACCTCAGACTCAGGGCCAGCAGGCTCACGAGACCCTCCTTACAGCTCTACAACCTGGTGCCCATCACCTCAGTGTCTGGGCTGTGCCCCCATCGGCACAGCACGGCAGGGGCAGCTAAACCTGGTCCCATTTCATTTGGTCGCAGGATGCCATGGGCACAGCAGCCGTGGCTCCAATGACCGTGGGGGACAACACACAGAGCCATCCCCACACCTCCAGTGAGGACCTGTGTCCCACGGCCAGGGTGGCATCATTAGTCTTGGGCTGGACTGTATATAACCAGGTAGCTAATTATAGATAGATTATAATTACAATTATAGATCATTAATTTACCACATTTACGTTTCAGGAAACCTTTTCCACTATGACAGTGGTCCAACACTGTCCCAGGAGCTTGGAGAGGCAGCAGGGGTCTCCATCCTTGGAGATAACACCCTCCTCCCTGCCCGAGGCCTGGAGAACCCTGCTCCGACACCGCACACCCTCGATGCCAGTGCCAGGAGTGCGGCCCGTG
Organism: Rissa tridactyla; assembly: GCF_028500815.1. NCBI lineage: Eukaryota > Metazoa > Chordata > Aves > Charadriiformes > Laridae > Rissa > Rissa tridactyla. The sequence goes on from NC_071470.1 coordinate 40,007,235, forward strand.
GTAGGGGCTGGACACGGCAGCACAGAAATGGCGGTCAGTTTGGAATGCTGAAAGCACCCACATGGCCGGTGGTGTGGGATTGCAGGATGCCGTGCAGCCGGGGATGCGGGATGCTGCAGGCAGAGGTGCAGGGATGCTGCAGCCAGGGACACAGGATGTCTGCTGCAGGTGGGGATGCGGGATGCTGCAGGTGGGGATGCGGGATACTTCAGGCAGCGGTGCAGGTGAGGATGTGGGCTGCTGCAGGCAGCGGTGCGGGATGCCTCCCGGCTTCCCAGGCCCCGCAGGACACTAGGTGCCGCTGCTCGGCCGCCGCTGCCATCCCGGCCCAGGCCAGGCTGAAGCATTTACCCGTTTGAAGGTGGCGCGGTGCCCGCAGCCCCTCACAGCAGACACTGGCTGCACCTCGTCCCCTGGGACTGTTGCCCCCTTTCCCCCTTCTTCGACATTCATTGCAGGCGACACTCGCTTTCTGCTCCGGAGCCTTTCGCGGCAGGCGAAGGCAGCGTTCACAGCTCGCTGCATTCCCCAGGTGAGCAAAGCCCTCGCAGGGTGCCCCGCGACCAGCGCAGTGCGAGCCCTTGACTTTAAGGCATGTTTAGTCTATTGAAACAGCTGCTTTATGGCACCAGTATATATTATAACCCCTCTGCCCTGGGCTCAAACCATTTGCTTTCCTAGCTTTGGGGCATTTCTGGAACAATACTGAGCTGGCGCCTTTCATTCAACAACTGCAAAGCACTTTACAAACTTTAATTAAAGCTCTCAGCCCTCTGGGAGCAGGGAAGTTGCCTTATCCCTAAATTATAGAAGGGGAAACTAAGGCATAAAGCAATTAAGATGCTTGAGTGAGGCTCTGTGGAAATCGGGGGTGGGTGTGAAGCGGCTCCTGCATGTAAAGCCTTTCCTCCCCAGCTTGGTTCAGCTTAGAGAAACCCACCAGGGTATGACCATCTCCTGCGGGATGAGGCTTCCCTGCACTTCCCAACTGTCTCTGCTGCAGGAATGGGGATGTTTCCAGGCTGGATGGGCTCCCTGACCCCTCCGATACCATATCCCTCGCTCCAACAGGCCAGAAGCCACAATGAGAGAAATGTGAGAACCGCACAGTGGGCAACTGGGGGATAAGCTGCCCCCTACGATGCCTCATCCTGACTCCAAGAGTAATTGGTTTAAACCCCCAAGCCCGGGGGTTTTATCCTTTCCCAAACCCTTGCCACATTAACCATTGTCATGCCGGGTGTTTGTGCATCCAACCAGTGTGATGCTCATGGGGTCCCTGCCAAGCCGCTCCTCGGGGCTGGCCCTACTCTTCTGCGCTCTTGCTGCGGGATGGGGACAATCCCTGGATGGCTCCTGCATCCCTGTCCTGCCTCTACATACGGCTCCCATCCACTGCTTCGCCTGCACACGCCATGAGCTCCCACCCGTGGAACACCCTGAGGGTCATTGCGTCCACCGAGAAACCACACTCTGCTCTAGGGATGCCGACAGCACCCAGAGAAGCAGCTCTGCCCAAAAGGTGATGTTGCCATCACCAAGCTGGGGACAATCAAAATCTGGTGGCTGTGTGTGCAGCTGCCCTGGACAACAGCCGAGTGACCCAAACCCTGCGGAAGGCTGAGGGCATGGGGATGGGTCTGGGTGGTGACCGAGAGGGACCAGCCGTGCCGTCACTTGGGGCCAGACACAGTGACACCACTTGTGCTGAGCCGTCACACGAATGTGCCACCACCTCGAAGGGCAGCGGAGCTCCCCAGGCATCAGTGCTGCACCCTCGCCTGAGGTCCCAGACGGGACTTTTCTTCTAAAAACACCCCAAAACTTTTAAGAGCTTGGTTTTGGGGATGGTCCTTGTGGGGGAAACACTGACAGCCCCGGGATTTGCAGCGTGGCTGCTCTCTGGCTGTATCTGGGATGCTCATCTTTCTCCTCCCCTGATTCCCAGGCATTCGCTCAGTTAATTATTACCGCTCCTGCCAGAGCGGCTGCGATGCCCGGCCAGCCCCGACCCATCGGCCAGGGCTGCTGTGCCTCCATCCCTGCACACATGATGCTGGGAAAGGGTGCTGGGGTATTACAGTGCCTCCATAATCACCCCGAAGCCGGGAGGGGATGCTGGAATATTATGGTGCTGCCATAATCACCCCAAACCTCCCACTCGGCAGGAGCCAGGGTGATGCCTTTGCTTTGGGAAGGCAGGTTTGACATCCTGAGCGGGGCCAGCACCATGTGCTGCCAGGGATGGAGAGGCTCTGCCCGGACGGCGGGCTGCATCGTGCAAAATTAACTCTGGGAAGTTATTTCTCAGCTCAGCACGCTCCCCCGGGAGGTGAAATGACCCGATGCCACCAGCGATGGGCACAGCGGTGCTACCACCTGTGATGCCCAACCCTGCATGACCGCAGCACACAGCGTGGTACCCCCACCTCCTCCCCGCTCCCCACCTGCCCGGCACAGGCATCCTGCCCCAGGCATGCCAGCCCCCGTGCACCCCCGCTGCCTGGCACCCCTGCGGCACGCCGACCACCAGGCTCGTTTTCCATCCAGCTCACACATACCATGTGTGTGTGTGTCCCCACACCATCCTGTCACGCACAAACCCCACGGATGGCTCCTCTTGCGCAGGCCACCCCATGTCCCCCCCGCAGAGCCCTCCCTACGCATACTCCAGCCTCATCCCACTTACTAAACACTTGCGTTTGCTTCGGGACCATGAGCTGCCGCTGTTTTTTCCCCCCAGTCTTTTTTTTTGTGGTTGCATGGGCCTGTCCTATCCCAGACTAATGCAGCACCTTGGTAGGAGAAAGGATGGGAAGGGGTTAAATGCCTCCACCTTTCCTCACCCTATATCCCAAGGCATTTCCTGATGCCGGGCACATACAGTACCCTTTTCACCTTCCCCCTGGACTGCTCCAGGTGTAGCTTTCCAGCTGGAGGACGCGGACCTGGCACCGCACAAAGGGCAAAGCTCCCTTTTCCAGGGGGGAAAAGTAGCTGGGAAATAGGGCCAGGCACCACCATAACGAGCAGCCCCTTGTCGGAGCGGCTAAACCCTCTCGGAAATAATAAAACACCCCCACCCGTGGGTTTGGATGTGGGGCTGCAGTGGGTGAAAACACGTCTGTGTTACCCGGTGTCACACCGGGGACGCGGGTCACCAAGGACGGGGGGTGGTTTCCACGGGAGGTTTGTGTGCGTGTAGGATTCATCACTGGATTAATAATAATAATAATAATAATAATAGTAGTAATAATAGTACTGCCTGCTTTTGTCACGGCCACCAGCCCGGCTGGCTCTCGCACCCTACCAGTCCCGGTACTTCCACGCCCATGCCGTATCACATCCCTCTGCACATTGGGGTTATTTCCCTCCAGGTAATTAAAAGATGATTTAAAAGATTATTTTTCTAAAGCCACAAAGCCGGCAGGGAACAAGCCTTCCCTGCCGCCTCGCAGACCCCCCTGCAAATCCCTGCTGCCTTCGGGGACGCTTTGCCGACACTCGCTGCCACCGCCGATCCCGAGCCTGATGCTCTTTCCCCCAGGAACCGGCCCCAGCCCTGCGATCGCCTCCGTCGTGACCCGCACTCGCTCCCTGCCCGCAGGTGACGAATTACCCTGCGCCGAGCGGCTGCAGCAGCTTCCCAAGAACATGGAAATGCCGTACTACAAAATACGCTGCAGTGCATAAAAAAAATTATAAAAATACATCTATATTGCCTCTTTCCGTTTCTAAATCTCCACCCGGATTTAGGCATGGACGTCTCTGCTTTTTCCTCAATAAATTGCGTTATTGCATTTAGGCTCGGGGCAATGATGCACAATCCGAGGGACTCGTTGAGCTCCGCCTCGGGCATCCCGCAGCTGCCCTTTCCGCCCGGGCAAGTTGCTGTTTGTTCTTTGACCTTTGGGGTTGGCTGTGTTGTTTTTTTTTCCCTTTAACATCTTTTTCAGCCCAGAGAGGTGACAGAAGCAGCAAGGAAAGGACCCGAGCTGCGGTGCCATCTACTGCCGTGCCCTGCGAGACGTGGGGATGGGGATACGGGATAGCATCAGCACCAGGATACAAACGGCCTCTGGATTTTGTGGGCTCGGTCCATCCTCCCCGACATCTGCACACACGGTTTCCCGCTGTCCCCCATGACAGTGACATTTTCCTCGCGGTAACTTCCCTCTTGCAGAGCTGTATTTGGAGGTTTTGCTTGGCAGAGCCACGGCAAGGATGAGCCAGGCGGGTACCGGGAACACCCACGGCTCCAGCTTTATTTTCCAATTGAATTAAAGGATAAAAATTAAATTAATTCAGAATATAGGCCAAGCTACCTAGCCAGAATTTGGAGAAAACTTTCTTTCTCTGCCGACTCAGTTAATGAACATGATGGGAAATAGCGAACCTTCACCTGGAGCATTCGGCAATAGCTGCTCGCAAGGACACCAGGCTCCGACACGCACAGAGATGCTCAGCCCCAACTCCTCTGTTTTCCCCCAGCACCGTACGCTTTTCCGTTTCCTTTCATCCCTACGGTCCTCCTGGATCCCATCATTTCTAAATGCCCATGAAATGCCTTTTCTAAAATTCAGAAAGTTGTAGCTGAAAGAAATGCCCTTCGCCCAGCACCCATCTTTGCACCCATCTGGACTTTCGGGCACTGCGGAGTTTGTGTACAAAACCAAAGCTGCACAACTGAGGCACATTTTTGCAGTTCTACAGGGGAGAATCTCATGCTGCTGCTCCTTTTTTAACTGGATTTTTAAAACCATCTATTTCTGGGGGAAAACACCCCAAGCAAGCAAGAAATAACACCAGAAAACCGCTCCAGCGAGTGGCACGACGCGAGACCAGCATTCCCAGCCTAAAGCGCTGCCGGGAACCACCTCAGCGACCAAACACTGTGGCAAAAAAAAAAACAACCCTCAAACCCACCCCGAGCCCACATGAATCCGCACGGTTCGGCCATGGTTTCCACGCAGGATTCCCAGACAAACCCAGCTGGGAGATTGCAAAACACAGCCTCAGCCCTACACGGGGTCGGCGCCGTCTCTGCCGCCCGATGCTGAGCTGCTCCCACCAGCGGACGGACAGACAGATGGATGGTGGGACTGACGGATGGTGGGACTGAGGGGCGGGAGGCTGCCCGGGGGTACCTGGGTCTCGGAGAGGCTGAGGCTGCTGGCCAGCTGCTTGCGCTCGGCGCCCACCACGTAGTGGTTCTTCTCGAAGGCCCGCTCCAGCCGCAGGAGCTGGGATGGCGAGAAGGCGGTGCGGATGCGCTTGGGTTTCCGAGCGAAGGGGCCGTGGAGGAGCAGGCTCTCCTGGGACACCTCGCTCCCTGGGGACAGAGAGAGGAGTCAGCGTCCCACGCCAGCACCCCCAGCCCTGCAGCTCCCCCTCTGCGGGACCAGGGGGGGATGTTGGGGACACCCTCCTGCCCTGTGACAGGGGGAGGACAGACAAGGAGATACTGGGGGGCCCTGGACATCTTCTCTGCCTCAAGCTTGCAGCATTTGTCCCCTCCTGAACACCACAGTGCTCCCTCCCCAGCCACCCTCAGTCCTGTGGCAGCACTGGGCACAGGAGCAACGGGAGGGGAAGGGAAAAGAGAGGGAAAGAGAGAGGGAGAAGGGAAGAGGTAGAGAAAAAACAGAAAGAGACAAAAAAGAAGATAAAAAAGAGCAGAAAGAGAGGGACAGCCTAAGAAAGTAACAGGGAAAAAAGAAGAGACAGAAAGGGAGAACTGAGACAGAAAGAAAGAAAAATAAGAAAGACACAAGGGAAAAGAAAGGGTGAATGGGAGAAAGAAAGAGAGAGAGAAGGAACGTGGGAAAGCGAGAAAGAAAAAGAAAGAAAGAGAGGAAGAAAAGTCAGAAAAGAAATAGAGAAAGAGAGAAAGAGAGGAAGAAAAGAGGAAAGACAGAAAGACAGAAAGAAAGAATAGAAATAGAAAGAAGAAATAAAGAAAGAAGGAAAAGGGCAGAGAGCAGGACAGCCAGGAGGCGTTGGAGGGAAGGGCAGAGGCCGCGGCTGAGGGGCCGGGAGCGGCGGGGGACAGAGGCGGCAGCGGGGCCGGAGCGGGGAGACCCCGGAGCCGCTCCCGGGACTGTGCGGGACGGGCCCGGGGCCGGTGCGGCCGGTCGGCACTGCGGGGGCCGGGCCAGAGCCGTGTCCCGGTGCCCCCGGGCGCCGCCGGCAGCGGCCGCAATTCCCAGCGGAGCCGTCGTAGCCCGGAGCCAGGCGAGGGGTTGGTGCCGAGCAGATAACCCTAATCTGGGCTCCTCCGGCCCGGCCCGGCCCCCGGGACACCCCGGGGCATCGCGGCGGGGACGGCGCGGACAGCGAGGGGACGGGGATGGAGAAGAAATGGAAAGAAAACTGAAAGAAACGAAAAAAAAAAAGAAAAGAGAAAACAGAAAGGAAAAACGAAAAAAAGGAGAGGAGAGGAGAGGAGAGGAGAGGAGAGGAGAGGAGAGGAGAGGAGAGGAGAGGAGAGGAGAGGAGAGGAGAGGAAAGGAAAGGAAAGGACAGGAAAGGAAAGGAAAGGAAAGGAAAGGAAAGGAAAGGAAAGGACACAGATAGAGAAAGAAAAAGAAAAATAAGAAGGGGAGAGATAAAAATGGAGGAAAAAAAGAAAGATAAAGAAAGATGGAGTCATCAAAAGAAGAAAGAAAGAGAGAGAGAGAGAAAGAAAGAAAAAGAGAGAAAGAAAGAGAGAAAGGAAAGAAAGAAAGAGCGAAAGAGAGAGAGAAAGAGAGAGCGAAAGAGCAAAAGAAAGAAAGAAAGAAAGAAAGAAAGAGCGAAAGAAAGAAAGAAAGAAAGAGCGAAAGAAAGAAAGAGCGAAAGAAAGAAAGAAAGAAAGAAAGAAAGAAAGAAAGAAAGAAAGAAAGAAAGAAAGAAAGAAAGAAAGAAAGAAAGAGAAAGAAAGAAAAAAAGAAAAAAGAAAAGAAAGAAAAGAACGAAAAGCTATAAAATCAAATAAAATCTCGCTGTGCAGACGAGATCCACCGCAATCTTTCCCTTCGTTTCCGAGAAGGAGAAACCCAAACTCCCGGCTCCGCCAGCCGCGGGGCCGCGCAGGGAGGCGGCAGCGCCGGTCCCGTCCCCGGGAGCCCCGCGATGCCCGGCCGGGACCCTGCTCCGCCCGGGGCGGCCGAGGCGGGACTGCTGCGGGGCTGCCCCAGCCCCGCCCGGCCCGCCGACGGCGGCTCTGCCCGGGCATGGCACCGGCGGCGGGGCCGCGGGGCAGCCGCACGCCGGCTCCAGGGCTGCGGCTGCGGGAGAGCACGGGCACCGGGGGTGCAAATTCACTCCGCTACCGGGTGTGCTAACGCACTCCGGTACCGGTTGTGTAAATGCACTGAGCATCGGAGTGTGCAAATGCACTCCGGTACCGGGTGTGCAAATTCATCCCGCTACCGGGTGTGTAAATGCACTGAGCATCCGAGTGTGCAGATGCACTCCGGTACCGGGTGTGTAAATGCACTGAGCATCCGAGTGTGCAAATGCACTCCGGTACCGGGTGTGCAAAGGCACTCAGCCCCGGTGTGTAAATGCACTCGGCGCCGGTGTGCGAACACCCCGAGCACCGGCTGTGCCTGCAGGCACGGCAGCAACAGGTTTTGCCTCCGGGTCTCTTCCGGCCTCCCCGGTTAACGGGCCCCGGTGCCGGGCAGGGCAGCCGGCAGCCCTCTCTCTGCGCCCCCTTCGCGCCCCGGGAGGAGCGGGGGCCGGTGGGCGATGCCCGCAGCAGCTCACCTTGGAAGCGGTGCCCGAAGAAGCGGTTCCGCAGCACCCAGGGGTAGAAGTTGAGCGGGTCGCGGTGTTGCGGCCCGAAGAAGGAGTGGGGGTGCGGCAGCGCCGAGCCCCCCAGCTGGTGGGGCCCGACGGGCAGCGCCGGGTGCCCCACGGCCTCGGGGAAGACGAGTTCGGCGCTGCCGTAGAGGGCCCGGCCGGCGGCGGCGGCGGCAGCGCCCTGGAAGCCGGGGGCGAAGGCGGCGGCGTCGGTGGCGGGTCCGGGGTAGCCGAGGGCGGCGGGGCGCGGGGGCTCCTCGGGGCTGAGGTGGGTGTCCTTGCCCACCAGAGACTCGATGGTGAAGCAGCGCTTCGCAGACGGCTGGAACATGGTTTGAGCCGGGAGGCTGGGGGGGGGGGTTTGGGGGGGGGGGGGACCGGAGCGGGGCTGTTCCTCCGGGTGCGCGTGTGTGTGTGTGTGTGTGCGTGTGCAAGAAACCTCCCCCTGGGCAGCGCGCACACACACACACACACACACACACACGCCCACCCGCGGGCGCCTACGCACCCGCAAACCCCGGGCAGCCGGTACAAATACGGCCGGTACCTGGCGGGGCCCGGAGGAGGGGGCGGCCTCACCTGCTCGGGCCGGGGCCGGGGCCGGGCAGGGGGAGGCAGAGGAGGCAGGGGGAGGCAGGGGAGGCAGGGGAGGCAGGGGGAGGCAGAGAGCGCCCGAAAAACTGGACTGGAGCCTCTCCCGCAGGCGCGCCGCGAAGTTGTGGGAGAGGGGCTCCGGCTGCGGGTTTTTTTTCTTTTCCTTCTTCTTTAAAAAAAAATAAAAAATAAAAAATTCTTTTTAAAAAATTCCTCTCTTTTCCCACCTTTTTTTCCTCTTTTTTTTTTTTCTTCTTTTTCTTTCCCCTTTTTAAATAAATAAAAGAAACAGACCCACGGCGGCCGTTCGTAACTCCGCGGCGCGGGGAGCTGCCGGCCCGGTGGGAGGGAGGAAGGGGAGGTGAAGGGAGGTGAAGCCCTCCCCCGCGCCCCACCGCGGCTCCCCGCCTCCCGCGCAAGCTCCGCTCCCCTCCGCGTATCCCCCCCCCCACACACACCCCTCCAAGGCAGGACCTTCCCTCTGGACAAAAGCCCGCTCTTCCCACGGGTCCGATCCTGCGCTTAGGTTAAAAAAAAAAACAAAAAAAACCCCAAAAAAACCCGAACAAAACCCCCCCAATCGCTCGCGATTTTGGCTGGGTTTTCCGCGGCGGGGGGGGGATGCGCAGAGCGCGCAGCCCCTGCGCGGGCCGGTCCCGAGTTCACTCCGCAGTTTGGCTCTGCTCTGAGTTTTGTTGGCCCGCGGAGGCGGGGGCCAGCCCTCCCCTCCCGCACAAAGGGGGTTGAAAGTCTATTTTCCACTTGGCTGGATTGAAATACTCCGCGCGGGCACCCGCGGATCCTTCCCCCCGCGGAGAGGAGAGCGCTGCTGCGCGCCCGCGGGTTTTCCGCGGACACATTCTCGCAAGAGGCTGCGAGGAAGGAGGGGAGAGGGAAGAGAGAAAAAAATACATGAAACCCCCCAGAAATGAAAGGCTAAAAACGGAGCCAGCGCGTCTCCAAAGCGTTATTTTTATTTTTATTTTTATTATTTCCGAAAGAGGGAGAGAAAAAATACTCTACATTTTAAATATATATTTATATTAAAAAACGGGAATAAAGAAGCGGGGCTGGGTCAGCAGGCTGGTGGAGAAGGCACCCGGCGCGGAGCGGGGCGCACCCGCGGAGGGACGGGGAAGAGGACGAGAAGGGAAGGGAAAGGGGATGCGGACACGGCGCTCAGCTCAGACGCGGGAGCTCTGCCCGGCTTCGGACCATTTGTGGAATTTAATTTAAATCAATTTAATATAATTTAATTCAATTTAATTTAATTTTTTTTTTCTCGCTCTCTGTTTTCTTTGATCCCCGGGCCAGGCCGGGGGTGGGCGAGGCGGGGATGCGGACCCTCCGCCCCCGCTCTCCCGCAGCCGCCCGTCGGGACCGGGCGGTGGCAGCGCCGGGGGCCGCCGAGCGCTACGCGGGGCCGGGATTTCGTTTCGTGCGGATCTCGCCGGTTTTCAGCGTCTTCTGCGGGGGAAAAAGCCGACCGGGCGCTGACTGCTCACCGCGGGAATCCCCGCCGGCAGCATCTCCCCTCCGCGCCCCGGCTCCACAGGAACCTTTTTTGGGGGAGCTGCTTTGGTTTGGGAAACATAAACCTTTAAACTATTTTTTTTTTCCCTGTTCGCCCCCGTGGTTTTCAGTCCCAGCCCAGTGTCCAGGCGAGGCTCCCTGGATGCTTTGGAGGGAGCCAGGGCTCGCTGGGAGCTGGGAAGCCGCTACACTGAAACCAGAAGAGAAACCCAGATTTATCTTTACATTTATTTTTCCACCTGCCACTCCAGGCCTGCTCTCACCTCCAGAATAATTCAGGCAGGACTTTTATCCCCCATGGGAATAAAATGCGGACACCCCCCCAGGGCGAGTGCCTTGCTCGGCGCCTGGTATCCCCAGCTTATTAAAGAGAAAAACTTTAGCCCCTGCATCCCTGGGAGGAGGTGATCCGGGAGCAGCCTGCCTTCCCGCTGGATTTCTGGCCAGGAGGAGCTCTGAGTGGAGGAGAAAGACATTTTCTTTTTTAACGAAAGAGCCGCAGAGCATGCCAGCACAGGGGAGGGATGCGGCCAGCAGTGGCAGTGGGCAGGCAGGGTTGGGTAGAGGGGTGCTGTACCGGGATTAGGGGGTGCTGGTGGAGGAAAGGTGGGATCTGATGCCCGTTAAAATACAACAGTGAGGATTTTCCAAGGAGCAAACGAAAGAGGAATGCAGGAGAAGGAGAGGGGGATGGGACAGGCACCAAAACCTGGCCTTGGAGCTGGGGGTAGAGGGTCAGCTCCAGGGATGGGCAGACAGGCAGCAGGTCCATCCCCATCCGTCTGCATCCCCCAGCCCTGGCCACTGCTCGCCTGCCTGGATTTAAATCACTGCCCGTACCCCTTCCTCCCAGGCTTTGCTGGGGTCGGATCCGGCACGCTGCCGGCAGGTGCAGTCCATCCCCCCTGTCTCGTTAATCTGTAACACATCGGCCTCCAGCATCAAAGGGCAGAATGTGGAAAATCAGGCCCCGGGCCCCGGAGCGTGGCCACAGGCATGGCTTGCCGGGATGTTAAAAGTTGACCAGACTTCAAAGTGCTGGATCATTTCCTCCTAACCTCTCCCACCTGCTCTTCCCATGGGCACAGCTCCTTGCCCAGCCTGGATTTCTTATCATCCTTCAAGTGTGGCCCCGAAGCGAAGAAGGGAGGAATGGGGCTGTATTTTGGGTTGTGGGGATGAGGAGGTGCGGAGCCTGCCTGTCCCAGGCTGATCCCCCTTTCCTGCTGCTTCGGCTTTTTTTTTTTTTTAATTTCACTTGGTTCAGGGATATGCTGGATGGGAAAAAACTGACCTTACACAACCCAGTGGGCTTCAGTGGGTTATTCATCTCATCTCCCTCAGTCTCCTTTTTTTAAGGTGGTTTTGTCAACTGATTTATTGATGGTAGATGGATGGATGGGTGGATGGCTAGATGGATGAAGGTGCCATGGGAATGGTGGGGATGGTGGTAGATATGCACGTTCACAAGGACAGGTGGGAGATAGCTTTAGTCTGTGGAGCCAGGCTGATATTGAGGGATGATACCACCACTGAACCCAGGAACAGGAAGCCACACAGCTCACATAGCCATGGGCTGGAAGACGTCAGTCAACCAAAGAAAGATGCTGCTGGGTCTTCACCTGCCTACACAATGGTCACACTGGCTTTTCCATGGGTGCTGCATCCACCCTTGCCTCTCCAGTGTAGCCTGACTACTATGTTGGTACAGAAAACCTGCACATTGGCTCTGGTGGGATGGGTGCTGGTGGGCTTCTGACATTCTCAGACTGGGAGGTGAGGCAGGAAAGGCATGAAAGCCAAAAGGCTTGTGCAAAACTACACAAAAAGTGATGAGAAAAGATCCTCCCAGGTCCTCATCATGCCCAGGCTCCTACTGCTCCTGCGTTGGGTGAGCTCTCAGAGGTAGGAGATCCTGAAGACCATTTGATATGGACCCAGCTGTGACTTCGGTGGCTTGCACTTGCAAAGCAAACAGGATTTTACATCCATCTCCTTGTAGACATTTAAAGCCCCAGCTCCAGAAAGGATCATCTTCAAGTCCTGAAACACCTCCAGATGATTGTGCAGGTGCCCACAGCCCTGATAAAGCCTTTCAGAAAGCTGCAGTACCCTCGGCCACGGGTGGCAGTGCCTGTCCTGGCACTGAGGCTGCACCCACACCTGGGACAGAGATTGCTCCAGCCATTTCTGCTCGTCAAGCTGGTCCCATAGGACCATGGCTTTGGGGGAAGTCATTGAAATTCATTAGTTGAAAGTGATGTGCAGAGGTTGGGCACATGGGAAGCTTTCCCCTGACCTTGTGCCTGACCTTGGGGACCCTATGTCCCCTTTTTGCCCACAGGTTGAGTGGGGCGATGAGCTGGTTCATCCACACTGAGGCCCACGGAGGGCAGCAGTACTGAAACACACAGTTTGGGGGCAGCATCTGCATCTTCTGCTTGCGACATGACTTGTCGAAACAGCACTGATGTTGCAGGCACTGACAGCATGCATGGCTCTGCGGGTGACATCACCTGCCGTGCAGGTAGGGGATGCAATCCTCCTTGGGGACCTGCTGGGCTGGCAGCAGGTACGGCATCAGGGAACAGAGCTGTGGGGGTCGTTGCGGTCCCCAAGCCCTTCTCTGTAGCAAGGGGTGCAATCCAGCCCCCCCAGCCACCGGGAGAAAACCCAAACTGCTGTTCTTAGTTTGTCATCCTGGTCCCCAGGGTGGCAGCAGCCATGGGTGCATGGTTCTGCCATGTCCTGCCTGGGAGTGGACATCTCCTTCATCCCTGATCCCAGCCTTTTCACGTCCTCAGGATGCTGTGTCCAGGAGCTCTGTGCTTTAGGACTGTGATTCCTGGGGATGTTTTTGCGGGTTTATACCCCTGACAGTGTGAGGAAGGGCTCAGCCCAGGTGTTTGGGTTCACCCAACCCTTCCCACTGGTTCTGGGGATGAAGACGGGTCTCCCAGCTAATGTCCCACCATGTACCTCCCTCCAGGGCTATAGGATGTCACTTTTATGAACGCTCTTCCATGCATGGCAGAGTCATCACTGCAGCAAAAATGTCTTTCTAGGAGAGCTCGGGAAATTTCGACACAGGAAATTATGCCTCCAGCCCTGGGGAGGGTTTGGGTCCTCCCTCGGGTGGCACCGGAGCGTGACCTCTACGTCAGACCGCCCCCGGGCTCACGCCAGCCTTGCCCCAGCGGGCAAAGAAAGCAACATCCCCTGCAAGATTGCACCATCGCAGGGGTGGGGAAAGGTGCAATGGCTTCAGTGTCGTGGTGGGGAGAGAAGCCATCCCTGCATGGATGCTGGGAGACTCCCCCCAAAACCCCGTGGGGACCACCCAGCATTATATTAGGGGAGATCAGCAGACTTGGCTCCCGCTCACCTCCACCACAAACCGTTAAATGGCATCAAGACGGTGTATCAGCGGCTTACATATGTTGCTTATAGACGCCAAACTTATTAACACAATAAAACTGCTGCTAAGAAGCTTTCCTGCCTCCTTTCCTGCACAGAGAGCATCAGTGTTGGAAGCACCTAGCCGCCTCCTATGGAAACACCCAGGGTTGCTTTTCATATGGCACTCAGGAAAATAAATATATGAATCAGCCAGGGTCCCCCTTCCAGCATTTCCAGACCTCGCTGGGAGGACAGGGAGCTGGGGAAACCTCAGAGTCAGGGGAGTTTAAATGTTTAAAGCCAGTCCCGGGGTGAAGCCATCCTATCCCGCCCAGCTGCCTGTCCTGGGAGGCAGCGTGCCGGGGGGATGCCCGGGCTCGCAGGGTGCTGCTGGGTGGGCTGGGTGCTGGCGGTCTCCTCCGATGCACGGCACTCTGAATCAGTGAATCTTCCTCCTGCTTTGCTTTGGAAGTGGTCGGAGGGGGACCCTGGCTGATTCATATATTTATTTTCCTGGGTGCCATATGAAAGGCAACCCTGGGTGTTTCCATACGAGGCAGCTAGGTGCTTCCAACACTGACATTCTCCAGGAGAAAAATAGGCAGGAAAGCTTCTTAGCAGCAGTTTTATTGTGTTAATAAGTTTGGCGTCTATAAGCAACATATGTAAATGACTGATATACTGTCTTGATGCCATTTAACATTATGTTGCGGAGGTGAGCGGGAGCCAAGTCTGCAGCATTTCGACTAATACGCAAGGAGCTGCCAATTCTGGTGGGTTTTTTTCTCCTTTTTTTCCCCTTTTTTTTAAATTTAAACAAGTTAACAAGCTGCCCGCGCCAAAATAATGACTCGGACCCTTCCGTCTCCGTTGCCGTTTCTTGGAAAACGGGTAAATATTGTGTTCATTTAGCCCTGGCGGCAGCTCGAGTCCCCGGCGCTGGGATGGAAAATCCCAGCTCGCTGGGTATCCCGGTCCCCATTTCTGCGCATGGAGAGAGGGGCCGGTGAGGAAAGAGCGGACCTGCTGCCAAATGCAGCCATGGCTGTTGGTAGTGGAGGTGCCAATGTGTCCGCACTTCCCCCTTCCCCAGTGTGTGTGGGAAAAAAAAAAAAAAAGGACAAGGGGAAAAAAAGATTAAATATAAAATGCCGCGAGTTTCTCCCTCTCGCAAGTAATTTTCAGTTAATTTATGTTGAATCAATGGTTCCTTGCAGTCATATGGATGGCAGGCTCCCAGCCATTATTAGTGTAAACAGATTTGTGAGCAGTATATTTAGCTGTTCCATATTGCTTTTAGGAAATGTGCACATTTCAATGGCGTATACTTAGAGAGGGCCATACCCTGCCACCGCTCTGCAGGTGGGGACGGTGCCGTACGGAGGCGCCCATGCTCCCGGCCTCCTCTTCCCCACTCAAGAGGAAGCCCGAGTTGGTGTGTGGGGTTTTGGTTGCCCTTCAAGGTAGTGGGGACCATCAGCTCCTGAAGGTCCCATCTGTATTTCCGCTGAAAAAAAAAAAACCCTGCTGAACTGGGTGTTTGCTGGTGAGTATGGTGCGGCCAAGGCCATGCTCCATCCCACAGGTTGCAGAGGCTGGATCCAGCTCATGAGTGTGGAAGAGAGGTGTTTGCACTGGTAGGGTCCCCTGGGGTGGGTGCCCAGCATTGTTTTGATGCTCTGGGGTACCCGCCTGCTCCCCAGAGCTCTGTGCAGTCTCACCGGCCTACGAGTGGGATGAGCTGAGCCAGTGCTCCAGCACCCTTGGGAGTGAATCCCCATGGGCTCGGCCACCTGCGCTGCCTGGGGTGGCCACCCACCCAGGGACCGTGCTGGGATGCAGGTAGCACATCCACCCACCCATGCCAGGATGCAGGTGGCACGTCCATCCTGCCAGGGACCATGCTGGGACACAGGTGGCACGTTCACCCAGGGACCATGCCAGGGTGCAGGTGGCATATCCACACAGCGGCCGTGCTGGGATGCGGGCGGCACATCCAGCCATCCACGCCAGGATGCAGGTGGCAGATCAACCCAAGGGCCATGCTGGGATGCAGGTGGCATATCTACCAGCCATGCCGTGGGTACGGAGCGCAGCAGCCTCATCCCTGCCACGCAGGGAGGGATCTGGACACCCCCCTCCATCGCCTGAGCGGCTGATTTAAGAAAAGTTGTTGTGCTGCGGGGAAGTGCCAATCTCGAGGTTTGGGGCCAAAATGTAAAAAACGCGCTAAAAAAGAAATCCCCAGATTTCAACAGAATGGGTGTAAATCCCCAGCCAGCGGCGCCGTGAGCAGCCCTCCAAGTCCCGCAGGACAGATCCTGCCACGCAGCATCCTTACGCTACTCCTCGCTTCTGGGCCCGCCTGCCGTGGAGGGAGGCTCCCCAGGAGGGAGCAGGATTTGGCCCTTACCCACCTCCCCTCCAGCCCCCCCTGCTCTCTCCCCACTGCGCGCACACCTCGCCTGCCACCAAAATAACCCAGAAACGCCAAATCCAGAACCCGCTGCCGGTTCACACGTGTTGGGGTGGCACAAAGCGTGGGTGCCGCCCCTCCGCCAAGGAACCGGGGCAGGATATGGCCCCGGGGACTTTTGCTATTTTAATTTTCCCTGCCGGCTTGCCTGCGTGCTCGAAAATAGCTTCCACGAGCGGGCTGGCACAGGCGACGCAGAGCATCGCCAGCCTCCAGCGGCACGGCGGTGAAAGGATTTGGGCAATGTCTCACCATGGCTACCCGGGCCGGGGAGAAGTATGTGGGCTCCGGGGGGAGGGTGCCAGCCCCTTTCATGGAGTAGAAAGCCCGACATCAGGGCTCTGTTGTTGGATGTCACCGTCTCCCTCCCGCCAGCGTGAAAAATCAATTAGGAAGAATTAGCGACGTGTCAACGGGTGTTGCATGGGGAGAATTATAGGCCCCATCCTGCACACCGCTACGCGGGTTCACCCAGGAGAAGGTGGCACTGTGTCACCGCTCCCTCAGCCATCCCCAACACCGTTACAATCCCCAAACCGTGATACCCAGGCACCTGAATCCGGCCCGGGGTACTGATTTCCAGACCAGGTGCCTGGCTGTGCCCAGGGAGCTGCATACCACCCCAGCGCTCCCTGCCTCAGTTTCCCCATCCCTGCGATGGGGCTTGGCTGGACCGCAGCCCCCACGTCCCACAGCGTCACCAGCCGGAGACCCCATTGGAGCCCATCCCTGTGGCTCTGGGACTGGAAGCAGTTCAGGAGGACTGTAACTTGCACTGTGCTGCCACTTTTCTCTTCTCTCCTCTTTCTGCATGTGTGTATATATATATAAATAATAAGAAAAAAAAAATCCCAAACTCTGATTAAAATCCCCTTTTTTATTCACCTGCCCATCTTTCCTCTGTCTCCATCTCCCATTCTATCCAAACTCATAATTAATCGCTCAAGGCAAAAGTAATGAATGTTAATTGGCCATCTGTACAAAGACTAATTAAAATCTACCATGCTGGGGATTAAAACATACCTATAGCAACTGCCTGAATTGAGAATGAGACAGAGGAGAGATTGAGAAAACAGCTGAAAGGCTTGTGCAAAACGCAATCTCGCTTAGGTGTGAGATGAGTTGCAACTCGGAGATCTGAGATGCTTTATTATTAAATTAAAAAAAAAAAAAAAAAGGGGGCGGGGAAGAAACTTCTGAGCTGAGCCGGGAGATGGTTTAATGGGAAGAAAGGCCGCGGGAGATTTCAAAGGCAGAGTGACCCCAACATTTCGGGTTTGGTTTGGATGAGGATAATAGCTGCCCTCTCCCCTCCCTGATGGGAGAAAATATTTCATGGTGTTTTCAGCTTTTTAGCATTTCTGGATGGGAAGAAACCACGCCCAGCGCTGGGAAGCTGCTGGGCTAGAGAAGGGTAAGAAGCAAGCCCTGAATTTGAGGAGGTAGGGATGGAGCGCTTGGCACCATGCAATGGGCATCACGGCCCGACCAGGCATCCATCGGCACGGCAGGGTCTGCATCCCACTCTGCCCCGAAGCTGCATCGCCCCCTCGGCCACCCCGCTCCGCTCCTGGCCCCTTCTTTGTCCTAAATCCTCGGCTTTTCAGGCCGGCCGCCCCTTTGTTGCGGGGAGGGTTTAGGAGTTGGAGGACTAGTGCAAAACAAATAAGCCAGCGCTAATTATTCACGGGGCTGCTGCTCCTCCTCCTCCTTGCTGTTGCCCTGATGAGTCCCCCGGCCCCCACGCAAACACCTCCTGACCCTCCCTGCGCATCTGGGGCCAGTGCGAAGCCTGCATTTGTCTCACCCAGCTGAGGTGTCCCCTCCAGCGCTGGTGTAACTGCTGGAGGTGGCAGGAGGTGCCCGGGGGTGGAGGGCACCTGAGCAGATG
The DNA here is from genome assembly GCF_028500815.1 of Rissa tridactyla. Taxonomy (NCBI): domain Eukaryota; kingdom Metazoa; phylum Chordata; class Aves; order Charadriiformes; family Laridae; genus Rissa; species Rissa tridactyla. The sequence continues at coordinate 40,024,916 of NC_071470.1, forward strand.
CTGGCAAGGAGGCTGGACCCTCTCTCCAAACAGGTTCCATCAGACTCAAGGCAGCTCTGGCACATGCAAAATGCCATTTTTTTAGTAAAAAAGAAAAAGAAAAAAGTGCTTTTCCTCCAGCCAAAGCTGGGGGTGGGTTTCTGCTAGAAATCACAGACCTGTGGCTGCATCACCTTGTGTCCCCAAGCAGTTCCAGGCCAGGGCTTCCCCATCTATCCCATGCACCAGCTCTGATGCCAGCAAACAACTAATTTATTAATCCCAGGTCCCCAGTGTCTCCTTCCGGGAGCCGCTGACCGCATCCCTGTACCCCTGTGATGCTGGGGATGACTGCCGCCGCAGAGCATCCTTCCCGGGGGCTTTTCGGGGTTCACAGTGGGGGGTGACGGAGGGGCTGGGGGGAGGCTGGGCATCCTCCCCTGAGTGCGCTGATACTTTGCAGCCTTGCTGGAAGCACCCGAGCTCAGCTCTGCTCTTGTTTTCTCAGATTCGGCTGTGTTTACTCCCAACACGAGTGACCGCCGTGGCCCTATTACGGGAGCGGCTGACAGCTCGGCTGACAAGTGTGCTCGCGGCAGGAATGTGAATGCGGCTCCCGGCCTCGCCGCGGTGCCTCGGCGGCAGCTTTGCCGGCGGTGGCATGGGGAGGGTGAGGCCACGCTGCTGGCTGCGTGATGTGAGATGCCTAAGGAAAGAGCCGCTCTGGGTTTCCTGTGGGATCCCACATGGGATGGGGGGCTGCGAGCAGCAGGTGCAGCACGACTTGCTCATCCTTCCTGATCTAAACCCAGGTGCTGAGCATGTGCCAGAGTCCCCCAGCATCCTAATGGGAAGGACCAGGATCTGCTGGGATTATTCAGTGCTCAGGGAAGGGCTGGGCAATTGGCACAGGAGGGTTTCAAGGCCAGGTGGAGAATGATGGTCAGCAGAGGTGGCGCAGGATAGGCCATGGAGGAGGAGGAGGATGGATGCCCTGATCTGAACCAGTGGCTCTGCTGAAGGAAAGGGGACAGGGAGCAGCTGATGTTGAGACCGTCCGGTGTCCCCAAATCCTGGGGGGTCACAGGAGCAGCTCAGCCACAGTCTGCCTCGGGCTTGGCACTTGATATTCAGGGAAGGAAGCTGCATCCCACACAGGCCAGCGACAAACTGGACAAAGTCTGGCTTTGAAGTGCTGCATGAAAAAATGGAAAACTTCCTATTTCTGGCAGTTCTTTCCCACTGGCGTGGAAATTGTTGTTGGTCTGCAGGACCTGGTTCAACCACTGGTGAAACTGGTGGGTGCAGGGCAGCGCCAGGAGTGATGCTGAAGCCAGGGATCCAGTGCTTGTCCCAGCTCCTCTGCTCGTGCTGGATAAAGATGATTTAATTAATCACAGATCATTTCTGCAATGTCCCCCCATTAGCAGACTAAATAATAACTCATTAAAGGCATTTGAAGATCACAGGAACAGGACAGTTTACCAGCAAACCCACTGCTCTTTGGCTCTAAACTGGGTTAATCTGTCATCTCTCCTTGCTGGACCAATGGGTCCCTTGTTACACATTAAATGGTTGCTCCAGGAAACATGTCCAGCCTGGAGCTGGTCCTTCTCCTTGCTTAACTAAGGCCACCAAAACGAGGGGACAGCATAGAGGGAAGAAGAACAGAAGCAAGTCAGCAGGCTGAGGGTGAGGAGTGTGAAGAGTTACAGGCAGGAGGATGCATGAGCAAGCGTTCAGTCTCAGGGAGAAGAGTTGGTGAGAACCATGCCAGCTCAGGAGAAAGATGTTTGTTGTTCTATCCCTCTCAGGCTTGGTGAACATCCACCAAATCCCAGCCATGGCCCTGAGAAGACCCTGCAAAGCTCCTGACTTGTCGCATAGAGAGGTGGGAGGCCTTGGGATGGTTGGTTGTGTGCCCCCCTCCATCTCAGGTACCCCCCATATTAACTCCGTGCCATGCACATGGCTTGGGTATCTCCATGGGCATCTCGGGGGTCTCTGCATGCAGGATGGGGGTCCCTGGGTGGGAAGTGTGGGCACTACCAGACCTTCCTCCCCCCCGGGAGCACCATTGCCAGAGGACCATCTCATTTACCTTTGGCCTCGTGTCCAGAGGTGGCTGCTTGTTTGCGAGCGAGGAGCTCGCTGAGCACTCAGCGTACTGGACGAAAGGCCCGTACTCAGCATTTCTGGCCACTGGATGTGAAAAAAAAGTTATTCTTTTTCCCTCTGCTGAGAGACCTTAAATAAGGGGCAGAGGGACCTGGCTGCAGCCTCTTGCCCCACTGAGCCAGGGGCAGACCAGGTCAGTGGACGAGATTTGGGAGGTCATTGGGTGCACACCAGTTTTAATTTGGGAGGCTTTTGGGGGGATTTAGCAGGCTCACCCTTGCTGCCATCCTGGGGACCTAGTCACACATGCAGAAACAAAACCCAGCAGTGACTTTGCCTCCTTTCATGACCTGGTTCCCCGCATTTCATCACAGCACAAAGGACCCAGTGTGCCTCCCCAGCATGGAGAGGGGGCTGGGGAAGGTCCCCTGAGGACCTGGGGTCGGTTGCTGTGGTGGTGTCACCCCTAGGTATTGCACACACACTTTCCTTCATACCCCAAACTGCTATCGAGGCCATCGCAGGGGCTTTCTATAGCACTTTAATAGGGATCTTCCACAGGGAGGCAACTGCGCAGCTCGTGCTCCAGCCTTGTCTTCCCCTGTTTACCAGGGAGACATCACGCCTTCACCAACATCCACCCATTACAGAAATCGCTGCAGCCAGGAAGGGCCCAGCGCTAGCAGCACGTCCGTCCCACGGCTTTCCCCCAAGCAGCAAGTAAATTGCTTTTCTTGTAAGCACAGGAGCTGAGAGTAAGAGGGGAGCAGGGAGGGGCTGACTGTCCCACAGGAGCCTTGTGCTGGGAGAGCAGGGCTGCACAGCCCTTCCTGGGGCTGCCACGACCTCTAGCACTGTGCGCCAGGGATGAGATGCGAAGGAAAAAGCAAAGGCAAAAAAAGGGAAAAAAAGGGGTAAAATGCCCTCCACGGTATTTCACTGCAGGAGGCAGGGTGGGAAGGCAGGGTGGTGGAGGGGCTGGCAGGGAGGCAGACCCACTTGCGGGGACTCCCCCCTGTACTAAGTAGGATTTTGAGTTTAACAAGCCCCGCTTTACCCCTGTCAGGGAGAACGGAGCCTATGGCTCCTGTCTGGGATGGAGGAGGTGACGGCTCCTGTTGCGGTGACTTCCTCCAGCCGCACGGTTCATCCTTAGCCCATGGGAGAGCACTGCCCAAATATTGGGGCTCCCCTAGGGCCAGGCACGTTACCTCCATCACATATGCTTTGACAGGTGAGCTGTGAGCTCCTGTCTCTGAAACTAGGAGATCTCAAAACAACTTCTTTTTTTTTTTTTTTTATGAATACTCCTTTTTCTCCCAATTGAACCTCCGGCATGGTCCCATGGCTCCAGGACATGGAGCCTTAATTAAAGAAAATCAGTCACTGCAGGGACCTGTGATGAGACGGTGCAAAGGTAGGAGGGAAGCCTTGCATCCCGCTCCATCCCCGCCGAACAGCCCGTTGCTTTTCCAGAGGCACCAATGCTGTCTCACCCTCTGGACTGTCTGCTCTGGCTGGTGTCCGTTATTCGGTCTCGGTACGCCCTCAGCTGGTCACAGAAAATGCTAGAAAAGGGAAAAAAAATATTTCATATCGTTTTGACATTGTGTCTCGTAGCACCTATGGGTGAACAGATGTTTTCCAGACCCATGGGGGACAGGAACTGAGCCCACTCCCTGAGGAGGGGATGTTGGTACCCAGGGGATGCCCTGAAAGCATCACTGGCATTTCTCCCTGGGTAAGGAATGCTGGTACCCAAGGATGCTGGTACCCAGGGAATGCCCTGAAAGCATCACGACATTTCTCCCTCGGCAGAGCTCTGCTCCTGGGCTGGGAGGCACAAACTTGTTGTGTCCCTGGGGGTTACAGAGAGATGACAAACACCTAAACACACAGGCAATGAGTCCAAGGGGATGAAACCCCTGAAAATAAAACATCCAGACTAGAGCTTGGAGCACAGTCAAGTGATGAGTGGCTGAGCTGAAGACAAACTTACTCCATTGAACTTTGAGCACGTGGCTGCTTCACCAGCAAAATTCAGCAGTGTGAGCCACAAGCATATGTCACTCCAGCCATAGGATTCACACTTGGTATGTGCTTGATGTTGGCAACAAGTTCCCTCTTCAAGCAAGTGTACAGTTTCCTGGTTTAAGGGACCGGGACACTGAGACTGATTTTTGCACCTGCTGCGTGTGGGCTGTCCCTGGGCACCGGGGAGACAGAAAAGGGAGTGAAAAGTGACCCATGTCCCAGCACAAGACAGACATGGACCTGTCAGAACAGGTTCAGAGGATGCCACAAAAGGGCCTAGAACATCTCTGCTGTGGAAAGAGGCTGAGGCAGTTGGAGCTTTTCAGCTTGGAGAAGAGAAGTCTCCGGGGAGACTTTATTGTGGCTTTTCAATACTTAAAGGGGGCTTATAAGAAAGATGGAGAGAGATGTTTTACCAGGGCCTGCAGTGACAGGACAAAGCGTAAGGGTTTTAAATTGAAAAAGGGTAGGTTTAGATTGGATGTAAGGAAGACATTTTTTACAGTGAGGGTGGGTGAGACACTGGACCAGGTTGCCCAGAGACCTTGTGGATGCCCCATCCTTGGAAGTGTTGAATGTCAGGTTGGATGGGCTTTGAGCAAGCTGATATAGTGGAAAATGCCCATGGCAGGGGGGTCGGACTAGATGATCTTTGAAGGTCCCTTCCAACCCAAACCATTCTATGAATCAGATCCAGTGTTTCATTAATGATTTCATTAACTTTGTGTGCAGCAGGACACAAGCACCTTGCTATTTAAAGTCAGCATTCATGGCCTATATATATACTCGCTTGGGAGAGAGGTTTGGGTTGAAGCGCCTGGCTTCAAGTGGCACCTCTGATACCACAACCCCTCACACAGATGCTCCAACAAGACACGCAGAGTTGCCAATACACCCCAGTGATTGGAGGGTGGTCAGATCTCAAGCAAGAACAGAATCATAGAATCAATTGCCTAGGTTGGAAGGGACCTTTCAGCTCATTTAGTCCAACTATCAACCTAAGTCTGACAAAAACCATCACTAAACTGTATCTCTAAGCACTATGTCTACCCGTCTTTTAAATACCTCCAGGGATGGTGCCTCAACCACCTCCCTGGGCAGCCTGTTCAAATACACAGTCCAAGAATACACAGTTCAAAAATCACACCCCCCCCTTGGATACCCTGGCTTTTAATGTGTCTTACTCTGAATAACCCATCGGCATCTCCCACCCAGCTGGTACCAAATGGTCCCCGTGCCCACAGCAGCCCTGTCCCCCAGGACCCTCCCACCTCCTCCTGTAATATAGGCCTCCTTGAGCTTTTTGGGGAGGAGGGGGAGCTTACCTATCTTCTGCCCAGCCCCTGACAGCGCACGGTGCAAGACCCTGTAGGGGCAGGGCACTGAGCACTGGTGCTATATATTTGCCAGATCTCAAAGGAGGATTTCTGCCCAAGAGGGGACGGGACAAGCCCATAGTGATGCAGAGTGAGGTGATGGGGAATTTTTAGTAACAGCACGTCTGCCCAGGTTTCACAGACAACGTTCACCACCATCAGGTGCCAAACTACAGCAAAACAACCCTGTTGTCAGTATAGTGAGCAGCAGAGTTTCACAGGCACAGAAGAAAGATGAAACCAAACTGCAGAGTAGCTGGAGAAGGGTCTTTTTTTTGAGCTTGACAGGATTAAGTTAACACAGTTAGTGATATGGATCAGAGATGGAAGAACAGGACGGGCACATGTGGCACCTTATTGGATGAAGACAGGGCTTAACCCAGGTTCTCTCCTCCCAGCCTCCCAAATATTTATCCATTTTTAAAGATAAAGCAGAAGACCCAGACCAGACATGAAACTTTTAATGATTGTAGATCCATTTGGACAAAATTTGAAATAAAAGGTTGAGATAGAGAACTGCAGGAAGGTTGCTGTCATTGAGCACAGAGGGACACTGGGCATTCCCAGGGCACACAGGGGATGACACTGCACTTCACAGAAGCTCTCCTGTATCAACACACGCTGCAGGTCAGCTGTCTTCTAGAAGGACAAGTGTATAACCGCCTGTGCCTCCTGGAACCTGATGAAAAAATGAGGATAAACCCCCACAAATATTTAAAAGAATAACCCCAGATCAAGCCCCGGATCCAGGCTTGGACCCAGAAACTGCAAACAGGAGCATGGCAGGAACTCAGGACTGTGTCTCAGATGTGCTCTAACCCACGCTGCGCTTGTGCACAGGTTTATGTAAACTAGTGACCCCAGCCAGGCATCCAAAATTCACATCACCTCCATGGCCAGCTCCCCCTCCTGGTGATTTATTGCCTTTGTATAAAAAACACAGGGACAGGCTTTGCTCCACATCTTAATGCACAAAACTGGCACAGAGACGATCCCAGAACTGCAGGAGAGTCTAGACAAGCCACTGGTGAGACAGGGGACAGACAGTCAGGGCTCAGGGATGACAGTCACATCTTCGGGCCCCAGGAATGGCTCTTTTGCCCTTTGGTGACTTGCTCAGGTACTGAGCACACAGCTCCTGAGGGGCAAAGAGGACAGGCACAGGGATGCCCAGATCTAACTCTACTGTTGGCTTCTTTGAGACCTTCTGGGGTGGCTTTCTGAGATGGCCTTGCGTGCCTTCGTACCTCTTTGGCTTGCACACACTCCTGCACAGGAGAGCTTTAAGCCTCCATGCCCATTCCTTTGGAAAAACCACCTCTGCTCCCTCATCCCCAGCAGCTAAGAAATCCCTGCTCCTGCCGGCAGATGCCCAGGAGAGCTCAACAGCTACAGCACAGCAAAGCAATAACTTTTCCCATGCCCATCGGGGCACTAGAGTATTTATAAGGCACCTAGAGATCTTCTCTTGAAAGCTGCACAGCACCCAGCACTCACACACGGTCACCAAACACACCAGAGGCACCCAACACGCCTCAGCAGGAAGCAAAGCAGGAAGGCAAAGGAGGAGGAAAGCGTAACTCAGATGTCATAGAAATCCACGTGGGCACCGGAGATGAAGGTGTCCTCCTCCAGGAGATTCACCAGCTTCTGGGCTGACACGGTGCAGTCTATCAGCTGCCCGCTCTCCTGCAGGCTTTGGAAATATTGACGCATCTCAGGGTCTCCGGTCTTAGTCCGGGCCAAGAGCTGCATGTCGGTGTCCAGGGGACCTGGAGGAAGAGCAACAAAAAAATAAATCATGTAAAGAAAAAGCAAAATCTGGGGCTCATTTTCCCTCTGCATCTGACTCAGATGCAAGAATCTTTTATCCACAAAGCCACGAGAAAATTAATAGCAATTAATGAGTTCCCCTCCTCACCCGGGGCATAGTTGAGCACACGGACATCGGGCTCCTCAAGCGCCAGCACCTGGAACATCATGTCCCGGGAAGCCTTCCCACTGCAGTACAGCGCCCAGTTCTTGAAGGGCTTCACGGCACAGAGCGAGGAGATGTTCACCACCGTCCTGCTTGAGCCAGGCCGCTTCCCGAAGGCTTGCAGGGCAGTGGAGGTGAGGCAAAGAGCTGAGGTGACATTGAAGGCAAAGTAGCTGTTGATCTCATCTGGGTCGGTGAGGTCGAGGAAGGATTTGGAGATATCTCCCAGGGAGCCTAGGAAGGACAAATGAGTTTAGAGTAGTTAAAGATGGGTTCAACAACACAGCAAATCCCTTTTGCTCCTATGTTTCCACATGCAAAGTGAGCAGTTTTGCTGGTCCAACCTCTAGCAACGTCTCACAGGAGAACGAGGAGCTCAGCACAGCCCAGCTCCGCTCATCTCTTTCTGGTCACCTGCTGAACCAAGAGCAGTGACATGGGACGTGGACCTGCCCTGCCAATCCTCTGCCAAAACAAAGAGCTCCAAACCTCCAGCCTGAAGTACAATGTCCGCATGGGCCACCACACACTCTCCTGCATGTCCCTCTTTTGGGACCAAGTCAGTAAAAGACCCACCTCCTGTAGCACCTATTACCTGCTGGAACACATGGTCTTATTTATAGAGGCAATGGGTGAAAAAAGGCACTAAAGCCAACCGACATTAAAGATTGCAAGTGAAGCACCCACAAGGCACGGCTAGAAGTTTTTCTGAAGATTTGTACTCAGGGAGCAGAGCAGTGGGAGGGCACAGGATGGTGGCCAGCTGGTCCTGTGCCATGAGTAACCTTGTGAGCAGCAAAGCACTGTGGTCCCAGCGGTGAACCACCCCTGGTCTACTCCCCAGATTAATTACTTGAATAAAAATAAAAAGATCGAGAGAGGGCGAAATCCCTGCTGCTCCTTCGGTTATTTACTCCGTACGACTTATTTACTGGCACCCAAAGTGCCGATCAAGCCTTGGCTAGGCCGCTGCAGAACCAGGGGTGGGCTCGCCGGGGCTGAGCCCCGCTGCCCCGGGGGAGGCGGAGGGCAGGGAGCCGGGGGGTGGGGGAGGGGAGCGGGGGGCTCATTACCGGCGTTGTTGACGAGGAGCAGGCGGCCGGGTGGGACGGCGGGCAGCACCTCCCGCAGGGCAGCGGCCGCCCTCCGCAGCCCCTGCTCGCAGCCCAGGTCTGCAGCCACGCACTCCACCCGCAACCCGGCGCCGCCGCCCCGCAGCTCGGCCGCCAGCTCGGCCAGCGGCGCCACCGAGCGCGCCAGCAGCAGCAGCACCGAGCCCTCGCCGAGCCGCGGGGCCAGCAGCCGCGCCAGGCTGCGCCCGAAACCCCGGGAGGCGCCGGTCAGCACGCAGACGGCCGTGCCCCAGCGCCCGGGCACCGGCTGCGCTCCCGACCCCGCTCCCGGCTCCATCCCGGCCCCGAGCGGAGGGGGGCGTGGCAACAGGCCTCAACACGTGATCCGCCCCATTCATCCCCTCCGCCGCTTTGGGAATGGCCGCTCCGAACGGGCCGGTACCGCCGCCAGTTCCCATTGGTCGGTGCCGCCGCCTCGGCCCGCTGACGTCCGCTTTGCGGGCGTGGTCGGAGCGGCGCGCCCTCCTCCGGCCGCTCCCGGCGAGTAGCGGGGGCCGGGGCTGCGGGGCCGGGGTTGCGGCCCCGGTCGCGGTCCCGGTCCCGCGGCCCCGGTCCCGGGAAGCGCCCGGCCCTGCCTTACCAAGGCGCGGCTGCACTTGGGGGTTTTTCTCCAACACATTTTTTTTTTCCTAATGCATTTTTCACTACATTTTTGTAATACTTTTTTTTTTTTGTTTTTAAATATATTTTATCCCCAGCACGGATGTAAATCCCGCCCCCTCCCTGCACCTCCCCAGCCCTGGCGCTTTGCTGCCGGCCACCGCTGTGACTTTTTGCCCTTGGGCTTTACCCTAACAAAGCCTTTGCTCACACCTTTTCCCTCTGCGATCGCTGCTTTTGGCACTCGGCGCCGGCTGTTTATTAGGTAGCGAAAGCCCTGTCTGATCCCAAAGAGTCCTAAAATCCTTTTTTAAAAAATAACTATCTTTGTGCATGAAGGCGCAGACAACTTTCAAAGAGGGTTTTTGCAAGGGGTACCTGGTTTGTGTGGAATTAGTTGGCAGCTGGGCTTGGTTTCCCAGCTGTTCAGTCCTGAGGACAGATGGCCCCCATGGTGCGTGAGCAGGTAACGAAGCGGAGTTTCGCCCTATTAAGCAGTTGCAGACTGGGATGAAACCCTCCAGCGTTCTAATAAACCATTAAAAATTCATGGTATGGCAAAAACCCAAGAGTGGTATTTGTTTTGCTAAAGCAAATCTTACACATTCAGTAAAATTAAGATCATCAGCAAAAAAATAAGACAGCAAACGTGTATTTTTTTCACAAGTAGCTTCTTGATGGCAGAACTTGCCTTAGTGACTGCCAGTTTCCCCCTTCCCATTTTGGCAGCTCCGATCTCCTGCATCCATCATGCTTCTTGCCCCAGCTCCCAGCCTGGCACCGCACCCTGTCCCACGTAGCTGTGTTCAACACTGAACTGGGCCAGCTGGAAATGGCCATAATTTTGCTGGACTTTCCTTCCAGCAGACCATTTCTTCCATTTGACCTGTTACCAGGCTACAGCGAAGGGTGTAGAAGTAGGATTGAGGGTCTGAAAAGCAGGTTTTTTTAGCTGATAGAACTTGCTTGTGCTAATATTCACTGAAAATAAAGAATCAGGAGGAGGGAATTGGTGACCAAATCAGTCCAGAGCTGGAACTGGAGGGCAAAGCTGCCGAGAAATTATAAATCCATAAGATACCTCCCAAAGTCTCATTGTCTCTTTTGTGCTGCTCAGTAAACAAAGAGACTTGTGCCAAGGATGCACCTTGCACTGTAGAAATTTAGGCAAATTGAGGATGATGTGATGTATCTTTTAAGCTCCTTGTCATTGAAGCCTAAGCAGAATGATTTCCCCTGCTCACAGCGCTGCTTTTGCACAGCTGACCTGTGACACCATGTAGCATCCTGATCTGTTCAAGACCTGACAGCTCCAGCCGCCTGTAGAAAAAGAACAAAAACTCATTACTTTTTCTCTCGCCGCCCGCTCCTCAGGGAAGTCTTGATGCTGTGTTTGCTGTTCTGGCTCAGACACATCATTTAGTGAGGCCAGACACTGAGTTTTGCTGGCGTGGGTGTCTGCCTTGACCTTGGGCGGGTGGAGTTGTTATCTGTGACTTCTTCCTCTGCTTCATCAGTGCCAATAACATCACTTCTTTAGTTGTGGCACCTACATATTTTCCTTGCTTTGCAGCAAAATCCTATCCCTATCACTGGTGGAAAACTTGCATCTTGATCTAAATCTAATAATTTTGGACAGCAGGTCCAGGTGTTGTCAGGGAGAGATGTGCAGAAGAGCACCAAGACATTGGCATTCCCCACCCCAGGAGAGCAAACCCCACACAATGGGTGTTAGGAAATTTCACAACTCACCCAAGCCGACTAAGGAGAGAGGCTGGGACACAAACTACAAGAGTAAATATTTATTCATACTGGGACATGAGGCGTCCAAGCCAAATTGTGGCACCCCAATGTGGTTTACGTGGGGTTCTTATACCCTTCGAGCATTCCAGTACGACACGATTTGACTAATCATTAACACGCTCCCCCACTCATTATTAAAACTTTGCAAAGCATCTCTCTTTTTACAGCATTCTTGCTGCTTGTCTATTGATCCAGCTATCCCTGGAGTCAGTCGTGCTGGAGTTACTGATCTATGATGCCAGATGATGCTGGGAGGGTTTTAGAGATGTGTCAGAGGGGCTGGGATGCTGGTGTTACCTTGGTTGTCCAGGTGTATCCTTTATCCTCTAAGCTTCCAAGAAGCAAAGTCCTTAATTCCAGGGCCAGGCTGTCCTTTGGTTTGTTTTATGTAAGTGTGAACAATACCAAAGTCTCCAGTAAAATTCCATTACCTGATTACATTACAGTGTATAATGTGAACTAATAATATATATATTAACAAAGTTAATACACTTTCATACAATAAAGACTGGTTGATACAACAAGGAAAGGAATTTTTGTAACTCATGACAGCTATGAAATATCCCCATCAGATCAGTTTTCCTTCCATTCCCTGGGTTGCTTTTGCAGTTGGTCATTTTGAGGGTTTGTTGAATGTCACTTTATGATGCAAAAGGGCGTCTCCTGATCTCAGGTGGGCGGCTTGTGGGGTGATGCTCCGTGCTGAAAAAAAGAGAAGAAGAAAACAAGAGGATTCTGGCCTATCAGCAAAATCAGATTTATGACCAAATTTACTAAGACTGTATCAAAGTCATATTCCTCTGTCGCCTGATGGACACAGTGCATGGTGGAGACCCTCTGAAAGAGGCTTGGTGAGGGTGAGCATGATGTTAGGAGCTCTGCTTGCGTATTTGTAGAGGTTAAATTTCATTCCCTGGTCTTTCTGTGTTCTTACACCTGATGCTTTCTGACTCCCGTGACAGCAGCTTGCTTCTTCCACTGGATTTTAACACAATTATGCTGATAGTGGCTGTTTTGTGTTTCTTGGAGGACACTCAATTCTTAGCATTGCTCAGCAATTTCTGGGCCTGCTGCAGTCTCATGTTTTATGTCTTCAGAGCCAAAAAGTACCAGCACTCTTCTTATTCTTCCTCCAGCCACCCTGGAAGTGCTGCTGCCAGAACACCTCTGGGAGAAAAAGAGGTAGTTTGCAGTAGGGTAGGGAACTTAGCGTCAGTAGATCTGGACTAAGGGCCAAATCCAGTAAAGGATACAGATACTGGCTTCTTTCTTTCTTTTTCTTTCTTTCTTTCTTTCTTTCTTTCTTTCTTTCTTTCTTTCTTTCTTTCTTTCTTTCTTTCTTCCTTCCTTCCTTCCTTCCTTCCTTCCTTCCTTCCTTCCTTCCTTCCTTCCTTCCTTCCTTCCTTCCTTCCTTTCTTCCTTCCTTCCTTCCTTCCTTCCTTCCTTCCTTCCTTCCTTCCTTCCTTTCTTCCTTCCTTTCTTCCTTTCTTCCTTTCTTCCTTTCTTCCTTCCTTCCTTTCTTCCTTTCTTCCTTTCTTCCTTTCTTCCTTCCTTTCTTTCTTCCTTTTCTTTCTTTCTTTCTTTCTTTCTTTCTTTCTTTCTTTCTTTCTTTCTTTCTTTCGTTCGTTCTTTCGTTCGTTCTTTCGTTCGTTCTTTTTTTGTTTGTTTTCTACCACCACCACCACCCCCCTCCCCTTTGATTTTTTCCTGGTTGTCTTTTTAATTTGTGGCTTTTTGCAACTTGACAGTTCCTCTCCTCATCCACCATCCAAAACCAGCCATAGGACTCCAGAGATAGTTTGCAAAGAGAAGGTTTCCCCATGGAAGAAGGACTCCAGAAACGGCAGCTGCAGAAATTAAATTAATATTGTAAAAGGGCATGGAGTGGAATACAGTTCTAGTGCAATCGCTAGGAACCAGTGCATTTTGGTTGGACTGCTCTGGAGCTCTCTCAAGAGAATATGTTTTAAAATATAAATGGTTGCTGTTGGCTGGGGATTTGAACAGTACATCAAGAAATATAATATAAAAGCATCTAATGCATGGAATAAGAAAGAGGGGGAAGGGCTGTACATTGTAGAAAGGTCATCACTGTGTTTTGAGAAGTGATGTAAGTTGGACTGGGAAGTGCTAGAGCTGGGAAAGCCCTTGAAGATGACCTGTTGTACAGGTGTGACTGAACTACAGGGACACCTTCCCTACTTAGTGAAAGCCTTTGCCTGAGCAGTGTCTGGTGAAAGTGGGGTGGGGGAAGCCACATGTGACTGGTGGAGCTGGTTCAGGGGGGGATTTTTCCCCTGAACAATATGGGCATTGTCTCATCCCTTTGTGAGCGCGTAGGTGTTGGAGGATGAGCAGGTTGTCACAGACCCAGCAGTGGAGCAGTGGGAGCTGCTTAGCTGGGGTCTCAGCCTGCATGCCAGGACCACGCTCCAGCAGCAGGAGAGTTTGAACTCTTTTTACGACATTGGTCGGGAAGATGAACAGAGATGTACCAGAGCCAGTAAAAGCAGTGGTCATTCTTTTAAGAGACTGAAGGTGCTTCACTTCCATCCTACCCTGTGCACAGTGGGGACACTGGGTCCTCAGCACCATCCTAGTGCCCTTAGAGATTTGCTCCTGCTGCACAGCTCTGTTGCTCATGTGGAGAGATCCCGTGGCAGTCTCCTGTGCCGGGACAACACTGTTCAGGCACCTCTTTGCCTTCACAAAGCAGGAAGCAGATGAAGCGGGTTCCAGAAGAGCGAGCATCATGAAATTGTGCACACCATGAAACCCCGGTTCTTCATCCATCAGCCTCAGGGCTTCTCTTACAGCTCAAGCTGTAGTTGAGAGAACCAGCACTAGGTGTCAGCGGCATTTAAAATCTGGAGGGAGCTGCGGGCAACCCCTGAGCCCGGGGACTCCGGGAGGACAGTGAGGGGGCTGGGGGCTTCGCTCCTGGGCAGCACAGTGCAGGGAGAGGAAGACGACTGGTACAAGCCAGCAGAAAAGTGCCAGGGGATTAAATTCTCTTGGTGGTGCTGATTTTAAATATCCACCAGTGTATTACCAGAACTGCCCAACTTATCCATCATTTGAGATTGGACGTATTGGATTTATCTGGAGAAGACAACCCAGCTGCTGTGTTGTTGTGGCACAGATACTGTTGGCACTGGGCTATTGTGCATGTGTGATTGTGATGCTCTCATCAGCTTCTGACAGGTATAACATGGCTTCCACAAACCCAGGGGAAGGCAGGAGGGCTTCCGGGGGGAGGGGGGGACCCGACCCACCCTGCATGCTGCAGGGGCAGTGGGAATGCTGTGGAGTTGGTACTCCTGAGCAGCAGCTCAGGAACACTGCCAGGGCTCATGCATGTTGGAGAGGAAGCGCTAAATTCCTTCTGCAAAGGACTGTTAACAATAGCTTTCAGGAAGAGCCCTGGGTATTTCTGCCCAGCGTTACCACCCAAGAAGGGCAGGGCTCGAAGTCATACAAGGTGGCCCTGGCTGTAGTCATCATTGCCATGACTACCCATGGGCTGCTGGAAGGGAAGACTGTGGTTTCGCTCCTGAGCTCTGCTTGTTGTTTTAGTAGCCCAAAGGCCACCCCAACTGTGGGATCTCATCATGTTCAGCAGTTAATTGTGTGAACTCCTAAGGACAAGATGCCTCAGATGCCAGCAGATCTCTTGCTCCATACAGCAGGCCTGCTATCTGGCTGGGTTTCACAGCAGCAAGGATAATGAGGATGGGCTGAGCGGCACAGCAGGAACCTCGCTCCTGCAGCTATCCGTGATGAGAAGGGGAGCGTGCAGAGAGGCTAAGTATGTTGTGAGGCTAGGAGGCAGAGTCTCCCTCCTACTCATAAATTCTGCTGCTGTCATGGGTGACTCATGCAGCCCCAAGAGCAGAGAGCAGAACTCAGCCCTCACAACGGTGTTAACCACTTCCTACCGTACATGGAATAGAAATATATCATGCACCACTCAAGCTTAAGAGTGAATGTATTTGTCCTTCTGCTTCTCAACAAAGACAGGGAGACCAGGCCTTTCCTTCACCATGCTGCTCCCTGCCAGCATGGGCTTCAAGGTTCAGCTAAACAGTCCAGAGCTAAGGAGCAGCTCTGCACCTCAGATAGGGATCCACCTCTTTGGTCTTCAAACTGGGACTAGATGAAGCTATGCCATGCCACGTGGATTTTGGCAGGACTTTAGAAATCCAAGTACAGCTTGCCAAAGGATCTTCATCCTAGCATTGCCATTGGAGAATTCCATCCCTGTATTAATTAAGTCAGAAACTCAGATTTGAAAAATGCTCCACAAAGGTTGAAAGCCAGAACTCCAGGGCTGAAGTTCATCTCACCACTGTTTCAGTCTCTCCGAGCTATTAATTTCCTGTATTCAGATAAAAAAAGGTATAATAAAATGTATGAGAATTTAAAGAGTCATATTAGAAGCATCGAGGTATGTCCCAAGCAGGGATTTGAGGAACAGTGTGATAATATCAGAGAGGCTTAAAAATTTATTTCAGTCCTGAAATGTAAAGCAGCACAAGATTTTAAACACAGCCCCCAGTGGCTGGAAAACGGAGATTTATCCTCCCTAAATATGTTGTGAGAGACTGGATCATTTTGCGGTTACTGATACATGCAGATGAATGCACCCAGGGGCAATAAGCCATGCAGAGCCAGGTCTAGGCGAGGGCACCTGCCTGAAAGCAGCACCACCACAGTGGAACCACCCTACCAAGTCTCTGGCAAGCCCAGCTGGCTGCTGCTGCTGCTGCTGTGGGTGGCATCAAAGTGTGTGGGATGGTGGCAACCAGTGCAGAGGGAGCTGCGGCCCTTCTCAGAAGCGGCAGCTGCTGACAGCACTTCTCCCACCCTCCATACAACCAGGAGCAGCCAGCCCAGCTCCCCGTGGCTCCTTGCTTCCTCTGCCTCTCCATCCCAGCTGCAGCCCTTTCCCCCTTGCTCCATGAAAGGGCAGCCAAGCCCCAAGCTCTCCCCCCTGGAAAGGGCAAAGTTGCATTTCATGGGTGCACGGGGCTTGCTTTCGGTTGGCACTGTGTAGCAAAAATGCAGAAGGCAGCTGAGGGAGGGGGGTAAATAAAATGCAGGCACCTCTGCAGGCAGCAGAGATTCATTCATTCCTCTGGGGTTGAAGTGGAGGGTGCTAAAGGTCAGCCTTTAAGAAGGAAACCAGGCTATTGCACACCCAGAGCAAACAGGACCGGCTGACTTGTGTGCTTAGTCAGCATCCACACTGTTCTTGTTGCTTTAGAAATACTGTGCGTCTTTCCTTGTCCAGCTTCTAGCGATTGGGTAGGAGAAAGCAAACACCGAGGATGCCCAGCCCAGCTGGGAGCTGGGTTATGGCCAAAGGGGTTTGGTGAAGGCAGAAGGGAGAGGTGGGGAGCAGGCAGAGGCTGGGGATGCAGGAGGAGAGCATGGAGACAACTACAGGGGCTCCAGGATTCCAGTCCAGATCCCAGAAGAAGTGACCTGCCCAAAGAGGTTGCTTGAGATTATTTGAGTGTCTAACGACATGGGGGATGTGTCCCCCAGGTCCCTGGAGGAGGGTGGTCTTCCAGGTCAACAGCATCTGACCTTCTCTGTTCCTTTCTTTCTACTTTTAATTCCTGGGTCTGTTTGCTAGCCCCCTCCTTTCTCTGTGAAATATCTTCCTGAATGACACCGGTGAGACCAAATGCTAAGAGTAGCTTGGCATCGTGCCCGCCTGTCATTATTTGAATATAGGTGCGGTGAGAAAAGCATGGAGGCACCTGGAAGGGAAGAAGCCAGCAGCGAGAGGTGGGAGCGAGTGAGGAAGGAAAGTAGCCAGGAGATGTTGAAAACAGTTGAGCAAAGTAACAGCATAAAATGAGAAACCAAAATAAACATAATAAGAAAGAGATTGTTAAGATTAAAAAAAAGAAAATAAAATTCTGATGGTGGTATCACTCTAGTGAAATGGCAGAATTACAACTGGTCCTGAATTTGGGAAGATCCCAGGTGCCACAGTAATTTGTAGACAGTGATGACTTTTCATTTCAGCAGCGGCAGAGCAACTGAGCAGTTGCAGACAGAGTCAGACTGTGAACCAGCAGCCACAAGCAACCTCCACACGAAGCTGTGTAAAGGCTGCTCAAGGTTTCTGACCCGTTACATTGATTTTTTAGGAAGCTCTGGAACACTAGGGAAGTTCTGGACAACTGGAAAACACCAATAAGAAGTCAGTAATTAAAAGGGAGCGTTTTCAAATCTCCATCGGGCTGCTGTTGTTTCCATAAAAAACAATTATATGGAACTTCATTAGTAGGAAATTAAGGGAACATAAAAGAGTTAACATCAGTCGGCACAGTTTTAAGGGAAATAGAATCTCTCAGGCAAACTTGATATCATTTTTCAATGAGATTATGAGCTGGTAACAGACATCTTTGATGCATTTGTGTTGGTACTGCATGATGACTTGATTAATAAATTACAACAATACAAATTCAGCATGCTTGTGTCAGTGACTGGTAAGAATAAATAAACTTCTTGTGGACAGGCTTTCAAATGGTACAAAGTTTATGTGGCAGCAAATAATAAGGGCAAGTCCCAGACTGCTCAGTAAGCCAGACAAAAGCAATGAATATTCATGTGAAGGTGACCAAATGCCATGTGTCCAGGGACAAAGAATGTAGCTTTTCTTACAGAATGGAAAATTTTATGCTGGACAGCAGTGACCTGAAAAGAATTGAAGGTGATGGTGGGTGATCAGCTGGACATCTGCCTCAGCGTGACCCTGTGGCCAATGGGACTGGCTAATGTTACCCACCAACACAATGTTGAGGAGGAGCAGATGGATTACGTTCTCTTTGTGCTCGGTACTGGAACCACTGTTCTGTCCACTTCTGGCCTCCACAAACTAAGGAAATCTTGAAATATTGTGGTTTTCACAAAAAAAATGCATAAAGGAGTAAATTACTGGAAAATGTGCCTTACAGTGAAAGGCTCCAAGAACTCTGTCTGTTCAGCTGATCAAAAAAGAGATTGGTTGATCACAGATCTCAGCACCATACATGAACACCAAAAACTTGGTCACAGCAGACTTTTCACCCTGCCAGGTAAGGGTAAAAATAGATCTGTGGTTGAAATTTGAAGTTGGAGGCCAGGTGGGATTTTCTATGGCATCAAAAACAGCACTAAGTTTTCCTCTTAAAAATATGCTGAGATTTCACCATAGCTTTAGAAGCCAATTGATGCATGGAAAATCTATGGTTGGTGCTCCTATGAGGTAACAATATCCCTCTTCCTCACAGTTCGACGTTATGAAAATATTCTTGGTGCTTTTCTCCCCACGAGAAAAATGTTATGTTGTGGTGGATAATTTTTAAAAAAATATTTATTTTTATTCCATTCAAAACCAAACATTTCCTTTTAGACAGACTGTTACAGTGTCTCCTAGCATCTTCCCACGTTGCTCTGTGGAGGTTAATGCTGTGCTTTTCACCAGGACGTGGTCTTGCTGGCCAAGTCACACCATGCTCCAGGCACTGGGCTCCTCTTCTTGCTGAAGCACTACATTGCGGTGTTGAAAAGAGTGGTCCTCATTCTTTCTGTTGGTGCAGGAGAGTGAGACTAAATTAAGACTGAAGTCAACATCAGAATTTGATGACAACTTGATTTCTAAGTTCCCATGTCAGTGCTCAACCCCCTTGTACTGTAATCCAGTGGACTAAGCAGTGTCCTCATACCAGAGAAAACTTGACCCTCTTTCCAAGATCCTTATTTGTGATAACACCATTGCCTAACAGCATTCAGGATTGAAACTGACATTGGTGTCATTTGTAGTAGTTCTCATCCTGCCATTAAAACCATTAAGGATTGTTAGCAGCCACACACGCTTAGACCTCTGGTGCTTAATCCTGTTTCTAAAGCTCAGTGCAGACGATGCAATAGTTATCACTGACTTCAGGAATATTGGCTCAGTCCCCAGCAGCACAAGTCCCTACTAATTTGAACGAAAACAGTAATCTTCTTAGCTGCTAATAGTGGTAGACAGTGGTATCTACAGATTTTACACCGGAGCTGGGTATGTATCACACCCCGAGCAGCACATTATGTATTTTCCATAGTCACAGGTACCTCATCTCAACGGTCTGAAGTCCAAAGCAGTTTAAATCATAAATGATATGCTCCTTGCAGCAGCTGTCATGGTGTTTTGCCATGGGGGATTGCCCCTGTAAGCTGCAGTGCTGGAAGCACCAGCCTTCTGCTAGGGGTGCCCTGGCTCGCCTGCAGCACCGGCCTCTGAGGAGCAGCTGGTGGAAGCAAACACAAAATGCACAGCGCTTGCCCCTGTTACAGCGTTTCCCCCTGATACAGCTCCCAACCCAGCCCCAGAGTAAGGCAGCGCCAGGCTGCTGGGCTCAGAAATCACCCTGCTATTTTTATCTGCTTTCCTTCCACGACTGATGTGTCTCTTTGCTTCTTGGTCCTCGGAAAGCTTCTACCAGTTCTCCATGGTGACTGCCTTCAGAGGACAGATTTCCTCGCTGGTGTTAACACATCTAAAGTGACGTACACCTGGTCTCGCACAACACTGTGTTTGGCAACTGTAGGCCTGATGTGCAAGAGCTGGTGAACTTCACATGAACTAACAAAGTTTTGGCCAGCCTCTCCTGGCCCCTTCTGCATTGTTCCAGTCATGGTGCATCGTGTTGTGGGCAGTTCTTTTATCCCATTCTCATTTAATTAAGTGATGATACAGGGACATTCAGACCAGCAGCTTTCAACCTTAGCAAGCAGCGGTGACGGAAGCCAGGGGCATGCTTATACGATTAGCGTAGTTTATTTATTTCTCAGAAGATGAAACGACAAAAGCAAATGCAGAAACCCTTGGTGGTATGCGTAGCCTGGTCTTGGTCCTGATCTTCGTCCCCACTGTGCCTCTGGCAGAGCGCGGGATCTCTGTGCAAGGATGGCTCCACCGCACCCGATAACGCGTGGCTGGGAACGGGACCCTTCCAGTGTCGTTTTCACAACACAAAATAATAACAATAATAACCAGCTGCTTCCAAAGGAGGGAGCTGCAGCAGGAGCTGCAGTGTTAAACTTCGAGGAGACCTTGACATTCAAGGATGTTTCCGAGGGCTGATGGTGTTTTTTTTGGAGGAAAATTGCTGTGTCCTTGGGCAAAGATGTCTCTTGGGTTGTGCAGCTCGGGGAGTGGGGGGACACACTGCAGCTCAGCAGCTGGTGGGACATTTTAGGATCAAGCTGAAAGGTGGTTCGGTGTCAGCGGGGGAGCTTTCCTTGTGACCACAGTCATGGCACCTTTTCAGGGTGGGGGTGACATTGTTTATGGGTCTGAGGGACAGGATGGGGCAGGAGGAGCACAGGTTCATCCCGCAGGGGGTGAGGGGATGCCTCCGCTTTGAGCAGTGACACAGGTTCATTCCTGATGGGCCCCCCCCTCATGGTGGGTGACAACAGTGTCACTGCCATGGGGCTGTGTACCCTGATAGGGGAAGACATGGGGTCACTGCCATGGGACAGCGTCCCCTCATGGGGAATATCGTTGCCATGGGGCTGTGTCCCCTCAGGGGAGAGGACATGGGAGTCCCCGCCGTGGGGCTGTGGCCCCTCATGGCGGATATCAGTACCATGGTAGCTGTGTCCCCTCCTGGTGGGTGTCATGGCCTTGGAGTTGTGTTGCTTGGGGCTGGGGGGAAGCGGGTGCCACGGTGTCTGTGTCTCCTCACGGAGGAGGGGACATGGGGTCACTGCCACAGGGCTGTCCCCCTCAGGGAGGTGTCGAAGCCGTGGGGCTGTGTCCCCTCATGGTGGGTGTCACGACCACGGGGCTGTGTCTTCTCATGGGGGAGGGCACGGGGATGGATCCTGCCATGGGGCCGTGCCCCTCTGGGAGGTGTCGAAGCCATGGGGGCTGTGTCCCCCCAGGGGGAGGTCGGCAGCCGCTGCCATGGCAGACACCTCCCTGAGGGACATCGGCGCCGCCCGTCCCGCCGCCTCCCCTCCCGCAGCACCGGGCCAACGACACGGCCTCCGGGGAGACCGCTCCCCGCCGCCGGGCCCTCCCCGCCCCTCGGCCGCCGGGCGTGTCGCAGCGCCGGCGCAGGCCGCGGCGGTGCCCCCCGCCCGCCCGCACTACATTTCCCGGCGTGCCGGGCGTGGCGGGGCCGGGCCGGGCCGCGCGGAGCGGAGCAAAGCGGGCGGCCCCGGCGCTGGTACTGCCCGGGGCGGAGAGGGCCGGGCAGGGCAGGTGGGGCGGCCGGCCGGCGTTATCCCCATGGAGCGGGGGAAGATGGCGGAGCTGGAGAGCCTGGAGACGGCGGCGGAGCATGAACGGATCCTGCGGGAGATCGAGAGCACCGACACGGCCTGCATCGGCCCCACGCTCAGGTGCGGCCGGGGCGGGGCGGCGGGGACAGCCGGGGCGGGGGGGCTCGGGCAGGCTTTGCCCTGCCACCTTCCCTCCCCGCAAACTTTGAAGCAATGAGGAAATTTTAATTATTATTATTTTTTCACAGTCATCTCTGAGAAAGTGCCCGTAGTCCCCTCCCTTCGCTCTGCCTGGCTGCCCCGGGCGGTGGAACCGCCGTGAGGGGGGACCCTCGGCCTGTGCCCGACCCCCGGCTCCGCGCCCCGGGCCGGGGTCTCGGGGTGTCTCCTCCTGCCTGGCCGCGGCGGTGTCCGCTCCCACGGCGGGCTCTGCCTCTCCGGCTTCAGCCCCTGCTCGGGGCCTGCGCCCCAGCAGCCCCTCCGGAGCTCTCGGGGTGACCGCAGCCCCCCGCCCCCGCCTTCCCCGGCGGGGAAGAGGGGGAAGGAGGGCATTTTCCTGCCCTCAGCCCGGAATCTGTCAAAGTTATTCTTGTAAACCACCGCCTGCCTTTTTTTTGTTGATTTGTGTCCGTTTCGCAAAAACCATGGCTAATTGTGAAGCCGTGGGTATGGGTACAATTACCGTCCTGATGATGATATGAGTTAATGCCTTTGTTTGCTTAATGGATCCTTTGTTCTCCTATTAAGCATCTTTTTCCTAGTGGTTCTTGCAGTATCCTTCAGCTGGGAGAACCCGTTGCTTCATCTGCGTTAACTGCTGAGCTCTCCTTCCCCAGGAGCGCAGATGGATATGGCTGCATGACCAGGAGCGCTGCCTCTTCTTTTTTCCTTCCCTTTCTGCTCCTTTCCGCGAATCTGTGTCTGGCATTTCAGCCTTTTAGGTATTTCTTTGTGATGCTGGTTTGGATTTTGCAGCAGTGGCTTCTGCTGTGTTGTTAATCTGAAAGATGCGGTAGCTGGCTGTTTAACTAAGGCCTGTGTCTCGTGGGAAATCATCTAATTTTTTTTTTTTAAATATGATATTTTAGATAAGTTATGCATGTCTAAGACCTGTTCTTGCTAGCCAGACCATGTACTGTTAGCATCGCTGTCCTGGTAGAAGCCATGTAGTAGGTTTGTCAAACAGAGACACCTCATCCCTCCTTCCTCTTCTTCAAAGTAAAACAGAAGTTCTCCAAAGAATTTTGTATCAAAACTAAAATGCATTACTCACAGCAGAGAGCACAAGTGTGTGTGTTACTCTCTGGAAGGTTGATGGTACAAATGGGTAAATAACAATTATAGCTCTTGTAACGAAATTGATCAGGCTGAGAGGTGGGGAAAGATGGAGGTGTGTTAGCGGAAATACTTGGCTTCAAAATCTAAATAGTTGCATCGTCCCAACTTAAATTCGGTGCTAAGCTTTGTTGCTTTTAGTGGTGAGGGGAACACCATGCCCTTTTGTAGGGCAGTGTAGTTGGTTTCATCTTTCTCTTTCAGCTGCCCTGCATCAGCCTAGGAGCTGCTGAACTGGAAATCACAGTCCCAGGTGGGAGTGTTTCAGTATAAACAGCACTGGAGCCTCCTGTCCCACCCCCTCCACACTAGCTCCTAGTTTCTTTTCAATATTTAAATTTTACAAAGTCATGGTTTTAAATGACTGGTGTGGCTGTCTTTAAAAGTAAATGGGTTTAAGCTATTTGACTTGCAGTGATACTGCGCTGTGAGGACAAAATTAAAATGGGAAAGCTCTTCATTTGTGGAGCAGTAGTGCACTGGATTTATCTTGTTATAAGGTTGTAATTTGTTTAGTTTTTTTGACTGTTTGCAGTTTTTTTTCTGAAGTTCTCCCATGAAACCTTTAAAGGTAAACTGCATGGTAGGAGATGGTGTAGGAGAATTAGATTTATTAACAAAACTGAAAAAACTGGTTCGAATGTCTGGGAACTGCCAGAATGAAGAGTGTGGGTGTTTTTTTTTTCCATTTCATAGAACTAAGTGCAGTTGGTCTTGTTTCTTAGTATTAAGGTTAGATGAGGCGTTGGGCTTAATGTCTATCTTTGCATACCCACAGAAGAAACACTAATAAGCATCTGGGGCAAAGAAAGGTTTGTGTTTTGCTAGTGTTAACTGTTGGAGTACAGTGGTACTTCATCAGGAGTATTATTAATGATGTAAGTGTAAGCAATACCCGCTCCAAGGATTTTTAGAGTGGAAACTAGACCAGCTCAGGGTAAACATGATGTTCTGTAGAGTCCGGAAAAGAAGATGATGGAAACTTTTAAAAAAAGGTGACTCACTTCTCGTAGGCATCACGGAAGAAATGTGTCTTCATAAGCCAGGCTGGCTTCCCTTTTAGGAACAGCAATCCCAAAACGCAGTTCAGAAATAGGTTGGACTGCTGGGCTTCAGCTGCCAGCGGGGACTTGTTTGCAGAATTGTACTTTTATCAGTTTCTGACTTGGCAGAGTGAGATATTCCGACTGCAGCTGCTCTGTGTTGTCCTCACATAGTGCTCAAGGCTGAATTACTATTATCAAAGGGTGACGGAGGGGTTAAGATGTTAAATTTAAGGTCCAACTAATTCATCTGTCTGGGTGGGTTTGTGTCCCACCCATAAGGGAGAGCGTTTTCTGCTAGAAAAATAGCAAGTGTAGTAATTCTTGCCCTGGGGCAGGGGAAGGACGAGATGCCTTCTTGAAGTCCCTTCCAGCCCTATTTTTCTGCTCTGTTCTTGCTGTGATTCTGGGAGTCAGCGGCATGGGCCGGGACTCCATTGTGCGGGGCGCTGTGCAGATGTGGGACGATGCCTGCCCCTCCTCAAGGAGAAGAATTTAATTCTACATATTAAATGGGAGATGAGGGTGTGCGAGGAAGCCTTGCAAAACAGCCTTGATCTGTGTGATGAGCTGTGCCAGTCTCATGTCTTGCTATGTCAGTAGCTCTGATGCCATCAAGGTCTCTTCTCTCTCTCTCTCACTCTTTTTTTTTTTTTTTTTATTTATTTATAAAACCTGACAGTGAATGTCATTGTGCTTGAAGGAGGACACCGAGCGAGTTCAGTGAGTCTTTGTGGGGATCCCCTCGAGTCTGCGATGCTCCTGGAATCAAAATAATCCACTTCAGGATGTCTTTCCTGCTATTCAACCTCTACTAATTATATCCATTGCTCTTAGTTCCACTTCCTTTTTCTGTTATAATTCCTCTTCTTTTTCTCCTGTGTTATGCTTCTTGATATCCCTCTCTGTATCTAGGCTTCTAAGAATCACTTAATTCTGCAGGATCAGATAACCTTCTAGGGGGGAAAAGACCCTCTTTCTTGCTTAAAACCACCTCTTGACTAAGCTGTGACACCCAAGTGCTCTAATTTTTATTATATTCAACTGACTGGTCAAGTTTGTTGCTCTTCGTTGAGCTTTCTGTTCACTTCAGCTTTTTTTTTCTTTTAAGTGATGGGACGCTAGTGATGGACTGTAATATTCTAGCTGCAGTTACTGTAAGTGAGGATGCTTGCCTCTCTGCTGGGATTCCTCTGTAATTTCTAATCAAATTTATTCTTTGAGAAGAGGGTAATCCCTCACTCTGCAAGCTCATACAGTGTTTTCTGAGTGCTTATCCTGAAATAGCTCACTGTTACTTTTGATATGTAGAGATTACTTTATTGCACAGCTGATGGCTGTCTTGCTTTCTTCTGTGATTCTCTTATTATCTCCTGTTATTTTAACTTCTCCCTGGCCCTGTGTAGTCCTAGATTATACATGATTGACTCAAACTGGTACAGATTAAAGGCAGGAGAAACAGTGAGATTATTTTGTATGACACCCGATAAATGTGGGCTGTATAACTTCACCCACTTTTTCTTGTGTTCAGCCTGTCATCTAAAGATGAGTCTGTGTGATTATGTGAATTGCTAATAATTTAAAAAAAGTTCCTGGTTTCAGCCTGCAGGTGTTCTGCTGTCCTTTCTCGTGCTCCTCTGCAGTGTCCTTTAACACCTGGTGTCTTCTCACAATTAAAATACAGGCTTTTATTTTTAAGTCACTACTTCCTTTTGGCTTTGCAGCTTGAGCTTTGCAGGTCCGTCACTCTTGAAACCCCTTTTCCTGCTCTAAAGCTGCATGTGCAGCTTTTTGAAATAGGTGAAGGATTTTTAAACAGCATTTGACAAATTAAAAAAGCCCGATCTGGCCACATAGATGTAGTTACAGTATTCCTGCTGTCACCTCACCACTTTAGATGTAGGTAAAATTACATTGATACTGTAGTAGTCTCCTGCCTGTACGCTGAGAGATTGGAGGAGCTCTTTCCCCTAGCATTATAACAGGAATTATTACTTAATGCAGAGTTATTTTCTTGGGAGCACAGGTCTTCGTAGCTATGGATCACGTTCCTCATCGCTACATCTGTACCTTCGTGGTTCTCCTGCAGTGCGAGTTGCTGGGAAGGATCAAGATTTCCAAGCGATTGTTCTCCGCGGCTGCCTGATTTCATGGCTTGTTATTCTGCCAGCTTTTGTGTCATCTGCAAATTATATCATCAGTCTTTTTTTTTTTTTTTTTTTTCTTTTTAGATGTATATTTGCTTTCTAGATTGTTCCTTAGTGAGTGAGATTTTATCAGTTATGTTTGGACTAGTACTTACCTGTACCCCTTTGGAAAACTGAGAAATGTTATATTTCAGACAGCAATTAATCATCCAGTCTGTGCTTTTATATAGAACTATGTTTTAATAGGAATTTCATATCTGTCAGCTAATTATGTGTGTTTGGAGAGATTACAATGTTGTTTAACCCAAGAATGAAATTAAGCACACTTGATAGGGTAGTGTTTCTACTAAGCAGCTCTTGACTGAGATTAAAGTAAGACTGTAATTAAGCTCTGTTCCCTAAATCCTTTATCAACTCTTCCATGGATGTGTCTGGGATTAGTGTTGCCCTGGCTGACCTACAGCTACCGTGCTGACCCGTTTACCATACTGTCAGTGTGCCCTGTTCATCCCCTGCCTGTGACCTCCCCCATGCCCAGGTTCATCTTAAACAGTGGATCCAGAGGTCCTCAACTGCATTTTTTTTTTTTTAGGATTCTGGATCTCCTAGCTTGGATGCTTGACAAATAATCTTCTCATTTATGACTAATGGCTATAATTAACCTCGTCTCTCAAGGGGCATCACCTTAGGTCCTTCCTGGTACCCTCAGCCTCTGGCTGTCTGTATGGGGGTAGCATTGAGACACCTGAGCTGGATGTGTGGGGAGCCAGAGGTGCCGTTGCTGCAGTCCATTTTGTTGACATTGTTTGATTGCTACCTTGGGTCCAGGCTGGAGCAATGTGACAGTGCAAATAGCAGCAGCTTGTCTGAGATCCTGACTCCTGAGCTGATACTGATGACCTGTTCTCTGGTTTATTTTCTTCTATAACTTCAAATGGAGCTGAGCTGCAACTCAGCTGCACCCTGTTCCTGTGTCATTCAGGTTTCTGTTGTGAACTTGGAAAACTGAGGCTTTGCTCTTAATGTAAACTTATGGATGGGGTCCAGCAAGTGCTGGGGCTCTTGTATAGCCCCTCTGAGCTCCCCAGTGTCTCCTTAGCTGAAAGTTGTGGCATTAGTACAAGCCCTGTGGTAAACCTGGTTGGAAAATGGATCTGGATGGAAAAATAACCCGGCTAAAAATGTTTTGCTTTCATACATCTCTGCTTCAACGTGTTTTGGTGTGTGGTAGCACAAATGCTGTTTCTAGCCCACGGAGGAGGTTGTGTGGGGCGAGGGGCTTGGTGATGGCAAAAATCAAGACTGAGCCTTGCCAGATTTATAAAAGCTCAATGAGTTAGTTTGTCAAACTAGACACTAACCTGCTGTGTCGTTCCTAGTCCATAGTCACAGGCGCTGACGTGGGCTTGGTCAAGCTGTCTGTAGTTAAGCGCGTGTTGCTTCTCACGGCTGGGGCTGTGGGGTGTATTTTGATGGGCCAGTATTGGCTTAAGCAGTTTCCCCATCTTCTGTTTGCTCCTCCCAAGCATTGTTGTGACACTGCATTCATGTGGGTGCTGAAACATAACCCCCCCCTTTCCCACCTTATTTGAGTTATTTTTTTCAGCTGGATCAGTTTGCCCCTGTTTCATCTTGGGCTCATTTTGTGGCTTTCCAGTGTCTAGACTGGCACAAGGGGTTTAGTGGCAGGGTGCTGGGTCTGGGGGCCAGCTGTGCTATTAGACATCAAATGTCCGTGAACTTGGATGTGGTGTTCTTCCATGAGCTGCTTGCAATTCCCTCACCTGGTAGAAGGCTGTTGGTTGGGGAGTGTAACTGGTTTAGAGTGAGTCGGATGAGCATGGAAACCATGACACAGTAAGGATCAGGAGCAGCAGTTTGAGTCTTTCTGTGTTTGGTGCTAAGAATGAAGGCTGGCCAAGCTGGTCCTAATCTTTGCTCCAGTGGGTGAGATGAGGATAATGGTCTGTGTTACAGATGTGAAGCGAGGAGTAATGACAGGCATCTGGCTTAACAGCTTCCCTATTTTTATTTCGGAGTGGAGGAGTGAAGATGGTACAGTGTCCTGCCTGATCACTCTTGGGACTACCTTTACTGATGGTAGGGGGCTGTGATTGCTGTGGTTTGTCCTTCAGCCAAGCCTGCCTTGGGTGAGGACAGAGGAAGGAGACCCTGGATCAGCTTTGGAATGAAGTGGACCTTCTCCTACACATGCCGGGGATGGGTAAGAAGTGCCTCCTTAAGGTCCCAGGCACAGTAAGAATTGAAGAGCATCTGAAAATCATACACAGTATCTGTAAAAAATCCCCTGAGGCTGAATACTGTGAGAACTCATGTGTAACAGAGCTAAAACTATACTGAGTTGCTCTCCTCACTTTGCACCTTCTAGCTGTGCCGTGTGCTACGCTTTGCCTTGACTCCACGAGCCCTGGCTCTACAAGTCCCATCCCTTGCTTTACGTACAGTAATTTGTGAAATGCCAACTTCGAGCAAAGCAACGCCATGAAGAAATAGTGCAGACCGTCTAGACACTAACTGTTGGCCGCAGAGCTTGCTCAGGAAGCTGCTTGTAACAACTGTAAATTGTCTGCTAATAAAAGCCTCGCAGGATCTTTTGAAGCATCTTTCAGCCCATTCTCCTGCCACCCAGACGGGGAAACTGCAATCTCCTGAAAATGAGCCTGGGCCTCTGTTCATATGTACATAATTAAGCGTTTTTTAAAAGACAGTTCATTGCAATACTGCTTGAATTATATTAGCATTCCCCTCTGGTCAGGATGATGCTGTTCAGCTCCAAGTTTTCTGTTGCAGAGAAAAAAAGTATCAGCAGCTGCTCCTGTGAAATAATCTGGTATCAGCATTAACAGTCAGTTGGGAGATGGACTGGTCTGGCTTAATGTGTGGACCATTGGCAGTCTCTGCCTGAAGGTACGCTTAACTTAATTATCTCAGGTTTTATGGATACTTTCTCGTTTGCAGTGCTAAGGTTCTGCAAACAACTTTGAGATGGTGAATCCTTATAGTTCATATGACCCTTTTTATTTCCGTCTGCATCCTGATGTAATCTGAAGGGAACAGCTTGCAAGAATGTACTGCTCAATTATTTATAGCTTGTATTTTCTTGATTTTTCTCGCAGAAGTACACTCCTTTCTGGAATTTAATGAATCACTGTCAACGGACAGATTATCAAATGGTGGTTCCTGTTCTGTGGGATGTGATCTTGTGTCTGGGCTCTCAGTAGCTCACTGAATTTATCTTCCTGCTTACCCTCCAAGTGCCTCATCTGCAATAGCAGTATGTGATAGCAGCGTTGCAGTGTTGTGAGGCAGTAAGCTAAAAGGGGATGTTTCCTTAGAATCCGTGGAGAAAAGGTGCTCTACTAAGCTGTCTTGGTGTCTTCTGGAGTTGTCACTGTGTATGACTTCGCAGTATTTCGTCTCGACCTGGCAGCTGAGCTCATCTTTAGAACTGTCTGCTGTCCTGCCTGTAGAGGACTACAGAAAAGTAGTACCTTGGTAACTCGGTTGTTTGTCCATCTGTAGGCAGAGTCCTGTGGCATTTAAGTCTACCTAGACTGTCCTTTCTGTCATGCTTTTTCTGATTCCACTTCTAGTGGGTTGAAGGATTTTTGTCTTTTTGTTTTTAGAATATAAATAAAATGGATATTTATTCCAGGGCTGCAGAAGCCTAGTAATACTGACTTTCTGAATCTTTTTCCCCAAAGGAGTGCAAACACAACCTTTGAGAAAAAAATCAATTGACTGGGATTGTTTTATCTAGAGAAGACAAGATGGGCATGTAATTCATCTTCACATGCAGAATAGACTGTTGAGAAGGTGAAGAAAAGCTCTTCTTTCATGACTCTGCACAGGCTGGGATCTGTGCTACAATCGCAGCAGCAGGAATTTAGGGTAGGTGCAGGGAAAGGCTTTCTAACTAACGAGAAAATCATGAAAATGTTTGTACTGGTCACATGAAAAGCTGCTCTTCATCATTCTGTCTCTGAGGGTAGTGAGGAGTGGGTGCTTATCAAATGAGATACAGAGCAAGTACAGACACATGTGTTGCACTTATACCAGAGTTTCTCTGTTCAAGAGCTTCCTGTGGATCTTTTCTCCATGACTGTCTCATCAACATTTCAGTCTGCTAGTGCTCTCACACTGAAACATTTTACAGTGATGAGTTCTGTGTGTTAATTGTACGTTGTATATTCCTTTAGGGTTGTTTTTCTTTTTTTGCTAGAACAGGGTCTAGGCTGTCACAAAGGATTATGAGAAATAGTAAGTCACTCTTTTTTTTTTTTTTTTTTTTTTTGCCTTCCAAGCTGAAGGTTCTTAATCAATTCACTGTAGTCTCTTGCCAAAGCTGTTTTGAATTGCTCATTATCCCTGTTGCTTTTCTTGGTATCTTTTCTCATGCAACTATCACCTTTTTACAAAGATGCTGGAAAGATCAGAGCTGCACATAGTGATCAAGATGCAGATTCATGTCTTGCGATGTGTTAAGTGGCACAGTGATGTTCTTTGCTTTGCTTTCTCTTCTTTTTCTTGCAGTCTCTGTGGTCTGAGCCAACACTTCTAACAATATAGCCACAGTACAGCTGGCGTCTCTCCTTCTCAGTGGTAGTAGTTAATTTGGAGCCCCTCGCTGTTGGTGTACTATAAAGGCTTTGCCCCCCATTCCTCCCCTGCAAGTGTCCTGCTTTACACTGCTCGCACTGAGCTTTATTTGTCATTTTGCCACCTGATACTCGGTATTGTAAGATCCTTTACAGCTTTTTGCTTTGGAGTTAATCCAAGTGAATAGTTCTGTATCCTCTGCAAAATGTCATCTTGATGTTCATCCCCTTCTCTAAAGCACTGTTAAACACATTGAACTAGAGGAACATGAACCATCTATTTTTTCCTTTGAATTTCCACAATGCTTTTAACATTCAAGTGTGTTAGGTTGACCAGATCCCCCTTGTTAACAAGTCTGACTTCTTCAAAGAGTGCTGGTGAATAAGATGTGTGAATGCCACCCAAAGAAGCTGTTGTCTCCTTCATTATATTGTACTTTTTACATGTTTGCTAACTATTTCATAAAAAAGACTTATACTTTGCCCAGTCATGTTTACTGCTCTGTAGCTTGCAGGATTCTTCAGGCACTGCAGAAGTCACTAAGGAAATCGGTATCATGTTTTCCATCTGCCCCTTTCTTGTGGTAACCACAATATTAGTAATAGGTTATTGCTGACCTGGTGTTTGTGGCCTGGCAGTTTTATGTAATGCACCTTTAGTGTTCTTAAGCAAGCAAGCACAACTTTTCATTCTACTGAGCTGATCTAAGCATCTTCTATTAAATTCTTAGCCTGCAGCAGCAGGAGAGGTTTCAGGGTAGAAACTCCTTAGCCCCATCCTTGGCATGCAGCAAACCATTTTTCCAACCATTCCAGGGCAGAAGAGTTTTTGTGGAAAAAACCTCCTGCTCTCTTCCTTGCTGTGGCAGGTTTCCTGCTTCTGATGGTTGAAGAAGTTACTAGTTTTTTTTGTATTAAGAATTAGCTTTTCATCTGACTTGTACAGATTATTTTGCATGTGCGCTTAGCTTACTTGGATTTGTGCTTTTTAATTTTCCAGAGTTGGGATATTTTTCTTTTATTCCTTGAAAGTTTCCTCTACTACTCCTTAACCATGGTGGTTGAGGGGGGTTGCATGTGTGTGTGAATATTTAAAGCCTTTTTTCATAGTTAGTATACTGCTGCCTTAGAGCACATAAATATGTCTTTTAAGCAGTTTCATTGCCACCCACGAACATTTAATACTTCTAGCTATTCCTTTTTAATTTCCTTTTTTGGTAGGGAAGAAATGAAGAAGCAAGCTGTTTTTCTTCTTTGTAGTGATATGTGATGGTAACGGTTTTCTACCTGCTCCCGCAAAGGTGCTTGGTTTGGGTGTTTTACCCCAACTGTTGCAGACCCCATTCTTAATTCTGAACACTTGAGAGGGCTGGAGCAGAAGTACTTTTTTCTGTAGGTTGTCCTGACTCTCTGCTAACAAAACTTTTTAGCAAATCTAAAACCTCAATCTTGGCATGTTTCCCTCATTTGTCTACGGAGCACCTTGTCTGAAGGGTCTGAAAAATGGGGTGGATCGATGTCTGTCGGTAGCTGGTTAGGGAAGGTTGACCATGCGGTAGGGACTGAAGTGAAGGAGGTGACTTCTGGAAATCCCCTGTGAATCAATAGGGTGCTTGACTTTGCCTCCATCAGCGTATCTGGTCATGAGCTGAGGTCCAAAAGCAATAGCTGGGCTGGCCTTGATGTCCTATCAGTAGTAGGTGGTGCTATGCAGTATGGTCTTCTGCCCATCATCTGTTCAGTACAGTA
The DNA here is from genome assembly GCF_028500815.1 of Rissa tridactyla. NCBI lineage: Eukaryota > Metazoa > Chordata > Aves > Charadriiformes > Laridae > Rissa > Rissa tridactyla. The sequence goes on from NC_071470.1 coordinate 40,057,105, forward strand.
GTCTGGGCGGGTGTCAGTATGTCTCTAGCTTTCTGCTGAAGCTCAACTTACTCTGCACAGATCAGCTGTCTTGTGTGTGGCACTCATGGCATTACCAGTAAGCACGTGTCCAAGCTGCTGGGGAGGGTTTCTCCTGCCCTTGCTGGGTTCAAGGAGACACTGGAACAGCTCTTCTTGAGACCATGCCACCACTGGAGTGGTTCCTTCAGCCTGGCTTTAACTGCTGTCCTTTGTCAGTCCTTGCAAGGGCAGCAAGCTGTGGGCTGGGTTAATCGTTCTACTGGAGCTGTTTTGTCAACATGGTCCCACCTCCAGTGTCATAGGGTAGCTGCCACGGCTTCTTGAAAAATGCAAAAATAGGAGTCCAGGCTTCTTGATTTCCTGTGGCTGTACCTTAGGAAGCTAACATCCTTTAAAAAATTTCTAGATGCAGTTTTAGGTCATTGTAAAGAATTGTTTCTTTGGAATACCCAGCCTGTCTTCCAGGTACCGTCTGCCTTGCAGAAGTGAGGATGAACAGTGTGCCTGTCTGCTGGAACTTCCTCTCACTGCTTCCAAATCCATTTTGGTTTGGAAAATCGGTGTACGGGTAACTAGCTCACCTGCTGTGTTGGCCTTAGGGCTGGTAATTTGCTCAGGCAGGAGACACACACAGACACACAGTGGTTTGTGCTCTTTCAGTCATTTAAATTCAAAGGAGCTGAGCAGTATTAGCTGAGGCAGAACAGCAGGTAAGCATATCCTCTGTTTCCGCTGCTTCTCAATCATAGCTGTTAAAAAAGCTGAGGATGAGGCTAGTCCTAATCGTGCTTTTTGGGGTAGGCTGGTGCCTTTAGGACTTTAAACTACATATGGCAGTGATGGAAAGGTCAGAATCTCTAAAGGTGACTGTACTCTTCCCCAGATCCCTGTGGCACATTAAACTCTTGGCAATCTGTTATTTGAAGCCCAGTTGTTTTAATAATTTGCTTCTGGCCTGAACATCCGGTGGATCATAAATGTGTCCAGTGGTGTCAGCGGTGCAGCAGGAGCAAATGAATAAGGGCACCCTGTACATGGGGAGAGGCTTTTAAGGGCACTTTGGAGAGCAACCTGACCTGTCTGTCTGACATCCTCATGTCGAAGCAGGACTGTCACAGAGCTGATTTCACTTGGCGTTGCCCACTGTGGGTGTGGTGACATGTCCTACACAATAGATAGCAGTGCTATGAGCGCATGTGTCCTTGCATGCCCTGGCCAGGCGAGGAGGAAGCCTGGGGGATCTGCCCTTGGATGTATTAATAGATGAGGATTTAGCTCAACAGTTGTATGATGAGCTGTGGCTTGGGTGTCCTAGATTCATCAACTGCTGTCCCAGTAAAAGAGTGTTTCTTGGCCTCTTGAAAATCCTGAACCGATATGTGGGGGACCAAAGCCTACATGAGCTCAGGTGTACCGACACTCGGTGCTGCTTGTTTTGGAGATGCTATGCTTCACTCTTTGTGCCAAGAGGGTGAGAGTGCCAGTAGAGCTGCAATAACCTCATCCCTCCTCTGCACCCCTTTCCCAGGGCCAGCTTGCTGATGATTCATATGCATCCCAGAGGAGCTTTTTTTTCCATCTCGTCACTGAAATAATTCCTTTCTGTGACAAATAAAGCTCCAAACGGGTCTCCCAAGCTGCTGGCTGGCTGCACTCCCCCCATGCGGTACCTTCTGCGGATGTTGGGGCCGAGGATACTGACACAACAGAGCAGGGTGTATATGACTGATGCTTAGCTATGCGCTTGCTTTGAGTTTCAGGCTCGCAAGAGCGAGCAAATAAAATCTCCTCCTTAAAATCTGTCAGTGAGGTTAAGAGATTTGCCAGGTCTTCCATAAAATGTTCACTGAGAAGCCAAGTGTTGTGTTGTGTGTGTTGTTTTTTTTTTGGTGTGTTTTTTTTTTCCCCTATGGCTGTCCAAGAAGAACAGAAAGGGAAAAGATGAGTGTAAGGAGGAACATTTTTTTCCCCCCTCTCTGCTGAGTAATGAAGAGCTCCAAAATGAGATAAGTGGCTGGAAATGTGGAGGCATCTATTGGCAGTTTTGGGTGATGGATGTGGCTGTAGACTTTGGCTGATGTCTTGAAGCCCAAGTGGATGTGAATTTCCTTACTAGTGGATGTAATTCCCTGGAAGATGGTACCTGTTAACACAGTATTTTCAGAATATCACCTTTTCATAAGCTAGCCTTTGTTTTCTGCTTTCCTATTGGGATGGTTGTTAAAGCTAAAGAGAGTAAAGACGGTTGAACCATCTTGCGAATCCATTTCCTTCTTTCACTGTCTGATTTGGAGAGAATTGCACACCAAAAGATTATAATCTGACTTTGTTAGAGAAACTGTGCCCTTTTTGAAAGGCTGTTAAATGTATTGGTATCACTTTCATCTTGTCTTTTCCTGACAGTTAGTGTAATCTGATGCTTCCCTTATAAGCTGGTTGGTAAACTGAGCTGGGTGGCACGTATAGGCATGGAGAAGACAACCAGAGCTTGTGCCCTCCAGTGGGAAACCTCCAGAGGATACAGAGCTGGTGATGTTGTTGTAGTTGTGTGTGAGTAGGAAGAGTTTGGCCAGGACTGAGGCAAGGTCTGGAGTGGAGAGCTGTGTGGGTTATGGGATGTTTGGTGAACAGGCAGAAAGAATGACCTGGTTTTGGGGTGGAAATGGAGGAAGCTTGTAAATTCAGAGTGAATTTACCTGTGGTCTCAGCTTACGAATCAACCTCATGGGGTTTTCCTGCATAAGTGAGAGGTTGCCTTCATCAGAAATAGAAACTCCATGCTCAGCTTCTTTGTTAAGGATTTATGATTCGAGATTAACCCTTTAAGATTACAGAATTGTTGCTAATCACTTTCTTTAGAGGAGGCTAGAGATTGTCTCACCATTAGTTCTTCTGAATCTTCTGTAGCCATTTCTCTCTCAAATCAGAGAGTTTTCTTATGTTCAAAATGATCTACACCTGTAGAGACTTTATACCTCTGTGGCTTCAGGGTGAAGTAAAATGTGTTTATGGGGTTCTTCAATATTACAGTCACCTTCCCATGCGGAACTGAGACCAAAAGGCGTTCCATGGAAGCCAAAGACGCCGACTGGGGACTGAGAGCCTGGCTGTGCTGTGGAGCATCATGAAGATGGTCTCTGTCCTGATGGTTCTTCAGCGTCTTGTGATTTTTGCCTATTTACTTTTTTTTTTTTTTTTTTCCCCAAGCTTAACAACAAACTTTTGAAGCAGTGGAAGAGCATTTACTTGGTAGGTGATGTCCATGTCCTCTCATGAAGAACTGAGATCAGACATCCTGGTATTTGACCATGCAACCTCAGCTGAAGCACCTTTCCTGGAGGGAGAACCTGGGAATTTGAGATGATCTGTTTGGAAATACACGTTTTCCTTCTTAATTTCTTCTAGAACTGAACTTGAGATGCTAAAAGCATTTCAGCTAATGAGCAAAACAGCTGTGCTTACTGTTGCTGCATGGTTGTATTGGTGATACCAGATAGTTTGGAGAACACCCAGAAAGGCTGGTGTAGGTATGTGAACACGTACACATGTGGCAGTGCTCTCTCAGATACTAACTGTCCACTTGGCATCTATTGCTTCTGGAAAAAAAATACTTGGTAGGTGGCTCACCTGTCTTCTGCCTCATGTTCTGAATAATCCCATGTGCTGCTGTCATGCCTTTACTCTAAACAGTTCATAAATGTCTGGAAAAGTTAATAATTTAAAGTAAGAACTCAAATTCAAGTTAAAATGCTATTGCTTCTGACTTGCATCTTGTAGCTTAACGCAAACTGGGGAATATTTTGCCCATAGGACTTGCACAGGCTGTTTAGGGTAGCCACAGCTGTGACTGTGGGGTCCAATGGCTACTCTTTACAATGAAATGCAGGGAACTTGGCTAGCAAGCCTTGGAAAGGTGCAGTCTGTGTTCCTGATTTTCTTCTGCCCTGGGTGCTCTCACTGAAGCCGAATCAATCTTCTAGTTTTAGGTGGAATCCTTTAGAAGTATTTGATGTTATTGGACCTCCTTTGCATTTAAGTGCTAGAGAAACACCAGCCTGAGCTTTTTCTTGGATACTGCCCTACCATGCAGGACTATAGAAAACTTCTCTTTGGCTTTTCAATATATAAAGGGGGCTTATAAGAAAGTCAGAGAGAGACTTTTTACCAGGGCCTGTAGTGACAGGGCAAGGGGCAACAGTTTTAAACTGAAAGCAAGTAGATTTAGATCGGACATAAGGAAGAAATCTTTTACAATTAGGGTAGTGAGATGCTGGACCAGGTTGCCCAGAGAGGTTGTGGATGCTTCATCCTTGGACTTGTTCAAGGTCAGTTGGACAGGGCTTTGAGCAGCCTGATCTAGTTGAAGATGTCCCCGCCCATGGGAGGCGGCTTGGGCTAGATGACCTTTGAGGGTGCCTTTCAACCCAGACCGTGCTATGATGCTGTGAAACAAAGCAACAGAGGCTAAAGCCATGTAGTGAGGGTTATCTTTGTGATCACTCCTCTGAATTGGTTGCACAGCACATTGTTGTTCTGTTAAGACTTTTTCTGCAGTGCAAGCTGGAAATGCTGTAGCTGGGCTAGGAAGCATGTATTGTGTTGTCCTGAGTAGATGGGGACATCTATGTTCTGGACAAGACAAACTGGAAATTGGAGTTTTCCAGTTTGTCCTGTATTGAGGTCTTTGCTGCAGGTGTGAATTTATCTCGCAGTCCCTGGGGAATCTGTGGCACTCTCCAGTGACAAAAAATGCATGCTGTGATGATCAAGACTGCCTGCTAGCAGTGGGGTAGCACAAGCAGGATAAAAATAAAATAATAAATAATAGATATAATTTTTTTTTTGTCAGCTGAAGCAGGCTTGGGGCCGTGCAATACTAATAGGTAGATGGTTCCTCTGTGTCAGCCTGCTCCTACCTGCTAGCAATTTTTTGTAGTAAAATTATGTTAAGATTAAGGAAGGTTTCGGTTTTGAATTTATCCTTTAACATAAAAAGCCCCACCAAAGCAATAACTTCTTTCTGTGTATTCTGTCCTATGTTGGTCCTGTTTGTTTTCTTCTTGGTTCATAAGCAGCAACTAAAAATGAACATCTTTTGTTGGTATTGTGCCATGAATTGTTGCGTGCCAGACAAACTTGCGTGCACTTTATTTTGTAGAGAATTCCAAAATAGGTGCTGGAAGGGAACTCGATAGATGACACATCTATGGATTGCAGTAAAATATGTCAGGGGTGTTTGTGTTTTTATAAGTTTCAAATACTATTGTGCATCTTTAGGGGAGTTAACTCTTGCCGCAAATAGTTGTAATAGGAAAAAAAAACCAGTTCTTTTATTATCATTTAAACGACCTGCTGTCCATTTATTTGTCTGCATTTAATCTTCATTTGTCCATTTGCTTGATTTTATTTTTTTAAACTAAATATAAAAAAGTCTGAAGCTAATAACAAAATATTCTCTCCTGGGTAGCGCTATCTAATTTAATTCCTCTCTGATTCTCCCAAATAATAGAAATCCATGCAAAATAACCTTGAAATAAAGTTGTGTTTTGTTATTTTCCTTAAAAACAGCTATCTGTTGGAGATATAGATGAGGTCAAATGCTGGCTTTCTAATGACAAGATCCAAAGCACTGTGAAATGCCCTGTAGCTGGGATGCGGAGTGCAGCTTTTTTGGACTTCAGGCTCCTTTTTTTAGGTTGCCCTTCTTGAATGAGTCTCTGTGTCTTGTTCAGGGCAAGATTTTGGTCATGTTGCTTAAAAGCATAATCACAGAGGTTTGTTTTTTTTTTTTCTTGAGCATTTTTAGTGTTGGTGCTCAGATTTGGGTCTGGCACAGGTTCATCTGAAGTGTAATACGCAAGATGCTCAATTAGAGTCTGAGGTTAACTGATCCAAGTTGCGCTAGTTAGGCAGTGCTTTCCTTTTTATTGCAAACTATAAGTAATGAGAATAAATGACAATTGAGTTAGAAGGGCAAAATATAAGGGGCCTAGGTGCTTAAGCGCCTGTTATGATCCCTGACTGTACTCAACGTCCTCAATCTTTAAGAGGTAATAATAACAAAATCATGTTTTATTACACATGTGGGTAAAACTTCAGTGCAGAGGCTTCAAGCAGTGGTGAGGACAGAAAAATAAATGGAAGCTGGAAATAAAAGCAGGAAGTGCAAATTAAGATTCAACCTGGTTTAACCCAAGTGACGTTTATTTGAAAAATAACTGGCCTTTGAGTGTCTGGCAGTGTACACAAAAATAAAGCTCCTTGTCAAGAACAGAATATAATCCAAAACAAAGAGTCCTGGTGGGAACAGAGCACTTAAAAGGTACTGCCAGTGGGAATTCCTTGTAGCAATCCAGTTGCTTTTGTGTTTGCACCCTCTGTGCTGCAGGGCTCAGCATGCTCAGGTCTCCAGCTTGCTTTCCATGGGGCAGGCAGGAGTTGGGGAGAAGACCTGAGGAGAAGGGAAGTCAATGCTGAAAGATGGGATGGGGTAGGAGAGAGTTCCAGTGAAAGGAAACCACCTCTTGAGATTGAGATTGGCTGAACGTTTCACCTGCTATCTGAATGCTGCCATGCTTCTAGCCCCAAAATGTGCTGTTAATGTTTTCCTTGTGATTCCAAGTCTCAGTTGAGAAGATGCTTCCTCTGAGCTCTGTGTCCAAGCTCAGCCTCAGGGACGGAGGTTGTGGTGAGAGCAGCAAGACTGCCTGGCAGGTGATTTCTCAACCTCCTAAAGCAACGAAACATGAAGCTGCAGAAGCAAGCTGAAACTGCTGTTCAGATTGAATTGTCCCCAGCTTAGTTTATCTTATGTGCATTTTCTCTATACAAAGTACACATGTGTAAATTCAAACACAAATGTGCTTTGCTAAAGGCTGTGAGTTTTTTCAAGTTGAATATGCTTGTCTGAGTTACAAAAAGCAGCATTCTCCTCTTTTGACTTGTATCTTAGACTAGCAGTAAGTTATATTATAAGATTGTAAGAAGGAGTCCTGCAAAGGCTACTTCAAAACCCGGGGTGTTTTATATCCTTCTGCATAATCTGTGTGACACTTAGGAGTGCTTTAACGGGTCTTTTTTTCCGTGTCTGATGTCTGTTACTCAGTCTTCTGGGGGACTGTCCCCTTCCACAGGGCTTGCAGCTCATCTCTGCTGAATAAATTGACAGACGCAGCACTCTTATCTCTGCAAGCAGTGTGCATTTTCTGCTCTATTTCTTGGGAGAACTAGCTAAATACATGAAGAGCCACAGGACTGCAAGGTATCTTGGAGTGTTTCTTCAGCTGTTGCATATAAAGGTATTTTTCTTCGGCCCTCTGTATGAATTTGTGAAGGTTTGATGCTAGCATCCCTGCAGCCTGCAACTCTCACCTTTGCCAAGAGAAATACAACCAGGCAGGGACTATTCAGATGCTCCAGCCTGGCTGCATTGGTGCAAAGACCTAAGGTTGTCCCAGGGGTGCTGATAACACGGTCTCCATTGGTCTCTATTGAAATCACCAGCAATTATCAAGTCCAGCGAGGGGGTGGCCTACCTGACTGCTCCCTGGGGACTGGACTGAAAACCCAGTAAACCCTGTGATAAGTGCTCTCGCACATTAGAAATGTGAGCAGTTCAGGAAGGCAAAATACAGAACAACATTTCCATCCCAATTTCAGTTGAGTGAACTGTTTCCTGGGGATGACTTTCTTCACTAAAATAGGTGTTTTCTCAGTATTTCTTCTTTCTTGGCCACTATTTGCAGTATGTTTGTGTGAATGGGATGTTTACATCCAGTCCTTTAGCTGGTACTGCTGTAGTGGGCTAGGTGTTATGGTTTTCCAGCAGAAACATGTTACTAAGTGTCAAAGCTTTAACACTTTTTACTGTGTGTGTACAGAAAATGTATATTAAAGGAGCAATTTGTTTATTTTTGGTGTGTGATTGGCCAGGAGTTTTGGGAGATGCTAGATCTCTGAGGTGGGGAAGAATAATACAAACGGAGAAATTCCCATCCGGAAGCTGAAAAATGCCATGAAAAAACCCATCCACTTAATGTTGGCAGAGGTGCAAAATAAAAATGTGCTGTTTTTAGGGTAATTGCATCTTGGAATGTCTTCTCTGAAAGATTTTTTTTTTTTTTAAAAGTTTTAATATGTAAGATTTATGGTCTGCTTGCCCACCGTCTGGCAGGAGGGAAAGAAGTAGGTGTGTTTTTGGAAGCTTGCAGGCTGGTCTGCGTATTCATTCTGGCAGGCTTGGGTAATTACTGGTCTGTTAATTTTTGGCATTCAGGAGGTGTCATTTAAACTGAGCAATAAGAACACTCAAAGATAAAGCAGCTCTGCCTGGGAGGTGTCACAGGGACGTCTGTGTGGGGTCCTTGGGACCCTTTGCTCACAACAAGCTCTCCTGAATCTGTCTGTTGTGGAACTTTTTTGTATTTTCCAGCATCTCTTGGTGATCCATGTATGAGATTTAGATGGACTGACTCCTGTGCTGTGTCACATGAAAGCTGTTTCAAATTCTGAAATAATTGCCTTTGTTACCATGGCAGTGATGATTCATTAGGTTAATCCATAGCATTATCTCCTCTCCTTGTTTGTCCTGTTATTTGTTTAATGCAGTTGGAGACCAAGTTTTGCACCCTCTCCAAGTTTTGTGGTTTCCAGCTGTTATAAATAAACCTCATTAATCTACGTGTGTGCATATATGTATGTATATATATTTTGGCCTTTCCAAGTGCTGCAGAGGCAGACCCTGCTCTTGGCTGCAGAGGTGTGCTTTTCCCATGTGAAATTTCAGAAAACTGGATGTTTCTCTGAAGTCCTCCCCAGCCTTGTTTTCAGGTTGGAGTACAAGCTGGAAGGCTGTTTTTCACTTAGACAGACTTTCTGCTGTTCTTTAATGAGCTTTTGGCGTGCTTTTTTGAGTCTTCTTAATGTGGATTGTATTTTTAGAGCAGCTCATGCTCGAAGCAGCTACAGCCGTGTAAAGATAGTTCCTCAGTCGTGAGCTTTGCAGTCTGAACTAGCTGAAAATAGCTGTTCCCAAGGGGTGGGTGGAGGAGCACGCGTGTGCGAGCGGCTGGCTCCTTGCAACTGCTCTGGTGACCTATGTCTCCGTTCACTTGTATACTTGGGAACTATGTGGGAGAGATTATATGGGAAATTTGATGTTTCTTTGGCGTTTGGGGTGTTCCGCCCCCCTCACCCCCCACTCCCCCGCACCTGGGATGGAGAAGGTGGGGTGGGAAAGCCGAGGGATGATTTGGGGACCTGATTCAGGTTTGGAGATGGACAAACCAGGAGCTCCCAAATTTTGTTGCCGAGTGTCTGATATATGTGTGTGTGTGTATATATGTATTTACACACACACTATACCGTCTCTCCCTGAACCATGCTGGGGTTGGACACCGACCCCATGGCACAGGGAGTGGGCTTCAGTGTAGCTGGGGTCTGCCTTTTACCATCTAGGGTCACCCTGGGTAGGTTTTGTTTGATCGGCAGGCTGCCTTGCTGGGACTTCAGTCCAAACCCAAGGTCTTCTGTAAAGGCAGAAGCTGCATTAATTTGTCCTCGACTGGCATCAAACTGATCTTAACTAAACCAGCAGGTCCTTTCAAAGCTTTGAAATGTGCCTTAAATTCATATATCTTAATGCTGCAAGGCACCTGTTTTGGCTGTCTTTCCCACGTGGAGTGTGTGAGCCTGGGTGGCTGCTGGCACAGGGTGGGCAAGAGGGACAAGTCCCTCTACAAGCCAAGAAGCTGGGACTCGTAGTCAATTGTCCTGATCTAATCAGGAACCCTATTTTTACACATCCTGTGCCGTGTGTGGTGTTTTTTTTTTTTTTTTTTAAATTGAACAAGCATACTACGGTGTTTTTCCCCTTGCCCACTTCCCAAACAGGAAAAGTCAGGACTTTATTTTTTCCCTTCAAGGAAGACATCTAAACTGCTGCTGAACAACACACTTATTTTGACAAGCCAAAGGTGTAAATATATGAGAGATGGGATTTGGCTCTTTAGTCTTCATGTGATACGGGGCTTAAAGAAATCTATTCTGCAGGACATGGTTCACAAAACTCCCTTGGTGGTGGTTGCTGTCTGCTGCCGCCTTTGCTGTGTGTTGGCTTGGAGGTGAATCAGCTTTGCAAGTTGACCTTCCTGGGGAAAACACCCTGGAATACGAGGATTCATTTACTGCATAGAGTTATGACAAGTTTCTAGTAAACCGTTCTTCTCTTGGGGCACTACTGGGTTATCACAAGGGAAATCATTCTTGCCCAAAAGCATTGCGAACCAGATGCATGGAAGGCATGATGGGAGGGGTTGTAGCCAAAGAGAAGATCCCCTCTTCTCCAGCATTCCTTGTCTTCTGCTTTCCCTGACTAAAACCACAATAGAGTTGCAAACTGATGTAAATCCCACCAAGGAAATGGTTTGTGTGCACCCTGTTTGGGCTGGATTATGTGCTTGTGGATGTAGTGACTTTGATTCTGCCTGCTTTGGGAATTGCTGGGCTGCTCTACAGTGTGTGTTTATGAAGGAGATCGATGGCCACGATAGCCCCTCCTGGCCTGGAAATGCCTGGGTCGTGTGATAACGAGCAGCTCTGCAGCCCCGGGGCTGAAGAACAGATTTAAGAGCGCAGCGTTGCACGTGGTCCATCATGAACGGCTTGTTGCTGGAGGCAAAGCACCCTGCAAAATATAAAAGCTTTGTGCATAATTTCTTTGTTTTCTATGTGTGTGTTTTTTTTTTTTTCTTCTTAATTTCCCCTTTGGGGACACCAAGGTTCTTTGAAGCAAATTGGCTCCAGGCCTGAGACATTACATGTTGCCTTTTTAAAATTCCTTTTGCACTATCAGTTGGACACAGCATCTTTCGCTTCCTGTCCTAAATAGCTGTAGAGAGTTGCTTTGTTCTGCCTTAGTGATAGCTGTCTTTTGAGTAGCACATGAAGGTGAAGTCTGAAAACTCTCTAGGAACCCTCAAGAGATGCTCCCCACCATCTGGGGTTATTCATAGATTAATTATGATATATAGATTATTATTATTGGTGTTATTCTGTTAAATGCACTTTAAAAAAAAATAATGATCTTCTTGCATTTTGAACAATCTTGGTGGTTTTGCAATCTATTGCTGGAGTCTTGCAATTGTCCAGGCTCAGAGCTGTGATGGGCAAGTGGTGCTTCTACCTCCGTGCTATTTGTTGTGATGTTTTATAAAGTCTGAGCGGTGGGTTCCAGGACCCCTCTTGGGGAGCATTGAGCAAAGGCAGCCTGAGCCTGGGAGCTGTCTGGGACGGAGAGAGATGAGGTTGAAGTGATGACTGCCTAGGTGGAGGTGGAAGGGGGAGTCTCAGTGCCTGGACCAAGGCACATAAATGATACCTTTGTTTAAAGGTATCGCAAGAGCAGCCTTAAAATAAGCACCTGCTTTTGGTCAGCTGAATTGTCTGGTCAAAGTACCACCATTTTTGCTCTGTAGATCTCTGTCAATCTCGTGCTCCATATTACTATGATTGTGGCTGTATTCTTTTAGTTGAATCTCACCCAGCAGATCCAGAAAACAAAATTACGGGATATAGGTTGCTAATGAATGCATTGAAGTCAATATATCAATTTTTGTTTGGCAAAGCACAATTTTTAGGGGCATTATTCTTAGCTAGCTTCATCTGAAAACTGCTGACTTGCTGCTTAATTATACTACAGAACTGTACAGATTTTATTTTTTCCCCTTTTGTCATGTGCTTTATGAATGTGGAAGGATTTGCATCCTTCACACTGTTGCTCCATACAGAAGAGGCCTTTTGTAACTTGTATGGCCGTAGCTTCCCTGATTTCTCGCCATTTCTGGAACAAATTTTACAAGGTGAATTTGAAAAAGCCTTCAGAGGTGTGGAAAAAATTCACCTAATAAGTCTCCATCTTCTTTGATGTGCATTAAATACCCATTTTAGTTGCTGATGTTAAGTATGGATTTTTAAATTTTATTTAATTGTTGCCCCAGAAGGCTGCACTGCAGTATTAAGAGAGGTGAGCTGGTGTGGTGGCTGACCAACCAGTGATTACAAATTTCCCTTTTTCTCAGGTGTCTGGAACAGATGTGTTGGGCTCTTCTGTTTTCCTGAGATACTGCTTCAGCTCCAGATCTCTTCCCTGTGAGCAGCAAAGGTGGATTTTCCTGCAGGCTGTTGTGTTTGAGAGCCTGTCTTGCTTTGCCTGGCTTTCTAAATCCATGGTACAATTTGGCTGAGCCATGGAGAAGAGGGAAGCTTACAGGGTTTTGGATGCACTGCTGCCTAGTCCCAGGTGGTGCTCGATTCAGTAGGGCCATGGGACTTGGGGCTCTGCTGACCAAGGCCTGCCCTGGCTTGCATCAGTTTAGGTACTGCCATTCAAAGCAGGTATGGACCAATGTCTTGTGGCTGTGCTCAGCCTCCCATCTTAACTATCTGTCTGATGGGATTTAGGAATAAAAGGAGGGTTTACCACCTTTGGAAGAAGGGACAGGCAACTCAGGAGGAGTACAGAGATCTCGTTAGGTTATACAGAGAGAAAATTAGGAAGGCAAAAGCCCAGCTGGAGCTCAACTTGGCCACTAACATAAAGAACAACAAAAAAAGTTTTTATAAATACATCAACAAAAAGAGAGCCAGGGAGAATCTCCATCCCTTACTGGATGCTGGGGGGAAAGTTGTAAGCAAGGATGAGGAGAAGGTTGAGGTACTTAATGCCTACTTTGCCTCCGTCTTCAATAGTCAGACCAGCTATCCCTAGGGTGTTCAGCCTCCTGAGCTGGAAGATAAGGATGGAGAGCAGAACAACCCACCCATAATCCAGGAGGAAGTAGTCAATGATCTGCTTCTGCACCTAGACGCACATAAGTCTATGGGGCTGGATGGGATTCATCCAAGAGTACTCAGGAAGCTGGCGGGAGAGCTCACCAAACCTCTCTCCATCATTTATCAACAATCTTGGTCAACAGGGGAGGTACCAGATGACTGGAGGGTGGCTAATGTGACTCCATCTACAAGAAGGGTTGGAAGGAGGATCCGGGGAATTACAGGCCTGTCAGCCTGACCTTGGTACCAGGAAAGATCATGGAGAGGATCATCTTGAGTGAGCTCTCACGGCAAGTGCAGGGCAGCCAAGGGATCAGGGTCAGCCAGCATGGGTTTAGGAAAGGGAGGTCCTGCCTAACCAACCTCATCTCTTTCTATGACTATGTGACCTGCCTTCTGGCCGCGGGGAAGGCTGTGGACGTTGTCTATCTGGACTTTGGGAAGGCCTTTGACACCGTCTCCCACAGCATTCTCCTGGAGAAGCTGGCGAATCATGGCATAGACAAGTGTACTCTTCGCTGGGTTAAAAACTGGCTGGATGGCCATGCCCAGAGAGTTGTGATTAATGGGGTGAAATCCTCTTGGTGTCCGGTCGCCAGTGGTGTCCCTCAGGGCTCAGTTTTGGGGCCAGTTTTCTTTAACATCTTTATCAATGATCTGGATGAGGGGATTGAGTGCACCCTCAGTAAGTTTGCAGACGACACCAAACTAGGTGGGAGTGTTGTTCTGCTTGAGGGTAGGAAGGCTCTACAGAGGGACCTGGACAGGCTGGATCGATGGGCCAAGGCCAACTGTATGAGGTTTAATAAGGCCAAGTGCCAGGTCCTGCATTTCGGTCACAACAACCCCAAGCAACGCTAGAGGCTTGGGGAAGAGTGGCTGGAAAGCTGCCCAGCAGAAAAGGACCTGGGGGTGCTGGTGGATGGCCAGCTTAACATGAGCCAGCAGTGTGCCCAGGTGGCCAAGAAGGCCAACAGCATTCTGGCTTGTATCAGGAATAGCGTGGCCAGCAGGAGCAGGGAAGTGATCGTGCCTCTGTACTCGGCACTGGTGAGGCCTCACCTCGAGTGCTGTGTTCAGTTCTGGGCCCCTCTGTACAAGAGGGACATTGAAGTGCTGGAGCGTGTGCAGAGGAGAGCTACCAGGCTGGTGAGGGGTCTGGAGACCAGGTCATATGAGGAGAGGCTGAGGGAGCTGGGCATGTTTAGCTTGGAGAAGAGGAGGCTGAGGGGAGACCTCATTGCCCTCTACAACTACCTGAAAGGAGGTGGTAGAGAGGTGGGTGTTGGCCTCTTCTCCGCAGTGAATAATGACAGGACCAGAGGAAATGGTCTGAAGCTGCGGCAGGGGAGGTTTAGATTAGAGATTAGGAAGAATTACTTTACTGAAAGAGTGGTCAGGCACTGGGACAGCCTGCCCAGGGAGGTGGTTGAGTCACCATCCCTGGAGGTGTTTAAGAAACGTCTAGATGTGGCACTTCAGGGCATGCTCTAGTGGCAGAGATTGTAGTGGTTTTTTTTTTTTTGTGTGTGTATGGCTGGACTCGATGATCTCAAAGGTCCTTTCCAGCCACGAAGATTCTGTGATTCTATGATCTGAGTAGCATTGCTTTCATTGACAGTGTTATAGGCTTGGGTGGTTTTGTGTTTTGTTTTGTGGTTGTTTTTTTTTTTTTTATAAAGGGTGATTTAGTTTATCTGTTCTGACCTTTGCACAATACAGATCATAAATTCCTGAATCAAGGCTGTGACCTTTGCTTGAGCCAGAGTACGACTTTGAGTTGAGATTAGGCGTCTTTGTAAAAGACGCCGTGGTGGAAAGTTTGTCTTTCTCAACTCTTTATTACCAAAGGATTACTTGTATTGCTTGCAAAACCCTGCCTTTTTCCTAATGGGAATTCGCCTCGCTTCGGTTCCCTGGTGGACAGAGTCCTGCTGCCGGAAGCACTCCCACTAAGTAATATTAGTGATTAAATAGTAAGTAATCTTAACAGATCAAGTTACTCTATGCATTGACTCCTTTATTTTTTTCTTTAAGCCAAACATATGTCACTTCTTAATTCAGTTGGAGGGTAGTTTATCAGGGCTTTAAATCAGTATTTCTGAATCTGTTTTAACTTGTCCTTTCTCCTCCCGTTTTTCAAATAAATTGGTTGTATCAGTGGTGCCACCATAAAAATGTTAAGCAGCAAAGACATGCCGTTACATTCATGGCACGAGGAGTCTTAAATGAAAACTGAAAGCATCTTGTTACAAACAAACACTGTACTCTGATCTTTTGGGGTGATTTTGCCACAGGTCATGTGTTCCATATGATTCCACTTTCCTCTATCATGTGTCTACAAACAGCCATGCAAAGCATGGTTCCTCCAAGTAGCATCATGTCAGAGCAGTTAGATTATTTTTTTATGATCTTGTCTTACAGCGGTGTTGCGGCTCGCTCTGAGCTGTAATGCTTTGGGTGGTGGCGGTTGAAGGAAATGTATTGAGATGTTTAGACCCAGATGGAAAAGTGTTGATAAAAGAATATTAGTGTTGATAACCTCAGGAAGTTTAACAAGACCAAATGCAAGGTCCTGCACCTGGGTTGGGGCAGTCCCTACTATAAGAACAGACTAGGAGATGAAGGGATTGAGAGTAGCCCTGCGGAGAAGGATTTGTGGATACTGGTGGATGAAAAAATGGACATGAGCGAGCAATGTGTGCTTGCAGCCCAGAAAGCTAACTGTACCCGGGGCCGCATCAGAAGAAGCATGGCCAGGAGGTTGAGGCAAATGATTCTGCCCCTCTATTCTGCTCTCCTGAGACCCCACCTGGAGTACTGTGTCCAGCTCTGGAAAGACATGGACCCGTTGGAGCAGGTCCAGAGGAGACCATGGAAATGGTCCAAGGGCTGGAACACCTCTGCTTTGGAGAGAGGCTGAGATAGTTGGGGTTATTTAGACTGGAGAAGAGAATGCTCTGGGGAGACCTTCTTGCAGCGTTTCAGTACTTAAAGGCGTGACAATTTTAAACTGAAAGCAAGTAGATTTAGATTGAACGTAAGGAAGAAATCTTTTATGATGAGGGTGGTGAGGCACTGGACCAGGTTGCCCAGAGAAGCTGTGGATGCCCCATCCCTGGAAGTGTTCAAGGCCAGGCTGGATGGGGCTTTGAGCAACCTGCTCTAGTTGAAGATGTCCCTGCCCATGGGTGGGGGGTTGGACTAGATGATCTTCGAAGGTCCCTTCCAATCCAAACCATTTTGTGATTCTATGAATCGGATCCAGTGTTTCATTAATGATTTGATTAATGTTATGTACAGCACGACATAAGCACCTCAATATTTAAACTCCTCATTCCTTGCCTATATATAGTGCATAATGTTTTCTGTCTATAAAATATGTCAGTGCACTGAATTGTCTTAAGGTTTTTTTTTTTGTGATTGTGTGCTCCTAAATTGTTCCTGAGCAATAAGCGTGACCTGCATTACCAATTTCTAGATGAGCACATGCTGTTAAAGCAAAGCCTTAGTACACTTATTGAGCAACATCCTACCAGGCAGTCTCTGTTGTGGTAAAGCTAATTTGTCCTTATGGGTTTGTTTTTGCTTGCACAAGATAGTTTTATTTTTCTGGCTGATGTATGGCTCTGGAGATGAATGTCTGTGGTGGTCTCTGTCCGACGTTGAGAACAAGCTTGCTTTGTATTTTTGGTTTTAACTTTCAGCATGGGCTTTTAATTAAGATTTCATGCAGCTATAATGTAGAAGGCTGTCTAGTCTAATAACAACAGAGATAAATTAGAGGTAAAATGTTCATGGGTGTTTTTGAGACTAGTGCTTCTTAGTAGGTCTTTTGAACCAACTATTAAATACTTGTTTCTTGGGTACCTAGCACAAGTAAAAACATACCCCAGATATTTTCTGAAACATTCTATGTTTTAAAAACACTTAAACCTGTTTTTCTTTTTTCTTTTTTTTCTTTCTTTCTTTTTTCTTTTTATTCTTTTTTTCTTTTTTTTTTCCCTCATTTGTTCAGGCTAATGATTTTTCAAAATTAAGAGGTGCTCTGGGGAAAGCAGTCACAAATGTTGATATGACTCTCATGGGTTCTGTTATGGATCTATTCTGCCAAGAGTTGGGGGTGAAACTTTTGCCTGCTAACAGGGGTGCAGATGAAAAGCGGTAATTAATCTAGTTCCCTGCAGGGCCGCAGGTAAGAGGAGGATAATCCAGCCTGGCTGTAGCAGAGGAGTTTTCTTAAATATTTTGCAGCAGGTGAGTGCTTGGTTCTGATTCCAGGTGAGGGGAGGACTGTCCTCCAGCCGTATGGGTTGAGTCCCAGGGATGGATATGGTCCCGGGTCTCCTGTGGCAGTGTGGCGTCCCAGTACTGCTTTTGTATGCTGAATGAAGAAGCTTTGGGTAATCTGGTACTGTGGCATTGTGGTTGACTCTTGATTAACTCTGAGTAATTTTAATTGGATTGTAGATTTACCTTATCACCGCTTGGCTTGGTGGAGGAAGGGCTGGGGCTGTCAGGGCTTGGTGTGCTCAAGGTTGTCTTTGGCTTGGTTTTCCCAGGCCCTAAATCTGTGGTGGTAAGCCCAGTCCTGGAGCTGGTTCCTTCCTCCTCCCCCTGCCCTGCCTTTTGGCAGTGTGCGGCTAAAGGACTGCTGGGGTACGAAGGATTGTGCTGAAAGGCAAAGTGTGTCTTGTACAGGTGGCGAATGCCAGCTTTGTGCTTGCAACTAATGAGAAAGGTCTTCTGAGATAACAGCTGAAGAGCAGCGGTCAGCTGTGATCTAATAGCATTGAGGTGTAATTCTGCCTCCTTCAAGGTTTGCAATTGCTCTGGGCTCCCATGGTGAATAGCTGGTGCTTGTCATCTTTGTTGGTGCCGATATATTGTCATCAGCTGATGCTGGTGGATTTGCATTGTATTTTGTCACTGGAGCTGAGCTGCTGGGTTAGGTCACACGTGACCTAACCTATAAAGATGATGAAAAAGGCTGTGCTTGTAGCCTGTAAATACAGGCAGCATGATTTCTTTTGCTGCACTGTTTGGATGCAGGAATATTATAGTCTAGGAGGCAGTTATTTTTTTTGTGTTCTTATGCAAACCCTTGGCTATTAGCTTTTTTCTTTAGACCTTGTCTTCCCTGACTTCTGAATCTGGCCTGGTTGTATGAAAATTTAAGATTTTCTCTGGTGCCATCAAGTGGCAAAATACAGTATTGTTGCATGGTTGAGATGATTCTCAGGGTGAGTGGAGGCTGTGATTAGGAAATGAGTGACTTTGCTCAAGGGTGCAGTGAGATTACTTGGGATGTGCCTTGTGTGGGAAGGGTAGAACATGGATATGTCAGGAATAATTTTACTCATCAAAGAGAGCGCCTATGGAGATCTAATGTGTTTCCTTCTATTTCCTTCTCATTCTTGGCCTTCCGAGTAATCTCGGGCACTATCTTATTCAAGCAATTGTATTTACATGGCTTACATCATTTGCTCGTAAGCAGCCTCCGAACATTTAATTTAATTCTTACATTAAGCTTTGAAGAGCCAGTTGAATGTGCCGATGAGCAGTGAGTAAGAAGAGCAAGTAGAGGGTACTCAGGAGCACCGACTGAACCCAGCATTTCTTTTGCAGCAGTGCTGAGGATGAAGGACATGACCAAGTATGCCATGTTGTATCCTACAAAGAACATCTCAGGTTCTGTACCTTTTTCTCTTTCCACTCCATGAAATTATCTTTATATATAAAAGCACTGCTGGAAACGGCCCATGTATTGTGCTTTCTCTTCCGTTGCCAAAACCTGCATCGTGTATTGTTGTGCTGTAGGCAAGGGAGGGATGAAGACAGGATTTTCATGGTATACTTGCCACTAAGTAAGTTTGGGTTTGCTTCTAATAAAGAAAACCCATGATATTTTGTAAACTCGGTTTTCTAATTTGAATCTGTGGGCTTGTTGCAAAGCATAGTTTTTGGTTGTTGGGAAGGTTGTTAGCCAAATACATGGTTTCAGTGAGGCTTTCTAGTTGATGCTTCCCCTATTTCTTATTGCTCTAATGAGCTGAAATGGATGCACAGATGTTCTGTTGCTCAAGTTACAACTTAATAAATGGAGGTGGTGTTTCAGGCCTTGATGGTACTTTATCAATTGCTGGAGTGAAATCTGATAGCATGAAAGGTGTGTTTCATGTGCCCGACTTTCCCTTGGCAGTGTGACACTGATGTTCGGATCAGACTTGGGCTGGGGATGGTCCCCATGCACCTGTACATCTCATACTGCATTGCAGACCTCCAGCCTGGCTGATCACTAAGCATGGCTGGAAAAGAAATAACTCCTAGGTACAAACACCAGATTTTTGTATGCCAAATCCTGAGGATGGTAGTTTTCCACGAGAGGGTCAGGAAAAAGTTAATACTCTGAAAAATCCTTTTTTTTTTTTTTTTTTTTTTTTTAAGCCTGAACTGTGGAAGTGGATGAGCTGTTTTGATAGGTGTAAAATGAGAGGCTTTGAAAGGGGGAAAGTCAACCACCTGGAAGTAGATACTTAGTGTATGAGGCTTCAGCCCTCCCAAAATACTGTTTATATATAATGCAAAACAGGTAAGAGTACAAAGTTTGTCCAGAAGTCTCCCAGAGAGTACAGCAGCGGGTGCTTCAAGAGAGTAGAACTTTTTGTGTCCTGTTCCTTGTTATTTTTATATATGCTCTCCTGCTTCAAATATTTAAGAGAGTCAGGATGTTCCTGAGCTGGAGCTATTCCATTTGAGTCAGCGTTTATGATTCATGGATCACAAGCAAAGAGATGTTCAACACAGAACCCTTACTGAAGGGATGCTCAGCAGCTGTAGGACGAGCAGGACCATTAGCCTGTTTAGTTGTGTGATTCTTGTGAATAAGGATTTATGTTATGTGTGCAGTGAGCTTTTTGGCTGACAAGTGGGACTCTGTGTGTAGTTTACTTGGGAGAAAGAGTCCCCACAAGGGTGGTGGGAAAGCCAAGTAATGACTCCCTGGCCCTTTAGTCCCACTTGGCAGTCTGAGCTCCCTTCCTCCCATGCAGAGAGAGAGGTTTTAAAGGTATGAATGTCAGCACTTGACCTCATCCAGTGGTGTCAGAATAACCTAATTAGCCATAATCCGCTTACTGCTTGAACTGCACACCAGTGTTGTGATCCTGTGATGGGTCAGGTTTGATGTTCACCTTGCCTACAAGTTTGCCTCTGCTAATGCTGTGTCTTCATGTCTTTGTGCCTCCATCTGTGACAGCAGTTGTGGGCATGCTGGTGTGGGCGGGTTGGGAGGTTTGGAGCAATATGGTCCAGTCAGGACCAGGATGGGGAAGTACAGGGTATGTATGAAGAGGCGTGGTCCTTTGAGTGTTTATACTTATCACACTGTCTGAGGAGGATTAGTTAAGACTCTGTCAATTGCTAAATAGGATTTTTGGACAAGTGATGTTTTCCCTGGTACAGAAATACCTGTTTTCTGCCAGAGCACTCCTTGGTTTTTGAGCACAGAAAGCATTTGAAAGACAGAATGCCTTAGATGTCTTCGGTTTCCGGGCAAGACCCCTTACTGCTTTGCCTTACGTCCCTTGAGGCTGGGTTCACTTGCTGCACTGTGCTCCGTGATAGCTTCCGCCCCCCAGCACTGGTGCTGTGACACAGCCCAAGCGTATTTGACCTCTTGAGGAGTCTGTGATAATGAAGTGCTGTGTGTCCTTCAGCCACACTGAAATTGGGGTTCACTTCTCATAAGCGTGATTTGCAAGCAACATGTTTTAGAGGCAGTGATTCAACCAGCTGAAGGCATGCAGCT
Source organism: Rissa tridactyla (assembly GCF_028500815.1). Lineage (NCBI taxonomy): Eukaryota > Metazoa > Chordata > Aves > Charadriiformes > Laridae > Rissa > Rissa tridactyla. Next base: position 40,077,767 of record NC_071470.1, read on the forward strand.
TTTTTCTTCCTGATAGACTTTGCATGTGTTGTAAACGTCCAGCTGAAGGGGTAGGCTGGATGGGGAGGGACTGTAAATTCTTAAACCATCACAGTTTGAAAAACTCAGACCTATAATCTCGCCATCTGCTTTATATAGCCCTGAATCAAACAGGATTAGTTTATACAGCACCTGAAATAAAAGGATGTTTTGGCTCTGAGTGGAAAGAGCGAAGAGTGATGCAGTCTGCTTCGCTGCCGAAGCCGGTCGGGTCCTTTGCCCAGGAGCTGCAGCATGTTCCTGTGCTGCCATCTGGAGTGTGCAGAGCTCGGGACTGGCCTCGCTCGCAGCCTGGACGCTGCATGCTTGCACACTACACGCTTGCACGTCCACCCGCTGCTACCCATGGCCCCAAAGTCTGCACATCCTTCTGCTGGTTGTTGCCTTCTGGTGGTAAATGTTCCAGAGCTGGAGCAAAGGGTTTGATATCTCAAGCACCCTTCTTAGGGAGAAGGAAAGTTGCTTCTGGTGGTTGGAAATATAGTTAGAGAAAGCAAAATAGATTGCACCTTAATACCATTGTGAAAAATACTGCTTTATTTCTTTTGAAAATTTCTGCACTACTTGAAGTTGTGTATCCTAAACAGCTCCTTAGCTTTAGGGAGTGGATCTGATCCAACAGTAGACGCTTTAGATCCTTCAGTAAGTGCCGTTGCTGAGGCTTTGGGATTACGGCACTGCAGATACGCTTTTTTTATTTCTCACAGAATAGGGGAAACTCCCAGGTACCAGATCTGTGCAGGGATAGTACAAGATCTGGGTTGTTTGTATCTGTTGGTGTATCTGCTTGGCCAGCTTGTTTTCCCTCATCTTCCAGCCTTTTTCCAGGTAGAAATAAATTTCCAGTGACACTGGTGTGTTTTAACTGCTAAATCTACTGTTTCAGCTCTGGATGTAAAGGCCTTTATCCTGCCAGCCCTGTCCCTTGCCTCTTCTTGAAGATGGTGGAATGCTACGTCACGAGTAAGCTCAGCCTGTGCCTTCAGGCAGCCAGGCTTTGATATAAATGGTCAGTGTTATCAACTGTTGACAGATTAATCACTTTCTTGGCTTAAAAAGTAGTTGCTTGGGTTTAATTGCAGCACATAGCCTTTAAATGTGAAATGTTACATCTCAAAGCTTAGGTCTGGCTTTCTTCAGCAGCGTGTTCTGGATGGCTTTACCTACAAATGGTCGAGAAGGGAAAGAAGACTTTCTTGATAGTTCAAGAAATAGATATTATCGTGCTCCCTTCATCACATCAAACATGCTTTCAGATAGGGATCTGTAATGTTTGGCTTGGGTGGTGCTGCATTTTGCTTGGCTACTGCTTTGGTTATCTGTTACTTTTGGATATCTGCAACAAGTTCAGAAAGACCTAAAATTGCAGCTCTTTCACCTTTGCCCCCCCTTTTTTTTTTTCCCCTCCGATAGCTTTCCTGCTGCTGTTTTGGGACTGTCATTGGTGGGTTTTCCCTCCCTGGTGGGATTGCTTGCTTTCTGTACTGTATTTGCTTCGCATTCTCCTTAGCTCAGTGTTGCCAAGCTCATTGCTTTGGTTGCCTGTCAGGTTCTTGCAGGACCACCAAGAAGACTCTGGTGCCACGGGACAGCCTTGTCATCACCCAGATCCTGATGTTAGGATTTATTTCTAAAATCATCTTTCTTTCATTCTTTCAGCTCTTTGGAGTGTGTAAAAGCACAAAGTGTAATAAAAACTGGAAGCTTGCTTTCAGGATGAAACCCTCAGTGTTATGAAGTAGTCAGTATATCTTCAAAAGACCTCACAGTTTATTTTGTGGGTACTTAGTGCTTATTAGTTATGTGCCACATCCGAAGATGATTCATCAAGCCTGGGATCTGCTTATGCCCATCATGTTGTATTTCCTCCTGCCCCTTGCTTAGGGGATGGCCTTGTCATGTCATGTAACATCCTGTGAGTTAGCAGAGCTATCTAGATCTGCCCAGATCTTCTAATAGTAACCTTCCAAAGAAAATTGGAAGGCTTTCAAATGACAAAAATGAGGAAGGAAAAAAAAAAAAGCCAAGTTTAATTAGAGTAAAAACTGGGATAATTAACTTCTTTAAATAGATTAAGGCAACTAAGAAAGAAATCGATCAGGCTGGATGAAGTAAAATCTGCAAGCACTGACTTGTGGGATATAGAAGGCAGCAGCAAAGCTTGGTCAAGACCTTTTTATTTGTATTTAGTGTGGCAGCAAGTGCTGCCTGGTCCCCAGGGTCCCTGGGAAGCCCTCCCCATCCCTCTGGTGTCTGTTTGCTCCTTGCTGCAGGTGTCCAGCTCTGTTCTGCCTTGTCAAGCTGCTGAACCAGGTATCTTAATAAAGCAGTGTGAAGGTCTACTATATCAAAGGTAGTTAAATATGATGAATAGTGGTTGTATTCTTCCTTAAAAATTTGGCATGCTTGGGACCTGGGGACCCTGTCTGGGTATTGGCAAGTGTCTTGCGTCCTGGTTCTTAGCCTGTGTATGCAGACCTGTGACAGCTGGAGCAGTCCAGCCCAAACAGACAAGAGTCATGCTCCCTTTGCTTCTCTCTGAGTGAACAACATCCTGATAGTAACAACCTCTTTTGGCCCTTGTTTCCTTATTTCCATGTTACAAAGTTTGTTCGCCCAACATGAGGCTTCGTATTTAAGAGGTTCTTATTAGTACAGTCACTACCTGGTATGTTAAAACTGGGCTTTCAACGTTCCCCTGAGGAGAAGCTTGAAAATTCTTTTGTAAAAATAAGTACATTAACAAATATGGAATGAAATCTTTCTGGTGGGAGTTATTTGTTGTCTTAGTGTTTGGGTGCTCTCGGCAGTGTCTGCCTCTTGGACACTGAGCATCCACAGCTGCCTGGACATCGATCAGATTTTGTTACCTCATCCGCAAGTAGTGAACATCGGAGGAGAAAAATAGTCTTACAGCCTCTTACATACAGCCGATGTAGGTCAAGTGCCACTTAAGGCTTGCTATGCTTTGAAACGACTTCACTCTTTGTGAATGAAAGTGTATTTAAGCTGAAATGTGTGCTTAGCTCAATTTGAAGCCTAAACAAGCACATACTTGACTTCTCGCTGTGATTTTTGTAAAACGAATTCAGAACAAATGTTATTTCTCTCCAAGCCAGTGGAGACAGCATATTTTTGTGCGTGACAGAGCTCCCTTCTCTGGTAGCTATGCAGGATTGCTGCTGTAGCTTTTTTTATCTCCTCACTGCATACTTGCTAATAAAATAATTTTTCACTTATTTGTAATGATCAAACAAGTTTGATATATGCTATCAGGGCATCAGCACTTCTAAAAACCACAGGAGGAACAGATATCTTTCTACAAGACTGACCATGCGGTTATGCTGAGATGTTTGCATGGAAATATTAAGTAATTTTCCTAATTTTTCCTGTGCTATCATGCTTTTATTATAGTAATTAAAGTAATGAAGAATCACATCCTTAAACCACGTGCTGTAAAGCAGCTTCGCTGGTTCATTTTTCTCCCAAAAACTCTTCGTTAAAGTTATAAATTGTCTCTGTACATAATGGACCGGTTTGTTGCCTGTGAAGAAAAAGCCCAACCGTAAGTTCACTGAATTGAATTGTAATGAGTGTGGTTATTTGAAACGGAGAAATGTCGGCTTGACTTGAGCAGAGGAGGAGGAGGGTGTGAATGTGACTCAGCTCTGCAGTGACAATTGTCATCAGATGGTGACGGGTGGTGGTGGATGAATGCATTCAGCTCCTGCAGTTGGGAGCACATGAGGGAATTTCCCCGCTGCTGAAAACAATCGTTGGCAACTGGTTCCTGCAAACGGGGGAAGAAGAAAGGCCGAAACCCTTTGAACGACTTGGGCTTTTCTTTTTTTTTTTTTTTTTTTTGTGCGGTTGCAGGGGTGTGTGTGGCCTGGTGTGTCTCTAGGGTCACCTTCCATCACTTTTCTAGTGCAGTTCAGTCTTGCACAAAGAGCACTTGCACCTTTACCTGCACAGATGGCAGCTGAAAATGGTCATCTTTTAATCAGTGAACTTGCATGGACAGCTTGTGCTGTCCATAAAAGCACCATTTCTAGGAAATAAGTACTAGGACAACGTGTCCTTGTGTTATGGTGGGCTTTCCCTTATTCTGAAGCTGCTTGCTTTGTTGCTTGGAGGCTATTTAATTTGGGGGATGGAAGTGGAACGAGGGATAATGGAGATGAGATTATGGGGGAGAAAGAACTTTTTATGAGAGGTGTTGGAGACTGAATGGCAGAAGTGGTCTGTGATAAACTACTTGTGTTTGCTGTCCTCACCTGTTGAGGGGCTTGCACAGCTCAAGTGTGTGATACTTGACATGGACGATGGATGCAGCAGCTTGTGCTGCTCCAACATCACACTCCAATTCTTCATGCTCAATGCTGTCATGTCTTCTGTCTTGTTTTGGAGGCTGGAGTTGACTGTTGAATATCTGAAGTGGTAGGAGGGAAACTGGCCTGGTTCACAGTCTGAATTTTTAGGTGACTTACTGTGGTGAAATTAAAGCTTCCTCCTTGCTCCTGGGGAAAGGCCTGGAGGCTGGAAGCACTCTGATTTCTGGCGCAGCTATGGCTTGTTGTGTGGCCATAGGTGGTTTTCACTTAATTCTTCTGTGCCTGTGTTTGCCAGGGTGTAAAATATGCGTGATGCTTCCCTTCAAAGGGAAATTGAGACAGATTGATGTTTGTAAGGTATTTTGGTAGCTCCTGATAAGAGATAGCATTTGGTATGCGGTTGGTTTAAGTTCTTGTTGTAACATATACATGATTCAAGAAGTATTCCACTGATGCCAAAATAAACACAAACGTTTTGAGATACCCTTTTTAACGTTATACTTCCAGGAATACTACAGAACACATGCTTTGGCTGCACCTTTATAAGGGGGAACCAAGGCTAATAGGCTGCCGTCCTCATTTTCAGCACAGCGAGGTCTTGTGAAACAGTGAGCTGAGCTTATTCAACCAGGAGGTGATACACTGTTTTCAAATTGCTTTTGGTAACTCTGCTGTTCAGGTTTCAGTTGTCTGAGCAAACTTTTCTCTTGCTGATTCTGTGTCTGGCTTCAGCTCTTATGAAACCCGCTGCAGTTGGAGTCTGGATCGTGCATCAGTGTGAAATACTTGGCTTAGTCTCTCTGCGTGCAGAGTTCAAGTTGAGGCCTTCCAGATAATGAAGCTGGCCTTGCTTTAGCTGCCTTCATGCTGAAAAACGTATTACACATCGTTTGACAGTTGCTGTGCTTTGGGGGAGCTAAACCTCAATGCAGTTCAGCCATTGCAACACAGGGTGGCGGTGCCACTTAAAGGTCTGATGGCCCAAAGGCTGGGATAATGTCGGTTTTTAGTTTGCTGTCGTTAGGGCTGTGTCCCTTTGGTGGCTCTGAATTACTTCTATCTGTGTGTGTCCGCTTCTTCCAAAGCCCCCTCCTCTGTACTTCATTAACCAAAAGCCACTGTGCTGGCTCTTATGGAAGAGCTGGTGAGGAAGCTTAATGTTAGCGTTCATCCCGTGGGCTAAGAAGCCCCCAGAATCTCTGGTAGTGGTTAAGTCACCCCCATACCTGGCACATGTGACTTCACCTTTTCAGTCTTTTAATCCCTGTTTTTTATCTACCTCTTGACTTAAATCTTCTTTCTAGATCCTGCTGGCTGAACATTGGTTTGGTGAGGTTTTAGCTGACGACATATAGGCATGGCTATAACTTTGCACAGTGCTATCTCTGAGGAGAGTGTGCTTGTGTGTGTGGCTTGTTTTAGCCGAGCTCTGCCCCAAGAGCAATCATACTTCCCAAATTTCCCCGAGTGTCACAGTCACCCTCCAGTTTTCCTATTGTCTTGAGTTTGTCTCTGTAAGCCAGAGCTGTCATGACTCTTAAAACACATTGCCCTGAAGCCCTTTTGGGAATCACACAAGTTCAGGAGCAAAATGTTTCTTGGTGTCTCCTCTTAGTAGTCTATATTCCCCTGTAAGTGGGGACAGCTTTTGGGCACCTATAGGCCCTCTTTGTTGCTTGCTTGGCTTTAAGGCAGTTTTGGTGTTGGCAGAGTTTTCTTCCATCCAGTTCTTGGCCCAGTGCTGTAGTTCTGTTTAGTGTCTGGTGGATTAAGCTCTTGTTAGTACATCTTGCATGGGATTTGTTTTCTTTGTGCTGTTTTTTGATAAATACTAGCCTGAAAGAGATCTTAGAGCATGCTCTTGCATTACTATTTTACCATTTCCTACGCTGCTGACCCCGTGGCCTTTCTTCTGGGTGTCCTCTGCAGCCTGGGTGTCAGTTGAGTTGCAGGTCTCTGCTTGGGACTAAGCAGTCTCCTCTGCTATAGAAACATCCCGTATCCTGTAGCTCTCTCCTGAAGGAAGGCGTGTCAGGAGAACAGCTCTCCGAGCCCACCTCTTCCAGGCTCAGAGGACTGGCCTGACTTGGCTGAGTCTGTTCGAGTCATTTATCAGTCTGTGACCAGACAAGCAGGAGGAGCTGGAGAAGTGCCTGCACGATCCCTCTCAGGCAAGGCTGAATCTATCTGGTTTTGAAAGGCAAGCCAGCCTGTGAAAATCAACACTGCAAAAGAATTGCTGACAAAACCACCTCCCACTGCGTTTTTTTTGTCTGCTCGTGGTGGTCACTTGAAGTAATCCTTCTGGAAGTCTTTATATAGGGTATGTGGGGAGTCTGGATAACTGACCTCCCTCTATAAAGCTGTATAGCAAATCAACAAGATGTCTGGTTCCAAGAAAAAATACGTTATAGGACAGTGTCCATGCAGCACTTAGGAGGCTGGCTTTGAAATTTTTTTATTTTTTCTGTTCTTTAACTAAATTATATTATGCATCTAGGCAAGTTACTTGATACTTGTGCCTCTGTTATCCAGCTCTGCGTAGCTCTTCCTTGCGTTGGAATTGCAAAACACTTGTGTAATTATGGTGAAATAGGTGTATGAAATAATGAAGGTGAAGACATGCTTCCAATCTTAAGTTTTCTGTTAGTGAAATGCTTATCAGTGGCATGATGGAAAATCACTTCCCAGTGTCTGAATGTCTTCTGATGTTTTGTTGTGCTAATCTGTTATAGTTGAGGCATGAATAAGTGAACTATATGCCAGAATAAGCAAACCCACATCTCATTACGCCTTGTTGCTGTTCCTTCCAAGTGTTTAAAGGTGGTAATATTAGCTGCGCCTTCCCGAGCTGGAGGAGGGAAGATCTGCATAGACCCAGGGACCATAGTTGTTTGTGTGAAGGAACTGCAGGAAACCTGAAGTTTGTGACAGTCCCAAAGGTGTGACAGGTTTTGTGGTTATCTGCCTACCATCACAGGAGGTGGACCAAGAGGGGTGAGAGATGCCAGCACTGGTTCTGTTACCATCCCATTACCCCCGCTTAGGAGGTGCCTCTTTTATTGTCCTTCTTGCAAGATATTATAGTAGCAGAGATAATATCCTTTAGCCTGTGTACCCAAAGTGGTCCCTAAGATAAAACTGGTCACGATACCTCTGGGTTCCCTCTCTAAGGGTACTTGGGTTTGGCTACCTTTGTAATGTATTTTGCAGAGCTGTGGGAGTCTCAAAGGTATTGACATCCTACAGTTTTCATGAAAGGCAGATGGGCTGGTAGAGCAGAAGAGACTGTAGATGAACAAAAAGATTAAGTTTGTGCCTCACTTGACACTGGAAAATCCACAAGGACAGTATAAACATCGTGTTCATAGGATGAGGTTGCTGATGTCTGCATCTTGAGACACTGAAGTTCATTAACAATGGGAGAAGAGCCTACAAGAAACAAGTCTTGGTTGGCTCAAGTGTTAATGTAGTTACTTGAGCTTTGCTTTAAGCAAAGATGAAAGCAGTGTGTTCATCTGCCAAATTCTTGGAACCTTCTGAAATTTGCTGTGCTCAGGAAGAAGAGGAAGATGGCTTAAGAGGAGGACCCCGTTGTGAGAGGTGCTACAGGATGAAGGTGTCTAGGTGCTGCTGGATTCTGATAGCTTCCTGTCTCTGGAAGTTGATTAGCTAACAGTATGAAAACTAGTCATTCTTAAATGGAAAAATAGGGGAGGATGTTTGACTTATGAAAACAAACCCAGAAGCAAAGCAGGTTTTGTCCATCACTGGTCTCATGCAGGTGTTGTAGGGTTGCTGTTGTTACTAAAGACACATTAGCAGGAGTAAAAGAGGAATTGCGTGAACTAGTTTTAATTTTTGACGGCTGCAGTTATTAATAGTGGTGTCCTCTGGGCACAAATAACGTGACTCCTGTAACTTGGGATATTGCTGGTATTTAGAGAATAAAGGAATAAAACACTCAGTTTAATTCACGGAATCACGGAATCTTCAGAGTTGGAAGGGACCTCTAGAGATCATCTAGTCCAACTCCCCTGCTAGAGCAGGATTGCCTAAAGCACATCCCTCAGGGCTGCATCCAGGCGGGTCTTGAAAATCTCCAGAGAAGGGGACTCCACAACCTCCCTGGGCAGCCTGTTCCAGTGCTCTGTCATCCTCACCGTAAAGAAGTTTTTCCGTGTATTTGAACGGAACTTCCTATGTTCTAGCTTGTGCCCATTGCCCCTTGTCCTGTTGCTGGGAACCATTGAAAAGAGCCTGGCTCTGTCCTCCTTAAACCCACCCTTTAGATACTTGTAAACATTAATCAGGTCCCCCCTCAACCTTCTCTTCTCCAGGCTAAAGAGTCCCAGCTCTTTCAGCCTTTCCTCATAAGGGAGGTGCTCCAGTCCCATAATCATCTTGGTTGCCCTACGCTGGACTCGCTCCAGTAGTTCCCTGTCCCTCTTGAACTGGGGAGCCCAAAACTGGACACAGTGCTCCAGTTGTGGCCTCACCAGTGCAGAGTAGAGGGGGAGAATGACCTCCCTCGACCTACTGGCCACAGTCTTCCCTATGCAGCCCAGGATGCCATTGGCCTTCTTGGCGACAAGGGCACACTGCTGGCTCATGGATAATTTGCCGTCTACCAGGACCCCCAGGTCCTTCTCCTCAGAGCTGCTTCCCAGCATGTCCGCCCCTAACATATACTGGTGTTTGGCATTCTTCCTTCCTAGGTGCAGGACCCTACACTTGCTTTTGTTGAACCTCATTAGGTTCTTCTCTGCCCAGCTCTCCAGCCTGTCCAGGTCACGCTGGATGGCAGCACGGCCCTCTGGAGTGTCGGCCACCCCTCCCAGCTTGGTATCATCAGCAAACTTGCTGAGGATACACTCTGTCCCCTCATCTAGGTCATTAATGAATATATTGAACAAAATTGGTCCAAGTATTGACCCCTGAGGGACACCACTCGTTACAGGCCTCCAACTGGACTCTGTGCCGCTGATCACAACCCTCTGGGTTCTGTCACTCAGCCAGCTCTCGATCCACCTCACTGTCACCTCGTCTAGCCCATACTTCCTCAGCTTCCTAATGAGGATGTTATGGGAGACAGTGTCAAAAGCCTTGCTAAGGTCAAGGTAGGTGACATCTACGGCTCTCCCCTCATCCAGCCAACCCATTATAACATCATAGAAAGCTATCAGATTGGTCAGGCATGATTTGCCCTTGGTAAATCCATGCTGACCACTTCCAATAACTTCCTGTTCCTCTATGTGTTTGGAGATGACATCCAGAATGAGTCGCTCCATTACCTTCCCAGGGACAGAGGTGAGGCTAACCGGCCTGTAGTTCCCTGGGTCCTCCGTCTTGCCTTTTTTGAAGATTGGAGTGACGTTAGCCTTCCTCCAGTCCTCAGGCACCTCTCCTGTTCCCCATGACTTTTCAAGGACGATGGAGAGCGGCCTAGCGATAACATCTGCCAGCTCTCTCAGCACTCGCGGGTGCATCCCGTCAGGGCCCATGGATTTATGAATGTCCAGCTTGGCCAAGTGGTCTCTGACCCGGTCCTCCTCGACTAAGGGAAAATCTTCCTCTCTCCAGACCTTCCCCGTTGCCTCCAGGGTATGGGATGTGTGAGGGACGGCTTTATCAGTGAAGACCGAAGAAAAGAAGGCATTCAGTAACTCTGCCTTCTCTGTGTCTTCCACCACTAGGGCACCCGTCTCATTCATCAGTGGACCTATATTTTCCCTAGTCTTCCTTTTTCTGTTGATATACTGGAAAAATCTCTTCTTGTTATCTTTAACTGCAGTGGCCAAGCTGAGTTCTGATTGAGCTTTGGCCCTTCTAATCTTCCCCCTGCATAGCTTTGTTATATCTTGATAATCCTCATAAGTTGCTAAGCCCCTTTTCCAGAGAATGTAAGCCTTCCTTTTTTTCCTGAGGTCCAGCCAAAGCTCTCTATTTAGCCAGGCTGGCCTTCTTCCCCGTCGGCTCGTCTTTCGGGACATGGGGATGGCCTTCACCTGTGCTTCTAAGAGCACCTGCTTGAAGTATGACCAGCTTTCCTGGGCACCTTTGCTCTTCAAAACTGCCTCCCAAGGGACACTCTCAACCATGCTCCTAAACAGGCTAAAGTCTGCCCTTCGGAAATCCAAGGTGGCAGTTTTGCTGGCTCCCCGCCTCCCTTCACCAAGAATTGAAAACTCTATCATTTCATGGTCACTCTGCCCAAGACGACCTCCAACCTTTACATCCCCCACAAGACCTTCTCTGTTAACAAACAGTAGGTCCAGTAGGGCACTTCCCCTAGTAGGTTCCTTCACCAGCTGTGTTAGGAAGTTGAAATTCGCCCGGTTGTTCTTCTTTCCCTTGGCAATGGTACTATCTAGACCTTTAGAGGTAGCTTTCTCTTTGTGTCACATTAAACTATATTATATAATTTAAGAAGATATAGCCATTTAAATGCCAGACTGATTAGAAACACTTTCTATTTCAGTATAACTCAGAAGTAATATTTTACTTTAACAACTTTCTTTCTCTTTGGCAATATTTCTGCTTAGATAAGAATATCTGAAAGAATCTCTGTTAAACTGTGATCTGTTTCATCACCAGCTTAGCAATTTGCTGGGCCCCTTTGAATGCTGAGATGTTTTTCTTTGGGGTTTTTCTGGAGGTGGAGAAGGAAAGAAAAACCTGGTGACAGATCTCTGTTACTGAAAATATTCACAGAATTACAGAATAACGGAGGCTGACTAGGACCTCTGGAGGTCATCTAGTCCTGACCCTCAAGTAGGATTGTCTACAGCAGGTCAGTCAGGACTGTGTCCAGCCTGATTTTTGGATACCAAGAATGGAGACTCCACAGCCTCTCTGGCCAACCTGTTCAAGTGTTTGATCACCCTAAGTAAAAAAACAGTAATAGAAGTTTGGCTTTTTTTTCTCTCTTTTTCTTACATTTAATGGAATTTTCTGTGTGTTGCCTCTTGTCCTGTCATTGGGCACCAAGGAGAAGAGTCTGGCTCTGTCTTTACCCTCCCAACCTCCATCAGATATTTACATGCACTGATAAAGAATTTTACTCCTTCAGCCGTCTCCTCTTAAGGCTGAGCAGTCCCAGCTCATAGCCTTTCCTTGTATGAGAGATGCTCCAGTCCCTTAATCGTGCTAGTGGACCTTCACTGGGCTCTCTCCAGTAGCTCCATGTTGCTCTTGTCCTGGTCTGGGCTCCCCAGTACCCAGCTCTCCAGATGTCTCACCAGTGCTGAGTAGAGGGGAAAGATCCTTTCCTTTGACCTGCTGGCTAATGCTTTTCCTAACACAGCCTTAATCTGTTGGCTTGCTTTGCTGCAAGGGCACACTGGTGGCTCATCAACTTGGTGCCCAGCAGGTCCTTTTCTGCTGAGCTGCCTTCTAGATGGTCAGCCCCAGATGTAGTGGTGCCTGGGGCTGGCTTTTCCTCCACAGGGGTAGGACTTGGCATCTGTTGACCTTCATGAGGTTCCTGTTGGACCATTTCTTCCAGCCTGCCCAGGTCCTCCTGAATGGTGACGCACCCCTCTAGTCTGTTAGTCATTCCTTCTACTTTTATATCATCTGCAAACTTGCTGAGAGTGCACCCTGCGTCTACATCTGTGTCACTAATGAAGAGGTTAAACAGTATTGGCCCCAGTATTGACCCCGGGGGGTTATACTGCTGTTCTAGATCATCTTCATTGTGTTGCAAAATATTTGAGCAGCAGTGGCTGCTCTTTTCTAGTTTGGTTTAGCTGTGGAGTTTTGTTGGGGTAAGGAGAAGACTGTATGTACCCCTTTACATGGCAAGATGTATTTAAGGATGTACTGCACAGGATATCTGTATGCCGCAGTCTGTAAATTTTCACTCTCCTGCCTATATTGAGCAAGACAGTGTGTCTGGTTAGTGTATGTTGCACTGAGCAGTGGCCAGCTTGGAAGATACTAGATGGAGAGGCTGACTCCTCCACTTCTTTTGTTGGTTCCTACCAATGGCTCTGGAAGCACGCAAACAAATATTATGCCTCCTTTCTGCTTTGAATTTATCTGGCTTTTAAGATTGCAATGAATTGATGCTAATAAGATTTTCTTCCCTGAATTAAACAGCTTCATGGGACTTTTTTTTTTTTTTTAAAGGAATATAATCACATCTAGTAATTAAATTGCCTCTCAATCTCCCTCTGAATAAGCTAAGTGGGGAGATCTTTCAGTGTCCTGACATCTAAGGCACTTTGTCCAGCCTGGGATCTTTTGTAGCCTTTTTTTTTTTTGACTGGGACTTGCATATTCAGTGCTCTGGTGTTGGTATTTCCTTCACATCTGAATTGCCAAGTAAAGGTAACCCACATTATTGTGGTTTCGGATACTTTGGTTTCCCCTTTTAAAAATCAGTGCTTCACTAAAGATCAGAGTGAGAATCAACCAGAGACAGAGAGCAGATTACTCCATTGAGGTTTCTGTGTCTTGTTATAAATAGCACATCTGATGTACATCTACTCCATTACCCTGAGCGTGTCCTCTCCCCCCAGCCTTTGCCTGTTGTAAAGGATTAAACGTGCTGGAGCACCATTGCAGATGCAGCAGAAGGGAGATTAGAACATTTGTGGTAGCTTTACGTCCACGTCCTCTGATTCTTGTGGGTTTGTGTCTGCCCCCTTATTTCGACACTTTTCCTAACAATAGTACATATGGTATAAACGTTCAGAAACTTCCTGCAAAGTGAGTGACTAGGGTGTATCATTAGATTTCTTCCTTTTTTAAACAGTGTTGTTTACAGGCATTGTAAAGATGATTCATTTCTGTCTTAATGTTAACCAGCTTGGATGGGATGAAATTTATCTCACTTGGTTCTAGCAAGCATTCCTATCCTACACATGGTGCAAATCAACTGTCCTTCCAACTTGAAAGAGCTTGAGAGAGTAAGGCCTGCTGACGCATCGCTTTTGTTCTTGGGGAATTGTTTCCATTGTGCTCGCAAAAAGAGGAGGGAAGTTGAAAGCTCTGCTCATGGCCAGTTCTCTCCATACTTGTCTCGGTTGGGGGCATTTGTGTTTGTTGTATTCGTTCTGGCTTGCCTGGCTTTGGGTTGCTCCTTACGTTTTCTGGCTCTTCTGGAGGCTGAAAGCTAATTTGTTCAAGCTCTCCCTCATAATGTCTTTTATCATCTGAAATTCATTCTTTAATAGGGACATTATAACCACGTTGTTCCATTATCTTTTCAATTAGGGTAATTATTCTCCATTTCCTTCAGAATCTTGTCTGGCACAGAATAGCTATATTCCACCCCAGAGATGGCTGTGGCTTTATGGTGGCTCTATTTTTCCAGTATAGTCTAAAAGTGTGTTGTTGTCATAAGTGTATGCTTAAGAAGGCTTTAGAGTATATTACAACTAAAGACCTGATCTTGTGCAAATAAAGGAGAAACGGGAATTTGTCTGTTGCTGTCAGTGAAAGTTGAGTTCGGTTCTTTGAAATTCTTACAAAACCCTGGAAGGGTTTAGTACCTGGTGCCAGAAACACCATTTCTTTCAGCTTCAGGGCTTAGTACAGCATTGGTTAAGATTGAGTGGTTTCCAAAGTGCTTCACCTATTCTGTAGGCTGAACTTATAGAAAACAGGTCTTCAGGGGGTTTCAAGAAGCCACCTACTCAATCCTCTCTCTATTTGAGGAGGCATTTGGTCTCTCCAACAGCAAATGGATCTAAGCTGTTCCTGCTTGATGTTTTACTAACTTATTCAAACTGAAAGAGAGTAGATTTAGATTGGGTATCAGGAAGAAATTCTTTACTGTGAGGGTGGTGAGGCACTGGAACAGGTTGCCCAGAGAAGTTGTCGATGCACCGTCCCTGGAATTGTTCAAGGCCAGGCTGGATGGGGCTTTGAGCAGCCTGGTCTAGTGGGAGGTGTCCCTGCCCATGGCAGGGGGGGTTGGAACCAGGTGATCTTTAAGGTCCCTTCCAACCCGAACCTTTCTATGGTTTCTATGATTCTTAGCAATGATCAATTTAAAGAGATTCCATAACATGCCTTGATGATCCTGTCAGGATTTCTGCCACTCTTACAGTCTAATGTTTAACCTAATTCTCCTGAGCAATTTAAGCCCATTACGATTTTTCCTCTCTTCAACAGACACAAATATCTGCATGGGAATGGGAGTCTGGGCGTCCTCTGGTGGTCATACATCCCAAATGCTGTTGCCTTTTAATCCAACTTTCCCCCCTGAGGATGTTGCTGTTACTATGTCTCATGTCCTCCGTGTGAGTTTGCCAGAGCAGGCATCTATAGTTAGAAAGAGGATGGGCTTTCAATTACGGCACTGCAGTACAGAAGTGAGCAGCAGTTTGGGGACAAGGTTGAGGTTTGTTGGCAAGGAGGGGTTTACTCATCCGAAACTCGGCATTAGAGTCCCAAACCTCAACCCGGAATCGGTTGGCACAACAGAGGCTTAAGGGAGGGTTAATGCCCTCTCTTTTTATGGATGTTTGTTGGTTGGTTTTGTTGGAGTCCAGCATTCTGCCCCTGTTGAGTGGGTCCAGCTCAGCAGGGCTAGGTCAGCTTGTTCTGGTTTTTATAGCAAATGCATGCTGTTATTTATTGGGCTCCCAAACCCCAACAGATGAGCCCTGAGATTCTGGATCTAGATTCTGTTCCTAGAGGTGGTCCTTGACCTGTCGTCTTAAAGTCACTTCAGTTCCTTCCTAAACTGAAACATAGATTGTAAAATGTCTTTCTGATAAAGCTTTTGTGAAGCTTAATTTAAAATTCATTGTCACTTTGAGACTCATGTGCATCACTTTTTTTATGTCTTATTTTAACTGCATAGATCTTGGGGATGTGGTGGAGTATCTACCTGGAGAACTAGAACAGTAATGTAAAATGCAATAAATATATTATTCCATTCCCAGTTTTATTTTTTGAGGAGGCCCTTTCAAGTACGTTCATGAAGTCAGATTGATTTGTGAGCATGTCTCCTACAGCATCATAGAATCATTTACATTAGAAAAGACCTTCCAAATCTAAACCTAACAGTGCCAAGTTCACCACTAAACTGTGTCCATAAGTGCCACATCTTCTAAATACCTCCAGGGATGGTGAATCGACCTCTTCCCTGGGTAGCCCGTTCCAGTGTGTGGTAACCCTTTCTGTGAAGAAATTTTTCCTAATATTGAATCTAAACCTCCCCTGGTGCAACTTGGAGGCTGTTTCATCTTGTCCTATTGCTTGTTACTTGGGAGAAGAGGCCGACCTCCACCTCGCTACAACCTCCTTTCATGTAGTTGTACAGAGTGATAAGGTTTCCCGTGAGACCCCTTTTCTCCCCATAAGACTTGTTCTCTAGACCTTTCACCAGCTTCCTTGCCCTACTTTGGACATGCTCTAGCACCTTAATGTCTGTCTTGTAGTGAGGGGCCCCACACTGAATGCAGTCCTCGAGGTGTGGCCTCACCAGTGCCCAGTACAGGGGGACAATTACTTCCTTAGTCCTGCTGGCCACACTGTGTCTGATATGAGACAGGATGCTATTGGCCTTCTTGGCCACCTGGGCACACTGCTGGCTCATATTCAGCCAGCTATTGTCCCCAGGTCCTTTTCTGATGGGCAGCTTTCCAGCCACTCTTCCCCAAGCCTGTAGCATTGCACGGGGTTATTGTGACCCAAGTGCAGGACTCAGCACTTGGTGTTGTTGAACCGATCCAGCCAGTCCAGAACCCTCTGTAGAGCCATCCTACCCTCAAGCAGATCAGCAGTCCCACCTAACTTGGTGTCATCTGCAGACTTACTGAGGGTGCACTCGATCCCCTCATCCAGGTCATTGCTAAAGATATTAAACAGAACTGGCACCAGTACTGAGCCCTGGAGAACACCACTTGTGACCAGCTGCCAACTGGAGTTAACTCCATTCACCACAACTCTTTGGGCCCAGTCATCCAGCCGGTTTTTCATCCAGTGAAGAGTATACCCATCCAAGCCATGAGCAGACAGTTTCTCCAGGAGAATGCTGTGGGAAACAGTGTCAAAGGCTTTACTAAAGTCTAGGTAGACAACATTCACAGCCTTTCCATCATCCACTAAGTGGGTCACCTTGTCATAGAAGGAGATAGGGTTAGACAAGCAGGACCTGCCTTTCATAAACCCATGCTGACTGGTCCTGATAGCCCTGCATGTGCTGTGTGATGATACTCGAGATGGTCTGCCCCATAACCTTCCCCAGCCCTAAGGTCAGGCTGATAGGCCTGTGGTTCCATGGATCCTCCTTCTGTCCCTTCTTGTAGATGAGTGTTGCATTTCCTAATCTCCAGTCAACTAGAACCTCCCCAGTTAGCCAGGACTGCTGATAAATGATGGAAAGTGGCTTGGTGAGCACTTCTACCAGCTCTCTCAGTACCCTCAGAATCTCTGCTTTTTGGCACGTGTAACTGTGGGTTTGTGACCTGGCTCTTCTCAAACTGAACAAAAGGGCATCTCTTTCTTCAACTGAGCTAACGCAGGTGGGGAGTGACTCGGCCACAGAAACAGAGTAACCTAGTGCTGCTTGTGATGCTGGGATGTGTCTTGTCTGGCTTCCAGCTGCATCTCTGAAAAAGCACTGGTCCTTTGTGGGTCCTATGCCAGGTTGACATGCCCTAGGTAGGTGTCTCAAAGGGTGCTAGGCATCTATATTTAGGTATTTTCTAATCTGAGACTTGCACATGAGTTTTAGAAAGCAATTATTAGTCTGTAAATGAGAGTGAGCTTTCTCTAGCTCAGGGCTGTGCTGAAATTGGGTCAGCAAGATGCTTGTGTCTGCCAGAAGTCCCTGTTGCATAGTTTCCTTCTGGAGCCACTTGTGTGGCTACTTCTAATCTAGCTTGATTAAATCGATCAAGGTTGCAAAATGTTTAAAAGTAGCTTCACTCTTATTTGGGGTGCTGGTGGTGCAGGAAAGAGTATAAGGGCTGAAGCAAGAAAGCAGTTGTTCTTAATGGGACAGGAGTATGAGCTGGCAGAAAGCTATTTTCCACTGGCAAAGCTGCGTGCAGAGCACAAATCTGTCTGCTGTTGAAAGTCAGGAACTTCTCAACACAATGAATTGGCAGCGAAGAGCTGAATTGTGCCATCTCGTTCAACTTTTGCCTCTGAGTGAGACCTTGAGTTGACCTTGATAATGAACCATATTCTTCTGCAAGAGGAAAGGAGCTGGAACCTGGCGCTGCTGAGCACCACACGCTGCCAGGCAGGGACGTCTGTGCTGAGTGCTGTTTGCCGTATGCCTTACCGCCCGTGGAGGTGATGGAGGCAGTGAAGCTGCTGCTTTGGTCTCTAAGGCTATGCATGAGCAACACCCGAGCCCGTGTGTCGTGCTGGCTGGCGTTGCTGCCCCAGTCCTCTTGCACAGGCGCTGGTATGCATGCTTCGAGCATGGAAGTTACCAATCACGCTGCTGTCAATTTTAATGCGCTTTGCATAGTGTTATAATGCAGTGCTTTTAATATCATGCATGTCTTGAGGATTTGTTGTGCCTCTGTTGGATGTTATGACAACATTGCTTCACAGCTGAAAGGAGGGTCCAAGACTTAAAGCCAAGAATTTACCCCCCCCCCCCCCCCCCCCCCCCCCCCCCAAAAAAAAAATCAACTTGTTTAAACAATGCATAAGACAACAAAATGAACTTTGGTAGGAAAAAAACCTGTTATTGGACAATAACACAGCAAGTATAGATATTAAAAATTTTCTGTGTAATCTAATCTGCTTTTATAGATGTGGCGGCTAAAATATTAATTCTGTAAAGTTCGTAAAAATGATATTCTGTTATCAGTAATCGGATTTGTGGATGCTTTGGGAGACTGCCTTTCTTCAATGTCAAGTGTTCGTTTTCTCCTTGTGTTGCTGATAGGGTAAATAGCACAGCAATAGAAGAGTGGCGTCCAGTAGAAAGCACTTGTCTCCAAAAGTGTCACCCTTGTGATGGAGATAGTCTTCATCTCACAGGGCTTTGGGAGTGGGGAGTGAGATGTGGCCAAACTGCAGTCTTTTGTATTCTCTCTGAAAAAGATGAGGTGATGTGTGTGGTTTTATCTTGATCTTATAGCTTTTATATTGAATCGTGAGAGGGTATTAAAAGTTTCTTAAGAAAGGAATAATTTACACCAAAACATTGGTGTCTTGTATCTAGTTTAGAAACCACTTCTTCCCCTCTCTTCTCTCTCCTGCAGTATGTAGGTATGTACTGAAACACAGAAGTTGACCCTTTCTGGAATTTGGTGGTTCAGGTGGACTTTTCAGTCTGGCAGTGGCTTTGTAGGGTGGTTTGTGCCTGTTGCCTTGTCCTGGTGTTCCGGTCTTCTAAATTTTTCATTACTGCACTGATGTTGGGAGTGGTAGAGTCTTTTGTTCTGCAAATGAAATGTCTGGGCTCAGGTGTGACTAGAGCTCGCATATGGTGTGGTGCTGATAAAGGATGTAATATTAAAAAAAGGCTGTAATATAAAAGATACTTTCCAAAAGACAAGAATTTTGGATATTAATAATATTCCCTACTTTGTTTTCGCACAATGTTTTTTGTTCTGTTTTCATGATGCTATACCTACATACTGCCTGTTGCTTGCAATGGTGTCTTCCAGGGTGCTGCTGTAGCAGGTGCCTCTGCATGATAAATCATGTTTTAATTTGGCTCTTTCTCAGTCTATTTGGGTGTATTCTGTTAGTAGTCTAGAGTTTATAGTGTATTTCTCTGGTGAGGCTGAAATGGCTTTCTTGGGTTTGGGTGCAGGCGGCGTGAGGTTGGACTTATGCTCCTGTCTGTGCTCTGCTCTGGTCTCTGGCAGTTCAGTGTGGAACAGGGATAACAGCTGAGGTTCTGTAAGCTTCCAATTGTTTGACCCTGCTTTAAAAAAAACGAAAATAAAAAATAAAATAAGCAGAAGGTATTTTAACTGTTGCTGAACTGCTCTACCACCCCTGATACTGGTGGTGCTGCCTGAGGTCCTGCAGCCAGTTCCCACTGGGGTAGCATCAAATCCTCTGCCTGTACTTAAACAAACATCTGTTCAACTTACTTTTAAACTCTGATGAATGGGGTTTCCAATGTCCCAGGGTGGTTTCTTCCAGGGCCTTGACTATTTTCAGTTACATATAATCACAAAATCTACCCTAGCTCTTTGCAAATCAATCTGCTTTTGTCTGTGGTGCCGTGGCAGGTTGCTGGTGTGGGTTTTGTGGTCTGTCTTGCCTCCTATCTGGTCCCCTTGTGCTGCTGATTTTGACCTTTCCTTGGACCACTACCATGCGCTTGCCTTGATTGACCTTCATCCTTCTTGACTTCTGGAAACACTTCCAGTTTCTCGAGGTGTTTGGCTGCTGCTTTCCAGAAGGCTTGTGACTCCCTTCACTCTGGTGTTACCAACATATTTCGAAAGTACAGCTTGCATTATATTTTCCAATTTGCTAATAAAACCGCTGAAGAAAACCAGGCCCAGAACAAATGCATGTGGAAGCCCTGTTGAAAAGCTCCTTCTGGTTGAGGCCAGTCATTGACAAGTAACATAGTTTTTAGGATGGTTTTTGTGTAGCATACTCATGTGGTTTATAGTAATTTTCTGTGCAGCTTTCCTCCGGGAGTGCTTGTGAGAATACCCACCGGGTCCATGCCAGAACCTTGCTGAAATCAAGGTGTTCCCAGCTATGAGACCAGGGTTATCCTACTGAATAATATAGTGGTGCTCTTCAGAAACTCCTTTGTTGCCTACTCCAGGATCTTGTGATAATGGGGTATTGCTGATATTTTTCTGAGTTTTAGTGATCGGAATGATTTCTTTTGTAGACTGAAAATATGATGGTGGGGTGTGCAAGATAAGTGGGTCTCAGTAGGAAAAGTACATATGTGAATGCTTTCTAAAGTATAATAACAAAAAATATTTATAATTAATCATTTTATACTTCTACAAAAAGGAGAAAAAGTTGCTTCTTTCTCGGTATTCATGACATAAATGTAAACCTATGTGGGTGATATGGCAAAACAGAATGGTCTTGAATTCTGTTTAATTAGCAGAATGAAAACAAGAAACAAATTCTACACTTGCTTTTCCACTGAGGTAATTTCAGGTGTAATACACAAAGGGGGGTGTCTTTGGAGTACAGCTTACTAATGCTGTGTCAGTACACGGATAAACTTTGTGAAGCACAAGTTTGAAGCTGTGAACTCTGACAGTTAAGATGTTAAACAGGTATTAGTCTTGCAAACTTTCTTTGACCTTTTTTCCATGAAGCTGTTGCACCACTCTTGAAATTTTTTTTTTTTGCATTGCTCAGTAGTTAATTTGTTTATTACAAAAGTTAGAATAAGATTAAACAAACTGCTAATGCTTTTATGTAGCTTAATGAGAAGAAAATGTTTCTCAGGGATTAAAACCACTACAGAAGTTTAAAGGGGAAAAAAATAAAATAAAATTGAAGTCCACAACAGACTCAGGAATTTGTTCCACTTATTAATTGAAAACAAAAGCAAGTCACTTCTGTTCCACTGTCCCCAGAATGTCCTCCTTGCATTGTTCCAGATCTCTCTCATTTCACCCCTAGAGATTTCCCTCCTCTGTACTTTCAGCTGAATTTATTTAGGTTGCTTCTGAGTCCCTGTCCTGCAGGCAGCTCTCATTGAGCATGAAGTTGCAGGATCAGCCTCGCGGCTTGGCCTTCTCTGAGGCTGCCTGAAACCCTCTTGTTAACCAGTTGAGCATGAGACATAGGAAGGACTTGCAAAGCTAGTTCCTAAATATTTTCTAGCATTAATTTATACATGTGCAATAACTTTAAGCTCCTCTGGAATTTTTTCAGTGTGTATGTGGTGTCTGGTACAGGACCTGCCAGCCTGAGAACAGCCAGATGAAGTGTCTACAGCATGGCTGGAGAGAACATAAATTGTGTTGGTGCTTCATGGCAGAACCCAAGATGTCCTGCTTCTGAGCATGTTTTAAGGAGATTGGTAGCTGGACTTGTTTCTTTCAGTCTTCTCTTGGGCTGGATTCTCCAAACCTCTGCCCTTTCACCATTTTTTGCTCTTGTGGATGAAGAAGCGATGGAAAATGCAGTAGAGTATCCAGTGCAATGTGGGGGCTGAATACAGGCAGAGTTGAGTGAGGCTCTGGGATGCTGGGGTGAGGATGAAGGTGTGACACGTTCCCCATCAACATGTTGTGCTTCTGCGTGAGCTGCCAGTCACTTTCTGACACTTGGAAAATGGAAAAGGCACCTGAGCATCCGGCTGTGCCACAAGTCCATGTCTACGCCATACCTGTTGTTAATGGTTTGGCTGCTTAGTGTGGGCCAGGTTTGGTTGCCCCTGTTTTGAGCGATAAACTCTGCAATAATGTAAGGCTGCAAATGGAAACTCCTGATGCATTTTCCTGTTATGGCTTTCCTGGAAAGATTTTTCCAGTTGACCTTTTGAGAGAAAAAAAAAAAAGTAGTTTTTTTTTTTAATGAATGCAGAAATTGTGAAACCTAACAATACAATCCAAGAACTTTTTAAAGTCATCTTAAATGGTTTTGTTTAGTGAGTGTACTTAAAAAATATAAACCAGACAGATCTGTCACTAAGCATAGTCTTCAATTGGAGAATTACAGCCTGCTCTGGAGTTAGAAGATAAGTGCATGCAGGACAGACCACTCTTTCTCAGACTTTTTTAATCAAATGGATTTTTGTGGGGGAGGCTTATTACTAAAGCTATCTGACCAGCAATTTTTTATAGCAAAGGAAAAAAAAAAAGCAGCCTCAAGGATCATTTTCTATAGCATTGTCACAGTGATTTGTTACTTAGAACCAAGAGAGTGAGCAGCCCAAACCAATTCTAATTTTTATTTTTGTTTTCCTTTCTTTATTTTTGCATTATGTGCTGTCGTGGGTATAAATTATTAGTGGGTATAAATATACATGTAAGATTCTATTCTTTCTAGAAATCTTTTTGTGCATCACCTTCTAATGTCTTCTGAATTACTAGTCACTTGAGAACAGTTAACTGAAGATCTAGATCAGCCTATAATTAGTGTTTGAACTAGGAGAGATGTTAGTAGGAGCAGAGTGTATGTGCAGAAGAAATGAGGTAGAGCTGGAGAGACCCTGTAGATCCGGAACACGGCAGTGGGTGTCCTGAAGGTTTGGTAGGCAAGAAGTGGAAAATACAACGTCCCAGATGTGGTATTCCTGAAAAGGAAGAAACACATAATGAAGGTGCTCAGTTGAGTGAATCAGGTGAGAACCAGAGTTGGTCTTGAGAAAGCTGTCAATTGCTAGGTAGGTAACAGTGCACAAAGGTCAAGGATATGGGATCACAAGGGTAGTTTTCCAAGAGTAATGCTGTACCTTGGGTACTGGCAAGAACAGATGTGGAAGGTGGATCTCTACCAGAGTCAAGGAACCAAAGATGATGATGGTAGAGTCTGGGACACGACCTGATTGCAGGGGATAAATTTGTTCTTCTTGCAATCGAACCGAGTCCCTACATGGTTTATTTTGAGCTAAGAGTTACTGCATAGTCACTGTAGTCTGCTTGTATGATGGTGTTCAATACAGAGCAGGAACTTGATATCCCGTAACTTTAGAGTTGACATCCTGCAACTTTGGAACGTGTTGAGATTTGGTCTGGGACTTTGCTTGGCTGTTGTCCATTTCCTTGTGTTAGAGGGAGGGTGGAAGTTAATGGTGCTGGTTCTGTATTGGAGGGAGGGTTGTAGGTGAATAGGAGAGCTCAAAAGGGAAGATACAGAGTTTGTTTAAATATGTTTAGAGACAACATTTAAGATGCTGTTTTCGTTGCTGCCTGTCACTGGTTTTTTTTTGTTTGTTTGTTTTTTATGCTAGAGTTTGGCTAAAAAAAAAAAGTGTTTTAGTCATTGGGCCATTATGTCTTAGGTTAGCCATCTCCAAAGGAAACTTTGGCTAGAGTTTGTAATTCTGAGACTTCCCCACCCCGCTCCTGCCATTGATAGATGCCTCTGTAAACGCCGACAGTATTTTCCTTTGAATGGAAACGCATTTATTTGGCACCCGTAATTACTGGTTGGTGTGTGGGTTGGTTTTTTTTAATTATTTTTTTAAAATTTATACTTGAATGAAAACACAATTTGCCTAATCTTATTTTCTTATTGTATGGGAGTTATCTTTGAGTTAGGTGTTTGTTAGAGCAGGGGTGCCTGGTTGAGTTTCATGAGGGACCCTGCAAAGAGGCTGTGCAGCACTAGATGGCACTCTGTCTCCAACTTTCATGTTTTACCAGCAAAATTCTGCTAAGCTGTGAGGATGCTAGTGGTGGCATTCATATAATTTTAGGAAGTTATATCTCTTTTTCACCTTTAGCACCAACCAGCTTCTAGCTTGAAATAAAGAAGGTGATATGGTCACCTTTGAAGACTTCTACTTTTTGTGACTGTGTTATTTTACATTAAGTTTTAAATAGGCTTATAAATATTTGGCATTTTTGTTTGCCAATGAGAATGATTTACTGAAACTGTTTAATTGAAATTGCCAGGGCAGATTTTAAAGCATGATAATTAAATAGATTTCCTTCATCTTTGTTCCTGTCTTCGTATTTTTTGTATTCTTTGAGACCTTTGTGGATTGCAGAGGTGGGATTCTCCAAAGTGACTTGTGAACACAGATCACACTGGAGGATCACATCAGGCAGAAAGATGTAACTTGTCCAGTTGGATTCATCTACTTCTGGTTCTTTCTGAAGTGTTGCTTGTCCCTGCTGCGATTAGTAATTTTTTTTTTTTTTAATTCTTATAGCTTGTTACAGCTTTGTCATTCCCCATCTTTTATCTGTAATTTTTGCATGGACCCCAGTGTATAATTAATTTAGCCTTTCTTTCTGACACTGTACAAGCTCAGACCCCATAATGCTCACTATGTACTTAGTTTTTTTGGACCGGGAGAGAATTCAGGTTTAGGAATTAGCACTGCTCCTCAAAATACTAAAACTTCACAAAGACAAGTCTGAGGTTGTGATTTCCACACTCTGTAGAAATTATCTATGTTTATTTAAAAAAAACCAAGAAAACAACACCCTAAAAATCCCATATCACTTCAGGGTGTGACACAATCCCTCTCCTAAAGTAACATTTGCTTATTTTGCAGTCATGATCTATTGCTTCTGCACAGTGTCTCTTTCTGCAGATGAGAGAGTCGCCTTCTAGGCTGCTTTACAAAGTGGTTGGAAATAATCATCATTACCAGACAGCGTGTGTGGGTAATGGACAGAACAAAAAGTGTTTTAACGTGGCAGTTCAAGCTTCTCTTCCAAGTTGGGAGGAATTTAAGAAAATATGAAGAATAGACTTTTTTTAACTTCCACCCTTACATTTAACACTAGTATTTTTGTCTGGTTGTACCAAAGATTACTCATTACCTGCAGCTTGCATGGTGTACACTACCCAAACTGATAGGGACGCCTCCATCGAAGATAGTCTTCAGCTGTGTTAACCTTTCAGCAACAGGGCTAACTGTGTTGGCAAAGCTGGGGGTGGGAAGGGAAACGGATTTTGTCAGCTGTAGAAGTGATAGTTTTCCATTGTAGCTTTTACCCTTGAAGGCCAAAGAACATCCAGAAAATTGCCCAAGAGGAGTGCTCAGCATTACAGCATATGATAGCAGATAGAACTCAGCCATTTCTGATCACTAAGAGCATGAAGACTTTGTTTGAGATCATTCAGTGCTGGGTCGGCTGCATTGCAGTCTCTGAGGGAACATCAAGCTGGTGTTTGACAGGTGGAAAAAGAAGGGCTGGAACAGAAAGATTTTTCAAACCTGAGTTTGGTGCCTAGTGTATACAAATAAAAAGCAGAACTATCCCTTTATCACAGGAGGGTTTTTTTTAAAGCTCATATTTTGGATGTTTCTTGTAAGTAATGACAGTAACAGATATAGGAATCTTGACCAATGTTGACATCATCTTTTTAGGTCTGTCTATGATGGAGAAGAACACGGTCGTTTCATGGAAAAACTAGAAGCACGAATCAGAAACCATGATCGTGAGATTGAGAAAATGTGCAACTTCCATTACCAGGGCTTTGTGGACTCCATCACGGAGCTGCTGAAAGTTAGAGGAGAAGCTCAAAAACTGAAGGTAAGAGGAAGCCGTCTAGACGTGGTCCTGGGCATCTAGTTCTAGGTGTCTCTGCTTGAGCAGGGGGCTTGGACCAGATTACCTCAGGTTGGACCTTCAAACCTCAACAGCTCTGGGATTCTGTGAAACCACGTGAATGTTTCCTTTTCTTCTTTTGTCTAGAGCATCTCTGCTCTAGACAAAAATAAAAAAACTTAAAAAATAAAAAAATATATAAATATATAAAATAACAATATATAAAAATAAAAAAATTAAAACATATATATCTTCATTCTTCCTGGAGCAACAGGTTAGTCATTTGAAGTTTGACAGTTATTTGGGTAAACTGGAACAGTGTGGTATGTTAAAAGCACTAGAAAGTTTAAAGCTAAGTCTGTTTTGCATTAGGAGACGTGCTTTTCCTGATATACCAATTTCTTAGGCAAAAATAAGCTCTACGGTCAGAAGTACGTCTGCTGTAGCAGCACCTGTCCTAGTGCCTCATCTGGCATTGAATTCTCATTACAGGTAGTGTTGTGTCTGAGACAAATCACCAAAAGGTCTGATGCAGATCTGACTCTACAGTCATGAGGTGTCTGCCCAATGTTGGCAAGTGAAATGTTAATATTTATAAAGCAAATGAACATCAGAGCATTGTCAGGGGTTCAGGTGTAAGCAGGAGCTGTAGTGAAAAATAATTACTAATTTCACTAAATATTGAAAGACTGTGTAAACAAACACACAGCTTGATTCTTTTTCAGTAGCATCTCCAGTTTTAGTTGGCTTAACTATAGAAGGTAAAATGGTTAGAGCTGGGAATGTAGAAAGTAAAACGGTTAGAGGTAGGAATGGTCTTTCCGAATATTGTGGCCTGTGCAGGAAAAAAAAAAAAAAGCTGTGCAGAAAGATGAGAGAAAGGCGGGATTTACCTATTTCTTGAAAAACTGTGTTTAGTAGTATGTGGAAAAAGCCATTAGTAGGATCAGAATGTGGGTAAATGGTGGGAAGGAAACTAGGCAGGTTTCTGTGGAGAAAAAAGACCTAGAGGTTGGAGGTGTTCCTACGTGTAGGAGGCCAGGCAGGCTTGTAGTTGAAGATTGGCTACTGTGCCTTAAAATACAAGTATTGCACAATTTGGAGCATATTTAAAAAAAAAAAAAAAAAAAGCACAGCAATAACTTAATTGGTGTCAGAGGTCAGAGAGCCTTCCTTATTTTCCTACACAATTTAGAACAGAGATAGGGGAGACTGCTGTGCCATCCCTTGCTGCAGCAGCAAGATGCGACCTTGATTTGAAAACCAAAAGCGACCTCCCAGAACAGTCCCTTAGTGAATTGGTCTGAGTTGTGTGGCACCCAAAAAGGTGTAGACTGTCTCCAGAGACCAGTGCAGCACATCTTCTGGCTGAGTGGAGTCGGACCTGTTGAGAAGGACCTTTCTCTGGGGGTCAAGGAGTGTGGGAGACTGTTCAATGGGCATTTAGAAAAGATGAAGTTATAAATAAGGGGGGAAAAATATCTCAGAAAAGCAAGTTTTCTGGAAAAGAAGGAAGAACTCTAGATTTAGTGTGCTGACTACTGCTTTTCATTTATTTATTCATTTGAAGCTACCTCTCCTCTGGCGTTTCCTGGCACGCTTCTAGCTTTACAGAGGGTCTCCATGCTACAAACGGACACATGCTTACAGGAACACCTTCATGTGGGGGTGTCCTGACACCAGAAGCACCCATATTACTACAATGGCATTTTTCATGGCAAGGAGTCATCCAGCAGTTGATTGCAGGATGAGGCCATTGGAAATACCATGAAAGAAGTATTTTTTTAGTTTTTTAAGCTATTGTTTCTAGCCAAGAATTCCACATTGTTTGTTTGCAAATGCTCGTTGCTGTTTCCCATTCTACAAACAGCTACTTTGTTGGTGGCGCACTGTGAAGTCCATCTCTGTACCCTCAGGATCTCTCTTGATTTCCATTACTATGTGATCTATAAAACAGCACATGGGAAAAATATACACAGAAACTTATTTGAGAAATACTGAGCCCTCTTTGTAAGGGTTTCCCTGGGGAATCATCCGTGGGTCCAGTGGTGAGAGTGGTTTTGTTCCAGCTATTCATTCTCTATTTGGTCTTGGTCTTTTTCTCAATAGTGCTGGTCTTTGAACATACGTGCAACCAGCAATAAAATAAATGCCCTCCGTCTTGCATCGCTAGTATGTATCTTCACTCGTGTGCTTCTAGCCTTGGGGTATTTTGTATAATATCATGCTTGAAGAAATATCAACGTTCATTATTTTAATAGTGCACATGGTAAGTATGAGCTGGATGCATTATCTTCCCCCATTTGTGTGTAGCACAGCTGCCCTCTTCCCCCTCTACTGTAATGCTGTATTTTCAGTTTCCCCAAGTCAATTTAAAACCCGATCAGGGCCGTGTGGCTAAACTTTTTGTACTGCTTTTGTGCGCTGTGAAGTGCTAGCACTGAACTGGGAACTTCATCTTCTCAATTAGAAGAGCAGCTCTGCAATAAATTTCTGCACTAGGCAATGTTGTGTTGTTTTCAAGAGATGCTGGGTCACTGATTAATTATCTATGTATGGATAAAAAAGTAAGTTAATTAAAAATCCATGGGATACATTTTAAGAGGTGTCTCCTTAATTTGGATGATATTTAAACCATAAGACTTTTTTTAAACCAAAACTTTTTTTGCATTTGCTTATTTTTTTTTTAAACTATATAGCTTCACCATGGCAATTCTCTTTACTCTTAATTTTTTATAGGGTTTCCAAGGAAAGTCTTGTTGCTTTAGCTTTTTTTTTTGTGTGTGTTGCACATCTTCAACATTTTCGTGTCTTGTACTGCACAAATGTTTTTCCTCATTAGGAAGTGAACAGTGTGGTGTTGAGCTGTTATCAAACCTATGAATGCACAGTACTGTTGGGTCTTGGAAACCATGTACCAGTCGGGCTGTCCCATCTCATAAAGGTTCCAGTGGAAATTAAAAGGTCAAAGATAGATGGTTAGGATAATAGGTCAAAGATAGATCATTAGGATGGTTCAACTTGGAAAACACAACTTGAGGTGCAAAGGGAAAAGGATCACAGAGTCCCAGGGCTGCTGGCAACCTCAGGAAGTCACCTAGTCTATCTTTTTTCTCTTAAGCAAGAAGTTCTTCAGCTGTGTCATTCCTAATAATTTTTTATCTAACCTCTTCTAATGTTAGCCCCTCCCCCAGATACTGCTGTCCTTCCTTCTCTAGGAAACTCAGGCTACATAGTTGAAAAGTCTTTTTTAGGTCTACTACTTCTTGACCTGTCAAGCACAAAAGAGAGATTATTCCTTCTTGATTTTGCAGTAGTCTTCTAGAAGTTGGAGGTTGTAGGAGTGCTCTTCTCTGGTCTTGTCCTCTGTATGATGGGTAGCCCCAATCCATCGTACAGGGTCGTGCTTTCTAGGCATCTCACCATTTTTACTTTCCTACTCTGAAGTCCTTCCAATTGGCATGGTTTGGCGTGGGTTTTTTTTGGTGATAAGTGTGGTTTCTAAGCTGAGGAAGGCAATCAGTCACCAGTGAAATGCTGTAGAAGGGTTATTTCAGGTGTGTTATAGGATTTTGTTCATGCATACTCATGTGATGCTTGCCTTCTTGGTAAAAGCATAGCATTGGCTGTTCTTCAGTTTGTACTGTGATCAGTCACTGGGTCCATTTTTGAAGAGCTACTGTTGAATCATTTGTTGTGCTCTTTTATGTGGCTGGTTATCTCTGCCCAAGTTTAGCACTTCACACTTGCCACTATTGAATGGCAATTAATAAAAAGGCTTTTCTCTGAAAAGCCATCTGCAATTCTAATCTCTTCCAACATGTGCCATTCTGCTCTGTACAGTCATAAGATCTGTGAAGTTATGAGTGTGTGTGTGGGGGCGAACATGAATAGGAAGCATTTTTTTTTTTTTATTGCTTACTGCATTCAGGTGAAGGCAGATCTACTAAAACTGAGAAGCTTAGAGTGAAGGGAAGCTCACCTTCACCTGTGTGAAACCAAGCGGGGAATCTCGCTGCCCCGGGATGCAGCAGTGACCTAAAAGTGCAACGATTGTACAGTGGATTCCCACAGGAGTTAGATAAATGGAGGGAGAATGACTGTAGTGGTGGATAATGAACCTGGTCTTTGGGTGCACCCTCCAGATTGGGAAGTTCATAAATTGCCAACTTTAAGGATTGTTTCACAGTCACCCTCCCCTTCTTAAGGAGGGTGAAAATCAGCGGTAGGTGGGTGTTGGACAGAGGGATGGAATCAGCCCTGCTGTGCAGGGTCACAATGGTGTACTTCAGGTCCATTCCCAGGATTCCTCTCCAGTGCCCTTTGCTCCTCTCTCTCATCACTCTGACGCTCTCTAAATTACAGCAGAGTGATGTTTAAAAACCCCCAAACCAAAGCCCTGCTCCATACCACATGTTCCATATATAGATGAATGAACTAACAACTTGAGCATCCCGTAAGCCCCTTGTGTGATCCCATTGTCTCGTTCTTCACATGTGCCCACCTGTTGTCTGTCCCCCCTTGCTGTGCATCTGTCTTAGATTATAAAATCTCTTCGTCTGAAAAGCTTCAATGTGTCTACAGAGAGTCTATATAAATAATCATCTATTTTTTTCAATGTGTGGATGTAGACCTTAAGAACAAAACAAAACACAACCCTCCACCCCCTGAAAACTCGTAGTGTGCAAGGACAGAATATACTCTTACTTTTTGCTTTAGCTGGGATTGATATGTAATTTTAACAGAAGACTAGTACAGCCTTGGCATTATTTTTAGGAGCAGTTTTAAATTACCCTACATGGATTCCTTTTTCCTGGTGGGATTTTCAGGATATAAGCAAATAAAATAATCTTTGGAAGAGATGCTGTGCTCTTGCTCGTAAAATCTCAATACATCATAAAGGAAATGAGCAGTTTTTGCACGGGGCAAGCAGCCAGGAGAGCTGAAGCTACTGCAGAAGGGGGAGCAATATGATGCAGATGCTATAGAGAAATTGTGTGTGAGGAGATCATGGGATGACTCCTCTTCTTACATCACGGTAAGTTTCAAAACCAGCACGGACAGTGTTAAAATAAAAGGAAGCCTGCGAGGCTGGATGTCTCTGCTCGTTGAAGCAACACCAGCCTCTTGGTGTGAGACCTCTCGTTGAAATTTGGGCCAGTCTGGGAAATCATTGTTGCCCAGTATCTTTCAATAGTCTGCAGGAAACAAATTGGATCCTGAATCAATTTTGTATATATTAATACAGAACTCCCCTCCTATCTGAACTGGGAGCCTCACAGTGTGTTCAAAAAGGAGAAAGATGGCTGCTACCTTCTGAAGCCACTATGAAGCTTGTCCTGCTTTGCTCTGTTATTGCTGCTGCTCTGTGCACCATCCACATTCTGTTGGATAATTGGAAAACATCAACGAGTGATGTTCCTTAAGTGGTGATAAATTCATTAAAAATTCAGCTTGTTTCCGCAATTGTTGAAAAGCGTCAGGAAACAAAGATCTTAAGTTGGTTTGTGTGATCTTAGGCTCCTGAACATACTTTGAGAGCTCCGTGTCACAACTCATGCTTTTGTCCAAGCTCTGTTACTGATTTTGCCTGTAGAATGAACAGAACTCCTGAAAACACACAGGAATTAGTTCATAAAATTTGATGATGCCGGCTGAAGTCCAGAAGCAGCTTCCACTGTATAGTAAGACTGTAAAACTAGAAACCTCTGAGACATCTTACAGAGATGAAGCTGGAAATGAATATTTACATCTTTAGTAGCTGTGAAAAGAGTATTCTATGGGAAAATAAAAATAATTTTATGGCATGTTAGTCTCAGACTGACATGAAGCACCTGAACTCTGAGCAGTCCTTCTCTGATGGTATTTACCTTTATAATTGGCTGCTTTTGCTAAAGACCTGAAGCTGGGCATGTTTACTTGAAACTTTGCGTAATTTTCTTCAGCTATCCCAGCTGGTCTGTAGAAGATGGTATCTGTATTTATAAGCCTTGTCCTGTCTGAACTTGAATGAGTATACAGGAGAATTCCCAAGGTCGTCTTTCTACTTGTTGTCTAAATAATGTGTAAGCTGCTTATTTTCTATCCCGACAAGTCTAAAATTTAGCTTTGTTCTCATGTGTGTTTTTACTGAGTTGAACTAAAGCCTAGAGCCGTAAAGGGCTGAGATCTTGCTATCCAGGGAACTGCCAAGTTTGCAAAGTTGGAAATTTTTGAACTGTGAGCCCCAGGTTGATAGGATAATACAGAAAGATGGTTTAGTAAAGAAAATACATGCCTTTTTTATACCAGCTAGGAGGAGAATGGTATGGGGAGTGGGAGATGCATCTGAAGATCTAAAAGAAAATATTTGAACCTTATAGGTAAAGCCCACATTGAAGACTTCTTTTCTTGCTGTGATATTAATGAGTTAAAACCTAATTGTAATCTATTTTGTGTTGGGGATGGAATGTTTAATTCCATGAGGCTTATGTCCTACCTCTACCACTCACATAAAATAGCTTTAAGATGAGAATGCATGTGAGCATCTACTACAAAATTTGATCCATTAGAACTGTAGCTTTTTGAGGCTGCCATGCAACAGTATTAAATCCTGCTGCCTTTTACTTTTCTCTAGTAACAGGGGAAGAAAATCCTTTTGTGGCATCCTTGGTATTTGCTGTGTGGCTGTTGGCGGGCGTCCTGTGTGCCAGAATGGCAATGGCTATTAAATCAGCTAATAAACTGTTTTATGCCATGCAAGAGAAGGTTGTGTGAAAAGTGGTGGTGTTTATGTATGATTTCTTTTTTTTGTGAAAAACATTGTCCTGATTTACATGTAGACATGCTTTGTCTTTTTTTCCCCAATGTCCCTGCAGAATCAAGTGACGGACACAAACAGAAAGCTGCAGAATGAAGGAAAGGAAGTAAGTGCCACATTCATTCATTATTTTTTTTTTTTTTGCTTTTCCATTATTTGACTGTGCTAGCTAGTGGCAAATTACATGGAGCATCAATAACTGTCCAGCATTAACTAATAGCATACATGTCATTGGTATCAAAGCGTGTATTGATTCTTTTTCCTGTATTTTGCTTTTCTTCATGAAAGATGAGTTGTGTGAGAGTGTTGGGAAGTGATTTTTCTTTTTTACTGCTTGTGGATTGAAAGCTAGTGGAAGGCAAAGCCTGGGAAGCAGGAGGGACTTGAAGCAACAATAATCAGGTTGTGGGCTTGCTCCTGCAGTCCTGAGTGGCGTGAATGGGATAGTTCATAACAGTACTGCATCCAAAGCAGTGTGTCCAGCAGGTTGAGGGAGGTGATTCTGCCCCTCTGCTCTGCACTGAGACCCCACCTGGAGTACTGCATCCAGCTCTGGAGCCCTCAGTACAGGAAAGATGTGGACCTGTTGGAGCCTGTTGAGAGGAGGCCATGAAGATGGTCAGAGAGTTGGAACCACCTCTGTTATGAGGAAAGGCTGGTAGAGTTGGGGTTGTTCAGCCTGGAGAAGAAAAGGCTCTGGGGAGACCTTGTTGCAGCCTTTCAGTGCTTAAAGGGGGCTTGTAAGACAGATGGAGAGAGACTTCTTGTTAGGGCTTGCAGTGACAGGACAAAGAGCAATGGTTTTAAATTGAAAGAGGGTAGGTTTAGACTAGACATAAGGAAGATATTTTTTTTTTATTGTGGGGGTGGTCTAGTGGAAAGCGTCCCTGCCCATGGCAGGGTGGTTGAACTAGATGATCTTTGACAATCCCTTCTAACCCAAACCATTCTATGATTCTATGAATATGAGCTGGAGTCTGGCTCCCGCCTCACAGTGCAGTACAGCAGCAATTAAAGTCAGGATGGCTTTTGAGCTGCATGGGTAGAGGCATCAAGGCATGGAGAAAAGGAAGTGATTGAGCATGTCTTGTATGTGATGTGCCTCTAACCACATTCATTCTTCTGTCCCTTCATCATAAGGGAGCATTAACAGACTGGGAGAACTTCAGAGATGAGTATGTGTGAAGGCACTGGTGTTTGTTTTTCAAGTGCCTAAGATGAAGATGTGTGAGAACTCCCAGGGACGGTCCTCCTCACATTGCTTTGCCCATATTCCATATAAATCTATTCTTTGCAGTGTTTCTATTTTCCTTTTTACTGCCCTCCCAGACTTCATTTTGCTGAAAGTACATGCAGGCATTGCTATTTCAGTCAGCTACACTGTGTTTGAAGAACAAAGAAGAAAAATCCGCATGTTGGACTGCATCAGACCAATTATTCTAATAAAGATTAAAGATAAAAATGCCCTTTGGGGAGGAGGTGATGCAGCTTCCCTCCTGAATCAAATAAACATACCTCTGTGTTCTCCTGAACAGAGGATTCACCTCCAAGAGTAGAATAGTCTGGGATTTCAAAAGGACTTTGCAAACTCAGTGTGGCACTGTGGAGATAAGCTGGTACTCTAGAGGACAAATCCACGACCTGGCCTTTTGGAAAAAAAGAAACCAAAGAGTTTTCTTTAATATGCGATGACCGATCTTTGTTTTGCCCTTGTGCAGATGCACAGGTTTTTCTGCTGGAGACTGGGCATTTAAAAATCCTTGTTAGTTTGTGATGGTAAGAATCCCCCTGGGAGCAAGCGGCCACATCCTGTCTTTGAGAAGAACTAGAAAAGAGTAGCTTGGAGAGGGAGTAGGGAAGAGATGAATAAAATGGGAAGGGGAAATAATTTTTGGAATTCACAGGACGTGCTACAAG
This sequence comes from Rissa tridactyla, assembly GCF_028500815.1. Taxonomy (NCBI): domain Eukaryota; kingdom Metazoa; phylum Chordata; class Aves; order Charadriiformes; family Laridae; genus Rissa; species Rissa tridactyla. The sequence continues at coordinate 40,111,963 of NC_071470.1, forward strand.
GCTGGTATTTTGATGGCTTTGGTTTTGCTGCTTGCTTATTTGAAATAGGCTAGGGAATGCTTCTGTTACTCGATTAAACAACCTGAAGCTGCCTGTCCTCCCTACTTCAGCAATGCTCTTCAGTGCTCGGTGAGCTCTCCGGTTATCAGAGTAGGCTTTGTTGCCAGCCTACTGTTTGGATGGTCATGACAAGTGTAAAGCAGTTTATATCCTCTCTGCTCTGTTTACTGTTCTTAGTGAAACTTTTTTTTTCCTTTCCAAAGTTGATAATAGCAATGGAAGAGCTGAAGCAATGCCGATTACAACAGAGAAATATTTCAGCGACGGTTGATAAGCTAACACTGTGTCTTCCTGGTGAGGAATCTGAAATTGCTCTTTATTTGTATAGCTGTTTATTTTAATTAGCATCTCTTTGCTTTGTGCTTGTGTCTCAATGCTTTTGTTTTTTCCTTCTCTTTCTAGTCCTGGAGATGTACAGCAAACTACGAGAGCAAATGAAATCTAAAAGGTAAATTTTGTATAGATTGATGTTTATATTGGAAGAGTTGAAAAGCACCCTTTTGGTGCCAGATAAATTAAAGAGGTTCTCAAAACTTGAGACTTCAAAATCAGCCTTTCCAAGTTAATTTATCTGATTTCTGGCTGGTATCTTCACAGTCCTGCTCAGCCTCCTGCAGTGCAGCCTGGAACCAGGATTGCAGCAGGCTCTTAATTTTGTTTTGTGTTAGGCTTTTTAATTTAGGAGTATGTTCACTTTTTTTTTCCATGGAAGCGCACTGTTACGATATATGCAATCAATGCATGACTTGGTACTTATGTGTTATTAACTACGTTTCATTCTATGAATATCATAATATAAAAACTGATATAATTTGGTGAGGAGGCATACGGCTTATTTTGTGGTGGAAATAATTGTTAGTGAGCTGAGCTACAAGGACTTTGTCTCAGAAATCATGAGCTGTAAATCTAGGATTTTTCCCACCCTGCATCTGTTGTGATGCTGAAGGATTAAACCACCATGGTCCGGGACATCTGCATGGCTGGGATCCTGGGGGACAGTTTGTTTAAGCAGCATGGGACTTTGGAGGCACATTGTAGCCTTGGGGGTGGCAAATTGGGCAAAGAGCAGCTGCAGGAAGGAGGTCAGCTGAAAACATGGCAGTCTCCAGCTGAATGCCATGCAGGGAGCCCAATCAGATCCGATGCCTGTTTTGTGCCTGCCATCCATCATAGAAACAATACAGAAGAAACCAGATGTTTTGAACAAGGCGATAACTAATTGGATGGGCGTATTTTTACACTTACTCTCCTGCCTCTGCTCATCTCTGTGGTCCTTGGACACAAGAGCCTTGGGTAAATAGATAAATGTTACTCCTGAAAGTTGGGCTGGCCGGAGGAGTTATAAAGAGTTTATTTAGCTGTTCACAAAGCTTGCTCCCTCTTTCTCAGGATGGCTCAGTACAGAATAGGGCAGTGTATAGTTTGTCCAACTGTTTTTAGTCTGTTTATAGGAACAGCAAGGGGCTTATCCGTTGACAGATGTGGGGCAGGGAGCTGGAGCTGATCAATGCTGTGAACTTTTGAAGGGAATCCACATGCTGCTTGATTCCCTTGCTCTGGATAGTGTTTCCAGGGTCTGCTTCTAAGAATTGCATCTTCTTTTCCGTCCCCCCGCCCCCCCCCCCCCCCCCCCCACCCCGTCCCGTGGATTGGTTCATTTTGAAACAAACAGAAGTTGAAAGCCACATTTAAGGAAAATCTGAACACTTAAGGGTGGTTTTTTTTTTGTTCCTTCTTTCTTTGTCTGGATTTGATGGCTTCATTCACCAAACGCAACACAAGATATTTAATATTTTTATGTCCGCACCCGGTCTCACTTATGTATCATTTCATGATAGCCATCAAGGGGGTTTGTTACTAGCAGGAGTCTTGGGTTTTGGGTACACAGTCTTAGAGTTACAGGTTTTGCATTCAGGGTGAATAAACGCAACTCCCCCAAGGTAGGCAAAGGAGTTATGTGCTGTTTGCTGTGTGATGTTTATAAACCGAATGCAGGCATTTATCAAATGCAGAAATTGTGGCCATTAACTGGAGCTGCAGATGGGGACTGAGGTATGGTCGGAACCCAGAGGAGTGAGTGCAACCAGCAGAGAGAAGAGATGGAGAGAAATGTTTTGTCTGCTGTTGTCTAGAATTTAAGGAAAGGACAGAAAGAGCTTTTTTCCAACAGCTGGGACATATGTGGCTACTTGTTGGAAAGTGATGAGAAGGTGCCCCCTGCTTTCTGCAGGACTCTGGATGGATGAGTCTTTTTTTACCCCTGGGTCACTTGTCATACCATACAGTCTCCAAGCAGTAAGAAATGAGAACGCCTCATACTGCTTGTAGCCTCTGTAGAGCTGTACCCACCTAAGCAGGGGATGTGTATTTCTAAAGAAGGAAAAAAAAAAAAAAAGGCAAAAAAAAAAAGCAGCCATCTCTGACTCTGCTTTATTGAAGTGCTACTTCCCCCTCTTGGCCGGTGCTCCCATTTTACTGGTTCAGTGGTCCTGGGGGTACAGAGCTGGGCAAGGACACGGCCCTTCTGGGTGGCTGATAACAGGCATTAACATAAGGGATGCAATCTGCATTGAGGCAGCAGTACTTCAGCCACAAGAATTGCTCACCTCTGCACATCTCAGGCAAGAACAGCGTTGAGCTTTCCTCTGCCCCCATGTGTATTTGACAGGCAACTGGGGACCCATTGATGACTGCACGCTATCCCCCCCAGCCACCTTTTCACTGCTTCTAGTTCAACAAACAATGCCCTGAAATATAACAAACCCCCCAATGTGTGTTTATTCCTCTGGTTTAATTTCTGGCTTTCTGTGCCCTCTTAAGTTTCTCTCCAGAGAGGCTTGCATTTTATTGCAAATAGTTTTTCATACCTCACTGTAGTGTAAACACCGGCTGGGTTATATGGTTAATCCTTTTGACTTCTGGTGTTGGGAACAGGACAGGCCACTTCTGGTTAAAATAACTCCACTGTCGACCTGCCTGGATTTCAGGCAAGAATTATTTTGAATTGGGGATGTGAGTGACAGGTCTCTCTTCAGTGCTGCTAATGCGTTTCTTATGACTAAACACTTTTTCTGCCCCCAAAATTCAAGGTGTAAGTGGCAGGTGCTTGTGGGTAGGATTAACCATGGGTATAGTCAGCTGAAGTTGCCTTAATTCACCCTGGAGGTGACTGTGACCTGGTGTTAGTCTCAAATATGTTTTTATAGACCCTGCTAATGCTTCCTAGGTGGTTGCCTGATATTGTTATTTTTTTAACCTTTCACCAGATCTGTGGTCACACCAGGAGGACAATAGTCTTGCATTTTACACTGCCATTCAGGAGGGCCTCTGAATTCCAGTGAACAGGCAAATCCTACAGTCTCCCACTTCCCAAAGGGAAAAGAGGGAAGGTGTTTGAGAAAAATGATTTGCTTAGAATAGTTTCCCGTTTAGCATCTTTTGTCAGGCTATGAAGGTTGCTTTTATGCAGAAAGGTAGGATAATATTTACGGTACCTTTCCTAAGGCCATTGGGCATGACCAAAATATAAAGGCATGCATTGTGCACAGGGGAAGAAACATTGGGGTTCTTACAACCAAAGGCCTGATCTTAACTTATTTCCCCACTCTAAAAAGAATATACCTTATAAATTTATTTTTAACATTGCTAAGGTCATACATCCCAGTTGCACAACAGTAATTGCTGGAGAGGCAGGGGCTTTATAGAAAATATATCTGTTGAACCTCTTATCTGGGGTTTGTATCCAGATTATTTTCACCGCTATCTAAATAAAAAGTACTCTGAGTGGAAAGTGTTTTTAATGATGCTTAGCAGTTTTTGAACAGCTGGGAGGAAGGTGGGGTCTGAATACATAGGAAAGAAGTTGGAGAGCTCTTATGTCCAAGATCCTTACAGCAGAATAATAACTATCTGTGCTAGTAGCAAATACTAGGTATTAACATGTGTTAGGCACTAGTTTATCGGTCTATGGTGTATTCCTGTCTTCATGCTCCTGTTTTATGGCACCTCACTGTTTGGGATTGCTGAATCAAGAAGCCTGAAGGAGAGGAGTCTGCTGTAGCCCCATGCCCTGGGTCCAAGCAGGAGCAAGGCTTAGTGTGTGCTCCCCAGCATGCACGCGTGCAGCATGCACGCCTGTATACGCACAGGGCCGTCTGTGTGTATCAATAGGCAGAAACACTCCACACTCACAAACACCAACAGCATCGTACTATCCCCTCTCCAGCTGGTCAGGATGAAGGTGATGCGCACACACACACGCACCCAGAACAGGGAGTCCTGCACCCAGGAAAAGAGTTAGAGATGCAAATCCCCAAATGCTGTATCCCATAATGTGCCCCATACCTGTCAGAGGTGCCTTGGTATGTGAGGTGCTCCAGAGACCCGCTCACCTTGATGCGTGTCACCCCTTCCACAGGTCTGATGGCTCTCCTGGGAAGACCAGTGCAGGGTCTTTCTGGTGTTCTCCCATGACCCATCGTGCTTCTGTGCTCCTCTGTGTGCTTGGGGCCAAGCTTTTTCTCACATAACCTAACAATATTCTGTGTGGTTGCCAACTTTTTCTTCACTCTGTGTTATGGTGCCCCAAATAGCTTCACTGTGGGTGAGAGCTGCTCCTGGTCTCAGCTGATGCTGGTCACTTATCACCCAGCTGGTCCTTGTCTGCACATAGAAGTTCTTGAGTAAGGAGCTGCTACTCTTCAAGTTCCTCTGCCTCTCTGTTTCAAAAGGAAAATGATGCATTTATGGTGACCTGGATGCTGAGGTCTATGTTCCTTTGAACAGAGTTGAGATTCTTAGATACATTGAATTATTTGCAGTTAATGCACATTTTAGAGAGGAAATGGGGTGGAAATAGCTGTTCTTCTTTCTGCATCTGCCTTGCTTGCTTTCCCCAGACACTACCCTGCGCTGAAGACCCTTGAGCACCTTGAGCACACATACCTGCCCCAAGTGAGCCACTACCGTTTCTGCAAGATCATGGTAGATAATATTCCAAAGCTGCGTGAAGAGATCAAAGAAGTTTCCATGTCAGACCTCAAGGATTTCCTAGAGAGTATCCGTAAGCACTCTGACAAGATTGGAGAGACAGCAATGAAACAGGTAGGACTTTGTGTACACATGTGGGAGGCTTTTTGGGAAGAGACGGGTGATTCACGGTCGTGTTAAACAAAGTTTTATTTTTCCAATCCCAAGGCAGTAAACTTAAGTTTTAAGTATTGAAGTAATTTTGTTACTAGGTGAAGCAATGATTCTTCATTCTGTGATTGCTACTAGAGTTTATCGTCTGTGTTTTTTTTTTTTTTTTTTAATACTGTTGAAAGGTGATGGACCATTTTTGTTGTCATCCTCTCCTGCCTTTATTTTGCTGTAGGCTCTTGGTAGCCCAGAGCCTGGGAGGTGCAGTCGGGGTGTGTGACTCATGTTTTCTGCTTAGCAGGAAAGGGGCATTTGTGCTGCTGTGCCTGGCGGCAACTGGAAGGCCTAGAGACACCAGTATTGATTTTCCAGGTTTGGGGTAAAGCAATAGAAGTTCACACTGACGGCAACTTAATTTCTTTTGCATCTTGAAATGATTTGCAAATACTGGGTAAATGTCCATTGTGGCTTGCTTGCATTTGCCTAGCAGCTGATGTCTGTAAAAGATGAACCTGATTAACTGAACATCCCCATGTGTGTGTTAAAACGGAATGGCCTTTTCCCACTCTTCTTTAATATTCTAGATTTGAATTTCAATACAGTTTTTCCTATCATAGCCAGGGAGTGTTGCTCACAGTGGCCCTTAAAAAGAACGTTGCTACTTTGATGAAATTCAAATTCACTAGTAATGAAATACTATCTTTCATGAGCAGTAAACTACTTCCTCTGATAGTGATTGATGGATTGGATGTGTTGATTTATGGGAAGGGCTCTTGCTATAATTTTTCACATGATAAAACTATGCTGTTATGTTTATAGTTAGAGATACAGGCAAGTTCAATTTTCTGTCATATAAACGCTATCCTTTTTGTAAAATGGTCTAGCTTGAGGATTTCTATCAATTGATTTAATTTACAGTATATCCATCGCCTTACTGTGTTTTCAACTTCTTTCTAGTATTTTTGGAAAACAAACCAAGCCTTACTTTGTGTAATAGAGCTATGGAGAAATGTCATTCTGCACCTGAGGGTTCAGCAGACTTTTTTGTTAGTTGTTGCATTGAACCAAACTAGTCTTTCTGAATCTGCAGAAAGACGCTGTGACTCAGACATCCTGTCATGGAGCCAAATGTGCATGGTGGTGATGTCTGGGAAGGCTACAGGTGTTGTTACGCTGAATTTACCTGATAGAGTGATTTCTAAAACAGTAATTGTTTACAAAAAAAATGCTCTGTTCATTATGGCAGCCAAACTTTTTAAATTCTTCCATGGTTCCTGTGGCTCTATGGCTGGAAAGGAATAGGAGTTTCATTTGTCTTTTGGTGCCCAATTAATGCAGCGAATATGCAGCTTTAAGTAAATAAATAACTTCTTTATATCCTATTAAGGATATTTACCAATTATAGAGACATAAAAGGATGTAGATGTTACATCCTCTTCTTGTATTTTCCAGTTTTGTTGTCATGATGCTGTATTTAAACCTCTTGGCACCATGGCCGATGCTTGGATGGGTGGGAGATGTGCACGTTCACCTGTTGTTTCTGTGGCTGCTTAGGCAGACCAATTTTGAAATTCCCCATCATTTCAAATAGTTTCCTTTGCTATCTTTTGACTAGAGATATCTTTGTAGTTTTGCGTTTTCAGTACCTTTCAAATCCATGATGAACTTCTTCCTATTCTCATGTCCTTCCCTCCTGAACCTTGTGCTCCTGGGGAGAGCTCGTGCCCTGCCTGGAGCTCTGTTAATTCTCCATCTCTTGCTCTAAAGAAATTTTGCTTTTTACAGCAAAGTTAAAAACTCTGCGCTAGCCCATACTGGCATCTGTTTTTCTGCTATGGGCACTCTAGAGGTGTTTTGCTCACCACTTCTGACCCTTCTGCCTCTTTGCAATATTTGCCCCCTGCATAATCAGGAGAGTCACTGGGGGGTTGGTAGGGACTGGCTGCTCCTGCCCTACCCAAATACAAGAATTGGGGCCCAGTGAATTAAACCAGCAGGGGCCATGCTTAAAATAAGGCAGTGGGGAAACTTCATCCTGTGGGTGATAGACCTGTGGAGGTCCTCATGCACAATTTTCCTGTTCTTCAAGGGTAAACTGGCCAAGTACTTTTACCGGGCTCCCTATAGGTTGCTAACTGAACAGGCTGTTTTGGGCTCAAGCAGTACTTGATCTGACAAGAGTGAGAAGCTGGGAGAAGACCTGGGGGAAAGAACTATATTTACTCACCCTGTTCTCATCCACCTTGGTGGAGTTTGGGGTTTAGTTTTGCAATACTGGATTATCCAAGCTCCTGCTGTGAGCTAGCAAGCAGCCACGCATCTGAACGAAACCTCCAGCGAGTGTTTTCTTTCTTCCCACAACTTTTTCTTTGTTAGACGTTTTCTCTACTCTTCACCTTTTGTTCCCTCAGTGTTTATTTCAACTGTTAATGTTGTGAGGTTCTCTTAAATTCACTGTTTGTTCTTCAGCTCCAGATAGCCTCTAAGCCAGTGCTACAGTCCCTTCTTTGACCTGAGCCAAGCACTCTGTTCTTTCTCCTTTCAGTATTTTTCTACCTTACACACTTGCAGAAGTTCTTCATTATTCACCGCCTTCTACTCAGTTCCAGCTATTTTGGACCTTAAGGATTTCTAAATTGAGGTCTGGGTGGTTGTAAATTTTTCTTTTGCCTGTTGATGCTGCTGGCATCTCTTACGGGTGCATCAGAACTTCAGCGTTTCAGTGTATCCAACAGAAAAAAATGGAAGCTTTTTCCTTCCACATAGATGCTGATTGGGCTGTTGCCAAGGGAGTGTCAAAACAAGATGCACCAAGAGGGTAATATTTAGATGTTTTTAGTTTGCCTACAGATGATACAGTGAAGTATACATCTTAGTCCCCCACAAATCCCAGTCTTCTGCTGTTTTATGAGAGCAAGGAGCAGACTTCAGAAGGGGTTTCCTTCACCCTTTGTGGGAACAGAAGGTTGGAGTCGGTGGGTTGCTAGCAGTAAAGGTGTATTGCTCCTGCACAGAGGCTCAGGAAGGAAGATCAACTCACCACATCCAGTTGCAAAAGCATAGTTGGAAGTGATGCTGTCATTCGAGCAATGTGTTAGGTTTATTTCTGCAAAAAGTATCATGGGCTGCTTCACCAATGAGAAGTGATGAGGGGCTGAAGCTTTCGGAGCCTCCCATTGTGTGGGGTCACCTCACATTGTTTTGCCAAAAGCGAAGGGCAGGGTTTCCACTGCCAGAATTACCAGTATCACTTCTTGCATTGCTGGGTCTTTTTTCCTTGGTCTGTTGGCTGTGATTGATAGCCGCTCTGGAGTGGAGCGGAGCTGGCAGGAGGCCTGGGAGAGTTGGGGAACTGCGATTGGCAGCTAAATACATTCGGTTTAAATTAGCATCATATAAATTCTTTTAAAATTGTTTGATTTCACCAGCGGGAATGGAAGAGGGCTTGATACAATGGGGAAAGGAAATCATGTTTTTGTAACATTACAAATCTGAGGCTGATGATGACAAGAGCTGAAAATTTCATTTTGTGATAATCAGAAGGATCTGTCTTGGAGCGCTCAGAGCCATTGCTGCGTTTCTGGCTGGCAGTCAAGGATGCGGGGAGCTTGCCGGCCCCTGTCTTGGAGAGGAAGCCCCTGGTGTGGTGAAGTCAAGTGAGACGTTCCTGGGGTCAGCCAGACACGGGAACTGGAGGGATCTCGCAGCACGCGGAGACACCTTATAGTTTTACTGTACAAGTGATGAGCTCTCATTGCCTCCTTTCCTTGTGTTGTTTTTTTTTTTTTTAAATCTGAATTTTATTACCTATGGTTCTGGGGGAATTTGCTGCGTTCCAAATATTGTTCTTAATTACACGGCGCTCGAGCAGATGAAAGTACCTCTGTGCATTTGAACTCCTTTTGGACTTTGGCCTTGTGAACCTGCGTGTGTGTTTTGTTTTTGTTGGTGTTTTTTTTAAAGATCTGAGTTCTGCGCTTGCCAGGAATGAATTACATCTTATTAACACTTGCTGATATCCGGTGTGTGGTTTTGTTATCTAGCTTAATGTCTGAAATATGCACAGCCTGTGGAGGAGGTCACTTAGGATGCTGCTGTATGCAAAACGTCCAGGGTAAGCGCAGTGAATGCTGCTACACCGGGGGCCAAGAATAACCCATCCAAAAGCCATTATCGGATCAAGTTTGTCAGGACGGCCAAAATGTTCAGCATGTCTTACACATAGATGGAGGCAAACCAGCATTTTTTTTTTTTTTAGCATCACTTGGATGCACTATCAAAGCTGCTGTTTAATAGGTGGTGATCTAGTATGTGTTTGAATGGGTTGGTATTTTGGCTATGCTTTTTTTAAGGTGATGTCTGCTCTTCTTACCAACAGATACTGGTGTCTGTGTCATTTCTGAGCAGTATAATGTGAGGTTCGTGTAAGTTTATTTTCCTGCAGTGGCAGGAAATACCATCTTGGTGATGTGAGCATATACATACACTTAAAAAATAAGGCAAAAATGAGGCAAAAAAGACAACGATGTGCACAACTAAAATGTTGAGCTGGTTTTGGTAGGAATGCACTTCTGACCATCAGCTGGAGATGAAGCACTTCAGAGCCTGGATTAACAGCAGCTCCATAGAAAAACAAATGTGTCTGAAATTGGTGATTCAGATCTAGAGTTTGGATGACTTCCCTTGCTTCACATGCAATCCCTGCAGGTCAGAGCTGGCAGAGAACGACTCATGTACAGTGGTCAGAGTTTAGCATCTTGTGCAGCCCCTTTCCTGTTTCATGTGGCCTCTTGTGCCTGCAAATAGTTTGGACAAAGATGCCTAAATAGCACATGGATACGTACAGCTGCCACTATACTGATATGCCTTTCCTCTGTTATAAAAATGTTCAGTAGCACAGGATCAAAATGCAGCTGGCCTTGGAAAGAAAAAAAATGTTGTGGATGAGAAGTGGAGGAGGAGATTTATTTTCTTTTCCCCCAATTACTTGGACTGGAGATGACAGCCGCTAATAAGCGTTCCCTGTGACTGCTGGGATGCTGTGCTGCATGATTACCGGGCCATGCTAAGGCTGTTGAGCACCCAGCTGTGTGCTTCAATATTTTAGGTATGTGTGGATTTAAATTTAATTCTGACCTTGAGTTGCCTGGATTTATGATGATTGGTTTGGGGATGCAAGTTTCTTTGCGTAGTTTGCTCTATGCTACTGGTTGGTTTGTTCTTACAACTGTAACCAAATCTCAATGTGCATTTTTACTAGGAATACAGAAAAGTAGCTATGTGTTGGTGATGAGTCCTGAGTGTCTGTTGGTGGCTTTTTTTTTTTAATTTTAAAGTAATTTTGATTACATTGGTATTGTAATAAAAATGCTACAGTGTAATTTTTTTAAAGACTGAATTGAAAGCTTTTGTTTTTTTTTTTAAAAAAGCTGGCTCCTGTGCAAGCTGCTCTGCCTGCTTCTCTGCACGGCCATGGAAAAAGCTGGGTGCACTCCGCTTGTTGGCATGTGGAGTCTGTTTCCTTGGCTCACTGCAAGCGCGGTTTTAAGCACTTCCCTTGGTTTTTGGATCTCAGGATGGTGTTTTGCAACAGCAACTGTCCTGCCCAGCAGTGCTTGATTCGTGCCTCTGACCCTCTCTGTGAAGTTTATCCTGTTGACCTCTTTCAAGATTTCTCCAAAAAGATTTTCGTAGCATTGGGATTACGTAGGCAATGGAGAGTTAGAGGGTCTGTGATTCCTGCCTGTGGAGGACGGCAGGGGGATACAGCACAGCTTCAGGCTGATGGCGTGTGCCCCAGAAGCACGTGAGAAATGTGGGGATGTGTTAGGGAGGTTGCAGAATCGAGGTGGGCGAAGAGGGGGGAATGGGTGGTATGGAAAGCAGCAGAGAGCTCGGCCTGCAAAGGTTGCGCATCATGGCAAACACACCTCGACTGTGCAATGTTGCTTTACTGGTGATGCCCATCCAGAAATGCAAGATGAGGCCAGTTCATGTGCCCTACAGTGGGGAGGTCTCCTGCTGTGGGTGGCCCCCCAGGAGGGACCATCTCCCTCTGACGCTGCTGCAGGGGGCTCTCCTGTTGCAGGTGGCTTTAGCCGAGCTGTGAAAACACAAGGGTGTTTCGTCAGGCAGTTTATTTGAAATGATGGTGGTAAGTAGAGACGTGGCATGCGACGATTTCAGCATTATTGGGAAATCCTGTCCCCTCCCTGTGTTTCATTTTAAATGCAAACACATGCACACCACCCCAAGCCACATGAGTGAGCGGTTCCCTGCACGGCAGGGGAGAGAAGGACATTTTCTCAGTCTCCAGATACTGCTCAGTGGCCTTTTGATGGCCCGGAAAAATGTTTAAAAATGCACTTTGTGTGGTGTTCTTAATTATCCTCATCCCTGACATTTTTTAACTTCATGTAATCTTCTGCACCTCATACGGAAATTGTTTTTGCTTTGTATGTGTATTTTGGAGTAAATTAGATTTTACTGCCTTTCTCTGGATGCGCCGTGCAGGGAATATCCTTCTGCTGGGTGTCAGTGCTCTGGCAGCAGTCAATACTCTCCAAAGGTCACAGGAGCCCTGTGAAAGACTTTGTCTCCCCTGGCACGTGGGCTGGATCTGCCAGTGCCAAGTCTGGGCTTAGGGGTAGTGTCTGGAAGATCCCTGCATCCGCTTGCTCCGTGGGGGCTGTATTTTAACAACATGCCCCGGGACTTCCAAAAGCACCCTTATATCTGAACTTCCCGCTGGTTTAAGCGGTGTCTCTTATTCCAAAGTTTTTCTTTAACAAGCACAAAAAGTAAAAATAACGTTGCTTATTAAAAGCAAGGAAAGTTTATAGTCTTGGATGCAGGCAGGAGAGCCTTTTGAAAGGTCAGTCTGGTGGCCGGGTATGCGGTGACTATTTGCACAACAGAGCTGGGATAAAGGGGATGGTGTTTTCCGCTTCTGGGCAGGTTTGTAAAGCAGAAACTTATTTTCTAGTAAAATTCGTTAACGAGACCTTCTTAATCTTTGGTACTGCTGCTTGTCTACTTGTTATATTAAAGTATTATGAAAGGAAATGCATCTTCTGGGACTGTTTAGATTAGAAGTCTGATGGCCAGCTATGGTCTCAGCCTGCAGGTCTTGGGGAAGAGGCTCACAAAACAAGGCTGGGTGAAGCGGTGGCAAGGTGGGATGCTATGGCACAGTGGAAAAATGATTAATGTTCTCTCGTTATTGAAGAGAGGTGTTGCTGTTAGACCTGCTAGAGCTCTGAGATGCCTTCAAGTGCCCTGTTAAAAATGTTTATTGTCAGAAGCTTATAATGTGTTTATACTTGTCCTCTTCACCCCCCTACCAAGACAGAAATGGATAACTAGTAGCGACTCCGGTTGGTTACTTATCCTAAGCATCCTTTGCTTAACCTTTTTGAAAACTTACTTGAGAAAACTGGTAAAAATATTTTTGTTTTGCACTGGATTAAAATGGCAGGCCTTAATACTCTTTAACTTGCTACTTTTTCATTAAGACTTGGCACTGAAAGCTGTTTTGTTAACAGTATGTTGAACACAATCTTGATGGTGACTGGACTAATCATTTGACATTTGCTGTTTAATTTGGAAGCTTTTTGAGACAAATCGTCGTGACGTGTCTGCATTTGTTAACTCAATCCAGCCGTTCTTTTCTTGACTCAGCGGCAATTGTGATGGGTTTTGAAAAAGTGATGTGATATTTCCTAATGCCATTTAGCCAGAACCAGTATAGTGGCTTTGTGCATGGGTCTATCACCGTCTTTCGTCCCCTGCTTTTCTGGGAGACGTTCAGGCTGGAGCTCACCTGTGGGAACCGAAGCGGTACCCAGCGAGGTCTCTCACAGCTGTAGGATGCTCTGCTGCTTGCAGCAGGGATGAAAACCAGGGAAAGAAGATGATGATGACGTGAATGATTTTGAGAACTGGAAACATTTTTTGAAGTGGCTCCTGAAGCAAATTGTCAAGCCAGGAGCTTGAGGTTAAATGTGATCCTTTGGCTTCCTGGCGGGCGTGGGAACAGGGAGGCCGTGGCAGCCGGACAAGTTCAGGTTTAACGTCTTGGGTCAGGGTAGATGGGGCAGCCGCTTGATGGGAAAAGCAGATGAAGGCATTGCCAAGGACGTCTGTAGGGGTGGACTGGAGGCCAACAGCGCATATGGGCCACGCTGGGAAGGTGGTGATAGGGGTATGTGCAGATGTAAGCATGTTTCTGTTCCCCAGTGCACGTTGTTTGAGGTCTTTGTACTTCCTTGTGCTTAAACTCTCCTTCTTCCCACATCACATAATTTGAGTGCAAATGTGCTTATTATCATAAAGGAACTTTTTATTCTAACGTTTCCTGGCTTTCTGGGGGAGGTTTCTCTGTTTATTTAAGAGGAATTCTGTGCCTTTAAGTCTGCGTTTAAAATTTATACTCCATAGGAACTTTATTAATAAATGGGTATTCCTCTGAATTCTTTTTATGACCTCAAAAATGAAACTGCTAAATCATGGGCCTTTTTTATTTCAGCATATGTATGACTAATGGCCATAGGGACTGCGGTATCCCCAGTAGCATATCCAGCATGTTCTGTGGACATGGCTGCATCATAAAATCAAAAGTTTAACTACGGGGCAACCATATGCTGGACCAGCTTTTTGTGTGGTTGCCTTTTAGACCTTTTTAAACACTTGAAATCCAGAGATGTTTCTTGAAATAAATCCTTTATCTTCCAACCGTCGTGATAGATGGTATGATTCACAAGGCTTTAAAAAGCCTAGGGAAAGTGCAGTGCCAAGTTGAGGCATAAGCACTCCTTACTCCTTCTTTTGAGCCATTAGTAGTTGCTGTTATGCTTATTGTACTGTAGCTGGGAAAAGAGGTGCTGTTAAACTTCTTTTATTCACCCTGGACTGCAGGCGTTCAGCACTGTAATTTTCACTGATCTTGCTTCTACTGGTTTTAATTATGTAGACCGTTAAGTTGTTTAAAGGAAGGCGCTGCCTGGTGCACCGGTCTCCCGCAGACATGCCAGCTTTGGAGGTGAGACAGCGTGGATAGACCTCAGACTAATAAACCGTGTTGTGTGCCTGCTTTGGCGTACCATGTGTGGGAAAGGATGTGGAGAAGCACGGGGGTCTGGACAGGATGGACGTGTCGGGAGAGGTGATGGAAATAGGGCTTGCTTAAAAAGTGCTGGGAATTGCTCCCATCAGGATGCTGCTGCCTGGGATGATAAATTCTTCAGTTTTCATTTGAATGTCTCAGGCTTATTGTAATGTAGCTGCTAATAAACCTTTTAAATTAACTGATTTTTCCTTATTTTTCTTTTTAAAAATTCCTTGAGTGGTTTTGGTAACAGATTCTTCTGCTACACATGGGGTGGTTTGATCTCTCTGTACTTTGTCCAGCTGGTGAATACTCTTGCCCTGTGGCTGTTTGCACATATGTTGAAGAGAAGCCAAGGAGGTTTTGTGATCCTGGGTACTTCTGGTGTAACACAGTCATGTAAGAGTCTTCACATACCTTCACCTGAAGATGCAAAACAGTTTGTGGATGTGGCAAATTGTTAATGCTGCTGTGAAAATGGTACTGGCACTTTGTTCGGGGTAACAGCCTGTCATGCTGGGACCCGATTTTCAACGCTTGCCGAGTGCTGCAGCCCTTTCAATTCCAGCACCAGTTCTTGAAAAGAGCCACTGCCCATTTAGTTTGGATTTTGGCTCTTTATCCAGGTGAGCGAGGTTTTGTTTTTATTATCTGCAAGAAGGATAATGCCTCTTTCAGCAAGCTGCCAGTTGCACAAAACACTCCTTTAGGGAAATGTCATTGCCACGTAATTTCTAGGGAGCTTTTGAAATACCAGCCATTGCTTTTCAGCTGATGGGCTGTGACCGATTCACAAGTGACGGGGAAGAGAATGGATCATATGAAACAATGTCAGGGCACCAGGGAGTTTTGGTCTCTGGGTTGCTAATGAGATGAAAATGGGTTAGTATTAGTAGGGCTGTATTTTTTTTAGGTAGAGGTACAATGGTTTAGTTTTCAGGGAGAGGACTCGAAAGCTGTGCCGTGCAGCGTGCCCTTTGCGTGACACTCCTGTACAAATTGCAAACGGGTGTATGTAGAAATCACTGAGTGAAATCCTTCAGCAACCCAAGACTTCCTTTCTCTCTCTCTCTCCCTCTTTTTTCTTTTTTTTTAAAAAAAAAAAAAAACAACAAAAAAACCCACCAAGTTCTGCTGACAGGCTCAGGTCGTTTAAGCCTTTTGACATATTCTTCTAATTCGCATATATAGCAAATTTAGAACAGCTTTCATTTGTGGGTAAAAATGCACTTAAGTTACTCCAGGACAGCTCAGCTTTGTTTCTCTTCCCTGTCTCTTTCTAGAGTTGGACAGGTTCCTGTGGGTGGACAGGAAGGGGATGTCTCAGACACACCATTGCATTTGTTTGACTTTAGGAGTCTCTGCCCGCTGCAATCTGAACATGGTTCATCACTGCAACCAAACTGTCTGATAATGGCACTGTTTAAGTGTTTCAAAGGCTTGATTTTTGTGAGAAATCAAAATCTCTCATGGGTAAGAGAAGAATATCCTCCGCAGCAGAAAAAGCTGAAATATGTGTCTAGTTTTGAGTCCTCAGCACAGGAAGGACATGGACCTGTTGGAATCGGTCCAGTGGAGGGATACAAAGATCATCAGAGAGTTGGAGCACCTCTCCTGTGGAGACAGACTGGGAGATTTGGGGTTTTTCAACCTGGAGAAGAGAAGGCTCCGGGGAGTCCTTATAGCAGCCTTCCAGTAGGAGGCCTTCCAGGAGGCCTACAGGAAGGATGGGGAGGGATTCTTTACCAGGGAGTGTAGCGATAGGATGAGGAGTAACAGTTTGAAACTGAAAGAGGGGAGATTTAGATTAGATATCGGGAAGAAATTATTTACACTGAGGGTGGTGAGGCACTGAAACAGGCTGCCCAGAGAAGCAGTGGATGCCCCATCCCTGGAAGTGTTCAAGGCCAGGTTGGATGGGGCTTTGAGCAACCTGGTCTAGTGGGGGGTGTCCCTGCCCATGGCAGGGGGGTTGGAAATCGAAGATCTTTAAGGTCCTTTCCAACCCAAACCATTCTATGATTCTATATAACTAATAGGGTGCTTTAGCTCTGCAGGATGGCAGTATTTGTAATTTGTGCTGGATCATCCCAAACCCAGGTTTGGATAACTGAGAACGTAGTGCAGCGGTGAGAAGGGGGCAGGGAGGCTGTCTTCCTTTTGTGCCCACCTCTGTGGGCAGAGCTGAGAACCATCCTGCCCTTCATTTTAAGAGAGCAGATGGATGTTTCGCCGCAATTTCCTCGAGCGTGGCACTGCTTTCCATGTGCTTTTCCATTTTCCTTTTATGGGCTGGGAGATCTTTAATCTGGTCTGTTTGCAAACTGCAGGCTGGAGAACAGGGAGAGGATGAAGGTGTGAAAGTATTACATGTGGTTGCCCTGGTCTCCAGAGATTGGGTCCCATAAGACAGGGATCCAACTCCAGAGAAGAAATGGCACCCTAAAAATAAATAATGGGGATTCTTGATTCCTTCACTCTCACTTGTAATTATTTTTTTTGTTGACAGTTTATTTTAGAGTGGAAAATGTAGTGGTTAAATAGTCTCCTTGCACTGCAGGGAATGAAAGCTGAAGACGCAAGAGCACATGTCCCTCTAGACTGGAAAGAAGAGAGGGAGAATGTGGTTTTCTTCAAACTGGCAAGGGGAAAGGTATTTTAGACCAGGAAAATACATTCTCTAGATAACCCAAGTATTTTTTTAAACAAAATAGAGAAACTAGCACCTGTAGTATGCTTGGATGCTAGGAAGGAAAATGGTGGTTTCATTGTCACACACTGGGGAAAACGACAATTTAAAGGCCATAGTGTTGCATGAGAATTGCAGCAAAAAGTCTGCTCGCCCTTGCTGTCTGCTGATGTGTGAAGGGAAACCCCTGTGCAAATCATTAAAAGTCCTTTCTCCATTCACTGGCTGCAGTTTGCACATGGCGGTGGCACTCTAAAAGTTGTCATTACAGTGCAGAGCTGGGGAAGAGCTAATTTTGATGCTGTTGGTACCTTGAGGAGGCATGCTAACTTCCAGCAATGGAAGATGCAACACATAGTAGATAGCTATTTCCAGCAGAAATTATTTATTTCTGCATGTTTTTTCCTACTGTGCAAATAGGATAGGCAGAAATAAATCATGCAGTGCTTTTAAAATAAAGCTTGTGATGATCTTCAGATGGGAACTGAACTCGGTCTGGGCATCGCATGATGGATTTCAAATGTACCAGGGTTTTTTATGTAACTGGGAAGGCGGAAGACTTCCGGGCCCGGTATAATTCGGGGACTGTGGCTTATCAGCCGTCTCACTTAATGGAGATTAAGCTGGCATCAAGATTTTGAGGGCAGTGTTTAGTGAGTCTTTGCCATGTGGTGTTAGTTTTGGGTCTATTTTTTTTTCTTGAAAAATTACGATTGTCTTACAAGTGGGTGGCATGTACTGAAGCAAGCATTTGCCCAAGCAAGGGGGCATGGTGCAGAGGGTGTGAATGTCAGGCTGGGGGTAGCTCTATTGAGGTAGGGGTAGGGATGGGGCCTTCCCCTTACCTTAAAATAATAATGAAAGCTGCAGCACGTGGTGCTAAAATGGGTACAGCAGCCTGCTTTTGTGCCTTCTCCTGGTTTTTGGTAAGTTGCCCAGCTGTTGGATTTTTTTTCTTGCATCCAGCTAGATATATGTTGAGTGTAACATGCACAAAGAAAAAGGAGGAGGGGGGGGGAAAAACCCCACAAATTGTTCCTTTTTGTGGACTTTGAAGCCTGAAACGTCAGAGGAAAGTGGCTGTTATATGCAACTGAGCACCTCTCTCTCTGGAAGCACAGCTTTGCATGTTTCTCCTTTCTCTCTTATGCTTTCAGCTCGTGCCTGAGCTAGCAGGCTGTGGAGGAGAGCTCCTTTCTAGGGACGGTAGAAAATCGTCTAAAAGCTGCAGAAGTAGCTGGAGGATGTTGATGCTCAGTGGTACCTGCTTTTTCAGCTGTAGCTCGCTTCAGCAATGCAATGGCTGCTTCTTGTTGCATCGGCTGCCCATGGTCCTGCTTGATGCTGTGTTGGACCCTTGGCTGGGGTTGGGAGCAGCAGTGTGGAGGGTAAACGTAGCTGCTTTGCTTTGCAGGTCACTTTGATTTCCAGTGGTCCTAATTTTTATTCTAATCCCAGAAACACAGTACAAATTGCAGCTCTGAATTAATTCACCCTTAAGAGGCCCAGCTGCAGTTTCTCTAAATACAGGCTTATGTTTTATAACTGTTGCAGAATGAGTTTCCCAGCACTCCCTGTTGCATCTGACAGTTGTCTGAGCTTGCTGTGGATTCTGGCTTCGAACTTTTCCCACTCACTTGTAACTTCTGCCATCAGTGAGAATTTGTAGTAGGAAACCCACAGCAGCAGCAGCTTAGCTTGAAAGACTGACGATTAAATTCCTTGGCTTAGCAATTACTTTAATATGGAGAAAGCATCGTCTTGCCTCCCTCTGTGCCTTATAGGGCTGCTGTTTAACATCCCAGTCTCTGCAAGAAGCTGTAGGGAGATGTATGGCTTTGTCTCCAAGGTTCAGCTGCTCCAGTGCTGCCATCTTTGCTTGGATCAGGAAGATCAACACAACTCAGTGCTTCTCTGAAGTGACTCCCTTTGCTTTACACAGCAAGGGAATAAGCAAGTGGGAGCATCACAGCATCCCACTGAAACAGCTGGGCAAGAGCCTGTGTTTGAGGCCAGCTGCTGCCGCCACCGCTGGCATCAGGCATGGGGATTTGTGGCCCCACCTCCAAGCCAGGGACCTGCTGATCAACTGATGGATGCTGTAGGGAAGATGCTACAGAAAGGGAGCAATGAGCAGGTTGTCCACGTGTAGACTACAGTTGTAAAGGGATCTCTTCCATAATCACTGCTTGAGGGCAGGATTTTGCTTAGTCACGTCAACCCCGATAGGAACTGTTTGGAAACTACTGCTATGGAGAGCCGAAACCGCTGTGTCCGTCTGTCTTTCTCTTCCTTCCAGTTCTGTTGAAATCAATGCTAACAATTCATGGATTTCCTAATCCTTACTACCTTAGTGCTTCGTCTGTGGCAACCAGGTGAGAAAGGTGTGTGCCATCTGTCACTCGGTGGGCAGAAGCACTGATGCAGGGAGGCTCACGGGGCAGTGGGGGAAGCCAGTGATGCCTGGGATTCGAGATAAGGAGCTCCTGGCTGTGGCGGGGCTGGAAGGATGCTGACGGTTACGAGGTGCCAACAACCTTAGCCCTCTCCGCCTTCCAGGGGGGCCTGGCGGATGCTGATGCTCCTTTTCATTGCTAACCTTTTTTTTCAGCCCCTCTTTACACTGTTTGTAGTTCTGCTAAGCCATAAAACAAGCGCCCTGGGAGTTCTCCTTATAAGCAGACAGCCGTATAAACAAACACCCCATACCGTTCTCCTGGCGCTCCAGCCTTGAGGAGTCTTGTTTTCAGTTCTGACCCCACAACCTTTCCTCTGGTTGGCAGCGTGCTGGCGTTGACAGTTCGAATGGTTCAGCCAGAGTTGAAAGATAATTGCTGGAGGAGCAGTGGCTGGGATGGTATGTGTTATTCAGCAGGACCCCCTTGAGGCGAAGCTTTGAATCTGGTGCACATTTCAAAGCATGTGTTAAACTTTATGTGATACTGATTAAAACAGAGGGCTTTGGGGTGAATTGGCAGGGCCCCGCAATTGCATCTGCCAAATGACATGCAAAGAAATGTCTTGCTACAATATAGGGCTTGAGTACTTGTCTCAGCAGAATCAGGCTCTGAAAGGGGGAAAGCCTTGCTGGGGCGTTCTTCCTATATGGTGTGCACGCACAAGTGCTTATAGGTCCTGCGTGAGCCCTCTGCTCATATGGTATTTTCATTTAAAGCATTTTTATTTTCAAACCCATATGGAAATAATACTCCCTCCCCCCCACCCTCCCTCCCACCCTGTCATGTCCTTCAACTTTGTGTTTCCAAGAAGCAGATGTAAAAAAGTGAGGAAATAAATGAAGGCAGGTACCATCGAAGCCTGGCTTGGTCTGAGCGAGCGGGATGCCCAGGGACGCAGCGACATTGGGCTCTCAATCATTATGGACAGCAGGCGATGGAAGGAGCTCTGACACCGCCACTGTTGCTCTCTGATTCCATATCTTCAGTGAGGATGTGGTTTGGTGTATCACTGATACATTTTATTTTTTTATTTCTTAATCTGTGCATCTTCGTAGTGCTTTAATAGCTGGCTCCAGAAGCTTCCTCTGAGATGCACAGAAGGTTGATTTTATTTTCAATATGACGCTGAATTGTGGGGTGTTCAGTTGGACCAAGCTCACCTGTGCATTAGTTGCAGAAGTGGGAAGAAGATGTGGATCACGATGTGTTCCCGTTTCTGCTGTTATATACGTACTCTTTGTATGCACAGCACAACCTGGGTAGCTCTTGCTGTCTCAAGAGTCTTGCAAAACTCAACAATTAGCAAAAAAAAAAAAAAAAAAAAAAAAAAAAAAAAAAAATTCAAAAATGGGTATGGATGGATGGGAGCAGTCTGGTAAATTTTTGAGGTAAGCCTGGTGGGCTGCATGACTTCTCTCCAGCTCTGCAAGCTGCAAGTGTGCAGCCTGTGCTTTAGCAGAAATGGTAGCGGAGGGCAAAGAGCCTTCCTGTGCCTCAGGCAAATTTCGGGATGGGTTTAAGAAGCTATTGTAGGCGGGGGGGAAACAAGAGGTACTGGGGAAAAAAATGAAGAGGAAAAGCTGCTAAATGGAGTGTGCCAGAACATGTTTCTTGTGTGCATGCACCTGCAATGCAGCGAGTGGGTGATAAAGGTGGGCAGTGAGCAGAATAGTGCCTGCAGGTTTTGGGGCAGCATCCACTGCTGTATGCAAAAAGTAGGATATAAAGATGTTCCTGTAGATGTTACTGCTTAAAACGTTTCCCTAAATCTGAGAGGCCAAGGGAATTGCCTCCCATTAACCTTACAGTGCTTCTGTGTGCAGGTAAAACTGATCACCTGGCTTTCCAGCTGCTTTTCCAATTTTATGCTGATTTACATACATCCTTTGCCAGCTTTCTCCTTTGTTTGCCCATTAAAAATAAACAGAACCTTCCTTCTTGGAGTATCTTGCGCCCCAGGTTTGGTTGGTTGGTGTGGGTTTTTTGGTTGTTTTTTTTTTTTGCTTCCAATAGATTTTTTGAAGCTCTTTGGAAGCCATTCCCCTTTGGCGTTAGGTATCAAGTGTTTCCAGTCAATGACTGAAATGCCTTCCAGTAAGAGCAAATGCTGAGTGTTTGGAGTTTGCTGCGGATTGTCAGTGTTTCCAGTGTGTAGTCCTTGGGTATTTCTGGTGATTGCAGCTTTGGACATCTTAATTGTTGTGACTTTATGCAACTGTGTCATTCTCCTTTAGGAGATCATTACCAAGAAGTTTTAGGAAGGCCCAGATTACCTAAATGATGGGACATCTATAGTGAAAAACAATTTTTACCGGATGAACTGTTTTGGAGTTATATAAGATGGGGGTGTGTGAACACCAGCTGATGTGGCGCATTAAGTGGAACCATATTTGTTCTTCAAATAACTTCTTGTCCCTCCTGTTAACTTTCCCTCTGCCAGCCAATACAGTCTTTTCCGTTGGCTGACGCATCTGTGAATGTTCATGTCTTCTGGTTTCTTCCTGTTCTCAGTGCTGTTTTTCCTTCTTTCCAACATAATTCTGATTAGCTTTTTGCTATCCTTTTTTGCTGCTTTCCTTACTTCTAGCCTCTTTTGTTTCTTTCTGGCCACACTTCCTTAAAACTTGCAAAATTCATTGCTGTCTTGTTGTCTCCGCTAGTGAAAACTTGATGAACTTGGTGATGGTGTAAGTGTGACGTCATGGAAAAAAAGTTGTGTGGATTTTCCATCTCTGTGTTTAAGTTAACTTCATTCTGTGGTGTCCTTGACTGAAGAGGGCTGAGACCTGTCTGTGAAGCTACTGAGGTCTGCCCAACATCACGGGTGTATTTCTCTTCTGGCAGTGAGGGCTGTTCTGTCTCCAGGTATTTTGTGGTTGACTACAACTGAGAAGGTGGCCAGATCAACTCTCTGTGCACCCAGTGGTAACTTAATTAGTGTTACCTTGTCCTCAGCACTCCCCTTCCACCTTACAGCGTTGCAAATGTTTCATAGAGAAAGAAATAACAACAAGAAAATTAATGAGTTTTGGTCCAGCCTAGATTATGATCAACTGGGCATGAGGACTCTTCTTGTTTTGCACACTGAGCAGCATGCGTGATGACTCCTTCCTGCCCTTCCTGGATTTGGCATAATTGTGTATGGTCGCACAGGAATTTTGTGGATTGTCTCTGGATTACTGCTCACCAGATTTGCAGAAGTCACCTACGATCCATTTGCTGGGTCAGGGACTAGCCATGGGGTCAGGTTATTGCATGGCAGCTGGTTCAGGAAAACCGATGACCTTGCATTAACTTGCTGATGTGCCTGAGCCTTCTGATCCAAAAGCCTATCTCCATGATGCTCTAGATGAACTGTGTTGCCACTTTATTTCATACCTCTGTCTCTGAAATGTTGCTTGTCTAGGGTATTGAGGCATATTTAACTGCCACTAGTAAATCTGTGACAACCTCAGCCGAGAGTCCTGCACGGGAGCTCTGTGGAGCGTCCTGTTGCTGCTGTTCCCCCTCAGCCTCTCCTGTGAATTTACCAGAAGTCCATTGGCAGAATGAAAGCTATAGATGCTTTTTGTTAAGTATTTTCCTTATAAAATGCTGGCAAGTGTAGTGACATAAGTAGATCAATGAAATATTAATGAACAGATTTGTAGGGAAAGGGAATTCATGTTCTCTGGATCAAAGAAATTTGTTGTATATTAATTTGATGTATTTACAAGTTCAAATGCTTTCTAAATGTCTTCTTGTGCTGTTTCTTTTAGCAATGAATGTGAATGTTTTTAATAACCTTTTATTTGTAACAAAGCTGGCAGAAATGTTTTCTGTTTTACTTCAGAGTTGGTGGCATTGCCTCCAAGCGGTCTCTGGCCTTGAAGGTTGAGTTAACCCCTTAGTATCTGATGGGATTGCACCGATGCCAGACATGTAATATCTAGAAGCACTTGGCACAGACTGCAAGAAATCTGGTTTAGTTCTTGAGAGCCCAATATTTGACATGCAATTAAAAGGCTATGAGCTTTGCTAACTCTTATAAATTTCTTTTGCAAGTGTGGCTGTTAAAGTCCAGTTTTATTAGCCACCTGTGCATGCTTTATTTTTTAAATAGGGACGTTGGCCCTGTAAATCTGACTTTTAAAAATTTAATGTATCAGATGTTATTGAAGTATCTTTACAGTGCTGTGCTGTTGTTGCAGCTGCAGCTTTGATAGCTTATATTTGCAGCTACTGCAGATCTAATTTTGTATGTGAACTTGCGTGGGGGGCATGTATGCATACGCACAGAAATATGTTTTATGATATTCCCAGAGAAGCACCTACAGGCGGAATTGGACAGGGCATGGTTTTAATGGCAAGAAGCCATTCCCTGAGCTTCAGAAACTGTCCACAAATCTAGAAGGTCGAAGCAGCCTTTAACTGTTCAACTAATCTATTTTCAGACATCTTGTAGCCTTGAACAAAACAAAACCAAGCTTCCATGATGCTACAGTCCCATTTATTGCAATGAAACTTCAACTAAGATGATCTTCAGAGAACATAAGATCATCTGGGTTGGAAAGGACATCCCAAGAGGTCTCTAGTCCAACCCCCTGCTCAAAACAGGTCAGACTTTTAGGTCAGGCCGGGTTTCTCAGGGTTTTATCTTGAAAACCTCCGAGGACAGAGGCTGCAGATTATCTGAGCAACCTATTTTTTCACTATATCCAGCAAGAACTGCTCTTGTTTTGTTTACGCTTGTTTTAAGTCGTCCTCCCACCATGCACCACTGCGAAAAGCCTGGCTCCATCTTCTTGATGACCTTCTCATAGGGATTGAAGGTGGCTATCAGGTCACTCTGAAGCCTTCTCTAGGCTGCCCAAGCCTGGCTCCCCCAGGGCATGTGCTCCAGCCCACAACCATGTTAGTGGTCTCCACCTGACACATCTGGCTGATGCCGTCGTTGTCCCATGGGAGCCCCAGGTGGGCACAGTTCTTCCAGATGTGGTCTAACAAGGGCTGAGATCTTTGGGATGTGGTGAACGAGCCCTTCTGGTGACATATCCAAGGGTTGTATCATGTAGCTACTTCCCCTGCCTCTGAGTCCACAGCCAAAGGATGCTCAGATTTTTGTTACGCTTTTAGTTAGTATTTTCTCTGGTTTTGGTGGGTCTAGCTTGTGCTGCTGCCCTTCTGGCAAGAAGATGACCATAACAGCCTGTACGCTGAGTAGTTTTTGGGTGCTCGGGGAATATGGGAATGTAGCTGTAGAAGACTCCTGCTTCGTGCTGCTGGGTTGAAGCTCATATGAAGCACCAGGACCTGCCTGCTGCATCACTGTCAAGGATGAAGGACTCATGCTGAGAAGCTTTGGGTGTTAGCTTGGTGATGGTGCTGGAAGCCACACTTGTCTATCCCGTGAGCTTTGTGTGCTGGGCCTCAGATGGGGAGATCCTTGCATGATATCATTGTCCTGGAATGCAAACTTATCTGATCCAGTGAGACTTGGATCAGCTCTCCAGCGAGCACAAACAATAAAAATTGGTCTCCTGCAGAGGGATGATGGGATTTATTGTGGGTGCACGTGGCCCAGGTCTGGCTCTTGCTTGCCTGTTTTATAGAAACCTCTAAAATGTGAGAGCACTACCAGGTGTCCCGAGGCATTCAGTCTTAATTCTGAAACTTTCTGTGGGACTATGGCCAAGGACTGGACACCCCACTGGAGGCAATCTCATAAGTGTCATCTTTATTATATGAAGCCCAGCTAATTGCGCTCTGCATCATCTTCAGCTGCTGTCTGTGTATTATGTGGCACTTTACACCAGTCTGCAAAGATCTGCCGTGACCTTAGAGTCCCTTTGAGGTATAATTTTATGCTGTGCTTTTTTTATATAAATAAAGGCATGACTAGTTTGCTGTTGTAGCTGACTTAATTTTTTTGTCTTTCTTTTAACAGCATGGTGGCTCCTGGCTAACGTGCTTATGGGGCTTTAATATCTAAGCTATGATTCCCCTGTTTCTTTCATATATGCTAAATGGCTTTTTTTGGGGTGCTTTTCCACAGAACTACAGATTTCGGGTGTCACGTCCTCTTCCCGCATCAGTAATAAAACCCGCTTGTGTGATGTGGTTTTAAAATACAAATAATTTCCTCTTAGTTAGAGACCTTATGTACTGAGCATCGACCAGGCTGGGGAAAATTAGCTTTTCTGCCTTATAAACCCCTGTGAACAGTTGTTGCTGATAGAAATGTTGACAGAGCCCCTTGCTTGGCGGTCTGCATGGTGCCACTGGAATGAAATGTCAATAGACTGTGCATGGGTGGGACAGCTTGTATACAGCTGAGCCTTGCAGTCTTTATCACAAACAAACAAGTCTTTGGAAACGTTCAGTGATTTTCATTCCTTTTTTCCAAGTATTTATTTGATTTTTCTCCCTTTTAAGCCAAATTCTTGTCATTTACTGCTTCCTGAACCAAATGATTTCTGATTGATTTAAAAAATAATAATAAAAAAATACCCTGTGTAGATTAAGCTGCTGAAATGCCTTCAAGGCGTTGTTTATAGGTCTGTGTTCTTTCTTTGCTGAGAGAAAGTGAGTACTTTAATGTCTTCCACATTTCACAAATCTCTCCGTCTCGAATGCAAAGTGCTGTGGCATTTGAAGATGCTTTTTGGAGCTCTTAGAGAGAGACTGATTGAAATGTTGGCAGATGTGGCTGTGATTCTGCCTCTTAAGGTAAGTGTAATGTGTCTGAAAGGTTCAAGATCAACACTGTTGGAAGCTGAAGACCTTAGAACTGCAGAATGTGCTGCAGATGAGTTATGCTCTGGAGGGAGTGTTTTTCTGGGGGAATGGGGGGTTAGAAAGAACAAGCTTTGCAGCCTGGGCAGGCTCCAAGGAGACCAGCTATTTCTGAAGCCTTAGAAACTTGCTCTGGTTCCACTTTGTCTTATAAAGCTCTACTGCAGCATGCAGGTCACTGGCGTCCCAGCTATAACCTTCTATCATCTCTAAGGGCAAGTAGGAAACACGTGCTATGACAGAGCTGCCAGTAACGGCTCATCGGTCCTCAGATTTGCCAGTGAATGGGGACTTCTCGATCACCTCATCCTTGTATCTCTACAAGTTATCTCGGTTGCTGAAGCTTGTGGTGTAATTCACGTTCCTGGCCACTTCTGTTAAATTTTCAAGTGAATGGTGGTTGAAGATGAATTACTAATCTCTGCAGAGTCTCAGAAGTGAAACCCTGTGGCTTATCAGCTTCTTGTAAGACCACCATTCCTCTTATTTATTTAGCTGTCCTTCTACACCCAACTGAAATGCCCTTTCAGGACAGAGGGCTTCTTAGCTGGTGTCCCTTTGTTTTTTCTCCTTTACCATCCCCCTTGTGAGAGGCACCCATGTGAGGCCAGTCCTCGAGGGACACATAGGCATACTTTTTGGTCAGGGATGCTGATACTGCATCAGCCTGGTGCGTGGCTTGTTTCTTTGCTTGAAACCTGAAGAAGGATTCCTTATAAACTAAGTATGTCTTTAGTGTATGTAGGTTAGACTTTGCGTGGGATTCCCCTTTATAAGGGGAATACATGCTCTGCTTCTGGTGGGCACTGGTTTCTCTCCAGGCCTTCCTGTTTTATCAGGGAGAAGCAGAAGATAATTCCATGGGCAGAAAGAAGTGTAACTTTGGTCAAGTTCCTTAATGGCCAGTAAATAAGCAGTGACTTCTTCAGGTGTTTTGAGTTCCACACATACTCAGAAAGGATGGATAGCTTCTCGGTGAATCGTTGTCTCCCACGCTCTGCTGCTGTCTTGCTGTCTTACCATGGACAAGTAGTTGACATCCAGAAGTTCAGAAGGATGTCATGGTCTGACGTGCAGGTGAAAAACTGACGTGATTTCCATGTTCGTGATGTCTCTGAAGCTAATGCTGATGCTCTGGTGATGGAGGCTATATAAGGGTTTAAGTAAGAGTCTGTTGACAGTACTTATCTGTCAGAATTACGTAGTCCTTATGTAGCTCCAAAATAATGAAGACAGTCCGTAAATTAAAATTATATCTGTCACATAATATTTGTATCTGTGAGTACATATTAACTCTTGGTGGAAAACTTTCTTTAATGCAGTTATTACCTAAGAGTTGACTTAAGGATTCTCATGTGGATTTGGGTTCTTTCTCCATAGTGTGTTTCTTTGCAAGGCATGGTTGTGTTATATGCAATACATATGTTCCCACTAAAAGTATAGAAATTATCCAAGTGAGAAGTATTCAATTTTTTTTTAACAGTCTTTAGACTTGGGTCTAAATGCGGTAACTTTCTCAAGAGTCAGAGAACTTCCATTCCACTAAAAAAAAATTATTATTTTTAACTGGTGACCACTTTATGGTATAACAGGATGAAAATCTGGGGAAAGGTGATGTGTAGTGGTATGTTTGGGACTGAGGCTGAATTGTATGAAATGTTGTAATAGGAGCTTTGGGAGAGGAGTTTGCGATTAATCGCCCTTTTGGAGTTTCAGATTTCTTGGTAATTTTGTGTAAATTTGACAGTTGTATGTACAAGTTCAGCCTTGTAACATCCAGTACCTGGGGCAGGGGATGGGGGAGTAGGGACGGGAGAGGTGAGGAGTTCCACAGATAATTTACTATCTTGGCATTGGACTGGATCCTAAAGAAAATCCCTTTGAATTGAAGAAATCCCTTTTTGACTAATTTTGCCTTGAGCCGGGAACATAAAGATGCCCTGGGATGGCGTGGCTCATGGTTGCTTCACCCGCTGAGGTTGTTAACACTTGTAGTCAAGAAGCTTAGGATTTTCATCAGTCCTAATAACCCACTAACGCTTCCTTTTTCTGCATTCTATAAATCACCAGCCTGAAATCCTCTCATTAAGAAATTCCACCTGAACAAATCTGACTTACTTACAGAAGTACAAGAGTTACCAAAGCTAGAGCAGAGGGAGCTCATCTGAGCTTGTGGTCTTGGTGTCAATGACAGGACCTGGGGTTGTTCTCATGGGAGGTACTTTGACCTTGTTCCTGGGCTGGAAAACAGTGATTTGACAGATGAGTTTGCCCAAAAAAACGTGTCATCAGCAAAGCGAGTAAACAACATTCCTGCCACAGATGAGGACGTGCTGCTCTAGGACTTCAAAGTCTGTATAAAGTATTAATGAGGATCCAGTGAGAACGCCGCCGTAAAAGCACATGGGTGGTTTTTTTTTTTTTTTGGAGTGGTAATTAGATCTGCTAATCATACCCAATTCTTCAGACTTTCAGAGTCGGTTTTGTGCAGGTAGCCAGATGCTGATTGCTATTGACTTCTGATCCTGTAAAACCTTGATCAAACAGCTGGAAACAATTGAAAGAAAGTCCATGTTCTTTTGTTTAACAAGACAAAGCCTATTGTGTGCTAGAGCAGTGCATGGAGGATGGTTTCTGCAGTACTGTAACGAGGGACAAAGGGTTGAGCATTTCTTTTGAAAAATTACTTTTCCAGACAAAAGAACAAACCATTGAAACAAATGTGACGTGCAAGTTGAAATTGCTCTCTGGTATGCAGGGGATACAGCGTACGATGTTTCACTGACATCTGCATCCAACAGGGAGTGCTTGAATAGGTATTGAAAGTGCATTTCTCTAAAGAAAGTACTTTGTAGTGTCAGAGCCATCCTTTTAGTGTGCCTTCTTGAAAGGTATGATCTGAGTTCACAGATGCCAGAGTATCCTTTCTGAAGGATTAGAGTGAATTGTAATATGCTAAAAATTAGCAGCATGTTTCTCTCTCCTCTGAGTCAGGGAGCAGAGCAAATGCCAATCAGAGAGGCTTTCCATTTTTGGAACTCCTTAAAGAAAGAACAGAAATAAATATTAAAAAGTATGTCTGCATCTCTGCCCTTTACTTTTTCTCTGCTTGCACAAAGCTACTTTCTTGCAGGAGTGTTGTGCTTGTCCTGTTTCGCCCCA
Organism: Rissa tridactyla; assembly: GCF_028500815.1. Classification (NCBI taxonomy): domain Eukaryota; kingdom Metazoa; phylum Chordata; class Aves; order Charadriiformes; family Laridae; genus Rissa; species Rissa tridactyla. Next base: position 40,141,352 of record NC_071470.1, read on the forward strand.
CGTGTGTCTGCAGGCTTCATCTCTTCTTGCATGCTAAATATTTTGCTACTCCTTCATGTCCATTCCAAAGCTCTTGTTTTTACCATGAGTCCTTTCTAAATCGATCTTGTAGTTGTCGGTGCCCTTCCCTTGTCATGTAGATCATCCAAACCTATATGTGGGCATGGAGAGAGGATCACAGGGATGTCTGGCTGTCTTCTGGTTCACTCGGTGGGAGGCACTTTCTACCGGGAAGCCAGGTAGCTCTGTTACCAGGGTGCCATTTCTCAGTGGTGAGGTGTATTTTGGCTGGGGCGTAACAATGCAGTCACAACTGCACATCTTCTGGAGTGGACAGAGTGAATATGGTTGTCTGGAGCCATCTATGTAACCTTCTTCTGAGTTTGCGTGTAGCACTGATGTGCCGATTTTTGGGCATGTAGGCTCTGAGGTTTGGTGTGGTGTCATGTTTGGTGGCCTCCCCTAAGAAATACCTTTTGATCCCTGCTCAGCTGTGGGAATCCCGTACTTCGTAGACTTGATGACAGTCACAACCATATGATGCTTTGATTCTAAGTGCATTTGAGGCTTAAAGTGTAAAAAAAAATAAAATACAATTCCACCAGAAATTTTCATTTGCAGTGAAATTTAACTGTAGGAGAAAAGGCTGTAATTAAACTGTGCTGTTGGGACTTCACTATGGAAGAGGTTGCATAAAAGCAGAGCATGAGACTGCCACTGTGTATTATTAATTTGGTGTGTGCATGCCCTTCGTTTTGAAGGGCAGAGTTACACTTCTAGCATTTTTGCTCTCTTGCTCTGATTTTACTAGTCCTAGTGTTTGACAGGCTGATCTGAGGTTTTAGCTGTTGGAAACCACTTCAATGTGTCCTGTGAGCTGTAAAGATTATCTAAGTGGAGGCCCAAGGAACTCTCAAACTTGCTCAATCAATCCCTTATGTACTGTTTCACTGGAGATCGACGACTAAAGGCTTTCCTTGATTGACTTCTCAGACCGAACTAAACTAGTTTTTTTTCTAAGTCATTTTTTAAACCATTGTTCCTTTTAAGTTAAGGGCATAGCAAAGGGGGCTGGGAATGGAAAGCCTTGAGACCTGAAGTTGGAGGCAGACATGGGCTTTGTGTAACAGGCATAATATATCTGATGAACTTGAGTGTCTTGCTGGTAGTTCTGGGTTTTACGCCTGTCTAATGGTCATTTTTTATTGTGGTTTCTCTCCCCCTCCTTGTGTTTCTGAGATGCCAGCTCACTTCTCTGTTGTTTTCCCAGACTCAACAAGGCGCTTTGCTCTAACCTTAGCTCCCATCATTCTGGATGTTGCAAAATGAGGGAGCAGCCACGGCAGATTGGGCCAGAAGTCTCTTAATTGCAGCTTCCACCAGTCATAAGCTTCCTATTAAGATAAGCTGCAGGAACTGTTGATATTTATATTACAATAATGCATGTTATCGGCCAGCTTGTTTGGAGCTGTTAACTGCAGAGACAGCATGGGTTGCCAAGGGGAGGGGAGGTCTTCCTTGCTGTTAAACACTTGCTGTGTACATGAGCAAGGAAAGTGTGAAAGCAAGGAAGGCATGAAAGCCAGCAGTGCATCTGCTGGGGCAAGTGCTCTTCTGCTGGGTGCAAAACATGAATTTTGCAATAAAAGGGGTTTTGTGCCACTGGAGTCACTTGCATGGCTGTTGCATGCGATTTGGCCGCATTTAGATTCTTTGAAGGCATAATTACAAGGGATTAATGGTGATGGGTACCCAAGGAGAGCCTTTAGAAGCGCTGTAGCTGAAGCAAAAGGTTGCAGAATGAGTTTGTGTTATTAGATGCTGGAGGACCTGCGGGCAGGGATTCTGCAATTACACTGCGGCGGCAGCTGGGGCTCATCCTGCTTAGACACCAAAATCCATAAGCTGTGAGACTAAAATCCTTTAGAAACAGTCTCACCAGCTCTGAGAGTCACCAAATTCCTTGTTTATTTTGTTTTATCGCTATTAATGTCATTAGATTCTGGTGCTTAGTTTCTGAAGTAGGTGGTTTAATGTCCCTTCCAGGTTTCCCTTGCTTTGTCACGACTCGTGTCTCTCCTCTGTGATCTCCGTTGCTGTAACTCATCCTTTCCAGTTTTTTTTAAAAGAGCGGAGGCCCAGTTCTTTCCCATTTAGATGGTGAAGACGAAAAAAAAAGCTTCTTAGGATCATTTTTGTACAATAAGTCTCAAATTGGGGTTACTAATCGGTGAGGGGCAGCATTTACCAGGCAGTGCCTGGTTAAATCTGTTCCAGGACTGTGAGCAGATGTGTGTTTACATTAGTGTTAATTTCTTATATTTGGGGAGTTCTGATCCATGGAAAAGCAAAATAATGAAAGGTGTTTTTTTAAATTCTTTTTTTTATTTTTCCCTCTTTCCATAAATTAGAAACATTCACTTTTGAAAAAAAAAATTTGCAAAGTTAAAGGCAAAATTATGGCATTTATTATCTTGAATTTCCATGACTAGTTAATTTTGACTGTGTGTGGGTGGCTAAACAATCCTTCTGTTTCCGAAATCTTCCCGAGGAATTCTTTGTTACTGCAGCAAGACAGACGCCCACTGTGGAAAGTTGAAATGATCAACCTAAATTCTCTCCTGCTGCTGGGCGCCGGGTCGGCTGCAATAAGCATTTACTTAAAGGATTTTTCATTTCCAGTGTGTTAATCCACATGAGGACTACTCATCTGCTCACACTTCCAACTTCCCTGCAGAGGAAGGGAGAGATACGTACTGGGGACACTGTTTCTGTAGGGTACAGAATGGCTTCTGCTTTACGCAGAAGCCTTTGCGACTATAGAGAGCATCTCTGCAGGTGTTGGTGGAGGAACCACCTGGAGGAATCTGCAGAGACACCTCCTGCCAACCCATGCAAAGCTATTGTGAATAGCTTTTGGCTGTATGCAACCAAAATTGCTTGCGTTTTCCAGATTCATCTCTCTCTTTTGGTAATTTGTTTTAGCTTTTTGTTTTAGCTTTTTATTCTGAAGCCTTTTAGAATCCTAATAAAGTGTCAGGGGATTACTTTACTCTCTGCTAAACTGTGGTCCTCTCTGGAGCAGACCAGGTAGTGGCTTGATAGCAGGACAGCCTGCAGCTGCAACGCAGTCAGGAGGCACAGTCCTGGTGCTTTCCTTCCCCAGGACAAAGGTTTGGAGGGAGGCAAGAGGTGAAGAAGCATGAATTTCACCCCTGGATATCAGACAGCGACTGTAAAGTTGTGATGGTTGAAACCAGACTGGTGGCTGGAGGATGGCATCCACTGGCCACCCAGGCAGCATCCTGATAGCATGATCTTAATGGGGGCTTGAAGCATGCTGCAACCCAATTTGGAGGCAGCTTTGAGCCATTTAAATTTTTATCCTTAAGTTAAGGGGCGGGGGGGTGGGGATGGGGGGGAGTGCAAATGACATCCTCTATTTGGGATTTCGTTCTGGCTAAAACAATGGCACCCGGGAAGGCTAGCTCTTCTGCCTTCTGCGCGGTCCTTTTGAAAGCTGAGGCTTTTAGGAGTTTAACATTATGAATACCTTGGGCTCTGTGGCATATGCAGAACAAATGTGAATCAAACACAAAAATAATTCCTTCAAGAATTTTATTTATTGATGTGGTAGCGCAATACTACACTGTTTACAATAGAGAGTTAAGTGGGATTTTGGGTTTGCTGGGAAGTTGACAGCTTGCGGTCCCGAGCAAAATTTCTGCCTTTTGTGGGATGAAAGAATAAAAGCTATGTTCTTGAGATGGTTATTTATAAATGATTTGAAAGTTTGTTCCCTTTCCAGGCCGGGGAGAGCCTGCCAGGATTGCGGTTACTGCAATGGTGAAATTTTGGATGTGAAAAAAAATCACAGAAGTCTGTTTGCATTAGAATAACAAGATAAAGAACCTCGTGGAGGCTTGCGGGAGACTCAAATGAAATGCAGTTGTGAACAGATTTCTCTTGCTCCCTTTCTCACGGGTAAGATGTTGGGGATCTTGAACTGAGTCTCTGAGCAGGGGAATCGCTGGAAGAACAGACGACTGGGGACATGGAGCTCAGCCATGACTTTGGGAAGGGGATAGGAGATGCTGGCAGGGAACCGGAGCAGGGCAAATCTGTGGAAATGGCCAGTCTGTTCTTTTTTGCTGCCATTGAGTTCTTTTGCAGGCACTGTGATCTCAGTTCTGTGCCAGCCTGTGCAGTTTCTTTTCTCCTGTCCCCTCCTTGGTCACCTGCTTGGCCATGCTTCGTGGTGGTATGTGTGAATGTGCAGCACTGGCACTTGGGGGCTAGGGATGAAATTGTGCCCAAAAGGAGGTAATAAACAAATAGTGGATTTCTTTTTTTTTATTATTATTACTCTGTGTCAGGGGCTTTTGGCATAGTGCAAATTTGGTGGAGAAACAGGGCTGCTGGGCAGCGATTGCTGCCTTCTCCAGAACACTAGGCACAGGAAATAACGTGCACTGTAGGAAATCAGATGCTGCTGCTCTCACATCCAGAACAGGTCCTCAGTGCCCAATGTGTCCCCTTCCCCACTCAGCCATAATAAAACCAAACCTGCTTGGGATCGGTGAAGTTAACCCCGCTTTCTGCTTGCGATGTAATGTAAATGAACAAAAGCCTGGGTTATCTATGAGGGTGTTGGCAGGGGATGACCTGTGATAAGATGGTCATGTTTGGAGGTCTTCTCATGGAGTAAATGCTGCAGAAAGGAATCGAGCGGGTTGTGGAGCAATTTATTGGCAAGAAATGGTTTTACAGAGGCGGTATTTTGATTTTGTCTAACTATTGAAGGAGTTGGTAGCCTCCTCCAGATGCTCATGCTGCAAGAGAAAAATCTAAAGGTAAATTCCTTTTTGTGTTTAGTACATACGATGTGCTAATTCTTCAAGGTGCTGTGGTTTGCATTTGTAATGCTGACAGCAGAGGGCTGGATCCCGCAGAATGGGAATGCACTTGCTCTGTGGTAGAGATCCTTGCTCAAGATAGCATGGAGAGCAGCGAGATCCCATAACCCTGGGCAGAGTTTTGAACAGTTTTCAGAGTTTGTGGAAAGAGAGGTTGTCCAAGTGTTTGGACTTGGCAGAGGGGTCATGGTGTTGGATCACTTGCCCTGCTAAAGTGTTGATAATTATGCCCTCTTAGAGGGTGGCATGATTATTTTTCTCATAGGTGGCTCTTGAAAGGCTCAGTTTGGTTTCAGCAGCAATTTCTCGAAGTATGTAAAGGCTTTTGCAACTTGTATTTTAAAAATTAAAGCATATCTGCTTCTCAGTCCTCTGGTGCACATCAGCCACCAATGGTATATAGCCCCAGGAGGTAATCTGGGATGCTGGCACAGGCTTGCCATCTTCCACCCATGGCTGGTGCCAGCAGGCTGGCACGTGGGGCTGGAGTCTCATCAGGTTGGTGGGGTGAAGTGGGACATGTCTCGGTTCCTTGATGTTGCAGTGTAGGTGGTGTCACCCTTCCTGGAAGGTTCCTCCTCGTTCTGCTCACGTGTGCTTTCAGAGTGGACTGAGCTTGGTTTGTTTCTGGTGCTGATCAAGGTTTAGGATGCCAAAACTAACTGAAAAAGCAATCTGCTGGCGCCAGCCCAGCTGGGCTGTTTATTTGCTGTTGCGTTGCTTTGCTTTAGACTGTGTTTTTTCCCACATCTATTTTATTGCAAGCTTTGAGACTTGCATAAAATACGCTGAAATGGGCAAAACCTTATGTGAAAAGAGGAGGGAAAGGGTTTAGGTTTGGGTCCTGTGTGTGCCACTGCCCTCTCCTGGGGAGTGCTTTGCTGCTCAGCAGCATGCTGGACTTGTTTGGATCTAGCACAAATTGCTGCTGAATATTGGGATATTTGACCAGAAGCCTGTTACTGTGGTGTTTCCTATCTCTTAACTGCCTTGATCTCAGTGGGGGCTGTGACCTGTGCCAACAGAGAACTTAATGGTGGTAGGTGCAGTGGAGTAGCACTGACATCTCCTCCCCTGCTTACTTTCCCCAGCTATAGGACTGCCTGGTCCAGCATGGTGTCCCCTCAGCCTGCTCCCCCCAGGCTTGCTGGCTGCACATCTGCAGCTTTGCTGGGATTAGGAGGCTCCGCTCCTTCCTCTTGGTGGGTGCAGAGTGGCTGTGCTGGTAGCAGTGCAGGCAGGGATGGAGGGCAGCTCATGATGGAGCTGGCAACACCATACGGATGAGTCGGACACTGCAAGAAGGGTTATAGGACTCAGTAGTGCCTGCTTGTGCTTCAGCGTGATGGCATCCAACAGCCTCGTGTGCATTTGGATGCTCACACCGCTGCCTCATCCCAGCATCACCCTTGGCTTGTCGGAGCCAACCCGGCTTGGAGTAGGAGCCCCTTGTGTCCTTACTGCCATGTGCATCTCTGAGGGGCATGATGAATGAGCAGTGAGGCGGGCAGCGCGACGTCCAAGTGGCATGGGTTTGTTTTAAGTCGTGCAAGAATGCAATGGTGTCAGATGCCAACTATTTGTTTACTTCTCTTAAGATCTAGCATAATGAGTTTGTTTACAAGGCTTCAGATAGACCAGAAGGAACCCATCTGATTATTTGGAGACCATAATCACTCAAACCATTGCTTATACAACAGAATGACCTGGGTAGCTGTTGTGCCCTGTTTTTTTTATTAAAAAACCCCGAACCTTAGTCTTCTAGTCCCAAAGAATAATTGTATTGTCTCATCATTTGTTGTTGATTCTCTGTTAAATTCTTGTGGATTGTTTTAAGTGTATAATTTGTGGCAATACTCTGTTGTGGTGGGCCAAGTAAGGCATTAATAACAGTACACGTGTGGTCACTGAGGAGGTGAACAACCTGCAGAATGGGTTGGCAGTCTGGGTGAGGCTTGGAGAAAAGAGCCTTGTGCAGGTTCAAGGGCAAGAACAGCTGTGAACAGAGCTCCTTGTGTTTTCTTTTAAATGCTGAAGTGCGTAACTGAATTAAAAAAAACGCAACATGTTCCCTGTAACTTTGTCTTTTGTTATATTGTTGGATAAATGAAAACAACCCTCACTACTGTTTGTACAGGAATATATATCGCATTTCTTATTTAAGAAATAAGGACATTAGGGATGTGCTGCTTGTAGTAGTTATTTCTTTATCTCCCACAATTTCTGATCACTACCTGACTGTGGCTTCAACAGAAGCTGTACAAATCCTTATGTATGTTAGGTGTAGGATAATCCTTGTGAGTACTGGAAGGGTTTTGAGCCCTGTTGTTCTTCTGTCTTCTAAATTGTCTGTGTGAAGCTGGATTCCACTGTCATCCACACCAATCTGAAATCCTTTTAAGTTCTTAGTTTTACTCTAAGGAAATATCTGCAATGTGTCACTTGTTGCGTTTTTATTATTACATATTTTTTTTTAATTTCTTCTATTTGTAAAGAATCTGAAGCCTCTCAGATTAACAGAGAACTGTCCTTGAGTTTCAGGAATAGAGGAGTTATTTAAGCTCCTATTGTGTTAACATCTGTGCCCATCCTGCACTAGGCCTGGACTTTGTAGGATGCCTTGGTCATCTCAATTCTTAATATATCTGGGGTCAAACATTGGAAGTATTAGATTCATGGGACAAGATGATGCCCATACTTTAGTGTCTTTTAGGGTCTTGTCTTATGCCTCTCACTGGCCTTCTGGAGCCAAGCGATGCTGCTTGCACAGCCTTTACTGCAGCTGCTGGCAGAGGGAGGCTTGGGTGCATGGAGGCAATGCCTCTCCTCCTTCCTCCTGCCACTGTCCTCCTTGGGAGTGTGTCAGGACAGAGTTGTGGTGCGTGTGTCTTCATCGGGGATCTGCTCTTCACTGACCCTACCTTGTTATGGTGAATTGGAGTAGGTCATCTCCAGAACTCAATGGCCCTATGATCTGTGGCTTGCAGGAGAGTGTTATGGGCAGTTTGTCCCTCTGCCATTGGGCAGTGAATGTGGTTAGACCACGTGGTACGTTGTGGACCAGGCTGGACTGCATGGGACATTGTACGGGGGACCCAAAGGTGTTGTGATAGGGTTGGCAGCCGCTTGGTGTCGCATCCTTGGGATCCTACCACAATGTCATTGCAGTCTGTGGCTGCTTTCTGAAGACAGTGAGTGTAGGGAGGAGGAGACTCCACCTCCAAACCATGCTGACCCCGGCTCCAAAAAGTTAGGAGTCTTGAGTTGATCAGTGTTTTGAAATATGGGTATTGAGAGACACTAAGATGCTCTTGCCCATTGTTGACTAGCACTCTGTTTATCCCCTTCCTGTGGCTTTTAAAAATCTCATCATCCCGCTAAATTGTCTGACCATTTACTTCTCCCTTGTTCTGTTCTTGTTTCGGTTCTCATGGGACGAAGCTGGAAAGCCAATCTTTTGACTTTTTATCATGTTACTTTGCTGATTATTGTTTATTTATCTTTTTTTTTGTTTGTTAATGTTTGCCTATTGCAGCTGCCTCTTAAATACAGAAACCTTCTTTAAGCCTTTAAATTCCTAATTGGTGGCAGGGTCGAGCCGCTATAAACTGTTGTTCTGGGGGAGCTGGCTGGTGTCCCGACGGCAGTGCAAAACTTGACTTCAGAAGAGTTGAAATTCTGGAGAGAGACTTCCCTGGTATTTATGAAACAAGAGCGCTGTTTTTTTGGTTTTGCTTAGGTAATGTCAGAATAGAGATGAGTGTTCATCACTGGCTCCTATACCATTTCTGCTCTGAACTTTTAAGGTTATAAACCATAAAATATTCCTAGAGCCTGGGAAAAAATGTCATCTGGGTTACTGCAGTCTGTGCCAATTCGGCAGGGGTAGAGGTGGGTGGTGTGTGAAGGTGCCTGTTTCAGGAGCACCATTGAAGATACTTCCATCAGAAACCAGCTGCTGACCTGAAGGATCAGGACAGCCCCTCTCCTGGGGAGTTTGATTTAGTTTCAGATGAAGCAACACAGGGTGGGAAATGCTGAGATGGAGAGGGAGGCGGCAGTGATGTTGAACTGGGTTAGCTATGCGGACACCGCTTGGCTGCTCCAGATTCTTTTTTAGGAGCTGATGTCTGTTTCTGTTTTTAATAATCGCTCCTATTGCATAACTTAAAATGTTTTCCTGTTTTGATGTCTATTAAAATTATAAATTGCAGAAAGCGACCTGGTGCAACAGCTTGTGCACAGAGCACAAACCTACTTCCAATGTTCAGTTACGTAACTATACATATTTATAGGTAAAATCATTCAATCATTCTGGGCTTCTGTCTTCCCAGCAGGATTTGCCACGGAGAGGCAAGGAGAGGTGGCAGATGGGGGAATAAGGAGTTTGTATTTAGGAAGGGAAAGGTCAATAAAAGACTGCAGAAAGGAGGCCAGAACAGAAGAAGCCACGGCGGAGCAAAGTAAAATGAGAGAGCAGGAAGGCTGCCGTATGTTTTTAGAAGCTGTTGCCAAACCCCAGTGTCTGTATCTCTCTTGGCTACCAACAAAGGTATCTGTGTTATAAATGAAAAACATCGATGCTGTCATTGTCTTGGAAAAGCCAAGAAAGGTTTGTTACTGTACCTTGTGTCTTGCACCCTACTGTTCCTGATGACTTTCAGTAGCTCAGACCTTTTACCTCCGGCTTGGAAAGCAACTTTATCTCCTGCTTTCCTGGGAATTTTAAACATTTTAATTCGTTTTTTTCCCCAGTCTTTGTACCACTTTCTTCTTGTATCTTATATCTTTAAAAATCCTTACTGCAGCCTTGCAGCAAGAATTGAATTTCTTGGCATCTAAATTATAACTTTTAACCTTCTTGGAGGGGGACCAGGCATCTGTTAATATTTACTGGACATGTCTGTAGCAAACATTACTTGCTGCAGAAATATCTGTAGCATTTTTTGTTATCACCTTTCACAATCAGACTTTGCACTGGAGCAGATGCAGGATGCTTGCACAGTTTTCCTGCTGGTTCTGCAGTGGGGCCATACCCTTTGGCAGGGGAAAGTGGTTTCCTAATGTCTCCAGCTACATCTACAAGACCACAGTCCCTAAGCATGTTTGTAGTGGATCTCCCCAGCTCAGGAACTGCAGAGTTGGTGCAGAACCTCTTCAGAATTTGGACTGCAGGCTTGAAAATGGACTTGTATGAGCAGAGCTCCACACAAGATGGCAAGACCATAAAGACTATCTTGGAAGATTGAGAACTAGCCACCTGGCGTGGTGCAACAGGAGGAATATCCTACTGCTCTTTGGTTCCTAACCTGCAATATCCATGGCCTTGTAATCTTGCTGAGGGAGATTTGTGGCTTGAGCATTTATTTGGAACCTGGTGTATGGGTCATGACAGCTGTGGAGGATTATATTGGAGGAACATCAGAACTTTAAAACAGCTTCGACAAAAATGTGTGGCCAGAGAAAAGGCCCTTGCGTCCTACTGCAGCCTTGTTGCTCAGCATTTATCCTTTTTAGTATTCCAAAAGGATAAAAAAAGAAGCTGTTCATTTAATTTCCTTCCTTTGAAGAGCCAAAAACAACAGTGTAAAACCACACACATGTCAGGAAAGAAGCCTTTTCAACCCCTCACCCCCCTCTAGGAAAGATGTGATTGTTGACATTTTCCTTTGGGTTTCTGCTGTTAACCTAGCTAATCCTAAACAAGAGCAAAATTAGCAAATTAACCTCAGGACATGTTATACACATGTGTCTTACCATTGGGGAAATATAAGGCATTCTCTGCAGAAGTGCTATTTTTAAGAGCAGCATGCGGAGTGACGCAGCTGGGGAAAAGTTGCTCTTTGCTGGCTGTGGCGGGCTGGCTGGCAGTGATAAGCTGTCAGGAGGCACATGGAAAGTTTGCCTTCAAGTGGTCCTGAGTGCTTTTCATGATTGCTTTTGCTTTTCCTATCCTCACGTGACCCTGTGTTGACCCTCCTTTGTGATCCCTCAACTTCTCCATGGAAATTACAGCCCTTGTGAGTGTCCTTCTGCACATCATTGACAGCTTCATGGAGCCATGCAAGTGGAGCAGTGGAGGACAGGACGGATAAGCAGAACATGGAAGTGCAACCACGGCGGGTTGCTGGCTCGCTTTGTGCATCACTGCTGCGAAGAAGTGGTGTTACCTTTCCCTTTCTCTTTTTTCCCCTTGTGTTGTGCTGTTGTGGGTAAACCAAGTGAATTTGGCTGAAAAATGGACTTGGGGAGGAGGAAGGTGTTTATAAACTAGGTGTTGCCTTTGGTCAGGTTCATCATGTGAACTTGCCCAGCTTTGGGAGTGGAGGCATCTCCACGCTTCTGGTTCTTCTGATTTTATTTGAGTTTCAAACTACCACCAATCTGCCCAGGGTTTGCGGTCAAGTCTGGGAATGTCCTTTTAGAAACCTGCTCCTCCTTAAGGGCATTTCTAACCTTGGATTGTCTTCTGTTGGTGCAGCAAGGTGATTTTTGATTTTAAAACCACTCCTGTCTTTGGAAATATTAAGAATTTTCGGACCAAATGAATGCTGGTGGGCAATGTGACAGGAAGTTTGGAGGACGGGAAGAAGTCTGTAGTGAAGTGCTGTGTCCATCTAGGGACATTATATTAGATGCTTGAACTCTTGATATATGAGTTGCTTTTTCCTCTCTGTTTGTAGAGCTTAAAAATTATAGAGGAGGGGGAAAAAAAACCCCAGCATATGACTATAGATATGCAAACAGGAGTAACTGAACAGGAATAATTTCAGTAATTACTGATCTTACAGAATGATGATAAGGCTCTGTCTTAATGCAGAACATTTTCTGAGATGTCTTATAGAAAAGGAAACCTTATAAGTCTTCTCCTCTCGCCTAGGTGTAACTGGGAATGTAGGACTGTATAAGCAACGCCCACTTCTACAGTGCTTAAGCCAAATTCTGTGCTTAGTCTCCCAGTGAAATTAATTATATTTAGTCTTGCAAATTTGAAGGCAAGAGTTGAGTCAGTGCTTAAGTTATGATTTCACTGTCACCAGCAGTCTTTTTGTAAGAAGTCTAACACTTGCAACATTTCTTGCAGTGAGCAATGGTGTGGACCTTAAGCTGTGATAAGTAGCGTGGTGTAGATCATCTTTGAGAAGGCTCCTTTTTCTGGTGCCTTGATGATTTTATTTAAAGCTTTCTAGTTTGCTGATGTCTCATAAATGTTAGACCTGTGAACTGCTGCATCTGTACCTAAATGTCTTCATAAGTGACACCACTGGCTTGCAGAAGTTGGAGGACCCTGGTATGAGAGAAAAGATTAAAAAAAAAAAAAAAGTCAAAAATTAGTGTCAGGTCAATTCAACCTTTGCAGAATTCACTTTTACAGAATAAATATCTGTAAATCCCCTCTGATTTTTGAAAAGGAGTCGCCATTGTCCAAAAATCAAATGAATGTCTGAATCACACAGGATAAACTGGGAATAGTTCAGCTGAACAAATAATGCTTCTCTATAAAATGGAGTGCAATAACATGCAGAGGATTGGAAAAACATGTCAGTGACCAAGAAAAATACTATTGCATCCATATTAATTTTTCATTTTCAGTTAGAAGAGAAACCGTAAGTCGCTATTAAACTGTATTTCAAAACTATATATTCTTTTTAATGCCTCGATACAGCAAACCGTGACTATTTAGGAAAGTGCTTCAGCATGCTTAAGTCACCTTTAGGGGAAATTAAGCACATGCTTAAAGCTGAGTTCGCTCCTAAGCGCATTGCTGATTCCGAGTTCCAGTGTCGCAGATTACTGAGGCTTGCTGGAAAATAGCTTAAATTTGGCATTAGATTGAAATTTTGTTTTAGAAAACAGTAAGAGCAGAAGAAATATTTCCACTGTGTTCTTAAAATATGGAAGAATATTGTTTTATAGAGAGCTTTTATTGCATTGTCTGCAGCCTGAGAAAATCCAGAACAGCAAAATCACAAATAAGCAGTATTGATGTAGCTTGCTAGCAGTTGGATTTTTATAATTCTTCGTGTCAGTCTGAGCATAATATATAGAGTGCACACAGTGTGATTTTAAAAACAAGGCCCCTCGCAGCTTTAAATAATTATTTCAAATAAAAAAAAAAAATTAAACCAGCTTTCTTCCATCTCCCTTATTCAGTCCGTGCACTCGTTTGCTGTCCCTGGGCTGGTAGCAGGGTGCGTTACGGAGAATGAAGCTCCTGCTCTGCTCTTTTTGCCCAAGATGAAAGTATTCAAGTTTCCCTAGTGGGTTTTTCACACTTAAAAAAAAAAAAAAAAAAACAAAAAAAAAAAAAAACAACTTCTCTGTAATAGGGACGTGTTTACAGGAACCCTGCATGGGAGACTTCAGGGCTCTAATTCGGGCTGTCAGAAGACGCAAAGTGTCAGCGGTTGCAATGGGGTTGGGAGTAGAGAGAGCCTGGAGGTCCTCTGGTTGAAAATTGAAATGTTACAGAACTGTTGAGAAGCTTTGAGGGGAAGGGAAAGAGGAGAGGTTTTCGTATTTGGGGAGGGGAGGGAAGTGTTTAGTGGATGGAATTGATGGTTTTTATTGTGCCGAGCTCCCTGGGTCTGCTAGCAGGAGCCCGCCGGCGGTGTGGGAGGCAGAGGCAGATCCACTGGATGCTGGCAGCAGGCGAGTCTCCTGCTGCCTGAAATTCCCTCTGGGTTTTTCCTGCCTCACTGGTGGCTGACAGCCCTAGTCTCCCTGCTGCCGAGATGTGTCTGGAGGGAAAGTTCAAACTGTTGATTCCCGTCTGGTTCAGCAGCGGGGGACTGGGAGCAGGGGGCTGGACTGCTGACAAGGCCGGTAATGAGATCTGGGGTCACTGGTTTTGCTCCTGCCTTTCCAAGGGGCTTGTTGAGGGGGTGTCCATCAAGACAGCACGCTGGATCGTCCAGGGGGAATGGTCCCATCTGGTACACACCGCTTTTGAGCAGCAAGAATCTTATTTTTTGGAGCGGTGTCAGGGCTTAGTGTTGCCTTCGCGTTTGACTGGGGATGATGGAGGAAAATCTTCTGCAGGGAATATAGATAAAATCAGGGCTGCTCTCTATTCCTCTGCATCGAGTGTGGCACACAGGATCAATCCCTGCTCAGCCGGAGCACATGCACACAGATGCGTCTCAGGGCTCTGTGCCTTGGGAGAAAGCATCTCTCCAGATTGCACTTAAAGGAGCATCTTTATGTATTTATGGTGCCACACACAGACCAGTGAAGAGCCTTTTCCAGGCAGTGCTGAGGGCTTGGTTGTCTGCAGCTGTCTTAGAAATAAGTATTGCAGTCTTTTAATCTTTGTTCCATGGAAATGCACAAGCTGAGATACAGAGTTCATCGTACCAAACCCAAATGTCAGGGTTTTGCTCACTGTTCCCACAGTCTCTGCTGCCTCTGGCTACGAAGTGATGAGCGAGACAGTAGCCTTGCTGTGAAAGAGCAGCAAGGTGTTTAGCAGATTTTTGGCTCTCTGCTTATTTCTAGGCTGCTTAGCTGCCTTTTTTAGTCAAAAGGTTTGTGGGTTTTATTATGCCTTCCCCCCGCCCCGGCCCCCAAAGCTGTTATTCTATTCCAGGCATTTGTCTAAACTCAATTTGACGTTACTCCCGCCAGTAAATGTTAGTGTGTTCCCCATCACTCAGGAAGTTGGTATTTAGCAGTGACGGACACGTCTCTCTTGCTCTTTACCCAGACAGTGTGTAGGCAGCCACGTCCCCTCCTTCCCTTCTGTGTGACAACTGCCAAGTAGCAGTAGACAAGCTTCACACACTGTAAGATTAAACCTCAAGCACCTCTGCTTTGCTAACACAAGCGATACGTACAGCAGGTGACCTCCTTAACTAAAAAAAAAAATAAAATCCCCTGACGTAGGAGCTCTCTCCCTAAAACATTTTTCTCGTGGAGTGGTGGGAAGCTTGGACAGATAGGCTTTCTCCCTGAATACTTCAGGAGAGCTTTGCCCAGCCTGAGTTTATCTGCAAAACTCCCATTTATAGACAGACAATCTAAAAAAGACTGGAGATTGTTGGTCAGTTAGAGATGGCTTGAAGCACAGTGGGATGCAATCATTTGCAGTGGGCAGCCTGTTGTGGGGGCAAGATGCTGAGTAGCGAGCCAGAGTTGCACTCTGATGCTTCTCTGATTTTGCAACACTCAGCCTGTTGTTTTTAATGTGGCTGCAAACAGACCTGGGCAAAATGAAGTCAACAAGCTCTGAGAGCAGATTCATTTGTGTGTGCTGGGGAAAGCGCTTTGCTGCTCAGCAGCTTGTGCTTTCTGCAGGGTTCTGGAGCTGTATCTCACTCTCACGTGAAGCAGCTTCTGGGAATGCAGAGATATGAAAGCTGCCGTCCAACATCTACATCAGATTGCAATAAATTTTTATTCCTCCTCCTATTTCTCACTTCTGAAGTTGGGAACAAAAACAACTTCGTATAAATTATGTTCCTAAAGGAGACTTAACTTCCTACTTTGCTATTTATAGATGGCTCTTTCTTCATGCATATGGATAGCAGCTTTATTTTCTCATCTTCAGTAGCTTCTGTTTGATCTCATGGGTGCTCCTTGTTGCATCTTCAAGGAACATGGCTGAATAATTTACCCATTCAAGGCTCTGAGCAGAAAGTTTAAAATTATTTCTGGAGTACCTTAGATTCATGTGTATATGAGGCTTCAGAAGTTCAGGGTCTGTGTGGAATAGTAGTGCTACCTGGTTTTCTCATTGTCTTCAAAGGATATTAAAAAACAGAAGGTTGATTGTGGAAGGGTAAAAATAATCCTAGTAATATTGGAGCCAGTTGGGAATGTTGGCTTTTGACCTTAAAGTCTGTTTCTCTGTGCTACAGTTTGAAACCAGTTTAGGTATTCCTGTTTTCCTCAGTGTCTTTCACCCTTGTATCTGTTGGTACAGTGTGAGATTTTGTCAGACCTTGTTTTTTTTCAGCTAATCAAACAAAATATAATCAAATTTTGTTTGCATCTTCATAGCTGTGGTGATGTAGGCTGAGTGACCTCACTGTCAGATGCCAGCTCAGAAGAGCAGCAGAGTCATTCGGGGCTTAGCTTGGTCCAGAAGAAGATGCCACGGGCAGAGAACGTGGTATTTGGCTTTCAACACAAACATTCATTTTGCGTAACTCTTGTCCTGCTTGTGGCTAATGGCGTTTTGGTATTTGTGTAGAAGGAGTCAGGCTGTCCAGAGCGAAACTCTTCTCCTGCAATGAATGAAGCTACAGCCCTTAGTTATCTGATATTTGCCCTTTGCTGCTTCTGTCACAGGGTAAATCAGCTGTGTTCTTGCCATAGACTGAGTGTCTTTGTAGCACACTTGAGGTGAGATGAATTCAGCACTGATGTTGCAGAAGAAATAACCTATCCCTGGAGCCAGGGGAAGGAATCAGCCTCTTTGGCCATTTGGTCTTTTTGCTGACATCTAGAAGAAGTGGGGAACAACTTGGTTCCCTTCCTAGAGTGTAGCTATGTGTCCAGCCAAAGGGTCGAGCCTGCAGTACTCCATTAGCGTGTTGGAGAAGGTTTGTGATAGGCTTTCCTACCCAGCAACTGTTATTATTACCTCTCGGGCATTAAAACTTCCTCATGCTTCTTGGCTTTATCCAGAGTGAACTCTTGCAGGAGGGATTGGTTTGCTTCCCATGTTAGGGGAAGTCTCCTGATGATTGCCATGTCAATGCAGAGGTGGTTTTATGATTGGAAGCTTTTTTAGATTTTTTTTTTTTAAAGATGACAGATACTTCTGTCAGCACTTGTAGTATCAGCTTCCAGAATGTATTTGGGAACTAGTTTTTCCTTTGTTAAAATATCATCAGAACCTGGTCCTTGGAAGCACTGACAGGCTCAGAGCAAGGAACCCGCATCTCTGATGCCATCCAGCACAGCCCTGCATGTTCAACGTGTGCGCGCAAATTGATATAAAATTTTCCCAAGTATGATTGATACCTTTTTTAGCAGAATCCTTATCTATATCTTAATGCCTAGGGAAAAATGCTTGCCTTGGAGTTCTTGCTTTCGACTTCTGCATTTAAGGAAAGATCCTGCATTGGACAGTAATACAGTGAAAAAGCTCAAAATTTTCAGACAAGACCCCTGATGGAGAAAGCTGTTCTTGTGTAGGTCAGAAATGACCCCAAGAGGTTTGGTTTCTTTAAGAGAATTCCCTAGTTGTGTGGTGCAGTACGTTGTTACGGTTTTTTTTCTGTGTGTCTAATATGAACACAGTGCTTGGAAGTCAATTTTCTATAATTCGGTCAAAGGGAGCTGTGTTAGTTCTTTCCCTCTCGGTGGTGTATGGGTTTGATTTGGTCTTCAGACTGCTGGCAGGATGAGGTGGTGATGCTCTGACTCAGTTAACAAAGGCTATGTTCTTGGAGATGGGAGCTATGCTTTGCTGAGGAGCCCCAGCACGTGGAGATATGGGGATCTTTGGGAGGTTGAAGTGTGTCCTTCTAATGTGGTTCTCTGTGAGCTCATTTGCTTCTGTAATTTTTTCAATTTTCATAGTTCCTTAAGATAGACTGCATCTCTGAGAGGGAATAAAAAGTTGAATGGTTTGATCTAAAATTGAAACATTTTGCAGAGCCTAATTAAACAAAGTCATGAAAATTACGTAAAACTCTGTCCCAGGCCTTCAAACAACTTCTTAAATACCAGCTTCACTTGAGAGCCGTGCCTAATCACCCCTTGAAAGAAGCAGGGAGCAATGGGTGTTGAAAGGCAACGGCTCGAGCTTGGCGAGGGAACCCAGCGACCACAAGTGTTGAAATTTGCACGGAACACGAGGAGGGCTTTGATCAAAACACAGCCCAAATTTCCACAGCTTGGGACTCGACCAAGAGCGCTAAGCTAGCAACAGTGAAAGAACGTTTTGGAGAGACTTCAGAGGTTACAACAGCAGTGTCACAGCCTGTAATCTCAATAGAAAAACTGGCTCGATGTAATTAACAACATAGCAATGTAATCCATGTTAGGACAATCCCTTTCCTCTCCTCCTGAGAACCTCTGGGCTCTTTGGGTCCTTTAATTTCTTCCAAACTGGGTCATATGTGGAATGCAGAAGAAGAAGAGGTTGAGGTGCAGCCAGGGGAATGGATTTTTGGCATGAGCTTTCTAGATGGAAGATCTTGATGAACCCCTTGTTTTCTCTATGAAGGATGATGTGGAAATGGAGCTGCAGAACTTAGACAAATAAGTGTCATTGTAAGTGTCCTGCACTTTTTTGAGGCAGGTGTGGGACAGTGCTCAACATTCGTTACGGTTTGAGAGCTGAAAAAGCAAACAATAATGTATTTTGTAGCTGCACCAAGGGTTGGCTTGGTTAATTGATAGAAGTGGGTATGTAAATATGATGATCCAGTCTTGATTATAGTTTGTCAGGCTCTTTAGTTAAGGTAGCGTGGCTTTTTGAGGAGTAATGACACTCAGCCCCGTTAGGTAATCTACAGCAAGATTTCTGAACTGTCAGCAAGTCTTTCTGGACTCTGAGGCCCTTTGACCTGCTGTTACATTTATAATTAATACCAAGTAATTAATATAATCTTTAAGTGGACTGTAAGTAGGATTAGCAGCAGATGAACATTGCAAAAATGAGGGGTGGCTAAAGAAATACCAGTTATTCCTGAGGCTGTGCCAGGGCACATGAAGGTGGGGAAGCAGCTGGGATTGGGCTTCTCCATGGGGAGAGACAACTGCTGTACCGAAGCTGAAGTTGATGGTAGGAGAAGGAGGACAGCCATCAGCTGAGCATCTTCAAGATGTGACTGCAGCATTTGGCTGCAAATGGGGACAGTCCTTCTGGATAGCCCTGAGCAGAGCTTTGGGTGAATTTTTTCTCCTGGTGGCTCTATGCAGTTGTGTGACTATGAAATGCCTTTGCATCCTCAGCTGAGAAGTATTTGTGTGCCGGGGAATTTTGCTGACGTACATGTAAGTGAAGTGGTTGTGTGGGGTAGTCACTTGTCCTGGTTCCGTCAGGGATAGGGTTAATTTTCATGAGGAGCTAGGATGAGACACAGCTGGGACACCACACAGGTGGTTTTACCTGTGTGGCTATGGAGAGGACATGAGGAAGTGGAATGGACAAGCTACCTCAGTCCTACATACATGGGTACCTGAGTTGTGAAGAAGAACGATTGCAAAAGGGGGTCCCTCCAGAAAAAGTGCTGCTCCAGTTTCCATTGAGGCAGTTCCCCAGACAAAGTAGAAGGCCTGATCTTACTTCTGATCCTCTTGAAGGAACTTCCAAGTCATTTTTGCAGGAAGTGAGTAACGGGTGCTATGACCAGGATTAGAGGGGCCCTGCCTCCAGCCAGGTGGAGGAAAGGAGCAACCGGGTTTATTGGACTGTGTGGATTCGACGGCCTGGCACATCAGACCCACAGGAGTATAAGGCTCTAGTGGACACGGGTGCACAGTGCACCCTAATACCATCAAGCTATAGCAGGGCAGAACCCATTTGTATTTCTGGAGTGACAGGGGGATCCTGGCAGTTGACTGTACTGGAAGCTGAAGTGAGCCTAACTGGGAGTGAGCAAAAGCGTCCCACTGTGACTGGTCTGGAGGCTCTGTGCATCCTTGGCATAGACTACCTCAGGAGATAGTATTTTAAGGACCCAAAAAGGGTACTGGTGGGCTTTTGGCATAGCTGCCTTGGAGATGGAGGAAGTTAAACAGTTGTGTACCTTGCCTGGTCTCTTGGAGGACCCTTCTGTTGTGGGGTTGTTGAGGGTTGAAGAACAAGAAGTGCCAACTGCGGTGCCTTGGTGGCAATATTGCACTAACTGAGACTCGCTGATTTGTCAACTAGAGGTTCAAGGAGTGATCAGTAAGACTCATTCACCCTTTAACAGTCCATATGGCTGGTGCGAAAATCTAATGGAGAGTGGAGGCTAACAGTGGACTCTTATGGCCTGAATGAAGTCATGCTGCTCCTGAGTGCTGGACATGCTAGAACTTCAATGTGAACTGCAGCCAGTGGTTTGCCACAACTGATAGAGGTAATGCGTTCTTCTCAATCCCTTTAGCAGCAAAGTGCAGGTCACAGTTTGCTTCCACTTGGAGGGATGTCCAGTACACCTGGAATTGACTGCCTCAGGCATGGAAACACAGCCCCACCATTTGGCATGGACTGATCCAGACTGAACTGGAGCAGGGTAAAGCTCTGGAATACCTGTGAAACATTGACAACATCATCATATAGGGCAGCACAGCAGCAGAAGTTTTTGAGAAAGGGAATAAAATAGTTTGAATCCTTCCGAAAGCTGGTTTTGCCATAAAATAAGGTAAGGTCAAGGGATCTGCGCAGGAGATCTACTTAGGAATAAAGTGGCAAGATGGACGCCATGAGACCCCAATGGACGTGATCAACAAAATAGCAGCTATATCTCCACTGACTAGTAAAAAGGAAACACAAGATTTCTTAGGCGTTGTGGGTTTTTGGAGGATGCATATCCCAGATTATAGTCTGATTATAAGCCCCCTATATCGAGTGACTTGGAAGAATGATTTTAAATGGGGCCCTGAGCAATGACAAGTCTTTGAGCAAATAAGCAGGAAACAGTTCACGCAGTAGCCCTGGGGCCAGTCCACGCAGCACAAAATGCTAAAAATGTGCTCTATACTGCAGCCAGGGAGAATGGCCCTACCTGGAACCTCTGGCAGAAAGCACCGGGGGAGACTTGAGGCTGACCCCCAGGATTTTGGAGTTGGGGATACAGAGGATCCAAAGCCCACTATACCCCAACAGAAAAGGAGATATTGGCAGCATACGAAGGGGCTTGAGCTGCTTTGGAAGTGGTACAGAAGCACAGCTCCTCTTAGCACCTCCACTGCTGGTGCTGGGCTGATATTCAAAGAGAGGGTCCCCGTTACACATCATGCAACTGATGCTACGTGGAGTAAGTGGATTGCACTGGTCACACAGCAATGTGGTCACATTCCCTATCATGCATCATCCTCCAGGAAGATTGAACAATACAATGGACTGTTAAAAACTACACTGAGAGCAACGGGTGGTGGGACCTTCAGACATTGGGATACACATTTAGCAAAAGCTACCTGGTTAGTTAACACCAGGGTATCTACCAATTGAGCTGGCCCTGCCCAATCAAAACTTCCACGTACTGTAGAAGGGGATAAAGTCCCTGTGGCGCACATGAAGAATATGTTAGGGAAGACAGTCTGGGTTAATCCTGCCTCAGGCAAAGGCAAACCCATCCATGGGATTGCTTTTGCTCAAGGACCTGGGGGCACTTGGTGGGTGACGTGGAAGGATGGGGATGTCCAATGCGTACCTCATGGGGATCTGATTTTCAGTGAGAAAAGCCAATAAATCCAATTGTATGACGTTAATTACTAAACAACCCTGACACTGTCATCATTATCCTAATGATTATATGCCATATCAATGGTACTACAGTAAGGATCACCCAAACTAATGGCAGATGGACTTTGCTGAAAAACCGAGTAAAGTGCAATGGCGATGGGATCAGAACTGACCTCAGCAGCTGGTGCCTAGCAACTTCCTCAAGATCAACATCTTCAGCCCACAGCCAGTGGCCATGAACCACAGCAAATACACCAGCTGTGACCTCCAAATACAGCATGCAACAGTCCAGCACCACACACCATCTTGCCTGCCCTGAGAGACTGTTCCAACGGGTGGAGCCCAAAGTAATGGATTAAATTAACTCAACAGACATTTTAGAGGGATGGCCCATAGACTAAGGGAATGATATCTGTATGTATATATACGTACCAAAGACAGGGAAAAGTGCTGGTAATTAATTGGAAAGTGTAAGATCTGGGTATGACATAGATGGTATAGAATAAGGGGTGGATAATGTCCTGGTTCCAGTGGGGATAGGGTC
The DNA here is from genome assembly GCF_028500815.1 of Rissa tridactyla. Classification (NCBI taxonomy): domain Eukaryota; kingdom Metazoa; phylum Chordata; class Aves; order Charadriiformes; family Laridae; genus Rissa; species Rissa tridactyla. Next base: position 40,163,163 of record NC_071470.1, read on the forward strand.
AATTTTCACAAGTAGCTGGGATGGCACACAGCTGACCCAAACTATCCAAACCAAACTAGCCAAATGGGTATTTGATACCTTGCGATGCCATACTTGATATATATCTGGGGAGCTGGCCAGAGGGGGCAGGAATCGCTGCTCAGGAGCGGGCTGGGCTTCAGGTTCCAGTCAGTACATTAATTGTGTTTTGTGTATTCCTCTCTCAGGAGTATTGTTGTTTTCCTCTTTCCTTTGCTCTTCTGTTAAACTGCCTTTATCTCAACCCATGAGTTTTGCCTTTTTCTTCTGATTTTCCCCCTGTCCTGCTCCTGGGGCAGGGGGAGTGAGTGAAAAGACTGTGTTGCCGGCTGTGGCTAAACCACGACATGACTCCATCGCCAAATGCTTTGCTTGAGTAGGTGGTGGGGTAGTTCTAACTCCTCAATGTTTTAACTGTTTTGAGGATATAAAAAGCCATGCTTATAATTGGCCTTAACATTTCTGAAGCAGATATTCAGTTTTTTAGATTCTAAAATGTTAGTGTTTAGTTTTTCACAAGCAGACTTGAGTCCAGCGGTCGTGCTGTGCCCGCTGATTCGAGAGAAGCATATACTGTGCAACCAGTAAATTATCCACGTGAACTTTCTATGCAGCTGTAGAGAGGAACATTTAATTAATACTGAAGCAATTATCTTGACAAGTAAGTCAAACTCAGAACAATAACATTTTCCTAGTTACTGTGTGGTAGCCAGATGGTAATGCAGACTGTTATTAAGGGCTTGGCTTGCCACTCTTGAGGTTACTGGCAGGTAATCAGTATATTTTTCCCATTTGGAGGTTTGGATTTCAGTGTTCTGGGAATTAGGCCCACAGGGATGTCCAGTAGAAGTTTCAGTGTGAATAGGAGACTTTTTTTATTCTTGCAAGGAAATATTTCTTGCTGTTGCCAAATACAAGGATGCAAATAGAAATATATGTGCTATGGGGTCTGTTTGGCAACAGATAGAAGGCTAAACCAGGCAGGAAGCTTTCCAGGACTTAATGTAGACTCTCATGATTTGGTAAAACATTCTGCATTGGTAACCTCATTGCTGTCCTCCAGTAGTGTTGCTGTTTTTGGTCACCTCCCCCTGTGCACAAGCCTACCAGGCTGGTAGTCGTTGACAGCAGTGATCTACATTGGGTTCAATAGGTGGGTCTGGTGTGCCGAGGCTCTGTGCTGTCCAAAAACAGAAGTAATGAGTTGCAAATGGTGAATGAGGTCTTGTCCTGCCAACATCCCTCATCCTGTGTGTACATTGCAGCTCACATATTACCGTTGGTTGGGTTTTTTTATTTTTTTATTTTTTTTATTCTGGAGCGTTGACTCTTGGTGACGGGTTGCTCACGTGGACCTAATGAAAAGTTGCTGTGTGGGTCTGCGGTATTGCGTCTGTGAAGGCAGAAACTGCTGGTCGAGCAAATCCATAGGGGCTGCTGTAAATGGGAAAGCAGACGGAAGCTACTCCAGCAGTGACCAGAGGTAGAGTGGGGGTTGTGGATGTGAGTGTGGTGTAAAGAGTGAGAATTAGTCAGCTCTGGTTATCAGCAAGAGCTGGATGCAAAATCTCATGGATGCAGAAGCAGTGAAAGAACCGAATCTGGTCCCTGGCATGGCCAGGAAGGTCCAGCCAACCATGGTTCAAACTTCAGTATCTCTTTATGGGAGAAGGACTGGAGAGCATCTTCAGGGCAGAGGGAGAGACTGTGTCCCTGTGCTACTGGTTGGGTGGGGCCTTTGTTTAACACTTGGTGTAACCAGGGGAGCAGAGCAGAAGCAGATGCACTTCTTTCTTGTCAAACTTCTTGGCTGTTTGCCTCAATAGTTAAAACTATTATTTGTGTGTAGTAAAAAAGAAAAAAATTCAGACTGGACCTTGATGCATAAAGCACTGATTATACATAGTGAGTATGGTTTCTTCTCCAAAAAGCGTGCCGCACAGCAGGATGAGGAGCAGGAGGGAGCTGCCATGTGCTCAGATGGGTGGACTGCCAGCATCCCGTAGCAGCTCAGCGGTGGCACCAGTCCATCTGTATGTCCTGCCTGTGCTCGGTCCCCTTTCAGCAGACTTTACAACTGCTCTGTTTCCTGACTTTCCTGCTTGATATTGTTGACACCATGAGGAAAACGTGCTTCTTTTTCTTTCCTACCCACTCTGTTACATCTTCATCCATCACCCAAGTTAACGCTGCATCCCTGGGGTCTGCGTTCTACCCATCTGCATGCAAAACCCATCGGCACTGACCAGAACATGGCAAGAGTTGGAGGTGCTGTGAACCCCTCTCTGACCTACCTATGAGCTCCACAGTGAACTTCTTGAGAGACAGCCTCCTGATGGAGGTAGGTCTGCCAGTGTGTCTGTCCCACATGGTGGATCTGTTTTAAAAAAAAAAAGCAGTGGAAAATACCTCATACTCATTTTAGCTTGCAAAATGAGAGCAAAGTGCGTGGTTTTTTTTTTTTTTTTTTGTTTTCCCCTCTTTGCCTTTTGCTTCTTTCCTCCTCTTCCTCCTTTCCCCCTTCCCTGAAGTCAGATCTTAGTGCAGGACTTAAACAAGAGTCAGAATTGAGGTATTAAGGAGGTGCCCTTTAATATTTTGAAGTATTTTTCCATTTTCCAACCCCAAATTTTTAGAAAGGGTGTGTGTGAAGGTTTGGAATAATCTGTTTTTCACCATGGACAAATTAGTGCTGCCTGTAGGATAGAAACGCTTGACTGGAGCACTGCAAAGCCTGCTATTTGGAGCAGCCCTTCTGAAGCAGCCTTTTGAGGGCAGGGGAGGAGCTTCTGTTGGAAGGATTCAACTTCTGGCACATGTATCTTGGCCAGATTTTGAGATCAAGATTCAGTTTGTTGAGTGCATCAATTAAATTACAGTCACTGCCTGGGAAAGCTTTGTTAATCCATTAAAAGCTGCATTTGAATAAAATGCCCAATTTATTTCTCTTTCTGACCTGTGGATACCTTAATGGGATGTGTATTTCTGAATGTAGGCACTGTTGAGAATTGTTTAAATGAAAGCACCGAGAATTCTTTTTACCAGCAGATCTTAGCAGTTGTTTTGTCCACATCTGATGTGCCTTCCGTTTTCCCATTGATAGAACTGGGCAGACAAAGAGGTTTAGATTCGTAGCTGTCTTAGAACAGCTCCGTCTTTGGTCTACAGCTTTGAGGTAAATCAGTTGATGTGAAAGTGATGCTGTCTCTAAGGATGTGTGTGCATCTCTAGGAAGTTAATGCTATGTCAGTTTATATTTAGGCCCTTAATGTGTAAACTCACAGCTTAGGGGTCTTCAGCTAAGGTCGTATGGGATTTTTTTAATGGCTTGGTATCTTCAAAAGACCTTTCATGGTCTATCAGGCAATACTCAGTGCTCAGAAACAATTCTTCCTCGCTGCAAGTGCTCTGGATATCTCCTTCTCTGAGACTCCTATTTTTTTTTTCAATCATTAACTCTAATTTTTAGCACCTAAGATCCTATTAATCGTTGGTGGGATGAGGCAGGGTGTGAGACCACCTTCTAGACAAACTCCCTCCCTGTAGAAGAAGTGACTGCCCAGCATGATCCAGTAGTTGAGTTTAGGAATTTGAAACTACACGGTCACTTCACATGTTTGTTATGGTTACGAGCAGGTTGGTCACAATGCCAGATCCTCTTGGTTATTATAATTTTTCTCCTCTTGTGTTTCTTGCACATGCTCTAGGATAGCTGGACAACTACCAAATAAGACCTGGTCTTGTATCTGAAGACCATAATATTTGTAGAAATTTTGGTTCAGGGACTAGATGATAGGAAGTCAGGTGAGATGGTCACAAGTTATTTTTTGGTTGAGTTGCAAAAATGGCATCTGGCAGAGCAGCCTCTAGTGTAGCTTGTGGAAGAAGCGGGGGCAGCTCCATTGGGTATGGGTCAGTTATTTTGTTCTGTATTTGCTATGTGTTCTGTGGTTAGCTTTTTTTGTCATCTTTCCCTCTCTTCCCCTCTAATTCGTGCTTTAAAGCAAATCTCCCATGGTTGTGATCATAGGGTTTGGTGAAGTACGTAAAATAAAACTGGATCTGCAACATAAAGGACTGTTCTTTGTTGCCTGCAAGAGCTGGTCTGAGTGGTTGCAAGTCATCCATCTCTTCTTTGCTGATGCTCTTCAGATAAAATCTGTGCTTCAAAATTCCCTAGACAAAAATGAGTGAAATGTGTGATTGTAGCCTCTTGACTTCCATGGTACACTGCAAGGATAGGTAGGGTACTGTAAGTTGAATTATTTTTACACAGTTGCTTGTTAGAAGGGTCAGAGCAATCATTGCACTGACATTTTACTCCTGCTGTGCTCCATTCATTTCACATACCTGTAAGTATGTACTTGGAGATGAAGGGCAATCTTATTTTTGGCTAATGGGTTTGTGAAGCAACAGGCAGTTTTACCTCCTTGTCTGGCTGTTGCTTCATTAATGCCATTTTGTATTTGTACGTGTTTAAAAAGATTTGAAATCCATCCATAAGGACCTAAAATTAACACAGTTGGAATAAAAGAAGAATGTTTGCTCTCTGGGATTTTGCTATTGGATGTTTATTATCTGAATAGGTTTTGTTAGGATTGGGTACATTAATGCTACAGATGTGATGGGAGCACAACGTTTATGTGATAGACAGGAGATCACTTTGTCATTCCATTTACCAGTTGCCATGACTCGTGCACTGCTGCTAATATTTGCAATAGTTACGTGTTAATGCAGCAGTGAATGATCTCTGTGATGCGCAGATGTCAGATGACACTTGTCTGCTATTGCTACTACTTAATGAGGAAAAAGGAGTAATAACCTATTGATCTTCTGTTAAGGAAAGTCCATAAAGGACCTGTGTACAAAAGTATTTAGCAGCTGAAGGCAGCAATTCTTGAAGGAGATTAGTGTGTTACCATAAAAAAAAATAGGTATAAAGTGGGAACGAGCAGCCTCTACGCTGGATGCCATCTTCTGTGGAGCAGTTTGGAGCCGACTCCTTCAACATCCCATATCACTGCATCTTGGATGCAAATTTTATGTTGGCAAAGCCAGAGCTGGCCAAGTGGAAGGCGCAGAGCAGCAGCAAGCAGTGCTTGGGGGGACTAAGGAAAGTCATTAGGAATTGTTACTTAAAACCAAACCAAAAATAAACACGGAGAAGTGCTGGAGTTGTGATACTCCAAATATTTGAAGGTAAAAATATCTGTATTGAAATTACGTAGTTTTTGATCCGCGGTTTCCTTACAGTTGGCTGCATCAGGCAACGGATCAGAAGAGAAACTTTTAAGGGAAGCCGTGTGTGTTCTCTTGTTCTGGTGTTTTTAGCTGTACCTTTGACTTCCACACATTTTTCTGTTTTTCTTTGACCAAAATGATTTACTAAAAGGTTACCCTGACTTTGCTAACTTGCTGTATGTAGATGACATTATTTCACTGAAGGCACCGATCACTTAAAACTCAATGTATTTAGTGTCCCTGTATCTAACCGTGCCCCTGTGTACTGTGATCCCTCAACTTCAACATTAGTTCTCAGTAAATGGAAAAGGATATTTGAGACCGTAATAACCAGTATTGGCATTATCTTCGCTGTATTCAGAGGGAGGCACCAAGGTGTTTTATGTGACCCAGAAATCTAAGAACTTGTCTCTTGGCCACTAAAGACTTGTTGATGCTTATTAGTTTAATTTGTGTCTTCCTAAATTACCACCTGAATATTTGCTTTCTGACTGGCAGAATTTGTGGTTTAGTGAGGGTAGGACACAAGTTGGGTCAAGAAACAAACAGCCTGGGGAAATGTAAAACTTCAGAATTGTCAAAGGTGAAGGTTGCTCGCATCAGGTTCAGAAATTTTTTCTATATCTGGTATAAAAGATAGCAACAATGTCATCTGTAGAAAAACTGTCTTATGTTGCCAGGCATTAGAGGTGCCCCTCTGAGATCCTGTAAATCTGTCTAAATTGAAAACATTCCTTTGTTCTTAAATAGACTTCCAGCTCCTGAAGACCTACAGTGGCTCAAATGTCCCTGGTGCTAGGTTGGACACCTCTTGCTTTAGGTCACAGTGAAGGACCTGCTTTGTTTCTGTATAATCACTTTGTTTTAGCCCTCGGACCAAGTGGTGCAGGTTTCCAGGGTAAGGTTTTGTACTTCAGTGGGTTTGTTGTAAAGGTGAAAGAAGCCCTTGCAGAGAGGTAAGCTCACTCCACAGAGTCCCATACTTAATATATGCTTTTTAATGCTGTAACTAAAGGTTTTATTTATTGTCTGTGAGGTTGAAGCTACTGATGTCGGTGTAGCCCGCTGAGCAGGGAATGAGGATAATTACCAGGAAACTATTATGTGGCCTTCAGCAAAACTGCTCTCTCTTCTTGGCTGGTTGTGCTGCAGATCTCGGAAGGAGACCTCATTCCTCACCGTGGCTGAAAGAGAGAAATTGCAGAGTAAGCGTTTTCCTGTACGGAGGGCTGAGTGCTGGTGTGTGCTGAAGGGGTTGGTGTGCGGTAGCTGTCTTAACTGGACATGATTCAGAGGCCCTTCTGGACCTCTAGTCTGTAGTGATTTTTTTTTTCTTCTAGTAAGCCATAATAAATAACTATGTGCTTTGTTCAGCATATGACACAGTGCATGCTTATTGATTCCATAAGACAACTGCAAAATACTTGACCAAAAAAAGTGATGTTTGACTGTGTGGGGCACACCCTTGTGTGTCTGCAGTGTCTCTCAGCTTCCCAACTTTGTATAACTTGCACAATTCATTCTGTCTTGCAAATCTGCTCTGGTTCCTCCAACGCCTTTTCAGGTGTGAGGATGCCTTCAGCCTCTTCTCCCTGCCTTCTTGGTGGTGGCAATGTTTCTTCTGTCAGGCTTTGGAAATATGCTTGGGTTGTCCGCTGGGTGGTGAGGAGTCCTGTATGTGGCGGACTGGACTTCTGTGTATCTGTGAACCCCACCAGCAAGCAGAGGCAATGTGGCAATTTTTTTTTTTTTTCAAGGCACTGAATAAGGTATTGGAATAAGTCATTGATACTTGATGTATCCAGTATCTTGGAAGAGCACCAAGAATTAAAAAAACTTGATCTTACTATAGGGTCAGTTTCATAGGAATATCTGAGTTCTTTTAAGGGGTAAAGTTCTTGATTTATTAATTGCTTGTTATTAATATCGGCAATTGCAAATCAGTCTGGTCTAGAAGGTGCTTCTTGTGTCTTAGGACTCTTTCCTTTTTAGTTGGAATTTTGCAGGCTTTTTTAATACCCTGTTAAGATGTGGTCATCTTTTCTCTCTGTTCCGTTTCACTGTGTTTAGGAAGACTTTTCGGTTTTATTTGCTGCTAGATTTCCCGAGATGCAGTCTGAGAACTGTTGGTCTGAGTGCAGCATTCAGCGCTTCAGCTGTCTCCTAAGGCACATGTGAAAAAACACAACCCCAAATGCAACAATTCCCCCACCCCCAACACCCAAAAAAGCTTCATCTGAAATATGTTCCTGCACTGTTGTGATTACAAATTTTGGTCTGCTTGATTTCTTGACATCTGTTTTAGTCTCACAACCAATATTAGACTAAGTTAGGAATTCTTGGTTTTGTCTAACAGATTTTTTTCTTCCCCTTCTCCTTTTTTCTTTTTCTTTTTTTTTTTAATTTTTTTTATTTTAGGTGGTAATTTTTAAGTTTGCTGCCACTTATTACTAAAAATGGTGGTAGAAAAATAATCCCCTTGCCATCTTAGGAGAAGGAGTAATATAAGAGAGTGTAGAAATAAAATCGAATAAAAACTCTGAAGGCCATCCAGGGTTAGTTTCTTTGAAGATGTGGAAAATTACAGTTCAGTTGGAAACCTCAGTAAAAACCAGTTGGAAAGTATTGTTTATCAGATGTGCTGACCAAATGTGAACTTCAGGTCAAGTCGCTAAATGCTGGATGGTAGCTCCCAAAAATCATGCAGCGGGATTAGTAGTAGAATTGAGTCAGAGGCATCGTTTTAGTTGAGTTTGGTGGAGGCTTTGTTTGTATCATGCAAATATGGAGGAATGTGCGTGGTTGGTGATGTGTGAAGTACGTTCTCAACACATACCTGTGAAAATTTTTCCAGACTTAACTTGAAGCAGAAGTGCGTGATCTGGGGATATCTCATGAATTGGAGATATGGGAAGTGAGTGAGTGAACAGGTAAAATAAAAACTGATTTCTTATTCATCTAGTCTGTGCCCTTCCCACCAGATCTTGAGCTATCTAAAAACTGTGAGCACTCTTTCAAAGATTGTAAGTGCAATTATATTTTTAAGGTTATTCTTTTCTTTAATGATGGATACAGACTTGTCCAATTCCCATAGTCACATTGATCTGGAATCTCTTGAGGCTGAATTGAGACCTTTACACGTTTGCTTCTGTTGGGTTTAGGCTTGGCGTTGTTTGTTACTGCTACATCTTCTGTATAATAGTATAGGATTTCTTAGTTCACATCCAGCTTGTTTCCCCCTTAATAAACGGTTTGTTGTGATGGCTAATCTGCTGCTCATTTTATTGTAATGAGGAAAGAAATGGAAAAGTCTTCCTCTTTCGGAGCAGTAATCTTTCTGTTACCGCATGAGATGGGTATTAAGCCCTTCTGCTCATATATGGCTCTTAAGTGTCTTGCTTCTGATGGCTTTTTGTCTGTGAATCTGTTTTTAGCCAGGTGCAGTTATCCCAACAACTTTGAAGAATGTGGCAGACAAGTTGATATGAGCTGCTAATGGACATGATGGGCTGGTTTTACAGATATACTAAGGAAGGGGTGGAAGCTAGAGGTACTAAGAGAAACATTACTGGGGGTTCTTTGGAGACACTTCTGTGTACACAGATTGTCTGGGTATGATGGAGTAAGAAATATCTCTGGTATGAAATCAATCCCAGTGAACCTTAGGGTGTCCTAAAGGAATGAGCTTTCTTATGGCCACCATTCATATGGGAACAGAGGGACTTATTTTTTTTTTCTCTGACAAATCAAAGTTGAGTAGAACACCTGTGCTTGGAGTGTTATCTTCTAAATAAAATTTTTAATTAATCTTTTGACCTGTCCTCCCTAGTTGCTGCACCTTGCAGGACAAAGAATAGTACAGTTCAGGCAAAAATTGCAACCAAGCCCTGTTCTGAGCCTTACTGAACATCGTCATGGCAAGTGTTAATTTTATTTCACCTGCAAAGTATCACTTCGTGCAATGCAGTATTTGCCTTTATTGAGCATTAGGTTTTTATACAGATGTTGGCCTAATATAGCTAGAGTTAACAGTTTTGTTGGACAAAGGTGTGACGATTTGAATCTTCATCAGTGTTGGGAAACAGGATTTGCAATACAAGGCTCTAGGAACTTAATATCTTTGCTTTATCAAAGAGGAGGATTGTGAACTCTACTTCTCTGAATGTCTGTTAGAAAACATTGATAGTAGCTACTGTTTTAATATAAGCAACCAAAGAGATGGTAAAAAGCGAAGGTCAAAGCTGGGTAAATGCATGGGAGTGGAGGTAATGAGCTACTGGAACAAGCCATCAAGATTTGTGGTGGACATTGCATCATCCCTGGAAAACCTTTAAAATCAGAGTGACTTGTTTTTTCTAAAAGCCTTATGTTCCAGTTCAACCACAGCTACTGACCTTGAAGTAGCTGTTAATTAGTGGACAACTCCTCATCTGCGTTCTTCAAGATGTCAGACTACCTGACTACTGTGATCTCTTGCAATTTTATGCCTATAGGAATAATAGATTCATACTTCATGTTTTTCTTCTTGTGGTGAAGACCAAATTAAAAAAAAGAAAAGTTTAAAGAAAAAATAAGTTGAACACAGCTCCAGCAGCCAAGGATTTTGGTATTCTGATTTTGACTCTGATAGCGCTCGTTGTGCGGCCTTGGGCAAGTTATTAATCCACGTGTGCTTCAGTTTGCCAATTTGTCCGATCCAGATAACTTCACTTCCCTAATAGGATGACATGTTTGTAACATGCTGTTAATGTAAATGTGGAATAATTACAAGCTTTTTATTGCTATTTTGTTTATGACAAAGGAGAATATTTGTATTTAGAGGAGATGCCCATTTTCCAGACCTACTTCATTTAACTCCTGGGAGATGTTTTGACTCTTCAAAAGAGGATTTTTCTTGACTTGAGGCCACTGCTGTGGTACTCTGTCCCGCCAAGTTGAGTGTTCTGGGTAGAATAAAAAGTGTTTATGGATTTTGATGAAACTTGAAAATTCTTGAATTGTTAAACTTCCTGTGTTACGGGAAAATGAATCAAGTTCTGACTCATGGAAGAGGACTGACCTTGCGGGGAGAGGGCAGCATTGTACACGCCACGGTTTGGCTTACTAGGAAAGTATTTCTTTGGTTGTCTCTGGCATATACTTATTCTTGTTGAATTATTACCATTGCCTGGTCTCAAATGGTACCATTAAGGATGAGACATGGTCTTGGTACCCTTCTCTGAATTTTCAGTCTGTGTTAATATATGTACATTTTGTTTTCCCCAAACCAACCATATCCAGGCTTAAGGGTTGTCTGCTTGTTCTCAGTCCAGACCAAGGTGTTTGGGCAGTTTAGAAGACAACAGTTTTTCTATAGAAAAAGTTCATTTTAAGCAAGAAGATTACCATTTACATTTAAATGTTCACAAAATCTGAAAGGTCAACAGACCAAACACAGACAGCGTGCAATGGCTGTTAGTCATCTCCAGATTTATTTACTACAGGTACCCTTCAGGTCCGTGTGCTCTGTTCATCCCATTCTGGTGGCCCACGCTTTGTGTAATTTGTAGATAGGTGCTAATGGATCTCCATGGTCCTTGTAGAGCTGGGCAACCCATTTTGTCCATTGTAGCGCTGCACCAGCTGCTTTCCTGGACACTCGGGTCGTGCTCTACTTTCATTTCTCATGACTGCATGTCCTTCAGCTTTCACCACTCTCTTGAGTCCCAGGCAGATACTTCACCTTTTTGTTGCTCCTAACCTTTCAGTCTCTTATGAATGTGTCCCCCTGATTCCCTTGACGTTTGTTGTCTTCAGTTGTACAAATACCTTAATTTAGTGTCATTGGGAGGTTTCTGTGCCATTTACTTCTATTTTTCATGATTTTTTTCTTGCCTGTCTGCTCTCTGTCTTCTCTGATTTGTTCTTGTTGCCTCTTTTTTTTTTTTTTAATGTTTTTTTCCTTCATTTCCTAAGGATTGCAGATACAATCAGTGGAAAATAATTGCCAAGATATTCTTCAGTCTTCTGCTCTCTCCAAATATTAAGGTACTTTGCACTTGATGTATATTCATTTACTCACTCTCTTTGATGGTAACACGGACCTAATTTCTAGTATACCTTTGGCTTTCTTTGAAATACTCAGATTGATTTTGTGCCACTAAATTGCAAACCCAAGTTCCCTGGCTGACTACTTACAGTTCACTAACCTTCACTGCAGTGGAAGAAATCAGTCAAGTTCTGCGTCCTGATGGAAAAACTCCAAATTTTCCAGTCTGGTCATCTGCTGGGGTATGAAACGGGTGCAGTTTTTCACTGTCCTTCTTGAATTTGGACACCAGAACTAAATCCAGTATATTAGGAGAAGTCATGACAATGTTTCCATGCTTGTACCTCAGAATTGTACTATCTACTGAACTAAACTATCCTGCCTGCCATTTCATTGAATAGCAATGCAAGAGGATGAGTGTTTTGCATGTCTGTGACATGATGACCACCCTTAGCAGTGCAGAATAAGATGCTACTGAAGAAATTTTTGCCAGTTCTGCATTTCCACAGAAAAAATATACCCCTTCCTTTTGCTAGAAGAACAATGAATTGGACTATTGTACGCTTAAGGTGCTTAAAAAGAAATCACTGATAATCTTAACCAGCCATTGATTTCTTCATGTATCCTCTTGCTTCCCATATCAGCTATCTACACATCCTAACACCAGATTTTTTGTTTGTCAGCTTGAGCTTTACTCTTTATTCCATTTGTCATGTTCTCTTTTTTCTCTTTTTTTTTTTTATAGTCTCCTTAACTTCCGTCTGAGCCAGGTTGCCTTTTAACTAGTGTGGCTGCCTTTTTCAGTTGTGGGATTGTGGCTTTTGGAGCATCTAGTTAAAATGTTCTTAAACAATTTTCAATTAGTCTTCATATTTTTCTGATTACGTTCCTTTTCCCAACTGATTTGGCTCATAATTGTTTTCAGCTTGATGAAACTGTCCCTTTTTAAAAGTGTGTGCATATATATGTGTGTGTTATGTATACATAAGTGTATATGTGTACTTCTGGTAGTGCTATTTTACTTCTAATTTAGGTGTTTTTTGTGTGCATATAGAATGGTGATCAAGTCATGGTGACTTGCATTTTAGGCATCAAAAAAGTGGGGATAAAACATGGTTGCTAGTTAAAAACTCTTTCTTTTTCCAAATGGGCACTAGCACAGGGGCACTGATTTAGGGGTTTATTGGCATTTAGCAGATGGTGCTTCTGTAGTGAAGGGGGATCATCTCCAGTCCTTTGATGTCTCAACAACCTCAGCTTCTGCTGAACTTACTGTGTGGTGAGTTACGTCCCTAAGGTTTGCGCCGCGATAGCTCAGGAGTGATTTAAAAAGATAAATGCTGCTTTCACACTGGCTTTGAAAGAGCTGTGGTCCGTGTCAGAGCAGCGTGCATGAGTTTCCAGGTGAGACAGGAGAAAACAGTGTTGCCTCGTGTGTGCTCTGCAAAGATGGTGGAGGAGGCACTGCCTGCAGTGTGTAGGTGGAAATTTTGTATGAATGCACTGGAAAAGTGAAGGAAAGCCCAAGTTACTGTGGAAGAGCAAGGCGACATAACTGTGTGCTGGTCCAAGTCCAATTAGTGTCACTTGCAGATCTTTCTTGTAACCTTCACAGCAACATGAAACCAACATGAAACCAAACTGGGATAACATTTGTGGTGGATCGAGCAGGAGAGGGCTGCAATGGCACAGAGGTGTGGTAAGGAAACTGTACGGGAGAACTAACATCTAACAGCTGCCCATGGGAGAAGGACCTGAACCTCTCTTCCACCAGCGGAACCCCAGTGAGATGTCCTACACCAAGCCAGCATCTCTCCCTGGAGCTGTGCAGTACAGATAACTCTCTGGCTGGATCAAGCCTGCTGAACTAGAGATGCATTTGCAGGCTCCGATGGGAGGGACCGTTCCAGATTACCCCCCAGCTGACCTTTTCCTTGAGCTGGATGGAAATGATCAGCACTGCGAATGTAAATGATCAGCAGTTGGGCTCCATCTGCAGCTGGTTAATTACCCGTTCACACAATATGTATTTAGGGGTCATCTGGTTCCAGTTTCACCATAAACAGAAGTAAATGTTGGGAACATACTTTTCTACATCCAGTTTCACTTGTTGTGGATACTTGAAATAGTTTGCAACCCACATCTTTTGGTTTTCGAGGAGGGCTTTTGGCTAGAGCGCCCTGCGACCATTTGAGATTTTTTTTTTTTTCTTTAAAAAGTGCCCTGGAGGTTGCATTGTAGGGACTTTCCTTATGCAAAACATAAAAGTGCTGTTTTTTAAAATTATAACCATATTTTTCATTAAAATCAGCTGGAGTCCCAATAAACAATTGACTCCAAAAATTTTCCAAATGTTTGCTGCAGTGCTGTTTCTATTTTTAATTATTTTTTAAAAAAGTGTTTTTCTTAAAAACACAGCTTACTTTATAATTTAAAGAAGCAATCTAGTAAATCAGAAAAAATGCTCTTGTATATAGCTCTTTATTGCAATATAATTAAAACCTACTGTACATTTGAATGTAAGAATACTTCTGTAGCAGTGTCCGATGATTTCTGCCACTTGGCTTATTGTGGGAACTTCTTTTTTTGTTACTGACTCTCCTCAAAGACTTTTCCAGTGTATTTATACATTTGTTTTATATAAATTGAGAACTGTGTGCGTATAGAGGGAGATGTTCAAAACTCTGCAAAGTAACAAGGAGACACAGAAATGCCTAGTTCATAGCACTAAGGCTTGGTTTCCACACTGCATCGGTCTTTGGTATTATTATTTATAGTCCTTATTCACAGTTTTATTCATTGTCTTGTTACCTGGTGCAAGATTTCTTTGCTGTCATAAAGAAAACAAACAAAAAACTAAAGAACAACAAACCCAGATTTTACTTCAAAAGTTGTCATATCTGCTTTATAGAAACAAGTAAAGATGTCTTTGTAAGATATTTAGAGTTAAATTTTTTTGATGCAATCCAGTGCAAGCTGGAGATTGAAGAGTGTTAGAGGATATTCTGATACAATTTCTGTAAAATGCCAAGTGTCCAATGCAAATACTCCTTTCTAGAAAGAACCAGGTCCTGGGAGAAAGCCGTGGTGATGGGGAACCTCTCCTTGCTGCAGGCAAGAATTCGGTGAGAGGAGGAAATTTGGAGTTTACCCATCTTTCTTCTGCTTTGACCTTCTCCACCAGTCATTGCTGCGTCTGCTCAGCTCAGGGGCTGAGGCAAGAAACCTGTTTCAGCTGATCTTAACCACAGGGGCAGGCAGGTTGGCTGGCTAGACATCAAGCTTTTGCCAGGGGCATGGGATGTAGAGGCTGAATTGTAGGACTTTCTTGCTAGGGGACTGTCAAAGATAGCAGCTGAGCTTGTGGATTTGTTAATTTTATTTATCTATGGACACCAAAAACCTTCGCAGAGCTGCTAGCTAATAGTGGTCGTGCTTCTGGGTGCAAAGCTTCTGTCACACATGTGTTTCACATGGTTCAAATCATCCTGTGCAACCAGGCAAGCAGTTCTGTGCTTCTGGGTTTTGGCTCAATGAAGTGGAGTGTACCCAAGCTCAAGGAATTCCTGGAGCTGGTGCCCAGTGTTGGAGTTTCGTTGACATTGTCACCATAGAAAATTTGCTCACTTGCTTCTTGCCTCCAAAGGCACAGAGAGATGGGAAAATGAATTTGCTGAAGTAATTTCCATGTTGCTCGAAGCCTGTTACACTTCTAGTGAATGATCCAAGCTGTGAGTGCCGATTGGGTAAATCCACATAATGGTTTTGCTTTTCATCTGTTCCAGGGTCATTTCTGTTGTGAGACACATTTGACAGCAATTTAAAATGTCTGTTTTTCAGGGGCCTCTTGGACGTTCAGCTGTAGCACACAGCAAATGCAATGCTCACAGATACGGATGTGAAATTTCGACTTGTTGTTAACATGTTTTCATGTTTCTTGAGGGACATGAACAGTGAAGTGGGATTCTTGGTCTGAGTCCTCAGCTGGATGCAACATGTTTCAACTTGCGTTTAGGCCTCTTTGCTTAAGAGTGATGGCTTTAATCTAGTTAGAAGGTGCCTGTAGTTATCAACAAATACTTGTTAACCTGTGATTAGGTGAGGGCCCAGTGTAATCAATTTTGGTTTTCTGCTGAGGACCAAGCACCCTGTGTGATAGGCAATTTCTTGGGTCAGTTCAAATACACTATGCATAACTTCCCATAGCTCTTAATGCCCTGTCTTGCTGGTGGCCAGTGGGTCTCTAGGAATTTTTGTGGTCTTCTCAGGGTCTTCTTACCACCTGAGCTACGTAGTACCACCTGTACCCGTTGTTTTAGCCAGGCTAAGCTGCCGCTGGCTATAAATGCGTGGGAGGAATTTTGCCCTTGTCCTCTCAGTTAAAAAGGCAGTTGCTTTTCTTGGGTGATCCTGCTGAGCAGTGTTATCTTTCCTCTGACTTTGTAAGTCCTAGGCATTGAGAATTTTCACTAGACCTCCCACAAGGATGGGTGTTGTGTCAGAGCCACTGAAATGTCTTTCTTGTTGGCTCCATTCAGAAGATGAATGGTTTTCTGAAGTTTGCGTGAGCAGAAGTTTGGTGACGACTTAGACTCTGAACTGCCTTAACTTCTTTCCCTTTCCTTTTATTGTTTTTCCTCTAAAGCCTTTACAGTGGGCATTCTTGAGAAAACTAGGAATGAAATCTCTGCTGAGAGCCCTACAGAAGAGCAGAGATCCATTTTGCTAAAAGGGCTTGGGAGGAACCTGAGCTGGCTTTTATGTTGAGATTGGTATCTCTTTCAACACATCTTCGTTACTTGTTGCTGAGTTCTTAATCATGTTTTCCTGAGGAGACTGAACAATTTTGTAAGAACTTTGTGATGGTCAGTATCTGTTTCGCATTTTTGCTGTTGACTTCTGTAGAGGATAAGCATCTACCAAGAGAACTACAATTTATCATTGTTTCATGAAAAAGGGCAGTAGCATTGTTAAAGCCCAATTGGAACCCTTTGGTACTAAGAGCCTCCAGGGATAAATGCAAATTTATACTGGCTTTTAAGACAGACATAGCCCAGAAGTCCCTTTTAAATCAGAAGATAGAAAGATTGTTTTATCTTTGGTAACTCTTTCCAAAAGATCTACAGAGCTAGTACGTGAACTACAGCTTGTCTATATCTGGGGTTAGGATCTATAGTCACTTGTTTTCTGTGGCTTTGTGGTGTAGCTGGAGAGTTGATCTTAAGACATGAATACTAGGATCCTTTAGCTGGTAGGACTGGTCATTTTGAATGGCACTTGCCACCTTTTCTGGAGGGAGGGAGGGATGAAGAGAGTTTCACATTGCTATTGAGAAACCATACTGGTCTCAGATATAGTGGCTTCAGGACTGTGGGAAAATAGGCTTGCTTTATGGCAAAATTGTGGGCAATTGCTTCATTGGTCATCCCATAAAGGGTTGGCTTGGGGCATGGGAATGGGTTTTAGTCATGGATTGAGATATAATGCCCGCCCCCCCCGCATTCCTTCTCCTGCTTCAAGATCTGCTGTTAATACAGATCCACAGAACTTGTTTACCAAAGTGGCTTGTATTTGACAAGAGGATGCTGCCCTGTAGAGTCCTAACATTCCATTAAACTTGTATCTCTGTTTGCCCACAACAAGGCAAATACCAGTTCTGAAATTTCCCTGTAAAGAGATCAGGCCATACTGACTATTGTATCCTCATAAGTAAGTACTTTTTCCAAATATTCATAACACCATCTTCTCCAGAGCGTGATATTCCAGTATCTACTTGGATATTAAGTTGACCATCTTTATGTTGGGATTCCTGAAGTCCTGGGTTAAATGGATGGTGTTTGTCCATTCCTCCCAAAGGAGACTGCTGTTGCGTAGCGGGTGTGGATGATTCCCATCGGTCTCTTTCTTCTGGCATTCACCCACCTGTTAAGCCACTTCTTTACTCAGCATTGCTTAGGTCTTTCCCAATTTCTTTTCAGCTTTCAGTACAAAATTCCCTTTTCGTGTTCACAGACCTTGCATCATGGACCTCAGCTCAGCTTGTCCATCCCTCGTGATGAAGACCCTTGTCTTTTCTGCCCTTGTAGAAGGCAGTGCTTACATCGGTGGTCTGCTTGTCTTCCTGAACTACGGCTACCGTTCCTGGCTTTCTCTGCAATCTACTAGACCCAGTCTGTTGATGTGTGATGTGTGGGTTCACTTAGCACTACTTAAAATTTCCATTTGTTCATAGCATCTCTCTTGAAGTAGTGCAGTTTTCTGTCTTAGACCAGGCAGTAGCCCTGGTCAGTGAAATGTGCTTTAAATTGGGCTGTTGCTGTTACCCTTGAGGAGAGTTTATTGATAACTTCCCACAGTAGCACCTCATAAGTGCGAGGGCTCTAGATTTTCCTTCTGTTTTACATTTAGCATGCTGGAATAGAAATTTCCTCCCCCAATTAGGAGAGCAGCCAACTTCCTTTTCGCACGTTGCATTGCAGCATCTCTCAAGGTTATTTTTAAAACCTTGTTTTACTCTGGCTCTCGGCTGGCAGGAGGTGATTGCTGACTCCAGGCTAGGCAGCACAGGAGCTAAGCCCAAGGGGCAGAAATCTTGCCTGGTGTCTGGCAAGTCCCAGTGGCTGCTTGGAAGAAGGCTTAGCATCATCCTTTCATGTCCCTAGGGACCAGTGAGGGGACAGTGTCCTTCCACAGACAGTTTTATTTGACCAGTTAGTTGCAGAAGTTTAATCCCCTGTTGTATTTGATGGTGGTTTTTACTCTCCCTGAGTACTGGGAGTAGGATTTTTGCATAACTGATCATTGCACAGCCAAGACTGACGTTGCTAAATGGCTGAAGGGCATGGAGAAGTTTAGACTGGGTAACACGCATAGCCTAATTCTTTAATCTTCATCTCCAATCGTGTTTTTGGTCCTCTAACAGCATAGGGGTATGCAGCGGCATAGGTACACGGTTGGGTCATCTGCTAGGTGGGCTGGTGCTGTGTGGCATGTTTTTGTGCATTGTGTTACCTTCGTTAATGCACCTGGACATTAATGTTTAAACTTGTGTGTGCAAAACAGAGAAATTGCGTTTAGAATTTATAAAACTTTTCTGGTCCAGTCAAAACTCTGAGTTTCTTTGTTGGAACCACCTTCTTCTTCCTCTTCATTGGAACCTTCTTCTGTCTAATTATTTGACTTTTCCAGTTGCAAATGAATTGGCCTGTATTATTTTTCAGGTTGGGGAGCTGCAGGAGTTTTTTGGTGTTGTCTGTATGTAGGATGTTGACCTGTCATCCTATGTGCAGAGTGTTTCTCCTCTTGGCTCAACACAATAGCACATGGCCCAGCTGTGGGGATCCTCCTGCAATGAGGGTGAGCTGCAAACCTCGCTTTACAAAGGGTAGCTCTCCATGAAATCTAGTAAGCGAAAGAAGCTTTGGGTGACTGCTTCAAAAGGTAAAGATAACCATTGGGAAGAAGAGCTTTATTTGAGAAGTTTTAGGTAACAGTTTATTAAGGTTTTGAGAAAGCTTTTCTTCTGATGTGAATCTATTTCTAGGGAATAGTCTGGTGGGTGGGTTCCTGCAACCAAGCAAGGTGTTCTTGAAAATGGTAAAAATGGAAAGGTTAGAGGATTTTATTGTCTCATACCTAAAGATGATCCTAGGGAGCGAGGGAAAATCCTGTGCTATTGAGTCTTGGCTAGCACATTTTTAGCTGTGGAAAAAATCTATCATCCAATTAGAGCAGCAGGCAGGCTTATTTCTCTCTTCCCCACCAGCTGAAGAAATGTTCACATTTTGCATTCTTCTTAATGCGGGTAAGTGCCTGGAAAAGTCCTGACCTCTTAAAAGTCGAGCCTGGTGTTGGATTTTTTTTTTTCTTTTTCCTTGTTTCATTATGAAGTTTCATCCTGAATTGTGAAAGACTAAGAATTCCTCATCTAGGGGTTCAGAAGCCCTCTCTTGTAATAAAAAATGCTGATCTAACTGTCCTTCATCTATCCAGGAGACAAGTCTGTCTCTCTTTGGGATTAATGATTTACTGCTTTGCATTAGTCCTTTGCCCTGATGTGAAAGTAAATCCCTGCCTCCCCTTCTGTTGCTGGAGCGAATGCTCGGTATAATGCATTCATAGCTACCTCCTATCCTGTGAACTCTTTTTTTCTGTAATACGATGCTATACTTTTATTTTAGTAGTGCAGCCTTGCGGTTCAGTAAATCATCGAGCCCATGTCAAGAAAAATGTCTGAAAGTAATTCAGGGCTCTCAGTACCATCACTCAGGTCATTAATTTGAGTAACTTTCCATTCTGGTGGAAGGATCTTAGGATTGAGGTAGCTGTCATGCAGGTACCTGGTGTGGATTTGAGATTGGATGACAAGCATCTCCAGTGATGCAAAGCCTTTTGGGAGGTACGGGCTGTCGCGGTGCCCCAGCACCCAAGGGAGCATGTTTTGCTCGCTGAGCTAGGATGTGGAGTAGAAGATGAGAAAGGAATGTCCAGAGACCTTGAAGCCACCTCTTGAAGCCCCAAGGGTGTTACAGGGTAAGAACTGGTCTCTGAACTCTGGTAGAACTAACCCGTGTCACAGTTTAGGCTGGGCTGACAACTAAACGAATGACAGATGCTCTCCACTAACACGTCTTCCTTCCCAGAAAGGAAGGAAAGAAGAGAGAAGAAGGGAGAGAGACTTATGGGTTGAAAAAAATAAAAGAAAGAGCTTTAACGAAATATTAACAGCAAAAAGAAAAAAATAATAATATTAATAAGAAAATAATGAAATATATAGAAGTATATATGAAAGCAATATCGAGCTCCCAGGATGACGATTATGTCACTGGCAGGCTCTGGGAAAAATCCCAGACTGGACTCAATGGTAGATGGGAACTGGATTCAGGAACACATGGATCGGGATCAAAGGCAGACGAACAGATGGTCCTCCTCGGACACAGGCCATTGAAGAAAGAGACTGACCCCATTGATCCCTCAGCTTTTATATTGAGCATGATGCATTTGGGATGGAATACTCAGTTGGTCAGTTTTGGATCACCTGCCCTGTCCACTCCTCCCCGCAGGTGTGACCCCTTCTATGCTCTTCTGCTTCTGACCCTCCAACAGGGCAAATAACAAAGTTAGCTGACCTTGGTTTTAATAGCAGGAAGAGGCAGGAGCCTCTCTGCATACCATTCTTTGGTATTAACTATAAACATCAGTCATTATTGCTACTAGAAGAAGACAGTGTCTGAAAAACACACTGTTAATTTCAGAGAGTGCAGTCAGTTAGAAGAGAGTTAACTGAAAAGTAAAATTACTGAAAAGAAAATTGGTTTTGTTCTATCTCAAACCAGAACACCTTCTCATTTCCAGTGGGGATCCTGTAAATATAAGACCTTTGGGTTTTGAGCCATGAAACATCATGAAGTGCTTGAAGTCTTCTACAGGATTACATGAGTTACTCTCCTTCACCTTTCTCCACTCTCCCAAAGATTATATGGACCATCTCTTTAGCATTCCTTGCTCTTTCTTTCCTGGAGGCAAGATGAGAATTTGAGCCTGGTTTCCAAGGTGAACTTAGAAAGTTCATATTTCATATATAACATGCTTTCTTAAATAAGTGTATGTGAAAGGCTTCCCAGGGTGTATGTTTCAACTTAAGGAAAAAAGAGTCGTCAGAGAAATCACCCCAGTCTTTCTGGGCGTAGTTCTGTAGCATGATGCTAACTTTTATAATGTGTTTTTTAAAACATTGCTGCAAAAAGGAAAAGAATCAGACGTTTTACTAGCTGCACGCTAAGTTAACTTTGGGTTGAGCGGTACTTCAATTAGCAGAGCAATAACTGAAATCAGTGTCTGTATCCTCTGTGCCTTGGACGGAGTCGGAGTCTTTCACTTAATCATTTATAACTAATTGCAGTAGTTCTACAAAGTCAATGCAAATCTTTGGAGTGTGCTTACAGTAAGCAAGAAATTGGGAGCATATTTTTGCTGTTTTTTAGCTTCTCGCATTGCAACTGTGCTCAGACGTACTTTTTTTCATTAGTGTCAGACTTGTAAGCCTACTTCAGGAGCTGAAAATCATGCTGTGTTAGCTCTTTAGTTTGATCGTTGGTAGTGATGCATCATATAAGGACGGCCAAATTTTACTTTACTTTTACTTAATGGTCTTCTGTGACTGCAGAGAATCTGTGATTTAGCTCACAAAGTAGTTTAAATACGTAGGGAAGGAGGTATGTATAAACTCCGTAGTGCAAGACTAGCAAAGCTGTTGAGGTTTTCAGCGTACTTCCGGAGCAAACAGAGAATGAAACTTGTTGTGGATCTGGCCCTTAAAGGACCTGCGAGGCTTTAGGATGAAATTCTATTTAATATTTCTTCAGTGATTTCTACTGAAGTATCTCCAAAGCATTTTAAGAACAACGCTATTAAGAGTTTGGGAGATGAGGATGTCTCTTTTCCACTTTACTTGGAAAGGGGAAAAAAGGCAGTTTGGAATTTATTTGAAGGATGAGGAGGTTCCAGGTCCTTGAAGAATTTCTGATTATTTGCAGCAGCAAATCTTTGGGGCTGTTCTCACGTGGGCTCTACCAGTCATTCTGCTAGGGGAAAAATAAAGGTGGTTTTTAGATGTGATTCTTCCTTGCATCTGCCCCTGGGAGCTCTGGGCAATGTGCTTATGTCCAACACTGCTGCAGGTGGGGGAAGAACAAGGCACAAAGGTTTTTATTTGGGAGATTGCCTGCAGTTCTGTCTCCTGTCATTTTTCTTGCTCAACTGTTCCGATTGCCTAAAAAAATTCCAGTTTTGTGGTTCTGAGATGAACGTGACAGGCTGCCCTGTTTCAAGGGAACAAATATCTCTGTAACTATATCCAGGAGCTAAGAAAAGCGTTCTCCTCTCTTCTTCCAATAAGAAATGAAATTTAGAAGACCAAACATGACTTTAGAAATTCAGTTGAGCTCAGGTTCTTCGCTTCCCTTCGTACAAAGCTTTAGCCAATAGCTTAGTGTCTGATTACTGCTTTTGGAAGATGCGATTGTAGCTCAGGTATTAGCACATGCCTATCCTGTCTTGTAAAAATACATGTAAATCCTGGATCAGTAAAGAAAAGTCATAAGAAAAGGCAAATCTGATGAACTGGAAATCAGTTGTAGGCTTAGATGTTACTTAAAGACGCACTGAAAACTCATGGTCCAGGGAGCGTTTTGAAAGAGAAACATGTGCTAGCAATGGTGTTTGTTTCCCCCCTCTTTCCCCCCCCCCCCCCGCCCTTTTCTCATTTGATCCATGCCCCAGTGCTGGAATTGATGACACACTTCTGCCCCATGCAAACTGTTGTTTTTGAAGATGTTCCTATAAATATCGTGGTGGCTGCATTGTCATCCTCTACCACACCAACTAGTCCCACCGAGTCACTCAGTCCCATGTGCAGACCAGATTGGTCCTGTGGTGAGGAACACTTCCCAGGAACTTCTGAGGCTGTGAAGTCCCCAAAGGAGAGCAATGGCCAAGTCAGCCATGAGCTGAAGCACAGCTGAACCTGCTTCACTGGCTGCTCTACTGCATGTTATCTGGACACTTCCTTGTTGCCCTGCTGTAGCTGCTGGTCAGCAAACTCAGTTGGGTAAAATTTGACTGATGCTGGAGGAAAATGATAACGGTTGGCTGTGTTTACTTCTAATGACTTTTTTCTTAATCTAATGTATTCCTCATGATACAAAGTTATGAAGTTATGTTTTGTTTCCTAAGCTTATCCCTGATGGACATATCTCCGTAGTGCTAGCTTGGTTCAAGGCAGTACCAGTGCCTCACTTGAGCACTTTGGGGGGTCACGTTCACACCTTATGAAAAGCAGGTGCAACCCCATTAACTCCAGATGGAGGTATAACAGTTGAAACCCTATGGAATTTTGTCCTTCAGCTTCCCTTACCAACCTCATATTGAGGCTAGATGAAAATATACTAAAAAAAAAAAATAATAATTCCCCCCTTTTTATCAATAGCAGGTGGAGTTAGTTACCTGTGAAAGAGTATTGGGTCAATTAAGCTGCATGTTGCTGAGGTATGAACAGTGGTGCCACACGTGTGCCAGTTGGGAGACTAAAGGAAGACCTCCCAGCTCAATTGAGAGGCACTTTTTTCTTTTAGAAGGTATATAAATTAAAATTGGAAGGGGCTGGAGGGAAGGTGTGAGATTTTTCTTGTGTTTTTTTTCAGAGTTATGTTTTTTATCCTTAATAGATTTATAATATGCAAGTCCCTTTATTTGTTTCTATAAAATTAACTAGTAAATTTAAAATGGAAAAAAGCTAGTAATAGGAACCAGGCCATCTATGCCAATGCTGAAATGTTGCTATATTTATGAAAGGTAGACAAGGGCATTTTTCCTTCTGCCAGGTTTTATGCCGGAGTGCCACATGTTGGAGGGTTATAAAACTTTTACTAACGAGAAGTTGGAGGAAAGCTAACTTTCTAATTGCCCTTTTTTTGTACAAGCTGCTGTTTATTTTGGTCTTTTAAAAATGTGATTGTAATTTTGAAGTCTGCGAGTTCCAGGCAAGCAGGGCCTGGAAGTGTGGGAAGGACGCCTTACCTGGTGGCCAGAAGAAGGGCTGGTGAACTGGTAGGTAGGAGGCTGGATCTTGCGCTGCTAATTCTGACACACTGGAAAAACTCCTCAGCATTTCAATCCTGCAAATCCAGGCTCAGTCAGTGGGCTTTTTTGTTACTTTGACTTTTTAATTTTTTTTAAATTTTTTTTTTTTTTTTGAGAAGAGATTTCTTTACCATGTCCGTAAAATAGTGACAATGTGTTCTTGCTGGAAGACCCGCTGGTGTCTTTAGGTGAAACCTCTACCTAAATGTACCAGCAGTGCATGTTACATTAGATATCCTTTGCCTTAGTCTTTTTTTTTTTTTTTTTTTTTGAAAACAGGTTGTTAGGGAAGCATGATTAAATTAAATGGATTAGTTAACTGTAGTGGTCTAAGAGGGATTAAAGTGCAGAAGAGCTTTCTGGAAGCGTATGGGAGTTGCTTGGTGCTTGAGGGATTAAAGCTTGTTTGTGCAGAGATGGTAGTTTTCTATTCCAGATAATTTAAATGTGTGCTTCCCTCCCTCTCCTTTTTTCTCATTGTCATTTTTTTGCTATTACTTCCATGCTGTTGGAAGTGTGGCAATGGTGAAATGGTTTGAAATTTCAGTCTTTAAATCTAAACCATCGTAAAGTGCTTTATGAGGATAAGAAATGACGCCCTGGAAACTGGGCGTTTTCTTTTTCTTCTTGAACATTCTTAAAAAAAATGTATTTGAGGGGGGGAAAGCAGAATTAAGGCTTTGAAAAAAATGCCTCCAGGTTGGGCTCCTCTCTTGTGTACCACATGTTGCTCTGAAGGAAGTTTGTGACCAAAGAGTACCGCTGATTTATAAACCCCAATGACGACTTCAGTGAATTCAGCTGAAATTCAACAGAAAATTGTTTTCCAACACTGTGTCTGCAGGCAAGATGGTCTAATGTCATACATCACATCTTCTTTGGCAGGTACTTTGGCCAAAAATTTCAATCCAGAATAGTGGATTATTCTAGTCCTTATTAAGGTACCCTAACGAAAGCAACCTGTTTGGAAAGTACATAACACTTGTGAATGCCATTAATGTCAATTTAGTATATTAACACTCCAGCTCCCATTTAGGATCCTTGCGTAAGGAATTCAGAGGGAGAAGTAAGCATGCAGCTTTGAAGATGTCTAGATCCAAAACCCTACTCCTGGCCTTACAAAAGCAATATGACTGCATTAGAATGAGTCTCACACAAAGTGAGATTACAGGTTTCCAAGCTAGCAATGTGTTTTGTTATGGCCAATTTCTGTATCAAGGTTCAAGTGATCACTTTTGGGCAGCTGTGGTCCTGCCACGGTTCCTCTTTCTCTCCGTGTTGTACTGGTAGTGAGTAATTGCAATGTAAGGGCACAGCGTGCAATATTAAAACATTTATTATATGAAATATGCATTTAATTTATGTAAATGCTTTATGCAAAATCATGCTTTCTGAATTTATAAGCAGAGTTTATGAAATAATACATAATGGGAACAAAAGATGCATGTTTGGGTCTAGTCAGTGGCAGTGCTGAGCTTTTCCATGTCTTGCTTTTTAGTTGGGGTGTTAGGGACGAGCACGTTTTGATTGAGAGGAGCGGGCTTCAAATAACCAAAAAACCATTGTGCTACAAGGGATGTTACTGAGGCCCATCAGACTGGAAGAGCTGATGGCTCTGGGGATTGGAATGGCTGCATATATTGTCTGTTATGAAATGAGGAGTAGAAAGCCAGCTGTAACAGCCTCCCATCTTCCAGCTGCAGCTGACTTCTTGTTCCATCTTGTTAGGATGGAAACATCAACAGTATTGAGGTCAAAGACTCATTTGCAGGATTTTTCGGAATGGTTGGGCCAAACGTTAATGTGTATTGTTAGCAAACTGGTAGGGTCATGCTGCAACACTGGTGCCGTTGTCCTGGCCAGTGACTTGCAAAATTATATCGAACTGTAAAATAGATGCGATTCAACCCGGTGTCTGATTAAATCTTATTTATGAGTGATACTCATCTTTCTGTCAGCACTGAAGAAAATTTTACCTATAGGACTGAGATCTTATTGTACCTATAAGAGTGAGATCTTATTAGGGCAATGCTTGAGTTGTCTTTGAGTTTAATGAGGCCGGGATTGTCACTGTGTGGGTTGAGCTCAAGTAGGTGTTGGTCAAGTTGAGCCTGAGATCCTCCTGAGTGGTGGAACAGTAGGCAGGTTGTGGGGGAGAGGGATGGGAGGTAAAGAAAAAGAAAATAAGAGGATGTATAACACTTGGAGGTCTATCTCTGGCTGAAAAGTTCTCTGCAGTTTCCTCATTAGCCTTTAGAGGGCAGATCATGTCCAGTAAATAGCAGATTTAGGGACTTGCCTGATTTTCTGGTTGTGAATTCTGAAAGTTTGGACGTTCTGAATATAGACTTTTTTTAATGTGTAATTTTAATTAATGCAGCAATAACTTCTGTTGCTTTAAAGGGTGAATGTTATGTCAACTTACAGAAGCAAAATGAGCTCAAGTTTTGATTTATCTTTGTATATTTACAGTCTTTCTAGTTTCAATGCTAACGATTGTGATACAAGCAAAATATTACTTATTGATGCGGGGAGAAGAATCTTGGGAACATACTGTGGCAGAGAAGAATTATGTAATACGTTGACTAAATACCTTTTTATGTTAAAAAAAGACCACAAAAAAAATCATTTGAGTTTGGAGAGTGGGTTTTAGAGAGTAATACTGTGTGATGAATGTGTAATTCCACTCTTCTCTCCTGTAATCTCTTCTCTAAATCCCCAAGCTTTGTGCCCAGCAGTGTTATCCTTGGTGAACAACTGCTTAAAAAAAACCCTGTTAACAGAATATTCCACAGTGCCAGAGGAATCTGCGTGAAATGAAGGAAGCCAAATTAAATTTAAGCTTTTCTGTAAAGTCATTTTCAGTGAAACTTTTCGTGTGGGGATTAAGTGCCCCTTATAGTCAGCATGCTTGGAGAAGCAGTGGCTATTTAATTCTCTGATTAACTAAAACCAGAAATAACGAAGTAGTGTTTGGCTTTCTTCTGCTAGTACCCTAAAGCTCACAGATCATGGAGAAGATGATTATTCTTGAAAAAGCCATTTAGTTCTTAACAAGAAAAGCTAGTCTTTGTGGCTCAGCCATTTTGGCATCTGCTTTGTGGGTTTCTCATCAAAAAAACCATAGGGGTTATTCCTAAACAGAATGAAAAAAATCTTTGGTTGTTCCAAGAAGGATTTCTTTCTCTCTCTCTCTTTTTTTTTTTTTTTTTTTTTAATCTCCTGAAGATAGAGGTACTGCTGCTGTCTGTGTTCCCCAAGAGTTATGAACTAGATAGTAGGAGTTTCTTTACCTTTTTGGGTTCAGCCATCAACTGCTGTGATCCTTGCCCTGTCTTGCCGCCTATCTTTTTGGTATATTAATACAAAGCTCTGAATGTATCCTTATAACTCTGCCTGCTCTGAAGTGGACAGCAGTTTGTGTGAGTGCCTTTAGCCTACCACTGGAAAGTCATTTCCCTGTTATAGAAAACAGGATAATAAGGCTCTCGAGACGTCTTCTAGTCTGTCAGGTTCTTCCTAGATGTGATTGACGTTATGGAGCCTGTCTCTAGCATGCAGTCATCAAATATGTTCTTAGGTCTCTAGTGATGGAGTGTGTCCCCTTAGGCTGTCCATGGTGGTCCTTTGCTCTCCTTAATGCTTCTGGCCCATCTAACCCAGATCTCATCTTGGTGTGATCCGTTGCATTGTCAGGGCATGGAGTTCAGTGCCCATAAGAGTTTGTGAAAGTGCCTTTGGGCGCATCTCAGAACAGATGAATCGTCGGTGCTGATGTCTTGGATGACATTACTTTGAGCCGTTGCTGAGAGCATATTAGTATAGATTCTGTCTCATCGAAGAAGTTTGGAAGAGAAGAGATCCGTGCCCTTGCTTGAATTGGTGGAAGGCTGCCTGCTGCTTTGATGCAGCGGAAGACCAGCTGTGGAACCTGTTACCTCAGATTATCATGAGTACTTCTGAGGATAGTTTCTGACTGCAGATCTGGATGGTGAGTTAGATCCTAAGGGTATCTGCTGTGCAGATCTTCCCAGATCTGATTTAAAAGACTTACAAGCTGCCTTGCGGAAAAGCCAAAGAAAATGTTTTGTCCAGGACTAACCACTCTGGGCTTTATCCTTGTATTTAGATGAGTCTCTGTTTTTTCTAGGATAATCGGGACCATCTAAGATAGGTGCTTTGAACATTGACGGTTTCTCAGAATCTTGAAAAAACCCAAACCAGACCAATAAATGGAAACAAAAGCAGAATCTTGAAAGGAAACTTATCTCCAAAATGCTTGACGAGGCCCAGAGAGAGTGTGTGTGAAACAGCCGTTTGGGAACTCCCACAGAGAACGGAATATAAGGGTTTAATCTGAGGCCAGGCTATGAGGGTTAACACTCTCTTTACCGTATAATTTTTTGAGGGTCAGTGTGGTCAAGGTAAATAGGTGTGTAGCAGAGACCCAAGCACTGATGAGCTATAATTCTTGTTTGCTATCCTGGCTGAGTGAGCAACCCTTCCTCTGTTGCAATTCTTAACATTAAAGTAGGGATATTAGGCGGTGTGTTCCCTAGTAAGACAATAGCTTTAAATGACCTGTACCCCCTAGACAGTGGGAAGGAAAAACGAGAGTAAACCATTGAGAAATGTTGGAAATGGCTTATGCGAACCTTTTCATTTGCCTTACTGTGATTTATGAGAGTGCATGAGGACCCTGTAGCGTGTCAGACCTTGGGCAGTGGTATCTCCAAGCCGAAGCAGCAGTTGTAAGCATGCTGTAATTGTTTTTCCAGAATTAGCCGCAGATCAAACCCTGAAAAGCTTCACAGTCCAAGACGCCTTCAACCTTTTGTGAGATCTAATCCATGACTTCTTTTTACTCTAAATTGCCATAGGTGTGATAGTTGCAACTTCCTTGGGCAAAGTTGGAGGTGTAGGGCAACAACTGGAGAGTTGCCCAAGTCGATTTAAAGAGAGGTGAGGGTTGGCATGCCATCACTTGCTGCCGAAGCTGCCTGTAGGCTTTGCTTATTGGGATGGGAATATTCCCATGTTGGGGGTGACGGTGCAGGGACTGGAAACCTCTTTGAGTCTTTCAGATGGAGGAGGACATTTCCTTGGTGTTATGTTGGCTGCTTGCTGCAAGCTCCAGTGCTTTGCTGTGGCTATTTTTAATGGAAGCAAAGAGCCCAAGCAAGTGTGGGGCATGGTGTGTCCGTAAGTCAAAGCCTGAGACTGTCCCTTTACTTCTTACCTCCCTTCTCCATCTGCATCCCCTTTTCTTCTGACATTGGTCTCTGGGAAAGCAAGCCTTTTGTCTGGGTTTTTCCTTTTTAATAGTTTCAGTGAAAAAAAAAAACCCTATTCCCTGTGTCATGCCCTGATTGTCAGGGAGCGTGTTGAAACAAACCCTTGCTTAGAAAATAATTGCTAGTCCCCAGTGCCTGAGAGTGAACTTAAAGCTGAGGCTTGGTCCTGCACGGTTGTGTGCACCTGAGTCATTCTGTGACGAGGAGGGTGAGAGTTGGACCCTCTCACCTGTGACTGGTTTTGGTTGCGATTACGTTGCTGCTCCCTCCCTTACTTGATGGGGTTTGGTTCGGTTGCAATTAGGCTAACGAGAGGTTAAACCAAAGTATGGGAGTTTCCACTTGTGCTTTGAGTCATAATTAAGTCTCGTCAGGGAGAGAAGATGCCTCTTCTATGTTATATGAAAAGGCAGCATTAAAAAAAAAAAAACACCAGCATCAGAGTGTGGTTTATGGTATTGCATACAGCAGGGGATTTTGTATGAAGGCGCTCAGCATTTAAAAAGGAATTTTAAATTGTTGGTAAAAGTTAATCAAAGAATGTGCATTCAGTTGCTTAACAGGGAGCAGTAAACTATCTCAGCTCGGTTCGCGAAGTGCTTGGGACTGATTAAACAAAGACCTGAGCTGTGGAGTTGTCAGGGCCACGGTCTTTAATGTATTTGAAATACTTTGTAGAACAGCCATCCTCCTACTGCTTTTAGTCCACTTATCTAATTTGCAGCTTCTCTGCTCTGTGTAAATGTGATAAATAAACTTTGTAATCACGTAACTGAGCTACTTTTGATGCCTGCCTGCAGATATCTTGTTCTTGAGGCTAGATCACACAGAAGTGTAAATCAACACTTTGCTCAATAAAGGACTTCTTAAAAAATGGCTTTTGGTCTTTTATTGTACAGCTGACCTGGAGGACTTGGTTGCCTAAGTCTTTTTATCAATGGTAATGCGATAAACTTCTTTTACAGCCTCTAGGAAAGGAGCATCTTGATTATTCCTTTCTCCAAGTACTGTACTGCAGGAGCTTCCCCAATGAACAGTCAGGGTTTAATAGATTTAAAATAAAATGCTGAATTAACCGAGTTACTCTTCAGAATGAACTTTGAGGATATAAATAATGCTGACCTTGTCTTGTGGGTAAGGAAAAGGGGCAGGAGAGTCGGGGTGAGGATAAATCACTGGGTGAAGGCAAAAGCAAAGGGAGAATTGTGTGTTCCCCGTTGCACACTTGATGTCAAAAATTTATATTTGAGCAAAAGTGATATTTGGGAATATCAATATTGTGAACTGGATTTTAGCACCACTGGGTGGGCTGAGGTGGAAGAGTCATTTTTAGGGAAGGAGGAGTGGGAGGTTGAAGCAAACTCTGTGCAGGGTGTTGGGGGAAGCAAACTTGTTGAATGCGGCATTTCTAGCCTTATTTTTTTTAATGACCAAGTATCTGGGGGGAAAAAAATCATCACATTCTTGGTTGTCATTTCCTGTGCTGAGGGTGAACTTTGCTAGACAAACCTCCGACAAATTGTTTTCTCTGATAACCAGTTAACACCAAGAAAGCAGATAGGCAAAAACTCTTATCATCTTGACAAGCGATGGGCTTTTCGTTAAAACTCAAACCAGAAGCTGTGTCAGTGTGTTGAGTTTACACCTTGCAATAATAATCCGTGCTTTTATCTGATCGGAGGGGGATTTTATAACTTTCAAATGGGTCTTTGGCAGGGAGCCAGCCCTACTGTCATTTTTTATTAACTTTCTTTTTTTCTTCCCCTGTAGCCAGGCTGCTTTTTTTTTTTTGTGATATTGTTTAAGGAATATGTATCCCATTCCTAGGGATATTGGGAAACGATATTTTAAAGTTCTGTGTCTCAGACCATTAGAGGGATCTATAAAACAATCACAGCAGCGAATGTGCAGTAACTAATCAAAACCACTGAAGCTAACCACAGCAGTACTTCAAGCCCTTTTAAATAATAAACCCTCGTTTTTTGCTGTGCCTTATCTACTGTCTCATCAGGAAAGAGCTAATTAGATTCTTCTAAAAAATAAATACTGTCAGTTCATTGGTGGGTGGAGGTGATGGGAGGTAAGACACGCTTGCCATCAACATTGGCAAACTGATGTAGAAAACAAGGCGAAGTTATAAAAACCCTATAAAAAGCTATTTGAGTTTTAAAGAAACTCGTTCCCCGTGTAGGTGGTATAACAACTTTCCCTTATGGTAGGTATGGCTTCTGCAGGCAGCGCCTGGAGGAGACTGTGACCTGCTTTGCTACTCCATGTCATGCCCCACCTTAGCTACACAGATGTGGGTCGTAGGTCTGCGGCCATGTTTGCTTGATCACAAGAAGTCAAGTTACTTTGAAAAATTCAACTACTACTTGTCACTATTGTTTTAGCTTTAAGACAATACTTTTAATTTCTCATGCAGAATGTTGGGTCTGTGCACTTGGTCAGTTGGGTTGGCTCGTTTCGAGTTGTAATGGGCGGTGAAGATAGTCGCTGCTGCAAAACTTGTAGGATGGACTGGAAAGTATTGAAGACTTGTATTTGGGACTCATGTAAAATAGGCTTGAGGGGAGAACCCCCAAAGCCATGTCCTGCGAGGTTGAGCACTTGGTGGAGTCGCATACAGGTAACATAAAAAAGCGGATGGCTGGGGAGAGAAAACATGTAGTAAAGATAGAAATGCTTTTTTTCCCCCTTGTTCCTTTGCTTCTCAGTTTCTCAAGGAACAACAGCAAAAGAGATCAATTAATTCTTCTGGTTACATTCATCCAGCAAAACCTACCAACTTCTCAGCTGTGGAGATGAAGGTCTCTAGACTGCCCGATGGCCAACCCCAGTCCAGTTACAACAGCAAACGTAGGTCACTGACCTAAATCTGAACCTTGAGGTGGAAAGCTGCCTTTGCTTCTTATATCAACCAGCCTGGAAATAGCATTGCTATCAGGGGGACTGGGATTTCTGCAGTGTCAGAGCAGTGTAGGGTGTTCCTGTGCTGCAAGGAGGCTGCCAGACTGCTGTGCTAATCACGTGGATGAAGAAAGTAGCTGTTCTTGGAGGGAGTTTCAGCTACGTGAACCAAACGCGTTGTGTGTTATTGCTAAATGTAACGTTAGCTACGAACAGACATTTGGTTTCTTACTCTTTTTTTTTTTATCGTCACATTAAGCAGAGAGTCAAGAGATTGATAGTCTTGTATAATAGAGGCAATTTTACAGAATAATACAAAAATGCACTTGCTTTCATGTAAACCACACCAAAAGGTAAGGGGATTTTTTATTTGATTTTTGTCCCTCGAGGGCTTTTCGCCTCCCCCGTAGCCCCAGGTCCCTCTGTTTTCAGAGGGCATGCTGGAGTGTCGCCTGTGCTTTGATGTGGTTTCTAAAGTGTGCCTCTTCATTGGGCTCCCTACAGATGCCTTTATGTGAAACAGAACATTAAAATCCAAATGTGTCTGCTCTGCAGGTCATTTTTCATCCTTTATGTGCGATGTCAAATATATTGCAGAGTTGTTCTGCTGCACCCCCAGCCCAGAAAGGTGCGGGTAACGAGATGGGGGTAGGAACAGGGAGTTCCTTGGCGGTTAAGCCCAAATTTCTCCTTAGTTGCTTCCTCTGGGCCTCTCCCCAGCTCTCTTTTTCTCTCAAGGTGAAACTGAAACCTCGGTGACTTCACCCAAGCCTGCTGAAGTTAAAGAAAATTTGATATTTCTCACTTATAGGTCACTTCAGTCCAGATTGTTTCCTGCCAAGAGTGGGGGTGGGAGAAATGCCCTCCTGTTAATGGAAAAGCAATTACTATTATTTCTGGCGTGTACATTGTGTCGTTCCAGCATAACACCTAGGTTATGGGCTCTGCTTGTATCGCGCCGACTCCTCGGGCTCCCAGGCAGCTATTGATGGGCTGCACCCATGGTGCAGCGACGGAGCGGCAGCTGTGCGAGATGGGGGTTATGTGCTGGGATGTGCACCAGTGTGGTGGAAGGGAATAAACATCAACTGGGTTACTTTGTGGCCATTTGTCCGTCTTTAACGTAGAAATCCTGGAAAATCTCTTCTAATTTAGTGGGTTTTTTTTTTTCCCTCATCTCAAATTCCTAAATGTAAAAATTGCCCTTGGTAGGCTGCAAAGCTTTTATGCCTTTGGGAGTGTCTCTCTGGCTATTTTTTGTGGATCTCTGGGAGGTGGGACATACTCTTTTTTTTTTTCTTTTTCTTTCTTTTTCTCAGTAGGTCCTTGGACTTTAATTCAGGTAAAAAAATTTCTCCTGATAAACTTCAGTTTGTATGTATTTAAAGTATGCAAAACGTGATGTTTGAAGTTGGATATTGAACTCCTTGGCCTAGAGCGATGTTTTGTTTTGTTTTTTTTTTTTTCCTAGAAGGACAGACTTTCTTGAATTTGGGATTTATCAATACCAATATTTATCAGGTCTTACCAGTATTTGATTTGGATCTTAGCAATATTGATACCTGGCCAATAGATGTCATGTTCTGCTGTGCTTCTTTTGTAAGCATAGCCGAAGCTGAAGGTTGACATTAATACTTGTAGTTTGAAAAGAGGTGGAGGAGCAAGATAATGTATATGTGAGAACAGGTCTACAAGGGTCCTCTGTTGAGACTAATTCTGTGTTCAGCCTGAAATGCTGAATGTTACATGCTTAGGGCCTCGGCAGTGAAGTTCAGAGCTGGCAGCAGCATCCTTCAGCTGGTTAGTCCAGATTTTTCTTCTCCCATGACCACTTTTTCTGCTGTGATCTTGCTACGCCCTGTTTAATGACCCATTTTCAAGCACAAAGTTTTATCCAAAACTTTGCATTTTCCCATTCTTTTATTTCTTCCCTTTCTAGAGGAAAAAAGATTACATAAATCTGAGAGATTTTAATGAGTACGCTGGGCTTGCTTGTGTAATTTACAGTGGGTTCAGTGTTATAACTTCATTACGCTTCAGTTGAGTAACTTATGTCATAAATGGGTGTATCTAAGAGTAGAATCAAGCCTCGAATCTCTTTGTTGTGTGGGCTTCAGAAGGACCAAATGCTCACTCCCCTTTTTGAAGTCCTAATTCTCTTTATATGATGTTGCAATGTCTTTCTATAGAGTTGTGCCTCTGAAGTTCGAGATTCCTAATGCAAAAAATACCACTTCCCTGCCAATTGCTTCAAGTATTGACATTGCTAGCAAAATTTGTCTTCAGCAGTGTTCACACAGACCTTTTCCTGTGGCTTTGTTGCAAAAATCCCTATTGTTGAGACCCATCCCTTTAGAGATCTTTCTAATACGCTTGTTTGGTAGTCCACTTTCTCAGACATTACTTTTCTTGTAGGAGCACTTGTACTAAACATCAAGGATACTACTGCTTTCCAACCACTAGAGGTCAAGATTGTGCTATGGCACAGCACAGGGGTGCTCATCTAAGGTTTAGCTCAAATTCCTGGTGAAACTGCGTCCAGTGTCATCTGTATATATTTAATTTTACTATCAAATGCCATTTTTGGCAATTAAGACAAAGCCAATGTTATTTGTGTGGTGTGAAGGGCACTTTGCCTTACACAGTGGTAGAGCCCGGGGGAATTTGCAAGGGTTGGGATATCTGTGCTGTGCTTGGGTTTTAATATTCTTCAGATCTAGAAACTACACAAGTGATCAGTCTCTGATGGGGTCTTTCTTCCCAAGGAGGGATTCAAAAGAGTTGAGCTGAGAGAGGCTGTCAAAATAAAACGTGCTCATAAATTATTTTTATGTGATATTAATATTTCTAAGTGTTCAAAGGAAATAATTTTGAAGGTTTACACTTCAGAGAGAGCTTTCTACCTTCTGCAGTTCAGGTGTAGCAAAAATAGTTCTTTTTATAGGTTCCACTTGTTTTAATTCTCCATTGTTTTCCTAGCACTGTTGGTTTCGGTGGCAACAATCTACAATACAGTTTCTAGTATTGCTTCTTCCTTCTAAAGCCAGGCTGTCATGTTAGCATGGGGCAGGGGATGGTCCCTCTCGCCACCTCATTTGTCGCCTGTTGTAGAGAAGCAATAAAATACTCAGAGGCAGATTTGATTTGGATTGCTCTGCTAATTGATAAAAATAGTCTATATTAATAACTGAAATACATAACAAACTCATTCTTTTTAAAAAAGAAACCTACTGTCTAAAATCACACTTTCAGAAAGGCATATGGATCATTTCCTTACACCTTTCTTCTTATATATAAGAAAATTATAGAAAAATATGGGAGGGATCCTGTAAATCTCTGTGTCCATATAAATTGCAGGTTTTCAGAGTGTTTAATTTCTAGTTACACCAGAGCATAAGCCCACATGTGCAGAACCACTCTATCTGTTGGCTTGGCCTTTTCCCCCTTGTTTTAGCCATGACTTGCCACTTGTGGCGAGAACAGTGTCTCTACACCATTCCCCTTCCTTGCCCTTCCCCTTCAGTTTGAAGTTTTTGGTCAGCTCTCTTGAACAATTGGGGCTAAACCATTTTTCCTGTCAAATATTGTGCTCAGTAACAATGAGGAAACCAAGTGAGTTTTTGCAGCAGAGCACACGCATCGACGCAAACTCCAAAGCTCCAGGAATATGTATCAACAGCAGTACAAGGGAGCTCCACCAAGCCCATGTGTTTTGCTCCCTGAATCCTGGTGCTTCTCCCAGTGAGCAAATCTTGGTTCAATACCTTTTACAGCTCATTCTGTACATCAGCAATGTACAATTAAGCTCTCCTGAGGTACCACAAAAATGCTTTCAGGAACCTCTGGGATCCAGATGTGGAATGTTTTGTGCTGACATGGGTTGAAAAGAGGAACAAATCCAACAGTTAAGTACGTCCTTTAATTTAGCCTGTGACAGTCACCACATGGCCTATGGGCTAATATTTCTGCATCTGTGCTGTAAATAGATCAATATGGCAGTATGATGGGTTTGGCATTTTGATTTGTGAAGAGTCAGAATATTGTTTGTATTGTTGCATAATCCCTGGAATGGTTTTGAAATGAATCTTCTGTTTCTTTGGAATATCTGGGTTAGGAAAAACATAACATTTCGAAGTTCCATTAAGTGTGTGCTTTATTTTGTCTCATTTGTCACATTTCATGACCGATTGCATCTTTTGGCTAAAAAAAATAAAATCTGAGGATGCTGTTGTAAAAGGTGAAATCTCCTTTTTTTTTTTTCCTAGGCACAGCAGCAACGAAACCTGGACAATATTGTATCACAGCATCCCAGGATAAGCGGGGGGAAGAAGTCCAAGAAAGAAGTCTGTGCAAGCTCAGATCTGGAGGTAAAAAACACTAGCCCCATGTCTGAGCAAGATTCGGGTATCCTGGATGTTGAAGATGAGGATGAGGATGAAGAGGTAACTGTATAACATCAAATCCAGGACACTGGACAGTTTTGGGGGTGATCAGTAGTGTCTCAAACAGTGTTTGCACCTCACTCATTTTTTCGTGTTGCCATGCAGTGTGTTGCAAAGATGCAGTATAGGTGTGGAACACAAGGTGTGTTTCAGCATTGGGTTATTTTGCACTATTGTCCCTATTCTCGTTAGCAGGCTCAGCAGAGGGGCCAAGTATTGCATGAGAACTGAACAGCCCATGCCTTTGGCTCCCCAGCTCAAGGGTTCCACTTCTGTGCTTATTTGGGAATGCAGTTTGTTATCTATCCTTCATTTAAAAAAAGATAAATTGCTGCATAGCGTGTGAGATACTTGGCCTTTTCTGTGAAACCCGTGTCTTGGTGGCAGAGATATTTTGTGTTGAGAAGTATTGCATTGGGACAGAATTTTTTAAATGCAATTTTATTTCCTTGATGTTCTCCCTTTTTTCTTTTTTTTTTTTTTTTTTTTTTCTTTTCCTCCCTTTTTGCTGCTGCTTCCTCAGACCGGCAGCCTGTTGGTTTTTGTTAACCGCAAAGCATAACCTCGCTGATAGCGTTGGTTTTTCTTTCCTCCCTGCGCTAGAGGATAGTGTGTGCAGTAGGACATCTTGGATTTGTGGTGCTTAAAATGCAATAGAGTCCCTCTGTGTTTCAGGAAAGGCAGCTTGGAGATACCTAATTGGAGTATAGGTCATGAGGTGTTTAGCTTTTTGATGTGTTCTTCATTTCTTGTGATGCAGTCTTGTGTTCGACCTTTTGGCAAGTTTTATCTGCCATGCTGGATGCTTTTTCTCTTATTGTTGAAGCCTCTATTATGCCGGGAGAATGATATTTTCAGCTACAACCAGTAACTGAACTGGGTACTGTTGGTTGCCCTGAACTTGACAGTCTATGACCAGCCAGAGAAGAGGATTAGGAACAAGTTTCTGAACTTCAAAAAAGTTTGGGTTGCTCAGGTAGTTCTGTGCCTGTGTTCTGCCCTTCCTCTTCATCTCCGCTGCACTTCTACAGCGGACTGAAGAGATCACCACTTACTTCACAGGGACCAAACTCTAGGGTACAACTCAGTCCCCTGATACTTCACTGAGACCATCTGGGTAGGATATTTACTCCTACATTAAAATGAAAATAGAGCAGAAGTTAAACAAAAGAAAAATGAGTGGGGAGGGCAAGTTTTTTTGAAATCAAACATTATTTTGAATAGATCTGTTTTGGTATTTCCCTGTTAAAAAATAAAAACCTGGTCCTTTAATAATTCTTGTCCCATCTCACTCTAAAAATCTCTCACTTCTGTAGAGTGGGTTCTTGCAAAACCAGGTGGCAGTGTGAAATGTGGTGATACTTGTGGAGTATGCAATATTTGAGTCAGTTGGAATCAGAAATTAGAATTGAATTTCAATTAGAATTCAAAGGTATAAGGAAGACATTAAGGAGGGAAGAATCTGAAGGGAATAGTTTCTATAGCGCATTTGGGAGAAATCTCTTAATTCCATTCATCAGGCTGATGTAAGTCCTCATCGTCATCATCGAGGCAGATCTCGGTGTGGTTAAAGCCAGGCTGGTAGCCCGTGGGATGAAGCCGGCAGTGGGGCTGGCGGTGCGGCGGCGGGATGGGCAGAGGCGGCGGCGGCGGGAGGGGCCGGGGCAGCGGCGGCCGCTGTCCGTGGTGATGAAACGGGGCGCGGCGGGGCAGCGCCCGCGGGGAGCCCCTTATCGGCTCGGCGTGGCTCTCCGGAGCCCTATGGCAAAGACTCCTCTGCCTCGTTTTCCCAGTATCGTCTTGGAGGGTGGAAAGGGAAAAGAGAGGGTTTTGGTTCCTGATGAGCTTAGCTCTTCCCCATGTTTCTGCCTCTGGGGGGGATCTTTTCCTTCTTAGAAAGAAAATCATTTCTCTGTTACTACAAATGGATCTCTCATCTGGAAAAAGGGCCATTAAATTTTTGGGCCCCTCACTACGGGAAAGACATTGGGGTGCTGGAGCGTGTCCAAAGTAGGACAAGGAAGCTTTTGAAGGGTCTAGAGAACAAGTCTTATGAGGAGTGGCTGAAGTAACTGGGGTTGTTTAGCCTGGAGAAAAGGAGGCTGAGGGGAGACCTCATCACTCTCTACAACTACCTGAAAGGAGGCTGTAGCAAAGTGAGTGCTGGTCTCTTTTCCCAAGTAGCAAGCAATAGGACAAGAGGAAATGGCCTGAAGTTGCACCAGGGGAGGTTTAGATTGGATGTTAGGAAAAATTTCTTCACCAGAAGGGTTATCAAGCACTGGAACAGTCTGCCCAGGGAAGTGGTTGAATCACCATCCCTGCAGGTGTGTAAAAGATGTGTAGATGTGGCAGTTATGGATATGGTTTAGGGTGGACTTGGCAGTGTTAGGTTAACAGTTGGACTTTATGATCTTAAAGGTCTTTTCCAACCCAAATGATTCTATGATTCAAAATCTGAAGGACTGTCATGTGTGCATAGTGGGTTGGCCCTGGCCAACAGCTCAGCCCCTCTCCAGTTGCTCACTCACCCCCAGAAGAACTGGGGAGACAACATGAAGGACAAAAGCTAGGAAACTCATGGGTTGAGGTAAAGACAGTTTAATAAGTAAAGAAGGGGGGGAAAAAAACCCCACCAAGCGATGCAAAGGCAATCACTCACCACCTCCCAGCAGCAGACTGATGCCCAGCCAGTGTCTGAGCAATGGCTGCTTTTGGGAAAAAAACTACACCACCTCCTCTCTCCTCCCCCCCATTTTATTGCTGAGCATGGCATTACATGGTATGGAATATCTCTTTGGTTCTTTTGGGTCAGCTGTCCCAGTGTTGTCCCCTCGCAGCCTTTTGCTCAGCCCCAGCCTACTTGCTGGGGACATGCAGAATGAGAAACGGAAAGATCTTGATGCCGTGTAAGCACTGTTTAGCAATAGCTAAAACATTGGTGTGTTATCAACACTGTTTTGGTCACACATCTAAACCACAGCACCATATGGTCTGCAGTGAGGAAAAAAACAATGAAGAAAAACTTACGAAAACCAGTACAGTATGTAAAATGTTAATGGGAGGTTCTTTGGTAAAGATTCTCTAAAGTTACAGGCCAGCTGCAAAATTGTTTTTCATGGTTGACAGATTGATTCCTACCTTTTCATCTTCTGTTGTCACTCTTTCTCCTTATGGTCTCCTGGTTCTGGCAGGGACAGGGTTAATTCTCCCCAGGACTGGTATTCCCTGCCATGTGAGCCATGCCCACCCTGAGCTGCTGGGGGAGGGGGCAGGAAGTCGCCCTTGGAGCTGGCTGGGGCGTCCGGGGTCTGGTTGGTGAGCGGTGGGAAGCGGTGGTTCCGTAATCGTGTTTGTATATTTCTCTATCTGTGTTGTTGTTGTTGTTTTCTTGTTCTGTTTGCTGTCCTGTTAAACTGCCTTTGTCTCAACCCAAGAGTTTTGCCTTTTTCTTCCGATTCTTCCCATATTGGGAAGGCCCAAGCAAGCGGCACGTGGTTCTTTGCCGTCTGAGGCCAAACCACGACATATGGTTATCTTGTCTATGCAGGAATACTATTAATACAGAATTTGAGTCTCCAATGTTAATCTTCATTCCTTAAAATTGTTAGTGTTAATTGTTAGTATTATGATATGGATTATGGATTGCATATCATTTTCTGCACAGCCCCCATGTTCTGGAGC
Organism: Rissa tridactyla; assembly: GCF_028500815.1. Taxonomy (NCBI): domain Eukaryota; kingdom Metazoa; phylum Chordata; class Aves; order Charadriiformes; family Laridae; genus Rissa; species Rissa tridactyla. Next base: position 40,203,419 of record NC_071470.1, read on the forward strand.
GCTGAATAAGGCTTTCTGGGCTTAGAAGGACAGTACTGCAACAAGTAGGCATATGTCATTTGCTGTGCTCTGCCTCTCACCAAGATTGCTGAGGCTTATGCTTCTCAAGAAAATATGGAATACTGCTAACAAGAAAGCCTGGAGAAAGCAAAGGCGGCCCCATGTAGAACAAAGTGAGTAGACAAGTAAAGAAACGATCCTGAAGCATCCAAAGACTGTGCTGGTAGTTCTTGCTCTTGACCTCTCACAGCCAATAATGCCAACCAGTAACCGCAGGCTTCTGTTTCGAAGACAGCCAACGATGACTCGTTGGCATATGGAATGGGAAAAATGAAGGGTGCCTTGCACCCACTCCTACTCAGAACTGAAAACAGGATGGTCCTAGGTGTTTCTGATTACATCTAGGCAGGAGAGCTCCAGATCCTGGTGTCTGGAAAAAGTGGGGTAAATATTTTAGGTTTTTTTTCCCTGTAGGAAATATCTGAGATCCTTTGTCAGGCTGTGTTATGGTGTTCTCCACCTAGGCTGGATGAACTGTTCTAGAGAGCCCATGATTCCCTACCCATATCATAGAATCATAGAATATGTTGGGTTGGAAGGGACCTTTAAAGGTCATCTAGTCCAACCGCCCTGCAGTAAGCAGGGACATCTTTAACTAGATCAGGTTGCTCAGAGCCTCATCAAGCCTGGCCTTGAACGTCTCCGGGGATGGGGCTTCCACCACCTCTCTGGGCAACCTGTTCCAGTGTCTCACCACCCTAAGTGTAAAAAAACTTCTTCCTAATGTCTAATCTAAACCTACCCTGCTCTAGTTTAAAACCATTGCTCCTCATCCTATTGCTACATGCCCTTGCAAGCAGCCCCTCCCCAGCTTTCTTGTCGGACTCCTTCAGGTACTGTAAGGCTGCTATAAGGTCTCCCCGGAGCCTTCTCTTCTCCAGGCTGAACAACCCCAACTCTCTCAGCCTGTCCTTGTAGGAGAGGTGGTCCGGCGCTCTGATCATCTTCGTGGCCCTCCTCTGGACCCGTTCCAACAGGTCCATGTCCTTCTTGTGCTGAGGGCTCCAGAGCTGGACACATCAGCAATCCCTTCACCCTGCAGTAAAATTTACAGGAAAAGTTTTGAAAGGGAAGAAATAGCAGAAGGGTTTTGCTTATACTGTTGCATGTATTCTAGTGTAGATCATTCTCTCCCTTGGAGTAGAAGAGAGCTCTGCCAGCTGCATTCAAGAAGATGAATGAGAGATGTGGTTCTCCAGTCCATTAGTGCTGTCCAGTTTGGAGACATTATTGTCCCACTTAAGTACAGATGCCTCACTGAGGTGGAAGGTCCCACTATAATCAGAGGGAGGAAGCGGGCACAGCTGTAAAGTGAGCTGGGAGAAGGCTTAAATCCAGTTTTTATGAATGTCAAGTTGCAGAAGGAGAATTTGCATTTCACAGTGAGTAGCTCCACAGTCTGTTCAGTTTGTGCCAGCTGTTCCCTTTGTAGTAAAAAGCATCCAGAAAACTACAAAGCTCATCCAGATTCTTCTCATTTTCAGTGACTTTTCTTTTGTGATTTTCTTGAATATAGCAGGACAAACTCGCCTGCATTTTGCCTCTTTTCTTCTTGTCCCCAAAAAAGACTGGTCAGGTGTCTCTGAAGTGGTTTGGTCGAATTGGACTCCCTGGTGCTCCTTTGTGGGAGAAGGGGAAACTTTAAGGAAGGACATCACAATTCAGAAGAACGGCCACACAACTGTCTTTGAAGAACAAATCAACAATTCCAGACAGTTTTCTATTTGGAGAAGGAGTTTGGCACTCGGGACATCAGCAGGTGTGAGGTGTCGCCAAAATTCATCATGCTTCTGGTGTTCTTTCAGGTTGACCTGGCTGTAGGAATAAGCTGTAATTCTCTAAGCTTTTGGGAGCTAGAGCAGGGACCCGAGAGAGCTCTCTTGACTTTCTCTGATAAATGGTTTCGTTAGGTGCTATCAAGCTCCACTTTTTGTTTTCTTCCACCACTAATTATGCAAAAAACATCTTGGACACTGAGAGAAACCTCTCTATTTCCAGACAAAGCTGTCTGCCTGTTGGATAGATTGGATCGATGGGCCAACGCTAATGGAATGAGCTTCAACAAGGCCAAGTGCCAGGTCCTGCACTTGGGCCACAACAACCCCATGCATCGGTACAGGCTTGGGGAAGTGTGGCTGGAGAGCTGCCTGGCAGAAAAGGACCTGGGGGTTCTAATTGACAAGCGGCTGAATATGAGCCAGCAGTGTGCCCAGGTGGCCAAGAAAGCCAATGACATCCTGGCTTGTATTAGAAATAGCGTGACCAGCAGAAGTAGGGAGGTGATTCTCCCCCTGTACTCAACACTGGTGAGGCCACACCTTGAGTATTGTGTCCAGTTTTGGGCACCTCAATACAAGAGAGATACCAAGGTGCTGGAGCGAGTGCAGAGGAGGGCAACGAAGCCGGTGAAGGGCCTGCAGAATAAATCTTATGAGGAGCGATTGAAGGAGCTGGAACTGTTTAGTTTGAGGAAGAGGAGGCTGAGGGGAGACCTCATCACTCTCTACAACTACTTGAAAGGACATTGTAGAGAGGTTGGTGCTGGTCTCTTCTCACAGGTAATTAGCGATAGAACAAGAGGGAATGGCTTTAAGCTGCAACAGGGTAGGTTTAGACTGGACGTTAGGAAAAAATTTTTCACAGAAAGAGTGGTCAGATGCTGGAATAGGCTGCCCAGGGAGGTGGTGGAGTCACCATTCCTGAATGTGTTTTAAGAGTCATTTAGATGTGGTGTTAGGGGATATGGTGTAGGGGAGAACTTTGTAGAGTGGGGTTAATGGTTGGACTCGATGATCCCAAGGGTCTTTTCCAACCTAAATGATTCTATGAGCCAGAGTGAGATCAGTTGCTCTGCAGGACCATCTGGCCATTTCCAGTATCACATTATTCTGAGCATCCTCTTGACTGTGCAAATGCGTTCAGTTTTTTTTTTTTCCCTAAGGTTAGCCATGGGACACACTGGGGCACTTAAAGGACACCAAGAGCCCACAAGATATAGCAAATCTACAGCACAGTTTGTTCCATACCACCATTCAACATGGGATAAAGTCCTTCCTGGCTACTGGTACCCAAAGAGATTAGATGTGATTTGTTGAATCATAGAATGTGTTGGATGGGAAGGGACCTTTAAAGCTCTTCTAGTCCAACCCCCCCTGCCATGAGCCGGGACATCTTCAACTAGATCAGGTTGCTCAGAACCCCATCCAACCTGACCTTGAACGTTTCCAGGGATGGGGCGTATACCACCTCTCTGGGCAACCTGTTCCAGGGTTTCACCACCTTAATTGAAAAAAGATTTTCCTCATATCTGGTCTGAATCTATTCTCGTTCAGTTAAAACCGTTACCCCATGTCCTGTCACAACAGGAGCTCCTAAAAAGTCTGTCTCCACCTTTCTTATAAATCCCCTTTAAGTACTGAAAGGCCACAGCAAGGTCTCCCCAGAGCCTTCTCTTTTCCAGGCTGAATAGTCCCAACTGTCTCAGCCTCTCCTTACAGCAGAGGTGTTCCAGCCCTTGGACCATTTCCGTGGTCTCATCTGGACCTGCTCCAACAGGTCCATGCCTGTCTTGTGCTGAGGACTCCAGAGCTTTTTGCAGTGCAGAACGAACGCTACTTAGAGCAGTAGAGTTTTACTCCCTAAGGTGAATGTTTTCTGCAATGTGTGCATCATGTGAAGAGACCCAGCCTGCTCAATGTCCTCCGTTGGACTTGAGACTTTGGGGGTACAATGTCATGGGTGCTCGTGTTTCTCTGCACCAGTGCATCCATGTGCATCAGTCAATGGGCCCGTGAGATGGTTCATAAAACACCTCTATTGAATTCCTGGTGTTTAAGTCTGGAGCTTTTTTTCCTTCACTGAAAGAGGAGCGAATGTGTATGTATGTGCTTGTGTCACGTCTGTCTTTACATCAAAAACTAACAAGGATCAGAGATTCAAGCCATTGTATCACAAATTTGTCTGAAGCCAGATCTGGGCCTGCCTTGTGTTTGTGTCAACTACATCTGAACATTTCCATTGAAAGCTTGGCTTCCATGGCTTAAGTTTGCTGCAGGTAGTGTTTAACCCACCTGAAAATGTTCTTGCAAAAAGAGAGGGTTTGGCTGTTTACAGAGACTGACAGGTCTGCCTCTGTTCCCAGCACCAGGAGCATGCCAGATGCAGGGTTTGGGAATGAGGTTTGTGAAGCTGATCTTTTGTGGACTGGGAAAATTTTGGACAAGAAGAATAAATTCTTTGTTCTGCAAGTCAAAAGAAAAAAAGATTAGGCTGAAGGGAAGATGTCAGGGGAGTAATCAGTCCTGTTGTTGAGGCGGCTCTAGTGCTCATTTCATCGTCGAGTTTCAAAAATCAAAGATTTCTTTATTTTTTTGAACGCTGGTGGTGCAGCTTTGGCTAGGAAAACTGAGTCACTGCTAAAGTGGATGTGCTAAGCCTGAATTTTTAGATATGTCTTAATATCTATATATTATCTAATATTTACATATTTAGATATTTATATATGTTTAAATTGTGCAATGTGTTAAACTAGCCACAGAGATAATTTCATACATTCTGTGTATTTAGTGGCCTATATTGGTTAGTCTGGAAAGACTTAAAACTATAGGATTATTATTTCTTCTGTTGTAGGGCAATGGCTATATGTGGAAGAGGTGGTCTGTTCTTTTCCTTAAAATGTATTGTAGGTTTATACCTTGCATAAAATCCTAGCACAGGTTTTGGGTGCATGTCTTTCTGTTTGCAGAAGCTTTCTGGTGGTCCAGGACTTGTGCTTCCATGTCTGATAGTGTTCTACCTTGATTAGCAATTTTAAAGCTATTCATGTCTCAGAGATGTTAACTCTGCAGAATAGTCCAGCATATTTTTTGTGAGTGTGTGTGTGTGGGCTTAAAAGTTTTTACAGAAGATCAGAGACTGAAAATGTTGCAGTCTGCTTTGAAAGAATTTCTCTGGGGGAGTAAGCTCCGTTTTTGGCAATATCCTGATTTCACAAATCTTTATCAGAAATATTTCTCCGTGGACCATGTTCAACTAGTGTCCCAAATCCAAGAGGAGCAAACCCGTTTGATCCTGAATTCAAATTCATAGGAAAACATCGCCTGCTTTGATGATATTGTGAAGGGATGACAGATTTCTCCTCCCTTAGAAAAACACAGGGTGGACTCGGGTCCATCCAGTCCAGCTTCCCCACGCTGATGGTGGTCGCTGGAGGATGGCTGGGTCGAGCGAGTACCGATACTTTCCTGTCTGCTTTAGTGATCTCCAGCAGTTTTGCAATCAGGGATTTCTGAGCCAGAAGTGTTTTACTGTTTTACCAACTGGAGACGAGTTACGCTTTATGCAGGAGGAATACAGCAAGGCAAAATCTGTATCCACAAACTAGCTGAAATCTGGATTTAGGAGCTCTTTAGGGAGCATTAGAAGGCCCGGGAGACTGCAAATGGGAAATAAATGACCAGGAAGACATGATAAAATTGTCATTAACACAATAAAACTGCTGCCTAGTGTTTGCAATTGTCAGATACAGTCTTATGAAAGGTAAGAGATGTTAGCGAGACTGGTGAGCTGTGCTTCACAGCTGCTCACTCTCAGTTCAGCTGTAACCCTTCTGCTACGGCATGTTGAACAGCTGGGTTCAACGTGGAAAGTGTCACACGGGCAATGCCAGGCTCATCGCTCACTTGGAAACCTTCCTCCTTCCTGGTGAGCCAACCTTGTCCGTCTCTAAGAGCTGCTCAAATGGCACATGGAGTGCTTGGTGCAAGTAGGGGGAGAAAAAGCCCAGTGAGATGGATGAGCAAGCTCATGCCATACGCCAGTGCAACTCTTTATTGCCTTGCTCCCACTGAGCTGGCTGCTTTGTTCTCCCTGCACCACCAGGTTGAGACTGTCAAGTTCTGGGGGGTCTTGGAGCGATGCTGGTGATGTGAGATGAGATGCTCCCACACCGTGTGTTGCTGCTCTGTCCATCTCTGTAGCTTCTTTCATTGTTTCAGTTCTTAGCAGGAACCTATGTAGTGTTGAGTACTGAGTTTCTTTGCATGAAGGAGATTCCTTAACATCTCCAGTTCCACATTGCACAGGAGGCTATTTAACAAAATCCCCTATTTTCTCTTTCCAGCCCATAACTTCTGCATTCCCCTGCTTGAAGCCATTACTTTAGATGAGTAGGACCGCTTGCCCCAGGTGCTTTGGGCAGCGTTGGTTGAGGCTTGCATACCCTCATCCAGCTAGAAACTTCTCTCTTCTTCATCCTACCTTCTTTTTAGCATAATTAAAAATATATAAAATAAACATGTTTCCCAGGCCTGTCCATTGGTCCCTTTCATCTTTCTCTCCTTTTTTCCACCACATGTCAACAGAACACTCCCCTCCTCTATGGATTTTGGGGGAGAAGGAGGGTTGCCTTAGCTTTATGCCTTGGCCAACAAGCTTAATGCTGTGTTGGCTCGAACATATCCAAAGGACACAAGCTTCTTGTATGTAAATTTCTTCTCTGATCTTTCCTTTCTCCCTCCCTCTGTCCCACCCTTCAAAAATGTTCTTCCTTGTCCCTGTGCTAGACTCACTATGTTGTTGAAAGGTGGTGGAGTCTGTGTGGCGTGTTTTTAAGAAAAAAAAAATTTTTTAAAAAATTATGCTTTTAAAGAAATCAAACTAGAAATCTTGAGAATAAGTGTGTTTTGTCCTGTCCCATCTCCACACCTCCCCTGCCTCCCCCCTCCCCCCCGGCCCATCCCATTGCATAAGTACCAGAACAGCTTGTGCCAGGATGCTTGAGCTTGTATTTAACCCTATGGTTAAATGAATTCTCTGCGAGGCTGGCTAACAGTGGGAGAAATGCTGCAATGTGATTTTCTAGGGGAGTATAAATAGAGTGAGAGCAACATTAAATGAAATGTTCCTACTTTGAGAATCTTTAAAAAAAAATTAAATATAGTCAGATATAGGTAGATAACAATAATCAACCTAATTGTTACATATCTGAAATCTTGTCGTCACTCTGTTGAACCTGCATGCATTGGAGTTACACTTACCTATATGTGATATTTTAGAGCTGCACTTGCCTATAGGTTTTCTGTGTATTTCACACTGTTCTCCTGCTGTCTTTTAGGTGCCTGGGGCCCAAGACCTAGTGGACTTCTCACCGGTGTACCGATGCCTGCACATATACTCTGTCCTGGTAAGTAACTCTGTGCTGCCTGTGAGACTGGTGCTGACACTGGACTGTGGTTTAAAGAAGATGGTGGGGTGCAGCTCATTCTGCTGATGCTGCTGGAAGGAGGTGGTTGCAAAACATTAATAAATGTTCACCTACCTAGGAAGTGCGTTACCTGAAGTAGAAAGTAGGCCAGTGATGGATGTGTTTTGATAAAAACCACACAGTTACTTCATGCAGGCCACAGAAATATAAAGGGATATTTTCTCCCAACTATTGCACACCCTGGGTTTACAATATACATTTTTCTTGGTCAGGCTGTTTTCCTCTGAGAGTTCTTGTTTGACCACAGTAGTTTCATTATTCAGTGCAAATGGAGGAGTTGCAGGCAGGGAGAGAAATTGATTTTAAATGTATTGTTTGCTGCGCTTAGGAGAATTTTGCAGCTCTTTAGACATTGTTTGACAGGAGCAGATTTGCTGCTGTCCCGCCAAATCCACCATTTGACTGTATCGCTCCCAGTTTCCCAATAATTAGGCTTTGCATGCACTGAAAAATACAGCCAAAGTGAAACTGTTCTGTGTTTATGTTTGGTTATTGGCTAAAAAGTGTTACTCTGAACCATGTCATGTTCTTGAGAACTTCTCAAGAGAGCTCCCATCTCTGCAGGCGTAGACTGCTAGGTGAGCTACATTTTCTCCTAGGCATTATGAGTACGTAAGGTATTGATTTTTTTTACTTATTTATAACAAGGGCAGATAAGATGCCCTTTGTAGCTTACCCTTCAGCTTTTAATGTCTGAGATGCTTCCAACAGCATATGAGTCTTGCATCTGCGGACCCAAAGAACCTGTGTTGTTTGCATACATTCTTTAACGTCCTTTGGAGTCAGAGCTTTCAGGGGGCTTTTCTCCTGCGGTTGAGCAATCTGAAGCCCAGGCAGCAGATGAAAGGAGCACTCTGTTCACAGCTTTCCTCCCTTTCCACGGCGGAGCCAGGCTTGTGAGAGAATTGTTTTCAAGGCACTTCCAAAGCCAGTTTCTCCAGCAATACATACAAATGAATTTGCAAAAGGAAAAGAATTGTCATAAAAAACACTTATATAAAAATCTTTTTGTGCCCTCATCTGTTAATAGTTATGTAATTTGGCTACATTGCCATGATATTTTATTGCAATGAAAAAGTTAACCTACCCAAAATGTGCTACTCTGTTTATCTTGGACAAAAACCTCCTCCTCAAACCCGGCGCTGGGAGCCCGGTTCAGGGAGTGTGCTAATTGAAGATTACAACTGGTCTGAAATGCTTTGTGGATTTCAAAGTGTCACTTTATTTGGAGAAACTTCAGTGAAGAATATGTATAATGAAAACAGGATTAGGAATCCTATTTGTGTAGCTTACCTACATTTGTTTAATGCAAGGGTATTTATTTAACTGTGTATTTATACATAAAGCTGTTATGAAAAGGATGAAGAGCTTTTGCTGGTGGATGTAACAGTTTTGCACATTTGAAATGGTCTTATTTCTACACTGGGGCTTTGTTGTTGTCTTGTTGCTTTACTTTTTTATCTGAAATAGCAATCAGTCCTCCAAAGCGTATTAGGGAAACACTGTTTCTAGAATAGAGGTTTCATGGGCAGAGCTCTGTGGATCTGGATGGGATTGTCTTCTGCTGGAGGTGGGAATAGTGCAGTGGAGTTGGTGATGGCGAAGTTAGACCTGGTACAGGAGTTTCGTGCCAGTGGGTTAGCATCCTCTGTCGCCATCCTAAGCTGAGATTGTTCAATCCTTCTCCCCTACTCCTTGTCTATTTCAGCCAATAGCCCTAGTAGTGAGAAAAAGATACATCAGAACTCTAAAGAAGGTGTGTTGGTGAGACAGGAGCAAGAGAAAAAGGTAACTGACCCTAGTAAAGGCTGCTGAAAAGAAAATTGCCCTTTTCCTGACCTGTGATTGAATCCTGCCCAGGCTTTCTAGGCCCAACTTAGGTTGAACAATGTCAGAGATCCAGCAAGCATCGAGGGAAACAGCCACATCAGTGTCAGACGGAAGGATCATAATGTAATAGTTACCAAAAAATCCTAATATTTGTCATTTACAATAGCGTTATCTAAACGCTTGGCCTGCAGTTAAAAAGGCCCACGTTGAATAAACATTGAGATATTTATTATTTTTAGTGAAATCGACCTTCCAGTCACCTCGGTTTTATGGCTGTGCTGCTTATAAATTCCCAAAGGATTATTTGAAAAATCCTACTCATATCTGCCAGCCTTATCAGCAGGGCAGAAGTTCACATATTGTAACGGGAGGTCAGCCTTCGGTCATGGTCTTACAGAGGGGGCCAGGCACCTGTAAATCCTTCCTTCAGCAACCAAGGCGAAGTACAATATCAAACAGGCAAGGAGACTTTTCCAGGAAATGCTGAACTTTCTCAGGAAGGGCAGAGGAGGGGGAAAGAAAGTGAAGGAAGGTCAGGCGGGGGTTAATTGAGAGTTGGACCTTGGCGTGGTGGCGGCTCCAGGGAGGACAGGCTCTGATGGGATGCTTTATGGGACTATTCATCTGAGATTCCTTTTCTTGTGAGAAACGGACTGGCCTGGCTGAGGGTGTCTTGAGGAAGAAATGGGCGTAGGAGAGGCCTTGAATATCTGCAGATATTGAACAAAACATCACAAGAGTGTATTTGTTTATTATACATGGAGTTGTACACACGGATAGCCTTTCTTTACTCAACTAACCCTTTGATTTCATGATTTCGGTTTACATCACTAAATGGTGCCTAGAACAACAAGTCCTTACCCTACCTGTGGTTTCTGCATGCAGCAAATATACTCTGAATTGCATGAAAAAAAGCTTTTCGGATGACAGGTTTGGTTTCAAGCTGGTGTGAATCAGTAACCACTGAACAACCTCAGTGTCTTGGTGGGAATCCTGGTAATACTAGGCGAATGTATACTGTTCTTAGGGGGAAAAAAAAAAAGAAAAAAAAAAAAAGCTGGAACCATGGATATGGTGGTTCTTCAGATGCCAGGAGCATCTCATAAAAGGGTGAACGGGGGGTGCTGGCAGCAGAGCCAGGACATGGGAGTCTTGGGGCCTGTCCTGGTCTCCTTGGTCAGTTAGCCAAAGTCCGTGTCTAGTTTTAGCTGATGTTAAACACTAAACCCCACTTAGTTTCTGTTGAGCAGCAATGTGCTATTTAAGGACATTCATCTACAGTGTGGTTAGGCTGCTAGGCTGTTGGTATCAGGTATATCTTTTCCTTGAGTTAATAGAGAAGTTTGTTGAAAATGGTAATATTATTATATAAAGAAGAAACAAGAATATTTCAGTGAAGTGATTTTGCCATTGACTTTTTTATCTTTTATGTTGTCTTTGACCAAAGTCTATGTAATGCTTAAGTTGCTTTGATCGATATCCAAAATAAATTAGGAAAGGTGAGGTTTGGGCCAGATGGTTTATCTGCTGGAGCATCTGAACAGCTGTTGGGTGCCTTGTATTTCAAGGCCAAGACATGGGGAATGGCTTTGCTTTACATAACATAAAATGAAAAGCAGTTTTTGTTTCATGTTTCCTGTAAGCTGTAAGAAGACAGAAAGCAAAGAGTGAATGAAGAGCAGAAAGGAATTAAAAAAAAAAAAAAAAAAAAAAAAAAAAGCCAAAAAAAGCCAGAGTGGTTTGCACAGAGTGTGCTCCCAAGGAGTTGTCTCAAAGGCAGCTGATGATGATTTAAGTCACTAAAGCTCCTGCTTCAGCCAGTGCTGTTGCCTGTTAGTACTCATTTAGGGTTTGCCTTAGCTAGGTGGGTTTTTTTAGCTTTATGCTAATTGGTTACCAATTACTTTGAGGTTCTTAACATGTTCATGAAGACACTGGTATTGACACTCCCAGCTCTTTGATCCGAGCTACAAAGGGGTCATTTTAGGGTAAAGAACAAGTGTCCAAAAAAAAAAAAAAAGAGAGCAGATTCTGATGTAAATACAGGTTTAAAACTGTAGCTGCCTCCTTCTAGTTGATGAAGTATTTCTGGAGAATCCCAGAGCTGGATAATTTAGATAAATAGCAGTTGACAGGTATTTACTATAAATTTGTTGTATCTCGCCACTGACATTTTTATCTGCTGTATTGCTTTTACCCCAAGCCTCTATAACCCTAAAACTGCTTTGATGCACAAAATACATTAGGAAAGGTAAAAAAATGTAAAACAAATAATACCCCTCCCTTTCCTAAAAATAATCAATGTAGAAACGTCCTTAAATTCCTATATTAAAATACATGTGTTGTGCATAGACTGTATCCACTTGGTACGTTTTTGCTTGCCTAGTTTAGCGAAGAATATAATGTTTTATATCTCTTAGCTGTGCAGAGCCAGCACGGCCCTCAGAGGAGAAACAAGGGTTTACTTTTGCTTATCGCTAAAATTGCTACGTTTTGATTTCAGAAGCTGTGCAGGGATTCATCGGCTCAGGGACTCAAGGTGAACTGTTCAGCTGAGGATGGGAAATACCACTTCTATCTCCAAGCCCAGCAGATTTCATTTGAAGTGGGAGATGCTGCAAATCCGGCAGCGGATCATTAGTCTCCTCCCAGCCCTCCACTTAAATAATTTTTTTTTTTCAATTTCTCTTAGAAGGGTGCTAGTGACTGTGTTGCCTGCATTAATCCTCCATTTTCTGCCTCTATGGACTATTAAATTGTGTGTCTGGTTGCTCATTTGCTTGCCCATGGTGGCTGTGACACAGCTGGTCGTTCCTGCCCCCTCCCCACCTCTCCAGGGAGGCTCCAGCCTCCCCACCAAAATGTTTGTTCTTTGGTAACGGGGCAAAACAATTGAAGTTTTTCTTTCAAGGGATGAGAAACCCTCTTATAGGAACCACAATTCAAATAATAAGAGCTACCCAACCCTCTCTTTCATATGAAAACGTCTCTTTTTTCTCTTTGTAACACTACTTGTTTCTTTTATTTGATACTGAAACACAAACCGTACCATGGAAAGTCTGTGGTTTACTTCTATTTTTGAGATCAGGGTTGTAAAGTTTTCCCTCAGTGTCCTTGGGAACTTTAAAACTTTTTTTTTTCTGGAGGGGGTGGGGGGGCAGTGGAAAAAATTTCATTCTCGAAGTCTCTGGTAACTCCTTGTTCATCTCAGACACTTTGCAGATTGTCCCATCGTTGTGTCCTGGCATATCTCACTGTCTGCTGACTTGGCTGACCCACTGGTGCCTGGTGCAGTTAGATAGCTATAAACACAGCACTGAGATCATAGGGAAAGGCTGAGGGTGAGACACTTTGTGCACTGGATTGATAAGGACACAGGAAAAGCCATTAGAGTGAACTGGTGTCAGTGACCTGTGATAACCATTCTGTACTACGTGCTAATGGACCCTGGGTAGTGTGTCTGTCTGTAGTGGCAATAGATTTAACTTTTGTAATTGTCATATTGCTCTTTTAACCCTGTGACCTTATTACCCATGAGAAAACCACTTGGCTTCGATCAAAGAAGCAGCAAAGAAATCAGTGTTCATTCTGAGCTGGCTAGATATGATCACAGGCAGCCTTGATTCTTAAAATATTCAGCTTGGAAAACAGACATGTTAGGGGGACAAAAAAAAAGGGTGGTTTACTACAATAGCCCGGATGCAGACTTCTTGTCACCTGAGGTTAGGAACAGCAGCCGTGCTTTCCCAGGGCTTTGCAGAACTCTGCACTGTCACTTACTCACTGAAAATATACTGATATTTTACATTTAAAGCTGATTTCATCCTGATTCACCCAATCTCATTCCACTCTTAGTGGCTAGAATAAGAGACTGACTCAGTTAATCCTGACAATGGAAAATATATTGTATCTGATCAGTATTTCATCACACCATTCAGGATGGATAGGACCTAAGGAGGTCTCTGGTCCAACTTCCTGCCCAAAGTGGGGTCAGCTCTAAGATCAGACCAGGTTACTCAGGGCTTTATCCAATCTGGTCTTGAAAACCTCCAGGGACCAAGACTGCAGAACCTCTCAGGGCAGCCTACTCTGCTCCATGACTTCCTGCTAGGTATTGAAGGTGGCTGTTAGGTCTCGCCAAAGCAGTCGCTTCTCCAGACTGAACAAGCTCTATTAAACTCCCACTGTGGGACAAGTGCTCCAGCCTCAACCATCTTGTTGACCTCCAGTGAACTTACTCCATTTTATTGATGTCTTTCCTGTATTTGGGAGGCCCAAAACTGGATGTAGGGTATAGATATATTCTTAACAAGTGCTGCATAGAAGGGGATAATCACTTCCCTCAATCTACTGGCTTTATTCCTGTTAATACAGCCTAGGAGGCTGTTGGCTGCCTCTGCTCCCAGGGCAGACGGCTGGCCCATGTTCAGCTTGCCGTCTGCCAAGGCTCTTGGTCCTAATCCACAGAGCTGCTCCCCAGGCAGTCAGTCCCCAGTGTGTGTTGTTGCAGGAGGTTCTTCCTTCCCAGGTGCACAACTTGGCATTTCTCCTTACTTATTTTCATCAGGTTCCTGTCAGCCCATTCCTCCAGCATATCAAGACCCTCTGGATAGTGGCCCCGCTCTTGAGTGTGTTGACTTTTTCCCCTAGCTTAGTGTCATCTGCAAAGTGCATGAGTGTGCTCTGTTGCCTCCTCCAAGTCACTGATAAAGATGCTAAGCGGGACAGGCCCCAGGACAGACCCCCATTGTGGTTCTCTACTTGTTACCAGCTTCCATGTTGGGTACAACTCATTAATCATGACCCTCTGAACGTGACCACCCAACCAATTATTTACCCATCCAGCTGATCACTCATCCAGACTGTGACATCCAAACTTGGATACAGGAATATTGTGGAAGAGCATGCCAAAAGCCTTGATAAGTCAATGACACCCACTGCTTTCCCCTCATCCATAAATCCTGTCATGCTATCATAGAAGGCAGTCTGATTGCCAGCATAACTTCTGCTTGTTAAATTCATGCTGGTTGTCCCCAGTTCCCTTCTCCATATTCTGAAAATGTGTCCCAGGAGGGCCCAACTCATGAATTCCTCAGGGACTGAAGCAAAGTTGAGTGTGCTGTAGTTCCTCAGATCATCTTTTCAGCCTTTATTGCAACATTTACCTTTTTCCACTTATTGGGAGCGTGGTTTTTTTTTTTTTTATGGTATTTGAACTACTATGGGCTCTTTGGTTCTAGGGAGCTCTAAGATCAGGATTGGTTTTGTTATGAGATATTCACCTTGAGTGGTACAGAATGCAGGCCAGCTGAAGGACCCTGAAGACCAACACCACTATTTGTATTGTGTAAGTGTGGGAAGGCTCTTCCTAAGATTTGCTCCAGGCATTGGGGCTCAGGAGGGTTCTGGGAATGTTTCTCCATCTACCCTGAAGAACTTTGTGGAGGTGTCCAGAAGTCACGATGTGTCAAAAGTAACAAGTGCTAGAGACAGAAGTGCACTGATATGCAGAGAATTTCCCTGAAGAGCATTGAGTTTTCTAAGGTAAAACTCAGTTTAACAGAAAAGGAAATATCTAAGAAACATTCCCATTACATCTTTTCTCATCCTTTGGTTATAGACTCGTAGTAGTTTAGACTGGAAGAGACTCATGGAAGGCTTTGGTCCAGCCCTCCACTCAGGGCTAAGTTTGAAGAATTAGGGATCTCAGAGGCACATCCATTTGAGTTTTGAGGATCTCCAAGGGTGGAGGCTGGCCAGCCTGTCTGAGTCCCTGTTCCAGTGTTTGACCAACCTTACTGTATTTTTTCCCCCCGTTAAATTAGTTTGAATTTATCTTTTTACATTTTGTCTCCTGCCTCTCCTTTTGCTGTGTATTTCCAAGGGGAGCCTGGCTCTATCTACTCTGTAATCTGGTATTAGATACACTTCCTTAACCTTTCTCCTTCCTCACCTTTCCTCATGTGTCGCGTGCTCCAGGTCCCTCAATTACCTTGGTGGCCACTCCTGGCCTTTCTTCAATGTGTAGTACACCAGCATCTCTACAGCTGTTCTTTTGCATTACACATTAAAAGCCATTTTTATTGCAGCTGGATCACAAGTGACACTGTTCCACTGGGCTGATGCTGATATTCAATATTTAGGACTTATTTTTGTTCCTAAAACTAGATAAATGGCATTCTTGGTGCCAGTTCAGTGACATGTGAAAGATATTGCAACATAACACTAAACCCTGATTTGACCCTGGTGAATCAGATCCAGTTTCTCTTGACTGTCCCCAAAATTGGAGGAAGAACAGAGTCCCAGGAACCCCTCTTAGAAGTGAAGAGTCTTGCCTGTGTGGCGTTGCCTCCAGACTCCCTGCATGGAAATCACTGAGAAGCAAAAGTGATAAGGTGTGCATGGAAGCAAAGTTGGGAGATATACTGGCCCCATCTCTTACCTTGTGCTGTTAAGTGTTTTAGTCGCCCTGGGCTTCAAACTGCATCTCAGTAGAGTATGTGTAAGATATAGACTCTCCAAGGCTGCTAGAAAAAGAGACATTAGGAAGTTTCTTCTGCATGGGGACTGCTGAGCTATTCGTGTTAGTGAAGCTGTGTATTTTATGCGTAAATTAACCCTGGGGGAATTATCATGTGCTGACCAGAAACTTCTTTTTTTATTATTTTTTTTTTTTAAAGAGAAGAGTGTGTTTGTGGGGGAGGAGGGGGCTGTAAAATAATAAGCCACCATGTTTTATGCATCTCAGAAAATGGCTTGGTGCACAGCTGCAATTGCTGTTTTCCTGCTATGTATGTTGTTTCTCATCTTAAAGGCCTATATGCAGTGTATCTGGGAAATGATTGCCATCCTGTTTTCAATAAAACCCTTTTTTTATGAAGGGTCTGAGGTTGGCTGGACATTAATTCTCAATCTGTTTACAAATATTTGTGCAGGAAAGGGTGAGCAACGTTCAGGACGGGCTTGTGACGCATATACCCCCTATTTCAGTCCTTTGTTCAGGAAAATGTGGAAACAAGGCGGTTGTACAATGAACAAATGCTGCCTTCACATTCCAGGAGTGTGGCGCGGGAGCCGCTTGCTGCGGGGCAGACGTGGTCTCACAGTGGGAAGATGAGAAGCACACAAACCTCCATCCCAACACAAAAAAGTTGCTTCAGCTCGGAGATCAATGGGCAGCCTATGTTGTATTGTATGAAGGGTGATGGAAAAGCTCTGATTCAGGGGGTTGATAATTGCTGTATACAAAAGCAGGGATATGTGAAACACGTTCAGAAGGTGAGCATTGCCCTCAGAGAGGTTTTCCTTGGCTCTGCTCCCCCGAATCCCTCAGAATGAGAGGTTTGGCTTCTGAGGAAGGTGTCTCATCTCTTTTATCGTTTGAAACTGGTACTTGGAGGTCTTGGGTGAACTTCTAGTTTCTCATCTTCGTGGAGACTTAGTCGTTTACTCACAGTCACTGAGCAACCCACAAGAGCTGTTATGAGAGCAGGGGTTTGTCTCTCCTGGCCTTACTACCTCCAGCTTGTCTTGCCCCAGTCGTGGTTGCTGTATGGTGTTGAAATGCCTTGGAATCCTTCAGGATGAAAAATTGTAAGGAATAACACAGTCTAAAATGTTGTGCCTGTTACTTTTAGTAATTCTTTCAAATATTAATGAAAAGATATGCACAGAAATAAATAGCAAACTCTTTATTGTAGTAGTAACTTAGGTGTGCCACAGAGCATGATTTCTACAGCTGCTGCTGGATAGGAAGCCTCATGATGTTTTTATGTGTAGACCCTATAACTAAACAGGTGCTTATTGACTCTCACAGGTGGCTACATGCATATATGTTATTGCCCTCTAGAGAGGCTACTGTTGTGTCCATTTTCACAGCATCGCAGGCAGAGGTTGGAGGGTACCTCAGAGATCACCTTGACCAGCTCCTTGCACAAGCAGGGTCAGCTAGAGTGGAATTGCTCAGGACTGTGTGTAGTTGGGAGGGAAACTCCACAGCTCCTCTAGGCAACCTGTTTCAGTGTTTGGTCACCTTCACAGTAAAAAAAGTTTGTTTTTTTTTTCCTATGTTCAATGGAAATTCTTCTATTTAACTTTGTTCTCTCACAGGGCACCACTGAGAAGAGTCTGGCTCTGCCTTCTTTATTTCCCCCGTTGGGTGCTTGTACGTGTTGGGAAGGTCTCTCTGAGCCTTCTCTTCTCCAGGCTAAGCAGTCCCAGGTTTCTTGCTGAAAGTCACATGCTCACATCCCTTGAGATCTTTGTGGCCCTTCACTGGGCTTGCGTCAGTGTTACCTGTATCTGTTCTGCTGGTGGGCCCAGACCTGGACCCAGATGTGTCTCACCAGTGCTGAGTAGAGGGGAAGCTTCACCTCCCTTGACTTGCTGGCAACGCTCTGCCAAACACAGCCCAGGAGTCTGTTGTCCTCCTTTGCTGCAAGGGCACAATGCTGGCTCATGATGAACTTAGCGTCCACCAGGACCCCCAGGTCTTTTCCTGCCAAGCTGCTTCCCAGCTGATCACCCCCAGCGTGTACTTCCTGGGAGCATGTACTCCTCAGGGGCAGGACTTGACATTTGTTGAACTTCATAAGTTGGGCCATTTCTCCAACCTGTGCGGGTCCTTCTAAATTGGCAGCACACACCTCTGGTCTGTCAGTCACTTCTTCCAGTTTTGTCATCTGCATTTTCAGGGAGTAGAGGAATCAAAGGCAGATTTCATGGGTGATGGGTAGGAGGAAGGAGAACTCTTGTTGAGTTGAGTGCTGGTGCTTGTGCTTATGTCTCTGCTTGTGTAACACAGCTATCTCTCTGCCTGGTCATTTTGGCTTCTTGACTTAACCATTTTCTATAAACTCATAATTATTACATACATGTTGGTTTAGGTGGGCAGAGTTGACAGGTGGTCAAACCAGAGGTCATGCTCGTCCACTTCTGGTTGGGAGTAGACTGTACAGCATTCTGTGTACCTGTTTGAATTCTGTTTGTAAGGACCATTGCCTTAAAAAGGGGCAAAAAAACTTAGTTGTCAAATGTGGAAATGGGCTGCTAGGACACGAACTCTTTCCCAATATGAAGGGTGTAGCTAATACTGGATGTGCTGCTCCTCGGTGGGGCTTGGAACAGGAGGTCTGTTTATTAGTTTGTCTTGTTCTTATTTCTCCATGCTCCCTGACCGTTCCCCCATGTTCTGGGATAGAAGAACAAAATACCAAATGTGCAAATTTAATTTTCCAACCCAAACATTTTATAGCAGAGTCTTAGGAGCAAGCTGCAATTTTCTGCTCAAACGTGGCGTGCAGGACGGGTGCTTTTCTGCTTCTTCCCAAGTACGTGCTTGGATTTAGGGAGGGAGAGAATGAAGAGCTTTGAAGTCAAAATCATTTAGCAGTACAGTACTGTCTCCTCATGAAAATAACCAATTTAGGGACTTCCGCCCCGCCCCCCCCATTCCCCCCATGTGTGTTTGCAATTAATGCAAACCCCTGTCTGTCAGTGATTATTAGCTCTCTGGTAGGAGGCACACAACTTAAAACACACAATATTAAGCAGGCAGTAAAAAATGACTGACATTTGTTGCAGATTGCATTCTTCTCAGTACATTTTGCCTCCTATCCTTCCACTTTCCTATTCCCTTGGCTCCTTTGCCTCCCTCCGGATCTGTCCTTCATCTTCCTCAAGGACTCATTCTGCACTCTTCTTAAATTGAGGTTGTTTTTTTTTTTTTCCTTTAATTGATGGGAGCCCTGACAAGAGCTGATTAGCTGTTAGAGATGCATCCTTCCTTGCAAAGCTTGTGACCGATTTCCACTGCTTCCTTCCTTCCTTGAGACGGGACAGTGAGCTTTCTTCTACCAGCCGGCAGTTGTCTCCCAGAGGTTTTATGCACAGTGGCCTGGCGTGGAAGACTCTGTGGGCTTGTCCTGAATATACTTTTTTCCCTGGCAGTTCATTCATTATAAAGTTTTAATGAATTTTAAATATATTATGAAAAGAGCACATGTTTAGAAACCATCTCTGCTCATTTTTACACTGGATGTGTTGGGTTGTGCTTTTCTTTGCAGAGAGGGGGGATTGAAAGCAAGCAGAGGAGAAAGGCACGTCCCCTGTGCTTAACCTTGCAGGTCACCTGGAACGGGAGGAGATCGCCAAAAATGCAACCTGAAAATGTTTAGCTGCTGCTGTTTATAATGAGGAAATATCTGTCTACATCATCGCTTTGTAACTTTTCAAAAGTATGACTTAAAAAGGCGAGGGGGGGTTGGAGAGGGATCTGCACCGCCGTATTTTACAGAATGAGAAACACAGGCTACTTGTTCAGTCAATTCAGTTTAGGTCAAATGTAGTTATGAAAAACAGATGATTGCTGGTGATCAAGCTGTACTTTGACAAATATCCCATTGTTTGAGCGTGCAGTGATTTCTTCAGACCGTTACCCGGTGCGGGGCTTGGCGATTGCCTTCTTCCAGCTCAGAGGCTGTCAGCCGGCACGGGGCTTGGTGCTCCAAACCCAAGGGCTTGGCCCCGTAGGAGGAGGGATTGCACAGAAAGAAAGGCTTGGTGCAAAATGACTGAAGTTTCCGCTCTAGCTGTTAAAATAGGAGCTCACTTGTGGTCTCAGAAGTGCTTGAAAGGATGCTTCTTATGTATAGGTTGTATCCTGTGCAGCAGAATAAAGGTTTATTTGGGGGATGCTGATATTTGAGCTCCTTACTATTAGTGTATCTTAGCCCTGTGTTGCTTTGAGTTATCATATATTCTTTTATGGTTTCCTCTAGAAAATATTCATCTACAAATTATATCTGTGGAGTAAGGAACCTATTATTCATGTTCATTATTCAGCCCTGCTCTGACGGTTGCTGGGTCTCCTGCTCTTCTGCTTCGCAGCTGAGTGATGGTGCTTTGGTGGAGTTGCTCTGCAAGGTTGGCTGTCAATCTGAAATGTCAAAACGTCTTATATTTCGGGTGTATTTTCAAGTTTCTAAGGTTGAGAAGCAATGTGGACAGGTATATGCTACTTGGCTCTGGTTTTATGGGCAATGTGAAGGCTACAAAGTACCAAGGGAACGTTTAATCCTTTTTAGGATTTTTGTTCTGAAATCAGTATCCCTTTGCTCAGGGATTTGTCAGCTTCTGGGATGTGAGGGACTAATTCTGGGTAACTTTAACTCAGACAACTCAGGGGACAAGCTTTTCTTTCTGATCCTTATGGCACGTTGCACCATCTAAAAGATTCAGTCTTACCAAAACCCCCCAGAAACTCATTGCCCTTGCCTCAGGTTGGTTTATGACCAGCTTGTGTCCGTGGGAATTCTGGGGAGAAGATTGGGTTGATCAGTGCGTGAGCAGGTGGATCAGATGCTCAGGATGTAGATGCAGATGGTTGGGAAGTCTAAAAGCAGAAATGCGGTTGATACAGAAAAGCCTTTTTCTGGTAGAAGGTCTCCTGTGTGTCTGTCATTGGAGCAGTTACAGGAAATATTCCATTAGACGCTGGGAAGACCCGGCCTGTATTTGTGATGGTCCTGGTCATTGGCATAACTTTTAGAAATGTACACTGTTACTTGTTGTATTTTGTCATCTGAAAACAAAATCAAAGCTATTAAAAATATGGAAAACGGTTTGTGTTTAACTTCTTATCAGTGTCACTGGTCTTCAGGGTATGAACACGTGTTGGATCTTCTGTTGCACTGCTACCACTCAGAGATAAACTTTAGACTATTCATCATCGGAGAAGATTAGACTTTCCAACAAATCTTAATTTGTGCATGTTACTTTCTACTCCTTTGGAGCAGCATTAACTCCAAGGAACTGTGAAAGCTCGAGCTGTCATCTCAGAAAAGTTTAATGTCCTTCTCGCTTTTTACAGCTCCGTGTGTTCTGCGCTTCACTTCATTTGTCAGGCACAACAAATCCAGATTTGGAGTATTAATTTTTTTTCTAGCTATTAAAAAATAAAATTTTTAAGATCAGAAAAGGCCCCCAAGGGAAATATTTTGAAATATTTGAGTCTTTCTTTATGTTCCTTCTGGATGAACATATCTCTTTTTAATATTGAGAATTGACTTGATAAATACAAAAATACTATAATATAATAGGTTGGCCATGTGTTCAGTGTTTATACAAGCAAACCAGCTCTCTTTAACTAGGATGATGTGATGTTAAATTGCATGTTGGACTGGGGAAGCAGTTTTTTGCTTGGTCTAGATTAAGGAAAAGCTGCGGTACCCAGTCCTGGCTAAGCAGAATAACAAAACAAATGATACTTGGGTAGCAGAGACTGAAAACTTTGCACTCCCTAGCTCTTGTTAAATGAACCCAGCAGCTCTAAACCGATGACTGAGCAGTAGCAAATAACACTAAATTTTTCTACTGCTATTAAATGGAAAAGAAAACACATTTCTGGTTAACATTTAAACCTATTAAAAAGTGATTGAAGTGGAATCCACATCTTGGATTACTTGGAAGATTTACTGTGGCTACTTGTCTGTCACGTTAGGAGAACTCGCTTCACCCTGAAAATCCCGACGTTTCACTAAAATCCCCGTATTTAGCTTGTGCAGCTCTATACCTGCTTGCAGACCTTCCCTTGCAGCTGAGATGCCTTTGCCTATGCAGGAACTCAGCATGGGTGGTGGGTGACCTGGTTGAGCAAATGGTAACTAAGAGCACAAACATGTAGGGCTAGAATTTATGTAGTCAACTTGTAAGTACATTTTAGGATTTTAGATAAAAAGGACATTGGATCTGAGTGGACTCTCGTCAGGAGAATTCTCCTGTTGCAGCATGCTCCTTGCACCCATAAGACTGAGGAGCATTTCCATCTGTCCTGTCAGCAGTGTAAGGCTCACGGAATCTGTTCCTGTATTTGAAATCTCAAGTTCCCAATTTGAAACTTTGATCAAGCCTAGGAAGAGAAGCAGGTCTTTGTCGCCCTGTCTTCTCCCATGGCTGCTGTCTTTTCTGCTTTTAAAGAAAGTGGTGAAATGAAATGAAAATACACATTAAAATGCCCTTTTTCCTGGAAGGCTGTTCTTCGCTTGTGCAGAGGTTAAATTCTTAACAGGGGAATAAACTTGAAAGAGAAGATACTGTCCCTTCTCCCGTTGCAAAGCTCCCTGAAACCTGTGATGCTATGATGCTCTCAACACGAGCATGCTGTTAACCAGGCATGCTGTTTGTGATTTTGCTTTAAAATTTATTTGCAAGAAAGAATCCATCCGTTTTGTACAGAGATATTTGTTTTCTCTGTCTTGTTCAATGGATTTACTGTAGGGTTTGAGCATGGAGCATCAGTTCTTCATCTGATCCTTCCTGTCTGCTTGTGTTTGGGAAGGGATGGGGTTTTGGGTGGGTGTAATTCCTTCCAGAACTGCATTTTGCAGCCTGACAGACCCCTGCAAAGGCTCTGCTGGCTGCAGAAATAAACTTTATTGGTAGGAGAGGGAGATCCATTGTGTAGATAGAGGCGAATTGTTGATACCTTCTTTGTCCCGTAGTTTTAGGAGGAGGTGTTTTCTCTGTGTTTCATCCAGCCGTCGAGTGCTTTGAAGATAAGAGCACCTGAGACCCAATTCTCCGTGGCTAGCCATGGTGTGGGGGAGGCTTTGGCTGTGCTGATTGCCTGTGCTGCCATGATGGCCCCCAGATTTGAGGGTTGGTTGTAGGTTTTTGGTGGCTTTTAGCTCCTCTGTGCCACGCAGCAGCATGAGTCACTATTTCCAGCTTTGTCATGCAAGCTGGATTTTTCTAAGAGAGAATACGAAATTATAAGCACTGTTTTCCCTAGTTTTTAAAGGCTTACACTGTTCTGATCTCTAACTTCTGTTTTTTTTTTGAAACTCTGATACAAGGTCTTATGGACAGTAGAGGTTTCCATGAGCACGGGACGTCATTGGGCACATTTATGGAAAAAAATAATCCATCTAGAGCTGTTAAATAAAAAGACTTGGCTTGTGGCTCAGGTCGTCCCTGTGCTGGAAGCTGAGAAACGATGCTGGGAAAAGCTGGATTACGTGTTTGCCCTGTTCTTGTGTTATTTTTCAGTAACACCAGGTCTGGTGCTGGCTGGCATTGGAGGCAGGGCACTGCGCCCGGGCTCTGCCACCACGTAGCATTTGCACATGCGTATTCAGGAAAGCTGGTTGTTCCTGCTGGTTAAGTTCAGGTTTTATTTAGTTATCTCTAACACCCGTGTGAGGCCCGTGCAGGCAGGACACGGGGAGTCTCCTGACAGCTCTTGGGCACTGCTGTATGACACTGTGGAAGACCTGACAGCTCCCATCTTGCCAAGGGTTTGAGAGACATTACATTTTCTGATTTTTTAAAATTATTTGAATAAGGTTAAAATACTTCATCTGCTTTGCAGAGCAGAGGCTACTGCTTTTTTAAACCTGGGAATTTCTGATTTGTTTCCTGGTTATAACAGTGTAGGTAAACATGAATCAGGCGAAAAGAACTTGTGGCATTTGGAAAAGCATTTCTTTCCTGGACTGAGGAATTGAAGGGCACTTTATTCTCATTTTTGTGCTTTTTCCCTGCAGTTATACAACAATTAGAAATACCTACTTATTTATTTTCAGTGAAAGCTTAGATAGCTATGCAGCACTCTTGATTCCAGCTGCTGAGGTTGAGGCGAAACATTTGAGCCCCTGGCTAGGATCTTGAGAGAAGAGCTAGCACCAGAAATGGCTTGTCTTTGATTTTGAGGGGAGAAGCAGAGATGTGAGCTACCCAACCCTTTCACCAAACTGAAGAGGCAATTCTGTGCTGGCAATTTTAGTTGCTCTGGGCTTTCATTTTTTCCTTTAAGTCTTTAATTCTTCGATTTTCCATCACGTTGCCAATGGCAATTTTCTCTCTTCTGGTGGCTTCCCACTGCAAGAAGATGGGAACCTCTGATCATGGCCAAAGCAAAGAGTTATTTGGCTCTCTGCTTCTGGTCCCCACCTCCCTCCAGTTGCTTTCACGTTGATCCCTTGGAGAGGAGCAGGTAAATGGTGGGTGTTTTCTTTCCTCTGCAGCACCAGCTAGCCAGGAGTGTGAGCTGGGGAGCTGGTGAGCATGAGGATCTCGTTCTCTTCTGCCTCTGTTTCTCTGTTCCTAGGTCTCACTCCCCTCCGTATCATGTAAGTCATAAATATTTAACATTTATCACCAAATTTCCTCCTACTGGGAAAACTGGTGCATCTATAAAAGGGGCTGATGTGGGAAGAAGTTGGCTTCTGGTCTGGACAGAGCGAGGTGATACTCATCTCCAGACTTCTCATCCATAGGATTTAGCAGGGCACATTGCGTCCCTGCGAGCTGCCAGGCTCTTTTGGGATGGAAACTCCTCCTTTCGCTAGCGCGGCCTCACTGTTTGTCATCCTGGGTCAGAGGTTACGAAAAGCAGTAGTCAATTAAAGCTTTATTAGATGTAGTTAGTAATGCTCTGAAAGGAGCCGGCCAAGCTAAGGCCACTAATAATGGCCCTTTGTTAAGGTATTTAATAAATTAACACTCTGCTGTGGCGGGGAGGGTGGGAGGCGATTACAAAAGCCAGGCTCGTTAATCAGCGTGTTTACCCTCTTCAAACGCTCCGTCAGTGCAGCTCCCTAATCTTTACCCACCAGATTTGTTGGGAGCTGTGCGGGCAGCTGCCGGCCCGGGGACGGGAAGCGCCTCTGTGGGTCACGCCTGGGCCACGGCTCCGAGGACGCGCCAAGACAAACACAGGTTACCAGGACCATCGTGCTAATCACTGGAGCCCCACATTAAGCAGGGACAATCCTTAGCGCAGGTAGCCATCGCAGGCGTGGGGTGATGCCGAAGCAGCGGCATTCCCCCAAACACCATGCTTTGTCTCATCCCTAACCCGCTCGTCTTTGAATTTTATTATTTTTTTTAACAAATCCTCCTGCATGCCGTGCTGGATGTGCTGCCGAGTTTGAACATTAGAGGGCATCTCATCCTCATGCTTCTTTATTTTTATTTTTTTTGTGTGTGTTTTGTTTTAGTGCAGCTTAATCTATAGGGCCGTCTTTAAAAAGCAAATAGAGCATTTGACCTGCTGTGCAAATTAGCCATATGGTGAAGTGTAATATCCCGCTGACCCTCATTACCGTGCAGTATGAAAAGCTCTCCCCTTTTCACATGCAAGCATATTAAAGTGGCCTTTTCAGCATTTTCTTCCATATAAAACTGTCTTCACTCCTGTGGCCAAGCAGTTAAAAGGGAACTCCAGCTGCAGCCAGGAGGGTGAAATTAAAGGCTTTACCCTTGTCTAAATGGAAAATAGATATTGCTTCCTATAGACAGGGCTGGGGAACAATGCTGCGCTGCCGACTCCGGCAGTGGGACGGGGGGGTAATGGCCTTATTTTCTGGGAGGAAGGAGCCCGTCTCCTTTGAGAGAGGAGGTGTTGGGCGTCTACCTTGGAGGAAGGGGAGAAAAAGGGGGAAATCTTACCTATTTTCCTCTCTAGTTAACTATTTAATGGCCAAGCTGGCAGGAAGCAGTGAGAAGCTGTGCCAGGACCTGATGCAGGACCCCACGCTTTCCCTAGGACAAGCAGCAACTCTTGTGCCATTTTACAAGAGAGCTAAAGAAAAGCCATGTGCATTTTCGCCTCATAGAGAACTGGCTTTAAAACCAATTCTCCGGTGCATTGATGACCGTATACTCCTTGTGTGGCTGACCGGAGCTGGATGGGACCTCACCTGAGATCCCGGTGCCCTGTCTGGAGGGATCAGGAGGGTATTTCTGTCCCATCTTCTCCATCTCTGCTGATGAGGGTGGCCCAGGTAACACCACCAGCATCTGCTAACCATGTTGGACTAGTTGCTGGACTAGGAGGGGGAGGTAACTGTATCTGTTGGACCCAGACTTCAAGCTTTGCTTTCTTCTTGCTTTTGCTTTGTAAATTTTAGTTGTTTTTAAACTTTACTTTAAATTAACTTACCAAACCACCGATCAGAGAGAAGAAAGGGAGGACTAGAGCTCCTATGGACCCTTCTGGGTTGACTTTCTGCTCTGGTGTCTCTTACTAGTTCTTGGTTAGAGTTTCTTTCAACTGACTAGCTCATGACCTTGGTACTCTGGAGCACTCCTTTCCTTTGAGATGGCCTTTGGTCATGCTCTTTGGCCACTTTGCTGGGTCTCGATTTATTATTTTTTTTTAAGTGCTTGAGTACAAGTCCAGTAAGTCAGGTGGTTTCTGTCAGTGCCCCATTGTTGGACACAGGCCCTGAAGCATCTGAAACATGAAATTCACTTTTAAACTTGGGATTTAGCAATTTAAAGGAGAAACGGGTGATGGTCTTTCATCTGGGGTACCGGTTGGAGTCCGGGTTAGGTGAAGCAGAGATCAAATCCTGGCTGAGCTGGTAGGAAGAAGATGACTCCATGTGTGTGCCCATGCCATGGCCCTTTTATTTGTAGGAATAGGTGCACAGCATAGTGAGATACTGGCCAGTAAAGCAGCACAGAAATTTGGTCTAGCCAGGATGGTGGAGACATCCCTGGTCAGGACAAGGTGGGGCTGGGACCGTTCTTCACTCTTGTGTGCTCGTTCAGCTGTGCAGGACACGTGGAGATGAGCGCGGCCGCTTGTGAGCGTGCACAGCTCTGCAAACCTCGGAGGGAGAGGCTCACCTCAAAAGCGGTGCTTGACGTACCGCCGCTCTCTCTTCCCCCCACGCAATTTTCTGGTTAGCTTTATCTATTTGTTTTCAGTATCGTGGTGGTGTTTACAGTCAACAAGCAGTTCCATGGGGTTGAGCAAGAGCCTCCTTTTTGATCCTGATTCAGCAAAGCGCTTACATGCTCAGTACTGAGCACCTGTATGCGTACCCGTATGCCTCTGTGATATTATTTGGGAATATTTACATTTTTAAAGTTAAGCATCTGCTTAAGAGTTGGACTTCTTTGTGTTTCATTAGTGGCTAATGTGTTCTCTTGTCTTGAGAGATCTTCAAGGCATTTTAAACTTATTTTCTAAGCTCCTTTTCTTGTAACTTACTTCTAACTAATGTGTACAAGCTCCTGTTGGTTTCTTTAAGTGCTGCACAATCATCTTTCCTTAAAACAAACTGCCTCTTTTAGTTAGTTTTGGGCTAAAAAGTGATTATTTGCAGGATTTTAAAACTTCTCTGCTGCTTTTAGCAAGGTAGGTCACATCCAAAGTGCTGCACTGAGCTGTTGACCCATCAGGGTAGGGGTTGTATGTGTGGGTCTGGTTTTGGGTATGTCTGTGAAACTCTGGAGTTGCAAAAAGGGAGTAGATGTGGGATCCAGCTTTGACTGAGCGGCTCTTTGGCATTGATACGATGCCAAGCGTTGTTTGGCACTTGTAGGCAAATTAAAATGAAACACTATCTATAGGGGCCATTTCAGCCAGGTGAGGGATGAAACATCACAGCACTCTTGCTCAGCGACATGGGGGAAAAGGAATATACTGTTTCTTGTTGAAATGAGACTGAGATTGGCTAAACTGTGTCTATAACCCCCCTGAAATGGGACTTCTGGCCCCAGTCCTGGCCCTTCCTCCTCACAGAACATGACATATGGGAAATGGCTGGTGACCAGGACATCTTGGAGGCCAGGCTGGGAAATAAGTCATGTGTAAAATACCTGGAGCCTTCAAAATCTCTGCGTAGTCTGTTTGTAAAGCTTGTTTCTCACAGGAGTGGGTCATCCAGGTGGGAAGGGACCTTAGGAGGTCTGTAGTACAACCCCCTGCTCAGAGCAAGTCAGCTGTGAGATCAGACCAGGCTTCTCAGGGCTTTATCCAGACTGGTCTTGAAAGCTTCCAAGGATGGAGACTGTAAAACACCTTTGGGGAACTCTTTCTGCTGCCTGACTGTTCTTGTGAAAAAGCTTTTCATTACAACCAGTCAAAATGTCTCTATTTCATTTGTACCTGTTGTTTCTCCTCCTGCTGTGTTGGCCTGGCTCTGTCTTTTCAGTGACCTCCTCGTAGATATTAGGGTTAGATCCCCAGATGTTTTGTCTGCTTTTTGCTGTGAGGATGCGCTGCTGGTTCATGTTCAGCTTGCTGTGTACCAAAACTTACAGTCTTTATCCACAGAAGTGTTCCCAAGGCAGTGGTCCTCAGTCTATGTTGTTGCAAGGGTATCAGGGGTTCTTCCTTTTCATATACAATATTTGATATTTGTCCTTATTGAATTTTGTCTTGTTCATGTTGGCCCATTCCTCCAGCCTGCCAAGACCCCTCCAGATGGTGGCCCTGCTTTTGAGTGTATTGACTCTTCCCCCATTTTAGAGCCATCAGCAAAGGGGATGAGACGACATCTATTGCCTCCACCAGGTTGATGAAGACATTGAGGGAGGCAGGTCGCAGAACCCCTGCTGTCATTCTCCACTTTTGTGGGCTTCCATGTAGAGCATAACCTGTTAAGCCCCAACCATCCAACCAGGTATGGATGGTTACCAACCAGGTGCTCATCAAGCTGATCAGTCATCCACTTAGGTACAATGTTCTGGATTTTGGTAACTCCACAGTAAATTCTCCATGTGAAGGAGGAGCCATTCGAAGGCAGACTTTCATAGATGAATACTGATCTGATTTTTGGGAAACAGTTGTGCAAGTCCTTGAGATGGGGTGTGTAGGCATGGAGCTGTGCTTTTGTGAGATGCTGTGTCAGTCTGTCTTAAAGGTGGAAGAATTCCTGAAACACGTGCCTGGTAAGTTTTGTGGACCAAAGGCAAAGGAGGATGAAGAGACAGTGAAAGTCAGAGATAAATTTAAGAGAAGCCCAGGTCATGCTGAAGCCAGTGCTAATACATTAATAAATCCAGATGGGCAGTGGGTTTAAGAGTCTCACTAACAAGGAAGTAAGCCAAATTCATCACTGTTTGCTTAAAACAGAGCTGCAGTGATGCGAATGGCATGGTCTGTGGATTGGGTGCAACAAAAACGTTCTCCAGTGGATTTAAAACTAGGCTGTTGCAGGTGAATTGGGGCTATTTCTGCGTGTTCTGGATATGTGATTAACTGCTGTCCGCAAATGTACATTAAACTAAGCACAATCTGGGTTTATCAAGGTAGGAATCTACACAGCATATATTATCATAGCATGTCACCTTACTTACTGTTACTGTAATGATATTTTAATGTAAGAGCTTGGAAGATCCACTCATTTTTAGGAAATAGGCTAATGATGTTGCTAGTACAAAGTGTTTGAGATGACTCAGCCAATAATGTCCCCATGCAAGTGATGGGTTTTTGATGGCACCTGTCACCCAGTTGTATGTGGACAGTAAATTATCATTACATGAAGTACACAGGGTGCATTTCTGCTTCCAGGTAAGCAGAAATTTAGTAATCTGAAATATTGTCATCTATATGTTCTGGATCCAAAGAGTTCCATTTTACCGGGCGTTTTAATTAATTGTTGAGGACAATGGTAGAATAGAACTTGCAGCACGTTCTTCCCTGTGTAATTCACAGCTAGATTTGCATTCAGCTTTCTGCTGCTTCTGAATTATGAAACTTTTTTGGGTTTTTTCAGCTGTTGTTTTTGCATTCTTATGATTATATTGTGTTTTCCCTTATGTGGTGTTCATCTGCGATCTTAATTATCTGCCTCTCATTGCCAACTCTGTGAACTCTGAAGCTAATTTGAGGAGGAAAGTTCTGCCTGGTAATTTTAAAAATATGAGGCATTATTGAGGGTTTTTCCTGGACTAGTGATCACAATAAATGTGTAGTTTGGAGCATAGCTTTGGATTCTTCCTGCTCGCTTAAAGAGACTGAGAATTGGGTGAAACCTATTCTCATTAAAACTGAATACATGAATAGGAAAGGGACCTCCTTCTTCTCTCCCCACCACGAGTACTTGATTTCCCCAAGTTCTGGGTTGAGCTCACAAGAAGCCCAGAAGGAACTAGGATGCTGCCTCTGTACTGATGTGTATTAGCAGCGTCTTGCTTCTGCAGAAGGTCGGTGGTGGATTTGGAAGTTCATGAGAGGTTGGGGCTGGGAGTTGCTCTTTCAGTAGTCTTTCCTAAGTGGTGTCATTCTTAGGTCTGCCATGTGTCGCTTGAGATCTACGTGTGCATCATGGGTTTTGTTGAAAAATAAAAGTGTTGCAGGTGCAATGCATCTTTACAAAGTGAAATAGCCGCTTTTAGGAGAAAGGAAAAGAAATAAAAAATGGGAGTGTTTCCCACCACGCAGACATGGAGAGCAGGAGCAGGGCAGGTGCATGCACAGCTCTGCTCCAAGCTTACGTGCTCGCATGCAGGTCAGCTCTGGTCTAGTATTTTTATTGAAGCATTGGTTGATGAAGGTGGTGTTCAGCTTGGGTGCTGTGCCATGATGAAACACTCGGGACATTTTGGAACAAATCTTTTATTTAGCTGGTTCCCTGCCTAAGCAGATGCTGGCGTACCTGTCTGCACTTCTGGTGGCTGCTACAAGAGGCTAAGCCTGGACAGCCTGAGTGGCTTAGTGATGCTCTCAAAGTCACTTCTCATGATACCTTGTGTACA
This sequence comes from Rissa tridactyla, assembly GCF_028500815.1. Taxonomy (NCBI): domain Eukaryota; kingdom Metazoa; phylum Chordata; class Aves; order Charadriiformes; family Laridae; genus Rissa; species Rissa tridactyla. The sequence continues at coordinate 40,234,068 of NC_071470.1, forward strand.
GCATTTAGGTCCCAAAATACTGTCTTTGAAAACTGGAGGTAAGGATGGGATTGGTTAAATGTGAAAGAACATCAGGTATAGGGCTGTGAGAGGAGAATGGGATCAAAGTATAAACACTATGTGGTGTTTCAGATAAGTCGTCTATAAAACACGGGGTCTCCATGGTCTGTTCTGGATACTTTTTTGGTGTGGTTCATTTCTGTTTGTTTGTTTTTTGTTCTTTTTTTTTTTTTTTACCCAGAGGATAACAATATTAAAAAATAGAGTACAGAGGAGTATTGTTATCTGAAGACCTGATAAGTTGAATAGTCTTAAATAAGTCAAATGTGGGAAACTGGGTGGTCTAAGCTAAAACTGCTTCCAAGGGGAAGAAAGACTTCCTGTTTTTAGGAGAATATAATACGTGAGCGATGAAAAGATCTAGGGAGATGGTGGAGGAATGCACTTAAGAGAAAAGGATGAAATTGCGTGCAAGAAAAATGTGGATCGTGTCAAGAGAGATTTTTTTGAGGAGGAGCAGTTTTTTATTGGAATAACCTCTCATGAGAGAGTCCCTAATTCTTGGGGCAGTCAAAAAAGGCTCACCAAAGAAAATACAGGGAACAGTGCACTGGGGGGTAGATGTTTTTGGTCAAACAGGCAGGTCTCTAGGCCATAAATTTTAGGGAAACTGTTAAAATATGAATATGGTCTAAATCTTTTTGGGGAATAGTTTCAAAGGTCTTTGCTGTTCCTTCTCTTCTACTGCAGTTAAAGCCATTTGTTGGGTTGGAACAAGAACAACCTGGCATCTAACACCTTCTAAGCACCCTGTGAGGCTGAAGGGGCTTCCCTCCAAGGTTGAGAGGCAGGTTTGTAGCGAATCCTTTGTGCCGTATCTCCAGCCCAGCTCTGATCACTCTTGCGTCTTCTGTCTGTAGAAAACATTTTTTGCTCTGAAAGTGCAATCCAAAATAATTGAATTTTCAGAAAACATTATGAATTTGGTCCAGATTCTTTGTCTTCCTCAAAGCCATCAGTAAAATAGGGATAGAAATCTGGCTTGTGTTTTGTCCCTAGTGGCGGAGGAGCTGAATGATGAGGTCTGGGGTTTTGGCTTTCAGCTGTGGGGACATATGCTTCCCGCTGCCCTGTCCCCCGTGAGCTGGTGGCTTCTGCCGCTCCCAGTACCTGGTGACCTCCACCATCCTGTACGTGTTCCTGAGGAGCTGGTGGGAAAGTGGACACATCAAATGGAGAAGCTTTTTAATGAGGTGAACAGCTACAGGATAAGGACTGTGGTCTTACAGGGTGATGGGAGGACGGGCAGAGCTGTGCTGGAAGTGGAGACTTAAGTGCAATGACTTTTTGGCCTTTCTTTCCTGAAGAAATGCATGGTGAGGGTGGGGTGAGCAGGGAGGATCTCTTCTCAGAGCTCAGTTGGAGGGATAAGGGAAAGTGATGTCAGCTGAACTGAATTGCTGTGGTGTAGTCTTAGCAGAAATCTTCAAAATCTGGTATTAAAAGGGCTGATTGTTTTCAGACCAGTCTCCTGCTACTGATGAACTGCTTTCTAAGTTTCCAGTAAGTCCTCAAGGTCACCACAAAATCTCGCCTATGTAGCTTGGGGAAATGGCAGCTTATGGGTGTTCAGTAACGGGGAATTAAATACTGGCCAGCTTCCACGTGATGCTGCACACAGCTAAACATGGTGGCTGGCATGAGCGACCGACCGCCGCTGCAGCTGCGTTGGTGGTTGTGGCTGAACCTCGATGTGCTCTTGCCTTCAATGCTGCCATACATTAATTTATTAAAGAAATGGTGGAAAAATGCCTTCAGTTTTGAATTTGCACCACAAATTCATTGGTAGCAGCGGGCTGCATTTGTTTAGTGAGTAGCTTTACTCAAAGATCTCAATGATGCTACCAGAGATGAGTTACTCTTATTACTCATTACGGAGATGATCTGGGTTTGTTCTGCCACTTGTGTAGGTTTTGAGAGATGAGACACAGAAGGATTTAATAAATGTCTTAAGTCTGGTCCCTTCAGTGGTGAGGTGGGAGTGGGACAGCCAGGTTTGTCTTGGTTCTCCTGTGGTATCTACCAAAATTGAGAGGAGATGGGTAACACCAGCATCCTGAGAAACACAGGTTCCCAAGCCTGGGAGAGGAGCTCGAAGGGAGGTCTCTGCTTGTAGGCCCTCTGAAGGGGGATAGCATTTAGCTTGATAAAAATTCTAACAATCCTCTCTGTTCTGGCTCTAACGTGTAGATCATTGATTTCTGGCTTGTGACCCTTTCCTTTCCAGGGGGAAACAACTTTTGAGAGCATTGAGAAGACATATGACATGGAAACTCTGGTTCCTGGATAGTTTCTGTTTCTTAAAAGCTATCTTAAAATGTCGGATTACTTACAGGTTCAAGCTGATACTTGACTTGGTTGTGGGTGAAAGGCTCAGATTTATACCTGATACAGATTTGTCCCTTGCCCAGGGTATTGGCACCACTGATGGTTGGACAGATGTGCCCAGCATGGGTTGGGAGCTGCTCATCCTGTGCACCCCTGATACTCAGCTAGGATAAAAAGTATAATTCAGAGACAAAATCCACAGTATAAATCTGCATAATCTCTGCAATGCGTGTGCATGGTCACAAGAATATTTTTTTTTGAAGAATTTTAGCACCATTCAGAAGGGCAGTACTAGGTGTGAGAACTGCTGGGCACATCAGCAAGGCTGAATTTTTGCTTAAGCCTTGAGCTCCAGCTTGTAGAAGACAAGGAGCACGTCAGGCTACAGCTCCTCAAGGGTTCATTGCAGACATTTCATAAGACCCCTTTAGCTGAGGGCATCCTAAGGCAGCCTGGTTGTGTGATGCCATAGTAGATGGAGAATCATTAAATTAGCATCAGGTTTTTCATTTAATTAGTTTATTTTTTCGTAGTAGAAAAGGTTGATGTCTGGTGCCTTGCTCAGGTGAGATTTGTTGTTGCGTGTTGTTTGTTTTGTGAATTCCAAATGAGATTTTTTTATTTTTTTATTTTTGGCTCAGAACAGTTCAAAGCAAGACCTTGTCCCTTCTCTGAAGTGTTTATAATCCAATTTCAGACATAAAACAGCACGGGCGTGGAGGAGGGAGGAACAGGCAGGGATAAAACGGCAAGGTTTTACATAGCCTAGGGGACCAGTGCGGTAGGCGGACGTCTGAATGCTTCAGCAGGTCGATGGCATTTGAGGATCCTCTTGGGTTTGTTGCCTGGGTGGGGATGCTCAGATGTAGCCTGGCTTGGTAAAACAAGCCACCTACAGAAGAAGCCCCCAGAGGGGCAGTTCAGGTCCTCGCCGCAGCACCCAGCGTGGGTAGGTGATGCCTATGGAGGTGACCTCGGGTCTTTGGCTTTAGGGACTAACTGGCTCTCCTCTGGAGGCTCAGACCTGCAGTAAAGTAGGGAAAGAATCAGCTCAAAAACCTATTTTATTTTTTCCCACTATATAGACCAGTCTGATAAATTGCTATGACTCACATAAGCATGTTTTTTCTGAAATTCCCTGACGTTTGTGGCTTTGCATCAGTCTGAGCCCATGAATCAGTGGAAGAATTTCTGGCATTGTTTGTCCCCTTTTTCTTTTTGTTAACACTAGAAATGGGTTATTTCACTGCCCCTATGGTTAAGTAAATCTGATGTTTGTGCATGTTATGGTCTGGTAAAGAAGCTGGTTGCACGCTTCCATATTACACATCTGCACGGTGATCTGCACGTTCATCAGATAGTCTTTCTTATACCTGCGCAACTGTTTTTTTGACTTGATGTTTTGAGTAAAATTCTTTATCTTCTGATATTTGGATTGCATATTGCAGGAAAGTGTTGCACAGATATGCTGGAGGAATATGAGATTTGCATCTTAAATGCAGTATATTGCAAGTTAACAGTAAATGCAAACCATTGTAATTGAATTAATTTCTTCTATTTTCCAGGGTGCCAGAGAAACCTTTGAGAACTACTATAGGAAGCAGAGAAGAAAACAAGCCAGATTAGTCCTTCAGCCTCCTTCAAACATGGTAGGATGGTCCCCTACTTGCAGTGCTCAAACTTGCTTTGCTGAATAAAGGAGCAGAGGGTTATCTCTGGGCTTGTTGTTGCTGGTGGGTGGTCTCTAATTTATTTCTAGTTGCTCTTGGCCACCTTTGTTTTAATCTTTGCTCACTTTTTCTTTGTTGCAGCATGAAACTTTAGATGGCTACAGGAAGTATTTTAATCAAATTGTAGGGTAGGTATTCTTTTTATATACATTCTTACTAAATATGTGTGCACTGTGTTGTTGAGGAGCCTAAAATGAAACAGAGAAGAGGGAATGTCGGTCTTTTTGAGGGTCCTTTAAAGGATGGGGCGGGGAAGGGGGGGAGGTGGTTTGGGCTTAAGTGTTTTAGAGTGTATTTTATAGCACCCATGAACTTTGCTGCATCACTAGTGGGAGTGTGGAGGAACCTGCCGGCTCTTGTACTAGCAAGTGCATTTCTGGGAATTTGAGGATAAATAATCTCTGTGGACTATGTGCGTCTATTTGCCCCACTAAAGAGATGAATAGGCCCTCTGCCTTAATTATTCTTTAATATTTGATAATTATTCTTTGATTATTTTTCCTGGTAAAAGAGGTGATTCTCAAGCCTCTGTTCCTGTGAGCTTCTTATTATTGCACAGAAATTTGTCAAGAGTCTTCCAAAACCAGCCAAGCTTTAAGAGGAGGCAACCTAAGACTGGTAATCTAAGAAAGTTAGGGTATGATGTTGAAATTTCTTTTAACATCTCATTGTGACCATCGCACATGCAATGTGTGCTGCTCGCCATCTCACTTAGCTCCATGCTCCTGGGCTGGATTGCCCTGACAAAACACAGCTGAGATTTTGTGCATTGCTGTTTAAAACATGCGGTGCCACGCTCGCTCCCTGAAAAATACAGTTTCTTTTTGGCCGGCATGTTTGATAACTGGAGATTGGAGTGAACTGATTGCCTTTAAATGGTTGTGAGCGTGTGGTGTAGCTGGGCACGAGAGAGTATTTTTCCCTGCAGTTTAAGTATTTTTCCCTGCAGTTAGCCAATTGTAACGCGATTGCTGCTGGCTGGAGCAGAGTTTAATCAGCGGTTCTTGTTCAAATAATGGGGTGGAGGACTTTGAGAGAGGGGAAGTTCTGCCTTTGTATATACACTCAGTTGCATTACTATGAGCAACTATGTTTTAGCTCACTTCTGTAATACAGTGAAACATCGTATACTGCGATGTTAAAAATAAGTGAATAAAGTGCTTAGCACTGGCTATATTTGATACAGATATCTGAGCTTGCTCTGGAGACTTGTGGTTGTGCAAATGTTGCGTGTCCCTCACATGCGGATTTTGCAGATCTCTTTTGATGTCTCAAAACCTGTAACTTTTGATAACGGTGCCATTTTCTCCTCTCCATTAGGTTTTTTGTAGTTGAAGATCACATCTTGCATACAACGCAGGGCTTGGTAAATAGAGCCTATATTGATGAGCTGTGGGAGATGGCGTTATCAAAAACTATTGCAGCACTAAGAACACATTCAGTAAGTAAAAGCCTTGGGTTGCTCAGCTGTTGCTTGAGTATGACTTGACATGCTGGAAATGCTGGCTTTTACAGTAGTATTCATTGTTTTGCCTCTTTTCCAATGACCCTGTTTAAAATCATAACATGAAGATACACTGCTATTTCCCCCAAAGCTTTCTCTAGCTTTTTTTGCCACTTGATGCAATGCATTTCCCTGTACCAAACTCTCAATATTTTGGGGGACTGGAAAGAAGAAAATCGTGGTTTGAGATTTTTCTTTTTACTTCGCTGATCACTTTTGAAAAGCGCCAGCAGAGGGAGTTGGTTTGTCCCGGGAAACTGGGGAAAAAAGCGTCTATTTGGCACACTGAAGTATGACCTTGTTTGATATTCCCTCAAAGTTCATGGCAGTGAATAGGCTGCTATCAAACTGCAAATAATTTGTACGTAAAAAGACACTAAATACACTTCTTATTTTTTAATACTGAAAGAAGGTTGGAAAAATTGCTTATCTCTTCGGTATTTCTCTGCTTGATCAAAAAAACCAAAGCCAATTGCAAAAAATGTACAATTTTTTACCAGTTTTATATCTCCTTATATAACGTTGTACTGGTTCAGCTGGGAGCACTGGAGTTTTCCGAAAACCATGTTGGCTAACAGGATGAAAAAATTGTGTTTTGACTGTAAAAGGGAAAGCATTAATGACTTTCCACATGTCCATTTTCAAACTGTTGGGCCATTTTGTCCAGGAAAAACAAAGTATTTAATCACTGAAATCCCACTGCAGCTCCGGGAAGGCAGTGCCATCTGAAAGCACGGGGATGCTGCAGGGCCATGTTGATGCAAGCCTGCATCTAATGTGATGTAACATGCGTGTGGTCGTACCCAAGTGATAATGATGTCGTTGCTCTTTGCTGAGAAGAACCTAAAATTTCTGCATGGAGACACAGTATGCTGCTCGCTCCAAACCACACTGAGTTCATGCATTTACGTGCCCTAGCTTAGCGTGGTTGCCCAGGGGCAGTGTTGCTGAAGAGTTGCTTGGCTTTACCTGTGTAGGTGGGGATAATCCATTTGATGGACCTGGAGCTCGTTGGGATGAGGGACCACAACGGCTTCCTGGGGCACTCTGGCTCCGTCCAGCATGGCAGTTGTGTTGACTGGAAAGCTGCCTCCTTCCACTTAAGCTTCTGTGTTATGAAAGGGGATAAACACAGAGATGCGTACCCCGCTAGGTTGTAAAGCTGTGTTTATTTTCTTTTTAAGTGGGGGTTTCTGTTAGGTGAAAGCCGTGAAAGTAAGCCGGGTACAAACATGGTGTTTTTCAGTTTTACCAACTTTGTTGCCCTGACAAGTTGTTTTAAGTGATGCCAAACTTAATGCATGAAGTGGCTGCCAAGTGAGCTTTTTTTTTCAGTAATGATGAAACGTTACATGACTTCTCAGCATTACTACTGTGGTCATCAGTCATCTCTATGTACTGGTCATCCTACAGATCCCATGTAGACCAGTGCCGTCCATCCCATATTGCTGTTGAGACTTGATGGAGGGCTGTCATGTTGGTGAGGCAGTTTCAGTTCTTCCTGTTCAGCCAAACCTATCCCTGGATTTTCTTCCTTGCTGCAGACAGGAACATCTTTTATCACTTCTGATAGCTTTAGGGCATTATCTTTCTTTCTGACTTTCTTTTCTGGACAGTGAAATGGAAAATGTGTCTCTTCCAGTCTTTCACATTGATTAATGGAGTCATTCCTCCTTGAGTTTCCAGTGAGCTTTAAATCTGTTTCTCTTTCCAGCTTATGATCACTGATTCTATATTTGGTAAGACTCTGTCTGAAATTTTACATATTTCAGCATACGGCTGTTGTCTGCTACGTCCAGAGAGCACGTGAAGCCTGTGGGTAATGTGGGGTGGCTCTAAGGGGACAAACAGCGCTGTCACTACACTGAGTTGTGTCTTTAGGGTTTTGAGCAGTGACCTGACTTGCAATAAATACATGTATTGTAGCTCTGACCACTGGTGTTGCTGAAATATAGGCATGCAGCATGTTTTTTCTCAGCCTGAACCACTTAGCAATGCAGACTTCGTATGGGGCTCAGGGATGCCTCGCTGCGATGCTTCATTACCGTCAGACACAACACACTAAATATTAAATGAGAGGCACTGCTGTCGTCTTGGTATGACAGCGCGCTGATTTGCTTCATCTCCTCTCGCTTCCCCAGCAGCTGCTGGGTAATCTTAGAGACACTTCAGGTATCTCTAGAGCAACCGAAATCCTTATTCATCATGGAGAGCCTCAAGAGCAGTGTGTTATGAGGAGAGATACCCTTATCAGTGTGCCTTCCCTTGCCCTGTACAGCGTTAGGGCATGGGCTGTAGGATGAAAGCTGCTGATCGTAAGACTGTACAGCGTGCCTATGTATCACTCAATGATAACACAGGAGGGCTGAAGGCAATATTTTTCCCGCGTGTGGCAGTTAAAATCATGTTTTAATTTCTCTCCTTCTTTGCAGTCCTACTGCTCAGACCCGAGCCTGGTGTTAGACTTGAAGAACCTCATTGTCCTCTTTGCAGATACACTCCAGGTATGGGGCTATTGGCAACCGCTCTTTGTCTCGCTGAACAGTCATGCTGCTCACAGGTGGTGTCTGTCAGTGTAGTTAAATGGCTGATGTCAGCTTTCTGTGGTGGCCCAGCTTCTTTTTTGGCATTGTGGTGCATGAATTATGGCACCTGATGGACAGCCTGGTTCGCTCTTCATGTGGGATGGCCAGCCCATGAGCAAGGCCAAAGCCTTGGCCACCTTGCCAAGCCCTTGTCCCTCCTGCCCGCACCCAGCCCAGCCTTTAATAGCCCTTGGTCCTACCACCTCAGTAAATCACCACCTAAATATCTCCACCAGCACTGTTCATCTGTGTGGTGGCAGTATGGGAGAATTTGCCCACATGGTCCCTATTAAATGAGAAAATAATCTTCAACTGCCTGTGGTGACCCTTTCTTCTATGAAGTTGCTCTCTTCCCCCACCTCCCTACAGGGCTATGGCTTCCCGGTGAACCAACTCTTTGACATGCTGTTGGAGATCCAAGACCAGTATAGTGAAACCCTGCTGAAGAAATGGTCAGGAGTTTTCAGGTAAGATCTTTAAGCAAACTCATGAGATGTACCTTACAAAGTAGCTTTGGCCCATAAATAAAATCTTTTGAGATATTAGTTGCAAGGTCATGTTTAAATTTTGGGCAACAGTAAGCTTCAGCTTGGACCAGGGAAAGCCAATTTAAGCACAGTTTGAGGATCCTGCGTGTGGTGAGATCTGTGCAATAAATCAGTATAGACCAGAGGTTTTATGTCGCAGAGAGATAAAGTTACGGTTTCATTATGAAGCTCACACTGACAGTTGATAGATGGAAGGATGCAAAAACCTGGTGTTGCAGTAGCGTTACTGTGCTATTAGTCCAACACTGAGACACATGCGTCTTAGGACATCAGTGGCATATCCCTATGCTGCTGCTGTAGGCACGTCCATGAGCTGAGCAGTTGCCCGCAGGTAGGGCATGATATATTATCCAGGGTCCCATGCTGTACTCTGGAGCCACCAGCTCATCCTGTGAGGGTCCTCCAGGATATCCCAGGACTGAGGTGTCTCAGAACATGGGGCATTGGGAAGAGGTACTGGAGGATTGTCAATGCCCTGGTAGCTCAGCATCCATCTTCTTCAAGTCAGGCAGGACTGAAGCTCACCTGGACTTTACCAGGGGCTGCTGCTGAAGCTCCAGTCTGGACTAAAATCACCAGTAAGCTCTGGTTGTGGTTTTATGCAGGCTGAAGGCAGGAAGCTGGGAGAGATCATTGAGTCTGGCTGCAGCAAAGATGATTTCAACGCTCACAAACATGGGGAGAAGTTTAGGCCTATGGAATCACCTCTTAGACTGGCACCGACTTCTTAAGAGCTTCCCAACGGAGCAGTATATCTGCAAAGTTGTGGTTGGTCTGTCATCACAGAACTATCTTTCTAACTTTTTTTTTATTTTCTTAGAAATATACTTGATTTGGATAACTACAGTCCCATCCCAGTGGCAAATGAAGAAGTTTATAAGAAAATAGTTGGACAGTTTCCATTCCAGGATGCAGAACTTGAAAAGGTAATCTTGAAATGGGGAAAGTGGCACAGCTTATCTGCTCTTGCAGGGAAACCCCGTACTCTTGTTAGTGGCATCAAGAACTGCAAATGAAAGTGTCAAAAAAACTCCCCAAAAACCAAACCAAATAAACAACAACAACAAAAACAAAACGAGGGAAAAGAACAAATATACTTTCCATGTGATGCATTTCTGGTGCGGTTGAGGAGAGTCGTCGATTTTATTTTCAGATCACAGTGTACTGTTGCAGCTGAACAATGCTTGCAGTAGACAAGAAACGAGAAATATCTGCTTCCATTGGTATTTTATTCCCATTTTATGAAGTGTGTTAGTGACCTTTTATTTGTTTTAATCTCATCTCTTAAAAAAACAAGCCCAACAAAGTCATGTGTCTTGGCTTTTGTGGAAGTGTGTGCTTGCAAAACCTAAGTGTAGCCAAATTTGACCTAGCCAGTGTCCCTTAAAAGCCTGCTTGGCCTTCTGCTCCACATCTGTCAGTCAGTGAGCTCCAAGCCTGGTGAACTTAATTAGGACTGGGAGGGTTTTCTATCCAAGTCAAGTGTTTAGATTTCAGAGAGTTTGTGTCCTTTCCCCAAAACTGTATCATGGGGTCCAGCTTCTTACTATTACACTCGGCACCTCCCAGCCATGTGTGTGCTATGGGTAAAAGCTGTTTGGAAAAATTTGGTACGGGACACCTGTTTCCTCTTGGCTTTTGGTGTTGTAAGCAAGTGCTCACCTTGGGCAGCAGCTGTGGGAAGTGACCAAGCAAAACACTTTGTGCATGGTGGGAGATAAAAGTCAAGGGGTTCTCCAACGCATTTTTTTCATATGACTTAGGGAGTTGGGAGAGGGAATGAGGGTCTCTTGTGCTGCCTGCTCCCTCCTAGCTGCAAGTTTCCTTCCAGCTCGTTTCAGACTCCAAATCCCTTATGCACCCATGTGCCATTTGTAAGTGATTATCTGGTCTTTCACTTGGCTGAAATGTTTATATAATATACAATAAATGCTGGCTTGTTGTTTCATTGCTGGACTTAGCTAAATACTAGCATTAATTTGACTGCTTGGAACATGTTGCTGGAAAGCAGTCGTCACTCCTGTTAAATATCTGCTCTTCGACTTGAATTCTCTCCTGTGTTTTACAGCAACAGTTTCCAAAGAAGTTCCCCTTTTCTGAGTTTGTGCCTAAAGTTTACAATCAGATTAAGGAATTCATCTACGCCTGTCTGAAGTTTTCAGAAGACCTTCATCTGAGGTAGGGGATGAGTGTGCTAATGGTTGTAGTACGGAGGTTTTGTCTGCAGTGAAAGGTCTCGACAAGTTTTAAAATATGAATTCTTTTCCTCAACCCTTCATGCTGCAAAACTGCTTGGATATACCCTGTCCAGGATGAAGGCGACCGGTGGTCTCCTTAGAGCGGTGGCATCCTTAATTTACAAAGGGCTGTCCAAGTCTTCAAAAGTAGCTGCCTCATAGAGAGAAAGGTAGCCCAGGACCATGCTAGCTGTATAAAAAGTGAGGAGGCTGTTCCCTCTGAGATGTTTCCGAGTCAGTTGTACTAAATAGATGAGTATAGTTGTCTTGAGGAAGATAGCGATGTCCACTTGTCATTGGGTTAGTGCCTCGTGTACCATCTGCAACTGGCACACTGTCTCCCCGCACTGTTGGCAAGAAAACTCTGAAGTTTTGATTTGCCCTGTGTGGTAATGAGTTTCGGCTGCTGGTTTAGGGTTTATTTTTCTTGTTTCCCATGGGAGTTTGTATACAAATAATCTGATTTTTTTTTTTTAAAGCCTGCAAAATATTCCATGTGTTTTCCCTCCATTTTCCATCCCAAGGTACCTTAATGCTGGTTTTGCCTGTGGGTATGAGATTGGAAGATGGCTATATTAGCCAGAAACTGCAAGTTCGTGCTTTCTTTTTGTACCCTATAATGTCTTCAACTTGGTAGAGGTATATAAATAAATAACGAGATTTTTACTTGAAGGAGGGATCCTTTTTCTCCTCTGGCTGTGTGCGGCACTGTACTAGTGAGAGATTGGACTGTGTGAGGCTTCACCTCCCTTGGCAACTTCATGTCCTGGCCATGGCCTGGCACTGGACTTTACCGCAGTGCTGATGTGAAGCTAAAGCAGTGTTCTGGGGACTCACCAGATGTTTCAGTGCCTGCACAAGGCTCTTCAGGGTATTAATTTCTCTTTCTTTGTGAGAGGGATAGTACTTTGAAGATCCACTTTCTCTCCATCATCTGCTAGAGGACACGGCAGCTTGTTGGCTGATGTGGAAGCACAGGACATTTCTCACCCTGCATTTAATCTCAGCCTTTCACTGGTGGCAGGTTGTTCTCTTTGGTGGCTCCCAGGGCTCTTAACCTGTGGGTCACCATTAAAGATCTCGGTTTCTAAAGTCGGCAGAATGGTCTGATTTCACACGGATGCTGGTTTCACCGAACCCCTCCGTTGGCACTTCCCTCATGAGTTTTGTGCTCTTTACCATTATGGAGATGATTGGGTTTGTCAGGGAAGGGAAGAAAAGCATCCCCTTGGGTCCCTTCTCAGGGGTCCCCCCGGAGACATTATTAAAATTCCTTTTGACATTGGATTTTCCAGCTCTTTTTGAGGAGTGGTGTTGGGATGGGGGAAGGGAGCCCAGCTCTTGGCTTTTCTAGCCAAACATTTGGAATATTTCTCTGAAAACCCCTGTGACACTTTCTTCATTTCACCCTGACAGCTTGAATTAGGTTTTATTAGGAAGCTTGGCTACAAAGCCGGCAGCAAGTTTTCTTTCTCTTCTCTTTCTTTTTCTTCTTTGGTTGTCATTTACCTTGCACCCTGGAGTGATTGGGGTCAGCCCGTCAGTCATGGGAGGCCTGAAGGTCATGACTACTGCTATGGGATACGGGACATCAGCTGTCATTAACCCAGACAGTTCGCTTAAATATTCTGCAGTCTTTTCCTGAAGAGCAGAGCCTATGGCAGAAAATTTATTTTGTATTTTTTTTTCTATTTTTTTTTTGAAGTAGCTCCTTGTATTTGTTGGATGGGAGTGTTTTCCTTTATGTTGATATGCTTGTGAAGTTATTTTGCTTTTCAAGCATTTGAAGAAAATTTGGAGCTTACTATGCGTTTTTTGGCATTGCAAATTTTTTTGTTTGGCTTTATTAATTTGATTAGGAGAAAGAAAACCTTCTTTATATTTTCAGCAGTTCTGCCTTTGTTAAAAAGTGTGTATTTGAGCTCATCAAAGAGATTTCTTTAAAAGTATCCACTTGCTGGAAGGCTTCTACTGGCTCCAGTGGAATTTCTCATTTGAAAGATAGGGAATATCTTTGGAAAACAGTAGGTGGAAGGACGAGATGTCAGCTCTAATCTACCAGGACTTCAATTGTTTAGTTTTGGTTTTTTTTCAAACAAAGCGCCAATCTTGAAAGCACTTGGGATACAATTTTTGAAAGTGCTGAAAATAATTTCAGTACATAAAGTTTTTAAAAATAAAATAAAAAAATCAGAGGCTTGAATAACTAAATCAGGCTGGACCTTTGGAAGCCCACTTTAGGAGAGAGGAGATAAATGTGGTTTCTTTGATAGTTCATATTGTTGCTTTGGTGTTACTAGTGGTCTGTGGTTGTAGACCAAGCCTGGTAATGAAGTTGGTAGATCAAATTGATGTCAGACATACGTAGAGAGCAGCCGATATGAAAAATATTGCTCGTTTGGGGGTTTTGTTTTCTTCTTGCGTATATGAGAACTGAGAGCTGAGCTTTCTGTTGAGCCAAGACCCTGCCTCTACTTCACAGTCAAGAGTCGGCGTCATACAGCTGACTGGTACCATTACTCTCTGCTAACTGGCCCCGCTGGTCTGGGCGCTGGGTCTCGACTGTTGGTGTGAGCCTGGTTTGTCGTTTCAGCTGGGAGGCTGCTGGGCAAGGCAACTGCTAACTCCCGTTGCTCTTGTTGTCACCCTCACTGACCTCTTCTGTTGGACCAAGGAAGATTTGGGGGATTGCAGTCCAGCACCTGGTCAAATCCTGCTTTTTTTTTTTTTTTTTTTTTTTTTTCTCCCCCCCAAGGGATTTTTTTTTTCTTTACTCAGTGTGTGGACCTCATGGCAAATGTTGCAAATCCTTCTGCTCTGGTGGAATGCAACTGCAGGGGTTACCAGGCTGCTTGACCCACCATGTAACTGAAGTTACAACCTGATTTTCTAGCTTATGCAGCCAAGAAACAAAATGAGAACAGGAAACCTTTGGAAATGGTGCTTGTATGCAGAGAAAGCTCAGGTAGAAGTGCTTTGAAGAAGTAAAAGCAGCACGGAAGTGCTAAGCAGTCTTATTAAGCACTACTTGTTTATGCCCTGGAGGCTATCATGGTTGAGATGTTCCTGCAGCTGAAGTGAGCAATTAAAGCAAACTCTCAATTTGCAAAGCGTTTGGTGATATGGCAACCTCGTGCCGTCAGCCCTGGCTGTGGCGTCAGGCATAGGCCAGCAGCATCGTACTCCTGCCAAGAGCATGACTGTCTCAGGGCGTACACACAGCCAGACAGTAACTGGCTTGTTTAAGTTTGATGCCCTGAAGACAGGTTGACATTTGAATTTAAAAAAGAAAGCTTTTCGAGCACGACCTAGTTGGTTGCTGTGTTGGTTTAGTGAGAAAAGCTGACATCATGTCCAAACCCCCATGTTTTCATCTGTGCATTCTTGGTTACAGAAGATACTGGAAGCTCTGGCCACCAGCTCCTCCTCCAACCTTGGCCGTTCTCACCTCCACGAACCTTAGGAATGGGCTATGTTACTCCCTGTGTATCGCATTTCAGGATTTCCCAGGGAAAATCCCAAAAGGGCCATAGTGCTTGTACAAAGATATAGCTTTGTGTATTGTTTGCTTCCTACGGAATTTTTTCTTTACCCACTCTGAGTGTGGGTCCAGACCTTTTTGCTTCCCAGCCCCCTTCCCTTGTTCCCACATCGCTCCAGCAGCAGCAGGCAGCTGCCCCTGGTGTCACGAGGTTTTTTTGTACCACCCCTTCACTTTAAATCTCCTTTTTACCATCTGTAGATTGTCACAGGGTTATATTTTGTTGTATTTGCTATATTTAACCATGCTATTGTCTGGTGGAGGGAACTGGGGACAATCTGGTTCTTCCTGGGGGATGATGGAGAGCCTGGGGATTGTGTGTATGCAAGTGTGGTGGGTTTTGGGGATTTTTTTGTTTATCTTCAAGTAAAACCTTGTTTGAGAGCTCTACCCATAGTATAAAGACCAGGAAAATTCATTAGCTGGTTTCTTCTCTTCCCCCTGCCTTTTTGATTTCTGTTCCACACTTTTAAAAACCCAAATGCATCACTTTGTACCTTACATCAAAACCCTGCGAGAAGGAGCCAAGGAGTCCATCTGGGATGTGGAGTGGGCTAGCCCTGATCATCACTGGCACAGGATATGTTTCCCCACTAAGCAGGAGGAAAATAAACTCACAGAGATCAGTGATGATGATCTAGAAGAGACCCACACTAAGACTTTGGCTGGTGACATTGAATTTAAATTATCAGGAGCTGGGTCCTGCCGAGCTGCTGGCCCTGCTCCGCTTGCGTCCAACTGGGAAGGAGACAGTGGTCAACCCTTGGCAGGCGTGTAGCTCGGAAAAGCAGATTTCTAAACATCAGGGCAAAGGAAATATTAGAGAAACCTGTTGGGGAGTGCAGCATGGTGAGCAGCCGCTGGGTGTGCAGGGAGTTGTGCAGCTGGGCTTTTCCTTGGGAAAGCTGCAGCAGGACGTGTCTTTCTTGGTCTCATGGAAACGTGAACGTGGCTTTGCTCAGAGATGCGAGCAGGGAGCAATGTTTGCCACTTATCCCAGGAATTTGGGGACTTTCAGTGCAATTCTCATGCAGCAGCACAAGGAAGGTCCTGAATAACTTGAAAAATGTAGTTGACTGAAGGATGCGTCGTGCTCAGGGAGGAGGAGCAGGTACAGGAGATGCTACTGTGACCACAGGGTTGCTGTTGGAGAAGGCTTAGTCTTGCTTTCCCAAGCATCAGGCGCTGATGGATCAGGGCTCAGCTCCGTGCATCTGCCTTATGTTAAATAGGCACAGAATTGGGGAGGTGTGAGATGGACTGGGGCTGGCAGCGCCATGTCCCTGCACCAGCAGGCACCCTGATAGCAGCTCACCAACATTCCCCATATCACGCGCTGGCGGTGGGGTAACTGCAAGGTTTGCTTTTGCTTCTTGTGTCCATCCCTGCTTTGTAATCTGGCCCATTTGTCAGGTGCAACAGGAGAAGGAGCAAAAGGTCACGGACTTGATTTAGTGGGAGCCTTAAAGTTTGTAGCACTTCTTAGCCTTCCTTTCCTTGCCCTTAGCTGCCTGTCACTGCGCTGCCAGAGATAAAGCCCCATGGTGTCAGGGCTAATGCAGGGCCAATGACAGATCAAAGGAGCCTGTGCTGGGGTGGGTTTCCAAAACCTCCTTGAGAAAGGAGAGGTTGCGCTTGGCTGGCATGCATTTTGGAGGGGCAGGAACACAAGCAGAAAACCAACCCCCCAAACTTCAGCAATGCTGCAGTTGCAACCATCTAGCAAAGGGCATGAACATGTTACAAGATCTTCCAGTTTGATTTAGTTAAAGAAAAAGCCATGAGAAGGTGGTGTGTGGGGGGTATTTGGGAGTTTGATTTGGTTTTTTCCCCCATTGCAGGTCCTTGATCCCTTTCCCCTTGCTGAACGTGCAAAACTCCAGCATTGTGTGGAGGGCAGTGGCTTGGCTGCGTGGGTTAGTGCTGATGCTGTGGGCAGCTCTTACCCATGCTGGACCCATGCTCTAAGAGGAGAGGCCTCAGGGATGTAGGATTTGCCTGTATAATCCCCATTCCTTATAGTCACATGCACAAAAAGGCCTAAAGTGTTGGTATTTTGGAATTTATTAGTATGTCAGTGCCTGTAAGTGGTCCATGGATGATTAGGCATAAGCCAGCAGAGGATGTGGAAGGAGAGTGGGTGATGGGAGCTCCAGGTGATTTTCTTTTCATAGAGCATTTTGCAAATCTCTCTTGGAATTCTACTTTTCAGCTCCACGGAAGTTGATGATATGATTAGAAAATCTACAAATCTGCTGCTGACCCGAACGCTGAGCAACTGTTTACAGAATGTCATCAAGAGGAAAAACGTCGGGCTGACGGAGGTAGGGCATGGCTTTGAGGAGACCCATTTCTAGGGCAGGGTGACAGAAGGGGGTTTGGTCCCTTGGAACTCCTTACAGCACCTTTAGAGATGCTGGTTTGGACCATTATTACAAAATATTTGGTTGGAAAACAATAATGGAACTACACAGTGTTGCTGTACAAATAAAGAAACACAATACTGCAGGAAAGAGGAAGCTTTTTTGCTGTTGCTGTTAGAATTGCTCCTCTTCTGAATTTGCAGAGACTTATATATCTGAGTTAAAGTGGCGGGTTAGAAGACTTCAAGGAGCGCTGGGGAAGAGGCAAGTGGATGCTAGGAGATGGTGGGGGAGTGGTCCCCATCTGTAGGTGATGTTTGAGGCGGTTTCAGCACATTGCTGCAGTACAAACTCTATATTGGTATTTTCTTTTTGCGATCGATATTTTTTTTGTGCAGGAAGTCAGATTTCTGAAAAGTTTAATGCACGTAAATCATGGCTGTTTGGGAATGTGTGTGGTACCCAGGGCAGTTTGGATACCTTAGTGGGACCTGTATGTACTGTTATTAAATAAGTAGGTATTAGACAATTGCAGTTGTTTAATTGACTGTACTATAGAAATGTGTCATGTTCTCTGGACACTGTAAATACCATATGGAGGTGAGTTTTGGCGAGTTTACCACACTTAACAGCGGTATGTATTTACACATGATGCTTCCTCAGCCCTTCATCTAGAGGTCTGGAATCTCTCTGCTCCCTGGGGGCAAATTCCTCTTCCCTCCTGCTCCTCCCAAGGCTCCCTCCACAAAGAGGAATGCAACACTGTCCTTGCAGTATCCATCCCCCAGATGATCACTTCTGCTGCTCTTGCAAATGTTCCCACAGTGTGATTGAGTATAGGAAGGGCAAACTGAATGTGACAGTTCCCTCAGCTGCTTTTGCCCAGTTTAAATGGTATAGATGTTCCTGAGCATCTTCCCTGTTGAGTGAAGGTGATGCCTTTCTTTGGGCTGAGAGTGGCTTCTTCACGTGCTTTGGAGCTGAAGAGGATTTTTGCAAGGAAAGCCTACATAGCACAGCTCAAGTTTGAAATAAAGGTGTAGTATGTCCGGAGACTGGTGTTCATTTCTGAATCTCTTCTCATATTTTCAACTTCTTGTTCCTTATCACTTACCAAGGTACAACTAGTGCCCTCCTTGGGTTATCTGTACCATCATTTTTTTCAAATTTGGTTGAAGAAAAACTACTTTGAGGATCTTTGTCCATTCCTGCCTCTTTTCTTTGTGTAACCATTGACCTGTTTGACCAAATGGAAGCGTGCAGCATTTTTCGTCTGAATTTCTCAAATCCTTTCCTCTTAAGAAAAGACATTAATGTGACTGTGTGAAGCACAGGAATTAAAGGGCACATTGAAGAGTACCGTATCGTCTACAACATAGTCCTGGTGTCAAAAGTGACTGCGGAAGATATTAAATTACCTTTCATAACTATCGCTTCCAAGATTTAATTTTTGCACAAAGCAACACCTTCAATTTCTGGGCTCTCCAATGTCATTTTCCAAGCAGTGAACAAGGTAATACAAGGCTGTGTACCAACCTTCCCAGTCTGTTATCCTCTTTATTTTTCTTTGCTGTTTTTTGGGGCAACCTCTGAACAGTGGATGTCAAAGTCTGCTCCAAATAATCCTGGTGTTTTGAATGATCCTGACATCCCTCAACAAAAGAGAGGGAAAAGATGCTACTGTTTTTTTCATTTGAATACCCCAACGAGAAGGTCTCACCCCTCCAAATTTAAGAGAATACCAGAACTTGAAGGAGAAAGAGAGGGAGCAGGAAAGCTTATAGCAAGTAGTGGAAGAGAAACAAAGCAATTGGGGCCTTCAAGTGTGATAGCTGATCTGGACCAGTAAGTTGTGATGATCAGAGAACAGATTTAGGAGGAATTTTGCACAGTTGGAAATACCTAATATTTAGTTAACTTGAAACTATAGGAAAATATATCACGATTGTGATGTCAGGGCTGTCTGACGCAGAGAAAGGCAAACAAATCAGTGCTTGTGTGAAGGCAAAAATCAACAACAGAATTAAACCAATGAATTCAGAAACAAGAAGCCCCCCTAGTTACCTGTGTAAGACATTTCAGGGACCAGATACAAAACAAGAGGTGCTCAAATAGACTGTAATTTCATTTCTTAAAAACAAACACCTGACTGAAATCACAGACACGTTGGCTAGAAGGGAACTTTGGAGGTATCTAGCCCAGCCTCTCAGTGGAAGTGGGATTGTAATTCACTCGGATCAAGTCAACCATTGCTTTCTCTACCTGAGTTTTAGTATCTCCAAAACACAGGTCCCACAGCTTCTCCGGGTACCCTGTTCCAGTTCTGCACTACCTTCCTAATGACTCTTTTCCTTCCTAATATCCAAGGTGAACCTCTCAAGCTGTGACCATTGCCCCTTCTCATGTCATCTGCCAGTAACAATAATCTATATTATATAATGTATAATAATTATTATATGATATTTAATCTTTGCTGTAATATTTGTACCATTTGTACCATTACTTCAGTATTTCTGTGCCTGCAATACTCTAATCAGTGATTAATCCATCTCATTCTGAAGATTTGTAACTGTTTCAAAATAATTTCTTCAGAGGAGGTAGCTGCGGACTGCCACACCATATTCCAGCAATTAAATTATATCAGTCTGGAGCATTATAATGCCTTCTGTATCTGTCAGAGAACTGTTATGGCATGATATCTGAGCTAGATGTTATTTGTAAAGGTTTTGTTATAGCTTATGTTGCACCTTGGAAATATTCATGGCAATTGGCTAGGAAAAAGGTATCTGCTTAAGGAATTAATGATGCTTCCAAGTCAGTGATCCTAAAGTAAAGCCCGGATTGGTTTCCTCTGGTTCGTAAATGTTTGTGTTGGTTGACTTCAGCAGAGGCTTTTACTCTGCAGTTTCCTTTAATGTCCCAAAATAGTGCCGTGTGAAGGCTGAGAAGACAGCATTAAGAAAATTGCAGATAATGGTGGGTACGATAACCAAGAAGATACCAGGGTGAGATCTGCTGTTCACCTACACCACCCTCAGAAAAGTAAAACCTTGTGGTTTCTTTGTTAAATGCTTTAGTGTGATGGTGTTCGGTGTCACTCAAGACATGGGTTATTTAGGGTTCATTAGCAGACAGAATACTTGTGATTTGACATGGCATTTTTTTGTAAGCCTGTTGTATTTGAAGTACACTGAAATGAACCCTGACTGACAGCTGAATGTAGGAAAGTCATTAAAAAATAATAATCTTTTGTGGTATTAGTGTCTGTCATGGGAAATGCTTTTCCCCCCAAATGATCTTTTATTTAAGTTTCTGATGTTGTTAAAGGAGGAGAACCTTTGAGCATGTAGGAAAGCTTAGTGTGTTTGTACAGTGTGAGCTTCTCACGCCAGAAGTTCTTATAAATTGGCATCCATTACCCTGGCACGTCCCTAGCTTCAGGAGCACTATCTTTCAATCCCTTTTTTGCCTTTGCAGCTTGTACAGATTATTATAAATACGACCCATTTGGAGAAATCCTGCAAGTTCCTAGAGGAATTCATAACCAATATCACTAATGTACTTCCAGAAACTGTCCACACTACCAAACTCTACGGGACCACAACCTTCAAGGTGAGAAGGCTGGTAGATTCACCTCCGGGCAGTTGCTGTTGGTATTTGGTTGGAGAGTATCAGCTTTCAAAGCGCGTGTGTGGATGTGTGTACGTAGGGGGCTAAGCTGAGCTGAAAGGTAATTTTGTCATATCCTGGGAAGCTTACGCCATCGGACTAGCTTTTGGGTTTGTCCTTTGGAGCATTTGTAACCCTAATTTACAGGCTGTGACTGCTGCACTTACTATTTAAAGGATTAAGCAGCTTTTAAACAAAAGGCTGATTTTTTTTTTTTAATGAATTTTCATTTTGCTGTTTGAGCACCGTACAATGTTACGCATGTCTGGCCATGAATGTAAGCTCTCCTCTTTCACCCAAGAGGAGAATAGATTTTCAGAACTTAGATTTCTGTATCTTTCCACTCATTTTAGTGTTATCTCCTAAAAATCAGGGCTGGCAGAAACTGCTAGACTCTTCCCAGTTTTTAAATCTTTAAATCGTAACCCAGGAGTGTCCACCCAGATACTTTATATGAAATCTTAAGGCCATAATTGGGTCAACTTTGGGGCGTCTGAATTGTGTCCTGTGGCTGGAGAGCAGGAGATGGGAACAGCGCCAAGGACTGGAGCAACAGTAGGAAATTCGTTCGGTCAGGTTTGCTCTTGGGATAACTCAGCAGGAGACTAAGGCCCTGTGTCCCCAGGCAAGTCCATTTATTGTCTCTTCTGGCATCACCTACCTATTTGGCCTAAGGGTGAGTTTTCCTACCCTTATTCCGTCAGGGAGGCTCCTCTGTGGCCCTCCTGCACCCCATACCTGTGCACAGTTTGGTGGGTCTCAACCTTTTTTCATATGGGACATTCCTCTCCCATCTCTCTCACTTCATCCTGCACTAGATTTGTCCTCCTGGTCCCCAGGTTGCATCAGAGGCAGACACCAGCTTGATCTTGCCTACCACTGATCTTGTGGCACATGTCCCACCAGTCTGAGCTAACCTGAGGCTGTAGCAGCCATGTAGTTGCCTACAGGCACTTTGTCTTGTGCTGTCTTTAAGGCTAAAGGTTGGGTCAATCTCAAGTCCAGTTACTTGTGTGGACTTGTGGTATGGAGGCTCCATCTCATGTAACATGGTCTTGTTTCCCAGGATGCCCGCCATGCTGCTGAGGAGGAGATTTACACTAACCTGAACCAGAAGATAGACCAGTTCTTGCAGCTGGCAGACTACGACTGGATGGCCATGGAGCCGGGCAGCAAGGCCAGTGACTACCTTGTAGATCTCATTGGCTTTCTACGCAGCACGTTTGCTGTGTTCACCCACCTACCGGTAAGCCACCTCCACCAAATTGCTTTCTTTTTCTGTCTGGGGAGCACACGGGCATCCAATGGCACTGTCGAAACTACTGGTTGCTTAAGCTTTATGGAGTGTGATGGAAATGGGGCCTTGGACTGTCAAGAGTTATGAAATAACAAATCTATTTTTAAAGCAAGCTATTTCACGTGTTACCAGAACTTAGGCTTCAGCAAGAGTCTCCCCAAGTATTTTCAAGTCTAATTATACGTGAATGAGCGAAATATCACAGTCCACCATGTAGAAATAGGATCATAATTCACTAGCCACCTATATTCAGATACATTAACTTTCAGCTTAATGGACATTCAAGATTTTTTAAGAGATCCCAGTATAAGGGTGTCTATTATTTGAACTGCAGATACATTTCCAAATGTTTGTCAAGTCACTGAATGCCTTACATCAAAATATTGCACTGTTGGAAGGCAGCATATGTTTCTTTCTTTTCTCTGCTGTCTAAAATATGCCTATGTTTATGCTGTTATTGCGATCAAAAAACGTATTTTATGTTGTTTTTTGCAGTTGGCTGAGTAGTGTCCCGTTGAATAGGAAAAATAGAACCATTGGGGA
Source organism: Rissa tridactyla (assembly GCF_028500815.1). Lineage (NCBI taxonomy): Eukaryota > Metazoa > Chordata > Aves > Charadriiformes > Laridae > Rissa > Rissa tridactyla. The sequence goes on from NC_071470.1 coordinate 40,256,473, forward strand.
GTTTCATTTTTGCTCAAACAGCTTTTTGTTCTTTAAATAAGATTTTTTCTGACCTGTATGAATATATACTTAAGAGTATCTTCAATCAGCAGGTATTTTGAAATAGCAAATCCACTGAACACTGTATTTGTCCTAAAAGCAACTTCAGATCTTTCTTCTTTACTCAACTGTTACTTATTTGTTATTAATTGGTGCCCAGGATTATAGTACAGCAGCACACACTAGTCATCTTTCATGAGTTTGGATATAAACAGGAAGAAAAGACTAATAATACACAATAGCAGTTTCCTTCACTCAGTTCTGCTTTTGTGTGCTGCTGTGATTGCTCTATTGGTGGGATGTTCAAGCACTCCAGAGCTGTTTTAGGAGGTGTTACAGCCCCAAAACTTTGCAGTCTCCTGTGTGAGTCGTGTTTTTGGCCTTCTCTATCATAGCATGAAGATCTGGCGGCAGGATGGAAATGAGGACTGATGTGCTGTGGATAGAGAAGCCACCGAAAGAGAAATGAAAGTGGCTTTCCCAGTTCTCTGTACCTGGAGGTATTGTTGAGGAGAAGGTTCTTTCTTGGCTCTTATCACTGGAACAAACTTGTGAATAAGTGTTGCCTCCTGTGCAGAGAGGTTGGAAGGGCTTTTGCCAGTTTTCTTAATCAGGCCAAGTTTATGGCTAAAACATCCCCTCCATTGGCAGCCCTGAGCAGCATGGCTGGTGGCTACGCAAGCAGGCATGGGGCAGGTGCCCTCTGGAGTCTGGAGGTGATTGGAGATGGCTGGATTCCTCAACTGCTGGTTTTCTCCTTAAAAAAGGAGACATGGCTGCACAGAGGTGGGTTATCACCTGGAAATCATACTGGGAGTACATCTGCAAGCAAGTAATGGAGTTTGACAGGGAGATTAGTCCCTGCACCAGAGCATGAAGCATGGCTAGTAGGAGAGATGAGGATGGGGAGAGAGGCCCACAATGATTTATGAGATGGACCTGGAGTGATTTATCTTCCTTAAATATTAATGTTTCCTTTTTGAGTGAATCAAAATTATTTTGGAGACTGGGAGGGCAGCTGATTGGTCTAAAACGGACTGAGACAAATTGAAGCAACCTTTTCTCTTCCAGAGATGGATTAGAAAGGACCCAGCTGAGAAGGCGGCTGTCTGCAGTTTGCTGTGGTGGAGGTACTGGCTAATGTGCCAGTGCTGTTCAACCAGCACACATGCAGCACCTTATCTTCTAAGCATTGCACGGCACTGATCCTCCCAACAGCCCTGAGGGATCGGGGAGGCAAGTCAATCAGATGCTGCAATCAGATTTGTGAAGCTGTAGATCTGGTTAAAAGCTTTGTAGGAGACATAGGTCTGGGATTTTTTTAATATATATTGGAGTTTCTTACTTTAGAGGAGCACTATGAAGATGCTGTCATTGAACATTGCTGATGGGTCCCCACATACTCTTGCAGGCAACGCTGGGTGAGAGCAAGCAAAAAATCAAGGTACATGAAAAAGGCACTCACATCCCTTGGGGTGTCTGCTGGTTTGTTCTTGTAGGGCTCAAGGGCCTCTTTTCCAGTGGCTTATTTAGGAAAACATTAAATCTTTTGCACTTTGCTAAACGAAACGTAGGAGATAAGGCATGTAGAAGCCCACATCTGTCTAAAGCAACGCAGAAAAAATGTAGACGTTTGTGAAAGCACCAAAAATATGAGATGAGCTTCATTTGTGAAAGGAAAGAGTGAGAAGGGTTTGAGGGAGAAAGGAGCTATCTCCAAAAAGAGTGAATTATAAGTAAAAGAGGATATTGCGGGACTGCTGGTGGCAAGGTAGCGCTGTTTCTGTACTGCTGCTATCCATCCCAAATCATTAGCACCGTAGCATTACGATCTAGAGGAGTTGCTGCCCTGCTTGAAATCAGTTTGCAGCCTTGTCCAGCTATAAAATACAGGATTTCCACGCTGCTAGTAGCTCATGAAGAAAAGTAAGTAAATGTGCACCATCCTTGGATGAGGCATCTTTGGAGCATCTTCTCATTCCTAGAAGTTGACTCCATGCAACACCATCCCTTCCTGTTCTCATGTCCTTTCCTGGTTTGGAAACGCTCCTTTCTTCCAGAGCTGATAATCGGGTAACTTTGTGTTGAATTTACACGATTTTAAAAAAGTGAGAAGTGTTGTCCTAGTACTTGAACTTGCAGCAGATTTTTAGAAGAGTGGCAATTTCAGGAGATGACTAAGTGTCAGGAGCTGAGCTACTCACTTGCCTTTTGTCACGACAGTAATTACACCAAGAAAAACCTTCACCTGCTGATCAAAGAAACTCAGCCTGGGCATGTCGGCAGTTACTGTGCTAAAATTACACCAACAAAAAGTTCTGTCCTGTAATAGACCGGAGCCGAAAGTCCTGAGCCTGCAAAAATGCAGGCGGCTCCTTAACTTGATGAGTGTGAGTAATCCCATTGTCTCAGACAGGGCTGCTCATCTGCAGGAAACCTTTCTAGGGTCGAGGCTCCAGCTTGCCGCAAGGCAGATCAAATGGCCTTGAAGGGTCTGGTTGACTCAAGTCAACGTTTCAGACAGGGGGTGAAGAAGAGAGAAGATGCTGAGCGAGCTAAAAGGCGACTCCAAGCCAAGATTTGGGCATTAGGTTTTGTGTTTCCCTTTTTGGATACATGAGGCTGAATTTTTCCGGTATTTATTGAGGGGAATCCCAGAATCATTGAGGTTAGAAGGGACCTTTGGAGACCATAGAGTCATAGAATAGTTAAGTTTGGAAGGGACCTTTAAAGGTCATCTAGTTCAACCCTCCTGCAATGAGCATGGACATCTTCAACTAGATCAGGTTGCTCAGAGCCCCGTCCAACCTGACCTGGAATTTTTCCAGGGATGGGGCATCTACAACTGCTCTGGGCAATCAGGTCATCTGGTCCAGCCGCCCTGCACAGGCAGGAAAAGTAACCTAGAGCAAAGCTAGTCCTGGCTCATGGAATGGTATAAAGAGCTTCCACTTTCTGTACTGCTCAAATAGGAATTGCAATCCCTAATTTTTCCTTTAGAGCATCAGAGTAGACACTGTGGGAGATGGTGGAAACCATTTGATATTAGGAATCCTTGGAATCGATTTGTTTTTTGCAGCTTTGCTTTGGGACACTGAGCCCCAAGCTGGGGAGGGCATGCTGGTGGATACAGCATGTGCCAGCGGGGTGGAAAAGTTCATGGTGAAGTTAACAGGGTTTTGGTGCATACCACTGCTGCATGAAATTTTCATGGTGGTTTAGAGCCACAATTCGAAAATGCTCTGCTAAGTGCCCAAAATGTCTCAAAGCAAATAACACACTGGTGGAAATCAAAGCATAATTAACATTTGGCTTCGAGGCTGCCCTCTTCCTGCGTTAACCAGGGAGAGTCAGTTACTGCTGCTGAGCGTATTAACATGGGATGCTCGGGCCTCCTTTAAAAGAAAATACTTCTTTTTTTCCAAGAAAAAAAAAACTTTAGGGAAAAAAAAAAAGAAGTATTTTAGGGGAAAAAAAAAAGGTGGTTTCTGGTTTTCAGCAAGTAAAGGGCCATGGCCTCAAAAATTAACATTTCCAGCATAATACTTTTAGAAGAATGACTGAAAAAGTCTTTTGTCTTTGATGGCTGATTGTTGTTTTTATTTCTTGTTAGACAAGTTAATGTAAATCGCATTGACAGGGCTACTCCAAACACACTGATTTGTTGACATTAAGCTTCTCAAAGATGGAGGGTTGTGTCAACACCTACAGTGAACTGTCAGGTTAACAAAGCAAGGATGTTTTCTTGGGGGAGGGGAGCAGAGTTGAGGGAAGGGGGGGTATTTTGTTTTTATTTTAAGTTTCCTTTAATCCTCTGTTAGTCTTGTATCTTGATAACCTCCTTTGGAAGGTAATCAGGGCAGGTCAAGAGGTGATGCTGACCCGGGAAGGGGAAGTAATCTTTCAGCGATCGAACAAACTCTAACCTCTGCCATCTTGAGCAGTTCAGCGTGAACTTTCTGCAAAGGGGGTTTTGGGTTGGTTTTTTTCCCCTTTGTGCTTATTTTTGCCAGATGGCAGGCACAGATTTCAGCTGGAGCTGCGCGAACGCTGCAGCTGCGCTGCCTGCAATGTTTTTGCCTTATTCACCGTATCGGCATCTCTTCCCAGTTGCAAATAAATATGCCGGCCACGACAGCTCTTGCTTTGGTAGAGGGAGCTTTGGAAGTGTTTATTTTCTTTTTAAAGAGAACGATTACCTATGTTTTTATTTAAAAAACCCAAATCCCTCTGTAATATTTTAAAAGGCAAGGCACTGTGCATGGAAGTAAAATGCCTTGAACTTTGCACCAATGACAGCCTTGACCACGTTGGGAGGGACGCAAGTGGAATATAGCCATCATGAAAGCATCATATGAGCACTAAAGACACCTTCTTTAGATTTGCACGAGTCCTGTCTGTGCTTAGATAACATTCCCTTGCCCTCAGAAGGGCTGAGCAAGTTTTACTTGAGCTGATCCCTGTGTCACTTGCTAGGGTTTGACATCCCTTGCCTCCATCTTACAGGTGAGAGCGCTGAGGCATGTGGATATTGATGTGCAGAGCATATTTCATAGCAATAAAACTGGTCTTGTAGTACTTGGATTTCCTCCTTATCCTTCCTAGACCAGGTTCAATGAGCCCATATTTCGATTTTTTTAATACTCTTCCAACTGCCAAGCAGCCAGTGCCTTGGTTGAGCATTGATAGGTTGTAGGCACCTACGGACAATGACCGATGCGTACCTCTCTGTCTTTCTCGCTGTTGCTTTGCTCTCTTCTGCATTTGACTTTAAACTCCCTGTGTTGTCCTCTGTAGGGGGATGTAGATGTCCACTCTACAATGTCGGTGAGTACAAGACTGCGTGTCATGCGCATTTGGTCTGCTCTGCTCGCACCTCAAATGTTAGAGGGTGAGTTGAACCAGAAAAGGTCCTTAGTCTCAGAAGGGAAGAATGGAAAAGATTGAATTGAAGTTTAAATCAATAGGAATAAGCGAGATCAGGGGAAAAGGTTTCCTTCCAAACAGGTCGCCCACAAGCATGCTGTTGCAGTAGCACTGCAAAATTGCTGCTTTTAGAGCACGTTGCATTTAACTGGCTCCTTTTATCCCCCCCCCCCTCCCCCATCCTTAAGTGTGCAGGGAATTAGGAGAAATGCCTGTTATTAGGGAAAGCATGATGGGATCTTCAACCTCTGCTTGAAAGAGAAAAGATCTTTGTAAAATCCCCCCTTGCTCCTTGTATTTTGTTCAGACAAATCCCTCATGGGGATTTCAGGCTGATATTCCTCCTGGTCTAAGTGCTCCGACCCAGGGCTTGGACTGCTAAGCCTTCCCTCCGGCTAGAGTGGTAGAATAGTATTTTATACAGAAAATAGTGTGGGTTCTTGACAGTTACTATCTCCATATTTGGATTAGGGTAATTAGCACAAAGAAAGTGAAGGAGACCTTTCGGACCTGGCTTCTGGTTCAGTGAACCCCTCTAATTGTTGTCATTTCTGCTTGTTTCATGTGCGGGAGAAAAAGCTGTGGCATTTCCCCAGATAGATCGCAAACAAAGTGCTCTTGAGCTACCTTGTTTCCTCTATTCCCATGTCTGCGAGTCAAGGCACGTGTGAGCAAAGCGTGCCTCGTTTTTCTGTCGGCGCAGCCCTGTTCGATGCGGTTGTGTGGTGTGAGATGCAGCCGGCACGGAGGCGTAGCTTCTACCCCAGCTTCTGCTTTTCCGCCTTTAACCCCTGCTCTTCATTTTAATGCTGAGCTGCCACGGTAGTATTGATATTTCACGCCATGGTTGGGTGCGTGTACCCCTTTTCCTGGAAACTGAGCGTAGCTAAGCCTTGAGTATTTGCAGGCTCTGGGCACCTGGGGGTTCCTAAGTCAACGTCGAGGTCTCAAATCAACGCCAGCTTCTGGAAAGAAAGAGCCTTGTTAAAGCAATTTGAGGCCAGCTTCCATCAAACCATGGCTCGGTTGCTGGGAAGGCCATGGGAGCTCCCAAGCTGCCAGGGAGCAGACAGGGATGTTTCAGGCAGGGATGCTTTGGGCATCTCCCTGCAGCCACGGGTTTCTAGGAGTGGTGTTGAATATCGCCCATCCTGCGTGGTGTCCTTAGGGTGTACCCTAAGAGAGACAGATGCAGCGACTGGTATTGCCTCTGGCTTTTCAAGGCTTTCAACCGTTTAGAAGCCAGATGTATTTATTTCTTTAATTGAATCCAGTGCCTAGACAGCTATGGAGTCAGCTTCCTATGGAGAGGGGTGCATTAGTTTCATTAAGGTAAATCAATGAAAAATAATACCTGGAGGTCCCCTGGAAAGGGTCAGGAATGGAGTAATCCCTTTATATGGTGGGACTTTGCTAGCCTGCTCTTGGTTTTGTTCTTAACTGCAACGGATTCCAATTTTCCTTTAACCCCTCTAATTTTCTGTTCTCTAGGTAGTTTGTATTAATTGGTGGAAATAAATCACTAATCTGCCTGTCTAAAAGAGATTTAAAAATAAAAATCTGATTGCACAAAATAGCAGGACAAAAGGAGTAATTGTAACAGAGTTTAAAATGTTCGGTGGGAAGTAGTTGCAGCTAATCTTGCAATTTTCTTGGTGTTGTGGATATAGACATGCATTAAAAAAAAAAAAAAAGGCAAGTTGCCTGCGATGCAGACACAGACAGGGCATGAGCAGTGCCCCAAATCCTCCCTGTATGGTCCTCAGGAGGCTTTCTCTGCTCTCCAGAGATGATCTGAGTCTCTTAAGGGGTTGCTTGGACCAGCTTGCCCTGAATGTTGGGCACAGTGCCATTAAAATGAGGATGCCTTGGTGGGGAGAAGATGGACTGGTGACTGGAGCAGCGCTTGCATGGCTGTGTGGCCCCATGCTGCCCACCTTGCTGTCGTCTGGTGGCTGTGCATTACTTTTCTGGGCTTCCCAAGTGTCTCTGAAATCCCAAATACTTACCAAATGAAGGCGTTGAAACAGGAACTAATGGTTGCTTTAAAGCAAGAAGTAAAGCATTCAAATACAGTGGCCTTAGCTTTGTTGGCTGGGGAGAAGGCTGACCTCTGATTAACCCAAAAGTGCTAGTTAACTTGAATCTGGGTAAGCCAAGTTATCTTGTAATTACATGGTTTCTTGTCTGCTTTCAGCACTTTGAAAATTAATTGAGGCTAAAATGCCCAGTCCCATAAATCCTTTAAACCAGGGTGTGCACGCTTCCCTAGGTTTTACTTCCCTTTGTGTAGTCACCTTGGCATGTTTGGCTTTGATTTTTATTTTACAAACTTAGATTTATAAAGCTATTTTATGCTAACTTTTGCATGCACGTACATACACAAAGAATCAGATGTGCGATACAGGGAATTTGGCAGTCGAAAATCCATCCTCTGTGGAAGGAACCCAAACATGCCTGCCACCTCCTGCACCAGAGCCCTCGCGTGTACCATCTAAAAACCCTAAACGAAGTTATGGGTTGTTTTTTCCCCCCTTTAGCTCAAATTTAAGCAAAACAAGACTTTGCAATTATATGCTTTCTTCTTATTTCGTCCACTGGCAACCTGAAATCTTGTAAGGCTTCTTTTAAATTGTGAATGTGCAAAGGAACATTGATGAACACCACGTCTGCTTCCAAAGCCCCCAACTATCTTCCTTAACATACCCATGGGAGGAGACCCACCTGCCCTAAAGGAGCCCAGCCTTCAAGGGCAATGTCCTTTAGGGTCCCTGTGCAGAGATCACTTGAATTGAGGTTGCACAGAGAAACATTAGGAGCTCATTCCCATCATTCAGAGCTGATAGATGTCTGAGCATGGTTGAGTGCTATTGGCATGGATGAAGTGGCTACAATTAAGGACATACCGTTTCGTGACCATCGTGGGGTGCCTTTACACAGAGATATATTCTCCCTGGATCTTGCAGCCTAGGTTAGATGTAATAGCAAGAGAGAGCAAGCAAAGTATTTAAAAGTACAGATCCTTATGGGTTTTTTGTGATCATTGTGGTCTTTCTTCATTGTGTTTCATGAATGGCAATAAATAAGGAGAGCCCAATGGGTTAATTGAAAAACAAGATAACAGTAATTTCTACAGCTTTCATCATCCATCTCTTTCTTCTTTCTGTTTTTCAACTGTAACATCTCAATATTGAAAATGGAAATGTAATGTAAGATTTAGATTTTGGAAAAAATGTAAACGTGTTGGTCACTCAGTAATCAGCTTGGAGAAAAAATAATGTCCCGAATTGGGCTTTGATGGCTCACGGAGTAGAAATGGAATGGGTGGTGGTTTTTTTGTTGTTTTGACCTCATCCTTTTTTCCAGTCTGTTCAACATCTGGGTCTTAAGTCATGTGTTAGTTGCATTTCCAACAGGCCGCCGTACGTCACAGCAACATGCCAACCCTTCCTTCGGCATCTCGGCAAGCAGAAATCTACGTAAATGGGGAATCTGGAGCATCCATGTGTGTGTGAAGGGTGAGAAACCCTTGGTGTCAGCGTGCTGGAGGGCTGCGCCGTGAGGATGAGTGCAGCGTGCTGTGCTGCAAGCCTCAATATCTTTCCCCTTTTATTTATAACATCAAATTATAATTGTAAACTAACATAGCAAAGATGAAGCAATTCAATCCGTTCTCTTTAAGTCTTCCTACTGCCATAATTGGCAGATGCTTTGCCCTGATAAATCAGCAGAAAGAAGCATGGTTCTAGCTCTTCATATGTTAGGGAAAAAATAAAAAAAAAAATCTGTATTTAATCAACTTTTTGTTTCCAAAATGGCAGCTGCTTTGTATTTAATGGAAAATCAGGCTCTTCCCAATGGAAAGAATGTTATTCCCAAAGCGAATACAAAAGAAAATAAAAGCCACAAAAGAAGGATGAAATATATCCTTTTTTTTTTTTTTGCTTGTTCGTTACAGTTTTGGAGCCGCGCGCTCCGATCATGGTCGGGCCACAGCTCTGGTTTGCGTCAAGTAATTCGGAAAGTCTCAGCCCGTGGACAAAGGGGACCAGGAGAGAGCCTCACTGCACGTTAGGAGGCACAAATAGGACCGAGAAAAATTAGGGCTACTTCATGCTTCTTGCGTGCATATAGAACCTCATTAACTGCAGGTCATTTATGCGTTTAGTTCCTTTGCAGGCTGCGATGCTTCTGCTGTTGGAGCACCATGTTTTTCCCTTGACACCTCTTGTTACGGGGTCTTGGTGTCTTTTTCAGAGGTGAACAATCTTTGTGGAGACACAAGTGGTGAGCATGGGAGGAGGAGAAAATTGAGGAGCATCAAGCCTCTGCCTTGTCCAAGCCCAGCCAGCAGCTCCATGGGTCACTGTCTTCTCCCTGGGGTTGCAGTGAATCTACAGCACTGTCCTTTCTCACAGAATCACAGAATCTTAGTGGTTGGAAGGGACCTTTGAGATCATCAAGTCCAACCACATAAAAAAAAAAAAAAAACCACACAAAAAAAAGCACCCACCAACTAAACTCCACACCCACAACCCCACACACAACACCCCACCACAAACCAATAATCTTGGGCACTAGAGCATGCCCTGAAGAGCCATGTCTACACGTTTCTTAAATACCTCCAGGGATGGTGACTCCACCACCTCCCTGGACAGGTTGTTCCAGTGCCTGACCACTCTTTCAGTAAAGTAATTCTTCCTAATATCTAATCTAAATTCTCGGTCTGCTGCTCGTATTTGCTTGCAGTGTTTGCTCTGAAATGCGTTTAAATGTCAAAAAATAATAATCTAGTGCTGGGGGGAGGCTGCCAAACTGCCACCATGGCAAGTCAGGTGCCCCAGGTTTGTACAATTTGGTTTAGGGTTCCTTCCTGCTGCCAGGCCAGGGGTGTTGGGCCATGCTGTGGAGGTACCTTCTGGGGGAAGGAGAAGCAGATTGAGCTGTTGTGACATGCTCTGTCCATGTGTTTTGGGTTTTGTGTGGGTTTTGGTAGCTGCCTCCCTGCTGGCCCCTGCACCTGCAGGCATTTGCAGTGCAGCTTGTAACAGTGTGGTGTATTTAGAGAGCAGGTAGATGGGAGTTTTTTATCTTTTATTGTTTAAAAAAGAGGGTCACATAAAGAAAGCAGAAGGCATCAGATTTGGAATGAGATTTTGATGCCGCAGGCTGAACCTCCAGTGTGGTGGGAGACTCGGGATCAGGTGGTTCCGTGATTAATGAGAGCGTCTGCAGTTAAATCAAGTGGCTAACACGGATAAAGCATTAAGTTCCTAGTGTTTCTCAAAGCATAACGTGGTTGTACGCCTAACCCAGGCTGGCAGGAGTGCTTTCCCACCCATGCCCAGTGTGAAGTGGGCCCAGACCTGAAATGCACAGGTCTCTGAAGCATCTTAGGAGACCAGACAGCAGCTGGATGCTCCAATGCAGGTGCTGCTCGTTTTGTGTGAGACAGGCTCTGCACACAACTGTTTTCATGCTATAGACTTTAAAAAAGCAGTTAATTAAAAATATCCTGCCATGCATTTGGATAGTGTGCAAGGAAAATAATGCAGATCTTGGAATCCTCTGTTTCCTTGGGGTTTTTTGCATACGTGCATATGCAAAAAAAACCACAACAAACCCCACCCTAACAGCTTCCCAGCTTAAGCTTTGCTGCAAACTACTGAGCATCTACAAAAAGATCTCTGCCCGGTTGTGTGTTTGTGTGTGCCTCTGTAAGGCTTCAAAGAAACTGCCCTGTGCCCAGTTATAACAGCTGTGTCCCGAGGTACTTCCCTTTGGCACCCCCTGCCCTTCCTTCTATTTGTTTATTTTCCTATTTAAAAAAAACCCTATAAAGTAGATGTCATTTTTTTGACTCTGACAGTGCAATCAAAGCAAGGGAAAAAAAATCTAGTGTTCCTGTACATGCTCTTATCCTGGATCGCACAATGATATATGGTTGCAAAATCCTTGAGTTGTGCTTTTGCTGTTGTGTGTATTCGCTTGTGCTTGTAAGCAAGTAGATGCAATTTGTAGTGCCAAGCCCCTTTGCCTGTGTAGGAAAAACCTTGCCACGGAGCTGGTTACTTGACAAATTGTCATTTGGTTAAAGACCCCCAAAAAAACCCCAAAACAACAATAACAAAAAATAACATTTCAGATCTGTCTGTGGGAGCTGGTTGTGACTGTCACCCCCAGTGTGATTACTGCTGTGCTGCTCTGTATGAGAGCCTTGAGTCTCCCACCAGCTTCAGCCAAAATAGCCTCCAGCTGTTGACCTTGGGCATCTTCAACACAGCCAAACTGTTATGGTTTTTCCTCTTTTATTGGAATGTGAGGGGCTTTGTGTAGGGCTGCAGTGGTCAGTGTAACTGCCTGGTTTATTTTTTGTGTGGTGAGGATAATTGCTGTATTTGCTTTTTTTCCCCCCCTTTTCTTTTTTATTTGTCTGGTTGACTCTAAGCTTCTGTTGCGAGTTCAGCTTTGCCATGTGTTTGTCTTGCTGCCGTATCTGTGACAGCCTGTTTTCCCTTTAATGCTCAAAATAGAATATAAGTGGTAAATGTTTACTTCTGAAAATGACACCCCGTCGATTTTTTTAAATACCTCTGGAAGACAGCCACTTAAACATGGGCTTGTGCTCAGCTTTCGCATGAGTTTGAAAGCAATCCTGCTTCAGTCAGAGGATGGTGGTCTTCCAGCTTGGTTGGAGCAACTGCTCTTTTCGCTCTTCAGATGCCCTCAGCTTTCTAGGTGAGTGGGTCTTTGCACAAGACAGAATTGTATTAGTTGCAACACCTTAAAGCAGTGCCTTTTCATCGGTTTATTATGGTGAACCTGAGATATTTCAGTGGTGGAAAGCTGTCTCTCTTGAACCAAGCTATTTCATGATAGGGATGGTTGATGCCACGGGAAGACCAGAATCACAGTTTCACTCAGAAAAGGCATGGCAGTGCCTCGGTGGTGATAATCTGTTTAAATCTGATGATTTGCTAATGGCAATGAAGCTTCTTCAATAGGTGACTACAACCTGCCCTGCTCCCAGCCCAAGTAATCAGGTGTAGAGCAAAGGGGAGCAACACCTGCGGCTCATCCTGAGCAGACCCCTCCTAAAGCAGAAACTGTTGTTCATCGGGTCACTTCTGGCATGGCAGATACTGGGGAGAAAGAGGCCTTTCTTATTCCTGGTAAATCAGGGCACAGGTGCCTGTCCTGTTCACTGCGAGTGGCAGGATGGATGTTGAGGCTGTTGGAAGGGCGACTGTTGACATGAAGGCGATGCCATTGATTATTTCAGTGGGTCCCAGCTGTGCACTGAATCAGAAGTGCTTTCCTCAAACCTGTGTGCAGTCATTGCTTCTCCGTTCATAAGTTTGAGGAGAAGGACCTGGGGGTCCTGGTAGACAGCAAATTATCCATGAGCCAGCAGTGTGCCCTTGTTGCCAAGAAGGCCAATGGCATCCTGGGCTGCATAGGGAAGACTGTGGCCAGTAGGTCGAGGGAGGTCATTCTCCCCCTCTACTCTGCACTGGTGAGGCCACAACTGGAGTACTGTGTCCAGTTTTGGGCTCCCCAGTTCAAGAGGGACAGGGAACTACTGGAGCGAGTCCAGCGTAGGGCAACCAAGATGATTATGGGACTGGAGCACCTCCCTTATGAGGAAAGGCTGAAAGAGCTGGGACTCTTTAGCCTGGAGAAGAGAAGGTTGAGGGGGGACCTGATTAATGTTTACAAGTATCTAAAGGGTGGGTTTAAGGAGGACGGAGCCAGGCTCTTTTCAATGGTTCCCAGCGACAGGACAAGGGGCAATGGGCACAAGCTAGAACATAGGAAGTTCCGTTCAAATACACGGAAAAACTTCTTTACAGTGAGGGTGACAGAGCACTGGAACAGGCTGCCCAGGGAGGTTGTGGAGTCCCCTTCTCTGGAGACTTTCAAGACCTGCCTGGATGCAGCCCTGAGGGATGTGCTTTAGGCAATCCTGCTCTAGCAGGGGAGTTGGACTAGATGATCTCTAGAGGTCCCTTCCAACTCTGAAGATTCCGTGATTCCGTGATCTCAAAGGTCCTTTCCAACCATGAAGATTTTATGATCCTGCGGGTCTGTAGGTACAAGGTTTGGTTTTGGACCACAGTCCCTGTGCCATTAGCTCTCAGTGCCATCAGAGATGCACCCATAGAGGCTGGTACAGCCAAGCTGGTCATTGATGCTAGCTGATCTCCTGCCTTCAGAGAGGGCATCTGTGGAGACCACCCTGGACATTGCTGTGCCAGCCTGTGGGCTTGGCCAACACAGAGAGGGATGCATCTTTTTGACCATCCGTTTTGCTCAGAGCTCACACTTGTTCTTCTGGACCTCTTTGACTTGAATATACTCACTTTTATTTGCAAGATGTTCAGTGCAGATACACAGCTTTTTAAAAAAATAATAAACAAATGAAAACAAACTACCCCAAACCCAAACAAAAGTCCTCACAAAATTCACTTTGTCAAAATTGAAAATGGATTTCTGGCAATTAATAGGAGGTTTGTTTGTTTTTTAAGTAGACCTCTTAAAACAAGCAGAGTACTCATTGTACATTTGTTTTCATTGTTTGGGAAGCGTTAATATATCTGGGTAATGGTTTTGTGTTTTTCGCCATCTTCAATGACTGCAGAACAATCTTCTTTTTTTTATTTTATTTTAAAAAAGCAATTTAAAAATGCATCAGGGTGGTGTTAAGAACCTGGCAAATTGGGATCGCACGGGCAAAGCCAGGAAATTTTCCTCTTAAGAGTCAGCAGAGCTGATTTACTCACTTCGCCCATGTTTTAGTGAGATTTGGGTCTCCAGTGCTGCCGGCAACAAGGACAGTCCAGAGGTATCTGGGGCAGGAGGAGATCACGTGTGGGGGTCTGCAGGGTCTGAAGTCTTCATCCATGCCTGCACAGAAAGTATCCGCAGGGATTATTCTTGGTTCTATGCTGCCGAACAATTGTTTGTTATTAGAGCATCGCACTTCCATCTTCTGCAAAATATTCCACCAATATTGCATTAGGAATTGGAAAAGTCAGCAAATTCAGTGTGGAAATTATTGGGACAACTTGTGGTGCTTATAGAAAAGTGGACATTTAATATTGAGGAATTCCAGGGTTTTTTGGCCCACTTTGTTGTATGAAGCCCATGGACTTGCATGTCTAAATATATTTCATCACATCAAACCCAGTTCTTGTTGCAGATTAAAAAAAAATTCTGTTGGTAGCAAAATAATAAAAATAAGAAAAATTAGAAACTCTTGAGACCATTTGAAACCTGTCAGGCTTTGTTTTTCTTGGAAATGCTGCATTAATTTTTTTGTGATTTGGTGGAAGCATTCTCGGTGCTACAACAGGAATTCTGTTTGCATTTCAGTGACTGCATTGCACCTAATTTTGGCTCAACGAAAAGCAGGAGGCATCAGCAGATTCTTCCTCGACAAAGCCAGAGGTGCTTCTGCAGGGTGGTGGGATGGGCCCCCTGGGAAAACCTGTTCAGGTCTCTCCTGGGACCCTCTTGTCAGTGGCCCTTGCCAGCTTGTCCACCACTGTGGCTCTGGCAGCGGTAGGTTTGTGCTGAGGAGCCCCCTCTCCCCCCACTGCGAGGTGGGTAGTGGCAGCATGTTCCTGATTGCATGTTAAGATTAATGGGTATTTATTTTAACAACCATTCCGTTTCAGTAGCTTTTAATGAGTCCTTTGATAGCAAGTTCCTTAATTAACAAGGCAGCTTTCAGCGTTTCCTTTCCCTAATTGTTAACATATTTGCTATTTTCAAACAAATGCGCTACCGTGAGCAGTGCTGGCTCTGTAGCCTCCATGCTGACCTTCCCCGCGGTGGCTGTCCATCCTCCTGGGAACCCAGAGGCTTCAGTCTGCTGCCCAAGGATGAAATACAGATGAAAAGAGATGATTTCATGGCTGATCTCCTGAAGTGTGATTGACTTGATGGGGTCCATGGGGAGTAACCCATGGAGATATGCTCCAGTGGGTGCCCCTTGGTTGTATCTTTGGGACAGGTTCAGAGGTTTGGCTCTGCCCTTTCACTGGTTGGCATGGCCACAAGGAATCTCTCTAGATGTCCTACCCCGTTGTGCCCAGAGGAAGCCTTGGTGGGACAGGGAGAGCATCATCACCTTGAGAGGTATTGTGGAAACCTCAGCTGCAAAGAGGTTGCATCAAGGGCCATGGACAGAGGGTTTCATTGCCAGAAATAAAATTACAAACTGATTTGAGCCTCAAAAGAAAACCCCATGGCTTTTGCTCTGATGATACACTAGGATTGCTTTATTTCACTGAACGTTGGACCATGCTGGAGCTTGGTGGGGGTGGCTGAGCTCTGTCAGTTTTCACCTGTGACCCTCATTCTCCCTGATGCAAATCCAGTTCATTTTTAATGAGGTTTGCAAAAGTCTTGAATAAACGAGTGATACTATAGAGGTATTCCTGGAATTGCTTCATGAGATCTTAAGCTTTTCATTTTTCTTTCAAGTTGGTAAATAAGCTAATGGTGACTTTAAAGTGTTTGTTTTCCCCCTTCTCTGCAGACAGCTCAGGTCATGGTTGCATTCCTCCTCCTTTGCCTTTCTCTCCAAATTTCAGACATTTCTGAAATACAGGCAGAGACCGAGCTGGTTTGGAGCTGTGCTGGGGAGCAGGATCAGGATGTAACACTGTGATTTCTCAGGACGCTGGCACAGGGAGAGCCTTTGGGAGTGCCACTGGTTCCGCCACGCGCTCGCAGAAATCGTCAGGGTAATTAGCACAAGGTCTAAGCCGTCCCAGCTGAGCGCAGCAGCTCCTCTGAACCACGGGGTTTTCTAGGAGCAGTGGTGTCTAGGGATGACATCTTGGAGGCATCCAACTCAATCTCCATGCCAAGGCACATGTCCTGACACTGTTGCCGTGGGTGGTGCAGTTAATGATTTCAGGAGGGAGGTGAGGCTGGTGGAAAACACATCCATCACAGGCTCAGCTCTGAGTGTTGGTGAGCCAGGTGGGCACCCCAGGGCAAGCGGAGACTCTTTCTCACAGCACTGTGGGAAAGCTGAAAAATGAACCGGGGCGGGGGGGCAAAAATAGCACTATGAAGTCAACCTCAATGGTAAATCAATGCCAAAGAGCCAAGACGGGCACATTGTATTATGAGGATGTACTTGATATCTGCCAGCACGCAATCCAAACCATCCCAAGTGTGAATACGAACAGCCTTCTTCACTTGCAGCAGCAGCTTATTAGTAGTGATACATCAGTGTCCTGGCGCTATTTTTTTTTTCCTGTCAACAACAGCTGCTTATCAAGCAGATATTGCACTGTATTTCTGGGGAAATAGTCTAAAAATTGATGTTCCTAAGTCTTTGCTGATCTTATAAGGAGCTGCTGTAAGTGGGCATCTGTTGTGCTGAGTGTGGGAGTGAGGCAGAAAAGGATTAGGTTCAGTTTTATTTATAAGAGCGAAAAACATAAATTCTGCAAGGGTTTTAAATCTTTGTGCCCAGGGAGTGAGATGCTGGTCGTCCCTGGTGGTACCTTCTTTTCTCTAGCCAGACATTTAGCACAATGATTTAAACCCCTGTGGCACCTCCGAGCCCTCTAATAGTAAATACAAGGAAAAATAGATTAATACTTGAAAGATGGAAAAAAATACAGGTGTATACTTTTGTCCTTCATCCAGTAACATTGTATTTAAACTGTCAGGCAACTGTACGTTCTTAAATTTAAGATGAAAAACTGAATCTTTTTTTAAAGCAGAATGTTTTTTAGGTATTTAAACTCTAAGAATAATGGAAATAAAAAATTGGGTTCTCAGCTGGCATGAGAAGATTCAGCTTCAGCGTCTTCAAAGGTGCAGTGCATATTTGCACCTGAAAAAAGTTTTGGTCCTGGCAAAATCCTGTGTGAGAAAGGAAGGAGGGGGCAAGGCTGATCCAGAAACTGTTCCTGGGCTTGTCGGTTGGATCCCTTTTATCATCTCTGCAATGAGCTGCGGTAGAAAATACTTGCAAAGAATGTCCTAAAGTACCACTTATACCCCACTTTCACAGCAAAGACTGAGCAGAGTTGTTGTGCTGTCAAACACTGATAATTAAATTACTTTTTCCATCCCATCTTCGTCGCGTTCGGCTTAGTAACTTGACATTTCATCTCAATTATTTGCTCTTCTTCACGCCCTCCCGGTGTCGCTTGTCATTCACTCTTTATTCGGGCAAGTCTGGCTGGCCGAAGGAATGCGTGCACTGGGGCAGGCGTGTTTGTTGCAGCTGTTGCAGGTGTAGGTAACCCTTTAGGTACCTCCGCACATGCTGATCTGACCCTTGTTTCGTGTGCAAGAACGTTGTTCCTCTTAAATTTTTTCAGTGGGGCAGAAAACCCTCATGGGGGTTTTCCTTCTGACTTCACCTGGGGTTGAGTGTCTCCAAGGCTTCTCCAAGGGTTGCAACCCTCTATGCAAACTCCTGCTGATGTGCAAGCATGAGCTACTCGTTGGAATTTTCTCATGTTCTTCCAAGAAGGGTGAGGAGCCCTGCGCCCCATGCCCAGCATGTGGGGAGTGTCCCAGGGCATGGCTGCAGAGCTTTGCTTTCTCATCCTCTGCTTCCATCTGGGTCTTCTGCTCAGAAACAAATCAAAACTACCCAGTCATAGCAAAAACTCAAGTGTCTGTTCAAAGTAATGAAGAAAAATCACAGTTGGGTAGCAGCACGCTTCCCACTGCTGTCAGGGAGGAGGAAATGGCACAAGCGGTGTTTTAAATAACCAAATGTGTCAGAGGGGCACACGTAAATGATGAAAAGCAAAAAAAACCCAGGGGTCTGCTAAACTTTATGGTTGCTATTCTTCATCTTAATTTTAGTGAAGGTGTTTGTTTGGAGGTGAGTAATGAATGCTCCTGGAGCCTGGGAACGGCAGCGAACAGCGGAGAATGAAGTACCCTGCCCTGTAATGCATGAGTCTGCTCTTTTCTTTTAAAATAAAAAATGATTTTTTTTTTCCCCTCCTGCTGAAGATGAATATAGCCTGAAGATCCAGAACAACTTTGCAAAGCTGGTAAGAACACTTCCCAGCACATGCATCAAACATTTGCTCATCTCTCCCTGCCACGGTAGTGAAACTTGCGATACTTTGAAACACCACGTAAACCCTCACTTTAATCCCAGTTTAAATACAATTTGTAAAACGCTTGTAAAAATCTGCAAGGTGTCCTAAGCCACTCCTTATTTGCAAGAAAGCGTGTTAAAGTCTTTTGTGTGCATTTGAAAACATAATCTCCTGATGAAGCTCTTTTCATGGTAGCACAATTATATAGAAATGTTATCATGGGATTACACATGCAGACATCAGAATCGTTCCGTGCAGTGGGTTCTGTGCAGCCAGTGGGTTTGTGCGAGTCTGTGCTCTTGTGCCAGAGGATTTCCCCATCTTTATGGATTTAATATGTGTTGCAGACCCGTGCAAATCTTATCTGACAAATCTTACCTACGCAAATCTTGTCTGCTGCAAATTTTGGATGGCACACAGCAATAATTGAGGAATGGAGGAAATCTTTTGAGCATTTGGCAATAAGGGAGAAATTTTGATAGGTTGAAAAAAATGCTCCCACATGTTTAGTGACCCTAAATGATGCTTGGTTTTAGTTCACTGAGGGCGTGGTACCTGTAATCTGTGAGACTTGCTGCTTTCATGCAAAAAAGTTCAATAAGAATAAATGAAACCGTAGCTTTTTAAGCATTGTGTGTGTGAAATGGTCCGAGTTTGTTTAATGGCCTTACGAGTGCTTTGGTTTTCCTTTTATGCTTCCGGTCAGTCAAATTGGATTTTCTGAAGGATTTGGCTAAATGCAATGTGCTCTCTGCTTGCTCCTGAGCCTGGTCCTCCCAGGGAAGAGCATCATTCCACCCAGCCAACGCCAGGGTGGAGACATGTGTTGCTCTCAGAAAGGTCGTCGTCTTCTCCTTCCCCTTGTGGCGTCTCAAAAGGATTAAGAATCTGTAGGTCTTTATGGAGGATCTCAGTTCTTCATGTCTGTGCTTATCAGCTTCCCTCTCTTCTGATGGTGGCTCTCCTGATAGCTGATGCATTAGCCAGGTTAGGGCATGGAAGTTTGAGCTCAGTGACCTCCTTACGGCCTTTCTTAGGAGATGGAGGTGTCTCAGCACCCATATCCCTTTCAGCTGGGGCTGCCTCTCCTGTCCCGTGGCCCATCCCTGCCCCTGCCATCATCCCTTTTCTTAATATTGCTCTTTTTTTGAAGTCCTCAGAGGGATCCTGGGCTTCCTACTTGACAGTTCAGTTCTGCCAATGCAGGGGCTTCCTCTGTAAATTGACAATTAGTTGTTTTAAATTCAACAGTTCAAAAATGTAAGCATGCTAATTAAATCATCTGTTGTAATTACTCTTTTCCTACCCTGCAGTTTTCTTGATCAGAAAATGTAAGGTTTATCTAGGGTAACTCCTCTTGCTATGAACTCTTCACATGACTTATAGCTTGAGATCTCAGTTGTTCCTCAAAAGTGAAATGCAACTGCTTAGCTCAGAGAAAATGCGTTAAAAATAAATACTTACTGACAACATTTTCTGTTTCCTTAATAGCCGAAACTGTGTAAGTGGTTGTGCTTTCATTATAGATGTGAGCATTTCAGGTGATTTATGTAGTTTCTGCACGGCAGCCTTGACTGTGGCTGCCTCCCTGTAGATCCCCTGTTTAATCGTCACGGATTAGGGATGGCTCGGGAGAAGACAAGCATTGATAACCGCGTTCCCTGTGGGACAAGGAGGCGCAGGACGTGTCCTGGTGGTTGAGGTCATTCCCCACCACCCAGCCCTGGGAAGCAATCCTATCTGTATATACACAACTGACTTCTTCAGTCACCTCCTTACCTTGATGTTTCCTTCTGATTGGTCCCCGTTGGCATCTGGAAGGTGCCGCATGGTGCTGGAAGTGGGCTGAAGAACATCAATGTGCTGGAGACGCTGTTGTCACAACAGTGTTGCCCCAGCTCTCTACTCCCTGGTAGCAGGACACCAAGGCTAAACCTTGAACTAGGAGCCTCTGCTGTTGGAAAGGGATTTTGAAATTCCTGCCTTGGAATATATATGGATGCTGGTTTAGTTGTAGGCTGGAGTTTTGAATTGTCATCAGCACTATTTTGACCTATCAACAAGGTTAGTTCAGGCAATCTATGTAGGATTTTGAAAAAAATATGGCATGTTGTCTTTCTTGCCCATGTTAGGATGTGATGATGAGAGATGCTTAGAGCTTTGAACGCCCCAAGATTCTCCTGGATTTGAGCTGCTTCCAGGCAGTCTGCACCTGACAAGGTCTAATTTTTTTAAAGGCAGTGGTTGCGAGATTGAGCACTATGTGAAGGTCCCATAGCAGATGGGACATATTAAAGAGGCTGGACTGGTGGGTCCTGGTCTAAAGAAGTTCCTCTTTCATTTTGCACTAAACAGCCTTAATAAATCTCCCTTTTCTCTTGCAGGGGAAGGTGGCACAGACAGCTTGCATGTCAGCATGCAAACACCTCTCCACCTCACTGATGCAGCTGCTGCTGGAAGCTGAAGTGCGGCAGCTGACGCTGGGCGCCTTGCAGCAGTTCAACCTGGACGTGGAGGAGTGTGAACGTAAGATGCAAAATCATCTCGTTTTGCTTTGCCGGTTTGTATGTCAGGACCCAAGCCAGGACTTTTAGTGATGCCAAGTATTTGGGACTGGTGAACGCCTGCAAAGCTCTCTGGAACTATCCATGATGACAATTGAAAATATCTTCAGGACAGAAGAAGCCCAGCAAATTCTAAGAGATCAAAGCTTTACTCTTGTTTTTTCTCTTTAATGCCGCCTTGATGCTTTCCAGACCATCCCTGCTTTTTGAGATGGAGTATTTTAAAAATAGGAGGGATTAGAGTGGGTAAAACATGAGGAGGGCTAACAAAAATCAGTTTACTTATGACTGTTTCTGAAAACAATAACTGGCTTATGTTCTTAAGAAGTTCTGGTCCTCTCCTGACCTCAGCTGTTTGTCTTCTCTATCTGCTGCAGGGAGTTTTTTCTCAAAGCAAACCCTTTTTGCAAACTTACCATTATGGAAAAGAGATGTCTTCCAACAAAATAACTACATCTATTCAGAGGTGTCCGTGGAGAATCACGGTGACAGCACCATGGCTTTGCTCTCAACCCTGCTTATTTTGGTTCATCCAGTTTACACCTGAATTAGCTCTGAAATCCTAAGGTTTCCCTCAAGTTGCTTGTTATCCTGCTCAACAGAAGGGTTAAGAAAATACAGCACAAACTGACAAAATGCTTTTTTTTCCTCCTATTTTTATAATTGAAGTTAAAGCAGGATGAACATGCTTCTCTACAGGAACCTCTCTCCCTTATGATGGGGATGGATTTATTATTGGGATTAATGTTGGGAAGGATTAACAACTGTGGTTATGGAAAATGCAGAGCTTGATAGGGCTGATAAAGAGTTCAGGAAATCTTTTAGTTCCAGAAAGGATGAAGTATTTTGGGGAAGGTTTTTTTTTCAAAATACCTGCGGTTTTGGATTTCTTGGCTGATGAGAAGATTGGGATGTGTCTTGTTTAGAACATGATAAACCCATTTACTGCACAGTCTTCTGAAATGCAGTTTGGCCCCATGTGTCTGCCATTAAAGCTGCAGCAAAATAGTTGCTGGTCTCAATGTAAATGGTGTCGGAGCTTAAATAGCTGTGAGTTTGCTTTTCCTATCTCAGATAACTCAATGAAGTCAGTTGTGTTGGTTTCATAATCGTCTGGCACTTACACTATCAAAGGATATTCTTCCACCCTTTATAAAATGTTTTGCTGATTGTGTTTTAGTTCAGCTTCACCCGCCAATAATGAGGTTAAATTTATTTTTGAGAAAGATCACCTAGTAAGATTTTTGGTGTTTACAAGGGGGTATTTTTTAATTTTTTAATATCCTTTTGCTAATTCCCAGCACTCTCAGATGAGTAGCTGTGGGAGAAGGATCCCTGCTTAATGAATCATATCTAACATTTGCAGCTACATTGTATATCATAATGCAGCAATACCTTATTTTTCTTTCAGAAGCACCTTCACCCTTAAAGTCTGGCTAATTTGTGTCCCACCAGTGTGTCGGGGCTGCACTGTGGTAGCAGCTGTGTTCCCAGTCAGTGTCCACAGAGGGACAGGCAGTGTTGCTAAGAATAATAGGGAAGATTTGTCATTAATAATAGTTGCCTTTGTTTTATTTTGTCTGCAGACTCGTAACCCTGCAGTTTTCCATCCCATCGGTAACGTGGGTCACTAGGCAGCATCTCTTCCCTAAAAGCCCTCAATGCTAAGTAAAACAGATGACATTTAATATCAGGTTTAAAAGCACAATTCCTTAAATTCCAATTGTTTTGTGAGACAAAACCAGGAACACTCAGACATTCAAGAGCAGGTGACGCCAACCTGAACAGCGGGGCAGGTGACCTGTTCCCCCCAGCCCCAGCCCGAGATGCTGTTGCGGGCAAAGGAATGGAGACGGATGCCGGTGCTGTAACTTTCCTATCCATCAATGTCAACCCCCAGAATGGTAAACCCAGACAAAGTCTTTTTCTTCCTTTTTGGCAGCAAAAATGTGTTCCCTCGTCCCTGTGGGTTTGTCTGGTGGCTTTGCTGACTCTGGGAATAATTTTAGTTCTATTTTTGAGAAGCAATGCAAGCATCAAGATTTTAATGTTAGGAAAAGCCAGTCCCAAGAGTGAACTGGTATATTCAGAAAATATGTTCAAATTTGCAAGGGTTTTGTTTGGTTGGCTTTTTTTGTCTGTTACCTGAAAGCGCAGGTGCGAATCTCAGCATCCTTATTATACCAGTTGCATATTTGACTTTATGTTTCTGCCTCCAGCCCTCTTTCTCTCCCTAGACCCCCAAGCCTTACTAGTTTAGCAGCTTTATCATGTACTTACAATATTAAAATAGGACTTTATAGCTGTTTGGAGCACTTCCAGTGAGTTCTGTGATGTGGGAGTGGGGCTTCGGAGTTTCAGTCCTGGAGTTTATTAGGCTTTTGTTTAAGTCTCTTGTGAATGCCAAAGGTATAAGCTGGTTAAGAGAGTAGTGAGGCAAATTAATGAAAGGACTTAGTTGTATGTTAAGCGTGGTTTGAAGGTGGGTAGATAATTTGCTCTATATCAGAGTAGATATAATGCACATTACAAGAAAATGTGTTTATATACACAATAGATAACAATTGTAGAGGTGAAAAAGATGACAGCTTAGACTTAAAACAAGACACCAGTAAATTAATTCTCCAGACTTGTGGGTTCATAAAATGTTTCCTGATTTATAAATAATTTGCTGTCCCATCAGCATAAAAAAGGAACAGCTGCATGAACCATTGCATCAGGCTAAAGTTTGGCGCCAGGCACGTGCAAGCCTGGACGGTGCTCGGGAGAAGCACGAGGTTATGATGGGATCCCTTACCTGCACTATGAACGCCCCCTCCCTCAAAACTTGCTTGTTTTGCATGTTCAAAGCACTGAATATACAGTTTATTAATTTTATGACCTTGAAAAAGAAAGCTTTCAGAGGACTGGGGAGAAATAGTAAATTAAATATACATTAAAAGCCAAATCTTGCATCTCTTGGTCTTATGAATAGTCCTGTATACGTCAGCAGCATTTTTGGTGCAAAAGAGGCAAGAAAGAGTAGAGCTGCAAAGTTGTAAAAGTCCTATTAGGCTGGCTGTGATGTGAGGAACCTGGGAAAAATGCGAGCTATTTTCCTGTGGCGTTATCCCCCCGGTGAAACTGTGGTGCTGGAACCTCCGGCTGGACAAAAGCCCTCAAGGAGACGTAAGGTACCAGTCCTGCATGTTGAGGTGGATGTCCTCTTTTTTTCCCAGCAAAAAGCTGTTTCCCAAGATGTGTGTTAGAGGTTTGAAAGTCTTTTGGTGCGGCTTTACAGCAATGCGTGTGCATGGATGGCACGGCTGACGTCCAGGGAATGGCAAAAGTAGTTTTTAAAACGTCTGTCGCTGGCCAGGTATTAGTTGTAACTCTTGTTCTTACTGCTTGGCTTTGCATATCTCTCTTTATGCAGTCAAGAGAGATTCTCTCACCTCTTTATTTAAACCTGAAGTGAAATAAGACATAGAGGTTGAATGAATTGCCCAGAAAGACACAGTAGGACATGTCTAATTATGTCTCAATTTAGGAGTGAGTTCTGGCTCCAGCCCAACAAGCCAACTTGAAAAGAGGAAAAAAAAAAAACCAACTCTGAAGAGGGAAAAAAAATGCTTAACACAAATATTTCTGTGAACCTGTAAATAGAGGAGGTGATGCTTTTTTCAGGATAGGCATTTGCCTTTTAAAATGGGTTTGCTGTCTTACACAATACATCTGTAGCCCAAGATTTAACAGCACATGCAGCGTGCTTTTTGTAATTGCTTGTAACCCAGTTCCCTGCTTTGCTCTTTTTTGGACCTCCTGGTGCTGGTATATATATATATATTTTTTTTTTTTTTTCCCCCATATCTTCTGTACCTCAGAGGTAGTGGGAATCAAATGTAACAACCCAGATTTGGAGATTACGACCGAAAAAGCAGAAAGAAAAGGGGCTGCTCTTGCTCCTACAAAAGTGTTTCCCATCTACGTAACCAGTTCCAGCAGTGGTTGAGGCAGATTGTTTTTACAATACTTAGATCATAAAATAAGCAGTTCCATAATCTCTAAAGTCTTTTAACTGCTGCTTTATGAGAAATTAAAAGTGCCGTAAAAATTATATTTAAAATTTCATTCAACTCCCAATTTTTTGGTCAGCCCACTCCTGGGGGCAGTCAATAAGAAACACAGATGTCTCTGCCGGTTTGAGGAGTCCTCCAGCCCAACAGCAAGCGTGCCAAAATGTACCGATACGGGTCCCGGCGCAGCCATTCACCACCTCCTTCTTGGCCGCGTTATCTGGCTCTGAGGATTTTCTCACGCGGAAATCCCGTTGTTTGTGCAAGACGCCAGGGTTTGCCCACCATGCCAGAGGACTCCTCTCCCTTGAGCACAGGCTGTTTGCACTGTGCAAACAGCTGCCTGATGTTCTTCCAACCTGCAGCCTCTCAGGGGTTAGCATGTGCAGCACTGGAGGTGAGCACGGCGTTTTCGAGGACAAACTCCCTGATTTTAGATCATTGCACTGAGTGCTTGCTGGTATCCATCCTGCTGCAATGCACCAGCAAAAGCTTGTATTTTGGGGGCGAAAAGGAGACATTGCAATGAATGGAGGAAAAGGTTTGAGCAGACTTATTTTTTTTTATTATATAATGGCTCACAGCCTCATTCAGGTGCCTCTCTGCTACTCAGATGTGTGGTTAAAAAGGAAAGATCCGTGTTTAAAAGAAATTAAGGCTGCAGATCCTCCTGAGATACAGGGCTTGCACGTAGGGTTGTGTTACTGCAGCTGGTGGTTCTGTGCTGGCTGATGTGGTGGTAGCCGTGTGCGTGTGAGCTCCTTACCCGTGGTGAGAGCCAGGGAGGAGGACCTATATTAGCGCATGATGAAAAACAAAGCTACATCATGTGTGTCCTGGGTTGTGATGGTGTGAAAGGACTACGGCTGTGATTCAGATGGTTGGTAGGAACTCCCTATGCTGCAATATGGGAGTTGTAGGAGTTTGCAGGCTGGGATGATGGTGGTCAATGATGGTACATGGATGGCGGAAGAAGCTGATGGAGCAGCAGGGAAGAGGCACGCCAGGTAGCGGGTTAGTTTCCCATCTGTCTTGCAGTGCCTGAAGGCAATGTCCTCTAAGCCGGGGGTTTCCAATCTTTGTTTTGGAGCCAAGCCCTCGTTTGGAAAATTGGCCATCTTCCACCTGTTCTGGCTCTGGCGCCTGCTGTGCCCTGGGGCACTCACTGCGGCACAACTCCTTCACCATGGGCTGGGACTGCTGTTCCTTTGCCTCCCGCTGCTAGGAGGTCTGAGACAAAGTCTCACAGAGGTCTTCTCCATGGCCCGCTCTAGGCATGCTCTGCTCCATGGCAAGGCTGCTTTCCTTCCCCGTATTTTCTTGCCCAAATTGCAGCTCATTGTAGCACTTGATAACGCTTTGTTGTGCATGTCAGGAATAAACACAGCTCCTTCCCTTGAGTTTCCTCCATATGACTGGCTTGGGGTCATGCATTGGTACTGCATCCCGAAACATCACAACCTGGAATGGGGCTGAGCAGCAAGAAAAAAAGCAAAAGGGTGCTGAGCTTCAAGAGTGTGCAGGTGTATTTAGTGTACGAGCACGTGACTGAACCAAATAACAGATTTTGGCAGCTTAGAAAGTTGCTACCTGTTGATTAAAGTGCCATTGACGTCCTGGACTGTCAAAGGTTGAGCACAGTTTGCATGAGCAGCCTGCATGGATGGCTTGAAAGAACGCCTTTATGTTGTGGAGCAAGCAGGTCCTGATGCCCATGTGAGCAAGTAGTTCATCTCATCCCTGGGAACTTGCAGACCCCTTGTTTGCCCCATGCTTTGCCCAGGCCTGCCTGTTGCTCACCATGATGGTGACCTGCACTGTTCCCTCAGAGGATGAGGGGAGCGGATCACTTCCTTCCCTCCCATGTCTTCACCAGTCAAAACTCAGCCCTCCTTAGGAAGCAAAACTTTGCGTTTTCCCGCTGTTGAAATGGAGTGGGGTGATTTGTATTGACAGCAGAGCTGTCTTCCAAGCACTGCTGTACGTGCTTTCTGAAACGGGAAGGGTAAATTATTGGTGCACCGAGTGACAGAGGGCATGGAAGTGGGAGCCTCCGGTCCACAGCTGCTGTGCCACTTTCCTACACTTAGATTTATCCTCCCTTATTTCTCCCTGAATTTGTTCCCCTGGGCATATCATTAATTTATTTAGTGCTTCCTTCATTTCCCTCAGCTGACCTTTCTTAGAGGTTGCAAAGTACTTGCAGCGGCAAAGGAAATGATGCCTGATGAATTAGTGCATATAAATATGCATGGAGGAGAAGCGCATGACTCCCCTTCAATGAGCTATCAAAAACGTGTCCTTTTTGTTTAGATGCTGATAGGATGTATCGGGACAATGCTCTCTACTTTGGCGTAGTACTTAAGTGGCTTTTGCAAGTCTGACTCAGGCAAATCCTGGGAGTTTGCATGATGTCAGAGAGAAATGTTCTTCCATTATACATTGCCCCTGAATTGAGACCTCCTGCTTGCCTCTGCCATCTCTAACCATCAGCCGATTTTTGCCTTATATTCACCCTTCATCTGTCCTATAATCCATCACCTGGTCTCCTTCAGCATTGTAGCTTTAGTATTTCTCTATTTTCCTTCTCCTCTGTCTCCGTTGTAAACTTCTTGCTAATCCCATGGTGTCCTCTCAGCCTCTCCTGTCCTTTTGTCTCCAACCTCTGCTACAACATTTTGGATATCCTCCATCTGCAACACCTTCCTGTGTTCTCCTTTGTTACCAGGATACCCACTGATATTTATTTATCCATTCTTCTAGTCCTTTGCAAGTCTAGGAAGAGAAGAAGCCTCCGTCCACATCTGATTTTGTTTAAACAATTTTAACAGTGCATAGTTACTCAGCTCTGCACCCACCTGCCCTTCCCCACCCATCATGAACACACACTATTGAGGCTTGGCAACCTTTGCAGCTCAAACAAGCTAATGGTGAGATGTGCACATTCCACTTTTCCTAATATTAGTATTTTAATGGAGCTGAGACCTTCACATCTGCTATGAGACATCCACTGTACATCTTGGGTTTTGGGTTTGGTTACATGCATAGATCTGTAACTTGATTCTGTAGACCTCTCCTACAGATTGTCAGGGACCAAATTTCTTAGCACAGGCCTTGGGCAACTTATTCTGAAGAGCTTTCTTTTCTTCTACTTGGAAATGTTTAGTGGTCCATCAGTGAGGAGTTCCTCCCTGGGGCTGTGGATGCTCCTCAGCCCTGTCTGCAGACCATCATGGCCCGTGGGACCACTCGTCTCTACACAGTAACAGGGCTCCAGGCTCATCTTTGTCATCTCATCAAATGACAAGAGAGAGGTAGAAATTTTTATGTAATCTGACCCAGTTCGGTATATTTTGGATAACTCCTCCCTCTCCCCACAGCTCTCTAGAATACCCCAGATGGGGATGAGCTTTGATAATTTGGCCTTTAACAGGGAACAGCTTCACAGCAGGGCTGTGTGAGAATGGTGTGTGTATAAGCTCAGTATGAAAATCGTGATCTTCTCTCTGTTCCTCTTGCCTCAATTCCCACCCATCATTTCTCACCCTTTTTTCCCTTTGCAAGCTTCTCCAGAGTCCATGCAGAGATTTGTTCTTCAGCTTGAGTGTCCTCAAGGTGTCATTTTGTGCCTCTGGGTAAGGTGCAGGAGGTCCTGTCACTTGGCTTTTCTGAAATAGTCTTCCAAGGGTTTGTCTCAGAAAGATGACTTTGAGACCTACGTTCGTCACTGAGAAATGCTGAGATGTTTGTTTCCCCAAATGCAAAATCCTGTTCATAACTGATGCAACCATAAGCAGATTGTCCAGGTTCCCCTTGCCAGGAGCTACTCTAACCTCGATCCTGCAGGTCTGCTGTCATGAATTCTGGTGGTGTCATGTAATTCAGAGAAAATCTTACCCTCAAAATGACGTTTTTGAGGAATGAAGTCGCCAGCTGTGTTTATTTGAACCACACAATACATGTAAGACTCTGTCCCTGTGCGCATAGCCGTGTACAGTATACAAAAAGAGATTCCCCCGTTCTGTATAATTAATTTACAGTGGATGTCTCTTTTCTGGTGTACGTTTGAACTCTTTATTCTTTGTTCATTGTAAAGGGCTTAACGGTTCCTGTTCCTTGATTCTTTCATCAGTGAAATGTTTTGGAAGAGAGGTTAGAGTCCCCCTGTGACCTGCCCTGGGTGGCCCAAGCCTGTAGACCTTGCAAAGACATTACTTTTTTGGCCTGAACACAAGTCTCTCAAACCTTTAGCCTGGCTAAATGCTTTGTACAAACAGCCGCATACTGATCTGCTCTATTCTCTTGTGATTTTCTGCTCAAGGGGCTGTACTGTAGGTGGCTTGCTATGTTTGCCACTTGCCTTGGTAGTGGAGACAGTACAATAAACGAATCCGACAGTACTGAGGCCAGCACTGTGCTTGGTTGTTCCGAGAAAATTATCCTGAAATCTGGTTGAAGAGATTAAAACCAAGAAGAACTGGCTGTGTCTTTCCTCTAAAGCTCTGTTCTCCTCTTTGTTTCTTTTTTTCTTTAAGACTTTGTTCATTCCTCCTTCAAAATAGGTTTGTGGCATTGGTATGTAAAATGTGACCTACGATTACAGAAGGTACGGCTATTTTTATAACAACCGTGGGGTGAAGCATTGCATTCATTACTCTTCGGGCTTCTTACAGCCAAGTGCTGTAGCAGCTTTCTTCTGGTGTCTGAGCTGTATTCTTGCTCTCATTTCTTCTGTAATACAAATAATATGGTCTCATATGCCCTTTCACTTCTTGAATGTCAAGTGCATTGTTAATGCAATAGAGACTGCAATCTGTTGTATTGATGAGAATTACTGTTCAAGGAAATGTTGGTTCAGTGCGCTACCGTTGTTGTACTGTGCAGCGTTAAAGGATGGTGTCACTCCATAACTCTCACAGCCTTCCTCTCAGACGGTTCCTTAGTAAGAGACTGCTAAAGGTGAGCTGCTAACTAGCCGCCATGTCTTGGGATGAAATCTGTCTTGGGTTGCTGGTGAGCAGATGACAGTAGTGATAAATTCACGAGTCTTGTGAAAACATTCAAGACCCAGTCACAGGCATTTTCTCATGAGAATTTGAAATTCATGCTTTCGGGAAGATCTTAAATTTCACAACTCCATCTGTGCTTCTAAATAGATTCCTAGCAGCTGTGAAGCCCTTAAATCCAAAATAGAAATTTTCTTTCATTACAGTCCTTTCAGGGTTTCTGTTTTTCAGCGTTTCTCCAAATATAATCAGTAACATGATGTGTCCCCATCCTTGGAGGGTAGGACATAGCAGTTCAGACAGTTTGTTGAGTACCTCAACCCAGGGATGTCTGTGACATTGAGTCATCCAGGGCAGTTTCATCCCTTGAGAGGATGCTCAAACGCTGTTTCTCGCATCTCAAAGTTTTTAGCTTCTCAGGTACGTGCTTTTCCAAAGTGGGGGTGGTTTAGAATTGATGTGGCTTTTGGGATAATTTTTCCAGATGAGACAGTGGGGTGTACAGCGAATGTGTAAAGATGATTTATGCCTTGCAGATCAGAGTCAGAAAGCTTGTGTTAGTCCTCCCTTGTGTGTGTGCTGGCATAGGCAAGCTATAGTCAAATTTTACAGCAAACGTACATTAAAATGCCTTTACAGTTAAAATTAATTAAAACAGTTTTTGAGGGTTAAATATAAACTCACTTTGGACTATTTACAGCCTGAATATTGCAGCATTGGTCAGTGAAGCTGGCTAGAAACTGAGCAGCTCCTATCTCTGTCCAGTCTTGTCCTGGGCAAATGTGGCAAAGTCCATAGGCACAACGATGGGTGGTTTCTTCTGGCTTTGATTTATGCTTTTCCTATCCAAAATCTAAATGTGAACAGTCATGTACATACTTTCTCTTTTTATTTTTTATTATTCGTTTCTAGTATTAACGTTGGATAAAAATAATGGTTTTACAGCCATGTTTGCTATTGTCCTGCAGGAGTTGTCACTTGAGTGATCACTGCAAAGATGAGTGATCGTTTCAATCTTAGAGCTCCTCTGACATCTGAAAATATTAAAAAACAAAGCTGTGGATGTCTGAAACCTGGCTGCTGTGCGCCTGGAGGTACCTGTGTCTGTGCTGAAGGATGTTACCCATCCCAAGATTTTAATGGAAGGTGGAGCCGGAAAGCTGACACATGATCCCTCTTTGGTTTCCAGAAATGACGCAGTTGAGGAACAGGGCTGAGTCCCGATGTCTAATTCATTAGTATGTTCTCATTAGAGCCACGGAGACTGCTCATACGACTGGGCTGCTATAGGAAGTCCTTAAAAATATGGCTGTGATGATTTGTTTTCCTTCTTTTGTGACATTCACTTGACAATGAGATAACTTTTGGAAAGAGAAGCATTCAAGGAGAAGACAATCTGTCATGAAATGACTCTGCTTCGTGTTTAAGGACAGGAGAGGCTTTGTCCTTTAGTACCTCTGTGGAATCATGGAGACAGAAGGCAAAATCCTCCTTCCTTTTTCCTTAATCCTCAGCTTTTGTGGAGCTGCAGAAGCTGTTTTGGGGGCTCTTGTATGGTAAAGAACAGAATAGTTGGGTGATAATGGGCAATACATAACTTAAAAATCTGTAGGTTCGTGTATATTTTCCCTCCCTTCTTCCTTTCTGCCATCACGCTCGGTTGCATCTCAGGAAAACATTTTGTTTTAGCATGCAGCATCTCCAGTGTCTACAGGAGCAACAAAATTCAGCCAGAGGCAGAAGCTCCCTCTTGAGTCTTTCATGATGTTGAATTGTGGCTTCACAAATTAGGTCCCCTCGGTGATGAAAAGTTGCACGGAGAGCAGAGATAAAGCTGTTACTTTTCTAGCTAAAGAGGTGAAAATTAAGTGAAGTTGGGCAAAATCAACCCAAGGCGTATCTTCAAAAGGCACATTTGAGTATGTGCTGTTGTTGGCTTCATGAGCACTACCAAGTAAAAGCTGTTAAATGACATGGAAGAGCTAAGGTCCTCTAACGTGAATTTGCTCAAGTCCCCCTCAATGGTTTTGGATTTGGTTTAAATAATGGATTAGAAGAAAAATAAATGACTGAAGTATGAAATTTTGGCCAGATTAAACTGGAAGGAGGTGAACGTGGCCTTGGAAATATTCTCTTCACTTTAGAAGCTAATGTTATTCACTTGTCAGATGTCTTCATCCAACATAAATAAATACGCCACATAATGGCCGCAATTCTTCCCATTTGGTGTGACTGTACACTGGCAATAGTGCGCCATACCAGATAATGCAAATAATCTGCTGCCGAATAATTAATGATGCGGCTGGGCATATTTTTTTGATGAATGCTTATGGAGCCTGGTGACAGGCGTGAAATTAGAAAATTCCTTCAGCGCCCTAAAATATAAATAGCTTTCGGAACTGAAAAGAGTTTCACAGCTGAAGATTTTATTGTGTTGAGAGGAAAAACTTTTCCACCCCCATCCCCCCCTTTCTTCTCGGCAAGTTGTTTGTCCATTCACAAAACAAATACTCTGAAGCCCAGTACGGCTCATGGGAATAAATTTCAGGTCGAATTAGTACAGTTTCCTTGCTGTCAGGACGGTGGAATTAATGGTGTTTTGATGACACGAATTTTGAAGGGCGAACAAAGACGCTGAAGGGAGGGAGACATGACTCCTTAGAAGCGCGGTCCTCCTCTCCCCCAGCCTCTCTTGTCTTCCCTGTCATCCGTCTGCCAATCTCCCTGTCCATGGTTAGTTAAAGGCGCTTTTTATCCTCTTTTCTTTCCCACAGAGTTTGCCAGATCCGGCCCAGTGCCTGGGTTCCAAGGGGACACGCTGCAGTTGGCCTTCATCGACTTGAGACAAGTAAGTCTTTGTGTTTTTGTTTTTTGTTTTTCTTTTAAGATGTGTGACTGAAGACCATCAGGTCTTAAGGAAAAGGAGAGGAGGGGAAACGGCGTCGGTGATTTACGCCAGAGACCTATATTTCCCCCCCTCCTCCTCCCTGCGCTCGAAGCCACCTCCTTATTGAGCACTCTGGGGTCCTGGAGATGATGGAGGTGAAAAGGGCTGGTGGTACGGGGGCAAGAAAGAAAGCCATGCCTGACCCTGGCCAAAGGGGTCCATTGTGCTCCTGTTGGATTCTGCAGATGTGGCAAAAAGATAACTCTTCGACTCTCCCGGCTGACGCCAAGCAGGTGGTGCTAACAGAGAGAGCAGTGATGCAGAGACCGCCCGCCTTGAGGACTTTTGTTCACAGATAATGCCCACAGAGGCGTTTTGCGAGGGTGAAGGAATTTGCATTCGGGCTTGTGTGGGGAGGGTATGCCTGTGTGCGCGCCCGTTTGTGTCCGTCTTTGGCTCAGCAACCCCCTCCTCGGTCCCCTCTTCCGCAGATGGTCCCCAGCCATGAATGACAAAGTGGCTGTTGGGGAAGATGATTGGGGAAGGCTCCACCCATCGGTGCCCACCTCTCGAGGGGGCCCCGTTAGAGCCAAGTTGACCATAGCAGGTACTGAGGCATTTGTGGGGCTTGGCAAGCCAATTTAGGGAAAAGGGCCATTCTAGCAAGTCATTTGTTTGGGGTAGAAATGGGCATTATTGATATACTAGGCTGGGGGGAAAAAGTGAGGTGGTCCTGTCATCTCTTGGCACTGAAGATGGATGAGTTGGATAGAAAGTCTGAATGAAGTAAGACTCAATGACTGATGCTTCTCTCCTATTAAAACAATCTTTTTTTGTCTGTTAAACCCCCCTGGCTTTGTCCCTCCTGCCATCATGATGCAGTGCCTCTTGTTTTCAGGGTTGACGTAGCTTGCATTCTGAAAACTTTCGGGTGCCGAGGGTATTTCTTAAATCTGCATAATCCCTTGTATCGATGATCTCCAGACCACTGGGGCTCTGATTCATGCTTGAGCCGCTTTTAACCCATAAGGGTTTGAGAACTTCTCTGAATCCAGTTGATGTGCAGGGAGCAATCAGTCATCCCATGACACTTCTGTGGAGCAGGAATAAGTTTAATAACGTTGAGATGCCATGCGTCTGCTTTTTGGACTTGGGCCTGCCAGTAACTGCCAGATTTGTTTGCAAAATGGTCAAAATAGCTACATGAGAAAGGTATCACCGCTACGCGTTGACACTTTTATCTTCATTAGCTTCTTGGCACTTTATTGACTGCCGTACACAACGTGCTCACAACCTCCTGGGTATAAGGAAATGTGGAGTCTTTGGTCCTTTTCCAAGCACGAAGACATGAATGCAGGGATTTTGAAGAGGAAAGCTGTGGCTATTTGAAGAATGAAATGCCTTAAAAATGCTCGGTAAGGTTTAGCTGGTCTGAGCCAGTGCATTAGCAGTGAAATGTTTGTATGGTTCATAAGTGCAAAAAGCAGCCAAATGAATTCAGCTCGGGTGGGGAAAAAGCTGAATAGTAGTCCTCTACAAGTGTTCCTCCTCTGTCAAATGTTCTTCTTCGTACACAGCGTTTTCTTCTTTCTTTAGGATGGTAGTCCCACCTTTTTTTCTTGCATTTAAAAATAATAGCTTTTCTGAATGTTGCAAGGAGAAAGGGCAGATGCTGTGGCCTGTTAGGTTTCAGGTGAGGACAGGCTGTCCTAAATCATCTTCTGGATAACAGGGATGCTTGTTGATCCCACGTATTGTACGGATAATGGACAACATCTCATTGCTCCAGGTAGAGGATAATCCACCTATCACTGGCTTGTTGAGATTGGCAATATTGTGCAAAGAGGAGATACTTCCCAGCTCCATTGATCCTGTCGATGACCTAATCCCATGATATTAATGTGTCACCAAAGTCCATCTGTGTGGAGCTCTGTTGGCTATCGCAGCTCTCCAGTGCTCCAACCACCATGGGGCTTCTTGTTCTTCTGCAGCTCCAGCTGCAGGGCCTGGGAGCAGGGGATAGCTGGAAGGGTGGATGGATGAAGGCACAGCAAAGAGAGGTCTTTAATTTGTTCTTCAACTTGTTTTTAATTTGTTGGTTTGGGACATTGCATTCTTTTTCTTTTAAGCTGCTAAACGTTAACAGAATCTGGACTTAAAGCTATGAATGGGGAAAAGATACCACCTGAAAGCGTATGTGTTTCTGTCTGTTTTCCTTCGCCTGGGAAGGAGCACCGGCGTAGCCAGTGAAAAGGTATTTCCAACCTGAAATCCAGACAAGCTTCTCAAAATGTTAAAAGTAATTTCAGGCTTATATTTCGGGTAGATTTATACTTACTGTCAATTAGTTTGGCTAGGCAGAAGCAGTCTGGCTTGGTTACGTAGGGAGGAAAATGACTGGGCAAAAAATGCACCAACTAAGTGTGTTTCAGTACTGGCTGTTACAGAGCAATTGTAGATTTTGAGAGAGAAAATTTTCAAAGTAATGTGGGATGATTAAGTTTAAGGGAATGACCAAAAGAAATTCTTAGTACAATAAAATATAAAATGGTAGAAAAATGTAGTGATTTGATTTGTGTCTTGAGTACAGATCCTTGTAGTGGAAAACAAGCCCTGTAAAAATGTCACTGTCTAGGAGCATCAGAGTCCTCCTTGTACAGTGCAGCAGACTCAAATATAAGATCTCTCTGTACATTGAAAGCCTTATTTTCCCCTTGCGCTCTCGGAAATTGGGAGCAATTCCATCACTGTATGGTAAAGAGAAAAAAGTCAAGCCCAGAGAATCAAAATTGCTATTCTGAGTAGACAGTAAGTTAAAAAGTGACTTTTCTTCCCATCCCGGGACAATTCTAAATCCATAAATACCTTTAATGAAGTGATAAACTAAACCAAGTCGCATCTCAAATCCTGCTGTAAGAGCCCTTTTATAACAAGTGTCTGACAGTGATACTCAAATATTTAAGGCTTTACAAGGAAGCAATAGTTACTTTTCTCCCTTAAGGTTTAAAAATTGCTCTTACGCACTTAGTGCTATATGTTAGAAATCTGAAATAAATTTAGTTCCATAAATAACCTTGCTAAAATATGAAAGGTGCCTAAATAGTTCAGTTTTCTGAATCTTTCTTTCAAAAGTGACTTGGGCACTTCTGTCCAAATACCGTTGAATGTCCAAATACCGCTGAACATCTCCAGGAGACTTCAAATCAGCCCTGAGCCTGCACATGCAATAAGTTCACTGTTCTCTCTGCAGCTTCTGGCCAGCTGGAAATGTTTTAGCTTTTAATTTTCATGGGTTTATTATAAGAAAGTTGGTTGAAGTGGAAGGTTTTATGTTTGTCTGTGAAGTCGCTGCAATCCACAGCCATGCTGATCTCTCCTAGAAGCCAGATCGACACTCGTGGCTGCCCGCCAAGGAAAATCTGTCTCCAGCACTCGAAGAATTTCAGTCTGGGCTCTAGCAAGGGAACGGCCTCGATGGATTAGAGCTCCTTACTCTTGGCCTCTCTGTCTGTCCAGCGAATTATAAATCCTGTGTGTTGAATTTCCTCTGCAAGTACAAACCTCAGCATCGAGAGAGATTTAGAGAAAGGCAGGCAGGAGCCTGTCTTTCTGGAGGCACACATACGTGCAGGGAAGGATCCATTCTTCTGCTCCACCATTTTTCTGTTTAAATTAATGGTTGTAACTTGAAGGTGGTTATGAATTTGAGCATCAACCTTCACACGCCATGAGTGAGGTTAAGACGGGCAAGTGCTATCATTGGGTGTGGAACAGCTTTTCTGCTTCCCACTTGTCCAATAGCAAACTTTTTATGCATATTTATACTGTGTTCAAAATCCGGTTGTGGTTATTGTGGGTTCGTGTTGGATGCCGGCCAGCTGAGTAATGAGAGGTCTCCCTCTGATGCGTTAATTTTACCTCTGATAGAGATGCTTAATAAAATAGTGTTCCTCTCAGGAACACAATTCCCTTCCATCCCTAATCTGTGCCCGGTTCTTCCCTTCATACAGGTTACCTATCTCTTCTCCATTGTTTGCATAGTTATTGGAGAGGTCTTTTTCTTCATTTAGAAGATGAAATACGAAGTTAGGCAGGAACCTTTAGCCATATGAAATGTGCAATTGTTCTACCTTTGTGTCTATCTTAATTTCCCACAATGATTTCTGAACCTTCTGGCCCATTTTAGCCGTTTGTGTTTGGTGAGCTTCAAAGGTATAACAGCCCTACGCATCTTTCTGAAAATACAAGCCAAGATAGAGGAGAAAAGCTGCAGTGTGAATTCATCCCTTAGCCTTGAGAGAGACCCATGGGGAAACCTGCATTTCTTGGTTCTGTGCTTGGTTTAAGGAACCACCTGCTCCATTGTAGGGAACAGCAAACTGTGAGGTTACGTTGAGAGATACAGTAATGCTGGCATTCGTGGATATCTGGCTTAGCTTCTAATCAAATCATCAGGTGATAGACAGATAAGGTTTTTAAAACTCCATCTGACTTGGTTGTTGACTGCTTAAAGGCACTTGAGGCTTGGACTTGTGCAAGGTGAGCCTGTATCAACTGAGATGTAGCCCTGTCTCCTACTGCTACTGCGTTGTCCAGGGCTTCCATACCCAACTCCAGGAATGGTGGCTGAGGGGAAGCCCTTGCAAATTTGGGCTGAAGGGCCAAGACCCCACGGGTCTGTGCCTTGACATGACACTGCAAGGCTCTGGCCATCTCTCTACTCTGTTACCTGAGTAGGAAGATGAAAATAGTCCCTCCAAGAGCTCCAAGGTAGCACTCAGGACAGCATGCAAGTTCATTCCCACCAGGCAGAAAGCCCTGGGTTGTTCTGTTTTTTAATTTGTTTCTGTATTTTGCAGTTAAACGTGGTTTCCCTGCCCTGCAAAATCTAATGAGATATCTGAGGAGCAATGCGAAAACAAGGTGTTGGGTGAGCCTTGGAGCTGGTCCTGAGCCTGCTGAGAGAGGGACTGCCAGTGCCATGAGTGTGCAGTGGTGTGGAGAGAGGCTTGTTACATGTGAAACTGGTTTGGCTTATTTTACGCCACTTGTTTTGCTGGTAGATGCAACAGAAGTTGAAAATCGTATTAGAGGGAGGATCAAATAAGTTAACTATCTTGGCAAGATGTCTCCTCTTCACATGTACTTGCTTGTGTCTTTGAAGCACAGGTTTCTGTTGTAAGAGAAGTTGCAGACAGAGTAGCTGCAATGTTAATCATTGGATGCAGTAAGGCAGAGATGAAAAGGTGACTCATGGGCTTCAGCTCATCTACTTCCTTATCACTTGCTATTTTCCATAACCAAGTTTTTCTGTAGACTGGCTCACTGTCCCACTACCTTGCCTGTCTTCAGCCTCATGGTTCACCTGGCTCTCCCAAACGCCCGTTGCGCTGCTCTGGGAAAGACCACAGCATGGGGGATCTATGTACTATCTTTTTTGAGAAGCACTCTTGTAAGTTTTAGTTTCTGGTCATCTTTAGTGTTTAATGGTCTTTGCAGGGGGACTTTCACCATAGGAAGACAACATTTACGTTTTACATCTTACTTAACTTGCATTCTCTCCTCTCCTTTTAACTGTATCCCTTTACTCTTGTGTTTACTTTGTATCCTGTCCTTGCTTAATAGTGCTTGCTTTAATTATTTAGCTGTTGCTACATGGCCTCTGCACATTCTCCTCTCCATCTCAGCAATCTGAAGCCCTTCGCTGGCTATTGAGAATGGTCCTGCATGCCCTGCCCGCAGCTGTCTCCCAAGCAGCGTCAAGTGAAATGTTGAATTCTATTAATCTTTCATTGCAAATGTCATCTTCTTGTGCACTAAGGAAACAAGAGGTGTGAAGACACATGTTGCAGTTGCAGCCTTAATTCTTAATTACCTGGCAATGATGGGTTTGAGCTAGTTTTATCATTATCCTTAAATATAGGTTTTTGCTGTTAAGATTGTATCTACAGGCTGTTAATTACTTTTGTTGCTCCTCTCAGAGTTCCTTCCACTGATGGGTATCTTTTGGGTAGTACATCCACCATTATTAATCATGTTCATTATGGTAGTGCCTACAGGCCAACTAACAACTGCCCATTTTGCTGGGTTTTGTGCAAACATGAAGACCTGAAGAGTCTAAACAGATGATGGAGACCAGAAAAGACAGGTCAAATGTGTCTAACTTACGGCCAAACGCATTACTGACAATTAAGTGGTATTTTGTTTCCTAACACCTGTGAATGTGATAGATGCTTTTCTAGGCATCCAGAAGCCATATCCAACTCAGCTTCCCAGAAGTGGAGATATTATCGCCTTCATCCTCTGTCACACCTCTTTACTTCCATGGGCCCAAATTATGCTGGTTTTTCTAAATGCCAAATTGCGGGGAAACCAATTTCAAAGGTGTAGTCTGGTGTTAATTTATGGTGGACTTCAGTGGTGTCTGGGCCACTCTGGCATCATGCTGAGTTTCCTCTCAAAAGTTATCTGCATGGGGTAATACAATAATTTTGTTAACAAAAAGACTTGTATATTAGCTTTCTGTATCAAAAAATAGTGCCTGGATTTGTTTTCTGAATCCATATTTGGAATGAAGTTACCTTTGAAAATGTTTGCTGTAATCACTTGGTGGAAAGTAACAGTTTGCGTAAAGTCATAGATTTATTAAGGCCCATTTAAAACCTTATGACATTCATATACTCGTATTGTATCAGTTGTTTACTCTTTGGATGGTGGAGCTGGACATACCCTTCAGTTCAGGTTAGAAACCTGGCTATGATGAGAACACAGTATCTGTTTTGCCTGTGAACAAGGTGTGCCCGAGGCCCCCCAGCAGATGAATTTCACATGAGGATGTAGGACCTACTTTCATGTTACCCCTTGTGCTTCAAATGCCCTTTTGATCTCCGTTAGTTAAGGTATTTAGGTGTCTCCATCCATCTATCTCCCACCCCATGTCTCCCTAGGAAACTTGGAAGAAGTGAAGAAATAGAAAGACAAGATGGAGTGAATGACTTTAACAAAAAACAACCAAAATCAACAAACAAAACTCTTCAGATGTTTAATGAGGGGCCTTTTTTGCCTTGTTTCA
This sequence comes from Rissa tridactyla, assembly GCF_028500815.1. Lineage (NCBI taxonomy): Eukaryota > Metazoa > Chordata > Aves > Charadriiformes > Laridae > Rissa > Rissa tridactyla. The sequence continues at coordinate 40,296,119 of NC_071470.1, forward strand.
TGCTCTTAATATCACCTGATACTTCTACGTTGATGTTAACACCATTCTTTTTAACTCCTGTTGGTAACATCAGAGCAAGGTGCTTTCTCTTTTCCGGAAACCATTTGGACCTTAATTAAAAGCTGTCTCAGAGCAGTTGTGACACATCTAAGAAGTAGCAAGAAGTGAGTTTGAAGTAAGAAGTTTGCAAGCTGTGTTGGAACCTCCTAAATGTCAGGCTGGACTCCAGTGCATGGGCATGCTCTCTCAGGCATCTTGCACCTCTGGTGGTGGTCAACTTACCCAGAGTACTCATTGGGAAAGGTGCTCCATGTTGGAGACCTATCATGGATGACAGATAGAGGCATTTTTTCTCCACTCCAATGCATCTTTAGGCAAATGCCAACGGAGATGTGTTCAGACATGGATTGTCAGGCAGGCATTGCCCAGGGAGCTGCACAGGAATCCCCCGGGCTGCGGCTAACCCAATGCACCAGGAAGGACATTCCAGGGTCTTGGCCAAACCACTGTGTTTCTTGCTTGTTAGGCTCAGGGTATGGTTTTTTTAGTGCCCCAAAACCAACAGTATTTGAAAAGGGCACATTAAGTAGTTTATTTATTTTTAAATCAGTGTTAACAGCCTGACTCACAAAGGAAAGATGCTTCAAAGTTTGTGCTGAAAATCCAAGCTGCTGCTTGCTGTGCTCTGCAGAAAGGGGATGCGGAGAGGGAAAGACACACAAAGGCATGAGCTCAGAGCAGATTTAGAGCCTTAACTCTGATTTTTCTTGCTTTGGTGGGTTTAAGCTAGTCTTCATATTACTTTAAACATAGCCTTTCATAGTTCAATTATATTAAAATCACACAGATCCCTAGTTCGTTTGGCTGCTCGGACTCGGTCAGAATCCATCACTCTTGATCCAGGAAGGATGTTTTGGCATGGTGAGGAATTAAAAGTGCCTGGATGCTCCCCAGAGCCTTCAAACAAAAAAAAAAGAATCGAGAGTGCAAACATATTCTGTTAGCACTTCTCTTACGCGGAGAGCGCTGCCTGGGTTTCTTTCGTTAGGGCATGGCAATTGAAATTGTGGAGTCTGTCGACACTTTACAGACTGGAACAATAAAAACAAACAAACAATCAAATCCTCTTTCATTGGGAGATTTTTGGGCTAGACAAAGGAAATAAAGGGAGGAAATGAGGAATTTGAAAGAGAGAAATAGACTTTTCTACCTCATGGGTGGATGTTAAATTCCTCAAGATGTCATGTAAACAGGTCACCGGGCTTGTTTAGATGTTGAAATCAGGAGATGGCGGGGCGGGAGATTCTTGTTCTCACCTTAATCTATGCTTTAGGCTGACCCTTGGGGTTTGCTTGGGAATGATTGGGCTTTTCGCGCTGTGGCCACCCGTAGGTTTAGTTCCATATGCCCCATGCAGCTGTGTCCATCTGCTGAAGTTAACACAGAAATTACATTTTTCTTTCCAAGGTTGTGTGCTGAGAGCAATTCAGTAAAACATTATGCTATCACTCATTATTCCTTTCCATATTCTTTTTTTCATGTATATTTTATGGTAAAGCAAGCAGTGCATCACTCAGACAGGAGTCCATGAAGAATCTCAGCAGAAGGGGACCCTGCACTGGAATGGGAACACCTTTTAGTTGGATTTTATTCCTCTAAGACTCAACTGCAGACCCTGCCTTCTCCTGAGCACCCTCAGCTCTGGCTGCTCATGGTCTGTCCACCCTGGAGCAGGTTGCTGTTACTTCAGGCGTCTGCTGCAGGGCATGAACAGCAGGAGCTGGCCCGTGCTGGTGGGAGGAGAGATCTCCACCCCACTGTGCCCTCTAATTGCAGGAGGCTGTGAGACAGTCATATGACCGGGGACACAGACACCACTGGAGTTATAAGGCCCACTTTCACCTTTAACCTGCTGATTAAGGCAGGATTGACAGGGAATAGAGAGGGCCAGAGGTGGTTGCCCTTCACCTCAACATCCCCGCCTGTGAAACCGAATCCACTCTGGTGATCTGTGTGTGCTTGGGAGCTGTCACTCTTGAGCTGCTGAGGAAGAGCCGTTCATAAAGCAGCCTTTATGGAGCTGCCTTTCACAACATCCTAGCTTCACCTTATGCAGCGTGGGGTTTTTTTTCCCCTCGAGAGCTCCTGTTGCTGCTGTGTAAGTGGAGAGTCGCTTGGCTCAGCTGCTGGGTCTCCCTGGAATGTGTCAGCTGGACCTCAGTGGGTGGTAAAGTCAGTTTCGCAGAGCAGTCTTGTCTTTGAAGTTGTAGGGGAACAGTATTGCAATGCAACCGTGTAATTCTTCTCCTTGGGATCTCTCAAGTACAGCTGGATTGCTGGGTTGTCATTTCAGAGCCAAGGAAACTTAAGCTCTTGAAAAGTCTATTGTAATATTTTGCCAGTCAAGCAGTCAACTTTCTGAAATAGCACGCGCAATCAAAAAGCCACCAGTGGCGTGGTGAACATTTGAGGAAAGTAAGCAAGACAGGACTACTGGTGCTTTTGTCCATCAAGATGACTTCAGTTGCAAGGCGGTTGTTTGAGAAGCTTTCGGTACCCCGAACCCTGCAGGAATGAGCTATTAATTGCCTCTTAGACAGCCAGTCCCAGAGCAGTCTGTTGTCAGACTCTCCCATTGATTTTTTCCATTTGATTTAAAGAGTACACATATTGACTAGCATTTATGTAGTGTTGTACACGTGGATTAAGAGGTTAATAAATGGGAAAAGGTTTGTGAGGAAGGGCAGTGACTGTGATGTGCAAGAGCCCTGTAAAGGAGAGAAGACAGAGGAGAGGGAACTTGACCTCTTCATGCTTCAAGCTGAAGCATTGGAGAGCAGGTGCAGGAATGACAGTGGTACTGGAGCTTTGGAAGAAAACAGCAGAGAGGAGATATGTGCTCCAAATAAGATGAGAGTTGGGATCCTCAGGATTGTGGTTTAAGATTACTTTAATGTTATATTTCAGCCAATGATTCCTTCTCGAAGCTTGGTCCCTTGACGTTAATGTACTGCCCATCTCACACAAAAGCATCGGTCCTTTGCAGTTGTCATTTTTATTGATGAATTGACAGCAAGGTGGCACTATATAGCAAGGAACATCACAGTATGATTTATTTCAACTTTTCTATTAGTTTCCCCTCATCTTATGATAAAAATAGTAAATTGCATTCCTATAGGTTTTGTTGCTTCCAGGGCACGTGTGTTTGTTTTTAAACACAGTGCAATAGTTGTTGCTGTTAGACGTATAAATGGGTTATTTTATAGGTTGTTTTTATTAGGAGAGTTTACAGATTGATCTGGTGATAGTGGGAAGTTTTGTGCTTTTGCTGTAAATTGGTGCTTCAGTGTTTAAGTGCAGATGTCCTCTAGAATAGGAGGAAAGCGTACAGATGTTTAAATGTTGATGTCTGCTGCTGTTGTAGAAGCCCAGAGGTATCCTAGGTGTCCAAGAGAGACAGGTAGATGGGACACAGGCATTCAAGAGAGATGTGCCTTGCTACAGTAGCAGTTGGTGCATGCCCTTCACCAGATACCTCTATTTAGGACCTGAACTGCTTTGTGTGACTGATGGTTGGTTTATTAGATGCATGTCAACATCTGTTGCGGTGACAAAATTGAGCTTTGAGGTAACAGCTCTGCTACTAGTAGAAGTAATGGAAGATGAGGTGGCTTTTGTTTTAGTTCATGACTGGTTGTGTTCCAGGGGTATGTGCTAATGCAGTTTCAGTTTCTTAAATGTACCTGTGTAATTTTGGGGAGCCAGGAGTTTGGAACGTGGTCTCCAGAAGGCAGTTCTTTTTAGGGGTAAGAGGAAATGGCCTCAAGTTGCACCAGGCAAGGTTTACATTGGATATTAGGAAAAATTTCTTCACAAAAAGGGTTGTCAAGCACTGAGATGGGCTGCCCAGGGAAATGGTTGAGTCACCATCCCTGGAAGTATTTAAAAGACATGTAGACGTGGTGCTTAGGGACATGGTTTAGTGTTGGACCTGGTAGTGTTAGGTTAATGGTTGGACTCTGTGATCTTCAGGGTCTTTTCCAACCTAATTAATTCTATGATTCTTCGCACCCAGTGTTAAAGTGAACAAACCAGAAATATTCTTGGTTGACTTTCTAGCTTTCAGGTTGACTTTGCATTCCTGCCCATTAGTAAAACGAACACTTAATCTCATAAACATAATAAACTTCACCAAAGCATCAGATATTTAACAAGCATTAGAAATCCAGTGTGCAATTTTGACTAAATAGTAGAATAAGTACGCTTATTATTGCTTATTTTTATACGTATCCAAAACAATGTGTGGCTTCCAAGGTGGTTTGTGAGATCAGCAGAGTGCTAAGAGGGCTCTGTGTGCTACAATACATACGGAGGAAGAGAGCAATTAGGCTAATGGTCTTTAATTGATAAAGATTGCGGTGGTCTGACCACCAGCGCAGAGGAGTGGCCGTTTTCTGCCGTGGGGCTTGTTGGAGGATCTGGCTGAAGGTGAAATCAGTTTAACACACATAGAGATTTTGCACCTGGGCCTAAGATCAAGTATGAAGACTGAACAAAGTGAGGACAGGTTCCTTTTGGACTGGGAGGACCTCCTGAACTTTCAGGACTGTCCAGGCAATGCAGAGAAGAGTAAACAAGGGTGAGAGGAATAGTACGTCTGTGTATGTGGGCAATGTAAGTGGCCCACCGAGGAGTTTCTGCTTTGCAGGAGAGTTTGTTGATTGTGCTCTGTTCACAGTGCATCACTTGTTGGTTGCAGTAACACCTGGGATGAGGTGAAGCTGAGTAGCTGAACTCCATTTTGCAGGCTTTACCCTTTCTCTGGTGAGAGGGTTTGATGTATCTCCAAGGACTGTTGAGGTTTCAGCTGAGATGATCTTTCCTCTGTAAATGATTGTGGAATCCCTATGGCTTCTGATGGGTCCAAGCAGAAAACGTGCATCTCACTTGGCTCCATTGAGGTTAAGCAATGGAAGAATCATGAAGTCTTCTCCTCCACCTCCTCCTCCCTTTGAATTGCTAATGGCAAGATGCGAACGCCTTTCAGACAATGTATCTACAAAGCCTTCTGCAGGAGGCCCTTCCAATGCACACAGAGAGGGTGGTTGATGCCCCTCTTGTCAAAAAAACCCACGTGTTTTATAATAACCTCTGACTCTAACGCACCAAAAAGCAGAAAGTCTTGCTGCTTCCCACAGGGATGAGGAATGGGGTGGTTTCCACAGTGGGATACGTCTTCCTGTGCTTGCAGACAGGTCAACCCCAAAAGTGGAGGAAGAGACGTGAGGGGAAGGGATGCATATGACTCCAGACAGTGTTTATTATTTTAAACTGTAATCTGTTCATTTAGTGCCTGTTATTACTGGATGCTTTAACACGTTCTTAGGCACCATGTCTGCACTGGTGGGGCTGTTTCGAGATGCCAGACAGGTTTATGCTGCAAAGACCCATCGCCAGCTTACGGTTATGTTTTCACATGGTTCTCTTGGATAATCCCTCGCTCTTTCTAATAAATCTAACAAAGTGCAGCATTTATTCAGGTCATGTGCTCATGCATATTAATCTCTTCAGCCGGCTTCTCCTTCATTCATTTAAATTCTCCTTCGCTATCAGGGCCCGCCAAAGGCAGTTCCCTCGGGGATGTATTTTCATGTAACAGCTAGCTGGCGTCAAGTCTCGCCGATCGATACTGTGCATACTTTCAGCGTTTAAATTACCACCATGGTCTGTTGGTCTTGGCTTAGGCAAAAGAATCCCGGTGATGAAATGACACTCGATCTGGAGTTTGCCAGATAGTGTAAACAAGCACATTAGTTGGACCGGATAGGCATGATAATTGCAGAGTGAGGCTGTTGCTTGAATGGATCCATTAAAGTTGGCTTCAGGGAGCTGCATCATCCTTTTAGATTGCTGCAAAGAAAGGACCGAAAAAAAAAATAGTCATGGCTGGAAGGTCTTGCTGCAGAAGAGTGAAGCACCAAATTTATTCTTAACTCTTCGTTGCTGAGCTTGTGCTGCTTGCTGGTGCTGCTTGCTGGGCGCAATTCAGGATGTTGGATTGCTTGGAGACCCACTTTTTTTGTGCTTCATGTTGTAGGAGAGCTGTGGTTAAATGTGGTTAAATGGGGCTGTCGCTATTGAGCAATCGCATGCTGCAGAAAACGTGTAGAGTTTTATGTTGTCCTATTCCAGGCATCAGATCCTTCATTGATCCCATCAGAGAGGAGAAGCATCCACCTTCTTCCTTCTCCAGAGCAGTTCTGACTGTTTGCAGAGGGCAGGGGTGAACATTTTACTTGATTTAAGAATTTTCATGCTTTGGAGCCAAGTGAGTACCAGAAATGCTGCAATTTGGATGGGAGGTCCCTGGCAAAAGCAGTGCATGGCATGAATTTGGAAAGGTCTGTCAGAGGAGTGATGGGCAAATCCTGATGTTTGTTTCCTGGTGCCTCCTCACGTTAGTTGAGAAACAGCTTTGCCATGGGGAAGAAGGTTTTCAGGAGATGTTTGAGTTTGGTTTAAGAGCTGGTCCACAGCTCTTAAAAAAAAAATATACTGTAATACTAGATGTTAGCTGGCCCAACTTGTGCTTACTGGGTAATCTTCTGGGATGGCGACGGTTGGATTCTGTGTGTCACCAAGAGCCTTCATCTTGCTTGAGCAAACCCTGAGTTCATTAAATCAGGTAATTTAGCTCTGTGACTCGGTTCTTGTCATATTTGATTAATTGCTCAGCTGCGGTGGTTGGCCAGTCAAAGTTTGGGCCGTGGCTTGGTTTGATCAGATAGAGGTTTCAGAGCTTTCATTTCTGGTGTGTAGTTGGGAGTTTCGTGGCATTTGGGATGAGACGTCTTATAAGCAGTAGATTTGTTTAATTTGTGTGATTTTATTATTTTTTTGTAGCTTCCCATGAACTGTCTGGTTCTGTCTCCCCTGGTGGGTGCTGGGCTGGGTGGGGCTGGGAGTTCCCAGCGTTGGAAATTCAGGCTGTCCTGGGTGGATGCATGCATCTTTGAATTTTACTTAAAGTGTGTTTATGTTTTGAGCATGGGCTGGAGCACCCTGACATGCTGAATAACATAAAAAAAAAAAAAAAAGTCTGGCTTTTGTATTACGTGGTGTCAGACAGGCAGACAGAGAAGGAGCAATAGGTGTGTACCACGCCAAGACTCACTTGGCATCCCCTCATCCTCCTGTTCACAGCAGTCACATCTGCCCAAGTGGAAGAGTAAATACTCCTCCGATCTAATCACGTTAAATGTTCCAGAGTGTAATACCTTAATTTGGTTGCTGACATGAGGGCTGATGGGGAAATGATGTGGTAATCGGGAATGACAGCGATGGTAGATAGGAATCTTTTGTTTCAAAGATTAAGCGAACCTGAGTAGATAGTCTTGTTGGGTGTGCCCCGTAACCAGAAATAGTCCTCACATGCTGACTCAGATCACAAAGCCAGTCATGAAAGTTGAGTCTTTCTGCAAATGGCTTGACTTGTTCTCATCTAAACCTGTTATTGGCCTCTGGAAAATCCAGTCCAAGGTCAGAGGCATCTACAGTTGGACTCGATGGTCTTAAAGATCTTTTCTAACCTAAATGATTCTATGATTTTATGATTCTATGTAGTATTAAGTTGTTGTGAGTACACTATAAAGAAAAAAGCAACAAAACATATAATGCATCTTTTCTTCTTTCTTGTGGCAACTTGGAACCAAAGCATACAAAGTCTATTACTGCTCTGCTCCTCTTAATGTTTAAAATCTGGAGGGGGGAGGGAATCCTCCCTGGAATGCACACCCGATGCAGAATTGCATTTCAAAAGTGTTTGAAAACAATCGCTTCTGCAGGAGTAGGAGCTAATTTGAACAGCCAGTTCTGTCCTTGAGATGTACATTCCAGGATGCCAAAGAAAAATAGCAGGCTGGAATTTGGTTCATGTTTGAGGTTAGTTTGAAAGGAGTCCGGCGCTTTTATTGAGGGTGGTTTTATATAGCAGCTCTCAGTGGAAACAGTTTGTCTTTTATATTTTTAGGTTAAGGGATTTCTTTAAGGTCAACCTGAGTTCACACAATTTTCTCTTCTGCCTTGATGAAGGTAGGCATTATTATTTGAAATGACTGGGGTCCAAGCTTGCTGTATAACCTCTTGGGCACGTTATTCTATATGGTTGTGGAAGCAGGTTGATAGAATGAATGTGCACATGTCATTTCCCAGTTTGTGGAAAAATTGTTTCCATTTTATCCCCTCGAACGGGTGGAAGTTTTCTGTGAGCATCAACTGGCATCCTAGACACTCATTGCCTTGAAGAGGAGCATTGCTCATGGACTTAATTGCAGACTCTATAATTTTAGGGCATTTAAATATCCCTCTGCCTTTTAGCCACTTGCAACTTTCTCTGAAGGCAGAGGAAGCCTTCAGCACAAATTTCTCTCCAGTAGCATATTTTTCCTATAGATTATCCTTTAATATACATTATGAGAATATTCTGCTCTCATAAAGAGATAGTACAGCATGTGTGGGTCTGTATGCATAAATATATATGAAGTTACAAAGTTTTCCAAGAGGAAAAGATGATGTAATGGACTGTGGAAGTAATATTTTTTTAATTCTTTCTCTCATCCGATCACACTTAAGATATAAATAGTGGAAAAAGGCACAGACCCATTGAAATGTAAACCACTCCAGTAAAGCTCCCCCATCGCTGCATGCTGGGTTCAGGCAGCAAGCGGCATCCATCGGTGGTTTCCAGCACATTAGCGGCAACGTGTGGAGCCATCTCTCATGGCTTGGAGGTGTCAAACCGATTCAGCAGTTCATTAGGCAAGGCCAGAACAAAAAAATAGTCTAGAAAATCAGCGTATAGATGGGAGAAGGGGATACTGAAGAGCTGGAGGAATCACAGTCTGTGCCGTGCTGTAATTTACGGAGTCATTTGCCATTGCACCCTGTCGTGTGGTCAGGGCAGTTCATTTACCACCTCTGCAAGGGAATTTGAAGCTGTCCCCAGCAGGTTAAGGTGTGGTCAACAGCAGCACCAATGCTTCCATGAGTGGCACCTGTCCTCTTCAAAACCACCTCAGACACGTCCCAGCATCATTCTTGGGAGCTACCGTCCTGGTGGATACATCTCAGCTTGGATTAAGTTCAAAAGAGAGCTCCAGATAATGTTGTTTGCTATTTTCAGAGCTGAGTTTGGGTTTTAAATGATTTGTTCTAACAAAATTGTTCACCAGCATGATGGCTTGAAGGAATAAACAACTGCTTTGGTGCGTCTGCAAGGCAGGTCTGCTTCATGGGAACCTGCATTCAGCCCTCTTCCATGGACCCTCTAGAGAGGTTTGCAGAAAGTGTTTCTGAACCTGAGCTGTTAGCCATCCATGGCCACCTACAGAACAGCAGGACTTTGCTGGTTTGCTTTTTCCAGCATCCTTATTCTGGCCAATGTGCAGGATCTGGCCTTCATCTTCCTGCCTTTCATTCCCTGTTGGAAATTGGACATTGCCTTGATGATGGTGGGTACAGCTGGCCAAGCAGCTACATGCAGCATATGCAGGACATTCTTTTTTAGGGCAGTTGAAGCTCTGTCTTCACCTTCTTGCCTTGTTATTAAGCCTTTTTTAAACAAGTCCAACTCTCGATAATGCCAGCTTTTTGTTTCTATTTGGTGCTTGCATTGTCTGGATGGATTTCTTCTCTTCTGGTGTGTTCAAAGACCAAATTCTGTATCTTCATAGGCTGCATTGCCACAGTGACTGTAGAGGTAGCAACGTGAACTAGAAATGTTTTGGTTCAATTTTCTCATTTCTCCTTCTCAACCTGTCTGTTTGCAGGTCTGTGTCTCAACTCTAATGCATCACTCACCCCTTAGCTGTGCTCAGGCACCCAATATTTTGCTAGAAGGGAAACCTCATGCTTTGCAGTTACACTGGGATTAGAGATGTACTTGTTTGACTCAAATTATCGAGTGACAGTGTATTGATTGGCTTTATTTCTAAATGGGCATCACACAGGTGCGGTACCTACCAATTTACTGTACAAGCTGAGTTTCGTTTTGAACATGAGAGTTCAGCCAGGGAATACCAGCAGAGCAGTGCAGTGAGTTAAAGCAGAAATCGAGTCTTGAATTAAAGCTTTAGGGTTGGTGATGCCCTCTTAAAGGCTGATTTGAGGGACATATGCAAAGTGTTTGCGCAACTATTCTACAAGGCAAAACTGTTTAAATACAGTGTCAAGATTGGAAAGCTCATTTTAATTTTTATATTGGGTCTGTTTGCAGAGTTTATGTAATTTGGTGTGGTTTTCTCGTGAATAAGCACTTTAATACTCTTTTACTCAAAATCTAAGATCTCCTCCAGCAGTGGAAGGTACATGAGACCCCCAGAAAGGGCATCACAGCCCCAAGCCAGAGCAACACATTCCCTTTTAGCTGTTTTCTGTGGAACAGATGGAAACGTAGGTTTCTTCAGAAGCTTACTCAGAAATGCATTTTTGAAGGTTTTCTCACCTTCTGTTTCCTGGGAAAGCCTGGATGTGGTGATAGCAAGCAAGATTGATGGTAGACTTTGAGTCTTTCCTTGAAGATCAAGAGCTTGAATAGATTAACGAGTTGGATATTTTTCAAATGAAGCCAATGGCAAATTTGCTGAAGTTTTGGTCAGGATTTGCCTTTACAGAGTAACTAAATTCTTGGTGACTTCTCACAGCTATGTTTAGCTACACTTAATGGGAAAGTTGTACCAGTTGGGAGGACTGGTACATTGTCCTCGTTCTTGGCAACCTCTGATACCTTTCTGCATGCAGGCATATACCTCTTTATATACATAATTGCTCTTGGTTTGTCTTTTTTATCACTTTGTTCCCCATACAGATCTCCTTTCCTTACTCTGTCGTTCTCAAACACATCTTGTTCCCTCCTATTTGTAATCCTTGGTGTTTCCTGAAAAACAGTAAGAAAACAGATCAGACATTCAGTGGGCTGTCTTAAGGTAGGATATCTGAAATAACTCTTATTTCTTTGGGAAAAAAATATTCCAGAACGTGACCATGTAGCACAGAAGACTCTGGTTCTTTTTTCTCTGTAGCTGCCTTTTAGGTTGATAGGTACTAAAATTATTAACCTCATAACCCTCAGCTTTTAGTTTGGGTCCTGAAAATATAAATGAATTTTAAATATTTTTTTTTTATTTTTCTTTTAAATGAAATTAGTGGAAAGTTGAAAGAATTAGAGTATTCTTTCTGAGAGCAGACCACCTACTGAGATATCACAGAAGAATAGGGTTCATCTGCCCTTTGCTTTTAGATCATTTTGAGGCTTTGATTTAAAAAGATTTGGGAAAACGTTGCAGCCCTGCTGACTGGCCAACTTTTTCCTTCTTGGGCTGAGCATTGCTGTGTTTCAGGATGAACCTCCACCTGTTTTACACGTCCAAAAACCTTGAAAAGTAAATTATCACTGTTTCTGATGATTACTTCTTTAAAGCAGACACTGCCCATCTCCCAGCATCCCATTGCTCCTCTTCCTCGGATGTTCCCGAAACTCTGAACTTGGCCCCAGCAGCCCCGCTGGGATAGAAACTGAATCACGGCACAGGAAAGTCCCGCTGTTTGAGTCACAGGAGTTGTTCACATGAGCAAAGCACTGGCCCAAAGGTTTTGCCAAAGCCACTAATAGGATCCAGGTTTCTCGTGTCAGGGTCAGAGTCGGCAGGGACCGGCGCAGAGCGGTGCACCGGGAACGCAGCTCTGCACCCTGTGCTGGCTGTCATCTCAGCTGTAATCCCCGTGCCTCAGTTTCCTCCTCTCCTCCATGAAAAGCTTTGATATATGTGGATATTGAGAAAAAGCCAAGTAGTCATGGGAAAAAAATGAGATTTTTTTTTTCCTTTTCTCGCAGGGAAAACTGTCTTCTTGCAAACTCCTGTGGGACCCAAAACCCCTCTTTTAAAACGTACTTTAAAATTTAGGGAGGAAGAGGGTCGTTTTAGCTGTTTATGGTCAAGAACTAACAGTCAGTCTTGCCCTAGAAGTGTGATAGGTGGTTTGCAAAGAGTAGCAAAGACACGATTATTGCTCCTATCAGCCTAGTCTAAATGTAAAACATGCAGATGGTGGCTGAAGGCTGGAGCTGACAATGAGCTGAGTGATCAACCCTAAAAGTCAGCACAGATCTTGCTAATGCCATCACTTTTATTTGGATTTTTTATTCATATATTTTCCACTGTCTTTTCGAGCAGCATTTTGTGCAAGTTATTTAAACTGTTTGTGGCTACTGCTGTAACTAATGAGCTGGCTGCATCCAGCATTACAGAAACTTGTCAAAACACTCAAATACGACTGACTCCGGCTCCCTCTTCTCAAAATTCATGGGAGCTCTGTGCACAGATGTTACAGACTGTAGCAGCTATAATAAACTACAAATGAGATTTAGTTTTTAAAGTAGATTATGCTAAGAGGATTTTTTTTTTTGGGGGGTAAGTGATAGGGTTGCAATTGGATCTTTTGATGAAATCAGCTTTTTGGGGGGTGGGGAAGTATTTGGATACAGCAGCCTGGCTCTTGCACAGGAGCTTAAATCTGTCTTCCATCAATGAGCCTGGAAATCACCATGTGTGTGATGGCATTTAGTTTCTTGAAGACGTTTGTCCATGTTGTAGGAGCAGCTGATACCCACAGAAAGGCTCACGTTGAGCGCACAGCCCTGAGCCACCCTGAAGGGTGCTGCTCTGCTCTGGGATGTCTGGATCTTCTGCAGCTTCTCACCCCTGGGAGTTGGGTTCTTGGAGCGGGACGAGCTGCACGGGGAGCTGGAGACACTGAGCACCCACCAGTCAGCAGCATAAGGGGGAAGAGCTGGGTCTGGGAGGTCGGCGAGGCTCCCAGCATCCTTCCTCCACTGCTCCCATGCATGGCTCACTTAAAAATGGGATGTCGAGTTTCCACATTCACTGCCTGCCACCCTTTTGGCTTTAAAATAAAATGAGCAAACTCACAGTAGCGTTGTGTTTTTAAAAGTAAAGGGCAGCATAACCGGGCTGCCTTCCAAATAAATGAACAACCTTGGAAATTACATGTTGAAAACACATGAAAAACGGTTGATGGGTTAGAGTATTTGTTTTGAAGATAACGTATCCCACCCCGCATCCTCTTGCTTTACTCTGGTTTTGCTCTCCTGTGGCTCCTAGCAATGAAGAGCTTTACTGTGCTTGCAAAATTTATATAATGCACACATTCATTCTCTCACAGGCTAAAGCCTTTAACAACATGTTTTGGTCAGTTTTACAGTTGTTATAGTGACATAATAAAATTTGTCAAGACCATATTAAATTATGTTTTCCCCATCGCCTTTCACCCCGTGAAGGTGCAAATAGCGTCTCTGCAAAGAGATGACATCGAGAGTAGTTTCCTTCTGGTAGAAATGGTCTTGAAGCCTGAATTTGCTTTGACGGTGTTTTAAAGAAGTCTGGTAGCATGTTAAAACCCAGCTTATTTACTCTGATCTTTAAAGTTGCAAGCTTTTACCTTAAGAGTAAATGAATAAAAGTAGACTTGTATCATTCTTATACTTTTTGTGGCCTTGATGCCCTTGTTTTTCCCTGGCTTCAATGCTGGAGCTACAACCTTAATCATGAATGTGTTTTCAAAGGCAGGGACGTTAACGTGAGCTGTGTGAGGTGCTTCATGCTTGTCTTTCCCATGTAAATACTGAAAAAAGGCTTAAAAAAGAAGTGTAGCAGAAGCAGAGAATATGAATTTGCTGCGTTGCATGGCAGTGGAGAAAGCTCTTGGTCTTCCCTGCCAGTTGTGAGTCTCAGTGGTGCTCTACCAAAACCTCTTAGCTTGACCGTGTCTCTAAGGGGGTTAAATACGTACACCTTCACTTAAGCCATCCAGTTATACGATCGAACAGCGTTCCCAGGAGATCAAAGCTATGTATCATCAATTTTGTTTCAGCGAAGACGGTTTTACTTGACACCTAATCAAATGATATTTACTTGCTGCCGCTCCGACTCTGAACTGTCATCTCATAGTTGTGTGATTTTTCACGAGCGCGGTGCCAGTAGAGTTGAGGAGACTGTGGTTTGGTTATAGCTTTGGGCTAAACTAAGCCAGATGTTATGGCCTTTATTTGAAGTCATTAGTTCTTCGCCAGTCGGTCCGCACACATTCCTTTCATTGCTTGAGCGCTTTGCTTTTCTGAGAATATCGCCTTCTGTGGAGAATCCTGGTCATTGTTAATAAATTACTTCTGGGCATTTCAGGAAAAATTAAGTAAAGATGGAATTTACAGAAAACAAAAAACACGCTAGCTTCGTTCACACAGTGGAGAAAGAGCCAGGAGACGCACAGCCACCCCAGAACATGTAGTAGGTCCAAAGAGGAGAAGAAATGTTGAAGGAACCTTCTTCAACCTTGTTTCCAAGAGTTTGTTCCAGGGGTAGTTGGAAGAAGGAAAGAGGGGAATTTTCATAGATAGTTTTGAGAGCTGAGAGGCTCCAGGTTTGGCTTTGATGGTTGATCTTGAAGATATTGGGCAACTTGTGTCCTTCACTTTTCTGCCGCTGTCAAATGGGCATGTTCTGCATAATGTGGGACTTGAGGCTTTATTCAAGTTCATAAGTTGGTTTCTAGTTCATAGAAAAAGGCAATAGAGAGCTCCAGAGCTATGTACAATGATAGTAAAATTGCTTAAGAAGTTCATTGTTTTCCTTCATAGGAGCTACACTTCTGACCTTGAAAATCCAAAGCATGAAGTGTGTTCATTGGTTCTTACTGTCCTATTATTATTATCTTATATTGCAGTTTGAGCTGTCTTTGAAAATAAAAGCTGTTGCCTGCAATGCTGCCCTCTTGGCCTCTGAATTTTGTTGGAAATGTAATGAGTTAAAAATTGCTGCATTTCCATATGTCTTCAGTTTCTCTTAGGGCTGCAATTCTCAGAAGTTAGTTTTAATTGTTGAATAATCTCCATGACATTTGTGATGAGTGACAATACAATTATGGCGGTGAAACTGCACCGCTAAGGAATTTGGCTGCTGAAGTTACCTGTGTTTCCCACAGCTGAAACCTCACCTCATTTAACCAGTATTTGGTTGTCTGGTTAAGGTTGAGACAAAGTTCTGGTTTGAGTAAAACGGGTGGATGAAGCGAAGGCTAGAATTTGCAGCAGGTCAGTCGTTTCCTCCACACGGTCCAGCCGAGTACCAGGATGTCCCTATTTTGAATTAGCTTTTCTGAATAAGCAGCACCCTACAATGCCAGCTGCATGGTCCATAATTCTAGCCTGTGTCGCATGTGTCCATGGTGGACCGGTTGTGTCAGTTCATCTTTTAAAATGGCCGAGATATATTTTTGCGCCAAAAGAAATGTGTTCCCAGCATTTTAAAACATCTTTCTGGGGTGGGTTTGTTATGCTCGGTCAAGATTGCAGCTGCTTGGTTGGTCGTAGGCTGAGTTGATGGTGGAAGCGCTCCATCAAACAAGTTCAGAGTCGGGATTTACTCCCGTGCAGTAAAATCCTAAGGACCACTAAGCTGGGTTTAAGCACTGAAAAGATATATGAGCCTTGTCCTCTGGCAAGATGAGAGTTACTCCCAGTGATAAACTTTGCCTGGTAGGGTACTGAATTTGTGAAGTAATTAGGAGTATTTCTATGCCAGCTTTCATTCAGAAGTGTCTCAGATCATTAAAAGCACAAATTAAACTTCCAGACAGCCCTGCCTAAGAGGGAGGGGAAGCATTGTGCTGGTTTTACAGTCTAGGAGATCACGTGGAGATGCTGTTGTAAGGCAACAGAGCTCCTCAATCTCAATTACCACCACCCAGCTCTTGGTCCAGGCTGGCATGCTGCCCTTTGCAACTACAGTTTGCAAGTATAAATGGGTTTTTCACACTAGATGTGGTGCAAATTAAGGTTTCTCTTCACCTGAAATGATGGCTAAAGCCACTCCCGAGTCCCAGGCTTGGTTACAAGCTTGGGCGTACATCTGCAGTGTTTGCCCAGCTCTGATGTTGGACGTGGATTTAGGTCCTGAAGTTGAGGTGTGAGGCCATGCTTTGTTGGCAGGCTGGAGCTGTAACCTGATTAATCTGAACAGGTAAAAAGTAACACGATCCATCAGCAGCACAACTGGCAGCGCAGCCCGGCGAGTAGTGAATTTTTCATCAGGGGGCCCTTAGAGAGGAGGTGTATGTTACCGAGGGTGGTAGAAAGAAGAGAAGCTTAGCCAGGCTTTCATCCGGAGGGATATTGCCTAACCAGCGAGGAATCCTTTCATCAATAAATTATGAGAAGAATGGGAAAGTTTCGAAAGATCAGCCTGTTAACGTGCTCTCATCCGGCAAATTTAAGGAACATTATATTTTGGCCTGGGATGCCTTGCAGGAATCAAGAGGCGATAGCGTGCAGCAGCACAGACTGAGGAAGGTGAGACCCCGTTGCGTGTGTTGGAGCTGGGATGGGCACCGAGCATCCATCAGCGGAGAGGAGGCAAATGTGGTGTGACCGCTAAGCCTCGGTATTGAATAACGGGAAGAAAAACCAAGCAGGCACCCTTTTGTTCCTCCACCTGGCTGCTGTCCACACCACGGATCCTCCCTTGGAAGGGTGGCCACGGCAGAGCAGACATCTGGTCGGCTTTCTGACAGCTTCTGCTTGGCGCCAGTGGGGATCCCCATCCCTTCACATGTGCAATGAGCCCCAGTCCCGCTGCTCTGAGGAACAGGCGCGGTTTTATCCATCCGGAGTGACCAAAACACATTTCAAGACGACAGGGTTTTAAATGTTCGTTTCAGCACGATTTTAAATGCTCATGTCTTTAATTTATCGTAACCTCTGTTTGACTCGGGGCTCAGTGAATAACAAAAGATACTTTTAGCGCCTTTACGGGAAGATGTCAAGGCACTCTGCGGGTAGTGGAGGATACATTGAGCAAGAGTCTCTGCTCCCCGGAGAGACCATCTCCTTGCCCGGGTCGTACCCAGGGAGAGGAAGTGGTGATTGCAGTGGAGCAAAGTGGCTCCTTGATTGCACCTACACATCCCCATCCTTCGTTCCACGCTTTAACGACGGAGCCGTGCTCCTTCGCTTATGTAAGCTGGCACGCGAACAAGAACTTAAGTTATAACAGAAAGCAGAAGAATTCAGAGCTGTGATCGAACTCCTGCGGTGTTTACGGGGTGGAAACTTACCCAGAAATGCAGTTTTCCAAATGCCTTTTACTGTCAAAGTTTTTTTGTTGCTGACTTTTTACTAATTCGGAGTGAGCAGCTCTGCCCCAGTGAGATGCCTGCTGATACTGACAATTGGGCAAATTATTTTGATGTCAATGAAAGGGGCTGTTTCTGCGGAGCGATGAGCAGGGAGCAAACCAGAATTGGAATTTACAGTGTATTTGCTACCATCCTGCCTTAATTTCCTTGTATTTACTATGTGCAAAGATTTCTCTAAGTCTAACCTCAAGCATGTTGTCTTCTCTAGTAGGCAGCTCGGAGCAATAGCATAGGGATCATTTGCTCTCAATGCTTTAGGTGCCTTGTGTTGCCCCCACAGTGGATGCTAAATGGGAGTTTCACCCCCTTTAGACCCCACTAGCTACCTCTTTGTGAACTTCCAGAGCCTGTTCTTCCGCAGCTGTGCATCATGTGCCCAGCAAAGTCTCTCCAGGGAGAGTTATTGCATAGTGGCTGCTGGAGAAGATGTCCCAACAAAGCAAATTTCCCATGACCCACCTAGGTGAAGGTCACAAATAGCAAGTTTTCGTATGACCAAGTTGCCTTCCCCCAGGAGAGAGAAAATTTCAGATCTTTTCCTGCAGAATCTGCTTTTGGTTTGGATATTGGCAAAGAATGGATGGCTTGGAGACTTGCTAATAAATTATATTTTTCCAAAGCAATTCGCTCTTGGTGCACAGCGAGTTGCTGAATTACAACCTGGAGGAATTGGTGTTGTCAACTTGGAGTAGCTCAGGATCATCATCGAGGGTAAGAGACAGGAGGAATTTAAATTCTTTAGTGTTTTGACTGGCAGGTTTTGCCTTATTTTGATCTTTGTCATTGCAACCCCAGTAATGGATGCTGCAGGAATTAGTGATTAATATCCCAGTGTCCTTGCACAAGAAGGTAAATGCTTCTACCATACATCAGCAGCTTTTAGTAATCTTTCAGTTAAATAAGGCTAGACTCCTCCAGCAAGAGTTTGTCTTCCAGAGGCATCCCCAATCTCTTAACAGCCCCAAATCAGAAAGTTCAGGTGGTAAAACCTTCTATATTAATAAATAAGTCCACTCTTTTCCCCTTCATCTTTGTCCTATGTTTCAAGTGAGAATATCTAAGTAGGTGCTGTAGAGTGGTGTGTGGGAGTGGGTCTGTATGGACCGTCCGTTGCATATAAGGTATTTTGATATCAGGTCTCTGAATGGTGGGATATCTGGGTTTTAAGTGTTTTGGCCATCCAGTTTCTTATGAACGCCAGTAAACAGGGCTGTTTCCATGGCTTTGGGCTGAACCACTGACTTTCTCTGCTGCATTTGCCTTGGGAATGTCATTTAAACCTGCTTAGTCTGCTCACCTTGAAGGATGATGAGAAATTTTAATGATGTGTAACAAAGTCCTCCTAAAAGCTAGAGTAGACCAAGTGAGATTTATCGTGATCACGTGAAGGGTATAAAGCTGTAACTGTTTTCCTCCACGTTGGAAGGGATCATCTCCTCCAGAGAAGCAGCTGATTTTTGTTGTTGTAGGTTTTGCGGGGCTGAATCCAAAAGGGAGAAGTTTGAGAGGGTCCTTATGTGTTTAGTGTAACATATTGGCAAAACTTAGACCCACGAAGTTGTGAGGTCGAAGGCAACACCAACGGCACATCTTTGGTGCTGTCCTTCTGGAGCTTAACAGGATCAGAAAACCCATGGACACACTGGGGCAAAGGAAGGGAGAAAGCCAGAGATCCCTTATCGAAAAAAATCCTGCCTCGAAGGTACTTCCAACTGTTAGGAGTGGAGCCAAGCTTGTCTTCAGAGCTTCGCTGCCAAAATTCTCACCAGGACTTATCTGATGAGCCTGGAAATGGAGCGGCCCCCAGTTCTCCCAGCTCGGTGGGGTGTCTCCAAGGGAAGGCTGGGCTCACACCTGCCTGGAGGAGAGGAGAAACTGGAAATAGGTGCCAACATATTTTGGCCAAGGCAAAATACAAATCCCCACCTCTGTGGAATGGCTGCGTCAGCTGGTGTGCAAGGCGTCTGGTACTGCTCACCAGCTGATTTTTTAATCTTGGTTTATGGGTTTGCATTTGGGAATATCAAACATCAGCTCAGAAATGCCTTTGTGGTGGTAATTCCTGGAGCATCTAAGGGTCCCGCTGGGGTTATTTCTGCATGATGAGTTCCTCCCTGCAGCATTGTCAACCTCCTTTCAGCATTCGGCAGTGAAAGCGTCACTAAAATTGCTCAGATCAGACTGAAAGAGAAGATGATAGCCCAAGGTAGCATATGGTGATCTGCAAATGGAGTAGCAGGCTCTGAACAATGCATTTCTTCCATGTCTCACTGGTACCTCAGTGTTCTATCAGATAGCATGTCCTAAAAATGGGCAAAATTAAGGGAGAATTAGCATCATTTGTGGCAGTGCAATTATTTCCCTAGTTTGCTGGTGGGAATATGAGCAAGGGTGATGTGAGAACATAGAGAATTGCATTGGAAAACAACTCTCCAAGTTGCGGGAGGACCTCCAAAAATGTACCCCACCGGCCCCAAAAGCCCCGAGCCTGCAAGCAGCTTTGCTTAACAAGCAAACAAAAAGCTTAGGAGATTTCTTTATTTCACTTTATTTCCTGAGATGAACCAAGTCAACATGGCTCTGGGTTACAGTTCACGTGCGCAAGGCAGGGTTATGGGCACAGGGCAAGCCATGGGCTGGAAGCAACAGCGAGCATCTTGAGACAGGAGTTGCTGACCTCAGTGGTGAAGATGCACATCAGTGCTGAGATGATAAGAGCCAGATTGCTGAACTCGGAAAGAAAACTAAATAGCGCTTATGTGTAAAACACCACGTTTACAGGAGCAA
This sequence comes from Rissa tridactyla, assembly GCF_028500815.1. Classification (NCBI taxonomy): domain Eukaryota; kingdom Metazoa; phylum Chordata; class Aves; order Charadriiformes; family Laridae; genus Rissa; species Rissa tridactyla. The sequence goes on from NC_071470.1 coordinate 40,316,171, forward strand.
ATTGTTTATCAAAGCAAGGAGCGAGTGCAGGCAGGGATGCTCTTGGAGCAGGCAGTATCACCCGGTGGTTTTCATGCTGCCCATTGCCTGCAGTTCTGGCAGGAATTTGGTGTATTTTTTTATACCACTAAACAAACTGCATGTTCCGGTGTCAAAAAAAACCCACACAACCTTACATATGCCCTTGTGCTCAGATTGTGACTGATTAAAAATACCAGTATTACTCACCAGATTTTATCGAGACTTTCCATATCCTAAAGGGCCTCGCTCTGGCGCCAGATACCATCACCTGAACGGTGGCTGCAGATTCAGTCTTAGCACCACTTAATTTTGATGAACCCTGTTTTCTTGGTTTGAAATGTCAGCTCTTGGGCGCATGCCTCAGCTGTCAGCTCGCTTGTCGGTACTTCGCCTTTTGGAGTCTGCCCCCAGAAAAAACCCCAATAAATAAAAAAATCATAAAAGATGGAGCGAAAGAAGTAGCAAGAGATGCACGATGAAGTGGATTGTTCTTGCCCGCATCTGCTCCGAATTGCTTTAGGATCCGATCAGATCAGGTTCCTTCATACCTCAAGCCAACCTAGAGGGTTTTGACTGCTTAAAAACACTCAATGAGCTTTATCAACCAGAGGTTTTCAGATGAAGTCTGGACTCCACAGTGGTCTGATGCCAGCAACCAGAATAATTAGTGTTTCTACTGCTGCTGGCTCTGAGGTTTTCTTATTTAATATGGTAAATGGTGACAGGACCCTTCTGTCTTTGCTGTAATAAAGTGTGGGTAATAATCCTGGCTGTAAAACTGTGTTAACTAGTGAGCTTAACTCTGTAACAGCAGGTAGACCCTCAAGTGGGTCTACAAGCTGGTCTCCAGCAAGGTCTTGGTGGGGAGAAGAAGACTTGACTGCGTTCTTCTGGTCTTGCTCATGCATCTTCTGGTGGAGCAGAGAGTGCTCTTCTGGAAGGCATGCCCTGGTCTAATGTGAATTATTGTGCTCAGGGCGTAAATAATTCTGTGGAGCCAGCTTAATTAAGCTGGGCTGAGTTTGTCGTTACCTACTTCTGTTTGAGGAGAGGAATGTGAGCCAGCCGTGTGCTGAAAACGTAACTGCCCTCTAGGAAATTGTGGAAAACATGGGAAATACTCTCCTAGATCAGCTAGAGATGAGCTACTCCCTACTGAGGGCAGACAAAGCTCTGGCATAGCAGGGAGCTGGACTAGAGTGTGCCATTGAACAGTGCAGCTGACCTTCAAATGAGTGAATATTAGCTATTAATTAAGAAAACAATCCAATTTGTCAACAATGCAGTATTTTTTATTATATATTTCACCAGCCAAAGGTGAGACACTGATGAGCTTTCAGAGGAGAGGCAATACGGATGGTGAGGGTATTTGGGTTGAGCCGAAGGCTTGTCTTTTCCTTGTTGCTTTTCTCTAGCCGCGCTTTGTGGGCTTGCAAGTCAGCGAGCAAAGAGCAAGGTCAGCCAAACGTGTTCCCTGTGTTTTCTTTAATAACTCTACAAACCCATCCAAATTCCCCTTCATCTGTTCAGGGAATGGAAGGTTTTTTTTCTTTTTTCTATGACTGTCATTCCCGAATGGATGTATTATTTAAAAAAAAATAAATAAAAAATCAGAAAATCAATTCCGACCAGTGCCTCTTCATGCCGAGAGTGCTTCCATTAATATCAGATGGGAAAGTCAGTCCAAACACTGAAAGTGGATATAGTTTGCATTTGAAGGAAGGTTTTGTGTATGAAACTGAGAAATGCTTCCCAGTCTGACACCGGTGATTGATTGCAGTTCTGCTAAAGATTAGCCAGACGTTTTAAGCACCGCAATTATTCATGTTTTCATAGTTAGATGCTATATTTAAACTGTGTCTAACAACGTATGTACACTGGGTTAGGCTGCTACACAGGCCCCGCTCCTGAGCAGGGAAGGAAAATGCAATATTTTTTTTTATTATTTCATTTTTCCAGATATATTTTGTGCCATGTGTGCTCTCTAACATAGCTAGCCCAATGCACACATGATGTCAATTATAGCTGCGCCGCCCTTGGCACCGGCACCTTTGCAAGGATGGGGGCTGAGAGATGTCCAGCGAGGAGAGGGGGGACCGGGGGGGTGTCCAGGCATCATGGGGTGCAGCTTCTGGCCGGGGTCCCCACCCCACGCTTCAAGGCAAAATACTCCCAGTCATAACCGCAGCCCCCAGGAACCTCGTGAGGATGCTGGACCCAACAGCTCAGTGTTTGCAAAGCATTTCAGTATCAATGAGTGGAAAGAGGCTGTAGAATAAAAATGGTGGGGTTTTTTTTTTCCTTTCCTGCTGTTGGTGGTAGTGGAAACCCAAGGCAGGAGCTGGTTATGGGATTTCTGGTGATCTCTGTAGAAGGGCGAAGGGATAGTAGTGCAACTTTCTTAGCTGCCAATTCAGAAAATGCGACCCTTTCTCTGTGCAGTTGTGCTCTTGAATGGCGCATCTTGACCAGCATGTCATGGAGAGATCTTCAGCTACATCCCCATCTCAGTATCCGCCTGAAAACAAGCAAGGACACCTTGCAAACCTCGAAATTGCCCCACTTTGAAAAATGCTTTAATAAAAAATCTTTTTTAATAAAGATTGAACAGTACGCAGTCCCAGTACCCAGCGGTGGTCCCAACAAGCTTTTTCTTGCTCACATTTCTGATTTCCCACCAGCATGAGCAAACAAACTGGGTGATGGAGTTTGGTTTGCTTGAAGGCTTGTCCTGGAGATTTTGTAGGCGAACGCAGTGGGTTTGAGTCTCTGGACAACTTCTGAGGGGTCCGGAAAAGGTAACTCAGACAGACAAGCCTCTTGCCAGTAAGCTTCAATTAATTATGCAGGAGTCTACATCTCTTTCTGCTGAATTTGGAGAGCTCAGCAGATCAAAAAGAGGTTGAGACACCCTGGCTTAGGGAGAGAGGACGTGAAAGGTCGGGAAACCTGGTGGAAAACCCAACCTTATGATGTGTTTCATTTTAGGAAGGATGGATGACAGCGTATTTACTGCTGCGAGGTACCGGCTTGGAGGTTCATCGAAGCATTTATCATCCACTGCTCATTTAGATTTGTAGCTTATGGCGGAGCTTTGAGTCAACATTTAAACTACTGTTTCTGCTAAAGAATAGTGTTTGCCACTTTTCCATTGCTTTGTAGTGCCTTGAAAATTCAGAAGACAAGTGAAGGCAGCAAAAATAGATGCTGATGCTGATAATGTATATGGCTAATGCAAGGCACAGCGGTGACTGATCTGACCGGCTGTGAAAGGGTTAATTTGGTGTGCTCCTGCTCTGCCATGTCAGTGAAATTCCTTGATGGGGTTGATGGTGTAATTGAGTACAGGTGATTTTTTTTTTTTTTTTTTTTTAGAAATATGGATATGTATTGTTTTTATTCCATTTTTGGATGATTTATAACTTTGGAGCATTACAGCTGTTTAGACTATAGAAAAGTTTGGCTTCACGTGTGCTCACCTCCCATATGTTACAGTATTAATAACCCTCTGTGTTACTAGTGTAATTCATTTTTTTTCCCCAAAAACCCAATGCTCTGCAGACGACAAGCCATGCAAAACAACTGTCCGGTGTCCCAGAGCCTCGTACTCCCACCACAGATTCGCAAAGGGGTGAAGCGAAGCCCAAAAAGCCTATGGCAAAGGAGAATGTGAAGCATGAGACCACTCAGATCTATTAGTGTCAACGAGCTGCGAAGGTCATTAAGCCTCAGTAACAAGCTTGGCATCGTGCAGGCGTCCTTTGTGGGAATTGTTCCTGGTCCATGTTAATACCCTCAGCTGTAGAGATTGCCTCATGCTGTTACATCTCTCTTCACTGGGAAAAAAGAGAGAAAAAACGGGAAAAAAAAAGGGGGAAGGGGAAAAAAAGAAAAAGAAAAGGGAAAAAAATGAAAAACAGACGAAAAGATAAAGGAAAAAATGCTGCATAATGTGGCAGTGAAAAATAAAAGAAAAAAGGAAAAAAGAACAAAAAGGAGAAAAGGGAAAAAAAAAAACGAAACAGTGCAGCATAACGTGGCAGTGTCCTGCAGTAGCCCCAGGCTTGAGCCTGCCTCGAGCGTTCAAACCCTCATGTTGCTCACTATTCACTATGGCTTGTCAAAAGAAATCTCTTGAAAGGGGGTACATGGATATTGTGGAGCCTGTCACGCCAGGCTGTCACAGGCAACGGGCGGCGCTGGCAGCGTGCAGCCCCGAGGCCGCGAGTCCCGTTCTGTTGGCCATTTATTACCATTCTTGAAAAGGAGCTTTGAGCCTACCTTAATGCCATTGTGCAACTACAGATTAATAATTTCCTATTTAAATAGGTTTTTGTGATTTACGGTTACAGGTAACAGGATCAGGACTGCTGAGCTGTTTGCAGAGGATAACATTTGGCTTTACCATGCTTTCTAAAATCAATTTAACCTCCCCTTACTGGCATCACTAAAGCCCAAAATCTTCCCTGGAAGGCATGAATGCGGACAGCGGGACGGCAAACTTAACTCCAGCCTTGCCATGACTCTGGCCAGCCAGGCTTTCCTTGGGAAGGGGCTAATCCCTTTACAGCTCATGCAAATTTGGTCCCTGATGCTGTGATTCAGGGAGCATCACCTTGTGCTCATTTTATAGTGGGCAGGAACCAGGCAGGAGATGCTTGGCATCTTTTTGCCAGTGGTACCTAAGGCAGTGCATCGAACCCAATCCCTATATTCTTTCATATAAATCCCTATATTCTATTCAAAGCAGGACCCGCAGCTGCCTGCAGCCGGCATAACCCTGCCTGCAAGCGAGCTGCCAGAAAGAAACTTCAGATCCACGTGTTGCTTTGGCTCTGCAAAGGGGACAAGTGTAATTTATGATACTGAGAGTCACCATTGTCAGGATTTCAAAATACAGCATATGTTAGGCTTGGAAAGTTGTTTTTGTTCTTGCAATTAAAGCATCACATAAATATCCGACAGATGAGGTGCTCCAGACTCGCTGAGTTATGGCCGTCGCTTGTAGAAATCAGTCCAGCAGGCATTGATATACTAGTATTTTCTATGCTAGGATTTATATTTCTCAGTTTCTTAATGCTACTGTATATTCGTGTTTAAGGTTAGGGTTTAGTTCTGGGCAACCTGCTAAGAAATGTGAATTGTTACTGTGAACTCTACTTGGCCTTTCAGCTTTGTTGACAGAAATTTAGTCCACATATACAAAAGGCAGAAAAAAAAAATTAAAAAATTAAGCAGGTGAGGTCATTTGGAGTTGAAAGGAGCCTGAAGCACGCCTGTGTTGGGAATGAAGCTGCAATGATCCCAAAGACGGCCACGGCATCAGCAGAGGAGCAGGACCAAGCCCTTTTTGCTTGAAGAAGAAAAATTAAAAAAGGGATATTTAGAGAAGGGAAAATAAGAATAGAACTAAGTGCATGCAGGTGAGACGCTCCAGGGTCCATCTGTGTTGCCCCAGCTCGTTTTTGCTAGTCAATATACAGGGCCACCTTGCTGTTCCTGATGGCGTTGTCCCCATTGTGCTGTGCCATCACAGGGACCCCCCTTGGTCCGACTGCCAGAATGGGCAGCATCAGGGCAGGCAGCAAGCAGGGCAGGCAGCAAGGGGGGTGTTGTGAGCCGGTAGCGCTGCCCATTAGATAACAGCTGCTCCCCCCGCCACGTGCAAGGGCGAACTCAGAGTGAGCCAGGTGGCCGCTGGCCGACCCTACCACTTGCCAGCTGGGTGCCTTCACTGCCCGCACCCTGGTAAGGTGTCGGGGCTCACCGCACCCTGCCCTGTGCCTGACCCTCTGCCTGCCTTCCCTCCACAATATCGCGGCCAAGGTTTGGTTGCAAACACCTTCGGTGTGAGCACGGGTGCTGGGGAGCGGGGAGAACACAAAAGAACAAACCCAAACCCCGCTGTGACCTTGGTGCCGGACCAGCACTGGGAGGGCCCTGCCAGCACCATGCCAACCCTCGCCCTGCTGCCATCGAGCCTTAAATGTACGTCCCTGGGTGCTGGCAGCTGCAGGTTGGGCTTTTGCTGGGGGTGCGTAAGGACCTGGAGCAAAACCCATCCCAACCTGGGTGTTGCAGCACCAGCAAGGCTTGGGGTGTCACCTCAGGGATGGCTCCTCAGATGTCACTTGCACAGTGGTGAGGGCTGTTTGTGGGATGCGGGATGGTGCTTTGTGCTGCCTGGTCCCAAATCAAAGGGTACCATCAAGCAGCATCAATTTGTAGGCAGGAGGGAGAGGAGTTGGAAAAAAACTGAGCTGGAATTTGCTGCTTCATGGCCATATCTTGTTGTCTTAGTGTTTGCTGTCTCAGAGCAGACCTGAAACCCTCTGATATTGCTTCCAAGAAGCAACAAACCTGCTAGGGGAGAAACATCTCCTTCACCCCCAGCTCTGGGAGGGTGATTTGTGCCCTGAAGCAGATAGTTTGGTAATCCTTTAAAAAACATCTATTTTGCATCTCTGTGATACATCACGCCCAGCTGCGGTTTGTACAGTGTCATGTGAATGTGTTACATTCATAGAGCTAACAAGAATGGGAAGATATATTTATATAAAATAAAGTTGTAAAAGTTTCGTGCTGAAAAGTCACCACTTTTTATTTATTGTAAAATATCCTGTAAAACTAAATCAGGGTTTAAGTGATTTGATCCAAGCCCCGTAAACTTCAGTCAAGGGTTCTAATGATAAACTGCCGAGGAGCCTGGAATTTTGCGGTTTGTCATTAAATTCCATAGATGAAAACACAGTTTTGTGCTGTATTTCAAAACCTTATCTGTGCCGTAGGAGAGCGATGAGGTTTGAGGTGAAGTTTTCCTGGGAGCTGATTTTTAAATAAGAATTTTCCCCATTATTTTGAGTGCTGGGGGCGTGCTTGTGGCTGAAGCAGGTGAGTGGTGAGATCCCTGCGGTCAGGCTGGGATGCTCAGGTTTCCCAGAAGGGTGCATACCTCCTGTGGTCACCTGGCCAGCAACACCTTGTGAAACCACCCCATGCCACTGGCCGGATACGCGATGATGGGAACTCTTGGTGCAAACTAAGAATGCTTCTTCTCCATGCTCCTGCATCCACCCCTTGATCCTCAGGTCTACCTTGCAGGGCTTTATCAGCAGGAGATGGGACCCAAAGTCTCCATGTCTTTATATGCTTGTGACACATGGTGCAAATATTTATTGGTTTTCTGTTAGGTTTACTTGGCTACATGTAAAGAAATTTCCACACCCTTGGTGTTACCCGGCATCTCTGCCTGCCTCGCTCTGTTCGGGATTGCTGATAGGGCAAAATACTTGGGTTTTCCTTCAGCAGTCACCTTTTGCACTTCATCGGGTAGCTGGTGGAGACCTTGTTTTGTACAGAAAGAGGATGTTTTGATTGTGTTTTCAGGTTTCTTGAAAAAGGAAAAAAACAGAGCTTGTTATCTTTCGGAGGCCACTTCTAAGGTTTTATGGTTTCGATTGCTTTGAGCATGTTTCATGCTGGATGAATACCTCTCCCGAGGTGCTCGCAAGTGGCAGATAACAGAATACTGCTGCACCACATCACTTTTTGTTTTTTCCCCGTGCATTTAAGGTCCTGGGTGAATAGCAGACTAACTGACCCAACTACAGAAAGCAGGTTGAGAAGGGATGCAGAAGGATCCCTCTGACAAGAGGTTGGTCATCACTACGCCCAAGCCATTTGCGACAATCTGTTGTCACCCTGTTCTTTAAAAACACCCTTATGATGGGGAGTCCTGGGCTCTGCTGCACTGTCTGTCGTAGTGCTCACTGCTCCTCGCTGCTACCAAAGCTTTTCTGCTGTTGAATATCAATGTTAATTGATTTTAATTTAAGCGTGTTGTTCCCTGGTCCTCCTTGGAGCAGATGTATTTATCCTCTTCATCTGTGTAACTGGGTTTTTTCTGCCTCTACTTATCCCCGGTGCTGTCTGTTGACTGCTTGCCAGTCCATCCCCATCCCTTCTACATTGCCTCCTCCAAAACTGGATGTATGACATCAGACGAGGAAGATGCATGAACAACTCCCATGTGTCTCGCAGGCCTTTTACTCAGCGCCGACAACTCATTTTTAATTTGTGGGTCGTTGTAATCATTAGAGAGATTCTTCCTGTGCTGCTGCAACCACATGAGGCTTTGCATGGGTGGGAAGTGCCCGTCAATGGGATGGAGAGCTCTGCTCCTCGCACAGCCCTCCTCGGCGAGTCCTTCGAATGCCACTGAATATTTATTTTCCCTATGCTGGAGGTGCGTTGCGGGCTGCACGCGAGCCTTGCTGGGTGTCTGTGTGGCCTCCCCCATGGAGTCCTTTACCTGTTCCTCTCCATCATCTCATAGATGTTCTTTTCTCCTTATTTTGCTGGGTTAAAGAAGCACAAAGCAGAATCTCATCCAGGCAAGGGTTTCCCCAAACTCGCATCCTATGTTCACTGTAGGGAATGATGCCTTGTCTAAGCAGGGCTGACACCTTGTTAAAGCACAAATCCTGTCTTGAACTTGCTTCTCTTGAGCTGAATTAAAAACCAAAACACTTTACTGGCTTTCTTGGGGACCTTTTAAACACTGAGATAGGTGTACATAATGCAGTGCTGGCTGGACGTCATCCCTCATCTCCCATTTGAGCATCCAGCTGCTGTATAGTCCTGGGGGATTTTTTCCAAGGTTGCTAGACCAGCAGTGGGAGAGGGGTCGAACGGATTATGGGATGTCCAAGAACAGCACATTCCTGTACACAGGAAAGAATTTTGGGTCCCATTATAGTGATAAAGAAGACTTCAGCCAGTCTCCGTTTTGCACAGAGCTGTGGGACACATATCTGCCTTTACTATTTATTGTTTGCAACAACCAAGCAGGACCAAGTGTGTACTTCTCTTTTCCAAGTTCAAAATTATGTGGCTTTGGTTCTCCTGCTGGTTTTGGCCCACATTGGTTCCAGTTTGTTTGACACTTCTCTCTTCCCCCATCCCTCCATCCTCATCTTCCTGATCCTCCCCCTGCGATAACGCTCTCCTCAAGCCTCTCGGAGCTGCTGCTGCTCTTCTGAGCCCCCAGAGAGAGAAACAAATTGTGCAGAAACAAATTCCCTGCATATGAGATCCCCTTGGAAACCTGCCTGCCTGGTTTATAATTAATGCTGCTATTGTTCTTCTCTTTTTGTATATTTAGATGGCCTTTTTGTTTAAAGTTGATTACTTGCTGCTCCTTTGAGTATCTCTCAGGGGAGGGAAATGGATGATATTTCAACAGCGGATCAGCCACAATATGTACTAAATAAACACACTTGCTAAAAACACCATAAAGGCCCCTTTGTCCTTTCAGATAGCAAAAGGGGGGGAAAAAATCTCCCAGAAGGATGCTGGCAAGTGTAACTTATCTATGAGATCTCCTATTGCTATGATTGTACCGGAAAGTGTCCTAAATTAAACACTTCCACCCTTCACCGGTCACCTAAAATGTCACCCCAGCTTTAAAGGCTTAGCAGATGGTATCGTCTAAGTATTCCCAGTAGCAGCCAAGCCTGTGCTGGGCAAGGTCTCCGTGTTCGGCCGTGTTAACACACCATGCGAGAGCTTATGTCAAGCATCAAAATAATAGGTTGCACATGGCTATCGATTAAATGACAGTTTTCCCTCCTAACAAAATTGATCTTGGCTTTGGATTTAGCAGGCCCCGTCTCCGGCTGCATGTTTGTTCGGTTATCTAATTTTAATGATCAAGTTTCCATTTCCCCTGCGAAAGTAATTTATATTTCAGAGGCTTTGGAGGGGGAGAGGAAAAGGGAAATATGTGAACACCCAGTGATGCGGCGGAAAGGCTGAGCAACCTTCAGTCATCCTGGATCTGTCCCTGACATGAGGTGGCTAGAACATTTATACAGGTCCCAATTTTGGAGGGGACTGGGGGGGATCACCAGAGTTTTAACATCCAGGTGACCTGGACCACACAGAGTGCATCCACATGAACTTGAGTCATGAGGCTGGTTTGCAGTGTAGGTGCCCTGTAAACCCCCCAACACTGATGAGAAGTTCCACCAGCGTACGGCTGGTTATACTTTAATTTCTCCTTGACCTCCCTGTTGGAGTGGAAATGTGTCATGGAGCTATTATGTGGAGGCAACGACCTGGGTTCAGCCCTCCAGTTGGCTCCTAACACAAACGATGTGCTCAGATAGATGTGATGGTGTCAGATGGTGGCACTTCCATCGGGGAGGCTCTTTAAAGCTTACCAACCTGAAGGACTTAGCTTGCTGAGGAGCAATCTTGATTTATTATTAATGACCAGGTAAAAGAATATCATGAATGACTGCAAAAAAATCTTGCATCCAGTTGGACACACGATTATATGCTGCTGCTTTTCGGAACTGAAGTTCAACGCTGGGTTAATTGCTTTTGGTCTGTAGTTATCTCTGGAACATCCTATCAATGTTATATGATCAATAAATAAACTCAGGAGAAAATTTAAGACATCTGTATGGACAAAAATATTGGGTATGAAATCATGGCAAAATCTGCTTGACAAAAGAGGCTGTTAAAGCAAGATTAGTTTTCATAAACAACATCACTGCGTGTTTTGAAATGCTTGGTTAGACTGCGCAGAAGGAAAGCGTCCAAGGGAGTCGAGATGAGGAGGGAGCCGTTGAATGGAGCTGCAGCAAAGCATCCCAGGGCACATCAGGGTGCCTTAGCCTGGCACAAGTTGAAATTCAAGGCAAAGCAGCTGTACAAACCAGGAGCTGAGCTCTTGCCGCCAGACCCAACGTAGCTTCATGAGGTTCAAACCTCCTCCTCCTCCAAAAGCCCATGGATTCCAGGCAGGATTTGTGTCCTGGAACTAGGGCATCGCACAAAACAGCATCACTGGCGGCGTGGAGTGGAGGACACTGCTCTTGTTTTCCATCTCTCTGTTTCTTGCCAGGCTTCTTGGACTTGAAGGGTTTTTTGTTTGAGAGCAAAAGCCCTGTCTTAACCTCATCTCTAACCGAGTTATCAACTCCGTTTACTTAACGGCATGTGGAATCGCCGCAAACAAGTTGTCAATGCAGAGAGGGAGCTTTGAATTGTAATGCAGAACAGAAGGGGAAAGTGTCGTAGGCAGAGATTAGTAGCTGAGGCCCTGCGAAACCAGAAAGAATCGTGATGCTTTCCTTGTTGGTGAGAGGATGAACGAGCTGAAAACCAGTAGAAAAAAAATTAAGAGAGAAAAACCCGTTCAGTCTTGCTTTTTATTTCGTCCGATCAAGTGAGAACACAGTAATGAAGTTAAAGACTCTTAAACTGAAAGGGATGGGAACTTGAATCCTGACAAAGTTTGCTTTTTTTTAATAAATAGCAATTCGCTGCCACGGTAAATCAAAGCTGATGTGGCTGAATTTAAAACACAGTCTGCATAATGCTTCCAAAGGCAAGTTCAGAAAGGAGCATACGAGGAAAAAGGAGGCTTCGATGGTAAAGCAAAATGTGCTTTCCTCCCAGGTGTTGTGGCTTTCTGTTTCTTTCTTTTCAAAGAATCCAAAGTTTGCAGGATTCAGGTCAGAACTTTGAAAATCATAATCGTCTCTCAGCATAACGTATGTGCTTTATGCTGGGTAAAGATATCTTTAATTTTTGAGGGTCTCTATGCAGGCAATAGCAACGTTGCGAGTATGAGGTTTCTTCCCTGTTGGGATGCTTTCCCTTGTGCCCTCCGCGTAACTCCCATCAAAAGCGATACACAATATTTCCAAGATGCTGGGAGAACAATTAATAAATTGCATTGAATAGAATTACATGAGCCCTGCAATAGAAAAATGGATTGCTTACGGCCCTGCCAGCCTCCCTCCCCAATCCCTCTCGCGGCCGTAACCTCGGAGGAACACTCACTTTACAGTTCATGCCACGACGAGGTCAGATCCAGTGTTGAAATAGGATTAAGTACCAAAGGCAATCTCGAAATAATGTTAGTCTGAATGAACCCTGATAAAAATCAAGGAAACTCAGACCTCAGACCTCTCCCAGCCTGAAACCGTACCGGCGCAGCCTGCGTCAGTGTGTGCCAGGGGACTGTGTCTCCCGAGGTGTTAGCCTTGAGAGGCTTGAGAATAATAAGGTTAAATGAGATTTTTTTTATTATTATTATTATTTTAGAAAGATCAAGGATGGATTCAGGTTCTACATCTTGGGAAACGTGTTGAATCATTAGCCAGGAATGTCTCTGTACCTCAGTTGTCCATCTTCACATGGGTGCTGGTTTTTTATCTTACCTCCTTTATTAAGTTCTTAAATTTTGGATGGCTGCAGGGTAGATGTAGCTGCCTATAGATAAACCTCATAGTGCCTGTGCACAGGCTGTGGTGGTTATGGCTGTTGTCTTGATCATGGTGCAGGGTCAGTAGCTAAGTATTTGCCCTCCTCCATCTCCGTCTCTTGTTTCTGTCCTCTTCTGTCAGGAATTCATCTTTGCATTTGGTATTGCTTAGCCGTGGAGAGCCCAGTTGCACCAGTTTGCTCTTCTCTGGTGTTGGGAAAGAATTGAATCAGCTGAGAAAAAAGACAGAATATTAGTACAGTCCTAGAGGAGGTGATGGAGGGATGAAGGTTGAATGGTGCTTACATTGTATTAACAGATGGAATAAACCCGCATGGAAAATGGAAGGCCCATTATTTGATATGCTGAGATGATCTTTTCTGGAGAAACTGCCCTTTATTCCGAGAGGAGACCTGGAGAGCTGGATTTGTCCATATCTAGACCTTTCTAAAGAAATGCAGGCATGGTAGATCAGCCTTGCAATAATAAACACCATAAATCCCAGGTGAGCTGTCAGTACAGAAGAGGATGCATGAAGGAACAACTTGTCCCCAGTTTGGGACACCAGCTGAGCTTATGGTAGGTGCTTTCCATGCACACGTGGTGGGCTTGCGTTACTGGTGATGGACTTCCTTCACGATGACATTTTAATGATAGGGGTTCAAGATTCCAATGGAAATACCATTTTTCTCTCCAGCTTTAAATACTGCAGACGCAGTACAATGGCTTAACCGACACTTTTGAGGAATTTGGTAGCTACTAAAAGCATAACCACTTTTCTGGGACTTTCCTGCCATGTCTCTGAGTGTAGCAGAGGATTTCTGGAGGCCAAGGCGAGCACTTGGAAGGTATTTCCATAGAAAATTGCAAAACTAAATCAACTCTGCATGCTGGTAGCTCTGTTATGATGAAATGCATTGAACCAAAAAGTTCAGTGCTCTTAGAGGCTTTTCTTGTGGTCAATGCCAGAGATTTCTGATTAATAAGGAAAACAGGACGACTTCCTCCCTCTGAGGTGCTGGGATTAAAAAAAATATTAAGCAATAGGGTTGAGGAAAAGCCTGGAGCCAGAGGACATAGTGGTAGCAAAAGAAAGGAGAATAAGAATAAAAAGCGCAAATCCCCAAAAAATAGTAGGGAGGGAATTGGTTTCAAAAAGGCAGTGGGAGCCTTCTCAGAGAAGAGCTTGGTTCAGTGCCCCCTTGAAGATGCGCAGTTGATTTGCTGAGCATCTTTTCCAACCTTGGTAAATATCTGAAACAGGACAGGGGAAACACTGCTGTCCTGCGAGTGGTGTCGTTAGGAAGTCTGGTTTCATCAGCTTGCCCTTGTTTGGATTCTCTAGTGTCTAATAGAGCTGAGCTTTTCTCTTGTGTGGTCTTGTCTTCTTTGGCTGGCCATCTGCTCTGAGTAAACAGGAAAGGTAATTACCCCAAGGAGTTGTGGAGTCTCCATCTCTGGAGATACCTAAAACTCAACTGATGATGTCGTGAGCAAGCTGCTCCAGCTCCCAGGCCTTGAGCATGGACCAAGTGATCTTCAGGGATCCCTCCAGCCCCAGATACTCTGTGGTTCTCCATGGGGATGGTTCAAAGCTGCACCAGAGGAGGTTTAGACTGGACATTAGGAAGCATTTCTTTATGGAGGGGGTTGTCAGACACTGCAACAGGCGTCCTAGAGGGGTGGTTGATGCCCCAAGCCTGTCAGCGTTTAAGAGTTATTTGGACAATGCCCTTAACAACATGCTTTAATTTTTGGTCAGCCCTGAATTGGTGAGGCAGTTGAACCAGGTGATCACTGTAGGCCTTTCCAACTGAAATAGTTCTGTTCTGTTCTATCCTATTCTATTCTAGTCCAGTCTAGTCTAGTCTAGTCTAGTCTTCTGTTCTGTTCTGTTCTATGTTTACAACTGTGACATCTCTACTTGCCAGTTTGTATTTTAGGAAGATTAAGGATGGCTTAAGGATCGAGCCTTATGAGTGTTAAATTAAATGAAGAATAACCATGTAAGCTTCATTTTCTTGAAGAACGCATCCATAAAGGAAGGAGTTGAAAAGGTAGGAGAGAAAAGCAGAGTGGCTTAGTCAACAGATGCACATTTCATATGTTGTCAGCAGGAGCGTAAATCACGGGGTCAGCACCGGGCAGCGTTGTGGGATGAGGGGAAGAGGCTGAGAAGAGGCCGGTGGATGCATAAGCAGCCAGTGCAGCAAGCCCTGAGTCTTGGAGGGGGTTTATTAATTTAAGCAAGAACAAAGTTCTACCCAAAGGCGTTTTGATGTTGTGCAGACATTTACGTAAGGATATCTAGGTTTTCTGACTGTCCTGTGTCCCTGCCAACTAAATCTGATCACCCTCTGCTCAAGTATTTTTTTTTCTTTTAAAATGTAGTTCGATAATGAAATAGAAACATTTGGGTTTTCTTCCAAATACCATGTTAATTTAAAAAAGGCCTTTTTCATTAGACATTATATACACAAGGGCTACAGATTACAAATGCAGAAAATTAAATTGTAAACTCTTCAGTGAGGCCTTGGGGGGGAGAGTAATGAGAGACGCAAGCTCTCCCCTTTCCCCATCTTCCACAAGGATGCTCACATGGAGGCAGGCTGGGGAAGACTACCTCCCTTCAAACTCTATAAACCACAAAGGATGGGTCAGATCCTTATCGTCTTTAAATTATACTCATAAATCCAGGCTTGCTTAGTTTCCCAGAGTTGAATGACTTTTGTGCATGGATTTGAGATGAATTAGGGATTTTGCCTTTTTTTTTCTTTTTTTTTGCTGCTGTTTCCAAATAAGTTATTATTAAAAAAAATAAATCAGATTCATCCCGTTTCTGATCCTAGATCTTAATTAATATTAATTACTGCAATAAATCTGTCTCTGTTGAATCCCTTCAGTGGCTGAAGTCCATGACTGCGGCTGGGGCAACAGGTCCAGGTACAGCAGCACCCTTCTTGGTTCTCTTAATAAACTCTTTGCTGCTTCCTTAAGCCCTGAGGGAACTGCCTGTGGTTCCACTCCCATTACATGCGGTACGTACCCATTCTCCCAGCACACACTCTGTAATCCTCCCTTGTCCCCATTTTTTTTTAATCCGGAGCTGAAAACACTCTGTGCCCTTCATTTCTTGTGTTCTCCCGCTGTTGTAGCTTCTTACACTATCACTCCATCCTGAACCTTTTCTTTTTCTCTTTTGTGATGCCCCTTGGCAAGAAGGATGCTGAGTTGCCCATAAGGTTGCCTGGAGTGTATACTGTTTAATATCTTCATCAGAGACATAGATAGTGGGATCAAGTGTACCCCCAGTAAGTTTGTAGATGACACCAAGTTGAGTGGTGCAGTTGACATGCCTAAGGGACGGGGTGCCATCCAGAGGGGACTTGGACAAGCTCGAGAAGTGGGCCCATGTGAACCTCATGAGGTTCAAGAAGCCAAGTGCAAGGTCCTGCACTTGGCTTGGGGCAACCCCCAGTATCAATACAGGCTGGGGGATGAAGGGATTGAGAGCAGCCCTGCCGAGAAGGACTTGGGAGTACTGCTGGATGAAAAGCTGGATTTGAGCCAACAATGTGGGCACACAGCCTAGAGAGCCAACCATATCCTGGGCTGAGTCAAAAGAAACATGGCCAGCAGGTTGAGGGAGATGATTCTGGCCCTCTGCTCACCTGGAGTCCCCACCTGGAGTACTGCATCCAGCTCTGGAGCCCTCAGCACAGGAAAGACATGGACCTGTTGGAGGGGGTCCAGAGGAGAGCCACAAAAATGATCAGAGGACTCGAGCACCACTGCTATGAGGACAGGCTGAGGCAACTGGGGCTGTTCAGCCTGGAGAAGAGAAGGTTCTGGGGAGAGCTTATTGTGGCCTTTCAGGACTTAAAGGGGGCTTATAAGAAAGATGAGGACAGACTTTTTAGTAGGGCCTGTAGCAGTAGGACAAGGGGTAATAGTTTTAAACTGAAAGAGGAGAAATTCAGACCAAATACAAGGAAGAACATTTTTACAATGAGGGTGGTGAAATACCGGACCAGGTTGCCCATAATGGTGGTAGATGCCCCATCCCTGGAAACATTCTAGGTCAGGTTGGATGGGACTCTGAGCAACCTGATCTAGTTGAAGATGTCCCTGCTCACTGCAGGGGCGTTGGACTAGATGACCTTTAAAAGTCCCTTCCAACCCAAACTATTCTATGATTCTACGTAATATGTAATAGAGTATGTAGTATATTGTTTGTAGTATGTACCATATAATAGATAACATTATTATTATATAATATTATATATTATTATGTATAATCATATATAATTTTATATAATTTCATATATAATATAATATAATATAATTCTATATCTAGTCTAATCCTTTCCAAAGGAAATGAAGACCCAGGCAGTCGCGCTGCCTGTGATTTTTGCCCATGTGTTTCCCCCTCTGCTTCTCCCAACACTTTTTGAACTCGTCAAAAGAGTTAGCTGAAATTTCACAAAGGGCAGAGGGTTATTAAATTACTACAAGTTTCATGGAAATAGGATAAGAGGGGAAGTCCAGCAAGCATTATCCCTATAGAGGGACTGTGCCAAGAGTTCATGCTTCGTTACACCCGGAGAATCCAGCGGGAAGGGGGTTTTACAGATGGGATAAGATTCAAGCGGGGCTGGTCCATCCTGGTATCAAAGTCAATCAATCACAAGACATAAATTTATATAAAGCCACACTTGCTTAATTTGGTGCTCGCCGATTCGCTTGTTGAGGACTTAGGATGTGGTCCTTTTTATGAGCCCCTGGCTGACTTTCTAAATGACTTGACCCTTAAGTCCCGCGTGGTCTAATTAATATTTTTCTTTAAAGGAGCTGCCAATTTTCAGCATCTGTGAAACCATTTGTGGGCTTTATTTGCTCATCCTTATTTTCTGGAGCATTTTAGGGCTTAGCTCACTCACAATAGCATCATCCCTATGTATGATAACGACTGTGCCGCAGTATTTCCCTGTGGCTTCCTTATACTCTTTGCGATTCCATCGCAGCTGCTTCTCCTGTGCGGTGTCTTCACCACCAAAGGGTGTTGCAGTGGGAGCACAGACAACTCCTCAAAGTCTGCAGAAAACTAATTTTTTTTCCCTGTAGTTATTTTCTGTGTCCCTTCAGGGTGAGAAAGCTGTGCTGCCCTGTGCAGAGCAGCTGTGACCACGATGTCACCTCAGGTGAGGAGGAGGAGGAGAACTTCTGCTGGAGCCCTTCTGATAGCTTCCTCACAGGGGCAGGGGCAGGGGCAGGACATGCACCACAGTATTTAACATTGCACACATCCATGGTGCAAGAGAAGGAGAATATCAAAAGCCTGAGGTTCTCTGGGCTGCTAAAAGTAGCTGTGTTTTCCCTCTTGCCCATCACGTCATGTTTTCACTTCTGCTTTAGGCATTAGATCAAGCCTTCAAGCAGGCAGGTGATTAATAACCCATATGATTTCCGTCTCCACGGGCGTTTCTTTCTAAATCTTCTCAGTCTACAAGGATTTTTTTTCTTTTCATTTTTACTAAACTCAGTAGTTCCATAGATCAATTGTATGGTCAACTCTTTAAATGTGCTTTCTTTCAAGCAGAGCTGGGGTTTTCTGGAGGTTTTGCTCTTCTCTTCTGGGGCTGGGTGCGGGTGTAGGTGGGCAGAGGTGTTACTTATCTATCGGTGGAGTACACCGATATGCAGAAGGTCATGGACCCACAGACTAAATAAGTGATGAGATGTCATGAAAAATTTGTATTTGAGCACAAGGAAAGTTCAGCACATGCCATAAGCTTGCTTGGCTTTTATTTATTTTTAATTTTTTCTTTCTTTTTGAATTCACTGTCTAATTTATTCATGCTTCTGTCTCGGGAGACTGGGAGTTTTCTGGGCCGTCCAGAAAACAAGCCCTTTTTAAAGAGAAAAGAGTATCAGACACAGCCAGTGGTTCAGAGAGGCAAATCTCAAAGCAAGAGGAAGAAATGTGGGAGAAAGCGTTAAGGCAGGAATGAAAAATGAGGCTGAGAGAGAGGCTTGTTAGCAGCAAAGAGAGATGAGCAGCAGCATATAAACAGGAATTTCTTTGCAGAGTTTTGACGTTGCATGAAGATTTCAGGGGTGCAAGAAGCGCTGTGTACCCAACTTCTCTCCTCCTGGGGTTGTACATCTAGGTTGTCTCTGATGGATCTGCTGTAGGTGAGGGGGAATTGAGTTAGAGATGGATCCTGCTCTTCATGTATGATTTACAGCAAACGTCTGGGGAGACAGCAACTGCAGACTCTGGGCTGGTTCTCCAAAACTACGAAGTTCACCAAAGGGTGAGAGCAATCCTGCTGAGTGGAAATTGTAGTATCACTGGCAATTGGAAATTAAACCCTGCATGCGATTGCCTCCGGGGATGTATGAGTAATTCTATCCCATATGGATCAAGAGATGGGAAGAGGTTGGGTGTAGAGACAGCCAGGCAGACTCTTCTTTCTGACTGTAAATTTTCAGGTTAAGAGGCCTCTCTGCCTTTTCTGTTGCAGCATGCTTATATCCCATTCTTTCCTTTTGTCTAAATTTATTTATATTCATGTATTCCCTTCGATAGGGTCACTCAGGCATCCTCTGGCTTTGATGAACGCCCTGTTATTTCCTTCCCATAATAACACTACCAGCATTCCTTCCCTTTCTTTTCCCAAACCCCTTTTCTTATTAACACCCAGTACTTTAACTGCAGGGTGCCTTCTGCTGTGGGTGCAACTGGTGTGGTTGCAGGTGGAAGTTTTGCTGAAAATAACCATCTCCTGAAGGAGTTGGGTGGAAGATGGCTGAGGACATCAGCTTCATCTGCTGGGAACAGCACACAAACCCAGTTAAATTATTGTCATAGTGATCAGACCTTCTCTTCATTAGTACCTGGTTGCAGAATTTCTTTGCTTCTGGACCCAAAGCTTTGCAGTTCTCGGGAAGTATTAAAATATCTGTCCACCCACAACGCAAGTCTTCACTTGCAAAACTCTGTATCTGCCAGTGGGAAACCTTGTGCCGGTATTTACTCAGGAAAATACCTGCCTTGATGCCATCTCTCTCTGCTCAGTGGCTTGGACGTGTCCTTGGGATGACATACGGCTCTTGCAAAATTTCTCCTATTGAGGAAGAAGTAGAGGTTTTCAGTGTCAATTCTGAGGGACAAAGAGGTCTTTTGAATCCCTCATATAAGTGAGTATGAGATACATGACTGCGATAAACGACTGTCACACTGATGCCGCTTTGCTAATGGTTTTTCTGGGCAAGCTTGAATGGAGAACAAAGTATCTCAAGAACCATCTGCTGCCCTTCCAGCACTGTCTCCTGGGCACTGGAAAGTCTGGGTTTGCTCTTGTGATAGCCTGTCAAGAGACTGGAAGGGGAAGTATTATTGCCACCAAAAGTTTCTTTTCTCTGGGCTGTGACCCTCAGAACTGGGGTTGAGATCTCAAAACACGCTGGGGCTTCTGAGTCCGGGTTTTGTTATCTTAATAACGTGGAGAGAGTGGCTTGGACTGGCAAATGGAAAGTGTGTGCAAGACTCATGATGTTTTTGCCATAGATTTCGCCATGCACCATCTCAGCTCCCTTTTCTGCAGAGCAGCTTCCACTCTGGCTGTAACATTGGTCTTGCTTTTTTATTTCTTTAAATATTTTTTTTTTTTTTAGTTAACAATGACCTCAGCTGTTTGTTTAAGGAGTTCATAACCCCACAAAAATTTTACAGCAACCAAAAGGAAGTTTGCAAGAAGCCCTTTGGTTGGGAGTCTCTGGCATTGATCTGCTGGGCTTCTGCTTTATGTTCCTATCAAACAATAATAAAATAAGAAAGAAAGAAGAAAGTAAACAGTTTGGTGTAAATAAAGACAAATCCATGTCGGTTTTATCCTTCCTCAAACACTGCCGTTCGAGCACAGGAAAGGGCGAGCAGACGGCTTGGCCGGGCTGCCTGCTCCTGCCTGCCGGGCTGGGCGGGCAGCAGGATAATGCGGCGGAAAGAAGTGAATGAGGCAGCAAAATGCTGAAGGAAATGCGCGTACCTATGGCTGAACTCTGAGAAACCTTGAGAAAAAGAAACGCTTTGAATAGAAGGAAATTGCTTAGCGTGGTATTGTGTAGTGCCAGAGCCCAGCTGAGGCAACCCCCTTGTTGTGGGCTGAAATTGCCCAGAAAAAGGGATGCTTGGCTTCAAAGCAAGGCCGCCAAGGCTGGACTTAAAGCTGAGCCATGTTTAGCTTAGGTTGGAGTGCACCTATGTCGTGTGAGCTGGCCAAATTCTCGAGGGTGTTGCTGGTTTTGGAGGGTTTTCACCACCTATGGCCATGCTGAAATAGTCGGGAGTTAATGGGTCCGTCAGACTTGGAACCGAAAGTCTGGTGCTGAGCTCTGGATGGCAGTTCCCCAGCCAGACGTGGGCTTGATATTTTAGGTTTTATCTGCTCTGGCAAATCCCCCTCCTCTGAAATTACTTATGTATGAAATTTCTCTGTCTTTTTATTCTTATTAATTTTTTTATTTTCTGACTTCTCTTTTTCCTTTTTTCTTGTTTTCCTTTTTTATTTTTTCTTTTTATTTCTTTTTTCCTTTTTTCTTTTTTTTTCCTTTCTCTTCATTTTTTCTCCTTTTTTTTTCCCTTTCATTTTTTCTCCTTTTTTTTCCCTCCATATTTACTTCAAACTCACCAGAGCAGTTTTCTCCTGGTACATTTAAAATTCCCCAAAGTTTTGAAAAAAGAGCTGCCTTTGAGATGCTGTTGCTCATCGGGACTGGCCGCTGCAGGAGGGGAGGAGCACCAGGTTTGGGCAACACACTCTGCACCACATCCTTAAACAGGCCAGCACCTTTTGAGATCCCATCCCGGCCATTGGGAACTGATCTCACCCTCAAACCTCCCTTTGCAGCCCTACCAGTGTGCTTAAAGAGCATATTTAACCCCAAAAGGGACTTCCTGCTATTTCCTCCAGCCTTTCACAAAGCCTCGTGCTGCCTCCCCATCACTGCCCCAGCCATGGATGTCGAATTCCCTGCTCCGCCGGGACCTCGCCGTCATCCGCTATCGCCTTTTTTCCCCACAAATTGCTTTATAATAGAACGATAACTCTGCGTGCACATCATAAAACATCTCTTCCTGGGATTTATACCCTAGATGTTAGTGCAAAGGTGATTTCACAGCAGCGGTGCGTCTCCTTTCTCTCCTAACCCGGCTCTTGGCATCCGAAAACTGCCTTTGTTTATACCTTTCCAAGGCTGTGACAATAAGTGTGAGGCCATCCAGAGGTTAGTGTGACACTGCGTAAGGAAAAGCCTTTGCTTTTGTTTTCAGATTCCTCTGAAGGTTGGGGTTTTTTATCTACAACAAATAGCCATAAATCCTGCTGGTTTTCCCCGTGCCCAGGGCTGCCTGGCTGCAGCGCAAGCCTGGCGGATGCAATAGCAGGATGAAATGCTGCTTCAGCTGGGATCCCTCCTGATGCTCAGCCTCTTCATCGCATCGTATTTAGTTACAGGAAAGCGTGCCCTGCACAGTTTGGGGAGTTTAATTAATTGGAACCTGGATTTTGCTCACCCTGGGTATTTTCAGGAGGTTTTTCAGGATGCCAAGAACAAGCGTTGCATGCTTTCTGCACAAGAACACCGTATGTTTTTCCCCTACACATTAATTTCCTGCAAATTTAAAGTTCCCAAAATGGTTTGCACCCACCAAAAATGGAACGGGTTCAAATAAGCTCAATATATTCTCAAAAGGAGAGAGATTCTGTGGGGGGAGAGGTAGCTGGCCAGGGTCCCAAACAAACCTGACGTGAGTGTGAATTTTAAATCCTCCTTTTTTAACCCTTCCTGGAAGCACTTTTTGGGGGCTCACCTGGAAGTCTGGGGCCTAGAGCATGCAGCCCCCCAAAACGCATCGTCTCACCCATTGCCGTCAACTGGAGGCCAGCGATTTCATGGCCTTGGCATGTAAGATTTGCTTTATCCCGTAGATGCTAAGAGGAGTGATGAGCTGTCCCAAGGGGAAATTTGGTGGTGTCCACTCAACCAAAAAAGAGACTTTTTACAGTGAGGCTGGAAAATAGAAGGTGAAATAATGGCCTTTAATCTTTACATTTTCCGTGGTAATTTATTAGTCTCTAGAAGTGGAAGAAATACAATTATTTTCTTCCCAAAGTCAGGCGTTACCAAATTCACTGATTTCTAACCTTCTGCAAAGTTATTTTATTTCTGTGTTTGCTTTTAGACAAATGTTTCCTACCAGTCTTGTCTTCACAGCTGTTTTAAATATCCATTTGCTTGTGCGTCTGCCTCTCTGTAGAATACGCTAAATGCCTCTAAATGGCTCTCGCTGTTTTCCAAACACTATTTCAGACTCTGGAAATATATATCCCGCGGCCTTATAAAAATAGTTCTAATCAACCACCCAAACTGCCGGGTTATTTCACGGGCCAAATTAGTTTTGCAGGTGACACCACTAGATAGTGGGAACGACGGCGCCTTTGGGGTGGGACATCTCTGGAAGTCGGTATGTTTGCAAAGCCGAGCAAACCTTCTTGGTGGGAGCTGGCTGCATCTGAGGCCACGTCCTCCATCCCCTCATCCCTGCCCTTTGCATCCTCTGCCTTGGGCCGAGATCCCAACGTCACCCGTTTCTTCTGCAGTGATGCTGGATCCAGCTTCTTTGGGCAGGCTACTGTGAGCTGTGCTGGAGTAAGTCTTCTCCACACCTCGAGTACTGTGTTTAGTTTTGGGCCTCTCACTACAAGTGATGTGCTGGAGTGTGTCCAAAGAAGGGTGACGAAGCTGGTGAGGGGTCTGGAGCACAAGTCTTATGAGGGGCGGCTGAGGGAACTGAGGTGGTTTAGCCTGGAGAAAAGGAGGCTGAGGGGAGACCGTGTTGCTCTCTACAGCTACCTGAAAGGAGGTTATAGCGCGGTGGGGGGTCGGTCTCTTCTCCCAAGTAACAGGCGATAGAACAAGACGAAATGGCCTCAAGTTGTGCCAGGGGAGGTTTAGATTGGATATTAGGAAAAAATTTCTTCACTGAAAGGGTTATCAAGCGCTGGAACAGGCTGCCCAGGGAAGTGATTGAGTCACCACCCCTGGAGGTATTTAAAAGATGCGGCACTTTGGGGCTTAGTTTATAGCGGACTTGGCGGTGTTAGGGTAACGGTTGGAGTCAATTATCTTAAGGGTCTTTTCCAACCTAATGATCCTATGATTCTCTTGCGAGGCTGGTGTAGGAACCAGGGTGGAGAGGAGCCATGAGGACAGCAAATGGGGGAAAAATGTCCATTTTGCTCAAAATGTTTCCTTAGTGCTGCAGCACGAGCCATTCTTGCAACCCCCAAGCTCCCCCTTTTCTGTCTGCTGGGGCAAGGAGGTTTCTCTGGCTGAGGACCCATGACAAGTAAATGATGGGAAGCACGAAACCGCATCTTGGTGCCCCCATCACGCACCCTTCCCAAATCCCCATCTCCTGTTGTGTTCCGCAAACCATCTAAGATGTGTTCCCCTTTGCAAAGGTTTTATTTTTATTTTATATTTGTTCTCCATGTGCCACCCCATCGAAGGGGATGCTGTCTGGTGGCTTTCTCGTTCACCTTGAGTCCCTCGAAGAACTTCATGCCACCTCCAAACGATGCTGCTTACCTCCTCAGCCCCTGCCCCTAATGAAGATTAAAGAGGTCTATAATTAGGAAAGGAGCATGTTTCCAGCCTTGCAAGCAGAAAAAGGCCATTTATCCAGCAAAGCAGCAGCAGAGCCAGCGCTGGAGCCGCGTGGTCCCTGCTCCGAGCCGGACCACCCGCGGGTACCGCAGACATCCTCCTGCATCCTGCAGGTGTTTGACTCCTTGAAGCAAGCAAGCCCAATCTTTTTGTTTCCTACATAAAAAACCAAAAAGAAGTAGTTCCAGGTCTGAGCCTGCCTCCTGCAAAGCCAGGCAAGGGCACTGCAGTGTGTTTTCTGTTTACAGTAGAGCTTAAAGAAATAAGCATCAGTTACATAGGGGGAAAAATGAGAACACAGTCAAATTGGACCCCAGGGCAAGGCTCACCGAGAACAATAGATCTGCTAAACAAAACCACCGAGGATAAGGAGGAAGTTATCATGAAAAGCAGGGGATATATTAATTTAGTTTTGAGTGTTTAAAAAAAAAAAAAAAAAAAAAGGAAGGTATTTCAGGCACTTGAACTTGAGCGTATCTATTTCGCCGCCCAGACGCTCTCCTCTTGAACGGCCGAGTGACCTCTGCAGCAGGAATCACCGCCGCCAGCACGGATGCTGAGCTCTCCCTTTCCTTATGTGTCAGCTGGGAGATGAAGAGGCGGCTGCCTCTGCCTCCCATCACGCGTGTGTCTTGAAAATAAATGGGAGGACGGTGACAGGCTGCAATGCTTTGCGTGAGGAGGGCAGCCAGAGTTTAGGAGGCCATGTCCTGAGAAAGGTTTCCTGCTGGGTCAAGGGACCACCAGACCCGTTATCGTGCCTCGTTGCTCCTCCTTTCTTTTTGCTTTTTCTTGGTTCTTTTGAGCAGAAAGCCGTACAAGCCCTCTACGGGTTGTCCCCGTTCGCTCCTGCGGGAGCTGCCGGGGAGCCCGTACACAACTCATTGCATGCAGAGGAGGAGAGCACAGCACACGAGCTGCTCTGTCTCCCTCCTATTCCCTCAAATAACTGCTTCTCCATGTTCTGCCCGTGCCAGTGCACGCCAGGCTGGTTCCTGGCAGCTCCCAGCGTTTCCATCGCTCCCCCTGCCCGAGGATGACGGGAGGAAGCACGCCGATAATGCTCATTAAATTTATAGCCGCGTTGCGCTGTAATGTTTAATCAAGGTTACGTGACTGTGTGCTGCCGCGCAGGGTACAAGTTCAATGCAAGGTGAATCTTGTCTGAGATAATCTGAAAGTTCATTCGGAGGTGAAGGCAGCGGCAGCTTCTCATAGACTGGCTGGGGTTAGCGAGAGGTCACCTCTTTTTATTTTTTTTTTAATCCCCTTTTTTAATGTGTAAACAAAGAAAAATACAACTTTGCAGAGGACTTGGCATCAGCTGAGCAACAGGAAAAATAATTATGGTGTGCTGGCCCCGCGGTGTGGTTTGGTACCCAGCGAGCGCCTGGCTGTGGGGCTCGGGGAAGGTGATGCCGGTGCCTTTAGGGATGGCGAGAGCAGTTTAATTCAAATATCATGGCTTTCTTGTACTGTGAAAAAGAGGGACCCTAATTGCTGAGCTCAGAAAGACGTGGCTGGCTTGCCTGTCCCTGCTTCCCCCTGCCGGTGGCACCCCCCTAGATGGGGAAAACACCACACAGCGCCCCTCACCCTGGGTATCTGGGCATCACGTCCTGGTGCGCGCAGCTGCGTTTATCTGAAAACATGGCTCAGTTGTCTTCTGGGCAGATCCTGATCACCCTGTGGGTACCTAGATTTGCTGCTGAACTGTCAGGGGATGGGGAGCGTTAACATCTCCCAGCCCAAAACCTTTCTGGCTGTGAATACCTGCTCTGTTGATTGATCGGGGACATTTTTCCCTAGAAAGGTGGCATTTAAAGTGACTTTTTTTTCCCCTCTGATACTGTGGGGTCGATGATGGAGGTGGTTTATGTATAGGCTTATTTGGAGGACCGCTGCTTTTCTCCCCTCTCAACCCTCTTTCCTGTGTTTAGGGGGTTTTGTGCTTTTTTTTTCTGCTCTTTTTAACTCTTCTTCTTCTTTACTAAAGCATCTGGACCTGCAGCTGAGGTATTAGGATTTTCCATGTTATTTCTTAATGTTTTCTTCGGAGACATTGATTTTGTAGTGTGGGTCAGGCAGGGTGAGTCAGATAAATGCACAAGGCTATATGCACCTGGACTATAGCAGCAGAGAAGGTATTTCTGTATACAAGGGGTACCTGCATGCATTGTGCCATCGTGTCCCAACCACGGAGCAGCGGGTCTGTTACCATTAGCGAATCCAGCTTCTCCTCCCCATAATTCAAAAATGCTTCTAAGAACAGCTATCTACAAGCTGAGTGCTTTCCAAGCACTGCATCCCAAATTTGGCCCCTGTAACCTCAGATGCTGACCCCAAGCATTTAGCCAGGCTCCATCTTTGCCGGGTGGAGCGATGGACGCATGTTGAGGCCGTGCCCACTGAAGGTCTGAGCTGGAGAGGCTACTGGGGGGATGCTTCTAAAGGAGACATCTTTGCTTCGGGAATGAATCCCCTTTTGTGACGGTTAAATGGAAACGCAAAGTGTTATTCAATAGTGGTCCCTGGAGAATGGTCTGCCGAGGCTCTTTCATTTCTTTTGGCCACTGCCCAGTATTGTCTCTTTGTCTTACACAGATTGTAGGATCCAGAGGGTAGAAATACGGTCGTCTTCTCTGGGCGGAAAGCACCATGCAAACTTGTGAACCTGCGTGGAGAATTTGATGAGTCTAAATAATTATTTTTTATGAGTGCAAATTGGCTACTAAATCCAGCAAGGCAGAGTTTCCTTTTGTTCTTTTGGCCATTCATAAAGTCCCACATCTGGGCGGTTATCACAAGAACCGACTGATTTTATTCTGAAACATTGAAATCACAGTGTTTTTGGACCAATTCATTTTCATGCCTTGTTTTTGTTTGTTTGGTTATTTTGGTTTTTTTAAGCAGCATTGCACAGCGCTTTGCAATGGTAGGAGAAACTTGGGATTTCCCTAGAATTCAGTTTAGCCTTCCCTGAGGGCGAGCCTCCAGTGAATGACTAAAGCCATGATCTTGCACCATCAAAGTCAGGAGGAGCGCGAACGAAGGTGGTAGGGACTTTCCAGCCTTCTTCAAGACTGTCACCGTAACACGAGGTGCTAATCCTCAGTGTCCTCACCCTTTGCTCTTGGGCTTCTTTGCATCACTTCTCTTGAAGCCTGACAACCTTTTGTGGCCCCTTCATGTGGTTTCGTGTCACAGGCTGGGAGGAGAAGGTGGATTCCTCAAAGCTGTATTTAACTCAAAAGGGAGTTTTTTTGCCGTAAGTGCAGAAGTGACCTACAATCAGAAACACAACATTTTTGGGGTAAAATTGTGTTTGTTAAGATTTTAATGAGACCCTTGAAATAAATATCTTCTGAATCAGTAGAAAAGTCAGCCCGTGTAATTACAGCGTTACTTCAAAGAAGGTAGAAAGCCAGAGGTTTTCCTCCTAATAAATGATGAACACTTGCAGATGGAAAACCAGAAGAACTTTCTGTGCACACAGTGCAGGCAAAAAACTTCCCGGAGACGTTCCCCTGGAAATCCGATGTAAGAAATACAAAAACCTATTAACAGGCAATAATATGAATCTGACAATAATCCAGACCGGACAGATTAGGGCTTTGTTGGTCTCAAACCTTTCTCTGTTACATACTGTCCCATCTGCCATAAATCTTTCCAGATTATTCTCATGTTTTTCTCCAGGAACTGTTTCACTTCTGCAGATATAAGTAAAAAGGAGAAAAAAAAAAAAAGGAAAGAGAAAATTGCTGCTTTAATGTGCAAAATCAATCCAGTTAAAATGTGAGATGAGGAACTTGTAATTGATTCTCCTCTGTCCAGCATGAGCGTTTAGGAGGAAGGACAGCCCCAGGTGGGACATTTGCCCAGGAGACCTGGACAGGTCACTTAAGCGTAGAGTTATTGTCCTTTACAGAGAGGTCAAAGCAGGCTAGACAGCACTCTGATCTACAGGAACTCCTAGAAGTCTGTCTCTCTCTTGCAGGCAGGTCTGGTAAGCACCTAAACATAAGATTGACCTTCCCTGAGCTCCATGTGTGTTGATCCATTGGCCGTTGGCTTGTGCATCGCTTTGGCTTGTGCAACGTCAGGTTGCTGCAGGTACTATCCACTCCCTCGTGCAAAGTACACTCAATACATAGAGAAAATCTTAGTTTCCAGTGAAATGGGTGACAAAACTGCTCCTGCTTTCATTTAGGCCACATTTTTACCCTCTGTGTCTTTCACAAATAAATGAACAAACATCATGTTCCAATTCTTGGTGCTTTTTCTTCTTAGTAATACTATTGTCCAAACCCACGTCTCCCCATGGGTTAGAGGATTTTCTTTCTCTTTCAGTATTACTTTCCCACGAGGCATAATTGAAACCTCACCAAAATAAATTATTTTGAATGTACTTGTCTGTGGCTGCTGATGTTGGAAACTCTTTGGGCTTTTGTGCTCCGTAACAATTACCCGCTGGCTGGTGGCAGGGGCTGCTCAACCGGTGGTGGGGTTGGGTTGTGGGCAAGTTAGGCATGGTCAAACTGGGAGTTGGCATTGGTTTGAATTCAGTACTTGTGCTTTTATGGAGGTACCCAGCAGGGCCAGGTCTTAGCTGGATGTTTTCTGGTCCCACTGGAATTGTCTTGTCCTTTTGTACGGGTGCGTTTAGGTGGGATGATGGTAAGACCAAAGTGCCGCCTTCCTCTGTTGGATGTGAGAAATCTGGGATAATGGTGTTTAAATTTGTTGAAACAGGTTGCAAGATTTGCCAGCTAAAGGTCTTGAGTCGTCTTTCCCTTTTCATTCTTCAGTGTGTGTGTGAGCTTGCTGATGGTGTTTGTTTTGGGTTTTTTTAATAGCAGTTGGTGTTTTGCAGAAGGCATGTCAGGCAGTAACACCTCGCAGCCCGGCTACGGCCAGGTCCAACATGTGGTCCCTGAGCACCATGGAAAGTCAACAATTCCTAGCAGAGAAGAGTCTGTCTCCTTCTGTACATGTGCTTGGAGGAAAAAAAAGTACTAAAAGGGTAATTAACAGCTGCAGGGACACAAGAACTCCCTAATTTGGGCTTTTATCAAAGGGAAGGCTTAGTTCTTTATGGGTTGTTTCTCACCAGCCCTTGCAACATCTCATTGCTGGTGGATCTGCTGATACAGTGATGGTGTTAGCAGAGGAGAGTCCTTTTCAAGCCATCTTGATGCTCGCTCTTGTCACCAGGAGTAAATATTGTGGTGGATAAAGGGGAAGGAATGTTTGTTTCGGAGATAGAATCACAGAACTATAGAACACCCCATGTTAGAAGGGACCTTGAAAGATCATCTGGTCCAACCTTTCATGGGAAAGGAAGCCTAGATGAGATGATCCAGCACTCTGTCCTGATGAGACTCCCCCTGAGCTTTCACCTCTCCAGAAAAAGACCTAGACCTTGACATAAAGTGAGAGTTAGTCTTCAGGATCAGGTCGTTTCTCCTTTCATCATCCAGTTACTGCATAGCAATGAAGCTCTTGTGCCAGATTGCATCTGGTGAGGGCTCTTTTATAAATACTGATAGTTCATGTGTGATTTCGGCTCTGCAAAGTCAGGGTATTAAAAAGTAAAAGGGCTGGGGCATGAGGGAAAACATTGACACAAGCGTGGAGGTGATGATGGCTCTTTTGACTTTAACAGGACCAAGGCACATGCCTCTTATGCAACTGAATCCCTTCGCAGGGACTGAAAAAAGCAAAAAGTTTGCTTGCTGGGGAGCAGAAAGATGTGGTCTCCATTTCTGGCTGGACGGCAGGTTGCTCTCGTGTCTTGGAGCAGCTCAGGTTTTGGACAATTGCTCTTTGCTTTCAATTTGCACAAGTTTTGCTTCCTGCTCCAGTGGATGTAACATAGTGTCTGGTGTCATGGCGGTTCTGTCCTGGAAAGTTCTTCCCTCTACTAACACGGGATCATCACACTCCTCTTCTAGTAGACTTGTCCATGAGCCTAAAGCATTTGCAGGTTTCCTGCAGGTCAAAGAGTTTGGGTGCAAATCCCTGTTTGTGGATGCTCAGAGTGGCACTGCATCAGTTCAGAAGAGGGAAAAGGGAAAAAAAGAAGAGCCAAATGTTGCATGAAGTTGGGGAATTCAGGAATTTTCCTCTGTCCTGCAGTAACACTTGACGTTAATCTCTTAGGCTTGAGGAGGGGAGGAGAGGTCCGTGGAGCCGCGAGGATCCCTTATCTAGAGTTGTCTCCGCAACATCATCCTGACTTCTTTGAGATAGGACAAGGGTTTTTTTGTGCGGGTTTATTTTCATATTAGAAAACATGGGTCTCCCTTTCCTGCTATCTTCTTTAGCCACCATGCATCACCTCCCAGGTTTGTGCAGAGCCTGCTGTGACACTGGCACAAGTGTGCAAATGCTGGTGCTTTGTTTGATCTTGTTCCAGGGGCACTGGAAGAGCTTGCAGACTGTTTTGAATCAGTTTGGATTCACAGTACATTATTTCTGGCTTGGCTGAAAGAATTTTATGCAGATTCATGTAATCTCATGTCTGACAGAACATACTGTCCCGCTTCGCTTTGCATCTGGAGGGAGAAGCTTGCAAAGTCATTGTGATGTCCCCATTTCCTTTGACACCACCGTGCAATTAAGTTGCAACCATCCTGTCCCTGTGCTTGATGTGAGGGCTGTAAAAACATGCCTTAGCTTTGAAAAAAATAGCAATTTTGAACAGTTTGAGATGGTGATAGTACAAGGGGAATGAAAAGGAAGTGGTTTTCGAGGTGGATCTGAGAGAAATGGGAAAAAAGTGCTTTTCAGCCCCTGTCAAAGGGAGCCTGGGTCAGGGCTGGGAACTAGTTCCCAGTTTAATTCTTTCTTTCCAGGGTTGCCCTCTCTTGAATCACCATTTCAGTAAGAGCTCATATAGGTGTATAAAAACAATTTTTTTATTTTTTTCAGTACCTTTCTTTTGGAGGCATACTCAAACCTTTCTCCATTTCTTCATTTTATTGTAAATATATACGTGAACCTCTCCCCGCTCTTGCAGCAAAGGTGCTTCTCGTGCCCCAGGAAGCTGCAAGTTCACAGCCCTGCTCCACGCGCGCAGCACGTCTGCAGCTTTCTGAGCTTATTCCACTTTCATATCATCATGGTAAAAGCTCCTCTTTTCCTCCCCCCCCACCTCTTCTTTTCCTTTCCCCCCAGTGTATGGGCTGTCGGGTTTGATTTATAGCCTTGAAAAGGAGACTCTAGTATGAAGAATTAATGGTATTTGCATATTTTATTTGGAATCTCCCCCAGCAGGCCCGCCGCAGCCCAGCGCTGCTGTGCAGGCGGGTTTTTCCTTTCCTTTTTTTTTTTTCAGTCGTTCAGATTTATCAGCAGAGGTGAAAAGTTTAAACAGTAAAACCAATAAAACCACATTTATGTGACAGATAAATCGTTTCGAGACAGCTTGCCCTGAGCCGTCAGGCTTCCTCCTGCAAGACCTCTCTCCTACGGAGCTCGACCCGCGGCAGAGCCCTGCAAGCGCTGGTGATGCCCTGTGCCGAGCGGCAGCCGGGGGCCAAAGGTGCCGGCCCCGGCTATCCTCGGACCTGCCTTGCTGGCAAGATGGATGTGGGCAAACAGTTGTAAAATACACAGGCTATCCATCACTGTCATGAGCCAGCCGGGGGGAGTCTGCCTTTCCCAGTGCTCAAGGAAGGTCCAGCCTGGGGTGGGAGCACATTTAGGATGGGGCTTATTTACAATCTTAGAATGATTTAGGTTGGAAAAGACCCTTAAGATCATTGACTCCAAACGTTAACCTAACACTGCCAAGTCCACCCTAAACTATGTCCCTAAGTACCGCATCTTTTAAATACCTCCAGGGATAGTGACTCAACCACTTCCCTGGGCAGCCTGTTCCAGTGCTTGATAACCCTTTCAGTGAAGAAATTTTTCCTAATATCCATCCTAAACCTCCCCTGGTGCAACTTGAGGCCGTTTCCTCCCATCCTATCATTTGTTACTTGGGAAAAGAGACTGACAACCACCTTGCTACAGCCTCCTTTCAGGTAGTTGTAGAGAGCGATAAGGTCTCCCCTCAGCCTCCAGAATATTAATGTCTTTCTTGTAGTGAGGGGCCCAAAAATGAACACAATATTTGAGATGCCACGTCACCAGTGCCAAGTATGGGGGGACAATCACTTCCCTGGTCATCCTGGCCACACTATTTCTGATACAAGCCAGGATGCTATTGGCCGCCTTGGCCACCTGGGTACACTGCCGGCTCACATTCAGATGGCTGTCAGCCAACACCCCCAGATCATTGGGATTTCTCTCAAATGTGCCTATTGCACTCTTGTAGTGATGCATGCAGCTGGAGCTACCTGAATGGCATGACGGATGGGAGTAAAATCATAGAATGGTTTGGGTTGGAAAGGACCCTCAAAGATCACCTAGTCCAATTTCCCCTACCATTGGCTTCAGTAGATCATTGTTGCTCAAAGCCCCCTCCAACCTGACCTTGAACACTTCTAGTGGTCTAGAATAGTGCACTATTGCCCCTTGTCCTGTCACTAAAGGACAAGTAAAATGTCTCCCTCCGTCTTTCTTATAAGCCCCCTTACTATATTGAAGGGCTGCAGTAAGGTCTCCCCAGAGCCTTCGCTTCCCCAGGCTGAACAATCCCAACACTGTCAGCCTTTCTTCACAGCAGGAGTGTTCCAGCCCTCAGGCCATTTTCATGACCTCCTCTGGGCCCACTCTAACAAGTCCATGCTAAAACAGGTCCATAAAATAACTTGCCCGACCATCCCTTCAGGCCAATGCCAGCGCAATGGAAGGTGCGGTGGTGCACCTTCCATACCGGAAAAACTCAGCAGCCTGGCAGCCTCGTGCAGGAGAGCTGCATTGCTTCTACCTGGCTGAGTCAAACTGGAGCAGAGCTGAAGGAAAGCTGTGGGATGGCCACTGGGCCAAGGACCGTGCGCTTGTCACCTGGCCCTGTTGGGAATGGAGAGTGTTGGCTCAGGCTGCTGAGCTGGAGACCAAGGGCTGAGCTGCCTTAGATGGGCGTTCATCCGACTTTTGCTTAAAAATCCCCCCATGCTGAATTAGCCACACTCTTTCAGAGACATGCAGGTTTCTCCAAGCCCTTTCCTTACCCATCCTCTGAGCTCCTGCATGGCTTCTCGAGCCTTTGCTGTCTCCCCAAGCCTCCTCTTCGTAACACCTCCCAATGCTTTTTATTTTACATTCTCCAACCCACTTCTAATCATCACCTTTTTATTTTGGCTCTCTTTTTGTCCCTTTCTCCTGAGGCTTTATTTCCACTTCCCATGAACAGCTACCTGAACCCTGGATGGTCCAGCCGTGCACTTTCTATGGCAATAACTCGTGCTGCTTTGTTTGCTGTTTGCCGGAGGCACGTTCAGCCCCCCCCAGGGCCACCGGCAAGAGGGCTTTGGTGCGTTGAGGGGGATCCGATTTAGTTTGTACAACCATGCAGCTTCCCACAGCAGCCAGCAAACCCGATAGAAGAGTTTTGGCCCCGCTGTGCCGTATGAAAAGAGCCTGTGAAATCATATTTAAAGTTGTCTCTTGAAGGTGCCCTTTGGAAAAAACTCCTGCCGATGATGTTCAACTCGGGTTTGTAGTTAACACAATGGACCTGCCGTACAAAGGCGCGCGGGACCGCGGGCTGGAAAAGCCCTCTTAGGTCCCAGCTAATCCGTCCCCCCCGCCAGCCCGGGGGATTGTTCCCAACAGCTTGTTTTCTTTACCCTGACCTACATAGTCAAAAAGAATCTTGTTGCACATTTTTGTTTTGTACCTTGAGGTCTTGGAGGAGCCAAATCCCCTTCTTGGCGGGGTGGGATGTGTTGTTAAACAGTGCTGGAGTCTCCAGGAAAACCATGGAGACGCGGGGACAAAGAGCCCTCTATGGTCCTCGCTTGGCCGCAGGATGGTCCTTCTTCTCTGGGCTTCAGTGGTGGGCGCCGGGACGTGCAGACGCAGGCGATGAAGACGTCCGTGCACTTGGCAGCCTGTCCTTCAATAGAGTGGTCACAGAAGCTCTCCAAGGCAGAAAGTTGGGGGGAAAAACACAGCTGCTCTTAATTAACCTGTTTTAGATGACGGAGATGAAGGCTGCATCTCGTACGTCCTCAGCTGTGCTCTCCTGGGTGGGTGGAGAGGCAAGTCCTCTTAGGAGTGAGGAGGTCCTCCTGTGGGAAAGACATGGGAGCTCCTGTTTGGGTTTTAAGGAAAATAAGGATGCAAAAGGTGGGGTGGAAGAGGGCATTTAGGAAAGCTGGGCTGTAGCTTGCTCCTTCCTCACCCAAATCAGCTGTGACTGACGCAGCACTGAGGGCATCCTTTCTGGGGGTGCAGGGCTTCAGGTGTGAATTTTGGGGGTCTGGAGCAGGGGCTGTCACGGACACCTGAATTAATCCGCTTTTTCCCTCCCCCGCTGCTGGGGTCATCAGTGGTTTCTCTAACAAACAGCTGGAAACCACCTGGGACTCCCAGTCTTCTCTGGTATCTGCGTTCACCTAAGATAAACCCCTGAGCTCCTGGAGGGGTCCCATGCCTCCCCGGGGAACTCTTGTTGTTAGAGATGCTTACAAAGCCCTTGGAAGATGTTGAGATGGTGCAGGCATGATGAGAAAAACTTGCGGCATGGTTCAGACAAAACCAGGGGGTTATTTGGGGACAGAAGAAATTTGTGGTGACTTTGACCCTGACAGTGTCCTCCTGCCGTAGCTGAGAGCATCAGGGCACTGGGGTTCTTTGCCACCTACTTCCCCAGGATGTCTCAGTCTTCATAACCCCTGAACCGCTAGTTTACCCCAAAACCAGAGATGACGTAGCAGGAGTGTACTATAGCTAAATAAATATAGCCATACATGAATTAATAATTAAATATGGATTAAATATCGGTAGAATAATGTTAAATAAATTAATAAAGACTGCAGACCATTTTTTGTGGTTAATGCCACCTGCCCAGGATCTTTGCCAGCTTTCAGATAAACCACGTGCTCTCTCAACAGCTTTTTCAAATCTTCTGTTTGTTTTTTCTTCCCGGTGGTTGCTGCAGCTCTTAGATCTGTTCATCCAGTGGGACTGGTCGACGTATTTGGCTGACTATGGGCAACCCACATGCAAGTACCTTCGCGTGAACCCGACGACAGCCCTCATTCTGCTGGAAAAGTGAGTGCGGGTCTGGACACCCAGGGTAGATTTCACCCCCATTTCGCTTTGGGCAAGCGCGTGTTTTAGCAGCTCATTTCATCACGTGTGGTACCTGGACAGAGCAGCCTGGGGAGTGGGAGGCTGCTTGTGATCCAGTGAGCAAAGATTTCACCCCTGGGTGGACAGTGGGAGCTCGAATAGAAAAATCCTATTTTATCCCACTAACTAGATCCCAGGTTTTCTCTCAAAATGCATTGACTTGGCCGAGAGTCTGTCTCTTTGCTTTGCTCCTAAGCAGAGTTTTCATTATCTTACAACAGACTTCCACTATAAAGGTGTATTTTAAGCCCACAAAAATATTTAAAATTTGCTAGCCTGCAGACACTTGTATCTCCCTTCTGTTGGATCCATGGAGGGGATCAGGTGCTAAAAGGCCAGCTATGGGACAGGGACAGTGTCTTTAGGTGGCTGTGTGCTCCAAGGCTTGCTCTTAGCGAAGACATGCTCTTTGATACGGTTGAATCTGAGCCTCTCCAAAGCCTGTAGTTTATATGCTTTGCACAGCTTCAGTCCAAGCCCTGGAGCTGTGCCAAGCGTCAGTGCTGGGACGCGCCAGGCAAGCACCATGTGGACTCTGCAGGGCTTTGGGATCCCACCTGAAGCACAGTGAGGAGCTTGTTCCAGTCCTACAAGCCAGCAGCAAGGAGGGAAAGCCCCTGAGTTTGCTGCAGACCCAAAGAGTGGGATTTGCTTCGCTTGTAACCCCTCTAGCACGTGGGAGAGAAGTGCCACCAGTCACCAATTCTGCCTTTGGTAGGAGGTGGCCCAGGTGACCCTTTCTTTGGTAGACCTCCAGGCTATCACCTTGAGGATCAGCCCTATTCCTGCCCCTTTACTACCATCAGACCTCACAGCTGGTCACCAGCTGATCTGTCAGAGAAGTAACCTACCAAAAATTTGACTAGTTTAAGAGTTGGGGCTAAGCCTTTAGAAGACCAGCCTTGGTGTGCTGCTGAGCTTTGGAGTCACACCCTATCTGTGGTCCATGTAACTGCACCACCTCCTCTCCCGCAGAGGAGAATAGTTAATTTCACAGCAAACTCATGATGTCCAAATGTTATCAATATGGTACACAGGGACTAAACTTAGGTAGCTGCTGTGTGTAAAGCACTTTTATACATTATAGCATTGTTTTTATATACATATTTATATGTACTTTGTAATACGTTGTGCTATTCACAATGTATTCGAAACCCGACATCCATGATGCAAAAGCGTGAGGTGTATTCAGAGCTATCAATGAAATGGTAAAACAAAGAGCTGTCAAAAAACTAAGAGCTTGGACATGAAGCAGCTGGAAGAGCCAGGGAACTGGGAGCAGGCAGTGAGCTGGGATCTGTGGCAGTTGCTGGGAAGGCAGTGGGACAGCAGGAGGGCAGCTCCATTTTCCCCAGCTACTTGAGCGCGCAGCATCCATGCTCACAAACCCCATCTCGGCCTGCCAGCCTTCTCCCTGAAAAGGATTTCATTTGAAGGGCAGTCTTCATGTATCTGATTTGCTTTCCAGAGGCAGCCCAGGCAGAGTCATCAGGGTGGCACTTGCATCTTCCACATCCTCGTGTCATGGCATTGCCTGTGTGGCATTGCCTTCGTGGCATCGTGAGCATGGCATTGCCTCTGTGCTCTGGCGGGCTCTGCCCTATCCCTGCTCAGGCTTCAGGCCCTTTGGGGAGTCTCCATGTGTCATCCATCAGCTCCAGCTCCCCTGAGACTCTCACTGACCTGGCCGTAGCTTCAGGCACGTCCACTCCCCTCCGCACTCCAAGCCCATCTTCCCAGCCCTCTCCGTAGGCAGCCGAGCTTTGCCAACAAAGCGACATGAAATTCTGATCCGCTGGTTCATTTTGTAACCTGTTTTCATCATTATCTCTTTTCCTAATCACACATCTCTCATAGGATATCACGAGTGTAAGTATGCTGCTTGCTTGGGCTTTTACCCTCACCTTGCAGTGACTTTATTGTTTAATTTAAATGGAGCACTAAATGATCTAAATGCAAGCTGTCTTTGAAACGGTTCCCTACGGTAACTTTATCGTCTCAAATGCACTAATTAGAGCTAAAAGAGGAGCTTTTACTCTGTTGCTTTTTTTTCTTATAGATTAATTTAAACAAAGCTTGGCTCTGTTGAAGGTGGTGTTTGTTGACAGGGGCGGGGACAGTGCTGAGCTCTCTCTTTCCCTTCCTCTTACTTTTAATTCTTGCGCTAACACACAGGGACCACGTTACAAAACTGGGCTTGGTTGTCCTAGGGCTCTGCAGGCACATGCTTAAAGAAATAAAAGTATTGATCCTCCAAAGAGCTTCTGAGCCACTCAAAAGCATTGCCTCTTTCTTTCAAAGCTGGTATTCTTGGTGTCTGGATGCACCACTTGCCCAGGGACTGTGTGTTTCCTATAGCCAAGTGCTGGAAAAGAAACAGGACAGCATTCAGCATCGCTGCCTGAATGCCTTTGACCACATTGCATCAGCTCAGTGTCCATCTGCAGGGCTCTGATGGCAGGACCAGAGCCAGCGTGGTCTCCTTGAACAGATCGGCAAGCGTAGCCTCTCCCAAGGATGCAGCCGCTCTCAGTGCTGCCTGGTCCCTGGCACAGTGCAACCCAAATGCTGCAGGGTTTTGTGTCCTGTAGGCAACTTAATTCATTAATAATACTTAATAGCTTAGTGCCTCTACCTTCACATGATGTCTGGAGATAGCAGAAGCTCCCGTCCCTCCCAGACGTTCATCCCATCCCCAGTTAAACAGATCCACCTACGTGATGTGTAGGTGGATCCCGTGTTGTGGGATCCGTAGTCTGACTGTAATGCTTTTTCATCCCAATCCAGTATCTTTATCCATGCAACTCCTTTCTAATTGTACAAACACATGCAAAGGTTTTCTTGCATACAACGTATGTTACTTCAAAAGCATTTCATGGGCGTGAACAGGTCCCATGGGATCAGAGATGGCTCTGAGGGTGCCCAGGATGAGAGGGCTCTTAGGGCAGAGGATGGTCTGCTGTAAATTCCCCATGCATTACCTGCGGGTAACTGCAGCAGGCAATAGTGGATAGTGACGGGTAGGGTGCTGCATGGAGGTTCCTGAAGGTACAGGTTTACTTTCAGCTCCTCTGATGTCCCCACATAGCCTCTGAAATAGAAACAGAAGTCTTGTCCCTCCTGGTAAAGTGCTTTGAGACCTGCTGGAGCCATACAGCGCTGTTGGAGGTGTCCCGTGGGAGGATGGTTATTTCTAAAATTCATGATACTGGGACACCTCTAACCTGTGCGACTCAAAAACATCACTTCCCATCGGTGCGATCGCTCCCTGGTTCTTGCGGTGGAGCAGCTGGCAACCTGTTTTGGTTAAAAAAAAAATAGAGAAAAAAAAATACTTATTTTGCTGAATAAAAGTGCTCCAAGCTATCTTGTTACTGTTGGGAAAGCAGCTCGATTGTAATCCTTTGTCTTTGGGCACTTATAACTTTAGCAAATTAGCCTTTGGGATAAAGTTGTTATCCTTGTTTCCAGTTCCAAGCTGAATGTTTTTGGGAACATTTCAGATTCCCTTTGGCTCTTTTTAGGAAGATTGAAGCATAAAAAACCTTAGAATTTTATGGGTTTTTTAATCAGTTAAATAAGTTTCAAGAGGTTTGATTTGTGCTCGGTTAACTCAAAAACCCCGATTTGATAAAATGCCAACTTCCCAGGGACTATCCGCTCTGTGTCCCAGTCACTTTAATGCTTCATTTAGGTCCCCAAAGCCGAAAACACAGGCTTACGTGACTTGTCCAAAGCCATCTGCCTCTGCCAGATCTGATTCACCACGAAAATCATTTACAAATAGTGGTATTATAAAAAAGCGGTGCTGGCTGAGAACCAGTGGGGTTGAATGTTGAGGCTGATACCTTCAGGAGCTGCTGAAGGGTTGACCCTTGTGGGGTGGTTGCCCTTCCCAGCACATGTCCTGCCTGCGTAAAGCTAATGCTTGGAATGTGCAATGAGGCCTGCCCGCCCCAGTCCTCCCCCCCACCCCCCAAAATGCATCCGCAAATGCAAGCGTGCATGAACCCCCAGCTTTGCATGGTGGAGAGAGATGGAACTGCACCAGCTTTGCCTTCAGGTCCCGTCCCACCACCCGCTCTTCCTGTCTCTGCCTTTTTGGAGACCCCCTGGAGACCAGGGCTTATGTATTAAATGTAATTAAAAAAAAATATCCAAATCTCAAGAAGTTGTAAGTTGAGGAAACCAGTGCTGGATTCCTTCCTTTAGTATAAATTATATTACATAATATTGTAGAATATTTTAAGTTCACAAGTCCGAAGCTTTATGACTGTCACAAAAGCTGTATCTCTTGACTGCATGCAATGCACCGTTTCAAATAAGAAGCCTTAATGCTGTGAATTTGATGCTAATTTTTTAATTTCCTCCTAATATTACAGCGTTGTCATTTGCCACTTCATGAGGTAACATGGGGATGAAGCAAAAGCTGTTTGGAAGGGGAGAACGAGAGGCTTTAGGGTTTCGTGCATTTTGGCATTAGAGATAAGAGCCTACGGTGATACTGATGGGGATTTGTGGGGTTTAAAGCAAAAATGCAAACTGTGTAAAGCCTGCACACGGCTTTGTATGCCCATCTTTACACAAATACATGATAAAAATTGGG
Source organism: Rissa tridactyla (assembly GCF_028500815.1). Lineage (NCBI taxonomy): Eukaryota > Metazoa > Chordata > Aves > Charadriiformes > Laridae > Rissa > Rissa tridactyla. The sequence continues at coordinate 40,356,064 of NC_071470.1, forward strand.
ACAGAGCCTTTAGGTGGAGTCACCTCCTCCCTCTCTCAGAGCCTGAATATGGGCATTTTACATGCAATTCCTTTGTGGGTCTTGGTTGCAACGTAGAGCAGCGATACCTGTGCCATAACCTGTTTCTGCTCTGCGCAGGATGAGAGACACGAGCAGAAAAAACAATGTTTTTGCCCAGTTTCGGAAAAACGAGAGGGACAAGCAGAAGCTGATCGACACCGTGGCCAAGCAGCTCCGCAGCCTGATCAACAGCCATCACTCGTGAGGGACTTGAGGACATCCTGCCTGCGCCGGTCCCTGCACCACAGCCTTCCACATGCCTGGACTTGGGATTCTTGTTCAGAGAGAATATATGTATTTTTTTATTCACCTGTATAGTATTCATGAAACCTACCCTGATAACAAAACGTTCCTTGTTAAACAATCCCGGGAAGATAGGCGACACTCCTTGTGAAGGTGGTGTCAGGAGTCTTCTATTATAAACTCCTATTTTCAGGGGTTTATAAAATGACGGTAAATCATGAAGCCTGAGAGAGAAGTTCACACCCAGACTATTATTTTTTTTTAATAAGCCAAATTGAAAGAATCGGTCTGACTTCCTTTTGTTAACTTATTCAGTTGCAGAACAAACGAAAACAAAAAATATAGGGAGGAGTCATGGTTTCAGGTTCTTCTCATGGGCTCCGGTAAAAGGAGCACACGTTTAGAAAGAGGGTCACCCATTAGCTTGTCTTGCCAACTTGCATATTGTATTTAGGTAGAAAAAGAGGCAAACTGATTTCCCAGCTTTTCTCCTCTTTTTCCTGTAAGGGCTGATTTCCACCTTAGGCTGCAGATCGCTGGAGATTCAGCCTTTTCCTGTGCATCTGTAAGTCAGCGTAGCCACACCCTGAGCTCCACCTCTAGGACCTGCTGATGTCTTTTGGACCTGCACTGGATGTAGAAGGGCTTCAAGAGCTGCCTCGTTAATTAGGTTTGGAAAGGGAGACACAGAAGGTAACCTGGCATGGTGTCCTGAGGTACCGGTCTGGTGCTGGGATGCTGCTGTCTGTATCCAGCATGGTCGGGTAGCAGGGGAGGAGGGATGTTCAGCAGGGATGGTGCAAGGGCAGACCGGGCTCTCCCAGTGTCCAGGGCACTCCATTCAGATTTTTCTCCTCTCCTTGCACCACTTCCGTGCTGGTGTCCCATCTTCCCTCTCCTCCTGATACTCTGGCTTGCACTGCATGAGGAGCAGCCCTGCAAACTCACTTCTGGCTGAGCGGGAACCTCCTGGAGGTCCCCAGAGTAGAGGCAGCGGGAGATGCCCCGTAGAGCAGCATCACTCAGCAGCCCCCAGCTCAGAAATGCCTACAGACAAAATCCCCCTCTGTGTTCTGGAGGTGCCCAAACATCCTCTGCTCAAATCAAGACAGCCTTTGAGGAGGACAGTAACTCTACCAACAGGACTTTAATCCCAGGGTTCAGGTTACAGAGAGAGGGGACTTTCGTCCTTATCTTCTCATTACCCTTTTGACTCTAATTACTGCAGGTGAAAGCTTATCCAGCCAGTTCCCCCACCTCCCGAACCCTGATGTTAAAGGGAATTTAAATCTTCCTAGTGTATGTTATGGCCCTGGCAGCGCTGCTTCAGCAGGGGCACAAGTTGTGCCCGTTTCCTACCCTTGTTTGAAAGCAGTGGGTGCTCAGATCTCCAGCCACTTCTGGAAGCAGAGGGGTGTTTTGCTGACCTGCAGAGCGAGGTTCCTTCTCCCTCCCCTCCCTGGGCTCAGACTCCCTGACTTGTTCAAGCATGGTGTTTGCAGAAGGACAGGAGCAGTTACTCGGTGCATTCAGTCCCTCTGCTCTCTGACCACATGCACTTTTTGCTGTGTGTTTCTTGCCTGGGAAACTCTTCTGACACTCAAGCTCTGTATGTACAAAGGGGACGGTGCTTTATCTTCCCTCCTTGTTCCTCAGCAATACTTATTTTTGTTTGTTTTCTTTTTGATAAGGGTACGTGTTAATTAACCCTGAAAGTAAATAGGCACGTTGTCAGCAATGACTTTCTGGGGCTGTCGTCCTGTCCCAGCAGCCACCAGCCACAAGGACCAGTGGATTATTTTCATTAATAGGAGGGAAGAGCCAAACTTGGCTTTATGCTTCCTTGTTTTTGGCAGGGGGATCAGAGGTTACTTTTTTCTTAATGCCTCTTTGAAGTACTTGTAAGGAGCATGGAGGAAAAAAGAAGCAGCTGAATGAAAGTTGGTGTTAGCATGGCCAGAAAGGGATCGTCTTTGCAGATACATCTACATATGACCCAGCAAAGGCTTTCAGAGGGACAAATGAAAATGAACTTGGTCCATTCCCTGCTGGCAACCTTTTTCCTGCTCTCCAAAATGCTGGACCTGAGCATAAACCAGCCTGGGGGCTTCGCCATGGCCCCTGTGAGCCCCAGGGGATCCCCAGCTTGATCTTAGCATCCCAAACCCTGCACAACCAAGAAGGAAAAGTTACCCAGCTTCCCGGACTCCAGTAGGAAACTCTTCCTCACTGAATCGCTGGGAAGGAAGCAAACCAGTCCCTATGGTCCTGGCAGCGACGGGAGAGCCCTCAACCCTCCGGCCAAGATGTGTCCCGTGAGCAGCAGGACCATGGGGCACTTTATTGCTCCTCCCCATCCTTTGGCAGTGCCACCGTGGGAGAGATGTGGGGACACGAGTGTGAAGGGGGTCACAGAAGCAGGGGGGATCGGCTGGTTCAATCATCAAACCTGAGCTTCTACCCAGAGGATGGAGATCGAAACAAAAACCCCAGCTTCCCCAGTAGCAGGGGAAGCTTCAATCCACAGGGCACTTCAGTTAAGGGCCATTAAATAGTAACAAGCACTTTAAAATCCTTCAGAATGAAGCTGCTACAGATGCTGGCAACGGCGTCACTGAGCATCAGCAAGCATGACAAATAAGGCATGCTGGCATTTCCAGTTTTTATTAGGGGGAGGATAGACTGTCAAACACAATTTTTAATCGCTTCTTTCAGCCACTGGCTTTGCTGCCAGGCGAGGTAGGTGGTGCTTTGCAGCCGGGATGATTTTTCTCTCCTCCGTGCTAGGTGTGGGATGAAGGGAGAAGGAGCAGGCACTGCAGGGCAGCATCGCCTCTGGCCCCCGAGGAATGGGGAAGGGGCTTTGAGCTCCTGTTGGTGCGAGTGGAAAAAAGCATCCAGCTCTTGCCGCCGCCTTGAAACTCCATTTTTCCCCCCCCCAAGGGATAACCCCTATATTGCATTGCACGAGGTATACCTTCAAAAAATTCCCAAAGCAGCTGTGTCTTGGGGCAAGACCTTGTTTCAGATGCTCCAGACAGCTCCCAGCCTTCCCCATCCCACATCTGGGCTCTCTTTCCCATCTCCACTGAGCTTTAGTTAAAAAAAGTGTGACACGGCATTGCCATGCCTTCCAGGGATGGATTTCCTCGCTCCTTTAAGCTCTGTTCGGAGAGGCTGGGATTGGGATCCTGTGAACCGGCTTCTGGCACTCAGGACTTGCTGCTGGGAAAGTCAGGCTCGGCCAAGGGAGAGATTCAGCGAGTTTCTGATTTCGGGAGGTCAAGCGCCTAACCGCAAGTCACAGACCGGGATGAAAAATGGCATTTTGGTGCTCTGGTCCTAATTAACTTTTTGTTCCAAGAGATGCAGTTCCATCCCTTCAAAATAAAATTAATCTTTTAAATAGATTGCTTAAAAAGCCCTGGAAGACATTTAAAATCCCCTCTAAATCTTTTACTAATGATTGGTATCCTCCGATACGGATGGTATTGCTTATGAGGGAAAGGTTGTTGCTATAAATTTATAAGGGGGGTTGGAAACAGGGGCAGAACTCACTGCTGTAATCAAACATTTGCAACCCCCAAAACAAATAATGCTGCTATTAACACCTCCATGTACATACATTGAACCTCCCTTATTTTTTTAAGCAGAGGCTATAGAGAAGACTGGGTTATCCCTCTCTCTTCCCCCACCCAGCAAAAATATTTCAGCACCAGTGCAGTGGGAAAAAAAAATATTAATAGGAAAGACAATTTTGGCTTTCTGAGAAGTATCTGCACATCTTATCTTCTTTATAATTTTCAGGGGTTGTGTAGGCAGCCCAGAGGTTGGGAATAATTTTATATAAGGTCTCCAAAGTGTTAACTTTGCAGCCCAAACCATACCTATACATGAGGGGGATGGCCTCTGTTGGACATGAGCACGTGTGCATGTGTGTGAGAGAGAGGAGGAGATTTTTTTTTTATGTGTTTTTTTTTTTTTTATTCCTAGGGCTGGAGTTCAAGTCAGATGCTCTTAGCGATTTTGCACTTTGTTCTACATCCAACCGCAACTCCAGGCTCTGATGGGGTTGGGGGGGGGAAGAAGCTGGCTGGTGCTTTGTTCGAGGGGCTGGTTTGGTTTTGTTTTCTTAAAAATTGACCGCTTTTGTGCCACTATGAAAACGGGTGTTTGGGCAGAAGGTGTGGGTGTTTGCACGCTGGCTCCAAACTGTTGGGGAGATGCTGGGAGGCAGCATGGAAAGCAGAGGCTGAGACGGAGCCGGAACCACTCCGGTGGCATTGGCTGCTGTCGGCATCTCCTGCGCTGAAATTGTTTTTAGGGTAAAATCTTTTACCCCCTGAGGTAGCAATGACGGGAAGTGGCAGGTGAGGGAGGTTTGCAGTAGGTGTCCCTCCAGCATCCATTCAAACCCCAGGCAGAGACATCTTTGCCCTTGGTCGTTGCCTACCTCTCCGCCACACCTTAGTTTGGCTTTTCTCTAATTCTGGGTTAGGTTTGCTGCTTTTTTAAAGCGTCAAAGATGCTTTGATGAGAGACCCCAGAGACCCCGTGTGTCCGTCCCACCCCCAGTGTGAGTCGTGTGTTTATCACACTGCTGGGGAGCTCAAAGGGAACACAACTCGCAAATGAATCTCATGACAAATGACTTCAAGATGGGCCCTTCTCTGCTGTCAGCTGGGACAGTTGTGAGTTTGAGGGAGGCGACCCAAATATACCATGGTCTGGGCAGGATTCACCCCAAAAACAGTGCGTGGAGGGAGGGGGGCTGAGGCTGTGACCTGAGGACTGATTGATATGCTCCACCTCCAAAGATGCTGCCGCTCTGGTCTCAAGCCCCCCTTATGGACCCAGGGCCATGCTGGGTGCTCGGGGCCGGGCTGGGGGCGCTTTGGCCAGAGTGAGCATCCATCCCACCTGCAGCTCCTCCAGCTCAAGGGCAGCACCCCAAAACCTGCACGGGCAACTCGGCAGCGTGCGTCTGGAATCCAGTCTGCACTGAGTTGCTTTCTACCTTGGCTCATCCCTCTGATCTTATTTTGACATGAAAACACACCCGCGCCCTCATCCCCATCCCTCCCTGTCCACTGGCTGCTCGTGTTGCCTTTTCTCATATTTTTGGGGGAAAGAAGGACATGATTTTGTAAACTAATGTGGTGAAAACAGCTTTTTTTGCACAAGTCATTGCACAATAAGAGGAAAATTTAGTAAATTAGGTTTAACTTTAAAGGGAACTTTTTTTTCCTTAAAACTCACTAGCAGAGCTACTGATTAAAAGAAAAAAAAAGAGATGGACTAATTAAAAAAGGACTGCATGGTTTACAGGTTAAATTGCGTTAGAAAATAGCATGTTGATTTCAACTGTACCTTTATCCTATTGTAACTTCTATTAAACAATACAGCATATAACTGTTTAAATAAGCGCCTGTGGCTGTGTGCATTGCTGCAAAGGCGCTGCCTTTGCCTTCACCTCACCAGAAAAAAATCCTAAATCCCATAAAAGACAAAATTCAACATCCCTTTTGTACAACCAGCAAAGATTTGCTGCTGAAACACCTGGATTTATGGATTGTCCCATGGGGACACCACCCCTTAACGAGCACTGACTCCTGCAGCCTGGGTTGCATTGCCATGCTGTGAGCTAAAGCTGAGTTTTGCCTAATTTGGTGGCTATTCTAATTGGCTTCTACCATAAACAAGCATGATTAAACCCAAGCCTGCAGTTTAAGAAGCAGCCGCCTTGCACTCATTGATTACATCTAGGTTTGCAGATGGGGAAAGTAATCCCGAGTAAGAATTAAGGCTTTGGAGGGCAGAGCATCGAGGCAGAGAGGGGGGATTGCATTAGCTTTCAATGGGGAATCTTCTTTCCCGCTTGCATTGTGTATTTTCTTTCATGATATTTATCATCCATTGCAATTTGATGATTATATTAGCCTTTTTCATTCTGGCCCTAACTGTGTTAGGATATTGGATTCCCCAAATACCTCCCAGCCCTGGCACTGAACGTGCGGTAGACTTTTGTTTCTGTAAGATGTTTGACCTGGTACCACACGGCATGTTGATTAGCGAATTAAAATGATGTAAAATCAACATGACACATGCTAATTAAAAACTGGCTAACTGGGATATCTCGGCATGTAATCCTAAACAGAGGCGCAGCAGTGGGACATCTCCATGGGGACGGGTGATGCTGAGCACACCAGGCTGGGGGGGACTTGGGAGTCCTGCTCCTCCTGTAGGGGCGATTTGGTGGAAGGGCTCAGGCAGATGATGTGGTTCAGTGTGTAGGAGTGAAGGATTTAGGGAATGTTCATGGGCTGAGGGACTCCCTCCTGGAAAGCAGCAGCTGTGTAAAAGGATCCTGGATGGGTTTTATTCCATGAATTCTTCTAAAACCCTGTTTTAAGCCTTTTTGCTTTCCATCACATCCTGGGGCAGATAGTCTCACGTGTTAATTTGGTGCAGTGGGGAGGAAAAGTGCTCCCCGGTGCTTGTTTCTAACTAAACCTCTGCAAAGGGGCGTTTGCACGTGCACATGAGGTGCTATCTGGTAACGGCAATCATGAACAAAAGGGAAGGTGCCATCTCTGACAGCAGGTCCAGGTGGGACTCCAAAAATGCACGAAGCCCCCCAGGCCCAGCCAGCTGGGCTGTTGCAGAAACCCAACTGCACCAGGACCAGCAGCCAGCACAGCACCACAGATCAGCCTGATGTTTGCTCCCATGGGGCAGCCCTGTGCAAAGTGTCTGGGTTAAGGGCTTTAGTGTTAGCCCCTGTCCCCGTGGCCTGGTGTATTGTGAGTGCTGAGCAGTGCTAAGAGCAGACTGGATGGATGCTGGTCCAGGCTCAGGACCATGCTACAGGGGATGTGCAGCCCTGGACAGGACAGCCAGAGATGCTCTGCAGCACCTGCAGGGCTGAGAAGTGGTCCAGCACTGCAGGGCTCCGGTGGAAGATGGTGGGCAGAGATCTCCTCAGACCATCATGGCCGGCAGATCAGCGAGCTGCAGCCACAGGTATGTTTTGGGGTATGGTTATGGGGTGCTGCAGTACACAGCAATGTTGTACAAAAGACCGAGTGCTATGGTGTGTCGGGGCTCTGCCTGCACCTAAATCAGTGCACAAAGCAGGGCCAAACCTCACCACAGCTGAGTGACACCCCAGAGCCTCTGGGCTGTCTCCATGCCACTGAACCTTTCACCCTGGATGTCCTCAGGACTTCTTGTGACCCCTCAGCCCGTGCAGGGGGCTGCCAGAGCAGCAAGCCTGTTGTCCCAGCCCTTAGGACATGTTGCAAGCCCAACATTGGAGGATGGTGCCGGGTGTAGCCCCAACCATGCAAGAGCAGCCCCTGGAGGAAACCCTCCCCAGGAACATGCCCAGACATCTCTATAGAAGAGCAAGTTGGGACGGTGCAGACGAGGGGGTGAGACGCGGCCCCCACACCTCCGCTCACACCCTGGCCTGATGCTGTGTCACTGGGTAGATGCAGGGAGCATACCCTGAGACTTTGGCTTTCTCCTTTTGGTTATCTCTGCCTTGCTTTTCTCATCTTTAAAATCAGAGTTTCTCATTTTGACATCTTCTGTGAGGCACTGAGTTTCTGCTCTGGGATTTAACATCTCCATGTGGTGGCTTGCTGCCTTGTGTTTCCCGCACAGATGGGATGGAGGCCAAGTGGCACGTCTAGCTGGGTTACTGCCAGCAGTATTGCTTTGTGGGGTCTGTAGTACACCACAGGGAAGGAGATCCAGCACAGCCTTAACATGCTTGGACCTAGAGATGCTCCTGCCCTCTCCAGTGGGACAGGACCTCCATAGCTCTCTAGGCCAGTCTGCTGCTCAGAGCAGGACTACTAATAATGCTAGATCAGGATGGCTGTGGCTTTATGTGACCGAGTCTTGAAAAACCTCCAAGAATGGACATCTCCCACCTCTCTGGTGGCCTGTCCCAGGGCTGTACTACCCTCCCAGTGAAGGCTTTTTTACTGTCCAGTCAGAACAGAAGTCCTAGAGCGTGCTTTGCTGTGCTTTCAAGGACAGTAACTGTGGGCTCGTGTTCAGCCTGGTTGTCACTGTCACCACTAAGTTTTATCCAACAGAGCTGATACTCATCCACTTGGTTCCCACTCTGTCACTGCTTTCTAGTGTGACACCACGCAGATCATTGTACAGGGGGTACTGAGCATGCAGACTGATTACTCTCCTGTACATGGGACATGACGAGATAGCAAACCCACAGCTTGATGCAAACATCATCCAGTCCCAAGCCCTTATTCTGTCCCATGGCAGCTTCATTCCAGGGGCTGATGAAGTTGGCTCCCTTGAGGAGGAAAATCCCATGGGCTGGAGACAGGCTCATCTGACAACTTCACTTTCCTGCAACCTCAGCCAATCTCATCAAGGAAGGAGGTTAAGAGGTAAATCAAGGTGAAGGCAAGAAGGGACAGAGACAGGAGGAAATAAATGCTCAGGAATATCTGTTGAAAAGTATTTGTCTTGCCTGCCTTGAAGAAAATAAGGAGGAAAAAAACTCTCTGCTTGTGGTTGCTTGTGGGTTTGGGATTCAACTCTTCAGAAAACAGCTACAGCAAATGCAAGAAAGAAAACCTTGTTGGGTGATCGCTGAACTCTGAGTCAGGGTGGTGGCTGCAGGCAGGAGACTGCAGTGGAGCCAAAACCTTCCCAACCAACTCCCACATTGGTTGAGCACCAGAGAATGATGGTCCAGACGTCCCCTTCTCTTCATTGGCTCCAAAGGTTGACTAGGTCAGATGTAGGTCCCTGCACTCACGCAGGGGAGTACTGCCCAAAACACCTGGCCTTGCATCAGACCTCAAAGCCTCTGTCTGGGAGTCTGCTTCTTGGAGGTGTTGGGCCGATCTCATTAGGTCCTGTGGTGTTAAATTGATATCAGTCATGTTTAAATCCCCCCTTTGAACAAGTGAGGGTTTTGTTCCCAGACACCTATTTGGAAACCTTTCCAGCATCTCACTTCTCTGATACTTAAAAGTCTTTGTCCCATGCCCCACCAATCTGTATCTGAGACCAGCTGGCATTCACTTGCTTTTGTGTCAGCTCTTGTTCTTCAACTTTATTGGCTCTTTCCGCTGCTTGGTGTTGTCTCTCTTGGTATATGTAGAGAGAGAAATCACCCTGTCTTCTCAGCTGCGGTTTTCCCTGCCCAGCAAAGCCCAGGGGCATTAGGCTTCCTGTCACTATCCGTTTTCTAGTTGCCATTTCCCACACATATTCCCATCTCCCATACATGTTCCCATCTGGGCCTTTCAACATAGTGGACCAAAAAGGTGTCTGCTGTAAGGAGCTGCCAGGACTGACAAGTAGCCTGGCATTAATGCTTCACTGTCTCAACTGTAAATGTTTTACTGGACACTAAGCATCCTCTTTCAGTGCTATGACAGAATTGCTTTGTTGTAGGCAGTGACCGTCACATCCAGGTCTTTCTTCTCGTTGACCATTTTGAGGTGAAGGGCTCCTTGCTTGGTGCATGACCCTGCACTTTGCTCTAACGGCTCTCACCCTCCTGCCTTCACTCTGCTCATCGCAGTTGTTCAGTTCTTCTCAGTTGACATCCCCATGATCCCTGACAGTGGTGATGTTGTTGCAGTGTGGAGGGTTTGCCAGATTTCTTCTGCCATGGGTCAAAAACAGTTCTGGCAGGATAGGGAAGATTGTGTGAGATAGGTGAGAGAATATGGCCATCTTCACTGAACTTCTTCCCACCCCTGAGAGCAAGGAATGAGTGGGCAGATGGACACTGGACCACAAGGACCACCAAAATTTGCAGGACTGAAGAGTTTAAAGCAAAAGTGGAGGAAGAAAGCTGATAGAGACAGCTGTCATCACATGCCCAAAGAGCACAGGTGAAGGAGGTTGTTAGAGCAGATAAACAAATATGAGAAGGGAGAGGAACAGATAGCCCAGAGATAGCACGACCTGTGATAAGGATGGGTGAGGGAGATGAAGCAGCTAGGGAAGTGATTGTACCTCCCCTGGCAAGAAGACTGGATGAAATCCAAGAGGAATGAGCACAGAGCATTACGTACAGGGGAAGAAATGTGGGCAGGGAGACACAGGAGGTGGAGCAACTGGATTTGGGATGCGAAACTGGGTCATGCAGGGAGTAACACAGCAGAGCAGTCACAATGCCAAGAGAGGGCAAGGATGGTCAGGCCAGATGGCAACAAAGGTGAGGGTAGTGGGAGTATTGTGCAATGATGCTGTGTGATGGGGAAGAAGCAAGATGGGACCGCTTGGGGTAAACAGGACCTTTTTCTCTGTTCCTTCTTGATGCTTTCTTAGTGTTTTGTCCAAATGCACCGCAGTGCATCCGATCCCCAGGTGGGACCGGGCAGCATTCCTCCTGGTGACAGCCCCTTCATCTTCACTCTATGCCATGATTATGAGGCCCACGTGGCTTCGCAGCCCTGCTAATTGCATTCTGTGGGGCAGTAATTGAATGAAGGCTCACGAGAGCCATGGATCAAAGGCAGGCACCCATCAATATCTGCCTGCCCCAGAATCCGATTAGCAGGGAGAAGGCATAAATCACGGCTGCCCCTCCCTGACCCAGCAATACTTAATGCAGGTACAGCGCCCAGGCTGGTGTCAGGGAAATCCGATTTGCTCACGAAAGGTTAAGCAACACTGTGGATGAAAAATTATTGTGATGCTGTGTCTTCTCGGCAGTCATTCATCTCTGCGCTGCTTGCCATGGGATGGAGGGGCTGCCTGAGCAGGCTTTGGGAGATGATTACTCAACGTCGCCGAGACGTGTGAAGTGTTAAAGACCCCCCGGCGGGGCACGGGGCAGTCGTTTGTATTCATTAGCCGGCCCGCTGCAGATGTCGGCTCACTCTTTGAGGGGGCGCAGAGACACACGCTTGCTGCCCGGGTCCTCACTTACAGTCCTTGGAGAAGTGGCGGGACCTGATTTCTTCTCCGTTGGTGGCCCCAGGCACTTGTTGCTCCACCGTGCAGGGGACTCCCATCAGAGGAAGGCAATCCTGTTTCTCCTGCATTTGCGGTCCTAGTATGTAAACCATCCCAGCGGGGCCAGGCAGCTGCTGCCTGTGGGGAACAGATCATGTGGAGACCTGGAAAGAGCCTGAACTTCAGTCTTTTTCATTACTGTCCCGTTTTTAGGCTCAAACTGTGATGGGCCCCGGGACTGTGCACGGTATAGGGGCTGCTCTACAGCCCCATCCCACCACTATCATTTGCAGCTCTGGTAATGTTTCTCCACCATGAGGTACAAAAGCCCTAAGGCAGCACTTTGCCCTTCTCCTCCCCAAATCTTTCACTCTGCCCTACCAGCCTCTTAACAAGCCAAAGCCACGGGTTTTCCAAGGCAGAGCCTAGTGGGTGACTGGATCTCTAGGTATGTTTCAGTTCCCGCCTGTCCAAGAAAGGATGGGCAACAGCCTCTTAGCTGTCATGTTTGGACAGGTCTTCCCTATCTTCCTGCCTTACGATCTTCCACTTCTCCACAGCATCATGATTCAGATTAGGAGAAACCCAAAGGAGAGGGGGAAAGTGTCCTTCAGGTGAATGTTCTTAATGTTGCCTATGCTGAGGGGTGGACCCTCTGCAAGGCCAGCTGGAAGTGGTTCTGGCAATGGGTGCTCCTCCCTCAGCACCCCTAGTCCTACTTGAAGCTGCAGCTTCTCCTGCTCACTGCAGCACAGCTTTGGGGCTTTTTGAGGCAGTAAGATTTGCTTTATAAGGGAGAGATCACTAGGAACCTAATATTTATTGTCCCAATTTGCTTTTGGTGAGTATTAGACACTTATCAACAGGCTGTAAAGGGGAAGACTCTGGCTGACGTTCCCCAGGGGTTGAGATATGAGCATAACTTTATCTCAAGCTGGGGCCTTTCCTGACCTCAGCTCCACCAGCTCATGAGAAAGCAGAAAGCTATATGAAGCAGCTGCTGGCAGGCTGTGTCTGGACTGGTTTCTGTTGAAACTGTGGCTATTGGAGGTGGAAATCCCTAGTTTATCTGTTGAGCACCTGCTTCTGTCCTCAGCATCGCAGCTTGTGCTATGAAACCCCTCCAGCTCTTGTGTGCACTTCTTTCTAGATACAGACTGGATGTGTCCTCTTATATCTATCTGCTCAGAGGGCTGAGGGCAGGATATAAGGTAGCCTGCAGTCACTGCGGTCAGAAAAATGTGGCTTTGCTTCAGACCATTGACAGGAGGCAGAGCAGATCATGGTGCAACAGCCTGAGGCCCTAAGCATTCACTGCGTGTCTGTGATACTCAACCCCATCCTCTCCATCCCATCATGGCCTGTCATGTCCCACTGAGAGACATCCTGCTCCAAGGAATCTTCCTTCCTGGCTATGGAAAGGCAATTGCTTAAGAGATGCCGAACTTGCCTGGGAAATTAACTTCCTTGGTGGGACTGGTTGGGAGTTAGGAGGTTGTTGCTTGATGGGCAAAATATGCTCAGCCTGGGGTTGGCGAGATGATTGAAGCATCTTTGTACCTGGAATATGGGTTCAGATCCCTTTGGATGCTTCATGGCTAAACTGGCCGAGAATATTTTGTTCATCTCAAAGCGGGTGGTGGAGGGAGGGATGTCAACAGCATTTACAGGTGGGAGGTTGCAGTAGCACAGCTGGGCTTCAGGCTGCATGTGCTGTCAGAAGCATGAGGGTGTTACCAGGTTAAAGGGTGAGTGCGGACAGCCAGGGGTGACACAGACCTGCGACCTGTATTATGTTACTGAGGACCTGCTCAAAAGTCCTCCAGAGCTGTGATGCAGCGTGGAGCAAGCCCTTGGTGTGCAAAAGTGATGTGAGCAGCATCAGTGAGGATGCCCTTTGTTCTCCACAAGAACTACCAGTTTCCCAGGAAGCAATGGCTCCAGCACTGCGGAGCTGCAGCAAGGCTTGACCTCCCACCCTCCTGAGTTGTTTCTTCTCACCAGTGGATCCAGGAAAAATCAAGCAGCTTATCAGCACAGCCACCCATTGTGCCCTGGTTTCTGCTTCAGCCAAAAATCACCCTTCTCCAGCATTGCCTGGGAGAAGACAACTCCACTGTCAACTTGGTGGAAGGGATGCAAAGCCAGCTCATTCCCAAGGGCAGACTGGGCTACCCATAGCCTTCAAGGTTGTGTCCTGGCCATCTCGGCATTGAAAGCTTCACTGTGGCAACCTGCATAGGCAGAAAACCCTTCCGAACAAGCAGTCCTGGGAATGATCCTGCACATCCAGACTCCAGGAGTGGTGAAGTCACAGCTTTCCTGCCTGGCTCCAGTGTTCCCCTGCTTCAGGAGAGGTTTGTGAGCTTTGTCTGCAGGCAGACCAGCCCAAGGCTCGTGCACGCGTGTGGTGGCATGCAGGGGTAGATAGCATCTCTCTGGGGTTTGGCCCTGAGGTGCTGGAAGGAGTGCATGAGGGTGCTGGCTTCATTGAAAACCAAGCTCGGTGTTGGACACTGAGCACAGTCTATGTCAGGACTGGCCTTTTGGGGTTACCAGGGCAAGTTTCCTCACCACTGACTTCAGCTTAAGACCAAACCCTTAGTCCTAACTCAGGAAAACATTTCACACCTGCTCAGATGCTTTCAAGCCTCTGGGACGCTTTCCCGGGGTAGGGCTGCAGCGAAAGCCCTGAGGCTGTGTCTATAACAGCAAATTAAACAGTTCCAGGGTTCAGACACCAATTATCCTCACTGTTAAATTATTAGCGCTCGCCCAGGTAATTCTCAAACATGGTTTGGGAGTGTGTGGGGCCCCAGACCCTTCCCAATAAGCAGGTTGGATGTGACCACCCTGTTTTGGCAGGTAGAGGAGGTCAATTCAATGGGCAAAGGCTTGTCCCTGCCAGATGGCCTCGGGACCAGAGGATGGTCCCAGACACGTCCATCGTGCCGGTGCAGGTGTAACCTCTGTTCTTCTGCAGCGCAGACATGGTCAACCACGCTCTCATTTAACAAACCTACAGCTCAAGTTTTTACAGCTTGGATAGTTACCAAACATGCAGCCGTGAATACCTAAGTGATAGTAATTAATTATAATTGCAAACATTCATATTAATTTACAGTACCATCATTTTTAATTTTTTTTTTTTTTTTTTTTGCCGGGATGCTTATTTTTTGCTGATTAAGGCCACGTCTGCAGCAGCTGGTCTTGTAACCAGGAAAGGCCTAATTCCTTGCAGCCGAGACAAGAAGCCCTCGGCCTTCCCACCAGCTGGTGAGACACAGTCGGCTCCTGCCATTTCCCTCCCCGAAACTGGGACCCGACAGTGCATGTATCAACCGGCACTGGAGAAATCTCTGTCGCCATCCAAGGCTTCCCGAGCTGCCTGCTCCTCTTCTCCCCACGCCGTGCACCTCATAAAACCCTCGTGCTTCCCTGGCACTTTTGATCTGCCTGTCTGCCGGGGACGTGGGATGGGCGGGCGAGATTTGCATGCTGGAATTTTGACAAGGAAGTTCCCCAGTGCAGAGGAGACTGGCTTCTTCCTTGCTTTTTGGCTTATTATATTCTTATTTGTTTTTCTAGTCATCCAGTGGGCAATTTTTTGTTATCTTTTTCTCCCAAAGACTACTAGAAAGCAGGTGAATGTAATGTGACATGGGACATCCTAAACCCCAGTCCCAAATAGATAAGCCAATGATGAAAGTACATCTTGGGCTTTCTGAGACACACCTAGTTGCTTGGCTCCCTTCTAAGTATTTTTTTACAGCCAATCTCCCCACCCCGTTGGGGAAATTACACCCAAGGAAAGTTGAATGCATTTGCATCTGGGTAATGCTATGCCCAGGTAAAGCTGGGGAGAACTGATGCTCAGGGCAACCATTTTTCTCGTCAAAAAATGATGGAAGAGGGAAGGTGCGAACTTGGTTCTGCTGGGCAGGGCCCAAGCATCCAGTCTCCCTCTCCAGCTTGGTGCTACTGAGACCTCTGAGTAGGCTGTGGTGCTGGAAGGACACAGACTGGTTGGAGGCAGACCGAAGCTGGGCTGCAAAAGAGACCAGAGAACTGGAAATCATGGCCAAGGAAGGAAGATCAAAAGGCTTGCAGTTGTTTAGTTTAGGAAAACTTTATAACAGCCTACAAATACGTAACAGGATTCTGCAAAGAGAAAGGGAATGAACTGTTCTCCTTATTCACCAGGAATGGGACAGGAGGTAATTGGCTTAAATTACATCCAGAGAGGTTGAAGTTAGGAGGAACATTTTTCTATGGTGAGGACAGGCATTTGTGTTGGGGGCTGTAGCAAGGCAGCATCTCCTTCTGTGGAGGTTTGAGAAGACGGAGGACCAACGTGTGTCGGGAGCAGTTTGTGCTGGAGCAGGTGCTGCATGGGGACCTCCGCACGGATCTGGGGTCAGCAATGGGCTGAATGCCACGGTGTACCACACCAGAAAAATGAGTCTGGAGAGATTTCGAATGGTGCTCAGCCCTGCGGAGCAGCACGGGGAGGAGGCACTTCAGGTACTCCTGGCTTCGGGGTCGGGAGGTGATGGGTGCTGCTGCCTTGTCAGTAGCAAGGATGCAGGCTGGGCTGGACTGTCGAAACAACACGGTAACAGAGTGGTTTTAAACACTGCTTTCAGGGTTTTCTTTCTTGTTTGTTCAAACCCAGATCTTTTCAGTGATCCTGTGGCTGAGTCAGCTGGGAACAGGGCTTCTTAAAGCAGTTTTACTGCTGCAGACAAAGTAACATCATCACTCCCTCTTCCCTTGAGTCTCCTCCAACATGCATTTTTCTTTCACAAAATTAGAAACTAAGCAGTTTACTGCACCGCTCATGAAATTTGGGGCTCCCTGAATGAGATTGGCTTTGAGGTCCTTCCAGCCTTATTGCAGTAATATAAATGAGGTTTTTGCCTGTCCCCGGTAAATGGGTTCCAGCTGGACACTGGGCAAGATTCAACTCCCAGACTCCCACACCTAAATGTAGAGGTGAGATTCAGTTGCAGACGTCTTGGAGGCCAGTGCCAGTTTTAGAGACCTGGGAAGCCCAACTGGCCTCCAGTTGTTGTTCAAGGAGGATGCAATTCTCCCAGAGGTGCTGAGCTCTTACTGTTGGCTCCATATGGACAACTTGGATACCCTGAGCACCTCAAACACCACTTTGTACCTCTGTTTGGGCAACTGAGACTTGCCTTAAAGATCTAGCCTGTGTAGCCAATACAATGGAGAGCTATCAGCTGACCAAGTGTAGGCTGGCATGAGCTGAAGACCTCCATAAACTAGGAAATACCCCAGGAGGTAGAACAAAAAGGAATTTGCTCTTATCTGCTGCAATGCCCATAGCTATGTTCACCCATAAGGCAGCAGGACCTGAGCAGGGGATGTAGAGAACCCTTCTAGATGTTGTGTAGCACATGGAGAGTCACCACAGAGTACGTTGGTTTTCTGAGCAAGGTGCAGCCACACTGGCATGAACATGCACCACAGTTGGGGAGGTTGCTGGAGCTGCCAGCATGAGCATGAACGTCGGGCTGAAGGTCATTCTTGGTCAGATAGCTGATCCCAGCTTTTTATGCACAGTCTGCAAAGCAAATGCCTTGTTCAAACACACTCCTCCATTGGCAAACAGGAAAAGAAAAGCAACAAAATAATGCTTCTTGGGGCTGGGAGTGGAAAGCTGCTATGGCTTGATAGAATTGAGCTGCTCTGAGCTGAGGTGAGGGGGAAGGCAGCAAACAAGAGTAATCCTTCAGATGCAGATGTGTTGAATGGTGGCTAGCATGGAAGTAGCTATACATCCTTGTATCTCTGTCCATCATCCCTCCTTCCTTGTAGCCCACACAGTTGCAAAACTCCTTGTTTCTGTGAAAGGAGTGTGTGGTGTGTCCTCATCTCTCCTGCAGGGCTTTGTGAAGCAGAGAGATGCTCTAGCCATCTCTGATCGCAAAGGCAGATGAGCTGAGAGAGAAGGGAGTTTGTTTGCTCTGTCCCATTTCTGAAGCCCTGAGGTGGGGCTTTAAGTAGAAACAGTGTTTTCTGCAAGTATCTACTCTGAGTTGGACACATTTTCAGGCATGTGACCCTTTCTGTGGGTCCAGAGTAGAGCACACTTCAAGCTAAGTCCTGGCTGAGGATGACTGAGTGTGACTTAATGATGTCAGTTGGGCAATTAGGCAAAAAAGGTGGTTGTCAGGCAGAACAGTCGGTTAGGAAGGACAGAGATGATATGGTTGTTAATCCCATAAAACAGAGAGAAAATAGAGGCAATAACTGCCTGTGAAGCAGAGAAGCTGCTGTTGTGGAAGCCTGTAAAACACTATGAGAACAATACCGCTCTGCAATCCATCATATTTAGTGCCCAGCAGTCACAAGATGTATTCTTGTTTTTCCTTTCCATGGCATTTTTCCTGGTGGTGAACAAGGCTGAGGTGTGAGTTGGGATGGTGGAGCAGAGGGGGCCACGATGATTCTAGTGGTGGATAGAGCAGAGGCTGGTCCTCCTTGGGTCGCCCAGCCATACCCAGGGCTGGAAGGGAAGGGAGCACCCCTTGCGACATGCTTTGTGTCACCTCTCTGCTCGGGCTGGTGCTTAGAGTGTGGCTTAGGACCTCCCAAGCAAAAGCAAGGGAGAAAAAAATATGAGAAAAATGCTTCCAAAACTGATGAAAAGAAATAATAGCCAGTTCCCTCACTGCTCTTGGGAAGTTGGTGCCTGTGCTATGAGGACATTCATCCCACCCAACTTTAGATCCCTGGGATCTTTCTGGAGCTGATGGACCAGAGTAGACCTTCCCACCTGGGATTCACCTGACAGATTTTAGGTGGCTAAGTCAGGATGAAATGGCTTTTATCACTCTGAATACAGAGAAAGCCCGAACAGATCCTCTCAGGTGAAGTGTTTATGTTCAACCAGAAGAAACCCATGTGATGTGAATCTTAATGTCTTCCCAATTAATGTCCTTGATAGACCAGAGTGTATTGAAGTCCCCTATCACATTTACCACCCCAGAGTGTATCAGCCATGTTCCTTCCCCCCTATCTTCCTTTTATTGCCTTCTCTACTCTTGCTGAAGTGGGGCTACGCCAGGCCGTGAGGCGCTTCCAGGGAGAGATTCATCCCATCGTAAGACGTGGGCACTTCCATGGGAGGACAGATCCTGCACTTCTGAAATACGGGTCTTGGGAGGAGATGCCTCTATCTCTGAAAGTACCAGGGGACCTCAGAGAGCAAGCTTTGAGCAGATGCCTTGTTTGTGGACAGTTCCATGTAGGTGGGATGAAACGCTGTCAGCAGTGGGTTCCCAATGTGACTTTTCCATTGTAAAGTGACTCCTCCAGCTCATGAAATTTGTTGTCCTGTGGGATCCCTCCCATTTCAGATGACATCTCTTAGATGCCAAGAGGTCTACTCTGATAAACATTGGAAGAAAACTTATAAAGGCAGGAAATACCTGATGAAAGAAGAGATTTCTTGCTCTGGACCCCCATCCACAGGGATGTTGCACGAACTTAAACACAGAAACATCGAACACCAGGCAGCACAAAGTGCTTTTAAAAGTTTAATCTTTCACTA
This sequence comes from Rissa tridactyla, assembly GCF_028500815.1. Classification (NCBI taxonomy): domain Eukaryota; kingdom Metazoa; phylum Chordata; class Aves; order Charadriiformes; family Laridae; genus Rissa; species Rissa tridactyla. The sequence goes on from NC_071470.1 coordinate 40,374,905, forward strand.
TGCTGTTGCAAATAGGTAGGCTAAATTTGATATCTCTTAAAGGCCTAGTCCCCCTGGTTATTCTTAAAAGTGTTATTGGACAGTGGACCTTGTTGCCTCTGGAAGCCACCAAGGCTCAAAAATTTATCAAGACTCAAAGGATATTTCTCTGGATGTTTCTCAGGGTGATCAGGGAGAGACATAGAAGAACTGATGATGCATTTCAGGATGGGGTTTCAGAGAGCTGATGATGGGTTTCAGGAGAGATATGTAACCCAAACTTGAGGTCTCTGTTCACTCTGTAAGTACTTGACTGCCAGTACTTGACTCCCAGGAGCATCCTTCATGAGAAGAGGCAGGAGAGCATCCAGTGACGATTGTATGACATCCCTGCGCACAGCAGGAGGTGGCTCTGTTCATCCCAGCAAGGTTTGTAGAGGGCTTTGAAGGAGGGGTCTTTCAGCGTGTCCGTAGGAGAAAAGCTTGAGCAGAGCAGGGAGGGGGAAGTGCCTCTCCCAAAATGATCCCCCTTGTCCAAAGCAGGAGTGGGCCTCTAAACAGCTGATGCAAGTAGATACCGTGAAAACTGGTGAGTGGGGCTGAGCTTTCAGACCAGACATCACCCCTTTCATCCTCCGCCTGTCTAATGGGCTTCCCCTCTTCTTTAATCTGCCTCCACTGATGGGTATCTCATGACATTAATTTGCTTCTTTCTTCACTCTCCTCTCACTGCCCACTCTTGTCCTGGAGCTCGGCTCCTGCACAGGAGCAGAGAAAAGGGGAGCACTCCCCAAATCCCATTTTTCCCTCAGCTGAGGGCAGGTGCTGAGCGGGGTCCCACCACTCCGAGGTGCCTGTGAGCCCAGTGGCGGGGTGTGCGTGTGCAGGCAGGGACGCTGGGGAAAGGAACAGTAGCTTTTTCTCTTCCCGGCGACGCCGACGCGGTGATCAGAGGAGCTGGCCAGAGTCCTAATGAAGATAAATGAATATCCCCTCTCCTCCGCTCCTCCAGCTTTTATTGATGGGCTGCGAGGTGAAAGGCGAGAGCTTGAATGTTCATTTAAGCAGACATCACGAGTTTCTTTGGAGGGGAAGGTGTAAGAATAACCGCCTTGTGCTTGAAAGTTACTCCAAGATGAGCACGCTCAGCTTTACAAGCCTTTCTCCATTCCTTCCCCATCCATCACTTCCCAGGAGCCCTTTGTAAATGCAAATTGCACTTTGATAGAAATAATGCACTGAGCCTCTATTAGTGTCTGTGTAATGGAGAGGGCTATTTTAATGCAATCATTCTTGAAAGAAGCTCCTCTGTGCCTTATTTTAGGCTGTGTATCAAAAACCAATCTCAAAACACGCTCCTCCCCTGCCCTCCGCTCCCTCCTGTCTCTGGCCTTTGCGGGCGCTGGGATACTTTTTATTTCAGGATCGGGATTCATGGGGCAGCCTGGGGGTTTGACTGTGTGAATGACAGCTCAGGCAGACGCCCCATCTGACCTGGTCGCCAGGACAAGGCTTGGTGTCCCAGGATGGGATGCCTGGACCACAGAATGGTGATGGTGGACGCAGTGGTGGGACAACCTGCCTCCTTTGGAGCTTGCCATCTGAGGAAGGTCCAGCTGTGATTTTAGGGGGATGAGATGTCTCATCCCCTGGAGCTGTTTCTTCCCAGACTCTCGCGTGTGCTTTCTAGCTGGGGGGAGCTTGTTCAGTCCCAGCTACGAACATCTCGTAGTGTGATGGAGAGTGTGGATTTGCAGAGCAACCCCTGAGATCCTTGGGATGTTTCTGCACTCAGCAAACTGATTTTCTCATGTCCCAGCCTGATCTCTCCCTCCCAGGGTGTGCAGCAGCAGCTCCAGCACTGAAATCAGTTTAAGCTGCTTTAAAAAAAAAAAAAAAGAAAAAAAAAAGAAAAAAGGAACATTCTTAGCATTGAGATCCCCCTTCACACACACACTTTGGGAGGTCAGAAAAAAACTGCTTTGAACTGTTTAAAAACAAATCTGAGGCATCATTCATCTTCATTAATGAGATATTTAACCAGTTCCTTTTAATAACTTTTTGATGCATATGCCAAATGAAAAAAACATATTTTTGTCTCATTTTCTGCTTAAAAGGCCATTATTTCGGTCTCATTTTCTGATTAAAAGACCATTATGCTCCATTCCCCTTCCCACCTTAACCTCTAAATCCAGCTTTTTTTCCTGGAATTATCATCACACTCCCTCGGAGCAGCGCAGGCTCCTTCTCACACCCTCCGTGTGCCACTGTGATTTGTGCCAGCAAGGATTTGCCCACAGGTTGAGGGAAAAGAGGTGATTTTACTGTCTCTCCTGGGTCTTCTACGGTGCTGCCATGAAGGATTTGATCTCCTGGAGAGGTTAATCTAGATGGATCGGTCTGTCAGGACCCTCCTCCTACCTGTTTGGGTATGAATTATACTGGGTGCTGGAGTGGATTTTCTCCCATTACTGGAAATCAAAGTCATTCAGTAGCATAAATTTGAAGCCCCCTTGCAAAGGATAGCTCCAAAGGTGTGGTCCTCCGGCACCTTCCCAGCGGAGAAGAAATATTTAGTGCCAGTCAGAAACATCAGAGCAAGCTGCAGAGCAGCTCTTCTGAACTCCGGGGTGGAGACCACCACTTTTTGGGGGTCCTCAACTCCCAAGAAGAAAGATATAGGGAGAGAAAAGTCTTTTCATAAATCAGAGAAGCAGCGTGGAGAACAAAGGGAGGAAACATAGAAAGCAGAGGGGGTACTTTCCTGTTTCTCGAAGAGCAGAAGAGGAATGGGGAAGGCAGCGTCGTTAAAGTGAAATCCCCGACTGGAATGACAAAAGGAAAATAAATTAAAGCCAGATTTGTTCCCCTGGGCTGAAGGAAGGAGGATCCTTTTTGGTTTGTTCCTTCTTTCTTGTTTCCTTTAAAGACAGGAGATCAATTGCAGGACTTAATGAGAACCGTCTAGTGTGAGAGGTAGACAATGCGAGACGGAGAAGGATGTCCCAGCGCCCTGGAGATTTTACAGCAGCTTTGAGCATCGGGATCCGTCCCTGTAAGTCGCAGCCCATCTCCGGCCCGCGGCGTTGTGCAATGTGAGCATCGTGCGGGGCTGAGCCTGCACAGCCCGAGCAGGGACAGCCGGTGGCAATCGCTGTCCCTCGTCCTGGGGGACCATCGCATCTGCGGGTCTGTCTTCTGGCGCACACCCACGTTGCGAGCTGACGGTGCAGACACGAGGTGCATCGGGATCCTTTGGAGCTGCCATGCCAGCGATGGCACTCATAGGCATAGTCCTCCTGAGTTGCCTGCAGCATGGCTGCCCATGATCTCTCATCAGGATCATCCTCATTCTCCTGGTCAGGAGAATGCGCCTAATTGGGCTCCAAATGCAGGAGGTTTTGGGGCCCTAATATCATGTTGAAGGTAACCTTGGGTGCAGAGTTTCTACCAAGAGCTAAGGAGGACTCTCTGGAACCCTACGGGGATGTTCCCTTGGAGGGAGAGGAGAACTCCTCCTAGGGAAACCTCTCTGAGTTTGAGAGCATCTCAGCACTCCTGGAGACCCTCAAGGGAGACAGGGGATGCCCACAGGAGGCAGATGCAAACAAACCTGCTCTTTGCACGCTAAACTCATGCCAACATAGATGCCCCATCTCTCCTAGGTTTAAATCCCATTACCCCTTAGAGGGCAGGGAAGGATGCAGTGGGGGGAATAAAATCCCCCATCATTTCCCACCTCATCCCGGGAATTCCAACCCTCTTCCCCAGCTCTATGGGCAACAATGAGAGCTGGAAGTACTTGGACACATCCGTGCCTCTTGCAGCAGAGCAAAGCCTCCCGAATCGGTGTGGAGACGCCTCTTCGGAGGCCTCAGCACCCGGCCCTGGGGATGCATCCTCTTTCAGAGCAAATTATTTTCTCTGTCACTTGATAGGTCTCGAGCCCAGCACGATCCCTTGAGCTTCAGCCGGAGAGAAGGACCTTTCATGGGGCAGGTAAGGAGGACGGGGCCGGGGACGGAGGGGAGGGGGAGCAGGTCTGCGGTAATAGCTCTGAACTTGGCTCGGGACTGTTAATGAATGCAAATGAGCTTTTAGCTACTGGGTCACTGTGTGGTGTTTTGTGCAAAGGTTTTGTGCTCTTAACCGTAACTGTTCACGTGCCTGGCTTGAATGGCGAGGGGCACGGCGGAGGCTGAAAGGATGAGCAGGTACCTTCTCACACCAAAATGTTAACAACTTCCTCCCCACGCTGCTTGCCAGCTCCAGAGATCTGATACGGTTTCACCTGGGCCTCGAAAAACCCTTTGCAAAGGTTTTTTTTGTTTTGTTGGTTTTTTTTTTTCTGGGGCCTTGTCACCCTGGATATTTAATACTCATTTATGAGTTTGCTCACTGCCATGAAAACGGGAGGGGATGCAGAAGGGGGACAATGCCAGCCAGTTATCCTCTACCAGTACCCCCAAAACAGCTCAACGGGGCACCCCACAAAATGACTGGTTATTACTGAAGCTGCTAATTTCTGTTCCCATCATAAATCCGGGCTATTTTATGCAGGATGATGAGTTTTGCCTTCTCAGAAAACCTGAATGGGACTCAAACTGGATATGAATTTCTCTCCCCAGTTTTTAACTAGGAGCATGGACTGATTTTGGTTTTAAGGAGGTTTTCCTTAAAAGAAAACTGAATTCCGCAAGGAGAATGGGAAAACCTCCTTGTCATTCAGCTATCCTAAAGATGAGCTATACAAACCGTTGGTGTGTGTTTCAGGAGACAGAGAAATACTCAGAGCCAGCATCTGCCCGCCTCATCCACAAGTGAAATGCCAATTTATTCTGTGGGTTTCCATGTGGCCGTTGCATTTTCCTTTTAGTTCTAGTCACATAAGCAGTTTGCAAGATCCAGACCAGTGCTGCTTGAAAGGGGATGAAGCATTTTTGCAAGAAAATGAGCCATGTTGCTTTCAGCTTTGTTCCGTGTGTCCTTGAGGGAAGTGGAAAACTTCCCCAAACTTCCCAAAACTAGAAAGACTAGTTCTGAAAAATGCTGTTTTCTTCCTCTTCCCCAATACCTTTCCTCTCTCACAAACCTCCCGCTGATTTTCTGGACAAAGAGAAGAAAGGTGTCCCTTCCTCTTGCTTCGCTAAAAAATAATAACTGAAAATTGCTGAAATCTGATGAGGAAAAAACAGCTGGTTTGTGGTTCTTTTTTTTTTTTTTCTTTTTGAAAGAAAAAGTCAACTATCACTTGTGCCTAACTGGGATGCTAGCCTGGTGTTATCCCACTACGGCAACAGACACCCATCCCTATCCTGCTTTTTGGTGCCACCTCTTGTCCCCAAGGCTGAGCGAGCTCCAGCACCATCCGTTGGCCCTGGGGCACTGTCCTGCACCCCTGGGCACCGCTTTTGAGCAGGTTGCAAACCCAGGAACTTCCAGTGGGATTTCCATCCTGGAGTCCCCTTCTGTGCCCCCAGCAGGTGCTTGGGTGCTTCACCCCATCACTCTGCAGCAAAGGGGTGGCACCGGTCCAGAGCATCTTCCCTCTGTTGAAGGCTTCTTGGCCCAGAGGGATGCAGGTGCTGCAGCCTGGGAGGGTGCAGGGTTAGCAGGGGGGGTCCCTCCCCCGGTGTGGGCTCTGCTGGGTGCCCTAAATGCTGGGTGCCGTGACCGCTGGGCACATGCAGCCTAAAGACCCTGACCACTCCGGCTGCGGGTGAGCTCGAGAGCCGGACGCCATCCTCTGCCATTTGAGCCAAAAGAAAAGAAATTTTAAAAAGGTATGGAGGGGAAAAGGGGGTTTTTGGGAGGTCCTTTAGGAAAGCAGCTCCTCAGCGGAGAGCGCCGCTCCGCTGCTGGGCCGTGTCTCTGGAGGGCAGTGTGTGCCCGGCACAAGCCGAGCCCTTCGTTTTGGCGCTCAGGGAGACAATGAATCCCACGCTGAACTTCCTCTCATTTGAGGCTTGATGTGTTTTTCATTTGGGTCTTGTTTTGTTTTCTTTCTTTTCTCTTTCTCCCTCCCCTGCCCCCCCCCTTCCCTATTTTTCCCAGCGGGATTTAATAAGTAGAGCAGGCAGGGCTCAAGGGACAGGAGCCAGCAGTAGGGCATCGCCATGGGTAGGTTAACGTGCGCGTCGGCTCCAGCTCTTTGCTTGCCACCAATCTAAAATCATGAGCTGCAGTGCAAAAGCTGATGGTATCCTCCACTCTCTTTCTATGAATTTTTGTTAACTCTTTTTCAAAGGGTTTCGGAGGAGTTTGGGAGAAAGGGCAGGAGCAGGGAGGGGAAAGGGAGCTGGTGGGGGTCTTTAGCATGGAAAGAAGGGTGAAATTCCAGGATAACGGTGTAAATCCCAGCCCCCTTCATGCGCACCCAGCGTTTTCAGCGAGGAAAACCTGGTCTTAGAAAGAGGTTCCTGAGCAAACTTTGAATTATTCCCACTCAGCGTGTCCTTGAAGTTGCCTCTTCAGCAGTGTTTTGTATTAAAAGGTCTGGGATATAAATAGTGTTTCAGCAGCATCTTCAAAGTCTCATCTCTTGAAAATATATACATGCACACATGTACCCCTCGCTCCCTCCCTCCCTCCCTCCCAGCCGGTCCCTGTCTCGGATTACCCTGGCATTTTCTTTTGAGATGAACGGAGAAACTTCAACGTAGTTTATTTTCCTTCAGAGCAGGGTAAGATGTTTCTCGTTATGCCTTTTTAATTTTCTAAAAGGCTGCATGGCATGTAGAATAATAGTGGCTGTATTCTTGCAATGATGCAAAAATCCTTCGCAGCCCACCCTTTCGAGTAATTATCTGCTGCTCGCAGAAGACCCAGGCAGGGGAAAAGCCAGATGGTTTTCAAAAAGGGCTGAGATTTGGGAGCATGGTTTTACTGGTAGCAGAATAAAAAAAGGAAGTTTGTTAGGAAAAAAAGAATAAATACCAGCCAGGGCTGGCGGGCTGGGTTTTCAGAAAGGCATTTAAACCAGATTTTTTTAGGGCAATGTTTTGCAGAGATACTAGAGAGGAAGATAAAATAAGAGACGATCCAGAAAGCAAGCAAGAATTTATTTTTTTTTAAAAAAAGGAAACTTGGGAAAAGAATGTCTTCTCCTTGAAAAGAAATTCCAAACCAGGAGACATTAAAGACAAGACTCTGGATACCTGAGATTATTCCCAATGTACAGAAAATATTGCCAGCTTGCTGGGCAAAACAGTTGCATCCCTGCTTATCTGACCCAGCAAGGAGCTTAAATCTTCCTATTTTCAGAAATGGGGGAGAGAAAACACGCAAAATGTTCCTAATTGAGGGAAAAAAAAGTGACAGAAGCACAAAACTTGCTGTGCACAGCCCCCACCGATGCCCCTGAGCAGGGCTCCCATGGGGATGCGTGCCTGGAATTTGGGATGCTCCAAAGGGGCAAAGAAGCATTTGGCCACTGGATTATTGCCCTGGCATTTGGTTTTGAAGCAGGGATGGAGGGACAGGACGGCTTTTGGGGAGGCAGAAAGGGGCTGAGAGCGACGAGAAAATGCTGTTGCAATGTGGAGTGGCACCCGGGGAAAGAAAATTGAGTGCGGATGGCAATAAGGCTGCGGGTAGGATAATCCCTAGGGGCTGCATGGGGGTCCCTGGATCATCTTCCCGAAGGACCGTCCGGAGCTTAGCGCCGACAGCCCTTTACGAGCGGACCCACACACCCCGCTTCTTGCTTTATAAGATGTAAAACGTGAACTGAGGGATTTTTATTTTATTTGTGTGTGTCTCTGTAACCACCCTCTATAATAACGCCTGGAGTGGGACCAAGCTGCGTTTCTTTTCCTTGGGAGAAGGCATATGCACAAAAAGGGGAATATCAAAATGATCTCGTTTCTGTCTCTCTTCGGTCTCATATTGAACAAAGGACAGATGGGAACAAGAAAGGAAGAAAAAAATATCACCTGTTCCCATCCAGTCTTAGAGAGATCGCAGTCATTATCTCAGCAGCTTCACATTTCTAAAGGGGCTTCATTTTTCTTTTAAACACTGGCATCTTGTTAAAAAAACAAGAGAAGAAATCCCCTATTTAAGTCCCCCCCAAACCGAATGGCTTTTCCTTGCCTTTCCCTGCCCTCCCCACAGCCCCAACTTTAACACCTGGGAAAAGAAAGTCGAAAGGAAATCCAACCAAAACAAAAATAAAGGCCCCCAACCCTGGCTTTTCTCGATGGCGTTTCTCCATCTGACAAAAGCCTTTGGTTTTCTGTCATTCTTTTCATTTCCTTGATGGCTCCCCAATTGTCAAGCCTTCAAGAAAATGCACTTTAGCTCTTTGTCCCCAAATGTAATTTGATAAACTCTTTGCAGAAACATTCTGGTTTCCGAGGCTTTTCAAAAAAAAAAAAAAAAAAAAAAAAAGGGGGGGGGGGGGGAAAAGAAGGAAAAAAAAGAAGGAAAAAAGAAAAATAAAAAGAATCCCCCCCCCCCGAGCTGCTCCTGCAAAGGGTGCAAGTGGGGGAGATGATATTTCGGAGCCTGTTTGAGCATTTTAAATAGAACCAAGGGTTTTTGCGGCAGGGTGATGGAGGAGAGGAAGAAGCGGGACGGAGGGGGCCTGGCTGACGATGCGGGCGGGCGGGCGGCAGCCGGGGCTTGGGGGAGCACAGAGGAAGCTTTACATTGTCATCGTCCCTAAATGCTTATGAATACTCATTTTCAAGCAGCACCCTGTGGGCGGGGACCACCCCAGCTTTCACGCTATAAAATGCTCCGGGTTTCCCTGGCGTGGGGAGCGGTCCGCGGGACCTACGGCTTCAGGGTGGCTGAAGTCAACTTGGACTTCAAGGTTGGGTAAGTGGCAAAAATAATACAGATTTTATTTTATTTCCCTCTCCTCCCTGGTGAGAGCTGGTTGCTGAGCAGGGGTTTCAGTGCCGGGGAGCTGCACCCAATCGCTCATGAAATATCTGTTCCCCTTCCTTCAGTCCCCTCGGTTTTTATGGAACCGCTTCTGCCCAAGGGGTTTGTTGTTGTTTTCTTTCATGTGAGGGGTGAAAAAACCAGTGATGACAACTTCGAAATTTCATTGCAGGGCTTTAAAGGCGCCTGGTTTGAAAAAAAAAAAAAAAAAAAAAAAGAAAGCAAAGCAAAACAAAGCCCTAAACCAGAACCGGGGGCCTATTCCCAGGTGGGGGAAGTGGTGTAACTCCACTCCGAGCAGGACACGCTGGCTGCTGGGCACTGGCTGCTGGGACCCCCCGGGACTCCGTCACGCTTTGGGGGGAAAAAATTACCAAAACTGATCGAGAAGCAAAAAATCAAATTGGAGATTCGGTTGCAAAAAATACATTGCAGATTTGGTGGCAAAAATGACATTGCAGACTTGATTGCAAAAAAATAAATTGCAAATGAGGGTGGTTTTTTCCCCATTAATATCCTGGCAGGGACAGTGGTCAAATTACAAAGGAGCTGGAGATGGGTTTTCTCTGAAATGTAAAGTTCCCATACATTCTGGCTGTCCTGCAGTGTCCGTGGGAGCAGCACAGCAGCCCCCACGCGTCATTTGCCATACAGGTGGTTGAGCGGCTAGAAAATACATTGCGATCCCTCTCAGAAAAGTTACCAAACAGCTATAAAAGTGTTGTCCAAGACAGAGTATTAATGCCCGCAAGAAATAAAACACACCATCAAACTGAAAAAAAAAGTAGCAACATTCGTAGCAGACCGCTAGCAGGGAGTCCTGGCTCAAAAATTAAAGTTATGTGGGTGAAGGTGATTTTTTTTAAAAATCAAATAGAAACAGCATCACACACTGTGCGTGCTAAAACCAGTCTTTGAATGGGACGCGAAAATCAAAAATTGCACTTGTGCATTTCCAGTTCCTCCCAATTCCCCTTTCGGTGGGTTTTGCCGGCACTGGCTGAGATACGGAGAGAAAGAATCAGTGTGTTAAAAAACAGGGATGGGACGTGAGCAAGCATTCAACAGCGAGAACAAGAAAAGGCAATTTCAGAAGCAACTAGTCCCTTTAAAAACAAAAATTTAAAATAAAATGTTACCTAGATGTGCCTCCGGGATTATTTCAGGGCATCCACTCCGTCTGTGCGGCCGAGACGGATGCAGCTCGCTCTGCCGGGGACGGCGGCGGCCGTGAAAGAGGGAAAGGAAAATGCACGTAGGGAGGTTATGTGTGCAGGGAGCAAATCAAGCACCTCTTTTTACCCTCCCGTAATGGAGGAGCCAGGGGTGACCTGGAAAGGCAGAATAACCCTACATTCGCTAATAATGAGGATATCCAAGTAATGCAGCATCGCTTTTAACCTATGGGACTCTCCGCTGCTCTCTCCAGCCGGAATTTAACAGCGCTGGAGTTTTTCAGGAGCTGAAGGGAGAGCATTGCCCGCTCTGGGGAAGTGAAAACCCATTAAATTTGGAAAAGGGAGAAATTTGATGCGGGATTGAGCCCCAGGATGTGGGAGCCGGTAGCGTTGAGCCCCAAACTCACTGCTGCTTTCAGGCTCGGACGCATCCCGGAGTGGTGAGTTCCTCCAGTTCGCCCATTCCTGGTGGGAGCAGCATCTAGCACCACCAAAACGTTCCTTGGGGCTGGTTTTGCCAAACCTGTTGCCTGATGGTGCCATCACCCCTCTCCACCTCATGAATAATTGCTCCTCCATTAACTTCTCCACCCCATTTGCAATTTCATGGGCTTTTGGCTTTATTTGCAGACAATGATAAAATTACCCAGATTACGGTAAAAGTTGGGGCAAAGCTGGGAGCACCTGGGCAGAGCCGTGGCTGCACCCTGGTGACCTGGTTTCAGTTCTGCCATTGACCTTGGAAAAGCCATTTTCCCCTCTGAACTCTCACGGCTTTATCTCTAGAGGGGTGGAATTCTGCAAAAAAAGAGAAACTCCTAAAAAACCCAAGTATTTTTTAGGCTTTTCCATTTACCTCTGAATTTTCCAGCAGTGGGAAAAGAAACAGATTCTTATGGAAAATACGTGCTGGTGGCTTATTTCTGTCCCTCTCCCAGCCCCTCAAAGGGGCATTTGCGCACATTTACAAAGCAGTGGGAGACATTTCGGGACACGAGCTCTGCTCATACACGTCGCTGCTTTGGGGGCGCCGAGAGCATGTTGGGGGTGGTGTTTCCCTTGGGAAAGGGAGGAGGAGGGTAAGGCAGACAAGGCCTCCCTCTTTGCTGGGCATTTCTGTGGTCATGCTCCTGGGTTGAGGGGTCTTGGAGTGTTGTCTGTGGCAGGTGCTGCCATCAGGGGCCGAAGCCATGCTGTTGGCGATGGATGTGCTTCTCTTAAACCTCTTAGTGACTCTCAGCCCCCAGCCCAGCCCAGGTCTGATGCTGAGCCCGGTGTAGCGCCGGCTGTCGCTGTCCCAGGAGATGCACGGCGTCCCCCTCCTCACTGATCTGGGGGGACAAGGGGAGAACTGAGCCCCCCTTCGCCCATTTTCCCTGCTTAGCGGGGGGTGTCTGAGCCTGATGAGGCGTGTGGGCTGGCTGGGCAGGCAGGGGTAGTTCAGCTAGGCTGGCTGGTGGGATCCAGGGGCGGCAGTGGAGGCTAGCAGGGTAGCAGGCAGGCAGGGATCACTGGGGAGCGCGGCAGGAGGAATCTGAGGAAGGTGTTTTGGGAAGGTATTTAGGGAAGGCATTTTGGGGAAGCGCTTCGGGACGGCGTGAGGCACTTTGGGGAGGCGCTTTAGGGAGGCACTTTGAGGACAGTGTTTTAGGAAGACGCTTTGGGAAGGTGCTTCAGGGAAGATGCGCTGGGGGGGTGTTTGGGGAAGACGCTTTGGGGAAGGCGCGGCGGGCCGAGCCGGAGGGGCACCCTGCAGGGAGGAGGGAGCCTCGGCGGTGCGGGGCGGTCCCGGCGGGCACCTGCGGGCCGGGCCGCCGCCTGCAGTGCCGCCGGCCGCCACCGGGTGGGGCGGCAGGGCAAAGAGTGAGCGCGGCGGCGGCGGCGAGGGGGGGGCGGCTATCGCTCCGCAGCGGGGGAGGGGGGGGACTCCTGCACCGGGATGCGCCGGGAGGGAGGGACCCTCTCCGCACCGTGGGGAGCTGCCTGCGGCGGGGTGCACGGCGGGGTGTCCCTGCGGCGGGGCGCACCGGGAGGCACGGGGGGGCTCTGGCGATGCGCGGGGGGGTGGGAGTCGGGGCGGGGGGGGGGGGGGGAGGTCTCCGTCCACCGGCATGCACCGGTGGGTTGGTGATGGTGGAAACTCCCATCGCCGGGAAACATGGGGATGCAATGGGTGCGCGTGTGGGTCTCCGCACCGGGATACACCGGGAGTGGGGGTCAGCAAGGAGTCCATGGGGATGCACGGGGGTGGGGGATCCGGGGTGGCAGGGATCCCTGCCCTGGGCGTACCCAAGGATGCGGGGGGGAGGGGATCGTTGCACCCGCTCCGCGATGCTCCGGGGGGATACCCGCACCCCAGGTCCATCCCCGCACCGGGACGGAGGGGGAGACGCAGGAAAGCGGCTCCAGGCCTAGCTCCCCCCGGGGTCACCCCAAAGGAAGGAGGGGACGCCCCCCGAATCCTCGGGAGACGCAGCGGCGGGGGGAGGTGGGGGGGGGCATCCCCTCTCGGCGCTCCGCAGTCCCACCGGGCACCAGACTCAAACCAGCTGGGGAGGCTAAAGGGGGACGCCGGCCGAGGGGGGAGAATGGTGGGGGGGGTTGCGAAGGAGAAGGGGGGAACTCAATGAACTTTTGTTTTTCCTGTAATCTGAAGCAAATGCTTTGCAAAACTGTCTGTAACCAGGCAGCCCGGATACCTGCCTTTGCCTCCATCGCTGCTGTGGCTGGGCTGAGGGGGCTGGGGGGGGTGGGGGGGAGGGAAGCGGTATTGCAGCCGTCTGTGCAAGGCAGCGTCTGGGTTGGAAACACACCTCGGATAAAGCGGGGATCCCCCAGCCCTGATACCCCTGTTCTGGAAAGCACCGGGGAGGGGGGGTCAGGAAAATCGCCCCCCCCCCCCAAAAATAAAATAAAATAAAATGTTGGTGTGTGTGGAATATAACAAACCCGAAACAAATAATGGGGGAGAGGGGGGTGCAGAGAGTAAATCATTGCAAGGGGCAAATCAATGAAAGAAGGCAAATAATTGGGGGGGGAGGGGGGGAGAGGCCAAATCATTGCAGGGGGTAAATCCTTGTGGGGTAAATCACTGAAGGGGCAAATCATTGCAGTGGATAAATCATTACAAGCAGGGAAGGGTAGGGGAGCAAGGAGTTGCAATTGGGGAAATGGAGGGGTCTGAATCTTTATGGGGAGGGTAAATCATGGCAAGAAGCAAGTAATGAAAGAGGGGCAAATCAATAGAGGGGGTAAATTATTGGGGAGGGAGAGAATCATTGCCTGGGGCAAATTAGTGTAGGGCACGGGTGTAAATCATTGACCGGGGCAAATTATTCTGGGGGGTAAATTACTGAAAGGGGAAAATCATCGAGAGATAAATCTTGTGTGTGAAGGGAATCATTGCAAGGGGGGAAATCACTGGGGGTAATTCTTTCAGGGAAGAATTATCGCAAGGGGGAATCGTTAAAGGGTTAAACATTGGGGGGGTGTCATTGTAAGGGGGAAATCATTGGGGGGGTAGATCTTGGGAGGGAGTCATTGCAAGGGGGAATCATTAGGGGTTAAATATTGGGGGGATTATTGTAAGGGAAAATCATTAAGGGTTAAATATAGCGTGGGGATCATTGCAAGGGTGAAATAATCAAGGATTAAATATTGGGGGGGTTCATCACACGACTGAACATTACAGGGTGGCGGGAGTCACTGCGAGGCGAAAATGTTGGGGGGGAATCATTGCAAGGAGGCCATGATTAAGGGTTAAATATTGGGGGGGGGGGGGGGAGATAATTTGGGGAGGGGGAATCCTTTCGGAGGAGGGGGGGAGCCGGGGCTGAGCCGCGCTTGTCTCTCCGCAGGCCGAAGGTACGGACGGCGAAGGAGGAGAAGGAGAAGGAGGAGGAGGAGGAGGAGGAGGATGAGGCCGAGGCCGAGGAGCGCGGCGTGACCGTGCGGCGGGCGGCGGGCCAGGGCTCGCACGCTCCAGCGCCGCGTCCGCCCGGCTCGTCCCGCCTCCCCCGGAGCCCTCTGAAGTGAGGGTGGGTGTGCGGGGGGGAGCAGCCGTGCTGGCGGCCAGCCCAGCCCCGGCTTCCCCGCCTCTATATAAACACACATTTGACTTTCTTTTTTACTCCTATTTAAGATTGAGAGGGGCGAGCAGCCCTTTTTACTGAAGTCTGGTGAAAAGTCTGGGGCTAACAAATAACCGGCATATAGATATATAGATATATTTATAGAGATATATTTATATAGATAGACAGAGATATAAACCGATCCGTCTCGCTCCGTGTGTGTAGATACATATATATAGCTATTTAATTCTTCCATCTCTCCAGGTCGTGGCTGAATTATTTTATGATTTTTTAACATTTTTTAAAATCTCGCTCCTTTTTTCCCTTTCTTTTTTTTTTACTTTTTTTTTCCCCTCTGGTGTGTGTGACTTTGCCTTGAAAGCGAGCAAAAGCCAGAGCATCTGCATTTGGACTTTTTGGGGTCTTTTTTTTTCACTCCAGGGTTTTTCTTTTTCATTTTTTTTTCTCGAGTTTTTGACTACTCCCCCAACCCCTTCTTTTGGGGTCTCTCTTGTTTTTGGGGGTTATTTTTAAAACTTTTCTTTTTACCCCTCTCTTTTTGTGTTGTGTGGGTTGCTTTTTTTTTCCCCCCCTGTGTCACTCTGTCAAGTTTATTCCAAACAAGAACAAAGTTTTCAGAGAGGGACAGAGGAGAAACTGCTTTTTGCCCTTTTCCCCCCCCTCTTTTTTTCCTCCCCCTCCCGCTCCCCCCTTTTTTTTCCTGTTGTTTTTCTAACCTGCCAGCGGAGAGGGGGGCGAGCCCGGCCCCCCCCGCCCCAGGACCCCCCAGGCAGGGTTTAGCGTGCGCTCCGCAATCGCCCTCTTTTCGTGCGTGCGTGTGTGTGGGTGCGAGTGTGGTGCCTGTCAAGGGGCTGTTTCTCTCCCCACCCTCCTCCTCCTCCTTCTTCCAAATATGCTTTTTGCAAGTTTTGATCTCGTCTCGGCACTGGCTACCCTCGCGGCGTGCTTGGTGTCACTGACTTTGCTGCTGGCCGTGTCCCAACAGCTGTGGCAGCTCCGCTGGGCTGCCACCCGCGACAAAACCTGCAAGCTACCAATCCCTAAAGGCTCTATGGGATTCCCTTTAATCGGAGAAACCTTCCACTGGCTCCTGCAGGTAAGGAGGATTCCCTTCCCTTCCCTCCCTGGAAGGTGGGCTGGGACCGGCTTTTTTTTTTTTTTTAGGGCTTTTTTTTTCTTCTTTTTTTTTTTTTTTTCTTTTCCTTTCGATTGCATCATGCGGGTTCCCGGCGAGCTGGGGAGGTAGCTGGGGCCGGGGGCTGGTGGCGGCTGGCGCGGGGGGGGCGGAACGGAGGGAGCCAGGCCCGGCCGGTCTCGCCCCGGAGCGGCCGCCGCGCTGCGCTCCCCGGCCGGGCGGTGCGGGGTTCCCCCCGGCGGGGGCTGTTCGGGGCCGGAAAGGAGGCTCGGGGTCTCCCCTGCGCTGCCAAAATCTTCTCCCCCCCCCGCCCCTCCCCCCGCGCCTAAATACTTGCAAAAAAAATAATTAAGGATAATAAAGCCGGGGGTGAGAGGTAGCCCGGGGGTGCGAGTTAGCCCCGGGGCGAGGGTGGATGTCGCCGGGCACGGCGCGGGGCTCCCCGGATCGCATCCTCCCGCTCGCCACCCCACGCCCCTGCAATGGGCTCCCCCCGCTCCCCGAGCCGTCCCATCCCCGTCCCCGGGGCTGCTCCCGCCGGGTTCGCAACCCGCCCGGCTCGGGTCCGGTCTTGGGGGAAGCCCGCGGAGGTAATCGGTAGATTAACCCGGGATTAACCTTGCTAAATGTTGAACAGCGGCGGGCGGAGCGGGATCCCCTCGGACCGCGTTGCGAGAGGGTGACTGCCAAAAAAAGAGGGGGGGGAGAAGAAAAAAAAAAAAAAAGGGAGGTGGAGAGGAGGCAGGAGGCGGCCGAGGAGTGCCCCGCTGCGGGGGGAGCCGCGGGCCGGGCTGGGGGCACCCCGCGGTTCGCAGCATCCCAGGAGGGAACCCCCGAGGAAAATTAGCCCGAGGGTTTCCCGCTCCCTCCTCGCGGGGCAAAATAGAAATAATAATAAGCAAATGGAAGCCTGGCGAGGATGCTCCCGCCAGCGAAGGTCGCGTTTCATTGACGGGCGCGCCGAGGGGACGGCAGAGCCCGCGGCGGGGCAGGGCAGCCCGGTCCCGGCTGCGAGGGCTGCGGCGTCCCCCGGTTCCCCCCCCGCCCCCGCCGCCGGGGAAGCCCCGACGTGGGAGCCCGGCGCGGCAGCCCCGCTCCCCGGCCGGCCCCCTCCCCGCCAGCGGCGCCGAAGGGGTTAACCGCACGCTCTCAATAGGGCTTTATTTTTTAAAGAAATTTATCAGATTTTTACAGGGGGACCAGAAAAGGGTTCTCGCTTTTCCACAGGCTCCGTCCAAACAGAGTCCAGGGCTAAAAATACAAAATTTTGTATAAATTGGACTCCATTCGAAACTTCTCCCACATAAAGGTCCTCTTTGTGCTGCCCTGGAAATGGTGTACAAATAACTCTTTATTAATGCCACAAAAAGGACTTTAATTATATTTACGCAGATCAAGAAACAGGGTCACCTGAACATCTGAAATTCACAACCGCGCTTTTGTTTCAAAATAAACACACGCACTCACAACTCAGCGCCGGGGCGCGGAGCTGCGGCGCTCGCAGCTATTCTCCCCGCTCGGGATGGGGTTTTTGGGGGGACATCCCCCCGCCTTCCCCCCTCCCGGCGGCTCCATCCGCCTCCTCGCTGACAAAAGCCCCCGGAGCATGTGGGAAAGTTATTAAACCCTCTCAAATCTGGAGATTTACTTAGGCAAATTGCAGCCTTTCGAGTAAATTCAGCCTGAGCGAAAAAAAAAAAAAAAGAGAAAGGGAAAAAAAAAAAAAGGTTAAAAAGTGCCAGAGGAGGTAACGGTAGAAGTTAAAAGGAGGAGAGGGAAAGGGGGTGGAGGGCACCGACCCCCGCCGGGGCGGCGGGAGGAGCGGGCACGCCGCCGGCAGCGCCGGGCGCCCTGTCGGTGGGAGCCGGGTTGTGCGGGAGTGGGATGTCGGGGTTACCCCACTCTCCCCCATTTCTGCCCCTTACCCCGGCCGGGTTCACCCCCAAACCTGCAGGCGCGAGGACACCCCCCCTCCGCCCCCCCCCGTCTCCCGCCCCCCAAAGCGGCTCCCCGCCGCGCCGTGGGGTGCAAGCTGCGCGGGCGCGTAGAGGCAGTGCGGTAACACAGCCCCCCCCCCCCCCAACTCGTGTTTTGTCCCCCACCTCCCCCCCCTTCCCGCAGGGCTCCTGCTTCCAGTCTTCGCGGCGGGAGAAGTACGGGAACGTGTTCAAGACGCACTTGCTGGGGCGGCCGCTGGTGCGGGTGACGGGGGCGGAGAACGTGCGGAAGATCTTGATGGGGGAGCACCACCTGGTGAGCACCGAGTGGCCGCGCAGCACCCGCATGCTGCTGGGGCCCAACACCGTGGCCAACTCCATCGGCGACATCCACCGCCACAAGAGGAAGGTGAGGCACCCACGCGAGACGGGGGGGGGGGGGGGTGCATGGTGGTGGGGGGGTGCGTGGGGCGGGGGAACCCCCTTCCTTCCCTCCCTCCCTCCTTCCCCTCTCGCCCTCCTCTCCTTTTCCCCCCATCCCTCTCCCCGCGGAGCCCTCGTGCGTGGGAGGTCCCGCGTGCCCCCTCCGTGTCCCCCCCCCCTCCTCCCCCACGCCGTGTCCCCGCTCGATGCCTTTGAGGAATTTAAAAGGGCGATGGGGAGGAGAGAGGGTGAGCGGGGGAAGCGGGGGGAGAGTGTCACACGCGGGGCTGCCCCGCAGGTCGCTGCTGAGGACGGAGGTGCTGCCCCTCTCCCCGCCCCCCCCCGCCATCAGCGCCCCACCAGCCCCCCGCAACCGGTGTCACGCGTGGCGGGCGCTGCCGTGAGCCGAGCGCCGAGCGCGGTCCCAGAGGCTCTTAAAAGGGCGATGCAACCGGCGGGCACCGCGCGGCGTGGGGCGGAGGGGGGGCAACGAGTGTGGGGGGCAACGAATCGGGGGGCCCCCTCCTATTTCCAGGCTCCGCCGAGAGGTGTCGTGGGCAGACCCCGCGGGGTTTGTGTTTGTTGGGTGGCGGGGGGGGTGTGTGTCTCATGGCGCTGGGTGTTCCATTGGATTTCAGGGAAATTGGGGCACTGATGAGGGTCCTGGGGTGAAGTGCGGGGGGAAGACTGAGCTGGGGGGCGGGGGGGGCGGGGTGGGTGCTGAGACCCTGCGGGGCCTTGCCTCACCTCACCCCCTCGGGGGTCCTGGGGTGAGACCCTCCTTACAGACCCCAGGGCAGGCAGGTAGTGTAGGGCACCCCGGTTTCAGGGGGTGTTGAGCCCAAGCAGATGTAGGGGGTCACCCTCATGTCTCCCCATCAGCAAAGGCGGTGGCAAAGGTGACAAGCCTGTGCAGGCTGGCATGGCGGCATGGGTGATGGCTTTCGCATCCCGTCCTCCCCGGGACAGGCTCTTTCCCAGCTGGGTCGGGGCAGGCAGTGGATTTGAGGTGAAGGTAATGTGTCTGCCCCCCTCTCTGCGGTGCCCAGACATCGTTCCCTGCAAGGGGAGTGTGGTAGCCAGCGCCAAGAGTCTGTCCCAGTCCCTGCCTGAGGCAAGGTCTGCTCTCCTCTCTCTGCTCCAGCAGGATTTCCTATTTTGGCGTATATATTTCTATAAAATTCCTATCAAACCCAGTCCCTCACTCTTTTCTCCTGGGGGAGAAGATGAGAAAACAAACACCCCATGACACCCATTAGTCACATTTTTTAATGTGCTGGCAGCTGAGCCTCAAGTGCTACCACAAGAAACGTGGTGTCAATCCCTACCCGGGACCTGGGAAAACTCGATGTCTGCAATTACACCCCCCTTTGCTTGGGCTACTTCTTTTTTTTCTTAAGGAGGGAGATATTTTTTCCAACCTTGCTGTCAAAGAGAAAGGGCGATAGTTCACGGGGCTCCTTCCATCATGGAACATAATTTGCGGCAGGAGAGGTGCAAGGAAACGGGGAGCAATGCTGTTTCCTCTGGCAGCAGGAGCAAGGCAGCAGTTTTGGCTCCTATTTATTTCCTATTAAGGGAGGTTTTACCAGTGGCAGCTGGTGATTTGAAGGTCTTCTACGCTCCTTTGCTGCTTCTTTTATCTTCTGCACAGCAAGATAATTTTTTGCTACTGAAAAGTGGGTAGCTGAAGGCCTTTGGTTGCAATCGCCTTAATGAAACCGTGGAATTCAGACCTCAGGAACAGATGCTGGGGGAGGCGAGGAGAGCGTGGGTTATGGGAATGGGGTCATGGAAAAGGGAGGCCTGACCTCTGTGGTATCCTGATGGACTTATAATTTGTACCACAGCTCGGATGGGGAGTGCCAGCACCAGCAAGGAGCAATACCAGCAGCACAGAAAGGGGAGAGCCTCTCTCCCTCGGTACTTATACCTGCTTTTTTCACTTTTGTGTTTTTACCTAGTGGGAAAAATGTGTCCCACCCTGAACTGTGAATCCCAATGCTTTCCGATTTTTCTGAGCCCGAAGTCTGGTCTGGATCTCTATTGTCCCCCTCAAATCCCTTTTGCGTTCCTGATTTTGGCATCAGGTGTGATCCCAAGCTGGCAAGGATCCTAATTCTTGCTTAAGGGATGGCTAAAGCCTCCTGAGAACAGGTACTTTGGCAAAACACTGTCCTGGGATGACCCTTGACAGCCATGTCTGCTCCTGCTCACACACTTTGCCTCTGCTGTGAGCTCTATCATTCCTGAAAGCAAATGCTTTCCCCATATCAGCGGGACTGGGGATGCTACAGTAGCTAATTGTTTTTAAAGCTTTCTCTTTCAGCAGCACAGGTTAGGTATGCCGGCCTCAGCTGTTTCCCTTCCCTTTGAAAGCAGGAGGTTATTCTGACTCCTTCGCTTGGTCTCCTCTCAGTTACTGTTCCCGCGGGGCTGAGCATCTCATGTGTCACGCACCCTTGGGTGCTCCCCGAGCCCGGCTGCCTCCTGAATTGCCTTCTCCCCTACGCAAACCATCCCTCGCCCTGGACTGAGTGAGTTGCGCACGTGGAGATAGGGTGAAACTGCTTCTAAGAGGAAGAAAATAGATCATTTTGTTCTTGGCGAGATTGCGATGACCAGATTAAAGCTATTACCAGGCCAGGTGCCTTCTACCGTCAGAAATTGCCGGCGTCTTTTGAGTTCATTAGCCCTGAGCTTTTGTTGCTGTTAAATGGCGTTGACTTTGAACTCTCCCCACCCTGCTGCTGAGACTGTGAGAGGTCTGAGGTGGAAGCACTTAAAGCTTGTTGTGGAAGCATTTAAACTTGTTCCTTCTCAGTAGAAGTTTTTCTCTCAGGTACCTCTCTCAGGTACCTAGTCCATACCTTTCTCTTGACCCTCTGGGGAACTGAACAAATAATCTGTTGGCAGAAGACTGTGTTTTTCACAGACTTCACCAACTTTCATAGTAAGGATGCTAGTATTAATAGAAATATTAAAAGAATCACAGCAGTCTGAAAGCTCCATGGAAAAAAAGCAGTAGAATTTCCTGGGAAACCTTTTAAGTTGTTGATAATTCAGTTTAAAGCATTGTGGGGCTTTCTGGAGCAGTAGCTCCATCCACCTCTCAAATTCTGTCTTCTGCCTCAGCTCTGAGCTTGAGCCTTCACTTGCTCTGAAGTGGCTTCTCATTCTCTGGTCTTGCCAGAAATTGTACATGAGGTATAATTTCTCGTGAGGCTGCTTGTGGTGTAGGGTGCTAGTCAACATGACGAAAGGTGGAGGGTGAAACCCCATGCTGTGGGAGTCACCCTCTGCTGTCACTCCAACCATTGGGGGTCATCTCTAGCTCTTGTTCCACCAACCCTTACGTGGTCACCACCTGCAATAAGTCCGCATAATCTTTCTAAAAGCCAGTGGAGTTGCATTTATTTGCAGCAGCAGCAATGGCAGATACTCTTTCATCATTCCCTGGCAATTGAGCCGTGGTCTCCTCTTGATGGGGCAGATTGCCACTGAGACGTGAAGACAAGCTCTAGCAAAGAGCTTTAACCCCAACATGTTCTTGCATGATGTTTCTGGTAGCTTGCCATTGAAATTGGCTGTTTTGCTGGATGCATATTGCAGAGCCTTCCAAAGAGATTTAGCTCTTCAATGTAACTTCAAGATGAGCAAACCACAGCCGTCACTACTGAATCTGCTGTAGGACACTTGGCCCATGGCAGTGATGGGATCAGAGCTGGATCAGACAACTCAGGCTCTGGAGCTCTTATCTCAGGTTTGGTATGTCCTTATCTCAGCTCCTTTTCAGGATCTTGTACAGATTCAATATCCCCTTCCATAAAGCAGATGAATATCCTCTTCTCCATCCCAGAGGCTTTAATCCCCTAGATATTGATAAAGGACTCTGAGATGCATGTGTGAAAGGTGCTCAGGAGGAACAAAGCTGTATTAACAAGCTGGTAGCTATGTCAGCTCTCTGCTTTCTCATCCCGTATTTATTAAAGCTCCCCTGCAGGAAGCTGTCAAAGTTAATATAAAGTGGAGAAAACTTCCCCCTTTTGGGAAATGAACTCTGCAATTATTAGGAAGGGGGTCTCTGGGTATAAAGTCAACTTTGCCCAGGGACGTGACAGCTTGTGGGGTGGGACGGAAGGTGAGAATGGGGCTGGGAGCAGGGCTTTCCTGCGTCAGGGGTATCGCTTTATTGTAGATGTCATCAGCGTTGGCTCTGTCCTTGGCCTGAGATGAAGCTGGTTGATAAGAACAGTTTACAAGTAGTAAACAAAAGCAACCCAAAACTCCTCAACCTCCCTCCTGAGATAAATATCTACTGAGAGGCTGTTACTGCTGTTGGGTCACGGAGTTTATGTGGATGTCAGAGAACCTGGGCCACCCGTGCTGCAGTGAAGGTGACTTGCTTCTCTGTGGTGGCATTTTTGTTTCAAAATCACCTTGCAGGTTACTGGGATGAACAGCCACATTGCTCTTGTGTCTGGCTGAGCATGGACATGTCTTTGCTCTGGCTTTTTGGTGGCAGATCTCTGCCTCTTTCCATCACATGTTGTCCCTTGGGGTCAGACGTGACATCGCAATGGAGGGGAGCTTGTGCTCTCCTGCAGTAACTCATGGGGATGGGGTGGTGGGACGGTGCCTGACTGAGGGTGCTCCTTGCTCCACACTTCTGTTTCTGGTGCTCTCCCCATCCTGTACTTGTTTTGGTGTCAAAGCCACGCCACCGGTGCCGTACCCTGTCCCAGCCTGGCTGTTCACTCAGTCCTTTTCATATCTTACCCTAGATCTGTCCTTGTAGACACGCATTTTTACCTGTGAGCTCCCATTTATACCTGTGAAACCACAGTGAAATCAGTGCAGTCGCTCCAGATTTACCACGTGTTTCTTTTGAAACTGCCGATCCCTGGGTCAATACGAGCTGTAATGAAGGCAAATCAAATCTGCTCTTAGGCATGGTGATAGTGTGGGCTCTGGTTTTATGGGATGTAAGGCCATTGGAAAGTTGAAGTTCAGCAAACAGAGAGGGAGGCAATCCTGTGCCTCTGCCTGTGAGGGACCCCAGCATCTCGGTGGAGAAGGAAATGGGAACTGGAAATGGCCAGGATGCACGGCCCTTAGGTTTTAGGTCAAGACTGAGCAGTGCCCGAGGCCAGGAAGGAGTTTCCCCATGCAGGATACGTGCTGCCAGCATGGGTGTGCTACGGTGCACGGGGAAGGTGGGACTCAGACTTTCCTCGGAAGCATCCAGCCTTGGCAGGAGAGCACTGGACTTGCTGGGCCCATGCTCTGTTCCAGCATAGTAATCCCAAAATAGGCACAGCTGGCTTAAAAAAGGAAAAGAAAGAATAAAATAAAAGCAGTCCGTGGGCTGGGTAGACATCCTAGACCCGGAGACTCGAGGAGGAAGCAGACAGTGGTGCAGCGAAACGGCCTGTTTTGTCTCACTGTCCAAAACTACATCATTCATTAACACACCACAATTAATGTTCTGCCTCGGAGGCATACAAGTGTTGAGCTTATTAGCACCAAGTAGAAAGGTCTGAGGCTTTAATATAGTTTGCAAGAGGATTAAGAACACAAAAGGGGCCATAAATTTACAGCCAAATATAAACCAGCTGCTGTGGGCTGGACTGGGGGGGAGGGAGGGAGGGGAGGAGGGAGATGGGGGAGAAGGGCGGGAGGAGGAAGGAGGGATAGGAGGCGGCGGGAATGTACCTTTCATACTGCAAAAATCCCTGACCCAAGTTTTTAAGAGGGTTTTTTAGTTGTTTTTTTTTTGTGTGTGGGGTTTTTTTTTTCATTTCCACCCAGCCTCGCTGCCCTCCTCTGTGTGACTTGTAAATCCCACGGTGGAAAAGAAACCATCCGAGCCCCCCCCAAATCATATCAATCAGCTTGAGCGGGCTGGATTCCAGCTGCCATCGGCTGGCCCGGCTCCAGCCCCTTCTCAGCATGTCCGTGTCGGGCTATTGCCCCGTGAGCTTTATTTAACCCATGGGCAAAAGCCACTGAAGCCGGAGAAAAGGCTTTCATTGATGGAGGAGGGCTCCCGCTCGCGGTCTTGGGGAAGAATTTGTCAGCTAGGTTGGCTCATTGACTTTAGACCAAATAGTGCTGTCATCTACAGTGGTGTAAATCCAGAGTAATTCCAATGGATTAAAAAAAAAAAAGCAAAGCACAGGCACTCCTGGCTGAAAGACAAATTTCATGCGTTTTCATAGCGCCTTCCACCCCAAAATGACCTGCAAGCTCAGACCCTGCTTTGAGAAACTGTGCTGTGTCAGAGCATGGTTCCAGCTCAGGAGCTGTACGGATAACCCTGGGAGCTGAACCTCTCTACCTTTTTGTGTCATCTGGGATGGAAGCTGTTGTCCTGTGAGGCACGGAGAAGATGAAAGTCCTCCGCAGGCTTCAGTGCTCTGTGCTGGGTGGAACTGCAATCTGCAGCCCCATAGCTCTGCATGGGTCCAGGCGCCGCTTTTGGTCAGGAATGGGGGATGCCAAAAGCTAATCCCAGACATGGGAGAGAGCTTTTCAGACTCAGGATCCATCTGACACTGTCTTTGTGTAGCTTTGTTTTTCTACTGCATCATACTCCATCCTTCCAAGCAGCTCAAGCAACCTGCTGAGTTGTGGTTTGTAATATCCCGCTCATCCCCCTGGGGACCGAGTGCTTTGTTTTAGATTAATGATGCTCTCCATTACTTCTCAGGTGGCACTTCTACCACTAAATATATCTCTCTGTCACTCAGCTTGCTCTTAAACTTTCTTTTCCTTAATTTTGTAGGGTGGCCTTGGGTCATCTCAGCCCTTGTCATCTCCTCCCTGGGTTTAGTTTAAAGCTCAGAAGAGGCCTCTGATAGTTGGCAGGAGCTCATATGTTCAGAAGGAGGGACATCTGCACCATCAGATGTGTGCTCATCCCCATATGATGCACAGAGGTCTTACAAGACCTTACTCAGGATTTTGGTTGCAGAGCTGCTGGAGGGAGCGCTTTTCCAAGCGTCTTCCCCTATTTCTGCCAAGAGACAGATACGTCCTCAGAAAGGTGTATTTATTTCACCTTTGGGATGGAGCAGGCTGCATCATGGGGCGACGGTTTCCCTCTCATGCCCTCTGCCAGCACAGCTGCCCCTTGTGCTCTGCGCAGCTCCCAGCCCATGGAGCACTTGGCAGGACCGAGGTCTAAGTGCTCCTGTGGAAGAGTACTTGAGGCTGGTTTCTTTGCGAAGTCCAGCTCTGTCTCTAGGGAGAGTCCATGCTCTGGGTTATTTAAACGCATGGGGTCCCTTCCCTTTGCTCCCCGCTCTGTTCTCCCGGAAGATGCAGGGGATCAGCAAAAAGGGGACTTTTCTTCTAATATTTCTCCTCCATTGGCTCTGCAGCGGTGGGCGGGGCACTGTCCCTGCTGCCTGGGCAAGCTGCTCTCCTCCTCTTTTGCTTTGGGTAAACTCTCATCTCCACACCACAGATCTGGGCTTTAACACTGTGGTCCAAAAACAAATGGGATAGCCCATTCCAGCTCAACCCAGCCTTCTGACGCTGATGAATGGCTGCTCTGACCATGAAGCCTTGTGCCTGGTGGGTTTGCAGGATGCTCCTTCTCCATGGCTCCAGCCAAAGACACCAACCACAGGCAGTGGGTACGTGCCCTGTTAGACATCTTCTTGGCCAGCTGATACCACCTTTCTAATCCCTTCTGGCTGGACCCAGCTCCTGTTTCTTTGCCACACTGTTCTTTGATGTGATATCTTCTTTTTCTTTCCTTCTGTGTGATGTGATCCCCTCCTTGAAAAGTGGTGACAATATGTAAGGAGAATTTTGCTGTTCTCAAATGCACTGGTTTCCTTGTCAATAAATGGGGGGAGGGCGCTTGGAGCAGCAATTCAGAGGTAGTGTAGGCACACAGATGTTGAAAAACCACAATGTGTTTAGGTATCCCATAAAGTGGGCTAAGAAGCCTAAATCCCTGAACGTAGCTGGTTGAATTTTGCTTTTGTTGGCAATGTTGTTTTTTTTTTGAGACAAATGGCAGCTTTGGAGAGGGGGGTGCTGAGGCAGATGTAGGGTGTCCTGCTTGTTCCCGGCTCTCCCCCCGCCACCCCGTGTGTGCATCACAGCCCCTTTAACCTGATAGCCTGTTAAAGGGTTTTTGGATCAAAAGCGAAGTCTCCCATGCCATGTGGAGGGTTTGTAGGAGAGATGCTCAGACGTGGAGATTTTTGAGACGCTGGGACATGGGGTGCTTGGGCTCATTTTTATTCTGAACTCAAGTGGAAATATGAAATGCTAAACTTTCTCACAACCCTAGATGTTTAAAAAAAAAGTAAAGAATTACGGGTATGTGCAACCCTGAAAGGAGCATGATCATCACAATGTGGCCCAAGGATGCCGAAATGATCTTTACATTTTTTTCACAGCACATTTTTTTGAGAATCATTCAGATTTCAATAAAACTGCCTTTCACAAAGGCACTCCATTTCTTTTCTTCACTTGGGCTGAGTTTGGAGACTCCACCTACTGTAACCAGACTCCCTTTGGAGACAAGTCACAGCATTCGTGGGGCTCTTGCACCTCTTCCTGGGAGAGGTTGCTGCCTTCAGGTCCCCTGAGACACCCGTGCTCCTCACCTGCACTCTGCGTGCAGCACTGTGCTTTGATAAGCAAACCCAGCGTTGCTCATTTTGGGTAGTTGGGAGCTGAAACTCTTGGCTTTTCCCTCTCAATTGGCCTGGATTGCTCCCATGATGGAGCATGGCAGAAGACGCTGAAGTGGTCCATGTGCGCCATTTTCCAATTATGGCACGGGGAGAAAAGGCATCAGCTCTTTGCTATGTGCCTGTGAAAGGCAAAGCCCTTTAAAAATAGATGGCAGAATGTCAGGGCAGCGGTGGGGTTTTGTGGAGGCCCTCTTCTCTTTGCGGTGCCTTGCATAGTCTTCACAACTTCTTTGCTGTGTTTTCTCTTTGCTTGTGCTCCTGATGCCAGGGCAGCCTCTTGCCCATAAGCCTTCTCATCCCGCTCCAAAAATATCATGGTTTACAAGCCCGCTGGAGCATGGCAGTGGGCTCTATGTCTGGCAGCCCCATGTCTGATGCCAGAGAGAGGCAGACATCCATTATAATGTGGCGACAGGACAGGGTTGGGACAAACACCGCCTGACCTTTGAAACGTAGAAGAAACAGTACGTCTCCAGGTTGAGACGCCGCTTTGGATGCTTCCTGACACGTCCTGCCGGCCAAGCTGCTGGTGGGTGCCAAATTGGTTCGTGAAAACATCTCCATGCTAATCACGCCTTCGTTTGGTCGGGCCAACAGCTCTGGCTGGCGCGGGCTGGATGAGACGCAGGTGTCTGATCCCAAAACATAAGTTTTCCTCCTGGAGGGGAGGCAGGAAAAGCTCCATTCCCTCTTTGCCATGCTGATGTGCCGGGTGGGAGCAGGGGACCTGCAGATCACGGATGGCAAAAGGCGAGGGCTGAAGCTGGTGTTTGGAGCTGGCACCAAGGGATGGTAGCACAATGAAAAGCATTGTCCCTGATGAATCCTCTCCACCCCAGCCGCTAAATGAAGTCTTTGCTATGCATGAAAATGCTGTGGGTTGAAGCTCAGGGCTCTTCTCTTGAATGCCCTCTCCTCTTTGGTGTGGTTTAAGGACAGGGCTAGGGTATTCTCCAGCCAGGACTGGGGGAAGTTCGTTGTCACACGGAGCTGGACCTCTCCAGGAGATGCTGGAGCTGAGACACTGGGAATGAATTTTCTGCCTTAGGAAGACCATAAATCTTTAAATATCCTGTTTCCACTATGAGACAGACTCAGAAGTTTCCAGCCAGGCTCGCTGGGTGGTGGTGTCTCCCTCGGTGCAGGGTGAGTGCATGTGTGCAGGTGTGAATGAATGCCCCTGGATGGAGCAAATCCCCAGCCTTGGCTCTTTTGGGACATACCAAAATGTGAAAAAAATGGGGGCTCTTTCCAGCATCCCCCAAAAATCCTGGCCACTGCCCCGGCACTGCTGCCAAGGCCACCCGACCGGACCCCCACCACGGCTGGGCTATTGCATCTCGGTGTAGGCAGAGCTGAGCACCCCCTTAGAGCTGGTTTTGCCTCTTGGCAGCTCTGGAGCAACTTTTTTTGCACTGATGCTCCTTGGCTTTGCCTGGTCTTGCTCCGGCGAGTGGCTGAGATATTCGGCTCGTCTTCACTAGAGGGCGCAGGAATTTTAGGCTAGAAACGTGCGGAGGTTTGTCGGGGAAAGTTGGCTGCCTTTTCCTCCTTTTTAATCAACTGGAAAGATGCAGGGTTGAACTGGAGGTGACTGGAAGGGGATCCAGACTTGTGTCTGGCTGGGGAAGGATCCGCTGACATCTGGGATTAGGCGGCGTGGAGCACAGCGGCGGCGAGTGGACGGGACGTTGCAGTGAGCCAGCAGCGTGGCCAGGGCTCGCCATGTCGGTCAGCCCCATGGCTGTGAACTGCAGGCTGTGGCAGACGGAGGGTGCAGACAGCTGGGGCTGTAGGAGCCTGGTAGCAAACGGACAACTCAAAAAAGGGTGGAAAAAAAAGAAAAGAATCCTCCTGAGTCCAGTGCTAAATGCTCCCTCTTTTTCAGGCTGGGCAGGTGGTGTGTTGACCTTCATAGAGGCTCAGTCTTGCCTTCCTGAGGGTCCCCTCGCTGCACATTACTCCTTGGGACAGGCACTCTCCTCTTCAGGGTCTGGCTTTATCTGCGGGGTGTGGATCCGGCCCTGAGCTGGTTCTCTTCACCACAGCAGCAGTTTTGCACAGCGGGACCAAAGGCATTTCTTGGGCTGCTGAGCTTTTTGCAGGGTGCAGGGCGTCCCCAAGCACTTTGTTTTGTTGGAGATGCTGGGCAGAACTTGGGGAGGATGGGGTTTGCCCCAGGTTGGGAGCCACCTCCATCAGGATGGTGGCTTCAAGCAGGCTTCAAGCCTTCGCACTCCTTAAGCAAAGGCTGTCTCCTCATTGGCTCTGCTTTCAGCTGGAGAAACTGAGTCACGATAAGGATTTGGGGAGAGCGGGGTGATTCACTGGGAGCCTCTGTCCTTATCCCAGACCCCTTATCGTGGATGAAGGGCAGATGCGAGCCAGATGGGGAGACATTGGTGTCCCTTTGCTGGCCCCACTCAGGAGGTCCTGTCCCATCCCTGTCGAGCAGCTCATGGCTGCCAGCTCTCCTTCAGCCAGGACTGCATCAAAGCCTGATGTCCTGCTCATGGCCACCAGGAACTGGCCCTTTCCCAGCTCCCTTCATATCTTCTCCAGGCAGCTGAGGCACTCAGCTTTAGCACCTCCAGCTTTTCTTTTATGAGTGGCTGCTTTTTCACCCCGTCACACAGGCAGGTCTGCCTGAGCATCGCTGCCCTTTCCAGGCTTAAAAATAGCTTTTGAAGCATGGAAAGGCAGCAGAAAGCAGCAGCCGCACCATCTCGCGCCCTCACAGTGATCTTGCTGTGGCCCTGCTGTTCATTCATTCACTCCTCCCCTCCGTTCATTCATGCCTTCGCTCTGCATAGCCATCCGGGGATGGCTGTCTGTCTGCAGGCAGATCTGTCTGTTGTTCTGCTTGCATTTTCCTCTCCCAGCCCTCCTCCTGCCATCCTGTTTGCACGCTAGTATTTCCACGAGGAACCTCTGAGCTCTGCCCCACTGTGTATCGTGTGATGAGTTTTACTCGGGGCTCAGCCTGAGTGCAGCTTGTTATGAAGCGGCTCTTGTTGAGCCTCCTGCCCAGGGCTGCGAGGGGACAGAGGTGTTATTTCACCAAACAAACTCCCAGCAAATGATGTGCATTAGCAATGAGGGGTCGCAGCCAGGAAAATGTTACCTTTCCCTTTGAGTGCTGACTGCGAAGGAAATTCTCACATTTACAGCTCCAGTGAGTCCGGGGCTCATGGAAAGAGGGGGTGGCTTTGACTTCTCTCCTCTTGTTGGTTTGATAACTTTGCAGCCCCCCCACCGTGCATTGAGCCCCCCGGGAACTGGCCACCGGTGGAGGCTGCACAGGCTTGCAGCTCCTGCCTTGAGAGCCTGTTTTAATTTGGTTTTCCCGGAGGCCTGGCATGCGGTGGTGCGTGTGTGCACGCCGCCCCATGTGTGTGTGTGGAGGTTAATAAAAAATAAACAAACAGCACTTTTTCCTCCGGTACACTCTGGGAGGGATGCGGCGGGGATGCCGAATGAAAGCATGTGCTGTGGGCCGCGTCGGGGAGGGCTGAAGGGACATTCCTGGCATTGCTGAGCTCCTCGTGCAACGCAAGGGCCCTGGCCCAAATTGGAGTAAGGAGCCGTTAGCATCGGGGACTTGGGGAGGCCCACTCCCGCACAGTGTTTACTCGCAGAGCTTAAATTAATACTGTCTGCTGACATCAGTTTTTTCGCCCGGTTTCCCAAGGAAATGAGCCGTGTGTGATTGCAGCCTCTGCGTACGTGTGCACCTCTCTTCCCCACTTGAACCTCTGTCTAAGTTCAGCCAGATTTCACATAGATCCTAAACGCCCCAAAAATAATTATTTTACTTAATTTTTTACATATATTAAAAAAGGGTGGTTGATATGCAGGAGAAACTGCAACAGCTTCCCATTGAGAGAAAAGCTTGCCTGTGTCTGCATGTGTGTGCAACCGTAATGTTAGACACTAGAGAATCCCCGTGGAAGAGATGTATTAGTGGCATCCAAACCTGGGGCTGAATGTAACTGTGAGCCATGAGACGTGGAGCTGTGGGAAAGCTGGCTCCATCCGTCCTGCCACGTGTGGGGTGAAGCGTTACCTCCCGTCTCTCTTTTGCATTGTGTTATGGCCCGTCATTTGTGATGGTTGTGGCAGGGATCACCCTGCGGAAGATCTGTTAGCTGATATTTCTCCATTGACCTTTTTTGGCAGCGATTTTAGAAATTGGTGATGCCGGATGATGATGAGTCTTCTGCTAAGTGGGCCTGTGATGTCCATTTTCATGGACAGGAGCTAGTTACTAGAGAACGCAAAGAGGAGGGGACTGTTGGGACTGTGTAGAAATCTCTGCTCACTCTGTTTTGTAGGTTTTCTCCAAAATCTTCAGCCATGAGGCACTGGAGAGCTATCTCCCCAAGATCCAGGTGGTGATCAAAGACACCCTTCGGGCCTGGAGCAGCAACCCTGAGTCCATCAATGTCTACCACGAGACCCAGAAGCTCACCTTCCGCATGGCCATCCGTGTCCTGCTGGGCTTCCGCATCCCTGATGAGGAGCTCAACCGTCTCTTCGATGTCTACCAGCAGTTCGTGGAGAATGTTTTCTCCTTGCCTGTGGATCTGCCCTTCAGCGGCTACAGGAGGGTAAGAGATTTGGGATGAGTCTTCCCCCAGCCTATAACACCAAATTATTGGGATTAATGGGGCGGTGGCTAATACCCATCTCTACAGGTTCTTGGTGGGATTTCTTCTCACCTTCTGACCTCTAGAAGCAGGTCCATTTTGGGGGTACAAAATCTTGTTTCGGTAGAGTGGAGAGGGAGATCCATTCATATGTTTTTAGAGTGCTAGGAACCATGCAGTTTGATGCTAGAGAGAACATAGTCAGGATTTGCCCTGATTTAATGGGTATTTTTTCCTCTCTTGTAACTGGCAGGTTTGCTGTATTTTTTTGTTTGTGGGATCCTTCTTCTGTTAATTCCCTCCTGTCCCCAGGGAAAAATACATCAGTGGACATTCTAATTTCATGAACTGTTCTCATTTTTCAATGAATGATGCACACCAAAAACGTAATAAAAAACCACAGGCAAAAATTTGTATTTTTTTCATGGGGAATTTTGGTAGCAGAAATTCAGGAGTCTAAAATTTATTTTTGTGATTCTCACTGCAAATTTTGTTACTGTTATTTCACCACATGAATGAGCCCAACCATTTGCAGCCCTGGAGCATTTGCAGCAGCAGGTTAGCCCAGTGCAGCCGCACTCAGATAGGAATTACTTTACTGAGACCAGGTGATAAAATTGCTCGGGAAGCCCATTATGCTCCCAGGAAGAGGATCCTTTCAGATTAATTGACTTTCCTTTGAGAGACGATTTTCCCAGGGACTGCCGTACATCCCAGGGTGAGCCGGAGGCCTGTGAACTGGTGCGGTACTGGGGCTCCCACATCAGACCTATCATTTACATGTAGGTGCTGATTACTCTTGCCTGTAATCTCACCCGCTCGGGGCTTGTTCCTGCTGCCCAGGGAATAACTTCAGCATCTTTGTGCTTCTCTTTGAGCATCTGCAATTGCAGTCGTATTACTTAGACATGTCCTGAGCACATCTCCAGCTCCTGAGGACGCTGCGCTGGGGATAGTGGTGCTGGAATGGTATGGAATGGAATAGAATAGAATAGAACAGAACAGAACGGAATATTTCAGTATGAAGTGATTTACAATGATCGTCTAGTCCAACTGCTAGCCCAACTAGCATTGTGTCCTGCATGATCTGATGGCTTACTGCTCCACAGGGCATCCGGGCACGCGAGACGCTGCAGAAGGGGTTGGAGAAAGCCATCCAGGAGAAACTGCAGAACACACAGGGCAAGGACTACGCCGATGCGCTGGACATCCTGATAGAGAGCGGCAAAGAGCATGGCAAGGAGCTAACCATGCAGGAGCTGAAGGTAAAGATCTTCCCCATGGTCACTTTATCCTTGCTGTGCTCAGGGCAAGGGCTCCCCAAAGAGCAAAGCGTGAGATAGTGTAAGTAGGATTTTTTGTGGCAGACCTGAGATGGTCAGTGAGAGCTGGGAGACCACAGTGCGTTGTTGGAGCTGCGGGTGAATCCTGGTCTGGTGGACTATGGTGCCAACAAGCCAGTTGCTTTCTTATGGGCCACGTTTATTTGCAGATCATGCTCAATCTTTTCTAAAAAGCATTTCCAGGGAATATCAAAAGACTGTACAAGTTTGCTGACGCTTGCAGCCTTAATCAGCTTTACCCCTTGACCCATCCACCTTATGGTGCCTTCTTTGCAGGGCAAATGAGCCCTTGTCAGGTTGTTATCTGCAGCAGGGTCATGGCATAACTTGTCCTTCATATGCTATCAAGAGCCATCCTCAGGGCTTTTTTTCCAGCCTGTCTGGCCCTCAATATCCTCCAAGGCTCTGCGGCAAGCTCCCCAGGGTGCGCATCCAGGACCTGTGCCTGCACAAGGAGAGACCTTGCGGTTAGACATGACCAGGCTGAAGAGTTGTTGGGGAAAAAAAGTGCCCCACGGCAGCCTGTGTGCCTGTCCCTTGATGTGCCATGGCTGCTGGTCTGTCTATCTGCCCATCCCTCGTGTCTTACCCTGGCTTCCCTCTTGTCTTTCAGGATGGCACCCTAGAGCTCATCTTCGCTGCCTACGCCACCACCGCCAGCGCCAGCACCTCTCTGATCATGCAGCTCCTCAAACACCCCCGGGTCCTGGAGAAGCTGCGAGAGGAGCTGCGCAGCAAGGGCATCCTCCACAATGGCTGCATCTGCGAGGGCTCCCTCCGGCTCGACAACATCAACAGCCTCCACTACCTGGACTGTGTCATCAAGGAGGTGCTTCGCCTCTTCACCCCCATCTCCGGGGGGTACCGGACGGTGCTGCAAACCTTCGAGCTGGACGTGAGTATTGCCATCTCCTCAGGGTGCGGCTGCACTGTGAGCTCCCCAAAACAGCCTTGTGCGTCTTGTTGCAAAGCTTGCTTAAGCCTGGCTTAGATGAGACCCTAGGGAGAACAAATTAGGTCCTGCTGGTGATGGGAGCTGGAATTGCTCTGGATTCAGAGGAGGGTGATGGGATCTGGCCCACGGCAGGGAAGGGATGCATTCGAGCTGTCAAAGAGGAGACAGGCGTGGTGCTTCAAAGAGCAACTCGTGACGATGTTTGACGCCAAAAATTAAACTGGGGTGTGACAAGGGAAAGGTTTACTGCAAAGGGCATCTCTAGGCTGCTGGATGACAGGCAGATTACTCACTACAATGGCTGGAATTTCCTACTAGCAAAACAAAATCTTGAGACCTGGCTTGTCACTGTAAATCCTACTAATGTAATGATTTGAGTCGGAAACCTTTTAAAGTGCTCAGGGGATGATAAATCCACTTCATTTCTCATCGCCCAGGCCCTGACATGTGCGTTGGGTGTGTGGGGCTGACAGACGGCGGGGTGTGAGCAAAACCATGGGATGCTCTGGGGAGGGCTGGCTGGCACGTGGGGCACGGCACGGGCGCGAGAAAAGCTGCTTCTATTTCCCTGGCGGCAGTCAAGCACCGCAGGGTTCCTGGTAGGCGACTCCTGCCAGCGACCGCAAAGCAAACAAATAGCAATGGATCATCCAGCGGGTCCCTGGGATAGAAGCAGGAATAAACCCAGGATACCCATCTCCCTGCCTTGTGCGCTGTTCTCTCTGATTTTCTTTTAAATCTGCATCATGCTTGAGTAATAAACCCAAAGAAAATGGGAAAAAGCAGACAAAGTGAAATGGCTTTACCTCATCCTCCCGCTCCCTCTCTCTTTACAGTAGGGTTGACTCACTCTGGTTTTCTCTCCACCCTTTCCCTCTTCTCTGCAGGGTTTCCAAATCCCCAAAGGCTGGAGTGTCATGTACAGCATCCGGGACACCCATGACACCGCCCCCGTCTTCAAGGACGTGGATGTCTTCGATCCTGACCGCTTCGGGCAGGGTCGAAGCGAAGACAAGGACGGCAGGTTCCACTACCTCCCCTTCGGAGGAGGCGTACGGACCTGTCTGGGCAAGCACCTGGCCAAGCTTTTC
Organism: Rissa tridactyla; assembly: GCF_028500815.1. Taxonomy (NCBI): domain Eukaryota; kingdom Metazoa; phylum Chordata; class Aves; order Charadriiformes; family Laridae; genus Rissa; species Rissa tridactyla. The sequence continues at coordinate 40,409,298 of NC_071470.1, forward strand.
CTCAAGGCACTGGCCATCGAGTTGGCCAGCACCAGCCGCTTCGAGCTCGCCACCAGGACTTTTCCCAAAATCACTCTGGTGCCCGTGGTCCACCCAGTTGACGGACTCAAGGTCAAATTTTTCGGACTGGATTCCAACCAGAACGAGATCCTGACAGGGACAGATGCCATGCTGGGGGCGACGGTGTAAAGCCCATGGTGGCGGCGCGAGGGACGGGCGGCCGGGGGACGGAGGGGTGGGGTGGGGGCAAGGGGACGAACAGGAGGGGAGGAGAGAGGGATGAGAAGCTTCTCCATGACGCTCGCTTCGCGGAGCCTCTGGGTCGGGACTGCTTTCTCCACTGGTGAAGCTGCCAAAACTGTTTTGCTCTATCTGCGGGGTGTGGAGAAGGTTGGGGTGTCGTCATGCGTCTTGTTTCATTTGAAAGGAGGAAGGAGTTGCAAAACCCGAGTCGAGCTGGGATGTCTGACCATACACAGTATCTAAATATTATAAATATATATATATATATATAAAAATATCTATAAAACACTTCTGCTGCGAGGAGGAGCGCTGCAAAGGCCCGACTGCAGGAAAGGCTTTGGAAATCAGCTGGTGATCAGAGGTCTGGTGTCCCGGGGCGGCTCTCGGGTGGCCTCTGATCTTTTTTTTTTAACAGTGTTAAATTAGCTGGTGATAACAGTGTTTTGTTTTTTGTTGTTGGGTTTTGGGATTTTTTTTTTGTTCATTTGTTTGGTTGTGTTTTTGGTTTTGGGGCGTTGGAGGCTTTCCTGGGTGAGGGGGAGGCAAGCGATGCCTGTTCCCATTCCCATTCCTTCTCCCGCTGGGGCAGGCTGGGGAGGGGGAGCTGCCGTTTCACCTCTGCTGCGGGACTGAAAAACCCTGTGGTATCTTGTCCAGGGCTGAACAGACGGTGAGACGTCCCTCCGAGGCCTCAGACAAGTGCGTATTTGCATTTTGCAAAATGCAGTTTGCGTTTGGGGCTCTGGGGTGGGGGGGTGCCCTTTTTTTCTCGTTGAGTTTCCTGCTGCTGCTACACAGCCTGTGTGCACCCATTCCCCCGCCGCAGCCCCTCACTTTCCCATGCAAAGGCACCTGTTTTGGGGGCATTTCGGTGCCTTTGCTCTCCTTCAAGGTGCAGGCACCAGCCTCCGAACTGCATAGCCCTGCCGACCCACCACAGCTCTCCAGGCACCGGGGGGCTGAGCAAAGCCGCCCGCTCAGAGCTGCTCATTTCAGTGCACCCTCTTCCATGGGAGGCATTTGCATTAAAGGTGATCTCTATAACTAAGCCAACGTACGCATTGTTTGTCTCGTGATTGGGTTTTGTTTGGTGATGGGAGAACTTGGCAGGAAGGAGACTGAGCGATGGTTTCCTGGCAAGCTATCCACCCCGTCCCACCACTAAGCTGGGAGAGGGGCCCTGCCAAAAGCTTCTCCAGCACAAACAAGCAGCCACCAAGGTATCTTGCATTCAATTTGCTGGGTGGGCCTATTTTTTTTGTTTGTTTTGTTTTTGCATGCAAGAGGCTTCTGGGTTGAGTGTGCGATGGGTGGGTTGTGTTGAAAGTGGACATTGCCTCGCACATGGGTGCAGAGCAAAAGCTTCCTGAGCACCCCGGCAGGCATTTGGTTCAGACCAGAGCCAAGTAGCAGGTTGGGAGATTCCTCTCTGACTTGAGACATCTCTGCCCAGCCCCACTCCTCTCCCATCTCCTTCTCTTCGAGGTGGAAAGAACAAGACAAGGACCATGGCCGAGACCTCTCCTAACCGTGATGGGAAAAGATCTCATGCTTGGGTGGTCAGCTTGGCTTTCTGCTTTAAAGGTGTCCAGATAAGTCAGAGGGGTTGAAATAAGAAAGGCTAAGGGGCAGATGTGGCTTACCAGGTTGCTTTGCAGGTTGTGCTTTTGACGAGTGGGTGCCTCTTTGGAAGGTCGAAGGAAGTGTGAAGCAAGCGATGGTGATGGCTGCCTTTGCCAGCCCATCGTCTGGTGGGGGCAAGGAGGAGGGAGGCAGTTTTTTAGCCAGGGGAAGCACTTGAGGTCGGATTGCCGTCAGCCAAGCTGCCAGAAACCCCCCAGGATCATCCCGGCGGATGGTCTCCACTCATGCCAGGGTTCACAGCTTGATTTTCAGGTTGATTTAACCTGAAATAAAACTCCCAATCTGCTAGGAGATGCCATTCAAATCCAGACCTTGCCTTCTGGTTGGTAAACAACGTGCCAAACCCAAAAGCAAGGTCTCAGGAGCCTTTAATTACGTGTACCATGTCCCTGAAGCAGAGGTTCACCTAGTTTGACAGCTTGGAAATTTTGAGTGACACAACGCTAGCTCAGGCACTGTTGAGATTTCAGGTATTTTCCTTGGCCTTGATGGAGAGACAACTTCCCTGGTGACAAAAGGAGCTTAATCACAATCAAAATCTCAAAGGGCAAAGGAGAACATGGAGCTGAGTGCGGTGGGAAGGGGTGAGTCTCCCAGGGGCAAACATTTGGGGAAAGGTAAGTGGCACGTGAGGGTGTCCACGACCTTTGTGGGTGATAAGCCCTTGTAGGGCATGGGGACAGGGGCAGGAGGTGGATGATCTGCAGGGGGGAGCTGCAGGGTGAAAACCCATCAGAGACCCACCGCCAGGGTGCTCTCCAGGAGCCTGCATTTCCCTCTGAGACTTCTCAGGGGAATAAAACTGCTCGGGGGAGAGGAGGCTGAAAAAGGGGAGAGATGGAGAGGGGAACAGACAACAAAGTTAAAAGGTCTGGTTAAAGCTCACAGGTGGCTTTGCGCCACACTTTGGCGAGCAAAAGCTCTTGGGCAGACTTTTCTGAAAGGGCTCGGTCCCGCTTGTGCTTACGGGAAATCAGTGAAGGGTTTTGCTGAAATTTCTATTTTAACTTCCAATGTCATTACAAAGTGAAAACCAAACATGCTTTTGAGTGAGTGGTTGATTGGAGAGCGGTAATGTAAGATGCATACATCCATTATATATATATGCTTACATCATGTGTATATATAATGTTTGTGTGTGTGAGTAGTTAATCTAGGCATAAGTAAGTCATGCTTTTGTTTTTCCATTCCTAACTAATATAACTTGACTAAAAAAGTTGCTGCAGTGGGTTTGCAGAATAAAGCACTTTGAATCTCAGAATTGTTTGTTGTTTTTTTTTCTTAGCACAGTCCAATTTGCTATAATATTATTTTATACACAAATTTTTTTTGTCTGTCTTTATAAACTATTATAAGTACTATTTTTGTTATAATTCAAAATAGATATTTAGTATAAAGTTTTGCTGTTAAATATTTGTTATTTAGTAAAATATGATTTTTTTTCTCTTTATTGTAAACATTGTCTGGAAAAATATTAATATGTTTTATCACAGTTGTTTTTAATATTAAAAAAAAGAAAAAAGCACTTGTGGGGTTTTTCGTTATGAAATTGGTGCCGTGTGAACATGTGTTTCAGTCATGTGGTTTATAATATGTATATAATATTATGTGTTGCATATTAAAATGAATGTTGTGTATTTTGTGATCTTAAAAAAAAATAATCCATGTGGCTATTTTATAGACTTCCATAATAAAAAGAGTTGAATCTCCAAACTTTTTGTTTCATATCCTTCTGCATCTCCTTTCAAAGGGCTTGTGGCCTCCTGGTTTGGGGTCTCGGGATAACACTCCCACCCTGGGAACCTGGGCACCCCATAAGTGGGATTTTTGCACCCACCTGGGACCTATCAGTTTCCATGGCCAGGGTGAGGCCTTACTGTCTGGCACGGCTTGAAATATAGGAAATTCCTCTTAAAAGTAAGAAAACACCTTTTTATGGGGAGGATGTCCAAACATTGAACCAAGTTGCCCAGAGATGTTGTAGAGTCTCCATCCCTGGAGATATTCAGAGCCTGACTGGACATGGTCCTGAGCAACCTACGAAAGTTCCCCCACTCTTGAGGTCCATCCCACCCTGAGGGTTCTGGCCAAAGCTTTTACCTCTCCCCAGCAAGAGACAGAGGCTGGACAAAAGAAGCAGGAGGGAAGGAAAGTTGCTTGTGTGCATTGGCCTTTGCTGCTGGGTCTTTCAGGAGCTCACACCATACAGAGACAGCATGGGAGACCACCATGGGTTGAAGAACATACATACACCCAAATACTGATTGCATTGGGAGGCTGGATGGTGGGCAGGATGTGTGTTGTGGACCAGATGAGGCATGACACACTTCCCAAGGGTAGCCCAGGTGGGAAGGACCCTGTGATGGGCAGCAGGAGTGCTACAGGTCAGGTGGGAGAATACAGGTTGTCCCTAGCCCTCCCGTCATCTCCCATTTGGGCTATTGAAAGATTGACTGCTCCGTTAATGAGCTCCTCAGCAAACCTGTGTACCAGAGTCTTCTGTAAGCAGGGCTTGCTTTGAGCTTCCTAAATTCAAAACGTTTCAGGAACTTTTGGCCCTGAGTGATGGGATGAAGTGCTTTGCATGAGATGTGACAGGACAAGCTACTGGTGGGAGTTTCAGCTGCGCCCATCCCAGAGTGGAGATGAGGTGGTTGGGAATGCTTAGAGTAATTAGGTAATTATTTAAGTAATTAGCTTCTGTCTCCTTGGTCTTCTCCCCATAAAAAAAAAAGCTCTGATAGTATCCTGGCTGTGGTGGGAGTGTTGGAGAACAGGATGTTGCTGCTCTGCAAACCCTTCCTATGATCACGTTCAAAGGCAAGCGAGGACTGGAGGAATTAATATAGCACTTTGCAGTTGGCTGGAAAATATGACCATACAACCCAAGCCTGTGTCCCTTCGGTGCAGCCAGAGGATCTGAGGCTCCTTTCCCTCCCTTTAGTGCTTTGCGGCCGCTCTCCTTTCCTAGTTGCTACTCTGGACGTGTCCTGCCAACAGCAGTCTTGCCGTGTATGTCCTGGCTGTTGCCAAAAAAACACCGTGCGGTTGTGCTCGTCCATGGTCCTGTCCCCTTCCTGGCCTCTCCTTGAGCCGAAGTGGCTGATGTGTCACCTCCTCGCCCTTCCTTTTCCTTCCAACCTGCGATGCGTTTGTAATACCCGTCTGTCACCTATTTAATAGCAGGGAAGGTAATTTCCTTTTGGCCTTTTCTCTTTGGGATTTCTTTTCTGTCCACCCCCCGCCCCCCCGCTCCCCTCCCCATGCCTCTATTTATTTATTTATTTTTAATTTATGGCTTTTAGAGAGAAGCTGCACCACCCCTGAAGGGAGATGATGTGGCTCGCTCGGCTCCAACAGAAGCAGGGAGCTTTTTTCGGGTGGTCTCGCGGGAGCCGCTGGACGGCAGCGCAGGTCAGTCGGACTCTGTGTACTTTCCATTCTGCTCCGGCACCGAGTCTCACGTTACTCGCTTTGTTTTAACTTTAGCTGAACTCTCGGAAAGTTTCTTTTTAAAGGTCGTGTGTGAGAGCATAGAAAAGGTGTGTGAGCGTGTGGGTACGTATACATGGACTTCTTTTCTTCTTTTTCTTTTTCCCCTTCTGAACACAACCCGGTGCCTCTTGCAAAATGAAACAGGCTGCTGGAGCGGGCTTGCATCCCCTCAGTCTGGCTGAAGCACGGCTTTAATCTGCAAGGCTCAAGGCCCAGGCCCTTCCAGGGGGATGGTGAGGCAGTGCTGAGCTAAAATGTTGAAGTGTCACTAAAATAACATTTAGGAACTATTAAAGACGAGAGAGATGTGGGAGAAAACGATGGATTTCTAGGTGGTATGGGTGACTTCTTGGCATCGCTTTCTCCCAGATAATTTCAGGAGCCCTGGGAGACTCCCAGCTCTGGTCTCAGCTGGTATTTAAACTCCATCAGTGCCTGACACACACTGCCCTGTGAATAGAACAGTATATTTGAGTTGGAAGTGACCTACAGAGATCATCATACCTGCTGGGGGATGCTGCTACAGCACATGGCTTGGGGGTTGCTCATGCCTTCTTCTGTCCGTGTTCCTCTTGTGCTGGAGGCCTCACACACCAGTTTGAGACTCTTGCAATGAAATAGCGAGGTTGGTATGCTGTGTACATCCAGTCCCCTGCTGGCCTCCTAACAGAAACAGGCTGCAAACCCCGCAAAATAAATTCTGCTACATCTTCCTAAATGTTGTGATAATAAATTATAGTACTTGGATAGCCTTGATATCTTATAAATGTCCAATCCATACATTTAAAAAAGATTGACTGTGACAGCAATAAGGATGTAATGTGGTAGAATGGGAAATGGCTTTTTGGCAAATATTTCTTTTTGAAGGTCTCCCTCATCACTTGCACATGAGAGATTTCCAATTTATCCCAGCTGGAAATAAAAATTTTCCTCTACAGTAAGTGATTACACTCAAATCCTAACTTACAGAGTCTTCCTGATTATTGATTTTACTGCAGATGTGTGATTCTGATATGATAAAATACAAATGATAAAGGTTTGCATGAAAAAATGTGAGAAAGAGAGGGGCAGGGAAGCTCCGAGGCTGTGTCTCAAGTCTCCAGTGGACATGCGTGTACTTTCCACGTAAACAAATAATCTACAATACAGAGTCACAAAACTGGGGGCTGGAGAGTGATTTTAGCTGACACATCCCTGCAAGGCTTCATGCCTCTTCCCTCTGGGTGGTTTAATGAGTGGATTGCTGAGTTTATCAACATCAAGAGATGGTCCTCACACAGTGGCTTGAGCTTCCGAGGGACAGTGAAGATCAGAAAGGGCAGGCTGCAGTGCACAGGGTGAGGGCTCCACGATGGAGACGTTGAGAAATGTCTCTATCAAGGTAGAATTTTCTCAAACAACTTACCAAAGTCACCATTAGGCGATATGAAATTAAATTAAGGTAGCGTTGAACACAGACTTGAATGTCATACTAATGCTAAGGAGTATGGACCCCAAAACCAAATGTTTCCTAAGCGTTTCAGGCAGCAACTTGAACAATCAATTCACTCATACTAAGAAAATTTCTTTTTAATGGTCTAAGACCAGCATCCAAATGACCTTACCTGCGTCCTCCAGTTCATGTTACTACTTCATGTCCTCCTCCAGCACTCAGTAAAGTCAATGGTTGTCTTTCTTTTGACTGTGTTGGAAGCTGGATCAGGCTTTTATTCGCTTTTTCAATATTATAAATATAGATGGAGTATATATGTATATTTGTTCTGAAGTATCGTGTTTGACCGTTTGTTATGGCATGAACAGTTCCTCTTTCAGTGTAATGAACACAGTTTTATCTGGCATAAGAGCTGTGTTTAGTCTACATTCACGTATAGCTTTTCCTTTAACAATATTTGTCTAATTATGGCTACACAGATTCATTTTGCTCGGTAGGGAAAGGTTGTTTTTTGGACGTGCTTGTGTGTGATGGTGGTGGATTGCATCGAGCAACTCCAAACAACCACAGATGTGCTCCTTGGATGCTCATGAAATGTAAGAGCAGCTGTTGCGCCCTGCTGTACCATGTACCTGTCCCTGACCATGGCCAGTAACAAATATTGAGGGAAAGGTTGAAAGAAATGGGGTAGGTGGAGACTGAACCTTTTTTCTGGCTAAACCTTGGGTTAGGTCTATGGGTTGATTTGGGACGTTCTGGCCTGCTGGAGCAGCAGGATTATTTTATAGTCACCAATGGAGATGCTCTACATCAGCTTGTCTTGTCCTCTTCTGAAGCTTTTGAAATAGATCTCTCTCTCTCTCTCTTGGTGTTGTGGCTTGTGAAGCATTTAGGGAAGGAGAGATATGGGTTGAAAAGGTGAGGCACTGATGATGTACAGCCAGCAGCGCTGCTGGTTAAGCTTGGGTGACTCCAAGGGTTGGGCTGCAGACCACCAAAACACAGAGCCTTATCCCAAGCTCAGTAGTGGATGTCATGAGTGTCCCAGGCTCCCATCACGTCGTGGGGCTGGACACTATGACAGCACTTCACACACCAGAAGTGATGAGCCCAAAGTCTGGTCTCTGGCTGGTCTCAGCCGCCAGCGTCTTCTTGCAGAAGTTCATTTAGAAACAGAAGCCCATGAGTACTAGAATTGCTTTTGCAGGAGTCCCATTAAGACAGACATTATTGCATCTATTAATAAAGCAGAACATTTCCAGGCTGGATATTAATCACTGGGTGGATACACTCAATGGGGCAGTGAAGGGGCCTCATGGGCAAATCTGGATTGAGTAAATTAACGCGTCAGATTACTCTCATAAAATTAACCAATGTTTGGCCACAGAAAGCTAGAAAAAATGGACCTAGAGAAACCACAGAGCCATCCATCCTCCTGTTAAAGCTGACCTACTGGGTAAGGTCAATTTATAGGAAAGTCCCCTCAAGATCAATTCATTAAGGTTTACAGGACTTGAAATGTTGGACTTGTCTGAGTCACCCAGCAGAGTTTCAGAAAACTTGCTGTTATCTGATAGTGCTGATAAGGCAGGTAAGAGACCCCAAGGAGTAATTAATCAGTGAATCCTATGAGTCTTTTTCCCCAGCTCCCCAAGTTCACCATCTTCTATGTCAGGTTGCCGGGCCATTGTCCCTTCTGCTTGGGACAGGTGGTGGGATGAGGTGACCACCACAGGTCACTTCTACTCTGAGTTATTCTATGATTCCTTCAAAACTAAGTTTGAATTGCTAACTGCTGCACTTTCCTCTGTCTCTCCCTCTCAGTTTCTTTTAAACTGTCTCTAGTTTTGTGCAGATAACCTCCACAGGCTATTATCTCATGACCATGGGTGGATCTGGTTTAGCCATCACAAGGCAGGAGGACACAAATGTGCACTTATGTGCAAAGAACTGCACGTGCCTTCTACACACCTGCACACGGGGCAGGCACAGGAACTGCATCCCACCTATCAGGGTTTGCCTCGGTGCCTGCTGAGCTGCTTTGTGCCTCAGTTTCCCACTTTGCCCCGTGGGATAGCCCAGCAGTTCCTGCTCCTGTAGGTGCTCTTTTGCAGGGCATGGAGCAGGACTTGGAAGGGGGAAAGTGTGACTGATGACTCCCTGGCAGTAGTTTGGTATCGAGCCTTCCTTCTCTTGCCTTGTGTTAAGCGGATTAACATTCCCCTCTGGTAACTTCTGACTCTGGACGTAAATAGAGCAAAATGTAGATGTTTGACCCTGAACCCACAAATGAAATCCATAAGGCCTCTTGGGATCTGTTTCTACTTTTAAGATAATAAAATTGGGAAGGGACGGGAACCTATGTTTGAAGACCTTCCAGACCTGCTCCATGAGCTCTGTATAAACAAATGTTATATTTATATTGACCTGTTGTCAATTTTCATTTTAATTGCCATTGCAGAGTTTTCCATGAAAAAATATTAAAAAAATCAGACCAACATATTTCAAGTAGATGCAGAAGAACCCGCAGTTGGTTTCCAGACTATCCCTCAATCCTTCTGAAGATGGGCAGCACAGGAGAAACCAGAGAGTCTTGCTCTCAATGCATAATTCCAGGATTATTGGGGGCTAACATTGATTTCCTTCTTTTAATACGGTACTAGCAAGTCACCTTAGAGACATGCTCATCTTGTCTCACTTCTTAGAAGGAATCATCCCTGTGCTGCAGGCACACAAGAGGGCATGGCTTGCTAAGACCTAACATAAGGTTTTCAGAGGAGTTTTTACAAAGCACAAGTTATGGGAATTTCACCCTTAGTGAGTTAAAACTCACTGAAAAACTTTTTATTGAGTAACATGAAGGTAAGAGAAAATAATCTGGTGATCTGACGGGTGGGGGGATAGAAAGTTTTGTCAAAGTGAGTTCCTGTGTTCAGCAGAGATGATTCATTGCCTCCGGTTTATAGATGGCACAACTCCATGGTGGCGTTGTGCTCACTTAAATCTCAGTCACACTCAGTAAATCTGACTTGTTCTTGCCCGGTTTCAGTCTGAAGGTTACATTACGGCAAGCAACTGCCACCTTTGGCTCTGTATCCTCCCTCCAGAAAACCCCTCCAGCCTTAAATTGCTCCCACAGCGATGCAAATCCTCTGACATTCATGATGCTGAACCCGCCTGAGATAAACCAAAACTAACGTAGTATAATATATATATGTATTAAAAAAGCTGTGTTCAGGAATTGCTGTTCACTGTCTGTGGAAAGGGAAGTGGCCTCATTTACTTCTGCGGTTTAGCTGTTCTCTCTTGGTGTTTATGGGACTGTCAGTCCCCATCTTCAATGGCGCTAGTTCCCGAAACAGCCACCAGTTTAACCTCGAATAGCAGAAATTTGTGTTTGGGTTAAACTAGTTGGGATGGCACTCTGCAAATGCCCAGTGGTGAGGTTTCTCTCTTTTTTAAATTTATTTTTACTTTGCTTCATTTCCTGTTTTGTTTTTCTTAGTGGAAAGAGGAATAAGTCATTTGGAGTCTCAAGTGGGTTCCCTGGGCCAGTCTCATCTGAGACATCACACCGATTTTTGGGGGGTGATGGGATGTGAAAAAGGGATTTGTTACCATTTGGTCAATGTCTGCTCTTGAAAGAATTGTTGTCACAGAAAATTAGTGAGATGTTTTTAATAGGAGGTTTTATTAAATTGAGCAAGCGTTACATGTGCAGGGGCAGACTGGGAAAATGTGTTTCTGCCAACTTTCACAGGCTTCTAGATCCATCACGTTTATGGCCAAGAAGGGACATTAGATCATCCTGTCTCATGTCCTGAATATAGGCCTTAAATTTCATCCTTTTACCTGTGCATCGCGCCCTGCCATGTGAATCCAGCAAAAGCACGTCTTCCAGGAAAGCATCCCATCTTGAAGAAATCAGGCGGCGGAGAATCCACCGCTTCCCTCAGCTGTTCGTCTGGTTAATCACCCTCACTGTTTATTTCCACTTGTAATTTGTCTGACTCTCAGCTATTAATTCTTGTTCTGCCTTTCACCACCACGCTAAAGAGCCCTTTAGGACCCAGATTTTGCTCCTTGTGAAGAGGCTTACGCCATGTAACCAAATCAGCTCTCGATCTTCTTTTTTTGATAAGCTCAGCAAAAATTATTGAGCTCATGAAGCCTCCTGCTGCTTCAGCCTCTGAATCATTTCTCTGTATGTTTTTCTGACAATTATTCATCAATGCACCATCCTTTTAAAAATACGGGATACAAAACCTCTGCTCAGATTTCCCTTACCCATCTTGTCAGTGGAGAAATCGCCAAGGAGAGCTCATCTTCCTCAGAAATGTCTGAATTCATAGATCATACTCAATTTTTCCCTTTCTTTCACAGCTTTGAGTCTGGGACCCATCATCAGGTAGCTTGACCCCTTTGGACCTTAAATCTTCTGTGGAGTGCCTGGCTGTTTTGGGGAGATGTGTCCAACACCCCTGCTTTGTGGGGAAGAGGTGTGGGAGCCAGGCAAAAAGACACATTATTTGTATGAACTCAGGTTACCAAGGGCTCCAGCTTGCTCCTTGTGCTGCCTTGTTCTTGTTGCAATTTATACTTCTTCCAGGCTTTTGAGTTTTGAGCTGTTTTTTTAATGTTATGGGAAAAGGTGGCTTTGCCAAACCTGGTTTATTTATCTCTGAGTTATCAGAAGAGAGGAAAAGTGGGGAGAGACTGGGCTTGATTCACATGGGCTGATGGAAATCCAGGACAAGATGAGTGGGAAGATGATGGTGCTGCTGAGCCAGAGCTGCTGGGGCAGTCAGTAGCTGAGCAGAAAATGGTGCTTAGTGGCACTGGAGATGCTCACTCCCATGTCATGTTTCCCGAGGCAGCGGGATCAGCTAGATGCTCCAGAGCTTCTCCACCAGCAGCTGCAAACCAACTCAGCTGTTGGATGCTCCCAGTAGGCAAGTTGTGTGCTGGTGCCCCAGCTCCTGTTGGCTGCCCTGATAGTCTATTTATCTCCCCCTGCACCCCACAATTTAGTCACCAGAACTTGCACAAACCCATCAGAAATGGCTTTCCAGCAGGCTGTAAATTCCTATTTTTTCCCTTAGGAAATCTCTGCAGGCTTACCCATGCTGAGGACCTGCTCCTGTGCTTGGGAAGGATTACAACAGGATAGATTAAATGCATTAATCTACTTGGACCAAACAATGATTTAATGGCTAAATCTTTATGTTGTGGTTGCCTGAGGGTGACTTGGCCAAATGCAACATGCGCAGTGGGGTCTGGTTGTCACATGAGCCCATGATGTGGCCAGGGAAGGTGCTGAGCCCTGGGTACACGTTCCCAGCTCTTCATGTCCAGCTCGGAGAGTGGGAAAGGAGCAGACAGCTGGAGACAGTGGTGGCCAAACAGAGATCTGAGGTGGGTCTGATAACCTGGGCAGGTTCACATGGCCAGGTGGTTTCTCTGTCTATTAAAAGAGAGGGGAAACTGGACATTAAATGTGGTCAGGCCTGTGGTGCAGACACCTAAATGGAGTGAAAGTGCAGTGGGGTTTCCATGACCCCAAAATACCAGTTGAGCTCTCCCAGCTGCTCAGTTCGGAAGTGCCAATCGTCCCTCCAGTATGACTCCAACACTTGCTCTCACTTTTCAGTTTGTGGTTTATTTACTGTCTGGGTGCTACCGTTGAGCTGGGAAAATATTCCCGGGCTGGCTGAACCGCGTAAAGAAGGCCACACCGTCTCTGTCTGTATTTTTACGGATTTCCAGCTATGGAATAGGGTCAGCCTCAGGAGTTAGTGCAAGTGGTGAAGCCAAGTATCTGTGTTTATGAAGAGCACTGATGCAGCAGCCATTCCTATCCGGACATTGAAAATGGAAGGGGAGAGCCTGAATCCAGTTTCTTTCTTTACATGACAGAGAGGTGATAATACAGTGGAGACTTCTCCTGTGCCTGACAGCATGCACGTGCAGAGGCTCTCCTTTGGTGGAACAACACCATTAATTGCATTTTATGCTCTTGTAAGTAAACCTGAAACCCAGCTAGCCAGCCTGGCTTCAGTGTTCCTCGGTTTAAGTGCTAAATGAAATGCTCTGCTTAGGAGCTTGGCTCTAGATTGAAATATCATAGGCTGATTTTAAGTATGAAGATGCAAAGACAGTATGAACAGATGCAGCATCTGGAACAAAAATGCATAAACTTGTGATTTTCTTGTTATGCTCTTTCCAGCAAGGTTTTCTCTGGGTCAGCCCTGTTGCTATTATTCTTGTCCAAACACCTTTTGCCCCTCTCACCAGTCTCCACGGAGACTGCAGGCAGCCCTTCACCTTGAAAGTCCTAAGCTTTGTCCTCTCTTGCAGCTGCTGAGCATCCCATGGACATGAACCCACCTCGCTCCCCTCTGGTCTGGGTCTTCTAATTGTCCCCTGCCTATTGCAGCTCAAGTCCATGAGCCAAGGGATGGCCCCAAGTCCTGCCCATGAACCTGGGGAATATTATGGTGCCCCAACATTCTCCAAATTGTTTGTTTTTTAGGAAAACAGACCTCTCAAACACATGTTAAAATAAGGTATTAGTGTGGCCGCAAAGTCCAGGCTGCAAAAGCTGGGAAATCCCAAGATGAACTGTGGTTGTGCGGCTTTGATTTTATTCCTTTTGGTGTGTAAATGATGCTCCTGTCTTAAATGACATGGTCACAGGCACGGTAGCATTGCTGCACTTTGTGGATCAAAGGGATGATGTTCACTTCAAGAGCAGCTCTTTAATAACTGGTTTTCTTCTTGTTGACCACGAGCAGTTGTGGGTTACTGGTTTTGGGCCACTGTTTGGTCCCAGCTCTGTCCATCTGGGGCTCCACAAGTGGCCCGGACCCACAGAGATTGTCCAAATTTGCACAAACTCCTCACCATAGCTCCAGGAGCCAGCAGTGTTTTTCAGAGGGGAAACAGAGGTGCAGTTGGCATGTCAACCTATGCCTGAAGTGGGTGATTATGGATGTGACCCCAAGTCCAGGGCATTTGCAGGACCTGCTGTCACACTTCCTCTGTGGGCAGCCGAGTCCCACGTCACTCTGGCCATGCAAGGATGAGCTTGAGGCATTAGAGAATGTGTCAGGCCACCATCTGCCCATGTAGAGGCTGCCAAACCCTGTGTGTATCCATGTTTTGCATGGCTGAAGTTTTGCATGAGGACTTTGAGGGATATTCCAGCACCCAGGAGGGAGCTGGACTGGGGAAGTCAGCACCAGGCAGGCAGCAGCATGGCTCCCAAAGGCACCCTTGATGATGTTCCTGCTCCATCGACACAGATGCAGGAAGAGAACAGATGTCTGAACACCTCTCTTTCTGGCAGAAGCAAGGTGCCTGCAGGTCTTCCTAGAGCAGCGCTTGCATGTTACCTAGTCAATAAGATGTGCATGAAATTTTTTCACAGCAGACCTAGATGGCTGAGGGCCTACTTGCCCCTATGTGATGCTGGGAGCCAGCGCTGACAAAAACCTCATCATGCTTCAGTGCTACAGAGATGCTTGGGCAGTGCCGGCATCCTTGGGAAGCTGTTTGTTAGCTCAGCGCTTGTGGTCTCACGCAGCACAGCAGCCCCGTTCAGGATCTTTCCTCCTCTCCAGCCACCTGCTTCCCTACCTGGGGCTGTGGTCAGGCGCGTGGGGCAGTGTTTACCCGCTCGCAGCTGAGCACACAAGCCCTGACAAGCTGACACCCAATATAGCTCTCGGCTCCAAGCCGGGATCTTCCTTCCCTCATGCTTGCCCTGTGTGTGGTCGTCTCGGGTGTGAGAGATGCCGGTGATTCCTGATCAGTCCTGCAGGTAGGTGGAAAGGGAGACAATGCAGCCAGCGGGTTGGCATCCCTGGGCACGCTCCTGCACCGCGGTTGGGATCTCCCCGAGGACTATGGCTATTTTGCATTCAATCCTTTTGCCCAGCCCATGCCCTCCTCTCTCCTCTGTCCCCTCTCTCCCCGTGCACACGCTTCGCCATCACACAGCTGCCCGGCTGTGGGGCTTCAGGCTCAGGGAAGCCTGTGCCAAACCCACCACCTTCTGCCTTACAGCCTCTCTCAAAATTTTATAATCAGCTGAACTCTGATTCCCAACCCCAGGGGCTGGGGTTAGCAGGGAGTGAGGCTCCCCTTGTCTGTCCTTAAATGTTGAGTTCCTTGCCACGGTTATTTTTCTTCCTCCCCTCCCCCCCCCCCCCCCCCCGCCTCTTTATTTTTCCCATCTTGAGGCAGATGTTGCAAGTCCCATGCTCTAAGGTCCCACTCTAGCCCGAGCACTTGCTCACATGCTTGGATTTAAGTGCATGAAAAGGCCGTGTTGGATCTGGTCTCTCTTGTGTGCCAGCACCTTCCCTGGATCAGGCTCCCCCCTTCCTGCAGCTGGAAGTGCAGAGTGCAGGCATGCACGTGTCCGGATTGAGTTCAGGGGTTCGCAGGGGCTGCAGCTCTCTGCTGGGGTCCTACATGCCCTCAGTGCAGCGCAGGGAGGAGATAATGCTGCTCTCTGCAGAAATCCCGGGTGGGCTGTGCCAGCAATGGTTACATCAGTGTATTTGCAGCAGGACGATGCACAGTGGGACCTGTGAAGGCAACTGTCTGCGTGCATGCTTGTTTACGCAGGCTGTGATCGCTCTCTGTGTCTGGATGAATAACTAAATCAGCCTCCCTTGAATGGGTGGTCCCTCGCCTCTTCTTCCCAAAAAGCTGTTTGGCAGGGGCTGAGCAGCAGCTCAGTGCAATGGCACTGAGCATTACCTGGGGTCTGGAGGGGATAACAGCACTCAGCAGCAAGCCATGTGCTGATATACCCTGAGGCGGTGACTAAAAGGGAGTTTCATTCTGTTAAATGCCTGCTTTGGGAGTGCTTCTGCCAGGCTGGTGTGTCGTGGTGGCTGCTGCTTTGGGGTGGTGGGGCAGGTGGGGGCATGCAGGGAGAGGAGCCTGATCCCGGCTCAAGTTGTTGCCCTATCCCCTCTCTGTGACCCCGGGTGGACGGGAGAGGACAGACCACACTGCTGCTGCTGCTGCTGCTGAGAGCTATGAGCTCGTTTCATGCTTCACCAGTGCAGCCTGTGGTTGCATGAACTTTCCACTGCTGGTTGTGCATTTGCACGTGGGTCTGCTCAGCAGTTTGGTGTGGGCAGCAGCGTGGCAGTGCTGGGAGCTGTGTCCTGGCACACCTTGCATGCACACAGGCCAGGTTTGCTGGGGTGTACAGGCATGCTTGTACCTGCCGCGCCTGGGGTGAGGCCTTCCCCAGGTACCAATGTGCAGGGGGGTGGTATTTTAATGATGCCTCTCTGGGTGATGCCAGTTGGTGCTGGTGCAAATCCATGTGCGAGGGACCAAGGGCTGCCCAGCACGATTGCACATGTGGCTGAGGGTGTGTGTTGGTAGCTGAGGGTGCTGTTGGGAGCACATGTGTGCACGTGTTGGCGTGTGCTAGGGAGCACGTGAGGCTGAACATGCTTGTGCGTGCCCCGCAGTGGGGGGGTGTGTGTGTGTAGTTGAGCATGCATGGCTCTTTGGGGGCATTATTGAATGGGACAGGGATTACATGCACCCTAATCCTGATCCGACCCATCCAAGAGCTCTTGCAGCTGGACTCTGGTGCCGGACATCGGACTCCGGGCCGCACTTGGCTGTGCTCCCTTGCTGCCCTCTGCAGGCAACCACCTCTCGTCCATGGCTCCGCAGAGCAGACGCAGCCCATCCTGCAACAGCGGAGAAACAGCCTTGGCCTGGCTCGCCACGCTTTCCTCCCTCCCGGTACCCCAAAACAGCCATGCTCCGTTGCAAATGCAGCCGGAGTCCGAGGGCTGCTGGGCGCCGGAGGGGCCGCCGTGCTCGCCCGGGGTGACCAGAGCCAGCTATGCCAAAGGGCACCCGCAGCCTCCCCCAGCACGGCGGGCCGGCCGCCCAGCCGGGCAGCTCTCCGATGGCTTTGGCTGCAGCCGCTGCCGGAGGAGTGCGTAGGATGGAGAAATGTGAGTCAGCCCCCAGAGCCTTGCATGCGAGCGGCCGCCCAGAGGTGCTTGGCAGCCGCTCCCAGAGGGGGGGCTATGTGCGTGGTGGGTGAGCGTGGAGGGATGCAGGCGCTTGGGTGTATCGACCCAGCTGCAAAGATGCCCTCCAACGGGGAGAGCTCATGGGGAAACACAGTTGTCACTATATTTGTCACTGCTTTCTTTCTAAAGCTGCAGGCAATTCAGAGGGCTGCTTTGGGAAGCTGCTTTTGCATGCTCAGACTGGACTTCTGTACTATGGCTGGACCTGGAGCTTTCTCTTTCCTTCCCTTTGCCCTTTCTCCGCTAGGTAAATCAAGGCTGCATCCTGTTTGCAGGAGCTGCCTCCTGCTGCCATGCCGCAGGCCTGCATGGACCACACTCACTCTCCCTCCTTGGTCACTTCTGTCCCAGGATTCAGAGCTGGGCATTGGGCTGATCTGGAATATCTGGCCTTCAACCTGATCTCAGCCCAGGTTGGGATGAGGATGTCTGCAAGTCTGTCTCTGACCTGAAGCAGCCATGTGTCGGGAACCTGGACCTGTAGCACCAGGATATTTATTAGCGCTGGCTCCAGAAGCTGTGATCTGATGGGATCCAGAGGAGCCCCAAACAAAACTCCTTGGGCAGATTGGGTTCTGCATGCACTGAGGAAATCAAAACATAAAAAAAGGGTGAAGAACTTGAAACCACCCCTGTTCTGCAGCACTTCATTTTTCAGTTTCTGGGCAGGATTTATATTTGGCATCTAATTAATCTCAAAACATACAAAAATCACGCAGTTTTGCAACTCCACAGGGCTTTTTACCTGGGAATTTTAAAACACCTTGTTAGGAAAACGGGCTTTGCAATTATCCTAAGTGTCCAGATGGAAAAATTGAGCTAGGCTATGTGATTTCACCAAGGCTACCCAGACAGTCAGTGGCAGAGGTGCAAATGAGGTGGTAAAGGCACTTTCCTGTTCACAGAAAATCCAAGTTAAAGGAAAAGAACAAGACAGGATCACTGCTAAGCTTTCCATGAGCAAGCCCAGCTCCAGCCCTGTTTCCCGGACCCCGTACTCAGCCTGACACTCCATAACTGTTGGAAAACCCTACAGCAGCTGAGTAATATGATAGTGGGTTAATTTGTGGTTGCAAATGGAGCTCGGGAGTCCTGATTGATGGTACCTTACTCTCACCACCGGACCCCACAGCCCTTTATAATGAGCACATAATCTTGCGAGGTACCTGGGAGCTGAAAGCAGTTTTGGTCTCCAGCAGGATGAGAAGGTCCCACCTTGTAGGCTTCAGGACCTCCACGTTCCAGGACCTGGAGTTCAGCATTTGTTACTGGGGTTGCGTGCACCAGATTTTCATATATATGGTGCTTTATGTGGCTGAGTATCAAAGCTCTGCTCAGTGCGACGTGGACCCTGCTCTGTAGTAGTTTTCACTGGCAATGTGGGAGGTGGCAGGATTACCTTCATGGTAAAGAGGCTAAACAGGAGGAACAGACGGGTCAGAAGGAGAAGCAGGATGGTGAATTGGTTTGCTATTCATTCACAGACCAAGAACAGCAGAGAATATCTGCATTTTAGGTGATGGCTTATAAAATGGAGCTAATGGGGTGAGGGAACAGCTGTTGCATATTGGGTCAAGGCAACAAAAATACAGGGCAGAGGACATCCTTGCAGTTAGAGGGCTAGGAGCTGTGGTTGGGTTCCCTTCCTTGTGTTCCTGTACGTGCTGCCTTTGGTTTGGGGCAAGGGGCAGGCTGCATACTTGGGCACGTGTAGTTGTATTTGAGCCTCCAAGCTGGTGGTTGAGGAAACCTGCACCTGCACACTTCCTAGGCCTGCAAGTGCCTGTTTTCAGCTGATGGCTATGTTTTAAGTCACCCATTCCCTGAATCATCTTGCAGTTCCATTTGAGGCTTTGCAATGTTCAGGCTGGTGCCTGAGGCTCATGCTGGGAATGGCTGCCCCTGCATGAGGGATATTAGAGCCCTGCTCTAACTCATGAAGATCCTGTGAAGCTGAGCACCTAGGTATCATAGTGAGATGCTATAGATGGGGAAGAAAACAAGGACCTAAAAATTATAAAACCTCCACCGATAAAAGAGAGGATAAAGGCTGCAGAAAGGAAGGACAGCACAAGAAAGGATCTCATGGTGGCTGAAATGCCAGATCTGAAGTGGTGGATCTGGGATGAACTATGGGCTTGGCACGAGAGGCAGAGGAGGGAGCAGATGTGGTGAGAATGCTGTGGACAATGCCTGCCCCGTGGCTTACTGGTACCTTACCACAGGTAAGAGGTCATTTGAGCTCTGGCAGCAGCTAAAGGGAGCGCCAATTGGAACCAGATGTCAGGAAGTGCGAGGCACCACAAACGTGTGGAAGGGCCTCCCAGCCATGGCGGCGGAGCCCCTAACACTGGGGTCATTCACGAAGCAATTAGTTGGCATCCTGCGGTTTTGGCCTGTTAAAAACGGGAATCAACCTTCAGGAGCTAAGTGGGGCTGCAAGGAGCTTTCCCAGCGTGATGGGAAGTGCTGGCACAGAGAATTAGAGTAAGCTCTGGATGGTAGGTGACGGGAGGTGGGATAAATGGACCTACCGTTGACCATGGAAAGACTCCCGTTGAGTTCAGAGGGCTTTGCCTCAGGCTTAGTGCCACGGCTTTGGAAAAAAAAAAAAAAAGGAAAAGAGAGGCCAGGACCTCTACCTCTCATTCAGCTTTCCTTGCTGGTACATCCATTAGACTGTCTATGAGTCGTGTCTTCTGCATTTTCTCTTGAGGAGCTTTTGTCTGTTGAATTGTCGAGGCAATAAGCCTAAGGTCATGGTGGGTCCATAGCTGCTTCAGGTCTTTAAAACAGGTTTAGGAGACTATGTTAAGGATATGCCATAAATCATATGAAAGTTATGGCTGAAGCAGGAATATCTGGGTGAGATTTTCTTGCCTAGCTTTTATAGGAGGTCGGACTGTTTGAATATATGCAGTTCTTCATGCTCCTGTGATCATGGTAATGCACCTTGTTCTTCCCCTTTGTGGCGACGCATTCCTCCAATTTACATCAGCCTCTTCACATGGTATGGAGAGTGAGGATGTGTTGTAAAAAGACTCTCCTGTTTACTTTCATGCATAAACCCTAAAGAAAGATGGGTAAAAAAAACCACTTCTGAGGCTGGATATTCTGGCTTGTGCTTTTTCTTTTTTTCATTATTTCTCTTCATCTCCACTATTTCTGCTCTATAGAAGGCCCCCTAATCTCTGAGCAGATGTCTTACACTAGAGCAGTTTTGCAAACTCAAGAGGGTCAAATGATTGTCTGCTTTTCTGGCTGCATACATACTGCATCCCTCTGACATAACCTGTGTTTTTCATGGCCTTGTTTTACTGCAGGAGGAAAAAGGCTGAGGTACAAAGTCATCCTGTGTTGTCCGTGGAGAAGCATTTATGCAGGTAAATATTCGGAGAGTCACCAGCTCCGGCTGCTGAGCGCTCACCAGTAGACAGATGCTGCTGTGGATTGGGAGAAAGATGTCCCAGCTCCTGCTTGCTGAGGTCTGAGAGCTGCTCATTAAGTCTCTGTCAGGCTGTCTACAAGGTCAATGGGTGCTGCTCTGCCGAGTTCAGTAAGCTACAGGATGCACCCGTGGGGAGATGGTCTTCAATTGAGTCACGATTTATTAGTGTGGTCATGGAAGCCTATCCTCTCAGGAACCATAATGCTGAGTAATATTACATGAAGAGACGGTGGTATAGTGTACATCACGGGACGCCAGCTAATGGAGCAGCCAGAGCCTGGATCAGTCCGTTGTAAGTATCCTCATATGAGCAGGCTCTTTCTCAGGAGAAGCGTCCCTGAGGCTTGACAT
Organism: Rissa tridactyla; assembly: GCF_028500815.1. Classification (NCBI taxonomy): domain Eukaryota; kingdom Metazoa; phylum Chordata; class Aves; order Charadriiformes; family Laridae; genus Rissa; species Rissa tridactyla. Next base: position 40,429,993 of record NC_071470.1, read on the forward strand.
GAGGAAGGTGTGTAAGATTTGACACTGTGGCTGGTGTCTGCAAGGTAAATGTTTAAAGCCAGATCAGACCCTGCCCACTTTTACACACCCCTGGAGCATGTCACACCTTGGGAGGTGATGCTCCCCCTCCGCTGGCTGTCGGGACCGGCTGGCTGAGTGGGTCAGACTAACACCTGGCTCTGAGACAGTTGGAGGGAGGTGAGAGGATTCCCAGCTGAGGGGCTACGTTATGCTGCTTATTGCATTTGCCCTTCAGGGAGGCAGGGCGTTAATTGCTCTCCTAGCATCTTTCCTTCCCCTAGTGCAGGAAATTGCAGACTTTCTACCATGACATTGCGCGCTTGGAGCTGGAGGTCCCGAGCGATAGCACAGAGCTCTGAGTTTCCTCTGCGTTGCTGTTTGTGCAGCCAGGGCAGCGCACTGGAAATGAGTGCAAAACGGTACTGCTCAGAACTGCAATGGAGGACTCCTGTCTTTGGTGCTTCTCTTGGGTGCAAGAGGCAATGCGAAGGCCACGGGATGCTGTAGCACCTTGCCCAGTGTCAAAGAGTGAGAGAGAGGTTCACGCAGGCTAAAAAAAAAAGGGCAGATTCACCCAGATTTTCCAAAATGCTGCAGGCTGCATGAGGGTACCTGGGCAGGAGTCACAGCAGTGGGCTGGGGGGGATATCTGTAGCAGGGGACACCTTTTGCTGCACTCTGCTTCTTCAAAACCACACCAAGTGAAAAAGTCCAAGGGGGTATGGCTTTATAACCACTCACTTAACGGGATCGGAATGACTTACTAACCATTCCTATCTGAACAAAAATAACACCAAAACATTCTCTTTTCTTCCCCCCCTCCCAGGCCTCATGACTTTAAAAGGATTTGTGACAAGCCATGAGCCTTGAGAAAATAAAGCATGATGAATTCCCATCCACAGAGACAATTCTGAAGGTATGTGTCCCCTCCTCCCTACTCACTGGAAAACCACAGTCTTGGCCAGGACTGGAAGAGGAGCCATTAGGAGCCATTCATTCAAGCCTGATTTCCCAAATTGTATCACAAGAAATGGTCTCAGACGCTCTTAAATGAGCTCCGTGGGGATTCTGCTTCCCCTTGTGTGCCAGGTTAGCTCTGCAGAGCGTGCGGGACTGGCCAATGTCCTCAGCCCATGTGATGGGAGGGCAGCACATTGGGGCAAGCATGTAACCAAGGGATAGCTGGGAAGAAGATAGCCTAATTAGTTGGCTAATGACCCTCTGGAAATACCTAGCTCCTCCTAAGTGTTCCACTGTGATTAGCTTGGGAGAGGGACTTTAAAGCAGGAAACACTGCTTTACGGTTTTTTTTCTAAACAGCTAGTGCGTTTTTGTGTGCCATCTTTGCAAAAGGATGATTGAGGGGGGGGGCTGGCATGGCTTTTGGATTTTAGTGAGGGCATGTAGGGTGCAGAGCTTGCCCTGTTTGGTGCTCGCCCCTCCGGAGATGATCTGGACAAATCTCACTGACTCACTGAGAGTGAGACTTGACCCTGGTGTAGGTCCAGGAGAGAAGTCATCTCTGCTCAATTCCTTGACTGGCTCAGCCGGTGCTTTGTGGGGAGCAGAGCCGCAGCTCCAGCCGCTTCCTGCCCACTAGAGTGGGAGGAGGAGCACTGGGTGCTTAGAAGCTGCTGGTTTCCCTTGCACTGGTCCCCACAAGACATGGCTTCGCTCCTCTGAATGCACACATGAGAGGATTTACCCTGGAATATGCCGCTGGGAGGGATGAGGTTAGCACAGGGCAGTCTATGTGCTACGTAAAATTCTGTGGGATGCCTGTAAAACATTGTGGTTTGAGCTGGTCAGAAGAAGGACAAGGTTTTGCGTGCAGAAATTAAAAAGGTCGTTTTCTCTCTGTGCACCAGAAATCATCTATTTGTTTGGTTTTGTAGAAAACATTGGCAGAGACGTGCAAAAAAATGTTCTTATTGAAGGCATGGTGTTTTGTATTTTTTTGTCATGGTTAGTAATTGTTAAACTTGTGCTAATTTTCTTTCGTTCCTCTTTTGTACTTCGGAGTTTTATTTGGACCTTGGTGAAAAACTGAAAGCAGAAATAGATTTCTTTGAAAGACTGTTTTCAACTCTTTCCTCAGTTAAAAATTATCTTTAATTCCAAGTTATACTAATAAAATTCTGGTGTTGCCTCGTACAGATGAGAAAAATGGTTATTGATTCCAAACACCTCTTTCTGCAACAGGCTCGGCAGATTTTCCTGCCTCTTCAGCTGGAGCTGCCTCACCTTCATTTGCCTAAGTGGTCCCATAGTTTGCCCATATTTTATGAGCGGGACCAGACATAGGTCTTTTCCTGCAGTTTTGTGTGTACACATAGCAAAGTTTGCATAAGGAGGCCCTGTGTTACTCTAGCAAGGCTAACCGGGGTGGGCAGGGAGAGGAAAGGACCGTGCAGGCGTGAAGTTCACTGGGAAATTCTCTTGCGATGGGTGGAGAGTGATGACACATCAAAAGAGTTGGGGAGAAGCAAACCCCGTGATATCAAACACATGGCAAGATGAACCACCTACTGTTTAATGAGAGAATTAGGACACATGGATGTTTTTTCTCAGGCTACTTCAATCTGTTTCTAATCCTGGCCTAGGGAAGAGTGGATGAGAAGCAGGAGCCCAATATATATATATTTTAATGTTTCTCATCTTCAGTAAGAGTGTGTGTGTATTTATATTTACCGTAATTGCTCACAAAGACATGTTTGACACTGTTATTTCTGGTGTTCCTTGGCAGCAAGAGGCTTTTTACCACCAACCTATTGATACCACATGGTGGGTAAAAGCACCTCCTACTCTCCCTCCCCTCTTTGCTCCAGACTGAAAAGCACTGGGTTGTCTCAGCTTGGCAGAAAAAAAAAGAAAAAAAAGAGACAAGCCAAGTTATCAGTTTGGCTCCAGAGCCCTCCCTGTTTCTCCTGAAATGTGGGTCCCTTGTTCTAGCAAGGGTACGTGTGCATACGTGCTTGCTAAAAAGCGTTCCCATGGCAGAGCTTTCACAGCGCTCTATTTTGCTGGGTTCTCACTCAGGTCAACCACGATACTCTGAAGTGTGGTGGTTTGGACTTGGAGATGGACCATGTGGTCTCCATTATTGGAGATCTCTGCTTAAAAGCCAGCCTTGTCGAGACAGACCAGAGCCTCTCATTATCTGACAGCTTTGCCCAAAGTTGGATGAACTCTGAGCCTTCTGGGAGAAGGGTCTTCCTGGTCAATGCAGATAATGCAGAAGTGCCTGTAGGATAGAGGATGAAAAATAAAATAGTTCCTTTTTCCTCCAGTAGTGAAAAAGGTCTATACATTGATGGGGAGTTTTGCTTACACAGATGGTCCACTCACAAGTCTTTGTTTCTCTTGGGGAGTCACTATAAGTAAAGAGAATTTGTGTTTGTGGGAGCTGGTGGCCCCTTGGAGGGGCTTGTAGAGGGAAGACCATTTCATCATGTTTTAAGTAGATCTACACAATCTGTTTTTCTTCACCAAGGACTCTGTTGTGAGAAGCACTGCTGACCCAGAGCTCTGCTTTTGAAGATGAAATCTTGTCTGTGAGATACAGCTAAGAGCTCTGTTGGAAGACTGTTGCAGGGGACTTTCTTGTAGAAATGGGCTGAATTTGTCAATGAAACCAAACTGCTGAGCTGGGTCAGGCTGAGATCCCTTCAGAGAAGATCCAGTAGACATCTGCCTGTGGACTGGAAACCAGCTTGCAAAGTGACACTTGGGCTGCTGCTGCTCATTGACCTCCTGGTGAGCAAGATTTTGGGTGAATGGGTGAGGTGATGAAACAACAGCATCTTGTGGTGAAGGAGGAGTATTTCCCACTGATGTCTGGGAGGGCAGTCAGATGAGTTAGAGCCAAAGATACTGTAAGGATGACACAAGATAGATGTGGGCTTCCTACTTTAACATATATACATGAATCTCTCTCTCTCTCCTTTTCCCCAAACAGACACATCCTTTTCTGTAACCTGTGCTTTTGGTGGTGACTGAACCATTCAGGGGTTCTTGTGGGATGTCTGGTGCTCCTCTGGCTGCAGAAGGGAGACAGCGTATGTTGAACTGCGTTAACTGTTTGTTATAAAGGACTTGTATATGCTAAGATAGTCCTAAAGCTGCTGTTTTCTGCCATAAATTCAGTGAAGTTGAGGTCAGAAATGGTTAACTGATCCCCTCAGACAATTGGCTCTTCCACAAAGTGATTAATCTCCTCCAAAGATGACCCACTTTTTTGGAAATGGCATTCACTCTCCATTGATTCTTAAGAATGCCAAATGTCCAGTTTGGCCTGCCTTTTAAACTCCTTTTAAAAAAACCCAAACAACTGCCTTTTAAACTCCTAAATGCAGGTGGGATGACTCCCACTCTTAATATCTTAATCATTATTATTAGGTTGCGCTTTCAAGGTCTTCCACCACAGCATTTTCTCTTGCTGTTGGATAATTTCTCTCGCTTTTTCCTTATCTCTGTCCAGCTTTTAAACATCTTTTCTACCATATGTATTGCAAACTGTACGCAGTATTTCAGAATCTGTCTTGTCTGTGGTTTCTGCAGATATGGAAACTCTTCCTTTCTCCTATTCACCATCACCTTTTAGGGAAATCAAGTTGACTTTCTTGCCCATTCTAACATTCAAGTCCTCCTCAAAAAATCACTGTCCTTCAGGTCATGGTTCTCTGCTCTACGAGTATGGTGGATGCTCCTTGTCATCTGCATATAACATTGCATTTTGGTACCTGTAACATATATTTGAGCTGAAGCATGCCAGCAACTTGATAGTCCTGATGGAGCTGAGTTCCCTGCCCTCATTACTTACGCCTTTGCCAGCTTTTGTGACCTAAACGGCTTACGTCAGCTGCAAGTAATATATTTACTTTCATGAAAGCTGATGACAATGTTGACTACCTCTGGGCAAGGCAGTAGATCCTGACAACCGTTGGTGATACTTTCTCACTGAATAATACCTCCCAGCTTCTGCAAGCTAGCCAGTCCCAATCTATTGAATGTATGCTTTATTTCTATAGTGTAGCAGAAACTTTTCAAACAGAAGGTTGTGCAATGTTAAGTCATGCACCACATGAAAGTTTGTATTATGCCTGTAAGAGACTCTTTGATGAAAAGAACTCATAATTTTGTCAGAAAATGAGATCAGGCCTATTTCCCATGAAAAACATTGACTGACATTTGTTGCAAATGTAATTATTTTGTAAGGTGGAGTGGTGTCACCTGGCCTAATTTTAACCAAATAACAGTTTGCTGTCTGATCCAAACTAGCTGCCAAGGTTCGTTCTGCAGTCAACGGAGCGAGATCAGCCCTCCAGCAGCTGAATCATCTAATCTATGTTAGACATCTGTCTTACAGTAGGATGATTGCTGTTTGGAAGTGCCTGCCTGTCTCCATTGACTGAAGAAAAGGAGCAAGGATTAATTTTGAGCTAGCCTGTGTATAGCTACCTCAGTGAAATCACTTCTCCTTTTAAAATATTGGCACAGCCTTACCATGCCTTTCTCCAAATGTTGGGAAATGCATTGTTCCCCTTCAGGACTCTCATGACTCATAGTCTAGGGAGTTTCAGGTAAATCATAGGATGAATCCTCAACACACAAGTCCAAGATCCCCTCCCTGCCCTTTCTCTTTATCCAGAAAGATGGTTAGGCTTTGTCTAAGATGTTAATGGGGCAGCATTTGCTAGACAACTTCCCGTTTGCCAGCTAGCCACAGGCTTTGATCCTTGAGCTCTGTGCATCATCCCAGCTGGAAATGAAAGTCTTGCGTTTCCCCCAGCGAATGCCTTGGAAGCAAGTGGTAAATTCGAGAGAAAGTTATATGGGGTGAGGATGGCAGTGCATGTGTGATGCCTTGACCCTGCCTTAGGGGAAGAGGGCATGGCCAGGCTGGGCTGGATGGTCAGAACTGGTGTAAGTGCTCCTGTGAGTTCTACCAATGCAGGACAGCTACCGAGCACAGGAGCGGAGGGGCTTTTTTCAGCAGAGCGGGGCCAGGAAACATTGACCTGCTGCAGGCTCTTAAAGATGGGCTAGATGTGGTCTCTCGGCACCGAGGTCTCATTCCAGATGTGTGGGAATCGGAGATTAACCTATGCTTGGATAAATGAGATGGCTCATTAACAGCTCCTGCCAGACAGCTATGCACTGTCTTACAGTGTCATAACACTCTTTGAAGGCCCCAGCTGGGGTAAGGAGGGGACTCATTGCTTTCTGCACCCAAGGAGTCCTCAGAAATGGATGCGAAAGAGATGAGCAGAAGGTGGCCTAAGGGAAGGGGAAGGAAATGGAGAGGATTATTTCCTCTCAATCAAAAAGGAAGCAATGCTTGTCCGTGCAGCATCATGTAGCGATGCCTCAAGCCAGCTCTTAGTGAGATCAGTATCACCCTTGATAGTGCAGCTTTTGTCCCAGTGAGGAGTACCAGGATTACAGCCCATGCTTCCAGGACCTGCTAGAGTGGGGTGACAGTCATGTCACATGTTGTATCAGTTACTGCAGCATTTACCAGCTCACCAAAAACATGCCCAAGGAATGACATGTGGAGTGGGGGGTTTTGTTAATGAAAATATATGCATCAAAAATTGCATTTCAATCCTGGTTATCCCTAGATTCCTCCATTTTCAGTGTGCATCCCTCCAAGGATACTGGAATAGTGCTGGAAGTGCACATATGTACAGCTGCAACAATGAAGTGTTGAAACCAGCCACGGATTTAGAAGCTATTAATAATTACAAATAAAACAAATGAGTACATTTCATGACCAGATAATTTGTAAGTGGAGAGAGAAAAGCAAAACAAATCAAACTGTTGTTTGCAGCAAATTGTTTACTTTGCTCTAATAATAAATATGCCTAAAAAGAATGCCAAGGCAAAAAATGTGTGTGTCTGCATGTGAGTGTAATTCTTCTCCTGTTAAGCACTTTCAGTGAGTGAAGCTGAAAGGATTACAGAAATCTCATGTTTCATCCTTTAAGCTCTTTGTTCATTTTTGCATTTCATTGATTCTGTGAAGGGCAGGCTAGATTGCTTTAATGTGGTTAATCATCAATTAGCGTCAATTGGAGCAATTTTGTTGTCTTTAATAGATGGTTCCTTTTGGGGAATTAGTTTCTTTTCTGAAAGAACAATTCTTGTTATTGATTAAGGGAAGTAGAAACATTTTTTTTTGGTTGCATTGATTTTATTTTAACTTCTTTTCTCATCTAGCATGCGGATCAGCTTCTGCAGCTGCAGTGCTAGGCAGCGAAAAGGACATGTGTTAAGCCATTTGTGAACGAAAGAGATATATCTGGGTACAGTAGTATTCTTTTCTTTCCACCCCAACAAGTCCTGCACCACAACATGGATCTGGAAAGTCATCAGATGTGCTGTGCTTTGAGGACCTGTATTCAGGAAGTTTCTACTCCATCTTTCTTCAGTGTCAAGGACTGACTCTCAAATATTGTAGTGTTTCAGATATTTGCATTCCAGACATGGTCCCTTGTGGGAACAGCAGAGCCATCCTAAGCACGGAGGAAATGTGGATTCGGAACCATATCCAGACTTAGTAACTTAAGTCTTCCTCTCTGATGGGCTGAACTGAGATCTCTGATCTGAGAAGTCCCCAAAGGCTTCAGCTGGAGCCCATGTGTCCGGTACAAGGCATTTTCAGAGAGATGAAGGCCAACTGGATAAGATCCAGAGGAGAGCAGCAAGAATGATCAGAGGTCCAGAAAACATGACCTCCAAGGAAGGACTGAAAGAATTGGGATTGTTTAGTCTAGAGGAGAGATGACTGCAGAGAGATTTGCTGGGAGACTGCAAGTATGTAAAAGGGTACTGTGGAAAGGAAGAGAAGAACCTGTTCCTTGAGTCCACTGCAGGAGAACAGACAACACATTTTCATCTAAATCAGGAGCAAGACATTTGGGTTGGACAGGAGGAGAGTGTTTGCAAGGGTGACATTTAGTAATGTCTTTTGGTAGAACTGATTGTATGAGGGCGAAGAAGAATGGACCAGATGACCTAGCAAAATCTCTTCTAGTTCTGTTTTGGGGTGGGTTTGTTTTTTGGGTTTTTTTTGGTGGATATTTGAAGTTGTTTGGATTCTGATCCTCATTTTCCTGCTCTGGTGTGTGCCCTCATAGATGTGAATCCTGCCCCTTTAATCAGCATTTGTTAGACTTCATCTAGAGAATGTGTCCAGTTCAGAGGATCTCCCAGTACAGGAAAGACATTCATAAACTGAAGTGAGTTCAGCAGAGGCAACCAAGATGGTTGGGGGCTGGACCACTTGCTGTGTAGGGAGAGGTCATAATGGGGTTTGTTCACCATTGAAGGTTTTCAAGATTAGACTGGGTAAAGCCCTAAGCAACCTGGTTGGATCTCCTACCTGATGCTGCTTTGAGCAGGAGTATGGACTAGAGACCTTTGGAGGTCCCTTCCAAGCTAGATTATTCCATGTTTCTGTGATTCTAAAATTACCTTTCTGTATCTGTCAAAACCTGGTGCTGCTATTGAGGGCAAAGACGCTCTCTGTGTCTGCTGCCAAGTGGCAACAAAAGCATCGCACTACATTGTTGGTGCCAGTACCTCTGCCTTAATTAACCACCGCATTTTCATATTAATTTTTATGCAGATGACAAACATGTCTAAATGTCCTCAGATGTCTCTGAAACCACTGCTCTTTACCTTGTGTTCTCAACCTTCTCTCCCCTTCTCTATTGGCAGGAAGATGACAGCCATGAGCTCCAGTCTGCTTTGCTCTCACCAGGAGGGATCATAGAGAGATCCCCAAGCAAATGTGGACCAAACTGGGACTGGAACTGGATTCAGACTCACATCAGTGTGGCACAAGAGGAAAAGTTTATGAACTCAAGCACAATGCTGCTGTAACATGGCTATCCACTTCGTGGATCCTACTTGTCACCTTCTCAAGGTCCTCCGTGCTCCATGCTCAGTGCACCAGTTTGCATTAGTGTTAAGTACCCCTGCCTCTGTGCTGTCTTACGTGTTCTGGGCTGTTTAAACCTTTGGAACAGCTGAGGTTATTCCAGGTTAGTAAAGATTAAGATTGCTGCTATTATTTAGCATCATGTTGGTGCGTTTCAATTTTACTCCAGCTCCTTCTCAATGGAGTTCTGATTTTTGTTTTATGTCCTTTTTTTTGGGTTTGTTGTTGTTGGCTTTTTTGATTTTTGTTTGTTTGTTTGTTTTTGTTGTTTGGTGGTTTGGCGTTTTTTGGGGTTTTTTTTGGTTTTTTTTTTTTTTTTTTTGCTAATGAGATCAGAGATGTAACAGTTCCTTGGCATGGACTTTTAAGTCATAAATAACTTTTATGGCCAGTTTGAAGCTCATGCCAATCCAACATGTGTGATAATCTGCTGTGAATCACAGATGTTAGAGCCTCCCTGATAATGAAGATCTATGGTGCTATTTCCAGTTCGTCAGGAATCTGGAAGAGGTGTGTGTCCAAACTCTGGGCACAGCATATAAAAGCCCTGTTAGAGTGAACTCCTAAAAATGTTCCCCAGACAAGGTGCCCAGCCTTATATCTTGACTTTTGCTTACTTTCAGATGCCTGGGAGAGAAAGATGAAGGTGAGCAACTCTTGCAGACTCTTACACTGGGGCCACTCCCAACCATGAAGAGCAGACTTTAATGCCTAGTCCATGCCTGGATGTTCTCGGATTCGGGCAAAGGGCTTGCCTGTGCTCTCTGAGCACCTTCCCATGGTGCATGTGTACTCAGCATCACATGATGTGCTTCTTGCAGGGAACACCCTGCTCAGATCTAGTCAAAGGATTATTCCCAACGGAGCGTGCTTTAGTCCATTTTTAAATGTCTTAAAGAGCAGGGTTTCCACCACAGTCCCTGAGGAGGATGTTCCACAATCCAGTAGGTTAAATCTCATTGCTAAGAATGTTTCCCCTGATATTCAGAGTTCATTTTCCATTTCTTAATCCCATCTTGTGATTCCTGGTTATTCCCCTGTTGGGCTAACCTAAACAATTCCTCCCCCTCCTCGACATTTATGCCTTTCAGCTAGTCAGCAGACAGTTGTCCTCCTTTGCTGTCCTCCAGCCAAACTACACATATTTAGCTCCTTCATTTTTTTTCCTCATAAGTCAGTCCTTCCCGCCACTTAATCATCCATGTTGTCCCACTTTGACTTCTCTCCAGCTTGAAGTATTCCGGTGCTGTGGAGGTGCCCAGAAGCAAATCAAGTACCCAGTGACCTCAGACCAAGGAGGAGGTTGACAGAGAAAACCTTGTTTATGAGAAAATCCCTACAGCCATCTTCTTTGTCATGGGGCGGAAACAGGGTTTTGGTGCTACCCCTGAGACCTGGCTGGAGAAAAGCTGCCAATTTCATTCAAATATTCCATTCAAAGCAGTCACTGGGAACAGCCGAGAAGCAATGTCCTGCTGCGTTATTTTCATTCATTTCATTGTAATCTACTGTGGCAGTGTTGGAAGGACACAAGGAGGAAGGGCTGGCCCGGTGAAATGTAGTGATAAACGCACGGAAAGATCTTGCTATCGAATGCCACAGCCTGTCCATGCCAAGGTCATGTCATGACAAAGAAAAAGCCCAGAGTACCTCTTCCATTTCCCTTAGGTCCCTTTTTCTGTCTAAACACGAAGGTAAGGAAGTTGCTTTCTGTTTGCCATCTGTCCTGAGCCAAGGCTGATGCTCACCTTGTTTTCTTTGGGTGTCGATATGTGTTTGGTAATGCAGGCCAGAAAAAAAAATTCTCCAATCTTTTTTTAAAAAGTAGGAAGCATGAGCTTAGGAAGAATGGGCTGGCAGCATATGCAAATGGTCCTGGGCCACTGCAAATCTTTTGTCTCCTTGTAGGGTAAATTAAACCTGAAGGAGTGATTATCACTCTGTGGAGCCTGGCTTGCTCCTTTCCAGAGCCCCTCAAACTCTTCATCCTCTTCGCAATGAAAAGAAAAGCAACTGGAAGCAGTGATTTAACCAGTGCTTACTGGAGCAGGGGTCAGGGCTCGTTTGAAGCTCTGAATTCCTCCCAGGATAGCAGTAATGTCTCAGTCTTAATTAGAGCCCAAGGTGCCATCAGGTTACGAGAAGATGCTGTGGTGATGCAGCTATTGCCTCTGCCTGTGGCATAAAACTAAGTCCCAGACTGCTTATTCACATCCAAGATCCTCTGCCATGATTGAAATTCATTATAGTGTCGGCGTCTGTTATTTGTAGTAGAGCATTGTCTGCTGCATTAGACAAGATGACGGAAGATTTAGTGACACTGGTAGGAAAAAATGACTATGCCATCAAAATAGACAAGTCAGGAGGAGGAAGGAAATTTTTTCCCCCTCCATTTTAATGATAAAGGAACAGAAATGTGAGGCAGGAGAAGAAAGCTCAGCTCAGCTTCCTCTGCTGGGTCAGGTTTTCTCAGGAGCTCAGTCACAGCTGAAGCACTTTTGTAATGCCGCAAGTTGTAGGGTGCTTCACATCTTGTCCAGAGACAAGGCTGTACCCGAATACAAATTGCTTGAAATAGCAGGTGATGATTTTAATGCACGATCGTCCTTCCTGCACGCTGCTGTGAGTGGACAGAGGCTTGAAGCATTGACCGTCCCTGATGTAGCTTAACAGCTAAACTGTATTTTTCTGCAGCAATCCTATGCTTATTTCATACAAATACCAAATAGTGAATGGCTTTAAATCATGGTGAGGTTACTGTAGCTGAAAGTTCTTTGTACCAAAACTGCGGATTACTGTAGGTCAACCCATCAGAAAATTCCTCTTCAGATTTAGAACACAACCTCTAATTTTGCTCCTCCAGCCTATTTTAAAAATAGGAAAACAGCCGCCTCTTTTAAAAATAGGAAAACAAGAACTCTACTAAAAATATAAAAACATCAGCTTTCTTTTTTCCATATTTTATTTTGCAGGCTGCATAGGCCCTGACTCAGCAAGGCATTTCTCCTTTGTTGCATATCTTATGCCTCATGTAGCACATCTCATCTCTATTTTGATGTCCTCATGCCTCCAAGGAGTTGGCTCCTGGGTAAAGACCAGTTAGTGGAAACTTGGTCCTTGTGAAATGCTGAGTGAGCAGGATTAAAAAAGAGGAAAGCTTGGATGAAAATTAGCTACAAGACAGTGGGAAACACTTGAAATCCCTTTCCTACTGAAGACATAACTGTGAAGCAGAAGGCAGTGTGATAACATCAGGTCCCTTTGGTAGCTGATGCTGCCAAAAGAAAAAAGCCTTCACGCTTACCCAGTTGGGGACCCAATTTCATGTGCTGTATCCAAGCCTATGTTGTTCATCTCCCATCTGCTGAAGTGGATCAGAAGTATTTGAGCTCCTGTGGAGCTCCTTGCTAATTTTGAAAGAGCAAGGAGTGCTAATGAGTAAAAATGTGGGTTTTTTCTTTAGCTCATGCTAGGAAACTTTGTCTCTTTCTTGCACAGACACATCTCACAGACCATACTGACCTACCTGTTTATTGCTTGCAGGCAAAGTTATTGCATCCTCCCATGTTTGAAGATGAATGTGAGGATAAGATACTTGTCTGAGTCTGGCCCCACTTTGGAATGGAGGAGGGTAATGTCCATGCCATAGAGATGAGGCTAGAGAAAGGATGAAACACTGATCTTGTTATCCAGCTACTCCAGCCACTGACTGATGGCCAGAAAATGAAGTTATCTTTCTTCTTTCATGGGAGCAAAGGGAAAACTGTGTCCCAGATGACACACCTCTTTCTCCCACCTTTCATTGCCATTTACTGGGTTTTTGCAGTGTCTTTTTGCAGTGCTCAAAATCAGTTTGGAGGCTTTGGTCAGGAATAAAGTGGCCATAAAGGCGTTTCAGAGGTAGATGGGCTGTGAGGTTCAGGAAGTTCCTTCTAGTAAGAAGGTGTGGGTAAGGAACTATAAAAATGGATCTTGATCAATTCAAGGATGTGATTTGCTGTAGTAGTCATATGAGTAGAGGCCTGGTGGCTACGAGACTGTTCTGGGGAAACGTAGCTATGTGACTTTGCTGATCTTATGTCTTCCTTAAGCATCTGCTGCTGGCCACTCTGCAGACGAGGCATGGGGTTATTTGCACCTTTGGTCTAATCCTGATCGTGGACTTGTAGAGGGATTCTGGCCCCAGTTGCGCAGGAAAGAGCCCCATCCTGTTTTCCTACAGTAAGATTCAAGCAACGTGTTTGTCTTTGGGTTCTGCATGAGAATGTGATACACTCTGTGGGTGCATGTTAAGTGTCTTCTAAAGGCAAAATCCTACATGCTTCATAGTGTTGCTATTAACATCCCTATTCCTCTTAGTATTTATGGCAAGTCCCGTTACATACCAGGTGCTTTCTACACACTTCAGGCAATTTCCAGGACTCCAGATGCCTCTTAATGCCCAGCTCAGATAACCAGTGTCCAGAACACTTGCTGCAGTGAATGGCAGGCTGACCTCAACCATTCTTCATTCCTCCACTATGTTTTACATCTTGTTGAGGCAAATCCACAAGAAAACATAGGCAATGTCACAAAATACCTTCTAAGGGTCAGGGGTTGCTGTGTGTGCTGGGTTTGTATCACAAGTTCAGACTACTGTGAATACCCTGAAGAATAAATAGGATTCAAACAATAAATAATAATAACAGCCACACTCCTGAAACATATGAGCTACTGACATTTAAAGTTTATTTACTGCTTTTACACGGCTTTAATCTTTCACCCCCCTTTCTCCTATGTTAAATAGCACTGTAAAAATAGTGTTTCGCGCTAAAAGCATGGGAAAGTCTAAAACCTTCTCTGCATTCCCACTAAAACACCACCAGTTCCCACAAATTGGAGATTTCCCTCCCTCCTCCCCAACTTTTCTCTTTTTTATTTTTTGCACTGGATAGAAATTGTTAGATTCAGGACAACCATACAGGAATTGGGGTTGGAAAGGAAGGGAGTGGGGAAGGGGGAGAAGCAGGGTAAAGCAAATGGAAAAAAATACACCACAGTAGTAGCCACAGAATTCTTCTCTGCTCCAGTGTCTCCTTTGAACTGGATAAGCCACCCCCCCTCTTTAATAAGGAACAAATTTTCAGTCCTCTATGGGAAAGTTTGAATGCAACATATTTCTGACAGGTCACTGTCAGTTCACACTAAAGAGTTTTTTGCCTTTTTTTTTTCCTGACCCCGCCCCCTTTTCTTTTTTTTCTTGTCATCTTTCTTTCTCTCTTTCTTTGGTGGGTTTTTTTGGGTGTTGGGTTTTTTTCGTTTTTTTTTTTATGGAAGTGGCACCTGGAATATGCTGGCTCAGATGCTGACAAGCACATTGCTGTGCTTGGTGGGTAGTGGCATGCAGGGCACTTGGGATTAATGAGGTCCTGCTGATGCCACTTGTTGCTTATGGGTGGCAAGCAGTTGTCCCTTGTTCAGCTGTGGTAGGGCTTTTCCACATTCCTGGCACACAGTGGGAGCTGAGAAGTTTGGAGCTGGGCTTGATCCCTGTCTGGCCTCTGAGCTCCAACGCCAGCTCTGGTGCAATGTGTTGGGGGACAGGGTGAATTGCCCAGGGGCAAACCTCAGAAAGACCCTGGATGTTCCTGGACCACTCAGTGCTAAATTTATTCTCCTGGCAAATGTACAAATAATTGCAAAGATTTGGGGAGGGGGAGAAACTGGAATTTAATGTACAGACCTCACTATAGTTGAGACAGAGAGCCGGAGGCTCCCTCATACTAATGGACCTTCTTCCCTGCTATTGGACCTGCACCTTCAGGGGTTTGAGATGCTTCTCCCCAACCCTCTACAACAGAGACACAGCCTCTGTGTTGAACCGCATGTGAAGCTTTGGACACCCTGCTCATCTGGAGGCCCAAAGCAGTGTGTTGACGTAAAGCATTATATTAATGTTGTTGGACAAACCTTTTGATATTCAGCCAGTTTCCTCTACAGCCAGGCTGAGGGTACTCAAGCCCTGGTTCCTTGCCCAAATGTAATGATAGTCTTCAGCCGTGGCTTGAGGCAGCACTTGCAATGCCCAGTGTTGGTTTTCTGGAGGACAGAAGCTGGTACAGACTGGTACAGCCAGGACTGTTCTGGGAGCAGGCAGAGGAAATGCTTTTTAGGGGAAGCCAAAAAAATAGGACAGTCCTTTTTTTCCCAGTCTGCTGTGAAGCTACAGTGGCTGCTGCTGGGGCATGGCTTGGGGTGGCTGGGTTGAAATAGGAGGTCCTCTCCTCCTTCCTCTTTCTCTCTGCAGCAGTGGCCTTTAGTGGTTCTCCCAAGCACTGTCTCCTCTCTCCCCATTCTTTCTGTACTTCCTCCTGTTGAAGGAGCAATCTATGGGGTCTGTTTTACCCCAATGTGGAAAAACCTTATGCCACCACATCCCAGCATGTTGAGAAGATGCTCAGTCGAAGTTCCCTTGCAGTCGTCCCCCCAAGTAGCACCTGTGTCCCAGCCTTGCTGACCTCCCCCAGAGCAGCCAAGGGATTAGTAATTAACAACAGTGATCAACAAGCTGCACTGCTGCTGTCAGATGATGTATAATGTGGGTCGTCTCATACAGCCTTTCATTGCACCCCAGTTTTTTGAAAGACACTCGGAAGCTCGGCAGAGGGTGGGGGGCGTACAGTGGAATGAGGCCCTTGAAGGGTAATCTTCAGCGAAGGTAATTGGCTTCATATGTCTCGCAGGTCACTTCTGAGATCTTAAAGCAAGGTCAAGGGTGCTTGAGGCAGAGACGAGAGGCTGTTCTTGCTAACATTCATTTCCCAGTGGTATGTCAACAGCTTGTTACATGGCCAGGGCTGACGACTGTTAAAGATTGGGATGGGTGACTCATCGCATTTGCTTTAATATCCATTTTTATTTAGTATCACGGTGCAGTGGCTTGACTAATCGGCATAAATCTCCTCTGCTTCCCAGGAGTGGAACACATCAGCATTAAGCCCAGGAGAAAAAATAGAAAAGCCTTTTAAAATGAGGTTTGGCCAGTGGTGTCCCGTGAGAGGGACAACCTTCATTTTTGGCTGTTCTTTGGAGTTTCTGCTCATCTTACTGCGTGGATTTTGGCTTGTCAAAATGTCCCTTCTTTCACTGGCTGGGGCCTCAGGCTTTTCTTAACATGGTCTCCTTTGCAGTCCTCTGATGCTTATTGAAATGCCAGAGATATGCCCTGCTGATGCTGCTAACAACAGAGCTAGCCTCGGCCAACAAATGCCAGGGTTGGCATCCAAGTGTTCAGCAAAAACTTGTTCTCAACTGATGAAGGTACCTGAGTTTCTATTGATTCCTGCTGAGCTGAGCAGCTCTGGGCAATACTGGCCACTTGTCCTAGCAGCCAAGTACAGGCTGAGATCTTTAGGAAAAATGGTGATTAACTGCCATGGTGGGATTATCTTCCTTTTGCGGAAAGGAAGGGAAACTGGATGAAGACAGTTTGATAAAATTAAAATCATTAAAATTACTTTCCAGCCGGCTTTCCATTCCAGGGGGCTCAGAGCGGACCCAGGACCTGTGTTTGATGGTAAGGTTTTTGTCTGGTCCTGCGTATCTTCTGCTGGAGGTGATTGTTATGTTTTAGGTTATATCCTTAGTTAGGATTAATTTGTTCTTTTCTTGGCCTAAGTGTTGCTGATTTCCCCTCATCCCCTTGTGGAAGCTTGTCCGTGCTTCAAATAGGTACCTTTGCAAATAGGTACTCTGTGCACTGTTTCCCTTTGTACCCCTAAAATGCCCTGCTGAAGGGAAGGAGGTGAAAATAAACCTGCTTTGCTGAGGGAAAGTCATGCAGAGCATGATCTGTCAGCTGTAGGATGTTGTGTTGAGAACTCTCAACCCCCACTGAAGGGTGAGATCTTCAGAAACTCCTGATGTTTAAAGATTAGCCTCTTGGACCCTGTCAGGTTATTGAAGGTGTCAGAGATAGATGCCATAACTCCCGGTACAGCCAAAGGGGGATGGCCCAGACCCCACATGCCAAGTGGAAACCCTCAGTAGGAAGTCCCAATCCCAGGACTTTCCTTGCTGGAAGTTAGAGCCTCTGTTCAGAGAGGACCCAGGACAGCAACCTTGCCTGAAGCGAGGGACCCACTTGGGTAGGGGGCACCCACCTGGCTTGTGGTGGTGTCCTCTCATCTTCCTTTGTTGTTTGCTTTTTCTTTCTAAAGAGAGTTAGTGAATGAAGTACAGCCACTGGAACATGGGTGGCTTTGCGTTGTGTTTGTGGACCTGGGTATTTGGATTCTGCTCAAGTCCCATTGCAGGTGTGAATGCAGCTACCTGAGACTGAATGCTTAGGTCTGAGTCAAGCTCCAAAGAGAGACACCTCCAGAAGGTGGTTCATGCCCACTAGTCTAGTCTTTTGCTATTCTTTTGGGCATCATGGAAACCCTGTAGTTAACCTGACTTTTTTCTGCTTCAGGTTTAGTCTCACCTCCTTCAGTTCTCTCATCTTTACCATGAAACAACTTTATTTCTTTGTCCAAAGTGTCTTCATTTCCCAGTCCGCCTCTTCCCAGGTGCAGTTCTCTTTGCACCATTGCAATGGAATTGCACCAATGGAAAGTCATACAAATCTAAGTCAAGTACCTCAGGTCTGCTTACAACCCCTGTAAAATTTCTAGTATAATATGTAGTGGTGTAAATTGTCAATTTTAGTATCTCATAACTAATATGTTACTTAATTGATAGAATCAAAGAATATCTCAAGTTGGAAGGGACCCATAAGGATCATTGAGTCCAACTCCGTGGTCCTCACAGGAATACCTAAAACTAAACCATATGACTAAGACTGTTGTCCAGACGCTCCTTGACCTCTGACAGGCTTGGTGCCATGACCGTGCCAGGTTTGAAATGGCTTCTATTCAAATCACAGGAGAAGAAGTGAACACGTTATCAAAATAGGCAGTTCTCCTGCTTTGGCAGTGGGCAGTTTGGTTGTGGTCTCCAGTTGAAGTGGGATATACCTGATCCCCAGACAGCTGCCACCTCCTGAGATCTCTAACTGGCTCACCTTCTACTTTCCCATCAAAGAACAGAAGGGTGGGGAAGGGGCATGAGGAGGACATCTGTGTCAGCTCCTCTAAGCTGCGTTAGACAACAACTTTTGGCTGAGGTGAGGTAATTTCTTCAGTGTCTTTTTCTCTCCAATCCATTAGTTAGATAGATGACTAACTCAATTCAATGTTTCAGCTTGTAACTGTGGGCAGACATTATTGGCAAAAGCGTGGAAAGGGGAATAAAAACTCGATGAGACAGTGGCATTGCTTGGGTTGCAATACTAATTAAACAGGTTGTGATATTAATGATAAAGGCCAGATTCCCTTATTCCTTGTTTGGTGTCCTATGCACTAGATTACACTGCTCCCCTTGTTGACTCCTTGGTGTAACTCGGTGAAGTCAATGATGTGTTCTCCTGCTCCTTCCTTTCCCTCTAGGCATGAATCAGAGTCCAAGCCCTTGGCTCTGGGATGCATCCATGACGATGAGGTAAGTTTCTAGTCTTAGGCACTGACAGAGACAAGCTGGGAAGAATTTGTCTCTATGTGGCTGGAGAATGACTGTGTCCTCCCATAAGGGAGCAAAACTGGAAGCCAGAAAAAGGATTGCCTCTTGGCAGTGTTGTGGAGATTCAGCTTTACAGTAGCAAAAGGTCAGGACACAGTGCAAATGTGGCTAATCCTGCCACGGCAGGGGAAAGGCTTTATATGGTATGGCCCTCTCCTCCTTTTCTCAGGAGAAAAGACTTTCAGAACACCCCAATGGAAGAAGCCAGAAGTGGGGGATTCTTGACATTTTTCTCGAAACCCCTCAAGGGAATCCTATCAAAGCAGAGAACTGGTTACAGCCTCCTGCTGTTACAAATACCATCTAAGCAACCTCAGGCTGACCTTAGTTGGTCAGTGACACTGGTCTTTCTCAGAAACCCACAGTCTTAAAAAAGAAGGAGCCGCTTTTTCTCTTTCCTCCCCTCCATCACCCTCTCTCTGTTGAGCGCCAAGCCAGAAATGACAAACAAACTCTCAACCTTCCAAGAAAACAAGGCAGAGCCACCTAGTGCGGAACAATAGAGAATGATGAAGACACAGCCACAATAGCTGGCTGTGGTTAACCTCAGAGGCTGCAGTCAAACCCAAGGAAATTACAGAAAACCCTTAAACAAATACAATGGCCACGACTGTTTTCTCCCCAGGGGACCCATAAATAGAAGCTAGCGCTCCCGGGGAGGGAGGAGGGGAGACGCGGGTGGCCACTGTTTGTTCTTCTGTGGTTCAGTGTAGGCTAAACTGGAGATTAGGCTACGAAATCGAAGGCAACGAGAAAGTAGGCAGTAATGGATTTTGGCACTGATTCTCACTTGAGCTGCATAAATCCAGAGCAGAAAAAGGCTGTGTTCCTGCATGGTTCTGAGAGGCTTGCATGGGCTTGCTTGATCGTCTGTGAGTGTGGATTAAATTCACCTTGAGCCAAGGGTCAGTGATTCTTAAGATTTTTCCGTCCCTATTCCTTTTCATTTCCTTTTCATCCCACTCATACAGAGCCCTCTGTATGGGACTGTCTGGCTGTTGTTGTTGTATGTCCTTCAGGCCAGTGATGATCTCTGTCTGACTCTCTCTATTCTATATATTACAAGACCTGGTTCCACACAGGGACATCTGGATGATACCTACAGTGCTGAGAGAGACAGCAGTATAGAAAAAAGAAAGGTCTAGGCTGGAGCTGACATCAAATGGTGACAGATGGATCCATCATGCAAATCATGACTGACAAATTTGGTGGCCTTCTACAACGGGGTTACAGCATTGGTGAATAAGGCAAGAACAGGTTTCTGAGAGCCATAAATAGCCTTGAGCTCATGATGAAATGGGGATCCCAACATAAGAAGGACCTGGACCTGTTGGAGCAAGTCCAGGAGGGCCACAAAGATGATCAGTGGGCTGGAGCAACTCTCCTATGAAAACAGGCTGAGAAAGTTGGGGTTGTTCAGCCTGGAGAAGAGAAGGCTACGGGGAGACCTTATAGCAGCCTTCCAGTGTTGGAGTGATCTATAGGAACGATGGGGAGGGACTCTTTATCAGGGAGTGTAGTGATAGGATGAGGGGTAACGGTTTTAAACTGAAAGGGGGTAGTTTTAGATTAGATATTAGGAAGAAATTCCTCACTCTGAGGGTGGTAAGACACTTGAACACGTTATCCAGAGAAGTTCTGGATGCCCCCTCCCTGGAAGTGTTCAAGGTCAGGTTGGACGGGGCTTTTGAGTAACAATGATCTACTGAAGGGTGTCCCTGCCTGTGGCAGGGGAAGTTGGATATAGATGGTCTCTGAAGATCCTTTCCAACCCAAACCATTCTGTGATTCTATGATCTCCTTTAGTTTCCAAGTCTTCTGTATGCTGCTACCCAGGGAGCCCTGGGCATTTTTTGTAGAGAAGGTTGCAATTGCACTCAGTAGCACCTTTCCTTCTGGCCAACCTGTTCTGCAGCACCATTTTGTATCATTGGTTATCGTTGCTGTGAACTGTTCTATTTTTAAGAAAAGGAGGATGCAGCAGAAGTTACCTATGCCTCTGCCTTGCAATGCAGAGATGTGGTGAATCACTTCACAGGGGTCATAAAAGCAAACCAGCTAGAGTAATTTGGAGCTCAAAGCATTTCTGAGTCCTCAGATTAGCTTGAGTGTAGCCAGCTCAGGTATTCTGCACAGGGGAACTGTCATTTGGAAGAGCCTGGATGCACAGAAAGAAAAGAGAGTGGCCCAATGGGTGGTTCCTTTGAACAGAAGAGGATGGTTGTTACAGAGGAGACAGCCAGTTTATGCACCCTAGGCACTGCCATCAAGTCATTTTAGGCTGTGATTGCCTCTTGGTAGTTGTCCAGCCTGATTACCCCTGGCTCACTATCCTCCAGTGCAAGCAATTACTGAGGCAATAACAGCCTTTACTTCTGCTCCTTGCAAGTCTGAATTCTACAAGGCAAATTCCTCTGTATTGGGTGGTGTGGAACTGGATGGGCAGGTCCCAGCTGGATTTTGCTGAGCTTTCTGCTTTCAGGTCTCCCTTCCTAGAAGGTATAGGTCAAAACCAGAATAGGTGAGAATTTCTCATTAGCTTTAGCTGGGAGTTGGGAAGACCTCAGGTACAATGAATTAATGTGGCAAGTGATCAGCATTTTTTTTAAAGAAATTTAAGAAGACAGCAGCTGTGTAGGGTTTTTCTCGTCTGGGAGATTTTAATCAGAGGTGGTGTGACAGCAGCAGCTGAAGGTAGGGGTTGAGGTTTTGGGTTGGTTCATTTTCACTGTGTAGAGGATTAGTAAGATGAGTAACTGGTTCTTACCTTTTCTCTTGAGAAAGTTGGAATACCTGACGTAAGTTACACCATATCCTTTAACATGGTATAAACTATAGAAGTGAACACTGGGAAAGTCAGTGGCTTTGAGGTCTGGATCTGCTCCTTTTTTTTTCTTATAAAATTAAAAGAAGCTTGAAATAGTCTTGACAGCCTATCTCAGTGTTCCTCTGGAAAATATTGATTTGTTGAAACAAGGATTTCTTTGTGGAGGTCCTGCTGGTGAATTAATTAATGCACCTAGCAGGATGTACTTGGTCCAGGAAGAAGCTGATTCTTGCAGTCAAATTAGCCAGCGTTTGGCACTCCGGTTATTAGGCTTCAGCTTCCATGTGTGATTCATGCAGTGCAGAGGGTTACAATTGCTCTCATATCTCATGTGAGCTCTCTAATAACTGACCTATTTGTCCTTCTTCCTTCCTGCCCCTCAGCTCTACCATATTTATGAAAAACTTCCAAAGGACTTATAATAGTGGGATAATGTGATCTTCGAGTCATGGACAAGGAAAACATTTCCTGCTTAACTAAGCTTTGCAAATAATTCTGCTTGGCTTGATGTTTTTTCTCTTGTTAATCTTAGTTGTGAATCATCTAGGGGAGGAACTAACTAGTGTTTGGCCGGGGATCTCGAAGGAGGTGTCCAAGGCCACATTAATCTGTGTGAGCGATGTAAAGTTCAGCTTTCTGATTCATCCATTGTTAACAAGGTCATGATTAAGACTTGCAAATGTGACTTACCTTGAGGTCCCTCTGGAGGTGAATCATGACTTCGTGTCTATAATTCCACTTCAAAGATAGCTTTGGCTATGTCCTATGAAGACTTAAAGGAGCAAGTAGCAAACACCTCTGGTTTTCCGTAAAAAAAAAAAAAAAACAAAAAAACAAACAAACAAACAAAAAAATGCAGCTTAGGCAAAAGTGTCTGTAGTGAGATGACTCCATGGCACTTGGCAGATACCCCACTGCTGACCTATCCCTGGGTGTGAAGGTGGCTTGGGATCTCAGGACAAGCTGTAGCTTTGCAGCAAAGTGAAACTAGCCTTCAGAATCCATTTAGGAAAAGTTTAGGCCTGTTTCTGTGTCTATTGCTGACCATTGTCAGTATTGAAGACGTGTTCCCTCACTCAACATAACTCAAATGTAAGGGACCTCTTCTCTACCTCTTGCCATGACGGGGGTATCCAGCATACACTACAACCATACACTACATACCACCATGTATAATTGTTGCTGTAGCAACTTGGGGGTGTGAAGAGGGAATTAAGATAATTGGAGATCTCCTGTGAGGCTTGGAAAAGATGGAAACAAGATGGTGTGAGAGGGGAAAGGTTGTGGAATATCTGAGGAGGATTCTGATGAAGTTGATGAATGCCTGTAGATGCTCTGAGGTTTGAGGAGAGGATGCCTTTTTTTAGGGAAAGACATGTATTTTTGGGTAATGGAAAAAAGCATACCTGAGGCTAGTGGGCATGAATACTCTAGTTTGGAGACCCCTTAACCACCTAGGCTCTTGTCAATCCATCTGCCTGCTGCTAAAATACTTCAGCTTTTGTTATGTGCTGCTTGGAAGTAGTGGGATGTGCAGGCAGTGATGTTGTTCAGTACCTGAAAACCCCAGGCCTAGGAAGGAGGATGGGTGCCGAAAGGTTTGTGTCAAAAGGCTGACTGGCCACAAGGATTTGTGCCGTATACAGCTGGTACTTTGAAGGCAGAATAAGGAATTTCCCTGGCATAGCCAAAGACTTTCCACTTTCCCAGTTTAGCGTGGGAGATGATGCAGTGGGTTGGTGTTCCTGAGAATTCACTTGTCCTTCTTTAGTGACCTGAGAAGTGTTACCCGCTTTCCAGAGGCTTTTTGGCACTGTTGGAACATTCAGGAGAAGACCTACTGGGAAGGTGGCTTTTGTAATACCAGTCTTGGAAATCCTGTTGGGTTTTTGTGGGGGTTTTTTTTGTGTGTTTTGTTTTGTGTTTGCCTTTTTTTTTTTTTTAACCTAGTGTTCAGGAAAGGTGCTTTTCTCCCCTTTATCCCATTTGCTTACAGAAAGTATCTTCTGAGACACTTTGAAGTCTATGTGCACCTGAATATAATGGGCCCTGATCTCAGCCAAAACTTTTAAACACCCCTTGGTTGAAGCAGGAGCCTTAATCCACAGAAAGGAGAGTTCAGGAAAGGTACCCAAGCTGGTATTGTAAAACCAGGCTGATGTCTGAGTCTGTGCATGGCACCACGTCTGCCTACCTTTGGCTCCTTGGATGGTAAATGCCGGAATAAGTGTGAACACAGCACTGAATGCCTGAAGCACTTATAAATGCCCAGGCTGCAGCAGGTAGAAGTGTTTATGGCTGTGGGAGATATTTATGGCTCTATTACATCCTCTGTTATTTTGGCCTCATTGACTTCTTACAAAATCTTTAATTAAGGTTTATATTTTATACCTTCCCTCCTGGCTTGTGCTTGCTTGTAAGTAAGTGTGATGGCAGCAGGTGAAGGTACAAAAGGTCCTGCAAAGTAGGCCTGGGAAATGCTTGTGGTGGGTGTACAGCAGGACAGTGTACCAACAGAAGAGAGGGCTCTTGATTCTCAGCCTTGTTTCTTGAGAAGCCCCAATTTTCTGCCGCAGCTCATGAAAATGCAGACAGATGCAGATGCACGTTCCTACTCTGAGCTGGCTGTGTGCCAACCCATAACCAGTAGTTCAAGCTTAGTACCGCGTGGATATACATCCTGCCTTTGGGCTAGTGTGACTATGTGCCTTTAGACCTGACTGACTCAGGAAAGGATAGCATTAGTGTTTGCACTAGAATGTGAGCGCCTGCTCCCTTGCTGTTGTTTTTAAGTTGATTCCATATATAACTATATATCTATCTATTTATCTCTCTCTCTCTATTTTTTTTTTTTTGAGCCTAACTCAACTGGCAAGTGCTGGCAGTCCTGTTGTCCTGAGGAGGGCAGGTAACTTTTCTCCATGTATGAAAACATGGACATTGTCTTTCTGGAGCATTTTATGCTTTGTAATGAACTTGTCAGAAATTTGTGGGGATGCTCTGTATGTATAATAAGTTTGGCAGAAGCTTTCTCTGAGGTGTTGCCCTTTCTTGCTGACTTTACGCATATTGGACCAACACCCAGCAAAGTGTGTAGTGGAAAAACTGCCTTAAAAACCCCCAAAACAAACCCAAAGCAGTGAGGAACTGAAATGGGCTGCAGAGAGTATAATCCTGACTGCATGTGGAAGTGCCTGTGTTGGGAACCTCTCAATTTCTTCATACAGTCATCTGTTGTTCCATGTTTTTGGTTCTCCTTAACAGGACATTCCCCTGTAGTAAAGGTGTTGGGACTCTGGGGTAGTTGTGCTCAATTCTTTACCTTGCTATAGGCACCCCAGGTGATCTTGAACAAATCTGTGTCTCCTGTGCTTGCTTTTCCTCCCCTGCAAAAGCAAGAGGTCTGGTGTCCCTTCCTACTAACAAGCGTAGTTGCTCTGAGCATGAATTCACTCAGGCCACCCCAGTGTGAGGAATGTCTGAGATTGGTTGGAGACAAGCAGACATCGGGAATACATGTCCCCAGGTTTATTAAAACTGCTGTCATCTTGTGTGGATCAAGACTAAGCATCTATCACAGATGTGGCTTGGCTGTTGGACCTGAGGGCTTTAATCTATTTGGTGCCAGGAACCATCTGCCCCATTCTCCTGCTCCATGGTGGGAACAGGACAGACACTTGCAGGAGGTGACAAAGTGCATAGGCACGTGCAGTGTGGGCTGAAGGGTTCTGTGAGATGCCTCTTGACTCATTCATGATGACATGAGCTCCTCGCAATTTGTAAACTCCAGGAGGGTCAAAAGTTGAAGGGCTTTTCTCTTTTGTCTGCCACCTACGTTGCCCTGTTCGGAGGAACGCTTGCGGGAATCCTCCCTGGAGGTGCACACCAGGAAAGACAGGCTGCATTGTTCTGGCTCCCGACTCAAAACCAACACAGCTGACATGCATTGCTGCATGGTTCACCAGCTCTGAAAGGAAGGGAAGAAGCTGGTGACTTAATCCTTTGAGCGCCTGCCTTTCATCCCTTAGAAGAGCCGGATATATTTGCCTCTTGTCATGTTGTAGTCAAGCTGAGTGCATAGGTTCCTTTAGAGGGTGCAGCCCCACACCTACAAAACTGATAGCCAAAGGGCACATCTATCCTGCTGGTGTAGGCAGACCTGAACGGCCTCTTCTCTTGTGTGACTTTTGAGTTAGGAGCACGGGATGTGCTGCGCCAGGTCTGGATGTGGCCTGGCCATGTTATCCTGGCACTGTGCTTAAAAGTTCCTTCTGTGTCCCTGCCTTCACATAATGCTAGCAAACTCTGGCTAAAATCTTAACCCATCCTGGATGAATCTACCCAGCACCATATAGACTTAGAGGTGTGGGGCCTAATTAGGTTGTTATTTCTGTATTACGAAGGAGTCTGGTGCAGAAAGCAAGTAGCTTTGCAGAAGGGAAGCTTCAAAACTTTGTCATAAGTTGCGAAGCATCGGGTTGCTCCTCGGTCCTTTCCTAGACATCAGAAGCGCCGTGTGTCCTCAAGTGTGACTTGCGGCAGGGTTTGCTGGTGTCCCGCCTTGTCCTTTCACCGTCAGAGGAGAAACATCAGCTGCACTCTTCTGTGGAAGGGGAAACCCACAAGCACAGGCTGGTCTCAACCTGTGCTGCTATAACTGCATGCTCCGAGCCAGAGCCTCCACCCTCCTATCCAGCCACTGTCACCCAGCAAGACACATACAGCGCTGTGGACTCTTCCTTGGGGCAGGGATTACCCAGACTAACGAGTGTTTCTCCTCATTTTGAATCTGTTTTATCATGTCCCAATCCTGGCTGTAACTGCAAGCAGCTCAGCCTTTCTGTACTAGAGGGAGGTGTGATTTTTAGTGGCCAATGTTTTCTCTGGAGACACTTGTAGGTTTTAGTGAAGGTGCTGTGAATCCCCTGAAAAGGCACTTTGCATCCTGTCCAAAGCTTTTCTTTACCCTTTCCAGACTTTCAAAATTATTCGAAAAATGTGGAGTCAGCACCGCCTACATTTCCATCGTTTCCTGATGCTGTGTGTGCAGTACAAACTGCTGGGACGCAGCTCCCAGGTGAAGGTCTCCTGAGTTCTTCTGTAGAAAATGGAAGGCAGGTGTGTTTGAGTTCAGTTTTTGACCTTAAGCATTTTAATTGATTAAAGAAGAGCTTCATAGCTGTACTAGATGAGGGGGGTCATTTCAATGGGCCCCTTCAAACTCAGATGTGGACAACCCCAAAGTAGGCACGGACAGTGCTCTTCACCAGAAGTTACCTTTTGTGCTGCTTCTTTCCTTACTGTGCCCATATCTTGGGGAAAATGTTACCTTACCTCCCTGCCTTGTTTTTTTTTTTTTTTTTACTTTCATCTTCTGTTACCTTACAGCGTCTCCCAAGTACTCAGCGGTTTGGTAATTGTGCTAACGGCCTTGGTGGCTTCATAGCATTTATCTTTTTCTAGCACAACTGAGAAACTATATTTTGCAAGCGTCTCCTTGGTTGTTTTATCTCTAGCCAGCTTCCTAATTTCACTTCTAAATTAGACACTCTTGCTTGGTAGAAGGGGATACTTTTTAAAAGAAGCTTATGTAAACTCTTTGGAGGCTGTGTTAATTGTATTTACTTCTGTAATTAATGGACTCACTCCATTTTTGAATGATTCCTGCCTTGCTAGTAAATGCTTCACATTCCTTTCACCCGCTTCTCTGCTGACGAACAAGAAAGTTAAATGATTTCATGTTTGTGAAAAATTCTTCCTTTTTTTTTTCCTTTTTTTTTTTTTTAAAGTTGGAGATCTTTGAGATGGTTTTTGTGAAACCATACCCATCACTTCACATTCCTAGCATAATTTCTTTTCAGGAGTAGGGTATTATGTCTACCTAAAGTCACCTACTTCATGGGTGGATTTTAAGTGCTTAATATAAAGGGCTAATTTTTTCGTTGTGCAAATACTTCTGTAATAACCTCACTTGTTATCCTCTGTCAATCTAGTCTTTACTGTGGAGATGGCATAGCACTCATGGGATGCTGCAGAGCATGCTTCTTAATCCTGATCTGGTGGCGACCTTCATTCCAACCTTGGGCAAAGCATTTTGTCCACTTCCCCTCTTTGCTCTTTGTTTCCTGACTGTTTAGATGCTAAGTCCGTTGATGCTGCCGGGACAGTCTTTTCCTGACCAATGAATGGCATCAATGTGACCTGAGGATTTTATCAGCATCCACTACCCTGAATTCATATACTTTGAAAATGGATAGCTGAAAACTTCCTTGACTTTCACACTTGGAATTTGCTCTTTTACACTATTTAGGGGTTTATGCTTGGAGTTTATGGATCACAGCTTTGCTTTGTACCCTCAAAGAAAGCTATCATTTATGTGACTGGATCCAAAACGTGTGGGGAGATACCTGCTCAGCAACTGGTGGACAGGACCCTGAAATTCTTTAGTTTGACTAGGCCAGAAAATAGGAGGGAAAACTTGTTTAAATGAATCCAAAGTGTGATCTACGTGGTTCAAAATATTTTGGTTCAATCTGAAACAAAACTTCTGGGTTCCATTTCAGATTCCCTTAGCAAAGGCAATGCAGACTCTCCACCCCAGATGCCTCATCGTCAGGTATGAGATTATTTTAACCAGTAAAGGGTAGCTGCTTCCCCTTCTGTGCCATGGCTTAATAAGTAAGGAACCCTTCTGTGTTTGTGTGAAAAAGTAGCTTTCCCCACAACCCAAGAAATTAGGATATAGGCAATAGGAAAGCTTCCAATTTTGTTATTTTTGTCCCCAAAAATGTAGCTGGCCCAATGGTTTTGAATAGACTCTCTAAATAATGGACTGCTTGTGGAAAAATTCACCACATTGGAAGGCAGATACTGGTTTTTTCTCACTAGCGCAGTAACAGAAGGAGCAGTCAGTACACTAGTGGTCAGATCATATAGATCCATTTCTAGGGATAAGGGGAACTAGACCTGGAGACACCTAATCTCTGACCAGTTGACTTATGGGCAACTATTGCCTCCACTTCCATGCCAATACTGGTCTCACTAGATTTGGATGAGAGCTTGACTTTGGTCACCTATCAGTGGGTCTTGCTGGGGAAAAGCCATCTGAACTTTGTACTTACCTGCTTGTCACCAAAGCGTATCTCAATGGTTCAGATGGGGAAACTTATCTGGTGAGAGCCACTTGGAGGAACGCAGCAGCGTAGGCAGCGGTAAGAATGTCCCCCACACATGTGCTGCTGGAGCCAAGTCAGAGTATGAATTTGGTGTGGCAAAATTTGAATGGCGTGCATTTTTGTTGGGACTTGTTGAGAGGCAGTTCAAGCTGAACTGGAATCCCATCCCAGGATCCTTGTGCTGGCTGCCAAAATTTGCCATCGTAAACAAGTTGCACCACCCTAAGACACTTTCGGTAGATAAAACAGGACTCCTGCTCTCCTTTATGTGCCCATTACCTTGAGATGCTCAGAATGAGAGCAGAACTGGAGACACAGAGACATACTCAGGATGTTTCCTGGGTTAATATTAAATATTCAAGAAGAAAAGCTCTGTAAAGGCGTGAAAAGGTCGAAGTTCAAGTATTGCCTCATCTGAGCAACTTCCTTCCAAATCAAGGGCTGTGCAAGAGTAACCAGATTTAGGTATTTAGATATGGTTACTCATAAAAGGCGGGGACTGGGGGGGAGGAGGACGAGGAAGAAAGGATCACAGAATGAAACTTGATTTTGCAAATGTCACTGGAATGAGCTGCCAGGTGTATGACTCATTCTTGTTAGATTTGGGCTGTGATGACAGAGGTGTCTGCAGCTACTGCAGATGCACTGGGGGTAGTGTGGGAATTGGGTACCCAGAGGGAGTTTGCATGGCATGAGGGCAAACGGTCCCTTTGTTACCAACCTAAACCCTCCCCACCACCAGTAAACTCTAACTCTTCCTCCAAGATTTTTTTCTCCCCGGTCCTTGAGCTCTTCAGGACTGACTCCAGCAGCAATGGGTAGCCGCAGCTGCTGTGCTTACCCAGGGGACCGCTCAGGGCAGGCAGGCATTTGCTACAGCCTTCTCTCAGCCACCAATTTTCACAACCATGTATGTTTAAGGTAAATACCAAATTAGAGATTAATTAAGTTCATATACCAGACTGCAAAGTTCATATGCCAGACACTGGTTCATGGTCAGCTCTGCTGCCCTTGCTGTGGGGGAGGTAATACCTAGCACATGGATGCAGCAGAGAGTTGGTGGTGGTCATCTCTGATATTGCCCCAGCACGAGCCAGTCAAATATGTGAATTGGCAACATTCATCATTCAAAATTGCTTTGCATGCATGGCACGTGCATATGTGGAGAGGTCTTATCTCTGGCTGGATGTGAGCAGAGACTCCTCCAGAGGCCTTCAGTAAGACCTCCCAGCCCAGAGGGCTGTGCCAGCAAGTCCAGGTGGCTCCAGTGTGCCCAGCTGTAACAGCCTGTGCAGACGTGCCTTGTGCTGCACGCACAAGAGCAACCCCAAGCATGTGTTTCCCCAGGGCTTAACTAAACTCTTCAAAACCAACCTCTCTAATTCATGGCATAGCAATATGGTGCTGTGGCATCTCTCTCAGATTGGATAAAGCAACCTCTTCCACCTCAAAGGCTTGCAAAGCATGCAAGAATTGCTGTGTTTACTGAACCGTCTGTCAGCAGAGTTCTCTGCCGTTATGGAGGTGATGAGACTTGTAGTGCCCCATCACAGCGGACTTTGGTGACAATACAAACAGACAGAGCCAAATTTTCATCTTATTATGGTCTTCTCCTCCCCCACTGGTGTTCATCTGGGAGAAGAGACCCCAGGAAGAGGTGTATTCAGGACACTGACTGATGAGCAGCCAGTGCAGCCTTTGATAGCAGCAAAGTCAAGCAATTGATCTTGCCTCTATAGGAGAATCACTCGAGAGGAGTTGGATTCCAGGAGGCTGCTGGCTCCTCTGCCTCCCAAAAGGCTCTGTGAACTACAGGTCTCTGCCTCATGATGCCTCCAAAGCTAGATGAGAGACAGCTCTTCATAAATAAGCTGTCTCACGCAAAGCAGTCTTTCCCTCTTTCCCACCTCTTGCTGAGAGTGAAATATTTGTGATGAATTCCAGCAGCATAAATCTCAGCTCAATAACTCCAAAATCTCTCGCTGCAGTTGCTTGCCAGTTGCCCGGATTCCAGCCCTGGAACAGGTCTCAGCTGTGAATTTCCTGCCTTCAGCTGCAGGATTCTCGGAGAATTCTTCATGGCACAGGGACAAACACACCATGACCTGATTTATGGGTCGAAGGCCTGTTTCTGCCCTCCACAGTTGGGCAGAAAATGAATAGGAGCTGGTGTGAATTGGTAGGTGTTTTCATGTGTCCAGAACGTCTCTGTGGTGACAGCCAAAATTCCTGAACATCCAAAATGACATCAAGGTGCCTTCAACAAGCCCCCATCGATGCAAAGATAAGCTGTGTGCAGGAACACCGTCATCTGAGGACACAAATCTTGGCCTATATCCAGCTGGATTTTCTTCTCCCTTTCCCTCCAGCATGGAGCCATATAGGCAAAAGCAGTAACACTCCATCAAGGGTTGCTAAATATAAGGATGGCAATTCTGTCTTAGGAAGTCCCTGAGCAGCAGATAACTGGAATCTAGAGAAATGTTTTGGGATGGGATTTTAGTATGTTTGTGTGTAATTTATTCTTTTATGCTTTCCTTATTGCTGGAGACTAACACAGAGAAGCGAATGTGGGGTTATCCCACAGTGTCCACTGAAGCTTTTAGTTTAGCTATAGAAGTTGAGAGACTAGAGTCCATATAGCTGATGGAGAAGGGAAGGTCAAAGGACAAATTTGTTGTGTAGTAAGCCTGAGGAGACTTGGTACCTATTTGTGAGTTTAGGATTGTGTGGGAATATCTGCCCACCAACCCTTCACCCACCACCAGCATGCCTACATACGTGAAACGAGAGGTCTCTCTTGTCTGTGCATCAGCAGGTGGAACATCTCCTTAGGAGTTCATCATCCTCTTGCTAGACATTGTTGTTAAGCATAAAGTAATGGTCTTCAAGGGCCCTGGAGGACTGTCATGAGCTGATTCCTACTGCTTCTGTTCCTCGAGAATCGGCTCAGCTGGCCTCTTTGCTGTCAGTGGATTTTTATTTCTTGGGTTATCTAGTTCCCAGAGCTCAGTGGAGGTGCCAGGCTGTGCTTCTTCGTGCTCCTTCCCAACTCTGCAGACTCCAGGCTTTTCTTCTTGGCCCCAGGCTTCCCAGCATGGTTCCTGAGTGGCCCATATCAAGTATTTCCTTGGTCCAGAAGTTCTTTTACTTGCTCCAGATCACACTGTGAACTGGGTCTACTGGCACTGGATCCAGTCTTTCCCTGTGAGTACTGAGCCAGTAGGCTCGTTCCAGCTGTTCCTACTGGAACTGTGTAAATCACTAATTTCTTTGGGTTGGCCCACAAAGTGGAGTGCTGACAATGTTCAGTGTGAAATGGAAGCATCTCTGTTCAAGCTTAGTCTGCTTAAAGTCAAGTAATCTGGCCTCAAAGTACAGTTTCAAGCAGAGGCTTTCTGGAGGGGAAAAAAAAATAAGTAAAAAGAAAAGTCTAAACAAAACACTGCTTCCTTGAAATGTTTTTGGGCTTTTGGTGGAAAGTATTCACTGAGTTTGCAAATAGTTTTGGTAGGCCCAAACCCCCAATTTTTTTCATTGACTACATTATTCATCCAAAAAATCTCCTGTGCCGCGTCAGTCCTTGCAGAATCCACTGCCTGGTGTTTTCTGTGGGTCAAACCCAACCGAGGGGTGTCTGCCTGCCTCCTCTGCCTGTGCAGACACAGTCTATCCCAGGAAAGCTGCATAAATGCTTGGTTTAGTCATTCGCCTCGGTCACATTTGAACCCAATCCCTTGCCAGCCTGAATACTTCGACTACTAATATTTGCTCAATGAATAGCTGAAATGTCCAGAGCAGACAACCTTTAAATGCAGAGCCCTCTATTGTGGTTTTCTTCTGTGGCAATGTGAATTTCCTTTACTTTTCCCTGAGCTGTCTCTAGAAACCCCATAATAATCATGTTATTATCTCTTACTAACTGCTAAGGAATGTTGATGTAGGAAAGACCTGTGCTTTCTAGGCAGGTTAGACAGATTATAAACCTTTATTTCCTTTTTCTGATCGTTTGGCTTTGTCTTAATTCATCCGCTCTTTGTTTGGCCTCCAGATGACTTCTGGGTTTGTTACATATGTCTGGGCCATGCTTTTTTTTTTTTTTCCTGGGTGAAGTCACACATCTAAACCATTCTGGGCTTTTCTAGTTAGGAGTCCTTCTTAAAACTCAGGGCATGTCCCCTGCCATGAGGTATGCGTGGAGTGTCTGATCTTTAAATCTCATTTTTCTGTGTTGTGTTTTTTCATCATTGAGGTGTCTTTAGCTTTTGATAATTTTAGCTTCCGTGTGGTGACACTTGTCTATTTATCTTGGAAAGTATCTTATTGTCTCTTTGGGAAGAGGTGGTGTTTTAGAGACTGGAGCAGAAAGTCCTCTGTATGGTTCACAGCCCCTCTGTGCTTGGCATTGGACCCTCCTTTGGCAAACTGCCTTCTCCAAACATGCCAAGCCACATTTCTTTTGAGGACTACCAGCCCCAACCCAGAATAAACTCCCTTCCCTCTATGATCATCCCATCCCTTTGAGCAGCACCTTCCTTGGGTCACCTCCAAAACACAATGCAGCTGGGGCTTGTGACCCTGGGTGGAGTTGTAGGTCTGATAGAAATGCAATTGCTCCTGCTGGACCTGGTGTTGCAAACTCCAACTCAACTGGGTTTGCAGCTGAAAGTGGCCTGGGATGGGTAGCTGGTCCCACTTAGATTATACCCACTGTCGGTCCCACTTAGATCATACCCACTGCCCATCTCCCTTGTGTATCCATCTTGCATCTCGTTGTTAAAACCCTGTGGTGAAGTGGAGTCATTTTGCTGGTGTCAAATCCAACCTCAGGAAGGTTCGGAGGAACTGACTCACTATGCATGCTCTCCCATCTGCAGGATCCGGAATGATCCTGGCAGGGCTTTAGGGCTGAAGGAAAGAAAACGTTTCAAGTGGGACAGGGGAGGGAGGGGACTGGGGCTGTCTTGCCTCCTCCTCCTCCACATGCAAGTGCCTTCTGATTGCAGGCCAGGCAAGGCTGGAGCTTTTTTCCTTTTATGTGGAGTCCTGTAGAAAAGGAACTCCGAGGAAGGTGAGAAGCAATTTTGTTTGTTTGTTCTGAGGTCAAACAAGCCGTGTGAAACCTGTTAGAGATGCATTTACACCACCTTCACCTGTTGCTATAAGCACCTTGCCATTACAGTGATACAGCTTTGTAAAGAGTAGTAACGAGGCTTCATTAGCAAGCGCACAGTGAACCCAGACAGAGTTCATGATCTGCTCTGAGTGTAGATACGCGAGGTATGTGACTTCAAGACCAGAGCTGCCTTGTGTCTGGCCAACTTGGAAGGGGGCCAGGGGATCTCAATTTACATCCATTTATTCAAACTTGGCCATGGCTCATCACTCCTTAACTTGCTTGAGGTGAAACTAATTCTGTGAAGCTTCAGAGTAATTATTCCGTGGGCTTCAGAAGGAATTGGCCCTTCATTAAAAGGAGATTCGTGGAGAGCTTTGAATAATCATTTTTTTAATTTTGAAGAATGTTGGTTTTCCTCTACTGTCTTTTTCACCTTTTGTTTTTTATTCCTCTGTTCTCCTCTCTCTGTAATTTCTTTTATTTCCAAAGGTAAAATGTGCTGAGGAAGGAGTGACAAAACTGTCCTGTTTTCCCTTTTTAGTCTCACATAAATAAATGTGGGAAATAAAAAAAAAAAAAAAAAGTACATTTGGCATAAAACTGTTGTTCAGTGGGAGAGCGTGTGGATTGGGGGAACAATGGCTTCCAAAAAGCATTTGATATCACTGTTCTGCACCTTGCACCATTTGGGAAGTTCAGAGTCTGTAGGAGGTGGTGCATAGCTCCAGCCCCTGTAGGGACATTCATGGGCACAGCCTGCCTTGCAATTGCCCCTGGAAGACTGACACGGCTGCAGCATCTCTTGTTAGTATGTTTTATTGCAGGACTGATAATGTGTGAGCCAAATGGTGGTAAGCGAGTCTTTCACTTTTTTTCAGTGTGCTTGCAAGTAGGACTTTTTTACAGTACCTGTTGTTGCAATGCCTGAGGAAGGATCTGCTTCCCAAAGGTAATGCTGAAGGACAGGAAAACCCTTGACAAAGTGTGTAACTGGACTTAGGCTTTGTAGGGAGAAGGCTGTGTTCTCTCTTCCCCTCATGTTTGAACAATTGGCATTTATTTCCAGTGGGGACAAATTTAGGAAAGGTAGCAAACTGAGTCATACTAATCATCTGCAATTTGGGTGTTCTGGGTGTGTATGAACAGCTGGAGTCTGAATCCCTTTAGACTATATTAGGAGTTGAAGGTCACTGGTGTGTCTTTAGAAAGGTAATTTTCCCTAACTTCTAATAAGGACTTTTTAGCTGTGACCTCCATGTTACCGAAACCTACCATGTGTGTGTATGTGTGTTTCTTCTTTACCTCTTCCTGTGGTGGTCTCATGTGGAATCACCAGTCTCATGAATAATCACCAGTCTCATGAATAATCACCAGTCTCGTGATAGAAATGATCTGGTTTATTTTCTTCAGAAGCAGTCCTGCCTGATAAAGGGAAAATCCTTTGATTTCAAATCCTCTGTCTTGACGTGTCTTTTTCTTCTCTTTAATTTTTTCTCTTACTCGCTGAGGTCCCTGACTCTCAAAATACAAGTGTCCTGTGTGTAAATATTGTTCATACCCCTTTCAGTCCTTTGGGGCTTGACTTTCAGATTAGTCTGAAATCAGGCAGTGACACCCTGATGAACACAAGCAATTCCAAAATCTGAATTTTTTTAAACAAACACTACACATTCTTAAAAACTTCTAAAACAGGATGAAAAGAAAATTGTGACCTTCCCTTTGAAACTTGCATTTGGAGGCAGTTGCTCCTGCCTCCAATATTAGGAGCAAAAAAATCCCAACCATCATCTCAATCCATAAATCAGAGAGGATTTAGTTGGAGAGTAAACTCTATTTTGGGTGGGAATTTAATTTTCTATGGAAAACTTTAATGCTAGCCAAAGAAAATTCTCTATAAAATATGGCAACGGTTTTCTTCAGGCTCCTATTTTCTCCTTGGGGTGAGGCGTTCAGCCAGGTCATCTTCCATAATGCATCGCTTAGTGAGGGGTAGAGGCATCGTACGAATTCCTGGTTGTTGAGCACTGACAGATGTAACCTGGTATGAACTTCCCCTTTCCTATATGAGGTAGACAGAAGTCTGGTTTCTGTTTTTTGTTGTTTTTTTTTTTTTTTTTTTTTTTAAAAAAAACTCTTTATTTTGCTGGGATTTTTTTTGAAAGCTTTCATAGAGTTATAAAGTACGCGATTTCACATATAGAAAGGGAAGGAAACCTGATCATTTCTATCCAGGGTAAACAATTTTCTCCTTGCTATCTGAAAAAGAGAAAAATCTTTCAGCTCTTTTCTTTTGAAACACGGGCCACTGCTTTGGGTGCCTACATAGCAACTAAAACATCTGTTCTTTATGTGACTGGATCTGAAAACGGTAGGTGAGTTTGCTAGATGGAAGTTAAATGAAAGAAAGTAGGTTGTGTCCCTACTCTCAACCCCTCCTGGCAACCTCCATGCATTCAAAACCCACAGGCTGAAAACCACGTTTGTAACTTATCCTTTTCTGAGCTATTTTAGTAGCTAACGTTATTAGTGTTAGTATAATTAGAGGCATTCCAGCTCAGTAATGGATTCCATTCTGGGAGACATGAGTTTGCTTAGCCCTGGGCTTCAGTCAGCTAGAGTTTCCCAAATTGAGTGGAAGCTGAAGATCCAAACTTCCTTGGGGTGAAGAATTTTATTTGGGTTCCAAAGCCTTGTCTATCCCAATTTCCCTTCAGGACTTCCACTATTTCTGACAGTGGTGCAGCCTCTGAGTTTGCAGCACCATTGTAGACCTTCCAGCTTGATAAGACAGTGGCCTTTGCAGGGTGACCAGATACCGTGATGATGGTTGAGAGGGTGATCTCAACTAGAGAGCCTGCAGTTTCTTGTTGCAGGAACAGGAGGAAAAGTGCGATCCTGGAGCAAAAAGAGGTCTGCTGTGGGCAAAGCAGAGCTGAGGTCTGCTCCCTCCTGACTTGGTGATGGACTGACTCGGTCTGATCCTAGAAAATCTTCATCTTCTGGAAGGGTTATAAGCAGGGAGGGTCTGATGGTTTTATTTAGCATTGTTTTGCCCAGGAAAAGCTTCCCTCCAGATCATGATGGCGGGGGCTCTGGGGTGCTGAATTACCCCTCTTGTGAGGCCAACACTGAATGAGTTGAATTAGGATCAGTCTGCTGGTGCTGGGGGCTTTGTGTGCAGCCCCTGGGAACTGAGCAGGGCTGCTAGCAGTGCAGTTTCCCAGCTGGAGACAGCTTCACCAGCTTGGAGGGAGATATTTTTTTCTTCCTAGCTCACAGCGCTGCCAAGCAGAAGGTAAATTCATGAGAAGAATTGGAGGGGGTAAGGAGGGTGGGAGGGAGCTCTGCCTCTAACCAATTCCACCTGTTCCTGTGCACACAGACTTGCTCTAATTTCTGGCCATCTGTATTTTTACTTTACGCTCTGCCTCAGAGTCTCCTCCAAAAGGTTTTTTAAATTACTTTCCCAGTCTCCTCCTTGCAGAGAGAGCAGCTGATTAGTGGCTCCCCCTGTTTAATTTTCCTATCTAGACTAATTATTTCTCTTGATGGTCTATTTATCAGGCTAGTTTCCCTTCTGGGCTGTTTTGCTCTGCAACGCTTTTTGAGAGAGGGGAGGAAGGGTAAATAAAAAACAGACAAGCAAAGTAGATGCAACTCCATCTACATTGTTTCTTATTAAAATGAATACTAAATTCTTGGGCCACCCCGCTTCACAAAGTAGCCCATCTTCCCCTTAATTTCAATGATTTCTTGTCCCTTCATTGGCCATTGACTGGGTTTCTACATAGCTGGGACTTCAGCGCTGCATTACCTGCCCGGCGTTCCAGAACCCTACAAGATCCTTGGTTCTGCTAAAATGTCTGGTCTCACAGACTTATGTCATGCTCCTGTGGTGTTCACCAAGTCTCAGACCCCCCAGACAGAAGCTAACTTCTCTTTTCAGCCAGTAAAGGAATGGCAAACTGGCACGTGTCCTGGTCATTAAAGACAGTAGAAATTAGGATTCATAGACTTATAGAAAAATAAGCTCTCATAACGAAGCCCCCGCTACTGTGGGCCTTCTACCTAGAGAGTAGGGTGCTAGGGTGCATATAGCTATGCTATGACAGCATGCTTCAGTATCTCCCTTCCCAAGTTGTATCTAGGGACTGAACTACCCAAGCAGCCTCTTCTTTCCTCAAAAAAAAAAAATATGTAACTTTACAGATACACATACCCAAAGTGGAAGATTTTGCACTCGGGAGGGAGTGCAAAATCCCTCCACAAGGAATGTCTCCATCCTGGGAGTTGTTGAGGACTCAAATGCACAAGTCCTGAGCAACCTGATCTAATTAGAGCTGCTTTGAGTAGGGGTTGAACTGCGTGACCTAAAGGCATCTGCAGGAGCACTCTGTTGTAGGATGCTGGGAAAGTATTCTGGAAAGTATTGCTCCAAGACTTTTAATGTTTCTCCTCCCCAGTTCCTTGGTTCTTGACTAGTGTCAGAGACAGGTACAGGGTGAGAGATTCCCTTGGTGAACCTAATTTGGTTTTTCTCTTTTTATTATTCTCTAATTGTATGTTACAAATGGTGCTGGTTGTCAAATAGTTTGTTCCATTAAATTCATGAGCAGGATAATTTATTTAAACTAGGCCTCTTTTCTATGATTAAACATGTATGTTTAAACATACACACTGCAGCATGTCTCCTTTGAGATTTCTTATGTTTTTATCTTTTTATTCCTGTCTTTGGGGCAATATGCAGAGATCCTTGTCTGTTTCCAGAGCTGTCTAAGGAAGACAAACTCAGTTCCCCATTGAACTAAAGAAATGGCTACTTATATTTTCTAAAGTTTGTCTTTGTTTTGTTTTCCCAATCGTACCTCATTTTTCAGTTCCTTCTTTGGAAAGGTGGGCAAAGATGGGGGTGAGTGGCTTTTTGCTGTATCTGGGGTGTGAAAAATCATGCTTGGGTAATTAGGTTTAGCACTAAATATGCTAAATTTATGCCCATGGCAATCTCTTCCTGGAATAAAGTCCATCTTCCAGATCCATCCTGTTGAACACAGTGCTGTCTATAACCCTCTTTCCAGAGGTGGATGTTTACATTGCCACATAATGAAAGAAGCGGCTATGCTAGAGATGGGCCAAGTGACACTGTACAGGAAAGCTCAGCTCTGAAGACCATGATATCTGCTTTGTTGCCTTTTTCTGTTTCCTTGTCAGACTGGAAAATGGTAGGGCTTGAAAGGAGGTTGCTCAATGCGCACAGCCAGCTCTTCAGCCAGAAGCTAACTTCTCTTTTCAGCCAGTAAAGAAATGCCAAACTGGCACTTGGCCTGGTCATTAAAGACATTAGAAATTAGGATTCATAGACTCATAGAAAAATTCAGGTTGGAAAGCACATCTGGAGGTCATCTAGCCCAAACCCCTGCCCAAACCAGTTCTAATAGATCAGGTTGCTTAGGGGCTTTTCCAATTGAGTCTTGAACACCTTCAAAGATGGAGTTGGCCTCACTTCTGTGAAAGTGTTCCAGCATTTGACCACTGTCAGGGTAAAACAAAAGAAGTCTTTAAACCTAATCAGAGCTTCCCACGTTTTAACATGCGTCCGTTGCCTCTTGTCCTATCACTGTGAACCTCCAAGAAGAGTCTGACTCTGTGTTTTGTGTATACTTTGATAAGGTAGCTGTTGGTAGCAGTAAGGTCTTGCCTGTCCCTTCCCTCCTTAAAGCTGTCCATAGAATCACAGAATGGTTTGCGTTGGGAAGGGATGTTTAAAGATTATCTAATTTCTCTGCCGTGGGCAGAGACATATTCCACTAGATTAGGTTGCTGACCTTGAACACTTCTAGGAATGGCACATCCATAGCATCTCTGAGCAACCTGTTCCAGTGTCTCACCACCCTTATAGTAAAGAATTTCTTCCTTATATCCAATCTCTAAATCTACCCTCTTTAATCTTAAAACCATTACCCCTTGTCCTATCATTACAAGTCCTGGTAAAAAGTCTCTCTCCATCTTTTTTCTAAGTATTTAAGCCTTGAAAGACTGCAATAAGGTCTCCCAGAACCAGACCTGGTTCTCTCAGCCTCTCCTCACAGGGAAAGTGCTCCAGACCTCCAACCATCTTGGGGCCTTCACTGGCCCCTCTCCATGATGTCTGTGTCTTTCTTGCACTGGGGAGTCCCGCACTGGGGAGTCCCACACTGGACATGGTTCTCCACCTGTGGTCTCACAAGTGCCAAATGGAGAGGAAGGATCATGTCCTTGGACCTGCTGCTGCACTCTTGCTAATCCAGCCCAGGATGCAGATCTTGTGGGAACAGTATTGGAATTCACACCAAATGGATTTGGCTTCAATAAATTAGTGCTCTGTCTACAGGAATTTAAGGAACGAACTGCTTGGGTAGGCAGTTTTATCATTTATTATCTCTGCTGTAGCATGCACACACCTGAGATTCAGGAAATCTTGAGGCAGCCTTAGGTCTGCTTTGGATTCTTTGCAAAGTAAAGAACCCTCTGTCTTTTTTCCTCATTGTGTGAACAACAATACTCCTTTGCCCTTTTTGCTTGGTCTATGGAGATTTCCAGTCTGTAGAGCAGAACTGTAAGATCAGATCAGGAGTCCTGCTTCAGCTTGGGGAATCCACAATGTGAACGTGACCAAAGACACTGGTAGAATGGTTTCCACCGGGATGTCTCTGGCTGTTGCATGCAGTACATGCAGCTGGAGCTGTTCATTTGTGCGACACATGAAGACGTGGCTGCCATAACAGCCTGTATGCAGAGAAGAGTCTGAAAGCATGGATTCACTGTCACATAATGTGAATCAGCCTGAACCTTCCTGGAAAAATAGTTGACTTTTTGTTTAGCCATTAAAAAAATCCAACAACCTCTTTTGTTCCGGAAACCTCTGGGCATATTAAGCGAAACCAGATACTTGAGGGTGGGGGTGTTGGGGGAGAGAGGCATACAGGAAAGCAATCAAAATCTACTGGAGGAATTTCTCCTTTCTGAAAGAACATAAACCAGTAACAGAATGTAAACAACCCGCCATATGTAACTTGTAAATCAGAAGTAAAAGGAACGAGTTCCCAGCAGGCCATTGTGAACGGTTGGCTGTTGAGTCTTTTTATTTTTGTTCTTCTTGTTTGATTTAATTTTAAATTTGTCATTCTTTTCCCTCCTCTTCCTGCTCCCCCAAGATGAACCACAAGCTGAACTCTTAAAGCCTGGCCTCCTAAGTGGTGCCTGAAATAGTCACAGCATATTAATTTTGCAGCAGCTGAAGCACAGGGTTTAACAAGGTATGACAATGGTTCCTCCTGAAATCATGCCAACAGCACTAGTTGGTCGGGACAAGGCTGAATTCTCTTCCCAAATTAATCAGTCACCTGTGCTAGCTGGTGTATGAGCTGGGCAGTTTATTTCTTATTTATTTAGACTGTGAGGAATGGCACTGTTGGAAAGGAGAGAGAGAACTCTCTTTAAAGACTCCTGGGAGTATGTGTTTTGCATCTTGAAAATGTCTTCAGTCTTTAATAAACACAAAGCCACTCTATTTAGATTTAGAAGATCTCCCTTTTCTAACTTAGGAGAAAAAAAAAAAGGCACAGGATTTTTAAAAGCAAGTAGAAGTCTGATAGAGTAATCCATAGAGCTATTGCTCTTGTGGTGCAAAGTGGACTCCAGGGGACTGAAGAGGCCAAGTTTGATGCCCTTCACCAAAGTATCCACCTGCTTCTCGATTTACAGACACATTGAGTATATGCAGCTTGGATGTGAGCTTGGAGCTGAGCCCTGGGAGGCAGGATGGGTTTAGATGTGAAAGGTGGATCTATCCAAGATATATGTTTTGTCCTATGATGCATTTCTATGTTTTTTTTCCAAGGATGGAAATCAGGAAATTTCCAGAAAAACTGTGGAAAAAAAAAAAAAGTGTTATGCTTCATGATATCAGATATACCTGCTTTTTCTAGCACCCATACCTTGATTGCAGAGTAGAGCTGCATTCACGAGATGGGCTCTGATCTCTGGGCGTAATGCAAATTAATAGGAATGAAACAAGAGCAATGTCTTGACTTTTTAATATCTACAAAGAGCAAACTGAATTTATAAACACGGTGTCCTGAAGACAAAGGCTAAAAGAGATAATTTCTTTTTACTTGTCTCCTGTGTTAAAATGAACAAAGCCCTCTTGTTGTTTGTTGTTGTTGTGAAACTGGGGGAATGAAGAGGCAAACCTAGCCTCTGGAACATTTAGGGACTTCACCTCATATCCATTTCAAAGACACCTCCCTGCAGCTGAGCTTGCAAGTAAAGTTTAGCCAGGGAACATGGCTCATTTTCATGATTTCATCTCTCCCCCTAAAGTACGGGCATTTGTAGTAATTTGTTAAAATAGCGATTAGCACTGATCCTTTCCGGTATCAGCCGCTGCACTGTCAATGAGATGGTTACAGCTTTGGAAATCCCCCCGCCCACCACTGCATGTTTAGGATCACTACCTGCTCAAGGCAATTCTTAAACTTCAAGCAGATTTGTAAAGACTTTCTCAGAGCCTTGTCTGCCCTTATCATGACAACTCCAATATATTGTGTTCCTGACAAGATTGCGCATGAGATTAAAGGTGGGGTGGGAAGCAGGATGGTGAGGGGCTTGTCAGACTCATCTTGTTTAAAGCTAGAAAGGTCATTTACCTTTTGGGCTGCTGGAGGTAGCAGACTGTGACAGGCTGCAAATGAAATCCAAGAGCATGCTTATGCTGCTCTCCCCCTTGAAACTAGTTTGAATGGTGGAGGTGAAAGAAATTGGGCATCTTCCATGCTCATCAGAAAGATGGAGCCACTGGGGGAGCCTTCAGAGTCTATGGAAGCAACATTGCTCTTGTCCAGAGCTGTGGGACTAAGCAGGCT
Organism: Rissa tridactyla; assembly: GCF_028500815.1. Taxonomy (NCBI): domain Eukaryota; kingdom Metazoa; phylum Chordata; class Aves; order Charadriiformes; family Laridae; genus Rissa; species Rissa tridactyla. The sequence continues at coordinate 40,472,579 of NC_071470.1, forward strand.
TGGAAGATAGGTGTTTTTTAAGGTGTACAGGAACAGGAAGGAGATGAGGGGCTGCAGCCCAGCTGGGACCAGTGTCCTCCAATGGAGACATACAACAGTTCTTCCTCTCCATCTTGCTCCTAAAGACAGTTTGGTCCTGTAGGAGGTCCCTCAGGTGATGGTAGCAGTGACAAGGGACTGTGTGCGTATCAAATACCTATACCCAGCGCTTGCAACGAACCCGGAGAAGGGTTAAGTGCTTAGACAGCATTGAGACTGTGCTGAGCATGGAGTTGGAGCTCAAACATGGAGTCTGGACTCTTGCTACTATCACTCAGGTTTTTGGTGTTGCTCTGTGCTGAGCAGTGCATGGAACCACAGGGAGCAGGAGAGGTAAGCAGTGGGGATAAGCATGTGCTTCTGCCTGTGAAGACTGGTATGTGCATCTTCAGGACAAGGCATGACACTCCCCAGGCTCCACTAACTCTGCTGAGAAGCGCCCAATTAACATGTGAGCAGTTGTGACTGTAGCTATGCTAAGGTTAGGTGAGATGAACCTTAACCAAGGGTAAAACACACAAAAAAAATTATATTACTGTTCTGGCCCTTGTTGCTGAAATGTGTTTTGCAAGTCTTATGGAAAGCATCTGCACTCGCTGACGTTTCTGCTTTGCTGGTGCCTGTTTTGTCCCTCGTGTCAGTGTGGGGACAGCGTCCTGTTTGCATGGCACTGGGCAGAGGTGTGTGTACAGCTGGTGCTCAGGACCTTTCAGAAAAGCAAATATGATTTGGAAAGTTCATGTCGTAAAAGTTAGAACACAGAAGGAGAAAGTGGTGGTTCAAGCAAACATCTCAAATGTGAACAATATGGATTTTTTTGGGAAGTCATTTAAGGTCCGTAATTAAAAAAAACCCCACTATTATCCAATACATTTTTAGCTTAAAAACATCATTGGAACTATTTCTGTTTGAACTAAACTGTTTTCCGTAAGAAATACAATATTTTAAAATATTTTTTAAAATGGGAGACTAAAGCAATAGAATACTGTCAATTTTCTGAAATGATTTGAAGAACTATTTCAATAAACTTGAATCAGCTGTTTTTATCCAGAAGTTGAGCTGAAATGCATGACCTGACCCTAACAAGAAGCATTATGAAAGTTCAGACCTAATTCAAAAAAGCTTAGCCAGTACGGTAATATAATGAACAGGGAGAGGACTCTGCGTAAGAGTTAGTGTGGAAATGCATGTTTCCTTCTTGGGTGTTGTTCATGTGGACGCTGCATAACCCGTTACTCACACAAGCATTTTTCAGCCCACTGGGGTCTGTCCACAATCCAACACTATCTCTTACAATCATCTAGAGGAAAATATAAAGTTCCTGGTAAAGTCTTTCTGATGGTGCAATCCTGGCAGAAAGGTCAAGTATGGACAAGACAGTTATACGAGGTGATTGTGATGACTTGGTAGAAAATCTTCTCTTGATTGTGCTAATGCAGCCAAGGGCAAGTTTATGCTTCTAAAGAGTTTACGAAAGAAGTCGGTGTCTTGGAAGGTAACAGCTCTGGGAAGGCTTGGGATTAACAGCAGATAACAAACTGCATGTATACAAATTATTGTAAGCAGCAGGAAATCCGTCAACCGTCCGCTATGCCTGTGGTGGCTGGACAACTTGTGAGGACAAAGTGCATGGCAAAGGACGCCTAAGGTGAACTGGGGGATGACCTTTTGAACTGGAAGGACAGTTAAGTCCTGGGACAGGCTGTGGGTGGGTGGAGTGGGGTGGGGAATCTCCCTTCTGAAGATCTGTGATATCTTGCAAGAACAAATTGTCCAGCAAGTAGTCAGCTAAGCTTTCCTGGATCCTCCGGGCTTGGAGCTGGCTTGCTTTGCTTTCTGAAAAGGATGAACATTTTGGCTTGGAAGTCCTTTCTTGTCCCTGTAGAAATGAGGGCTGTATGTAAGTGTTCCTCTCTGAAAACCAGTTTAGCCAACTGAAGTGTTATGGTAAAATTTGTCAGAGATGTTGGGAATACCATAGAATTAATATTTTCACTGGAAAATTGGGAGTTTTATACTTTTTTTTTTTTTTTAAGGAACCTTTTTCTTGGGATGGTCAAAATAGCTAGGTGTTCTTTTTTCCAGTACATTCTTTAAAATGTTTAAATGTGTCTTGTTTTCCCTTCTCTTGCTAAGGTTAAGAAACCTTTTTGGCTATATCTATACCAGTAAATTAGATGTGCCTAGGACTGTTCTCTGCCCCTGAAGCCAATGGACACAGGGTAGCCTGTGTCCTTGCTATTGGGCTCACTGGTCCTCTGAAACAGAGTGACTGCATCCTGACTGGCTGTTGGGGGTGGCCCTTGGCTCAGGTTAGCTCCTGTTCAGGAATTGTTTGCAAGAAGATCATTTGGCCTGGCCCAAAACTGGGCCAGGGGCTGTTGCAGGAGCACAACAGTATCAACGGTGGAGTTCCTCTGTCTGGAAATTCTCTCTGCCACTATATAATTTACTAGTGCAGATGTAGCCTTTGTATATTAGCAGGACCTAATACTCTCTGGTGGGACACATGACTGCTGTGTTAAATAGTGATTGAGGTGAAGGATTGAGGTCAAAGGATGCAGAGAGCTGCCTTGTTGTGCTGTGGTGAGTGTTAGGACTTGCCTTCAGTTTCCTGATGGATTCATTCAGGCACTGGAGTTACAAGAGGGGGGAAAAAAGTAACCACTGTCTATTCTCAGTATTGACACAGATGTATTTCTTAGTCATGAGTTGGCAGAGGCAATATTAGCATGCATCTCTTCTTGAGGAAAAACTACCACTTTTGTGGGGTTTTTTTTTGTTTCTTGGGTCAGCCCCTTGGCTGGTCTGAATCAGAAGAGTGTTGACAATGCCAGGAAATTGTGTTCATTTCTACCAACTGGAATTCTGGCCAAGGATGTGCAGTTGCTCCCAGTTTGCTTGTGCTGTGGAGTGGTGGTAAGGAGCAGCTTCGAGGATGTATTTCAACTGGTATAGGTGTTACAAAATAAAAAATAAAAAATTGACTCACAGTGTCTTCTCTCTGGAGCCTCCAGACTCTGATTTCATATAAAGACAGTGGAAAAAAAATTGTCCTGCAACTTAGGTAAGATATATACAAGGAAAAGTCGTGTTCAAAGGACATAATACCGGTGACTAACCCAGGACTTGCAGCTTGTCTCCACCCACTCTAGCAGGGTTCAAGCCCAACAGCCCTTACCTAGCAGAAGCTCTGAACACAACCTTGCCCCATTTCCTAGCAAGAACATGCCCAGTAATGTGCTGTGGGCTGCTGTCAGCTGCGACACCTACTTGTCCTTTCCGTCTCAGCAGATCAGCCAACAACTTGGGGCACAACGTCTCCTCTCCTCTAAGGCAGCCCATCTGTGCCTGAGATGGGAGTCCCTGAAGGGAAACTGTTTTAGCAGCTCCACCTTTCCAGTTCATCAGGGTTTTGCTTCTCCCCAAAGGATGATCCTGGAGCCCTTGTTGTTAGTGGGGAAGCACCTGGATCTACAGGACATGTAGGAACTTAACTTGTGTTGAAAGCAATGTGATTTAGGCACATTTCTTTAGGGTGCTGGGTACTGGTACCTGATTCTGTATGACTGAAATCAGCGAGAAGTGCATCACTAATATTTCCAGGCACTGGCTCGGGCTCTTGAAGCACATGGATGTTGCAGGAATGAGTCCAAGAGAAAGCCTTAAAATAGATGACTGGATAATTTCTGACAGTTAATGATCTACTAGAAGATCTGAGAGCTTAAGGACTCTTCATCTAGGAACTTATTAAGTGTTCTCCCATTAGCTCTCATTACTGCTCTTACTATTTTTTTGATATGTAGAAATGTTCAGAAAAAAAAAGACCTTTCCAAAGTGCGGTTGAAGTTGGAGGTATAGTTGCATATTGCTGTCTATGACTGAGGGTGATCAAGGTCTTACTCACATCAGGACTAACAGGTCTGTCCTGAGAATGTTCAGTGAGATCTATTCTGACTGAATACTGATCTGAGATGAACATCTGGTCCTAGGGCACAAATAAAAACACATCAGGACTTTTATTTTCAACATTTCTCTGGTTTAGACCTCTAATTCTGAGGTGAAGTTGTGGGCCATGAAGCCTCTGGTCTATTTTCAATGAGATTTCACATATTTTCATGAAAAAGGTATACAGCTCTTAATTTCTTCTGCAGATGAGACATGCAGACCAATACATTTGTTGGATATTTTTCTTTGTCTCAGATAGTTAAGATTAAGGACAGAACATTGGCATTTGGAACCATAACAATTAAGCTCTAACTTTCCTATTCTGCATGTAATTTTCATACCATTACAAATACTCAGATTTCAGATATGCAGTACCATAACAGGAACAACACTCACAATTACTATTTCCTGAATAGGGGCACAGATATTAAGCTGTTATAGTGTCTTCAGGGTCTTGCTTGCCTGTGTTAACACCGCAGTTTCAAAAGGACTTTGCTCTGAATCTCTTCTGCCATCACCGGCACATTGGTGTAACTGTGCTTAACTTAAAGGTGTTACATTAGTGTGAATCCAAATTGACCTGGGAGTTAGATGGAGTTGCTCTGGTTTCATACCAAGACAGGAGAATGCATAGCCATTGGCAGGCTTTCATGGTCTAGGGCAATTTACTGCTGGTTAAATGGCTAATGGAGGTGAAAGTTGGGACCCTGTTTCAATTACATTTACGATGGAGGAAAAGTGCTGCTTGCCAGTGGCAGGAGATCCTTTCCAGACCTACACTCCCAAAGCAGGAGAATTTTCCTGTTCTCTGTGGAGCTATGCCAGGATGGAAATGGTGAATTCAAGCTCTGGGACCTGTGCTTTGTAACCATGATACCCTTTCCTCAAGAGTGCCATTGTCTAGGACATACAACAAGCTTTGGAGAGGTGAAGTACTACCCCAGAACATCCAGTGATGGAGAAGGGCTGTAAACCCATCACTTTCACCATAGCTTTTTGTGCCACTCACCCCATCTGACGATCTGCTCTGCAGTGGTGAATGTTGTGCTTTGGTGGATCTCTGAATGTTCAAGGAGTGAGCTGAGAAATAATGGTAACATTTTGCTTGTAGCTCAGCAAAGACGTGTTGGGCCTGAGAACAGACCTTAGCCTCTGGGCTCCCACCTCAAGGCGTTGGCTATCAGACCTGGCCTCTGACAAAGGCCTATGAGATGATTCCCCACTTCTCCTTCATGAAGCTGGTCTGACTCATCTGCGCTGAGCAGACACAACTTCCTTGGTCCTGTTCCCGCAGCAACAACTGTTGCCTTTGGCTTGGGTTCAAAAAGGCTTCTAGGTGCTAAAGTCCCATAGCAATGAGCAGGACTTTGAGGCCAAAATGCTTTTTTGGAGCTGGGTCTCTGTCTCTACTCTGAGAAGCGGTCTTGTTTCTGTTGGAGCTAATGTGACTGGTGGGAGGCTCTGAAGGTTCAGAGACGCTGGGTTTTTCGGTTAAAAGATAAGAGTATCTATCTGTTGTGTCTACCAGCTGGTTAACCAGGCAGCCAAACAGACTCAATCAAATAGCTGTGGCTTTTCCTACTCAGTGCAATGCTGGGTCATTGCAACCAGCTTCATTTTATTTTTCTTTCCCATGTAGCTTCTCAGATGTAAAACTAATTTTACTAGTTATAGGGAGGGATCTGGCTATGAAAACTGTCTCTGCTTAATAAGCATATCTTCCCTTCTGTTTTTTTTTTTTTGGTCACTGTCTTCATGAGGGCGAGCTCTTGGTCTGACCGTGATGAATGAACTAGATGAGGTCCATGCGGTTTCATACATTGTTCCTGGCATGGAGATATCTGATGCCAACGTGCAGCCTGGCACAGTGGATGTGAAGCCTCCATGATCCACCTTACCTTTCTCAAGGATTCATTTCATGCCAGTGGGAAACAAGCAGTGGGTTTTAGCAGGTAGTTCAGTGGGAGGTACATCCCCATCCACTGATGAAACAGCATCTTGACACTGAGATAAGTTTTCTGTGATGTGCCTTTTCAGAAAAGGGAGATCAGGTTTTGCATTTTTAGTTCAAGATGACAGTCTTATGTAGAAAACTTGCCACAAATTAAGTGATAAGAAAGCACTAATTGTTTATTCTACCCCTACTCCAAAAGAGAGGGCTTTTTTTTCTTCAGTCAGTAATGCAGATAACAAGGGCTTGACGGTGCCTTTCCGGTGCCAGTGGAGCAATGGTTCAGGGAACACAAGCAATGAAAAGGAAAACGTGAAGTGACTGTAACAGTGGGAAGCAGCAGGAGCTGCTGTGCCCCAAACAGAGGATTGGAAACCTGCCCATCTCTGACTAATATATATGTAGTTATTTATTCCTCCCCAGAACCTGGACCTCCCTGAGCAGCTGCTACAGATAAGATTTGCAGGAATGCTTCTTGGTAACTTTGCCTTGCCACCAAGCAGCCCTAGCCAGTGCTGCAAAGTCCACCCCATGTAGCACTTGGCTCAGGTTTCTTCTGGGCCCCTCATGTCTTCCTATTATAATTAATTTCTTCTTCCCCTCCCTCCCCGCCCCGTTTTAAATTAAAAGTGCCTGAAATATGTGAGGACTGTGTTGCAGCCAATTGGAGAGATGATTTTGCAGCATATTGTGAGGTGTGTTGTGAGGATGTAGGGAGGTGTTTCCAAGGATTGGATAGCTTGGAGGATGGAGAGCGCCAAACCTGAGAGAGACTCTTCTATACAGTGCACAGGGAGAAAAACCTGGAGCAAAACGCGCTTACAGCTTTGCCTGGGTTTCACCTCAGAGGACACTGGTTCATCCCGCAGAGAGGGAGGAACAAGCTAGCATATGTGGTAGGGATGACCAGAGGACGATGACCTAGGGGCAAACTTGTTTGCTAAGCCATTGATGGTTTAGATGTTTCTAGTGGGTATCTAGAGCTGGCAGGGACCTCAAGGGACTGTCTTGAGACTGTGGCCTGAGCTAGCACTCAGCTGGCAGAGTTGGACATCCCTATCAGCCCAGCTGCATCAACATGCGTGGGCTGCAAATGCGCCTGAGAAGCAGAATAAATCAGCCTCCACAGAGCTCCTCCTTCCTCCTCCTCTGGGTGGCTCCTCTGAACCTGCCTTCAGTGTCACAGTACGGGGCAGGTACCCCCTGAGGGACTTCTGGGAAGAAGAGCTATTTCCAAAAGTACCCGGGCGATGTAGGACACTGATAACCCTCGGTTTCTGCTGTCTGTCAGCATTGCCTGTGCCGGAGCAGGGTGAAGAGAGGCAGGGCTGTTCCATGTTTTGGCAATTGTCTCTCTTCTCTCTGGGCATAGCCCTTGCCTCTTGCATCTCTTATCTCATGTGTGTTTTATTTCCCCACATGGAGTACAGCTGGGGCGGGAGATTTATAAGCAGGAAGGCATTTCCCCTCCCCAAGCATGGCTCGGGAATGGGGGAGGGAGAGGGGAGGTGATTTTGTGGCTGACAGACCAAGGGGATCCAACGTGCCAAGCTACATCTGTGGTTCCTGAGAAATCAATTAGTGAGGGAGGGGAGGGGTGGTTGGCAAACCACACAGTTGAAAGGAAAACATCACAAAAATGAGATGGAGGGATGTTTTGAAGAAGCGGTGCTGCTGGAAGATGTGAGAGAGTGGCTTTGTTTGGTAGCGGGTGCGCGTGAGAGAGAGATGCTCACCAAAAGGTTAATTGAGACCTGGTAGGGAAGGCTGGCCTAGGATCTGGGAAGCAGGCTGCTGATAAAAGAGATGAGAGACCGCACTCATCCTGTGCTGAACAATATAACCCAGTATCTGTGGTATGCAGTGGCAGAGACTAGGGAAAATGCACATTTGGCATCATTGCAGCATTTTGCAAACTCCATTAGAGTTAGACAGAGTATTTGGACTTTTTTTTCAGACTTCAGTTCCCTCTCTACAAGTCTGGAAGACTTGAACTTCTCTGTCCTAGAATTTTGGAAATTAATGTTTCCAGAGGTACTTAAATGAGTATGTTTCTGATGCACATCAGTGTGGAAATGTAGCATATCAGAAAGGCCATCGGATGGACAGGCAGCATGGACTGCAGTTGTGATGAGGGAACTTCCCCGCCGCTACACCTTGTTCCTTGAACTGTGAAATTATTTTTAATTAAATAAATATTTGAGTTCAGGTCTCCCATTTCCAGACAGAAACCTCATCCCTGATTTGGAGGAGTTTCTAACTGCTGTCTGTTTCACCAGAAGGAAGATGTGTGTTTTTGGGATGTGACTCACTACTTCAGGAGAGGGGCTGATGCTGATTGAATTTCTCATCCCTCAGCCTTGCTCTGGCAGAGTTACATGTGTGGTTATGTGGAGAGCTGGACCAGTGAACTGATCTGGCTGAAAGCTTATCCTTGTCCTTGTCCTGCCAATATGGCTCACCAATCTTGCTCACCATGCAGTTTGTGAAGTCTTCTGCTGGCACCAAGGTGAAGTAGAAATATGTGACTAGGGGTCTGTTAGAGATATGATGATCCCTAATACCAGCAGCCTACTGCAAGACCATCTTGAAGGGACAGTAGAGCTGAGCCTGGTGCCAAATGAGTAGACTGCATTGCTGGGGGGCAGCAGATATGACCCTTTGTCTTCCTCCCCAAGCAAAAGGGAACCGAATTCCTGTTTCCTATACCCGTGACAATCGCCCAAACCACAGGTTTGTTTTTTCCTCTCCTTTCTCTCTTTCGTACCACTGCATTGGTAGCATGGGGACGAGAGTGTCCTCCACCTTTGGGAGGAAGCTCTGAGGCATAGGGAATCTGTCTGTGGTTGTGGTGGTGCACGAAGCACCTGCAGCTCTGATGAAGGCCTTGGGATGCGGCCTCAGGCTCCTGGGCTGGGGTATGTACCCTGGCAAGTGCCTTGGTTGCCTAGTGCTCTGTCGTGAGGTTTGAACTCTCATCTTAAGCTTGACAATTAGGAACGCAGGCCCTCAGGTTTGAGCACTGTAATGCTTAGGTGACTTTCATGAATGAATTTGTCTGCCATTCATGTAGGGATGATAGCCATTTGTACAGAAGTGTCCCCACACCTTTCTCTGTGTTGTTATTCTCAAAGAAAACATCCCTTGAAGCTCCTTCCTGGTGAAACAACCCAGCTTGTAGGGTTTGTCTGGTCTGCTTGTTTTCACTATGATTTTGCTCCTCTTATTAAATTCCTCCAGAACCTTTTCCATGGTCTTTTAAACCACTGCCTGTATGGTTCCTGGGAGATGAACCTGCTGAGAAGAGAGAACCGAGCTAACACGCAGCGGGGCAGAAGAAGGGGGAAAGTGTGTGCACGCATCTGAGAGAGGGAGAGGACTTGGGAACAAGAGCTGCCGATGTTGTGATAGTGTCCCTGTGTGAGACGGAGTTCGTCTGTGGGTGTGAGAAAGGAATATTTGGAAGTGAGTGTGCGTGGGCGTGAGGTGTGTGTGAGAGTGTGCATGCATTTCCATCCCCACACTTTGAAAACCTTTTTGGAGTGCTGCAATGTTCTAACAGGCCCCAGTTCTCAAAATAATCAACCCATCTTGAAAAGTTATGAAGTCTGTGGACACCTGGAAGAGACGGGTTTCCTAGCTGTGCCTTATAACACATTTTAAGCAGCTTGTGCTGGCTAACACCGCTGTGCTGGCTGCAACGAGGTGTGCTGGAGGTCAGGGCAGATGCAGAGGGATGTCCAGGGGAGCCTAACACCTACTCCTCACTCCAAATAGCTTCCTCTTGCCAGGAGTTTGCAACTTCTAAGAGATGGAGAAACGCAACATCTCCTACATTTCCTTCACCACTGCCCATTGCGGTCCCTGAAGACCATGGAAGAGGTACCCTTAGAGACCCATGGAGGTCTCTAAACTCCTGCAGAAGAGTGAAGTTGTCCTAATTTTTATGTTGCTGTGATAGACTTTATTTTTTTCCCCTTCCTGACTCAGTGCTGTGCTCCTAAAGCCAATGCAAGTACTGTATGCTCTTTGGAGCTATGTCCCTGGACTAAAATGCATGGGCAGCACGTACAGCATGTAAACCCTTTTTATCCAAAACCATATGTGTGCTGGCATCACTGCAAGGGGATTGGGCTTCTCCTCCTGCGTCAGCAGTTCTTTGCCTCACTAGCCCCAACATGTGTTCGCAACAGGGGAGATGTGGGCTCAGGTCCCTTTTCCATCAGGAAGGGTCCAAGCCACATCTCCCATCACACTCTCCTACCACCCTCCTGGGGCGATGTGGGGAGGTGGCAGGTGCCTCTTTGCTCCCCCTTCCTCCCCCATTTGGGGAAAGCTGTTCCACCTCGCAGCGGGGAAACACCAGATTCAGTGGGTCAGCAAGAAAGAACAAGCAAGGCTGTCTGTGTTAGCGCTTGGGGAAATTCACCTGGGAGCGGGGCGTCCGGAGATCCAGCTCCTGCTCCAAGGACTGTTTATGTGTTTTAAAATTAAACAACCCATGGTGCTGGTAACTGGAATTCAGGTCTCCCCACTCCCAGGGGAGTGCCCCGATCCCAGGGCTGCGGAGTCATGCTCACTCTTGCCCTCTGGAGCTTCAGGTTTTGATTTTATTTAATGTTTTTTTTCATGCTGAGTAGTTTCTCTAGAAAGGGGGTGTGTGAGCCCCTCTCCAGCTCTGCTGTCAGGTAGGGGCACTGCCTATGGCAGGCAGGATTTGGAGGATTTCTGCCTCCAACGTCAGAGGGAGCTGGGCTGAGGTTTCCCAGACCTGGGGAATGCTAACTAACCTTTCAGTTGTTAATTGGGAGGGGAGTGCATGAGTTTTGCCTCCTACTCCTGCGTATTATGGGCAGCTGCTGGTGCCGCATGGTGTGTGATGTGGTAGGCATGTGATGGAAACACCTACAGGCCAGGCTTCAGTGGTGACACAAGGGAGGGACAATGCATTGGCCAGGCATGGCCTGCGTGGATCGAGACACTTCTGAGCATGTCCTGGTGCTGTGCTTTTGGGTTGAGGACCTTGACTGTAGAAATGGAGGTTTTTCATGGACTGCGATGCCAGCTTGACATGGCAGGTGAGGGTGTGAGAATGAAACCTTGGATGTCAGTGGCTAAAAAACACTGGATTTGGCTGTATAGACCCTTGTGGGAGAGTGTTCTTACTGTTGATTTATCCAGGGCAAAGCTCTTGCAGTCTCCAAAGGCAGCAAGCCTTCAGTGAGGCCCCTTGGAAAGCAGCATGGTTTAAAGCCTGGCAGCAAAAGTCACAGCGGAGCCATAAACAGGAAAGCTTTGATATTGCTGGCGATAGGGATGAAGGGCAAGGAGAAGGGCTCTTGCACAGCTGCTGTTGAGCTTGGTGCTCCTGCGTTCCCCAGCTTTCCCTCTGGCTTTTTAATGGTCTTTATAGCAGACTCCTAAATCCCACAGGAGCTGTCTTCTGACCCCACAAGGCACTGAGCTCCCCTCTGGAGGCACGGAGGGTCCCCATCTCCGGTTACGAAGTCAGTCTCCCAAGTTCTAGTTCAGTCTCAAGCGTGGAGTCTGTGCCTGTGGGCAAATCACTTCCACCTCTCTAAGATCTGGCTGTAAAACAAGGCTAATAACACCAAATTACCTACCTGTGAGAATTAATGAGATCATACTTGCTCAGCCCTTTGAAGGCATGAAGCATTACAGAAGCACTGGGGCATTATTACAGAGTGTGTTTTTAATATACGTCTAGTTTCACTTACAAATTGGAGTTTTGCTCCCTTTTGACTAAACGGCACTAATTAGACATGTAGGGTAGGAAATAAATGTTTCCAGTGTTACTCAGGCTGGAAACCAGTTAATTTCAGGGTTCTTTGGTTTAATTGTGTCTGAAAAGACATTGAGAAAATGTGTAATGAGCTGAGAACGCTTTAACTTTGTTTTTATTGTTCCCTAAACTCTTGCTTCTGCTAAGTCACCAAATGTCAGTAAAATAGTGGAGAACTGGACTTGGAGCACTTTTTTTTTTTTTTTTTTTGGTATGTCAAGGTAAAATTATTCCAACTTATTCAGTTTAATGTAGCACTCCTCCTCCATAAATCTCTGAGCACTTCACAAAAGCGGGTACAGCGTTACCCTTATTTTACAAAGAGGGAAACATAAAGCAGAAGGAGGTTGTGGGATTTGCCCAGGGTCAAGTAAATTAGGCCTTGTCTACGTGAGAAACATGTGCCAATGAAACAGGTGGAAAACACACTGTGGACGCTTACCTCATTTTCAGAGTGGTTTTTCTTGATTTCGCTTTAGCCGATTTGTATCAATTTAAGCTTGCTTTAGCTTAGTGGGCTTAAAGCAAAGGCTTCCTATAGCTTGTTGGACTGGGTTGACTGAATTCACCCCCCCCCCTTCAGCTGGGGCTGGTGTCTGTACACAAGCTCAGTGGTGGAGAGGAGATAAGGGATGCTGTGCTGAAGCCCAGCACATCCCATATCTCCCACTTATGGGAAATCCTCTTCCTTTACAGCGTTAGATTAGGTGTCCCTGGCAAAGAAGCAGCCACACTGGAATGTCTCTTGAGCACATTTGGATCAGTGAGTACTGTCAGTAAATGCAAAGAGTCAATGAAGGTACTGTAGGTTTTTTATTAACATGGCACATAGCAGAAGCACCACTTATATTCTAGTCACATTTTACATGCCTGAGTTCCTGGTTTAGGCAGATGGTTTTGGATTTAGCCCTATTTGGTGATGTTTCCCCCTGTGGTCTTACACATTGCTGTCACTCATTGATTGCAGCTCACCTAGGAAAGTTCAGGTTGGGTACGTCGCTGTGTGCCATACAAAGGTCTGTGCATGGGCAGTCAAACAACACAAGGCTGATGTAGTTCAGCTGTCATAAAAATAACAAAATTATTAACAGTAAAAAAAGGAAACAATGCTGCAAACTTGTAAAACAAAAGTCCCTCCATTGTTGTTTCTCTGTCAAGTGTAGGAGCGTCCATGTGTTTTTTTTATTTTCAACTAAAAAAAACCCCAAAGCTTCACAAATCTGAAATTAAAGACAGGAAAAGTGAGGATTTTCTCCTGCACCGTCACTTCTCTTCAGCTCCGTTCTTCTCTGAAGTTTTTTCATGAGGTATAGCAGTGTCTGATTTTGTCAGGTATGTTGTAATCGAGGAGCTGAGCTTTCTCTACCCTGAAAGGAGTCCTACAAAAAAATACACTAGCAAGTCATTTCCCCAAAATTTCTGGCTCATGATCATAACTTGCAGATTTTGAGAGAATATTGTCTCATGTCTTGCTGTGAATCTTCTGTTAAAAAGTTAATTGCAGAAAATTAGCTATGGAAATATCTGCTGCATTTGTGTAGAACAGCAATGTCTTGCTCAGTGACTGTGGATTGTAGACATTATGATAAAGTGTTACCTGGATTCTGTACATTCATTTTGAGAAAAACAGAAAGAATGCACTGGGGCTGAACTGAGTTCATTATGATTTTGGGAGTCTTGTTCGTGCTGATGGCTATTTGGAAGGACATGGACATGCAGTTTCTGAGAACCTGTCATGGGACACATGGGACTGATATGCCCATGTCTGGGAACTGGATGCACTTCTATATTAGCTATCAGGAAAAAGGCATTTCCAGAGAACAGGAGTCAGGTCTTTACCCTCCAATGACTGCACACAGGGCAATGTGTTCCTAGGAAACACCTTTAATTTTAAGTACCTTAAGTTAGATGAACCATGGTGGGAAGGTGTTTGTGCTTGTTTTTGTTTAGCTTGTTTGTTTGTTTGCTTGGGTTTGTGTTTTTCATTTTGTTTTGTTTATTTGTGGGTTGTTTTTTGTTGTTTTGTTTTGTTTTGTTTTAAATGGGGCACTACAAAAAAGCAGAGGAATGCATTGCAAAATCACAAGGAAGTCAGACCAAGAAAAGATGTCCATCCTAATCACTGAAAACCATTCCTGGGTCCGGATGTGGTGGTGTGGTATTCAGTGGCTTTCTGTTTTCCTGTAACCTTAGAAACAACCATGACTAAAGAGACTGTGGAAAGAAATTTCTTTGCTTTCCCACCCCTTCATCCCTGGGGAATATAGTTAGGAAACTGCAAGCCCCACAGTCAGGTAGGCTCTTTGGGGAATGTACATGAACAATGTCAGCATTAGGACAGCTGTGGTTTGGTTCAAGGAGGCTTTGGGGGACAAATTGTGTCCCAGGTGGGTGGTGGTGGACATGGTGCTTGAAACCAGCAGTGGGCAAGAAGCATCAGAGAACAATGTTCAAACTCTCTTCAGACTCCAGAAAGATTTAGAAACACATTGAATCTGATTGTTGGACCAGTTTGCAGATGACTGTGAGCTGCTTGGAGAAGATAATGGGAATGGCTGTGGCAACCATAAAGAAGGGAAGATTTTAGGCTAATTTACCGAATTTGGAGACCCAGAATATCTGGGGTATATGTCCAGCTCTCCATAGACTTGCTGTGTGACCAGAGCATGTTTCTTACTTGTCGAGTGGGATCTCAGAAACACAGAATCATAGAATGGTTTGGTTTGGAAGGGATCTTAAAGATCAGTTAGTTCCAACCCCACTGCCATGGGCAGGGACACCTTCCACTAGATCAGGTTGCTCAAAGCCTCATCCAGCCTCTCCTTGAACACTTCCAGGGATGGGGCATCCACTGCTTCTCTGGGCAACCTGTTCCAGTGCCTCACCACCCTCACAGTAAAGAATTTCCTCCTAATATCTAATCTAAATCTACCCTTTCAGTTTAAAACTGTTACCCCTCATCCTATCACTATACTCCCCAATAAAGAGTCCCTCCCCATCTTTCCTGTAGGCCCCCTTTAGGTATGGGGAGGCTGCTATGAGGTCTCCCCAGAGCCTTCTCTTCTCCAGGCTGAACACCACCACCTCTCTCAGCCTTTCAGAAGGATCAATCCTTTCAGAAGGATCAATCATCCTTCTCATGTTATCTGATATGGATCACAAGCAGCACCTCCATAGATTCCTCCTGCTATGTATGTTTACTCAACACATTCTATTGAGCTTTGGCCATTACTGAGGGAGTTTTCAGTGAGCTTTTTCTGTTTGTTGAAAATGCAGATCTTCACAAATCTTCATGTGAAACATTTATGCAGCTATATTTTCATTCTAACTTTCAGAAAAGAAGTAACCAATTCCTGAAGATGCATTTTGAAATTGCACTGAACTTTTCAGCAGTAGTCTGCAGGTAGAAATGCATGCCATCATTTAATTCTTTAGGTTGACTTTTGGCTGTGCATTCACTATCCTGGATGGGATGGCGGTATGTCTTTCTTTAATCTGTCAGTCAGCGTTAGAAAGAGTCCTTTGACAGCCAAGGAAACAGCGAATGAGACACTGTGAGATACTCACTGACCTCCTACTTTTTGTTTCCTGCATTACACAGGTGTGCAGTTGGTGATGGGAGGGGAACAGCAAAGGGAATTTGCTGAAAATGAGAAGAATTTGTTCATGTGACATGTCAGAAAATGTTGTCTGAAACTCACGGTGAATCAGGGATAGGTGCAGCCCTGTTCTGTGTAAGGAGGAGGAAGGCCATGGAAAGAAAGCTGAGACTGAGCCATGTGAAATGGGAGCATGTCCCATGCTGTCTAGGGCTGGTGGAGGGTAGAGCTTCCTCAAGACCCTTCACTTTCCTGCAAAGTGTC
The DNA here is from genome assembly GCF_028500815.1 of Rissa tridactyla. Classification (NCBI taxonomy): domain Eukaryota; kingdom Metazoa; phylum Chordata; class Aves; order Charadriiformes; family Laridae; genus Rissa; species Rissa tridactyla. Next base: position 40,488,183 of record NC_071470.1, read on the forward strand.
CTGCATGGTGTCCTAAATAGGAAGTGCGCAGAAGTGAGGGAAAAATGCAGGTGTCTTCAGATCATCTGTTTTTCTGCTCTTGCCTCTCCTTGTCCTTGAGGTATCTCCCTTTGGTCTGTTCCTTTGTGGTGGGGGAATCCCAGCCTTGCTCCAGCCAGACAGGATAGGCAGAGCTGGTGAGTCCTGATTACTGATAGACCTTCCTCGAGGGACAGGAGACACTGTCTTTGGGGACTGCTACCCTCAGCTTTCCCTTGCTGCATGGACGGCTGGTCTGCTTGCAAGACTTTGCTATTTTATGGCATGATGTTCAATCTCAGTTCAAATCTATGCTATTTTCTAACTTTAAAAATTCTGCAGAGGTTCAGGCGCATTTCAAAAGCAGCTCAGCTGTCTGTGCAGGGGGAGAGTACAGCCATCAAGTGGGAGTGGTAACTTTGTCAGGCTTTTCCAGCAGAGCCAACTTGCCTTTTTTCATGAAACAATGCTCTTCATAATGCATTTTATACTTTGTATTGTTTCATAAATGTATTTGGCTTTTAAGGCCCCTAGAGTAGATTCTGATGAGAGATTATGGTCTCCTGAGAGTCGAGTGCTTAACTTAGGGAAGTTCTGGGCCTCAGGGTGCTTCCAAACGGTGACATCAATCCTCGCCTTCTCTGTAGCTTTTGAAAGCGAGGGGAGAGAGTACTGCCTGCCAGGCAGCCCCGCAGCGCTCCGCGGGCAGAGCCGGGCAGCCCCGCAGCGCGGCGGTACCATGGACAGCGGTGGGTCGGCGCCGTCCCCCACCCGGGGGCCACACCAGCGGCGGGGACCAGCCCGGCTCCCAGCCCACCAGGGGCAACCCTTCACTTCTCCTCCCGAAGTTGATGGGGCGACATTGCCCCCGCTCTCCTTCATGCCCTCAGCCTTTGAGAATTGTTCTTGCAGCAGCGGCTTTTCTTCAGCTCGGCTGGCTGTCTTTAAAATAGCACCTGGTTTTCGAAGTGCAGCGTAGGGCACCTACACACTCGTTGTTTGCACAGGAGGTGATCTCCGTCTGCCTTAGGCAAAAACGATTCTTTCCTCCAAAAGCAGAGAACTTGTTTTTTTTAAATCTTTCCTCTGACACACATACGGAGCACTGTCCCTGTATCCCTTCCAACCTAGGCAATTCTATGATTCTGTGATCACTGCAGATAGCTGAAATGTAAGGAGAAAACATCTCTAATAACAGGTATTTCTGACAAAGGGGATTTGACTGGTTTCTGGGGTGGGGATCTGCTAGCAATTCTAGCTCTAAAGGGTCTATTATAGCTCTAAAGGGTCAAGGATAGGCCATGGAGCTTGTTCTGGTAGTACAGGGAGGTTACCTATCATGGCATCCCTTTTGCTCACCAGGAGGAAAGGGTACTGAGAGACGCTTAGAAAAATCTTTCAGGTTGCATGTTAAAGACCTATAATTTAGTGTATAGAAAAAGAACCACCTTTGAGCCTGGGGAGGAGCAATGTACAGCAAAGTGGCTGTAGATGTTAATCAGGCTTAGTGGAGAACACAAAAGAGCTTAAACTGCAAAAGAAAGCTAATTGCAAAACCTCAGGTGAGAAACCCATCTCCAAGCATTATTCTGCTACACCTCTGATCAGGACATTGGTGCTGAGTGCAGAAAACTGAAGACATCAAAGCAGAAGCTATGCATAACCAAGAAGCACTAATAATTGCTGAGAAACTAGTTCAGCGATCTCACAAGCACAAGAAGTAGAAAAGGGGTGCCAGGTCCTCATGTGATGCATATAGCCAACGAGGCTGTGGAAATCACACAGATTTCTTCTTTACTTGGTGAATATTGTGCTGTAGATTCATGGCTTGTACTGAAACATGAATTGTACAACAATTCATAGTTGTACTTTTTTACACCAGATGGCACTTGGCCATCCGCTGATTGCTTCTATATGGGTGCTTCCCAGTGTAGTTAGGTAAAGGGCAATTTGTCTCACACTCTCAGCAAACAGAAATAAATGCCTGTGGGGTCTAATGCTTTTCCATGACTAAATTATATTCCTGGCCATAGCAGCCTTGACTGAAACAGTAGTCAGTGTGGAACATTGGATCTGGGGCCAAGAAAGGCTACCCATGTTGGATGGACAAGATGATCTGGGGGGTGGATGCTCTAGAATGCTGTCAGTGCAGCTGTTCAAGCACTGAAAGGACATAATTAAATTTTTAATCTGTATTTCAGAAGTACCTGGATGTTCCATCAAAGATCATGGCCACAGTGTGTGGTCATGTATAAACGTTCTGTATAAACACACACTCCTTGGCCTAAGGTGGTTGTAATCCATAGGGGGACAAAATAAAGGCTGGATTATGGACTCCCTTTCTCAGACAGGAATTGATTCAGGCTTTGCAATATCTAGTCATTTCAGACTGAGGGATGGAGGAGTCTGTCTGTGTTTGTGAAGAATCGGTTGAATATCAAAATATGCTGTAATCCAGAGGCAGGTTTCTCTGGATTAGGGCAACCAGAGCTGTTCAGGTTTTCTGACCCCTGCACTGGTGCTGGGTGTTGGTGTAAAATGGTCCTGGCAGTGGCTTTCTTCTCATGTTTGGAACCTGAATGGCATGAGCATGTATGTGTGAAGGAGGACATGATTCTGGGGAAGTTGAGGTCTTGGGTTCTTCTACCCCTATGAAGTTGAGAGAACTGGCAGGGGTTTGCCCTGGAAGACTGGGTCTGCTGGACAACCCCACTTGTAAGAAAAATAGGTGTGGAAGGCTCTGAACTGGTAAGATCTTGGGCCTCCGGTAGTTGTAGTCTATAAGAAGTAAGTAAGAATCTCCTATCATCTCCTTGCTAATGAGTTTTCTAATTTATACCAATCCATTGACTGGTCTTCTGTAGTATCAGAGCTTTCTTTGGGTACCACCAGTTGGTTCTTTCTGGATGCTGCTCTGTATTGGGCAATGTTACAGCTACCACCAAAGCTTTCATGGGACCTTGGGGACAGGCTTCCTACATGCCTGGACAAGCATTACAAAAACTGTTTCTCGGTGCAAGTTTCCCACAGCCAAGGAAATTCCTTACAGGGGCCACACCTGCCTCTGAACTTGTTTAACACCAGCCTACTAAATGGGTGAAGCTGATAGGGACTGGAACCCGCTGGAAAACACGCAGCCCAGCCCAATCTGAACATCTTTACCTGGGGCAAAACTTTCCTCTGCAGAGAAGGCGACAGATGTCAACTCCAGTACTCTGTTTCTCTTGACACACTCATTTCCACCCTGGGGAAGAGAGCTGAGACCCACAATAAGTAGAAAATGGAGAATCCCAGTACTGGCAGTGAGAAATGTAACTCTGCATGAAGGCAAATCAAAATTAATCCTCATTAGAGACTTGAGATGGGCCTGCAGGGGAATCTGGGGTCTGAAGTCCCTCTGTGAAATTCTTGGGTGGGTTGTGATGCTTGCGTTTTCCTGGCAACAAGTACACCCTTTTTGTTTTTCACTTGGAACAAGTTTTTCCAGGTCTGGAAGTGTCCCAAGTGAGAAGAAAAAGCTGATATCTCAGCTGCTTAAAGACTCATGGGAACACCTTTGAGAGATTTTAGTGTCATTTATCCTGAGCCTGAAAACAAAACTTGGTCTACCTCTTGTTTTTGAAACAAGACCCTGAAATTTAGGGCAATGGGGATGAAGAAAACTGAGTTGAGTATTTTTGGTAAAAAATATTTTTGTCTAAAAATGGTTTGACCCCACATACCACCTTGGATGAAAAATGATTACGCGTTCAAAATTTGAAACAGCTTCATTTGGAAAATAAAGTGAAATAATTTATACTTTTCTTTTTGCCTTCTCCAAATAAACTTTTTTCTGTTTAATTTTTCAATGGCAATTTTAGTTTAAACATTATTCTGATACTTTGCAAAGGTTAAATTATACAAAATGGAACAAAGAATTTACTCCAAATTGAGTCCGTGGCCTCTATGAAATTATTTTGTTTACCTATTTTACTATCTGAAAAATCAAAGTGGTTGGGTTGTTGTTTTTTTTTTTTTTAAATTCTTTTGGCTGCAGAGTTGAAGAATCAGTTTCCCAAGCTGCCAGTTAGGACCCAGACCTGTACTAGTCTGCATGATTGAGTTTCACAATATGTGATTAGATTTATGTGATCCTTTTGCAGTGAAGCTGAGATCCCCATGAAACTTTGAAGAAGTTAAAATGTAGAAAAACAGATGACAGACTCAGTAAACTGCCTTCTTTTGGCATACTCTGGTTATTCACCTAAATAGAAGACAGAAAACTTTTATTTTTTTCCCTGACATGTCTTTTGGGACTTTTCCCCTCCTTTTACCTGTTTCAACCCCCCCTTGTACATTGTGATGTCAGCATTGTTGGCTGATGCTTCTTTACTTGTCCGGGACATAGAAATTCCCAGTCTAGCCCAGACTTGCAGTCTATTTTAGTCTACTGTCCAACACTAAACAGGTGTAAAATCCCTGCAGTCAGCAGAAGCAGGAGAGTTGAATAGAGAGGTCCACTGGAGCTCTTAGACGCTGGTCCATCTGCAAACTCTCCATCAGGAATCCTTAAGCCGTTGATTGCTGAGAACTGAGCAAATGCACCAAGGGAATGCTGCTTCTGTGCTTGTCCTTGCTACATTATCCTCATATATACTCTTTCCTGGATCACACTTCATTACAGTAATGGAGCTAAGGAGTGAGGGTAGATGAAGACTACTGAGGACTAGCAATGGACCATGGTGGTCCATCGGTCTAAAAGTGCAGTGCTTAGCTTAATTCTTAAGTGTGAGAATTAACTTTGACTGCAGGAAACCCACCACAGGCAGATGCTGAATTAGTTATCTTTGCACCTATCTGGGATGTAATCTACAACAGTTTGGAGAGGGCATCTGCACCATCTTTTCTTAGTTTCAGAGAAGCTTATATTCTAGCATTAACTATTGAAAAGAGGACCCGGAGTTTTCCTGAGCACTGGGGAATACGTGGACGTGGCAGGGAATGGGACAGTGCTTCACTCCTAGGCTACCTGGGACGGTTACCAACAGACACTTGAGATAGATAGGGGTAATTGTCTCAGTGGTTAAGTTGGGGGTGCAGGTTCCTTGGCTCACTTCATGTTTTGTCAAGAGCTTCCCTGCATGGTTCTTGAGCTAGTGGTAGGATTTTCCATCTCATTTTCTCTTCATTAGGTGGAGGCTGACTTTGGTGGTACTACATCTGAGGAACAGGCCTTTTGGCTTGGTTAGATTCTGTTTTCACCTACTTACTGATGTGCAACTGAAACTATCCCTGAGTTTGGCTGAAGGCCATGTGAAACCATGTGGTTGCAGACAGTGGAAAACTTCTGAGTGGAATCCCATGGGAACGAAAGTGAGCACCTACTGTGGGGTCCAGAGCTGCCACTGTGCAGGGCAAGGCATGCAGATATGGAGTGAGACTCTGTAATTTGTGATGTAGGATTTTGCATAAAAATACCTTGATTTTTGCAGGATACTGAGTTTTAGGCTGAAGTGCAAACACAAACAGAAGAGGCTTCCGAGTCTCAGAGCTGTAGCCCATGAACCTGCATGTGTGTGCAGGCTTGCATGTCACGTTTCAGGCTTGCTTAGATCCATCTGCTGTGCTGAATCACATAAGCAGGTGAGTTATCTGAGTAAGATGGGAATCTTTCCTTTCCCCTTCTTGCAGCTGGATCATGAGTGTGTCATTGGCAAAACTCCCCTGCAGGTTAATGACTGAGAAAGCCCTCTGCTTTGCCTGGCTATGGTAAATGACTAACTAATACTAAGCAATTCTTTGAGAAAGAGGAACTGGTGAGGGGTATTTTTCCTGAAGTTTTGTCTCAAGTGAGATCTCTGGAAATCTTGAGTTAGTGCTAGGAGGATTTGATACTTGAGACGGCTCATATTTCCACTTCACATAGAGCAAATGCTGTCTCACACCATGCTGGTTCTATGCAAAACTTGAGTCAGGTTCACCAAGGTCTTCCCCCCTGTGACTCTTTCATGGTCCTGTCCATGGAAGCGCAGGTAATCCGACCATCAGGAATATTATTCCAAGAAAACACCAGAGTGAGATTTACAGGGTTTTCCCTCCGTACACTCAGTACCCTCTTCTCTTGTGATGGAGACGTTGATAGGTCTTGTAGGAAAGGACTTCTTGAACTCATTACAGGTTCTTGTTCATGAAATATCACAGTCTAGTTATGAACCACCCAGCACAAGTTCTGCTTTGTTGTTTTGTTTTTTTTTTTTTTTTTCAAATCAGGTGATACAGATGCAATGATTTTTGGACAAATCTTTGTTGCTTTTCCATGAGCCTTTTGAATTTAAATTAGCTGTGGGTCTGACTCATTTGTGTCTCAGACATTTTTGTATGAAACTGGGCTAGGTTGTAAGAGAGGTCATGTAGTTTGCCTTCTATCCTCCAGTGGGGAAGAATCTAGATCAGGGTTCAAATATCAACAACTTGGTCCTGGAACTGGAACCCAGGAATTAATCTGAGATTAAAAAGCAAACAGGAATCCCTGCTGGTGCTGGTACAAAGGAGGTGAAGGTGGAGCAGGGAAGAGAGTAAAAAGCTGGAGAGAGAAATCACTGGTGTTTCTCAGACCAGTATTTGCAGTAGTGCCGCCATGTGATCAGCTTTTGGCTTCAGTGCTCCTGTCCCCTGCTCCTATTAGTCTCTCTGGTTAGCCTGTGAGCAGCACGGAGGAGAGACAGACTTTTGCTGTCAGAGCAGGGCTTGAAGAGCGTGCTCGACATATGGCCTCGGGAGAAACAAAGTGCTGATTAGCTGCTCCTGTGGTAAGCACCATTCATCAAGAGGAGGAAATGAGGCAGGGGTTGCAGGGGAAATCCACGCTCCCCTACCTCTGGGTGTGCTATGTGGCTGCACTGCAAACCACAGCTCTCTGAGAAGGGTCTTTGCAGTTAAACTGGGGCTACCAGAGCTTTGGTAATGGCTAGTAAGGCAGAGAAAGCTACTCTGTAACTGAGAACAGGCTCTGGAAAATGCCAGGCTGGTTCTGCACTGAGATCGGCACGGCTTGTTAGCATTTACCCTGCACTGTGCGTCTGCTGGCTCATCATGCACAAGACTACTGGAGTGAAGTTCTGCTAGCTCCAGGTGTTGCACAAACTGGGTTGGAGTGATTGCACCCTACCTAGAGGTCAGATACCTGCCTGCGGATGACTTTGCCTTTCAAGGTCCTGTTGCCCATCAAACCCAACTCTGCTGCTGGAGGATGCAGCATTAGGGGCAGCGGAGCTTTTAGGTTGGCTCTTCCAGCTGCAGGAGGAGCCCGTTCAACCAGGAACGCAGTTTGGGAGGGTCTTATAGAGTCTGGGAGGCTAGACACCCCCAGTAATTAAAGACCTCAATGTAACTGAAAAGGCTTATAGGAACTGGATGGAGGTGACAGCGGTAGCTTAATTTGGATACTGCTGAACCTCTGAGAGCTGGGCCTTGCTGCATGTGTGATCTTTTAGCATAACCGGGGCATCATGTATGAACGTGCCTTTGACCTTGGGCCTGCAGACCTCATTGCCTTGAGGAAATGCTGAGTCCGTGAACTCGTCAGATTTTAGGCTGGTGGAGTGAGGATAAGACCCACCCTCAGATGCATTAGATAGAAAGAATTAGGAGACGTGAGAGAAAAATCTGATGCAACAGCTGACCTCAGAGGAAAGAAGGAAAGGGAAAGAAGAAAGAGGTTCAAGGCGATGACTTTCCTAGGCATTTTTTTTCTCATTATTTTCTTTATTTGATGGTTTCTTGCAAACTCTTCCTACAACATACATTATTATTGGCCACAGTCTAAATGGTGATGTTACTGAACCTCAAAGGTTTTGTCCCCGTGATGCATGAAAGAAATCTCCTGTGCTGAGTTATGCAACAGAAGTTATGTGTTTGGCATATGTTGCACAACATATGTGCCTTTGGCTCACGTTTGCATGGCTTAGAGGAGTCCAGCCAAAAGGAGGCAGCTAGGGAAGCTCTCTTCCAGTGCAGCTCCTTGCAGACAGGAAGCTTGCTGTGGGGCATCCTTTCTCAGCTGCAGGGACACCATAGACTGGCTGCAGGTAACATAACCATGTAGGCAAAACAGCTGCACAGGACAGCTGCGACAAAAACTATGAGCGATCCAGGTTGAAGGATTGGCCTGATCCTTCTGTTCTGACATTGCAACTGCGGCTTGTCCTCAAGTCTCCTAATTTCATGCTTCTCTGAGCAAAAGGGAAGTAAAGAGATTGCTTTGGTTTTGTGCAGGTTGAAGCCACGACCTCCATCACCTTGCAAATACCAAGATCTTTAGAAGGTCTTTCAAAGGAGCCCCAAAGTAGTCACTAGTGGAGTTGCTATTGTACTCTGGGGCTAGTGATGATGACAGTTCTCTTGCTGAAGCTCATGCAACTATTCAGCTGATTGACTTCAGAGGTGGCTTCTACCTTCACTTTGGGGTAGTGATTAATAATAAAAAAAATAATCCAGGCCTGATTCCATTTGTGGCTCAGAAGAGAGAAGTTCAGTGAGCCAAGAATATTCTCTTCATTGCTATGATATTTTTCTTCTTGCATTTGTGTTGAAAAATACAGGAGACAGGTAGATTTTATGGGTTTCTTTCAGCAAAGGAAAAGAGTTAAGACATCCAGATGGCTACACCCTGCCATAAATCTTTTATGCATTGGTAGAGAAAGACCAAACAACATCAGATTTGCAAGTCACAATAAATGATATAGGTGTAACCAGCCTCCTGTAAGCAAGTGCAAGAAAATTTTGAGGTTTGCTAAGGGTCAGATAGGAGACAATGGGCCAAAGTTCCTTGCTTGTGCAAAACGCCACTCTTTCAGGACACGCAGTTTTTATGCTTGGGAATAATATGCCGCCCTGTCATAAAGCTCCTCCTTTCCTTGAAAAGCATCTTTAGAACATTTGGGTTTTTTATTGATGATACACAGCTGGAGACATCTAGACTACACATCTCTGCCCTGCCACCACAGTGGTACCCATACAGGGCGCAAATGAATAAGACAGAGATGCACTTAGTATTCCACCAGTGCAAAGAAACTAAAGAGGATAGGATAGCCAGATCCTCAGCCAGAGTAAACTAGCAGCTGTGCTGATTTATAGCAGCAGAGAAAATGGACCAAAGGGATCCCAATTTCATTTGTTGCTAGAGGAGAAGGGTAGAGGGGGTCAACTTGGGCTCTCTGCAGACTGGTGCTTATGATATGGGGGACACGACCTCCTGTAGATGGTGGTGCCAGCAAGTCTGTCTGTAGATAGCACGGCAATGCGCCAGCGCCTGCTGCATTATTTTGCTCTGTGTTGCACGACTGCACCAGCCACGGAAGTTATTGATCTGAAGCCTGATCCTCTGCTCCGCAGCATGAACCTGAGGGCTCTTTGGGGCTGGAGGCAGCTGTGAAAATGCAGGGGTGTGAGGAGCAGGGGTGTAGGGGCAGAGGGGGTGTACAGTGGCAAAGGACGGATTGCTGAGGCAGCACATACCCGAGGTGCTGATGGGGATGTCAGGGAAGAGGGGAAGGGAGCTACAGCCCCCTTAGCCCACCTCCCTGGGAAATCTGCCCCTGCCACTTGCACCAAGGCAGACAGGAATGGTGAATCCAAGTTATCACTCCCTGAATCCACCTTTCTGTATGCTTGCTTTGTGCTCTTTTGGTGTCATTTGGCCAAGTAGGCTCGGTTTCATTGTGAAGAAGAAGCAGGAGGGTGGGCAGGTAAGGAACCAGCTGCAGGTGGCATTTGAGATAAACAAAGCAATTAAACTTTTACTTTTTCCTTCCGTAAAGGGGAACAGCAGTTGAGAACAGGCAGGAATGTGGCTCCCTATTCCTGTTCCTTAATGAGCTCGGGGGTGGAGGTTTGACAGACTGGCTGGCAGTCATGTCATTGTAATGACAGTGCTTTGCACTTAACACCTTTTACCTGGGGGATCTCAAAGCACTGTATAAACATCCACTCAGCTCCTGGCACTGCAGAGCTGTATTGTTCTTTTGATCTAGCAGAGGAGAGGGTGGGGGAATTGGGAGCAGGAAGATTAAAAAACAGAGATAAAATAATAAAACAATGCCTTGCCTATGGTTGTGCTACAAATGTGTCAGACTGGTGGAGAGCAGACCTGCAGTTCTCAGTGCCAGGCCTATGCCAGTGCCTTGAGTCCGTGGCCCTCCAGCAATGACCTCTTCATGCAGTCCTTGATCTTGACCTCCGAAAGCACCTTGGGACAGTTGCGTGGCTCTAGTGATGCCTTTGGGCTGGGCTGTGATCTTGCTTATGGCCCTTTACGGTTGTCCTTAAGGCACACTGCAGTATGTGACACTGATATGCCAGGAAGGCTCCCTGAAGCAATGCCATTAAATACTGGCTCATGTATGCCAGCCTGTTCCTTGCCCTCTTGCTTCAACGGTGGCAATAAGAAGACCACCTTTCTTCTGAGTCCTTAGAGTAGAGGTTTGGTTGTGCTCCCAGGGGGCTGTTGCTCCTCCTGCAGTGCTTAAGAGACATGTATGAATTGAGAAGCATCACGGTGCCAACCTTTTGACCCCTCATTTGTACCAAGGGTGTGAAGGCCACAGAGCAGGTTTTGCCAGTGCTCAACTAGGAGCAGGAGAGCATGCAAATGGCAGTGGCAGAATAAAGTCCTGCTGGCGCCTGGTACATGACAGTCTAACACAAAAGTGACAGCTTGGCGTGGTGTGGCCATGGTGAAGTCTGGGCACTGCCAGAGGTCTTGTGAGGACACTGTAACTTGGACAGGATGAACCTGAGTTTTCATTATGGACTTCAGCTTCGGTTTTAGCTTCTCTCAGCCCACTAAGACAGATTTCCCACTGACTATGCCTGCACACACAGACACTTGCATTGTTGACCTCAAGGGGTTCAAACTAGAAGGGTGCAAGGCTGGTTGAACCCATAGACCTCCCAAACTGAACAGTTGTCCTCAGAGATGCCCGGTGGAAGGAAATTGGCCTCTTCCATGCTATCAGTGCTGTGCAGATATGCAGAAGTACCAACAGCTGGCAACATCTGGAGTCCCAACATCTTTGCTGGGAGCTGGTACTCCCACTTAGTTCTTGGCTAGGGTGCTGCAGGTAGCTCAGTTTATGAGAGCAGCCTGCGACTTTGCAGATACATTAAGGTGGAGTTTGAAGACCACATGGAAACTGAGAATTTTCACCTGAGAACTTGTTGACTGCTGTTCTCACAGTATTTCCACAAGCTTTTTAAGAGCTTTTTTGATCACTATCTCATGGATACTATACCAGTGGTATGTTCTACCTCTTGCTTTCAAGTTACCAAGGGCTAAGCCAGCTGTGGTGGAAATGATACTGCTGTTTTTCATTTCTTTGCAGTGAGGACTTGAGCTACCAATTGAGTGGGTGAAGCCCTTTAAAAACTCACGGTTACCCAGCTTTCTTACAGACCAAACCGGCTCTGCCTTGTTCTGCAGAAGAAGCAGTAAAAAAAACCCCTTTTTGTCAGGTTTCAACACATTTCTTATCATTCTTGGGAAGCTCATTAACCACTTTTTTTAATGAAATATTATATTGGTTGAATCTCTGACTAATTTTTTTGGTTGCTGTATCTGGGTAATAAATAGTCTGTGTGCTTATCTCAGTGACAGATGGCTTCTGTGTTGTAATAGATTGTATCTCTATTTTATGCTAGAGCTCTCCTGTCCCTGGAGGCATTCTTTAGAAAAAGAAAAAAAAGAAAAAAAAGGAAAGGTGTTTATCTCAATGAGTTTGTAATCCTTGCCTTAAAAAAACAAAAACCCAAAGCTAACCCAAATCTGAATAATAATTTATGACTCCAGGTTCATCCCACTTTGTGACAGAGCCAAGACTGTGAGACGAGGAATGATGGTACCGGGTGCTGCTCCGTTCACAAAAATGTGTACTGTGTTTTTCCTCTTGCTTCCCTGGCTGCTGCAAGTTAGTAAGAGCTGTGTCCTTTGGTGGGGGGGTCTGCCACTATGTTTGCTGCTTTAACGCTAAGAGTTTGTTGCTGGTTTGTATTTCTGAGAGGGGGTGCATGGGTTAAGTTGACCCTATCTGCAGGAGAGCGGCTTGTGCTCTGTGTGACCTTGACCTGTGCATCCATGCTGCTGCCTATAGGAAGCCCATGGCTAAAGGTAACGGTGTTCACGCATTACCAGAGTAACCCATCTGCTTTGGGCTCTGTCCTGTGTGCCCTGGGGGTAAGGAAACTGGGACTTTTCTGGGAAGGATCCTGGCTGACACCATGCAGATATGACATTGCTGTCAGCAGACTGCTCCAAGGCTGCCTCGCTCTCCATAGAGGAGATATATATGGGCTCAGAGTGAGTTGTTGCAGGCTTGAGGCTGTGCCTGGTCTAACACCCTATGATGTTTACCTTGAGCCTTTCTGGACATGTTTCTGTGCAGGGTATACTTGACTACGCTGTATTAACGTGGGAATGGTGTATGTGCCTCACACATGTGGTAGAGGCCATGGGACTGGCCACCAGCACAGCTATTGTTCTCTTCTGGGAGACAGCAGTGATGAAGAAATGCATTTCAAAATTAAAAGATTAGACTAAAAAAACTGCCTTGTTGGTGTGGTTTTATTTTTTTGTTTGTTTTGTTTTGTTTTCTGGGCAATTTTGAACCTTACTTATTAATTTAATGTATTTGATGATATTTACTTGTGTTTTGGTGCCATCAGGTCGTATGTAGACTACACTTGAAAGAACTTCAAGACATTATTGTGTTGAAACAGGCTAAGTAAAATGGTGCTATCTTGCACCTGCAGTAGACTAAGTGGAGCTCAGCTCAGATGCATAGGCTTAGTGGAGGTTTATGAATCTGCCATCTAGCCATCTGGCTCAGGCTTTAAGACCACCTTCTCCATGCAATGCATCTGTAGAACTTGCTGACGCATTGACAAAGAAAGAGACTTCAGCCCAGCATTTTGGCTAGCATTAGTGTCAAACTCAAAAACTTCTTAGGAGTGCTCTGAAATATGCTGTTTGCATTTGAACTTTGAGATTTCCACAGTATGGTAAACTGAGGTTTGAATTTCAAGGAGCGTAATGGTAGGACACGGGGTAACGTCCTTAAACTGAAAGAGGGTAGATTTAGATTGGATATCAGGAAGAAATTCTTTACTGTGAGGGTGGTGAGGCACTGGAACAGGTTGCCCAGGGAAGTTGTCAATGCCCCATCCCCGGAAGTGTTCAAGGCCAGGCTGGATGAGGCTTTGAGCAGCCTGGTCTAGTGGGAGGTGTCCCTGCCCGTGGCAGGGGGTTGGAACTGGATGGTCTTTAAGGTCCCTTCCAACCTGAACCATTCTGTGAATTTCACCCTTTTTGGGGGAAAAGATGGAATTTATGGTTGGTTTTTGTCTCCACCAAATTTGGAAGAGGCAATTTGGCAACCAGAAAGGACTTATTCTGTTTGCATGCAATAAAAAGGGGTTCTGTGAGACAATAGGATCCTGACAAAGCATGTGCTATCCTTGGAAGATGCAAGCAGCATAAAGCCCAGGAGGTCCAGCAGCTTTAGGGGCATATCTTCCCATAGATGAGCACTCTGGAGAGAACGTTATGGGCAATACAACCTTTGTGTTTGCTTTTCTTTCCTTTGATGCCTAGGAAAGAGTTTTAATGCAGCAGCATTGAAACAAATCGGAGATTTTGGGACGTCTCCTCTGAAAGTTTTTAGGCTTAATTTTGAAGTGACTTTTAGAAGTGGCCATTTCAGGTCTTGTTGTGTCGCAGAAGCTTTGGGCTCCCTTGCTTGTGGACAAAAAACCCATGGGTAAAAGCAGTGCTGGAGCAACACAGGTGTTCCTGAACACCTCACTCCCTCACCCACTTCCACTGCTGGTGGACAAGTCTGTTCTGGGACCTGTTTTAATTCCTTGCTTCATGCTTTGGGAGTCAGGCTGTTTCCAGTGCGAGCAGTATGTGACTAGTACGCACTGATCCTTTACATTTTGGCCTTTCTCCAGTACACATTAATTCTCCCACAGGTATCGCTCAGGAATGTGCTCATACCCAGGTGGTTCATCCACACTGTCCTCCACTCTTGGGAAAAACTGTAAATTGGGGGAGTCTTTCCACCCTGTTTTGCTCCTGTCTTTTTCCAGATCGGTTTTCCAAGATTTGCTCTGTTAATGTGAGCTCTTCCTGCGACCCATGATGCCCACTTAGCACAAGCTCAGGTTTCTTTCGCAAATGTCTCTTGTGTTTTTTGGGCTGGCATGCTTGCTTTAATCAGTTCCCCAATCTATTCAATACAGGATTTAAAGCAATACCAAACAAAACCTCCCACTCCCTTCTTGGTCTGGCATAGCAGAGCACAGTGGTTACAGGCTTTCCAGAGACCTGATTTTGATTTTGGAGCAGGGCCGGAGGCCGTAGCTGATGTGCCAGCAGGAAAAGGTGAAGTAAGGAAAGCCTCTGGAGCTCCCAGCTTCTCTTGGTAGCCTGAGCCCATCTGCAGAATCTGCCGCCACTGTGCCTTGAGAGCAGCTGCTCATTTTGGTGATCTTGCTGGCAAAATGAGCCATGATGGAGAGGAGGAGGTGGGCAAAGGAGGAGTCTGGGAGAGGAAGAAGGTGGAGAGATGAGAGTCACTCCCAGATACTCAACTAGTTGTTTTCCCAGACCCACCTTACACCTGAAGAGAGGCTGTAATGGCCAAATTGCCAGCCAGTTGTCACCAAGGGCAGCCAGTGGCCTGCACTCTCCTAAATGGACATGGAGTCAGCTACGCAGATGTCTGCAGTCAGGAAGGATCCTCTGGAACCTTCCTGAGCGGGGCCAACAGCTGTCCTGCTGCTGCCACAGGAGTGGGACCCTCATGTTAGCAAATACCGCTTTTGAACTCTTTCTTGCCTCTTAGGATAATATCTCATAGCCTGTGTTTTGCCATTTCACTTATGCTTGTGTCTTGCAGGTTCTCACTCCTGAAATCTCTGACTTTCTATCTCTGGTGAGAGTTTGTGTCAGGTCACAACTTGCCTTGCTCTCAGAGACTTTGGCCATCACTTGCTCCCATGCTCAGTAATAAATGAGTCCTGAGTTGAAACGCTGGCCTGGGTTGGAGGAGACCTGCCTCTCCTGCAGGGAGCACTTGTAGAGGCAGGTCCTTCACCCTCCCTGCGGACCAGGCCTTGGCATAATGCCACATCACCCACTTACAAGCGGTGCCAGTATCTGTATTGTGCCTGTGACTGATATAGTCATGGAAAATGGGCTGGGGGGACCATCTGAGATTACACTGGTTCTTCCGCTGCCCCAAGGCAGGATCAACTCTACTTAATCCACCTCTGACAGGTGTCTGTCTAATCTTTCTCAGGAAAAAAAGGATAAGAACCCTCCACTGTTGGTGATTCCAGAACCTCCCTAGAAAATTAATTTCTCCTCCCTGCTGGAAATTTTCTCACTGTGCTTAATCTAAATCCCTTTTGCCTGGTGCAATTTGATCTATGTCGTCTTGTTCTGTCCTGAGTGGATGTGAGGAGTAGCTTGCAGCTGCCTCAGCTGCAATCCCATGCTAGTGTGAGCTATGTACAAGCAGTGGGGACATGTAGCTAAACCCAGCGATAAACCTCACGGCACATCCAATTCAATTTCGCTGGGAGCCTGAACACTTAGCCTGGGATGACTGCTCCAGAATCAGTTTTCCCTCTTCTCCCCCATATAAGAAGTGTAGCAAATGCTGAACAGAGGGAGCTCATCAGCTGCCTATTGTGCTGGTGTGTTTTCTCTCTTCTCTCTCTGGGGATGCTCACCACTCTTTGGGTATGCGGTGGGACGTCAGGTGCCCACCCGAAGTTCTCTATCACTCCCCCTCCTCAGCTGGACAGAGGGAGAAATAATGCGATGAAAAGCTTGTGGGTCAAGGTAAGGATGGAGAGATCACTCACCAATTACTGTCATAGGCAAAACAGACTTGACTTGGAGAAAATCAATTTATTACCAATCAAATCAAATTAAGGTAGTGAGAAATAAACCCAAATCTTAAAACACCTTCCCCCCACCCCTCCCTTCTTCCCTGTCTCAACTTCACTTCCAATTTTCTCTCTCTCTTCCCCTACTGAATGGCACAGAGGGACAGGAAATGGGGATTACAGCCAGTTCACCAAACATTGTCTCTGCTCCTTCCTCCTCACATTCTTCCCCTGCTCCAGCGTGGGGTCCACCCATGAGAGACAGTCCTCCAAGAACTTCTCCAACTTGGGTCCTTCCCACAGTCTGCAGTTCTTCATTAACTGCTCCAGTGTGGGTCCCTTCCATGGGGTGTAGTCCTTCAGGAACAGACTGCTCCAGCATGGGTCCCCCACGGGGTCACAAGTCCTGCCAGAAAACCTGCTCCAGCATGGGCTCCTCTCTCCATGGGGACACAGGTAATGCCACGAGCCTGCTCCAGTGCAGGCTTCCCACAGGATCACAGCTTCCTTCGGGTGCATCCCCCTGCTTCAGTGTGGGGTCTTCCACAGGCTGCAGGTGGATATCTGCTCCACTGTGGACCTCCATGGCCTGCAGAGGGACAGCCTGCCTCACCATGGTCTTCATCAAGGGCTGCAGGGGAATCTCTGCTCCAGCATCTGGAGCACCTCCTCCCCCTCCTTCTTCACTGACCTTGGTGTCTGCAGAGCTGTTTCTTTTGCATATTCTCACTTCTGTCTTCTGGCTGCTGTTCTGCAGCAGGTTTTTTCCCCCTTCTTAAATATGTTGTCACAGAGGCGCTACCACCCTTGCTGATGGCTCGGACTCGGCCAAGGGCTGGTCCATCTTGGAGCCAGCTGGCATTGTCTCTATCGGACATGGGGAATCTTCTAGCAGCTTCTCACAGAAGCCACCCCTATGCCCCCTTTACTACCAAAATCCTGCCAGGTAAACCCAATACAGGGTAACAGGTCTAGTCGTTTGAGATCCCATTTCTGGTTGGAGGCGACAGTGAAGTATACTCAGGGTGCACACTACTGCCTTGTATTGTGGGATGGGAGGCAGAAGAGAGGATACAAACCCATTGCATTCACTGATGTTCCGTGATGCTGTAAGACGTCTGCCTCTCCTGCCTCTCCTGCCTCTCCCCTCAGCCCATCTTGTCCCCTCTACCTTCCCGTTTCACACTGGCAGCACAAGGCAGGAGTTTCACCCTGTCCTGGCCCCACCCTGCTTCCAAGTTTTTGGAAACTCTCCCACTCACCCAGAGCCTTGGAAGCAGCTGGGCTTTGGCTTAATCAAGTCAACACAACTTGCTGGGATAATTAGGACATTCCAAATTCCAGTTGCATCTGCTCCCCCTTGCCCACCCCCCACCAACCTCCCTTAGATTAACTCTGTTCCTCTATGCCTGTTACTCTCTGTTCCACCATGCCTGAGGGATTTATTCATGCAAAGCCTCTTGGCTCAATCCTTACTCAGGGAAACTCTGGTTGACTTAAAGGGCATGGATTGATTTCAGCATTGGCTTTGCCAGTGTGGGATCACAGCCCGGTACACTGACCTACTGATGTGTCCTGGTGACTTTCTCTGCTAATTCTGCTTTGTTTCTGATCCTTCTCTGCCTTCCCCATGACTTTCTTTTCTGGGCATGTCTGGGATCACTGGCCTCCTGTGCTTCCCTTGAGCTCCACGTGGTCCCAACAGGGCCATTCAGGGACAGGAGCATGTCCTGGTGCAGATGGAAAGGGGGACGCAAGCTTGGGTACAGGGGCTGGATCCTACCTGACCCCCGCTTCCAGCAGGGACAATTCCAGCTCCTCTCCTGGGCTGAGCAGGTCTGGCTGGTGGGGAGGCTCTTGTCAGGGGACAGAAGCTCTCCTTTCCTCTGTTGTGAAAGCACCTCAGCCAGCAAACCACCTCAATATAGAGACTACAAAAGTGTCCACCTCCACCCCACATGGATTAAGCAGGTTGCCGAGGGGTGGTGTGGGGTCATCAGGAGATTGGTTTTTTTGCCTCTGGCAGAAGGCAAAGCATAGTGTTCTGACGCGTGAGGAGACCCTGTGCAACCATGTCTCCTTTCAAGCTCACCCATACATCCCAAATGCACTCACCCATTGCCTTTCTCAGGCTTTCTTCTCAATCACCTAAGGCAGCACATACAGAGTCAGCACCTTCACCCGGTGGGAACCAGTGTGCCACCACTGGAGCTGACGGAGGGAGGCTGAGCTTAGCCTGCGGAGGAGCTAGTCCTCTCATTGTACCAGGCAGGGACAGGTGGTCATTGGAGCCTTGCTTAAAGCACTTTTCTGGCTTTCTTCAGGTTTACCTCAAGCCCACATTGCCTTTGTTATAACAGGCTAGTTTTTCTTCAGGTGCTACCCCCAGACTTCATATCTTTATGTTTTTCTCAGAAAAATCCCCCCTGGAGAGCTAAGTGTGCTTGAGAGAAACAAATTTTTCATACAGTGCCTAATTAATGAATAGGAGTTGTACAGACTGTCCCTGAAGCCAGGAGCTAGCCAGATTTAAGAGAAAGAGGAGAGAGAAGGACAAAAGGAAAAATAAAGAGAGGGAGGAAGGAAGGACTGAAGGAAGAACAGAAATGGCTGAATGTCTAATACAAGTAACAGTGCTGCCTGGTTATGGTAGGAAAGTCTTAAACTAACAAATGTGAAGGGTGAATCCTTCTGCAAATGGGTACATTGACACCGCTTTCACTGGCAGCTGTGATACTTTATGGTAGTTTTGGAACTACCCTATGTTTTTGTAGTGAATGTAGCACTTTCTCTTCAGGGAAGACATCAACTTCTAAATAACGACACTCAGGAAATCTCTTACTGGGGGACTGTTTCTCTCCTTGGACCGTGTGGTGCTGGCTCAGCTGCAGAGGTGCCTTCTCCCTTCTCTGATGTTACAGCCATTGCCATGTACTTGAGAGACTATGGATGCTCATACACAAAGCATACGGTACTGAATGTCGTATTTGTTTTTTCTCTGAATATGAGGAGATTGAATCTGGAGTGACTCTTACTTTCCTTCTGGATTACATGCCAGAACCAGGAATAATAAGTAGGAGTATAATACTAAATTGGTTGATGTATCTGATGGGCGCATAAACTGGGAGTAACTTAGATTTATTCCAGCATAAGTAGAACAGAAGTCAGCCGATTTATCCTTTTATGTCTGCCCAGTCCTCCATTGAGACGTATGAGAAAAAACAGAGATGCTGTTTCACCTCCAGCGTCACTACCATCTAAGGCAAAGCAAAAAAGGTTGAAAAGGAGCTCCTTCTGGAGAAATTTTTGTAGTCATCTTTGGATTTTCTCTCACTTCTTCCTCTCCCAGACACAGAGGGTGGGGTTCCAAAAGTGTGCAAAGAAGGAAAGATATGTATTTTTTAAGGAAAAAACCTACCAGCTAGTTGTAAGAAGTCTTGCCAAAAGCAGCCCATCTTCTTGTCACTCATGTAGAGTAACCCCCTGGAACAGCGTGTTTTCAGATTGATCACAACCTCTCCTGACATCATATTGAAGAGACCAGCATCAGGGGAAATCCGTCTCATCCAGTTGAGTCCTGTGGTGTAGGCACATGGAAAATCTCCCAGATGAATTTCAGTTTGCATGCATGGCTTGGAAGGTGCAAGAAACATCCAGATTATTAAATAAGCAGTCCATAAGTTCCTAGTCCACATCATTACAGACTGCCCTGAAGCATGAGGGTTTATGACTCTAATTCAGGAACGTACTGAGCCTGTGCTTATTTTTAAACCTTTCCTTAATTCCTATTCCCACATCTGGAAGAGCAAATTTGACACATTGAATAATTAACTGAGGACTTGCTGCACAAAGTTGGCAAGAAACCTCTGGGCTAAAAATAAGACACTGAGAATTGGGAATAAATGGGTGAAAATCATAGTGTGTTCTCTGACAGTTCATAAAGAGAGGAGGAAAGAGAAGGGAATCTGACAAATAGTTCACACTGAAGAATTCAACCAGCATTGTTTGCTCCGTGCACCAGGGACTGGACTTGCAAGGGTCTGAAATGTTTAACTTGCTACTGAACTGGGGGGTGGCTAAATCTGAAACACGTAGTGTGGGGAAATACCTGCATATGCTTTGGTAGATAGGTGGTTTAGATGATTTAAGATGCCTCTCTAGCACTAAATGACATATTTATATCATTAAAAAAATACATATTTATATCATTAAACTCTAAGCAGGATAGAAGTTGCAGCCTTAGCTGGTATGAATAGGCTCTGGTGGAATTTGGTGAAGGATAAATTGACCCAGTTATGCTAAAATCTAGGATTTATGCCCTCATTGATGACAAACTATTCGGCTCCATTGGAAGACAGTGGATCCATTGCCGGCAGGAGCTGCTGTGGTCTCAGTAAGTCAGTGGGTTGTGCGGCCAGGCGCCGTCAAACAGCATTTGCTTCTGAAGCCAGGGCTGTTTGCTGTGCGGGTTTATTTTATCAATGGAGAATCTGCCTTTTTTTCTTTTTTTTTTTTTTTAGGTAGCTCTGGAAATGCACCTTCCTGATAATGAGGAAACAATTTCAAATTTATTTTCAGAGCCATGGCTGTCTGGGGAGCTATTAGCTGCGGGATGGAAGAAAGCAGCTGTTGAACTCTGCACATCAACGCTACACAACAGGTTAGGGCAGGAAGTGAAGAGGAATCCAATTGAAACCTTAGGGGGAATTTAGGGAGACAGAACATAATTAACTCAAATTAGATTTTGGCCAGGATACCAGGGCTCTGCTGTTGTGAAATGCACATCTGGGATCTTGGACAGTCATGAGGCAGCTCATCAGCTGGTGTAAATGAGCCTGGCTCTACTATCCTCAGTGGGTGAAAATTGGTCTCCTTGGAAGGAGTACAATGGAGGGAGTTTGGCTTGCGCCACGCTAGAAAACCTGGCCCACGAGGTCAGGAAAGCAGCTTCCCACTGCTTATCTGCCTAGTTCCTCTCCGGCACCGGTCCTTTTAAAATAGTAAGACATATATATACATATATATATATATATATGTAAAAGGCAAATAATGAATTTAGGGGAAAAAAAAGAATCCCTGTAAATAACATGGAATGAAAAAAACCCACAACCCAATAGTCCGGGTTTCCACAGTATCTTTCCTGAACAGGGACAGTTTCTTCCTCCAAGTTTGTGCTGTGGCTGTTGCCATTTCTACGTAAAATGGGTCAGAGGTCGTGGGGGGGAGGCAGGGGCACATGGGACATCTTGCTAGGAGTTGTTTGGTTTTGAAGGTCTTGTCCTGTTGCGCTGTGATCCACTGCCCCAGGAAGATCTTCCTTCCTATGGGAATGCCCTGAATCATGTCACCTTCACATGTGAACACGACCCTCAGAAATAAAAATCTTGTGGGTTCATGGGTCTGCTGCATATCCATGTCTTGCTGTCCCTCTGCCCGGGGGGGTTGTCCCTTGCTTGGGTCTATGGTCGAGCATGGGTTAGAGTCTTGCTGAGATTAAGGACTTAAACAGCACCAGTAAGTCACCAAACCATAGAAACTGGGAGTGGGAGGGAAATCCAAGGGTCATGCAGTCTAACCTCCTTGCCCCGGGGCAGGATGAGCTTTACCTACGTCATTCCTGACAGATATTGTCTAAATTGTTCCTGAAAACCTCCAGTGATGGCTTTTTTACCCCCTTCCTGACAATCTATTCCAGTACTTCTTTTTCCTTATCTGTGTTTTCCCTAGTGTCTCACATCAATCTCTCTTGCTGAAATGTAAATTCAGGACTCCTCATCCTAACCACCAAGGGCTCAGTGATTAGATTATCCTCTTCCTCACAAGAGCAGATTCTCATCTCATGCCCATTGCCTTTCCTAGACAAGCAATCCCTGTTTTTCCTTCACTCTTCTCAAGCTGTCCATGTGTGCTGGGCTAATGCTCTTCCCCTCCACCCAAATCAGGATTGTCTTCAGTTGGTCCTTATACTCCTGGAAATCTCCCAGCACACTTTGAGGTTCTACCAGGGCGGAATTCAGGGGACAGGTTGCTTCCTCTGCAGGCTGCACTCCTGCACACGCCTCTCCACGGCATGTTGGTACATCATTGCCATGCGTGTGGGCAGGCATCACTGGTCTCCTGCTTGGGTCACCCTTCTCCTTCTCAGCATCTGCCTCTCCACTTTTTCGCCTCCTCCTCTCGTACCGTCCATCCCTTCTGCCCAAGGGCAGCGTCCTGTGAGCATCCTCACTCCCTGTTTCCTTCAGACCCGCTGTTCCAGTTTGTCTCGGGGAGGACTATCATTGAGCTTCTTTTAGGGGTGAGCCACAAGGGTAATTTTCTGAGGCTAAAGGAGCCCCAGGAGGCTGAGATAAATATCAGTGTAACTCATCCAGGGTGTGGGTGGGAGGAGGTCCAGGGCTTCTGCGTTAATCTCTGCTTGTTGGCCCCTGTGAGTCAGATACTGCCTCTGTTTAGAGGTCAAATTAGGCATAAACTTGGCTGGACTGGGGACTCACAAGGGTATCAAGAGCCAGGTGAGCAGCAGGTTTAGGTACTGGACATCTGTTGGAAATACCTAATGCATGTGTGGATCAGGACCTCTGATGCTTTCTCCAGCAACACCTTGCCAAGAGGAGGTAAATGAGCAGTAACCACCAGGGACTTGACTGCAAAACCCATTCCAGAAACATCACCACCCCAATCCTGCTGTTGCTCACAGACAGGGCTGGAGGTGGCAGTTTTGCCTCCTGTACCAAAGTCCCTCTTACCCCACTCAGAGTTGTCAAGGAATGTTGAGACCTGTGTGGCTAAGAAAAACCCAATAAAGAAGCGTCACCTCATCTATACTGCTCAGTTTAACTGAGCTGACTTCAGGCTATGTCCTGCATGACAGTCTCACGTGGTTTCTCTGCCTGTTTTGCCCCTGGATTGCTTCTCCTGAAGCAGTGACAGGGGCCCTTCTCAGGTGACGCTGAAGCAAGCAGCATCCCCGGATGAGGTGGCAAAACCAGCATTTGGCCACTTCTGTAATCATTCAAAGTCCCCACGGTGATTTTGCAAGTGTAGGTGTGTTATTCCTGGCTTGGTTCCAGCTTTGCTAATCATATCGCAGCCTAGAAAAAAGAAACCCCAAATCAAAACAACAACCCCCCAAACACTCCTGCTGCAATTTTGTTTGCATGCGATGATAGTTTTTCAAAGCTATTGGACAGGGATAAGTTTTAGGAGTGGACAAGGTGACTATTCCCGTGTTAACAATATAAGCTGATGTGGGCAAATAATTTATACAACATTTTCTGCCATCTCTGCTGCTGTGTGTGATAGGAGGATTGATATCTTGGTGCTATGCTGAGATACTGGTTCTGCACGTGTGTGTGTACTTGCATATATACACAATTGTTTGTAATAAGCTTTATGATCAAAGTTACTACATAAATGTGAGTTATTAATAATCATAATTATTGGATGTTGAAAATTGTTTCTGGGTATTTTGCCATTAAAAAATAAAAGAAGAGGGTTTAAGCACTTTCAACTTTTGCCCGGGAATATTATATTCATTTATAAAACAATATTAATGAGTTGCCTAAAGGAGCCTGTAATTTGGGTTGTTGCTGTGGATATTATCTTGCCATTAAACAGTTCAGAAACTCAAAGGGGAGCATTTTCAGAAGCAGAAGCGTAATAACAGTTTATAATACCTGACATTCATATTGCACTTTTCATTCCAATAGGCCATAAATCATTTTGCAGGCCGTAAATAGAGGGGGGGGCCTGCTCACCTCCCATTGAAACGCGGTCATCTCTGGGGTGGAACGCAGCAACCCTTCTGTGCCAGCGGTGTTAAGCAACAGCTTGTTTAGGAGGTGAAGTCATACGATCACAGGCGTTTGGGCTGGGAAAAAACTCATTAAGTAATTTACTCCATCCCTTTACCCCTACGTGCTTGTTCCTCTGTCCTGTACTTTGTCCAGACTAGTTTTAAACATCCCAGGGGAGGTAAGGAACATCTCCAAACGAAACTGCAAAAGCAAGCGGGAGTAGACAGAGGAGCTGAAGCCCAGCCAGGGCCGCACAGTAACGTTCCTCTTGCGAAAAGTGCCACGGCATCTCCGGCGCCTGTTGCGCAGATTGTTAAAAGCGCAGCACAGCGCTGGGCCACCGCTGCATGCAGACTTGGAAGAGGCAGCTCTGCCTCTGCCAGCGCAAGCGTTGGCTTCTGCCTCTTGCTCTTGCTACAAGTCTCCTCTTCAGACACCGGCCAGACACTGCTCTCTCCCTGTTGTTTGTAGGTGTGGAGGCAGCGCTGGCAGAGCCACTGGTGGCTGCACATACTGCCAGCTGCAGAGAGGGGATGCATGTGCAGCTCAGCAATTACGTCCCTGCAGTGGCGAAAATGAGTTCGGAATTAGCATCACTCCGACAGAGGTCATCTCAGGTCAGGAAAGAAGGGCTAGCATTTGAGATCTGTGGTGAGAAGAAAAAGGCTCGCCACACAGGAAGCTGTGGATGCACTGTTGTTTGAATCATTTAAACCAGGGCTGGAAAAGTAGATTCAAGAATAGAAAACCGTCCCGTGTTGCTTTGTGCAGGAGGCGGACAAGCCGTCCTGACCCACGTCTGGCACCACACACCCGTTAAACCTGGGGTGCGTTGTGCAAGGGACACCGGTTCTGGAAAGCACCAGCTGGTGCTGGGGGAAGGAAAAGGGCTTTTTCTCCAGGCTGTGCAGGTTTACTCACCCTTTTAGCCTTCCAGGATAGCACAAATGGCCAAATGCACTGAGCTAAAAAATGCAAGTTGTTCCTCTTCACTCATCCCCTCTTCTTAGCCCCAAATTCACCCAAGCAAAACCCCGGCCAGACCCTTTGCTGGACAAATCCTCAAGTTCTCCCTAATCCTTCCCTTGGCTAAACTCTCCCTGGCTTCAGCGGCTGTTTACTCATTTCTTACTCAAGGAAACTCCAATTGATTTTTTGACCCCGGTAAAGCTGGACGGAGGATGAGTAAGTTCCTTAGGCTCTGTCTTTGTGATCTGAGCCCCAGGGTGACCCTTTGCCAATACGGGAATGAAATGCAGTGTCCGAGCAGGGCGGGAGGGAATCAGCTGGCAAGTGCCAGTTGTTTAGAAATGCTGCCTTGCCTGGCTGCTAGACACACCTACTTGTTCCAGGATCGACCTTCCTGCCTGAGGATATTTAACACACAATGGCTGGCACAACTGAACTTTAATTTTCCAGACAATTATGGCGAAGCGGCATTCACCACATTCCTTTCATGCTCCTTTGATGTTGGGTGATTTCACAGTACATAATGATAGGACACAGACCAGGCTAACATCCTCACCCTTTGGAACTAGCACCCACTACCACAGCCTCATTTATTTCTAGATATATGATGCATATAATATATATATTTATATGTGTCTTTTTTCCCCCCCCCCACAGCAGATGGAGTTGTTTTGAGCATCATTACTCTGGGTTCTTAATTAAAGCACCCTTGTTAATTATATTAGGGGACACTCCTTAAGCAATTATAAGTTGGAGAGCAAGGACTCTCCCTGCTCTGACTACTGCTCCCATTATACAAAGTCCTGGGAGATGTTAAGCAGGATTGTTTGGGTATTTGGGATTTTCTGCAGTCTCCCTTGAAATTATGTGTGCTGTACCTAAAAAATTTTTTTCTATACTCTGTTGAAAGTAATTTCTTAGTGACAGATCAAAGCTAATCCTGTGCCTTTTTTTTCCTGCAAGCAGACAGAAGACATGCATTGACTTTTAGTCTGTCCGTCGCTCTGAGATCACGAGGCAAAGCTTTGGAGATTGAGACAATGCGTTGTGCCCTCCTTGCAGCCTCTGGGAGAAAGGGAGCTAGTGGTGAGGACCAACAAATCACTCCATCTCTGGGAAACATCCTACTGCAGCCAGAGGAATGCAGCTGGGGCCAAGGCAAGTTGCATTATAAAAATGTCTGGGAGCTTATAAAACTGTTTTAGACTGGATATCTGAACAGCTTAGTGATTACCATCTTTTACATCTACCTTTGCCTTACCCCTCTGAGGCAGGGAAGTGTGAGTCCCACTACATAGGAACCTGAGTCATAAAGAAGCAAAGTGACTTACCCCAGGTCACGGGCTTAGAACGGCTCCCAGGATGATGAAGAGAGGATGGAGCCCCAATGGTGCTGCAGCCTCACCCTTTTCACTCCCCTCCCCTCTGTCTGACCCTTGCCTGACCCATGGGTGCACACAATCACTTCTGTAAAACACCTCTATTTGCCTGGAGCTCTTGGCCCATGCAAGCCCAGAAACACCCTGTGCAGCCAGTTCTGCGCACAGCTCCCACGCAGACCCTGCTGGTGTCCCAAAGGTAAGCTGCAAGGAGCCTACATTGAGGAGCTCAGGCCACAGGTACAGTGCCTGACCCTCTCTGCCACTCAGGGGTAGAATGTGTCTCTCAAAGAAAATGGCAATGGGCTTGCTATCACTCTTCTACAGTAGCTAGAGTTTTCACTCAGGCAGGAGAAGCTCAGACTCAGATTTCACTTGGAGAGGGTTTAAAGCCACTGCCTCGTCCTCCTAGGAGAACGTTGTTACCAGCTACATTCATTTAAATGCTCCTTCTGCCTCTGCAACTAATACGTGCCACAAAAGAGCAGAAACAAAATCTGGAAGATTAAAGGAAAGACACTCACAGGAGGATGGTGCGACCTCTCTGCGAGGTGAACCAAGTGTGAACTCAGGTCTCTCGGTTTCCGGTGAGTGAGCCAACCTCTAGCACTCAGCTGGAAGGTGTGATGAAACACCACTTCCGCCGCCTCTGCTCTTTCAAAAAGTGCTTGTAGGTACTGGCACGCAGGGAAAGGTCCCAGGACTGGGCTGACAGGGTCCTTTAGTCTCATACATGATATCCTGAGAAGTTAGGTCTACCTTCAACCAGGGTATTCCTGCACAGCATGTAGATATCTTGCTCTGAGTGCAACCCCACAAAGGGGAGAAGGTGTCTTAATATGGGGTTTTCCTTCCACGCTCATGCCGAGCACAGGAGCATTGCAGCATCTGGGTTGTTATTCTTTCATCTGTTGCTGGGAAAACGCTTACTCTATGAGAGAACTGGGAACTCAGTTCTTCTGGGAATGTCACATGTTTAAATTGGAAATTGTTTCTTGTTTCTAGCTGATCAAATAATACAGAAGGAGAGGGATTCCCTCCTTACCTGTAGAGAAAGAGAAGCCTTTGCTGCGATGTGGTGGCTGTAGACCAATATTATGTTAAATAAAGAACATATTTTTAAACTAACTAACTAACTAAATAAACAATATTATGTGCAGCATATAGTTATAGACTTATCTAGGGGAAAAAGATGTCCTGGGAACAGAAAATGATGCTGTTTGGTTCAGAGAAGAGGAGAAATGATAGTGCTTTTAAGGGTGTAAAGGTTGGCTGCAAGGAGGAAGGATGTAAGTTGCTCTCTGTATCTATAGTGGGTGGAAGAAGCAACCACAGCAAGGAAGATTTAGATTACGAAAAGAGAAAAAGGGAATGACCGCAGTGGTGAGGATAATGAATAGCAAGAATGAGCTGCCTGGGGAGGGGGTGGCAGCTTTGGCCTCAGAGGGCTTTGAGTGCAGGCTCAATGAACATCTGATAGGAAAGGTTTTGTTCGTCCTGCTTTGGGGCAGGTAGACAGACTGGGTGATGGCTCAATAGACTGTGTGATAGACATGACTTCGTGTCATAAGGAGAACATGCTAATGTGAGATGTGGAGACTGGGTCTTGGTTTCTCACCCTTGCTGAGGTGACTTCCAGGACTTGGAGCATTCTGGTGAGACACTCCAAAGCCTTAACGTGCTCCTCTCCTTGTACCTGCTGCTGAGCAGACGGGGACTAGAATCTTAATCAAAATATCCTCTTTGGTAACACTAGGAGATGCTTGGACCTTCTTGAAGAGGACATTTCTGAATAAGGGAAGATTTTATTCCCTTTGGAGAGCTGCACTGTATTTTGTCTATAACTTGCTTTTTTTATTGGTGAGCTGGTGAACGTTGTAGAGCTGTCTAGGCAAGAGGATAAAAGTACTCAGCCAAGCATGAAGTGATGAGGGCCGCACTGTGGTAAACAGCTCTTAGCATGGACAACCTGGCAAATGACAACAGAAAAGTCTCCCAGTCAGCTGTTCTGATGGGGCTTCCAAAACCCGATCTGAGAGATGAGGTTGGATTCCAGTTAAACCTTAAGTTTTCACCTAGAAGTGAGTGGGTAGTTGGGAGACAGGAGCTGGGACCAACCTTTCTTTCTCAGGCAATGGTTTTCTTGGCTGCATGGTGGCCACTGGGTGCTCACCTTTGTGCCTGACCTCAGAGGATCACTTGTTTCCAATCTTGACTCACAAGCACAGCTATTGCCTAAGCACAGAGCCTGGACCGTGGCAACTGAGCAGGGGGCATTTGAGGACCTGCAGCTGCAGCAGTAGGAAGGCAGGGACTTGGCATGAGAGGTGTCTCCATCTCATCTCCCACTCATTTCTTACGCTGGGGAGATGAGCACAGTGCAGGGTGCATCACTAAGGCTAATGTGAAATGAAAACTGATTGCCAGGTGGTTGGAAAATTCCCTGTTTGGGTTTCCAAAGAAAATCAGAGGTTGGGTGGACATGTTATTTTATTAAATCCTGACATGCACTCTTCTCCCCACCCCATTCCCCCCGGTACCTGCCTACCTATCAGAGTTGTGTCTTCTCCCAGAGGAATCACAGGCTGGGGAAGAAAGGTTTTCTGTAGCATAGGCAGACCACAGTTGCTCTCTGACTCAAACTTGCAAACTGCTCAAAGCTATTTGTGTCAATTGAGGTGCTCAAACAAATAAAGGGAGTGTGCTCAGGCCAACTTCCTGGGACTGCTTGTGGTCAAAGATCCCCTTGCATTTTTTGTTTTCTCCTTGTCTTGCATTTTAAATGGATGGCCTGGAGAAATTCCAGGCTGGGTAATTACCTTCTGCCTACTTGAAATTCCCTCCTGCAATTCCTCCAAAAGGAATTATTCCTGACTTGTGCTGCTCAAAAGGGGGCAGAAATCAGTTTCTCCAGGAGGAATTACTCCTGACTTTTGCTGCTGGAAAGGGGCAGAAACCATGGTCCATTTCAGAAAGGACAGAGGAAGGAGAAACTGTTGCAGGGTGAGCATAGGGCTTGCCAGTGGTTACCTAGCCCCCTATCCTTCTCACCTTGAGTGGTGTTTCACAGTCCAACTGTGAAGCCTCTTCACAAAGACATCAGGCTTTCAGGGCTCAACTCCAGTGAACTCAGGAGAAAACGCTCCCTCTTGGTGGGTGCAACTGGCAGTCAAGGCTGGTACTCAACTGCCGTCTCCATCCTGCAGTTATTTGATAGTGTATCTCCTACATACAAAGAGCAAGAGCAACTGTTTTAATGAAGGTGTTAGAGATACAGGGGATCTATAGAAGCAAGGGGTCTCTTTGTGCTCGTGTAACTCTTGTGTCCAGTTGTATTTCTTCTCCCTGGGTTCTTTAGCTAGCTTTTCTCCATTTTTGTTCTTCTCCCTGGAGAATGCATGTCTGCGTGTACCCTCATTTCCCCTTAAATTGGGGGTGAGGCGTCATGCATGCAGCGTATTAACGATAAAGGTTCATCTCTTCAGCCTCCACTGGGAGCTCTTCTCTTCCCTTTCATCCTCTGTCTCTTGCCTCCTCATTGCAAGTTTGGAGCTACTGGAGAGGCACCGGCTCCAGCAGTTCTGATTAAGAGTTGACCCAAGCATTTCTGAAGGATCAACATAGTTGAGAACATCCCCAGTTTCCAAACCTCACTGCAAATATCAACCTCGGTGCACTGAGGTCCTGCTTCAGTTCCTTTCAACCCTTCCATCATTGTACCTTCCATCAGCTTTAAGACCAAGACTCATCTTGCCTGGTGTGAGATATGGGGTTCAGCAGAATTGTCAGTGTAGGTATCTGCATATAAGTGGATTTTTGTGTGCTATGGACCTAAGCTCCAACTGCGTTGGTGATCTAGTGACTACGGTCAGTGGAGGGTTGGAATCAGTTGACCACACAGACGTGGACAGTGCATCATGGCCTATTTGCCTCCAGCTGTCACTGCAGGAGAAAAGTCTCGTGGATGTCTCAGAAACCCCAGAGTATCTGAAAAGTCACTAAGAGCACATGTGGGCAATTGAACTGAGTAGTGAAGGATAACAGGGGTATGTAGCTGTTGTGCATCATTTTGTTGAGGCTGAATTTAGTCTGAGAAAGCTGCAAGTATGAGAGCCAGGGCACAACTGGATTGTTTTTCACTCTGTTTTTTCACAACCCGTGATAAATCTGCCCTCTGCTAGTTTGTCTGATCTCTTTCTAAACCCATATATTCTTTTGGGACAATGAGTTCCTAGCTATACTCATGCACCATGATAAAAAGCAATCCTTTTGTTTTAAAGCTGATTACAGAAGAACTGGAGGAAGTGGCACAAGAAGATGAGAACAGTCATTCTTCATTGACCTTCTCCAGGGCAACCATGACTTTGTTCAGACCTCTGTTCCATTCCCCTTCTTCCCACTCAGGGTTTGCTTTCTGAGTTCTCACTCTACCTTCACCCCAAAGCCATCTAGACCTTTGGTCACCCCTATCAACTTAGGTATGGTGATTTTTTCTCTTTCTGCTCTATACTTTCTGAATTAGGAGACTAGAAATGCACATGCTAACCAAGCCAGAGGTTCCCTGTGGAATTATACATTATCTTTTTTTTTTTTTTAAATATATTGGACTCGCTTCCTCATATTCCTTCCTAATAGTGTTGCTGTAGCCTTCTTGATGAAGGCAGGTGAAGTCAGGTCTGTAGAGAGGTGATGCATCTTTTATTAGGTCAGCTAATGTAGATGTGCGTGCACACAGACACATGCTCACACCCTCCTTATAAACCTTGCTTTGTTAAAACTTCCCAACACTTGATTTGCCTCTTCTGACCACCACTCCCTCAAGGCCTGTCTGCACCCATACCTGGCAGCCCTCATAGGGCAGGGCGGACAGTACCTGCCCCCACAGGCTCAGCCTGTCTGGATGCCTGAGCAGCCCTTCCCTATCCCCCAAGATTTCAGGGCTCCTGCTATCATCTCTCTGCTTTCTTATCCAAGATGCGATGCCCTTGCCCTTGGAGGAAGCCTTGAGACCCGGTTCAGTGTCATGAGAACACAAGGAGAGACCCAAGGAGAGAAAGGGGAGAGGGAGGAGAAGTAATCTTGCCTTTGTATCTGTGTGCATTTGTGAAGGATGGAGTAGTCCAGACCTCTAGAGCACTACCCTTGAACATGAGGATTTATTTGTCAAATGTCATGGGATTTTTCCTGGTGAAAGCTGAAGATTGTTCATGTCACCTATGTCAGAGGCCTTTTTCTCTTCCTACTCTGAAGGCAAAGAGCAACTCCTCATGCCAGCCTCCTCCCCCATACACCACTCACCTGAATTCTTGCAATGACCTGCAGAAGACAGACAAAGTACCAGGCTGCAGAGACTTGGTTCATGGCCCGCCTCTGGATGTGCTGAAATGGGGCGCTTGGTGGTGACCGTATGGCCAAGGCTGTCCAGGTGCAGGATGAAGACTCTGGGAAAGATTGGCATTGTTAAATGAAGTTGCTCTAGCATGGCTTTCACCAGGAGCCCTCTGAATTAATTCACTCCCGCGGACAAGATTTAACCTCAAGAAGCACACAGCAACTGAGGCAGGTCCCTGCTAAATTAATCCTGTGGAGCCCATCTCCAAAATCAAGGCTGATATCCTTCTTCTCATATGCTAACAGAGCTCACTTGGAAGAAAGGATATGAAAAAATCCTTCCTCCACTGGAGAAGCCAACTCTCCCCAGCATTCCCTCCAAGCACTCGGTATGGTCTGCCCTGGGCCTTCTCACTTGTTTTGTGGTGTTACCTCTAGTGTGCCAGGTGTGTTTGAGTTGGCTTCGGAGATGACCCAAAACAAGGCCTTTCCCTGGTGGGTGTTTTGGACTGAAGGCAACAAGCAGACCCTCAGTCAGTCTTTGATTGTTTGAACTCCTCTGACTCTAGGAGGAAGGTCTGCAGCCACCAGATTCACCCCAAAGAGAAACACTGATGTGAGTTGTGGATATGAGATGAAGCTCTCTTTATCTTTTTCCCCAGCATGTAAATCTGCGTAATGGTGGATCTTGTAGATCAGAAAAATTTGGAGTTGGAGTCACTGATTGTGTGTGTTAGGGGTGTCAGACCAGTTCCCAGAAAAGCTATTAGGTAGTTATAATGGAGTCTACTGAGCCTCCAGGTGACTCTAAGGTTTTTCACCAGTTTGTGTTTTTCTTGGGAGTAGAGACACGGTGAATAACTCAGGTTGTTTGGCTTTGCAGTGTATACCCAGCATTAGGGTCCCAGCTGTGTCTAGTTCTGAGTCTCTTGAGCAGTCACACATGGTTTTCTTGCCCTTATTTACGTTGTAGGGCTCCGTGACTCACTTATCTCAGAAACCAAACTTTGAGTTTTAGGGCCCTGCAGTTGCATACAGCTATCCTCCCTTGGCTGTAGTCACAGGACATGCCATTCAGTTGTGCATAAAAGGGCGCCTTGTTTAACTCTTTCTGGGGCAGCACAGCAGGAAATTTAGAAGTTCTTAAA
This sequence comes from Rissa tridactyla, assembly GCF_028500815.1. Classification (NCBI taxonomy): domain Eukaryota; kingdom Metazoa; phylum Chordata; class Aves; order Charadriiformes; family Laridae; genus Rissa; species Rissa tridactyla. Next base: position 40,520,757 of record NC_071470.1, read on the forward strand.
TAGCCTTCTTGTCCTTCATAGGTTTCAGGTACTTACAGCTCTTTGTGAACTAACATAAATCCCAAATGTCACCTTCCCCTTGTTCAGTCTTATTCCTTCTCTAAATCTGAGTCATTGGTAGTGCTTTAGACAAAACCTCTCTTTCCTTCTTTGTTCACTGTATTAGGATGGAGGAGCATGCCTTGAAGGAACCTACTTAAACATACCCCATCTGCTTTTGTAGAGGTTGCAGTTGCATCAACCAAGTCTGACATTGTTTAGGAAGCTCATTGCTTCCAGGTGCTGAGACACTGATGGAGACAGTCCCTCCTAAGAATATTTTAAAGATAATCCAAAGCAGGATGGTCATTTTAGATGGGCCATAATAACCATAATTTAGGCAAGATGAAACTTGCTCAGCTCTTAAATAAAAAATGAGGCTCAGCATTTCATCCAAACATGTCTCCAGTCATCACAGTGGGGCTGTGCACTTAAACACATGAGTTGTTGATTTGGGAGCTAAACAAAAAAGAAGATAATTTTTAACAAAACAAAAGAAAAAAACTGAGTTTCTCAACCATACAAACTACTAGAATTCTCTTTCAGGATAAATGGATTGCATCCTTTGACCAAGATGAATTACAGTGGTTTTTATCTATAAACATATTCCCATAATTAAATTTTAGAAGGAGAACAAAATTTCAGACAGGCAAGTTAAACTATTTCATTTAGTCTTTGTTTCATTCCTCTGACTTTTTTTTTTTTTAAAAAAGTGATCTGTTACAAAAAGCAGCTCAAATATGGACCTGAATTTAATATACATATATATATTTATTTTATATTGTGGCAAGTAAACTATTCCTTGAGAGAAACAGAGTGGCCCAGCATTAGAAAAAGGATCTTACTATGGCCTTTTTGCCTTGACATTCTTTGTTTCTTGGTTTGGACTTTCAGCCCCACTTTCCTTTTTGCATTCCTTGGCTGATTCCTTGCAGTGAGGTGTGGGAAATGGGTGTGAGTGATATTGCAGCTCTCCTGATGGCTGTTCCTCTGCTCTCCCGACTGTGCCACCTCGGAGTGCTCTGCAGAGGACAGATGCCGTCCTTGACCCTGCCCTTTCTTACTCACAGATTGCCAAACTCTCCGAGGCCTCTGAAATCACTTTGCCAACCACACCCTTTGCCTCCACACCCCTTTCAACACAATCCCATACCTCCTCCACCTCCCTGGGCTCCTTCCCTAGTCAGTGCCTTGATCTCACCTTGTTTTCCACCCTTTTCTCCATGTTATTTCCTATCTGCATGTCCTATCACCGCTTTGGGACACCTCTTACTTCACCTTCTCTGCCTTGACATGTGTCTTGGTCCCTATCAGCACTGAAATCCCTTCCCACTTCTGCAAACACCCCTGAAAAACAGAAGACTTGTCTCTTTAGCAGGGGTGTCCCATTTATTATTCTTCATTTGTTGGTTACTAGTACTAAGCCAGCTGGGCACTCCTCTGTTGTACATGTGCTAGAGGAAGACAGAAAGACACAATTGCTGCCCCAAAGAATTTCAAGTTTAAGCCAAATACTCATTTTCTTGGATCACACAGCAAATCAAAGTATCCCAGATCCCAGCCTGGTCCAGATACTTCAGCTGCCAGCTAGTGGTACCTGCCATAGCATCAAAAGAGAGCATTTCAATGAAGTGGTGGCATCTCAGTTCCCTTTCTGGAGCACAGCTGTCCAGCTGAAGACATGTTGTTTCATCTCTCAGCCTCAGCTTCCACACAGCTACACCAAACTGACCTATTAGGTGGGCAGCTTGTGTTAATTAATTAGTTAAGATCTATAAAATGTTTTGAATCATCTGCGGTGATCACAATAGCCAAAGCACCTTTCCATTATTAATTATCTTGCTGCAGGGAGCTGGAATTGTCTTGCCGCTCCATTATACAGCCAGGAAAATTAAGCTGGCAGGAACTCCTCTCCTGAAAGATGAACAAATCACACAAACAGGCTTAAATTCAGGGATTTTCCACTTACTCATCCTGAACCCAGCCTAAAGGTCCTTACTCAGCTATTACCTACCCTTCACCTGCAAATAATATTATTAATGTCAACAGGGGTTTCCCTAGCAAGAAGAGAATAAAAACAGAGGAAAGGTCAAATGTGCAATGCCTGGTTTCCTTCCCAAATACAAAATGGACTGAGGCAACAGTTCATCCTACCTGACTGCAGGCACATGGCAGAGACGATGAAGGTTTGCAGGTATTTCCAGAGCTTGGAATTTCGCATTTGTGTGGCCTGGTGCTCTCTGAGTCCAAAGACATGAAGGAAAGCGGATGTACTCTGAGGATGGGTCTGTGCTCACAGCGTGCTGATTAGTTGGCCGGTACATGCTGACTGGCCAACTGGCTGATAACTGAAGCTAGAAAAGGTCCTGAACTTTCCCTTTAAGGGTACACTAATTTATTTCTGTCTTTTCCACCTAGCTATTGTTTTTTTACAAAATTTGTAGACAGCTGGTATCTTCAAGATTCCTCTCTCTTTCCCCACTAGAAGTTAAACCAGTCAATCTGGAAGAAGTTATGGGGAGCAAGACCGTATAAGAATCATTTAATTAAGAAAAATTAGCAGAAAGCGTTCAAAAAACATGACAGAAGTAAGAGCTCTGGAGGTGGTACTCCAAGACTTCAGAGATGCTGAAACACCAGCCTGATGAAGATAATCTGCCGCATTGTCATAAAAAGGATAGTACCTTCACTCAGCAACTGCAGGTGGTATTCTCCTCTCCTGAAGAAAAAAACATGGGAGAAATCACAGTTATGAAGAATCAGTTGGCAGCAAGGAGAGTCTCCTATACTGTCTGTTTTACACAACTACTGAAGGACGGGACTCATGAACCTTCTACAATATGCTTCAGTTTAAGGGAAGTTTGTATGTCTGTGCAGTAAGTGACATCTGAGGTTCACCTGGTAATGAGCTCAGCTGGTTTAAACAAGACCCAAAATGTCAGGTGCATTTATTCTTGCAGTGGAAAGTACAAATATATTTTCCCTTTACTGAGGATCTCAGATGCTAAAAGTGTCCAGACCTGTAGAAGTTTGTACTGATAATCTGATATTAGATGGACTTCAACAGGGGAAGTATTGATCCAAGAAAAAGATTTGTCCCTATTGTATTGCTATCCTGTCTCAGAAATGCATTTCCAAGGAGAACCCAAGAATTAAAACAGGTGATTTTGGATCAAAATAAAATTGAGTGCAGCAATATTTCACAATGGGTCAGAATGGGAAATGAAGCAGGAAGACTGCAGCCAGGCTGCACATTGCAGGGGGAAGTTTGGGCACCATCCATGGTATAATCTGGTCATGAGTACAGGTCCGATAAAGCTCCCATTAACAAAAGCTGCTATTTGACAGCCACCACCCCACCTTCCCCTTCTCTCTGCCAACTGAGCCTTTGTGCGAACACAGACACGTCGTACCTAACTGAGAGCAATTAAAATCAAGCCCAGATCCAGACGCAGAGCTCAAGCAGGGCTGGGCTTACGAAAAACAACAACAACACAACAACAACAAAAAAAAACCCTAGCAGCAAAGGAGAAAATGCAGATTTCATGGAGAAGGGCATTGGAGGGGAGGGGTGGGGTCAGCCTTCACCTTCCTTGGTGCCTGGAGCATCACACAAATTCTTGCAGAGACAGTAACTGAATCCACATGGTGCACAGGCCTTGGCAGATGAGTGTAATTTAATTGAGTGAGCCCCATACCTGAGGGGAGAGGAAACTTGTTTATTTGGAAACAAAACTTGTTTTTCTCATTTTTTTGGTTTGTTTTGTTTTAGCCTCAAGGCCCTTGGAAGTCTGTGCCAAGTCAGCGTGCATGCGTCCTATCTTTTTTTAACCCCGCTTCTCCTGATTCATGCAAAGAAGCAGCACAAATAAATGTTTTTCTAGGTATTAAGTCCAGAAGAGACTGTTAGAGAATTGTCAAATGCTAAAAAAGAAAAGTATCGTATTCCTGGCTTCCTTTGCTGCTTTCCCAAAGAACATCTTTGGGTTGTGTTTTCTTCTCTGGTGTCTGAGACAAGAAGGGGATATTTTGATCACAGTCACTGTAAAGTCAGTGAAAAAGAAAAGAAAGAAGAAATAGTCTCAAAAATAATTTGATTCCAGGAACTGCATCTTTAAAGGAAATCAAAAAATGCCATGAAAAGCCCAGGTAAATCTCTCTAGAATTAGTGAGAGTAGTAATGACAATCCTATAACCTGATCTTCTGCATCACGCGCTTGCAGCAGGTTCATGAGCCTAGAAAGCAAGTTATGGGCTTGAACTAAAAAATTCTGGGGAGACAAATGTTGAGGGAAAGAAGGGTATAGGAGTGGACATTCAGAATTTGCAGCTTCCTATTTCTAAGGGGTTGAAAGCTTCACATTTGAAAATCTATATCCAGCTCTGCATTTTGCAACGCAGTCAGTTTTCCAGGGACTTCTCAGTTTTGCTGCTCCTATTCAGCAGTCAGAAAGCAAAGAGGAATATCATCCATACAGTGGCTACTGATATGACGTTCTACAATGAAATATCAAATCCCTCGTGCAAAATCAAAAAGCAGCTTATTTAATGACTACTTTCCAGAGGTGAGTACCACAAAACTGCACTCAAAAACATTCTTCTCTGAAATACTGAGCTCTTGGCTTATAATGTTGGAGCTGCTCACTTTTTCATGCATTCTCCTCATGACTTGGATTCAGTTTGCCCCAGCAGCAGATGGGAAATGGAGGTAAAGAGAAGCTAAGTGGCAGGGACAAAATCAAAGGAATCATTTGCAAGGAAGGGGTTGCAAGCAACCCCCCTCTGTGGGGTTGCTTCCAGCTTGTGGTCTTGCTCTGTGCTAAGGTTTCAGAAAAATGAGAGGCAGTACTAGAAAATGTTATTGTGCCAGAGGTGAGAAGAGTGATGCAAATTTTCTTTCATTGGTCTTGTAGTTTCCAGTTTGGCAGCATGCAAGCACAGAGGCAGAGACAGAAAAACGTTCAATGGACATGAGAAAATGTAGAAGTAAAAGCAATATTCCATCCATGGAGAATCTGGATGCAGTACAAGTCCCATGTCTAGGCAAGGCAAACCCTTGCTCAATCCCTAGGGGAATGTAAGTTTTCATCTTCTCCCAGGTTTCACCCTATCTCTGGATCCAGGATACTGTCAGACAGAAAACCAAAGGCCCGCAATTGTTGCAGTGATTTCCACTTGCTTGTGGATGCAGCAAAGGACAAATTCAAGGTAACGCCAAGGGTGGAGAAATTTAATAAACAGTGCCTTTGAGCTATTCTCCATATCAAAACAGTGAGATAAAAAATTACAAATGATTAGAAACTCTGCCAAGTGGTTGCACAAACAGCGCTGAGGCAATGAACCTGAAAGTGCATCTCCATTGGGTGAAACATGCTCTCAGCGGGGAGGCCACCAGGCCCTCAAAGAAAATGTGGTAGAGTGAACTTTTAGTAGGTGACAGTTCAAAAGGAAGATGAGTTACCAGGATATTTTTGGAAGAGAACTTAAATACCTGTGACACAGGTCCCAGCTAGATAGAAGCTACAGGAGCCAACTGGTTGCTCTAATGAGCCTAAATTGCATCTAGAGCAGAATGTGAAGAAAGACAACTTTTGAATCAACGACATGTTTCAGTCTGAGAGTTGAATGGGGCTTCTTGTGTGCAAACCTTCTCATGCTCTAGCACAATCTGGAAATGGTGTATGGGTTTACATACACCTAGTCCAGCCTTTAAGTCACTGTTGAGTACTATAGGTGCATGAGAAACCCATGCTCAAATTCACCTGGGCTGTCCTCCCACCTTGTCAAAATCAGATTCACTTGCCCACAGAGACATCCAGTGTAATATTAGGCATTGCGGGGTATCTTGCTTCCAGCTGCTTTTCCAGAAAAAGTAAGAGTCTCTCGTGAGTAGTGTCGTATGCACCAGTCCCATGTGGATTTCTCAGCTGTGCTATGGTGCATGAAATGGTATCAGATGTCTATGTTTGGACAACTGAGTCCCACCCTAAAAGTGGGATAAATAGGGAAACTAAAATATCTAAATTTAAGAGTTTGTGCATAGGCACCTTTACACAAACCAGGTGCATACGGGTTGTCCTTTGAATAAATGGGGATCTAGGGCTCTGTTGATAATCTCCACATAGGTGTGTCGTGCTAATTGACATGCTCTAAGGTATGTCAGACATCTGCATGGGGCCGGCACAGGACATGCAGGAGACTTAAGCCCTTCTGGAGCAGCTGTTGGAGGCCTGTTGTAGCTAAAATAGCACCACATGGCTGTGTGGGCAACCAAGGGCACCCCAGGTCAATCTTTCCAATGAAGAGCTACTCATCACCCCTCTTGCATTGCTCTGGGCACCCTACTGTGTTGCCCATTAGACCATGTTGATTAGTCTCCCTCTAAGTATGCTGGGAGCTTGTGCACATGGCGGACAGATAGACACCCACGTGCAGGCACCCAAATATGGGTGTGGTGATCTGTGGTCTGAATCTGACCCTAAACCACTGATAGCAATTCCCGAGTGTGATCTTTCAATGGGATGTGCTGTGCTCTGTGGAAATGCCATTTAGATAGTTCTTTCCTTTAGTGTCTTGTGAAACTACCGCCTGGGAGGGATCCACAAGGCTCACTAAAGTCAGGATATTGCTACTATTACTTCCGCTTTATCTACAAGGCTAAGTAACCTTCCAGATTTGGAAATTAGACTGGTTTGACGTGATTTGGTCTTAGGAAATCTGTTTCTTATCACTTCCTTATCCTCCAGGGTTGAACAAGTGATGTTCAATCAGCTATTCCAGTATCTCTGTTGATGTTGAAGTTACAACTCTACAATCAACTTGAAGTTTTCTTCCCTGTCCCTTCCATCCACCTTTTTAAAGGCAGAGTTTATGATAACCTTTCCCACAACTTCTAGAATTCTCATGTGCTTGTGTACACTTATCTCCTGCCAATCCTTGGTGGACTCCAGCTGGAATGTGTAGGATCACAGTGTTCAGAAGGAAGGAGTTAAAGGCAAAACTGCAATGTTGTACTTCATCTCCCTGTGCTCCCAGGCTGAGACTGAAGATGAAAGGCCTGCGAAGCACAACTTTGCCTCCTTAGCCATGTGGGCAGTCACCAAGCGTCTTATGAGCTTGGATCCTCCTGGCAAGTGTAGAAGAAATTGATTGGTTGAAGCCTAGATTCCACAGTGATGGGCACATTAGGAAGCTGTAGGCTGGAAGATTAAAGAGATATTTAAAAAGCCCTGCCCAGCAAATAGAGATGCATTCAGACTTTATATTGAGGGCATGTGTTGTCCCAGATAATTGCTAATGGATCAGGGATGGCCTTAGCTTGGCTCTTGAGTACGCCGGGACCTGCCCACCCCAGTGCATCTGTAGCCTATTCTTTCCCCGCTTTGGACTTTGGCCTCTGCTACAACCTCTGTTGTTTTAATTGTTTTAAGCATCTGGACTCAGTTAACCTTTTTTTTTCTTTCTTTTTTTTTTGTTCAATGCAGAAGTAGAAAAAAGTCCCTTAGTACTTCACTTTTCTACGTGTCATTAAGTAAAGGTGCCTTGTGCTGAGGGGTACACTGTTGAGATGATTTTGGGGCAGAGTCTGCATTGCAAGGGACGACAAGCAGACTAAAGCAGCAGGAATCTGTCCTGGAGACAGCTGACTTACCGCACAAGCCCCTCACAGCACTATATTACGGGCAGTCAGCTCCAGGCCTGGCTGTGAGAGATGGTTAGAAAACATCTGCCAAAATAATTTTTAACTGAGAACAGTATTTTTTGGACACAGCTGAGTCCCACCCCACCACCACCACCTCCAGAGCCTTTTTCATGGAAGCATTGAGATTTCAGTGAGAGATCACACAGAAAGCACATCAGTGTAAGAAGATGAATTTCAGAAAAAAAAATAAAATTCTGAATCATCTTTTAGATTTCTGGAGATTCATTTTACTTTTGTTATCTTTTTTTCTGGGGTGATCATTTTACAATTTTCCATGGTGTGTCAGCGGTAAAGGATTCATTAGGCAATGTGACTATCAGTATGTCATAATATAGTCGTGGAAGTATTCTCTTATTTTCTTTTGTTTGCTTTTTCAAATCATTTAAGGCAAATGCTATTTAGCACTGACTGAAATATCTTATCTTCTTTTCTAGATCAAAGTTTCTCCTGTTTGTGTTGTAATTAATAAGTAATGAAACACCTTAATTACAATACAAACAGGAGATACTTTGATCTGGAAGGGAAGATAAGGTATTTCACTTACTGCTAAGTAGCAGCTGCTCATAATGATTTTGAAAAGAAAATAAAAATAGAATATTTAAACAATTCTGGGTCATTATGGCATGCCAGGAGTACCTGCCATAACATAGGAAGAGATAATATAAATATAATAAAATACTATTAAAACCCCATAAAATAACCAAAGAATTTCTTGAACTATGTTTTTGGAGTGAAAATTCCCTCATCCAGGCGGTTTCAAAAGTAGTTGGTTTTGTTCTGATTCCAAGTGAAAATAGTCGAAGTTCCTGGGAAAATGGGAACGTGTGAGCATCAGTCTCTTCTTGCTCCTGCTTCAGTTCCTTTTCTTGCAGTGGATAAAGATGATGGATAAAGACCATCTCCCCGGCTACAACTTCTTGCCCTTGAAATACCCACCGCTGCCACTTGCGGCACCCTGGGCTCTGCTGAGGAAAGCTTGCATGCCATCTAGAAGGGTGGCTGCACTTTGAAGACCATGGTTTAGCTACTGAGTTCAGTCTAGAGAAGCTGAGGCACCTGGTTCGTGTTTGGGTCATGCTGTGGCAATAGCAATGAGAAGACCCCATTGGCTGGGAGGAGAAGCTGCATCCTGCAAGGCCATCTCTGCAGCAGTGCATTTTGGAGAAGCTTTTAAGTCATGTCAGGAATAGAGGTGGGACCTCTGCACAACTTCCATCTCCTCATGGTGGCTACAGCCAGCCCTGGTTACATCCTCTTTCTTCTGAGTGCCTCATGGTTTGGTAATGATTAGCATTCACTGGTCTTACAATATAAAATTACCTTGAGGAAATTGCTCATCCATCACTTTCAGGTTTCTTCCAGAAATTCAGTCAGAAATTTGTACAGAAATAAACATTTTCCAAGAGAAAAAGAAGCAAGCCAAGCCAAGCTAAGTTAAGCTAAGCCAAGTCTTTTTTTTATTTTCACAAACTTTAATAATGTGATGCTAATGGGAGGCAGAATAATGCAAATGTATACCTAAATAAGGAGAAAAATGTAAAGTTGGGTGTCATATTAAGTGGCGAGGAACTCAACTTTGACTATAATTTAACTAATTAATTTAACTTTGACTACAATTTAACTTTAAAATTTTACTGTTTTCTTTCATAGCAGAAGTAATTTCTAAAAAAGCAACGCTAGGATGAGCTAAGCTTAAAAATCAGGATGAAGAAGATGTTTTCTTTCACAAGAGTCCTCTACTACTGTTCATACACTTTTGGGATGGTCTCAGGAAGGTAGTATCCTCATACCCAGATCTGCATAAGATCGGGGACTACAATGGTGGGACCAGCAAATAGGGAACAGGCACACTTTAGCTAACTTTCTAAAATTCGTCTTTAATTGTTAATATTTCTAATGTTATCTGCATGAAGGACCCTTTTCTGAGGGAATCCATCTCACTTTTTTTCCACTGCAATCATCTTGTGGCAAACAGGTTCAAATGTACAGTTTGGTCTGGGTGTTGCTCTCACCTATCTCATGAACTTACATTTGGAGGCTTTTAACACAGAGATTCCTTTGAACTTCGTATTCTGTCCCACCCCGGGCTTGCTCCTTGGCTCTAACATCAGTGATAAATAATAGCAATCTATTTTTGCATACAATAAAAGTTTGATGCCCTCTACTAAGGAAGTGGTTAAAGCTGCTTTTCCACCTACTCTGGAAAGATTCCTAGTAATGAACACTTTTCCATGCATGAATGTCTTTATTTTATTTTTTTTTTTTTGGCCTGTTCCCAGGTTCTTTAAATACAACTTTTCCTAAAACATGATGTCTCTTGTTGTGTAGCTCTGTCATGCCTGTCTTTATTTTGCATATGAAGCAGTAAACCATATGAACATTATCACATGTGTAATGATTGACCACCTTGGCCAACAGAGCAATTAATGAATTCAGAAACTTGCTGTTGTTTTAATTTTTTCCTGAATAATTGTGAGTGTAAGGGCCATCATGTTGCATAGTACTAAGCACTGAACTGTGTCCCTCCTAAGACAAATACATGTTCTAGCTGCAGCTAAAAGTCCAGACTCAAGAAAGAGATTTTGATGGTCCTACAGTTGCTTCTGTTGACCAAATGACCAAGACTCAAAGAACCTCAAGTTGATTTTTTTTTAAAAAACATCACCTGATGGATCTTTTTCAGAGCATTCAACGCTTTTTCTGGCGAAGGAACTCAGTCCCCTAACGGACTAATTTGGTCTGAATTTCCTTTGAACTGCACCTCAGAAAGTGAGTAGTGCAGTGAGAACAAATGGACACTGAATGAACTTTAGAAAACTGATTGGAGAAAAACATTTTGACTTTCTTATTTCTGGGAAAATTCTGAAATTTTGAACATTTTGCAAACTAAATGGAGAAAAAAAAATCAACCAGTTGATGTCTTCTGACTAGGCAGATTAAAAAAAAAATCAAAATAATGGACACGTACAATTCGATAATACAAAAACATTTTGTTTCAAGAAGTGAGGATGTTTGACTTTGATAATGTCCAAATGTAATATTTGAATATCTAGCCTCCTAAAATGTGAAGCATCTCTACAAATACATCATATTAACATGAATACATGTCAAAATTATATGGAAAATAAATTCAAAATGGGGCTATTGAAATATTATTTAAATTAAATTATTTAATGCTTTACAGTCAAATGAGGAAAGTAAAAAAACTCCTCTTAAAGTTTCCTGTTAAAAATTCCAACAAAACACTTTACTCTTAATAAAATGGCATTCACTGATTGCAAGATATGTTTATCAATATTTTCTGATCTAGCTTGATTGCTCTCCACAGACCCTTTTGAGGAAGAGGTTATTTCTTTTAAATATTTGCTGTAATTTCATTAACTTTCAAGTTCTTACAAATTCGACTTCAGACTCCTCAGACAGAATATATTCCAGTCCCAACTACTTTGCTATGAAGACAAAATCCTGAGCTCAACTGAAATAAAAAGTGACATCTGCCTTTGATTTCCAAGAAGAAATTTTTTCACATTGGTCAGCTGGGCAGGCTTAGAAATGGGAGAATGTTTCCTCCACACTGAGGCTCATTTGCACTGTCAGAAGGGCACGGAGCTGCAGCACAAGAGAATCAGACCTGCTGATTTCAGGGTGCCACTGGCCAGGCAGAGACCACACGGGCTGTTATATCAATTTAAGAAGTTCTCCTGCAGGTCCAGAGTTAATCATGACCCAAGGTCATGGCAGGGCTCTCCTCGGTAGAGTTTCTGGCTGGCATTCCCAAGGTCTTTCCTACGATTCACTGGTTGTGTTTCTTCATGCACCACAACCAGAGACATCGTCTTTCTCCTTCATCAAGTGGAGATGAGGGTGGTGGGGCTGGCATTGCAGGGAAAGACAAGTCATCGTCTCACATGGGCTGATGATTGTGAACTAATCTTGTTGATGGAAAGTGCTGTTAAAGTAGAGTGGAGCCATTTATGAAATCAAGACACATTTCTAGCTTCAGTTATGCATCTTGCTGCTTTACTCCCTCTTGCTAAAGGCAGATCTTCTCCAAATGGTGGAGAATTACGAGTTATCAGGCTGTGCAGCCCATCTCCCTGCCAAGGTAGTGACGTTTCCCACAATCTCTTTATTGTCTACTCAAATTGTAATCTCTCTCTAAGCAATGGGGCCTCTAGAATTTCCTATGAGAGATAATTCTGTAGTTTTCCAAACCAAAATGAACACTGGAGACAAAGTGTGTGGGTCCAAGAGGAGAATTAGGATATTGCCCTTTGGTTTAGCCCACAAGTAAATCTTCTTGGATCTCAGGCTCCTTCCTTGCTGTTTCATACATGTAGGAAAGCCAGAACTGCATGAACCCGTATTTGTGTAGATCTATCCCTTTGGCAAAGCACAATGTCCTGGCCCAGCTTAAGGACAGCTTTCAGTCCAGTTGTCTTTGTTTCTCCATTTTGATGTCTGACCTTACAAATTGTTCTTCCATTTTTTTATTTTCTTCCTCCTCCTCTTGTCCCTTCCCCTTTTTCTTCATGCCACCAGCATTAAATAGCTCAAGGCTGTATTTAAAGAACTGAGAGGCTGCAAAGAATCAAGTAGGATAATGGGAAGAAAGGCTCAATGGGTCCCCCGGGACTTATCATGGTTTCTCTCCAACTGTTTTACATGGAGTCGAAAGTTCAACCTCACATTTTCTGGAAAGGAAAAAAAAGTAGAGAAAGAAAGAGGACAAGTCGTGATGTGGGAATCTTTGGACTGTGATGAAGATGGAAGGCGCCACTCGAAAAAGCTGAGCTCTTCCAATGAGAAACAGATGTCCTACATGTTCCTAAACACATTCAGTCCGTTTTCAATTACACCAGAATTAGAGCAGTAATGAGAAACAAAACAGGGTTGTTGGTTGGGGTTTTTTCCCCTCTCTCTCCTCTGTATTCTTTCCTTTCTGCCCCAGATGGATCGGTAGCATATCTCCAGATGACATCTCAGATTGCTTCCTAAAACAATGCTAATCATCTAATACTTCTAGCCTGACACTAATCTTTTCTTTCCTCGGTCTTATTTTCTTCAGACAACTGAATGCGGAACCAGTTCTACAATCTGAGAAGTTCATTAGACTTGATGAGAAAGGCTTATTCTGCTCATTTTCTGCTTGTTAGAGGCTCATTGATAACGACACTTTTATGTTTTTTGGGTTTTGTTGTTTTTTCCAAACTAAGATTTGATCAAATGTCTTTTTTTCCTTGGCTGTGGGATTCCTCATTAGGGCAAGAAAATGCGGAGATTTCTCTCAAAAGACTGCATGTTAGAATTGGGAAGTATCCTGAACTACTCTTTTTCTTCTATTTTCTTTTTCCCAAAGCAATTAAGGATTTTGTTCAATACTTTCTTGGTTGCTCAAGGACGAGTTCACAGCATAAGCAAACTACAGAAAACTCAAACCAACTCCCTCTCTCCAAACTCTCCCCAGCTGCTTTGCCAAGTTTGGCTTTTAAGCCTTTTCCTCAGATGCAGATAGTTTTATAGTAGGCTAATCATTAGAACAGAGTTAGACCTAGGAAATGCCGTTCTGGTTTGAGCAAGGAACTGGGAGATAGAGGACTTTGGAAATCTGCTGCCAGCCCAGCCCATTAAGATCATAGGCCTAAAGCTCATGTCATTTAAGGACACATGAATTAAAAAAAAGTGATCTGAAGGACCCTGTTCCTCCTAGTGGAGAGATCCTCCATTGGGCTGTCCTGCTAGGAGTAGCAGCAGAAAGGCTGAGAGCCCTAGAGCCTCAAAAACCTCATGGTTTGCACACTGCTTTCTAGGTGAGGCTGGGGAAACACGGGAGAAAATTTGTGCTAATGCTAAGGGGAAGGAGGGCTTGCTCTGTGAAGGGGTCAGTCATGCCTGCTGCAAGGACTGTGCTTGCATGTGCAAACAGCAGAGAAATGCCAAATGACTGACTCCTTACGGACACATGTGCACATCATTGGATTCTGTATGGAGTCTAATGAATTTTTGCAGAAGCATTTCACTCAGTGAAGTACCATGAAAGCCTACTTCTCTCTCCATTTTCATGACACTTTAGATGCTGCATAGCTTTAAGACCTCTACTCTGCTTTCAAAGCTCGTTGTGGCTGATCTGCCTGTTCAGTATTTGGTGGAGGAGAAAAGACAGACCCTGTGGCCATGTAGGAATTATGTATTCTGTAGGAAACCAGCTGATAATAAATAAATTAAAAAATAAATAATCTCGGCAGGAGTGCAGAGTTTGTGGTGTGGGGACAGTGCTGGCAAGGCTCTTGCTACCGCTGAGCATCGTTGCAGCCCTGTCCACCCTCCAGCTGCCTGAGCTGGCTCTTCCCAAACTCCATAGCCCCATCATAGATGAGCAATACCTAGGCCAGCAGCCATGTGGAAGGAAATTCTGTGGGTTGCAGGCCAGGCATGCCAGACCTCCTCACTTGCTTCCCTGATGTGCACAGGTAGAGCCTGAAACAGATGTAAAGAAGTTGTCTCAAGCCCCCCGGGGCAACAAGGAAATCAGAGGGTCCCACAAAAGGTGGGTAGCTCATGCTGCTCTCCCAGGTCCACTCCTGAACTTGGGGAATGTGCATACAGAGGGATGTGCATATGAGAGACGTGCACGGGCTACAGAGGTGGGAAAAGAGTGCACTGCTGAAATGTGAAGCAGAGTCATTGAACTGATTTCCCTTCACTGGGCTGTTGCAAGGGAGTGATGGAGGCTACAGCTGTGTACCTTAGAAGGAACGGGGCTGCTCTGTAAAAAGCCCAGGGTGAGTGATGCCGTCTCTGAGAAAGGCCCCTGGAAGGGAATGGCAGAACAGGACTCTGCTTTCCAGACTGAGCCAAGACCTTTTCCACTTCCAGAGTGCTGGCGTCCTTCTCTCCACGCTCCCAGGTCAGGCAGGGTTATTGCAAACCATGTCTAACCCTCCTCCCTTCCGTGTGCTTTAACACTATCATCCTGTTTTTCATGCCTACCTGATCTGTGTGGGTGCATCCTTTTCCCTTTCCTGTGGTCCTCAGCTATGAACTGAGGACAGTCACCTTCCAAAAGCCTCCTCCCTCTGTCTTCCCTTCTCTACAAGGGTCCTGCAGGAAACACCCTGTTGCACATTCCTGGCATTCACAGGCCCAGCACTCATTTATCAGGAACTTAGTCCTTTTTTTCTTTCCCTTCCCCTCTTTGCAAAGTTAATTTACAGGAAGCCACAGCCTCTGCATGGATATTGTTCCTCTCTTTTTGTAACCTCCTTTATTTCCCTGGAGATTTTTCCATGAGCAAGAACAATAAAATAAAATAAATTAATTCCTTGCTTTTTTGTTTCTTTCTTTCTTTTTTTTTTTCAATACTCTGTGTATTTTAATTAAGAAAACAAAACAAAACAATAGAAACACCCCACCAACTGTTAAATCTTGCTGGGATATGCTGGACATGGTGTGCCTTGCGGAAAGATGCCCTCTTGAACGAAGAGACAGGAGACACGCTGGGGAGGCCACTTCCATGAAATGCAGCCTGTGACATCTGAGTTGGCCCCTTGCAGTGCAGACTGACTAGCTCAGGCTCAGATCTACCATGATTATATGAGCCTGAGGCTGCCATGCTCTCGCTAAGGTGCTCAGAAGGGTTTATTACCTCTGGGCTGAGGCAGCTGGACATCCTCCAGCCTTCAGCTGGCCCCATTCCAGGCAGCTCCTGTGTCTCTGAACCGCAATTCCCAGCTCTTCCAGATCTGGGGTTAGCAGGGGCAGGATTAACACAGGCCCAGGCTAAACCCTGACCTGCTTTATCGCTTCTGAAGCAGCTCCACAACAGCGTTGATCCACGCTCTGGAAACCCTGGAAGCCACTGCTCTGCATGTACCTACTGAAGCAGCAAAGCCTGTGGCTGCTCTGGGGCCATGGAGCTGCTCTGCCTCAGCCCCGGCTCAAATCAAAGCATGCCTTGCTGCTGGGACATAGCCAGAGGTGGGTTGCCACCACAAAGTAGTCGATTTGCTTCATCATGTTGCTTGAGGACCCATTGACTGTGTTCAGTCCCCTCACCAGGACAACCCACCCATCTCCCTTTGCTGGCAGCCTGCTCCCACGCTTTTCTTAGCACCTTCTCCAAGGGACCTGAAACCCCTCCTATGCCACATGGAGGTGACTTGCATAGGACAGACCCACTTCTAGTTACAGGAGTGTATAAAAGCTGGTCACTGCTGGCTTTGCTTGCAAGGTGCAGGGACAGGGAGCCAGGAGATCTTCCCTGTGCTTCTGAGCTCCCCCAGAGCCTTGGGTAGGTCTCTGGTACTTTCTGACCTCCTGTCTCCAGCCACTGAGAGTGGTGGGGCAGTGGTCTTTGTTGGTGCCTCCAGACTTGACTGCAACCCAAAAAAATGAAAGGTGAAATTCCACAGTTGGCTGAAGCTGCCCTAAGGTGGAGCTGCTGAAAAGGGCAGCCGTGCCCTCTGCCTGCACCTGGCCGCATGACCCTACCGTCTCCTTTGAATTGGTTCTGGCCATCAGATGGTTGTGGGTGATTTACTGAAAACTAGCCCAACAAAAGCAAACGAGCACTGGCTTTCAGATGAACTAGGGAGCGGGTGGGAAGCAGGAGAGCTGGGAGATGCTAGGGGGACCGAGGGGAATCAGTGCATGGGTGAGCTGAAGAAGGTTGTGAAACGCTGACATTTGAATAATGTTGCGCTCCTTCTATTGCAAAGCCATTTTTCTGTGATACAGTCATTTATATCCCTCCAAAGTGGATATAAAGTATTGCCACATTAGAATTTGGCTTTGTATAATCTTCAGATAATCAGGCCTAGTATCTCCTCGAAGAAATCATGGTTGCTTCACACCAGAGCATTTAAAGTTCTTTCAGAAGCAATGTTTTGCTGCAGCTTTAATCCAGCCCTTTTCAGTACACGATGAATAATGAGTAGAAAAAGACACGGATCTATTGAAAAAGTACATCTTTTAAAATTATCTTCAAAATTTTCTCACTAGATATGCAGTAGGAAATTTCTCTTTTGTGTTTAAGAAGTTGTGAAAAATATCTGCTTTGTTACTTGCTCATCTAAGAGATATGACATAAAAGTCTCCTAAGGAATAAGGAGGAGACTGTGGTTTTGAGGTTAAATTTACATTCTTAATTCTGCATTTCCTAATTTCTGAGCATCTGATTTCTCAACCTTTCCATTTCATTAACCTTTGTTATTTGCGTGCAGTATAAACTACTCTTGCAGATTGCCCAAAGGAAATCATAAACATTTTGGCTATTCCTTGGCCTCTCCTGCAGTCTGCCATCCTGAAGACGGCTGAACTAAAACAAAGTCAGCTTTCATGAAAGCTGCCTCAATCTTTCTCCTTACGCCTCTCTTACTGCGTCCTTGGATATGTGTTTGCAAATGAACTTGGAGCCCTGCGAATTAGCATCCAAAACCTTGTATTTTAGCACTTGTGGCCAGATGGAAGCAGTTCACAACCACTACCCCTCCCCGGTCTGCAGCAAGTTGTTAACAAGCCTTCCTGCTTCTGTTCTCTAAGTACACAAGATGAAATCGATATTAAGACTTTTCATGTGACAGCCTTTAAAATGCAATAATTAAGAGCCCAGATTATTGTTGAAAACCTGGATTCCGTGTTGGAGGAGCTGGGCTATCTGCAAGCTGTGAGAAGTGTAATGGCAAGTTGATATTTGCCTAATCCCATGTCACTTAAAAGCCTTCTTTTTATGAGTTTTAGACCATCTAAAGGGGGAGTTTCTGAGATATTAATGTCCGGGCATGGAACCTTTGGGAAATTGACTATTTCCATGAAGGATCTTTTCCGAAACAGGCTATATGTGCTCAGCACCTGAGTGGGTCTCACACTCAGGGGCTGCACCCTGCTATCTCAGCATAGCTACCCCTGTGTGCAGATGCCAAGTCTTCCTGGCTGGCTGGTTCTCAAATTAATGCTTTTACATTGAAAAATACTAATGAATTGAAAACAAAATTCTAGGTTAGCACGTGGACCATATTCCACCACAAAATATTTTTGTTTCAACTTGTAAGGTATTAAAACTGTAGAATACAAAAGAAAAACTTTAACTGTGTGGGAAAACCCTAGAGTGAACAAGTCCCATCCCTTTGCTCTTTTCCTCCTCTTTTTAGTTTTACAGCAAATTTCACTTTTCTTAATTCTATTTCAGAAGGGAAAAGGTCTCAGGCTGTACTGTAAGGTGAAAGACACTGTTTTCTACCTAATTCAGACCCCACAACACATGCACACCTATATATGGACACAAACCTAAAGCCTTTAAAAATCTTCCCACTTATATTTAAAGTGTCCTAGCTCCCAAACAATGATAAAACTCAGACCAAGAGAAGTTCATAGGAAATACAATGACGCAGGTGCAAAATTTCCTGTTTTCAAAGATGAGAAATGTCAGCAAAAATGTCCTGACTTTAAACTATTGAGCCAATTCCTTCCAAAAAGACAAAGAAACTTAGAGATACCTTAGAAATCCACAAAACAAACCAAGTGTGAAGAATAGATTGAGCTATTTTTAATTTTTATGTGACCAAGGATTGTAACTGGGAATATCTGGAGAAATGGGCTTGTTTTTCCCCATTATTTCCTTCCTTTATTAGCTCCTCTCTTTTTTTATTGATATGTTTTTACATTAAAATTTTTAGCATGATTTTATTAAAATTCAACCACACCTCTCCCAAAACATATCTGCCTTTGGAGAGATATTTAGAGTAAGTGAAATTTCAACACAAAGAGAATTAACTATAAAAAGTTATGGGAAAGTGAAAAAGAAGAGACAGATTTCAGTTCCAAATAAGTATTATGACTATTTTGTGCAATTTGCTTAACCTATATATAAGGTAATGCATCTAGAACTACAAAAACAATTAAGAATGCCTCATCAAAGCATTACATGCAGTCCTTTATGGATGTTAAGCTTGCTGGGAAAGGCAGCGATTTGGTGATGAAATTCCCGTACAAAGTAGGTAGATTTTAAATCTTAGTCATCACTATCAATCTCCCCCACCTTAGAGGATTACTCAGCTGTCTTAGCACAATTTGCCTTTAGTGTACCAAAGTACGGCGTCCAGTAACAAAGACGGGAACTTTATTGTCCCTGGGGGAAAACAGAAGATGATCCCCTGTGCTGCATAACTAACTGTCAGGATTAAACTCCAGTCAAGTTGTAACTGAATTTCCATCTGAGGCCAAAAGCATTTCTTAATGTGCCCTAATATTCATTGGAATCCGTGGAGTGTTTTCAAGTTGCTGTTGTAAAATGTATGTCAAGCCCTGCAGCATCTCTTCATGCAATATTCCTTCTTTGGTGTTTCCTGGTAGAGTATCTCCTCTTGGGTCTGACAGAGCTGTGGCCTCTTGCTACACACAGGCTAACAAGTTGTGGGTAATGGACAAGGATTTATGATGGAGCTAAATAAGTTTAAACCTCTTCCTTTGCCATTTAGTGTGACTGATGCTTTACACTTCTGGGTTTGCATTTGCTTGGGGAAGAACAGAAGGGCGTATCTCCACTAAACAGACACTGGCCATCACTTAACTCACCCAAGCGCAATCATGCACTGAGTCTGCATCATTTTTTTTAAGAGGTACTTGATGAGCTAGGCAGGTGGGGATATATTTTTTTGGAAGAACAGGGCAGAAGGAACCCTTTCGTTAGGAACCGTGTACAAATGAGCCACTGCAGTGAAGGACTGGAGTAAAAGAGAGGAGCACATTTAGCATCAGCTCCCTGGAGATCTGGAGAAAGAAGGGATAACAAACTCCTTGGCCTCACACCTGGGCAAGCTCAGCATCTATCTCATCAGCACCCTGGCAGGGTGCCCAGAGGAAGATCCTGCCCAGCATCAGAGCCCGCTGTCTGTTCTGAGCAGATGCAACGGCAGGTCAACATTTGCACTTGGCAGCCAGCTCTGTCTGTCACACGCAGACACAACACATGCATCTTCCCTCACCTCCCAGGAATTTGCTTCAGATCTCACACTAGATTGAGGGATGGCTCATGGAAAGGAGTGAGGGAGCGAGAGATGTGGGTGTGCTACTTGCTGTTCAGGATAGTCACATCAGATGCCCACCCTGATTCTTGGGTCTCCTAATAGTTATGGGTGACCAGGGCAGAGTGAGGGGGACTTCTGGGACCATTTCCATTATATTTATTGTCATGACAAAAAAAGGACAAATCCTGGTTGCTAGAGAGAAAACAGATTGTTGTCTTTGATGACAAGTTTAAAGTACTGTCCTTCGGAAATGCAAAGAAAAGGGAATTTCTGGGAAGGTCAAAGTGTCCCTGGCACCTGGAAGCTAAAGATTGTCAGTCATTTTTGAATATGCTTTCACTGACAAATGAACTCAGGTGACAGCTGCCCAATGGGGAACTCACGAGTTGGCCAAGCCTTGCTGTAAGCCATCCTGGTGCTGAAGATGTTTTAGGGTCAAACATGCTTTTGTTATGGGAAGCTGATGCATCATAGGCCTTTCCTCACAAATCTTCTCACTTCTTCCTTTATGGAGAGGGGAACTGTGGGAAGGCACTGGAGGGCTATCAGCTCTCAAGCACCCCCTCCACAAGGAAGGCTGTTACAGCAGAACAGAGGCCCCAGCCCTCATCCCTTGCTGGGCCAACTAACCTACAACCAACACTCTGCAGTCAGGCGGGTGGACCTGTGTGGAGGCAGAGATGGGATGGGGTTAATAAGAAGTTGCAACTGGTTCCTTCCCCAGCTTGAGGTTACCATAAAGCTCTGAGCGCAGCAGGGAGTGGTAGATGAAGCCTTTTACCTTCTTCATCTTGCAGGGTAACAATAATTACTGCTCAGCTGGAGGTAGGGCTATTGCTGCAACTGGGGCAGAAGCTTGCTTGATCTGTGCCACATGTATGCGTGTGACTTGGTTGCATAATGTGAATGATTAGTCCCCACTAACACTTGACAAGTTACATGGGTGCTTTGGTTTATAAGGCTGTGTTTAACAAGTGGTAGGGAATCTGTCTGGAGCTGCCAGTTGGCAGAGGGAGGTTCACGTGCCCCTGTGGATGGGAGCTCTTGTTCCAAAGAGAGCACAGCAAAAGCTTCTTGCTCTGCTTAACCCCTCCAGGGAAATTGCTTAATGATTATTTTTAAAACTAGAGCTAGAGGCTCTTCCCTAAGTCAGGGTCCAAAAAAGCTAGGTGCTGTACAGACACATAATAAACAACAACCCCTGCCCCAAGCACCCTTGCAGCTAAGGCACAAGTCAGAGTCAGGGAATTTGGGTCCTCTCCTCAATTTTACCAAGGTATGATGTGATGGTGAGGTATTTGCTTCACCTTTTGGAAACTCCATTTTCTTGTTTGTGAAGCAGAAGGAATTGCAGATGTTTTGCAGTGCAGTGCGCAGCTATGAACCTTCAGTGTCTGTTTAGGCTGGAGGTACTTCAAAAGTGCAGAGTAGTTGTAAAGATTTACTATTGCTAGCATCTTTCCCTGCTATACAGTGACACCCACCTATGATTTAATTGTTACTCATGTTTTAGAAAAGACATTGTCTGATTTTGATATATTTGGTTTATCAGTGGTGGACCCTGCACACACCTGAAAGTATAGATGATTTCACACTGTCCTTAACAGGGACTGAGGTGCACACATCAACAAATTCCCAGCCATAGGAAATAGAGAAAATGACATACCTCCAGGGTATGACAGTCCTGAGAGCTGATCCAAGCACCCTACCTTCAAACAAGAAGTTGTTGTTGAGTCGATCTCAAATTTTGAGGGAAGATTCATCTCCATACTGTAGACCCCTAAATCAGATATCTATTGATGTTTCTGCATGAAGTCTTAAGCACCCCAGTATAATCATGGAGAACAAGCTGACATCACAACCAGAAAGATTTTTTGCTTAAAGACAACCTCTAGGGCTTGACTCAGTTGCCTACATTGAGTCATCTTGTATTGCCTGAGAGGTCCTGGAGCAAGTGCGACATCCGCACAGGGCCAGCAGATTTGATACAGCAACTATTGAAACCCATAGCTGGTGGTGGAAGTTGGTGAATTCAGGGGTCCCATAAACTGGGGTGGGTTTGAACATCAGGGTTGGTTCAAACTGTTAGGGTTAGAGTAATGGGACTTAGCTGTACCTGCAAATCCAGAGAGTCCCAGAAGTGTACACGTTTGTGAAGATTTGAACAGCTGCTGAATTTCATGGGGATCCTGTCATTTATACTCCTGCATGGTCTGATGCAATGCTCTTCCGCAACTCCCCAGGGGTCACGCTCCTGGGTGAGTCATGTCCCAGACTTTGGGGGAAGAAAACACCGAGCAGGGGACCCCAGCAAGAAGAATGGGATTCACCAAGCCCACAGTATCCTGGAGAGGCCAGTTTTATTGCACCAGCAGTTTGGTGGCCCATTCATGGCTAAAGAGAGAAGAAAAGAAAATTGTAAAAGGCTTTTCATTTTGGTCTTTTGTCTCTGGAGAGAAAGCTAAGGCTTTGCAAATCAATGCTTTGTGTCAAGCAGGCAGAAACTACTATGGTTTGGAGACATGGGATATCCCTTGAGATGCAGCATAGACAGCGTTGTCAATCAAACCATTATTGTTTGTGTCAGTGAGCCCCCTACAAAGCATAAAAAAAAGGTCTTTGGAATATGTGTAGTGTGCAAAAGAAAAAAATAGTGTAATTTTTGGCCTGCAAAATATATATATTCTGTAAACAAGCTGTTAAAGACCTGCCTGAGT
Source organism: Rissa tridactyla (assembly GCF_028500815.1). Taxonomy (NCBI): domain Eukaryota; kingdom Metazoa; phylum Chordata; class Aves; order Charadriiformes; family Laridae; genus Rissa; species Rissa tridactyla. The sequence continues at coordinate 40,543,238 of NC_071470.1, forward strand.
TGATGGGCTGCACTGATTCCCTTTTTAATTAGCACATGAATAGGTGAGGTAAAGTTCCCTGCACACCCATGGAAGCAGAAAGATTTATGAACCCGCACCTGTTTGCTGCTGTTTCTGGAACATGCCCCACACCCGTATGTACACAGCAGAGATCCTGCTGCCAAAACAGGGAAAGCACATGCAAACTGAGTAGAATGGGGTCATTTCCCAGAATGCTGTGTTGGCAAGGGCAAAAATACGCCAAAGTAAGAAATTATTCTGATGTCCCCAGGGGCCAAGCCTAAATGATGGTCCCATTATGCCTGGATGCTGTGTAAACACATGGCAAAGGGCACTCCTTGCCCCAAAGAGTTTACAGAGTGAATAGTCATGGCAGAGGAGGCACAGACAGATTTATAGGAGAGGAAGCACAGTGTAGCATGACTGGGTGACTTGCCCGAGGTGTCAAAAGTGAAATGGAGATCTAACTTGGCTCTGGTTACTGCCGGGCCAGGGATACATCCCTGGAGTTGCACCCATGGGTTTGGGCAGGTGTCTGGGTTGTTGGGTGTCCCGGGAAGGCAATGTGGATCAGTGATACGGGACGGCATTGAACTGCTCTCCATTTGTGCTTTTGGTGGTTTGCTTTTGGTTTTTCTTTTTAAAACCCTCAAATTCTCTTGGAGCAGGTTGAGCTGAGCTCACAGCTGGACCTCAGTTTTGACTGGGGGTAGACCAATTCATTCCAGAGATTTTAGTGTAAACTCCCCTCATGGCCACTGCTCCAGGCAAGTCTAAGGACGATGCGAGTGACACTAGGGGAGTAAGTGCAACAGACCCATCCTGTGCACCAAGTAAGAGGAAAGGCTTGTGGAAAGAAAATCAAACACAAATGGAAGCCATGCAACCAGCATCTGAATTAAAGCTTCCTACAGTCTTAGTCTGTTTTGCTCAACCTTAAGCCAAAGCTCAATAACTCACTTGGCCTTTGGAATGCAGTGAAAATTTCTCTCCACACTTAGGAAAAGGTCCCTAAAGGTGGCTATCCCAGAAAACCAGCACTGGGTAGAAAACTCTGGAGACCTGACCATCTACCCTGCGACCTTCAGCTAAGTCTTCCTGTGTCCTTGCCTAGCTGTCAAGAGGACCACCACAGCAGGGACCCTGCCTTTCTAGAGTCATTTGCCAGATTCCTTCCTTCAGCCACCAATATGAAATGCACATGGAGGAGTCAGGCTGATGGAGGGAGTCAGGCCTGGGATAACTCAGCTTTGCAGGACACATCCTTTCCTCCCAATCTCCAATTCCCTTTTGGTATTCACTGTTTGTTGACCCAGACCCCAGCTCTTCCTACAGCCTCATCCCTGTGTTTGAAATCATCCTGCATCTCCTTTGGTAAACATCTCCAGAACCTCACCCTAGCTCTCTGGGTGATTAAGTGCTGCTGAGATCACTCAGCTTCGTTAGACCACAAGCCTGAGTCTCACGATGGTACCTGTGATAACCCTGGTGTTTGCCTCCTGGCTCTCAGCGTTCCCAGTATGCATTCCTCTCCCTGAGCAGCTCCTATGAACTCTCCACCAGGTGCCAACAGGGGCTTGGAGCACCTTCCCAGAACTGCTCTTGTCCCTGTGCTGGCATGAGAAGGCAGTCCCCAGCCGTGACATCCACGCAGGGCACTCCTTAGCCACAGCTTGCACCTTCCACACTCATGTGAAGCCACACATGCCACTAGGCTCATTTCTTTCCCCTCCAGGCACCCCAGCCCATGTGACATCAGGAGTTGGTGCTGGAAAGGACTAAAACGCACCTGGTCTCTCTGGCATCTCAATGCTCTATGCTTAGGGTTTGTGTAAACTGTGCAGAAGGAAAGCAGCCATCTACTCCCTTTGACAGATTAACATCAGTGGCATACACTCTCCTGCAGACCTGTACAGGATCCTTGATACCTGACTAGGTTCTCAGTATGGATGACCAGAGTCCTGGTATGGTACAGGGAGGTCTAGATTGGAAATCAGTAAAAATTTCTTCATCAAAAGGGTTATCAAGCACTGGAACAGGCTGCCCAGGGAAGTGGTTGAATCACCATCCCTGGAGGTATTTAAAACACGTGTAGACGTGGGGCTTAGGGACATGATTTAGTGGTGGACTTGGCAGTGTTAGGTTTACGGTTGGACTCGATGAAGACCTTTTCTGACCTAAAAGATTCTATGATTACCGAAATGTCTGCAGTCAAGCCCTCTCTGGAATCACAAACAGGTGGGTCACACTTGCTAAATCTGTCCTCACAAATTCACCAAGCCAGGGTCTCTTCTCAGGCCTCTGGGACAAGCACATGCACATGGCACAGGACTACAGATTAACTGAGTTTGGAAGGGACTTCTGGATGTCTTAATTCCAAATTTTCTCGAAGACCAAGGAGGTTGCTCAGGAGCTTGTCCAGTCAGGATCTCAAAACCTTGAATTATGGAGATCCGGCACTGAGGAACCTTTTGGGGTTATTGCATTTCGGGTGCACAGCTTTGCATTTTGCCTTTGCTCACATGTCTGGGCTGTTCCCCCCCAAAAAAACCCCAACAAAACAATTCTGAGAACAGCCTCTGCTATCCTTTGAAACATGCCCAGACTTTTTTTTTTTTTTTAGATTACTGTTGTCTGACAGGGACAAAACCGGACACTGTGTTGACAATCAAGTGCCTGGGTGAGCCCATACCCTGGCTCTGCTCAATTTATTAGTATAGACTTAGCCTTGGGCATTCAGCTCATGAACTCTGCCAAGGGACAAGCCTTAGGCCTTTTCACCAGACATTGTCTGCAAAACCAGCAGTATGGGTGGTGTGTCTGCTCCATGCCTGCTGCACTTTGCAGCTTATACTGATGGAAACCAAAGTCATGGAGATTCAAGACCATATGGCCTTCCAAGAACTCACATGCAAGATTGCAAGGTTTGCTCTCTGCTTGTAGGACAGGGAGGATGGCTAGTGTAATAATTCCTTTTATCATGCCAGCGTAACTCCTTGGGTGCAGCCTTGCCCTAATGTGATCCCAGACTTAGTCCTGCCTCTCTGTGTCTCTGCTCTGGGCTGTGCCATTCCAGGTCAGACTGGCATTAGTTCAATAGTTTGCACACCACAGACCATTTCATAGCAAAGACATGCTGTGCCTCTTCTGAACAATCCTGACAGGCTGTGGCTCCACCAGAAATACAAATCAAACCACAGATGTGACAACCTTTCATACTTCACTCTGACACACAAATGATCCTCTGCAATAAATCATGTTGCACCCCTTCTGCCCCATGACCAGCAGAGTGGTCCTTTGCAACCTCCACACCTCACCGCCTGGTTGAAGATGAGCTTGTGCATTGAAGGATCAGTAACAAAACCAAATCACCTTGCAGCTTCTCATGAAGTGCTGTGACAGCAAAGCTGTTCATGGTGTGCAACAGGCGTCATCACAGGCAATGGGATATATGGGACTTGGAGCATGGAGGTGCAGTCAAAGAAAACAACTGTTTGAAATTATCTCAAATTTTTAACTGGCTCTACGGCCCCCTCCAGAGACATGAACGAAGAAGAGGACTTTACCAGATTTATTTCTGCAAGAACAGAAGATTTACTCACACTTGGCTCTTTTTCAGGTGTCATAAATCGAGTCCACTATTTTTTCACAGATTGTCTTTCTGGATTTATCAGAAAGGACTTTATGGTTCAGAGCACCCTTTTCTCCCCAACCCCCCCTTCCAGCGACCTGAATAACAAGCCTGGGGTACAGCCTGTGTTTATAAATATGCGTATCGGTTACATTAATGGAAACTGATTTATTACACAAATAAGAGACTTCATCAATTTTCATCTGGACCTCTTTCAATGGGACATAAATTACACTGTTGCTACTGGGTTTGGATTTCTAAGTGGATTTATCGGAGCAGGGACTTTGCTCATTTATTTTATAGCTCTCCTTGTCTGTGGAATAATTATAGTTTTGAAGTTTTTCTCCTTCTCTTTTTCTCCCTTTATATATCCCCTTTATAAAATATTGGCTGATATTCTGAGGAGTGAGGTCAGACACCACTTGGCAAGCCCATTTGGGGTACCTCTCCTGAGCACAGTTTGCAGGACATAGTTCATTGCAGAAGACCCATTTAGACCATCTCTAACCCAAAACCAGAGGTGCTCAGTCTTATTGTTTGCTCTGGAGAAAGCTTGGCCTGTTGATCTTTTCTAGGAAGCAACTGGCCCCTTGCTGCCTGTTAGCACTGGATGGTACGTTCTCCTGCTGTAGCATCTCCAAAAGGTGGATGGGAAGGAGAGCCCCTCCATTTATCTGTCTGCATAAGCACGTCTGTCACATAAACACTGCTTGGCCACATGGACTCCCCAGCTCCTTAAATGTCTAAGCTTTTCTTAAAAATCTATAGTTTCCATGCATAATGCTATGAGGCACCCTGTGACTTGGTGAGGAGCTTTACTGGTCCCGGGATGGGAGTAAAAACTGACAGAGTGCTGTAAAGAGGAGATCTTCACATAGCAAGGCCCTTTTTCCATTGCTAAGCAGCACAGCCCCTTGCAGCCGAAGAGCAGAGCTGCTCTGTTCCTCCCTGGCAATGTGACATGGGACAGCCTCTGGACTCAATCCCAGCCCTACCTGTGCACATAGGGTGAGAGACCAGGAGCACTGGGTTGGGAGGTGTGAGCACAGCCCTGGCTGCAGGAGGTGATGCTGGCTTCTCTGCAGGCCAGCCTGCGAGACCGAGACTGGCCAGCTCTGTTGGAAAGCCTTTAACTCTTCCCACTGTCCTCAGCCTCATCACGCACCCTTCTCCCCATCTGCATGCCCTGAACTGCTGCCCAGAACACTTTCTTCTGCAACTCATTTCTGGGGCCTCCAGAAAATGAGCCAAAGGCTTGCCTGTTTTTTTGTTGTTGTTGCTGCTGTTTTTGCCTGGGGCTGGAGCACAATCCCATGAAACAGAAGCCCAAGCTCCCAGGAATGCATTGCATTACGACACAGTGCCGCAGAGACTTAGACTATTTACATAATAGATCAGAAAGCCCGGCCAATTAGCTGACAAAGGAAAGGGCGTGCTAACAGGGCACTCAGAGTTCACCCTAATTAAGGGCAAGCCATTAGAGTGCTTGCCTTAAGATGTGAGTGAAGAAGGAAGGCGAGCACAGGGGAGAAGGCAATGATGACTGTGTGCAGCCCTGTCCAAGCACATAGGGACATATCCTCCTCAGCCACGGTCCCCAGGGCTGGAAGTTCCCACAGCTCAGGAGTGTGGATGGGGGAACCCAGGCAGTTCCTTAGTTCCTTTTGCTTAGGGTGAGAGCGATGAGTTGACCAGCACCACAACCCCTCTCTGATCCCTGGCTGCTTGTCCCTCACTGATTCCCACCTTGCTGTAATGTATAACAGGACTCATCTTTGGTGTTGTGCTTTGATTTGACACTGGCACATCTCCCCACGCCTTCCTGCAAGCACATCGCCACCCCCTCTGTGGCTCAGTGCAAAAGACTGTCTTCTGCTCAGTGGACAATAAAGGAGCCCACACACATGCAGGCAGCAGCTGAGTGAGCAGGCGGGGGAAACCTCAGTCCCAATCACTGCCTAATTAAGTTAATTTGCTAATTGCCAGCATTTAGTCAGGGGAGGAGCGCCACCTGCTGAACCCACCATACCCCTCCTCTTGCTTTACCCTGGATGCTGCAGGTTTCCAGGGCCCACCACCCTGCAAACCCAAACAGCATTGAGAGGAAGACAGTAAACCTGGTGTTTTCCATATCTCCACACTCTGGAGGTTCCCCTGGGTGTTTCAGTTGGCCGTGGTACCAGGAGGTACTGAGTCATGTAACTCTACTATATAAGCCTTGGTGGTCTTCAGTCTCTAAACAATGGAGACTCTTACTACAGACTTGGAAGCACAAGTTTCCTTTCAAGACTGATAGCTCATCAGTGTGATGAGTTATCACTTGTCAGCTGGGCTGTGCTGACAGTGCGTGTCTTCCTAGCCAAGACCCCCAAAAATATTAAAATCTTAAAGCATTTTCACGTTCCTTCTGTGCACTGCAGTCTTTGCCTTTCATGAGGGTTTAATAAAAAGTGTTTTGCTTTTTGGATGAAGTACGTAAAAGCAGCACATGATTGGTTACAGTTGTTCAGCTCACAGGTAGTGACTTCCACAAATGTTGTAATTCCGTTGCTTATGATCCTCTGCCTAAACCCCAAGTATCCCCACACAGGGAGCTTGAACTGCCAACCCACATGTCAGTCTACCACATGTCAGGCCACCAAAAACTGTAAGGCTGGCTTGCAAGTCCTGAGATTGTCTTAACAATTACTAGGTTTGGGTCCTTTTTACTTATCTGCCAGCTTTTGAGCTTTCAGAATGCTTTTGATTTCATATTTCTAAGCCTTGCGTTACAATCAGAAGGGGTAGAAGCTTTTTTTATTTTTCCCTTTTGATGTTGAGCAAAACCTGAGATTCTTCACGCAATCTCCTGAACCCAGCAGCTGGGATTTTATGGAAAGAACATTGACAACTGCAAGATGTCCAATAAAATCATAAAAATTGGCAACGCTGGGGGGTTACTCCCCTCCTTTATTGCTGGTCTACAGGACAAGTTAATTGGTGTGATCCAGCTGTTGGCTGGTTTTAGGACAGATCCTTAAAAGCACTTATAATTGCCAGGGCTCAGAGTCCTCCCGGCTAACCACAGACACCTAACAGAGGTATCTAAATTATAAGCCCAATTGCTCTGGCTGCTTTTTTAGGGCAGATTATCCCATCCTATAACAGATCAACTTTGAAGGTGCTCATCTCTCTTCTCTCGCTAAAGAAAAAAACAACTGCAGTGGCTGTTCTCCTCATACATGCCCTTCCTTAACCTACACTGCAACAAAAGTTCAGCCCCGTACGTCCTTTTAAAAGCTGGCCTCCAAGACAGTGTGTCAGCCCCTTCTGAGGCCTCATGTTTTGCACAGATCACCCTCATTAGCAAGGGAAAGTGGAATAAATGGAACAGGCTGCACTCCTGGCGAGAGTTTTTTGGTTCCACTTGGAAGTCCCCCGATTCAAACAGATCCTTCCAAGCAGCCTGGTTCGTGACCGCTGAAGATTATAAAAGGGCCAGGGATCCAGCAACCCTGCAGCTCATCACTGACAAACACCACTGTCTGGATGGAGTGTTTTCAATAAGGGATACTTGCTTTGTTAGGAGCTTTTGGAGAGACTGTTTACAACAACAGCTCTAAAATTACCTCCAAATGATGTCCTTTGAGGAAGATGTTCTGGGAACCTTAAGACCAAAGCTTCTGAGCTGCTCTATCTATATCAGAAACATGAAAGTAATCAGGAGTTGTTTGGATCTGGAGACACTGTTGTAAACAGATGTTGCTTTAAAGCATCACGGGCAGATCTTCCTTAGTGGTCAGCCAGAGCTGGGCCAGCTTGGAAGAAGAAGGACGCAGCCCAAGATGAACTGATCAGAAAAAATCAGTCAGGGTTTCATTTCAATGCTCTTGTGGACAGTGTCAAATCTGATCTCACTATCCCAAATTTGCCATTCCTAGGTACCAAGATAGACACAGATCTTATGTCTGTGATTGTGTTGAAATAATGTGATGAAGAGTTTTGCAGCTTGGTTTTTAATTTTTGGTGGGGATTTTTGGTGTTTTTTTTTTTTTTATGGTAAAGACAAGAAATCAGTATTAGCTAAACCTGATGGATACTCACTGAGTGTCTGGACAATGAGAACATCTAGAATAAAGCTGGAGGCAAATGCTTATTTTGTTCTTAATGGAGGATTTTTCTTATGGGGAGGGAAGAGGACAGGCAAAAACAATCTCTGCAGAAGACAGAGCACTGAATTGAGTCCTCTTCTTCTTCCCAAACCACAGGGCCTTAGGGAAAGATCATACTTTCTTAATAGTTTCTTTTTTCTTAGTTTTCGCATTTTAAAACTTAAAAACACACTTGGGTAATAATAATAATTTCAAAACCTTTTTCGTGGCTGCAAGTGATAGAAACTCATCCATATGAACCAAGGAAGCTGTTTCTCCTTCAGCATCTTGGGATTTGAAAGCAGAGTTGGGGGGGGACAGGGGATGCCCGGAAATCACAGGAATCGTCCCCTTGGAGGGACAGTGGAGACCTGGTCTTCAAGAGGATTACTACCGGCTCTGTGTGTGACCCTGGAGAAGTCACTAAGACCACAGTCATCCTATCTAGAGGGCCACCATCAGCTCCCTCAATTAGGAATCCCATTGCTGAGAAAGGCAGGAACATGGGAACATGATTCAGACCATCTCTCTCCTCACTGAAGGACCCTGGGGCAACACCTTGGCTTATTTGCTTACTTGCGTACGTGCTGTAAATTATGCCTTAATCTAGGCAAGAATCTCTCTGTGGTTTGGTTCCCACCCTGGAGGGGTAGGATACACTGTTCCTCTATCTGAGTAGTCCGAGAACTACTCGGGACACAGCTTATCCTTCACACGTGCTTTCATGGCACAGCTTGATCCTGTTTGGTGCAGCTGGATCTAATCTCAGGTGAGTAGAGGCTTCGAGGTTTGTTTTACCATGAAAAGAGGGTCTCATGGGAGAAAAAAAAAAAAGGAAAAAAAAAATGAAATGCACTGACACTCACCCACTCCCTAAGAAGGTTTTCTTCTGCCTGCAACAGTCATCTCACCAAACAGAAGGGATACTGAGCTTTTCCTCAAACAGTTTTGCCCTTCCCCAGTTCTAGGGGAATGACACAAACGTGATTCATGGGTCAGGACACTTAGGTGACTGTAAGGATATGCTGCTGAATTGAAGGGGCTGAGGCAAGGGGACCAATGGGAGGGAGGCCACGAGCTGATGTAATGTCTGGGTAGCTCAAACCAGCTCCTCAATCTCTGTTATTAGGTAAAGACAGGCTGTCCCTGGAGAGCACACAAGCTCCATTCCCCCCCTCTGCAGCCTTACACACGGTCACATTAGGGACATGCCCTTTGCACTCTCACCTAAGAGCTCCCAGCACACACGAGCATCCTCCAGCACTCCAGGCTTCTTCCTCCAGCAGCCGGAATAATGCAGCCATACAATGGGAGCATTGTGCAAACAGGTCCCCCAGCACCACAGCTCCAACCCCATAATGAAATGTCTCCACCACCTTTTACCGGAGAGAGTATTTGATTGCAGTCAAGTACCTACACCTGGAGGAGGTAGGAGGGGGTGTCGGGGTTGTGGGGAGGGGCTGCCCCCATGTTAGACTGACAGCCTGCTCAGAGCTGCAGCACGAAAGAGAAGGGGAGGGGGACTGGAAGCAGGGCAGAGAGGCACTGGCACAGTTTTGCAGTGTGATGAGGTTGAACAGCCTCAGCTGTAGCAAGAATCCCTGGGTGCTTTCTTGCACACACACTTCAGATGCTGAGGAAAAAAAGAAAAAAACACAACGAAAAAAAGAAAAAAAACCCCAGCCACCACCAAGAAGGTCTAGAGAGATTAAAAGTGGGGAAAAGTCTGCACTGCAGAGAGCCATACAGACATGTTAACTCAGGTCCTTGTTCTGCACTTGTTCTGCAGCTCCCCATTTCAGTGCACTGACGGAGGGTGCTATCCTTAGCACTTAGATGGGAAGAGGTTAAGTCAGCCTTGGTTGAGGAGGGAATGGCACTAAATCTACACGCTGGCCATACCTGGACTCCTCAGGTAGTGTGTCCACCTACAAGGGTAGAAGAATCATTCTTCAATGGGCACCTGCTGGTGGCAGCTTTCTAATTCAGAGGGGCAGACTTGACTGCACAAGGTCTCCCTGGTTGGAGGCCCTTTGCTGGTATGTGCAGATGTGCTCCTCAGGCTCCATCTGCCCCACTGCCCCATCTGCTCCCTAGGGCCATGTCTAGCTCAGAACTTGGGAAGAGGGCCAAATCTACAGGATGGAGGGAGATCGGGATAGATAACGTAGAGTGTCTTCAGTAGCAAAAGGCTGAGGTTCAGTTCAGTCTGAGGGGTTTGTGGTGTCTGGGGGTAAAATGGAGCCACAGAGGATGGAGACAGATGAAGGTGGAGGCAGAGGAAGGCTGGCTTTGAGGATGGGGCTGGTAGGATACTGGTAGAGATAAGGAGACATAGGGCTGGAGTCCTCGTTTATAGGGTGAGATTTGTAGTTGAGCAGCAAACGTCAGCAAATGAATGGGTTCACGGTCCCTACTGATGATGTGAGGGGTGTGGGTAAAGGAAGTTTTGGGAGCAGCCCTTCTGATGATAGCACAGAAAAAGGGGGCTACTGAGCATACTGATCTTCTTGCTGCCTGTTTGGGACGGTCTTGGTGGGCTAGTTTGGAAGTTGTGTGACTGAGGACAGAGCTAAAGCAGGTAAGCCTGATGGGAATTACACCACGGAGAAACTTGAGTCAATAGGGAGGGCAGAATGAGGCCCCGTGAATGAAAGAGAAACAGGTGAGTCTTGCATAAGAACATTTCTGAGTGGAGCGTGAATGCTGGCGTTCGTTACAAAACACCAGAAACAAGCTGAATTCCCCAAACAGTGTTTATGGGAACGAGCTCTTCTTTTCTGGGGGGTTTGTTTTGTTTTGTTCAAGTCCGTCTGTCACATCTTGCACATTTCATTATTTAGGAATTTTTGATTTCAGAAGATAAAGTAGTCCCAGAGGAATATTTTCAGGGAGATTATTTTAACAAGCACTTTTGTACCAGGAAATCAGTGAGTTTAACCTAACAAGCAACTACCAGGCCAGGGGGACAAATAAATCTAGTTCCCACCTATTAATTTTACAGCCTACATAAAGCAGTGTTGAAGTCAAAAGTATATGTGACCCAAAAAGACATTGCTCATTTTGACACATATATAGCTTGCCCCCTGCCTGAACCCTGTCCCTTAGCCTAAATCCAGGAAGCGGGCTCCCTTTTGTAACGGATCATAGTCCTGTGTGTCAGGAATGTGTTCTACCTTAAACCAAATGTCAGCCTTTCTCAGGGAAGGGATAAGCTGATAGAGATGTTCGCCCCAAACGGGGATAGTTTTCCTGTTTTGCATTGTGCGAGATGTATTTGTTTTATTGCACCACTCAGTGATTCAATCCAGCCAAGCCCACGCAGGAAATATTGGGATTTTGTCTTGCCAAGTTGACATGTGAAAAGAGCAAGCAGGCGAATGCTTCCACTTTAGGAGTATTTGTAATGGGTTACTGAACTATTAGACACATGAAGGGAAAAATGCACCTCAAAGAAACAACCGCATCCCATGGATGGAAGTGACCTGGATAATGCAGAAACGCCGCTGACTTTCATCTTTGGTGGGGAATGCAGTGGTATGCAGCGAGAAAAAGAAAACAGAGCTTTCGGCACACACATAAGTTAAAAATAAAGCACGGAGTCTGAATGAAGAGGGTGATTAACCAATGGAATAAATGAGAAGGGAAAGTGATGGATTATCCACCACTTGAAGCATCTTGAAACGAGGGCTGGATGCCTTTGAGCAAGACGTGCTGTCGTCCAGCACGAGGCACCGGGCCCCAGGCAGGCTACAGCCTAACATAGATTTTTTAGCCTGTGTTGCCAATGCACAAGTGGAGGATTTAGCTCCAGTTCTCCTGTCTACAACTGTATCATGAAAGGATGTGAAGCAGGTGGCAAGAAACCTTTGATGCCAATTTCTAGTGAACCACATTAGCCAGAAAACTTAAGCGGTCAAAGGAGAAACATAAGTAATGAGATAGTTCATTCTCTAATCCTAGTGAAAGGAGTTTTTTTGGCTCAAGCACCCGAGCACTGAGTCTCTTGATTTCAGCCAGCTTAGGGTTGGGCCCTCATTGTTTGAAGGCTCTCAGAGCTCCTTGCAAGTAAGAAGCAGCTCAGTTGGCTGAGAAGAGATGTCTCTTCAGGGGGAATTTAATTCACTCAGGCAAAAATAAGCCCCATCAACTCTATAGCTGATATCCCAAAGGTTTTTAATTACATTGCAATCAAGACAGGTCCAGCAACGTTTCCTAATTAAATCCCGATGCATCGGAGATGATATTTTGATGGTGGATGATGATACCCTCTACATTACACATACATATCTGCAATTTCTTTCAAATATATTTCTAGCAAATTTTGAAGCCAGACCCAAAATCATTGCAGAAAACAACTGCTGTTCGGTGGCTCTGCAGAGTGGGTCAGAAATCCTTGAGGCTGAGTGGATCCAGCCCCTTGGGAGCCCAGGGACAGGGGATGTGTGAGTTCTGACTCGCGTCTGGAGCTGGAGTGATTGCGTTGAGGGAGTCCATGTGAGACCTGGGGAGTCCTGAGAGCAAACCACCAACTGAGTAGGATTCACTTGACACAGACCTAATGGCTGGGAGCTCCTGGGAGCCCCATCTTGATTTGGAAATGTCTTTGAGTCACAACAAAAAACACCAGAAGGAGCAAAGTACCTCCATGCTGAGGCTGGGCACTTGCCTGCATCTGCAGAAAGGAATTCCATGGGCACCTGATGATCTCTGCAGGCTGTAATACAAGCCCTGAAAACATATTGATGCCTCCAGTACAACCCATAAGTGAAGAGCTCCAAATCCATTCACAGTCCCATTTTAGGTTCCAAGGCAGATGCTCTAGGCCTTGGCAGCATCTTCAAAGTCACACAGGCAAAGTGAGTCACAGCCTGAATACCTAGTCCTGGGATCAGCCTTTCTTTCTCTCTCGTGCTTCTCATCCTCTGCTCATCTGCCTTCCTTCAGCAATAACAGCAGCAACGGTCTTGGATTCAGGGAGACCAGATGGGTTCCCCCCTGCAGATGGCCCCCAGAAATTTTCAGAAATGCTTATTTTCTGTAATTTTGTTTACTTATTTTTTTCTGTAGTTTATCATGGAAGGAGAGACCAAGACTGGGGAGTTACTTGTTTTCTGTTTAGGTTTTGTCTGCTTAAGCTTTGGGACACTGAGTTATTGCATGGCTTTATCTAAAGCCTTTTCTCCAGTTCAGAAAAGCACACTGCAGTCCTGATGAATGCGGTGCTAAGCCTCGAATTATCCTGTCTACCTCAGCTTTTTAATTACCCTGTGATTTAAACGTCATCCCCCCCTCCGTTTTTCCTTTGTATTTCAGCACTTGCAAAGCCCTCAGGTTCCCCATGCTTTAGAATCACCAAAGCCACCTGACCTCAGAGCTCTTTTGCTGGACCTGGACCTGTCTGTGCTTCGAGTCAGGTACAGGCATAGGTTGACCTCAGACTGATCTGGAAAGGGAAAACCAAGTCTTAGGAAAGCATCTCCCCATGGCACCAAATCCTGACCAGGCACTGACAAAGATTCCAAACTTGGCTCCTCCTAAGCAGAATGTGGATATTTTCAATCGAAAGGGAGGTCCCCAAAGCTGTCACTCACCTGCCCTTGCTGCATTGGTTTTCCAGATGAGATATGCATTCATGCATTTGTGCTATATGTACATATATATGCTGGTCTCTATGACAGTAAATGAGCTTCTAGGGATGCAGACTTATTTGGTCTGGGGACTTACGATTTCTTTCCATTTGAATATTTCTATTAAAAAAAAAAGAAAACAACAACAACAAAAAAGAAACCCAAACCTTGACTTTTTTATTTTAACAGAAGAGTTTGGTTTAAAAACCAAAGGCAGGCTTGGTTTTGGTAGAAAAAGAATCTAGTTTTTGAAAAAAGAAAAGCATTTCTTTTAGTTTCTGAAATCAAAGCCAAACCACAGCCCAAACACTTCTACTGGAAAAAGATCATTGCCATATTTATATTTCATGTAGATGCATAGGTGAAATGTCCCCTCTTTCTCCAAGCAGTTACAAAAACAGAGCTCTAAACCCAGCTGTTGTTAATGTCCACAGCTTTCTTCTATTGCCTCCTTTTCCTCCTCTGCTCTGACCTGATTTTTCTATCAATCCTCCTTGTCTCTCTCATCATCTAGGATGATGCCTCCTGTACATCTATCCTGTCTTCTTTCAACTGTCTGCATTTGTGTAGGAAACCTGCTTATGTCCCCTGAAATTGATACCATGCTGTCCAGCCATCTCGGTATTCCCATATCTTCTGCTTTCATAGGGATGTGTCACTTCTTCCAGCTGCAAAAGACAGTGGACCCTCCTAAAACCCCCTATCTCGTGAAAGGCTCTCCCTTTGGGGAGTTCAAATTATTGGAAGAAAAATCTATTGAAAGCTGTCATGTACAAAATTGCTACCTCTGGTTGAAGATATCCCAGACCCACAAAGGGCTGAAAATGTTCATGGATTTCTGCCCTGCTCTTTTTCTCCCCTAACGCTGGAAGGAAAATAAATCCACTGAGTGTCTCCTTGCATAGCTTTCCCCCCAGTCAGAGTGGAGCCAGCACCACAGAGTATTTCAAGGGGACGTCTTCAATGGCAGCTTGGGCTCCTTTCCCCATCCACGTGGTTCAGATTTTCATTTTATTTTTAATTTTGCTGTGTTAGGTGCAGCTGAGGTCAGAAATCACCCGGTGACTGGGAGCACTAAGCTCTCTTTCATATTCTAGGATATCACTACACAGATGCACAAAGCTGAGGGACAGGTAACACCCACTCCTTCTAAACTCCTGCTCTTCTGGAGAGTCACCGAGGACGTCTCAGGCCAGCACTTCTCATTGCACTGGTGAGCAGAGACCAGCCTGGCCAGCCTTCAGAGGTGGGTTGCAGTGTCTGGCCCTCTCAGCCCCCAGTCACAACACTCCGGGTGCAGATGGGGAGGACATGGGACCTCTGTACATTCACCTCCATGCATTCCCCAAGATAATCCCTGTCTTCTCTAAGGGACAACACCATAAAAACACTGCAAAAACACAACACATGGTATAATGCTGGATTACAACACTGCAGAGGTTGGATGAGGACCTTCCTCTTCCCCCGGCGCTAGAGGAAAATCTCCCCCATGCCGCCCTCAGGTTCCCCCCAGAGGAATTATGCCTCAGTTTATTTTTAGATACACACAGAAATAAACACCTCTGCCCCCTCTCCACTGTGATTAGCAGAGACATTGTGATGATAATGATTATTTGAGTTTCCTCAAATGAAGCAAGTATTCAATTATATTTTCATTCTTTGGAATGAAACTTAACCCAGTTTGTTTTCCGATAAGGCCATATGGAGAGAGGACACAGCTGGTATTTTATCCAAATTAATATGTGTCCTGGCTCAAAAACAGGTCGTGTTTGTAATGAGCTCAATCTTAATATAATAACACTGTTGAAACAATAAACGTCACTTCGGCTCCAATTTGGTGTCTGGACTGCAAGGCATAAAAACAGTTCTGCTCTAAACTGTCAGGGTGAAGACTGGATAAACTTGAGAAAGTTCAGGTCAGGTGAAATTTCACACACGGAGACTATTATTGGAGCGAGAAGGCTGGAGGAGCTATTATGGGGAGCATGTGCATCACTCCTCTCCCCACAGACCGTAGTCAGAGCCGCTGGTGACACATCCCTGCACGGCTGCATCCGAGACACCCCCAGCAGCTGGAGAAAAGCACTAGTTGAGTGCAGATGTCTCATTTTCCCCCAGGCTTGGGAAATGCAAGGTGCTGGGGGGGTGACGGTGATTTGGGGCTGTGCTCAGCTGTTCACTGGGGTGCTGCTGTCAGATGTTTTTTGGAGGGCTGCTGTGTGGGTCTAGGGCTTGTGGATACTGGAGATGGCAAAGTGCCTTCTGTAGCTACAGCACTGCAGAAAACCCCCTGGGCAACATCATCCACCCTTGGAAATGCAGCCACCCCTGAGCTGAAACATCACCGCTTTTAGTCCGAAAGAGCCCTGGAAAGAGGCAGGGGGAGGTGGAGAGGTTTGCTCCTGCGGGGCAGATGAGCAAAGCAGCAGAGGTGGGATGAGCCATACGAAGGGGTGGCAAAGCTGACAAAGTTGACCCCCATTGCTTGTGAGAAATCTGGCACAAACCTAGTGGATAATCTGGTGATGAGCACTGTAGTCATTGCAGTTTCTTGTGATCCATTCCCACCACTGCCAGTTTTTCTCCCTCACAAAGAGGGGCAAAATCATTAAGCACACCTACTCCAAAGTTAATTGATGGCTCTCACTAGCCTGGGATGCAGTCAAGCCTGTTACATGTGTTAAGGACTAATTCTGCATAGGACCCCAATACTCGCCCTATCCCCTTTCTTTTAGCCTTTGAAACACATGCTGAACTTTTACCTAATGAAGACAGTTCTCCCTACCTTACAAGTCTCTTTTTCTTTGCTAGGGAAATTCTACTTGTTGGTTCTACACAAGAAGGTATGGAGAGCCTCATCCAAGACAGAGATGAGTAGTTGCTGCTTAGATCATATACAAGCCCTGCCAAAATTCGCAGACTAGGTGTTCCTCCAACAGCCTTGCTGCTAAGGCTGGATTTCATCAACATTTTCATATACGGTAGGTCAAGCACTCAGAAAAAACATCCAGAAGTGGGAGTATGGGGTATCTATGCTCATCAGTGCTTAGAGCTCTTGCCCAAGGAAGTGGGATCCTTGAGCTGAATCTCTTTTCCAAGGATTTGAATACATCTCCCGCCTCCTGTGTGTTGCGACATGAAGAGAGCTGTGAGACAGGACAAAAATAATCTCAAAATTAGCCTCTGTGTGTAGGAAATAACATGTTCACTGGGCCCAGCAAGTGTGGATTTGCAAGATTGCATCAGGCTCACAAGCTGCAATATTGGGAGTTATGCTGTCTTAAGGGATTGCTCAGTTCATGTTTGATTACGGGTACATCATAATGTGCAAGAAATATTGGGAGTTGGCAGCAGTCTGGTCCAAAGGGCTTTAGAGGTCATCAGCAAGTCCCTGCTGCACTTATTATGTTGTTAAGCACTTATGGGAAAACCCAGATACTCCCCATTTACTTTGCAGACACTCTGGGACCCCAAATATGGTAGGATCTGTATCTCTAGAAGTATCTGCTTTTTAACTCTGACCAGTACATCTCTATGCATTGCACAGAAAGGTAAAAGTAATCCCCCCACCCACATTTAAGCCCATTGGCCACACTCCTGCTTATTGACACCCACGTGATTCAAACTCTATCCTAAAATTAGTTGGCTCCATTCTGGTCACTATCCTGGAAAGCTCTTCTGCTCTGCATGTCCGTGCTCACGTGAAAACCAAAGCCCTCAGAACAAGAGTTGAATAAAAATAAAAAATTAACAGAGTTTTCTACCACCATAAGGAAAGGAGCAGTTTACAGCCTGGCTGTGAGCAACTGTGATGCTCTTCTTAGTGCTGGGCTGCAGGAAGGGGTGAGGCTGGACTGCAGCTTTCCCTGAGAATAGAAACCGTCAGGAAGGAACTGAGGAGTGAATGTTTCCTCAGGATCAATGTGTGGAGATTCCCTGTCTGGGAAAGGGAGGAGATGGAGCGGAGCAGGAGCTGAGATCACTGCATCCTCGAGGGACGGGTCTCTCCAGGTCTGCACCGACACCGGCGGCAGTTTCCTTCCCATTTTACCAGGCAGTGCTACCTCTTTCACAGCATTTGCATCTGTAATAGCAAGTACAAGAAGCATGCCCCGGCTTATAGCAGGTTTTTTTTAATTGCTTATCCTTGAGAAGGCGTCATGCGCTGGGTGCTATGGGGTCTCTCCTGCACAGATGCTTTTGAATGCATGCTGCCATGAGGAATCATGCAGCATGGGGCCTCTTATCCAAGCATTGGGATCCCAAGCAGAAAGGGTGAAGAGTAAAGCTATAGATTTCCATTTTCCATTTCCTCTTCAGGGTCTGAGGCTGGAGCCCAGGCACTATCATTTGCAAGGGTCCAGATTTTTCTGCTTTTAGACCATGATGTATCAACATAGGCATTCAACACGGTCTCCCACAGCATCCTCATAGGGAAGCTTAGGAAGAGTGGGTTAGATGAATGGACAGTAAGGTGGATAGATAACTGGGTGAAAGACAGAGCTCAGAGGGTCGTGATTAGGGGCACAGAATCTAGTTGGAGGTCAGTGACGAGTGGTGTTCCCCAGGGGTCAGTACTGGGTCCAGTCCTCTTCAATATATTCATCAATGACCTGGATGAGGGGATAGAGTGCACCCTCAGCAAGTTTGCCGATGACACAAAGCTGGGGGGGGTGGCTGACACACCAGAAGGCTGTGCCGCCATACGGAGAGACCTGGACAGGTTGGAGATTTGGGCAGAGAGGAACCTTATGAAATTCAACAAGGGCAAGTGTAGGGTGCTGCACCTGGGGAGGAATAACCCTATGCACCAGTACGGGTTGGGGGCTGACCTGCTGGAGAGCAGCTCAGCTGAAAGAGACCTGGGAGTCCTGGTGGACAACAGGATGACCATGAGCCAACAATGTGCCCTTGTGGCCAAGAAGGCCAATGGCATCCTGGGATGCATCAAGAAGAGCATGGCCAGCAGGTCGAGGGAGGTCATCCTCCCCCTCTACTCTGCCTTGGTGAGGCCGCACCTGGAGTACTGTGTCCAGTTCTGGGCTCCCTGGTTCAAGAGGGACAGGGAACTGCTAGAGAGGGTGCAGCAAAGAGCTACCAAGATGATTAGGGGACTGGAACACCTCTCTTATGAAGAAAGACTGAGGGATTTGGGTCTCTTCAGTCTGTAAAAAAGACGGCTGAGGGGGGTTCTTATCAACACTTATAAATACTTAAAGGGTGGGTGTCGGGGGGATGGAGCCAGACTCTTTTCAGTGGTGCCCAGTGACAGGACAAGAGGTAATGGGCACAAACTTGAGCATAGGAAGTTCCACCTAAACATGAGGAGGAACTTTACCGTGAGGGTGACAAAGCACTGGAACAGGCTGCCCAGAGAGGTGGTGGAGTCTCCATCTCTGGAGACATTCAAAACCCGCCTGGACGTGTTCCTGTGCAACCTGCTGTAGGTGATCCTGCTCTGGCAGGGGGGTTGAGCTAGATGATCTCCAGAGGTCCCTTCCAACCCTATGATTCTATGATTCTATGATTCTGTGATTCTATGATTCTATCTGTATCTGCATCTCCAGCGTAACGATCCCCCGGTCCCAGACCCTGAATTCATTCTCCAATCAAGGTAAAATAGCACAGCAAAGTGGGTACTTCTTGCAAAGCAGCAGGATGCCCCTCAAGGTTAACACACTTCTCCTGGAAGGTCCCAGTGATGCAGCACAAAAAGAGGCAACTGGTATAATTGCAGGGAAACTGAGGCAGGGGGAAGATGCATGAGTCACCCAGCAGAGCTGAGTGAGACAGCAGCTGTAGCCAGAAGAGAAATCCAGGGCATTCCCATGGCTGCAGAGTGCCGTGTGCCTATTTATATCCCTGGTGTCAGTATCCACCCATTTCCTTAAGCCATAACCTCATTGCTGATCACTGCTAATATAAACACGCTAAGGCTGCACTTGACTATCAAGAGCTTCCTTGCTCCCAGGACCCATACCTCTTGAACACTGTTCCACTCCCTGTGGGCTGAGCGGATGGCACTGGCTTTCAAGCCACCTCAGTGGACATGGCAGGCTCAGCTTTTTGACCATACTCTCTAGTGCGCTCCATGGGAAACATCCGAAGACTGAAGTCCAAGGGACACAACCCAAATCAGGGCAGAACTTGTTCATAGACATTTTGGCTTTGGTGGGTGACAGAAAACACCTTTCTCTTTACATTTGTAAGAGAGACAAGACAGATCTGGCCCCTATGACGACAAATATTACAGCTTTTGAACCCATTTGATCATCAGAGATGACCACTAGAAAACTCATGAGAGCATGTCTCATACTTTGCCTTTTTCCCTAGACTATTTGCCATGGAGTAGGACTAGTGAGGATCTTTATGGAGAAGAGATGATATTAATCCTACTTCTGCCTACTGCTTCTTCTCTGGCTGAGGATGTGCAACTCACTCACGCTTTGTCTTCTGCATAAAAGGGGTGACGCCAGATTTTAGGTACTGTTTTTCATTAAATGTGCTATAAGAGTCTGTGGGTCTCTGTGGTCCCCAGGGCAAATAAGTGACATCAGCTTGCTTAATACCATTGCTTCCTAATTTTGACCACTCCCTGCTATCTGAAATGATGTGCTTGAAATCGAAAAACTCGTGCTCCTGGCACCTCACAGAAGATTGGGCCTGGCCATATGTAAATAAGGTCATACATAAATAAGAATAAATTGTGGAGAAAAGAATATGGAGAGGGGAATAGCAGGGAAAAGAGTGGGACAAAGGGATGGGAAGGTGTACAGACAGAGGATACTGGGAGGAACTGATAGCAGTGGATATGGGAGGATATCACAGCTAAACACTGGGTGCTGACATGATGTATTTCAGCATTTAGCAGTATATATGAAAATTCCCAGTATAAAGCATTTACTTTATTTAAAGCATTTCTCTCCATATTCTTTGCTTTTGTAGCACAGAGCGCGCAGCAGCATCTCTTCCCTCGTGGCCCTGTGAACCTGATGTCGGTAGCCTGGAGAGGGATTCCTTGCCAGGAAAGAGGAAAGGGAAATGTTCCCTGTTTGGAGAAGACCACTGCCAGGTGACCCCATCCAGGCCTGCCCAGTCCAGGGGTATCGCCCAGGCCAAAAAGTTTGCAAAGGCTCTTTCTTTTTGCCCCAGGGTGAGTAAACAGATAGGAGCTGTAGTGCCTTTTTTATTTTGGTTATGGTGTTGGCCATGTCACTTGCTTTAAGGCTGTTTTTAAAACACAACTAGAGAAAAATGCAGCGCTGACAAGAAGGAATGTGTATTTTTTTAAGTTAAAAAATGTGTGTGTGTGCATATGTCCTTACATCTCGTGTACTGAGTGTTGTTTAGGTGCCATGGTCCAGCGTTTGATCCTCACCTCCTCTCACCTGGGAAGAGATGCTGCTGGGCACATCAGAGGACATGGCACAGGGCATTTTCACTCTATGTACTACCAAGCATTTGGGGTCAAGAGGCTGAAG
Organism: Rissa tridactyla; assembly: GCF_028500815.1. Lineage (NCBI taxonomy): Eukaryota > Metazoa > Chordata > Aves > Charadriiformes > Laridae > Rissa > Rissa tridactyla. Next base: position 40,564,110 of record NC_071470.1, read on the forward strand.
ATGAAAGGAGGAGCCAGTGCTGCTAAGGACGTCCTTTAATCCAGACTACCCTGTCTCTCCCAAGAGGGTGGGGTTGAGATTTGACTCCTATCTCCTACAGTCCCAGCAGCATCAACAAGGGCCATTTTTGCCCCTCACACTGCTGTCCCTACTGTGCAGTGTGCCAGTTCCAGCTATCAGGACTCCTCTCCAGAAGGTCCCTTGGCAATGAAGATTTGCCCCCTTTAAAGTACCATTTTACACAGGAGTAACATGGACTCCATCCCAGGAGCCATCCGTTTACCAAGACTGGGTTCTTCCTTCCAGCCTCATGCTGCATAGTTTAGTTTGTTCCCAAACTCGCAGAAACCCTCCTGGATATGGAAACAAATGTCCCAAACAATGTATTTCCAAGAACTTTCCTTTTGGGATAGGGCAGATAGGTGGCTATTTTGTTTCCCCTCCCCATGCACTTCCTACTTTTAAGTTAAAAAGATACACCTGTTTTTTTTGATGTGTCACCAAGACTATGAGGAAAACTTTATCTGGCCTTGAAAACCATGAAGCCGTTCTGCCACAATGCCCTCTCTTCTGCCTGCTCATCCCTTTGGGCCACCACGTCTGCTGCAGTAAGTGGTTTAATTTGGCTGGGCCAGGACATTTTCCTCGGCTTCCCTTGCTTTGGTGATAAGCTGCTCTCTTGAGTGTAGAGATGGAGGCAGTTTTCCAAGGAGATTTTCTGTTGAGCTGAGCTCCTCTTCAAATACCAAGTGGAGGAATGCATTTTCAAGAGTCTGTTATCCCCAAGGGCTTCCACTGCATTGCTTATGGATAGAGACAGAGAAAATCTTGGCATGTGTCTGGCAGAAATTTTCTATTGAATCTTTTCCCTTTATCCAAAGATAAATAAATAAGAAATAAACTTTTGGTTGAAATGAGTGTTTTGGCAAGAAATGTTTGTTTTAACAAAAATATTCCAGTTTTTGTTATAATCCGCCAATTATTGGGTTCTAGTTACTTACAAAAACTCCGTTTTATTTTTTTAATGCAAGCTCAGAAATGTGAATATTTTTCTGCTCTCTTCATTTTAATAAATGAGTGTTGACTTTTGCAATCATAAATATCTTTCAGAAGGAAGAAGTAATTTCCGAAAAGGCTTTGTGAGGTAGCCAGTAAGTGTAAGGCCTGATGTGAAAAAGCTGCCCCTAATAACTCTCCTTGTCCTCATCAAAGAGGCCAAAAAAGGATTTCTTCTAGTCCCTCGAATAAGGTTTTGCTCTGTCCCAGAATCCCTTTATGCACCAGTAATACCCTTAAACCTCTCAATAACTGAGAAACCTCTGAAAAGCGACTGTATATGTTCTTTTTGGTTGAACTCCTGACCTGCACAGAAGAAGTCAATTCTGAATTTTCTTCCACCCCTGGAAGGAGGACAACCTTATTGATCACTGTGCTCTTTTCATCACTGTCTCCCACTGGCCTCTGCTCTGATGAAAGCTGTATGGAGCAAGGATAGTCATTCTGTTGTGTCTTTGTACAGAACTGTGCACGCTAAGGTCCTTGTTAAGATTACAGAAATCAGTTTGTCCTGATTTCAGCTGTGAAAGACTTCATTTTCTTTCCAGTGTTTGCTGTGAAAGGAATGTCAACAATGCATATTGTTTTAGTTGTTGCTAGGCGATGTTTATGCTTTTCAAGGATTCTTTTCAGCTTCCTATAGAAGCTGAGAAGGAGCATAGACAGAACAATGGAATGGCCAGTGGAATATTCTGTATCATAGATGTCATGCTTAGTATATAAATGGAGGTTGTCTGAGGGGGGACATCCGTGATCACTGCTCAGGAAGATACCAATTCACCAGGTGGTGAGAGTGACTTGTGTCATCATCATCATCATCATCATCATCATCATCATCATTATTATTATTATTATTATTAGTTATTGTTCTATTAAACTGTCTTTATCTCAGCCCACAAGGTTTTTTTCATTTATATTTCCCCTCTTTTTCTCCCTTTTCTCCCTGCCCTTCTGGAGGAAGTGGGAGAACTGCACGAGCAAGTGCATGGCCTAGCTGCTGGCTGGGGTTAAACCACGACACAATTTTTGCTGAAAACGTTCTCACAGTGTTTAATTTCAGGTATAGGAAATCTGGGTTTTGTGCCCAAGTAAAAGATCTCCATCTGTCTAGCTAAAATGTCCTTTTCTTTCTCTTCGTGACTTGTTTTGTCCCAATGACAGAGTTGCAACGCTCAGGTCCATGGCTGTTGAACTGGGATCCATTTGGGTAATTCTGTGAAACATTACTAGAATGACTACTCTTCCCTTAGGGAGAGACAGGGTGGGAAAAAGAGTAACTAAACAAAGGCTCTCTGCTGTTCACCAGCTGGAGAACTTCGGCCAGGTCCAAAGACGAAGTATTGGTTCCAGCAGAGCTCTATGATTCATCATAAATCTCCAAACTAAAGACTGAGAAGTTTCCTGGTGCTGTGGGAAGGACACAGGATTATAGAAATCCTTCTTGTAACAGTTTTCTGCATGGAACATGACTTATTTCATTCAAAGACCATAAGCATTGAAGCATTATTATTTCAGCTAACCTGCTTGAGATAAGTTGCCATAAGAGGCTGCTAATCTGTATGTTTGCTAGCTAGAAGCTGGAAAACTTATTCCTGTGTTGCATGAAAATTAGATGCACGGAGAGCCTAAAAGATCAGCAATTTCCAAAAACTTGAGTCAAATCCATGGAGGAAATTTTCTTGGTGGTTTTTAAACAAATATATTCCCTGACTTGATCTGGAAGCCCCCAAGCTTCAGATCAAAGTCTGCCACGGGAAATGCTATTGCATGTTGAACTGATTCTTACATTTTTCTCTGGAAACATCTCCTGGATATTGTTAGAGACAGAGGACAAGTGAGATGGACCTCTGGAGGTCTGACCAAGTGAGACCAGTCTTATGGTGTTGGAACTGGTTCAGTCCTGACGGCTTGTAAGGGAGGTAACTTCTGGAAAAAGGTTGACCACAGGATCTAAATCCTTCAAGGTCTTGCTAGCGTCAGTGGGACAGGCTTCCAGATGGGCCAGATCACAATTCACTCCTCCAACTTCAGTTCCACTTTCATCCCAAAGACCATTTGAAGAAAATGTCATTATTAATCTTGCGTAAACACAGAGAGGCATTAGAAATCAAGTCCAACTGTGTTCATAGTCAACAGCAGCTATCCTTCCTTTGTAGTTGCTGTCATGGATAAGCTCTGGAAGGAAGGGTGGTAGACAGATAGGCATTTGTTGTTTGCCAAACCAATCGAAAGTCTGATAAATTTTTGTAAAGGAGTCATGGAATCAGTCTGAGGCCTTTATGCTTGAACAGGAGCAGAAAGGGTCTGGTAACTCCACAGCACCAAGTTCATCCTGGTGCTTAATTAACGGAGGGTGAGCAAAAGTTGAAATTTCCCCCAGTTGCTTACAGGAACTTGTTTGCAAGTTTCTGTAAAGGGCTGTGGAGAGAGTTCAACTTGCAACACACCAAGGCCACAGAGCCTGCCTTTCTGCTGCTTCACGCAAAGAGATGAGTTACCAGCATGCCATCAGGATTTAGGGAACTCAGGAGCGTTCTTGATATGTAGACCTTTGCCTCTACTTGTTTTAGGTCTCAAGGGTTGGTCCTAAGAGTTGAACAAAAGGGGAGCAATGACAGATTTTTTAGTGTCTCTTTAAATGCATGGAGAAGCAAGATACAGGAAAACTAGGCATAATTGTTTCAAAAGAACCCATATGATTTAGTAGCCTACATGCCATTTTCAAAATTGATCAAGGAATCAACTTGCACTGAGGAAAGTGTGTAGATTACATCTAGAAGACTTCAGTCCAAATGACTTGCCCAGCTTCACACGATCAAGGCAGTGCAATTAAACCCAGATTATAACCACAAAATAACGTAGGTTGGAAGGAACTGCAAGAAGTCTCTAAGCCACTCCCCTGTTCATCCTGGGTCCTTGTGCATGTATTCCCAAGAGCAAACCATGGCCTGGTGGTCATCAGGTGGTGGAGAAAAGCCATAGCAGCAATAGACATCTGCTTGTCAAGAACCCGAGACAAGGTGTTCATGTGCTCCTTGCAGTTTCTGCAAAAGTCCCCTCTGTATCATACTCTGCATGCCTAGGAAACAGGTCAACCACATTAAATCAATGCTTTAATTAAGGACGTTACAGGCCATTGTGATACTTCTGTGATAAAGACCACAGTGACTACAGCTTTGGAGGTATCCAATATCTCGACATCTATTATTTCTCTGTAATAAATGCAGCTCTGTTGCTAAGCTGATCTTGGCATTCCATGACCATGGATATGACCCCTGCCCTGCAGTGTTCAGGGTGCACTGCCAAATGTCAAACAGTGTCCCTTCCACCACGTGCCTTGGGGAGATTGAATCACAGGCCAGTGGATCTCATCTGACATTTCCAAAAGTGATGGCCTCTTCATCTACCCTGGTGGAGAACTGTAAAGAGCATAGGGTCATCACAGATCTCTTGCTTCTCCATGGTTACGTGTAATTCTTCTGCCCACCTCCAGGCCAGGTCCCCACCAGACATTTTCAGTGTATACCTGTGTTAGCAGGATGTCAAAGCCATAGCTCACTTCTTTGAGACTGTCATGCTGCAATAAAATAACACCATGGTCAAGGTGGCTGAAGCTGAACCTGAGATGCAAGCTGGAATTAAACAAGGACAAAGAGACAACTTTTACTCCATTCCCTTTTCTCTTGCCCTTTCAGGCACTGCCATCTAGGAAAGGAACTGGAGATGCTTCGTCTTCTTATCTCTGCATGGACCTCAAAGCCCCCTTGGAGTGTCATAAGAAAAGTGGGGTGGTGGTGACCAGCACATGACACTGATATTTGTAGTTTGGCAGAGATATCTCCATTGCTGGAGTGTTACATTTCTGAGTTGACAGTAGGGCATTTTTATTCAAAGAAAATGCACATATCTGTGGTCTTCATTGCAGTGTTCACTACACAACAGCCACTCAGAATCAGGCCAAAAATGATGGTTGGATTTTACTGTTTCCTGAACAAAAAGTTCACTCAAAATCCTGTTTCTGTCTCTCTCCCTCTCTCTCTCCCCCCCTCTCTCTCTGTTTCTCTCTCCAATTTTGATTGCTTCCTCTACACATCCATTTCATGACAAGCTTATTTGTTGCTTTTGGCTACTGGGTCAGTATATATAGGGGATTACAATGGAGTCTCTGTTCCCGCAGTGGTTGTTAAGTTGCCTTAAACAAGTGCCAACTGCAGTCTAAATCTGTTCATCTCTCTTTTTTTTTTTTTTTTAAAACATATAAATATATTTTAAAAAAATAATTGTTCCTGAGATTTATTTGACAGTCAAGATTTCCTAACACCGAAAAAGCCTGTAGCTTTTGGTTGAAAGTCTTTCATATACATATATGAATATGATTGATTAAAAGAAACCAGGTCCAGACACCCACCATGGAGAAAATTCCCACTGGAAACCACAGTGGAGCCTCTCAAAACCTGTCCCTGGAAGCTGGAAACGTCTCTAGCCATGAAACCGAGAGGACTTCACAACCTGGGGGAATCTCATTTCCCTTAAAAATTTCCTGTTTGATTCCCCTAAATGCTTTCATCTATCCTGTCCAGGAACCACTGGTGCTGACATTAGCAACAGATGTCTCTTGTGGACTTCCCAGATCATTTTGCACTTGATTTTTTAAGTGAGTTGAACCAAACATGGAATTATATAGAAATCTCCTCCATTTCACAATTTTTAGAAACAATTTAGTTTTAATTTTGAACACGTATGTTTCCGCACTCGCTAGTACCATTAGATTTCAGCAACAGCAATCAGCCTGGTGTCCTATAGAGCTTCATAGCATCCATCGGTGAATTTTTCCCTATAAACAATACAGAACTGGAGCGCTTGCATGAGACATCTGCTTGGAGTTTCTTCTTGGCTTGTTCTCGGGCTGTATAGGTGATCAACTGATGGAAAAAGGTCTGTCTGAACAAGGCTTTCACAGGGTAGATGGTCAAAAAGCCGCTAGAAACCTATAGGCAAGATCACTTTTCCTATTTTAGGTAGTGTAAATTGAGTGAGTGTCCCAGATCCCACCCACCTGAAAAAGCAGAACCTGCCTTGCCCCCGAGGCTCAAATCTGTAGACTTATATTAAACACTTTCCATCCTCAGTCTTGGAAAGTTCCCATTGATCTGTGCATCAAAGACTGAAAGAAATATCTTAATAGCTAACATGCACACTTTGCGGGAAACCCACCCCTCTGGGATGATCCTGGTTTCTCGGCCTCTCTGGGGCAGACAGGGACAGCACTTTCCACCCCTTCCAGGTACGCTACCCCCACTCTGCCATTTGTTTTGGGAGGTGTCCCCTGGAGATGCAGCATCCCCACAGTGCAGCCCTGGTGGGGCTGCCCAGGACCATGGCTGGGCAGTTGTCTTCTGACAAATGGAAACCTCCCCCTCCCCTTGTCATCATGGAGATTTGGGAAGACCAAAGCTGTGAAAATGTGACGTTTGACGACTGCTGGAAAGAAAGCGGTAGGGAAACACATGAAAATGTCAAATGCATAATTTTCCTGAGTGAAATCTTTTGTTTCAGAAACACTGTACTATTATTTTTTAACTTGGTCTATGATCCTTGTTTTGAAATAACGGTTCATAGGAAACTGGCCTTTATTTTTTTTTCTAAAACTTTAGAAAAAGTAAATAACCTGAAAATAATTTGTTGCTAATTAAAGGAAACATGTTGGTTTGAATCAAAATGAATATTGCAAATTTCTTTTAGAAAAATATCCCTTTAAAATATTTCTGGCTTTGTTGACTCCAGTTGATTTTTCCCTTTTCTCTTTCCTTGCTATCTTCCTGATTTTCAAGTTCATCTAGTTCAGCTGGGACACCCAGATGAAAACTTCAACAGGAACAATTTAGTCTTTTATTTCTCCCTGTACCTGTTCAGGGCTTCTGAACAGTGGATTCAGACCTGTGAAAGCAAAAGCAAGGAAAAGATGGTCTCATTGGAAAGTGCTCCTGTGTATCTTTTAGAAAATCCCTAGAGTAATGGGTTTTTTTCTTCCAAAACCATAACTGAATAAAAATTAAGAGGTTCTGGCAGCCTTCTGCCTACACCAGTATCAGTAGAGGTTTTTCCCATTGAGATCCTAAAAGAAATACCCATCTCCCTGATCCCCTACTATCCACGCTGCCTGGATGAGAGTCGTCTCCTGATTCTCAATACCCCTCATAATTTTGGAGCAAAATGATTATTTTACCTCGAGTCAAACCCCAGCTGATGCTCCAGAAATAGTAAACTCCAGAGATCACTGTATAGGCAGTGAAGCTAAGACCTGGAAAAGTCTGGTTCCCTCCACAGTCCCCCAAGACCATTCTGGCAGGTCTTCTGCACTCAAACCTTGTTACCCTGCTAGCTCATGCCATGCCCCAGGACATGCAAAACACACCCTTGGCATCATGCTATAAAAAACATCACTCCAGCAGGCTGCAACACAGCCTGTGCTTCATTTTTTGCACGTTGAATTGAAACGCTCTCCCACACGCACACAAAAATGATAATAGTGGTGTTTCAGGGCTATAGGTAGCAAGTGGCTCTGAGGAGCCTGAGTCCTGTGGACATCCCCAGCCTGCTCCGATGGAGCTGGTCCTGAGAGCATGAACCTTTGTGCTGGAGCAGAAGCCTTTAGCGAGGTTAATGCTGTCTTTCCTAATCAAAGTGGGGCTCAGCACCCCAAATGATCCAGGAACTTCTGCTATACACACCTAGCACTAGGACAAGTACTTGCCACCTTGCTAAGTTGGTGCAGGGATGCCTGGGGCTGAGCCTGCCATGCTGCTGGTGCAGTGCCTGGCACAAGTGCTGTCTCTGACTCAGACGCTTCAGTGCTACTTAAACACAGGTGTCACCGAACAGCATGGAAAGTGCTATCGGATTACCAGACTCTCTTCGCTTGTTGCATGTGCAGGCCAAACGGGGCGGGGAGGGGGGGGTATTGGCAGAACTGGAATGACAGAGGCTGTTAACAGGGCTGAATTCAGCTGCTGTTGGCAGCCCGGTAGAGAACGGACCCTTTGCACGACAGGTGGGTTGGGAAGGAGACAGTGCTGAAAGAGGAGCGAAGGGGGAATATCCCAGGGGATGCGAGCCGGCATGGAGGCCCACTGGCATGAGGGAGCGAAGGAGTGAGAGCAGGGGATGGTGTATTGCAAGGGCAGAACAGGAAAGCTGCCCAGCACAGCTAGGCATGGTGCTTGTTTGCCTGATAAATCTAACCCCAAGCGAAAAAGAAAGAAATGATGAAATGAAGAAAACTAGCGCCAGTTGTGTGGAGAGAGCCCTGAGCGGACAGCATTGTTTTATGGTCCAGACTGCATGACTGATTGGATTTCCCAACAATATTTCTCAATGCCTAAGTGTGAGAGGCCCCTGGGAACAATAACTTTCCTGCAACTCAGAAGTTGAGTGATGAAGCTGTGGGTTAATAGCAATTAGTCTCCACACTGGCGGCTCCCTCTGCCACCTCCAGTTCTTTTTAATTTGTTGCTGGCCCCACAGCAGTGTAAATAATCCTTTGTTTTAAATCCACTGTAAATCTGCTGGTGAAATAACTGCGGCTTGGGTTATACAATGAGGATCCTTGATGAATGCACTTGGGCAGGCTGGAGGGACTGGTGTACCTGCATTCTCCTACAGAGATTCATGGCTGGCCATTGAGTAGGGGGACACAGGTAATTTTACACACTTCTGTTTTCAGTCACCATACAGATTTTACTACCGGAGAGGTCAAGCAAGGAACAGCCACAGACACTTAATCCAGGCACCAACTGAAAATGCAATTATCAAATGCCTAATAAGAAAAAATAAATGAGCTCTCCAACCCATGGCTCAGGAACATCTTAAGTTTGGAGAAGCATTCACTGCATGATGAACTGGAGCAGGGAGAACAGGAGCAGCAGATTTAAGGGAGAGCTGAAAAACAGTGTTAACAACTCAGTGGCTGCCAGAGGATCCACCTGAGATCACGAACACAAACACATCCTTCATCCAAGGACTTCATAGACTGATGATCCTCACCTTTGCTGGGAAGCACAGACGGATAACAGCAAGTTGGCAATATCAGACCTTCCTCTCTGGATAAGCATCAGTTTTGTTGGTTTTTTTTCTATTTTTTTGTGATTGTTGGAGGATGTTGCTTGCAACATCTCACCCATGATCTGTGGCCTGTGAACCATGTTATCACTAAAAGAAATGTGTGGTTTTTCAGATTAGGACTGAGAAGTAGGAAAGCTAGGACCTAGCTAGCTCTCCACAGGTGTTGAAAAGGGGGTCACATTTTGGGACAGAAAAGCTTAAGAATTGACATGGATGTGGCATGGCACTAAAAAGGAGTCTGGGTTGGCTGACACTAATAACTGTGAGCTACCACGAACTTGTGAATACATTTGGCACCGGATGTCAAAGCATGAGCTTGGCTCGCTCACCTCGTGGTATCCTCAAGCTCTGCCTTGGGTATCCAGGATTTTTATGGGAGTAACTGGATGTCCTTTTGAGTAACTTATCAGAAAAAGAGGCCATACCTCCAAGTGCCTATCTACTTTCCCTAGACAAAACTAAATACTGCTTAGTGGCCAAAGAAGCATGCCCACCAACTTGGGGATCATGAACTGGCAAACCCTCCTGGAATGAGCCGTCTAGTTCCAACGGCAAACATGAAAGTGAGGGAACTTTCCTGTCTATTCTTTCATGGAGATCTTGACCCACAAAGAGGGCTGTTTTAAGGAACTGGAGAGATCCCTAGAATTTGCCTACCCTAAGAGACCACAGATGAACATTGAATGAAGAAATTCTGCTGAACCCCACAGTTTTTCATGAAGGCTCTTCGTGAAGTCTCAGGGGACCAGGCCATTCTCTGAGCCTCATTAGGCACCTACAGACCATCGACAGTAAGTTTCATGCACTGCAAAGGTGTTGGAGTCACTCTTTGCACCATGTAAAGCGAATCACCCCTCTTCTCTGTGTTAGGGCATCACTTTCTAGCATGGAAGAGATGAGGCTCGCTCATCTTTGTCAAGTTTTAAAGGAATTAATATCAAAACAGCTGAAAGTGGATGGGCGCCCAAGTTCTTTCTGGCTTTTTTGTTGCTGGAATGATGATGGACAGTTTGGATTGTTTAATATGATTACTGTAATCCTGGAATGGAGGACCTTAAAAAGGTTTCTGCCTACATACACAAGACAAACTTAATTCCTGGAAGGCTGAGAAGTGTCGCTGGAATAGAAAGATTTGCTTACAGAGCTGTGCACTGGAGCATACCTATCTTCTGCCAGAAGTGGCTTTCATAGCATCAAAGACATCTAGGACAGAACAGCAGAAAACATCACCAAGTGTTAGCCCCTGCAAAACAGAGGCTGTTTGTTTAACATTGTTTCTCCTTTGCTTAGAGGCGTTTGTTTTCTTTTTTTTTTTTTATAAAAAACCCCAACATATCAGACAAAAAACATATTTAAGAACCTTTTGGCTTTTCTCACGTTCCTTTAGTTTCTGTGCAGACCTTCACTCTAGACTACAGCTGTGAAACGGGCTCTGTGATTAATGACAGTGATAAAGGGCTTGCTTTCTCCCACCTTTCCTGAGGAAGAAGATGATTAATTGGGGCAAGATAGAGGGCCTCCCTGAATTTGATTAATACATGCATTTTCTCAGCTGGTGTTGTGACCCGCCTCAGGTGTGCAAACCACCTTTGTCACAATGACCATGCAATAAAATCCAACTAAGCCCCCAGGCTGTGTCACTGTTTCTACTGTGTGAATTAGTCCGCTCTCCAGGGGTCAATCAGGAGACTCAGAAAACCAAATCCTCAAAGCCCTCACAAGGTATCAAGTAAAACAACTCTCATAGACCTGGACTGTTTCTTCAGATTATGCATCCATTTGCTATTGATTTCTGATGGATAATGCTTCAGGAGTCAGGTGGGTGAGCAGCTGAGGGTTAGGAAAACAGAAGTATGGATCCTTTTACCCTCTGGTTTGAATCCATCCAAGAAATTGGGTTCTATACTCAGCCACTGTTGCATAAATCTGCTCTGCTTCCCCTGGATGTGGTAGGTGCTGTGAGAGGAACGAGTAGCTGGTCTCTGCATCCTTCGTCAGGGCCCTCACTCCACATTAACTCCATAATCTTAAACTGGCCCTAATTGGGGTCCTCAAGCAAAGAGGCTTCTTTTGGGGAGGGAAACCTCAGCTGCTAGCGTTTATTTCAGTGCTCAAGTTTTTCCTTTTTGCTTTGGTTTTAAAATGGGTTTGTAGTCCAGTATAATCCTAAACTTCTTTCTGTCATGGTTAGATAATTAAATCCTGCCTGAGTGAAATGTCCCTTACAGATCCCATCACAGTGAGGAGATGCATGGAGAAAAGGAATGATCCATTCAGGTGGGCTCTGTGCCCCAGAGACTGGACTTCCAGAAATAGGACACTGTAGTGAGGAGCAGAAACCGTGACCTGGACAGACATATATGAAGAGAGGACAGGACAGAGCAGTGTGACCAGTCATGGCAGGGTCTAAACTCCCGCCACAGAATATTCTGGGCTGTTTGGGAAAACTTATTTATAGTTTAGCCTGAACTCCGGTTGTCTTGCTGATTTACTGCAAGCCCCGCTTGGAAATCTGGAAAGGATGCTTCTGGAAACAACTCTTTCTGAGCCCTATGGTAGATCAAAACCCCAGCCTTGGGGAGGGCCAACAATGAAGGCATCATAATATTTTTGTTCTAAAACCAGAGCAGAGAAATTACACTTCTTTAGCCTAAATTCCTGCACAACACAGGCCAGAGAACGTCATCTGGTAATTTCTGTGGTTCAACCTTGTCCTTGGACAACTGTCCATTTTCAAAGCATGGGACTTTCTGAACACTTTTCCTTCTGGTCTGACATTTTACTTGCTTTGTGGAGGGCCAAAAATGGCTAGCTTTGTGTTTGGGCATGCAACACATTGGAGGAAACTTGATTCCATTTACTTCTGCGGTTAGTTTATTTAGAAGAAATCTACTCACCCTTTTTTGAGTCATTGTTTTGACAAATATTTGACCTCTGAAGTACTTCATCATCTGGACTTGACCTGTGAGTAACTGATTTTTACAGTTAACTGGAAGTTCTAAATAAAAAAATTAGTTTGGACCTACTGAGACAAAAGGTATTTCAAAATATTTGGTAAACCAAAATTGAATGAGTATTTTATTTCAGGTCTCATGGAGACCTGAATGTTTGAATTCAGACAAGTTTAAAATTTTAATTCAGAATGGGAAGAAAATTAAAAATCAAGTGGAATTTTGATTAAAAAATAGAATATTTCATTACAAATTTTGAAGTGAAAAGTACCGACTGCTTCAAAAGATTTTTAAATACATCTCTTTGGGACAAGCTATCTGGTGACACTGAGACCACTCCATGAATATTTCACTGTTGCCAAAACTGCAGGAAAACTGCAGGTTGCTTCTGACAACAGTTTCAGCCAAAAAATGCCTGTGCTTGGCAGCTGCCACAGGGAAATGGAATTACAATGTGAGCCTCTTCTTGAGCAAACTCAGGAACGTCACCTGGCTTTCATTATTTTGGTTTTGTGCCAGCCATAAAATTTGCCTGTTTCTGTGTGTATTTATGCAATTTCAAAGTGCAAGTCTAAAGGCTCTGGGCTTTACGCTACCGGGCCTGTTTGGAAAGAGAGATCAAACATTTCCAGAGCTGCAGATCTTCCTGGCTGTATCTTCAGACCAAGGGAAGTTTCACTTTCTCTTCCCATGGCCTGAGATTACCCAAAGAAAGAAGACTTTGCCCAGTTTCCCAGAGTTCATTTCCATCACTTTTAGGACTGAAAGTGATATTGTCCAGTTTTACAAGTGAAGGCAGAAACTCGTCCAAGCCCGTAAAACTCCACTCTTAATGGTGATCATTTCCAAATCAAGGTTATAAAACACCAATCATTTCTTTTTTAAGATGGGTCAATTAAAGGGCTCCATGTTATTCTTAAGTAAAAGATAAATGCCACTTTCGGGTGGAGCGCCAGGTTGACCTTTTCTTGAAAGGCGACCCTGGGCGGTACTGCTGACATTTCCAAAGCGCAAACCACCAAAACGTCTGTGGTGAAAGAAGACAAAATAACACTGATCACTTCTGAAGGTCCCCTGAACTACCTGAGGCTCTTTCCTGCGACAGAGGACTTTGTCACCTGTTTGTATTACAATTATTTTGTCAGTTTTTTTCCTCCAGATCTGCAGAAAACAGAGAAACCTTGAAAAACAAAGGTTTCGGGAGGAGAGTGGAATTCTGCCTACATGTCATCTCATTTCTCTTTACTTTTACATTCTCTTATTTTCTCACATTCTTTTAATATCAACCTCAGAGTCTCTAGTACTTAGTTTTGGGTATTTCACAGGGCAAAGTGCCATTCATTAGAATAAAGAAAACTTCCAAATGTGTCTTTAAATTTGTGAAACCTCATGAAAAATACATGAACTTTTCCTCTCCCTGAAATCCAAATAATTAAAAGACCAAAAAGAAGCAATCCCCCACCTACCCCCAAACAATAAGTTATTTTCACCTGAAGGGAAAACTTCTAAAAGTGCTCACAACTTGCTTAACCTGACATGACCTCAGTTCAGGAAAATACTTTAAAAAAGCACTTAATTTTAGGCAGTGTTCATTTCTGCTCGCTGCCAGGGGGACCATACAGTGTTTTGTGACTGAGCCCCTGCACACGCAAAGCCTCTAATTGTCATGACAGATGTGTTTCACTGTTGTCCCTTTAGAAGCAGATGAGGAAAAGATTGTTAGCTCCTTCCCATAGCTTTTCTTCAGCAACATATTGTCTTCCGCAGGTCCTCTCTATCTCGTGGTATTATCCAACATGACTGTGAATGGCTGGGCAAAACAGTAGGTAGCTGGTCCATATATCCCCAGTAGGGATATAAACGGCATCGGAAATGACATGGAGGCTATGCCTAGAAAAATAAATGAAATTTTGGTTTCAAGAGCACTCATGTGGGTGCTTGAAAGCTGATAAGGTGGTTGTGATATCAACAGTTTTCCTTCTATAAATGCATAGATAGGTACAAACATATTTTCATGAAAATTTCTGTAGGTGAATATCTCTGGGACTTCTCCTCTGTTTAACCAAATGAGAACTGGCCAGTGGATTCTCAGTTTAACAGAGTGGCACATAGACGTTTACGTATACATAAGGACATCAACTCCCCCCACCCTTCTCCTCACAACCTGAGCCTGAAACTCCATTTGCCAAGCTGAGGTTGCAGGGCCTTTTTTTTTGTTTGTGTTTGTGATCTGGACTAATCCGTCTGGAATTATAGATAGCTGAGGAAACTCTGAAATGCATATTTTTGGGAAATCTGCTCTCAGGGAAGCCATGTTTTAATCTAAAAGCATCCTGAGAGGAGAGCGATGGTGAACTTGTCCCATACTATTGGAGAGCTTTTTCCCACAGCTGGCCAGGACCTTTTGAATCCCCTCTCCTGCTCTCCTCACTGCTCCTGTCAGTCTCCACCATCAAGTGATTCTTGATGCAAGGCAAGCAATCACAAGGCAAATTCAAATATTTATAAGGATCAGGTAGAATTTCATGTCCTGCAACCAAACAACTGCTTTTTTTTTTTTTTTTTTCTTTTGGTGTCATGTCTCATTCCTTCCATTTCTTCCCTGGACAGCAATTTTGCAAGAAATCTCCTTCCCACCTTTTCCACAGCCTGACTGTCATTCAGGCAGCCTGAAAGATGACAGCAGAACTGCCCTTTTTAGAAAGAAGGGGAAAATGCTGAAGCAGCGGGGTTTGCATTCGCTCTTGGAGTTCAGTCCAGCTCGCCTGAAAACAAAACAAGAGAGGCGCATAAAAAAAAAGGAGAGAGAAAGGAAAAAATGCAGCTTCTGTCTCTGGTGCTGACTCTGCCTGCACTCTCCCTGTGCAAAGAAAGCGGACACAGCAAATATCCCTGTGAGCTCCTCAGAAAGCAATTTTTGCAAACGCTGTATCTTTGCCTGTGTTGCTTTTAGCTGCCCTTTCTAACCACGGGCTGATGGCCGTTCTGCAAAGGGTGCTAGCATAGCCAAGCAAGTCGCGCGCTGCAGGAGTCAAAGGGGGAGAAAGCAGAAAAAAAGCTAGGATGGAGAAAGCCACATTGGGTATGAGCACAAGGACCCATGTCTCATGTGTGGGACAGTTTTCAGGACTTAGCAGAAGATTTCAGAGGAGGATCCTCATTGGTGGCTGATCTGCTTTCAGGATCATGCCAATGAAAGCCCATTCATGTCCCATGATATGCCAAGGTGAGCAATTCAGAGCACAAGCCTTTGAGCTGCAGCAACCAGGTATGAACACTTCTCTTGGTTTGGCCTTCACAGTCTCCTTGAGCCTCTGTCCTCTACAAAATGAGGAGCTCATCACCCTGAGGGCATCACCCTGAGGATATCAAGAGTTGTCTCTCAGGCGTTGAACTGCATTCGGGACCTCACCTAGGAAGATCTGAAGGGTGCTGGCCTCCTCAGCTGCAGTCTGTGTAGGCAGAGAGGAACCGGTACAAAACCGTAAGTCTGTCAACACTGTAACTATTCCCAGGGCTGAGCCTTCCTGAGCTGCCTTGGAAATGAAAGGAGATGCATGTCGAGACATGGGGCTCAGCCCTAGAGTCATAGCTGCCATAGCTGTGCCAAACCAGAGCCAGACACCACCACGGAGACACAGCAGCTCCCTGGTCAAGCCCTGCTCTGCTTCTGCTGCCCCTCCTGACACTCTTCTGACTAGACCTGAGATGCTGAACCTGTGCACCTGGCTCATGGGTATGGAGAGCTGCCAAGAGGAAGCAATATCAGCACAGTGCAAAGCATGACGTGTCTGGAACACCGCCTGCTGCCAAGCTGCTCAGTTTAGTGCTTGCAGCAGAAAGCTGGCACCCCCTAAAGAGCATCCAACTTTGGACTCGCTAGATCTGCGCTGGACAGGCTGACCCAACTCTCGTCTCAGGTCCGGCCACTTGGATGAATCATACTGACTTCAACACATGAGCGCCCCTCCTCAATGCCTGAGTCCTTTGGGACATGCTTCAGCAAGGCACCATCTCATACATAAGAACAGATAACAGAGAAGGGTATACAAGCCCTCTAGAGGGTCAGTGGACCTTTGTCCTGGTTTGAGGTAAAACAAAACCAACTTTCTCTTCAGTAATTTTACTTCTTAGCTAGTCCTCTTCTAACTCTCTGAAATTAACAGCATATTGTGCTGAAAACTGTTCGTTCTCAGAGCTCGTTCTCCTCCTGCAGGGAGGAGTGGCAGGACAGGTGACCCAAAACTGACCAACAGGGGTATTCCATCCCATCTGCCCCATGCTCAGTATAAAAGCTGAGGGATTAAAGGGTCAACTCTTCTTTCTTCAATGGCTGACGTCCCAGGAGGATCCTGTCTGTTCATCTGCCTTTGATCCTGATCCATGTGTTCCTGACTCCAGCTCTGGAATCCAGTTCCCACCCATTGCTGAGTCCAGTCTGGGACTTCCCCAGTGCCTGCCGGTGACATCATCCTGGGAGCTTCATACAGCTTTGTATATATTGTATCTATTTCATTATTTTCTTTTTATTTTATTATTAATTATTAAATATTAATATTTCATTAAAGTAGTTTAGTTCCTTCTAAACTCGTAAACCTCTATCTCTCCTCCTCCTCTCCCTGTGCGACAGGTTGGGGGGGGGGCATCTGTCGCCAGCCTCTGGCCAATTTGGCCTAAACCACAACAGCCTGACGCCAACTCACAGACATGTGTCCCAGACGCGAACTGTTCCCCTGGTGTCCTGCAGACCAGGATGCCAGCTGTGGTTTACAAGATTTGCAGGTCTCTTTCGGCAAGTGAGACAAAAATTCTCAGCAGCGAAGGGTCTCATTTGACACCTATGGCTGAATCAGACCTGACCCGGTAATCAGGACAATCCCAAGCCTTGACACTGACATGCAGTGTCTTGTGAATGGGAGCCGCGCTCTGCTCTGAAAGGGCTTGCAACTCCCCTGACGAACTGTCGTTCAGTTCCAACGCAATAAAGCAGCAATTGCGCGTTTAGAAATGATTATTGAAAGCAGATTTATTAAGGATTAATGAGAGGAGTGTGGGAGTGATAAAAGCATTCACTAATCCTTGGGATGGGCTGGTTTTGATAATCATCTAGGATTTGAAATAGCAGCACAGCAAAGTCCTTATCATATAAATCTGAGGCAAGGTTTAATATGACACTTATCATATGTTTAAATATCAACTTATTATTAGAAACACATTCATTGAAAATTAACCATGTAATAGATTGTTATCTGTGACACTGCTTGCTTAAATAAATACACATGTTTTCACAACCAATTGAGAGTCTATTTGAAACGATAGCTTGGTTTATTATTGCTATTTTTTTTTTAACGCTGCAGAGTGTATTTGTTTGCTCCCCATTCTTGACATACCAGAGATGTTTTTCATTCCTAAGCTGTGTATGCTTAGCCAGCACCTAATCATAATAACAATAATAATAATAATGCATTTTATTTTTATGGCACCCACCAGTCACAGCTCTCCGGCTGTTTCATAAACAAGAATACAAATATCCAGAGAGCACTAAAACATCCATCAGAAAAAAACCCAAACAGAGTTCAAAATAAAATGCAACCCATGTAATTAAAGCAAAAAACAACGCGTGCTTAGGATGACAAGTTTTCCAAGTCTCTTTTGAAAGCAAAACAAGACAAGAGCCCTGTTTTGTGGCGATTCAGCCAAGAGGCAGTGGGAGATGGGGGAAATTCAGGCTACACAGGAGGGAGCGTCTGCCCGTCTGGGTGGGCTCCAGCATGGGCACAGGACAAGTTGGCTCAGCATGGCTGTCCCCTTGGGTGTTATCTATTTTATTGAGCAAATCCAATGCCCTGAGAGGTGAAATGTGTTGGCTAGATTTTCTCAGGAAGCCAGCAGCGCTTTAACTGGTATGTGATGATATTTCTTCATTCCCTAGTCCTAGCAGTGAGAGTGCTGGGACTGGTGTGGGTTCTCCAGAGGCAAGTGGAGGAACCCTACTCTTGTGCCATTGCACACTACATGTATCAGCCACAACAGACTAATAGACCAGACCTTAATGGCCATTTTCCCTCCCTGCCCCACATCCCCTCTTTACTGTAGTATCAATCCCTGCTCCACTCTTCACCCACACTGGGAAGAGCGGGAAGAGATCACAAAAACCAGTGGTTCCACTTTGATCTGTGGGTAGTTTCCTGGCAGAAGATCTGTGGGGAAATTTTGCTCTTCTTGCCAGTTTGAATAAGATGGAAAGAACAAGGTAGAACAGAGACCTTGCAGAGTCAGCGTATGAGAAACGAGAGGTGTCTGGGGGTACTTGAGCGAGTGGAGTGCTGACCTGTGCTAGGGACATAGTGATTGTTAATTCTAATGACTGTAATTATTATTATACAAGTGTTAATCCCGCATTTTCTTTCTTCAGATTGCTTTTGGTGAACTTTATCAGGAAATGCTTCTGACTGTGTGGGTCTCTCCTCCGAGAGGCTGGCTTGGATCTTGGAAATCAGACCCAGAGGAGCTGAATGGAGCTTTCTGGAGGCTGGGATAGGATGCCAAGACAGCACGACTTCACCAGGCATCTGCTGTTCCCCCAGTGCTGGGCAAGGAACATGGTTTGGAAATTGTACACCTTGTATTTGCAGGTTTGCAAAGGGGGCCTCAGAGGACTCCAGAAGTACGCTTCCCACCCTACCACATCCTCTAAACCACATAAATACCCTAGAAGAAGAGACACAACAAATTGTGTTGTGGCTGATACCCATCCAGGTTGGTTCATGAACCCCCTGTGTCTCTGTTAGCTTCGGTCACAAGAGTCTCCTAACAACTGTGCCAGAACTGCCACTGGCTTTTCCCTCCCCCCTCACCCATGAGGTAGGATCAGCATTAATGAAGGTGATTTTTTCATCTCACCTGAGAAGGAGCCTCCAGCAGCCAGTTCAGACTAACACATCTAATAGAGTGCTACCTGAACTAACTTAGTGTCCCCTGCTAATGTGCCACCTCACTGCTCTTTTCCATTTTCACGTTGTTATACAATCCATTGCTTGTCAAAAGACCTGATATAAAATTTCAAAGTTCCTACTGTTGGCTTTTTTCATGGGGAAAATCTGCTTTCTCCATTTGCTTCTAGCATCTCAGCCATCTCTGGATCTATGTTGCTACTCCTCCTCTCATTCTGAGTCTTCAGGTCCTTTCCCTCCCACCTCTCTGCCAACAACCAATTGATCTCAAGTGAGGTTTCTAGGTGTGGAAAACAAAAACTTATTCCAGGCTCATATTTGTTGAATGTGTGTCATGCACAATGCACAACTTTGAAGTGAAATTACTGTCAGACCTACAACACTTCACAGAAAAAAACCCTGCATGATAAATTTCCAAGTGAATTGGTATAAAGCACTAGCTGGAAGTACATCCTCTACTTCCCTCCTACTCAGTCACCTAGCTGGGAATTGCTAGAAATAGTGCAGAATCCTCCATTCACCTATCTATCCATACCACTGTTCCTTCTCTCTCCTTCATCTCTCTCTTTATTCACCTGTTTCTTTATTCCCCTCCAAAATCAAAGTATCAAAAAGATACCCCAGAGTTGTCTCTTTCTTCACCAACCCCAGAGATTCCATTCAGTTGCTTAATCATAGGCATAAAGTATCATCAAATGTGCCCTGAGGTACCTGAGATATCCTCAAGAGCCTGAGCTCTATAACACTTGACATGTGGAAGACACATGCCCTTCTGGAGTGGCAACCAGTGGCCAGTTGGGATGTCCTAGAGCATCTCAAATGACAACAGACATATGTTCAGGGAACTGAATCGAGCCACAGGTATCCACTGATCAGCTCTGCATAAAGGGAGCTTAGCACCTTGCTCACAGCAGTCTCACGAGGCTAGATGACTAAACACGGAGCTGGATCTGCCTGCGTATCTCTGCGGCGTGTGAACTCTGGCTTGCATTTCAAAATCAGCCTAAGACGTTCCTCTGCCTGCACAGGGCAGTGCAGTGACAATCAACACGTTGTGTGGTAAGCTCAAGGAGGCTTAGCTTGGAGACAGCCTGGGCAGGAGCTTGTTCCAGACTTGTCCACAGGCACAAAAGAAAAACAGCAAAGAAAGAGAGAAAGAGTTTCCAGGAAACACTAAAACAGTTGCAGTCTTGCCCTTTGAAAAGTGCAGATAATCAGCAGCTTAGCACTGAATCCCAGGTTAATTGGCTTGTATTAGGTCTCTGTCCTCCCCATGTGTGTCACCTCCTGCCAGAGGGTGGTGGGAGGAGAGACCAAGCAGAGTCATGAATACACACCATTAGTAGAAGGGTCTTAGAGTGACTGGGAGGGGGACCTAGCTCGGGGGCAGCACGACTTCCTTGGTTGAGCCAGAGATCAGCCATGAGATTGCTGGTCCGGACAGGCTGAGTAGCAAGGGAAGGGGAAAAGAGATAAAGGCTGGGAATGGACTTTGACCAGTGTGTGATACAAGAGCTTCCAAATATTTGAAGTGTGTGAAATGCAGAGCAGGAAGAACAGCCCTGATAGCAGGCACTGCTGCTTGTGGATGTCCTCACCTCACACAGATCCTTCCCATCCACCGTGTGGGGACGTAGATCAGCTGCTGGTGGCTGGGCAGCTAATGATAGCAGGTACCTGGTAGCCTCCATTGGACCTGCATCAGCAAACCACCTTTGCTACATGAACTTCAGTGACTTGCTTTACATCAGCCCTGCCAATGCTGGTGAGGACTGGAAAATAAGGGATTTACCAAGGTCACATTGTCTGTTGACAGAGGAACTGTGAATAAAGTTGTGATAAACTGGCTTTTTAAAACACACATGTACACTTGCATGTACATTTGCCTGGGAGTAAGTACATAGAAACAAGGGAATCGAGAAAATCTTTTTCACAAAAGACCTCGAAATTGTTAGTATCCTGGCACTATGTGGCTCCACTTCTTGTTAATTGAAAGTCTAAAAATAATCCTACAAACTCTATATTTAGTAGAAAAGTTTCCTTGGACCTAGGTGAGATATGTTATTTTGGATGTGAACATATTGTAAGGAAGTACTTAAAATATTTTACAGCCAGGTTTTTCCGGCATTAAAAACAAACAGGCATTTTGACTGGGAAAAACGGGGACAATCTAAAATAGAATCATAGCAAAATATGGTGATATTAAAAGCACTGGGATCTTTTTGGCAAAAACACTTTGACAAGACTCAGATGATTTCACAGGACATTTTGGTGATTTTCTTTCACCTTTCACCCCTCTTCAAAAACAGGTTCATTCAAAAGATTTCACCGTTTCACCAAGTCTAAACAGATTAAGCTATAGGTCTCCTGAATCCAGTCCTGCATCCTAAATTTAGCTCATTAATGACAAATGCAGTAGTCTGCAACCCGAAAACACTTGATTTAGGGAGGGTCATAGCATTAAAACTGGACTGAAATCAAAGGAAGGAAAAGTACAGGTTGCCTATCAGAGAAATTGTCCTGACAATGCTATGTCCAAGGCAGTCCCCTTGCAGAAGAGAAAAGAGGTTCATTGATTATTCACAAAGGTTATGTAAACTATGAATCAGGGGGCTGCATTAGGGATCAGTCCTCCAGCAACTGGATTGTGTCGTTGAACACCATGATGCAGCCTGCCATGGAGAGTTACTGCATGAAAGGGTAGCAAGCGGGGACCTGCCACTGTGCAAATGAGTTCACCTTCTGCAGGGACCCCTCCTAGAGCACCTCCTTGGGTCTGGCTGGATTTTCAGCAGGTCAGGGACCCTGCCATGCATGCACCAAACTGCACTGGACAGCCCCAGGTGGCAGGAGGCAAGGCAATCCATACTCACCTGTGGAGCTAACCATTCATCCCGGAAAATCTTCTTCATTAGCTCTTAGAATAAAGTTACGCTCAGGATAGAAGGAGAGGGATGGTGGTGGTAGGAGGAAGAGGACACTCTGGGCTGATGGGTGCAGTCCAATTTCTCTGAGACGGAGTGAGCTGTGGTGATTTATTCAAGCTGGCGAGGTAGGCAGGGATTTTTGGCCTGGGGGAGCCTGGGGCAATGAGTAAGCTTAAACTTCTGAAGGGTGGAGCTCAGAATTCTTTTTTATATTATGCAAAAGTTAAAATAGGAAAGAAACTGATTCATTCTCACCAGCCCCAAGGAAGACATTCCTCAGGTTAACGTTAGGTGTGTCTACTGGGAATGTGGTGTAATAGAGGTCAGGAGGTACGTGAGTGACACCCACGTGCATCCCCCAAGAGAGAAAGTCTCTCCATGAGATCTGAGGACCATAGGGAGGTCCTAGCCAGGACTGCTCTGCCATGATCAAAAAATCAAAGGATGCCTCTACATTGAAGTGCTTACAGCCTGATTGAAGGAAGATGATGGGAAGAGAAATACGTTTGTCCCAAGAAGTGGTGCACAAGGGAAAATGTAAGCAACAGTCAGATGCCAGGTCAGTCCCCAAGCGGGATCTTTTCTCAAGAGCTGCAGTCATCTGCTCCCATGAGCCAAGAACTGCCATTGACCTGTTACTGTATTTATCCTGCCTGCCCCACTTGAAGCAGAAGGAGATCCCTGAAAGACGAAAGTGGAAAGTGTTATTGTAAGCAGCCCCAGTTCACACCCTGCTTTGAAGGGAAAACACATTGTCTGTCTACCAGCCAAGTTTCCTCCCTTCCTGGGACTGGCTGTGTTGGCAACCAAACAACAGCAACCAGACAGAGACCAAGAGTTTAAACAATGACCGTGGCTCTGTCGCGTATGGAAGGACTTTATGGCGCTTTTTTCCCCCCTGAAATTTCTGCTCCCACTTCCCTTTTTTGAGAAAAAGGGCATTTTCAAGAACCTCAGTGCAGGCACAGCAGTTACTCGCTGTGCCAGCTTCTCTTGCATAGACAAGAGTGCTCCAAAACCCTTCTTCCAGCTGCCCAGGGAGCAGGTTCACCTGTTAGCTGGCCCGACAGCAGGGACATTCTCTCTTCTGCCATCTGAAGACTCATCCAGGATAGTGGCAGCAGGCAGGAGTGCTGCTCTCTCAGTACTGCACCACAGCATGAAGAAATGATCTTGCCCATGAGTCTGGCCCCCAGGAGAGCAGAACTTTGTTTCTGGCTGTGTTCTTGAATAACTCATTTTACCTCTCTTTCCATTTCCTTAAAGGTCAGGACAGTCTCCCTAAGTACCACTGCAGTGACTAACAGCATGGAGCCCTGATCTAAGCTTCTTGCTGCTGCGGCAGAAATAAGACTAATACTTTTGGTTTCCAAAACCCTCCCACCCTCAGCTCTGGCACTGTCACAGCAGTTGCCTTTCTACTGAAGGGGGAATCACAGAGGAGAGCTATTCAGTCATAATATTTACAAGTCCCTAAAGCAGTTATCAATTTCCAAGTGGAGCTCATATGCACCAGAGCCACCACGGCAGCAAAGACACTGAAAAATCTCAGCATATGCTCAACAAGTGCCTGTCTGTTTGGCAGTATGAGTCAGCCTCAAACACAGAGGGTTTTTAGGCAGGCAGTGATACAAAGCAAATGCTAAATCTTCTAGAAGTGGAACCAAACTACAGCCTCAAGTTTGGTATGGAGTCCTCTGCATAGTGGTGTTGGATTATGACTTCAGGGAGGGGGGAGGCAGGGAAGGTAAAAGGATGATGGGGCTATGCTTGGCTACCACTGGTCCCATATGGAGATGTCTACTCTCCCTCTCTCTGTGCTTGCTCATCTACAAAATGAAGGGCTGATTCTAGCTAATGAACCATCTGCCTTGCGTGTATGCTCAAGGCAAGAGAGAATGCTCCCTTGGTGGGTGTTTTCCAGATCAAAGAGTAAATTTGGACTATGTCTCTGCTATCACCACCAATTTTTATGCCACGGTAGAAGTCAACAAGCAGACACCTTCAAAGTCCCTCATTGCAGGAGACTCGTAGCAAGTTGTGGCAGAGTTGACCCAATAAATGATTATCCCCAGGTGGAAGATGGCAAGTGGAAAGCACTGCAGGACTCAGTCTAGAACAGCTCAGGAAAGGTGACCAAGATCTTTGTGGGGATTAGATCTGAAGCTGTGTAGGTGGTTGAAGATATGCCTTCTGCTCTGAACTAGTCACACTGTGCAAAACATCAGCATCCATTATAGGCAGCCACATACTTTTTCCTGTTTGTTTTGCAGGGACTTGCCATGCCTGGGCTGTGTGAAGGTTTCCCAGATATGTTCACAAAAAAGCAGCTCAATTTACGAATGAACAGCACCAGTAGTCTGCCGGAAGGAGCCCAAAGTTCATTGAGACTCTTTTCCTCCACGTGCTCCAATGCCAGGAGCTGCTTTGGACTCTGGACAGTCTGCCTTGAAGAGTGCTGCCCTGTGCCCGTCCCTCACACTCTCCTGTTTGAAATAACCCATTCTCACCTCTGCTCTGTTTCTGGCATCTGAACTATGTCTGGCCCCTGGTACTCTTCTCTGCCTTCCCAGGGACAGCAAAGGATACAAAGGGTGTGATCTCAACGTTTCCCGTCGCACTCAGACTGATAGTGGAGAGATTAGAGGTGGAAAGAACACCTATGAGGTCATCTCTGACATCCCCGGGGAGCAATCCAGGATTGTTCCTTTGCATTTTATTATCTGGTGCTCTGTCCAGCTCAGTAGTAACATGACTCAAACCACGATCTTCCCAGAGCTTCCCTAGGGGAGGCAAGTCGCAACCTTGTGTTTCTTACTGTCAGGAAACATTTCCTGATATTCAGCTTAAATTTTCCTTTCCTTAAATTCATTCTATTTAGACCTATTCTCAGACAGACCTCACCCTGGACAAGGTCTTCTCCTCCTCAGAGTTCAGATCCTTTTTGGACTTTGCCATTCTGAATGCATTTGTGAGTCCAGTTTTGCTGCAGCAAATCATGCTGGGTAGCCCCTCTTTCAATGTCTGAGTGCCTCAGGCTCATCAATGCACTTCTCATTACAGCTCTGTGAGGAAAAGAGCACTTTCATAAGGCCCCCACCCTCCAAGATAGGTGGGTACCCAAAAGCCAAAGGTATTTTGACATCCATAAATGACAACTAATGCCCCTAAGTATGGAAAAACTGTGCACAAATCATCTATAGATGAAACGCCTGATTGAGAGCAGTCCCTATAATTGGGATCCCCCATTAAATGTTTGAACCTGACTCACTAGCAAATTGCTCTCTCTGTTTTTGCTGTGGATGCTCTTGGGCGTCTTGGTAGAAGCTGCAGGCGAGAAGCTTCTTTTCTGCCTCCATACAGTAACAGTGAAGAGGAAAAAGGACTCAAGAGCAGGCTGCTCATGTGTTCAACTGATGACCAGTTGAATTACTCAACCTGCTGGCTTGCTTTGCTGACTGAGCCCAGGCGTTAATTGCCCTGGTGCTTTTTCCTAAATGTATGGCTCTGCATATCCTGTCCTCTAATATTTGTGGCATTATGTCTTTGCCGCTTGTGGATAGCAAGTTGTACAAGGGACACAAGAACTAGGTAGCTTTTACTGAAATAAAAACTGGGAAGCAGAGTACAGAAGAAACAGAGCTGAGAACTCACTTCTAAAACTTGTTTGGCTTTAGAGCTGAGCTACCAAAATTGGGAGCCATTTGGAAGTCACCGGTCTCTGAAAGCTGTCAGGCAGAGACAGCTTTAGAATTAGCAAGCAGGAGAGGTGCTTCAGTAGGCAGCAGGACCAGGAATAACTAGCAAATTAAAGGAGATGCTCTTGGTGTTAAATAACAGCTGGTCCTATGCTGAGAACTACATATGGCAGTGGTGAGGCAATATCTTCTTTCCATGTGCAACAGCAAAAGATTGCCCATGCCAGGGGAATCCCCAGATAGGATCCTTCAAAATGCTTCAGTTAACAGGAGCAGCATTAAGAGGCTGAAGTGCGTCAAAGTTTCTTGGGCAGAGAATCTCTTTTTTTTGCTTCTTGGTTGCCCAACATGTGGTACTGTGGGTGCTTGGTCTGCACTTCGGGCTCCCGCTTATAAGGGCAATAATAATCAGTATTACTGAGAAAAGGAAGTATTGTCTTGGATTGGCTCCAGAGGCAGAAATGACAATAATTCCTTGCTGGGTGCAAAGCCTGAGCAGCCCACAGCTATGGTGATTCAGAGATGTTATCCAGGAAAGTCTGTATGTATGCAGACAGACCTTCTTCATCAGCTCCCTGGAAGCTGCTTTTAGGGAAACATAAAAGAGCAGTTATGTGTTTTTCCATGGCCGGACAGTGGTTAGGGTGCAGAAGTTGATGCTCCCCTGTATATCTTTATGTTTCCGGCAATTAACCAGCCTTCCTTCACATCCCTGATTGCAAAGTCAGCATGCCATGAAGGACTCCGGCTGGCACAGGCCAAGCGTTCCCTGGGCAAACAATGTCCAGCCAGGCCCTCCTGATTAGCTCTGATTACTCTGGGGATGCTCATACAATTCCACATTAGGAAGAGTTGCTTTGTTGTCGGGGAAATGCATGGGCAGCCTCACTAACATGCTCACAGGGTGGATGAGCTCACAGGGGAGGCTGGGGTTAGCAGCGTGCTCTGGGCACTTGTAATGCATCGTGTGCACTCAGCAAGAAAACAGAATCCATCTGGCCTAATGGGCACACAAGGCAGCAGGGAATATAGGCTTGCAAGAGATCTCAGGAGGTCACCTAGAACATGACCCTGCTCCAAGACAGGACCAGCTATGGCATCATTAACAGATTTTTACCTAATCTGTTGGTAAGTGCCTCTGGAAATATCTCCAAACCCCCTTTGTGTAACTCCGCTTTGCTGTCCTGTCTATTAGGGAGCATTTACTGCCAGTTAATTTTACTGTTCCTGCAAATGAAACCCAGGTCTTCTTGTCTGATGCTTGTGGCTTTGGAAAATGGGTGATTCCCCTCTGTAACAGCATTTTATGTGACAGTTCCCACCATATGACCTCTCCTGCCAATGTTTTCTTAAGGTAAAAAACCCTGCTCTTTTGGTCTGCCTCCACAGATCTCTAGATGTCTGATTCTGCTTGCTTCCTTCTGGCTGGTCTCCAGTTGGTCCATGGCTTTTTTACAGTGCAGCACTCAAACATAGACATGGTTATCAATTGCAACACAGAACAGAACACGATTATGGTATTGTCTTACAGACTGCCTTACTGACTTACAGATGGAGTGTGGGGTTTGCAAGCTTTAACATTACAACACTGTTGACTCAAGTTCAGCCTATGACCCTGACTGTTTCCCTAGATTCCCTTCTGCAGCACTGCTGCCAAGCCAGACAGCCCCCTTTTTTTATATGTGGAAAACTGATTATTCACATTCTTGTCCCTATCCAATTTCATCTCAGAGTTTTTCTTGAGTTTGTCCAACTCAGTTTGAATTCTAATCCTGATCTCCCATGTACTTGCAGTCTAGCTTAACTTGATTTAGTAAGCGTAGTCTGTATGCTAACGACCATCATCCTAGTCATTAATGAAAATACTGAATAGCCTCAGGCCTAGGACAGACCCTTGCACAGTGCTGCTCAGTGTATCTTTCTGGCAGGACTGTGACCCGGTGCTAAGCACCTTCCAAGAACACTCTTTTAATTGTTCTACTTGAAATTTGCCATCTCAGAGCTATGTCATTTGGACCACTGTCTGCACTCTGTTTACAAGAATGTTATGTGCAACAGTGCAAAACACAGTACTAAAGCAGAGGTGCGAGATTTCTTGTGTACCGAGCCCATTAGTCTATCAACAAGAGAAATTAGATAGGAATGAGACAGCCAGCTCTCGACAGATCTGGCTTGGCTGGCAGTCAGCATCTTGTTGTCTTCTGTGTTTGTTTCCTTTCCCTGTCTAAGAACTTTTCCAGGAAGTAAAGTAAAGCTCGTGGATCCTTGACAACTGCTCGTTGATATATGACATGTAGCTAGGCATCATCTTTGGCGTTCCCAGCATGCTACCTGGGATGACACAGAAAATGATGCAACTGCTAAGAAATCAGGGGGAGGAAGCAGGAGAAACTGGAGAAGAAGAAACAAAACCCAAATTTGCCTTGTTTTTTAAATGAAAGTGGAGGTAAAGGGGGAGGGAGCAATTACTGCACAGATACTGATGCCAGTCTTCTTGAGCAGCTGAACAGACACAAACTGGTTTTCTAAGGATTTGTGACTCTTAGTTGATTAACTTTTTGATAGAGTTATTGTAAAATGCTCTGTTGTTTGTGCATAGATCTATAACATTTCCTTCCCTTCTCTGTTCTGGTCTTTCTTCTGCAGGGTCTTTAGCTAACATCATATGGGATGTCAAATATGACAGTAGAATTGCCTGTTGACATCCACAGCAAACGAGTTTGTGATTGTATGTACAAATTTTCCATCATATGCACAAAAGAACAATGTATGAACAAATTTATTACTGTATGAACTTTATTTCTGGCCATTTACTTCTTCAAAATTTGTAGGATATTAATTATCTTTGGTATCTCTTCCCATGGATAGAGTGATGTTTATGTCCAGTGAAGATTTCTAACAAAAACCAGTGTAACCAGAGACTGTGTAATTGCACAAGCCTTATTTTCATCAATTTCAATGGTAGGATCAGACCTCTCATAACTTTCATTACACTGTTCTGAACACTGGCTGAGGTCTATCAGACCTTCATAACAGCACCTGTTTAGCAGCTTTCCTGGAAAAGTCGGAGTCTGATTTATAAATGGAGCAAACTCACAGTTTTTGGACGCTGAGATTTCTTCCCTCCTGAATGAGTGCTCCACTGAGATGCTACAGAGCACAGCACTTTGCAGGACCTAGCCTTTGCTGATCTTGACACTGATTTTTCCAACCCATGGCTGCAGTTCAAGGATACCTAGCAAGGCCAGGCATTCAAACGTGAAAACGATTAGACTTCTGCGGTCAGTTTCTGTGTTGTGATTGCCATGCACACCCTGAATGCTCTGGGCTAATGTTTTCATTTAATCATGGCTTTCTTGGCTTTGAATGCTCTTGGTGTACTGGAGCTACAAAAACATTTTGATATCCTTAGATTTACCCAAACAGTTTGGCTTTCCCCTGACTTTGAGGCAGCACAACAGGCAACTTGACTCTTAAGTGAAAGCAATTAAGCAGGCATTTAAAAAAAAAAAAAGTGTGAGTGAACTTTACACTGATCCTGTCCTCTGGGATCCTCTGATGTAATATAAGCTGCTCAGGCATTTTTGGCTGCTCTTTGCATGCATTGCTACTGGCTGCAAAGCCTCAGATGGAAATGAAGTACCTGGTTCTAAGTCTTTTTATTCAAGTTTAAAAATGTCATCATCTCAGTATCTCTGACTTGCC
This sequence comes from Rissa tridactyla, assembly GCF_028500815.1. NCBI lineage: Eukaryota > Metazoa > Chordata > Aves > Charadriiformes > Laridae > Rissa > Rissa tridactyla. The sequence goes on from NC_071470.1 coordinate 40,593,521, forward strand.
ACAACAAGAAAATTGTGTCATCAGATTGCCACAAATGCCTCCTGATTCTTCCCCTGCTTGCTCCAGAGCAGGCTTCTGGAGGTAAGCTCTGACACTTAAACACGTGTGGTGGCAACCTGCAGTTCATGGATCCTCCTAGACTTCACTGTGTGGGAATGTGGTTATAAACAAAAATGAGTCAAAACTGGGCTTTATTGATCTGGCCTTCGGGTAGTGTTTGAAGGATGTTTTGATGTGAATTACAATAACAAGCTAGGCTTAACAAAGCTGAGGAAACACGGTGGCTGGCTCTTGGAACGTCCCTGGGTGACTAAGTTCCAGATAACATTCTGCCATATTCATGGAATTTATGGTCCCTTGTTTGCAAAAAAAAAAACAAAAAAAGAAAATCAAGAGTTACTCACGTTGTCCATCAAGTTTCCTGAATTTCTCTTAGAATTTCCAGGAAACCAGGCAACTCAAATGGCTGAGTAACACCAAACAACTTTCCATGGCTCAGGGCATAAGGTTACTTGGTGTTTCGTGGAAGCCACGTGACTTGTTTCAAACAGCTCCTGGAATGAGAAGGTCTCTGTCAACAAATAACCTTGTTGCCCTGGCCAACACTGGGATTTCTGTGCTTTTAAGGCTTGACTGGAGGAAGGGTACGTGAGGGACGAGGAGCAACTGCTTACAGAGTCTTTTACAGCGGCTCAGGGATTTTGAGTGAAAGGTGTTCAGTGCATGCTTAGCATCAGTGGGCTGGAGCAAGTAGAGAGGCTTAAATCCATACAGATATGCAGGAACCTATGTCGACTTGGTGACTAACGGTGATCCTCAGATAACCTGCCCACAAGTGCCCAAACTCTATAGGTCTTCTTTCCTGGCATTAAAAAACCAAACCATCCTGAATTCTGCTTCTGAGGAATGCCTAGAGGTCCTTGGAGGTACTTCTGTCTTATCTCCTTCCCACACCGTGCTAGCTAGGATACTACCTTGCCTCTCTTTATGAGAGGGAAATGAGAGCACGATCAGAAAATTTGGACACATCATTCAAAGCAGGAATGTTACTGGAGGTGTCCTGGTTGCATCTGTCTTTCGCCCTAGAAATTACTTTGACACTATAACAGAAGTTTGTTGGGGGTTTTTTTTGCTTATTTGGGGTTTTTGTTGCTGTTGTTTGTTGTTATTGGGTTTTGGTTTTTTTTTTTTTTAGTGGCAATATGGTACAAATTCCCATCCAGTCCAAGACAGACCTTAATGCCCAGAAATATGTTGGTTTGCAGGAGCACTGTGGCATTCTGTGGATGAGTCCAGAAAAGATTCCACCTCTCTGGATCTGCACATGTGGGAAATTAGTGGGAAATTAGTAGCATTTGCAGAGGATGAGGCTCTAAAGCACTTTTGGGGAGATATTGGAAAGGAAATTAGAATAAGGGACTCAATAGCAAAAGCTGTTTGTTTCATGTGGCTAAATAATTTAAAAATCGGTGGCAGCTGCTAAGCTTTAGCTTGTGCCACTGTAACAATCAAAGCCAGTTAATGATCATTCCTCATGAGACAACAGACTTTCTGGAAGTCTCAGTGGTCTTGAAAGAAGAATGGAAGAAGACTTTCTGATAATCCTGTGTGTACTTGGGAAAAGGGAGTGACTAGGACTGAATCCCACATCTGCAAGAAGTGATACTTGACCTTGGCTTCCTGCGTCCTAACCAGGTGTCTGTTTTGTCAAGTGGGAGGGAAGGAAGGTGCTGTAAGTTACTCTCTGTTCTTGACATAAAAAGTGTACACATTTATTTCCAGGAGAGAAAGACAGCCTAAAGATCACAAGACAAGGGAGATTTCTCCTTTCTCTATAGCAGCGAGAGTTTTAGGATGTGTCCCTCTCCTTTGTGTGTATTTTAGGCCAATGTTGCATGGATCCTTTGTCACTAAGCTGGCTTTGGGATTCCTTTTTGAGGCATCTAATTCTCACTGCTGGTTGAGACTTTAAGAGCCAAAACCCCAGTTCTGGAGTCCACTCTGGACTGAGGTGAAACACAGAATCACAGAATGGTAGGGTTGGAAGGGACCTCTGGAGATCATCTAGTCCAACCCCCTGCCAGAGCAGGGTCACCTAGAGCAGGTTGCACAGGAACGCGTCCAGGCGGGTTTTGAATGTCTCCAGAGATGGAGACTCCACCACCTCTCTGGGCAGCCTGTTCCAGTGCTCTGACACCCTCAAAGTAAAGAAGTTCCTCCTCATGTTTAGGTGGAACTTCCTATGCTCAAGTTTGTGCCCATTACTTCTTGTCCTGTCACTGGGCACCACTGAAAAGATCCTGGCCTCATCCCCCCGACACCCACCCTTTAAGTATTTGTAAGTGTTGATAAGGTCCCCCCTCAGCTGTCTTTTTTCCAGACTGAAGAGACCCAAATCCCTCAGCCTTTCTTCATAAGAGAGGTGCTCCAGTCCCCTAATCAAGGCTATTTACGGCTCTCAGAAAACTAAAAAAAAATCCCACTTTGTGTATTTGTTTGCAATATAACCTAGTAATTTATTACTTAACTTTTTTTGGGGGAAAAAAAAAGTGGATTGTCCTTTATTCATCAAGCCTTTGACTTGAGGTGTGTCTTAACTGCCTGCAATCCCCAGATTCATACATGAAAACAGAACTGCTTTCAGTTACTAGGATTTACACCTTTTGCCTAGGTTAGTGGGTTACACGGGACTAATGCTGAGGGTCTTGAATTTGTCCTTGCTGATGATATACGATTTAACTGGCAAAACAGATGGTAGCATCTGCTTCCAAGACCTCTTGCAAATGCATGAACCTGACCGCTGTTACAACACCCTCCCCTCCTGTATATTGTTGACTTCTTTGTCCAGTTCAACAAAACATGACTCATGAGGGGAAAATCACTACTTTTCCCCAAGAGGCTCCTTTGCAGGCTGACAGTTTGTCTCACCATTGAGAAACATTTCCTGATAATTCCACTGAAAGTTTCCTCTGCTTCGTTTTGGCTCATTCCTCCTAGATAACAATCTTACATTTATATATAGTGTTTGAGCATTAAAATCCCACCTGACCAGCAGGGTGAGTGCCTCTGAATAGTACTGAGATCCTGTAGAAAGACCCCCTCCCTTCCTGCTGTATAAGAGGAAAGTTTAAGACTCTAAGGACCTCAGCACCCCTTCTATAAAGCAAGAAAATAAATCCTTTGAAAAATGGATGTACTTATGCCTTGCCTGCTGCTGGAGTGAAGCAGCTGTACTCTGCTAACACTATGCAGGGATCTAGACCGAGAAGTAAAATAGAAGTATTTATATCCCGCAAGAATTACTGGTGGGAAATGGGGTAAAATGTAACATTGATCCAAGGAAAAAGACCATGTTGAAGAAGGCCATTTCCTATAACTGGCAAGGTATTTCACAGCATTGTGACTATTTTAGTTTTGGATTATATATGGGCTTTTTATTCCAGTGTGGCCTTTCTACTCTACTAATATCAGGAGGATGAAGTTGGGTGGAAGTTAACTGAACACAGGAAAAGAGCTATAGCCAAGTTGCCAAACTTATGTAGAAGGCACATGCTGCAGAAAAAGAAAGGAGGTGTAAAGAGTGAAGTCTGCAAATCTGTGTGCTCCGTAGAGTGAATGACAGCCACACAGGCTGCACCGGGGTGCTCTAAAGTGTACTGTGGGTCACTCCCAGCTCTGCAGGGGTCATCATCAAACCCATTTTTATATTCCTCTTTGTTTAGATGCTGCTTACCTGGGAGCATCTTCCTGGGAAGTCCCATGAACATCTTCAGCCCACCTGGCCTCTGTCAGGGTCAGAACCAGGAACAGCACTATCCAACCTTTCCACACAGTAGAAGGAGTGATGCTTCACGATACTCGCCAGTCCTATGATGGCAATTCTCCTCCCATACAGGACAGAGATTGTCCTGTGGGCATTCAGTACCTGTGCATAATCGGGCGCACAGGCAAAAACCAAGCCATGGTGTCCCACTCTGACACTATGGAGGGATGAAAATGCCCATGCTATGATGTCAGGCATGCCTTAAAGCTCCAAATTAGATCACTTGTCTGCAAATGACTGCAGTCTCCACTTGCTTTGCTCTCCCTTCTGCTCCCAGTCATCATATGGACCAGGAATGTGCTCACTGTCTTATAAATGTTATTCTTGCAAGCCCATTCCTCTAAATCATTCATCTTCAATGGTTCCTCTTATTTGGTTTCACACCAATTTCTCATCTTCCTTCTGGTATTGATTATGGATGCACTTCTTCAATACCTTATGTTCCTTCAGTTGGAATGACCTTCATTTCTTTCACACTCCATGGACAGTGAAAGAAGAATAAATGTCTGTTATAAACCCTGCACCCTTCAAGCCCCTCTCTTCCATTGCAAAAATTTGCTTTGTTGGAGGTAGAAAGAGGGAGAAGATGGATTTTGTTTGGGCATCTTTTGCATCCTGTCTGCCCCTTGGCTTCTAAAGAAACATCATTCAAAAGGCTGTTCTACAGAATTTGAGTGCACCCTGGATTAAGCTGAAGTGCAAACTTTCAGTTTGGTTCAATGAAGCAGAACAAAACTGTCTGATTCAGAAATGTCAAAACATTATGTTTTTCTCTGAAGTATTTCAGAGCTAACATATTTCCTTCCTTTTCCATGAAAAAGTTAAATATTTGCATACGGAGCATATTTCTGTGTAATCTCACACACAGAGAGAGCAAAAGTTTAAATTTCATTACAACAGAATTTCTTACAGGGCAGGAGTTCCAGATTCTGTCCCTGGTTGAAACAAAACTTACAATTTCCTTAATAATTCATCATCTTTCTTTGAGACAAGGAAACCTGGCCCTAGAAAGCTGGAGTGACTCACCTGAGGTTTTCAAGATTGGCGTCGTTTTTTGGCAGTGGCAGGTATCTTGGGGCTTTGGTACACAGGCAAAGCCTTTAACAACTAATACATTTCAAATACATCAATGTAGCTAAAAGCGGTAGGAGAATCCCAGAACATGTAATTGCAATCATCTTCTCAAGCTTCTAAAGTGATGCAGAGCTTCATTACCTGGCTCTCACTGCCTGTCACTGCTGATAGTGCATATAAGGTGCTGGATCCCCAATCCAACAACAAATGGCATCTCAACAAGACCAGAGTGTCAATAATGGGCCAAGAGTGGGACAGACTTCCAAAATTAGATTCTTATGCACATTATCTTGAATATACATTCAGACAAGACTGACCAGTCTTTTCAATATCATGGGTTGGGGTTATCAGTTTGAATTTACTTGCTTGGTTCACCGTAGTTCTCAGCAAATTAAGCTTCTGTTCTGCCTCATGAGAAGGCCTACAAATAGTCTAGGTATTCTCCTTTCAAGTGGGAACAATGGTAGCTCATGGACCATAATACGCGGCCAAGTGCTGGTAAAATAGGAAGCACTTGGCAGCTGTCAGATTTAATTTTTTAATTTCCTACCAGCAGTGTCCATCTCTCCCTCCTCAATTCAGTCCTGGAGAAAAGCCAGTGAAGAAGAGATGTTGGATGGATGCATTGTCACTTGGTGCTCTCAAGACAAAGAAAGAAGAGTGGATAAATCTGAGGTGGGTAGCAGAGATGTGGACATTCAAGATAACAGCAGAGACGTGGGAGTTTAGAACGAGATAGCAGAAGCAGGAGTATAAAGTGACAGCGGCTAATTTCATTGTTATGATTTTATAAATAAGTTTTGACAGTGTTAGATTGTTCTCCTTGTGAGTTAATACATGTCATGTTGTGTCTACATGTTTTGGGCTCCTATTCTCTAACCAGTGGCCGTCTTGGAACATTTTAGACTCAGATGTGGCTCCGTGCTCAGGATACATAGAAACCATGACACTAGAACACAGCTGAGCCCCATTGGAGGTGTCCTCCAAACAAGAGCAAACCATGACTTCATCTTGTATCTACTGCCTTCTGTTTGAGAGTGACTGAGGCAGCTACCTCCCGCAAATACAGGCCTTGCTCAAACCAGAAAAGATCATAAATTTGCTCCCAGAGTTCCTAGCAAGGCTTGGAGGAGTTTCATACCAAGGGTCATGGCCATTTGACCAGAAAAAAGTCCCCTCCTCCAGGTCAAAGTTGTATCTCCTCTTCTGGTGTACACATAATATGAAGAATTTTCAGAGCTACATCATCATCTGTCATTTAGAAATCAAAGAAACAATTGCATTGGAAGGCACATCTGGAGGTTGTCCAGTCCATTCTCCTGCTCAGAGCTGAACTAGCTTCAAAGTTAGAGCTGAAGATCTCAATCTATTTTGATCTACCATTTTAAAAAACTCTACTCCCTTGGCAATGGTGAATTTAAAGGAGGTTTGTCTAAACTAGACTATGAGTTACTGCTGTGCTCCCCATGGCTGCTTTAGACTTAACAACATAAGCTATAAGTATTTAATCTCTTGCCTGGTAGAACAGTTCAGAAAATGCCATGCATTTCACTTCTCTCACCCCCCTCCCGAAATATTATTTCGTCACTCCCCTCAGCATAGTAATTCAGAACCACATTTTTTATTTTCTTCTTTTTTTTTTTTTTGGCTTCAGTTCTGAATTTCTTTCAGTAAAAAATCTGGGCAATTTAAAACAAAACAAACTTATAATGAAACTTTTAAAAGTCTATAATTCATCACCAAAGCTTTCAAAGAAGTATTTTCAGCTCGGTTAAAAAAAAAAGAAAGTACAAGAAGACAGAAATATGCTACTTTTAATTAAATTTTCTTCTGATATTTTATGTTATCTATATAGCTGTATCAGCTGGGATCCTCTGACCCACATATCATCAGGCATGACTGTTAAAGGTGCTGGCCTCCGAAAGCTTATTTCCTTCTGCTCCTCCATCTCCCTTCCTTGTTTTGAGGCTATCTGTTGAAACAGAAGTGATATTCTGTAGTCATCATCGCTGAGTCCACATTGGCTCCTTTTCTAACAACCAAAAAAATCTAAGCTTGGCTTCATTTCACCTCGATTCATCCCATATAACTATAGGGAGTTAGCGGAGGGTCTGACCTCATCTCCCTTGCCACTTGATGGAGAGAGACCTACAAAAGGCGGCTGAAACCTATGTAAGGTCTGAATTGCCTTTTGTGGGCTTCTCTCTTTCTTCATCGGGAGGAAATAGTGCCTGAATTAAGATCTACACTACATATATCTTGTTAACTTTATCTGGACTTAAAACAAATCTGGTTGAAATTCAGAAATTCTTCTTTAGGTTGAATTATGTAGGTCATATCCCTGCTAGTGTTATCTTGTCCTTTTCACTTGATCCCTTTAGCTACGTAGTTTAATTTGTCTGTTTAAACTGCTTACACTGTATCCCAATGTTAGTTCATAGAATCATGGAATCATAGAATCATTGAATCTTCATGGTTGGAAAGGACCTTTGAGATCATTGAGTCCATACTGTCGTGGTTTGGCCTCAGACGGCAACAAAGAGCCACGTGCCGCTCGCGCCGGCCTTCCCAATACGGGAAGGATTGGAAGAAAAAAAAGGCAAAACTCTTGGGTTGGGACAAAGGCCGTTTAACAGGGCAGCAACGGGAACAAGAAAACAACAACAACAACGCGGACAGAGGAACAAACGCGGTTACAGACCCTCCGCTCCCCGCCCGCAGCCGGGACGCCCCAGCCCGCCCCAAGCGGCGACTTCCCGCCCCCTCCCGCGGCAGCTCCGGGCGGGCACGGCTCACAGGGCAGGGGATACCCGGGAAAATTAACCCTGTCCCCGCCGGAACCAGGGCACATACACACACAAAACCCCCCCTACAATCTCTGCCACTAGAGCATGCCCTGAAGTGCCACATCTAGACGTTTCTTAAACACCTCCAGGGATGGTGACTCAACCACCTCCCTGGGCAGGCTGTTCCAGTGCCTGACCACTCTTTCAGTAAAGTAATTCTTCCTAATCTCTAATCTAAACCTCCCCTGCCGCAGCTTCAGACCGTTTCCTCTGGTCCTGTCATTATTCACCTGGGAGAAGAGGCCAACACCCACCTCTCTACCACCTCCTTTCAGGTAGTTGTAGAGGGCAATGAGGTCTCCCCTCAGCCTCCTCTTCTCCAAGCTAAACATGCCCAGCTCCCTCAGCCTCTCCTCACATGACCTGGTCTCCAGACCCCTCACCAGCCTGGTACCTCTCCTCTGGACACGCTCCAGCACTTCAATGTCCCTCTTGTACAGAGGGGCCCAGAACTGAACACATTACTCGAGGTGAGGCCTCACCAGTGCCGAGTACAGAGGCACGATCACTTCCCTGCCCCTGCTGGCCACGCTATTCCTGATACAAGCCAGGATGCTGTTGGCCTTCTTGGCCACCTGGGCACACTGCTGGCTCATGTTAAGCTGGCCATCCACCAGCACCCCCAGGTCCTTTTCTGCTGGGCAGCTTTCCGGCCACTCTTCCCCAAGCCTCTAGCGTTGCTTGGGGTTGTTGTGACCGAAATGCAGGACCTGGCACTTGGCCTTATTAAACCTCATACAGTTGGCCTTGGCCCATCGATCCAGCCTGTCCAGGTCCCTCTGTAGAGCCTTCCTACCCTCAAGCAGATCAACACTCCCAACTAGTTTGGTGTCGTCTGCAAACTTACTGAGGGTGCACTCAATCCCCTCATCCAGATCATTGATAAAGATATTAAAGAAAACTGGCCCCAAAACTGAGCCCTGAGGGACACCACTGGCGACCGGACACCAAGAGGATTTCACCCCATTAATCACAACTCTCTGGGCATGGCCATCCAACCAGTTTTTAACCCAGCGAAGAGTACACTTGTCTATGCCATGATTCGCCAGCTTCTCCAGGAGAATGCTGTGGGAGACGGTGTCAAAGGCCTTCCCAAAGTCCAGATAGACAATGTCCACAGCCTTCCCCGCGTCCAGAAGACAGGTCACATGGTCGTAGTTCTTTGGGTTCATTGATGAGCCACAGGAAATTCATCTCAAAGCAGATCAAAACACCTTCTTCATAAAGATTGTTGTTTTATCCAAACAAGGGAAATTGAGAGAATGGAATATGGTGAGATTTGCGTGTCTGCACGTGATGTTGGAATTACTTTAACTGGCATTTGACCTATGTAGTGACACGGCTGTGATTCCTCGAGATCTGTCTTGAAAGATATGGTGACATTTCCTGACAATGAAATGAGGTCAGGAAATGGAAGAGAAGAGTATATTTATGGCCATGTTCAGGACAGCAAGAAAATAATGTAGTGATCATAAATGATACACAGCTTCAGCACAATTCCAGAGGGGCTGAATTGCTTAGGCTGTGTCCCAGGTCATACCAGTTTTGTGTATGTTGCCTTTATGCACTTGAAGATCACGGCCATAGTCTGGCACCTTGATAGTCTTTACCTCTGTCTCATGGGGTCAAGACACAGATGAAACGCTGAGGCTATGCTTGTCACCTTCTAAACGGCTCCCTCTATGACCAAATTTATACTGCATTTTGTACAGGTCAGTTAAGAGTCCTGATGATAAACCTGACAATTCTAGCATGTGGCCTGAATGTGACCACCTGCTATTTGTTCACTCTGATGTGAAGGGATACCCCCCAATATCACAGTCGTTATGTATGACTAAGGCACTGCAAATCTAATTTTGACATAGAGGACCATGTCTTTAGTGTATCAAGGCAGTGCATTACAATTCTTGCATAGCATCCCTTGGATTTAAGAAGCCAACTCTAAGCGTCTGTGAAATGCACTTCCAATACATCTTCAGGACACAGCTGGATATTGCAATGTTCTCAGGCATTTGTTGCTTCAGACAAGTGCTCAGTGCTACTCAGTGCTACTGCCCCTGTCCCGCTCTGTATGTTTGCATGGTGCTGAGCCGCACTGTCAGATGGCTCCTTTGCTCACCAGTATCCCTTCTCACCTTCTGTATGCAAATGGGAACTGTTACCAATGCACTTGGTTGGAGGCCAGCAGCCTGTTCAATTCGGAACTGCAGGCTCCTGGGCACACTGGCTCCCAAGTGAGAGTTTTATTTGAAAAGCTCACGGCACTTCTGTGTTATTAGAAGCATTTTCCTGGCATGATGCCCTTTATTCTTTATCCACTAGTGCTACTGAAGAGACAAACAGTTAGTATAATATTAGCAACAAGTAACACCTAGCTTTTTTCACCACTGGGTCTCAAAACTGTTTCCAGATGATTTCATCATTCCCAGTTTACAGCTTGGGAAACTGAGGCATGGAAAAGGGACAGATTTATAAAAGGTCCAGCAGTCCTCCTTGTCCTTCTGTGCACTTTCCGCTCCCAGATATATTTATCTCCTTGCTTCACAGCTGTAGCTCTCATCAGTATGTAGGTAGACCTCATTACTGTGGAAGGAGATGGAAAAGAGGCCAAGAGGTTAATCATTGTGCTCTTGTTAAACTGTACGAGCTGCTTCTGCTCCCATAAATTTACTCGTTCGTGACTAAGACAAAGCCTGGCCCTCAAAGTCTTTCTCTTCCCTACTTTCTAGATAACTGTAGTATCTCAGAGATATGTACAGGCTTCTTGTTACGGTATTTAAGAGAGATTTGGGGATCTTCTGGAACAAAAGGGTCCAAAGAAGCCATTAACAATTCAGGGGTAATTCTGACAGGGCTCAGGCTCTCTCCCACGTTAACAGAGAAGGACTGGGTTGCATGAAGATGACCTTCTGTACGTGATGGATTCATCCCACCTCACTCAGTCCTTGCCTGCAATGTTTATATAGGTGCTTAGTTCTCCGAGACTCTCCTGATGGACAGAACAGGGGTTAGGCACCTTCAGAGAACAATTTTGGTGTTAGAAGACAGGGAGCACCCTGGCCTACCACAAAGCTGTTTTGGAACCTCATCTACCATCTTACACTTTTGTCAGAAGAAAAGCAGCCTAGATGTTTAGCTTCAGTCCAGCACAGGCCTGATTTAATCCCAGTACGTTATAATTTTCTGTTTCATCTGAGGAGAAATGGAAAGGGGCTACTCAAACCTTTAACATGCTGTAGAAGGAATCTGGTGACACTTTTTTGTCCTGTGTACAGACTCTGCCGTTGCCTCTCCTCAGGGCTAGATTGCATCTTGCCTAACAGGCTGTGGTAGAAGAAAGTCACAGGAGGCAGAGCATGTTCTCCTGGGTCCAGGAAAGCAGTGAGCAGAGCGTAGGAACACGCACGCTGTGTGTGGCCTCCAGCGTCCTATTCTGCAGGAAGACCGTGGCAGAAGGTCCAAGCACGGGGCTCAGCACCAGGAAACTTGGAGTTCGCGTAGACCGTGCTTTGGCCTTGGGCGAGCCGCAACAACGTGATTCCTTTCCATTTCCCCATCTGCAAAAAAGTATGAAAAATACTTACCCCATATGGAGGATTAAATGTTTAGGAGGGAATCCAAACTCCACTGAAGTCAATGGCAGGTCTCCCAGTGTTTCACCAGGAAAAAATTTTAAAGTGCTAAGTGTTCTGTAGCTTTGCATATGAAAGGGAAATTCTGTTTTGGAGAGTTTCAGCTACTGCCCAAAATACAAGAGCCCTGGTCACATCAGTCTGTCTCCTGCTAGCTCGGGAGCAATCTCTCTTCATCTTTCATTTTAAAGTTTGATGTGGACTGAAACCAAAACCACAAATCAGAACATTCCTGAATGTTAGGACTGTTTGAACTTCAATCTGGATCTGCATTTGCAAATGTGCTTTATCTTTATAACACAGGCAAAGCAAAAATCCCCCATCTGGGTACTTTTGAAGTGGGGAGGGTCTGCACGTAAATTTTGCAGTGCGAGTTCCTAATCTAATCTCATCGATGCATTCTCCTGTTTGGCTTCTTATCTGTCTACCTGCCCAGAACATTAGCTTTAAATGTGTGGTCTTTGGTCCTCCACAGGAGGAGAGGCAGGAAAAGTCTGTGGACTATTGCTAACTTTGAAAAATGTGACTAAGAATGTGAAGTCTTGCTAGACAGAGGCCTGGATTTACTGTAGGTGTGTTTGTCCTTCCACTGGGATTTTTTGGGGGATCAGCAAATAACAATAATAATAAAGGTTAATAGTCACTTGCCTAACACTTAAACTTTCATTGATTTGATATTATTTTAACCAGTCAACATCACTAGCTTTCCCTAATTCCTGTCTTGTTCATGGGCATACAGTATCACCCAGTGGTAGAAACCAGCTTGGTCAAAAATATTGCTGATGCTAGTGTGTAAAAGACCAGTGACAGACCCTAACCAAGAAATGCTGAAACCTTCAAAGTCTTTTTCTGGTTGAAACAACTTTTTTAAAAACTTTTTTTTTTAAAGTGGGGACAGGGGAGAGGGCAACAAAAGAGCAATTTGCTTTCCTGCCCCCTGAGGCCATTGTATTTCCAGCTACCGCTACTTCTGGACCTCTCTCCCATCCATACCCTTTTGCACTCTCAAAAGCATGCTCACACGTTTGTGCGTATGCCTGCATGCACAAACATAGAAGTTACATTGTGTAATACGTGGGATAGGTCAAGCAGGAGGATATTTTGGTAGCCAGGGATGGATGACAAGTTCTAACAAGCCCATCCACATGTGTTAAGATTAGAGTGCAGACATCAGCCATGACTCAACAGGATATGCTGGTCCAAAGCCAGGGCTAGAATGCTGTTACTGGCCTTCTGAATCATTAGTGGAAAAAAAAAAAAAGGAAAAAAAAAAAGACATCCCTCCGTCGCCAGCATTCTCCATCTGTTTTTAACTTGGTGATGTCCTTTGGAAGGTAGGTGAACTATTTGGTTTGCTTTAACTACACAAACATCTTGGCAGACCAGTGTCTGAACATGCACGGGGCTAGCGGCACTGCCCCGATGGGGAAGCGGTACTGGCTCTGCGATTTGGGATGTTTGACTGCCAGGACAAGGGAAGGAGGTTGCTGATGAGGTCGGTTACCCCATGCCTGCTGGGATGTGAGGTGGCTGGGAAGCAGGAGAAGACAGACTGCTCAATATCACCCAGGCTTAGAGGTGGTGCTGGTGGGAGAATCTGTATTTTTTAGCGTGGTGCAGTAGAGCTGTTGTACCTGGTAGGGCTCTGTCTGAAAGGAAAAAGATGTTTCCTTTCTAAGCTGGAAGATTTTTCAAGTTCGTCCTGGGAATACACAAGTCAAACAAGGGTCATTTCTTCTCCTAGGTCTTCACCAGCAATAAAGCTTTTCCAACTTATGTGTGCAGGCCAGTTCCCTACATGTTTTGCCCTGGGTGACTTCACGCAAGCCCCTAATCTTACATGGTATCGTATAGGGGGTCTCTCCAGCTTCTCCTTGCCAACATCTGTTTATTTCCTGTACCCAGCCTAATGATTTGTAGCAGAGAATAGTTTGTCACTGTGGGTGTGCTTTTTGTTTGGAGCAGTGGAGATTTCTTGTACGAAATAAGCCATTTGTTAATGGTGGATGGAACATGCAGGAGTCTGAATGCACAGTTGTATTAATGTCTTTATAGCAAAACCCATCCAGATACAGCGAAAGCAAGCTTGGTAATGATGATGTTATTCTGCCTGAAATATCAATCCTTCACAGGGACTTGATAGCTAAGCTTATTTTGACACATAGCAGTTTCTTTAGGAGAGGCCATTGAACCAGGCAAACCTGTGTGCTGCAATCATAGCCTGCAGTTCTGACTCTCCTGGCCCAGGCAGCAAATTCATAGCCAAGCAGTAAAAGTTTAGATGTAAAAAGCAGATGATATTTAAAGGAGTCACGTGCAAGGACTATATTTGAGCAAGATTCATTGCCTGGATAAATGTCAAATGGAGAATAACTGTGCAGGTCTCAGTTCTGCAGAGAAGCTTTGAGGGAGCTATGATGGATTACAAACTGATCACGAATCAAGAAATTCCTGCTGTTGTAAAAAAAAAAGATTAGTATTGTACTGAATTGTACCAGCAGCAATATATCCTTCCAGTGGAACGGAACAGCTCTGCTCCAGTCAGCATTGGCTAATCCATTGCAAGAAAGATGTGGATGAAATGGAGACTCCATTTGGAGCATGAGGAGGATGATTAAAGACATGACCTAGAAGTAAAGATCAATTAGCTTAGTCCAAAGAAAAGGGTGAAGGAAGAACCCAATGGCAAATTTGAAATATAAAAGAAACTGGAAATAATTTATGTGCAAAGGTTGAACTAGGCTAGCCATTAGGACCACCTTCCTGAGGTTAGGGGTTGAAAGCACAGTTATAGATTACTGGCAGAAAGCTTGGCATCTCCATCACTCCATCTTTTAAGAGGATGCTGGAGCCACATCTACCAAAAATAGCAGAGAGAAAATAGGAGTAGAGGGCAGGCTGGAAGATCTCATAATATCCCTCCCAGATATCTGAGTCCTATGTCTGAAAATAAATACTATGAAAGGACTAAGCAGAGAAACAAATTACTTAGGAAAGGAAAAGGAATTAGAAATAGGAGTCACGGCATGAAATCAAGTAATGGAAAACAGGTTAGGCAGAAGGAAAAGTGCCTCATGTTAAAGAGCTGTGGAACAGCTTGTGGAGGACAGCAGTGGAAGCCCTCGGACTTGAGTCATTCAGAAGAAAGCCTGGGGGAACATATAGTAGGCAACAACTTTATGTTGGGCAAGGGTGCATAGACAAAATGATCTAATTAGTCTTTTCAGATCTGCTTTCTATGACTCCATAGAATGCCTTGATGAGGACAGTGGGACTTGGGCTTGCTAAAGGAAGCCAAGTCAAACATTACAAGCCACCACATGACAACAGCAGTCAGCAAGAGAAACGGACACCTCCCTTGTCAACGCGTTCGCATTCCAAGTAATCCCCTCAAATTCAGTTTATGGATGATGAATCCTGTAAAGAATTGGAAGAACAGTCATACTACTTCTCTGAAAATCACTTATAATGCAGGAGACACAGAAGTTACTCTCTTGAATCACACCAGCCGGCCAATTAGTTTCACTGAGTACCACTTACTGTAACAGCTACTTCAGCCAAAGGAGCCAGAATGTGATATTGTAAGATGAAGTATTGCTAGTAATAACTGTGCCTTTTTTTCAGAGATTGGCTTCACTCTTGAGTTGTAGCAAGGATGCTTCAGAAAATCAGCTTTGCTGCTCCTCTATTTTGATGTTTCTTGGTTCTGGTGTACCCAGTTTGTCTGAAACCATGAAGTGCAAGAATAACATGAGAGAAACAGACATTAATCTCTATGCCATTACCAGGAATATCCAACCCTGTCTATGTGAAAGAATGCCTGGCAGTCCGCAATTAATAATGAAGCCATTTTTTTCAGGCCCTAAAGCAACTTCTTCACGTGTATTTCTTCTTGGTTTTCAGATAAGGGTGTCAAGCTAACTGAATTCTCATAGTTTCATGGATTTTTATGGCTGAAGGATGAAAGCCTCTTAGTCTTCATTTAAAGCTCTGATTGATTGAGCATCTGAACTTCCAGAAATGCTCTATTATCTGCCCTCCATTTTCCCAGAGATGATGGAGCTCTTGACACTTGGAAAATACAAACCTGTTTTACAGCTTCTGCAATGTGCAGGAATCCGAACATGTACAGCATCTGCTGGCAGACCCAAGGGTGAGTTTAACCCTAAGTCTAGGCTCATGCCAGGGATGTGCCATTCAACTTTTCTGTCCTGGCAAAGTCAGAGGAAGACAGACATAATGTTAATCATGATGTGTCCTGGTGGGACACTGGCTGTGGGAAATAGCATGCCTGGTTAACTACACTAACTCCATATGTTCTCCATGATAAAGCAAGCTTTGATTATGTGCATAACTGTGGGGTTTGGGAGAAATTATGGCTCAGGGCATGGAGAAATTTAATTTTCGGGATGTGGGAGAAATGCACCAACATTGATCACCAGTTCAGATCGACAGCCCTTGATAGTAAAGGTATGGTTCTTCTACATTTCTTCCAACTGATATGTGGTTTCCTCTTGCCCGTAGACCTCTGTGACTTTCTGGGCATGATAATGAACAATAGTGCAGAGATTCTTCAGTCCATCCAAAACACTAAAGTCAAAAGGACCAGCACACTGCTGTGCTGATGTACCTACCTGGACTCCCAAAGGAAAATAGCTGCTTGACCTGTGTGCAGTGTGCAGGAGGACAGCTGTGCTTTTCCCAGCTGACACGTGTCAGGTACCAGGCAGCAGAGCATAGTGGCAACAACCAGTTAAGTCCAAACATAAGTGCCAATATAATACACTTCTACAACATCTCTGTCTGTTTTAGTCCTTCTCACTGAGTGTAGCTGGCCCCAGATGCCAAGATGTTGTATCCAGGCCTTCACATAAACAAGGTTTGCATTTCCAGCTAGGGAAAGATGCTCCTTTCCAGGTTTGGTGTGACTAAATAAAGCTAAATCTGCTTTATTTATTTAGGAAAAAATCAAACCAGGATTGAACTTGCTCTAACTAACATTCATGCTAACTCCACACCTCTGTTTGATTGATCTTCACTTTTCCTGAGTACTCCCATGTAGATATAGATTTATATAGATGTAACTGAAGTGGTTTCAGAGCATAGCTCTCTTTCAGGTTGGCTAGTATGCCTATGTCACATGAAGCTGTGTTCGACCTACCTCTTAAGAGGCAACATTCATAAGACTGAAGGGATTCAGACCACCTACTATCTGAGCCTAATTCTCTGTACAGCCAGTGGAGAGAGGTAAGGAATGAAAGCACCTCATTTATTACAGATGTTTCAAGCAAGCAACATGACCCTTTCTGTCCACTGACTGAACAGGCAGGGAGCCAGATTCTGGCAAACCTGAGCAGGAGGTGTTCTGCACGCCTTATTCTTCTCTTGAGCTTGGTACATGTTGGTAGACATCAGAGCAACAGTGGCATCTATAGTGTAACTTTTTAGGGCAGAACAAGGCACCCTGTGCTCCAACTACAGTCAGGGGAGAAAAGTTTTCATTCACAGCACAGGGTCCTAAATTTTATCATCTGGATTTGGTGAGGTGAACCACTTTTTAGAGCTACTTATTTCTCTCTATGTCCTATATACAGAAGTTGTGGGAAACTGTCTCTGCTGAGATCTCTGGACTGTAGAAACCTGAAGTTAGGTGAGCTGAGTCTCCCACAATCTAATCTAAATCCATTTCACAATCTAATCTAAAACCATTTTCAATACTGGAACAAGCAACCCTCCAGCACTTTCTTAAGGTCTACTTCAGACCCTTAGGCCCTTTCTTAAGGTCTGCTTCAGACCTCTTCCTGCTGCAAAATTAATGCAAATACATGGTTTTGTCAGGCAGAGAGGGAAAAACATGGTGTGTGTACATCTTGTCTTGTGCAGGGCAAAAGTCTTTGTTTCCTACATGAAAAGTGTCTCCTTTCCTAGTGACTGTCCCACACTCTCCTACAACAGGGCAAAGAACCAAACAAACCCTGCTCTGTTTTCTTTCTCACTGTGGATTGAATTTTTAGAGCTTGTGAGAGGTGCCAGAAAGACAGCCCTGCAGATTGAATTACTCTGTGTATCCACAGACCAGGTAATGTGCCAGCAGCCAGAGCGTTAGATTTCTTTTTTTACTTGGCTGCCAAAGGGGTTTGGTTTTGACCTGGAGAAACCAGCTGAGAGGGACAGAAGGTAGCTTATTCCACTTGATTCGTTGGCCTCTCTGTTGAGACTGGAAAGCAAATTGCCAATGAAAGGTAGCTGTAGGTTTTCTCCAGACAAGCTCTGGCAACTCACATGGGCGTGATTTAAGAGGTTACCACCTCACACTCTCTGCTGCCGGAGGTTACCAATTATTTAGCAGGGTTGGCAGAAGTGAAGCACCTTCTCAATGGTGGTTTGAATTACAAAGCTGTGTGAGCTCTATAGCCAAGGAGGCTGCATGGGTTTGACTCTGCTGACCCTGCTACAGGCGGGTAAACCTTCTGCAGAGGGGTAGGGTGGGCAGCTGGTCTGTTGAATTACAGGAGTGTAAGTTGCTGGAAGCACCCTCAGGTGTTGTTGCAGTGTTAGGAGAATAGTACAGGACAGGGATTATCACTGTTCAAATTCTGCTTTCTTCAGATAGCATATGCACGTGCTCCTGCTTTCCCTGAATTTCCCTCATCGCAATCTCTCAAAGCAACCCAATCTGCTTATTCACCTGCAAAAAACACGATCAGTGATGCATTCTCACTTGCCCGGAAAACAGCAACTCAAGCAAATGCCTTTGGCTCAATTCAGTACTTGTCCCCCTTGAGATAGCTCGTTGATCTGCAGCTTCCACTGGAGCATAGGCTTCCCAGAAGCTCCCATTGTTCCTACCAATCCTGTGTGGGTACCTGCGGTATCCCATGGCTTCTTGGCTAGCACTGGACATGGTGTGTAAGCATGTGTAAGCATGGTGTGTAGCACTGGACAAGGTGTATCACACACCTCATTATAGGCATACCCACATCTCGACGTATCTTCCCATGCATAAACACACAGACAGTGATTCATTAATCAAGCCCTTTCTCGTCTAGGCTGGGAAGAAAGGACAAAAGAAAGAGTACCAGTCACTTTCTAAGCTATACATAGACATGGTTATTACCCAGCTGGTTTCCCTCTGAAAGTTTTGCAGGAATAGGCTCTACTTTCTGATGTTGTGTGCTCAGAGGTGCTAAACTCACCACCCCAATGAATGGTGGTTGCAGAGATGAAAACCACAGGTCAAGGTGATTCCTGGATAAGCTACCCTCGGGTGACTTGTTGCTAATGGTACTGATTCGCTGGTTTATAAAAACAAAGTCTCTTCAGGTATCAACATAGCTTCTTCATGTGGTCTCTGTTTTTCCTACACAGTCCTTGACTATGATAAAAAGTCCTCTCCTTTGCTTTTTCATCCTCCTCCCATTCCCTCCAAGAGTATGGATCAAGGGTTGAGGGAATAAACCGGATCCCAGTTGATCAATGATCTTATAGTCTCTGTATTCCTTACTTCACACTTTCTCATTGCTCCTGTACCAAGATAGGGCTGATGGCTTCTCCTGCATTGGTGAGTGTGCTAAACCAGGTAAAAATATATAGTGTGACCCACATGAGTTCTAGTAGATACCCCTCATTCCCCAGGATTGTTTTCTGTGTCTGTGTTTGCTACGTGAGAAAGCATCTCTGGGTCTCTGACCTTTGAATAACTGTCTCCACAGATGCTGCAGTCAAGAAGGATGTTCAGGGACACGATGACTCAAGCAGGTCCCAGGGCGCATATGTGTGAGCGTGCGTGCTTTTGTAGTTGTGTTGGGAGAATGAAGCAGGCACCACATAGCTCCAGATGTTGGCTGAGAAAACTAAATTTGGTGTCAGCTCTTTGAGGAAAACAGGGAAAAGGTATGGAGCAGTGTCTGAGTCAACCTGGGTGTGGACCTATAAAGGAAATAAATGTGCCTCCAAGGCTGTTTGCTTTTATTGTGTATGTGTACGTGCATGCATACCCTTGCTCGTACAAATGCATGGTAGTTCAACCTTTCAAATGGATGTAGTGTTTTTTGGGAACTGCCTGTGGACATGGGCCTTCGAGACAAAGCATATTGGTCAGGATCATTGGTAACAACACTCCCTGGGTGTACAGAGCTGGAAAAACTACAATCATTTCTTCCCTTGTTCTCCCGCCTTCCAATTTGTTCTGGGTGTGACTGACTCAACCATGCTTCGTAAGATCAGCAGTGCCCTGTGAGTAAGGTATGATTTATAGCGTGGCTAGTTGCATGCCAAGGTGTCACTTTGCTCTCATCTAGACTAGACAGCATGGATCCGTGTGACCAACATCTGTTTCCTTCCCCAGTCTAATATGGCCTTTATGGCAGAAGAATTCATATTGAGCTAGGTCACCAATTCTCTCACTGATGAGTGGCTCTTTTTCTTTCACGTGATCTAAGCCCAGATTTATCCAGTTTAAGATCCAGACAGGACACAGAGCCTGGTGTTCCTTTGGGCTAGATGCCTCCAAAGGTTTTGAGTGAGCCAGCAGGAAACTTTAGGCACGAGGACTAAGGTGTGATTTAATCCAGTTGACTCTGGGCCCAGGCCTGGGATAAGGAAGAGGTCAAAAAACTTTGCAAAGACAACAGGTAGTTTTGCTTTGATTTTCTATATTTGCTCATAGTAGCCACATTTCCTGCCCTGCATCCTGCCAGATTTTGCCTCTGAAAACACAAGCACAGGCATTGTACACATGCATTCTGAGATAACGATGGTCTGGACCCTGCTGCCATTTTCTGTCCTGTTTCCCAACTCCTTTCCCGTGCTCCACCCTTAAGCTGACTGCAAGGACACCTACTCCTGGAATACCTTGGTCTTCCTTTCTTGGTCATCCTTCTCCACTCCTCAGTGCTATTATTGTGAAGTCCACAAGACAGCACAAGCAGGCAGCATAGGGCTTGGTGTTATAACTAGAGGCAATAAGCATCCTTGTATTCTCTTCTGTAAATTCCCTCCTGACAATTTTCCCTAAAATGATGTGAGTGTTTTTCTTATATTAATTTTCAAGGCAGGTCTCAGATATCGTTGTTAGCAAACTTCTACCCATATTCACTGCTTATTAGTCTAACTTCTCCTCTTGATCTTCATTACAGTATCCTATTTGACTAAATCTTGTTATAGCCTCAAAATTCCTGAAGTGGTGAGGCAGTTGGACTAGATGAGCATTGTAGGTCCCTTCCAACTGAGCTTTTTCTCTTCTATTTTCTATCCTATCCTATCCTATCCTATCCTATCCTATCCTATCCTATCCTATCCTATCCTAAAATTCAATCAGTTCCCATATTCTTTTCTGCTTTTTTCTTGTCTGGCAGTGGTGATGGGTTGGAAAGTAGTTTTTCAGATGATTCATTTTCTGGTCTAGGGGTGGTGTCCCTGCCCATGGCAGGGGGTTGGAACAAAATGATCTTTAAGGTCCCTTTCAATCCAAACCATTCTATGATTCTATGGTGATTCTGTGATTCTATAGTGTAGTGTTTACCTGTCTCTCAGCTTTTGGCTGCAACACCTTTAACTCATTGAAGACCAATGGCTAAACAGAAATGATGCTGCTTAGTTTCCAATGGCAAGCACGAGTATCCACATATTGCAAAGATTTATATACTGGTGTCTTTTCCTCAGTAATTATCTCCATGATGTTATGGGTAACCTCTTGGAGAGTAAGCAGTGCTCTTCTGCCTTCCACAAGGATGTTGCTCTCTGGTAACGGGTTGTCCTCTCTTTCATGTATTTTGCTGAGCAAGGCCAATGTCTAGACTCCTTCACTGCTGATTTTTGGCTGATTTCCCTGTGCATTCAGAAAAGAAATTTTCCTCTACTCTGTTCCTAGGATCCATATCTTACAATACATCAAGATTTTACTCAGAAACTTGTCTATGTCTCTTTTAAATGGTGCTGAACATCTGAGACTCAAGCAACTTAAGGCAGGTGTTGCCATTTGGAAAAGATGATTGGTATGAAATCCTTATTGTAAAGAGTCTAGTTCCTACATGCATTTCAATGCTAAGGAAACCCTTTATGCCTAAGTTCAACCAGGTTATCCCCAAAGAGAAACTGATGCTGGGAAGTTTTCTTATGATGCTGAACAAAATCCTAGTCTCTGAGGCTGCTGGGAACACAGTTAGTTTTTCTGTTGATTTTACATGAGTCACAGTGGACTCGTTTCACCATCCATCCTTGCCTGCAAGGCTAGGAAGAGTCAGGATGTTTTTGTCTCCATGTGCCTCTGACTTAGTCTAAACGGGGCCAAGTCCCTGAGGTAAGAAAGGAGCTGGTTTACAGTCCATTTTCAGATACACGGGAGATATTCGCTAGTTCCTCTCGTACAGGAAGAATCCTTTCCTGGAGGAGATGCAAAAGTGAAAACCTATGGAAATAAATAGGAGCTAAGTGCTAACATTTCTTTGGGCATCTGGCCTCTATGCTCTCTATGGTTTCTTAGCTCTGCGAGGATAACATTATTGGGCAACTGTTTTGCCTATTGACTTGTAAGCTCTCTGGACCCTATCCTGGCTTGCCTTGTGTCAGGCTGAGGATCACACCTTGGTCTAGGTTTTTTGGGGTTGTGTGACAGCAATGAAGTTTTAACTAATTCTCTGTTCCTGAACGTCCTCTTGGAAGAGCAATTTCAATGTCAGAGTGCCAGCTTCCAGTTTAAAAATAGAGGCACAGGACGTATAGAAAACAGTTCATGACCCTGCTGGGAGGCTTCCAACACCGGGCAGGTTTACTGAAATTGCAGGGAACAGTCTGATTTTTTACTAGTTTTTATTGGCGTAAATGCAGTGAGTTATATTTAAAAAGAAAAAAAAAAAAAAGAAGGAGGGAGGGAGGGAGGGAAAAGGAGGAAAAAAGAGAGATGTGGACCTTACTGACGTATATTTGGTGGAATCTGTCAGTCACACAATTACATACCGGCCCCACGTTGGCCCCGGGTGGTGAGGACAGGCTGTTCTGATGCTGGCTGCCAAGGTCTCCTTGTGGAAATGTACAGATACCGGAGGTGGGAATAGCCAAGTCCCCAGGCTCTCAAATGCCTGCCAGGCAGCACGCTTCCCCATGTCCCCATGCTTCCAGACTCCCCTGCAGCAGTGGCAAACACTACTGACTGGTCAATCCGAGAAGGGCACAGTCATCTGATCAACTCTGCTGTCAAACCCATTTTGGTCTCTCCTCCTCCTAATCACTCAGCTGGGAAAACCTTGCCTTCCGGGTCCTAGATTGTGTCTGTCCTGGTCACTCACCAGCACTGCTGTGATGTCTGGAGTTGATTTGGTTGCCCCTACACAGGCATCCAGGGCCACCTGTAATGCCCTGGAGTACAAAGGCATGGAGCAGAGTACTTGGTATACACTTTAGGGTGAGGTGGATCACACTTCAGGATCCCTGTACTAGATTTCCATTGACTCTAATGGGACCTTAGATACCTTGTGCATGGGCAAATGCCTGTCTTTCAACATCTGAGAGTGGGGGTATATCCAAGCTAAATTCTACTCCAATGTAGGAAAATACTCCTTTCCACTAGTGTCTCTGCAGACACTTTCCAATCACCCCATTTGCCTCTGGATCCTTTCCCATTTCATAAGGCAGTGGAGACTCAGCTCTCCATTTTGCTGATGGAGAAACAGAGGAATAATTTGTTTCTCTTACGACCTTGTGACTTTCTGCAAAAATGAGAGACAGCTCAACCACTCTGCTCTACCTCTTGGATACAATCTTACCTCAAAAGACAACTGAGCAACCAGGACTCAACCAGTCTTGTATTCCTGAAAGAGCAATTCTGAGCTAGCTGCTCTGCTCTGCACCAGAGCTGGCTGAATCCACTGTGACCTGCATTTGGCCCGTGACTGTTTCTAGTGCCAGGCCAGCAAGAAGTTCATAAGATATTTGTCGTTTCTTTCCATCCCTTTCAGCATTTGGTGGGATTTCCAGAGCCGTGTGGCTCTAACTATGGAAAATGTTGCAGTGAGGAGCCGAGTTGTTTAGATGAAATGTTCTGCATCCTCTTGAGTCACTTGCAATTTCCTTGAGCTCCCTGTATTATAGCCTGATTGCCTATAGACTCTCAAGTGAAGCATTAAAAAAAAAAAAAAAGGAGAAAGAAAAATTTGAAAGAAATGTTTCTCATCCTGAGCCAAAGAGAGAGAGAGAGAGAAATTCCCCTGGTGGGTGTCAGATTTTGGGTTGCAAAATTAACAGCAAATGAGTGTGTTCCCTTCAGAGAGTGCACCTTGCCCTTATCGTGACTTCTGCTTCGAAAATTTCTCCTAGACAGGGTGCCAAGAACACCCGGTGGCATTCAGCTGCCTGGGGGGTCAGGTCTCATTTGATTCATGGGAGTCAGGCCTTGGAACTGACCCTCTGACCCAGCAGCACTAAGCATCCTCCTCCAGGGTTCTTCCTGTGGAGGAGATACGAATAATAGCAACCTGCCCCATGAGGGTAGGAGCTTGGTTTCAAGACGTCCACCACCTTGGGGAGTGGGGACAGCTGCATTGCATTCCTGGTTTTGCTGGTGGCTCACTGGCAGGCAATCACGTCAACCCCACCTGTGCCTCAGTTTGCCAATCTCTAAACTGGAGACATAAACCCATATGGGTTCTCGCTGTGCCACAGACCCTGGCAATTGGATTTGATGGTGGCAGCAGACAGAGCAGAAGTTCCTGCCATGTAAGCAGAAGGAAATTCCTTGCAGTGTCTTGAAATAGCGCCTGTAATGTCCTTTTCATGCCACTTCCTGAGGAGAAATTCTGAGACTCTTCAACATAGCTCTGGGGACAAGACTGAGGGAAAAGGAGCGGGAAAAGGTGGCAGCTCTTCCTTCTTTACTCGTGAACTTGGCTTTGCTCTGATGAGTCACTGGAGTGAGTCACGGTAAATGGTTTCAGCTGTAAAGACCATGGCATTTTCTCCCCGTCCCTGGGACTCATGCCATGAACTCCTCCAGATTTGGTTTCAGTTTTACTGGGAGGAGGAAAAGGTATCTCTGAATTTCACCCATTTTCAGCATCATGTGAGATGTCTGCTGGTAGTGAAGGGAACTCTGAGATCATATTGTGCATCCCTATTGTCAAACTGTTTCCTTTCTCTTTTGCTCCAGTACCTTGTCCCCATAGATCACCCACACCACATATTTTGCTCTAATATGGACTGAACTGCTTGGTTTCCTTTTTAAGGAAACCTGGGTGTGGAAAGGCAAATAGTTCACTCCAGGGTTAATATGCTTTAGATGTGTGTTAGATAGACCTACTTGCAGCCTATGGGCTGCAGTCTATGGGCTTAGGGCTTGCTCCCTGAACTGCAGAAGCAGCAGCATGGATGAAGTGCTGTACTAACATAAGCAGGGTGGCCTTCCATATTAAAAGTGCAAGAGGAGCCAACACTAAAGGAATATGTTCCTCAAACTGGGGGGAAAGATTTTCCTCATTTAGGTAGGGGAGACAAAGATGCTGGATATTGCTTGGCCTCAGGATGACTATCATGCACCACTGTGACTTTAGCATGACCAAACTGTGCATGCTTAAAGTGAAGGACTTCCCATAGTTTTAGGAAAATGCTGTCCCTATTTTGGCACAAGAAAAAAAATGGATGCAAAGTCTAAATATGTATGTAAGATCATGGTGGAGACCAGGCAGAAGTTTTCCAATAGAGGTAATAGGGGATAGAGTGCAACTAGCTTGAGATGGAGCATGATAACTTTTAAAGGGAGTTCTCTGCGTGAAGGGCATCTCTAGCCCGGTGTTCCTATTAGTGGCATTGTACAAAGCTGCTGGACTCCGAGGTTCAATTTTAGTTTGTCATGTTTAAGGAAGATGAATTCAACCTGGAACAGGTGCAGAGAAGGGCAACAATGAGCACCAGAGGAAGGGAGTGCCCTGTTTGGGAGACTCAAAGAGCTCTACTTGTTTAGCTCAGCAAAACACAGGCTTGGAGAAGATATGATCATACTCTATAAATAGAATGGGAGCTAAACACCAGAGAGGGAGAAAAGCTATTTAAACTTAAAGACAGCATTGGCATTGGAACAGATGGGGATAAACTGGTCATGAATAACTTTAGGTTGGAAAGTGGAAGATGTTTTTTAACCACTGAAGCAGTGAGATTCTGGACCAGTCTTCCAAGAGGAGCAAATAAACGAATTCCTGGAACTTGCTAAGTTTATGAGGTGGTGACTGCAGCAGCAGAGAACTGGCCTTGAAGATCCTAGACTTTAAAATTACCATCACTGGAAAATGAATGGCCCACCCAGACCTATAGGCTGTTGTCCTGTGGGTTTTTTTTACTGATTCTCTTGTTCTGCTCCACTCTGCTTGCATTTTGAGGGATCCCTGACAATGCTAACAACAAACAGTACACTGTTTGCTTAGGAAAGAAACCTGAGTTGCTGGAAAGCATGGGGATATAGAAACAACTCCCTTCTTAGAGCAAAGGATTGAAGATGGTTTTGCTTCTTCATTGAGGCATGTGCATGCTTGGTGCTCCTGTATGCATGGACATAGTATGCCCAAAGGAAATGCTTATTAATACTTCTGCTGTAAGAGCTAGCAGATGTAAGGCTTAAATCCATAAGGCAGGTGACTGACCTTAAAGATAGTTGTGATTTTTAAAATTTCTAAGTTTTTAAGATTTAAAGGGATCTAATAAAAACAGTGTTTTGCAGAGGGTGATTTGGTTAGACAGAAGAATTGATCACTTTGGTTTGTATAGACAGTTTTAAGCTAAGTGGATTTAAACTAATTCTAGTCCTAGTTTAGTAAAACTGGTGTAATTTGCTTATGAGTGCTGTAAGTACTGTGAATGCGGATGCAGACAAGATAAACTCTCCAGGGGACTAGTTTCTGTGGTCAGTCATACCTGGTGGTAACTGATAGTAAATAACATGAAGATGCTTAGTCTTCTTGCAGTGAAAGGAACCTCACATATAGAGCATGGTAAGAGCATGCTGACAATAGTTAGTGTGGATAGCTGAGGAGCTGTAAATCATCCTGAATTTTTGTGAGGACTCTGTTCCTGATCCACAGAAGAGCTCAGCTATTGGCTTCAACAGGCGTGAAGCTAGTCATGTCCTAGACTTCATTGGGGGCATTTGGTAAGACTGAATTCTGAAACCAAAGTGCTAGAAAATTAATTCAGCTTAAAAAAATTTTTAAATAAAATCACCTATCATTCCAGGATCTTTGTGAGATAAGCCTTTGTTCCCTTCTGGTGCAGATGACATCTCTTCCACAAATGGAGGAATGGAAGCATGGAGATTTTTTTTCTTCAAGATGCATGAAGACAACAGTACCAGGAATCCTGGCTATACTCCAGTAGCTGAGAGCACAGCAATATTCCTGACTTCATTTCCTATGCCAAGTTGGTCAGTGGAACTACAGCCTAGCCAGCTGCATGAGACTTGGAAAAAAAGAAGGAAAGCAAGGAAGGACTGGATTGGCTTCCCAGGAAGAGCTGGGCTCCTGTGATTCGTGGTCCTGAGTTAGGCCTCTAAATTTCCTGTACAAATAACGAGGACAATACGTATCCTACCCACAGAGTTCATCGTACATATTAGCATACCTATCACCTATCACTAAGGACAGTGTAAGTGGCCCATCGCTCCAAGGCAGTTGCAAAAATAAAATATGCTCCTAAAAAAAAAAATAGGTAGCTGTGGGTTTGATCTCCTTCAGGTCAAGAAAAGTCTTGAATCCACATCTATTTCTTGAGTGCAATGAGGTCGAGACTACAGTGCAAAGCGGATGTGTTGATTCTTCTTTCACTGCATAGAGAACATATGCTTACATTTTCCGTTTAACTCCTGTTTTGCTCCAGAGCCCTGGTCTTCTGATTGTCCACATTGCAGGCAACTTCCCTTATGAAGAAAGCTACTTTTTTCACTAAAAGAAGAAATTCAGTAATTCACTTATGGGTCAATACCAGGCAGACAGTGTGGACTTATATTATACCAAGTTGCCTTAGTGTCCCAAGGCAATTCTCCCAGCTCTATCCATCTGGACTGCCCCAGCCTGCCTCTACTTTTCAGCTTGTGCTGTGTGTTTATAGCTTGTTCGAGGACATGTAACACCCACAGTGCTACAGAAACACTATTTGGTAGGGTGCAAGAGAGCCTCATCATTATTTCAGGCACTTTGAACCAAGTTGTCCCTCTCCCTTCAGGAAAACCACAAGTTATGAGTCAAGGTCACTAGGTTCCAGCAAAGGCCCAGGCCAAGGTCTTTGTGGTGGAGGTACTGTCAGTCCACCCCTGAGTGTGAGACCTGCGCACTGTGGTAATGGATCAGACCATCCAGGGATGAGTCTTCTTCCCCTTCTGAAACCCACAAAGGCTCAGCCCAAATTTTGAGCTTCACTCCCAGAGCTAGTCACTGCTGAACTGCTAGGTTTGTATTCATCTCACTGAGTGCAGTGATACCTCATTTCTCTTGGTGAATCTTGTCACTTGTTACACAGAGTTGCTCAACAAGCCTTTAGCAAGCCTATAGCTTGAATCCAAGGCATCCATGTCCCAGCCCTCCATGAATATGGCTGGACTAGCATCCCTCTTACAACTAGCCACTCCTCAAATATTTCGTAGCTGGGCCACTGAATCTCACATTTGCAGCACAAGGTGAAACAAAGATAAGGTAACCGCACTGAAAGAAAGTGGCCAGGGAGCCACAAAGCAGCTGTTTCTGGGGTGGCTCATGTCATCCAAAGAGAGTCTGTGTCACAGGGGCCAAGCTGTCAGGAGTTAGCCTTAGAGCCAGCAATGCTGGTGTGCAAGGTGGTCAGAAGACCAATATGGCCATACTAATACAGATCAGCCTTGGAAGCAGATGGGCCACACGTCAGCTGTGCTGTACCCTCTCAGCAATCTCTGCTCTTCCTAGACTCATGTTGTTGCACGTGCTCAGGGCTGCCCCATGTTTCTTGACTGCGTTAGATCAGGAGACTCAAACGCACCTTGCACTATGTGAGGGACCTCAATCTGAAGAGAGGGCTCTCAGGCGGTACTCTCTGGAGGTTGTCCCTTGGTTGATGTGTTTGCAAAGGTAGGGAATATTTCCCACTTTTTGCATGGTCTATATTTTCTCTCCATGATATGTGCCTCTCTTTCCATGCCCTTAGACCCAGCTCCTTTGCTGGTGTTTAAAACACTCACATTCTTGTGGATAATTAGCATATCCTCATCACTGCCATCTGATCCTCTCCTTAGGTCCACTCAGGGCCTCTTCAATCAAAGGCCATCCTGGTAGTATTGTGGTGTCTCATGCTGGCCTCTTAAGAACCCAATCCCTCAGTAAACACAGAACAAATGAGGTAATTAGGAAAATGTAAACAGGACGAGAGAGGCCCTTTCCCTCTCATGAGAGCGGGACTTGGAGAAATTAGCAGGAGTTTAGATTTACATTGTGTAGAGATGCAGATTCCAGAGGTCCCCATGTAAAGCTAAATTCCTCATCTAATTTCATTATGGAATAATTTCATCTGTCAGGAATATAAGCCTGCAACCAAACTGCTCCTGGGATACATCAAGCTTCATCTGATGACAGCAACTGGGACGGCAGCACAGCTTCTCTTCGATCTACCTTGGATAAGCATCATAATTTAAAACATATAAAAAAGGGAGATAGACAGACGGTCAGAGCCTCAGTATACATCATGCAATAACCTTCTGTCTCGCTCTATATTCTCAAAATATGCTACGTGTCCACCATAAGGTTGCTTCCTTTTTCTTTGCTCTGTTTCAGGCACTAAGGCTAAGCTGAGGCTAATAAATATGTAGCTGGGACCATTCCCTGGCCTGGATCCACTGTCACAGAATGATCACATCTGCATGATTAAACTCTCTTACTTTCTAAAACAGGGTGGCTGCCTCCAGATTGCCTGACAGGCATGGCCCCTGGTCTGTGCTAGCTTCCAAAACGTGCCCAAGAACAGCCTGGGAATGAGCTGGTTGGCTAGGGCTGGAGGTGACTGGGGACTCCTTGGGCAATGTAAGAGCCCCAATGACTCAGTTCTTGTGCCCCAGCCCTGTTTAATTTACTATAATAGAGGCAGCATAAGGGGCACATAAAAATGAAGCTTTGTCCTCTGAGTGAAGAAATAATTGCATGACAGGGAGTTCAGGGTAATTTGTTTCCATTTAGTCCTTATACTTGAACCCTGGTCTCGGAAAAGTGATGCCTGCCGCTCTGGAAATGACCAGCCTGTGCACCAAACTTGTTCTTTTCAAGAATTTACTTTCAACAACTGTAACGGGGAACAAATTCTCCGCTGCCTGCCATAGCGTCTCTCTAAAGACTGCCATATAACAAACTGCTGCAAAACAGTATTTCTTCATCATAAAAACAAAA
This sequence comes from Rissa tridactyla, assembly GCF_028500815.1. NCBI lineage: Eukaryota > Metazoa > Chordata > Aves > Charadriiformes > Laridae > Rissa > Rissa tridactyla. The sequence continues at coordinate 40,623,273 of NC_071470.1, forward strand.
CACAACCTGCATGTGCTCACCAAAATACCTTGCCCTGGTGAGCATGGGTAACATTGCCATCTAGTGACTCCTCCCATAACAGTTAATTAGCCATACTCTAGATTTACCCAAATTCAACAAGGCATTTCAATGGGAGCTGCAAGTAGGGACTGGAGACAAAGAATGGTTGAGACCAGTCTTTTCTAATACATCCTGATTGCCACAAGTATTGAGCACAGAAATTGTCCTGAAAGTCCATGAGTTGCAATCCCAGCCTTCCAGGAAAGCAGACTGTCCATTTTGATGGCAGAATAAGAATGTGGCGATTTAATTTTAATTAAGTTTTTCAGGAAATCTTGGCTGATTTTCACGCCTGGCTTAACTCCGTGGTTCCTGGTTCAGAGAGCTGGAGAGGCATGTGGATTTTGAGAGCATAACTGAATCCCAAGCTCCAACATATAGGGGAAATAGGATGCAGTCAGTAGAGTTTCCACCTGTGCTAAAAGCCTCTTCTCTGGTGATGAGACTGCCCTTATAAGCATGATTGCTCCTTAAGTCAGGTCAGCTTCTGAGGTCCTCATTCTAAACAAGTGCATCTGTCCTCTGCCATGACATTTTCTCTTCGCTTATCTGCTAGTACTTTCTCTGGTCGGTCTTTCACTTATTCCCTCTCTTCTGCAAAGCTTTCTTGGGGTGCACTTGAAGCGAACAGTGAGTCAGTCTCTGAAAACAAAGATCACGTAGGGATCATATTTCTGTTATCTGTGAAGCCCCCTCAAAATTGAAGTCTTCTATCTTTATTTTGCAAGTCAGTTAACATATGTCAGAAGGTTTGGACTGCACAAGCATCCCTGGTGCATTAGGGTGTTGCTAGAGATGTTCACACAGCCGAGCTGCAAGACAGCTATATGCGTGCATTGGCAAGGATGACCAGCAGATGCTGACATCTCTAAAGATTTCAGTACAATACAGATATAGTCAACATTATTCCTTTCCTATGGCTCCTTTGGAATAATTTCAGCTCTTCTTCCTCCAAGCTTCCATGGCAACAGCGAATGGCTTCTGTTTTTCAGACAAAATGAGCTGTGAGCAGTTAATAGAAGGATACATATTAACGGAAATAGATTAAGCAGTATTCCATGTACTTGCTGAGTGATGCATTCCCGAAGTCACAGTATCTGACAGGTCACGCATTGTTTCCACCCCTTCCCTTTTTTTCCAGAACAGGTAGTTCACGTTCAGGCTCTATTTGTGCTTGGTGCTCCATTCTTGGTTGAAGCTGGCAACCCTCATCTTGGTTGCACCATGTGCCAAGAATGTAACTTAGACTTGGGTTATCTTTGGACAGTCCTTGAAATCTAATTATTATTAGTAAACAGGACAATCTGCTTGCATTCTGTTCTGTGTTTGATCGCTGCCCTGAGAATAACCTTGCGTGTAAATAGCAGTATTCATACACGGACTTCAAATATGTTGGAAGAACAAGGATTCAGTCTCTAGTCCCCAGTCAAGGTGGTAGGAATCTGCCCTGCTCATTTACAAACAAACACATGTGTTTTGGGATGCTAATGTTCCCCTCACTTGCTCTCAGTGCCTGTCTTAGCTGTTATTGCTGTGATGCTCAGGCCCAAGAAAAGGATGAGTATCCCAGGCAACATCTCAGACACTGTGTTCAAACCATGTACTTGAGATGGGTAACCTGGTGGCATGGGCATATCTCTTGATGGTTCAGGGAGACAGCTCTGGCGAACTGATATTTTGAATTGGTTGTCATCTGTTTGGGCATATGACAAGTAAGAGAGTGTTGCAAATAGGTGCTCTTAGCAGTCAGGTCTGACTGCGACTGGAACTGACTCTCCTAAATGTCCTTTGGGTGACAGTTTAGACAATAATCACACTGTTTATACATTTATTTTCTGGTCACCCTGTCATTTGTACATCTGATCATGATCATCACAGAACACTATTATTTGATTTTACGACCAGAAAAAGATCATTAATAACATCATGCTCAAACGGTGGACTCTGAGGCATACTATGAGCCAGTTTTTTCTGGACTTGCTGGAAGTCCAAGAAAAGAAGAGAGGTGCTGCTCACAGTTTGTGCTTTGCTAGATAACCTGATTCATTAACCTTAGTGGTAAAAGCTGTGCTTTCCACGGGCTGGGCGTGAAACTCCATCACTCCTGCCCCACTGCCGAGAGCCCTGCTGCTACTTCAGCTCCTGGAAGTAGAAGCCTGCAGACCTGCATCATTGCCCCATGCCCTCCCATCCCATCCAAGCAGTGGAAGAGGGAAAGTGGAACTTGGCAGAAATTTGACAGGAGCTAAGCTGACCTGCCAATCACCCTGGGAGAGTGGTCTCTCTCCTCCCTGTCATGTACACAGTTCCCCACACCATGCAGGTGACTCATCTTATGGGGCTTCAAATGCCTAGAATGAATCTGAAACTGGGGCTGTCCTTCCCTATTTAAGAAAGAGATTGGGAGTTGTTTTTTTCAGTTTTCTTTTATTTTATTTTATTTTGCCTTCTCCCTTTCTAGGTGTCAACATGTTTGGTTAAAAATGCCTCACAGAGGAGTGTTTAGAATGGAGTGAGAATGTGGATGGGAGTATCAGGAAGAAAAATCTAATGTCTCTGTGTACTGCCTGATTTTTGAGTGATGAGAGGAGGAAGCTCTACTTGCCACTATTTAAAGAAAGCCAGGCAGACAAACTGAAAGAAAGTTAATATCTGTCTATTGCAGCAGTGTAGGGTCATAGGATAATTCAAATTGGAATGAATGTCAGGAATACACTGCTTTTCCAGATAGATGTGTGTGAGAGTAGATAGACAAATGTGTGCGTATGGAAAAAGGAGAGACAGAAGTTAATTTTGGTGGAAAGCATGGCCACGAGATCAATGTGCTTTAGCTACGGGACTGCTAAAAGAGTTGCTGATTGGCTTTTCACCAGGCTGCCTTATGATACACTTTAATGTCTTGCAGACCTTGCTACCTCTTCTCTAGTCCCACGTGGTCACTGCAGAAACACCAGCCTTCGACAGCTTCCACTCAAAGCTTCCAAACCTGGTGGCAGAGCTCTCTTCCTTTGCCTTCACATCCCATGACTGAATAGGGCTCTCTGGCCTGGGTGGTGAGACATGGACACAACATGCAGATACCATGTCCTGCCTCTGCAAGAAAACAAGTCTTGTCTCACCATGGGGTGGCTAAGGTCCTACAGGGCTGGGTTACCCCTGCCTAAAGTCCCTTTTGGAACTGGGGAGAAAAATCTCACCCTGAGAAACTGAAGACTCAGACTGGTAGGCGGAGGAGAGACATGGAGGTAGAGGATGCAGCCAAGTCATTAGGACCATGCAAAATAAATGGAAGCCACATTGTGCAGGACTGCTAAATGGGGTCTGGCTCCCTGGTGCTCATTTTCACTAAAGAGAAACTATTGAAATCATTTAAGAAGATGCTCAGTCCTGCCAGAGACATTTCTCCTGCCCCTCCATAGCAGCACGACTGTTTGAATAGTTAATTTGGCATTCATTACAAAATCCAGAGGGGAAGGCGGGGGAGAGGGGGGAAGGAAAAACTGGGCAGAATCTGGCACTTCCAAAAGCAGGTGAGCTGCCAAGGGAAACCAACCGTCTCATTAAGAGCAGAGCAGATTCCCAGTGCCTGCTGTTCATTCCCAGCTCCTGATGAAGGTCCCCATCCCTCCCTGTTACCCTAAATGCTGAATCATTTCTTTGTGTTGCTGTGTTGTGTGGGAAACCTCTGGTGGGGAAGGGAAACAGGAAAAAAGGGGAATAATTTTCAAAGACATTATTGCTTGTGCTTACAGGACTTAAAATCTTTGTCTTGAATGGACTAAAACTGGCTACTTGATAGATCTCAGAAAATATCTGTGCACGGGGACTCATAATCTGACTGAAATATATCTAGAATGGGGTCCAATGCTATCCAACACCTTTATCAACATCTTTTATTGATCCAAGAAAAGTGGAAAATTATTGCTGGCACAATCTGCAAATGTTGCAGTCTACAGTAAAGCGATGAAAATCATCAGAAACAGGTCAGTTACGCCCAAGCGGTCTGGACTGCTTGCTTGGGCAGCTCATTTGTGCAGCCTATGATTTTAACGCAGCCAAAGTCATGGCCAATAATGGGGAAACGAAGAATGCAAGTCACACAAGATTGGAGACAGCATCCTGGAAAACAGCAGCCCTGACCAGTTTGGGATTGTGGTGTTGGAATGGCTCTGCAGCACTGCGGGTGAGGGCTAATGAAGCCCTTGGATGCATAAGCATCGACCTGATGGATACAGCACTCATATTCTCTCCAGTATTTCTGAGACCACTGATAAAATATTGGACCACAGTTGTGATGTCCACACTTGAGATATTAAAAACCTAAATGGATTGATTTTTGTCCCAGGGTGAACTTGTGGGCTGAAATTTTTTCCTCCAAAGTCGCTTTGAGCCAAACAGGGGAAGTTTGGTGTGAAGATTATTAGAGGAAATTCTTAGTTTTAACTGGGATTCCTGTAAAAGGGAGATGTTGTAACAGCAGGGGATTTTCACTCAGAAACGACTAGGCATGAGGTAATTTTCTCTCCATCAAGTAAAGGGTGACTAGGAGTTCATTCACTGCTAATTATGTAGGGAAGGGAAAGTTAAAAAAGTTTGGAAAAGTATTTACCTATGGCTTGCACACCCCATGGAAGGAGCAGAGAGAACAAATTAACAAAAAAAAGAAAGTTAACCAATGCTCTGGGCTATCACTTCAGTGGTAGAAAGAGACATACTGGTTTAGGCTACAGATCTCAGTTTTATCTGTTCCCTGGGGCTAAATAAAGGATTTCTAGGAAAGCAGACGCTGGAACAAGGTCAAGTGGCTATGCCCAGCCTTAGAGAAATCATTGTCAGAATACATGGAATAGTCCTGGCACATGTTATAGTAAAAAGCCTTTAGAGAAGGTACCAGATCGCTAATTCCCAAACTTTTTGGAAGAACCCTGCCAACCCTCAAATTTTCTTGCAAACCACTGCACACCCAATCAAGCTTAGGAAATGTAGACTTGATAGCTCATATGTCTTTAGGCTTAATATGCTTGTATGGCCCAGATGCAGCCCACTCACCACAGGCACACGGACCACCAGCAGTTTCTAAACCGCAGCTGGAGTCCTCCTGGGCTCAGAGGATAAAACTGAGCCTGCTGAGGTCAATGGGAGTCTTTTTACTAACTTCAACAGGCTTTAGATCATGGCCTTCCCACGCTAGCTGAGAAGCACTACTGCTGACAAGTTTTTAACAGGGGGTCTCAAGCAGCATCATTCTGGTAGCTGGATGGGTCACAAGCTGTGTTCTTCCCCCTCCCCTGTTCCTTCCCTGTTCCCCCCCCGAAGGTGAATGCCTTCCTCTGCATTTTTCAGCATCTCTGGAAATCCAGGCGCTGAGTTGGGTAGGCGCTGAGTTGGGTGAGTATATTCAGGCATTCAGGGTTACAGATTTTGTTCTCAGCCTCTTTGTGGTAGGAGTGTTGGCTGGTATTTGTTTGCCGGAATTGTCTCGAGGGCCCCTGGAGCTTGTGGGGTGCAGTGTGGCAGCCAGAAGATCTGGTCATTATTTGCTTCTCTTTCTTCATTGCAAGAAGGAGCCATTTTATCATGTCTTTCCATTCAGAAAAAGATTTGAGGTGAGGATTACAACCATCCTCCAATGAGATGGGCTGCCTCACCCTTCAACAAAGATCAATTCCTCCCAGCAACCATATTACAATTTAAAGCAAGTTTGTTTATGTACATCAAAATACCCATTTTTATATTTATCTCTCATGTTTAATAATATTTTTTGTCTGACTAAATGGAAATGTTTGCAGCACAGAGGTGGCATTCAGCCCTCATACATGTTTTTTTAATTTGAATGGGAAACCCCTACAGCTTGATGAGATTAATTTCCCTTAGAAAACTGCATTCACTCTGGTCTTCTCAAGTTTTTACAAGGATGTGAGGCACTTTCAGAGTTTGAATCATCTGACACAACGGGAATATCTATTTTACAAGGAGATGAGTTATATGCTACAGAGCTGATTTATCTTCATTGACATTGAGGAATCTGAAAAAAACTATCTCAGAAGTGTCTCATCTTTGTGTCTTGGTGTCCTATTTGCCATATGAAGATAAGGATCTTTACTTAATAATCTCACCACTAGAAGATTTGACTAAAGAGACCTCTGGCTAAGGTATAAAGTTCCTGAAAATTTTCAATGCATCATTTTGCAAATATGGCTTCAGTCTCCCATTCATGGAATCATAGAATGATTAGAGTTGGAAGGGACCTTAAAAATCATCTAGTTCCAACCCCCCTGCCATGGGCAGGGACACCTCCCACTAGACGATGTTGCTTAAAGCCCCATCCGACCTGGCCTTGAACACTTCCAGGAATGGGGCATCCACAGCTTCTCTGGGCAACCTGTTCCAGTGCCTCACCACCCTCACAGGAAAGAATTTCTTCCTAATATCTAATCTAAATCTGTCCATGTCACTGACAAAGATGTTAAGCAGCACTGGTCCCAGTACTGGCCCCCAGGGAACATCACTAGTCACTGGTCTCCACTTGGGCATCAAGCCATTGACTGTAACTCTTTGAGTGCAGCCATCCAGCCAATTCCTTATTCACTGAGTGGTCCATCCATCAAATCCATGTCTCTCCAATTTACAGACAAGGATGACATGCGGGACAGTATCAAACACTTTGCACCATTGGGCTGTTCTTGCTGCAGATGACTTTATGCTGATTTTGCTCTCATGGATGACTTGTAGGATTAAATATACTGTGATTTCTATGCTCAGGTGCCAGGCTTTTTCTGAAATTAATCTTAATCCTGAATCTGAAATTTGGGCCCTTTTTCAAAGCCATGTTCTCATTTCTTGTGCTAGGAATTTGAGATGAAACCTTCCCTGCCACCTCAGCATGTAGTGGAACAATCCGTTCCTTATAGCCAGCAAAAAGGAAGACACTGAGGAGTCATCATATCAGTGATATCTAGTGGAACCCTTTTTCTTGGAAGCTGCTAATAGGAACGATCCATCATCTGAAGAGTAACAGCTGTCCCTATTGTTACTGCTGTTGCCATTGGCTTTACAAACATGTCTGCATTCAGTCTATGTGTTCAAAACCCATGTTTGTTTTCTCTTATGATAAGAAAAATACTTCTGAGCAATAAAGAAAGATGAATAGCACATCTGAAGGAGATCTACTTCTACTATTAAAAAAATCTGCCTTACAAATACCGCAGTTTTCCACTAATATGAACAATAGTTCTCAGGTCAATATTTCCAAAGTAGTTTTTTTTTCAGTCAGAAATTCCAGTCATAGGCAATAATGAAGGAAAGAATTTTATTTTTTTAGTCAGAATAAAAGCAAATTTTCAAATGCCAAAATTTCCCATGAATTAGAAATCCTGAAATTTGGCTGGTGTAATTTCCTAACCCTGGTATCTGCAGTTGTGCCAGAACTACAGAATAAATATGATTTCTACAGTCTGACTCACAGTAAATAAAGGAGCTAGTGTATGCAAGCCAAAAGTGATGAGATCTGGCCTTCACCAATAAATTGGTGAGAGAGATTACCTGGGAGGAGTCTGATTTTTCAATTCTTTTTCCTAAAGGTTGCTTTACAGTACCTTCCCTTTATATCTTGTATTCACACCTTCTAATGAGGTATTAATGAGCTGTTTGTGGTTTCTTTAATTTAGGGCAAAACCATTATGGGAACGTGAAGTCTTTACTAGGTTCCAAATTCTTAATAAAAAGAAGCGATGCATTATTAGATAGGTCACGCCCGAAAGCTTCCAGCACAGAGCATTGACTCTATCACCATCAGGGCTGTTGTGTAGCTGTGGTCTGTTGTCAGTGTTAAGATTTCCTGCACTGGGTTATACCGGTGGACCAGACTGGATTTTTTTTCTGGCTACTCAGAGCAAAATTCCACTTTCTCAGTAGTTTTACATGAGCTATTTTTCCTCTCATGAGTAATGGCATAGGTTTGGGTAGAAGAAGAGGAACTGGATAAGGGCAAAATAGATAGGGATTTAAATTGCTTGCAGTGGGTATGCAGCTTTTTATTCTGATCACCCAGATTTATTTCCAAGTTTCATTGGGATCCGTGCATAGCCTTGAGAACACCATTTCATCCTCCCAAGGCCTAGTGTCCATCTCTGTAAAAAGGTGGTAGTATGACCCTCAGTCTCCTAAAATTTTTGATTTGCCATTTCTGCAGAGCATCGGCAACAATTTGGTAGGTCTATTAAATGGTTTAATGATAAGGGGGCTCTTTTGGAAATGCAGAATGGTAAAAAGACAGACTTTGAACTGATTTTGAATTTGCGTCTGAATTGAAAGCTAGACCAACTGTGAGTTGGGGGTGTGGCTGGAGACCTACAGATATACCAGAAATACTGTCCAACCTTAATTAGTCTCTGATTATAACAAGCATGTCTATAGGTAGCCATATTGTCTCGGTCACAAAAGTACCAAGCTCCATCCTGGAACAACATAGATTTCTAATATCCACTCTTGGCAGAAATTTTGTATATACAAATAAGTAACAACAGTAAAAAAGACTTCATAAAGAGATATAGTGGTGAGACTGTAAAAAAACAGCAGCCTTACAGTTTTCTGGTTTAATCCTCAGCATCATTTATATCTATGCAGCTCCATTCCTCTCTCACTCTACCAGCCACTATGGTCCCTGGTCCCCTACAGTTTTGTTTTTCTGTTTTAAGCTTTGCTGTGATCTTATCCATGTCAAGCAAGTGTGAAAGCTTAATGCTGGTGAATGATGTGGACTTTTGCCTCTGTTGTACAACTTAACTAGCCTGGACTCCCTGCCTATATTTTCTCCCCACCACCACCACTCACGATGTGAGGGAAGGCTGTGGCACCATCTAAACCATTAAACCATTAAAATGCAAAATCTCTGTTGGAGTAACCAGAAAAAAAAGGTATCCCAGAAAAGATTTTCATAGAGCTTTGCTGCTAGTTTTGGGTCCTAGAAGGATCTATGGAACATGTAGACATACATACAGAAGGAGATAAAGACTTTTCTTATGTTTCTGGCTGGAAGTTGACTTTGCACTGACCTTTTTAACTCATCTGCTGAGAAAATAAATTGCATGTACTATTGGGTTTTACAGTAGAGACCTTCTTCACAGTCTTGAAGTAGGCTCTCTCAAGCTCTCTTGCCTACACTGTGAATGATATTAACCTCTTTAATCACTTGAAAGGGTCTAAACAGACTGAACTTCTGCTCAGAATGAGGTGACTGACATTCCTTTTTATTTTATATTTGTAATGGGTCCTTAAGAAAATGACAGAGCAATGGTTTTTTTCTCGCAGATTTACAGCTTTGGTGCCCTTGGTGCAGAGACTATGGGCATGCTTTGCCTTCCCGTTTACCTGCTGCAGAGCAAACAGCAAGGTCACTAAGGTCTTGGCCTGTCCTACCTCTGTTTGCTCACGGAGAATCAGGCTTTAAATAACTGTATAATGGAGATAATCATTGACTAACAGCGGTTTATTCCGTGTTTAGATTGGTAACTTTGGGAAGAGCATTGACCCTGATCAGCCTAGAAGAAAGTCTACCAGCAAATGTAGCAGACCAAGCCTTGTGAGTTTACACATAAGGACTGTGATGAGACGTTTCTGCCTCTACAAACTGAGCAGGAAGGCCAGCCTTTTGCAAATGCTGTAAAGTTGTTCTTTTTCCTATTTCTCTGTGTCAGTTATGAAGCCAAGAAGCTGTGATAGCCAAAGATGATCCAATTCCAGATGAACTACAGCCATTTAAACATGACCTGGTGTTTGCTTTGTTGATAAGCAATTTACATTATTGGTGGACGGGAACAAAGGATAGAGACAAAATGGGGCTAAGCTACAGAAATTGAATATAAAGCACAAAAAGGGAAAAAACAGCCTTGAGGAGCCACAGAAAAAGGTGTGGTATCCAACATCTATAAAAATGTGGTTTTCCAATGTAGGCAGCTAAATATAAAAACCCTACAGAGAACTATAAATTCCTAATAAATATGATTGAACTACTGGAGAAAATCAGGCAGCCTAGGCTCAAGAAAACAGAAGCAAAGCTGAGAGCGAGCTGAGGCCAGGGACATGTCTATTTATGATGTGTATTTTACGTTACTCCGGAACTTGAGGATTTGTGACCTGGGTCAGGATCTGGTGAGCGCTGTTTGAGAGCACGAGCCCTGGGGAGCTGTGAAAATTGAAGGTTGTTCTATGGCACTGAGAGGGAACGGTGTCGACGGCACATCTCCCAGAGGATAGCCAAGGCTAGCATGCCTCAGAGGGACGTGTACCAACTGCCTTTCTCATCTAGTGCTATCTGGGATAAGTATTTATAGCTGGCCTAGACCAGCTGAAAATGGATTTTTGTACCTTTACTAGTTCAGCTAGGCTGGTCAATGAGTCACGGGCATGAAAATCAGGTTTTGATTCTTCCTGCTTAAGTTTCAAAGGCAGGATAAACAGTTACACATTTAGTTCTCTCAGTGCTCCTGGACTTGAGATTAAAGTTATTATCAGCACAGAAGACAGAGAGCAACCTTCATTTCAGGCTTTAGCATATCATGCAAGCCCAGATCCACAATTTCCCCAGCCTGTATCTTTCTTTTTTTTTTTTTTTTTAATTATTATTTGTACTGTTTTCAAGTGTTTGGCAATAGTCATTTGCCAAACAAACATCTTAAGACCATGTTGGAGAGTGTGGGTTGAACTCACACTTCAGTAAAGACTGCCAAAGCTAGCAGAGTCTCTGCAGAGGGGCTGGAGGCAGCAAGCAGCTGCAGAGCAGACTGGCGTGGAAAACGAGAGCTGGAATCAACATGATCTTCACTTTACCTGGGTATGACACCAGGTGTCCAAGGCAACTGTGTAAGTTTGCATTGAAATCACATAGTAAAAAGGAGTGAGGGTGGTAAGTGAGGGGAGGAGGGATGGCTCTGCACTTGTTTTCTCCCCCATGAAGCTTCAAAATGCTAAGGTCAAAGAAGACAAAGCAGGGAATATGCATGATTGGAAAGGCTAAGCTGCTGGAGAGAGTGTAGCCCAAGGTGTTGAGGGCAGCCTCAGCTCCTTTCCACCGCTGTAAAACATCTACAAGAAGGCTCTACCCAAAGCAGATAGCCGGGAAGCTATTTTTTATGGTACAGCTTTTTCTGGGGGGGTAATGGTGAGGTTGTTGCTTGAACTTTGGGATGCTCTTAGTGCAGCTTACAGTTAGAGAGCAGTTCAGGTCTGACCTGACCTCTGGGGCTGGAGTTTAAACCTTTTTCAAACCTTCTCCTGGCTCAGTTTTCTTTTGGACAACTCTGGTTCCTGCCAATGACTCAACAAACCCTTCCTTGTCTTTCCTGAACAGGATGGCTGTGTGGAAACGGCTCGGTTTTATTTGGTAGGAAATGCCATGATTCTGAAATCTGGTTTTGTTCTGAAGTGGAAGAACACACAAACAAACACAAAATTATTTTGAACCCAAAGTTTCCTGCAAATCACAATAAAAATTATCTGTTCTTTTGAAAACTGAGACATTTCATCCTGACTGTGACCTTTCCAAATTTGATAGGAACGTTTTTAAATTTGGTAAACAGAAGCTAATGCATGCCATTTGAACAAGGTCAAAATATTTTGTTCTGATTTTTTTGTCTGCAAATAAGAAGGTGTCAAAAATGACAGTTTCCCAGGTCAAGTTTTGATGCCGAAAAAAAGGGCACTTTGGGGTAAAAAGTATTCTCCTTTTTCTTTTCTTTTCTTTTTTTTTTTTCTTCACTGTGCTTTATGGATAATTGTGAATCACCTTTGTATATAAACCATATGTGATTCAGCGTGGCAGCACTGTTATCTCAAAACCTCCTAAAATGCTTCAGAGGACAGAGGTAAAACATGAAATATAGGCAACCTGGAGCCACATTTAACAGGTCATGTACAACACCCATTATAACTTGTGATGCCAAGGGAGACAGACTGGAGCAAGCTCTTCTGCATAACAGAAATTGCAGGGGAAGTTTAGGGGAGAAAGGGGAATGACAGAGTGATTTGGCATCTGGAGGACAAAATTTAGCCTGCTGCTCTGCCAGACCAGTGATTCAATGGCTGTTAACAAAATGCATTTCCACCCACCAAGTGACAACCTCAGCGGGCCAACATCGCCTAATGGATAAAGCACTGTGCTAGGACTTGCCTGCCTTTGATTCTGCTCTGAGCCCTAGCCCTGGACTTCTGCTTGACGCTGGGTGAGTCATGCTGCGCTTTCAAGTCCCCTTTTTCTCTCTGTTGGTCTCTGTTAAGATGAAATGTTCTCTTGTAGGTTTTACAGCGTACTGACTGCAGTTTCCCCTTTGGTTCTTGACTCAGCCCTGCCTGATCTACCAGGATGCAGGCAAGACTTTGCAGCCTTGCTGTCTTTCAGCTAATGGAGCCATTGAGTTTCAAGCCTGAGGCTGGGCAGACCAGGCTTCCGTATCAGCTTTCCCTGCTGATGAGACTGTCTGCAGGACCTGGGTGAGAAGTGCTGGCTCCTTCTCCCTGTGCTTTCTGAAGTCACAGCCAGTAAACAAGGCCGAAGCAGAGAGCTGTGATTAACAGGCGTTTCTATGTGCCAAGAATTCATTAAAAAAATAATAATTGTTAGCTTCCCACCCTACTGTTGCCCTGGCTTTGCGCAAACATGACTGGTATGGAAGAAAGGAAGGGGACAGTGCGGTGAGTTTGTCACGTACATGCCCCCAGATTTTGTAGGGCAGCTTTGTTGTCAGTGATGAGACCAGCCTGACTCGTCCTGAGGACAACTGCCCGGGTGCATTCAGCAAGACATGACATCATGTGCCCTGGACATTACAGGGCTGAGGTTTTGTCCTTGGTTGACACCAAAATAGTAAGGGCAGTCATTTCGAAGAGGGGGCAGAGGTCTAATGGACACTTATTCCTGTATTTCCCAAAGGAAACCCAGTCCCACCACCCAAGACTCACACCACCTGGGAGTCTGCATCCCCAAAGTCTGGATCAGACTCTTGAAATTACGGGGAAGCAGTTTGCTTAGCATGCCTGGGTGTCCTTGTTCCTGCTATCTGTGGTCAGTCTTGTAAATATAGCGTGACTTCCTATCAATCTTTTTTTAATTTTTGAATACAATTATAAAAATTTCTCATTAATTTCTTTCTCTGTGGGGGGAAACCCTGTCACAGCTTGTTCTCCTTGCCATAAAACAGTCCACAGTGCCCTGCTGGGATACTCACCGGTCTCTACTCATAAACTCCCAGCTGGTGCAGAACCAGGACAGCAGGAGCAGATAGGGCTGGAGCAGCAATGGACTGAGCTGGCTGGAGCTGTACAGGGAGGAAGGGAAATTTGATTTGAATGTGGAGAGCGGACCTTGATGATACTGAGGACAGGGTGAGGAATAACTCCAAGATGGTGAGGTTGTTATATGTGATCATGAGATTGTATCAATAGCTGCTTTTAACCATTTTTTCCTATTCACTTACTCATATGTTCACAAACCCAAATTAAAAATTAATTGTACCAGCTTCCAGTGATTAGTTTTCACTGCAGATTATTGTAACTGTCTGAAATATACATATATATTTGTGGCACATGTTTCTGTCAAGCACATCAGAGAATGACTGGAAATCTGTTTTTGTTTTGCCACAGGTGCCAATGTTTTGGCATAGGTGCTAGCTCCATGCAATATCTTGTGAGCGGCTCTGCAAAACACTGTTCTCAACCTTTTTTTTTCGGTCTCCTATGGAGAATGGAGATAGCTCAGCTAGTGACATATATACCCTCGTATGATGGGTATATATTCGGTTCTGTACTTATACAGTTCACTTGGGAAGTGACCCAAGGTGTCTGTGCAATAAGCACCAAATGCTCTATACTGTCTCTCATGCACTGCTTACATGGGTGGGCAAGAGGGACAAACTGTCTCCTCCACGACCCACTCTAACCACAGGTCTAAGGAAACATGAGCATGAGCCCAGGTTGTGGGCTGAGTAATATTTCCATCATGCCAAACCCAATCCATGGGCTTTAGGTAGGATATGCTGGGTCTGCACAACCATCATCCACCATCATCAGAGGAAAGCTGATGGGGCCTGGGCTTGGAACGCATGAAACCAAAGTAGGGGGCTATGAGAGCTGAAAGCATCAGCAGTTGGCAGCTGGTCTGTGCAAAGACAGGGCCTGGCTCTGTGTTGGCAGTGATTTTTTAGGCTGGAGTGAATATAAATACTGGCACAGCTGCTGTTGTTCTTGTGTGGGGCTGGAATGGGGCTTTGAGGTGGGGGGGTGGGGCAGTGGGGGGTGGAATAGTGGGGGAAGGCAAAGGAGAAGGCGGATGCAAGCAGGTACATCATCATTGGTTCATTTTCACAGCGAGATAAGATCATGTCTGAGAGCCTGTGAAACTCATGCTTCCCCGGTTAATTATAGCTCTGATGCTGAGGACAACAGTTCCCACTGACATTCGTCACATCATTGGTTGAACTCTGCTGCTCTGTTTTGAGCTGGGGAGATAAGGCTGGAGTCAACAAACATCAGAGGGTGAACTCCAGGGATGGTCTCGTTCTTCCTTTCTTCTTTTCCTATTTTCTGTGTCTTCTCTTTCTTACTGCCTACCCAGTCCTTCCTACTGCATCTCTTTCCCTGTCTTTCATTTCTAGCCAGCTCAATCGCTTGCTGTGAGTGATTAATTACTGGCTTTGGAAGGCAGCTTGGCAATGCAGACCGTTTAGTGGGTGACTTAGCAAGTTGTCCAGGTGGTGTTTAGTGGAAAAATGGGCCCATCAGCCACACACCCACACTATGAATGCTGATGCCTTCTGCTGATGGCCAGAGCTGGAAAGGGAGGGGTGGAGAGGGGCAGGATCAGTTCCAGAAAATGAGCAGCTACTGGAAGATTCATGACCTGATCTGTATTGCAGCGGGAGATCAACAGTAACTTGTCTCCTGTTTCCACCTGTAAAATGAAGGCTATTTGCAGAAAGTCCAGAGAGCTATATACTGCTAAGGGCTTGACACGTCTTGTTGACAATACTAATGAGTACAGTCCTAGGAGGTGACCTCAAGGTCAGAAGAATAAGCCATTTTACTTGGATCAGATCCTTTGATCACTAGGACTGAAAAAAGCAAGAAGTCCGTGAGTGGTGTTATGGATATGGTACAAGATGGAGCACCACACCCATTGATCTTTGGAGGCCAAATGCCCTTAAAGTTTCACACAAGCTGCTTCTTTTTTGACTGTCAAGGTCATTGTTGAATATCAGTGAGCTGCAGATCTAATAGACTGATGCATCAATGAATTAGACATCAATTTGTGGAGTGGAGAGGGGCCTTAAAATGCAAATCCTCTATCAGGAGAGCAAGGAACCAGTCTGACACCGAATGGCAATGAGTCTGCCATTGCTTTCTCCCCCTCTCCATATTAATAGGAAGCCATTAGGTGAGAGTTTTTTCTGCTATTCTGCATGTGTCTGGCAACATGGACTCAGATTTCAATGGGAGTCTGCTCTGCTGTTAAATAAGGTCAAGAAATATCCCCCTATGACTTGGGACAGTTCTTGCACGGAAGATTGGAAATACAAGAGCAGCAAGAGAAGAAGTACTCCAACATGCTCCTGTTTTGATATCCCTGGACTTCAGACATTGACTGGGGCTATAAATCCTGTGCTTTCAGTACGTTCTGAAGTTACCGGTTTAAAAAAATTATTGTCTGCAAGATGTTATGGTAGAAAGCTAAAACATAAAAAGCTCAGCTCAAGACACTAATAGAAAAGATATTCTTTGACTATATAAATGAGTTTTACCTGAGTTACGGATTAAGGGAACATAACTGGCACTAATAGGCACCACATGAAAGGCTACATCTCCTCTGATACATAGTCCAGGGATCATGCTCTGACCCTGAGGGAAAGTGGTACAACCCAGCCTCTGTGGTCATGTCTGTCTGGTGGGAAGGGTCCTTGGCACATCTCCCAGGCACTGTCTGGGATGGTGTCTCTGGCAAGACCCAAACCCATGACAGGACAACTAAACAGTCTGGATGAGCAAGACTGGTGCTCGAATCTATGCCCCATCCTGTTTAGTTTACTGGAGACATTACGGCTCCAGACCCTCAGTCTAAGTAGGACCTCTGTGATCTCTGTCAGCTTAACCTTGAGGGTTTTTTACGCAATTCTTTTGGTGAGTATTTCTCCATCCACCTTCTTCTGGTCTCTGGTTTCTCCTTTCCTGATTTTCTGTAAGGTCATTAGCTCCTCTGTTGCCCTGTTAATGGCTCATCTTGGGCATCATAACTCTTAAGATGCGTAACGCTCTATGAGGTGAGTCTCACCAAAGTCACCAGGCCAGGCTGAAATTCAGCCCTTTTTGTAACACATTGTGTTGGTGGCCAAGAAGCTGAAAACTGCATGAATTTTGCTCAATCACAGGATAAGCCCAGAGATGACACAGCTATTTCACAACCAGCCCCCTGGTTATGCTATAACTGAGTCAGAAAGCCCAGTTACAACACAATTACTTTTCTTGGGCTGGTGACAACATGAAGAGAATTGGCCCGTGGGCACAACTCAACCAGATCCCTTCGATTTCATAGCAGCATTGAAATATCATTTGGAAGGGGTCGAGAGATAATCTAGTCCAGCCTGTGCTTGAAGCAGGGTGTTTGCCAACACTACATTGAGTTAGCTGAGATTATTTAGCCAACTCTTGGCTAAATTATTTAGCCTCCTCTTCTGAGGAACCTGTCCCTGTGCTGCTCTGTGCCCCAAGTGAGAAAAACCTTTTTCTTTATGTCTAGGCTGAACATCTTGAGCCACAATTTGTAGCATTTTCCCTCTATTTCCAGGTGATTGGGAAGCTTGCCTCCCAGACACATTGAAGATTTAACAGGTGGTGACGATGCGGCCCAAAATCTGTGGAAAAAACAGAGACAGGATTTGACTCTGGTGCTACACTGAAGGCAACAGGAGGGTTAGGAGGAACAGCTTTTAGACTATAAACAAATAAATTGAGCAACACAACTGATGCAACAGAAAAAAAAATACCAGGGGAAAGATGCACAGAGACAGGTGAGGGTAATGACCTTGTAGCAACAGCAGAGGAATTTCATAGTGGCCAAAGCCAGGGAGAAGGATGTAGTAAGAATAGATACCCAAGATTATGAGAGTTTTAGAAACCTTATATTAATTTCCAGACTAAATTTATTCCCAGCTCATTTATACCCATTTGTTCTTGTTCCAACACTGTCCTTTAACTTAAATAGCTGTTCTCTCTCTGTGATTTTTACCTCCCCAATGTATTTATAGACAGCAACACATCTTTGTGCTAGGCTAAACATACCAAGCTCTCCTAGTCTTCTCACATTTGATTGGCTTTCTGTCCACCTGGTCACTGCAGGAGCTGTTTACTACATCTGCCACAGTCCAAATTCACCTTTTTTGGACATGTAGCACAAGAACAGGGTATGGTGTGCCAAAGGAGATCTTCTCCCATGCTATTAACACTTCACTAACTTCACTGTAAATAGCTTTTGTACTGCATACAGCTATTCAGTTCTGCTTTTCCATAAGTGCATCACACCAACGGTGCCTAATAGTGTTACGATGAACACGTGCATCCACATCCTTCTCCTGCAACTTTGTTGTTTCCAGTGGAGCCCACAGCTTAAAGCAGCTATTCTTGTTATCAGTCTCTAAGTGCTTGACTTTGTACTATTAGATTTCATTCTATTTCTATTACTCCTGCGCTTAAGGTCATCCAACTTTTCTTGTGTATTTATACCAAGGGCTTTATAAATATGCAGATTGATAGACTGAATAAATTTTAGCCTCTGGGTTATGGGATAGTCTTGTTGTATCCCAGCCCCTCCATCTAAGGCAGAGTTATAGCAGAGTAAAGATCAGACATGCAGCATGATTTTCCTCCCCTTCTTCGGAAATGTCTGGCATTAGCTGGTGGAAGATAAGAAACAACAGGTGAGGGGTCTTTTTATTCTGAAGCAACAGTTCTCCTGCTCCAAACTTGGATACAAGCAGGATAGAACAAATACAGAAAGGGCTATGGTGGCCATTGGATAAGGGCAGAACTAAGACCAGTCTCAATGGAAAATATGTATTTCTTAACCAGGACCCGAATGCATCACATCTTGGGAAAATCACTAGATCTGCATCTAGCTGTCCTGATAAATGTGCTTTCCACAGAGTAAACTTGGAGACAAGCAAACTAGAAGTCTTCACTTTTTTAAATATAGCTCCTAATCTTAATTCTTCATCTTTTATTCTAGTGAGTTTTGGTTTATCCCCATTATGCTGTCCTTCTCCTCATGTTCCCCCATTGTTTGTTGCACTGTTTTGCACTGTATTGCACGTTCCTTAGCTTCTTTAGTTAAAGAAATCTACTGTTCTCCTACTTCACTGTTTTGCCTGTCAGACAGGGCTCAGACAAAGCATTTGCACTCTGTTCTGAGGTTTTAGTGACCCCAGGACAGGATGATTTTCCTAGATGATCGGTGACATCTGCCACGAAGAAAAATGGGACATCTGGAGATGCAGGCCCCTCTGGAGTGGAAGCAATTATATCCCAGAGATGCTCAAAGTATGGCGCACACCCAGGTTTGCCACCAGGAGATCCATGCGGGAGTGTTGAAGCCGGTCCCAGTGGTGTTTCTGCAAGTGGCCAAGTTGCTGCCCTAGGGATGCCATGGGAGGGTAGATGACTACAGAAAGTAGACTAAAGGAGACCTATGTAGGGGAAGACAAAACACCTCTGTATGCAGCTGGTGGGAAGAAACCTGTTTAATGTCCATATTCCATCCTTTCTAAATTCTCTCATGCATCAGCTGGAGCAATTATTCCACCTTACTTCCCCATACTGACAATGCACCTGCACCTGATGGGAAATTGCTACCATATGCCTCTCCAGAGGTAGCTGCATTTCAGCTGTGGCGAATGATTGTTCTGTATGGTCTTTCAGAATGGAAAAAACCCCTACTTCCAGCCACTTTTCTGACTGTGTGAGTAACAAGTTAATGGGGTTGGGAGAAGCTGCTGGCAATTCTCAGCTCTGCAGCTTTCCACTTGAATGCTCTGCAGCTGAGCTAATAGTCAGCAAAGCCCTTCAATGGATACAGAAACCATTTGCACTTTTGAAGGGAAGAGAAAATGGAAAAGAGAATGCCTCTGTTTTTTCTCCCCATTCTTTCTTTCTTTCCTTCCTGTTGCTTTGCTGTTTTTAAAATGGGGGCTGGAATCTGGTGACTCCTTCCTATTAGTCTCTGTCGTGTCCTGGGCATGCCTCAATCTTGTGAAAACTACCTTGTTTCTCTCTCTGCTCAGAATTTCCTCAAGAAAAAAAGAAAAAAGAAAGCAAAAAAAGAGGCTCAATAAATTTTGTTTGCTTTAGCTTTTTTGTGATTTTCAGGTGAAACAGTTTCATCAGAGAACACCCATTTTTTTTCTGCACTGCAAGTATTTTGAAGTGATGAACGTTCAGATAAGCTGCTATCAAAACACTGGGAGAAGGTTTTACACCTGATTTCCTGCCAGTTCACCTCATGGCTGATCAGACGGCAAAGCCTCCAAAACTTTGAGAGGCTCTACTGGGCTATTTAGGCTGCCCTGAGGCTCCAGAACCTGAGATTTCCAACCTGCAGGCATGGAACTTCATGAGAGCCCTAGACTCCCTATCACACTGTGCATCTCCATTTCCAGATGAGGTTTTCCTTTTAGAGATCTCAGAGGCATTAGACTTCCCGCCCAGCGAATCTCCAATTTGTTTATTGACCAAAATCCGGAATTAAAACCACCCAAAAGAAACCAAAAGTCAAATGAAAGTGCTTTGATTTTTTTTTTTCCCCAGTGAAATAATTTCAGAGTGGAAAATGAAGTACTATTTTTATTTTATTTCATTTGGGAACAAAGACTTTTAAATAAAAATGTTGGAATTTCCCAATGAATGGAAATTCAGAGCTCTGTTGCCTGCCTTAAGGTGCTGTTATTATGCAAGTCTTTACTCTGTTACTACATAAATTAGGGTAACGCCAAGAAGTTCTAGCTGAAAATGAGATTTTAATATGTTGGACTGATACAAATATATAACAATGGACAGTCTTCTCCCCACAGAGCTTAAGATATAAACAGATTAAGTGCCTGAGTGGCTGCAGTGGTGTTGGAATTAAAAAACACCCTGAAAATCAGTTCTCAAGGCTAGGATCCTCTTGCCCAATTACATGTATGTCCATGACAACCAAGTCAGAGGAGTTATTTCAAAGTGATTAGGTAGTGGTGATTGAATCACTGCACATCTGGTCCTGATCTCATTGACTGCCCGCTGCATTCGGTGGAGTTTTTCCTGCGTTTATTGAATACAAACAAAACCAAAATTCAAGTAAATTGATGCAGAGCAACATTTCCCAGTAGGTCTGTGAAGAAGCTGTTGATCCTTTAACAATTTTGTGATGAGTAAGTCAAAATTGTCCCATCTCAGGGCAAGTTTGCCAGTTGCTTCTCTGTCCCTTTCCAGTCAATCCCTAGGGGGTTACAATGGTGCTACTATTTTGGGCTAAGGGACTTGGCTGTTTGTCAGAGGCAGGAGAGGCTTTAAGCAACAAGACTCATGAGTTGAGTCTCCACCAGCTCAGTCAGTGGCGATATATTAATGTTTATGATGGCAGCTGGACACACAACTGGGGTTCTTGTCTGCCCTTTGGGTTAAGCTTTGATTACTTGTCAAACCAGGGCTTTCGACAAGTTATCAGCTGCTGTCAGTGAGATGTTCAGCACATTCCCACCCTGACAGTGACACTGTGAGTTTACATGTGAAGTAGCAATGCATTCAAGATAAGGCCCCGTTACTTTTTTCCACTGTTTTCTTGGAAGAAAGATATTAATATATTATGAAACGTTGACTTATTCCTCTTTTTGCTGAGTTCTTTCCAGCCACAAGATTTGCCTCAGTTCTCTTTGGTTTTGGTTTCTTCCCATCCAGCTTCTTTTTTCTTTTTGTTTCTTTTAGTTTCTTTTTTTTTTTTTTTTTTTTAAATTTTAACTATCACTCTTCCTTGCTCCTCTCTCATTTCCTCTCCCAAACAGAAGAGGAATTTAAATTGCAACTGGTCACAGATGTAAAACTGGCAAGAGCGCGCTCCAAAGACACTCTCTTTTATTGGGTTCATCCAGAGGTCAAAGAGGTTGGCTGCGGGACAAGACAGAGCAAAAAACCTACCCGAGCCCTACTGTGTCATCATCATCCCACTTGTCTGGGAGCAGGATGGGACAGGAAAGGTGGAGGAATGCTGCTTCACAGCCACACTTGCAAAGACTCAGGATAAAGAGGCACCTCCAAGCCTTGGCTTCTGCCACCACAGTTTTGGGGTGGCCCAGGGGGAGAAGCTGGCGGCCAAGCTGGCGAGGGAAGGGGAAGGGCAGCTAGGGAGGGTAGAAGGAGGGGATGCGGAGGAGACGACAGCCAGCTGTCTCGCATGCACTCTGTGTTGCAGCTGTGCCGGTGGGGCACAGGAAGGCAGCCCAGCTGCTGTCTGCTTGTGCCATGGGGCTGCACAGCGTGCCAACTGGTGGTGTAGGAGAGGAGGAAAAGCAGAAGAGAGGGAGAGACGAAACAGAGGAGATGGGTACCAAGGTGCTCTCCGGTCCCGAGGATGGAATGGTGGAGGGGAAGCTTGCAGGAGAAAGACACTGATAGTCAGAAGTACGTGCAGACCTAAGCAATTTCCTTGCCTGCTCTTATCAAAGGCAACCCTGCCTGTCCCATAGCAATATGAGCCATAGGTCAAAGACTGGGATGTCCCCAGTTTCCATCAGCTTGCCCATGGCTTGAAGAGGTAGGCAGCACAACTGCAGCTCAGCAAGGTGCCTGGTACTGTCACTGAGGAGTAGAAAACACAGATAGATAATCTGGCAAAAGCCAACTGCTTATGCAAGGTTCGCAATGTCTCACCCAAAAGAAGCACTCATGAAATACAAATACCCAGTCACAAAGTCACATCAGGAAATTAAGATAAGGATGGTCACCTGCCAGGGCAGCTTGATAACACCAAGAAAAGATGGCAACAGGGTTGGAAGGAGGATCTCCACTACTTATTTATTGCAAGAGCATCAGATATACATGAGGAAGAACATCCAGCTCAGATTTGATCTCAGAGCTAACTTAAGAGAACGGGAGAGCTTTCAGAGCATCATGTGAGAAACGAATACCCTTGGGAACGGATGCCTGCAAGGGATCTTGGGCTTTCAGTGGAAATACACATTCACCAGGGAAAAATGGAAAAGCTATTCCCTGGCAACCTGTCTTCAGTCTGGAAGACTTCCCCAGTGAGGCCATCAGATAAAAAATGACCAGGGCGAGGAAGTACTGGTGTCCATAGAGAAACCCAGAGAGAACAGAGGAGGCTGGAGCAAAGGAACTGCAGAACAATAAAATTGGATATCAGGAAGAATCAGAAGCAAGAGAAATGACTCAGAAGAGAATTGATGGTACATCAGTGTCGGCACACAAAGAGTGAAAGAATAAAGGTCATAACCAGAGCCCATCATAAAGAGGAGGTTATTAGTCTGTAAATCTCACTGTGAGACCCTCAGGTTGCTCTATAAAACTGATAAGAGCCCATGACTGCTGTCTGATCACTGCACTTGTCATGCTGTCACCTCTTTAATTCAGAAAACATCCTAAGCCATCTGCCCAGGCTGACAAAAAACCTGACATTGCCCATACAATTCAATGACACTTTCAGAATTTTCAGGAAAAGAGAAGCATCACAATGCTTCTAGGGTGCTCCTCAAAGGGGACCTCAACTCGGTTCCTGATTCTTTCCATTAAATGAAGAGATCAGAAAAATCTACCCTCAGCAGACAAATCCAAGCACCCTTCAATGTCATCAAATCAATTCCTCCAGCTCCAGATGATTCTAAAGTAAGTGTTGGCTGCCTTGCCCAAGCTAGCTTTGTATAGCTCAGCTATCGGAGCTTCCTTTGACTGTCCTACAAGCTGGTGGTACTTGGTTATGAAATTCTTGCCTTCATAATCACATTTTCCCTAGCTTAGTTTCATCCTGTTACTTTGTGTTATCATCCCTAATACGACTCTAATCTCTTTGAGTTCCACAACCGCCTCATTTACAAAAAATAAAGCTAGCTAGCTTTCATCAAGTTATCTATGGCAAGAGCCTATGAAAGTCAGTGAAATAGTACTCAAAGACCCAACGTCTATTGAGACATCCAGGGTAAGGACACTGGCTTTTGCTATGTTTGTGTAGCACTGAGATATTTGTGCTAGATAAGATCACCAGACAAGCAATAAATGATAATATGTCTCTTTTGGAAACAAAGCATTTATTAGAACTGGATGGAATTTGTTTCATTTAAAATAAAATGGAATTAACAGTTCAAATAATATTAACAATTTTAAAAGGCTCACAGAATTCTTGAAAGCTATCTCTCTGTTTTGCTAGCTGAAGTTCTCCTTGGAATTTTCCAATTAAAAAGAAATAGCAACATATGCTGTTGTCCCCACTCTTCAAAAATTAACAGTATGAATTCCAGAATATTTTTTCTGAAAATTGTTACTGTTTTTTCAATGTGTTCTCATTCTACCACAATTCTTTTGTTAGCCTGAATACAAATTTATTTTCCACAAGTTCTTTTGCACTAAGCCATGATGCTCAGGCTTGATGATCTGTCTCCAGTTAGAGATGACAAGAAGTGAGCTACTTCCATCAGGACTCAGCTTTGCATATTTTTTGGTAAAACAAGTGTCTTAGATTTCCAGAAAGTAGTAAGCACCAGTGAGAAACTGGTACTAGAAACCAAAACAGGCTACACCTAGCCCAGGGGCTTTTTCATAGGTTAAATCATTTAAAAGAGGAGTTTACATGACTTAAACTACACATGATGGAGGTATGGTAATGGTATTCACTATGGGAAATAGCAATGACAGGTAGGGAAATGCTCCTCCTGATGACATTTCAAACACTGCTGAGCAGCAATATCCCAAACGTGCCTCATCACACCTGCTTTGAGAAAGGGCATAGAATCATAGAATGGCTTAGGTTGGAAGGAACCTTAAAGATCATCTAGTTCGAACTCCCCTTCCATGGGTAGGGACACCTTCCCTGACCAGGTTGCTCGAAGCCCCATCTAGCCTGGATGGACAGTGACTGATGGATAATGATATCCCAGAGCTGCTCATCTTGGCTACCAGGAGTGAGACATTGGCTTTGAGAGAAGAAACCTGTGTCCTTTCAATGATCTTCAGGTGGTCTTTGCTCTGCAGGGCTGTTCATCAGAGCTGGGCTGTGGAGTCACTGCTGGGACACGTCCTGGCTGCATGACTCTATGCTTGATGTGTCAAGGAGGTCAAGCAGTGGAAGAAGGAGGAAAGATTAAAGGTGGAAACTTCTAGGAAATCCATCATGCTGCTTTCCAGCCCAAAGAGCAGATAGAGGAGGATCTTTTGTACCTATCTTTCCTGTCAATGATTTTCAATAGTGCAGGCACAGAGGAGAAAGAAACATTGCTATTCAAGACAAACTATCTATGTCCTTCTCCCCTGCTTGGCTTCACTTCCCCGCTTCTGAGTAAAAGGAACAAAAATGAGCACAGAAACATCAGCTTGTCTCCCTGTTCCCTCACTGTACAGCAGAAACAGCACAAAAACCCTGATTCAGAAATGGATTTAGCTAGAAATTGGTTTGCAATGGGACTTTGATTCCTAAGTACTTGTCCTCCCTCTAATGAAGATGAATACTATTTCCACTTTGGAGAAGAGGCCACTGCTCCACAGAAAAGGGGACTTATTCCCTTAAAGGTTTTGGCAGAGCCAGGAAGAGCCAAGGCAATCATGCCTCCCACTCCATCTCTGTTTTGCTTTATTTGAACATCCTTCTTTGAGCCTGTGAACTTTTTTTCTGTTTGGCTGGATTAGGCCAGTATTAGTCTGGGTGACAGCCCATGCAACCTATAATTTTCATATCCTCTGCTACACAGCGTTCACCCACTATCTATCCCCTGACTTGATCTTTGGCTAAGTGGGGTCAGTGTCAGGTGCCACAAGGACTTGGCCTTGAGGAAGATTTTGGAAGAGGAAGTAGATCTTGCACAAAAAAGAAAATGGGGAGATAATTCCAGGCATTGTTATCAGTGTGTGGAAGGCCTAAAAAGGGAGAACAGCAGGGTGCAGGGCCAGAGAGGGGACTGGGATTTCTCTTCTCTGCCACCAGTGGAGGTTGTATGCTTGACTGCAGCACAAAACACATCTTCCATACTCCACCCCTCCCCTCATCCTCTAGCAGAAAGTATTCATTCACTTCTCTTCTTCCCCCAGTGCATCACTTTCCATAGAAAGCCATAAAGAACAGGGCATTGCTGAAGGTGGAGAACAATAGATGGTCCTGATTAGGGGACCTGAGACATCTCATTGTGTTCCATGGTACCCAAGCAGATGCAGGAAAGCTTTCAGTTCCTCTACACAAAAGATGGTGTGATGAATGGTTCTCACATTAAACATTCATTTTGGGGACAGGCTGTAACTTTGACCATGGAACAAAGCCTAGATAACTCCTTTGTTACTCTAAATTCAGATGCCGACAGTATACCCTGAACACAATTAATAAGTAAAAGTCACCTTGACAGCATTGTGCTGTCTGATGTGCAGCCCAGCTTCTTAATGTTACTCTGTTCCTTGTTGCCTCAGCTGCAGCCAAATCATCTGACCAGTTTTCACACTTCTTGTCCTTTTGATTCACTCATTTTTGTGCTGTCTTCCACAATGACTATCCCATCTGATATCTTCTGTTGGCTCCATCTAATGAAATTCCAGGCTGCCTTTTTTTTAAGAGACATTGCCATTAGTGTAAACATAGGCGCTTATATACATGCAGTTCCTTCTCATTCTAACATATGGCTCATTCTACTCTTGCCTATGTACAATGCCACTTGTACCTGGTTAGTACCATACCCAAGGAAAATATTACTTTTGCATATTGTCTCTTCTTTCAAGCCCATTGCACTTCATGCCTGTGGGTGATATGAGCTATTCCTTATTTATCCAAGAGCATGCGTTCTCTTTATGGACACTCCCTTCCCCAACTGCTAATTTAAACAAGATGATCTACGTGGCCATCACGTCTAACACTCTAAGATCTGCTAACAATTTCTCTGTGTTTTTCCATCCAGATTTTTCATGGTTGCTCAGGACACCTGTTAGTTTCATCAAGAGATGTTTGTCTGGCTGACAATGCTCATCCTCCTATAACGCCAGCTTGAGGACACTCTTTTGAAAGTTCAGACTGTTTATCTTTCAAAGGAACTGCTTATTTGGAGCAAGCTAAGAGAGGTGATCCAAACTGGGGTCTGGTATGAATTTAGTAAAGCAGGATGCCTCTGTTTGGGCTATCTGAAATTCAAGATCTGCTCAGTCTTGAACTTGCGACTGTTTGTCATCCAGAAGTGGATTTAAGTCTAGACTGCTTGATCACCTCAGAATGATAGGTGATCACATCACTGGTCTTTTGATCTGATCCTCATTCAAGAGCTCTGCACATGAGAACAGCAGCTTATAAATCAATAACAAACAGGGATAATGAGAGGCACACACTTTGTCATTCCACACTAAATCCACTCTCCTTATTAAGCATGGAAAAGTTCTTGGACTTCTCGCAACACATGAGGGAAGCTCCGTGGAGACTCTTGGGTTTGTACTGAAAGAGCAAGAAGGGAAAGTCCTGAAGTTTTGGAATTTTTCTGCATGCTATTAATAATAATAATTCATAAATCATCAACGGCCGAAGGGTCAGGCAGAAAGAGTCTGCTGCCTGGCTATATAAGAGACTCCTGTGTGGGTGTGAGAACCTCTTGAAATGGCAAACGACTCTGGAAACAATGAAGGAGAAATGAATTATGTTTTTTTGGCAGAAACGAAACGTTAGTTCCATCCCCCCCTTCTTTTCTTCTTTTTTTTTTAAAAAAAAAACAAAACCAACAGAAATAGATACTTGAAAAAAAATAAAACCAACAACATTTTTCTCTTGACTCCAAAAATAAAGCATTTGAATATCCAAAACTTGCCTTTTTTATTTTTTTCATCCCCCAGCCCCCCCTTACATTTGAACATCAGAATTCTGGCAGTTCTTGTTAAAAAAATGTCCTACTTTGTCCAAACACACTCATGTTAAAATGCAGACAGAAGACTAGATGACTCTAGGGATTGGAAATGGGATATACAGCCTTTCACCTCAACATCATCACCTCAACATCATCACCTCAGCCAGTCCAGTTCAGCAGTGGCTACGTACAGCTACCGGCCACTGGTGGCTGGTTGGTGGGGTGGTCTCAGCATGCGTCACTTAGAAAGATTCCCCTGGAAAGACCTTGGACAGGAAGATCCGCCTGCAAGAAAGTGGTCAGCTTCCCTCCAGCCGTGCCCTGCAAAACCATTTGTGGATCATTAGTTCTCCTGGTGCTTTGGCCCTACATCTGAAAACTGAGATTGTTTCCTTTCCCCCAACAATTTCCTCATTGCGAGTAAATGGAGTACAAGCAGCAGGGCAGAACTTCTCTTATTGGGCTCATACACCTCTTTCTGCAATTATAGTGCAGTTGAATAACAAGGTTCAGAAGCTCTCCCATGGTTGTACAATTCATCCTACAGGATCAGTGGAGATCAATTCAAACAGATCTCTGTGCTTAAAACCCCTCGGCCATGCAGACTCTACAGGCAATCCCTGACAGGATATCATTGCTCATGCTTTGGGAGCCCTTTCACCACGTCCAGCCTTAGTCTTCCTCATTTGAATTTAAGCTCATCCGACAGGACCCTGTCTCTGTAAATGCCTCTAGAGGTCACTTCTGTAATAAACCTTTTCTACACTTGTCTGCATTATTCAGGAGTGGTGTTTTGTGGTGAAAAAAACTGACCTGATTATAGGTGAATATGTAGTACTCGATAAGGATCAAAACCCCAGACATTGAGGGGTTGTGGAAGTACCAGCGAGGTTTATTCCCAAGAAAGGCAGCCTTTTTCCTTTCAAAAGCATCTGGTTCACGCAGACCAGGTCTCACCCTTAGCTGTTAATATTAGCAGGCAGCACTCTGGATAAAGCTGTCCTCACTAGCTAACAACAGCTTAATAAATGTATATCCCCATTTCTTCTGCAGGGCCATCCACCAAAAATGGGTACTGTTTTACACTGCCAGTCACTTGGATGCTGGCCCATATCAACAGATAATCCTCCTGCTACCAGGGTAATACCTCCTGTGTGCAGGACAAAGTCCTAAAGAACTTTTTTTTTTAGGAGCAGGAGAAAGGAATGTGACATTCAAATAAAACTATGGGGCGGGGGGTTGGGGGGGTGGTACGACAGAATTTTCAGATAGACAAAGTGTAAGTGATTACACAAGTTAGCAATTTTTGCTGGGGCTCAACAGTCTTGCCAGCTATGGTGAAGACCCTCTGAGGGCTAAGATCAGCTGAGGTGCTGACTGCATGTGCAAGGCCAGATTTTTCAGTGGGTGTAAAGGGGATCTGCTTCTTCTGAGGACAGTTGAGTGATACCAAATTACACTGCTTTCATGCCAAACCCAAATCACACTGCAACAGTGGTTTAACACTGGCTTTAAAGGAAGATTGCAACCCAAAAGGCATTCCTTGGTACATTTCTGTCCACTTCTGCTGCAGCTCTGTCTGAGGACACGGTATCAAGACCAACATGTGTACATCCCACTTTCCTCAGAAAAGGAAAAAGCTGTGCTGGTAGAAAGGAATTGCTCAGCTGTAGCATCATTTACCCTCATGTACCTGAGAGCTCATAAAGAAATATTTCATGCTACACTTGCATGTCTACATTATCCTCTTTTTTCTGTTATTCTTAGAGATATAGTCTGCATTTACTTTCATTTGCCTTCTTACCCTAGCAGAGGACCTGGTAGGAGATCTCCTTGTCCCCAAGGTGCACTTGGGCATCCTTTTAACTCTTGTACAGAGTCATTCAAGTTTTCCGATTTCCTGAACTTGATATATCTGCAAAGGCATAGGTGCCCAGAGCCATTTGGGACACATGGTAGTATCTGAGATACTTGCCTGGAGTTGTCAGTATGGCATTGGACCTATGGGAGCAGGAGTCTGAGTGGGACACCTATGTTCCAGCAACTGGATTCAACCTATTTATTTATTTCATAGGCTCATGCTGGGTGCTGGTTCTTGATTCCAGCTAATTTTGCAGAAATGAGTCATAGAATAAGTTTATAAACAGCGTTGGGAGCAGGGGTTAAGCAGTTTAGGTGGTATCTGAGCACCGGCTTCCTGACCAAGGACTGCGATTCCCTAGTGGGATCTCCCTGAACATGGACTGGAGCAGGAAGGGACATGGATTGAAGCAGTGGTTCAGTCTACTGAGATAGTGGCTGCTCTGGCAAGTCACAATAGCGGAAACCAGTCAAAGTTGTGTATCCAAAACTAATGCACGTATGAATGTGCCTTAAGTAGGTAGATGGGGATTTTATGAACTGTTTCTTTAGGGGTCCAAAGTCTGTCTTAAATGAAATATAACTGTCTAAGTCCTTTTGTGAGCCTGGGCCTCTCTGGTCCTTTTCTGCTTCTGTAATCTGAGGATCAGCACACTTGCCTGCCTTAGAGGATGTGGTAAAGATAAATATATTAAAGACAGTGGGGTGCTTGATATTGTAACGATTGAGGCCAGATATCTGTAGCAGAAGCAGAAGTAAAAAGAAATAAGATAATAATTGACGAGGAACCTTGCCAGCGTATGTCTTGGCAGCCAGCTCTGTAGTAACCTATCATTTAAGATGGCGGGGTTCCCCTCACCTTCTAAAATCTAGTGGCACTGGGGGATTTGTGAATGTGAAACAAGCTCTCTCCAGTTCTTCGACTCTTTTATATTTCCTCATGCTGCTCTTGAGTCGTTCTTAGGCATGCTTCCCGATGGCTTGGAAATCTCCGGGCACGCATTGAAGCTTCTATATTTGCTCTCAGCCTCTGCCAAGATTAGCATTACCACTGTATGGAAAAATATCCGTCAACCGGATATAAAAGAATGGTGCGAGGAAGTAGAGCTATGTCAAGGCAGCACAAATATAGCTTATACGTTGTAGGGGGAAGTTGGCATATTTTATTTTTCCATCTGGCACTCTTTTTTTCAGCTTATCGTAGCTACAGCATAATGGTCAGGATCCTTCCAAGACTCCTGATTTTGCTTCAAATTATTTCCACTGTCTGCTTGTGATAGGGATAGGCCAACTTCAAAAAGATCCACAGTTTGTGTTCACTACAGATAAACATCTAAGGGTTCAGATGCTTATCTGTTCTCCATCTGATCCAAGTTCCTAGGACTATAGCCTGAGTGGGCAGGGAAGGTTATTTTGCTCATGCTGACATAAAGCCTGACCCTGTGAGGTGGTGAGCCCTGGAGGAACTCTGTGCATTGGATGGAGCTTAAGGAACAGAGGACTTTTCAGTGAATGCCTTTAATCCCTTTCGCATCAGTCTGTCTTTCTACCCACTTGCTGATATGGGAGTGTGAATGAGCGCGACTTGCATTCCAAGAAGCTGGAAAAAGGTTTTAAGGGTTTAAGGAAGAGTTAGTTAAAGCAGGAGATTTAAAAAAAAAAAAATCCCTCTGCTCCGGCCCCTCAAAAAAGCAGCTTTGTTTCCATAGAGTCAGCAGGAGAAGTCAATGGTGACACATAAAATTTACTGTGAGGGATACAAGGTTAGGTGGTCCGAGTCTACCTGCAAGCCATGTTGGTGTGACACCCGTGTCAAGGGGATGAAGACATTAACTCCCCCAGGTTAGGCTCTCCCAAAGCTCACTGGGACTATAGATTCATTATGGGCTGACTTTGCAGTGCGTCTCTGTCTTCACTTGGTCCTTACCACAGTAATTACAAAAGAGACCATCCCACCCACCCACCCCCATCATATCCTTGTTTAGACTTTCCTCTTAATTTGGCCCTTATTCCCACTCAAAATGGACTGATAAATACACATGGCTTCTGGTACTCTGTCAACTTAACTTTGACACCTAATTGATTCCTCCTGTGGGTCATGGAGGGCCAGATACTTCCAGGAGGTGGGTGAGAGACAGGAGATCAAGATTTCAGGTAGAAAAAATTGCCCCCATCTCTGCTGACAATATAGGCAGCCTTGTGTAAGTACATCGCTGGCACAGGGACCTTGGTCCAGGCTATTATTCCCAGTCCCCTCTTGACTATGTAAAAACCACATGCAATGGCAGGAGACCTCTCTGAGCCCATTGTAGAAGGATTTGTTTCTATTTCTGCAGTCATCTGAAGAAAAGGATTAAAAGAGGAATGACTGTTATTTTCTCCAACTCCCTCGATCTCGTCGCCTTCCTTTTGCAATGATAGGAGCAATGAGTCACATCTGAAGGTTTTGCTTTGTTTTCCCCTGAGCTCATGCCCCAAGTTAAAAATCCACCATCTTTAAAAGTTCCTTGGGGATTTCTTCATCTAATTTTTGAACTAGTGCAGTTCCCAATTGAAGTTATCACTGAATGGCCTCCAAGATTTTGTTTTACACTGAGATTTGATGAAGGATTGGGATTAAGCCAAACAGTAAACACTGATGAGGTTTAGAACCACTGACATTGCCTGAGAACTGTCCATTTTGTAAAAGTGAAGGCATCATTATTATGACATTGATAGGGTATGACTGGGATTCCTCTGTGCTTGGTGCTGTACAAACAGACTGAACAAGCTATAGACCACACACAGCACTGATCTAAGGCAGAGAAACCTAAGATAAATTTTAGATTAGCAAGCCTGGTTGCTCAGTTCTTGGATAGCTTTTGCAGTCTTGCTACTTCTTGTAATGTGACAGCAGAATGGCCGCAAGTCTTAGAGCTGCTCGTAGATGCATGCTACACTTAGTCCCGTCTGTATGCAAACACATTTTAAATTAGTACAACCAAAGGAAGGAAAAAGGAAGCAAAAACAACAAGAAGGGGAACAGACTACCAAACTCCACACAGTTTCTTAGACACAGATGTTCTGGAGGTTCCTGCTCTCCTGAGGAGCATGTCTTCCACAAGGACACGCAACTTGTGGTAATGCATCAGATAAACCAGAAATGGCCTGTGGGATTGTATGTTTGAACTCTGAATGAAGACAGGCTTGTCTGCCCTGGTAACTTCACGAAAAGTAAAGCAAGGAGGTGAACTGAGGATCTGGGAGAAGAAGAAGCATCTAGGTAGACTTGCTGTTTCATCCTGCCTGGAAGAGGAGAATGAGTAGTCTCATATGCTAAGCCAATGGTCTGAGCCAATCCATCTAACCGTGAGCGCTGACCCAGGGCTGCTGTACAGAAGCACTCTCCTGAAAACCTGGCCCGGCTACTAAGTAAGCTATTTTCTTTCTTTCTGGGAGAATCTTAATGGGCAAAGATCTTCCAGATGGCAGGCAGCCACCTGCCACCAGGATTAACAGTCAACACAGAATGCAAAGCCTTGGGAAGAGTGCTCTGTGATTGTTCCTGCACGCACGGAAGCAAACAGACTCAAAGCACTGTTCAGTGTAGCTAAATCTTCACCTTATTACCTTACTGGGAATTCGGATAGTATTACCCAGAATCCTCCTTGCTGCAACTCTGCCTTGAAAAACAATCTGTTTTGGAGCTCAGTGTACCCAAAAGTGACTGTATTATTAGGATTTAACTTTGAACTGCAACATTTGGAATCCATTATTCAATCATTAATTTCCTCTGGTTTTCCCCCAGCTTTAATGTTTCATGCTGGATCCCTGGGCTCTGTGGTCCAAGCAACACTTCAGTACAACAGTTTGTACTTCAGCGAATGCCGTGCTCCATCATTCTTTCCTACTACAGAAGCTTGTGTTTGTTTTAACCACTGATCCAACAGTGTGCCCTGGCTTGAAAGTGCAAGAACAAGACACAACCCTTCTACCCCAGGCTGGCCTCTGCCATTGCTCACTCTGGCTATGCCTGGTCAAAAACCCCCAGCACTTCTAAAAAAGTGATACTACGAGAACACTGTAGAGGGGTGCTGCAGCCCTTAATAGGTTTGTTCCCTTCAGATAAAGAGAGATGATTTATTTCTAGTGTTTCTTGACCACCCATCAGTGTTGGACCCAAGCTAGGGTCTGAGAATCAAGTTGTGTTCTTGCAGGCTGTGGTGGTCATCAGGATAATGTGCTCAGAGTTTGATTTCTCAGTTTGGTTTGGATACCTAAGGTTCTTCTAACTGGATAAAATCCAAAACTTTAAGGAGAATAAAAACGTGCTTTCTCCACAAAGTAAGCAGTTGGAACCTACAGCTATCAAGGGAACAGTATTATATAAGAAGGTGACATTTTAACATAGTGGCTTTAAGAACGTAACTCTTTCTCCAGGGCCAGGGTAGGCAACTGACCCAAACATGGTATAAACCCGTATTCCAGGAGTGGCTGCACTAAAGTCAGTAAGCTGGAACCTCAGCTAGTGCAAATTGGTGTAGATTCACTGAAAGCCATTATTATGGTGTTGTACAAAATCTGAAAATAGATAGGGGTAATAGCCATTTATACCCGCAGAGGGTCTGGCACAATAAGGCCACTTGTGGATTATGTGCGCTCAGTCTGGGCTCAGAAGAAGAGGTAGCACGGAAATATTAACTCCTAATGGCCCTATTTATAGAGATGTAATGTTGCACAAATGCTGTCCTTAAAGGTGATAGTTTATGAAAAGATGGAATGAGTATGAATGCTAACCCAGCTCTGGAAGCCAACTGAATGGATTTTCTGCAAAGCATGCTTCATCCAACACATCCACATCAATAACATGGTGGATTTGAAGATAGAATGCAGAAGATAAATTTTTTCCCAGGTGAAACAAAGAGAAGAGGAGAAGCATATAGAGAAAATATAACCATCTCTATACAGCTATTAAACCAGAATTGCAGGCCATAGACAAAGTACCATAGGAACTTCAGTGATTCTTAAGGCCTGAGATTTTGGTTTAAATCTCATACAGTGTCTGTTGAGACATATTGACCACTCTCTCCCATTTTAAAGTTCCAAAGATTTTGACATGATGCCTCTTGGAAGTTTAACTGGGATGCAAATCTTGGTCTGAATTTTATGAGGCATTGACAGCTTGTGCATTTTGAGGAAGAGAAAGCAAATGTGGCATGGTTTTATGGTCAAAATGGGAGTGTGGGATGCAGGTGACTCGAGTTGTCTTCTTGGCTCTGCTATGGGGTTGCTGCAAAGCCTTTGACGGGTTCTTTCCTCTTGCAGAACACCTGTGAAAGGAGAATATTACATCTTCTTTTATCTCAGAGTGGCAAATGATTTGTTAATTTCTCTCCTTTTTGCTGTTCTATGTCTGGGATGTTAGGATATTTGGTCTGCAAAATCTTGGAGATATTCTTGTTCGTGGGATGAATGGAGAGAAGTCCTATGGAATTATGGGTCCCTGTGCTCTGTGGTGACCACTTGGAGAAGTAGGCTGGAAGTCTGAAAGGGAAGATACTGAAGCTTTCTGTTTCCAAGGTCATGAACTCCTTCAGGACCTGCCCTCCCCCAGAGTATTTGTCACATGTACAATAACTTCCTTGCCTGGAGTGCCTGAGCAAAGCAACAACAATTACCCACACACAATATCTCATAATAACATGATGAAACATCTCTCCAGGCAAAGTTAAAATGATCAGAAGTATAAGCTACATTTTGCTGCTCAAGCAAATGGTGTAGCTGTAACACAATTTAATGTCAGAGTTTTAAGGCCGCTGGAAATTAAGCTTCAAATGCATGGAGAAAGTACATCTGAGAGGTCATGAAATAAAGGTTTGATATACTACTGTCAGTAGGTAAATAGTACAGATGAATTTAAATCATGTTTAGATTAAAGAAGACTGAGCATTAAAAATATTTTCATTTGAGCTTTACAGTACAATTAAGAACAGTTTAAGCTTTCAATTCTAGTGGCTCTCACTCAGGTCTGTGGTTAACCAAATGCTGAAGATATATTCCTATTAACTTCAACTGGGAATGCCATCTCTGTTTAGATGTAGAATTATACCTTCCTCTAAACAGCCCCCTTATCTTACAATCTGCAAATTGCAGGGTCTCCCACAGAAGGAAATCTTTTATTAAGCATTTTATTTTTCTTTGCTGCAGGCAGGCAGACTAAATAAACTCCAGCTTAGACTTTGCACGGTGTCTCTACGTTGGCCATATCCAAGAAACACAGACAATGCTGGTTTGCAAAAATGAAAGAATTTTAATAAAAACAAGCCATTCAAAACCCTTGTCAACTCCTTCTGCTGGATTGTTATAAAGAATTTATTTCATTACTATAAGTGCTGTTGACTTAGTGTTAGTTTCAGCACTTGAATTCTTGGATAGCCTGAATAAAATTATGCTTTCCAAGATAAATATATTATGCAAAGTATGACCTTCATTCTTTCACTGATATGTCTGCTGACTCCAACTGCTTCCTCCTTTAGAAGGGCTTTCTGAGCTCTGATGGAGAGACGCTTTATTTTGGTTTTACTTGATTAAAGCACTGCAAACAAGGAAGACCATGTGAAAAATAAAAATAGAAAAGCTGGAGCCCATTTCTGTTGAAGTCAGAGACGGTGAAATATCAGCTCAGATGGAGTGGAAGTGGTGAACTACCTCCATGTATGCGAATGGCCATTCATGTCTCAAAACGGCAAAGGTTTGCCCTTCTCATGGGGAAGTTTGCTGCACAGTAATTAGGCTCCACTGTGCTAATCCCCGCAAAATGGAGCAGTCATGACCTACCAGGGAGGTGACAATTTCCAGGGGATTATCCTTTCTGCTGAATTAGTAGAGGGTAAGGGAAAGAGAAGAGGGGGAGCTGCCATTTCTGCATGCAGGGAAATGAAAGAATCTGGCCTTCTGATTCTGTCCTTGGTGAGACCAAAGATGTGTTGGGTGTCCTCACATCCCTGGAATGGCCTTTCGCAACTGGATTCATTGAATATGCATATTACTGGACATTACAGCACCACAGAGATCTGCGATCTGCCCCATGTGATATCATACAAGTCAAGGAAATGACAGCTGTTGTCTTACCGCTTCTCCAGGGACAAAACTGTGCCTTATATCAAAGAACATTCTTGAATTTTAATTCGCAAAAAATACCCTTGCCTAATACAAACCACTGCCTGTTCCTGGTTAGCTTGCAATTTCTTTCATCACAGCAATCCAGCCGCCTTCTGCTTAGTACTAAGAACTGCTAAGCAATCTGGTGGCAGCTTCTGTCATCATACCCAGTCTCTTGCAGGTTCAGACAAACTCCAAGAGGTTCAGTTTCTCTTAATGAGCCTAAGGCTCAATGAAACTCTAACTTGATATTACTGTTAAATAAGAGAAGATGCCAAGGAGATGGTAGAGCAGAAGGAAAGAATTAGGATGCTTCTTAGTATGCTGTGTTTAAAAGGAAGAACCTGAGTCCCGTAACGTCTTAAGAGTTTTTGATAGTAGTAGTGACCGCTTTTGATCATATTTGTTAAGGTTAAGCAGCTGAGAGATGAGATTCCACATGACGTGCACAAATCCATGTGAGGAGGTCCAGGACTGGAACATATCCCATTGGAGCATGACAGAGGCTTTCCTCCTACTTGTCTTCACGTCCCTGATCCTCTGTGACTCACTGCTTCCACCTGCCCACTCCATCCCATTAAATGGCTCTTTCTCATCAGTACTTGCTCTTTCAAAACCAACTTTCCCAGAAAACAGAGTCTGTCCTCTAGATTTTCATCTCTCACCATCAGTTGAGCTCAGCTTCTGGAACCTCAGGTTATTAAAGCCAGCACACAGTTTAAGGAAGGAATAGTAGAGTTAGCATCACAGAAGTTTCCTTTCTCTGATTTAATTTTGAGACAGAAATTCAAATGAGTGTTGCCTCCTTTGGGTGTTTCTCTTCCC
The DNA here is from genome assembly GCF_028500815.1 of Rissa tridactyla. Taxonomy (NCBI): domain Eukaryota; kingdom Metazoa; phylum Chordata; class Aves; order Charadriiformes; family Laridae; genus Rissa; species Rissa tridactyla. The sequence goes on from NC_071470.1 coordinate 40,660,253, forward strand.
ATGAAGAAGAGAAAGATGAATAGATCTTTTCATAGGTGATTGTTGCTTAGTCCTAAGTGTTAGCTCTACAAGTTTCCTGCACATAGTGTTTTCCATGCCGTCGTTTCTGAACTTACAGTATATCCACTGAATGTAAGGGTTGCATTACCCTACTCTAAAATGCAGCTGCCGCTAAACTGGAAAGTTTGTATCCATAACCAAACACCAGTGTCGCACAGGAAGGGAAGGGGATGATTGTATCCAACAAAAGAACTGTGTCCAGTTAAAATTACAGTAAAAATAAGTGTGGGTAGGCAGAATATGAATCAGAATTTGGCGTGGAAACCAGCTTACACTTACTTTTACTTAAGAAAAGTGAGACTTTGGAGAACTTGGATAACTGGGAGTGGCCACTGGGGTTTTGGTTTATGTCTTACCAAAAGAAAGACCCTCAAATTAATTCTGGCAAACAAATTTAGTACCAGCCGAGAAGTTTTTATTGCATCACTTACACCACTTTCTGGAAAACTTAATTTGTGCTTAGAGGGTTCCCACCCTAAAATACCACCCATTTGATACTCCTTTGCTAAATTCTTCTGAAATAAGAGCAACAGATGATGGCTCTGGTAGTTTGTTTTTTTTTTCAGGTAAAATTCTTCAAGGAGTGTGTTCTTCTTATCCTAGCTTTGAAGCCCTTTCATCTCTTTGGACTCCTCACTTTATTGGTACTGGTCTCTTAGGTTATATGCAAGGATGTTTCAGTGCCTTCATGACACACTACTTCTTCACATCAGGATGTCAAGAAAGGAAAACATGGTGCAAAAAGGCCACAAGGTAGTCTTCGTGTCATAAAACTGAATAGCAACAGATTTGGCTCTGAAAAAGCATGCAAAAATCAGATTAATGTGAAGAGGAACCAATTTCTCCATCCCATCAGCAGCGCTAATGGCCTCCGATGAAGGATAATGGTGGTGTACTTTGTTGATGTCTCATGCTCCAAAGTCTGATCATTATCAGTGCTGCCAGCCCAAAATGAGTACTGGGGACAGTTATTTCCCATGAATGATGCAGGTCTGGATAGCATGCTCTTAAAGAAACCATGCAGTAGGTCACCCGTTGCTTTCTGTCAGAATATATTCTATTGCCGAGTAGTGTTGAAATATTTTCTCATCTTTCCATTACACAGTTTAATCCTTCTAATCCTGGCTTTTACCTCCTTGGACCATACTGAGAAATTCCATCCTGAGAGTGTTTTAAAACTCTGTATATGACTATTTCTTTGACACATCCAGGGCTCATTTCTGTCTGGGCAATTATTCCTTCCTCTGCAGATCTTGACACATTTTCTGAGCTGAGTGAATCGTGCAGAAGCAGATGTCTCAAACAGCCAGGCTGTGCCCAAAGTTCTATGCCATTGTGTTCATTCCCAGGGAGAGTTTTTTTTAGGAGTGACATGTGGGGCTGACCAAGATATTCAGAAGTGATCAACAGTTTTTAGATGCTCCCACTTACAAGTTCCCTTCACTTTAAGAGGTTCACCTCAAACACTCACACATGAAAACTTATGGCCTTTTCTACACAGTTTGGCTCCCCAAAATTACAAGATCTAAATCATTAGAAACTTTTGAAAATATTGACTAAGATTGACACAAGACAGCCAACAAAAAGAATCCTTAAAAAACTCTAATCTTAGCAGATCAGGCTTACTTTATAGCAGGTCTCTGCCTGCTATAAAGGAGCCTTGTGCCTGCTGGAATTATCATTATGTGGATGGGATGTAAAATCAAAGCTGTATCCACTTGTCATTTCAGTCTTATGGCACTTAGATTTCCTCATGAGAGCAACAAACAAATGCTGCTATGAACAGTACTTTTCCAACACTGGTCCTCAGCTATTTTCACACCTTTGCTCCAGTAAATACTTTTCATTTTCCACAGGAATTTGCCCAAGTCTCCACCAAGAAGAACTGGAGAACAAAAGGTAAAATAAGTTTGTTGTCCATACCCATTGCAGTAAAGTCCTACTGTTGTTGCATGAAGCATGCCATGAATATGTATAAGTAGCCAAGCGGGCTTGTCTCCACTCTAAGGAAGGTGGGTACGGAGGCCATTCCACTTTCAGATTTGAAATAAAACAGATAACAACAATTTATGGAGTTTTTTTTACTGTTTCTCTTCACACTTCACAGTTTGATCTGCCCTAGCACAATAGCAGAGATGTCTGGATTAGGACTTACATTTAGAGCTCTTAAAGCCACCAAAGAAGATGCTGGAGGGAATCCCAGGTCCATTGGTTAGCTCCGCCAAAGGGACCAAAGGTCTGTCAATGACATTAACATCTTGGTATGTGAGCTATATTCATGGGTCTTTGGTTTCATGGTTCCCACTAAGTCTTAAGTGTTCTCAGAGACTCACTGGAATCAGGGATGGAAAAGACCTATTACACTAGGTCATCTAGTCCATCCGCTGACCCTAGACAAGGCAGGATTTTCCGTACTGTGTAGTCCCAAGGGCTTTGTCCTGTCCACTTTGAAATTACTCAAGTCAAGGGGCTTCCACCCTGCCACCACTCCCACTGGGAGACCATTCCACAGCTCAAGACGTATTCACTTACAAATATTTTCCTGAGAGCACATCCAAATTTTTCTTCACTTCATTTCATCTTGTGACCCTCCTCCTGAAAATTCTTCTGCTCCCTCCTCCATCGGTATGAACAGTGAACGTGTATATGTATGTGTAAATGTCTATATATGGTTTTATCGCATCCCTCAGTATCTAACGACCTTAGGGCAGCCAAAGGGTGCAGAGGGACTTCCTTCCCTACAAGATGCCTTGCAGCTCCTAGCGAGATCTGGCCACGGTTATTAACAGCAGTGGCTTCCAGGAAGAAAGGCGCTTTGGGACTGGTTTTCACGTGAGCGGTACGGTCTCCAAAAGAGATCATACAAAAAGGACCATAGTCCCATTCCCCTCTTTGTCCAGCAAAGGCCTATGCCCAGGAAGGACATAAAACCCAGGACATGGAGGGAACTACATTACAGTTATGACATTGTGTTGGATTTGAGCCATCTGGATTTAACCTTTAACTACCCTATGTGCTTCTAGCATGGTTTTAGCAACCTGCATTTCTCTCTGTGCCTCATCTCCTTGTGGTAAAACGATGGTAATGGTAATTACCTTGACACCTTTTTTCCACTAGACTCTGCAGGAAAGGGTTTGCTGCTGTCTGGATACCGAAGGACAAAGAAGCACCTTAGCTTGTACACATATCAAACATCATAATCTTTTCAGTGGGTTGTTAGGAGAGCAATACCTTCCCTTGCCGGGCCGGGAGAGGAAGAGTCTATTGAAAAATGTTATCAGTGGAAATATTCAGAGCCATCAGAGATATGTGTACACCTAATTTCAAAGTATTTCCTTGGGAGCCAAGGAACCAAATTCCTTTGGCATCTTTGAGAGCAATCTTAGCTTCGGTATGCAAAATTGCTCTCCAAGAAAGACTCGGGACACAGAGTGGGGACTTTCAGGCTGGGGCAGGGGAGTGTGGAATAGCCTGACATGGCTGTTTTCTTTTCAAATAAAAGTCACCTCCTGCGGTTTTTGGATAACGATGCAGAATCCTGGGGTGCTAAGGGACTGCATGGAGCCCTGGCCTGTGTGTTTGCTAGCTGTGCATGTGAGTGGGCTGAAACAAAAATATACAAGTGCTCAGGAGGAGTAAACTATAAACAATGCTTAAAAAAACACTCCAAACAGAGCCATCCCCATTCTTTCCCCAGGCCAGGCCACCGCAGGGAGCTGGATGAGAAGGAACCTGCTGCGACTCAGCCCGGAGAAAGCAGGAGTGACGCTGGTTAGCAGGGAGAAGGAACTTGAGGAATGGGCAAAAACTGTGACTGATGCATCCATCGAAAGAGAATGTCGTTCTCTGGCCAAGTTCACTGCCAGGGCTGACTGCACAGCTTCGAACAAAATATCTCCCTCTTGGAGAAGCAGGATTATTATTTTTTTAATGGAATTTTTCACCCTGGATTTTTGACCTAATGAATTCCTCACAGCTGGAGCATCTCTGGCATTGCTCTGGATGCCAGCTGTGTCCTACCTGTGCCATATTTTACCTTGTGAGGCTGCTGATCTTTGGGAGCCAGGGTTGTACATGCATTATGGAGGGGCATCCAGGGGGCTGGAAGGTGAGGATTGCACCCTGGACACTGTATGGGTGTAGTTTCTGGCCTGATTGCTGCCGTCTTTCTCTTTGACCAGGATCAAAAGCAGTCTTCATCATCTCTGTCTCCCAGTGCTCCCTTTTGCTTAATAGCTCTGCTTGTTTCAGTAATTTTCCTTCCCGTGATGTACCATCCCGTTCCCTGAGCCACTGCTACGCCCCTGGGAGTTTCCTTTTTATTTGCTGTCCTTGCTCACTCTGGGATCTGTTTCTCAGCTTTGTTTCCCCATCAGCATTGGGCTTATATGCTGAAGCATCATGTTAGAGGAAACAGGCATCTGAGCTGGGGAAGGACATCAGTTTGAGATACTGACCCTCATGGTCTCTGCCAGAGCACAGAAAGACAGAGACAGAGACAATAACATTTTCATGACTTCATTCTTTTAGAAAGCTTGTTGCAGAAAAAGAAGAAAAATGGAGGTTACCATTTTAAATGTCCTCAAAAGGCAGGAGTTATCTGGATTGTCTAGAGATGCACCAGCACTCCAACTTGCCACGTTCTTATTTTCTAGGTGTGCATTCCTTCAAGACAGCAATAATGCATCTTTGCTATCTAGAAGAACTGCGTAGTCATCCAGTTTGTCTCCTTGCTACTCCAGGCCTCTTCCTTGCATTTCTGCTCTCCAGTCTATGTAGGTGTAAGTATTCCCAGCTAAGGGGCTCTCACATCTTCTTTATGAGATGGTTATTCCATAGGTTAACATTTCTTATTTCCAGGAAGATTTTCTTGATGCTCAGCCTCAGTTTTCAGCCTCCAACTTCAGGCTCACTCCCAAGTCCTTCCCCTTCATACTTATTCAATTTTTGTACTTGAGTCAGAGGTTACATTTCCAGATTGGTAATTACCAGGAGTGTGATTCTTTTGATTGTTTGAAGGTCTGGCACAATCTTCACTTTTTCCAAGTCTTCTGCTCTCAACCTGTTTCTGGAGGGTAGTAGATAAAATTTGCTCACTTGTAACTATAGTATTCCCAGATTCATATCACCTGGCACTGACCAGTTTGCTTCTTATCCAATTTTCCACATATTTCTCTACTTCTTTTCTACCAAGAGCTATTTTTACAGGTTGATTCCCAATTGTTCAAATGTATTTACCTTTTCTTTTCTTCTTGTTTTTGTTTGCTTCTTTTCCTTGCTGATGGAAGGTTATAAAAAGGACATGGTATTTCAGCTGTCTGAGTCACTTGTGCCCTGTCCCTCCTTTTCTACTGATACATTGCACATTTTTATGCTGCGTATCCATTAATTCAGGCTGCTTTTTGGCTGCCCTTAACCTTTTCCCTCAAAGCCTCGACTTCCTCTGAGTGTTTTTATTGGTTGCTCCTCACTTAGACTACTTCCCGCCTTCTTTTTCCTCCCTGACCTACAGTGGTCTGGCATCGCCTTTTGGTACCCTGGCAGCTACTTCAGCCTAAGGAAAATTGCTGCCTGTGCCCTTTCAAGAATAGGTTTTACCAGTGTTTTACCACATCAGTCCTTATTGCCATATCCGCCTCTAGAACTTCACTTGCTAGATTTCCTCCTATGCCAAACAGCTTTCTTTCAACCTACTATGCTGAAATCCTGCCCAGTCGCTTGATATTTCATTATTATTTTTTTTTTGACCATGTCTTTTCTATTATACAATGCCTTGCTTCTCTCTTTTTCTTTCTCTCACCTTCTGTTTTTACAATGCCACATATCACATTCTCCTAACTGGATGTCTTCCAAGCTATAGAAATTAAACCATAAATGTTCCATTCCCTGATTTTCCGTCCTTTTATCCCCAAGGAGATAATCGGGGAGAGGGGAAGCTTGCTCAGTTTTCCCAAGGTTCCTCTAGGTGTTTTCCACCAAATCCTGATGGCAGCTGTTATGCAATGGTTACTCCTGCCTACTACTGCAGCAGCTAAAAGCCAGACATGAAGAGGAAACACCTAACCCTGTAGAAACTCCGAGAAACAGATGTTTCTCTCCCTGAAGACATTAACACTGAACTGCTTTTAAGATAGAATTTGCCAAAGGTATTAATGGGGTTATATGATGTTGGTTGCAACAGTGCAGAGCACCATTATCAGTGATGTTATTATAATACTCTTAGGTAAGAAGGATGGAAGAAGATCCAAGAAGGATTTTATTTCTTTTTTTTTTTTCCCTTTAGGAGATCACTAAAAAGAAAAGGAAAAGAAAAGAATGCCATTGAGCAGGAGTGGAGTCGAGAGCTGGAGGCTAAGAGGGCAGACATGGCACAGGAGGGCATGGAGGACTGAAGGGAACACAGTGAGGCCATTGGTGCAAACCGTTTGAGCCGCTCCTGACACTGCTTAAGTTTGCTCTGCCCTCTCCTGAAGTTTCCTTTCTGTTCTGTATTGGGAATGCTCCTGCTGGTTTTTTCCCAACCTCTGATATGTCTGATATCAGTAGTTTTTAATCCTGGGTTTCTCAGGAGCCATATTGGCCTGTGCCCAAAAAATTTAAGGAGTAGTGGCTGTGGGATGGACAAAGGAGTCTATAACCACAGACTTCACAGTACCTTCACATTTCTCTGTGATACTCGTCAAGCAAGGGACTCCTTTTTCCTCTGGCTTTTGGGCTGAATAATGCCATATTCAAGTCTGGTCTGTTGCACTAGACAAATCAGGATGTCAGAGCATTAATCTCAGAACAAACACTGTGGTGGCACTGCAGAAGTGGATCTTCTGGGTGTGCCACTTCCCATGTTTCCAAAGAACAGAAATCAAATCCAAATTAACCAAAAATCTGTGCTTCACATGCCTCACCATGGTAGAGTGTGCTTCCCTACACAACCTTCACACTGTAGGCCAAAACTGAAATCTAAAAAGGTGACATGGCATCAGCAGAGATGCAGCAGTGTCTGGGACATGGACTTCTGCAGTTGCTAGAAGTTCTCAGGCTGGAGGGGGCTAGTAGGGCATTTCTAATCACAACCCAAGTGCTATATGCATGTGCAAGGCTGGAGGTTTTCCTCGCCTTGTATTTTAATCTGGCAACTGCCATGTGAAGTGATCCCAAAGAACTGCCTGTTCTCACCATCGTTCCCTGTCTCACTGGGGGCTGTGGTTTGTTCCCCAAGTATGAACATAAGTACGAACAGAGCTGCCTGTGAGAGGCGCAGAGCGTGCATGCAGACACAATCAGGAATGTTCTCAAAATTACCACGCTGCTCTGTTTGCTTCCTCTTGTGAGCTCTGGAGGAGACTTCAGAGAATTGCTTCTTGTTCATTCATTGAAGTCTAAAGAGGTTATGGCACACATAAAGAGCCCGCAATGCGCACAGATGTATACCCAACACAACACTAACTGGTAATTGAAAACAGGAAAGGTCAACATTTTTTTGCACAGAAAATTCTAGTGTCAAGGTAAACCATTGCACCCAGAAATGTTTATGACAGTTGCAGTTACATAAACAAAAAGAACCTGTGGTTGCAGCCAAGGCCCCTGGCATGAACTGGAAAGTCTTCACCGTGGAAGCAGAATAACTAGGGTTTCCACAAGGCCAACTCAGGAGAAATAACCAGGGTTGCACAGTGACCCACTGCAGGACTTTACCTCACGGTCACCCTGTCTGCAAACAGCTGTTCTTAATTGCTCCTATTGAACTCTGGCCAGCTTCAGCCTTTGTTGCCTTTTTTTCCCCTTAAAACTACTTGTATGTGACTCACTATTAATTTGCTCCTTTTCCAAAATCAAAGGGTTATTTGCAGCAGTGAAGAATTAATTTGGCAATAAATTTATGCCCCATTAGGAATGCCTTTTACCTTAGCTGGGCAGAACAGCATGGCCTGTGAAAGACCAAGGGTCTACAGTCAAAACTAACAACAAGGGATGGAGTGCAGTCTGGTGGCCCTGAAGCTAATTCCTATTTCTGTTGCTTAACCTGCTTTATGATTTTGACTCAGTCATTTCTTCCTCCTATGCCTCAGAGCTGTGTCTTTCTAGGGTATAAATCCTTTGGGGTAGTGATTATCTCTTTAGTGTCTGCATTACTTCTGCCAGGAAGGAACCTGACCCGTTGGTGGTTCTGCAGGAAGGAATATGAACCCAAATAATTAAAGAGAAAAAAGGCCTGGAAGGCTCTTCAGAGGTTAACCTGTTCATGCAACTTGCCCTGAGGTAGGATCGACTTTTTCTCCCCAACATTGGCAGATCGGTGAGGCTATCTGCCTCCTTAAAATCCTCCAGTGAGAGACTTCACAGTTTCACCAGGCAGTGAATTGCATCGCTTCCTCCTCTTCTTGTTAGAAGGTGTTTCCTAATGTCCACCCTAAGCACTCTTCGCAGTAGTCCACACCCATAACCTCCTGATCCATCCCTTGTAGGGAGTGCAATTTATTCCCTTCCTCTTGGCCAATACCCTACATTATTTTAAAGATGACCAAGCAATTTGGTTCCACTTAGTTAAGGGCAGTTGTAAGCATACACAGAAATTGCCTGATGGTGTCATTTAGCTCTCAGAGTAAGGCAAATATAACTTGCTTCCCAAGACATAGGCACTGAGCATTATTGTAGACATCCTGGGGCATCCTGTGTGACCTCCACTTGCCACTCGAGAAAGAGGTTTGCTCTGCAGGTCTTACCTCTGCCAGCTCTCTGTAGGCATCTCCTATGCATTGGGGCACTTCAACTGTCTGTAAATATTGATGTGAAGGAAATTGGGTCATAAGGTAATGACCAATCATACTGTAATGGGAACATTTCTGCAAATAGCTCCCATTCCATTCCAGTGTCAGGTCTAGAGCTGGGGTGCTGTATAGGACATGATGGGGAGACCATCTTTCCTCTCTGCCTCTCCTGCAAAATGGGGCCTGATTGTTCACACCTCCATCCTCTAGAGGACACGCTGTTACACACAGTCTAGCACAAACTGCTCAGCAAAGATCACAAAAGCAACAGCAGCTGGAAGCCAGCCGTGATTTGCAGCCAGAGCTGTTCCTAGAGTTAGTTGTGTGTTGTGCTGTTACGCAGACCAGAAGATGTGGATTTATGTCTTCTCTGCAGAGAACAAGTGCAGTCATAGCATGCCTCCTCTTTCCCGCTGCTCAAATTACTGCTGTAACAAGAGTTGTTATTTATAAGCAATACACAGTCCTATAGCTCAGTTTTCAATGGATTTATGCCTGGAGGGTGAACTCCTCTGTGGATTCTCTGGTGACGAATAAGGGGCATGTTTACACTGCAACCCTTCCTTCAAGGGTACTTTGCCTCCATCTGGCTGCCTATCTGCATAACGTTTGATAAAGTCATATAAGTTTTTGAGATCTCTTCCTCCTTTGCAAGTCGGATTGACATTGATTAATAAGTAAGGGACTTATTAGGAAATACACAGAATTAGGGAATAAAGAGGAAGATCCTCTCCGCATGTCTATGCACACACCCAGCTGGTATGTTCTCTTAGCCTTGCACACAGAAGGGTTTACTCCCCCACCATTTATGTTTCAATATTAATATAGGAGAAAGAGGAATAGCCCTTTCCCACTGCTGACCATGCTTTAACCTTCCTCATTACCCTCCTCTTCTCACAGCCCCTTTCCTCATGATACAGGCACGGTGTGGTCAATTCCATCTCCAAAAACGACCTGTGAATCCACCTGATCCCTCATTGAGCTACACCCATTCTTTTTTAGCTTCCCTATCTATCTGATCTGTCATCTCTGGTAAAAAGCTGGGAGATAAGATGGCCTAAACCAGAGATGGGGACCATCGCGAGGTTTACACTTGGACCTGCATAGGACAACCATGCCTGTGAACTCACAAGTGTGTACGTGCACCCCAAATCAGCTGAGTCCCAATTTCTTTCTGGAAACATTCCATTATGAGGTGGGAACCCACTCAGAAAAGTGAGCAGATCAGATCGTGACAGGCTCCAAATGACTAAAAGCAGTCAGTTCAAATGCTGTCTTCAGACATTTGTTTTGACAAAGCAGTGATTTTCATCACAGCAAAATTTTCCACCAACACATTCAACTTTGACAGTTTTTTAACTTTCCATTGAAAAATTATAGATGCAAAAAGCAGACTTTTTTACTGTTACTGTAAGTTTTAGTTTTCTTCCCCCTAACATTTTACTGTTGCCAAAAGTGGGAAAGGTTTGTTTTTCTTTTTTTCACCAAAACCTTTCGAACACTTGAAGTTTTGACATAAACTAGATATTTTGGTGAAAACTAAAATTCTTTGCTTTTAATGACATTCAAGGGATAAAAGACATGTCCCAACCAGTTCAACTGCTCTGTAAGAAAGGTTTATCTTATATCATCACTATTCTGATCAAAAGCATATTTCCAGAATGTGTCTACTTAACATGTTTAACATGCCAGTAACAACAAAGAGGAATCTCTCTATAGAAATGAATGATGCTGCTTCCGCTAGGTTGCAAGTCAACAAGTGGGAGTTTTCAATTTGCATTTTAAAAAATAGTATTACTTCAGGTATGTTCAGAATCCAAAAAGGTTTTGGAGATTTTTCACGGAGAGAATAATTAATCATTTAAAATTGCTTGTCAAGGGTTATGCCACCTTCTCTGTAAGTTGCTGTCTTTCCATTAAGGTTTGATGTCTTTCCAAACTACATGACAAAAAAAGCTATGGAGAAGGTGCTATGATAAGGTCACCCCATCTGGCCTTAATCTGCAGAGACAATGGATGAAACATTTATAAATCTATTAATGGGTTAGTAAATAAATAAATGAAGCATGCCTAAATAAAATAAAATAAAATAAATAAATAGAAGCATTTGGAATGATAGTATTACTTGGCTATATACCAGGTACTAAATCTTGAGGAGCCTTGCAAATGTAATTCATAATAATAGTCCACTTTGAAAATATCAGAAGGTTGGAAAAGTAGAATCACTGTATGAAGAGTCCTGTTTTCCTCCACAGCTCCTCTCCGTATGAGGAGGAACCCTTAAACACCCACAACGTTTCTGCCTTTGAACGCTTTTCTGCAACAACCCCTACAACAGTCTTTGTCTGTGGGCCAGGCTGCTGGTGTGGATGACCACTGGCTTTCATGTTGGTGGGACAGTCTCATCCTTTTCCTGTGCTGTACTGTCTGCTACAGGCACTTGTTGTCCAAACCTGGACACTGAAATCATCAGCTGCTTAGGATGGACTTTCTGCAGTTTCTTGCAATGCTACCCTGATTTCACGTTTCACCATTATGAGAGTCAGAGTTTGCAAGAATAGCATTAGTGATTCCCCCACAGGCTCAAAGAGAGCGTCCACAACAAGAAGTGAAATCTGTCTCCAAACTTACGATGTCATTCATTCACCTACAAATCACAGTCCCTTGGCTGTTTGAGTAGAAGACAACTTTCCTGGACCACAGTTAATGCTGAAAGTATCTGCCAAGAGCAATGAGCCAAACAACCTAACTCACCACCATTGTGTGTGTTGAGTTATTGTTTTTGCATCTGTGCAAACTGGAAATAAAACACAGCTTTCCAGCCCAGAGTTTGCAAGATGGGTCAAAATAACAACCAAAACAAATCCATTGTTCTGTTGGGTGCAGGACTGATGCTGCAATCCAGGACAAAAACAATTAAGTGCTTTGTAATAGTATAAACCATTTCGTGTAGCAAACGTTGGAGAGACAGTCGGAAGCTGGAAACCTGTAATTTACCTATTCTGTTAAGAGGAGAACTGGAACCTGTAGAGGTGAGGTGTTGACTCAAGGGCATACTCAAGGGCTTATTGGTGGCTAAGGTAGACACAGATCTTGGGTCCTTGCCACTCATTGCACACTGTAATGTAGAAGATGTGCCTTCCCTCCAGCACAGGGCACAGGGCACAGGGCACAGGGTGCTTGCTCAGAACTTTAAACAAAGTCTGTGCGTCTGTTCCTTCTTTCCCCGATTATCCGCCCCCAAATCTCTCGCTCTGAAATAGTCCTCCACTATTATAATCAAATTTAACATCTTTGATAAGGACACAAATCTGTCAAGTACCTCAGAAGAGGTGTATTTGGGGGCACAGAGGAAAAGGATAGAAATATAAGCATCTGGGGGGGGACCATATTTGGGTAGAAATGCTTTTGGAAAGTAAAGGGTGCTTTGTGGGGGGACAGTAAGAATAGAAGCCACGTTTTCTTGACATCTAATTCCAGACAGCAGCACCCATAGGAAGAGTAAATCAAAGACTGGAAAACAATAGCACCTTGTATGTTAGGAATGTGAGCAGTGATGAGGCAAGGGGGGAGAGAAAGCCTTGCCCGTGCAGTAACGTCATTTTTGCTGAGTGTTGCTAGATTTTGGACCTGTGGGCTACCTCCATCTGTTTGTGAACCAGCCTTTTCCCCTGGACACATTCCTTCCTTACTGTCATCATGCTCCCAGCGCCGGCGTGACCACAGCCCAGCTCATGTATCGCTATAAATACACGTCAGGGAGACGTCCCTGACGCCTCTTCCTTTTAGCATCACCGTCAGATTGGACTGGCAGGCACCATGGTGATGGGAAGACTCTGAGCAGAATAGTTTGTGGGGAGGCTATAGGAGTGACTTCATCAGTCAGCCCAGTGCCGGGGGCTGAATTCATGACAGCTATTGAATTTGGGCCAAGCTGTGAAGCTGATGGTCTTTGACAGAAGAGCATCTAATCTCCCCCAGCTTTATTTTTCTCATCCATATAACCGGATGCTGATCATAGCCTGCTCCCAAATTGTTAGACACTGAATGTTAACGTGGACTATCTCAAGTAGGAGCTGACGAATGATAAAAAGGAACACTTCCTCCTGCGTTTATCTGAATTGCTTTATTAACTCACTTTGCCCCTATGCCGTTCGCTTTCAGCGGGATATCCAGGGTGAAGACCAGAGCCGGATGAATGAAAAATACCATTTGTGCGTGTGAGTGCGAGAGTTTGAAAACTGAACGTTGTTTTTTCTCCAGTAAAAATTTCCAGCTAAATGTTTCAGGTTTCTCGTAAAATAACAGCTATGTCACACATCAAAAACTGTTTGAAAAAATAGTCTTTTGAATAAGCAATGTGGTGTTTCAACACATCCAAATTAAAAATTCTTGCTGAAAACAAGGAAAAATATATATACTGAAAGATTTTAGGTTTGGGGGGTTTTCTTTTTTTTATTTTTCTCTCTTCTAAACATTATAAAGTATTGCCCAAAAGTGAAAGGAAAAAATTATTCTAGCATTTTCTCTTTGCTCAAAAGGTCATTTTTAAAGCAATTGTAGGGAAATCTCAACATTAAAAACCCATCAAATCAGCTTCAGTGAACATATATTTTAAAATATAATTCTACTATTAAACTTGAAGGCAGCCCAGTATTAATATTGGCAGTGATCCAAATACCAGGAATTAATCTGAAAATACATTAGTAAATGCTTTTAAATAATGAATATTTGAGGGTATACATTCAGTTATACAAATCTTAAAATATATTTATATTTGTATCTGAATATATGTGCCCTTTGTTAACGGCCAACTGAGAGAGTGGAATTCATGAAATAAACTGTTCATCAGAAATGTGACCTAAACCCAGCCAAGATGTCAGGCAGATGCTTAACTTTAGGCAGACCAACATCCCTGCTATATGTGGATGATTCACAATCTTCTGAGTGAACATAGATTTTCTTGATCCAAAGCTCTCCTTTGTTTTTCATGCCCTGAACAAGCTTGCAACACGTGGTGCTACTGACGGGCTCCTAACGAGCATCATCAGATTTAGGGGGAAAAAATACTTCTGTCATCAAAAGAACAACAGAGAAGTAGATCACATCTCACCACTGAGATTCAGGTGCCAGAATATCTAGGAGTTGCCCCAAAGATCCATAAATGGGGAGGGATCAGATGCTCCAGTTCTTGAACACCTCTGAAAAGTTTCGTGCCACTTATTTATGCAATACCAGGACCGTGTGGCAGTCAGCTTTGCTGAGAGGCCAAGGATTACATATGCTGAGAGGACGAAAGAGTACTGAGTTGGTCATTCAAGGGCAAGGGTAGCTGCTGCATCTGCTGGGAGTTATGATCTTGCTTCTCAGCCATCAGTGACTACCAGTTCATCATCTGCCAGCTCCACGGGGGCCTCAGGGCGGGGACCTTACACAGGCACATCCAATTGCCTCCCAATTCTGCAAGCTGTCTGGATGTAGAATATCTGCTGAAGGAAGCTCAGATATGCACAGGAGGGTATTTCAAACAATTACCATTACAGTCCCACTCTTCTCTTAGGCTCTTTCCTTGGCATATATTGTTGGTTAGTGTCAGAGACAGGATGCTGGGATAGGTGGGCATTTGGTCTATATCCAGTATAATCCAGACTTAAGCTCTTAAACTCATATTCTTTTACCAATGAAAGTAGTATCAGAGCCTTATTTCCACTTCACAGACTCACTGTCTGCCCTGTGAATTTAGAAATCTCCTGGGATAACTACAGAGCTCTCTTTCTAACTGAGTCTTTGGTGAGTCTCCCTGTTAGAGGAGGCAGCGCACAGAGATGTGCTGCCTTGCAAAAATTCAGCAAGATAGTGACCATGCTATAAAACCTGCAGCTTCAGACTTGGACTGTTAATTTCGGTGAGGTTAATCCTAAAGGGAAAGGTAAAACACACACTTCAAGATTTCCAGAATCAGAACCAAAGTGAAAACACTTCTACTGTTTGCAAACCACCTAAGCACCATGTTCTTATCCACCTCTGAGGTGAAAATCTGGCGCTGTTTTTTTTTTTTTTTACATGCCTTTTTATTTTTCCTCCAGGGCAGGGTTTTGTAGAAGCACACCCTACAAAGTGGGGGTATAGGAAGTGATGTGAGCTCAGTCATTTTTTGAAGAGAACTCAGATTTTTCCCCTTGCCTGGGAAATTTCCAAAATGCTTTAGAGACTGGTGAAGACAGACAGATGTTATCCACCTCTCCAAGGCAGCCAGGACAGATGGTAACGCGGTAGGCCACCAGCACGCTGAAAAAAGAGCTCTGACTTTGTCCAAGTTGCCTTGGTTCATGAAACCTTGCTGCAAATATGTCCCAACCTACTTCTACCCCCTTTCCTGCTCCCATCTCTGCTCCCCCCTCCTGCCTTACCCAGAGCTGACCACACGGTCTGAAGCCAATTCCCTGGCATCAGGAAAAACCTGAAGTTGCATCCCTAGTTTTCCTGTCAGACAAGCCAGGGTGGGATGTCTTCTCTGTCCTTTACCCAAGCTGGTTGCCTTTCCTCCCGGTCAAAGAACTTGGGAATGGATTTGCCTCTCACATATGTCATGGAGATCCCCAGGTGCCGCCATTTCTAGAAGAACTTGAGCTGTTTCCACATCACCTGCCAGCCAGCCAGGCCAGTGCTTTGCTTAACTTCCAGGAATGATCATGATCCAGAGGGGTACAGCTGGTAAGAGGGAAAGCAATAGCCTAGTAGACAATGCATGATGGTTTATTGCTTTGGACAGAGATCAGTAACATTTTCAACCTGCTTTGCCCCTTTTAACTCTGTGCTTAATTTATTCTGTATTATTTATAGGCAGGTAGGTTTGCACATTCATAAAACGTTCAGTTTCCTGTTATGTCTAGAGAACTGGTAGGAGGTATGGCAAATATATTTGTAGCAGCTCAAATCCCCTGTGTGGTTTCCATTGAGTGAAATATTCATCACTTCCTGTCCTAAACTCAGTGAAGCACTGCCAAAGTTTTAACAAGAGGCTCCCACAGAAATGTCTCCCTCTTCTCTCTTTTTACCTCTGCATGTGCCTTTCTTTCCTTCCTTCCATCCATCCATTCATCCATAAATTTCTGAAAGGGTCAGTCAGCACTTGTTCCCACTAAAGCCAGGTAAGTCATGTTACTCAAGAGAAGTCCAGACTATGTTTACGCACTTGCAGGTGGAGGAAAGGGAAAGGGAGTCACCTCCACCTCCTCTCTTCAGGAAGTTCTTAGCAAGAACCTCACTTTCATCTGTCTCCTTATGCACTTGTTGAAACTGCAGAGGAACGCTGCTGGTACATGTTCAAGAGACCTACCATTTTCTTTGGAGGTACCTTCACACCCAAAAGTTCCAGGAACTGGGAGTCATCTCATGTAGTGGATTGGTCATCAAGAAGGTCATCACTGGAGCAGTCAGGAATAGATGCTGGTTTTCCCAAGCTTTCACAGTGCCTAACCTGTTGGGCTACATGGCCTCCTGTGACACTCTCTGTAATTTAATCTTATTTGAGTTATTTTCTCTGCTCAGTGTGGGAAAATTCCGTACCATAATGAGGTTTAATAATAGAAAGTTCTTATTTTATTTGAGAGTTTGCCGAAGAGCAACAGAACCATTTCCGATCCTCTTCTCTGAGAATATGATTCCCTCAATCATGTATTATTATTTTGGGAGGGGGAGGCAGTGGGGGAACAGGAGGGGGGCATGGGCCTTCTGAAATGAATGGCTGGGTTTCTGAAATAAATGATTGTCACCTCCTTGTTCATATGTATGAATCAGCGGCGCCTGTCCAGATGCGAATGGGAGCCAACACACCCTGCGCGCCATCCCTTGCAGAGCTTCGAGCTGCTTAAATTTAATTTAGTTTCCTTTTCCTTGTGCAGTTGAACTAAGAAGCCACAAAAGAAGCAGAAAGGAAATAAAATCTGGAAAATATGCATTCATCTTGAAAGGGATCAGAAATGTGTTGACAATACAATAAAATATGTATGTGAAAAAGCAACACTGATAGACCTCCTCAGATTCTTCTGCTTGGTAGTTGCAGCTTAGGTGGGGTTGTCTGGCAACCTTTTCGAAGGTTGTAATACTTCCTCCATGAATACGTTTATAGGGCATGGTTCAGATGCCAATTCTCTGCATGGTGAGATTTCCTTCTTTTTCTTCTTGATTTCGAACAGAATTGTGTCACTGTTTAAAAATACAGTCTTATGGAACTAGATACGTAAGGTTGAGAAAACGGTTGAACCTCTTTAAGATCTGACTAATGCAAAGAGCAATGGACAGATGGAATGTTACAAAAATATTGTGAAGGCATGAATGACTTGGTGATTAGATGGATAGAAGTATACATGTTGAGGAGAGATGGATGCTCTGCCTAGAAGAATAGCTGGCTAGAACTAAAGGGGGAAGGAGAGCTCTATAAATCTGTCTGTGTAGAAAGCTGTAGGCAGATGAAATGTCTGCGAGGGAAGTGCTGTTTCTTGGAATCAATAAAACAATAATAACAGAAAAGCTTGCTCCAGTGTGATTTCTGTCCCCATGGTCAGGTGGCTCCTCACAAAATACTTTCTATGTCAACTTCATCTTTGTCCATATATTTTTTATCTACTCAGTGTCCTCATGAATAAAATGAGGTAAAAAAAAAATGTATTTGCATAAAACTTTGAGCTTGCAACAGTCTCCTTAAATGCTTTCTAGTCTGGTAGGTACTCTCCATTACTATTGCTTTTATTATTAGTTAGTATTTCTGCCCATGCTGTTCCAGGGAAGTTGTTCAGATATGGAAATAGTCACTTTTGTTCTTAGATGGATTTGAAGATGTCGCCCTTATCACTTCCAGGGTTGAAGAAAGAACGAGGATTACCTCACGTATCTTTAAGCAGAGGACAAACAAGGAAATTTAACTCTGTAAAATTCTTCATGGAGCTTGAATAATGGACGACTTGAACACTTAGGCTTTCAAGCTTCAGTTTAAAGACCTGTGGTGATTCATTGACTCTTCCTACTTGATCTGTGAAAAGCAACTAAAAAAAGCCAATTCAGCCACATGATGTCTCCAGAAGGTGTGTCAGAGTGATGTTGTGTACATGCTCAACCGGTTTACATTTCTGTGAGTGTTCACAGAAATCTGAAATGGAAAGAGGCTAAAAAGCATGGACCTAGAGCATACATCTAAACCTGCATCTACAGTGGGAGTTAGGGTTAGGGTCAGCCTCCTCTAGCCCAGACCGTTTAAGTTACTAGTCTTCATGCCACGCCATTGTCCACTCCCCAGCTCAGATGTGGGGAACTTGTGGAGCAGGTGAGCCCCTCTTTTTTTCTGCTTTGTCACAGAAAAGATAAACTAAGAGATTTCTCCTGAATGCCGCAGCCAGGAGATTAAACTCCACTGCCCTAGGACTCCTGCTAGGAGGAGACAACTGAACAACTTTAGAGAAGCCAGATCTTACAGACTCACAGAATCACAGAGTAGTTGACTTCAGAGGGAGTTTTGGAGGTCATCTTGTTCAATCCTCCCGGTCAGGCAGGACCACCTAGATTATGTTGCTCAGTCCATATGGCTTTTGAATATCTCCAGGAACAGGGACTCCAAAACCTCTCTAGGCAACTTCTTCCAACATTTGATCACCCTCAGTGCACACTTTTTCAACCCTTTTGCTCAGATGGAATTTTATGTACTTTAATTTTCATCCTTTGCTTCTTGTCTTGCCACTGGGCACCACTGAGAAGAGTTGTGCTCCCTCTTCTTCTTTTCCTGACTTGCTGACAATGCCCTTCCTACTGCAGCCCAGGATACTATCAGCCTTCTTTGTTGCAAGAGCACATTGCTGGCTTATGGTCCGCTTCCTGGCCACCAGGACCCTCAGGTCCTTTCAGTGAAGTGGCTGTCCAGCCAGTTGGCCATCAGCATGTCGTGGTACGTGGGGATGGTTCTCCCCAGGGATAGGACTTTACACTTCCCTGTGATGAACTTCATGAGGTTCCTGTTGGTCCAATTCTCTAGACTGTCTAGGTTCCTCTGAATGGCAGAACTACTATCTAGTTCAGCAGCCACTCATCCTAGCTTTGTACCATCTGCAAACTTGCTGAGTATGTTCATATGTTTGGAACTGGTTTCTGGGAGTACTTGCTCCATCACCTTCCTGGAGTCAATGTGAAGCTTATAAGCTTGTTGTTACCTAAATCCTCCTTCTTGCCCTTTTTGAGAACAGCTTCCTTCTGGAAGATTAGGAATCTCTCCCAATTTCCATAAAAATAAGCAAGAGTAGCCTTGCAATGCCACCAGCCAGCTCCCTCAGCAGTCATGGGTGCAGCTTATCAGGTCCCACAGTGCTGTGTCTGTCTAGTTTAAGTATTCCCTAGCCTGATTCTCCCCCGCTGAAAGTAAGTCTCTGTTGCTCCAGGTTTCCCCTCTGCTGATGTGCCTGTAGAAGCTCTTCCTGTTGCCCTTCATGTCCCCCACTGGATTCAACTCCAGGCGGACTTTGGCTTTCCTAACCCCATTGTGCATGCTCAGACAGCATCTCTACATTTCTCTTGCATCACCTGTCCCTGTTTCTACTTCTTGCATACTTCCTTTTTACTTTTGAGTTTTATCAGGATCTCCTTGTTTATCTCTGCAGGCTTTTTGCCTCTCTTGGGGTAAGACCCCTTCATCTGCGTTTTGTTATTATGAGGTCCCTTTTGCCCACATCACCCTTTGCTTGCCAAACTAGTCCACCCACTTACTCACTTTATTATGTTGTCATTGTCCTCCATCATTATTTCTCGTTTAAAGCTCTCCTCACCAGGTTGGCCATCCTTTTAGCTAAGATGCTTTTGCTTCATTTGGTCAGGTATATTCCATCATTCCCTAGCAATTCTCCATCCTCAAAGAGTGTCGTATGGTCATAAATGCGTAATCCTTCTTGTCAACACCAGCTGCAGAATCTGTTGTTGACCTGCAGAATCTTTCTACTCCTTAAGCCCTTCTTCTTCACCAGCAGAATTGAGGAGATATTGAGGTTGTTCAGCCTGGAGAAGAGAAGGCTCTTGGGACACCTTATAGCGGCCTTTCAGTGTCTGAAAGGGGCCTACAAGAAAGCTGGAGAGGTACTTTTTCAAGGGCATGTAGGTATAGGATGAGGGGTAATGGCTTCAGACTGGAAGAGGATAAATTTAGATTAGATATCAGGAAGAAATTTTTCACTATGAGGGTGGTGAGGCACTGGAACAGGTTGCCCAGAGAAGCTGTGGATGCCTCATCCCTGGAAGCGTTCAAGGCCAGGCTGGATGGGGCTTTGAGCAACCTGGTCTAGTGGAAGGTGCCCCTACCCATGGAACTAGATGATCTTTAAGGTCCCTTCCAACCTAAACCATTCTATGATTCTATACCCTTCAGTCCCTAGGATAGAACTCAGGCATTTCCCTGGCACTGACACCCCAATTTCAGAGCTGTGCGTATTCACAGTAACACAGCGCTGTCCCCCTTCCATGCTGCACTTGTCTTGTGCCAGGAGCAGTCACAGAGTGGTGGCCGCCCTTGCACAGCATGAGCAGGCTGGTCTGTGCTTTACAGCTGTCCACAGCTGTTTGTGAGAAGGAAATATCAGCTTCTTTAGCAGCTCTTGAATCCAGGTAGAGCTAAACCAGCACTGACCCATTTGTCCAGGCTGCCTGGCATCACTCCACAGAGCAGCACAGAGGTGAATACATCGTGACCACTGTGATAGGACGGCACAAGTGTTGTTTCCTACCCCAAAAGTGAGGATGGGATGAGGAAAGGCTATCAGATGTCTCAGAGAAGAATGTCCACATGGAAACTGTCCTGGCAGTATCTCTAAAATAAAAGAATCCACCCAGAGTGTTATCCCTAGCTTTTCCCCCGTGCAGTTCTCATGGGAAAAGGCCTGGTTGCATTCCCAGCTTGGTTTCCTTTTGCATTGCACTCTGTACAGTCATTTGTACTGGTGCATTCAGCACTTTGCAGAACAGCACGACTTTCTGTGTTGTAAAGAGTAAACTCCAAAGCGTAGTCTGGATGCCAACAGCGTTATGCCCTCCCAGGAAATATATCCCAAGTATCTGTAAGCTCTGTGGCAGCCTTGGGCTGGATTTCTAAGGCTGCCTTCTTTCTTGAGACCACAGCTTTTCCAGGAGAGTTGGGATGGAGAGCCTAAAGATAATGCAGCTTCTCCAAAGCTATGGACTTGGTGGCAAGGAGCTGGTTTAGTTCTGATTTTGCCCAAGACAGTAAATCTTTCCCTGGGCTGTTTTTAATTTCAAGCCCTCCAGGGAAGCAACAAGATCTCCAGGATTCTTGTTGCAATCGATGGCTGTGGGTACTTGCTCCATTGCAATGACTGTAGTGCCACATCCCTTTCCTTGCAGTCTCCCTTCTTGCTCTCCTCCCACTATTTTGGATGTTAATGAAATCAGTCACTGCAAAAATAAAGAAAAGTCCTGACCATAGATCTTATTATACTGGAGCTAGGCTTTTTTTTCTTTCATTTTGTTTTTTTTTTAACTTTTTTTTTTTTAGGCATATTGCACATATATATTTTTTCCAAATCCAATTACAATTAAGTGGCTATTGTGTGTGTGTCATTGCTGCCCTCTACTGCAGGGAATCAGAAGTCATCAGCTGCACATCACGAACCTGGGGGTGTGTGCAGGAGTCCTCCCTCCACTGGTACAGGACTTCTTATCTTCACTTTGAAGATGTTTAGAACATGAAGGATCTCGGTAAGATTTGTGTTATGCTAAGGGTAATGAAAACCCTGGGCAGATAGGACCGGCAGAGGTTGCCTCTTCTAGGGCTTTTCCATCTTGGTTCACCTTGTGGAACTCCAAAGATGTTCCAGTGGAGGTGTGACTCCCTGCAGGAGTTTTGCACATGAAGATGTTTGTGTAGCACAGACAAAGCTGTTTCTCTCAGACTGAAGTCTGCTTCACAGCCTTCTTAGAAAAAAAAACACCAACCCCCTGTGTCCATGGCCCACAGGCTGAAATCCAGACATCTAATCTTCTCCTACAAACTGCCAGTCTCAACTCACCTTGAAGCATCCCTGCCAGATCTTTCTAGAATCTATTCCCAGAAATCGCTATTTTTTCCTGCTGTCTCAACTAAAATGTGAAAGCCCTTTGTAAGACCTCACGAGCTGGCATAATCAATCCTATTGGAGAATTACAGTACAAGGTAACTCACATGTTTTATTAATCGAGTTTATTAAAATATTAGTACCCTCAGAAGATGCCCTATTCCAGCTTTGCTTGAAATCTTCTAGGTCATCTTGAAACAGGAGATCATTTACAGAGCTCTTTGCATCACTGTTATGAACAGCCAGAAGCAGATCAGCATCCTTTTTACAATGAACTGTGTTACCCCACTGCAAGGATAAGAAGGGCATGACGTCCCCGGATTAAGTCAGAAGAGCAGATCAGGAAATGACACATGCTTCAAACAGGAAGAAATCCAGAAGGAAAAGTAAACCATAATCAGAGTAACCCAAACAAAGGAAAACTCACGTGGGCAACAAGCTCCAGTGTGTGAGCTGTAAAGCTTCCACTCATTGGAGGCATCTGGAGGGTAGTAGAGAAAAGGGCTCAGAGGAGTTACTTTATACATGTATTTATTTAATTGTTTGAAGAAGGCTTTCAATTAAACTTCAGAACTGGAGAGGAGCCATCAGCCAAATGGCAGCCAAGGAAAAGTTTTGATTTTTAACATACAGATAAGCTTCTTGGAGATGCTACCTAAACCAGTTTTAGTTACTGGATGCAGATGTGTATTCAGGCTGGGGAGAACGCAACTTTATCCTTGACTATGTCACTTGCTACAGCTGTTTGGTGCCTCAGTTTCGTTCTCTCTGAAGGACAGAGAATTTTAGCCCCAGGGAAATAAAGCCCAATCCCAATGATGCCTGGGCCTCATTTGAGAGCTGGGGTTTTGTGAGTGCTCCTTTGCAGGGTCTGATTACATTCTGGGGGCAAAAAGAGGTCATTCAGCATGACAATGTTTGTCATATTGAATGGCTAAGTACTATTCAGTTCAAAGGAATTTCCTAAGTAACAATGCAGATGTTTATATGAATGAACTTTTCAGAATGTTTATCTAATAGTAACAAGCGCTTATTTGCGGTCAAAGCCTTTTACGCACGTTGTCTTAACTCTACCGTTGCTCCTGTGAGCTCAGATGCCAGGCGTGATCAGCTGCACTTTGCAGTTAGGAAAGGTGAAGCAGGGAAAGATTTCTCTAAATCTGGGGTCATCCTTTAAACCTGGCACACATCCTCACGTGTTTTTCCCAGTGATTGCCTGGAGCTCTTCAGCATCGTGTGGGGTGAGTATGGGGAAGGCAGGGGGGAGGCAGCATGAAATTCCTTTATCAAGGTAAATTTACAGGCAGCACATGCTGCCTCAAAAATCTTTGCCTTTCTACCTCTGACAGGCTTGGCTGGGAAACTGTTACCGCCCTCTAAAAACATTTTGGAGATTTTTTTTTTTATTACTATTATTTCATGCTTTAATTGATCTCTTTCACTTTTGTACCAAATAGAAAAAAAACATGGGCTCCTACAGAAAAATCAGGGTTCCAAGTAAAACATTTTTCAGCATAAGAGTAGGGGGTGGAGAAAGAAAGGAAAAAACAATACCAGATTTTTAGTCACTTCTAGAGGAAATCCTCATATTTTCAGACTGGAGAAATGGAATATTTTTTCCCAGAGGCAGTCAGTTAGTTAAAAACCCTCTTAATTAATAAAGAGGCTCTGTTTGTCTTTAGCAGCATGTTCCTTTTATGCCTCTAAATGTAACTTGCATGTCAGGTGGATGACAAAGTTACGGCAATAAACCAAGACATAGAAGTCCCGAGTTAGGAGTTTAAGGGCAGGCAGCCTCTCCTGAATCACTGAGCTGATCTTTTGCTCTGCAAACATCCGCTGCCACTGGCAGCCCTTCGCATGCTGCTCGTTCACCTGCCGAGGCTCATTGCCCTCCTTCCTCTCCTCACTGAAGCCACTGCAGGCTCTCACTGCCCCAGTGGTCAGGGACCTGCTGCTTCCTTCCAGGCCACCTTTAACTTATGCCGTGAAACTCCCATCTGTTCTCATGTACAACATCTCCTTCAGCTTAAACAAGTCTTTTCCTTCCTTGCTATTTACGCCTTAACTTGTTTGGTCCTCGTCAGCTTCTGTTTTGCTAGGCTGAAACAGAAACCCTTTTTCTCCAGCTGTGGCAATACCAATGAGCTATTTTCCAGCACTCTAATACCCCTCTTTTTGGGTCACTCCATTTGGATTCCATCATTCTGGACGTGGCTCACCAGACCTCTGCACCACAGAACCATGGTCACCTCACCAGAGGGTTTTTGCCTCTACCTCATGCAGCAGCATTAAAATTTCCCTCTGTCTACTGCAGATATCCCATCTGGAAACAGCCTAGGATCACTGTCACATTTTTAACAGCACTGTTGTTTGTTCTCAAGGTGAACAAAGTGTTATTGTATTCCCCAAATGTTGATTTCAAGGGTAAACCCCTTCTCACACCCACCAGGTTACCCATTTGCTTCACCTGAAGAAAAACCCTTGTCCGCAAGCTAGACCAAGAAAAGCCTGGCAGCTTCAAAGGAGGCCTTAAAGCAGAGAAGCTACACCTTTCCTCAAAAATAAAACAGTCAACAAAGCATTCACCAGCCGTGAAGGCAAGGAGCACATGATGGGTTGCATCCAAGTGGTTACACTTTCAATTCATTTATCTTAAGAACAGCATGGCCCCATCCAAATTGCCTTCTGGAGCTGATTTGAGCTAACTTCTGACCCACGGTTGGGCGTTGCTATATATGCACCAAAAACTACTTCAGGGAATGCACAAACAATTAAACAACCTGGCTGCTTGCAGTCCAGTGCCCAGGCCTGTGGGCCCCTCTTACTTCAGTGGCAGTTACAAAATAGTACATTTGGTCAGTGTGTTCCACCACAGCATGTCTTTCGTGTTTGCAGTTGAAGGATGGGTAGGAACACATCTTTGTTTTGAAACATTACGGTTGTTTTTCCCATCCCCAACTGCAAGTCTGTGAGACACCATGCCCACAATATTCCTGTCAGCTCTGTCTTGAGCTCAGGCTGACCTCTTCCACAGGCACAATGAACAAGCTGTGTTTTTAGAAGAAAAAGAAAAAACTCTAGGACTGCGCAGCAAAAAGAGGGATGGTTTATTTGGGTCTCACCCCTCCTCGTCACTCACCACTTCATAGCACCACTGCTATGTGATGCTGATTTGGAACAGGAGAGGGATGACAACGCCAACAAGGAGCTTCTGTGTCAATATCCGCAATGTGGAAAAGTGGGAAAGAAGGGGTTTGATGTGTTGCAACAGTCAAAATCCCTAAACCAAGAGGTGTATAGTATACTCATCTATTTCAGCTCTACAAAGATACAGAGATGATACAAGAAGGTCACATTTCTCTCTGAGTGTACAAACCCATTTCAGGACACCTGAAATATCTCAATTTCTTATTTTGCCATTCATGATTTTCCAGTATTGTGACAATACTGCTAAATGGAGACTTATTTGCAATGTGTTTACAAAAAAATAGCATTTAAAAGGGATAAGGATTGTATCTGGTCAGCAAAGCTGGAAATAACTAGGAAAATCAAATGTTCCCTGCACAGTTCTGTTCAAAGAAAAGGCTGAGAGCACTGGCCTGCTGTTTCAGGAAAAAAATCATACAGTCCCCAGTTTGCTGGGAAAAAATAATCATTTGCTCTAAGAAAGTTGAGTCAGAAGTTAGTGGCTGTTACCCCAGCACATATACTTTTCCCTTCTGAAGGAGCATTTCCCAACCATAGAAGGAATACCACAAACGTGTCCAGAACAATTACTTTGAAGATATAGTATTTTAGCTAGGCAAGCATGTGTGAAGCATCACCACTGAGTCTGTGTGTAATTTTCCAGCCCACTCCCTGTGGTTCCTCTTTATGTTGGGTCATCAGGCTGTTCCTTCCCTGCGGCGGGGACAGTCTTCTCTGGCTATAAGTCTGCAAAGCAACTAAACCACTTTTGTTACTCTATCAATAGCAGGGATAATAACTGTGTGAAGATAGAAGAAGGCAGGACTTCTGGTTTTGCTCAAATGACCTCTCAGGCTAGTTGTGGTCCTCAGGGAGAGGAAGGACAAAGGCATCTCTACATAGCTGAGAGATTTCTACTTTTGCAACAGGAGCTAGGCTGAAATCTGCATGTGGCATATGTGGCACAAGAGCATCAATAAGCCCGCTGGAACAAGAGTAAATCTGCAGCACAGTCTGGATGTACCAACTAGGCTTGCCACTGTCTTGGGGACTTAGGTGCACTGCTTCTCTGTTCTGTGTAGACATGACCAAAATGGTCCAAAGCAGACTGTGGAAGGCTGGTTCCATCATGTCTAGTTTCAACAAAGCAAAAATGTTATTAGGCAAAAGGGTTCAGTGTGGCACTTATTCAGAGCCCTTTAGGCAAGATCTCAGGTTCCAAAACTCACAATCCATAATGGCTGGCTCAAGACAAATGGAAAGCGAAGTGCTCTCCGGAGATGTGGTGACTCTGTGTCTGATCCTAGAAGACTGCAGTAATACCAGAGCATGTGAAAATGGAGAGGGTGGAGGAAGAAACACCAGCAGAATAAATGTCTACTCAGTGTTTTCATAACTCAAAAGGGGTTTCTTCAGGATTCAGCCTGGGTTTTAGGTCCAGCAAATGGAGCTGTTCCCTCCCTCCTTCACCTCCCCAGTTCAGTTCATAAACGTGATTTGTCTTGTGTCATTTGGGGATATCAGAGAGCTCTCTTTTCACGGTTATTTTTCTTTCTATAATGTCTCACATTTTCTGCTGTGCTTGGCAGTTTCCAGGAGCTGGATGAATATTCAGAGAGGACTGTAGTGACTCCGTTTAAATTGGTATGATAAGAAGAAATGCCAGACAAACAGGGTGAGTTTCCCACTTCAAGACTTTGCAATCCATAATGAATAGAAACTGAAAGAGACTTCTCCATATGATGCACACCATGAGAGCATTTTAGTCTTTCCCTTTAAATGTCCCTAAGTATTTATTCTAGACTTTGCCTAACAATAAATTACAGAGCATGCAATTGCCTCTAATATGGTACGACTATGTGTGCACACAAGTACACAGCAGCAAGACACATGAGGGTGTGATTTTCTTAAACACCTGGCTGTCACTGCAGAGGTTCATTAGTATTGCAAGCCTTAAGCAGAGACTTGTGGTATTACTGCAACTGGTTGATCTGATTTAATTTTGATAAGAAACTTTGCTCCTTAGAGTCACCTGGGCTGAAGGTATCATCTCAGCCATGCATGAAGTGCATGTAGAAATAGGACAGTCCAAGAGTTAGTTCTGCAGGAAAAGGATGAAGTAAAGCATGCCTCTATTGGGGGGACCCCTCAAAGTTATACTTGCTAACAACGTGCCAGGATAAGAGCATGGGATGGTCAATGTAAATGTAGATTACTCTTAAATCTGCAACAGCTTTGGGCAGTTGCCGCACTGAAACCAGAAGTGAAGTTTGATTCTGAAATAATACTCCCTTTGAAGAGCTGCAATCTATGACACTTTTTGCACCCTTAAGTGACAACATGACAGTGTTCCTTGGGCTGTCAGGCAGAGTTCTATCAAGCCATAGAAAACCTGTGTAGCTTGCTGAGGCAGACTGATTCAGTGGTGTCTTTTGAGCTTTATCAGAACTTTTAGAGCTAGTTTTTCCTTAAAAGTATATAACCTCTTGCTCAGTGCCAGGAAGATGCTGAGGTTTTTGTTCTTCCTCTTGCACCAGAGATGGCTCTATCATAGCAAGAAGATTGGAAGCACTGCAGCTGAGCAGTGTGCCATGGGGACTTTTCAGTTGGCTCCCGGAGCTGGTCTAAGAGTCTTGGGACTGTACGCTGATGCTGCTACCTCTGAAACCCTACCAAAAGCACTGAAATTGGTAAACTACTCCAAATAAGTTCTCCATGAGGAAAGAAAAACATGTAACTTACATGCCTCTTAACAGTGGTGAGCTCCAAAGCGTGATTTACACCACCGTACATCTGCGTCTATCTTTGGAGTCACTCAGTTTCACTCCACTGATCACATGAAGATAGACAACCATCCTGTCTAGTCATCTCGCTTTTTGACAGCTCAAAAGAGTTGTTGCAAATCTCATGTTTGGCTCTTAGGCAGTTCATCTAGGTGGAAAAATCTGGACTTTCAGTGACTTCGCTGAGACCACACACAGTTTATGGACAAGGCATTGAGGGCAGCTCTCCCAAGGTCCAGGCTGCACACCAATCTCTGACTTCCAAAGCTTCTGAAAACTCAGCATTCCTGTTTTTAACCTTTTTCTCCTGCTCAGAAAGCACACTAACAGGGAGGAAATAGTAAAGAGAGAGAAAAAATTGACAAAGCATGCCAGGATCTGTGAGTTATCCAATATCTTCACAACTTGAGGAATTTCTTACCCCCAACAATAAATCTCAGGGTCTGGAGATGTTTTTTTGCAAGGACTCAGAGAACAAGATGAGGTCTGCATTGTCTGATGTTGTGTCATGGTGACCTGATGCCAGGCTCACATCTCTTCTAACCCTACCATGAACCTCCCTGTGCTCCAGAGGGAAGAATTCAGCCTGCAGGGAGGGGACTTACCCTCACAACCCGGTGGCCTTGAGTCAGGAAGACATGTGATAGAGCCATCCAGGACGTGCTATAAACAAATGAGCCAATGGACAAAAAATTAATTGTTATGTCCTGGGGATGAGGAGACACACACACACACACACACAAGGTTGTGTCATGGTTGTTTTTTTTTTGGTGTATAAATTCCTGAACAGCACCATTCTCAGAGGACCTGGAGTGATCCACGTACTGAAACTAAACTGACCCTGACTCAGCCTGGATTCATGTTTCTGTTGCTGTCAACTTGCTGTCCTCTATGGGATATGAGTTGCAAAACACAATTTTATAAAAAAAATACACTGTACAGCCATCTATTTTAAACACAATGTCTATTTTTCATTGCATATTGTAAACCACTTGAACATTTCTAAAGTGATTCATTCCTTTATCTTCTAAACAAAGAACTTGTGGTTGCACAGGGCTGGGAATTTATGTTTAGCAAGTAACAGGATTTCCAAGTTAGGATTGAAACAGGGACATAAAGAGGTCACTTGAAAGCAATGTATTCCTAGAATATAATAGCATAATTTACATATGATTGAACCATGCAATCGTAAATCAGTATATGCCTGCAAGTCACACGTTAGAAATGACCAGAGAAGAGGCAAAAACCTTCTCAACTAAATTTTTCTCACCTCTCTTAACTGTACGATGGCTCTCTGTGTACAGCATTTTCTTGCAAGAAGTGAAAATAGTCAATGCCATTTTAATGATGAAACCTTTAGGCTATCACACCTAGCAATGAGTTTCCTGAACACATAGCTAGATAGGCAGATGGAGAAAGACGAAGTGAAATTCTTTCACAACAGCACGATTCTCTGTACACTTCCTCTGTCTTATAATCATGTAGAGTTCACAGTCTTCATCTAAGTCTGCACTCACTGTTTATAGAGAACTCCTGGCACTGTCTACAGAGAACTCCTGGTTCTGCCTCTCCTGCTGTGCTTCCTATGAAGTTACTTTGACCAAGAAGAAATAAAATCCATTTTTCTTTCTTTCCAGTCTACCACACCATATATGTATATTGTAAATATTTCCCTTATTTCCTTATTTCTGTCCTTTCTTAAGAATGGACCTCCCTATTTTTTTCTACCAAGTTTCTTTTATCTTTTTAATGTCTGATTTCATATCCTGAACTTGTAGTTCCAGGTCTTCCATTTTGTTCCCCAGCTCTTTCATTAACACACAAACATTTGCACAGTTTTTGACTGACCATAATGAGTGATCTGCATAAATAGTGAACAGCAGGGTAAAACTGGAATTTTTGAATGTGGAAAGTCTGAATCTCATGCAAAAGGAACATGAAACCAGATCAAAATTCCTGCAGAAGAAAATAGAAATAAGCAGGGAAATAACAAGAAAGATAAAAAATACAATGACAATAAAGGAGACTGATTAGACAGGAAAGCTCTACCTGGGAAACTAGCAGGCTTTTGGGATTAAGTGTGCATTGTCAGGAAGGATTTGATCTGATCTATAATGAGAAGTCTTAAAATAGAGAGTAGAAAGGTTTTCAGCTATGCCAATAAAAGGACAATATCAGAGTAAGAAATGCAACCACTGGTCACTGAGTACCTTTTAGAGAAAAAACGTGTTCTGAGTATGGCATAAAAAATAAAGGAAAAGTGTCTGAGTTTTCATTAAAAATGGCGATGCAGGAATGAGGGAGTTGCCATACTTCAAGATATTAAAAATGCTAATGGACAACTTCTTGAGCAATCTGCTGCAGCTGACGCTGTTTTGTGCAAGGGACTTGGCCTAGTTGATTTCCAGAGGTCCCTTCCAAACTCAATCATTTTGAGATTCAGTGAAGGTCGAGTATGAGGTGGAGGTGAAGCAAGATCTAGGCAACTATTAGAGATGGAGAAGGGAAGAAGAGAGACTGGACCTTCTCTCTCCCTGAATGCAAAAGGAACTGGCACATGATTCTGCAAATCTGATAACGTGGATTTTAGAAACCTTTATCAAGGTGGGAATAGATCTGTTTGACTGCACTATAGCAAAGGTGACTCCTAGCTTTAAAAGTAGGAAAAGAAGTTTTCTGGGAAATTTAAGTGTCTGTTATTCTTATCTCAACAAGACAAAAGTGAAATATTTTATAGATAAAGGAAATGAAGCTGATCTTGTATGTCCAGTTCAGTAGAGGCTTTGAAAGGGTGCCACATGGGATGTCTTTAGTTGAGAAGACAGAGATTTAAATAGTAAATGGAAACCACATCAAAACTGTCTAAAAAGGAGAAAAATAGGTATTATCAAAAGAGACTCTGTAAGACTTGAAAAACGTTAATATAATAGAGCAGTTTGAGGATAACTTTTGGAACCAAATTTACTGAATATAATCTCCCTTGGAAAAATGGGTGTGCTCTGATGTAATCTGCTGGTGAGAGAGAGGTGGGAAGTACTTTCATCACAGAGAAAGTCTGCAATATTGGATAGGAAGTAAGAAACACATGGCCTTGGCAAGTGGCATAATGAAAACAGCAATGTAAAGCCCTGCAATTCAGGATTTATAGCCACAGTTTTCCTTTTTCAGTTGGACATAATGCAAAAAAGGCCTCTGCATACTAATTGAATTTGAAAAAGCGATGCTTTTTTAGGAAAATTCAGTTATTCAAGAGGGACGTATCAAGCAAGGTACATCCAACAGCGATGAGGCAGTCTTTGTGACTTTCTTGTAGGTATGATCAGACCTTGCATTGGGTCCTTGAGAGTTTTGATCATCTAAACTGAAACTAGCTGGAGGATCAGGAAAAAGAGAAATTGTCTTCCAAGAAGGGACTACATAACATTGATTTATCTGACTTGGCAAAATGAGAGCTGAGAAAGTTGTGATTGTTTTCTAGTCACAGACACAGATGATGAAACAGTGAAGAACAGTGAAACAGTGAAGTGCTGGCAAAGTGGCTATAAACTGGCTGCGGATAAATTTAGGTTGGACATGAAAGTTTGTGACTGAGGGAGCAGGGAGATTCTGCTGTTATCCTCTGAGAAGGCTATTTGGAGCAAACAACCTCAACATTTTAAATACAGGCTTGATCGCTTTAGGAAAGCAATGATATGTTGTGGTTGCCTGGGTTTTCCTGGGGTGGATTCACTGGCCCATAAAGGACTTTCTGGTTCCATGTTCTTCTATTCACTTTTTTTTTTTTTTTTTGGTACGTGTCGACTAACATCTTAGTGTTTCCCTTCCGCATTTCCCTCTCCAAACAAAGATCTGGTTTCTGGTGAGCTTAAATTTTTGTAAATGGATCCAGGGAGTTATGAACTGAGGAACATTTTTTTGGTCTGGCATATTGTTTATTTAATTTTAGCAATCTTTCCAACCTAAAATCAACAGCACCCTCAGCCTCTATGAGTCAGTGTTAGGTGTTGATGTGTTCATTCTCTCTCAAGAGACTTTGGAGGGGAGGGAAGGGGGTGTCAAACACATTATGATAATACCCTCTATTCAAAGTCTGAAGAAAAGAGAAAGGTAAATACAAAACAGCTGGTGTCAGAGTGAACTTAGGTGAACCAAAACTTAAGAGGACATGGTCCTCTTAAACGGTCAGAAGGGTGAGATTCACCTGCAGGAGTGATCTTGTCTAGCTTTGCAATGTGGTGATAGATAGGATGCTGTATCAAAACATAGAAAGCTCTCATTATTTTTTCTCGACAGAAGTACAAGATAAGCCCAGGGACAGGAGGCATCTGACACACCCTCTTGTTCCAGTGAAGAAATCACCAGTGCAAGACTCTGCAGCAGATCCAGGTGCAGAAGGAGAGGTCAGGGAAGAGCAGGGAACATGGCCAAAGGGCAGCAACTTAGGAAATGCATATATGGAAGGTGTTTTGGAAGATCAAACCCAGTGTTCACACAGGTACAAACATTTTTGGCTAAAGACAGAGGCAGAGTCCGCATTTAGAGAGCAGAGATCTCATCTGGGATGGCTGCATTCATAAAGCAGTACCTGACCTATGTTTGCATGCATCTGAAGAACAGAAGCAGTCCTCTGCGCAGTCAAAATATTTGATTCCTTATTTCTCTCCCTAGTCCTATTCCAATGATCATGCACACTGCATTTATTCTTTCACTCCATTGCATTTAATGAGGTAATTTACTCCAAGACAGACTCTGGTGCATGACTGACGGTGATTCTCACCACAGACTTCTTCCTACAAGCAGCAAGTATGAGATGGGGACATTTCTGCTTCTGTATGCCCATCCTCTTCCTGCACCTTGCATGGGCAGCCACAAGACCTGATGCCATGCCGTAGGACAGGCAATACAGCCCTCAGATATGTCTACAGATGAAAACACCATGCTTGTGAGCTGGACCCACATCACTTCAGGTGCTTTGAATTGCAGGAAACATCAATGCATTAGGTATTGCACCCCCAGGCATACAGTCTTTGCATTGTAGGCAAAGCTGGTTTTAACCCACACCTCTGCCCGCCCCAGAGCTAAAGGAAGATTCTGGCTTTGAAGCAATATTGCTCTTAAATCATGTTTTTTGTTCTTTCCATCATACAGCTGGGAGTTGCTTGTAGCACTCTGCTACCACTGACCTGACCGGCCCCATATTTGAGAAGCTGGTTTCAAGGTTTGGTTTTTCTATGGTTTTCAACTATCAAGGCACGAAATTCAGACTTACATCCATGCCCCGCAATCACCCAAAACCACAGAGAGCAAAGTTAGAGAAAAAAGAAAAGGGTATTTAGAGAATCGTCATGCTTCCTTAGAAGTCACAACTCCTAAGAACTCTCCAGTCTTGGGGTTGTTATTCTTACAAAGCACGAAGACAAAAGCCAGAGACAAAAAGAGGTGAATTGCACAATAATTATTCAGAGGAACGCGTATTGGAGTGAGCTGTGTCCAGAGTACAAACAAGAGAGGAGGTTCATTCATAGACAATCAACGAAATGTTCAGACCTAGCTTATTTAGATCTCATTTGGTACCTGCAATATTTTCATGCAAAATTGCTTGCTTAAGGCCACATGCCAGCTTCTAGCAAATGTGAGTGGGGAAGTAATTTTCCAAGTCAGGGCAAAGGAAGAAAGATATATTATCCCACAACCATGGGC
The DNA here is from genome assembly GCF_028500815.1 of Rissa tridactyla. Lineage (NCBI taxonomy): Eukaryota > Metazoa > Chordata > Aves > Charadriiformes > Laridae > Rissa > Rissa tridactyla. The sequence goes on from NC_071470.1 coordinate 40,693,850, forward strand.
CTTCTTACATTTTCTTGTGAATTTCCAAAGAATGGAAGGACATGGTGAGGAAAGCAAATGAATTTATCCTCACTTGAAGATAAGATTTTATAGCTTTCTGAAAGGCATGCTTTTATCCAGCTTCTGGGAAAAAGAAAAGGTCAAAGCAAAGTCCTTTTCCAGATAGATGTGATGAGCAATGAGTGCGTTAGCCTGTTTGAAAACTGTTCCTATGTGTCTGCAACCACTTGCAGCACGGAGTCCCACATAAAAAGAAGTCCTCGTTGCCTTGCTTTTGCCACACATGGCCGTCACCTTTGGTGACCTGAGCATCCCTTTGCAGGCTGGATTTCAGTGCTGCAAGGGACAGATGGAAAGAACAAACAAAAGCTCCCCTTGGCTATTTGTGTACTATAAATAATATATTTTTAAAGCTGGAAGGGAGCCCAGAAGGAGTTTTTTTGGTCTCAGCCACTGGTCCCAGGGGAGGTGAAGGTTCTAGTGGGGCTTGGGGCTTCAGGGGAGGCCTCAGACAGCTCCTGCACACAGCAGGATTTTTCCAGATTTCACTTTTCACTGGAGCGAATCATTCAAAAATATTTAAAAAGAAGGGCTTAATTCTGCTGCTTCTGGGGGTTACACCAGGGCAGCCAAAGGACACGCACCCAGCCAACAGCCCCTGAATTGTTTGGTTAGGAATTAACGTGTGCGTGCACACGTGTGGGAGGGAGTGGGGGGCCATGGAGAGGGCCGCCGAGACTTCGGCTTTGTTTTTTGTCAAAACAGATCGCACGTGGATGGCAGGCGGGCTTGCACGGGAGGGGCTGGGGGACACAGACAAATTACTTAGCAGAGCTCTGTCTGGGGATACCATTAGCTCAGTAAATAGCCTTTTTGAAGGAAAACTAACAAAAAGCCACCCTCTTCTTCCCCCAGCCTGGGGGAGGATGCAGGCGCTTTCCTCCTCCCAGTCATTCCTCACTCCATCCTTCCTCTCTTTCTTTCATACGCTGTTCTTCAAGTCACCCTGTTTTGAAACCTTAAGTCTCCCCCATACCAGCTACTATCCTCTTTTTACTGTCCATATTTCCCTTTTCTTGCTTCATATTTTCTCTCTTTTTTCATTTCTTCCTTGTCACCTCTTCTTTCCCGTTCCACATCTCACAGATTTTTTTTTTTTCTTCTGGGTCTACTTTGCATCCCTTCTGCCTTTCCTTTCGCTTCTGCTTTTCCTCTCTCCTTATGTTATAGCGATGCTGTAGGTTGGTATGCTCAGCCCCTACTGAACAACCTGGCTTCTCCCCAACAGCAGAAAAGGAGAAAGAGCTATGCTTGCCAAGACCTTTCCTAGTCTAGAGGATCAGATGCACCTACCCCCAGCACAGAAAGAGCTAGTGTGAGCACCACGCAGATTTATCCCCTACACCAAGATCAGCTGTGCTGGAACTCAGCTGATTTATATCACCTGGAGACTAAGGCTGAGCTATTTCAATTTATGCCAGCTGGTAACTGCTGCAAGTTCAGCTGCTATTGCTGGAGACTGTATCCTGCTCTTCAGGTTTGGCTAACGGCTTGTTCCTTTTCATGTTGCTGAGCACACAGCCCTGATTTTTTTAAAAGCTTGTTTCTGTGTGCGTGTTCACCTAGCTGGATTGAAGTATGTAGCTGCTGATACGGTGCATTTCTTGTGCTCAAAAGCTACTCTGAAACTCCAAAGCTATTCCAAAACACAGAAATGCATTGCCTCTGTTTTAAACCCACTCTTGAGGAACTCTAGAAGCAGTTATCTGCAAGCATCATTTAAAGCATCCTTCAAGCTTCTCAGGAGTCTTCTGGCTTTGCTTACCATAGAGAAGAAAAGCTAGTAGCAGGCTATGTTTCACTTTTTCTTCTCTTTTACATTGAGGATTGAAACAAGAAGTTCTGGAAGACTCACTGGCCTGAAATGTTCCCTGGTGAGCTGCGTACACATCTCATGTGCATGAGAAGTTGTTGCCCAGGCCAACTGACTCCCAGTCACTGTAGGGCGTCAAGGAATTCAGCTCCAAAACAGGCCCAGATCTTCAAAGGTAGTCATGGTTCTACTATCTACCACATTATAGTTCTTGGATTGTTTCCCAGCATTGCTTCATGGTGCTTTTCTTGCAGATTTGGCAGCCGGGTGATTTATCTGAGATCTTCCCGTTCTCAAGGCCGCTGCTGTACTATAGGCTCTGTGGTGGGATTTCTCCTTCTCTTCCTCATCCTATGGGAATTTGTTCAATTCACTTTGAGTTCAACTCCGTCACCATATTATCGAGAGCTAAGCAGGCTTTGTGCACACAAATAACTGAAACAGGAGAAGCCTCACATCCAAATAGCTACATTAACTTCCCTCAAAATGCAAGGTGGTCTTGCCCGTCTTCCCTACTAGGAAAAGTCCTTGACTGACGTAAACTTCTGAAGAGGGTCTGGGAATTTCCTGGGAGACTGTTACTTGGACTTAGCTAAACCCACACAGAAGAGAGAGCTAAGGGGATATGTTATTGCTATCTTCAGCTATCTGACAGGAAGATATGGAGTAGATGGAGACAAACTTGTCTTGAAAATGCACAGCAGAAGGGCAAGAGGCAATGGCAGAAGTTGCAATAAGGGAAACTCTGATTACGTATTAGGCAAAATGTTTTTGCCATAAGGATGACCAAACACTGGACTGGGATCCAGGGAGTTTGTGAAATCTCCATCCTAAACCAAGTTGACCCTGCTTTGAGCAGGGGGTTGTATTAGAGACCTCCAGATGTCCTCACCAACATTTGTTATTCTATAATCATATTGATAAGTGATCAGACCATTGCTCAAGTCTGGTTCTTGACCATAATTTTTTGCTAGTATAGATGAAACTTTAAAGTTCAAAGAAAGCTTTTCCTTTCTTCTCTACCCTCTGTTGTTCTCTGCATGTCCTCCTTGTCATTTACTCGACTATTTTTTCCCCAGTTGACTGGGTTTTGATATTTCTGTTCTTTCAGCCAGCTCCTTTCATATGTTTCTCCTGCTGCTTACTGTCCCACCTGCTGTGGCAGACACTCTGGCTTCACGTTTTTCACATAGCTCGAATACATCCTGCTGGAGATAAGGGGCTGTCAAAAGCTTGAGGAATCCCAGTATTTCTTACAAACTCATTCCATTTAATCCTCAGGGTTTGGTTTTGTTTTCCTAGGGCACTTGCTTTGCAAACCATTGAGATATCTTGTTTATACCTTTGGTGGGTTTCCAGCACTCACATCTGTGTGTAAAGGTGGAAAGAACGTCTGAGCCGAAGAGCCAGAGTTTGATCTGTCGGCTGCAGGTTTTCAGTGATTCAAGCTCCTGAATATCATCAGCTCCCTTGCCAATTTATGATATTATTTCCTGTTGAATTTCCTTGCCAATCATGATTCTGCCAAGGCACATGAGTAAGTTCACCTTTTGTAACCTTTTGCCCTCTAAAAGACAATCTTTGAGCTGGAAACTGCTGGGAATCTTACTGTCTTCTTATTTTCATCACAGGCTCACGTTGGATTTTGTAATGCTGGATAGTGGTTTGGTTCCAGCCTGCAGGGCAGCTGAGCTATTGCTCAAGAGAGCTGCCATCAGCAAAAATGACATATTTTGATCATGTACTCCAGAATGGTCTCTTCTTTTCCCTAGAGAAGTTAGTAGGACAGGTGATATAATTCATCTTTATCTCACATCAGTATCTGAATTATTACATAGGCTCAGGTCTGCTTTTCTTGACCCATGAAAGCTGCCCTCTGGCCAGAAAAGGACTTGATAATGTTGATTATTGTTCTTGGAATACCTCAACACTTCAGGGTGTCCCAAATTGAATCATAAGGAAGTCTTGTCAAATGCCTTTTCAAAATCTGTTCAGTGTGGATTTTGCCATTTGATACTTAATTTGATGGTTATTCTGAGGGTGAAAAATCTGTCTGACACATGATCTTCCAGGTCAAACTCAACCTTGTCAAAACAGAAAAAAAAGCATTGAAGCAGCAATTTTGAAATGAGCTGAAGAACAGATTTCACACTCTACGAGGCTTAAGATCCACCACAGGAAGTCAACATGGGCAAATTCTGGTCTTTGCACTATAGTAACTGTGGTTGGTTGGGTTCATGAACAGCATACCTAATATCTGGATTAGTAAGAATTTGTGGCAATGCATAAAAGAAAGAAAAGAAATCAAAGAAAACAGAAAATAAAGCTAAAAAATATCTCCTGAAAAGGAAGGAGCAAGAAATTTTCATAGAACAAAGGATTACAAAGTGTGTGGATATTAATGAAAAAAGTGATTAAAAGAAATGGCTGCAGAAAAAAGTGAGAAAAGACTTTGTTGGATTAGCAAAGTCTCTTACTAACTAGTAATTTGGGAGAAGGCTAAAGAAGGAGGAAGAGAGGAAAGACAGGGAGTTTTGGGGCACATTTAAGAAACACTAGGCTCATGAACTCTTAACATATCTACGAAGAAAACAAAGGACCCCAAACTAGCTGTTGTATCATCAAAATCTAAACACACAGGAAAAAAAAAAAAAGAAGAGAAAAAAAAGAAACTTCCCTAGAGATTTGGATTATGACCGCATTACTGAGATAAATTGTGTGTGATTATGAGACCCTTCCTGAAAGCATTAGAAACAAAATACAGGGCCAGAATATACCTCTAATACAAAGAGTAAAATAGAGACACCAAAAAGAACATGATTAAAGAAGCTGCAGTAACAGCTTTTGAGAAAAGCAGCATTTTGGGCAAAGTTATTTTAAAGAGAGCAGAGGGAAGGTGTCGTGGGCGGAGTGAATAACTTCACTTGTAAGAGAGTAGTGAAACGTTTATTAACATAAAACAGTGATTTAACAAAGTTAGTAGTGAATGCGACAGTGTTTTACGAGATTCGATGCCAGGGTACACTTGATTATTTACTGCATAGAGGCCAGGGTCAGACAAGCTCTCAGGGAGACCCTCCCGTTGAGTCACGAGGTTCAGAAAGGACCCCCTCGCTTTCTAAACTCCTTCTCAGAGAGGAGTCTAGGGGCGGCTGGATCCAATCCTAGTCCCAGACTTGGTCAACGGTTTATGTCTAAAGGATTATATATGCGCAATCAATCCTTATATCACTTAGCTAAGATTTCAAAGTTTAGCATGCTATTAGTCACTCACCGAGAATCTGTTGCGGCAAGGAATCTCTCAGCCTCGAGGAGAAGAACCTTAAGCGAGCGTCCCCACTCAAGGGGAGATCCTGTCGTGCAGCCCGCTGCCGTGCAGGAGAGCTCAAAGGGCTCTTGGGCTGTCCGCTATTTATGGAGTAAGATAATTGACCTATAGTCATATTCTCATGGGAACAAGATACCTAGGTTCCCACTCCAGACAGTGTTTTGGTTATGTTGTCAGCCATCTTCCGCAGTTCAAGAGCAACTCATAACAACTGCCGCTGATGGCCATGGCTTGAGCAGGAGCCGGGGGCGGGGGGAAGGGGAGAGCACACCGCCACAGAAGGCTGCAAACAATAATCATTGAAACAACCACTTGAAAATACAACTCCCTTCCAGCAAGAGTTTGAAACGCATCCCTGTTGCAGTCCTCCTTACAGCTCAGTGATAAGGGTGTCCCAAAAGTCCAGAGGTTAGGTGTCCCAAGGAAAGTGCTGCTAAGCACTGGCAGGTGGGATCAGAGCTCAGCTTGCATCAGGACAGAGGCAGGAGGCAGTCTGAGATCATAGAATCATAGCATGGTTTGGGTTGGAAAGGACCATTAAAGGTCATCTAGTACATCCTCCCTGCCATGAGTGGGGACATCTTTCACTAGATCAGACTGCTTAAAGCCCTGTTCAACCTGTCCTCGAACACTTCCAGGGATGAGGCAACCACAACTTCTCTGGGCAACCTGGTACAGTGTTGTACCACCCTCATCGTAAAATATGTCTTCCTTATGTCCAACCTAAATCTACCCCCTTTCAATTTAAAACCACTGCCTCTTGTCCTGTCACTACAGACCCTGGTAAAAAGTCTTTCTGCATCTTTCTTATAAGCCCCCTCCATATACTGAAGTTTCCCTGGAGCCTTCTCTTCTCCGGGCTAAACCACCCCAACTCTATCAGCCTTTCTTCATAGCAGAGCTGTTTTGGCCCTCTGATGATTTTTGTGGACCTCCTGTAGACCCACTCTAACAGGTCCATGACTGTCTTCTGCTGCAGACTCAAGAGTTGGACACAATACACCAGGAGGGGGTCTCGCCAGAGGGAAGTAGAGGGGGAGAATCACCTCCTGCTGGCCACATTCTTTTGATGCAGCCCATGATGTGGTTGGCTTTCTGGGTTACAAGAGCACACTGCCTGCTAATGTCTAATTTTTCATTCACCAGTATCCCCTAGTCCTTCTCTGATAGGCCACAGTGATGCTGGTGTCCCATAGGTCTGAAAAAAAAAAGAAGTGTCACTTTCTTTCCAAATGCTGTAAAGGTTCAGATTGCCACTGAATTTTTGCTCTACTGTAGACCTCCTGAATTTAGGAGATGTCAATGCAACCTGTGCAACCTAAAGCATTTTGAGTCAGGCAGCCCTGTGCAGTAGCTGTTTAAATAGCCTTTTTTTGACCTAAACTCTGCATTGTCACTGAAGTAGTAGGTATCAATTCCACCCTAGATGACTACATGTTAAATGTAGTCCTCTATCTTTCTATCTTTTATCTATGCATCTCATACTGTTTGTATTACCAAAGTCTCCCTTGATAATCTGAAATTGTGAGTATCAACACCATGTTCAGAACTGATTTCCTTTACACGTCCATCTTTAATTCTATTTCAATTTATTATTTTTCTAATGTTCACTAAAAATAATACACAGCAGCATCCATTGTCCTCATACGTGCATAATCTCCTGTAATTGGGTATTTCCTCCAATCCATCCTGTCAGCTCAAAAATATTGAATGAACTAGCTGTCACGATCAGTTAAGCTTTATTAAAAACTGCAACCCAATATCTTTGATGTTGGCTCACTGGGAACTGTCTGACATAATCCCACAAATTCTTTCGAAAGCACGGTCATGGGCATGCACTGCATGTTTTCCCAAGAAGTTTAGACAGCGTAGGGCTGTACTCATAAAATCACAGAAATTAGAGATGAGGAAAGGACTTGTTATTATAACAGTGTTTTGGACATTGATGGGCAAATTTTCAAACAATGGCAGAGCTCCAAATAGGATGCAGGTGCTCTGTCTCTTGGGATGAAGGAACTGATCAGTAAAACTCATTCTCTTCTACACATTTAAGTTAGGCAAACTGCTGTAGAATCAATACATTTCTTCATTGATAATTTTAATTTACATTTGACAGTACAAAGGTCAAACGCTATTGGATTTGAGTTCTGATTAGGAAAGCTTTGTGCTTGTTTAAGATTGTCTTCTGACTCTCATGATAGTACAGATCTAAAGACAGAGTGATATGACATTGGAGAATCTCAGTTTTCTCTTGAAAACAGAAGTGAGAATCTAGCCCGTCTGTTGGTAGAAAATGCTCGGCTTTCAAAAGCCAGAGAAAAAATAAAACCAATCCATAATCATTTCCTTTTTTCCTAAATGTATGATTTTTAAGCCAACTGGAAGATGTGTGCCAGGGGAAGAGGAAGAGACTGCTGCTTCATGACTTCCGAGCATTTGGAATCAGTGATACAAAACATTGAGGCTTTTGTTTCTCTGCACAGAATAACCTTTTACCCTCCAAACCTCACCCAACAGCTTTACATAGCAACAGTTTTTGTGCCATACAACTCGCAGCAGCTGACACCTCGCTGCCTGTCTGTCTCTGGGCGCTTGGCATTTACAGCTGGCTCATGCAACATGTTCATACCATACCTAACTTCAAGTTGCAGGTGTGAAACAGGGTGTGAGTTTCTATCCCCCAGAGAAACCGCACAGAGAAACTTCAAAATGTTGTCATTGGGGTGCTGAGACAAAAACATTTTCTGGAGACATCACCAAACCACCATTCCGTGACTCTAAAGGCTTGGGAAGGAGAGGGGAATGGAGAAGAAGAACATCTCCACATGGCTTTTAGACTAGAGAAGTGTTGACTTAGTGCCTAATGAAGACATCTGAAGCATTGACTATTCCACTGATGGGTGGGAAACCTCCAGAAAGGGAGGTGAGAAAGAAGAAGGGGAGAGTTGGAGAAAAGGACCAAGGAAAAGTTGAGAAGAAAACAAAGGGAAAGATGCTGGCAGACATTAAAGGCAGAAGAATTTCCCACTGAGCAAGGCTGTAGGCAACAAATAATAAATAATAACAAATTCATATTCTGTACTACAAAAAGCCCATATTTTGGCCCTGATCTCTGAGTACTCATCACAGTGACGTCAATGGGAGCTTTGCAGCTGATCAAGGGGTGTTTACAGCCTTCCGTTTTTATCCCAGCTCATTAGCCAGGGTACATGTTTAATGAAACATCACTAAAGCTGGAAGTCCGCCTTTTCCATTGAGGTTGTCAACTCACGCTCTAGAACCTGGGGGAATCTTTTGCCAGCAGGCTGCCATTTCTCTCGCCATGTTGGTCAGAACGTGGAGGCAATTCTTTTTCCAGGATGTTCAGCCATGCTTGGCTTTCTTTTGCATGCTTGGCAGGAGAGCAGCCTCTCCACACCCTTGCAATCTCTGCTCTCATTTCCTGCATCCCAGGGTGCTTGCCAGGACTCTCTGACATGCTGGGCAACTTTTTTCCCTGCAGAATATGTCAGAAGAACTCCAAAAATCATGAGCTGACACAGACAACTTGTGTTTTTAATCATTGTCCTGACAAACAAATGAGCACCGTGTCTGTAGGAATTGTGGTCTTATCAAGTCCCTTCCCTTAAATAGCCGCCCTACAGAAGAGTTACCCTTTGTGCTACTGCAAAAAACCAAGCAAGCCACTCACAGCCTAAGCAGGTCCCTTGTGTCCTATGTTCACAGAACAGGAATATTTCCATTTCTTGGAGTGTCTTCCCAAGAAAATGATTCAGAGAGCTGGAGTAGAGGTCTTGCAAGTGCCTGACATTTCAGAAACCAATGGACAGTGGTGGAACAGGTACCAAAACACCCCATCTTCTTTCATAAGATGCTTAGAGAGACTCAGAGGTTGGTTGTCATAAGGCTGAGGACATTTTCTGCCTTCTGAGCTTATGCCTAATAATTATTTTATCACTGCTGGGGCAGTAGTGTGTTATTAATGATGTGTGAGGGTGCCTGAAGGTCTTGGATTAGATACTAGCTTTGTTAAAGTAATCCAAGATAGATAAATAAATTTATGAATGAATAAATAAATAAAAATAATTTTAAAAAATAAATGTGCAACTCTCAGTTTGCTCAGCGAGGAAAGGGACTGCTGAATCTTTATCAAATGTGTTCCTTTTTCTTTGTGTCTGTATCCCTAAGCTTTAGGGAAGACAAATAATTTCATAGTATCAAAGTAGGATAACCTCAGCCTGGGTGATTCTCCAGGCCTGTAGCAACTTATTGGTCCCACGTAAACCTAAGATTTCAGTCATGACTAGTCTATAAAGAATTAGTAAACTGTTCACAAAGAGCTAGCAAGTATTATACAATCCAACAGTACAGGAAATTGAAGTATTTATAGTGCTTTCTACTGATGTGCTTATTATTGTCTGCAGCACATGATCCTCAGACCCGTAACTTGGACAAGTTCGTCGCTTCATCCTCCATAAATCGTCACTGAACAAAGTCTTAAAAAGGAGTATAACCAGTTTATTAGAAATAAAGAGTTGACTGTGGGAAAGCCACAGATAAACCCTATGAAGGCAAAGTCGGGATTTTGGTACTCCTCACAGCGTCACTCCACAGACCCCAGGTATTTCCTACAGTAGTGGTTTCCAATGTTCTTCTTTTTCAATTTTCAAAACTCCAGATACTTCCAGGGGATGTGCCGTCCCCACTGAGTGACACAAAGCTTTATGACAACAAGTTAACTCTTCTTGGTTATCTTGCACATACACCTTTGGAGTGTTCCAAAGATTTCCAGATATCTGCCAGCCGCAGCTTGGGAGATGCCTTCTTAGAGGCAGAAATTGTTTGTTACATGTCTGGACGTCACTTGCCCAGAACTTCTCTGTGGATACTGTAGCTAATATTGCAGCAATTAACAGTGCTCCACTCTCTAAAGGGTGAATGTTTCTTTGACAGACACAGTATTGGACTCTCAATACAGGCTGACAGCTTGAATACACAAGGCTGATACATGGACGAAATTTGTAGCTCATTAAAATTTACTGCTACTCTTGCTCATGGTAGGACTGTGTGCTATCTATGCATATTGTCAGCTTGCATTCAAAAATTGTTGCCTTTGCAAATTAATCAGCCCCTCGTTTCATACATTTCCAAAAAAGGCCATGATTTGCAGGCAGACAGCAGTCCCCACCAGTTTTTGAGAGCAGGTGGAAGTCATCTAATACAAAGCCATCAGAAATCAGTAGCTCTGGGAACAAGCCACAGCTTGGGGGCAGGATGGGAATTTGTGACATGAAGTCAGAAATGGGAACATTTCAGGGGGAGGGAGGAGACGCTCTTCATTCAAAAGTGGGCTCATTGATGTACAAAGAGTTGTTCCTGACTTCCAGGAGGCCCCAGCATCAGCTCCAAGCAAAACCAAGTGGGTTGCTGAAGGACTTATGTTTTATTTCATTTTTTAAAAATACAAGTTAAAAAAGATTTACATGTCGAGTAACATGAGACAATTTGTGTGTGTCTGTGTGTTTTTCCTCCTAAGTCGGTGTGTTTTTAGAGAAAATTGTATTCATGAGCACGTTTGGCAAGTTGAGCCATTTAAAAAAATACATTAAAAAAAAGAAAAGCCCAAACTGATATTTTGGCACGCCACCAAATCCCATTAAAAAGAGAGAAAAACCCACCCTAATATCTTTTTCATAATCCAAAATGCAGGGACATGTTTTAGTCATTTATGGCTTATGGGCTCAGAACTCCCACAACTGCTTTGAATTACGAAGAATTTTTGGTCCCATTTTTCCAGATTTCATCCTGTTACAAATGCTTGTTTTCTTCTTCCTTCTCTCCTTTTTCAATAACATAACATATGGGTTTGCGTGCAGACTTAATCAGTACAGCAGCATTCCCATTCTTCCCCTTTTCCCCATCTCTAATACAGGTGAGAGTGAGTGGGTTTCACGGCACAGGTGAACTCCCTTTTTCTTGCTGTGTGCTTTGTTTTGAGTAAGAGCAAGAAATGTTCTGGATGTTGGATCTGTCATGCAAAATATGCCAGGCTTGGCCATTCAGACAGTCAGAGTCATAATCATTCTACACCACCCTGGTCTTCAGACCTGCAAATGAATGTGTGGAGTTTTCCATTCTGGTGGGAGTCTATGGATAACCCCAGGAAATGTAGGACTCTCAACCTGCCTGGGCAGAAGCCAGCTCGTAAAAATAGCAATACGGCCATAGATGAGAGGAGAGGTCCATCTAACCTGTAATCTTGTTTCCAGCAGTGGTCTTGGTGGATGCTTAGCACAGCATAAGGACATAGCATTTATTTTAGTTTCTTTCCCAAGCTTCTGGCTGTCATTATATCCAAACCTTCTTGCAACTTCTCTATGGCTCAGTTCTGCACTCTCAGATGTCCACAGGAGTTCTGCTCTCTATTTCAGCATCTGGTACTGCTAAAAGAGAAGGGGAAGCATGGAGAAAGAAAAATTTATTAGGAGGCTATTTTTCAGGTAGGGGTGGTGGGTTGTTTTTTTTTTATAATTGAGGTAAAGATCGTCTAAGGCTTAAAAAAAATAAAATTGGGTCACATGTCAACATAGAAGGGATGACTGTGTCCACAGAAAATTTTTATTACGTTAAAGAAAAGGAAACTGTGGAGCTGAATGTCCCCAAATCAATAGAAATGTTTGGGTTCAGGAAGACATAATGGTAGTTTTAAACCAGATGTGCCCACACTGGGAGTGCAATGTACAAGGCACCTCACCATCCTCTTCCACAGAAATATAACACAATGGTCTTCTGCTTCTGGGAGAGAGATGGGAATGAATAGCAGGGATGAATGGCAGCTTTTCTTTTTGTGGTATGGTTTTGGCAATGAAGAAATTCAATTTAAGCTTCACTTAGATAAAACCAGAGTCCTTCTGGCTCCTTCAGCCAAAATCTGGTCTCTTTGCTTCTTGGAGCTTGCTCCTACCACTGCATATATTCCAGCTTTACGCATAGGGAAAAGACTCGAAGCAAACTCTCAAAGGACAACCTGGCTTTTTTTTCCTGGGTCGTTCAAAGGAGCTCCTTGTGGAGTGATGGTACCTGGGTTTAGCATAGAGGAACTGGATGAAGATGTCCAGCCACAATCTCACTTCACTGGGAAAGCTGAAGATGCTAATTGTGTTAAAAAAGACAGATTATTTTTTAGTATTCATTTTTGTTAAAATTTGACATCCAGAAATCTCAGCTACAGAGCATTCCTTCTACCAGCTATAAACAAGGACAAGTTCATCGAAAATATCACTACTTTTCCCCTCCTTTTTTTTATTATTAAAACAATTCAGTGAGCTTAGAATAAGTTCTACCCCTTTGTAAAGAATTAAGTTCACCAGAAATGGGGCCCTGGAAATCTTAGTAAAGCATAGACAGCATCGTGAGATTTTGCCACAATGTTTTTTAGGGATTTAATATGGATCAGAGGCCAAAACCCTACTTATTTTCTGGACTAGGAGCAGCAGGAGCAAATATATGTCACTGAAATGCCATATTCCCACTGCATGTTATACTGTTGCCAGTTAATATTATTATTAATTATTACAGATGGCAATGATGATGATTATCATTATTGTTATTATTGTTACAAATATCATTATCATTATTGCTACTGCTGAGTTTAGTCATGGCTAGGAAATGCTTCTGCTAGGAGCTGTATGCAAGTGTAGAACAAAACATTCGTGACCCCAGGGATTTTTTGCACATTGGCTGCTAAAAATCATTGGCAAAAATCAGAAAGGAAGGGGCTTTTTTTGTTACATAGAGAACATTTAGAGATGTGCTCTGCTGTCCACTGCTGACGGGCCCAGTTTTGCGTCCCCATCAAAAAGTTTTGAAAGCAGGGGAGTTCAGCGAAAACCACAAAGACAGGCAAGGGGCTGGAGTACGTGAAATACAAGGAAAGGCTGAAGGAGATGGATATGTTCAGCTTGGAGAAGAGAGGCTTAAAGTGGGATCAAACATTTTTAATGAAATACCTCTAATGGGATTCAGAGAAAGGATGATCCAAGCTCTTGTTAGGTGCACTGTAAATAAGAGGCAATAGACAAAAAGAAGGAAAGAAGTTCATGATGAGGGTGGTAAAGCATTGAGACAGGTATCTGGAGACCTTATGGATTACCATCCTTGGAAATACTCAAAACTCAACTGGACAAGCCACTGAACAACCTGATCTGACATTGGATGAACTTTGCTGTCAGAAGGATTGGTGAGAGAAAATGCCTAAAGGTTTTTCTACAACTCTGTAGAGCCACTGGCTTAGGTGACAATGTCACCTCTCCACCCTTCACATTGCATTTTCCCTCCACTCTGCAAAAAACCCGAACTGCAAGACAGGAGAGCATCAAAAACAGGAGTGCCCTGCTGTTTCAGTCGTTGGACCTCTACTAATAAGCACCAGTTCACTCAAGCAGACGCAGGCACAGGGCCCTGCTAAGAGAGCTCAGTTATGTCTGGCTGCACCCTTGTTGCTAGCCCAACGCTGGGGATGTCTCGTAGCTCTCCAAGCCTGGCTGAGCTGTGACTGCTGGGTCCACGTTCACTCTGCCCACAGCCACGACCTTGTTGATACAAGGGCTCATTAGATGCAGTTTCTCAGCTCTTGCCACTGTGAAACCTATTGTAATTAAATATCCAGCATTTTCACGCAGACTCTCAAGTCTTTGCATTTTTCCCTCCAATTAGTTTAATTGTAGCTTTAAAATACAGAGTAGATATGTAGAATGTTATCCACCTCTTCTCACAAATCAAGTAATAAGGGACAGTGAAAAATTTAAAGGTAATAATTTTAAAACACACAAAAGGATTATTTTTGCATAAACTTTTGCTGTCAAATGCATTCTCACATGACATTTTTTGTGTAATAGGTATAATTGATGTTTCCAAAGTGATTAGGAGAAATCATGGAGAAAAAGACATCAGTGGCTATTAAATGTGATTATTTGGCATAGGATATCCCCAACTCAGTAGTGGCCAGAAGCTGGAAACTCGTGTCTAGAAAAAGGGTCACTCTTCCTCTATTCTTCCAATTTTTACTAAAATTTGTCTGGTAGAGATAGGACACCTGAACTAGATGATCCTGCAACCTGAGGATGGCCCTTCTTATCTCCTTATGAGATGGCAATTGGAAGTGCAGGGTGAGGTCCTCAGCTGGTTTATATTGACAGAGCTCCATGGATTTCCCTGGCTCTGGGCCACTTTACACCAGCCAAAGATCTGTCCCGCAGAGTTTGGATCCTTGTAACTAAGTGTTTCCCTGTAGTTTACGATGATGAAACAATAGCAAAGTGCCCATCTGCTGCTATCAAATCATAAGCCAGCATATTTTCCACAGTCATATGTTAGTGCCTGAATGGCCATGACAGATTTACTACAGATTTAACATAATAAACTTGGGGTTATGTTTTAGTAGCTCTCTGCCTAGTTAGTGGAGTGGAGTGGAACTGTAATAGGCACAGCATGCTAGGCCAGGACTACGTCTTGTGACTCAGTAACATGTGTTTTATTGCTCCTTGCGTTCCTGCTGAACAGGTTTTTGTTGGACTCGCTCAAGTTTTTGACCAGGTGAAGGCAACATCCATCAAGAAACAGTTATTCTTCTGTGATGCTTACAGAACTAAAAATAACGGATGTGAGCGTGATCTCATGGGGTATGAGCCACCTGCCAAGGCTCCCATAAGGTGCTGAGATCCTGTGAGCAAAGCAGACTTCAGATACTTGTCTGGGAGGCCCCACAGGTGTTTTTGGATGTCCTGCAATTATTATAAGATGAACAGTTTGAAGCTTACTAATACTTGGGGGGAACTCGGCAAGGAAAACATGTTGAATTTGCAGGTTGAGCATAATCAGACCAAGCTTCCTTCACTTGCTGGTGTTTGTTGGAGGCTTTGCCATGGCTTAAAGTGTCCCTCATTCTCTGTGTGACGCCGCCAGTGCACGGTCCCCCAAGGCTCCGTTATCCCTTTTTCCTGTGTGGTGGAGAGGCTCCCACCTCTATGAGCAAAAGCTCTGGATTTATTGTCCCATTCCTTAATCATATAAGGGGCTGTTTATCTGTGGTCTGTTCCCTCGGACACAAGCTTATAGCAGAGTAGTGTGAGTGTGAGTTGCTTGTAGAGAGCACAAGGGAAAGCTGTGTGATACAGCTCAAGGTGAAAGTATAAACTGGGTCAGCTAAACCAGTGGACCACCCTTAACCCCTTTTACAGGAAAGATCTTAATGATGTACAGTAAATTTTTTTCAAAGCCATGCTTTTAGTTAATTTGGAATAACTTTCCTGCATGTCCCAGTGCACATAAACCATAGTCTGAGTAAGCGCATCCGTTTTTTGTTACGGTTAAACAATCTGCCCAAAAAGCCCAGATGGATAATGTCACATTTTTACTGTTTGGTTTTCAAACATAAACTTTGTACCTGGTGACTAGGTCAGAGCGGTGATGTCCAACTCCTGCTTTATGCTCAGCTTGCATTTGGACAAGTGACAGACTGTAACACCCAGACTAGTACAATCCCAGTGATTTTCACCATGATTTCTCACTCTCTCCAGACTGATGCTTCCATCACAGTAGGGTTTACTCGAGGGCTCACAAAATCAGAGTGACCCCAAAGCCCCTCGCATCAAACCCTCTAGTTCCAACACCACCACTTCGGAAATGCCGTTCGTCTGCACTTTACCCAGCCGTGCACCACAGCTGGACTAATTTTTCTGCTGCTATTTGAAACTGGGGAGAGAGGAGCACACACAACCTTTGGCCCACACAATGGTGTTTTGGATGGCTGTTCTCTGTTCCCAATCCACCAGACTCTCTTTGATGAGTGATTTATGCCCAAGAACTTATGAAAAAGATTACCACATGCAAATGTTAACTAACCTCGATTACAGGGAAGGAAAAATTAATCCACGCTGGCCATTAAGTATTTTCTAAAGAAAATAGTTTTAATCATGAACAGAGATGGTTTCCAAGAGCCAGCTCTCCACACTGGGCTCTGCAGTGTGGCCTGGATGCAGCAAGAATAACAGATGTGGTCACCTTCTCTCAGCCCTTTGAGAACAACAGTACCAATCGAGTCACACCGATATGATGTTACCAGAAAGCCTGGGGATACGAGGGTGTTATCTCTGACGAGCCTGTGAGAGCTAGGGTGGGGAATGTTTTCCCATCATGTCCAATCTGGGCAATGATATGCAGGAAAATGGTGTTAACTGACATTTAGGTGACTTCATTTGAAGTGTATTTCTCACATTGTCCATGCCCGGTACCAGTATATCGGAATTGTTTACTCCAGGCTGGAGTTCATGCTTTCTGTTCTTTCTCACAGTCATTGATTAGAAAACCAAATCTTATCACTTGAACAGGAGACACTCCAAATACCTTGCAAAAGACCTTTAGTAACGTTGGACCCATTTTACAGGTAAGGAAGCCAAAGAACAGAGAGGTGAAGTAACTCACGCAATGGTTTCTTCACAGAGCTGCACAACGTGTACACGTTTCCTTCAATAATAGTCCACAGGCTGGATTTGGGGGAGAGGTGGTGGTGGGGGGGAGACAAAAGGACTTTCCTTACAATGAAATGCAGCTGCCCATGGGGTGGGGCCCAAGAGTTCTTTGTAATCAATACATACATATTACAAACATCTGTCCCCTAAACTCAGAGCCTTTTCCTGTAAGATTAACGTAACATTCAACAGTTACATCAAGTCGTCATAATCTACAACTAATCATCCAGATGACTACACAAGCTTTTACAGCTCTTTGAGGCAATGGGGATCAGCAAACGGGGATGGAGGCGTATGGGGCTGCGGGCACATAACCTGTATTTCTTGTCATGAGTCTTTGGGTGACTCATTTTTTCTCACCATGCTGCTGTACTTTGCTCATCTGTGGGAAATGGGTGCAGAAGATGTGACTTTCCCAGTTCCTGGAAAATGTTGAGATATTGAAACATTTTCCCCACTTGAAATGAAAGGGAGGGAAAGAAGACTCTCCAAAATAATCTCGAACCACACACCAGTGGGGAAAACAAATTTGAACCTAAGTAATTTCATTTTAATAACTAGGAAACATCCTGTTGCAGTTTAGACCACAGTATATAGTTTATGCACTATTAGTTTATGTTCCAAACAAAAAGATACTGCCAACTAAAGAAATAACATTTACCTTTTTCTTGAAGGAAAAATATTTATATTCTTTTCCAAGTAATGTTTGTCTTGACACCTTTCTTAAAGCCAACACAATCTGGGAAAAAATAATGATATGTACAAGTCAGTATTTTTCAACAAAAATAATAATATAATTACTTGCAAACTCCCATAATTCATTCACAGCCATAGAAAGTAAATTACCAAAGCTACAATTAATTTTTATTGCTGCAGCCATACTGTGTGTGTTTCAAGGGATGTCTGTGAGGATAAGTGTGTTCGTGTTTGACCTTCTATCCAGCAGCTCCCCAATAATTTTAAAACTTCATCCCCTTTTCAACAGATATGGTGAGCAAAGGTCTCAAAGTTATTGTTTCGAACAAAGATGACGAGAGCAAGCAACTAGGAAAAGGCTGTGCTGTGACTTCAACCATCATATTAGATGCTGGAGAATCTACACAAGAAACATTATGAATGCTCCAACTGCAAGATAGTCTTCTGGAGGATTTTGCCCTTTATTAAACGTTGCTGACAAGCAGCCATTGAATGCACGATTAGAGAAGACCGGATTTCCTTGTTATAGTCCCAACAGTCCTCTTTTCCACCAGACTACAGAAAGAAGTCTGAGAGAAGCCATCAAACCTATTACAACGCTATAATTGCCATGCTGCGGCATGAGTTGGAAATACCAGGGAAGAGGCTCCGATGGCAGCTTTAAAAATAAATAAATAAAAGAAGAGATCTTTGCTTTCTTATGCCATAATCACTGGACCAACCCCCATCTATAAGGCCTGCAAGATAAGGATGCTTGACTCAAGGCGGAGATCCCAGCCCTGGGACCCAGCATTCCCACGCAGTGAGCTTCAGCCCGTCGCACCCTCCAGGGCCGCCTGCAACTTGCCGGCAGGCTGCCAAGCAGTCATATGCACCGGAGATGGGCAGGAAGCTGTCTGTCCTGTGGTCGTGGGCGCTCCGGAGACAATGCTTTCAAAGCTACATAGACGTTGCCTAAAACCAGCCCCGCTGCTATAAAAAGAACAACATAAAATGTGGATGCGAGCGCACAGGCTTTTGGGATTTTGGAGCCTGCATCCATTAGTAATGAATTCATAAAACACACAGCTCACCCTATGAATCCCTTTTGCTGATTCACTGAGAACTGCAAAAGGAATCTGGAGTTTTGGGTTGCCTGTCCTCCAGAAGAGAGATGTATTTTTACATTTTTGTTTAGCATAGGAAGTGTATGCGTACTTGAAAAGAGTTAAACTATTGAAGTGCTTCTCAAAGTCACAGCCAGATGCTTCAGAAGGACCAGGCTGTCGGAAATGTGCCATCAGCTGTCTGCATGGTTTCTCTTGTCATCGTTGGTTCTAGTTGCTTGTTTTTTTTCCAGTGTGGAAAATTCCCATAAAATGGATCAAGGATAAAATCAACCTGATGATACAAAAAATTAGCAGGACTCTATGGAAATAGAACTTAGAACTTGAGAGTTTAATAAAGGAAGTCCTTGTATAACTCGTTAACAAGAATACAGTTCTCTATTTGAAGAAAAAAAATCACAGGAGGGGACCTGCTTATACCCAGCTTTAAGCCGGTTGTGTAGATGCCCCTTTTTTATAAATTAAGAGAAACCATCAGCCCCCTACAGCCGTTTATCCCCCTCTACACCAGGGGCAATCCAGGTGTGGTGTCACATCTGCCGAAGGTGCCTCTCCTGGAGTGTGGAGGGAACACTGAAGAGTAGATTCAGCTGGACTTTGATCTTTTAGAGATGATGTTAGGGAATAATAATTTCACCTAAGTATCTAAAAATTGAAGCAAAGCCCTGGCAGGCTTTTCCTAATCCTCCTTGTGCCTACTTCCCTGAACTCATGGGTTGCCATGGGAGCTGGGCATCTGTACATCGTAGATGTCCACCAAGTGCTTTGCCTCACCCTTTAATTCTGCGAATACCTTTTGAAAATCCAACTTTCCCCTTCTTTGGCCCTCAGCGGTCTGTAAGCGAGATAATGTTGTTTTTCTGTCTCCTGGAGGTGCTAGAAGGCAAATCATGCCAAATACTATGAGATGCTCACATAACCAGTCATAGGGCTGGAAACTCATAACCTACGTGAAATCACTGTAGTTATTTCTGATTTTCAGTTGATATTTTCCTCTCTGAACTCTTTGCACTCATTACCCACCTTGATAAATACTGGTAATAGTCATAATCCTCATATCTTTTTTTTAGCTTTCCCATAGCAACCTATACAACTAACTTAAAGTTTTCAGAAAAAAAAAACAAAGCAAACAACCCCCTAAAAAACCCCTACAAATGCACATAACATAGGGATTTTGAAAAATAAGTAAAATATTTGGAAAACAGTAAAGATTTTTTTTCCAATCGGCAGTTCTAATGTAATCCTACAGATGTTCAGACAAACTATAAGACCAATTGTTTTCTATTTGTTTCTCTAGGGCTTTTTAGCCACAAATGGGAACCATTTCACATTACAGAAGTTGAAGGCTGTTCTCTACTATCACCATACTCTGTATATTTCCCACTAACAAAACATAAATAATTCCAGCAAAAAAGCACATTAAGAGGAACATGATTGCCAGAGGATGCTGCTTCCCTCCCTGGTTATAATTACAAGGATGTGTGGTTTTGCTTAAATGGGAAAACAAATAGATTTCCCCAGCCTTTCTCTTCCCCTCCATCTAAGTAGACACTGCCTTTATCATAAGCTAAAAGAGAAATATTTATAGGAAAGCCTTGTTAAAATGTTGGCATGGTATTACTCTCTCTGGCTGAGCCATAAACCCACTTGGGGGAAAAAAAAAATCACCCTGTGAAGGATGCCAGCAAAAAGCCAGTGAGTTGTTTAACTGCCAGGCTTGAACAATGCACGGGTCTTGCCTCAGATCTCCAGCCCAGCCTGGATTTCCCCTGTCAACAAGTCATTTAGGGCCAGATGGTTCATGCTCAGGGCTGTCTTGGGCAGAGCTGATCCCTCCCTTTGGGGAAGAGCAAAGGACCCAATGGCCGTAGAGGGTCCTGTACTCCTGGTTCTCTGTTAGATTGATTTCCAAAAAGGGTCAAGCAGGGAATGGGAAGATGGAGAGCTGAAAGGCGCAAAAATGCGCTAAATGCTGTCTTGAAGTCTCAGTGTCGTGTCCACCGGAGGGGACTGCAGGGAGAATGGCCATGCAAGCAATCCACTCCTGGCGACTGCGAATCTCACGCATGTCTGTTTTCCCCAATGTCCCAGATTAAGGTCCTGTGCTACTGTATAAACAGGCTACTGGGCAGGCTCTTCCTGGTGGACGCAAAGAACATCTGGAGCTACCCTCAGCAGCAGAAAGCGGGGTGAAGAAACTCCACGTTGTGAGGGCATCTGCACACGATCAACTTCAAAACACAAAATGCTGCCATCCCATCGATCAGGATCCCTAGGCTGCTGATGCACCTCTTGCTGCCTGCCAGCTCCTCGTCAGCTGCATGGAGCAACCTCTGCGCCACGCTGCAGGTGGAAAGCAGCAAATCTTGCAATGTCTGGAGAAAGATCCCTCCACCAGCATCAAAGCAGCTGGTCCCAGGACCTTTAAGTCTTGGTCTGGAGCCACTCTGGCAGCCCCATATTCCTGTAATGGGCCATGACCTGCCATGGAGACAGGCTCTCGGGAAGTCTGACCCTGTTTCCAGAGCAAGAGGCTGAAATTGATGGCAATCCTCAGTGGATGGAAAGCTCAGCAGTTCTTCAGCCAATGGTGCCAATAAGAAACAGTTTTAAATGCATATATGTGCTTTCACTGGGTGCTAGAGGCATCGATAGGGAAAAGGCCAGTCATTCCAGGTGTATATTTAGTTTCTTTGCTGTTCTATTTTCTTGCTCTCCCTGGAGGAAAGATCAGAAATGTTGTCTGTTGCTGTAATGCCTTCCCCCCACCGCTGCTTCAATAAATCTGAGCAGGGAGCCACACGCGTCACACGCTGAGAAATTCCTCTGCAGCCAAGGGCTGAGCACAGATTGCTGCAGGCTGGACAACGTAGCAAGGGGCTGCGTGCTCTTCGTCGATGAGGATTGCTCGTTGGTCTTAACTATAAGCAACAGTGGATTTATGTAAAAAAAGATGCAAACTGGTCGAGTATGGGCTCAGTTCTTCATGCAGACTCGGCAGTAGACCCTCTAATTTAAGAATGGTAGTATGAGAGATTTTGCTGACCCACCAGTTAAGGAAATAAATAGATTCTAATCCAGATTTTTTCTTTAATCTGGAAAGCATCAAACAGCTTCCAAATGAAGCTCTTCTGCATAGGGGAAACTGAGGCACAGTGAGCAAGCTTCTCCACATTCCTTCCAGCAGACTAGAGGTGGAATAATGTCATACTTCTGAGTCCAATCCAATTTTCCAAATCCAGTGCAAACAGCCAGCACAAAACCCACATAAGCACTTCTAGGATTAGGCCAGGAATGCCAACCAAATCCCCTGCTAATCTGCACCGTAAAGTTCATGAAATCAGGCTTCCTCTTGAAATGTTTCTTGCATCCAGCTGTGTCAGAAACACCTTCCAGAAAATTAATCTCCCCAAGCTGGAGATTCACTCCCAGGGAAAGCCAATCCTTCAGTACGGAGTAAGACTTCAATATAAAGTTGGTCTTTTGGCAACTTTCTGTACATAAATGAATTTGCCTGTAGGTAAGTGACAGTGTGACATATTTTTCTTTTCAGAAGCTGCTCAGCATCATTGCTAGCTTTATTTCAAAACCAGATTATGAAAGCCCTTGAATTGAAAGATACAGGGTATATGAAAAATCATCTTCAACTCTTTCTGTCCAAAAAAAGGATGGACACAGATTTGGTCAGGGACTTGCAACTACATGTCCATCCCCATATTGTACCACGTGTCTGTGTTTGCATGGAGCTGGTGGTCAAACCCTTTGCTGCACACAAGAAGTGAGCTCTGAAGGACTCTGGGGACTGCGATAGTCCAAATCTCCATGGACATGGGATTAATGCCGGAAGCACTTGGTGATTTTGTCTAGGCCAGGCTGGGCACAATTGCAATTTTTGGTCTGATGGCCCGTGCCTCTCCAGTTCGACGAGGCCCTTCTGTAGACCTGCCCCATCAGCAGCTTAGTAAGACAACAGTGCCATATCTATGGGGTGGTGTCCCTGATAGGAGAGGTCAGAGCTGTGGATTTAATGCTGCTGAAGTGCCTGGTGGACATTGCCATCAGTCTTGCATTCTCACCGTGTTCCTTGTCATTGTTAGGGGCTGCAGAGCCATGCCTTTGCTGTGTCCCCTGGCCCAAGGAGTAGGGTCCCACAGGCCGTTCATTACCCTTTAGATTTTGCAGCGTCTCATCATTCATGCATCCACTGCCTCTTGATGAACATTTCAGATGCTCTGCTTCTGCAGTCGGTGAAACTGCCATGTAGCTGGTGCCCCTGGGAGTCAGGACTTGCCAGAGCAGTAGCTTGTGCGAACCTTCCTATTGTTCAAACTCAGAGCTAGCGTGGCCATCGTTACTTATCAGTGGCTGCTGTTTTCCATTACAGGCTGCTCGAACATGAACTGGATATGAGCACTGGGCTACAAGCCGGGCTCCTGGGCCTCCAGAGCTCTGCTGAAGGTCTGAATTGCTTCCAGCTCCTTCTTAGAAGTCGCTCTGTATTCAGTAGAGAATCACACTCTTGGGCTCTTCACTTCTCAACTTGTTTCTTGCCAGAGAGTTCAAACCAACCCTACAGTTGTTCTTGTTCCGCTAGAGCTGAGAGGATTTTCCCAGATGCTTGTGAATTGCTGAGAGCACATCAACAGGCACAGAAATTTTTTCAGGCCAGAAAATACATACTAGCTCCATCTCTCCACAGGCTTAGAAATTGAAATTATGCATGGATGGGAAAGCACAATTCTAAGTTCAAGAATACTTTGCATTCCTAGAGCACGCTCCTTCCTGGGACTGGGAAAGGCTTCATCACTGTTAACCACTTTAGCTTAATGGTGGGTAAGCATTCATTCATACAAGCAGGTTAGAAGCCTCCCCTCCTGTATCCGTTTTTTTGGCAGCAATGAGTGCCCTGTTACACAAGTACTGCTCAAAGAGAAATGCAAACATCGTGAGGTTTTCTGTGGCATCCCTTTAATTTAGCATTTAGAAACACTGCAGAGGGAAAAAGGGCACATTGTTCAGCTGGTGGAAAAATTGCTGGGACATCTGAGTGCAAGTCCTAAAGACCCTCCAGTCTCTGTTACCACCTCAGACAAATTTCTTTGACCTGAACATGCCCAGTCCAAGCCCCTTCTAGGGCCTGATGTCTAAAGTTTTTTGGAGACTAGCTTTAGGCTTTCGGAAGTGCCTGGCCTGTGGGAAGAGTTACAGACCAGCACTTGGCCAGATTTTTAGCTGAGCTTTACTTTCTATAACTCTTCCTTCCCTATCTGTATAACAGAGAGAATAACATTTCAGACCTGGCCGCTGAAAGCACAGGTCTCTGTGGGTACGGACTGCATCTTATTCGTGGGTCTGGCTATTCTGGGAAGATAGTAAAAGTTCATCACTTCACAGGAGAGCTGACAGTGTTAGTAGATAAGGTACTCAAAGAAAGATGTTTATCCCAATTCAAGAGAGGAGAAAAATAAGAAAGTAAGATTTCTGTGCCATGACAAATCCTGCACACTCAGCAGCTGGTCCCAGAAATGGCAGTCATTTGGTAAAGGAAAAGGTGAAGGGATGTGGTTCCCAGTAAGGTCTAACTACACAGCACTGTGAAAAAAATCAATCTGTAGCTTCTGACACCCATTTCCACTGGGTCTGCGCTGCTCCCTCTTGCAATTCCACAGGAAACATGGGCACTCGGGACAAATGTATTCTGCTGCACGGAGAGTGAAATTCCATTTATATACAGCTCAGATTTTACATGTAAAAATTTCTATACCTGTACTGCTCCATCAGTCTTTATAGTAGGTGATTTATAGGGGTGCTCTGAGCTCAAGATGAGAGTTCTTCTGTGCAGCCCCCCTCAAACCCATTGCCCCATCCTGTCTGTGCTAGCAAAAGGTACCTTTATTCTTAAAAGTCCACATCTTTTCCAAAAAGCATGAGCAGAGCTGTAGCTGAAATGCTAGAAACATGGACTAGCTTAGCATCAAACCAAAAGAGAGATTTGTTTCTATTTCTATTGTGCAGAACAAAGAACACTGTATTTTTATTTCAGAGCCCCTCTGAATGTTTTGTTTCACTCCAAGGTGCTTTGTTTTGTTTTCAGCTTATTTAATCTTTGCAAAGAATTGTTTAAACTCCATGCTGATACAAGGAATCATTTTGAAACAGAGAATTATAAATGCTTCTTTTTTTTTTTTTAAAGGCCTCTGCACTGTTTTTCTTTCAGATGAAACAATTCCCTGAATTTCTGTATCATTTTAGTCCTGTTACTGCTGGAAAAAAAAAAAGTCACACAACTCTCACTTCAAGTCACTGGAAGAATTAACACCAGATGTGGCTATATCCTGAAGTATGTTACTGTCGGGTTGCCATTAAGAAAGCACCTTCTTTCCTGGAATTACTTTATCTCTGTGTGCACAATATCCTCACCAACCCAAAGGCTAATTAATGGCTTGAAAGGGGGCAAAAATAGGATATAAAGACTTTTCTTTCATTTCCACCGAAGACATACCTAGAAGATTGAAAGTCAGAATCCAGTAAGTAGAGGAAGATCTAGAAAGATGTATTTGGAGAAGGTAAATGATGGCTCTGGGAGATGAACCGCCATGGTGTTTCTACTTAGGTAGCCTATAGGTGGCATTCAGAGCCTCGAGGCATTCCCTCCTGTCCTGGAGAGGAACCCTAGCATCACCACTGGATATTTGCTCTCCTGTTTCTGGCTCCTGCTCCAAACCAAAGTACCTGCTTCCCTCTGTGGGGTGGAAGCCATTGCCTTAAAATGGCCAAGGAACCCAGAGAGGAAACAGTGAGTCCCCTGTCCTGCTTCCTGAAGGAGCACGTCGCTGTCGCTGCTTCGGGAGAGGGACATCTGTAGCCAGCTGCATTCCCGTCTCTGGGAAGGTGGGAGCTGAGCCATATGATCCCTGGGAAAACAAGCCAAAGTCTTGAATTTTAGGTAGTATAGACCTTTTTAAAATTAACATTTCCATTTCCACTGGATTTTTTGTGGGTGCTGGGGAACATAGAGATAAAGCAACATTGCCCAAAAGCAACATTTCCCATACAGGCACAAGGTGCATTCAAAGGGCTCTCTCCTGTCACCAGCACATCTTTTCTGTGCTCCTCATGTCCTCTGCAAAGCCTTGTGTACGTCTCCATAACATCTTTCCAATCCCTGCTTAGCACAAAACATGACTCACCCTTGCCCAGCCCTCCTGTTTGTCTCCCCCACATCTGGAAGCCAGCTGGGTCACACTGCTGAGCCTCCCCAGCTCCCCCTCCCCGTTGCACAGGCAGCCCAGGAGGAGAAACCCTGCTCCAGCCACGGCAGCCTCACATGTGCCCCGAGCTCCCTGGGTCTGTCTCTGCAAGGCTGCACCAGCACTTCCCACGCTCCTCCAGCAAATGATTGTGGGCTGATGGGACTTGTGACTCTGTCTGTGTCATAGAATCACAGAATGGCTTGGATTGGAAGGAATCTTTAAAGGTCATCTAGTCCAAACCCCCTGCAATGAGCAGGGTGTCCTTTGAGCTCTGTTTCCCTCACAGTCATCTTCCATAAGTCCCGCCTCTGCAACGGTGGTCTGTGGGCTAATGGGCTTTGGAGACAAGGCTACAAGAGGGGCAGTACTGAGTTGGATGAAATGTTCGATTATACCATATCCTGTCTGCAGCTCTGGCCAACAGCAGATCCTTCGGGAGAAATATAAAAAGAGGGAAAACACAAGGTGATACTTCTCCAGAATATTCTCCCAGCCACCAGTCCATTCTGTTTTAGGCCTTCTTGCACCAAGGGAGCCATTTTTTTTGTTCAATAACCTGGCATGGGCATTTCTTCTCTAGGTGTTTTTTGTTTGTTTGTTTGTTTGTTTTTTTAGGGCATGTACATTTTTAGTTTCTGCAACATCTCTGTTCAGGGAGGTCCACATCTTCATGGCACACTATGAAAAGGACCACCTTCCTTCTTGTCATCTTCTCAAGTGTGAGTGGCATCATTTTAATGGCCACCTCAGGCCATTCCACTTTGCTGACAAAAGGCTGTCAATGGCACACAATTTTCTCAACCACACTCATATTCCCTGCAGTTCATCAGTGACTTTGGAGACTGCCCAAAGCAGGCACAAGGAGGAAGAGAAAGCAAATGGCCTTACCCAGGACGCTGGGCTCTGTGATCCAAGGGTTCCTTCATGTCCGTGAAGTTGTGAATCACTGTGCTCTGTGGATCCTTGGCTGTTGCAGCAGCCCTTAAGGGAGACAAAGATAGCTGTGAGCATAATTTAGAGCTCCCTAGAGGCCAGTCTGGAGGTTCTCTGAGTGCCAGACCAACTTGAGTTGTCCAGAGGAGCAGGCACAAAGCCATCTTTGCCCAGCTTTTTGCCAAACACAGCTCTGCTGGAGCATGAGGCCAGAGCAATTCTCTGAAAAAGCATCCTTTCTTTTTTCCCTTTCTGTTTCAATTACTGTCTTTTCTCTCACATTTGCTCTTCTGTCCTTAGATGAGGTGCAATGTTAGTGCACAGCCTGGGGCTGGGCCATATAATGGGATGAAAACAATTTCAGAACAAGAGGGGAAAATCAGTTGTCCCCAAGACTCCAAATCCTCCTTGAGGTCTTGCCATTTTCTTCCCTGGTTTCCAGATAAATGCTAACTCAGGCCAAAGCATATCCCGCAGTATAGCATTCTTCATAGAGATCCACTGGATGCTGAGCTGAGCTCACACAATATCCTTGACTCCACTGAGATACTAATCTGGGTCTTTCTTTCTTTGCTTTGCTTGGCTGCTAATTTTCACAGCACTTGCAGGAACTTCAGGCAATATAGACAGCACGTAGACAACCCTACTGCCAATGCTGGTCCCTTCTTGTGCTAATGACCCAAGCTCCACTAGCTGTGCAGTCAGAGAAATAGCATGTGACTCCTCTGACGCCTCCAGGGTGCAGATGCCTCCAGCAGAGATATGGTAAGTGACAGAAATGACGACTTCTACTGTGCATTCATCTCATCTTGTCTATGGATCCCACTCTCAGCATCCGTGACACTTGCAGCTGCTTTGTTCAATGGTCTGGACATTGCTGTACTAATTATCTAACTGATTTTTGAAAGGTTTGAAAATTGGGAGGAGGAAAGGGAACAGACACATGTTGAAGATGCACTGATAGAGAGATCGATTTCATTAGGAAATATCATGACAAATGGCTTACCAGGATCCTGGTTATACTCTACTGCTGAAAGAGCCCAGTAAAAGCAAAGGTGTCCACAGCAAAGAGGCTTGAATTGTAACCTCCTCCCAGTCCTTGCATGAAAAGCTGCTTTCAGGGCTGAACCAGAGGAGAATTCCTGCAGAAGACTGCAACTATGACCAACTAGGGACACCAGGGTCAAGAGAATATGAGCGAGTGGTCCAACTTGAAGGTCAGTTGCCTTGCACATGGAGATGCCTACAACGAGCCTACAGCCCAGAACAACCCTGCAGTAAAGGCAACCTCTGGCATCTCTCTGGCATTACTCCGGGACATGGACTATTTTTTTTTTCTCTCTGCCACAGCACTGTTGATGTCTGTGTCACTCTGGGATCTCCTCCTGCTTGTTCAGGGCAAGGTAAATTCCCTGGGCTGGGTTGCACCATTGTGGTACAGCCCATTTTTCCCCTCCGCTTTCTCATTTGCAATCTCTGCAGTGAAAGCTACGCTTTCCACATTGAGAGTGAGGATTGGGCAAGGTGCTCCATTCCAGAAATAAACTTAAACGCTTTCCTAATTTCCTAACATAATATGTTTTTCCCTTTTATTTTAACAAAAATAACAATAATAAAACAAAGCACCCTTTCTCCATTTCTTTTTCTTACACAAACACGTAATCCTGGTGCCTTAATGTCTCATCAAGAAAATCCAGCCTGGAGGCTGCAGCCAGGACTCTGTGCCACCTAGATATTTTGGACACATATTTGGACTCACATACGCACATACGCACACACTTTGCCTTCCCTGCCTCAGCAGGACAAGACTTCAGATCTTTTCTTGCATCCACAAACTTGAATGGGTACACTGAGCCTCAGCAGGGAAAGGTCATTTCCACTCATTGACATTCAGGCTGTCTCCCCATTCGTACCCTTCAAGTGATATTTATATTTTAAGAGCATCGGCCTGGCTGAGGAGAGACTTTCCATTCATCAGGATTTCTGGGAAGAGGGAACTTTCACACCTGTAGGAATATGGGGTTTTGACAGAAAAATAACCAGATCCTAATGCATCTTCTCCCAATGGGCTTGCCCAATTACTGGATTGAAACTGCTGGCTGTCCTGAGATACCATTTCCCAACAAAAGAAGTGTTCTGTTAGCACACATCTTCTGCACCAGTGTGTATATCTGCCTGTCTGACAAATCATTCTCCCTCTCTTCAGTTAATAACTTCTGAGCCTTTTGACCAATTTCAATTCAATTTCATAGTGGGAATATTTTTTTTTTTTAAAATAATAAATGTTCCAGCCAGGTAAAAAAGAGAAAAATCTGGTTAGTTAACAAAATAGGGGAGAGATCAAAAGAGCTCAAGCCTTACCAGGCACAAGAGACTGACACAGGGAAAGAGGGAACAGCTATATCCACTGCCCTGGGAACACGTTCATGTTTTTCCTTCGTGATCGGAGAAAAGTCCAGGCACAAATACATGAAGACCAGGGTGCACATAGAATGATGCTGAGATTCTACAGGGTAAATGCATTTATACAGCTCTTTCTACAATGGGATCTCAAATCAGAAACAGGAATCCTCCTCACCACAGCAGTAGAGAAGATTTGGTACATTAACAATTCACAGGAAAACATGGGTGAAGACTGAGTAACAGCTGAGATAGAGAGGGAGATTTAGACAGAAAGAGTCACTCCCCGTGTTAAGAAAGCTACTCAGGGTGCTAGAGTTGCCTAAAGATGAGTCTTTTAGGGTGTAGATGGGATAGGAACAGAGTCCCAGCCAGACTGTAGAAGTGATCCCCTCTATCACTCAGCTCACGTTCCCACTCCACAAGGAAAATAGCCATTAGGTCTTAATGGCTTGACTATACCCATTATGGGTTGAGGCTGGATAAATTATTGTGGGTTTTCCACGTCAGAGGGAAGTTTATAAGACAGAGCAGTCCTGAGTCTGGCAGCCCAAGTGCAGTTGATGAGAGTCACATTTCTGTGGAGATGGGGAAGAAGAGCAGACTTGATTAAGAGATCAGGATGTAGCAGACATATTCCACTCAAAGGGTAGTTTAGCTATGAAAAACCCCAATTCATCAACTCTGGGCTCTTCCTATCGCAATCCCCATCCATCTACTTGTCCTCTGCCTCCCCAGCCTGTCTCACACCACCAGCCAGAAACAGAGGTCCCAATGTCATACCCCATTTTCCCACTGCATTTCGCAGTCCCTTTCTCTGTGTGTTCCCAAGGCCCCGGTGAGCACCACACCCATTTTACCAAGAAGGAATGACTTACCCCAGGTCACCCAGCAGCCCCACAGCTGTGCCAGGAATGAAACCCAATCAGATAAAAGTGTCGGATCGAGTACAGCCAAACTGTGCTCTGGATCAGTTGGCCAGATGAGGTAACAACCAGGGAAAGACGCTGATGGAGTTTGGCAGGATGCAGGAGTCACACGCTCCTCCCACTTTGGCAGAAATCAGAAGCTCCTCAGGCTTTTCATGTCTGTTGGCTGGAGCATTCGTCCAGCACTGCACAGGCTCACAGGAGACATTTGGGGAGGGTCCACCCCCCTCCCTGAGCATCCCATGCCTTCCCTCCACACACAGCAGAAGATGTTAAAGAAGTTATGACACGGGGAAAGGGAACTCCGTGCTGAACTTATGACTGAAGTGTTAATTATTTTGGAACTCCAATGTGCCAGAAATCACCCAGAGAGGTTGTGAAATCTCTGTCCTTTGACGTTTTCAGGACCAGACTGGATAAAGCCCTGAGAAACCTGGTCTGGCCCGCTAGCTGTCCTGCTTTGAGCAGGAGGTTGGACTAGACACCTCCTGAGGTCCGTTCCAGCCTGAACTATCCCATGACTCTTTCAATTGCAAAGCTCAGCCATGCCTTCAGCATCCACAGGGTGATGCCACCCAGTTCTCTGCAGCAATAGCAGCAGATAACCTGCAACAGCACAGCTAGGCAATAGATAACCATCCAGACCTGCCTGCATGGCAGTACGTGTCCCACACACCTCCTCCCTTCCAAAAAGTTGTAATGCTTGGCTGCTTTTTTGCATGTACCTTATTCACTGTGACTTTCCCGCAACACATAGCAAATTTGGGGGTAAATTGTTTCCATTTAACATGTAATAAAAGCACACTGCATTCCGCTCATAGACAGCATCTTCCTCAGCCACCATAACCTGACCATGCGCCTACTGCTCTTCTGCCTCTGCTCTTCACCCTGGGACTTTCCAGAGTTTTGCTACCCGTCCAAGAGGCTTTTGTGATGTGAGCACACTGCTTTCACTTCTGACCCAAGGAGGACCTCAGACCAAACATCTCAGACTCCAGCCATCAGCCGTATCACCTTCCTTTCTTATTTTCCATCATAAACTTCCCCCTGCACCCTGGCTTTACTTCCAGAGCTAACTCATCCATTGCCGAAAGTCCTCCACTGCTCTCCCTTCCTTTCATAATCCCTAAGACAGCAAAGCATTTGATCTCTCCTCTTTGGAAAGGCCAAAGGGATAAGCCCTGGGCCTCCTTGGCCTGTATGGTGGAAAAGATTTCACGCCAGGTAATCCTATTGTTCCTCGTCCCCGTACCTGACACAGTCTCGTGATGTTTTGCTGTGAGATCCCAGATGGGGAAGTTCAGCTCTGTACTGACGGCTCCAAACACATTAGTTCTAAATTCTTATACAATCAAAGCTGCCCGCAAAATAAAGCCAATGATCTACCTGATTTGGATGTTCTTGGCACAGGACAATAGGCTGCAATTTTCCAACAGAATCAACTTGTTATAACATAAGGAATTTTTTTTTTTTTAACGTTAGCTTGTTTGCCCTCCTGCCAGATTTTGTTAGTAATACTGTGGCATCAGGCCAACTTGCAGCTTGTTTGGAGTTCATCTAAAAACCTCTAGTAAAAGGAGATAGAGGTTCCCATTTCCCTTGAAAGATGGAAAGCTTCAAAAGGCCATTTGTGGAGGCATCAAGCCGACTGTCTGGGGTCCCAATCCTCAAGCAATTACCTCATCCTGCTAATGAGGAGTTTGCTTCAGGCTGTACTGAATAAAGTTCTCATTCTGACTCTTGATTTTAGAGGAGCAGTTGTTCAGTCAATGAGTTCTCTTACTGGCTTCCCTATTTAACCATCCCTTTCAAAGTAGAGATCTCTAAAGGGGAGACGAAAATGAATTTAAATGGGCTCTGATTTTCCAGCTCAGGACAGACCATCTTTCGGGTAAATCATCTTCCTTAGCTGAGTCAGTTTTCATCTGTCAAATTTTGATTTTTTCCTCTTTTTCTGAGACAATATTTTTGTGAGAGTTTCCCAGTGGTGATAACCATAAGAGGCAGCATTTTCAATGCTCTCTCTTCAACAAGTTGCTCGGTGATCTAGGGATAACACTTTCAAAACACGGATGCCATTTGTCACGGCATAATAACAGCGACTGAAGACAGTTGCATTTTCCATGGAAGCTTTCTGAGAAGTTACATTCACTTTCTCAGTAGATTCTGCTTCTCTCATTTTTGGCCTCCTTACAAACACTAAAGACACCTGGGAGACATCACTTTCTTCAGACTTTGGCTTGATGTAAAACCATTACCTTTGGGCTATTAGCAGATGTGAACAAGGTATTCATGTAAAGCCAAGTCAGTAAACAATTCTGTTGGTGATGTAGAAGAGCGACCTGACTCCAGATTGCTTCAAATCCCACACTTCTGTCTGCTTTACGAAAGTCAAAGGCGGTGAAGAAATCTGTTTTTCACAACATTAGCATCTTTAACTGAACACAGTCTGTCTGCAGGGTGTTACAGTTGGGTGTGAAATGGTTTTCCTATTCTGTGAATTTTATTTTAAAATCTCAGCAAGCTTCCCATCATAAATTGTGATAAAAAGCTGAAATATTCAAAGTGCTGACACCCAAAAATCTAGTGATGAGGAAAGAAGGATTGTGGGCTTTACTGAAATTGTCTGGTTTTGAAATTTTTAAAGAAAGCTTGAAAGTTTTCGTTTTTATTTCAAATATTTTGATTTATGTTTACACTTTCATTGCAATTAGTCTTAATTTCAAACAAAAATCAACATATTTTGGCCATTTAAAATACCATATTCATAAAAAATAAAATATCAAATCAAAGCAATTTCAGTACTTAAAATCTGATGGGAATCAAGAAGTTCCTCTTTTCCTTTTAAGCACTCTGTTTGAAGAAAGAAGCATTTTCTAGCAGAGAAGAGGTTGTGCTCTAATGCAGATGTGGTGGCTCAGACGTACTTTTTACAGAATTTCTATCTCAATGGGAGAAATACTGACTTCTGCAGAGCCAGGGGATTTCCTGTAATACCAGATAAATCTGCAATGGGGAGAGTTTTCTTTACTAAGGCCTGGATAGAAACGCTGAACGCTTTTGTCTGGAAGCACTTTGAGACACACCTTAGCGTTATCCAGTAATAATGTGGAAAATAACTGAGACTTTGCCATAGGAAAGCTGATGCCATCTCACAGCTCTGATTTAACTGAATATAGTTGTATTTTTTTTCCACGTGTCTCCTCCTAGCATATCTCTAGCCACTCTGGTCTTTAATTCATGTGAAAAATTGGCAGTTCAAAGCAGCCCTTCCTTGCCTGGAGTATTTCAGAAAAAATCGTGGTGTAGTGTTTCCACTTGATCTGTGACTTTATCCAATACCATCACTTGCTAGTTCAACCCAATCTAGGAGATTGGCATGGCCAGACACTCCTCCTGTAGAGGGTACTATCAAGGGACATGAGCATTAATACTCAAGGGCTCCATGAGTATTGAATTTCTGCTTCCTTTCCATTTCCCCTGTTGAAGAAACAGTGAGGAAGGACACTGTCTGCTAAATTAAGTCACTAAGGTTTGTTTCAAACCATGCCATGGCTTTACCATGGAAGTAGTCAAGGGTGGGACCAAAAAGAACCTTCCTAGTGTGAAAGAGTCCTCGCAGCATGGTCTCAGTGCACCAGCAAATAGTTTGTAGGAGCTTGCAATGGCTTTTCCTTTTTTCTGTATGTGTTCTTCAGAGGCACTGCTCCAGGACACAGATCCCCAGGTTGGCATTTCCACACAAAACTGCTTTGAGGTTTTTGTTCTTCTTATTTTTCACTACAGTGTATTAGATTAAAAAGGCCTTTCATTGCCCACACTACTTGCAGTTTCTGCTCTCCACTCTGTCTTTCCCTTTGTGAACGTCAACCAAAACCTGAACTCATATTGAATTCATTTCCTCTCTGGATACCTCAGTACCAAACATTCTGTGCAAAAGAGAGTAAGCTGACCTTCTCCTGTTGAATTAGGAGCTCCCCTTCAGCTGGGATCTCAAACCTGTCTGAATACTGCAGTCTTCAGCAACACTGCAAAAAGAAATGTGCATGAAAACCAGGACCATACATGTAAGACCTATTGGATTTGAGGGCTTCAAATCACCCTGGACCCTGTAAAACCCCACTGACTCCCTCACCTACAGTTCAAGCCAGTTAGAGCGGCCAGAAGATTGCTCAGTTTCTGCTGAGTGTCCAGGACCTGAGATGGCTGCCAAAGGATGCAGACAAAAGTCTACATGGCCCATTATCAGGAAATCAGGACAAACCACCAACAGTCCCAATGTTCCTGGAAAGCCTAGTCTACAAGAGCATCAGGAGCCACAAAGGGGAGTCAGAAGGGGAATCATTTATGGAGGGTGGAACGGATGAGACATGTAGTCTGGATACAAGGAGAATTGGCACTTCTCATTCAGCCATTGGGAAGGTTTCCTAAACAAAAGTGCTGGAAAACCCAGAATATATAAATTTGAACAGTCCAAAACCAGGAGTATGGTTATGTTTGGATCTAACCTTCATGACTGGGTCTTGGCTTTAAAATAGCTGTCTCTCCCCAGGTTGGATCACACGTCTCCCTCGAACTGAACTGCTCATCCAGAAAGCAGTGACTTCAAGGTAGGAATCGACTGATGAAATCCTAAAGTTAAGAGGAAAGTTAGTGCTGGATGATCATACTAGCCCTTTACAAATCTGTTCATTTAAGGGGAAAAAAAAAAAAAAAAGAAAGGAATCCTCAAAGTTTAGAACTTTGAAGAAGTTTGGATTCAAATTCTGATATTTTGGCTGAACTCCAGCTACAGAAAATACAAAGAAGCTAAGCATCCTACAGCATAAGCTGGAAGTCAGAAAGTCCTTTTTCCAGAGTTTAAGAAATGGGAAAATCAAGTTAAGGGTTTTTCATACAATTGGTAAATCTCATAAATTTTAGAGGTTTAGGTTTGGACAACTGTCAGACCCTGACTGCTTATCGTGGTTGCATTTGCTTCAAACATCCTTGATTGAGAAAATTAGGCAGGAAACATTTTTGCAGTGTCCAGCATTTCCTGAGCTGGAGGAACCAGAAATCCCACAAGAACAGTTCTTACTCATGGCGTTTTCGTTACCTTAAGGCTTCACCCAGACAAAGCTGGTAGTCCACAGAATCCAAACAAAAAAGCAAAAAAATGAAAAAAGTGCAAACTTTATCCGAGGGCAAAGTATCCTGTTCCCTCTGCATGATGTCCCAGAGCCCTGTGATCTGCAGTATGTATAGATGGTTCCAACACTGTGGGAGGACTTTAAATGCGTACATATTCTATTCTTCTCCTTTGGTGCCTACAATGATAGGCTAGTGTCAGGCATGGTTTCAGAAAGAACTAATTAGAAATAACCCCAAATTTAGTTACACTTTTTTTGTTTGTTTTATTTTTATTTTTTTCCCCAATGGAAAATAGTTGCAAGAAATCAAAAGTTCCACAGAGCAAACACTTGGCTTGCTACCAGCTTTGGCTGAAATTCGTCAAACACAAGGACATGAATGTTCATCTGTGAATCTGCATGTTAATGCATCCATAAATTTCCTATATGCTTGAACCATACAAATATGCACAGTGGGGAGATGACAACCTGTATGCATTGGAGAAATGCTAAGGAATTACGCACTTGAGCACCAGGAGGGATGATTACATCTTCCATCTTGACACAGGCTGTTCTATACTGTTTAGTTACTTCTGGACTAAGCTTGGATACTGCACATGATTTGCACCGAATTCCCACAGTCAGCTGAATCGATTGCACATGATAGAGCACACAGATTCCGGAAATGTCTGTGATAATCCCCACCTGGTGTCTGAAAGCTGCCAAGGTTTCAGAATACCAGGTAGTGATGTGTGATGGGCACTCACCCAAGGGACTTCCCTGGCTTGTAACAGATCTGTTGGTCCTCCTGCAGGTGAGAGTAAGCTCAGTCCAACCACAGCTGATAGCATAACAAGGACACACAGGCAAGAAAAAGGCTTTTCTTTGGGTCTGCTGCACCTTGATCACCTACATGTACAGAGGCGATTCAGATGGGAAATGCCTTTCCTGCAGAAGTGTGAGGAGGATGAACCCATGGAGAACTTCAGGCATGGGTCCCTGAACCTGCTTCTGCTCAGAGCAGCAGGAAGGAGGCAGCCACAGTGACTGTGATCCTGTGATTGCCACAGTGCTGTGAACCTGCAGGGCAGGGAGTTTCCATGCCTCTCCTCTCCTCTCCTCTCCTCTCCTCTCCTCTCCTCTCCTCTCCTCTCCTCTCCTCTCCTCTCCTCTCCTCTCCTCTCCTCTCCTCTCCTCTCCTCTCCTCTCCTCTCGCCACAGGACTCACCAGGGTCTGCTGGTGGCAAATGTCCAGCCCTTCCCACTTCAAATCCTGCTCTGGGACTGACTTGTCCTGGGAAATTAGGTCTTTTCCTAATCAGTGCCTCAGAAAGGCCCCATCACTGGTGGGGTCTGAGAAGAAAGGCTGTAAAGCCAGGCCTGCTTGCAGCAGTGGGAGCGCTGCCATTGCTTTCTTTGGTTCTTACACTTCACACTGCTCTGGTTTGTTTTTCAAGTTATTCTATTTTCTTTATTATGCCCAAACATTTTCTTTTCCCCATAGGGATGGAAGATGCCAGGGGCTGACACCAGGCTCATATGCTCACAAAGGAGCTGCTGCCCCCTCCTTTCTCATTTTTCTAAACTCTTGAACTTTTTGGCCCAAGCAGATTTTTCTGGTTATTTCCAGGAGAAAATTATCTGCGATGTTAACAAGGCACTGATGGAAAAGTCAAGTCGGCTGGAGAGCCTCTCAGCATCCCATCCTCTTCTTTCTCCACTTCGCTTCTGAGTGGGTCTGTAAGAGCAGGAAATGCAATCAGCCTGGCCATGCATAATCCGGACCCACTTCCTCCCTCTTAAAAAAAACATAGTGCCCTCCATTAATAAGATTTCCTGGTTAACAAGGAGAGAAAGCACTGGCAACTAGGCTAAAAGAAAATATCCTCCCCCCCAGAAAAAAAAAAAAAAAAACAAAACAAAAAAAAAAAAAAAAAAAAAAAAAAAAACAAAAAAAGGCATGAGGAAGATGTAAAAATCAGATGATGAAAGGATGGCACAGAGCAGATACAGTGAACAGAACATATGGAAGTGCCATATTACCCAGGTGGCACAACCAGGTGAAAAAAAGCTTTCATGAGGGAGGGATTTAACAGTAACCTGCCATAAGGAACCAGCCTAAAAATCTGAAGAGTTATCCTCTCACCTGCTCTCATCTGGTCAGGGTGAATCCTTATAGGGTTGGTATCTTTAGTGAACATATAAGAGGGAGAAAACATATACTGGAAATTAAATTCACAGAAAATCAAACTGCGGGAGTGATGCTTCAGAGAGTATCTACCCTGCAGTTTTCCTACCTGAGCCTGTTAACGTGACATTCCTGCATCCTGTGTCCTTTAGTTAGCCTACAGCAAAAAGGAGCCCAGAAACACCGAATTGAAAGCCTTGTGTGACTTCCTCAGCTTTCCTTTTCCTGCCTGTATAAAAGGACAGTCACCCCCACTCAAGAAACGACCTACCAAGGTGTTGCTCAAGGCTGGTGGGGCTGGCCCTGGATGCAGCAATGAGGAGCCTGTCCCAGGGAAGACAAGCTCCTCTAAGAGGATATCTCAAGATCACAGAGGGGAAGACTGGGTGAACTACAATTTATTGAAGCCCCACCTAAACAGTCCTCCAACTGTCTTACAGCAAGGAGTCGTCAGCCCCCAAGATCTGAAAATGCCGTTTACAACCATTAATAAGGATGTTGGAGTTGCTTGACTTCGTTACGTGCAGCAGCTCCCCGAGAAGCAGCTCTCCCCAAAAGGAGCTCATTCGCAGAAAACCTTCTATGGGGAATTTCTCCTGGGTGAGAAATGGAGTGGGAGGGATGAGGCCAGCCCCAGCCGGGTGAGGGCAGTTCCTGGGACAAGGGTTCGAAGAAGGGTGCGTCGGCGGGAGGATCTCCAAATCTGGAAATACAAAATTCCCCTCTTCCAGTGGGGTTTCTTTGAAACCCTTTGAGCGCATGCTTCTTCCTTGAACGCCTGTGCCAAGAAAACCCAGTTGGCTGCCACATCAGAGGGAACCTAATGCAGAAAAGATTGTGAGCCCAAGGGGACAAAGATTCTTTGAAAAGCCCACCCCAGGCGTGTACGCGCCAATGCTCGCACACGAGTCACACGCACGTCCGCCTGCATGCACACACAGCACAGCCATGCATAGCTGGGAGCCTCCTGGGGACGAGTAAACACTTCAGGGCTGTCCGAGCTATAGAGAAAAGGAAGCTTTCATAATGCCAAAAGCAAAGCTGACTGCTTGGATCAGGCTGCAGCAGGCTGTGGATTTCCCTCCAAGCTCAAGCCATGATTGAAATATGCCGACCAAGGCTAACCCAGGAATGTTCCTATACAGTTTAGAATGACGTATGCAAGCCTACCCAGTCACATAAACAATGTGCAAACATGCAGGGGTTCCCACACAGCCATTTGCTGGCTCACTGACACGGTCTGTACCTTACAGCATCTCTCTGACCACTGGGGATACCACAGGGGCCAGCCCAGCAGCCCCGATGCCTCTGGGGTGGGAGCAGTGACCCGGGACAGTGTGGAAAAGACAGCTGTTATTAGTGGGGCATCCCTGGAATGAGATGTGGGACACAGTCCCCAGCCGCTTGTGGTCAGACAGGCATCGCAGTGCATTTTACATGGGCAAGGAGATAATAGCAGTTTTGCTAGCCTAACTCTTCTCTAAAGAGGGAATGTTTTTGACCAAATACAGACTCTGTAGCTTGGAGCAGATGCTTTCCTTTATGGAAATGTCAGTGAAAATGCCACTGGTGCAAAATATCAGCTGTGCCCCCGAAGGAACAGCACCCATTCTGCAAGCCATGGTTCCAGCAATGAACCCTCCCTGGGCCATCTGCAGAGACCCACACACTGCTTTCCTGAGAAATTCAAAGGCTGAAGATAGAGTTAGTCCCTGAGAAGCAGAAGACTGTCTTGCCAAGTTTAGGATAACAGGTTTTCTTGTCTAAAGAAAAACACCTCTGCTTGGTCCTGAGCCCCTCATTCCCTCTGGGATCTGCTTGCCCTCCAGTTGTCTCTTTGTGCCTGTCTGGGTGACGGCTCTCCCCGTCCCTGCACAGGGATGCAGCTCTCAGAAACTTCTTGATGCTTGTGCGTCTCTGAGCACCTTGACCCAGGCCCTGGTACCTTCCCTGTCTTGACAATACTGTCAGGAGGGGATTTATCCAAACAGAAAAAGAATAGGAGAGGACACTGAATAAAGTAAACCATCACAAGCTCAGATGCTTCAGTGACGCCTGGGAAAGCCGTCTGGCTTCCCCCAGAGCAGAGGCTGCACTGCTCGTATTTCTGAGCAGAGCACAGGGATGAGTCGGGTTGTTTTCTCTGCGGAACCATGCTAATCCCTGCCCCTGAGGAGCTCAGCTGCAAGGCAGGCTGCTCCAGGAGGATTTTCCCTCTAGCGGAGGACCACAGGAAGGGATTCCCGTGCTGGTAGGAGATAACTCATCCCTCCAGGCCTGAGTTTGGCAACGTGTTGATGTGATGCTTGTAAAGCCTGTCCCATGCAAGTGCAGCCACTAGGACCAAAACCTTCCTCTGCATGTGGAAGGCAGGAGACCTCCATCTGCCAAAATGTTCCCAGGCACACGGAGATACACTCTGTGAGCTTCTGCTTAGTGCTACAGCCATAGGGCAAAGCTGCCTCCATCATCAGCACCTGCAGAGGTAAAACCTTTTAGCGGTGACCCTTTGCCTCTCCTAAGTCTGTCAGCAAAGCAGCCTCACAATGCAACAGGAAGGTTTGCAGCCTGGATGCGTGTTCCAAAGGAATCTGGTGAAGCCGCATTGTGTCCGGTCTGTTGACTTGGATTGGTAGCTGGGACCAAATTACTGGAAGTATGTCAGGGCTTTGCTGGTAAAAGGCCATGTACTAAAAGGATCAGCAGCCTGTAGCATGTTCCCTGAGCTGTCAAGGTTGGGGAGCCAGGGTTTCATCCTTGGTCTTTGGAAGCAGGAAAAAGCGAACAAGTTTTATTTCACGGAAAGTGCGTCCAAGCAGAAACACCCAGTAATTGTTTAAAAAAGAAAAAAAAAAAAGAAGAAAAATTTTAAAAAAGAAAAAAAAGAAAAAAGAAAAGAGAATAGAATACAAAATAATAAAAAAAGAACATTAAAAAACCCAAGGAAACAACAACCCATTCTTGGGATGACAAATCCGACCACTACCAAGTAATTCTCCCCCATTTTTCCAAGGATATGGATTTCATAGAAGCATAAAATAATTTCCATTGAAAGAGATGTCTGGAGGTCCTCTGGACGTCTGGTCTCACCCCTTCTGAAGGCAGGATGAGTAATCAGGTTTGACATATTGATCATCAAGTACTATTAGTCACCTTGCTTATGGATGTGGGACAAGGTCCCACTACAGCCAGTGCCCACCCAGCCCTTGCACCGCCTGTCACAGAGTCGTTGGGAAAAGTCCTGCAAGGAGCTTGTATTTCTGGATAGTGATTACGAGACTGAGTCAGAACTCCTCTGGGCTGAGTGATCATAGAGCCAGGGCCCATCTGGTTGCGATTTTAGAAATGGTAGACACTGAAATGACCTCTCACAGGGAAAGGCTGGGAGGCTTCTGACAGGCGAAGGGGTGACAATGCTGTAGCCTGTGAGGCAGATTGACATCAGTGGTGGGAACCGCTGGTACAGACAAAAGGTCCCCCCTCCTGCCTACCTCCCTTCCCTCCATGCATGGGTGAGCAGTCACCGTAGCTGGCTCTGACATGACCATGATGCCAGCAGAAACACTGGTCTTGAGGTGCCACGCTGAGGTCTATGTTATCTGGTGGCTTTTCTCCCTTTGGGGAAAAATCACCAGTGCTGGAACCACCTTAGAGAGACCAGCATTCCCAGCAGCCAGTGGTTAGCAGCTCCTAGAGCTAGAAATTCTGATCTGGTAAATGCTGCAATCCTTGGGTTACACAAGCGTATTGTTTTTGGCTGGTGCTGCGCCTCAGAGCATGAGTTTCAGGACAGAGGTTGAAC
Organism: Rissa tridactyla; assembly: GCF_028500815.1. Classification (NCBI taxonomy): domain Eukaryota; kingdom Metazoa; phylum Chordata; class Aves; order Charadriiformes; family Laridae; genus Rissa; species Rissa tridactyla. Next base: position 40,734,997 of record NC_071470.1, read on the forward strand.
CCAAGTACTGGCAAAAAAAACCCCATTGTAGCAAAGGAGCAGGACAGGGATGAATCAGATGTAGGGGATACCACATCTTATTCCCACATCTGATGGTGAGAGGAGGGGGGAGAGAGGCTGTACCATGACCTGCAAAAGAGTTTGCAGCTTGGTGAGGCTGCTGCTGGGAACAAGCCTTGGAGACTCACCATCTCTCATATCCTCGAACGGAATACAATGACGGAAATGCTATCATCCCCCAGATATCACTCAGCTTTGAACTTTCCCAGGGAGCCATTTTCATGCACTAGCTGCTCACCAATGGACACTTGATTCACTGACTCAGAGGTTATGAATACACAGAGGGAAAGAGAGGTGATGAATGTAATTTAGGATGACACTGAGTGTCCAGGCCCTGGGTCAGAATGACACGGGACCTCTTTGACAGCAAAATGTGGGACTGACATGCAGAAGGTCATTTTCTTCTACAGCCTTAGAGGTCACATCTAATTATGCAAGATTTAACTGACATATCTTTTTTTTTATTGCCTCTTTCCTTTTTCTTTTCTTTTTTTTTTTTTTATGTTTTATCCATGCAGATCATTCAAAGCAGATGCTTTGACCCAGTAAAGCTCCAGGGAAAGTCTACTTGGGATGCTCTGAATGCGTTACCATCCTGATGATCCAAGAGTGCTTGAGTCGGCAATGCTGGCTGGATCAGAGCAAGCTGAGCTATGTTGTATGGAGAACATTTCCTCCTAGAGATGCCCACTGCCAGCCAGACCAGACTGACTTGGACCAGTTTCACTCTTCCCCAGTGCTTGCCAAAGAGCTGGGACAAATCATGTTTCAGAGGATCTCTCCAAAGGGCTTCCCCTGGCTGCCCAGCCTGCAACGTGAACCTGTTTTCTCCCTCCTATGTCCTTGCTTCAGCGAGAAGGAATAGCGTTGGTGCTGGTGAGACCTCTGGTGAGGGCTGTTCCACCAGGACCCAGGGCTCTACAAACCTCCCTGGTTGCCGGTTGCTCCCTCATCAAATGCACACAACAGCCAGAGCATCTCCAGTGATATTTTTCTTATACAGCCTTATTAAGCTGCAAAAAGGGACCCACACTATTAGGATTTACATTAGTGAGGCTTTTCATAGCAACGTGAGCTCTTTACAGCCGCTGTGATTTTTTCTCTCCACCACCAGAAGGGAAGATAGAGTCTTAGATTTCAGTCCAGTCTCCCTGAACCCTCTGCCTTACGGGGGCTGTGAGCATTGTTTTCTCTGTCTGCACAAAATGCCCAAACTACTGTCCATCTATCTATGTATTCTGCTGTCATCTTCCCTGTTACCAAAATCCGTAATGAAACCATCACTCTCTCAACCAGGTTTGTAGTTTAGAAAGACGACATTACTTTATTTACGGCGCTGGGTGCATGGGGGATCTCTCCTCCTATCATGCACACCCATCAGATCTCTCCACATCATATTTATACACATTTTACAACATCATTATAATATTAGTACCTGCTACCTATATTTGATTGGTTAATAATTTACATACAATTACACCATCAAGTTATAGCTACCACGCACGCTCAAGGGAAGGGTCTTCACCTGGGCAAGGGTCTTCTTGACCTATGGGTGTGATTTTTAGTATTATAATGAGGGTCGCTCAGCTTAGGACACTAAGAATTTTCACTTTCCTGACGAGTTGGCTAAACTTCTCAAAACATGTAGATTAGTACCATCCTCAAGGTCCTAATGCTCCATGTGCTTCCCTGAGAATGATACAATACTTGCCTCCCTTGATTAGGAGTTCTTTTCATTAGCTCATGCTTCATAAATTCAATGTGGGAATACATATAAGGCCTTTCAACACTAGTTACTAGTAACATTTCAGGGATATGCTTTTGTAACATCCCTACACAAAAATACCATCATTTAACTAGCATATCCCACACCCTCCAACCAGTACCAGGGTCTCCTGTGTAACTCACTCCGTCTCTCTGAATTTATGTATGTATGTGTATATTTCTGCATACAAAAATGTTACATTTGACCTGTTGATCAAGGATTCTCAGAGAGAGACTGATCAATTTGACCCGTTACTATTAAATGCCTTCGATAAAGATTGAGATGAAAGGGGAAGAAACCCCAATAATGAAATTCAAGAGTGGGACAAGGATGTGGATAGAAAAAAAAATAAAGAAAATGCTCTGGAGAGCTCAGTAGCATGGTCAGGAAATGAATACACAAAATCTTCCACTTGGAAAATGAAAGTTAAGACTGCTGGAGAAAGATGATCTGAAACAGCTATTCAGCTCATAAAAGTAACCTGGCAGGCATGCATTTTGAAACTAATGGAGCAGGGTCAGCTAGGATCAAGTTGGGCAGGCAGAGTGCCTTGTCATCCCCCTGAAATCCCATTTCTCAGGGGTGCACGTGCTGTTCTGAACGGGGAGTGACAGCTAGGACAGGCAGAAAACATTCCCTTGAAGTTGTTTTTCATCGGAAAATTGGATTTCTAACACATGAAAACATTTAGCAAAACAATATTTGCTTTCCCTGACAACCTGGCTGTATTTTTGCCTTTTTTTTTAATAGATGTATAGATTAAAAGGTGAAAAGTGTTGCTTTTAACCTTTTAATGTTATTTCTTGATTCTGATTATAGCTGAAGAATTTGATCTGTTTATTCTGTATTGTGGTCTGTGATTTGTGTTTGGATACAGCCTGCTGCAGGCAGGTATCCTAAAGACTCTCAGATAGGGAGAAACCTCTGGGGTTTGGGTTAATTGTTTTCAAGTCATATTTTATGATGAGTTGAAAGACTCTGCAGACACTTTTGGTGTACCCTTCTACAGAAGGGCAGAGGAGCTGTAAGAAAGAATTTAATAACCTATGCTTCCTGACTTGTACTAATCATTAACAGAGGTATTGGTCACTGCCAAAGACCAGAGACACCAAGATCGCTAGGCCATGAAAGTGTCTCCTTGGAGATGCTTATTTTAACAATGTGGTAAAAGATTCAGAGAGTAATTCAATCCCGCCCCTCTCTAATCTTCCCGCTTTCCTTCCTCCCGTCGTAATACCAGCTTAGATGAGCTAAGCCTATCACTCTTCCCATGACACAGCTAATACCACACTCCCCTTGCCACAGCTACCACAGAAAAACAGCATTTAAGCCTCCTCCGTACCTATCTATTGTTGTGGTTGAGCAGCGTGTCTCCAGTGGGACCAGCCGGCTTCATACAGTGCCATTGGAAAATCAACACTTCATCACGGAAGTGAAACATTTTATTGCTGCAGCTCAGGGTCAGGAGATACAAACTGAGAGAATGAGAGATGGAAAGAAAAAAAGGAGGGAGGGAATGAGGGAGGGAGGAGAGAAAGAAGCAAAACATATCAGTTATCCAAATGCCACCTTCAAAGAGATCCCATAACTCATGAATTGCCGTCGATCTGTCTGTCATTTGAAGGCATTACACCAGATTCTCCTCTGGCTCTTCCTGACTTTACCCCTTTTCAGATGGATCCATTACGACCCATTACAAAGGAAAGATTTTTATTTATTTCAGCGCATCACGGCTGTGGACCCAGTTACCCACATTGCAAGCAAATATCACCTGCTCGGCTCCCCACAGTGACAGGCTGCAGTTGCCATACAGGCTACTCTAGAGGACAGAAGATGATTCGTATCAGGACCCAAAGGCCTGAGCTGTGGCAATGCACAGGAGGGTGCAGGCGATGCAGGGAGAGAGCCCCGTGTGCAGCAGCAGTGTGCGGTAGGCAGCCGGGGCACACCGCATTTGGGGGGACAGGGGGCTCTCCTCTGAGTAGAGGGTCATCCTCGACACTCAATTTCTATCTGGCTAGAGATGGAAGAGCTGACACCACCGCTGCAAAACTGTTCTGGCCTCAGTCACAGCTGAGTTACAAAAAAGTGACAATCCTAGCAGAAAGGGGGACCGTCCCCCTACTCACTGCTTATTTTGCAACTCACAACAAGTTTTTTAAGAGGGGATCGAGGTGTAGAGCATTGGCTTTCAATCTCTTTTTTTGGGACTGAATTTGTGTGTTCTGGAGGGGGGGGCAGAGGGGTTCTTCTTAACCAAAAAGATAAACAACAAAACAGCCCAGCCATTCATAGGAAATGCTGAAAAAAGGGCAAGTGTTGACCTGTGTGCTCTTGGAATAATTGACTTTTTTGTTCGAACACCCTCATCTCAGTCTCGCTTCAATTCTTCAACTCCCAAACCATCTGTTCTCCAAAACCTTAAGGTTAATAAGCATTAAGAGCTCCTCCCCTAAGATTAATAAGAATGAAGAGCTCTCCTTTTCAGGGCTTTTCTCCACCTACAGCACGGTCCTCCGAAGAAAGCCAACGTGTGCAAATTCATCTTCTCCACGCACGTCTCCAAACCCACCGCTCCAAATCCATGCATGCAGAAGGAAAGTAAATAAAATAACATCTCCGGCGGCTGCCAAAAAATTCCACAGTTTCTGAGCAGTTGCAACTGTATTCGTCAGTGAAAAAAAATTTCCTGGAAACCTCACTCAGATGGTGATGGCGGGAGTGGGGGGGTTGGGAGGCAAGGGGAGGAGAGAGTGCGGTCAAGGCCAGGGCAGAAGTTCATGCAGTTGGTGGTTTGCGAAAATGTGTTTTGTTTGTTCTGGATTAGGCTGTGGATTCTTAAAAGAAAACATGTTTTAGTAAGCTAATTTCAAATCAGGAGGGGAAGGAGCAGGGTCAGGGGGAGAACAAATTAGCATCTGGATGTCAGCAGAGTGAAAGGAGGATTCAGACGTGGAGGAAAGTGGGTTATTGAGACTGAGGGCAGCCAAATCGCCTTGGTTATACACCCCCTTAAAAAAATAAATAAAAAATTTCAGTCTCAAACAAGCACACACAGCAACATCACCCCGATGCACACGCAACCCAGGCGGCGGCTCCTGGGGTGGTCAGTGGCTCGTTGGACGGCAGGGGGGATTCTGCCAGGCTGTCGCTGGGACAGTGATCGGTTCACACTCAGCCTGCGCTCAGACACTCCTTGGGATACATGAGCAGCTTCTGCATCTGGCACTTCGGAGATGGCCTCCTGAGAGGCTGTTTCCAGGATCAGATCAGAGCCTGATGGAGGCAGGGTGGAATTGTCCTATAAAACCCTTCTCAGTACGATCACGTCTGTTGCTGTGGGTGAGGAGGGAGGAGGAAATAACTTCCTTCTATTAAATGCATGAAAATACACGTATGGCCCCAAACAACCTTTGTGGCTTCATCCCCCTGTCTGCTTTCTGGCTAGCCCCTAGCTAGCGGTGAGTGGCAGACGTCTGCAGTTTCAGGCACGTGCACAAAGCCATCACTCCTGCTCGGGGAAGAAGAAAGGCGAAGGGGGGATACCTGCAAGCAAATAGAGCTGCTGTGACCAAGAATGTCCAGGGAGGCCTCAATAGCTTACCTGCAGATGAAAGCAGAAAGATCAGCCTGCTTGTGATCTCACAGAGCAGAGGAATCACCTTGAGTTTATCACAATCTGGGCACTATAGCCAGAGACTGGACTTGTCCTGGGAGGACTCTTCCCTTGACGCTGGTGCTTTCCCAGAGCTCTCCCTCGTCCCGTGCAGAAAGGCAGGTAATACTGAGGTTGAACATGTGACTGGGCTGTTCCCCAGCATCACCATCCAGCTGTGGTTGATTCACGCCATGCTCAGTTCCTTCTCCATGGCAAAGAGCAGGCAGATCTGAGCAGAGGACATTGCACGTGATTTGTACAATGGTAGAGCACTGCCCTGAGACCCGAACTCTTCTTTTACCTATTTTATTAATGTTTGTAAATGTTATGGGTTGGCGTTTTTTTTCTTTTTTTTTTTCTTTTTTTTTTTCTTTTTTTTTTGACTACTACAAGAAAGACTCTGACTTCTGCAGATGGATATACCTTGTAACAAAAGGAGCAACATAAAGGAGTAGGAGTATTTTTGTTTGTTGATTTTTGGTTTGGCTGTAAATATCAGTGAGTGAGACTTCTGTGACAGTCAGAGGAGTCTAAATTTAGCGTTCAGTCTGGTCCTGTTGTTTCAGCTATAAATTTACAGTTCTGTTATGAGCACTGAGAAACAGGAGAATTGCACAAGTGCATCAAGTCAGAAGTGGAGCCTTTCACCCCATCTGTGACAGTGAGCAGCACTAGATGTGCAGAGAAAATGTAAGAAACTCACTTTTATGGAATAATGTCTCTGTAAGGAAAATAATTTTATGCTACTCCTTTTAGAAATCAGCTTTCAGCAGTAAGTTTTGTGTTGCATCCCAAAGGTTACACTGTTTTTGAAACCTTAACTCTGCATAGCCCTGGAAATATCTGTCTGAGTGCTCCATAGCATGGTCAAATCATGATGAAAGCAGAGACTGTCATTAGACACAGATCATAGCTTTTTACCCTTTTTTTGCATATGTTAACATCCGTCATCTTCATTTTCATCTCCTCTGACTGACACCTTCCCAGTGCCCCATTCCTATTCTCCTCCCTTTCATCCAGCTCTCCAGCCTTTTCTCAACACTCTTGTCTCTTTTGTTCCTTTCCTGTCAGGGCAAACATGCTTTGATTTCTCCCAAACCTGAAGTCTAACCTGACTCTCCCCCTCTGTTCTCCTACACATCTTGTGCAATCCAACATCCATCTACTGCCCTGCACTGAAACTGTTCCCATTACACTCTTCATCAACCTCTTCCCAGCCAAGCTTCCGGCCCACGCTGGATACATGAATGGCTTGGACCTGCCAGCCCCATCCATGTGGTCACTGGACATTCTCTTCTTTATGCGAACTTGTTACTCTTGATTTCTATTACTCTTGCCCCTTTTCGTTCTACTCCCACCTTTCTAGTCACCTACTTGGTGCCATTCGCAGGATTCTCCGTCTCTCCCCGCTCGCTGCCTGTGGGACTGTTACAGGGCTTTGCACATGGTTTCTTTTTCCTCTCTCCATCTTTCTGGGAACCTCATCCACAAACACGCCATCTGTGCGGATGACTCACAAATCCACCTCTGTCTTCCAATACGTCTGTCTTTCTGTCCGGACTGAAATCTTGACCTGTCCTTCTGGCTTTTCCTCATAAACGTCTTGCCAGCAGTTCAAATCTAGTCTAGACTGGGCTTTTTTTTTTACAGTTTGTGGGGAAACAAAAAGGAACTTTCAGGCACGATTCACCTCATTCTGATGTAGATACCTCCAATTAGTTGGATTAATCACAGCCTGTGAGTGCCTGTTTCTGACATGTAAGTCTAGATGACAGGTAGGGAAATCCACGCTGTCGACACCTAGGTTTGGATGAAATGAATTCCAGCTGGTGTGATCCAGGTTACAAATCAACCCCTGCAAGGTTGCTCAGATGAATGTGTGACTTTGGGCTTTATGTTGAGGGGCTGGTAGAAACCTGAGGCTGAAAAGTTTGGTAGCGTGCATGGCCACCAAAGACCCTCACAGGGCAGCTACTCCAAGGTCAAATGGGAAAGGACAGAGACCAAGGACTTCACATTCCTCAGGAAGGGATGACTTACTTGTGTGCTGATATTGACTAGCATTAAGAAGTCTCAAGATTTAAGATACCTTTAGTGTTGTTTGCAAGGACGCTAACAGATTTTGCAGCCTGTTTTACCCCCAGTACAGTCTCAACAGTGCCAAAGGTGCTGCTCAGGGATTGCACATGGTGTAAGTACCCATGTAAAGTGGAAACAGTGAGTCCTGCAACCTTATGCATTGTGCTACCTGAGTGCTAGCACTGTCACTGCTGGGGAGATTTTCAGACAATGGCACCTACAGGATCTGTCATTTGCCTTTGGGTAGCATGAATGAGACTTTTCTTGGTTTTCTGTTGTGACTTTGTTGGTTGTCCATTACAATCTCAGTTTGACCTGTGTTTGGGTAGATCAAAGTACTTTTATTCACCTCATAAGCTGGCCTGGGTAAAAGCATGATTTCCAGGTAAGTGTGACTCATGCAGAGATTTCTGTTCCCCTCAGAAGTGACAGTATCCTGTGTGAGAAAGCTCAACTAACATTTAAGTAGCCTGCCAGGGCAGGACAAGATGAGGAGTCATCTAGTCAAAGGATTCAATGCATATTCCCCTGCCAAGCAAAGGCAGAGGTGACCTGTGGCACTTTCTTGCTATATTATCTGCATTTGCATCTACCTTCCCTCTGGTTCCCTCTTCCCTGTCCAACCCGTCTTTCCTCCTCCTTTTCCAAGGTCTTTCCTGGCCAGTGTCCCTGTAGCTTGTGGTGAAACTTCTCACCAACCTCTCAAACCTTTAGCACATGCTGCTACCTGCTTCCAGAAAGACTGCTCCTCAGCATCCTGGTTATGTCCCATCTAAAACTCTTTTGGTGCAGGCCAGCAACAACACGGCTGCTGGGCTGCTAAGAAAACATTTGTTGTGCTGTCGTGCTGGCTAAGAGTGAGCAGTTTTTCCTTGGACTTCCAGCTTGTGATCATAAGTAACATGCATGACATTGATGACAAGTGCTGTGGGGAAAAGATAATCTCCTCCTCTGCTTGCACACCACTAAGACCAGAGCTGTCAGGCAGCAGAGGAGAAAGAAGAGGAGGAGGCATATGCCAAAGTGACTGGACCAATGAACAAGTGTCCCTTTCTGCAGGGATATGTGGTGGTAAAACATGTAGAGAAGACAGCAGTCAAATTGCTGGTCCCTCAAGCTAGTTCTCCTGTCACCTAGGTTTCCCAGTCTTGGGGCTGTGGCTCATCATGGGCTCTTTCAGCTTCTTCCATCCAGCCCTGTTGTCCTTGCAGGGCTGGGCTCTGCAGGGTGAAGTGCTTCAGAATAGAAGTAGAAAAAAATTCAGGTGAGAGCTACAGCCCATCCAAATGCAGATCCCTTACAGTCCCTCCCATGTTCACATTCCTTTGGTTTCTCCCCATATCCCACCATTGCCTCCTGGTCTATTACAAGTTAAACACACACAAACCAGCTCAGAGCTCAGTGAAACACTCAGAGCAACAGAATAAGAAAAAGTCTCCATTCAGTCAAGTTTACAGACCAAGGATCAAAGCCTGCCAGTGCAGGCATGGCAGCATCTACACTTTGGGTCTATTTTAGGTTAGAATTTATTCTTGGGCCGAAACCTTCTCGACCAGGGACCTGTTACACCTTCTACTGGGCAGCTGTTGCAGGAGAGATGTTAACACCACTGGAGAGAATAAAGGGGTTGGGAGTCTCTGGGGGAGAGACATCAGGGAAAGCTGTAGGACTCACACCTTTGTGAAAGGACAGGTTGTGCTATCTGCTGTGTCTTGGTGGTCTTTCCAGCTCAAGTTGCCCCTACTTTGCCCTGGTTTCAGAGCTAGACCTGCAGTCTAAAAGGAGAACTTAATGAAGGATAGGGGTTTGACCTTTTCAAGGTAAAACGGGGCTTCCAGTCTAAAACTGGATACCTCTGAGAGTTAGGCAAGGAGTGCGTGGTGCTGCAAATAATATAAGTTGTTAAACTAGCCATGAACGCGGTGACTCTAGTTCTGGATCATTACCCTGCCCTCTGGCAGCAGCAAGGTCTTCGGCTTCTGTAGGAATTTCCACCCTGAGACTGGTGAGAACAGAGCGGCAGTAGCCAAGTCTCTATGCATGAGAGCGTGAATTAGGACCTGCTAACTGCCCTGGCCATCGTCATGATGGGAAGGAAATTCCAGCAGCCACCTAGCCCATTTTATGGGTATGCTGAGGAGGTGTTGGGGGAGGCAGGGGAAGGAGGCGGTGGAATTAGAAGCAATCGTTGATAAGATGCTGAAAGGGGAAGAAATGGAGCAAGGAGATGGAGGTTCCACCAGAGTTTTCTTTTTTTCCCCCGCTGGAGGACAAAAAAGCTGGTAGGGGGAGGGGATTTAGAGGAAAAATAAACAAAACCTGGCCTGCATTCAGCTCTTCTGACGGGTGCTAACAGCAAGGAGCTGAATCTGCCACAGATGCATTTAAGCCCTTCCAGCCCATGAATTCTTTTTCCAGAAGTTTCCCAGAGCAAGTAGAACTAGTCCAAGACCCAGAGAGCTCTGACATTTGTCTATAAATCTACGTGTCAGCAGCTTGGGAGTGAAAAGGGGAAAAAAGAAGGGGAAAAAAAAGGAAAAACAAACCTTGTAATGAAAGAGGGATGAGCTCAGCGCTTGGAGGAGTGAGACTTGGAGCTGGAGCACGATGTCGCGAGGGGCAGCCGGGGGAGAGGGAGGGACAGGCAGGGCCAGGGGAGGTGGCAGTAGTGCAGTGTGGCTGATGCGCGGATGGGACCGTGCTCCTCTGGCAGGAGAGCCGGCGGGATGATTGATAGGCGTCGAGCACTAATGGTATCGTCTGGAAGGAACAGGATGATTAGTGTAATCTGAGTCCCACTGGGGGAGCAGCCTGTAGGTCACCCCAAGCTGGCCATGTGCCATGGGCGTCTTATATGCCTGAACATGTCTTCCAAGTGAACTTTCAGAACTTCAGGTTTTGGTATGGCTTTTCTTTTCCTTTTTTCCTTTTTTTTTTTTTTAAATACAACAGAATCTCTGTTTGTGCACGGGTGGAATAATGGATGAGGGCTCGAGCAGCTGCTATGGATGCTGTTTAGATTCAGGGGGTGTTTTCTTGAGGGGATGATTGATGGCTTCTTTCAAGACAACCAGGAACATAAGCCTCCCCTCCCCCAGATCCAGAGATGGGCTGCACACATCTAGTGGCTGCTTCATCGGGCGGGATCGAGGTTAAATCCACCCAGATGCAGGCTGTGAAGGCAGATAACCAGTCTAAGAATCTTGTAACCCTCAGTCACACTGTCCCTTGGAGATTAAGGCCTTTCAAGTTGAAGCAGCCAATATGTTTTCGATCAGTCCTGACAGATTTTACAGGAACTGCTTTTGTTCTTGCTTTAAGCCCTCAGATGCTTGTGTTAAGCTTCTTCCAGCTACGCGAGGTCAGGCTGGATTTCCAGGGAAGGAGTTCAAGGAACAGATAGAGAAAGATGGGATCTGCATTGCATGCCAAGAGGAGCACTCTTATCTAGCACTCTTATCTAGTGTTGCAGCAAGACTGGCCAAAGGAGACATCTGATCTGAGGTGCCCTGACTCCAGGGCCCCATCTCTGGAGACATTTAAGGCCAGGCTTGATGAGGCTCTGAGAAATCTGATCTAGTTAAAGATGTCCCTGCTTACTACAGGGGGGTTGGATTAGATGACATTTAAAGATCCCCTGCAACCCAACACATTCTATGATTCTATGACTACAGGCCACCGGTCTTCCAAAGTGCTTTTTCCTAGAGCTGTTATGTGTTCCACTGTCCTCCTGAAAGCTCCCAATAAGTTTGTGGGGAGGTCGCGATTATATTCAAGTTGCTACTGAGGAGTTTTGCAAAGAGCTGCTAAAGCAGCCGCTGTTCTCCATCCCAGACACTTCTCCACGGAGGTGTAAACAGCTCTGGTTCCTCCCAGTCAAAGAGTGCTTTGGGTGGTCAGGGTACACTGCAGCCCAAATGGCCTTCTTGGTAAGTGCCTTCCCATGAACCTTCCTTGCCTTCTCAATGTATTTAGGCTGCAACGTCCAGTGTGACAAGGCATGAAAAATATTTTTTTTTGGTGGCTCAAATGGGTCTCTGAGGCATTAACATAGTTTCATGGAAAATATCAATTTGAATAAACCACATCCCCCTTTCTGGCCACATTGGTTTTATTCTCATCTTAGAACCTTAAAGGAGATCCCTGCAACTTGGCTGAAGCATATTGTAGTTCTTATTTTTTCCATGTTGTCTAATCACACAGATGATGGGACAGACTACACCCTAACAAGGTTGCAGATTACACCAAACTGGGGGGAACTTGTTTTTAACTGGGACTTGGAACAGATCCTACCAGAGGTCCCTTCCAATTTCATTTATTCTGTGATTTTATGATGGCCCCTTTAAATCTAAAAATACAGCACATCCCTGGACCAGCAGGTGTGAGCTGGGATAAATCATGACCAGTCCATTGAACCCAGCTATGAAATGACAGGAGAGGAGAAGCCAGCTTTATACCATCCTGGGAAGTCTTGCCACCGTGCAGAGGATACAATTTAAAACTATCTCTATTCCAGCACTCTTCTAAATAATCTCTCATGCCTTCTCTCACTCCCTCCACCCCCAGCCCCCACCCCACCCCCCCAGCCCCCTTTTAGACTAAAAAAACCTTTTGCCCTAAGAAAGTCTTGCTTTTCATTTAATGAGAAAGAGGTGTACACTTTGGGACGTGCTGCAGCAGAGCGCCAAAACATCAGTGTACAGGTGGCTTCTGCCATGCATGTTTCCATGGGCATTTACAGACACTCCAGAAAAACGTTAATTCACCTTATTCTTTAAATCTATATGAATCAATTCATACACCACAGGTATATGAAACTACTGGAAGGCTGGAAACAACTTCAAATAGCCGTCAGTCAATTCTTGTGTCTCAGACGTGCCAAGGTTTACCTAAAGCATCTTTGGAAGAAGGTGAGAAGAGAGCAGAGCAAATCAGCAGTATAACGTGCCCTGGTTCCGGCGGGGACAGGGTTAATTTTCCCGGGTATCCCCTGCCACGTGAGCCGTGCCCGCCCGGAGCTGCCGCGGGAGGGGGCGGGAAGTCGCCGCTTGGGGCGGGCTGGGGCGTCCCGGCTGCGGGCGGGGAGCGGCGGCTCCGGAGCCGCGTTTGTCTGTTCCTCTGTCCGCGTTGTTGTTGTTGTTTTCTTGTTCCCGTTGCTGCCCTGTTAAGCGGCCTTTGTCCCAACCCAAGAGTTTTGCCTTTTTTTTTTTTTTTCCTTCCGATCCTTCCGTGAAGGCCCGCGCGAGCGGCACGTGGCTCTGTGCTGCCGTCTGAGGCCCAACCACGACAAACGACAGGACGCGGGCAACGGCCAGGCCAGCAGGTGGTTAATGAACATGCCAACACACCCAAAAAAACCCGCTCTGGTGCAATCAGGCAGAGCGGTGGCACTGAGGGCAGATCCAGAAGACTTCGCTGGTCCCTGACACCTGGACCAGGACCCATTCACATCCGACGGGGAATTCGCAGCCCCATTCATACACAGGCACGCCGCACCAGCTCAAAACAGCACAGGTGACCCGGGGCCTGGCAGGGTGAACAAATACACTCATCTTCTAGCCCGGGACAGGGGATTCTTCACGCTGCGGAGTTTGCATCTGTGTTTCTCTCGGGCTTGTTCTCTCGCTGGGACCTGGCTCAAGGCGAGTTGAAGTTCAGATGCTGCAGGGAAGGAAGATAATCGTTACATTTTTAACATAGTAACAATTCCTCTTTTTGCAAACTCAGGCACAGCAGCAGCCTCCACGTATCAGGGAGCGTTTATTTAGTAGCAGGAAGCCTGAAATTTGATGCTGTCTCCACAAAAATCCTCAAGTACATTTAACAATAGCCCTTGTTTATGGGCATCAAGCCGTTTGTTTTCCTCCCTATTCCTACAGTGATGCAACCGCCACTGCTGAAGAATTTGCTTTCTAAGCCAGGCGCTGCTTTTCCGTGTGTTTCAGTCCACAGAGTTTTTGGGTTTATTTCCAGACTTACAGGGAGCAGATTCTGGCTTCATTGGCTAAATTTCTTCTACACTATTGGAGGGAGGATGGCCTCTCCAGGGGGTGATTCATCCTTTCTGGAGTTGGTGTTCAAAGGGGTGCATAAATGTAACCCAAGAACAAGGTTGGGAAGTGAGAACATGGATTTTAGGTCACGTTCCCTGCTACAGATTTCCTGTATGGCCCTCGGCTCTTCACTTAGTCTTATTGAAAGTAACTCAGTGTCCACTCACCATGAGAAATGATGAATCTCTTGAGGGTTCTATTTGCATCTTCAACATGGATGTCATGGTGGTGTGCCCAAACAAGAGGGGGTATCCTTACCTGAGCACAGGTCATGTTCAGAAGAAGCAGTGAAAGGAGCAGTGTGAGCACATCTGAGAGATTGCCAAAGGGGTGTTTTGGTGGTGGAGTCCTCATTCAGGAAGTGTGGTCCAATGGGCACAAACCTGCTGGACTAGGACTCCAAAGACCTGCTGCTCTAGGCCTGTCCCCTGTCTTGGTGGATAAGAACAGACAAGATGCCCTGTGAGGTTAAAACTGTGATTCAGCCAGCCCATATTCTGGGTGGAGTCAGTGGCTATTTTGGGCCATATTCTGTCATCATCTACCCCTGATCCCCCAGTAACCACAATTGCTGCTCTGGGGATGTGACAGTGTCCATCCCTGCCTAGTCCCTTTAGAATTTACTTATTCCTTTGTCCATCAGTTTGCCTGATCCCATGCTGATCCCATCTGCCTCCTGTGGCAGCCACTTCCAGACATTCACTGCCCTCAGTGCAGAAGTACATTCTTTCGTCTATTTTAAGTATCCACTAGTTTTGTTGACTGCCTTCTAGCTCTTGTATTACGGTATTTGGTGGACAGTTTGGGTTTTGCATTCAGCTGACTGATTTACTTTTTCCAAAGTTTAATTATACCCACTGCAGCATCCTCTTCTCCAAATTGAAGAGTACCAACCTTTTCAGTCTCTCCTTATAGGGCAATTCAAATACCTTTGGGCTGAAGAAAAGGACTTGGGGGTGTTGGTAGACGAGAGGCTCAACATGAGCCGTCAGTGTCCACTAGCAGCCCAGAAAGCCAATCGTATCCTGGGCTGCATCAGGAGAAGCGTGGCCAGCGGGTCGAGGGAGGTGATTCTCCCCCTCTACTCCACTCTCACGATACCCCACCTGGAGTACTGCGTCCAATTCTGGAGACCCTACTACAAGAGAGATATGGACGTGCTGGAACATGTCCAGAGAAGGGCCACCAGGATGATCAGAGGGCTGGAGCACCTCTCCTATGAGGACAGACTGAGAGAGTTGGGGTTGTTCATTCTGGAGAAAAGAAGGCTCCAAGGAGACCTTATAGTGGCCTACCAGTGTCTTAAGGGGGCCTACAAGAAAGCTGGTGAGGGACTTTATAGGATGTCGGGTAATGGTAGGACCAGAGGGAATGGATTAAAACTAGAGATGGGTCAATTCAGACTGGACGTTAGGAAGAAGTTCTTCACCATGAGGGTGGTGAGACACTGGAACAGGTTGCCCAGAGAGGTGGTGGAAGCCCCATCCCTGGAAGTTTTTAAGGCCAGGCTGGACGGGGCTCTGAGCAACCTGATCTAGTAGGAGATGTCCCTGCCCAAGGCAGGGGGGTTGGAACTAGATGATCTTCAAGGTCCCTTCCAACCCTAACAATTCTATGATCCTATGATTCTATGAAGTTACGGCAAGCATTCTGTGCTAAAGTTTTCAGCCTTGGCATCTAGGATTTAGTTCTTGCTAGCATCCTTTGGCTGCTGCTTTCAGTAAGATCCCTGCTCTCCAAGAAACTCCAGCGCATTCATGAGCAAATGAAATGAAACAGAATAGCAGCAAACTCCTGTTGGTAGTGCAGGGCCTAGGACACAGAGCTGTGCAGATCTGAATCCACCTCTTGAGAGACAATGGACTCTTACCCTGTCCACCTAAAAATGATATCCTCTGGTTTTTTTCCCAGAAGAGCTGGGACTCCAGTAGCACTTCTGAAGGCTCTCCTGGCTTATTCTTCCAGAGCCAAAACTATCCCCATCATACAACCCTGGTACAGCACTGCCTTATGTTTAAAAGAAAAAAAATATATCTTTGCAAAGAGCAGGTGTCTTGTGCAGTGTGTGCAATGCAAAATGATGGGAAGAAGACATGAAAGGAGAATTTCACCACTCACTAGGTAAATACCACCTCCCTGTAAAGGACTTCCCTGTACTGTTTTGGCCTCCTTGGTCGGCAACAAAGTGGGCAGCATGGGTAAAATATCACATAGCTCCAGATTTTGTAAAGTATCTGTATCTGCTGTGTGAGCAACGTGGATCCTGATGCCTCTAGAAGCTGAATGACAGACCTCTCTGACCATGCTTGGAGCCAGGGTCTCTAATCAACAACTTTCTTAGGAGGACTTTCAGTCTTTCTTTGGACTCCGTCATTTGCAGCTGTTCCTAGGAGCTTGATAACAGCCATGGACTGAGGTGATGGTTTGTTACATTAATCAAACTGTCCTTCACTCAGTGTGACATCTTCTGCCTCTCCTACAGGTCCACAGGGCACTTTGAGGAGGAATGTGGTTATAAAATAAATTAAAACTTGCCATGTCAACATCAGACAGGAGAAAGAGGAAAGAAAGTATGTGCTATGTATACAGTTCTGTTGTATGAAAAGCTGGATTGGGACACAGAAAAGTGGCTTTTTGAATCTGTCACCTTCATAGCATCACGCTTCCTTTCCATGGCTTTATTTCTGAGCCTTCTATTTCTCTTTAGATGGCAATTCTTCACGGTGTGGATTATTTCTTGCAAACAAACTAGGTGGTATGCTCTATCACAAAACAACAAATAGTGGTAAGCACATATCCTGTATGTTCACAATAATGTGGAATTGTACTCTTGCTCATAAGCCCATCAACTGTACAGATGCCTGATAATATACCTAAATGAGGCCTTGATCATACCCAGATTGCAGTTAGAGTCAGCACATGAGTCCCTGCACCTGACTGTGCAGATGAAATCACAGGTAGTTGTGATCAGGACCCAGAATGCGCTATATCTTCGCAAAAAAGTTTTGAGGCCCCATGTGGTGCCAGTGCTGTGAATAAATAAAACTTGCTTCTCACTATCCATCCATCCAGCACCTCTCAGCAGCCCAAAATCCCCTTTAAATAGACAGGCAGGAAGGAACGATCCTTTATCTTGCAATGCAGTGAAAGGCAGCATTGTTGGTCCGGATGGTTTCATTACCCCCTTGTGTGCGATTCTGTACACCAGAGCCTATGTTCCAAAAAGTGAAAAATGACCTGTTATATGTGTGCATGCATGCACACACAGCTTCTCTCCGCGTCTCTGCAGCAAGGCACCCAAGCAGGCTTGGTTAGTCACATACCTTGTCAAAGGGACAAAGCCCCACTCTGCGGCGCTGCATTTTTTGGATTGGCTCTGTATTCCCTTGTCTCCACCAGACAATTAGGAACAGGCCTCCAGGAGTGCACTGTGCTCTGAGAAACCCAGAAAAGCCTCTGCCAATCCCCCAGTGACCCCGCGACTCAGAGGTAACATCCATACTAAGCTGTTTTTAAGACAAACAGAAGGAAATACTTAGGTGTAAAATTACTTGGCAGAAGCCGACCCGTTTCCTTTTTTGACAGGGGCAAAATAAATAGAATAATCATCCATGATCCTGAAAAACCCAGCCACCCACTAAGAGAAAAGGGGGGCTGCGCTCTCCTTTTGGATGATACTCTGTGCCCCCCTTGAACAGGAGAGGCAGGACTGCCCTTAACTCTCTTCTACCGTGCAGTCAAATGCCTGAAAGAAGCGATGAGTGGGAGCCAGCCTCTTGCTTCCCCATCACTCTCTTATCAAGACCCTCCTCTCCTCCCTCAAGGGCTCTTCTGCAGGCAGCAGGGCTAAAATTCCAAGGAAAAGGGCTGGGATAGTTTCCAGCTCCCCCAGGATCCTTTGAGGTTTTTTTTAAAGGATTCTGGGCAATTTCAAGTAGCTCTTCCCCCTCCTCTCTTCCCAAATGCCAGTCATGTGGAAGCAGCAGAGACCTGTTGGGGAGGCAATCCAATGAGAAATTTGCCAACAGGGCAGCCCCCACCTTGGTTGTCTCAAGGGGGCCCTCCAGCCCATCCATGAACCTACAGCAATGTGAACACAACACAGGTCACAGGGAACGACACAGAGAGAAGCCCTTGGCACCACTCTTTGGTATTTAAGTTCTCGCTCTCTGAGCAATGTAGGAGACTAAGGCCAACACCACCCCCCTCTAAGTTTGTTCTCTAACCAAAGCTCACCTTCTAGACAAGCCTCGTGAGTCAACAGAGGGGGAGAGACATCTCCAGAGGGTTCCTTGCCCATTCTAAGGTTGGTACCTAGGAGAAGCAAGGCAAATTCCCTCCTTAGCCTTCAAAACACCTAAACTTGCAGCAAACTCACTCATGGGGACAGAGAGAATACAAGAAGGTGAGAATAACTGAGGAGCCCAGCAGACTTCACTTGTCTGGGAATTGTTGCCACCAGTTCGTATTTGCTTATGGATTTTGGTTTGTTCTAGATGGAAAACAATCAGCGCTTTATAGCATACAATAATATTACACTAGATATGTTCTGTAATGCAGCTAACATCAGGGCCCACAGGCAGCAGTGGATGCTAAGGCACTGCTGAGCCATACAGTAAGGAAATTTGTGGAAGTCACAGAGGCAGAACCCTTTTGCATCTGCTGAGATGTGGTAAGGGAAGGGCAGCAAAGCACAGAGGTGCATTGCTCGTGGCAAGGAGCACAAAGCCACAAACAGAAAGGAGCATCCCACGCATCTTTTCCAATGTTACTGTTTTGGTTGGGGATGTGTTTTTATAGGCAGATTACCAGTAGAACTGGTAAATCCAGCAACAAGAGAACCCAGTTAAACTTCAGTTACGATAAGGATTGGCTCAAGCAGGGGAAAATCATATCCTAAACTGAAATGATTTCACTGGCCCATAGCCCCATGCAGAGCAAGGCGCAGGCTATCTACACAAACGATGTAACTCTTAATTTGCTTGTATTTTTTCCTAACCAATTCTTTTTTTCTTTTTTCCCCCTTACTTTCCCAATACTTGGAGAAAAAGCAATGACAGAAAAAGAAAGAAAAAAAAACTCACTCACCTTCCCTGCCTAATTCAAATAGGAGAAAATAGATTATACTGCTGTTTAAGGAAATAATGTATTTTATTATGCAGCAAGAATTCTAACAAAGCCAGTTTTAATAGGTCAGTTAAATCCCAGAGGCTGAAAGTTTAGATGTAATTTAAAAGTATTTGATAAATTAAAAGAAAAGAACAAGTTGATCATTTTCATTTTAATTATTTCTTTAATGGAGCCCTTTTGAGTTTTCTCAGGTGTTGGCACATAACGCTAACAAAAAGAAAAAAGGTATTGAACTGCTCTTATTTCCATCAGTGTGATCGGCTGCTTAGCACCAAAGAACTCCATCTTCAGCGGTTCACTGTATAAATTGCCTTACTTCTACATCCCATCTTCCCTTTTCATGGTTTTCCATCTGGTGTAAATATGTAGCTTGATGTTTCATCTCTTCTCCCCTCCTCACAAAGGCAAAGGAATAAATATTTGAAAGTCAAATAGAATAATTTTTAACAGAAAGTATCAGGTACATTTTTAACCATGGGTATTGATACTCCCACCATCTAATGGTTCTCCAACCTAGTTTTGAATAAAGACTACAATTGGGAATAGTTTCAGAAAGCTGAGGCGTTGCAGTGTGGATGTCCACAACTGCGTAAGTTACTTTAAACTCCTTTTCAGATTAATGGAGAGACATCTATACCTTTACCAATTGAGAGAACTCAGCCCCAGCAGATTTGCAAGCAGATAACATGAATCGATCTAGGACATAGTACTTTTTGGCTATAAAGGAATCTTAGGCAAACCACTCTAATGTAAATGTTATCATTCAAACAATCTGATATTCAATGCAATTTATCATATATTACCATTTCTCTAAAATGTGATCCTGCTTAGTGAGTTGAGACAGATTCAGATGGAATGTCTCTCTGGTTTGTGTCACAGTGGAGAGTAATCTTAAAATTTAGGACACCTTTTTGCATGCTCTGACAACCCCCAGCCCCTCTGCTGAGCAAGGTTACGGTCCTTTTTTTTTGTCTAACCACCTTAATCTCCAGAAAGCTAGACAGGCGTCAGTCTGGAACAAGTTCACTAGCACACATTTGAGGGTGCACAATGTTGACAGGGATCACACAAGATTTGAGAGACTTATGCCTTTCTAGAGGCAACTGGGACGGCTCTACGGCATTGCAAATGCAGCTAGCAACTTGCACATAGACAACAAAATTAATCCTTCATATTAAGATGAGGTCTGAAAAACCAACATTTTTAAGACGTTTTGAAGAACGAGGTTGTTGATTCTACAGGGGAAAACCAACAAAAAACATCTGAAGGGCGTAGAAAAAGTTTACTAACATATGAATGTCACTGCAGGGACTGAACTCCAAGTCCCAGTGGTTTTTAAAAATAGATTATCCAAACACCTGTGAGGCCTCTTACACACAGATGATGCTGCCTCCAGAAAGGAGACTATGCCAAGTGACCTCTCAGAGACCTTAACAGACATATTTTTGTGATTCCTACAGCAGGTCTGTGCTCCAACCCTGATGAGATATAAGAATGCCAATGTGATGTCACAGGACAGAGTCTTTGTATTTCTTGGAGTTACTTTGTTAAACTGGAGAAGCACTGACATCAGAAATGAAACAAAAGCTATGCTATAAGGAGACTGGCAAGATTGCAGAGTCGATCACCCAAACAACAGGAATTGCCAAAATTCAGACTGCCTTTCTCTTTCCTGGACTAAATTACCCCTTCTTCTCCTTGGTCATCGGGGACTATGTTTTATTTGCTAAATTGCTTTTCTTTCGTTTCTTTTTCCACCTCTTTTTGAAAGGACGCTGACCCCTCAAGATGCAATATGTCAGCTAATGCATCTTCCACTACCAGAGTGGAAAAGTTGCTTAAGTGCCTTATAGAGTATTAGTTTGTTTATACACCCCAGGACAGTACAACAGCAGAACATTGCTGACTCATATTCACAATGTGACTCATTGTAAACCCCAGATCCTTCTCCTCATGCTGTCCCTAACCAGCCTCCATCCGTCCTTTTTAGGCTGGTTAGCCTCACTTAAGCATGGGCATTTGTGTTTGTGCCCATGGACTCGCAACCTATTTTTCCAGGTTATTTCTCCAGTTTGTGGAGTTTGCTTTGGACTCTCTTCCAGTCTGCTGGCAGGCCCTTTTTTCCCCAACCCTGGCCAATGCCACCTGCACATCTGATACATAAACTCTGTATTTCTTTATGCAGGTCACCAATAGAGATATCAAATTGCCCTGGAGAACACAGCTCTACAGAGTCTTCTGCTTTGGCAGCAAATAAACCCGTGAATGTCTTCTGTGCATGTTTCTGTTACTTCATCCAATGGAGCTGCTGACACTAGTGGATGTCCTCTTCTCTTTGGACCAGCAAGAGAAGGGGATGGGATACTTCGCCAAGGGACGTTTGAATAGTTAGTGAAGCCAGGAAAGGATAACACTGAGTGGCTTTTGCAAGGGAAGTTGTTCCAAGTTAAAACACTCCCTTGTGACCATGATAGCATCCATCACAAGACAACAACAAACCTGTTTCACAGCACTATCAAGCTGTATCTTCAGAAGGCTTCCTAGTCAACTAAGGTGAGCTGTTTTTCTGTGCGTATAGCGAACAGTACATTTTAAGACAAAGACCAACACAGCTTACTGCCTACATTTCAAGACAAAGCAGTGTTCAGCTTAAAAAACCAACCAACCAAACAAACAAACAAAAACCAAAAAAAAAACCTCACTACACACAGGATCTTAGAATTCAAAGCAAATATTCTCCTCCTGTTTTTTTCCTCACAAGTAACTAAACTGTTCGAGCTAAAAAATTTAAAGGAGAACAAAAGCATAGGAAAACCACCACCACCTTCACACGCTCTCCCAGAAGGGGGAAAATGGGGAGGAAAAAAAAGGACCCAAAATGAAGTAACACCAGTAGGCAGCATATAGTTAGATTCCCTCATTACTAGTTATACCAAATCTTCTAAAGGCAGAAAACAGAACCTATCCTGAACAAACTGAATAATACATGAGAGAACTAATTCCACCTGGAGAACTGGGTGACTGGGTGCCTACAGCCTGTCCAAGCATAAGTAAGTGGGCTACAGTAATAAATGCACTGAGCTTCCTAGCCAAATCAAATCAGTTTTTCTCCAGGTGGTATACAGGTAATACTCTAAGTAATAACCACTGGGGGCAAATTGCCTCATGGTACAAATCAGGCAGTGGTGTAAATGGTGTACACCTAATGATGTAAATGTCTGTGAGCTGCAACTGAGTAAGGGCAGGCTCAGTTCATTCCCTGCCCCCATGTGCATCCTGAGCAGTGTTTGCTCTAATATGAAGCCCATTGAACCAACCAAAATTTTCAGTGGTTTAAGCTGGGGCTTGGGCATAGCTTATGCAGTGGGCACAGCTCTTTGGGATGAGCTAACAAGAGTTAAGCTTAAATTAAGTGCCAGGATGTCCAACCACCCTGGCACATTCTCCCCACTTTATTCATGTTTTCTGCTGCTTTTGCCTGCATTCTAGAAAGGAGAGAAAAAATTTATGTCAGCCTTTTCCCTGTTGCGGATTCTTCCCCAGTGTATCATACGGTTTGTGATGATTTAAGGTCATGGAGTTACCTGCATGCTACTTCCTTTTTCTGCCAGCCGCTGCCTTCCTTCCCCTGCATTCATGTGGGAGGTTGTAGTACTTTTCCCATGATTTTCCATCTTATTTCATTTGTGACCCAACTTTTTTTTTTCAAACCACAGTTTCTTATTGCATAGAGATCTTGCTAGAGTGTTGTACCACAGCTGCCAACTTTCTTTCATGATCTTGTAATTTTGAAAATCAACCAATAGGCAAACCACTTCCAGTAAAGCTCTAAACCATAGAGTATGTTTGTTTCTTGCCAAGAACTGTCTCAATTTTAAGACCCTCAAAGTTTGAGGAGCTATGGTGGTGTCAATGAGAGAGATCACTTTAAATGCCCAACAGTTATCTTAAGTATTGTTGAGGTTCTGCGTGTCTATATTCAAGAGACCAATTCAGACTATGTGCTTTTCATGGCCATGAGACTTGGGAACCATAGAAAGACATATGGGAAATATCCAGAAATATCTACAGGACTTTCATGTCCGGTGTCTCACACCATTGTCATCTGGACAACCTGCTTAACTAGACCTGCTCAACTAGACCTGCTCTGAGCAGCAGGTCGAACTAGATGGTTTCTGTAGCTTTCTCCCAACCTATGTGGTTCTGTATCTCCTCTATCAGTATGTTATATTTATATGGAGAGGTAGTGTCATCAGTAATTAGGAGAAGTCTATTCTTTCAAACCTTTCAGCATCTGTTCTTTCAAACCTTTCTTCCTTATCTTGAAATCCATCTCCACGATGGCAAGTCCTGCAAATTTCTTTCAAACAAAAATGATAGTGCAGCAGAACATGAGATCTTGGCCAATAACTAGCAGATGCCACCAGCTGCAGAATCTCAGAATTCCCAAATGGGGAAAACTGTTATATAGCCCTGTCTGGGGCTTAGCAAAGAAGGCTGACATCTCCGAGAGTTTCTATGATAAGTGCTGGAAAAGAGCCTGACTTACAAAGTGCAGATCTCATTACAGTTTTACTATGGTTTTGCCATTAGGGGCAGAATAGGTAGGAACGTCTAAACTTGTGGTTGCCTGAAACTTTTCAGTGTAAAGCCCTGTTTTCATCTGCTTACAGCACTGTCAAAAATGAAGTAAAGCACCATGAAATGCAGGGTGTATGCCATAGGCTGGATTTCCCTGGATACTTCAGCCAAAATACTTCAGCCAAAACAGTTTCTGAGAAAAAGGCTGGGGGCAGGGGGAGAGGAAGGAATATATTGTTTTACCTATGGTAAGCGATTCTGGAAACCTCCTCCCTTTGGAAAGCTGCAGTGTGCCTTTGACTTTGAACAGGCCCTCAAAATTTAGCAGGGAGCACCCTGCTAAATATCCTTGTTGCAGATGTGTCTTTTGGCACTGATGAAAGAATTTCCCCAGATTTGGTTGAGTTAAAATTGCAGAGCGTGTGTGCACTCAACAAAGCCTTGTAATAGATGTGCAGTTAAATTCTCTGCCCCACCCAGGCTCCCACCATACAGAGCCCGCTCCAATTTAGGCTCTCGAGAGGCTGAACCCTGCCAGAGGTGTGGGTTAGGTGAGTCTAATGTCTCTTTCAACTTAGTCCATTAGAGAGGAGAAAAGCCTCTGACTACCTTTTGACTGATGCTGAGCACAGCCTTCTGCCCCCTCCTGGGACAACTCAGGACAGAAGTCTTTCTTTTTGGCCTCATTTCTCTGGGCAGAGAAGGTAGACCATTTCCTTGCCTTCAGCTGCATTGCTGAGGTGACTACAAATGTCGCTAAGAGCATGTCAAGTGTAAAAGGCTCTTCTATAGCTTTTTCCCTCTTCTTATGGTAAAGTTCTATGCGGTAGGGCAAGGTTTTTTTGCTTGTATTATGCTTATGTCACTTAGTGTTGACGTTACAGAAGGCTGGCATCTGCAGCAGAGGATGAGGATGTTTGGAATGGTCCTTAATGGACTTTCCTCTGCAGTCTCAGACCTACACAGCTTCTGGTAACAGACAAGTGCATCTGAGACAGCTCCAGTTTTTGTCCCAGGGCTTTAGACAGTCATTGATTTTTGTTGGGTCAGTTTCTGGGACACTTTGAGGATAAAGATTGAAATCTTTAAATTAATGGAGGATTCTCTGAGACGGTGTGGAGGTGAACAGAGTACAAGTGTTACAAGTGTTGTTGTCTGACAGTAACAGATGTTGCCAGGGACGCAAAATGCAAAGGTTTTGCACCAGTTGGCTTGTGTTGCTGTGGGATTTCATTCTGGCTAAGATGTCTCTGGCTACATGGCTCCAGCCATCTGGATGAAGGATCCTCTGGTAACTAACCTGCATTAGTGTGCTGCGTTCATACAGCCTTTGGTAAGAGGTCAGGGAAATGGTAAGCTCGCACAGGGTACACTGGCTTTTGGGTGTACCCTTACATACCTCAACCTATATTTTTTGATACTCAAGAAAAGGAATGAGGGCACGTGTGAGTAACAGTGATTTTTTATTGAAAAAAATTTTCTTTTGTACTAAATGAATTTTTTTCTAACTGGAAAATTTGGAGTGTAGTATGAAGATATCGAAGTGTCTCAGTCTAATCTGGTTTGATGTCCATAGGAACAGCCAAAAATAAATAGCTAATCCATTCATTTCTTTTCATCAACATGTCTCCTAGAAGCAGAGAAGCAGAACCATACCATATTCCTCTTTGAGAATACTGGTACGGGGGGAAAGAATAACAGAACTGGTCATTAGCAAAAAAATGAGTTCACCTATTTCTTGGAAATTATTACCAAAGAAATACTTAACTCTTACACAATCACACATACACACATGCATGTGCACACATCTATGGATTTAGCATGACATATGAGAGCAAGGACTTGCCTTCATTATGTGAAAGAGGGAGAGCGAAATCAAGAATTAAGATCTGGAGAAAGAAATTCAATATGTTCACAGTGAACATGTTCATCTCTGCAGCTGCTGCTTAGTTGCATGCAGGGCTCCAGTTCTGTCTCCACCACTGATCTGGTGGGTATCCCATACTACACACGGTTTGCTTAAACTAAACTAAACTAAAACTATGGCTAGGGAGTTATATGCCCTAAGAAATCCCTCAAGGCAGATATGAAGGTGCCTATACTCCTTCCCTTGGATGTGAGACACAGCCAGGAAGTTGGGAACTGCTTGGAATTAGGCATCAGACTCAGGTGAGCTGCACTGACATTTCTTTCAGTTGTAGACTCCCTGCCAGTGATTCCAGCTCCTTTTCCTGTCCATTTTTCCTCCAAGCAGGAGAGTTTCACAATGCACAGTGTCTTGGACGAGTATGCCTATGGTTCAGGTTGACATCCAAGCCTGGAAGAAGGCCAGAATATCACAGACTTCCCCTTTTTGGACATTTTCCTTTGAATATTGTAGGTGACCCTGCATCTTGTTCCCTCTGTCCACCACCCACCCTCTGAGTCCCATTTCAGCTTTCCCTGGTGATCACTGCTCAGGGAACATGGGACACAGCTTGCATTTGGGAAGTTCAGTTCCAGAGCTCGGCCCCTTATATCTAAACAGCGCTTGGTGTGACTGTCTGGTCCTCTCTGGTTTGGTTCCTCTGTCTGTTAAGGGTACTTGTAGGCAGAAGCATAGAACTGTCAATTGTAGGTATGGAATAAATGATGAAACTCTACCTTAATGTTGCCATGATGTACCAAAATGGAGCATTTCACCTCTGCAACTGAGAGCAGTGGCACGTTGCCTGCAATGGGGGAGGAAAGAATGAGGGTGAGCTCTCTCTCCCCAGCTCTAGTATTTCAGGCTTGGATTTAAAGAGCAGCCAGAGGAAATTTGGCCTTGAGTTCCTGCTGAATTTAGCCATTTTACTGATTTAGGCGCCTCTGACTAAAAAACTAAGAAGGGAAACCCTTGTTTTTGCTGCTTCCAAAAAATATTTGCTGGAGCCCTCTGTTCCATCAGAGACAAGCATGCTGAGATGTCACCAGGAGTTTCCCAGCTTCAGCCAGCGGGCAATGCTCTTTGCTGCTGTGTTTTTCTCTTCACCATGACTCCACCCTGCTGACCTTTAAGCGAAGTAATAGGCTGACAAGAACACTTCCAAAGCAGAGCACTTTTCCGGCTGCCTTACAACTCTTCTCTTTCCCTCTGTCTATCAGACCCAATAAGTATAAGCCTCAAACACCAGCCTCACCGGCATCTGCCAGGATAGATTTCCAAGTTTTTTTATGGGCTTCATAAAGTTGGGATCAGGGGGATTTTTCCACAGGACTTGAGTAGAAAGAAAGACTTTCTCCACCTCTTTTTTTTAACTTCATCATTCATTCTTTCATTTGGGAAACGAGCTCATTCTGAGAATAAAAATAACCCTTGATTTGTGTACTTCTTCCTTAAAACAGAGCAAGACTTGTTGGTGGATCTAATAAAGTTTTTTTTTCTCTTTCTTTCTCTCATGCAGTGTTAGGCTGTAATTTTATCCAGATGCCTTTGCTACTAATAGCCTTTCACTTTGTGTTTTCGTATTTCACACACACACATCTGCCAGGCTATCTTTTCTTGATGTATCTCACATCTTTTCACCTTCTCATGAAGATCCACTCTGAAGATCATTGGACTCTGTCAGCCTCTTCCTTCAGTCTGTACCTTCTCACTTTCAGGCTTATCATTTAATCTTTATTATTCTAACATCTTCCTCTTCTATTTATTTAACATATTTCTGAGCAACTAGTGGCCAGCACCTCAACACTTTACAGGGAGACCAAAGCAAAGAGTTAACGGAAGAGCCAGCCAGCCCAAATAGATGGTCAAGCCAAACCAAGAGAGCTGGTAATGAGGCTATTCCACTACCCTCTCCCAGCCCCAGCTGAAGGAAAAGAGATGCATTGACAATTAAAGCAGAGAAAAAGGCGGTAACAAATTAAGGGAATGAAAAGGATGGAAGTGACAAAACATGTTGTCACCCAAGGGCCTGTCATGAGGGAGCTAGTTACCCATCAACAGCAGGGGTTGTTAGAGAAGCTGGCCACCAGCTGAGAAAGTCTTGTTCACAACCTGTTCCCAAGTGCCAGGTCTCCGGGACCAGGTCCATCCTTTCTGTTTGTGTTTATACAGCATTGTTGACCTCTGTGGGGTCCTAAGGCCATGACGGGACTTCTTTGCCATGCTGGTAACACAAATAATCTGGAAACTTAGAGCAGCTCCACTGTGGTCAAGTCCCTCTGTCTGCCGAGCAGGATAAGGAGCTGGTCAGCAGGCCTGGAAGATACCAGTATGGGATTTAGGAACGGCATGTTCATTTTCCCTTTCTGCTTGTGTTGTGTGGGAGAAGTCAACACATTCCTCTGGATCTGGTTCATCATCTGTAAAACAAGGATGCCATTATTTCCTTCATTTGCTTTATTTGGGCCATAGACATTCGTGATATCACAGAGAAGCTAAGGAAAATCCTTGCCCTTCTGGAAAGACAGGGGAAGGCCAGTGGGAAATGGCAGCAGATGTGTTTGCTTGGGCAACTGAATTTCACCTTAAAAGATTGCTTCTCCAGAGGGCAAAGTAGGCTTTGCCGCCAGGTCCTGCTTGATCGGAATTCCTGCAGAGGAGTCAGTGAAGAGGGGAGAACCAGCCCAGCAAGGTCCATCCCAGGGCAATATGTCCTTTTCACAGAAACCACATCTGACTGGGGCAAGACTGTTCCTTGTTCACCACTCCTTTAGCTGTACATAATCAGAGACTGACGCTAAAGCTTTCGAAATCTAGAATAAAGCCCACTGAAACTAAACACAGCCGAGGCTACAGAAGCCCACTGCAATATAAAAATAATCTTTCTGTGCACACACCTTGCCATACAGCAAGCAATAAGAACTGTGAAAGAACATTTCTATTTGCTCTGGCAAGGATAGATATGTTGGCTACCCAGCACTGTGTGACCCCAACTTCTATGTAATCTCATCCAAGCACTTGCACAATAATTGACCCATGTTGTGATCATTCCATGTACAAATTTGTCCTCTCTGCAGTGCTTTTCAGAGAAACCTGACTTAGGAGCAAACACCTCCAGAGAGTCTGACTGATATTTATGTGTGGGTTTAGTTATTGTTATTGCTCCCTGGTTGAGGGCCCCAACTTTTTCTCCCTTAAGCACAGGCTTCTCAGCCATTTTCTTCTCCAACTGGCTAATCTGCCACCATTTGTTCCTTGACAGTGTGTTTGGACTTTTCTGGGAGGGTGTCATGACGAGATCATAACACTAGTGGAGCACTGGGATCAAAGCTTAAGCAAAGCAGAAGCTGTGAAGGTTCAGGGAAATGTTTGCCCTGGACACAGCAGACTGCCTGCACAGTGAGGGTCTTGGGTGCTCTATCTTTACCTTAGCCATCTTTATAACCCAGCTGTTTTTATTCACCCCTTCAGGGTCAAGGGAAACCTTTCAGTTACCCTGGCTTGTTGGCTTTTCTTTTTTTCAAGACTTAATGAGCAACTTTGTCCCTTAAATTAAATCCCTTTCCTGTTTCAGTTTCCTTACTCTTATGAGCTCAGGCTTCCAGAACATGCTTTAAGCTTCAGTGTTTAATTTGGCCCAGGTCATATTTATTTGAGTGCCAATTAGGGACTAGCTCTGCAGAGCCCTGGGTGGCCTGAATGGCAGAGAAAGGCACCACAGGGTGGTAATGTGAGGCCGTGCCCACCATGCACTTGGCTGCTTACACCTCCCCTGGAGGTGGTGAAGAGCATGGAAAGAAGGTGAACCAGGTAGGATCAGGAGGAAGAGGGTGTGAGTGCCAACAGCATCTCACTCCAAGTCCTGGATTGCGACAAGAGGCTGTATCTTGAGAAGTATCTGGCAGCTTGTGCCTTTCACTACATTAGCTTGTGTGCCAAAGGGGGAAACCAAAGAAAAATAACTCATACACTGCTTCTGTACCTGAGTTATGCTGGATTTCCCTCTGCCATGGTACACTATAGACAACCTCTGCCTCCCGTTATGTAGAATCACAGAATAATAATATGGTTTAGGTTGGAAGGGACCTTTAAAGGTCATCTTGTTGAACCCTCCTGCAATGAGCAGGGACATCTTCAACTAGATCAGGTTGCTCAGAGCCCCGTCCGAGCTGACCTTGAATGTTTCTGGGGATGGGGCATCTACCACCTCTCTCGGCAACCTGTTCCAGTGTTTCGCCACCCTCACCGTAAAAGATTTCTTCCTTATACCTAGTTTGTGAGGTGACCAGTCTTCAGAAACAATGTCAAACAATGCATGCTGATACAGTGATAAATTAGAGCTAATCTGTAATAACCCACCTCTAAACAAAATGGATGGATCCACCTGTTATCTACCTTGGCTGCAGTGACCATATCTTGTCCCCTTTTCACCCTAATGTGAGCCACAAAACTGTTCTTGTCCAGTCTTGCCCTATGCTGAGAGAGGACACAGGAGGTACAATCCACGGGGCTTTCGCAAGGAACCGTCACAAGATGGAACACAAAAGAGAGGGGGTGAAACTCTTTGCCCTGCTGCAAGAGTTGAAATGGAAATGGAAACGTGACCACTTGTATCCTCTGCACTCGCAAAATATCTTTCCCGGTGGGGGATCCCTGATGGATCAATGAGCCCTTCCCTCTGTCCTCCCCTCTTTGTTGTGGGTAAGAACCCAGTTCCCCACTTTACTAAGGGGTATGTGCCCACTGAAATTGTCCATCCAGGTCTCAGCAGCACTGCATCCCCCATGTTTAGGAAAAGTGACATTCATTCCCTCCCACTTCCATCTCCCTCTCAAACCTGCTTTCTCTGCTGACATTAAAAAGCACACACCTGCAAAGTCAAGCCACCTGAGAGCTGGGACAGGAGAACTCCAAGTAAATGCACTGTGGTGTCTCAGTCCATCTCTCTGCAGCTGTCTAGGACAACCAGGAGCTCTTATCAAGTTAAATGATAGAAGCAGGAGCAGAGTGCATCCAAACTCTGGTGGTATGAAGGAGGGGGATGATAAGAAAAAATATAATGCGCCTCATCCCTCCTGCCTTGGGGAGAGAGCAGGAGCAGGCTCCCCCGCCGAGGCTGAGAAGAGGCTGTGCATTGAGAGCGAAGGAAACGCCAGTGGCTAAGCTCCCCGTGCAGGGCTGAGGTGTTAACTACATGGCCTGCCATTTATGAAGGCAGGACAGTACTTACTAGCTTACACTGCAGCCTTGCAAGGGAACGGCTATTCCCAGTCAGAGAGAGACTGGAGCTTAAATTTAGCAACATATTCAGTCTCTGCTAAATCGATGCATTCCTTAAAAGAGCTGGGCCATTCATGCAGCATATTTTCGGTTTACCACATGGCTTCTTGAAGTGATAGCCAATGAGTAATCTGAAAAGGTTCCCACTTCAATCATTTTTAATATTGCACTTTGGTCACTTTGACTTAAACGTGAGCTGTCCCAACCCCATTAAATCTGCCCGTCAACCCCTCTTGCTAAGTAAATGTCAACAACAACATAAAGCGCCTGGGATTCATTTTGCCATTGAATCATGCATGATTGGTGGCAGGTTTTCAATCGGAAAAGCACTGGCTTCCTTTCCCTCCCTCGCTACCCCCCTCCCTGCCTGACTCACTGTTCCTGTCCCTCGTGACCTTTTCTACGCTGGCCTTGTGAAACTGTCAAAGTGCCACCAAAAAACAAACAGGGTTCCAACCCAAGGGGGATCCGGGATGAACCAGAGGGGTGTTGCTGCTAACAGAAATGGGCAAATCATCCTTAAGAGAGAAAGATGAACAACAACCCAAAAAAAGAATATTGATTCAAATTTAATAGTTCTGTTCCCAAAAAAAAAAAAAAAAGAAAATTAGACCTAACTCCACAGGCACAGTGGAAAAGCTGGGAAGGATTTTTTTTTTCCCCTGATTTATTCCTTATGTTTCTATTCCCTTGTTCCTTTTTGACCGATATAAAAAAAAAGGAGGGGGGGGAGTAGGGGGTGGAATAAAAAGGTCGTTCTGAGGACGGCAACTGTCAGTGATAGTGAAGTAAAGGGCCCTACTGAGATGATCCACACGGGTGTCTCCTGTTTCCAGCAACAGATTCTTGATCTTGTAAATCATTCATGCTGCTGCTTCTTCCCTCTCATCCCTTCAAAATCCATCATGGAAAAACAGCATCTGCACCATTCCTGGGGACTGCTTGGGATAAAGCTGGATATTTCTATTTAATGTCATGTCTTTGATGAAAATTGCCTCCAAAATGGAGTTAAACAAGCCAACTGGAGATCTGTATAAGTGCGTGTGAGAGGAGCCATGTGAAGGCGTACACTGAGGCGAGGTGGAAAACGATGCTCTTGCCGTAGGAGATAAGACATGGAAAGGAACAACGTGCCAGATGTTGAGAGCACCAGGAGTGAAGGATGCTTGCAAGGAGGCTCTGGGAAAGGGAAGACCAGTGCGTTCTTAGCAAGCAATAACAGCAGGAGAAGGCTGAGGAAGAACAGCCAGAAGAATGAGCAGGAGACTCCTCGGAGAGTGGAAATAGGGCCGCAGGAACCTCTGCTAGCTCCCGGACACCTCTGAGAGGGAGTCCTTGCTGATGGCACAGAGTGTTTGAATGACCTTTGCCTGATAGTTTTATGGTCATGCCAAGAATTTGCAGTGGTCATCAGAAACCTATTGAGCAAGTCAAGGATTGAACCAATGCCTAAGAGATCACACCAACCCCCTATGTAAGAAGTTCTTCTTTTAAATCAGTTTAGCTTAAAAGTCTGAGTTTTGCCTATCCTCCAAGCAAAGTTTGAAGATAACACTTATTTGCACCCCATTCTTTACATCATTCCCTGAGCACCTAGCCATGGCAATGCGTTTTTTTGCTAATGTGATGTGACTATCCACACAAATTAAGGGACTCTTTTTTCCCCAGACCAAGGGAACGTGGGGTACACAGTGTTGTCTGCATATGGCTCTTTCTTGCAGCTACCCAATATTCCCCACAGTGGCTTTCCTGCTTACCAGCAGTAGCTGCTGTGGTTACGCACACTGCGTTGCATGAATTACTATGAGCAAAAGCACTGAGACAGACTTCGAACAATATCCACTGTGGATTAAGTTTGGAATCCTAAAAATAAGGAGATTGTGCCCTCATATGGTCAGATGAGCGATGTTTTCTTTCTGAAATAGATGGAGGTTTCCAGGTCAAGAGTGTTGTTTACACTCATCAGTTGATTGCCCTTAGCAGTGGCTGTTAAACTTTCCCCAAGTTTATTTTACTTCCTTCATCCCAGGACTTAACCCTCCTTTGGTTGGTTTAAAAAGCTTCAAGGAGGCAATTGAAGATAAATAAATAACGCAACTAGTATGAAGTGAAGAGGGTGGGAAGGTTGCATGTAGTTAGCCCCCAAGTAGGACGAGCTATTTTCTGTGCCCACCAAATGGGTTCTGGCCAGGTCATTGCTAGAATGGGAGACCACAGAGGAAAACACTCCTGAGGGCCTTTGGTGGCTTACTGATTTAAAGGCTGACTTAATACCGTAGCTCACCTCCTTCCTTCTTCCATCAGCCTTAATACAATTTTAGAGGAGGCAAAGTTGCTTCTCTCAGCAGAGATGGACAGTGAACCAGGGAGGTCTACTGAGCTATGGTTATTGAATGCCTTTCTATAAAATAGAGAGGTTTAATTGCTTGTGCCCAATCAATCCAATCTGCCCTTTTAATATCTGTCCTTAACTAGTGCATATTTCCCTGTGGCCACAAAACAGCTGTTGGCTTTGTCCCCAGGGGTGGCTGTTTTTTATTGCTAGACAAAATTATTTGTTTCATAAAATCTGTGAATGGGACTTGTGGGGAAGAGAACACATTAAAAAAAAAAAGCCAAGAAAAAACCCTCTAGAGAAGTTATTATAATTAGGGAATGAAGTGAGGGTCCCTACGATATACTTGGGAACCAGCAATATATCTCTCCTGTCTCTGTCCAACTGCAGGAGCCCTTTGATTGCCAAAGGGAAGTAGGTCTGGAGGGAGAAATGTACATCTTCTCACTGCCCTTCCAGCTCTCCAGTCCTTTTGTCGTCGTGACCCAAGAACGGGACCATATTTTTCACACTTTTTACCTGGTGTATGGGAGAGGGGCTCAATGAATAAAGTGGTTGATCCATCCAATCACCCCTCCAAACAGCTGTCTTTACTGTTTCTTCTCCAACATTTGTAGTCCTGTTTTATTCCAGTGTGGCATAGGATCCTCTGTATAAATTTCAGTGCACTGAAAGGATGTTTAGGTATGTCTTTTATATCCCATAAAAGTTGCTGATGGACCCCTGGGAGTACATGGGCCACAAGCTAAAAGTTATGGATTTAACATACTTATTCACAGAAGTTTCCAAAACTGCAGCAGCATTAAAAAAGTTTCATGGAACTTGGTGGAATAAAGCTAATTTATACTAGCCAAAACTGCTTTCCAAGGTCCTTTCCGTCTGGAGAAATTTGTCAGTCTCTATCATATTTCCTTATCACATGATTGACATTAAGAAGCCTTCCTTGTGAGTCAAGGAGTATGTGGGGGAGAAGAAATTGATTTGGATCAACAAAATTTACAGATGAATTTAAATGAAAACACACTGATCCGTCTGTGACAAATGTCTTTAATAAATGCAATGCAAGCTCCCAATGTTCTAAAGAGCTTTCTTGGCAAGGTGAGGTTGCCATTAAAGCTGGAAGAGAAGGATTTTGTGAATGGGAATTGTACTGCTGCCCTGATCCCCTTTGGCACAAGCCTCCTGGAGGCAAAAGGGAGAGAGACAGAGGGGGAGAGACCTTCAGGAATGATCCGCAGATGGGATAATATTAACAATTGCACCATGAGAGCTGCGTCAGTAGAGATGTCGGATTCCTCTCCAGTGTGTTTAGCAGACCAAAGTTCAAGTGGATGGCTAACAGTTTCTGGGAAATAGGGGGCTGAGAAAGATGGGCCCCTGTCATCTGGGGTGGGCTTAAGGCTGCACTGTAGGCTGGTGGAAGTGCAGGAATTCTGCTGCAGAAAACATGATATTATATCATCGGAATGTGGGGCTGGAAGGGATCTCAATGGGCCACCTCATTCATTTCCCTGCTTTGATGCAAGTTCAGGTATAGCTCAGGCATTCCTGACAGATGTCTCTCTAGCATATGCATGAAAATCCCCAGTAAATTCTCTTTAGGCAATTTAACTCACTGCTTCACAGTCGTTATCCCTAAATGGTTCTGTTTTCTTTTTCACTATCAAACTTAAACCTGCTTTTCTGTGATTTAAAACCATGACTTCTTAATATGTCCCCAGTCAACAGGGAAAATAGATTGTTTCTTTCTTTGCAGCTGACTTTTTTGTTTGAATACCATTATCATGTCCTTCCTCAGTCCTCCAAGCTCTACACTAAACACCTGTAGTCTGTAACCTTAGTCCCAATTGTGTTTCCTCCTACATCATATTGTATGTAATCATACTATATAAATAGAATAGAATAGAATAGAATAGAATAGAATAGAATAGGGTAGGGTAGGGTAGGGTAGGGTAAGAGTAGAATATTTCGGTTGGAATGGACCTACAACGATCATCTAGTCCAACTGCTTGACAAATTCAGGGCTGACCAAGTTAAAGCATGTTATTAAGGGCATTGTCCAAACGCCTGTTATTCATACATAATTAATCACAGAACTTTATTGTCATGGCACAACATGGCTCTCAAAATCCCTACCAATGCAATAGGATACTGTTTCAGACTTGGAGATCTTGGTCACTATGGCATTAATAGTAACTAGTAACAAAATTGTTTAAAAGTAATCCTCAAAACTATACTACTGCAAACCCAATAACTATTCTTCTAATGATTTATACTATTAAACCTCCTTTTGTTTATTGGTTGCTTTTCTATGCAGTTAAAAGGTCGTGTCCTGTGCCTGCCCCTTCAGTCTGAAACTCCAGTTTGGAGATAGCAAGATGACACAAGATGTCAGTTGTGGCAAGTAATTTTGGAGTTTTCTGTGCCCATTCTAAAAAGGCACTTATGATGTGCTTTTCCTTGCTGTCTTCAGCCATCCAAACGTTGGGGGTCTAATTTACAATACTGTTCCAAGTTCTTTCTCTGGTGGTGACTCCGGAAAATGCTTAATCCACGTGATTTTACACACCAGTTTTAGAGTATAACAAATCACCGTTTGAAAATGCTGATCTCTCTGAATAACTGAAAAGGAAATCTAAATGGATGGTTTGCACTAGCTGCCCAACTTTTAGAAAGGAAACTCAAGCTTCAGGTGTTTCTGAAATGAGGGCTCAAAGTATGATACATAGTTTAATTGGATAGAAGGATGAACAAAGAGACAAGGAAGGAAGAAAATGAAAGAGGGTGGAAAAGACAAAGGGTGGATGAAAGGGAGAGTGAAGGGAAGAGAAGTATATTCTCTCACAAATTTCACAAGAATCTCCTTTGCAAAATGTCTCATTACCAAGGTCATTGATAATGTCCTCTCCTTGCAGAGAGAGCTAGGACAAAAAGCTGTAGACAAGACTG
The DNA here is from genome assembly GCF_028500815.1 of Rissa tridactyla. Classification (NCBI taxonomy): domain Eukaryota; kingdom Metazoa; phylum Chordata; class Aves; order Charadriiformes; family Laridae; genus Rissa; species Rissa tridactyla. The sequence continues at coordinate 40,770,793 of NC_071470.1, forward strand.
AAAGAAATGGCCGGGGCGGAGGGGAGGGAAGGCAGGACAACACACACAACTAAATTTCACTATTTCACTTTAAGCCTTCTGTGACAATGGCATTCACAAGTGCTTCAAAACCAGGCTCTGGAGCTGTGAGAATTTCCTATCCAGATATAGAAGACCAAATTAGCTACAAGAGTTGGCCTATAAAAAAGGAGAGCCAAAACTCCAGATTCAGCACTATCGGGGATCATGGAGTCCGGGGGTGTCTGAAATGCTTTGCCTCCATCTACAGTAGAGGAGCAGTCAGTGTAGGGCCTTAAGTGAGAAAAGACAAATAGGGCCTCAAGTGAGAAAAGACAAAGCTTCTTCAAGTCCCCAGAAAAGCTGATGCATTGATTTAGTATAATTTAGAGAGGCCCAGTGGGGCAAGCAGGCTGAAACACAGATGTTCTTCCAAAGCTGCCTTGAATTGTAGTCAGCATCTGGGGAAAGGGTAAAATGACAGAAATCAGTGGGATGCTGCACTATCCAGATCAAAACCACATGAAAGCAGGAGACTATTTTTCAAAGAGGGAAATTCCAGAAGGGAAACGGAGTATCTGTAGCTGACATCACTCCCCATCAGGCTAAATTTATGGGTGGGAGAAGATATCAGCACCGACTTTAGCATCCCTGCTGCCTGATACACAACCAACCAAATCAGCAGTCCATAGCCCTCAAAGAGGAACCAGTTGTCTGATCCCATTGCATGGAGGAGATCGATGATAGGATATAACAGAGCTTGGGGAAGCACAGTAGCTCTGCCAGCTGAGCACAGCCTAAGGGAGCCATCTACCAACGCTTACAGCTCCTCCGGAATCCTCCCACAGACTTCTGCTACCACAAAATCTGGGAAGGCTTGAGTTCATTTTCTTTTTAATATTTTTTTTTTCCCCAACATTCATAATTTTCCAGGGCACAACTTGGTCACATATTTTTCCTGCATCTGTTTCTCAGAGTGCTCTGAGAGTGAGGCAGAGGTCCTTTCTGACCCACACCACACTTCCTCAGGCACAGAGGGACAGCTTGCCTCCTGGAAGTTTCTATTTGCAGGGACTTGGGGAAGAGACAAGGGGGCTGGAGAAGGTTTGTTATATTGCAGACAGAAAGACTTGAAGAGTATGGGAGCAGGCTAAATGGCATTTCTCTCTCCTCTTTTTGGCTTCCCATTGCATCACTGGACTGATAATGCAGATAATATAATCATTTGCAGAGACATGGCAAGTCAAGGCAGAGACATGGTGGGTCAGATGCAGCCTTCAACTTAGGTCCAGATCATCTGTCTTGACATCTAACAGGAACATAGATAACATAAAAGTTCAAGACAACAATTCAGATTGCTTTGCTACATGGGTCACCTGATTATGAAGGCATGCACTTAGTTAACTGATGCAGTAATTTAGGACTGAAAAATTCTGTAGGCACTAATGTACAAGATTTGCACAGCTAGGACCCCGGTCACAGTCAGACATAGTGAGTTGTAGGTCCTTTTGCTTGCTGATTGGAGGCAACATCAGCTCTCTAGGGGACCTAAGAAAAGCTCTGAATCTGTCTCAATCTTAGTATTTTGAGGTCTCAATAGACAGATTAGGAGCTCATAGAAGATCACTTGCATTTGGCCTTCTGTCACTCTCTACCTTGTTATAATGTGGAGACCTTCACATTTCTTTGCTTCGCTCTAGGCCTGTCTAGACTGCGAGTGCTTTGGACAGGGATTATCTCATATGTACAGCACCTGGCACAGCAGAGCCCTGGAGCTCGCAGCTTCCAGGCTATTCAGAAATAGCTCCATGCTGGGTTCCCTTGCAAAACCAATCTTGGACCAGGCTGATCGGCATTAGGTTCATGCAAGACTCAGAGCCAGCTCTGATTCTGTGGTGAAAGGCACTCAGTCTGCCACGATTCTTAACCCAAACCGAGCATATCTTTGGCAATTGTGGGTCTGAATGTTTGCACTGTTCAACCCTGACTCATCCCATGGAACAAGAGGAGCAGCAGGAGGAGAACCCACAAGCCCCGATGATGGAATAAAGTTTCAAGTTAAAAGGAATAAAGGCTTGTGGAAATCCCTAAGAACCAAACCACACTATCTTCAGCCTCCTACTTTTTAATTGTGTCAAGTCTGGATGGAAGAGAGAGACACCATTGTTGTCACCCAAAGAGATGTTAGGTTTTATTTAGACTGATGTTAATATACCCCTCATCCAAGTGCTTTATATTTCACTTAGAAGGAATATAAATCTCCTGTTTGTCTCTTTGTGGTGTGGTGAAACAAACCATTTTAAGGGTTATGGGACAAATCAGAATGACCACTTCGAGAGCTTTACTACTCCTGGTAAAGGACATATCTACATTTGTATGAGGGGAAAAAACGGCCAAGTAGGGATAGATAACTTGTGTGAGTCATAAAGCTCCATAACAGAAAGAGGGGTTTGCATTGAAGTTGAACTATTAACCCCAGCAAAAACCTCCAAAACACTGTTGTGTTGAGGGGGAGAGAGGAGGGGTGTTGGGGGCATTTAAAGCAATGTTTTGTCAATACTTTTCTATACTCTGAAGCATGGACCATCCACAAGCATGGTCTACTGGGAGCTCCTACTTAACAGTGTCCAATGATCAATCAAATCTTGGACACTCTCAGGAAATCCCAAATTTAAAAAGAAAAAAAACAAAAACAAAAACGAAAAACAAATTGAACAAACAATTAATAAAATCCTGGTTAGTATAGGTGGTAGAATATGCACAGGAATAGGGTGTGATGCCAGAGACACACACAGCTAGCACCTCCTGACTTGTGTCTGTACAACATGTTGCCCATGGCCACAGGTTATGGAATTGGGTCTTATGTCATATATCAGTTTCTCTGTCTTCTCGGTGTTCAAATTCAGGGTAAAGTTGGGATTCATATTGTGTAGCAGTCTAGAAGTCAAGCAGGATTATGCCATAATTCTATGCATCAAGGCTCCTTCAACACCAGATTTGCAGAAGGAAATCTCCAGAGAGTCTTTATGGATTAAAGAAGAATATATTTGAGAAGAATATTTTTACTAAAAAAAGGAGAAAGATATATATTGCCAGTTAACAGATAATTGCACAAAACAGTACTGGAAGGAACATGAAGATTTGCAACATCTCTCTTCTGCAAAGATTCTACGTATCTAAGCCATCTCTGATAAATGATCAATAAAATTAATCTTAAAAACTTTCACTTTGGGAGATTCCATAGCTTCCTTCGGACATTGGAAACTCCAATATAGCCAATGTTTTATGTCTTAGTGCCTTATCTAGATCTTCCTTTCTGTAATGTAACCCTGACTACTTGCCCTGGTCATCATGGATAGGGAAAAGAGGAAGAAGTGATGACCCTGTTGCAATGGAAGAGTTAGCTTTTCCATCAGAAACTGGCCTGGCAGAATTTTCTGCTGTGGAATTGTGCCAATTTACAATCTGAAGAGAAAGTCTTAGAAAACTTTATTCCACCAAGAAATTCTAGAGTTGAATTTAGCCCATATATAACCGGTCTTCAGCTCTAGCTGAACTTGTGGTAGGCTCTTCTGTCTCTGGAGCCCTTTAGCCGGCATTCTTTTGTGTTTGTTTAATTGACTCATCCTCAGGGAACAAAAGTTCAAACTACAAGTACAAAGGGTTTTGTGAGCAGGAACCAGCTCTGAAAAGCCCACAGAATTAAAATGTGACTTGCTTGCAAAATGTCAGACTCTATGAGGTTCACCCACTTCTAACAGAGTTGTATTCCTCTTGCTATGCCCCTGCACAGGCATTGAGTGAAGTTCCTGGAAGCAGAGCATATCTCCTGGGTAGTACAGTTTTCTCAGTGTTGGATGGATGTCTGCCTGGGTTTTTGAATTTTCCCTGTTTGCTGGTATTCAGGGGCATATCAGCCTCTGGCTCATCTTTGGTTATAGTCCTGATTTTATGTCCCTCAGCTTTCCTCATTTTTTTTTAAATTCCTTCCCATATTTACAGGAAAAGGGATTAAAACCTATTGTGCAGTAATTCCAAACTTCCAAGGGAAAATGCTACTTGATTGATCATCGAGTTATAACACTACAGGCCTGCAGATGGTGTGTCTCCAGAAAGGATGGAAAATGGGACAGAATTATGGACCACTTGGGTAGGCAACCAATGTCTTTGCTCTAATGGGATTAAAACAGAAGTTTTCAGTACATGCACACCTACCAATCAAGTCAACTGTCTGTGCTGCTAAGAACCATTAAAGTCTTTCATGAGTCTTAGTAACAGCTGCAGGGAAGCTGTTCATTCACAGGGCATCACACATTTAGGAGGATGATGGGAGTGTTCTTGCACTTGCTCTTGTTTTCGCTCTTGCTCTTGTTGGGGTCTCACAGACTGTGCAAACCCCAAGAACCAAAAGCTTTTCCTTGCCCAGTCACTGCTGATCAGCTTCATCAAAGAGGCAAGGTAGTGAATGGACTAACTGAATTGTCTGGCTATGACTGTGTTGCCTTTGGTGCATGCTCCAAGGAGCAAGGAAACCAAGCATCAAGGAGCAATCTGAAACAATGCTGCTCAGAACAAACCTCTTCTAGAGCTGACTTGATGCACCCACCCTGTGCCACACTAAAACCAGACCCTTACTCAGAACACATCCATACTGTTGGCACAGAGTGAGACCCTGGGATGAGTTTTAGCCTTTGGATAGTGCCTGTATTTCTTCTCAGAAGGACCTGAAGAAGGGTGTGAATGGATGTGAATGCACTGCTGACGCTGGGGACATGGAACCTCTGCACACCACCTGAGATGGGCTAGGCTGACAGAGTAGATATTTCCTTTCTTTCCTAGACCAAATGTGAATACCCTTGGAGATAGGAATTTGAGAGAAGAGAGAAATTTGCATCACTGCAATCTGTACTGTCTGCGCACTAGAAGGCAGTCAGACATTTCCACATCCTCCAAAACCTTCCATCTAAGACAGCAAAGTCAATTATTAATTCTAATAATTAAATAAATAAATATTAACATAATTAACATTAACGTTAATGTTAACATTAACAATAATAATAATAATAGTAGTAATAATAATAATAATAATAATAATAATGCAATAAATGGAGGCACCTCAGTCCAAATGCAAAAGAGAATATCGCGGTGTACTATCTTACTGGTTGGTACTATCAGTGAATGATTTAACTTGACAGGTCACCCTCTAATAACCTGCTCTCCCATGGCTCTCCAAAAACCATATGTTAAGCAGGAACAACTTCTGGGCCAGTGCTCCTTTAGCTTAAGAAATCTCTGTCGCTTGATTCCTTGCCATGAAACAGAGTTAAATTGGGACCCATGCTGGGGAGCTGCCTAATCAGATCTCTAATAAGGAAGAACTGACCTTGAACCATGTTCCCATTGTGCTGGAACTGCTGTGGCATTGAGAGAAGTAAAATACCCTTTCGCTACCTCCACACCTGTCTCTGAGACCTCATGGTAGGAGGTCTTGTGGTTTCAGGGGGTTCCTGGAATGATCACAAATGCTGTCAGAGATGGACATTGTGAAGCCACCCTTGAGTAACGTGCTAAGAACCCCTGAAGGGACACTTGCTCCTTGGTGACTCTCTTTGACATCAGTTAAGAAGGAGGAAATGATAGATTATTAACCGTGGAATTCCACAAACCAGAGGTCAGTTGTGGTTCAGGCCTTGACGGGCTCTGTATAACATAGGACCAGCTTTCTCGCTTGCTTGCTCACTTCTGATGTACATGTTTACTATTGAAACAAATTATGATGGTTGAACCTTGACCCTTCATTATCCAATGTCTGAATCAGGATCTTGAGGAAAAAACATTAGGACAGTGAAGTCCCTGAAGTCTCCTACCATCCTTAACTGAAATTATCAAAAAGGGAGAAATTTAAAGGAGGTTAAATTTGTGATATGGCGATTAACCATGTTAAATACAAAGATCTAAAACCTCTTCAGAGAGTCCCTGAGCTACAGAGAATATTCAGGAAAAGCATTGTTGAATGCTTGCCCTGCTTTTATATTCTTTCTTAGGCATCTGCTATGGGCCACCAGTACAGAGAAGATTGAGATGGACCATCAGGCTGACTGGTCCAGTGTTGTTCTTATGACCACTGAAGAATGGAATGAGATTTCCAAATCAGCTTTCAAACAACTGTTGGGAACCATATTCCATTTGCTTCCAGTAGCTGTTGTTTCTTTGTACTGGATGTGCTCCTCTGGTCAGAACAAATGCTCGCTGGTTGTCACTCCGAAAATCCTCTGTAGACCTTCTGATCCCGGGGCTGATGTGTGAAGTGATATGATTAGCAAACATGTAGATTAGATCATGCTCTGATATCTTTTACACATACAGAAAAAAAACCCACATCTCTTACAATGAGAAAAAAAGGGATAAAGATCAAGGGAAAATAAGGCATGAAAAGGCATTTCATGCAAAAGTCCAATAACGGGAATGTTCCCAACAGCTCACTTGCAGGGCTTTGGTCACACTGATTCTGTATTTCTCTCTTCGGACTGCTCCATAGCCTTAGAGAATTTATTGGAAAGTATTGTTTCCTGAAATTCCTTTCCTGGTATTCACCCTAAATTAGTTCTTTTCTTAATTGTCTCCATTATTTTTTCCCTTTCTCTCAGTCCTGATCCACTTCTTCGCTGCTGCCAACTCTTGCAATAGTACCGTAAGTCTTGCAATATTTAGTGTTTTACTGTAATCCCCAGCATCTGGAAGCAAGTGGTTGTGCAAGGATTCCAGCTTTCATTAAAGAAGCCTTTAGCCCTTGGAGTTGCTTAGAGGAGCTTGAAAATATGACCTGAGTGTACTGAAAAGACAAAAAAAAAAAAAAGAAAATAATAATAAGAAATAAATCATCAAAAAAGCCAGACTACAAGGAAATGTATATACAGGAGTGAAAATAAAGATGACATTAATTTCAGGGCAAAGAGTAATTGAAAATTTGAATATTTGAGATTGATGATATTGGTGTTTGAAATCAAGCCTGTAGGGTATGTATATATTCCATTACACAACAGCTGAGTACACAACAAGGAGAAACCAGACTGTTTTCCACATTCACTGAGGACAGAACGAAATGGCACCAAACTAAACTGCATTAGACAGATGAGATATAAGGAAAAACGTCTCGTAAGGATAAGAAAGGTTAAGAAACTGGGACACTGGCCTGAGAGAGGGTGGACTTCCCTTCTCAGGAGATTCTTAAGAGTTGGTAGATACACAGCTATCAGAAATGGATTTGGGAGAAGCTTGGATGGAGCAAGATAGGAGCAGAGGAAAGATGGGAGAAGAATGGCTGCATGAGTTCTGAAGGCCACCACCAGCTCTCTGCACTAGGATTTTTTTGGTATCCCCTCATCTAGCTTCTTCACGTAGTTCTCTAACTTTTCCCTCACCATGATGAACTGCTAGAGACGGGGACATGAGGCAATGTGGTAGGAGTGATATACTTAACTTCCAGGCTCCTTGTAAGGACAAAGTCACATACCTTGAAGCCTTTATTGCTCACTACTAACAAAGGCAATGAAACCTGACAACAGAAAACAGATTCAATAGGGAAAGCAGTAGCTTCATCCAGGTTCAGGGCAGGGTCTCAAGTCAACATGTAGGTTTATAAAGGTCTGAAATATTGAACGGGCTCCTGTCTTATTCTGAGAGCATCCAGAAGAAGGTTTTCAGTAGGGAAGTAGGTAGGTACCTGCAGTCTATGTACAGAAACGTTACTGTTGATGTTTACCTTTTTCTGGTGGAACTAAGAATTAGGAGATGGGATAGGGAGGGTCTGTCTATCCCTTCTTTTTTGCAGGACCCTACATCATACAAGTCATTTATAAGTAACACAGGTTGCTTGCCCTTCACTCTGCCCCAACACAGAGGCTTTCCAGGATCTTCCATCACTAGCACTTTAACCATCTGATTTCCAGTCTGACTTCTATCTGTGGCCAGTTTCCCACCCCTTTGTTCCTGTGCCAACACTGGCCTTTAGCTTTAATAGCTGCCTCCCCACTTTGGTGTATTACTCCCAGATGTATTTCTAGTCACCAGTTACATCCCTTCTTAGCCTTTATCTGCTAAGCTAAGCAGGCTGAGCAACTCTATATCCCTCTCATCACACCAGCTCCCTACTCCCTGATTGCCATAGCAGCCTTTTTCTGCACCAGCTTCAGTAACTGTCTCATCAGCATTAGTTATCTTGCTGCAGACCTCAGGAATGAAACCATGATCTTGACTTTCTTCTTTGAATTGGGCTATGTCTTTCCTCTGACCACAGTGGGAGCAGCTGGGTCACATCTCAAAAAGGATATTGTAGAAGTCCTAAACAAAAACAAAGTACATCATAAATCAAACACAGGGCTGAAAAGCCTATCATCTTGACAGTGACTTTCATTTGAACAGGGCCCTCAAATGCCACAATCTTAAGAGATGAGTCATGTGATAATAGACACTTGGATATTGTAATTAATTAGGAGCCTTTTAAGGGATGATACAACTTACCTGGCAGTATCCATCCAAAAATTAAACTACTCTAAACTAGTCATCTGCTGCCCTGAAAAGCCACTGGAAAGAGGCTGGCACGTCCAGAGATTGGGCCAACACTCTGGTTTTCCATAGTATGTTAGGACAGGAGGAATCAAACCCCAAAGAGACAGTCCTCTCTCACTGGCTTTCACAGGAGCCCGGATGATGAGGTGCAACTAGATACCTAATTCTCCAGGGAGCTACCAAGCCTTGAAAAAAACTCTGGCTCAAATCAGAATGGAGAGTTGGAGACCCAAACTGGCACTGAACGTGAATGACTGCTGTTTAGTAAACCTCTACTGAAACCTGGCACAAAAAAAGCCAGCTGCAGTTGTTACAGTGGTTCATATTGACTCTGGATGGGAGTAGCATCTTGGAAGTTCACAAAACTTTTCATTTGTTTCTGAGTCTGTTTTGTAAGATCAAAACGAGATGGAGTAAAGTAAGCAATAAGTAAAAGATTTCACCAGTATGTACTACAGGCACTGACTTAACTAAACTTAAGTTTGTATTCAATTCAATAAAACTGTGTCCTGATCTACGTCTAAGACTCCTTAGGGATATTGTAGTTAAAAAAAATGAATGAAGATGTGTCAAAAATATGGACAAAGTTCTCCTGTATCTTGTAATCTCTAGCTTCTGATTGACATAGGAGGCATTTTGTTATTAATTCATATACTCTGTGTTCCCATAAAAGACAATGGCCACAGAGAAAACTCAACAACAATGATGACAACCCCATAAAATTTGGAGAAAAGATAGGATTGTGCTGTTCTGCTCGCAGGGATTAGAGGGTAAGGGAATTCTCTGGCATTGACTTCATGCCAAGTAGTTCAGGACCTTTTTATCCACCTCATTGGATTATCCACAGGAAGTCTTCTGACTCATTAACTCCATTGAGAAGGTCAAATAGGATTTTCAGCAACCTTAACCTCTCCTCAGCAAGTGGTTACAGGCTGTAGAGATCGTCTTGATTTCTGTCACAGTGCAACAATCTCTGAAAAGACATTATGGAAAACTTTCTATTTTTATTTTATGAGTGATTATCACAAAATGGTCACTGAATATGAGGACACACAGGCCTGTGGATTTTCATGCTGATTTTTCAGGGATATTTTAGGACTGTGATGGCTTTCTCACTTCAAGATCTGATATGAATTTTTCTAGCACAGGGAGTGTCAGGAGCATAGGAAACATGATTAAGATACAGTCATAAGTTTGTAAAGAAAAGTGGGAGAGGTCAGGTTAAGAGAAGCACCTCAAAGAGTAAGAGATCCCCTTAGATCTGAGTAGGTCTAATTCATTTCCTTCATTTAATGAAAATTACTTATCTTGAAGGTGTAAGCTTCTGATTTACACCTAGAGGAAACATGACTGTACTCTTGTTGACTGCTGTGGAGATAGGATCATAACCTACAAAAAAAATGGAGATAGGCACTCACGCTAAGCTTGAGAATTGGGCTACAGCTGAGAAAGCAGTCTGATGAGACGGGCATGTCTTTGAGTGGTTGAGATTTGTAGAATCTCAGGGCTCTGAGGAGACAGGAGCAGCAGGGTCTACACAAGGAGAAGAAGAGGGCATTGGGAAGGGAGCTCTTATCCATTTGAGCACTGCTGAACTGTGGAACAATGAGGAAATGTCATTAAGCCAACTGCTGCACATGCAGCTTGGCTGCCACGCTGACCGGTCATGGCAGCTTTCTTCTAGGTCACTTGGTACTTCTGAACCACCTGTCAAGGGTGGGTTCAGACCTGGGTCTGGGTCTTTGGACAGGCTTCCTACAGAATACGGTTGTGTGTGAAGGGGTTTTATGGGAGGTCTGACTCTGTGACTGTGGATAGTCCCTGCCCTGTGCTGTGCTATGAGATATGACCAAGCATTGACTGGGAGATGCTGGCCCAAACCCAGACAGCAGCAGACAAAAACTGCGCAGTATGGCCCACTGCTGGCCATTACCTCAGCCAGCACCCAGGCCCTATTTTCTTTATGAGTGTGGCTGTAGCCCATATGTGGGGGGCAGAAAGACACGCGTCCACTCCCCGACACATTTCTATGCAGCTAAACAAACTGAGCGTGAGCATTTTGACTCAGTAACATCTTAAGCAGCTGTGGTTTGTAACTTATTTCTGCGCTGTCTGTTTTGCGTTCGCACCTTGGGAATTAGTGCCTATTTGCTGGTTCAGATCAGACTGGAGAGCTTGAGGTCTGCTATCACTTAATCATATGTTTTGGTATCAGATTCCTGCTAACCTTAAAAAAAACCCATGGAAATTGGGTATGCATTTTATGGTACTTCTGTGCTGTGGAAATCACCTTCTTAGTGCTGTGCTGCAACATAAGGGACAATTCACAGAATGTCCTTTGAACACAGACGACCCTAAAAGATTTTCATTTAAGGGAGCTTGGGAATTGCTTCAGCTCTGCATTCTGCTGGGTCTTTTATGAACTGTGTTTAGTAGTGGCTTATACATAAAGCGAAGTTCATGTAGTGAGTCTCTGCTTACCAAAGGCAAAAAAAGTTTCCTAAGGCCTCTGGGATATAAGCACAGAAGCAGCAAAGAACAAAATAGTGCTTTACCTTAGGAAAGAGCAACGATCACCCTGGTATAGAAACACTGATCCAGTTGTGGTGATGTTTTAGAAGAGAAGTGAGAAAGTGAGTGAGCATGCTAAAAACACTATTAAGGCAATTCAGCTGCAAAAAACCCCCGACCTTCAAAGTCAGAGACGTGTTTGGCATATCAAAAGGAAGGTGGGAAAGGATGTTGCACAAGGAACATCATCATATGAGGTTACATATTCTGTAACCTAGAAGAAAAAGGTAGGAGGAGAAGCAAAACAGGGCAGCTGAGATGGGAAAACTCAGGTGAGAAGTGAGAGCGGTTTGCTGTGGGAGCACTTTTCCGCAGGACAGGGATGGAGTCTCTCTTAGTAACAGCTCATTGAATCTGGATGTCTTTTTGCAGGAGATAGCCGTGCACTAGTTATAAAGATTTATGCAGGGGTATTGGGGTGAAACTGAGAGCTTCTGAAAACAAAGGTCCAAACTAAGTGATCATATTGATCTTTTTTTAACTTATTTCTAAGACTTTTAGTTATACATAGCGCTGGGAGGGTAGCAAATGCTGCATTGCAGAGGTGCTTGAACTTCATGCAAAAGTTAACCAGAGACCAAAGGAGTCAGGCATGTGCTTGTCTCTGGGGGAAGAGATATTTGAAGCAGGAAAAGGTGTATTTAACTGTACTTATTGACAGCCTAATGATCACCGCCCCTCTTCTATTGAGAGATTTATTTATCGCTCCCTAGAGGACTAGGCTGATTGTTCTGACTGACCTTGTATACCTCCAAAATGCAAAGCTGGAGAATTCGGACAATGCAGATGTTGCAGGAAAACCATGGAGGGAAACATGTCCCAGCGTGCAGCTTCACAAAAGAGGCTGAAGATGCAAGAGCAGCCTTGCCATGTGAGAGGAGCCATCCCTCTAGCCCAGTCCCCTGTCTCTGGCCAAGAACCTGGGTGCAGGATGGGTTCTTGCAAACGCCTGGACATGCCTCGGGAACTTTGCAGGGGGCTGCCGCAACATCAGGGTGGTTTGCTCAGAAGAAAGACCCATCTTCACAGGAGGTCTCTGCGGTAGCTGTCACACTGTAAATCTGCACTAACTCAGTATTACCCTATGCACAGAACTGAAAAAACAACTAGGTCAAAATGTGCTCAGTGAAGGCCTGTATCCAGCAGCATTTATCAGGACCCCACTTTTACAGAAAAAACCCCAGCAATAAAAGCCTCTGTTGGTTTTTGCATAACAAACCGACAAAATCTATGGCTTGAGCTGGAAGAAAAGGACAAAACCTGCTGCAGATAGAGAGCTGATGTCAGCTGTCATCCTCCTTTAGAAAAGCCCAGGACAATGGCGCTGAATTAGGACAGGCCTGAAAGACATCCCAGTACTGGGAGCTTGGGTGTCCTGCCTGAAAGGGCCGGAGGGCCAGTCATTATCTGCAAAGTGAGGTCTCCTTTGTTAACCCTGTCACCACTCCTCCACCCACACCACTTGGCCCCGTATTCCTGGTGGCCAAGAAAACAAAAACCCCTCCCGCCGCATTGGGAGGAGACCAAGGCAAGAAAAGAAAGCAGAGGGAGGGCTGGGAGAGAGGGGGAGTGAGAGAAACTCATCTTGAATACGCTATCAGATAAGGACTGTTGAAATAAGCCTTTTTTTCCTTTTTTTTTTTTTTTTCTTTCCATAGCTCCCTCTGCAAGGAGTAGCAATGGAAGGAAATAGATAATTAAAGGGCCTTTTAAAATGGCCCCACTGTTGTCCCAGGGCTGAGAAGGTGCGCTGGCAGAACAAGTGAAATACGCAGCGAAGCAGACCTTTATCTCTTCCTAATGACTCGAAATGAAAAGGGTCTTTTTCCCCAGGCCCTGGGCTCAGCCTCCTACCCTGGGAAGATTTGATTCTCAAGGCCAGGAGAATAAGTCCTCTTGTCCACTTGCAGGCTGCGGATAAATGGACAGCACTGTTGTGTCTGGGTTTTGTGCCTCCGCCGCCCCAGATGTCCGGGGCTAATGAAAGGGGAGAAGCTGGAGGGACTGATCTCAGACATGAACGTTTCCTCCTTTTACCTGTCCCTCCCTCCCCACCCTATCCTCTGAAGGTTTCTCTCTTTTTTCCTTCTTGCAGGATACAAAGGCGGCCCAAGCTTTCACCCTTTCTGCCCTCGCTCCCTCCTGAAGGATCTTGCTGCGGGCTGACCCCAGGTGCTCCCAAATCCCAAGCAACCTTGGCGTAGCTGAAGCAGGGTAAACCGTGCACTGGACTTTGGTTGGTAGGCTCGAGCTGAACATCAATATAGGTTTGCATCTCATTGCTTAGCTCAGGTCATCAGAAGCATTTCTCTCCGTGCCACCAGTTCCCTCCTGCACTCTGGGCAAGTCCTTCTCCTCCTCGACACCCTGTGCCTCAGTTTCCCCTTTCATAGAAGGGATGATGGCCTCTTTCCTGACCATCAAGGAGTGCTTTGATCCACTGAGACAGAGGCAAGGAGTAAAATCTTCCCTTTCAGCCTGCTGAGAGCAGAGACCCGGGAAGAGGATGAGCCATTCCCACCAACAGGGGCAACCAGCTGCTAGACAGCCAGTAGCTCTGTCCCCAGCCATACCTGATGAAGGAGATGTCACCAGTGCTACAGCATGGTGCACAGTGCTGGCTCCACAGTGCAAGGCTCCACACACCTAGAAGCGGATGTGTTTTGTCTGCAAAAGTCTAAGTTTACAGTCTAAATGAAACAACAGAGAGTCCAGAATCACCCAGATATTTATGAAAGCATGAATATTTTTTTGTCTCCCTATTCACAGGGGCAGAGTTTTTTACTCCTCTTTTTTAAGATTATTTGCTTATTTTATTGAATATCTGTGTAATTTTTGAAGAAGGACTAGCAGCCAGATTGTCCTGCATTGCACTGCTACCCAATGGCCACGGGAAGACAAGATGGTAGATAAAGAAAGTTCTTCACTTGCTGGCCCAGAACATTTTATAGTGTTATAAATTTTTTGCTGCTGCTCTTCTACTTACTAGCAGTTTACTTCAGCCCAGGCACTGGTCAGGAGCCGATCCCTGAAAGTGTCGGACAGCTTTAAGGAAATGTGAAAGTGAGTTGTTTGCAATCTTTACTGCTGGCTGTTCTCTGGTGCTCTGCGTCAGGTCCTGCAATGGCCTGACAGACACAGCTTAACCGACACTGCGCTGGACTTTGCTTACTAGGCTCGAGCTGAACATCATCCTGAAGTCCATACCATCTGCAAGCACTGACACCTCGTTCCAAGAGACATGCCAGGCAGATGACGGGCTTCATTCTCACTCGGCCCCCTTTTCCCTGCTGTATTTTTGAAACTTCCCCCAGTGTTTGTGCCTCACATATGAAGCACACAAACCCATGTTACCCTGTTCTTCCAGCCTCTAATGCACTTTCTTTCCCAGAAAATCATGTTAGAGGAATTATTAGGGACTCTGTTTCTGTTCCTCATCCCATCTCTGTAAGTCTCTGCGTAACTTTCCCTTTCTCTTTGCCTCCAGTTTCTGCTCTGGCATGGGGCAAAATGACAGTCCTACCTGAACCAATTGGGTGTTAGTCTCACAGAAACTCAACCTTTGCCTGGTGCTGCCTTTGACGCTCTTGCAAAGTGCCAGCAGATCCCAGTGGCAGTGTGCAGCACCTCTCCTTGCTCCAAGGTCAATGACGCGAGCGAGGCCAGCACGGCACAGAAGCGCACCCGTGCCTTGCTAATCAAGGGGAAGCTCCTTCCCTGCATGTGAAGAGACTGGGGCAGACAGTGGGAAGGAGAACAGGCAGAGGGTGGGAAAAAAACCTCCTGAATCTTGCCAAACATTTGAGGCAGAGGAAGGAAAGGATGAAGAGAATAAAAGGGCGGTGTTGTCTGAGACTCTAATTAATGTAAAAACACAGTTCGCTTGGGTTCAGACAGATCTTTTTACTGAATGGAGACAGTTTTTATCTGCCCTTTGCAGCTCTGGCTATTCTTCCCCTTGGCGTCTGGTTACCTATTTAGCACACTGGTGTGCACGCACTCACACCTCCCTGGACAGCACACAGAGAGTCCAGCCTGCTGGAGGTAGTGCGGGTTTATTGAAGTGTTGATTCCCCCGATCACAATGTCCAACAATTTCCTGGGTGCCTTCAGAAATCCCCTGCACAGCAGTGTTTAGTTTGTTAACGCATCGTCTGAAAACAGGAAGGGAGAGAGACATAGTAGTTTTGATTTTGCACTCTTAATTTTGTACTCGGTACCCTGAACGCCAGGAGGGCATAAGAGAGTTTAGAATCAGCTTCTAAATGAAGGAAGAGACAATTTTCAGGTTCATTTTTTTTGTAATGGTGGGGTTTGTTTGTCCAAACAGAGCGGTAACACCAGAAGGGTACAGATCTGCACATCACACATGTTGGTCCCATGCAAATCTGGCAGATAACCCAGAGCATTGAAAACTAGACACCTTCAGGCTTCTGTGTTCAAGGACATGTCTGTAGGAGATGATGAATCACCCCCTCAAATTCCCTTTATTGTACCTCAAAACCAAAGGGATTACAAAGACACTCAGAAGACTCCTCTGATCTCCCCTGGGTTACTTTAACCACACGCCAGGGGTTATTTTCAGCATTGTGTGTGTCCTGTTTGATGGCCAGAATAACATCAAACAGCTTATGTGTATCTAAAACACATGTCCCACTATAGTCTTGGAGCTAGGTCTTTCTGGAGGTTGGTTCAGTATGGCTCCTCCTCTATTACTAGTGAGTCCCTTGTGCCTCCTGGATCGTGAGTGAAGGCCTTGTGTTGCACTCCATACTGCAATTTTACAACTTTTTCCAGGTCCAGGTATTAAATTAAAACTCCTTCAAAATCTGATAGTCCATATCTATTTATCATGGAGCACAGCTGCAAAACACCGTCCGGAGATATCTGTTTTACAGATTATCATTTTTCGCTTGTAAACCCCCACATTCAGCTCAAATTAAGTTACTTGTGTCTCTCTTCTCCTTGCATGACAATTCTTTTGCCATGCCTCCCTTTACTAATGCACCTTCTGGCAAGGACCAGCCATCTTCTCTCTTTGTACCTTTTCTACTTATACTCAGAACAGTTGTTCTCAGCTTGCATTTGTCTTTGAAGTTTACTGCTCCTGTTTCACACTAGAAAGAGGGTGCACCTCAGGATGCACCTGCAAACTCCTCAACGTCCGTCCAGTTGTTCCAGCTGCTCTAGGCTGGGGGATTTGGGTCTCTTCAGTCTGGAAAAAAGACAGCTGAGGCGGGACCTTATCAACACTTATAATAAAGGGTGGGTGTCAGGAGGATGGGACCAGGATCTTTTCAGTGGTGCCCAGCGACAGGACAAGAGGCAATGGGCACAAACTTGAGCATAGGAAGTTCCACCTAAACATGAGGAGGAACTTCTTTACTTTGAGGGTGGCAGAGCACTGGAACAGGCTGCCCAGAGAGGTGGTGGAGTCTCCGTCTCTGGAGACATTCAAAACCTGCCTGGACACGTTCCTGTGCAACCTGCTCTAGGTGACCCTGCTCTGGCAGGGGGTTGGACTAGATGATCTCCAGAGGTCCCTTCCAACCCTATGATTCTATGATTCTGTGATTACTATTACCATTAAAACAGGTGGTAGCTGATACGCTTTATACTTACTGTGCATAGTGAGCAGGAAAGAAAAACAGTGCGTGGGGAATCTTCATGTTGCATGAAAAACTGAACCAGACACCCAAAATCTGCAGGTTCACTACGTGCCTCTCTGTACTTGTTTGGAGCTCAGCAAACATAATAGCCACAACAGCAAATAAGTTGTCTTCTGCAAGGCTAGACAAGGTCAGGAACATTTTAGTGTTATTTTTACTGCAATCAAAATGACTAACAATAAATGGGATGACATCCACACCATTTTTACTTAGATCTAAATAATTGAAACACATGTATAAAAGTTCTGTGTTTTATTTTCTTTCATGCAGAATTTACTCTGCCTTCCAAACACAAAAAAATTATATGTGTGTGCGCGCGCACATGTGCATGTGTCTGAATATGCAACAGTCATATTTATATTCTGTGTTTTAGTTATTAAAAACAAACTTTCAGTCGAAACAAAACATGTGCTGGACCAGCCAGTAATTGTTATTTATTTAGCCAGATGTCACCTCTTGGCGAATAGCTATGCACTTTGGGTTTTAGTCATAAAAAAATAATACATTAAAACTGTGGAATGTTCCCCAAAGTGGAAACTCAGGATAGACGGACATTGCTGAGGAAGGGAGGCCAGGGAGGCTGCTTGAGCCCCATGTCCCTCCCAGTCCACGCTGCTTCACTCGCGCCTTGCTTGCTGGCTCTGTTTCAGACCACCCCAATTTGTTCCCTCAGAGACATGGTTGTGGGGATAACTCAATCCCGTGACCCCACCCCACAGCCTGGAAGGGTGAGACTGCACCCAGCTGGGCTCTGGTCACCCCACGCACTGCTCTAAACCTAGCCTAGAAGGCTTTGCATCTTCAAAGAGGCTTGCAACACATACGCTCATGCTATAAACACGTTGTCTTGAGGCATTGCAGCAGAGGAGACATTATTTCCGACACTTTGGAAAAAACACAGAAGATATGATATTCCGCTGGGGGGACTAAGAGGAGAGTAAGGTCCAGTTGCTACTTGATGGAGATGTGTCTAATCTTCTTTTAGAGAGGACCAGAGCTGAGCAGCACAGAGGTCAGTCTGCCTGTGCCCCTTGGTCCCTGGTCGTCTCTTATTTTGCTCTGCACTCATACCTTGAATTCCTGCCCAGCTCTGTTTGTGGATACACAATCCATTTGAACTTCTACATCAAAAGATAATGGCTAATGGAAGGAAGGAAGGAAGGAAGGAAGGAAGGAAGGAAGGAAGGAAGGAAGGAAGGAAGGAAGGAAGGAGAGTTGCTTCTCCCTTCTCTGTCCATCCCAAGATACACTCAGTCATCCAGTCATCTTTGGGACAAGCCAGAGGGAGCTGGATCTGTCATTTTGGGGTTTTGGGGCCGCACGCATCAGCAGCTGAATACAACTTATTGACTTGACAGTCTGCAGCAAAGAAAAGCTTTGTAAATTATTTTGTTGATGGTGGCAACTGGCTTTGAGTTCAATGACACAAGGAGGAGGGAGGAGCGACTTATCAGGAAATATGGGACAAAGCTGTAAGCTTAGCTGCTCTTCCTCCTGCTGCAGGCTGGAAGGGGGGGAAGCCAGGTATAATTGCACTGGAGTTCAAGCGAGGTTGGCCCTGGGCTTCAGTCAGCACCTGCTTTTCATGGGAATGACAGCCCCTCTGTTCCCGGCACAGAGGGAGCTCAATGAGAGCCTGTAGAGCCAGGCAGCCTGGCACAGACCCAGGCTCCCGTGATATGATAAACACTCTGTCTCTCTACTGCTCGACAGACATCCAAAAGAGAGGGAGGGAAAGAGAGATGCAAACAGGCTGGGAGTAACATGCCATGTGGAGAGGAAGCTTTTCCCCAGGGACTGCGAGATTGCTTCTGTACCAAATGGTATAGAAGCCTGGCCATCAAAAGCCACCTCGCAAAATGTGTTAGCAGTCACAGTCATCCATGCAAGAAAGAATATGTGGATTTGCTACTGAGATGCACCTTTGAACAAGGCGGTAAAAAAAGAAAAGAAGCCTGTCATGGGCAGTTGTGCATTACACCTGACCCTGGGCACCTTGCATCCAGGAGCCTGAAGACATCTATGGAGTTGAAAGCAGCAGAACTATGGGCACAGAAGGAGTATGTGTGTGTGCTCTGTTTGGGGGTGGGTATTGTTTTATGGGAGGACAGAGGGGGTTAAACAGTATGAACTGAATTCACCATGGCACACGGCTAGGAGACCAAAAAGGTTTTGCAGAATCCAGTCTATGTACGGAATCATATAATCAGAGAACCATATAGGTTGAAAAAGACTTTTAAGAGCATCAAGTCAACTATAAACCTAACACTGCCAAGTCCACCACTAAACCATGTCCCTAAGCACCACATCAACACATCTTTTAAATACCTGGGCAGCCTGTTCCAATGCTTGATAAGCCCTCTGGTGAAGAAATTTTTCCTAATATCCAATCTAAACATCCCCTGGTGCAACTTGAGGCCATTTCCTCTTGTCCTATCACTTGTTACTTGGGAAAAGATACCAACACCCATCTCGCTACAACCTTCTTTCAGATATTTATAGAGAGCAATAAGGTCTCCCTATAAAACATGCTGTTGTCAGTCAGGGGTTGCACATCCACTCTGGGTGGAGAATGGCTATGATGTGCAGGTACCTCTTAAATCTGAGAGTTCCTTACAGCTGAGAAAGATGAAAACAGCACAGGGATGTTCAGGACTAGAGTCGAGCTGTCTACAAAGGTCTGATGGGACTGGACTTTTTCCATCCCAACTGTTTTTCAACTCAGAACTGATGATTTGTTTAAACCAAAGCTTTATACAAAGTCCCTGCTTTATTTAGCAAATTGGTATCTCAGTGGAAAAAAAAAATCAATCACAGTGCTAAAAGAACATTGTTTTAGCTAAAACTTCTGTAAAACTGAGGAAAGCTTGATTTGGGGCAGAAATTTTGATGATCTCTTGAGAGTCTGAAATCATGCACAGATCTTATTTGACCCAAAGAAAAAATAATCTCAGAAACTTGCATGTTGAAATTGCCCTTCACATGTGCTATATTGCTCACTCTAGTGTTCTTTCATCAAGTTAAAGAAAAAGCCACATTTAAAAAGCTTGGTGAGTAAGACTTCAACATAGTGATAGGCAAGGTCTTTTCTTCCCATTCTCATTTGTAATGCTACCTTCAAGGACACCTCTTCCAATCCATTACCTTCATGGCCTGAAGGTCATTGTCTGAAAGTCGTGGTCTGCCTAAATCTGAAATTACAGAAAACTCTTCAACTTTCAGGCCCTGCCTGTTGTTAGATGCACCTAAAGCCTCACTAAGGACCTGCGTTTCTGTTGGACAAAACACCCTAAAACACCCGCATCCTGGTAAAGCTCCTAAAATTCTAACTCCCAAGAAAGCCTTGGTGGGATTCCCAGATTAGGGTCTCAGCAGAATTTCAGATGAGGCTTCAGAGGAAAGATAAGGTGCTCTAACAGTCAAAAAAATTGCAGTTCTTCCTGGTCCCATCCGCACTCTTATGGGAGCTCTGATGCTTACTAAACTCTCAAAAAACTAGTGACCTTTCTTTTCTGGTTTACTTCTCTGCCAATTAAATGAGCCAAAACAGAGGTTCAAAGAGTTCCAGAGTCGATGCAAGGGAAGGAGCAGGACCGTGTGGCAATGAGCCGTTCAGCAGCTGTCAGCTGCTGGATCAGCTCAGCCATCTTATAAAACCACCCCCCCACAACATGTCGCAGGCACACCTACATGGGCTTTCACACGTGTCCTAACCACAAAAATCCTCCCACTCTCTGTATACCTTCAAAGCCTGTAGTTAAGAGCACAAATGGCTGTGACTCGCCACCACCAGAATAACCCAACCATTGACCTTTAAGATATCCTGGACGGGACTTTCACCACAACAGCTCCTGTTGAAGCTATTTCGCTTTGAATAAAGTATTTCAGTATTCATTGCTGGAAAGATGGGGACTCAGGCACACAAAACGCCGTCGCAGTGAATAGGAGACCAAGTTCTGAGCTAGGCATCGGGGCTCCCTGTTCAGCAGACAGGGAGAGCAGGCATCTGTTCTGCTGCAAATTATGTTAGTCTGCTACTGTGGCATTAAAAAAAGCATCTAAGGGGAGGAGGGAGACAACGTCTGCGAAAGCAGAGCTGGAGGTTATACATGAACTTGGACAGGTCCCAAGGAATTTCACCAGCCTATTAAGGAAGCATTTACATCAACCACAAGTTGCTTAATGTTTACTATGTTAAATAATCCAAATTCCATGGAACTCTTTGTTCTTATGTGTTCAGGGAGAAAAAGTGATACCTATAAGCAGCACTCTCCAAGCTTTAATAGCTTTGGCCCTGTCTGCTCACTGTGTTCTGGTGGCTTTTGTGCAGTTACGCAGCAGAGCATTACTCTTTGCAAAGCGTGCATTCCCAGGGAGACAGGTTGTGCTTATGGGTTGCCAGACCACCGTGCCAGGACCCTCGCGGACCCGCTGAGGTGAGAGTTAAGCCTCTTTGCCTGAGAAGTGATATTATCAGCTCTTTTCTCAGAGAAACCCCATTATGCATGAATAGAGCTGGAGCAGGGAGGGATATAGGCAGAAAGACAATAATGATTCCTTTTTTGAAGCAACATAAAAGAGAGTGAGGACTTCGGCAAGAAATCTGAGGAGTTAAGAGGCAGCACTGAGGTCTCGATGGAGATGGGGTATTCTTCTTCCCCTTGCCGGGCTCTGGAGGTATGTTGGAGTGGTCAGAGCCAGAGAGGAGTTAGTAGCTGCCTGCCTCATAAAGGGATCATTGACTGTGGAAGGTGAGCATGGGGAGGAGGGTTTTCACATTAGATTTGGGCCAGGGCCAGTGGACTTAATCATCTTGGCTCCCAGGCTGGCTCCTGGTAGCTCCAATCCTGCCCTTGTTCACTCAGCCACGTTGGTGTTGGGAAAACACAAGTGAGGTCAGCAGAAACCCTCGTGAATGGAGGGTTTTTTTGCTGCAGACTGAAGAGAGAGGGGGATTCAGACCCACAGATCTCAGCTGCAGTGGCTGAGTTGGAGGGAAAGCAAAGCTTTTCCTGCTGGCCCAGCATGATGGGATTCAACCCATGAGGCCCTTCACGCTCCTCTCTACTAGGCAGAATGCCCTGCAACAGCCCTCCCATGGATAAATGGGGCTTGGGTACGTTGCAGGATCAGCTGGCTCCAACAGCACTGATGGCCTCTCTCTTCTCCTCCACAGCATCCCACATCCAGTCCCTTGGGTGGTCCCACTGGTTGGAGTTACACAATACCTATATAGACTTACCCTAGTGCTTCTCCAGCACTTGCACCATCATATCTACTGGAGATCTGTTACAGTGCCCAGACATGAGGCTCTGTGTGTCTGTGCTGTCTGCTAGCTGTCCCGTATTTCAGGCTGAGTTCTCAGTGTTACAGAGCCATGCCATGGCCGCAGAGAGCCTTGCATGTTTGCAAAGCGATGGCAAAAAAACCTCTTCAAGTCCTTGGGCTTTTGGATCTGACAAGGTTTTTCCTCTGTTTTTGTGGCAGAGCACATGACAGCCCTTGTGTTGTGGGACTCAAGATAAAATTTACAGCTGTGGTATAAGTGGTTTCAGATTAGTACCCAGTGACTCCACCAAGAAATCTTCACAAGGCAGAGAATAACTGCAGAAACAGCTGCAGAACATGGTGCAGATGGAGGGAAAGTCCCCAAAAGAAGTTAAGAAAGACCTGCATTGAGAGACGAAAGAAAAGAAAGGCTCAGGGAGAAGACAGGTGGCTGAGGAAAGGACAGCAATCCTGCCCCTTGTATGATTTTCACAACTGGATAGCACCTCACAAGCCCCTTCTGTGTTCTTGATTTGGGCTTGCAGGGAGCGGGGAGCTGGAGTTGCACGACCCAAGGGCAGAAGCAAGGATGGTTCAGGGGGTTTGGCGTTAATGCCAGAGCCATGAACATGTAGTAGTGGTGGTGGAGGTTTGGGGAACCTGTCTGCTGCTACAAATAGTGAAGTATGCATCAGATCCAAAGATGATGCTGAAATTATAGGAGGTGGAAATTCTGATGGTTCCTCTTTGTGAAAGAGATGGCTGGACACAGAAGCTGAAACTACTGGAGGAAGCAGAAGAAACTGAAGTGTTGGGAACTGGAACTACGGAAGTTGGGCTGCAGGGGCTGGAGTCAAACCTCAGGGAGCTGTGTAGCCTCAGAGTTTGTACCAGAAGAGGGAATGATTCCTGCTGTCAAGGGCAATGATGTGGCTAACAGGACAAGGGAGGGGGACAATGCGTAGTGGGTAAAGGAGAACGATATCAAGGGAAGACTTTTCCATGCTGCAAGGCATGTCTTGACCATAGAAAATAAGTCTGGAAAGGATCTTGGACCAGATCCCAAGCCAGAAGCAAATCTAAATTGTCTTTCAGTGGTGTTTGTCTGCTTAGTGACTTCCAGAGATGGAAGTACCATGACTTTTTGTACTGGGAAGTTTTCCTCCCTGCCTACCTTGAAACTCTCTCACTGAAAATTAAGTGTAACACTCTTTCTTATGTACCACAGCCGTGGAGAAGACTTTTATTGATGGAAGCCTAAAAAACAGCACAGTGAGAACAGTGAAAAGTAAATAAACTGCTATGCAGAATCTGCCCCATGCTTAACCTGTGGATCCAGAACAGGTTGTCTGCTTCTGTCATGGAAGAAGAAAACTGAAATCAAGCCCATGTATGCCTACCTCCACTCCAGCACTTTATTTCTGGACATCCCCAAATACAAACAAGCATCAGCATTTGGATTTCACAGTGTGGGAAATGCGCCATAGGAAAGGAAACCATCAGGCCATACATGAAGCCAGGAACAGAATGCAGATTACATGGCTTTCCTTCCTTAAGAAGCTACGGATGGATTTCTCCACTTCCTAATCAAGATTTTCAAGAATTGCTTATCATAGCCCAAAGAAGTCACTCACTAATACCTGCTTCCAGCCCACAGCTTCTATTCAGCGGCATTCAAAGTCTCTTTTCACCTGGTAGTCTCGCAACACAAGGCCACCAAGAGTACTTAGGAATAACTGCATTTCTAAATAGTCATCTGTTCTGTATTATTTTCCCAGAGGGTTAAGTGCTAATAAAAAGTTAATGGCACTTATAAAGAGTTTTCTGTGCAAGAGTATACTTATGAATGGACCCCTGCGTCATACCAGCAGCAAATCTGGGCAACCCAGCGTCCCTGGGAGCAGTCCTCAGCCAGCCTTTCGAGTAGCTCAATGAGTGAGGAGTTGTCCACCTACCTAAAGCTGCACCAGAAATGAAATTCTCAGCCCTTCCCAAACAGCCAGAAGGATGCACCAGGAAGAGGACTGCCTGAAACAGATGGGAAGGGAACCAGAGCCTCAGCCTTGCAGCAGGACTGCCTTGGCTGGGGATCCAGCCCACTGCAGAACTGACCTCCCAGTGCCGCACATGGTGCCCCCTTCGCTTCCCTTCGTTGGTGGTCACTCTGAGTGCCAGAGGGAACTTTTCTAGCCAGGGAAGCAAGAAACAGGATTGTTTCAAACCTAAAATGTCCTGTGTGGGTGGTGAAAGCTGCATTGTTGTGATACAAAGGTCAGAGAAGGTACCAGGACTTGATGCAAGATCCAAATCAGTCCAATCTACCCTGCACTTTAACAAGTTGCCTCTAAGCTGCTTTCAAGGCCACATGCATTAATCATCAACAGGTTTTTATCTGATGGAGGACTCTTAAAGTTGGCTTTGAGGTGAGGTCCCAGGTGGACCTCTTATACACCTTCCTCAGTGTGTTCTTCCCTGGAATGTCCTGATTTGTGGCAAGGCTGTTTGTGTGATGCAGAACAGAGATGATAACTCCAGGCTCTTTCCAGATATAAACCCCATGTGACAAAATTCTGCTGTCATCTGAAGTATCTATAATGGTGACGTGATGAAATATAAGTTGGGAAACCTCAGATACAGGTGTGGAACAAGTCTACTGGGTGGGAGAGGGACTGGGGTATATATATTTGGAAATCCAGAAAAAGAGCAAAAGGCAGACTTGTTAGAGTGCTTATTTACAGACACATGTCCTTGGTCAAAAATAAATAATAATCAAGAAAAGCAATGGAGGAAACATATGATGAAGCATCAGAAAGACAGAACAATGATCTGTGTCAAGAGTTTCCAGGAGATGTCGGCACTTCTTCTAAAACTGTGGGCAGAGCACGCAAGGCCTGCCTGAGTTTCTCTTCCAGCCCATTTGGAGCAGCTTCTCTTGGGCTGGATGCTTCCCAGGCTCCCACGACAAGATCATACACGATGCTTCACTTCCCATCTCATGCCATTGGAATGAAAAGATGAAGCAACGGGCATGCGCTTTGTCACTAAGGTTCGTGAGCGCTGGCCCTCCAGAATGTATTTTGCACATGTGGCAAGGAAAATCTGCACTAATTCCTGTCTTCCTTTTTCTTTTTTTTTTTAAACAACAGCAACAACAAAGGGTCTGTTTATCATTAATTAAGCAGCTATGAGAACTATTTCCTTAGGACAGATTATTGTGTTTCAGTCAGCCATCAGGTTACAATTGTCAACTGAAATTAACATTAATTGCCTACATGTTCTTGTTTAATGAGCTATCGGCTTCATTCTGTGCTGTGGTCATCATGGAGTGATTATTGTGAGCCTTGAATTCACGTTATGTTTGAGATAGATACCCATTTCTGCTCTCTGTCTGACAAACTGACAAGTACAGAGACATTAACTCAAATTTGGCTGGGCGTAAACCAGAGTAAATGTTTCTGCTCACAGGAACAGTTTTCTGGTTGAGATTTTCTAAAACTTCTGTCCTCCTCTTCTTCCCTCGTTGTCCAAAGTCAGCAATGCCTCCTTTGCAAAATAGCTAGCAGGATTTTTCCATTTCTGGCAAAAGCATGACCAAGGCAGGGAGATAGAATCAGCTACTCCCCATGAGCATATCTCCTTTGGCACTGCCTAGGATCCTGCACCACAATGGGTGCAAGGGCAAGGCAAGGATCCTTATGAGGATCACCAATCCAGCACCAATTGGCCCACATCTCTGAGACAAGGTGAAATAATGACAAAGATCTAAGATCACCTAGGGTCTAGTGTTTGGTGATGCCTGAATCTTGACCCTTTACTCTCATCACAGTCCTACAGCTCAGAAATAAGACTGGCTTGCTTGCTTAAGTGGGATTAAACCTTCACTTTCCTCTTTTTGAGGCAGAACCATGACATGGAGAGTAGCAAACCATGCCTGCATCTAGTCTGCCTTTGCTAGATCTGTCTTACTAAGTAAAATAAGTGAGGGCTCATTCCCTGGCCTCAAAGGCAAAGGCAGTGCACAGATCATGTACTAGCTTTGGGAGACTCAGTGCCCCTCGCCCTTCCTTGAGAGAGTTACAGAAAGGCACTTTGAGGTGAAACTCTCATAGGATTAAAAAGAAAGGAAGCTCAACTCACCAGAGTTTGCTTTTTTGGTTCTGTCTGACAAGCAGTGTGACAGATATATGATGCAGTCTCTCCTTTTTCATATCATGTCCGGCTTCGATTGCTTCAAGGAGAGTGCACAAGCAGTCCACGGTGTGGAAAGGCGGCATAAATCATGCCCATAAATCAGGAGCCCAGGCTGCCTGTACTGGCAGAGAGAGGGGAGATTGCAGCAGGTGCGTAGATTAGATCCCATATTTTACTGCTCCTATCACCACACCCTCTTCTAACTTAGCAAACAGTTCATGGAGGGAAGAGTAATTTTCTCCCTTGCCCACAACATGCAGTGGAGTTTTCCGCAGAATGGCAGGTCCACCCAACAGACCTTCATGTCTGGGAACCAGCTTTTAAATGAAAGGAAAGAGCTACTTGTTCTTCTAACAAGTAAAGAGCCGCAGGCTGAGGGGAAGGTCAACAGGGATCATGGGATCACCCGGTTAGGTGGTTAGGAATGCCTGCCTAACATTTTGTGAAGTCACCCCATTTCTCCTGGCTTCAGGCCCACTAAGTAGGCTGTTGACTAAAATATGACATCCATTCAAGTTTGCTTTTCTCCAGAATTAGGGAATTCAGCACTCCCCTTTGGAGTTTGGTCCAAACATCTTCACTCTCTCTGAGAAAATAATTGTCTTGAATTTCTCTTCTGCAATTTTTTTGTTTGGCTTCTGCAGTTCCTTGACATGCTAATCGCTGCTGGTCAGGATGGTCTGTCATCACCCAAGCTCTGTAGAAACATAACACCTATGTCACAATGCCATCCAAAAACCTTTCTTCTGATCTTGCAATGTTTAGTGGCTAACCCACCTAGGACAGGATTCATCTCACATTAGCTTTAGACATCAGGAGTTAGAAAAGGTGAATCCCAACTTCACTAAAAGACATTTTCCCCAGTTTTCCAACTAATACTCTGTTTCTGGCTCTGCATCTAAAGTTTGTTGGTCTTTTAAATGCACCAAATCCCAGAGTCTGTCTCCCCAGGACTGTGGTCTCTGCTCTGAGCCATTGCTTCATGGCTGGTGCTTTTAAGGATCCCATTAATCTTTGCTGTGAATCAGTTGCAATAGGAGCTCATGTTGAGCTGCCAGTCCTTTCTGACCCTTAAATCCTTTAAACAGTTGCTGTTCTCTTGGTCTGTCATTCTCTGGTTGTGGCCTTCCTGCCTGTCTTAAGCTTATAGATGCGCAACTTTGCATCAGCATAGCAGGAAAATGCATTTTATTACCTCAGGCTCCGTGTGATTGCCCAGCTTTCATCATTGCTTGAATTTATCTTTTTATTGCAACTTTATCTGTTTATTGAAACTTTATCTGTAACTTTTTCAGGGTTACATATATATTTGTAGGTCAACATTAAAAATGTTGAACATCATCGGGCCTATATCTCTGCAAACTTTCTTTCAAAACTCCTTCAGCTCACAATGATTTTCCAGTTACATACGTTTCCTGAGACCTGTCAGTCATTCTGTCCTTGATACCATAAGTATGGCATTATTGATGTCATTAGTTTAATAAGAACAAAAGTGCAACACTGAGTCAAGCACCTTCAGCCATCAAAGAACATGATGTCTGTAAAGGTACCTCTATCAGCCAAACTTATTTGTTCATCAAAAAACAAAATGGGGGGTTTGTTTACCGAAGTAGTGTCTCAACAAAAAACCTCCAAAAAAAAAACAAACCAAAAAAAACCCTCTAATGGTGGGCAGCTTTTACTTCTACAATGACTGAATCACATATCTGCTTTTCTGTTATTATCTGTATAAACTGTATTGGATTAATGATGTTACAGGTACCCAGCTTATTCCAATTTCTGTCTTGAATGGCCCAAAAGTCACATCCACCCTGTCGAGACCGCTTGATTCTGTGAGAACATCAGATACATCCTGCATTTTGATATGAACTATGTGCTTTGTCCCCTGTCCTCACCCCCGAATCTCCTCCCTGACTGAGCCTGGAGACAGATCAAGGCCGACAAGCGTTAGACTTTGCCTTGGGTTGGACTCCGGAACATGGCTGTCTGAGAGTACAGCTGCATCCTAATTTCCTTCATTCAGGGATATGGCCAAATCCTGTCTGTAGCAGTTTCAGCTCCAGTTGGGAAGTGAAGCACTGGAGGTAAAGCTTGGTCAGAACCTAGAGATGAGTCTCAATGGATCCTTAAAGGATTTTTTTCCTTCATTAAAATTTGGGCGGCTTTATTTTGCAATGGGAATCACCGGTTAGTCTTTTTTCCCATTCCTTCTTTTCTACACAATTATGATATGCAAGAAGGTCACAGTGCTGTAAAGGGAAAATTAACAAAATCCATAAAATGTTGAAGGATAAAGCAAATTTAGAATACTGAATGCTGAAGTAGTAGTGACATTTCATATGCCTTTTCCGACTGACTGCAATAAAGGAAGGGCAGCTTTCATTCATTCCTGCAGCTGTCAAATAGCCTTTGGATGAGTTTCCCCATCCCAGAGTTCATGGACTTCTCTGAGACATGGCTCTCTCAAAAAGGTTTGGTGTACAAACCAGTTGGGAACAGCTAAGTGGAGACCTCTGAGCATTACACTGCAGTTACCCAGAGTGTAGATGGAAAAATGTCAGGGTGTTGGCTGTAAAGGCTAAACTAGAGCCAGGATACTCTAACAGAGAGTATTGTCATGACCTGGATTAAAAATCTGAGAGACACAGATCCTAAAAAATACCTTTGTTATGTGTTACACAAGTGCATTTATAAAAGGCAATTTAAAAATAACTATTTCATCTAAACTGACCTTTTCCAAGAAGTTGTATTTTGTCAGGATCAGCTTCTTATGTAAGTCCTAGAGACTAGGATCAAGAATTATACAGGGAAAGAAATACTCTGGCTCAAGCACACATTTCATGTTATCATGCAAGATTTTGAGGGGGAAGGACACCCAGAGGACTCTTGCTTGTTGTAGGTGATGCAAAGGGATGATCTGCTGTATAGCAGGAGTCCCTTGCCCCACCAGGACAGGTGACAGATAAGCTTCTCTCTATGGGGGTGCAGCCTGGAAATTTTCCAGGTATTCACATAACAGTCAAGGTGAGAGTCATGCTAATGGATCAAGTCACCCCTCTGACTACCTGGGTAGTATTTATATTTAATGGAAACATGCGAGCAGGTCTATTGTCAGATTTAGTTCTCCTGTTTGAAATAGAAGGTTAATTTTCTGGATAGCAGCACATTTCTAAAGGTCCTTACTCTTAATTTCTGGCTGGTATTGTGGACTGCCTACATGGTCTTCATCAAGTAATGTAGAACTTACTGCCCAAAAATATCTGGAATCTGAAATTAGAGGCTTTGTCTTTGAAGATGTGGATCCCAGTGCCTCAATTTTCTCTCAACTGGACATGAAGAGCCTTTTCCAATTATTTTTCAAACTGAACACTTCAAAACTTGACAGGGACTGCCTGGGTCATGAAGTCCAGTCACTGCCTACTTCACAAAGCCAACCACATAAAATGCTTCATAAACGGACAGGTGTCCTTCTATTGTTCCTGCATTTCCTGATGAGAGGCTATTCCAGTTTCACTGCTGTGGTGATTTGTTCATGGCCAGTCTACCCCAAATGTCCTTTTCTCTTTTAACCTAATAGCCATTCTCTTCCTGAGATTGCTTTCAGCAGTCATGTATAGATTACCTACCTTCTTAGTCCTTGCTTGAAAATTTAAACAAAGCTACTTTTTTCCCTTCTTTTGTGGCCAGATATCCACTTCTCAGCCTTCCTCCTTACCTGCTCAGCCTTGGTTTTGAACACCGGTCATTAATGCTTTACACATTTTCTAAAGATACCACCAGTGCTTTTTTTCAATAGCACTAAATCCTTCTCTCCAGCAGAAACACTTCTTCTGATGCAAAATTTTCCCCTTGTGTCTCAGATGTTTTAAAATCTTTCCAATAAAGAAGCAGTTCAGTACAGCAAGAGACAAATACAAATTAGACAAGCCATTTTCCCATTGAAGCAAGTGGTAAAACACCTTTTGCCATCACTGAGTTAAAGGTAAATCTAAGAAAATCTGGAAGCTTCTCCCTGCCTGTATTTGAGAACTTGGAGTTGGAGGCCCAACCCGTCATTGTATTGATTAGGATGAGCCAAAACTAATGTTTGTTTTGTGGATCCCCAAACTCCTGCTTTTTCCAAGAAAATGTGGGAAGGAAAAAGAAGAATCTCTTTAAAGTTAGCACGGTAGGAACTGCTGCAAGGGTTGGTTTTTTTCCTTTTTTTTCCTTAGGTGAATTTCAATAAGGTGACCGCCAGTCTTGCAGAAGATGCAGCTGCTGTAAATCCAAGCTCAAAATGTCAGAGTCGTAAACTATTTTGATGAAATGCCATCAAAGAAATCATATTTATTGGGATGATTTGTTGATACTGAATATCCAAACAGTTTGGAGTGCAGTAAAGTTCAGGGGGATGCAGGAATTTATGGCTCTCTGTTGCTGGGGTTGTTAATAACATTTCAGGAGACTAAACAAGAATGTTCCAGGGACGCGGATGGCTCAGGCAGCGGAGGGACAAAGTTTCTTAGTTCTGAAAAGAGCAAAGAGGTCGCCGGTGTGTTTACAGAAACAGATTATAGTCCCATTACATTAGGAAGCTGCCTGGACCTGAGAAGAGAAGTTACTCATCATGGCCTTCATTTTTGGCTTTTTTCAGTTCTTTTAGAAATCTGGTGCCTTGAGGTGGGCCACGATGTTGGGAAATGCAATCCAGCACTCATGTTCCCCAAGCAGGTGGAGGGCAGGGACTTGTTACCTGTCCTCCATCTTACTGAGTAACATTTGATTTCATTTCTGAAGGAGTTTGGCCCTTACAGAGCACTGGTTTTCTTGTTGCTCATGTGAACACCCTCCCCATCTTGCTCTCAAGTCTCTTAACTGCTCACAGTCCCAGGGACAAACATTCACTCTGAGTTGCGCAGACCAATTATATTACGTTATATTGAATGCAAGTCATTTTCTTCCCTTAATCCCTTTTATTGACTGACTCTTTGCCCCCTTGCTACAAGAGAATATTTTCTAGATACCTTCCTCCACATCGCTCATTATTTCGTATTCTGCATCCTATTCCCTATCCACTCGGATCAGTGATGTCATTCTGCAGTACTGGCTGCATGTCCATCACGAAGGCCCACTACAGTCTTGGACAGACAATGAGTCATGTCTCAGCAGGGCCTGACGTGGCCTGGAACATGGAGAAAGGAAGCAGGTTTGTCCCAGGGAGGGTTATCAAGGATGCTCTCTGGAATAAATGCAATTTACTGCCCAACTACTTGAGCCTTTAGTCACAAATTGGCAGCAGTGGGGCATGAAGGTGATGGGAAATCTGAGTCTTACCCCAGTATAAATGGTGTGCACTTCCAAATCTTGGTTTCGTCGCAGTGAGGGACATCTTGAAAGCTTTTGTAGAAGGGAAGACATTTTCCACTCAGCTAGACTATAATTAAGAAGCACCAGCTACCCTTTTTTCTCCTCCTGTCTCCAAGTGCTGGTCACCGATAAACAATAGTTTGGAGAGTAGCTGTTTCCACAGCAGGATCCTAGATTATATTTGATCACAGGTTCTCAGCAAGGGGTGGATTGACCCATTCGACATAATTAACATGTTTGGGAAGAATGTTAAGCTAGTCAAATTTCCCATTAGATATGTTAATTGGTTAAAAAAATGGGTTGTCTAATTAAATTGGATGGTTTGTGAGCTGTGTTGTCTCTCTTCATGGGAAAAACAGAATAATTGTTGTCAGAAAAACAAAAGCTTTCCTCTCAATTTTTGACAGGTTTTTAAGAACAAAAAGCTAAGATTGTACAAGGACAAAGAAAAGACCCAAACATTTTCCAGCCAGCTGTAGTCTTCTTTAGTGGTAGATGAGAACAGGATTTCATAACGCTGATGGGAAAAGATTCCCAAAAGTTTTAATTTTATTTCTTTCCTTCTTTTTTGTTTTCTTTTATTATTTCTTTTTTTATTTTACAGCATGACCTTCTGGGGTGGAAACAGTTGAAAGTCACTCGGTTAGATAAATTCTGAGAAACATCTGCCCTGGAATACTGGTTGCTCTTGTAAAAGGAAAATATTGATTGTGGTTTTGGGGGATTATTTTTTTTTTAATAAATCCAAATAACTGGATATTAAAGGATACTGTAATTATGCAAGTCCAGGCGAGTGAACAGATTATTATTCCAAGAATTTCTAACCAATGCTGCAATCCAGAATCTTATAATTAACGGAAAATTATGTAGCTACTACAGACTTTGAGAGTACTTATGTGAGTAGGCTTAGTACATTTAAAGTAGGACTTATATACATCAGTCACAATCTGGGAGCGAGAGCCTGAAATTCTTCAGAGCTCAGGAACACCTTTGCTCAGATCTGCAATGGTAGGAGCAAAAGCTGGAGAGGCGTGTAAAGCAGAAATTACAAGCCCGAGGTCACACAGTAGCTTGGAAGAAAATGGAACAAAACACAACTCTGGAGTTTGGATCCAGTATAAACCATCCCTGTTTGGGCTGGATATACATTGCAGCCTATACAGATTGCTTTTGCCATAAAAAAAAACAGATGCAGCCGATACTGCCTGGGCTACGGTGTCTTGTTAGTGGGCCTGGTGTTTCTATCATTCTTCAGGTGGTTCACCTGTGGCTTTCATGGTGGGGTGGCCAGAGCAGGGCTGTGCACACACAAAGGTTGCCTGCATTCTTCACTGGAGGAAATAGCAAGCCCTGGGACCACTGAGGCTATCCCTGTGGGGCTAACCCACACCCAGTGCTGTCCCAGCACTGCACTGGGACTGCCAGGATCTGTCACCTTCATCTGCCTATGAGCTGCCCCAGGGCCCTCCCACCACCAAGTCACCAGGGTCCCTGTGCGTCCTGGTGCCATCTGAGGATGTTGGTATCTGGTTCTTAATAATATCAGGACATTTCATCAAGGATTTCAGGGAAAAACGTGGTTAAAGATGGGAAAATGCAGTTTGCATGGACAGATAATGGAAATGGTATGCTTGTATGTGGTAAGGGAGAAGGGAAAAGTGAGGTATGTAAGAAGATACTGGTTTCTTCACATTGATACAAAGACATCGGCCCAGGAGGAACACTAACAAATGCTCAATGCAGTAGGAATACCAGGACAGAAAAATTGTATAAAATGAAGGGAAAGAAAGGCTGGATGTATTAGAACCTGTTGAACCTGGTTTAGGATGGCAGATCTAGGCTGAAATGTTTATAACAGGATTTTATGGGCCCAAATGTCTTTAGCTCAGTCTTGCAGGGATGCAGAGCTTATATGAACATGCTGTCATGTATGCATGACCGGCTCCATTATTGTGCTCCAGATCATGTGTTACAAGCCTCCTCCAACCTGGATGCACAAAGCTGTATTAGTGGCAATGACGATGGGACCTGGATGACCTCTGGCTACTGAGAAACTTCCTCCCTGCCTGAAAGTCACCTGGGGAGGACAGCTGTGGATAGCCACAATGCCATTTTTACAAGTTCCCTATTCAGGATCTAACAGCACTTTAATGGAAAATGTCCCTTGGTGATCTATAAATCACTGTTTATCACTCCAGAGGCTCCCGCAGCCCCTGAGATAATGCACCAGAGTTATAATATTGATCGATGGATACTTCCTCCCCGCCCTCAACCCTATCAAACAGGCTGCTCTCTTGTGTGTCAGGAATTAAACACTGTGGCATGGAAGACAGAATTTGGAAACTGTCCATTCACAAGATCTCAGCAAGTTGTCCGGTTTTAACCTGATTTTCAGGAGGTAATTTTCTGAGGCGCAATGCTTTTTTTCGCTGCCAGGGTCCTAATTGCACACAAACAATAAATAAAGGGCTTTGTTTGGGGCTTTTAACATTTTTATTTTATGAGGTTTTATATGACTTCAGAACTGCTTCAGATGAGACTGTAATCCTTGCTAACAGAGCCAGGAGTGGAATAGCTGTCTTCTGTGAGCATAGACATGGCCCTCAGCTCCAGAATATCAAAGTCTTTCACATATTTATTCTGTGAGGTAGACAAGTACCCACACTCAAAAGGAAACAGCAGCAAAAGAGGATAAGGAACTTCACCAATTTCCCAGAGACTTGTGATGAAAATCATCTCTCATCTAACACTGTGTCTTCAACCACCCACTCCTGAGGATTTGAAAGCCCTTTGCAAACTGGGATGAATTCATCAGTCCCTGGAAGTGGTTTGTTATTTCTGCCCTATTTTAACAGATGGTGGGTGAGTTGAAACGTGGGAAAATGAACTGCCATGGTCAACAGCGCTACAGTAAAGGAGCTGCTGTGTTGCACGGAGCAGGACTATCCAAAACCCGAGTAAACTGTGAGCTCTCCAACCCTCCCACATGGGCATAAACAAGAAAACCAATTTCCTTGGCCTTCCATAGCATGTCTCAACCAAGACCTTGCCCAAGACTCCACATGGTCTGGTGGCTAGTGCGTCTTGTATTATGTCATTTTACTACGGGTGGCAAATGAATCTTACATGGTTATATTGTCCATAAGCCTTACTATAGCTTGGAAAGACACTAGTTCCTCTGAGTGTAAACCCTGGTCTGTACCAATCTCTGCATTAAAGCCTGACCTCCACCTTGGTGAAGAGGCTTCCAAGCTTTCTTTTCCAAGATCTCTGATTTTTGCTTTATAGACCATTTCATGTCTAGGTCTCCAGAGGTTGAAAACAAGGGGAAACAAGGATAGAAGAGGGATGGGTTGGAGCGGGGAAAGTGCGGACTGGCTCTCAGGTAAATTTCAACCCTCTTAAGCTGTGCTAATGTCTCCTGAGATACATGCCACTGTATCAAACTGGAGGACACAAAGCTCTCAAAATGTGTCATTGCAGAGTCCTGAGTCAACCAAAGTGGTAGGACAGGGTAGAGTTCCTGATACTGCAATCATCTACTGTTTGGCTAAGGAGATGTCTAAAAAAGCCATGACTTCAGAGCCTCAGATTTTTGAAGATATTGTGGTGGCCTAAAGAGCAAAAAAGTGTGTTACAATGTTTTACAAATGTGGCAGGCAGGAACTTAGCAAGCACTGAGTTCAATAGGGAGAAAAGGCTTTGCTAGATCTTTCTAATTCCCCTGGGAACACCTGCTGTTGATTTTCCCTGCAGAGTTTCAATTTCTGCATGTGCTCTATGGAATCTCATTGTGGACTTTAACACGGCCCTGCTAGAGACAACCTTTCCCTGATGGATAACCAAATCCCCACCGCTGCTCCACCTCAGCAGCCTCCCAGAGTCCATGATACCCTGAAGAAACCTCAGATTTTGCTCCCCTTCTCTCCATTATCACCCTTTCCTGCATCCAGCAGTACAGATGACAGGAAGAGGAGCAACTCTGGGCTCTTGAAAAGGGACCAGTTTTATCTGGAAACTGTTCTCTGACATGGGAAAGTGAACCATATCGAATGGGTCACACAGCCATTTGACAAAACAACCCACAGCCAATGAGCGGAAGCAGCTGGCTTGCCAGTGATATATCTCCAAATTGAACTGAGATGCTGTAGCTGTCTTCTAGCCAAAGGTATGTGACCCTTGCTAGATTTGACCCATACCCTTTTCTTCTGATGCAGTTTTTAAGTCCCTGCTAGTCCCTGACTCGTAAATCTCCTTCAAAGGACCCAACGTAGACCCCTTGAGGATCTGGATGCCTGATGAGGTCCCACTTCAGCACTGGTCTCGTAGCTGCTTTGCTCACTGGCACGTGGTATTTGGGTTTCTAATCTGCTGTGTGGTTTCTTCCAGTGAAAAAATCACCAAAGCTGGTGGGCATCATTTTGGGAGATCCAGATGGAGCCATTCAGGAGCAATAGCAACCAAACTCCCTCCTGGGAAATGGTCTGGCCATACTGGTGTTGGGCACGTGTGTTTTCCAGGATACCAAGCTTGCAGGGCTGTCAGTCAGCTCCATTTTTAAAGTACTAAATTCACACATAAAATGCTTGGTGTGTTTTGAAGAGAAACCTAATCTGTGCAATTTCTTTGAAAAATTATGGACACTGACATTTTACACCTGTAATTATGATAAAAGCTCTCAGCGCAAGCCTCTGACTGTTTCCAGCAAATAAATCATCTTAACCCCTTGCTTTTAGGAATTTAGGGATCAGCCCTCAGCTATAAATTAGTAGCAAGTGATAATAGCTCTGCTCACAGCTGCCGTCTCATACTTTGGAGATGAAACACACCACGGAGGAAGACGGAATGGTCACAGAGCATCCTCCCCCTACTCCATCCATATAGTTCACTAAGAGGAACATAGTTATTCATAAACTATGTCCATGCCTGCAGGCAGTGGGCATCCCCAGTTACTTGTTCCGAGTATTTGATCCACATAGGTACTGTGTGCATTTGCAGACCAGTAAAACACTAATGCCCAGGTCATATTCAGCAGATTGCCTTTGTAGCTGAAATGGAAAAAAACACCTCCGTGCCTTCTGCCTTTTTTCTCTCAGGAAACTTATGAGGGTACTTGGAGTAAATGACACTATGTGTTTTGAGTGCAGACAGATTCCATGTTTAGAGATTCCCAACATTTATTATTAACATTATTATTATTGTTGTTGTTATTATTATTGTTGTTGTTATTATTATTACTACTACTACCACCAACCACAGCAACAGACATTTTTCAAGATCTCTGTGCACCCTTGGACCATTTAAGGTGACTTCTATGGGGCCATCTGGTGAGCCCCACTTATTGTAGTATATCACTGGGCTCATGTCGGGTGGCTCTGCCAAGGGAAGGTTTCAATCAGAGGAGCAGGACAAATACAGTGAAATGACGGTGCATTTCACATCAGCAGGATGGTGCGGAAACAGGGCAACCACCAAGTGAGGAAGTCCTGGACTCCCTGATGAAGTGTGAGCAGGAGCATGGGAGGTTGAAGTGGACATTGCAAGAAGATGGGATTTTAGTGTTGGGAACTGAGATGCTTTTCATTAGTTCGTGCTGAGCCATTGTCCCTGGAAGCTGAACGGGAGCAGGATGCAATCTCCCTGACTTCACTTGGCCAGACCACAGACACCTCCAGGAGATTCCTTTGTCCTCAGTGATGGAGCAGGCAATGATCTATCCCTTGGATAACACAGAAAACAAATCCTGCATGGTGCTTACCTCTGAGAGAGACGTCTATGCTGTAGGTGTCCACATGTAGTCAGACAAACTCTCCATTGATTAGGCTTCGAGTCCAAGCTGGAGTCCTGTGAAGGAGCCTAGAAAACCAGCTTGAGTGAGCAACCTAATTTTCTAGGATTAAAGCTAGGAAGTTCAATCCCACCTGATGAATAGAGGTCAGGTCTTGACGCTATGGCTTCTGGGGCTGGAAATCCAGAGGTGCCACCCTGTTAAACCCACAGCTCCCAGACCCACAGCACAGTGCTTGTAAGAGACCTTCTGGTCACCTTGGGCGCCAAGCAGAAGGAAGGTGTGGATGTCCTTCCCGGTTTTGGAAGGCGATTGATTTCGTCAATGTCCTCCTCAAATTTGGTAGGTGGGATCCAGTCCCATTTCCCCTTTGGCAATTTTTGCATTTTGCTTTGGGGAGACAGGGTAGTGCAAACTTGAAGCTCCTTATCCCCGCTGAAATGGAGATGCTCGAGCGTGCTGGAATAGTAGTGGGGAGAGGAATTCCCTCCTGTGAGTATCTTGAATCGAGAGCCAGGAGAATGAGAACAGATCACATTAAATTGGATGAAAATAGAGCCACGCTAATGATTGAACAACTTCCTACCCCATGACAATCCTGCATCTTTGCATGACATAAATCTGGTCAAATCATAAGAAAACCCAGTGTTCACAAGGCTGATAACATAAGGGAGAGGAGAAGGAGCTAGAAGACATGTGGGGAGGGGGTGGTAAATGCAGGAGAGGGAGGGAGGATAGCCACACATTTTCCCTGGACCAGGAGAAAGCCCAGTGCACCAGGGTGATGGGGCTCCCATGGAATGTGCTCCTGCCAGGATAATGTGTTTATGCACAATATTCCGAGACATCTGACACCACCAAGCGCTTAATAGTGGGTTAACATAATCCTAGACTCTTTGCGGTCACAGGAGGTGGTGGGAGGAGATGGGGGTACAGCATCACAAGTTACTTTAATCACAGGGAAGTAATCTTTTCCCTGCAAAATAAATGACCCAGGAGGAGTATATACTTGATTCATCTCAGAGAGACTTTTTTATTTCATTGTCTCCATGTTATCTTCAGTAAGTGAAGCAACTTTATGTTAAACTTCAGCAAGGCATTGCAGGTAAAAGGCGGATAATCCCATAGAGCTGAAAGAAGAGTGTGAGGTTTAGGGATCACAGCAAGAGATTCCTCAGCTGGAAGAAGTGAACAGTGCCTCATCGTTAGAGCAGAATACTTGTGTCTAGTTTTTTGATTGTCCCATTGATTTACTGAGTCACTTGAACAAAAATCTCATCCTTTCTTAATCTTACCTGAAATGGCAATGGTTAGACTTTACTCATAAGCTCCATGGGAACTGAGCTCATGGCGAAGCAGTATTTCACTTGCTTCCCAAATATGGAATTTTTAATTATTACAGAGTTTCTCATTTCCTTTGGAAAAAAAAAGTAGAATCAAAACAGACAGCAAATTTGTTTTCTTAACAATGTGAAGCACACCTAAAATGTTGATTTTTCATCTTTCTGTTGTCCATGGCTTTGGAACTGTTGTCTGTTAGTGGCAGCTGAACAAGACAGAAGATAGTGGGGAAATAACGCATGGGTTTGTTGTTGGTTTTTTTTCAAAAAAACAATTTCATTAATTTTTTTTACATTTCTCTAAAACCCACCAGATTTGAGGTTTTTTACCTTTTCAAGGGAAAGGGAGTTTTCATCAGAAACCAGTTCCACTCTGGTTTTCATGCTGAATTCCACAGTTGTAGTGATATCATCCCAGTTCATCTGTCTTTCTTGTCCCCAGGAACAGCACCTGAAGGGGGGTGGTCCAGGCACTGGAATACATCACCAGCACCAGGAGGTGCTCCTTGAGGTTATTTTGGCCTGACTTCATATAGTTTTAGTTTGCGTCCTTCTCAGTTTCCATAGCAAGCAAATAATGGAAAAAAATGTTCCAGAGAACAGTTTGGAGCATAACATGGTCCGTGCCACGTGTATTTGTGGTCATGGGTCTGCCAGCACCCCAAGGGCACAGCCCAAGGCTTACCCCCACCTTGTGCAGAGGTAGCAACCAAAGACCTGCCACCCCACAGACCTGCATTAGCACCCAACAGCCTTGCAGAACAGGACAGGAATTCAAAAATAAACCAGACCAATCTGGCCTTCAAAGAATGAGGGCAGTGAGTGGAAAAGCTGGAGGACAGCGGTTAGATTGACAGACAGACAGATAGGTCCCCCTTCTCCTATTCTAGCTCTGGCTGAAGGTTTACAGCAGAGGAGGTGTGCTATTATTTTAACATGGCCTATTTGCCAAATTCTAATTACAATCTTCTCTATTGACTCAAGCTAACAAGTTAATTGACTGCTTTTTGTGGCTTTGGTACACCGCAAGCCTAACTGTCCTCTTAGGTAATGCAAGTGTGGGTGTGATAAAGCAGTACAGCCAGCGCTGGGAAAGTTGTTCCAGGGAATATTTGGCTTGAGAGATTTTCACCACCTTTCCTGCCCCTGGATTGGCTGCCAAGTAAGTGTCAATAGCTGTCAAGTCCGGTTGGGAAAGAGAAAACTCCACCAAAATTTAAATAATAAGAATAATAGAAAAAGCCATATTCCCTGCAAGGACGAGCTAGGCAGAACTGGACCCTGTTTGCTGTAATATTTTATAATATTACTTTTTCCCTGAATTCTAAGCTGGCTGCAGATTTCCCTGCCCAAATCTCAGCACTCTGTAAATTGTCCAATCATCTCAATCACAGTGGCACATACAAGCTGCCGCTGAGGTCAGAGCGCCTTCATGTTGCAGATCAGCTGCTGAAAGGCAGTTTCAGCCTCTGAGAATCTGTGATATAATCTGAAAAAGTAAAGAAGGCTTGATAACAGCATGACCATTTGAGATGCTTTACATATATATATATATATATCTATATGTGGCTCAAAACATGTTTTGAAGGAGGTCACTGTCATCAGGTGGGAAGTGGCAGGGAAGTGGTTTCCCCAGGGGCTCACAGCAAACCAAGGAAACAAGAATGGCCACACTGGGACAAACTAAGGGGTTTGCATAGCTGGGTAGATCTTCTCAGCCTCTGGAATAGTGTAGCCTATTGGAGAAGCATTGTTTACATCAATATGAGTGCACTAAATACCCCAGGACTCATGTCACACACATAAATTCAGGTCCCCACCAACAGGGTGGCTGTGATAATTCCTAGTGGGAGCAGACTGTGGTTTTGGATGTCTCCTGACCTCTGCCTGGTATTCTTTTGACGGTGCTTGTTTGCTTGAGCCAAAAACATGCCAGGAAGTATGCTGACAGTTGACGTGTGTGAATAATTGTGGGACAGTGCTCAGAGCAGGACCTGGCCCTCTACAAACACCATCACTGGTCCTTTTGGCCCACCATAAATCCAGCAGACGGCAGTTGTGGGTGGCAGAGGGAGGAATGGGCTGGGGATAAAACTCCTACCTATCATATGCTAATACACTGGTTTATTA
This sequence comes from Rissa tridactyla, assembly GCF_028500815.1. Taxonomy (NCBI): domain Eukaryota; kingdom Metazoa; phylum Chordata; class Aves; order Charadriiformes; family Laridae; genus Rissa; species Rissa tridactyla. The sequence continues at coordinate 40,811,664 of NC_071470.1, forward strand.
ATTCAACCACACTGGGGCAGCTGACTTCAAATTCTTAGTTTTGGTTTGCTCGATTTGTACTGAATCAAGCATCCACTTGACTCACTCCTCTGCACACCCCCGACCCCCCAGCGACTCCCCTCCACCATGGGGATTGCCAAGCGCTGGAGCTGTACTGCGGGACTCCCACTTCAGCTCTGCAGATTGAGGAGCTGCAGAGCAACCAGAGAGCCGTTTCACACCCAGAAATGCTCGCCTACAGCAGAGAGGGAGAAAAGCATCCCCTCAGAGGAGGTCCCCCACCTTCCTGCAGCTTCCAGAAACACCCAGGCACGCACACCGAGCACACGCGGCCCCCCATCCCGCTGCCCTTTGGCACGAGGCATCAGGGCTGGAGTCCACAGAGGCATTGCAGACAGAGAGCAGGCTGTTTACAGGGAAACAATTCAGCCTTGTCTTCAGTCACGTTTGACTTCAGCGCACAGGTCTCCGCGCAATGCCTGGAGAAGGTCACGGGGGAGGGCGGGAGACAGAAATATTTTGTGCTCTTCCAGCCAGGCTGGAGCAATTCAGGGATGGTGACCCCTCAAATCTCATTTTTAGCTTTACGAGAAACAGGTCATCAGGAGAGGCAGATTAGCCCCATGGAAGGATGCAGAAGAGAGCTTTAGTCCCAAACAACTCTCTCCACCACTGACTACCTCAGTTTACCCTGTGCAAAGCAACCTTCAAAGCACACGACAGGAAGAGATGGTAGTTTTGTGAGCCTAAATGCATTCGCTTCTCTCACATGAAAGGGGCCAGAACCTGGGGACTGGTATTAGCTCCGCTAGCTGCTGTTAGCTCTGATTTTCCTCTTGATGTTGTGGAAGCCTAAAAAGTGCTAAGCCCTTCCTTACAGCCAGGTCCCAGGCAGCAGCCTCAGAAATATTTGTTCCCATGGCAGCTGTGAGTCCCTGGGCCTGATCAGGGCTGCAGATGTTTGCACGCCTGGACTGCCGGTTAGAAGAACAGCAGACAGCTGGGAGCAAGGGGTGAGGAGCTCCTGTCCATGCTTTGCAAGTTCCAGCCGAAATTCCCGCAGAAATCATATTGCATTTGTGGTGGCCATAGAATGTTCACACATGTAGACACCCGTACTCCCAGAGTGCTTTACATACTACATGTGTTAGATGCCTCTTGGGCTAGGTGCACCGAAATTATGGGCATCTGTTAAACACGGCAGCATCGTATTTCTTAGTGTACAGTAGCCAGTTTAACACGCATGGAGGAACTGGAGCGGAAGATTCAATTGTTGAAACTAACAGTTTACATTTGGCCAGAACTCATGCTAAAGCCACTCCTGTGGTTGAAGCGTGTGACAGGAGATCTCTGATAGCACTGATGTGAACTGCAGTGGTGGATAATGAAAGACCGCAGCCCTCACCTGCAGGCAGGGGGGTCAGGATGGCCTAAAAAAGTAGATATGCCTGTGCCTGGTGCACAGAGGCACAAGAACTGAAAAAGCATCTTACCTAAGTTAATATCAGGTCACCGTACAGAAATCAGGCATGTTTTTTATCCCTGTGAAGCTTAACCTTGCTTGAGAGCATCCTTGTGCAGCAGGACCATGGCATGTTTGACACTTTGCCTCTGCTGCTGCCTGGGGTGCAGCACAAGCCAGAAGCTTGCAGTTCCTTCTGCCGTAAACCCAGCTTGAACACGTGTCCTGCGGAACAGGGGTGTGCACACACCGTGCTGCTCTGTTGCTGGATCCCACTGCAACTACACACACCCCCTGGGGCAGTGTGCCCTCGGGGAGGGCCACCAGCCCTTCAGCAAGCAGGGCAATTAAATGGAAACCACCACTTTTCCTATTCATTGCCTGACTTGACACCAGGGCTGGCAGGAGACAAGATTTCATCCACCCCTTCCCGCCCTTCCCTTTCCCAAGGACCTTTCCAAGCCCTCGTCCAGCTCCTCCTGTGAGATCCCATGGGGTCATTGTGCATTTGCCTGTTCCCCCTTAAAATCCAAAATGCATCTTTTTTCATCAGGGACTTATGGCTGGAATTACTTAAGTTAATAGAGCAGTTAAATAAGACAGCGCTGGCTGCACTATCCACAGGAAGGGTATGTTTTACTACCCTGGAGACAGAGAATACAGTAGTGGCTTTCAGACCCTCAGACTCTTTCCTTGTATGTGGCTAAGAAAATCAGAGCAAGCCTAGCATGGCCCTATTTCTCTGTCGCAAAGCCTTGGCCAGGGGTAGATGCTGCCATTTAGGGACTTCGGTCTCCCTGGCCAGCAGTGACAAAGGTGCATGACAGCTACAATGGCCAGGCAGGAATGTTAGAAATTAGTATGAGCAGACCCCACTGCAAAAACACGTGATCTCTGGAAAGTCACGTTACCCTGTGTCTCTGTTGGTCCCGCATGGAAAGTTGGGGAAAGCGAGAACTCTGCTAAGACAAAACAGATGCCGCTTCTGAGCAGGCAGCTCCTGGGGGGAGAGCCATGGTGTAGAGGCTGTTATACCATGACATTGGAGTGTTTTCAAAAAGAAAAACAAGTATACAGGGTAGTTAGGTGTCAGGGTAGCAGGAAGGCTTCTGCTGGACTGAAGGAATTGTCCAGCAAAATACCTGCTATTTCCCTGCCCACCTTCCCTTCCCACCTGTCTGCAGACAGGCCTCTTGGGTGCATTTCTCTCCCAGCGAAAGGACAGCAATGATGGCTGGGGCAGGAGGGAGGTATGATGGGCACACTGGGAAGAGAGGAGGCTGGAGCAGGCGACTGGGTATCCATGAAGACACTAGAAAGATCCCTTTGAGCCTACCCCTAACATCACTCCAGGTGCTCTTATCCTTCCCCTCCCCCACAGCCCCATCAGCATCACAGCCAGCCCTTCACCTGTAACAGGACCACTCAGAGAACTGCAGGAATCTGGTGGTTTTTTAGGATCCCCGTGCAAGCCCACGTTCCCAGCCCGTGGCTCTCCATCCCCTTCTAGTGGCCAGTCCACACATCGAGATGCCAGCTCCTCTTCCAGCTCCTTGCCCTGGGTCCTTGGCACAGCCCTGAAGACTGAGCAACCCTCTGTCCTCCCCAGGCCACTCATAGCTCCTCCAGGTGCATTGTGCATCTAAAAAGAGGGGTTTGCTTTTGGCTATAATACTGATATGAGCACAGATACATACGGGTGTGTGCATTTGACCAACCACCCTGGCACTGGGGTTCCCTTCACAAGCAGTGGGACTTGCACAGTGGCTCTTCTCAATCCTCCCTGGGGTCCCTGAAGAAAAGAGGGCTTACAAGGAAATTCGTTTGGTCTTTTCCTAAGCCCTCCCATCTCCATATGTGTAATTTCCTCTTTCTTTCCTTACTTGTGAACATAATCAGAAGTAGTCTCGGAGAGTCTACATTTTTTGCCTTTTCGCTTGATTTTCATTTTCACTCAGATTTGTGCCTTAGCAGAGAGAAGCAGAGCTGTCTTCTTGGACAGCAGAGAGCTGGTGCCTCTGCCCAGCAGCTGCTTTGATGATGACACAGATGCCAGGAGACACCAGTTTCTGGGCTGGAGGTTGTGTTGTCATCAGTCCAGCAGGGATTGCTGAGTTCAGGGATCCCGAGTTCAGCCTTTTCCCTGAATTTACCAGGACCCATAATGGTTTCTCCTCTCCCTTTTGTTCACACCTGTGAGGTATAAAAGAATTTTTGAAAAGAACCTTTTTCCCCTTTGACTTTCCATCCAGTAATAAAACCCTATCTCTAGATTCAAATCCTTTGGAAAACAGTGTCACAAAGTGCTGTGGACTCCTCCATTCACATCACATCTGCTTTCTCTAAGGAGTCTGTTTAGATGCTCATCATCCTTGGCCCATGGGAGCCTCTCCTTCAACCCACATCCCTCAGTGGCTCTCAGTGGCCACCTTCAGATATGGTCCAGACTGTCTGTGAGCAGTTAGAGCCAGCTTGGACTTTCATTGTGAGCAGTAGCAGACTGTGGTGGACCAGCTATGGTGACTAAGACAGTGGTTATCAGGGGCTATTAGATGGACCTGACTGGTCAAAGCCCAGAAGAAAGATGCCTGAGAAGCGGCAAGGAAGAGATCTATCAAATCTTGTAAGTCATATAGAAAAGACATAGGAGTTGGGAATTTGCTTTCCCTTTCAATAGGAGAACTGTATCAAATGAAATAAGCAGTTTTCGGGTTCGAGGCATGGAGAAAGAAGCAGTGCTTCTCAAAGTGTGTGGTTAACCTGTGGAAACCTCATGGAAAGACACTGTGCAGGTTAAGCATCTGCATGGATTTAAAACCCAGCTGCAGAAGTTCACAGGAGAAAAGTCCTTCAAGGTCTACTAAATGTAAAGTCCCCTCGCTCAGGAAACACACATCCCAAAAGGCTGGGAAGTATTCTGAGGAGAGCCTCTGTGTACATGCCTTGTTAAGGACAGTATTATCCTTTCAGCAACATCCTGACGCACCTCTACCTGCTCATCTGGTTTTTGTCTCAGTCCTGAGTGCAGAGAGGGAGCAGTGCAGGGTCCCAGGGATGCAGGACACCCTGCAACAGCCCAGCCAGGAAGCAATGGGAAGTCTAGCACAAAGCAATCCTGACCACAGACAAAGCCTCTGCGTAATACCGCAGTACAAATTCACTGTTAAATCCCAGGAGCCTATTAGAGAGTACCTTAAATTAGGCAATTCCTTTTCTTCTCTTTTCTTCTATGGTCTTCATCTCAGCTATGATGATAGCACTAAATGGAGCCTCGCACCACATTCGAGTCCCATGGTGCAGGGTCTTTGCCAGGGTCTGCCAGGTCTTTGATCAAACCCTTTGCGCTAGATTTAAGTATCTGGCCTGAAACAGGTGGACATCCACTGGAGCACTAGACAGCAGCAGGTCCGCTGAACTTTCAAGACCGTGAGCATTCAAACCTGTGTGGTCAAGGCACAAAAAACAAACTCAAAAAAAGGATGAGGAAAAAAAGAAAGGATCAATACCTTAATAAATACGTGTGCTTCCAGTCCTTAGTGTATATAGTACAATGCAGCCCAATTTGCTTTTATATTTATAAGGTGTTGAAGAGCTCCTGATTCCCATCATACTGATAATTCTTAAAATACATGGAAACTACAAGGGAATAATGCAGCATGTCCATATTCCTGCAGGCCAGATGGTTTCAGAGAAATAGAAAGGTCTGTGTGAAGACAAGAAGTTTTGTTCTGGATGGGGTTGGAGTGTCTGAGTTGTGGTTTGGACACTAATAGGGGAAGAAAAATAGAAAATTTTATAAATGCTTGCAAAGAATAAAAGAAAAAAAAAAAGCATTGGTTTGATTCAAGTGTTTCAAATGGTTACGATTTCTGTCGCTTTGTAGATTGTGTATTTTAGATGAGGATCTAGGTATCTAATGCCACAGAAGTAAAACATCTTTAAACTAAAATCTAAAATTAAAAAATCATATTTTACAGTTAGCAAATGAACTATTTTGTTCAGAAAACATCAGCAAGGGATGTTTCAGCATGGCCTGATCTTTTCTCAAGATTTTCTTCCAAAATGAAGTGACTGTGAAACATGTCTCTCTGTGCAAAGCACTCCAGTTTCAGCAAACTGCATCCTGATGGAGTCTGCTTCTCTTGCAGTCTCTCCAACACTTTTTTACAAAAAGTGCTTCTACTTTGCCGTATCACTCCAACCATGGCATGATGGCTTGTACTATTCCCACTGCAGGCTAAACAAAAGGCTTCATGATATCCCAATTCACTTGAGAAACTAAATCTCAGCTTTCTAGCACAAGGTCTTGGAAGAGACATCAAGTGGATGAAGATGCTTCATCCAGTGACTGGTCCAGGAAAGATGGGGAGGAACTCTTTATCAGGGGGTGTAATGAAAGAACAAGGGGTAATGGTTTTAAAGTGAAAGAGGGGAGAGTTAGATTAGATATTAGGAAGAAATTCTCTACTGTGAGAGTGGTGAGGCACTGGAACAGGCTGCCCAGAGAAGCTGTGGATGCCCCATCCCTGGAAGTGTTCAAGGCCAGGTTGGATGGGGCTTTGAGCAACCTGGTCTAGTGGGAGGTGTCCCTGCCCATGGCAGGGGGGTTGGAACAAGATGGTCTTTAAGGTTGCTTCTAACCCAAATCATTCTATGATTCTATGATTCTATGATCCTGGCTGACCCAGGGCAAAGCCAAGGCATGAGAGTACACGAGAAGTTTGGCATAAAGTCACACAGACAGATGACAGCACTTTCTTATACCACACTAGATCAGTCTTTGGGGTTAGAAGAGGTAAAATACAATCCTGGAGGCCATAATCTCCAGAGGCCAAGACCCCAGTGCAATCCCCAGCTGACTGCTGAATGCTGGGAGGTTGTAACCACAGGAGGGATCACTCATGTGTGTCTCAGTCACATACCTTCTTTAAGCATCCGTTGTCAGCCACCACCCAAGACAGGGCATTATTAGATGGGCTGTTGGTCTGGTGGCCATTTGAAGCTGAGCTGATGCTTTTCTTTATTCTCTTCTTTTCCATTTTTTTCTATTTTTTTTTCTCTTTTCTTTAATATTTTCTTTTTTTTTTTAATTTCCTTCTGTATGTCCTTCCTTCCTTCCTTCCTTCCTTCCTTCCTTCCTTCCTTCCTTCCTTCCTTCCTTCCTTCCTTCCTTCCTTCCTTCCTTCCTTCCTTCCTTCCTTCCTTCCTTCCTCCTCTCCTCTCCTCTCCTCTCCTCTCCTCTCCTCTCCTCTCCTCTCCTCTCCTCTCCAGCATTCCTCACTGCCAGGCCTGTGCTGTTCTCCACACGGGAAATTATGACCACCCTCCCACTGTCTCAGGATCTGGAACAAAATCACTCCCACCATGGAAAAAAACTTGGCCACGCAAAGAAAAGTCCATTTGCACATTACTAATCAGCTTTGACATTGATGTTTATCCTCATGCTTCTCAGAGCAGTCAGGGAAACTGCTTTGCTGAGCCACGTGCAGCAATGCAGTGGTTTTGCTTTTGTGGGAGGTTGCAGCTGTTTCATACTGTCTTATGTTATTACCTAATGTAGGATCTGGCTGCATTGCTTTTGACAGGGCAGAACTCCCAAGATACCTATGGCCCTGATTCAGAAAAGCAGTTAAGCACATATCTAACTACAACATGAGTCAGGGAAGGACATGCATGTGTCCCATTGACGTATGTGGGAATGAAGCATGTGTTTAAGTGCTTTTCTGGCACATGAGAAGGTTATGGATGAGATGATATGACATGGTTTGCTGCACAAGCCAAGATGCTCCTTTCAACCCTATATTCCTGACACATTTCAGACAGGAATTTCCAAATATGGGCTACTACACATAGTTCCCCAAATTACCATGTTTAACCTTTAAATAAATGTGATATGGTTGTTTAAAGATGATGAGTATGGGAAGATCCTTTTCACTTCAATGTGGCAATGACTGATGGGGCACGTCATGTCTGAAGATTAGGCCGTGTCTGTCCCAGACTGGAATATGGTTATACAAGATCCTTGCATTTCTCCCACATTGTAAATCAAAGTTTGACTTTGCCTACTGCTCTGAAATTCCCTGGAAGACCCAGGAAACACTGTGCTGCGAAAGAGAATGGAAGGTATCCGAGTTCTTTGCTTTTATTCTTATCAGTTAGAGTTTTATCATTTATCTTGAGTGACAAAGTACTGGAATATGCTGTGCGTTTCAGTTATGTTCTCAGCAGAACAGAAGACGACAGATGCTCATTTATACATAACACCTATAAGACAAGTAGACTGGACTGAGCCAGTGAACTGACAGGGGATTTCCATTGGAGCCCATAAGAAAACATATTTTAATCTCATGGTCTAGGCTCCTGTTTTGCACATCCTTGTTCAGATCAGTTCTCCTGCTCAGGAAACAGTGCTAGAAGCTTTGCACCTGGAGAACCGGACCTGTAGGAAGAGAGCCAGAATACAGCCACAAAATCACAGTGTGGGAACAAATATTCAAGGCTGTGGCTGCCTCTCGCTGTATGTGGAACCTTCACAAGGTGGTACTGCTTGGCGTGAGAGGCAGAAACCCATTTTCTTAGATAAGGCTGACATTTGTTCCTTAAAACAATTTAATTCTGTCTGTCTCCAGATTAAAAGAAAAATTTCTCTCCTGGCTAATCCTGGATTGTATTTCTTCCTCCTCTATGGTGGCATAGTGAGCCATGGTAAGAGATCTGCCACTCACAGGCAGTCATTCAGTTTTAGTTGCCAGCGCGTTCAGAACGATGAGCAGTTTTAAAGTAACTAGAGAAAGATGAAGACTTGACAGGAATTGAAGTAGTAGAAATGCATGCTGACATGAAAATGTGAAGGGATAGATGCACAGGCATCAGACAAATTAGCTCAGATAGGTAAATTGCGTATGTGCAAAGTATTTGGACAGAGGAACCTCAAGGTAAGAGAAGAGCAAAGAGTGGCTGCATTGAGCTGGAGCACCTAACCCAGTACCCCATGTCCAACAATGGCCAAGAGCAGGTGATTGAACGGCCCACTAAGTGTCATGTTGTGTCATTTATTATGGGGGTGACATTCTCCCTGGAAGCCCCATTGGGGGCTGGAGGGCACTACATTCACTGCATTTTTCTGCTCTCTGTGCCCAGATGTTCTGCAGAACCCTCGCGGTAATGCTAGCCAGCTTCCACTTTTTACCTTCCCAGTGAATTATGACCCTACGATTTTTTGAAACCTCAGAGTTCACAGGGAGTTTAGTGTCTCCATACGGTGAAATGCCGTGGCAAATGGATTTGGCTCCAGCTGCACTTATCACACAAGGCAGACTCAGTGCTGAGCTGAATCAAGCTACCTTATCAGGACAGGCAGAGAGCAATTTCTTCTGCAAAGAAGAAAGCAGAGCAACACCTAACACCAGTGCCACACTTGGCTTTTTTCTTTTGGAATGATCATAAACCTCTGGCAGATCCCTCAGCTCCTTGCAGCACAATCAGAGCTAACCAGAAAAAAACAGCTCAGTCAATAGGGAAATGTTCCTCAAAGATTTACAAGGTTTCCTGTGGTTTTCGAATGCAGCAATTACATTTTATTCCATCCAGTTTGCACTTTGCTCTCGAGGTGGAAAAGCCACAGGTTTGGGATGTCTGTGCGTGCATGTGTGCATGTGCTTGGGAAAGGAAAATGCAGGATGGGTCAGGCATGGGATGGTCTCACACAATCTTCCCAAGAGACTCTGGGGGTCAAATATTTCTGAGATCTGCTTAATCTCAGTGACTCTTCTTTTTAGCGCTTTTGGTTTCAAAGAGATCCCCACTGGTTGACATGTAGTCTCAGATCTCGAGGGTGGTCAGGTACCTGAATCTCTAGTTATTCCGATGGACAGTCCAGAAAATAAATATCTTTGAGCCCCTGGGAATAACTGCTGGCAGAATAAGGGTGTTACTTCCCAGTAGGACAGATGCTTACCCCAGGATGCACTCCTCGGTAATTTGGGCTAGGATGTCATGTCTTGGATATGTTTGATGGGTAGTGTGAGAGTCGGAAATAAAACCACCAAGGTTGGCTTGAGGCATGGACAATGAGGCTGTCAAATGACACTGTTTCTGTATAGTCTTCCTATAGAAGAGCACTGAAAAATTGCTATTTGTCTTCCTGATGAGTTCTTGAACCCCATCTGAGAGGAAAGCCAGGCACAAACTGAGCAGACAACAGAGCTGCACAAAAGCCACTCAAGCTAGAAGCTACCACTACTTGAAGGAAAACTATTCCCGAGAATTAAAAATATCTTCTGCAAATTAAATATAAGATTTTTATTTTTTTTTATTTTTTTTGGTGAGCACACATACATGCGTGTGTCAGTATGAATCAGTATTATTTTACTGTAGTTGATTCAGACCCACAGTTCTGGGTTTGAGACACAGGCAGAGCAAAAAGAAATCCCCTGACCAAGAGTTGCATTTCCCTGTCCACCTTCCTGCCCTGCCTTGTGCATTAGCCTAATCTAAGGAACAAGTTCTGAGTTTTTTTATGTGACAGAGAAGGTCAAAGACAGCAAATGCCTGGCGTGCATTGCTGGAAAGGCATTCCTCAAAAGCTTGGGGTTCAAAATTTCATTAGCACAAATTATTTGAAGTATTTGGAAAGAAAAGCAGATATTGTTTTGTCCAAAAATTAAACCTGAGATTTTTGCATTATCGCATCACTCTAGCAATTGTGATTGTAAAATCCCCATCCCCAAAATGAAATGTTGTGAGACTATGCAAAAACTGACTTTGCATTGAATTCATTCAGCTCTTCCACTGGCATGTCAGACCTTGCTTTCATTTTACTTGACATCTTAATTGAAATTTCACTCACCAATGGACAGCACACAGTTGAACTGAAAATGGAGTCACCAAAAAAGTGTAGTGAACCCTTCTCTCTCATAACAGTGGAAATCAAGACTGACTTAAGTTGAGTAACAGACAATGATGCTGAATGATAAAGAATTAAATATTACAGTTGATTTACCCCTCTAGAGACAGACTGGTCCAAAGTCAGGGAGACATGGCCTTCAGATGTACTTGCTTCAGTCATACCTTATACCTGACATTCAGGAGCTGGGACAGGCAGAGATATTGCCCCCAAGGATAGGCTTGTGACTGAGTCAGAGGTTGTTTTAGCAAAATTTAGGTATATAATAGGTACATAATAGCCTGTTTCCAGTTTCAGTCATCCCCACTCCCTCTGCCGTGAGCAGAGACAGGAACACTTGCAGAAAGCCTATGATTCACTGAAGTAGGAGAAACAACTCATCACCAAGGACGCAATGTCTCCTCATTGACCGTTGAGAAGCCCAGACAGTGCCTGTAGATTGCACTTCAAGAGCCAAAGGGAGGTGAGATGACCCCCTCCATAGCTGCTCTTCTGACACAAACTCTCAAGCCAAGTCCTTGTTCAACTGCCATCATAGCAGTGGGTAAATGTCTCATTTCTCCAGGCACCCATCTGTCTAAAAGAAGTCATTACGGGTGGCCCATATCCTTCTGTGCCTCAGTTCCCTTTCCTTTCCAGGCGTAGGCTTACTCACACTGTTTCCCCTTAAACAGTACAAGAAGACAAGAGACCAAGCTTTGGCAAAGCACACTGGCGTGGGCTTAACTTACAACGTTCCCCCAAATCTCTTTGAAGTCCGCATGAATTAAGTAACCATCGAGGAACTTCACTGAACCAGCAACTCATTCATTCATTCATGCTAAAAAAGACCTCTGAGAACTGTGGCTGATGTATGCCCTTAAAGCCTGGGGTACTGTTATCCCTAATGCATGTAAGGTGATCGATGGTGGCTCTGGTTACAAACGGTTCAATCAGCCAGCACTGGCCATGAGGTCATGGACCAGAAGCTGGGCAATGGGCTCCTCTTCATCTACCAATAACTGCACCTTCCTCTGGAACTGCAGCGTGCCAGTGGTCTGCAGAGGGCAGGGTAGGGAGGTTATCCAAAGGAGGTGAAGCTAATTAATTTCCATTCCCTCAGAAGACACTGCTGCTGGTGTTTCCAAACTCTCCCTGTTCTTTACTTACCCTTTTGGATCTCAAGGGATGCCCCATGACAAATTGGAGTTCTCTGGTGAACCGATTGCTTTTTTTTCCCCCTGCTTTTTTTCGGTGCTAAAGATGAAAGATTTAAAATGCAATAATGTTTTGTCTAAATTCTTGTGGAAATAGCTTATGACCTTTCATAGAGAAATGTGGTTTCAGCTTTCCGGTAAGAGAGCTCCCAGCTAATGATTTAGCTCTATTTTCTAATAAATAGTTGGCAAGAGACGACCACTCTTATACCCTTTGTCATTAGGGACCTATTATTTATGACTCAGAAATGAATCATTAGGCTTGGCAAACAGCAATTTCTTTGTGGCCAATGTATTTTTCCACTCGGTAGCAGAGTATGCTTGTAAATTCTTCCTAAAAATTACCATTAAAGTATCTCCAAACAGACTCTCCCCCACACTGCCATAAATTCTCTCCACTTTGGTGACTATTGGTGGTCTTCCCACCTCAGGAAAAAGGCTTTCTGTTTTGTTCTTAACGCCTTTCACATTTCCTTCCAGCTAATTACACTTTTATTTAATAAGGTAAATGCGTTTTGTTTTCCTTATGGTCTCCCCTTTACAGGATGAAATATTTCCTTCTGACAGAGCCTTCCTGTCTTCCGTGTCCTGGCTAACTCAAGGCCTCCGAGCAATTAGAGTTGGAGAAGACCTTTGCACTTACACTTACTTGGTGGTGTCTGGATGCCAAGGGCTTCAAAAAGTCACTTTCATGGGAAGGTGTGATGACACATGCTCGACACGAATCATCTGAGAAGCAAATTTCCCCAAATTCTGAAAATGTGTAGGAAAAATAGCAAGCCAGTAACTCATTTTCTCTCTCCCTCTCATTCTAAAATCATTATTCACCTAGCTGAGTGACTTCTTCAATATGTTCCTTTCTTGTACTGCAAGCGTGTCTCAAGGGACGTACAATTGTCCAGCTAATCAGGACAAGGGAATTAAAAACAACGTTGAGGACTATGGTTCAGGCTTTGTTCCAGATGCAAATTTTACTCACTCATGTCCAAATCTAGGAGACGGTTTCGTACTGAAGACTCAGACTGACTGTAGGAATTTGATCCCAATACCAACTTTTCTGACATTTGGGAAAGTCCAGATCACTGGCGGGGTGTGAGGATATGTGAGATTCCTGAGCAGAAAGCAGAAGTCAAGAAATTTTGAGAAAATTCAGGGGGATAAAGTGCAACTGGAGGCTTGTGAGAGTTGCAACCCTATGCTGACTATCCAAAAAGATGGAATAAACCTTGCATGTTTAGATTCACAGATTTTAACACTGAAGGAACCACTCGACCACTTAATCTGGCCTCCTCCAGAGCAATTTACTCCGTTGTTTGGGATCCCCTTAGTGTCTCTTGCTTATTTGTAACATCAAGCAAAGACTGCCCTTCCTTGGCTATCAAGTAAAATTAAGTTTTGGGGCAAGGGGCAAATGAATATTAATACTTGCCAGTGCAAAATATTAAATAATCACTGGCAATAGTTTTGCTGGCAAACAGCAACAGACCAGCCTAGTTCTAGCCCAAATGGAGAGAGAATAATATTCTTTTCCCAATGAAAACAGCAATTCTTACTTGAAATTGAGAGTTTGGTCAAAAGTTCTCTTCTTATTCATTTTCTTCCATGGAAAGCCTACAGGTAAAACATACACAATGTACTAGAAAAAATACATTTTAACTGAAGTTTGCTTCTTCGGATGTTGGGTTGGGTGGTTGGTTTTTTTCCTTTTGGAAATATAACAGCATTTCATTTTCAAGAAGGTGTCTATAAGTCAGTTAGCAGGTCAAGTGAGAAAAGAGAGAATTAAGGAGCAGAGCACTGAAACCTTTGGGGAACAGAAGAAGGAGAAAAAGGCATGGGTGAGCCAAACAAACTTAGGGTGTCTCAGAGAAAAACATAAATTGCAGTATCAGGAAAACTTTTACAAGGTATGAAAAATTTAAAAATGGGTTCTGAGAAGTGGAGCTGTAAACATACAAATGCCTTAGATGCCTCCTGGATGTGCTGAAAATAGCTAACAATAACTAATCAACTTTAACATAAGGCAGGAGAAAGGAGAAAAGGTAGCTGAAGATTGCCACTATAATATCTTTGAGCTGGAATATAGAAAAAAACAAAACACAAAAAAAAATCAGTTTCTTTCTTAAGTCTGGAATTTTATTTTTAAAATACCACACAGTTTTGGAATCTACTGATTTAAAAAAAAAAAAAAACCAAAAAAAAGATGAAAAATGAGCCTTACAATAAAAATCTGGACAAAAATAACTTATTTTGGTCCAGGACATGTCTGAGCATCTGTCATATGGAGAAGATCACTGTGTTCCCTGTTGGATCAAATCAGAGATCCATCTCATGGCAGCATCTGCTTGCAGAGATGTCCTGACCGGACACTTTAAAGGCAGCTATGAGAAACTTCTCACAGAAAAATTATAGTTTCACCTGCTTACGGAGAACGTACCCATTTATTCCTTCTTCCCTCTCTTCGAATTTTAGTCAGATGCCAGTGTGGTGCTCCAAGTTAAAAAGGATTCTGCTTTCTTTCTAAACTGCTGCCTATTTCTTTTGGTACTTTAACTCTCAATAATTTTGCTCTCCATATAGATGACTAAGTCTCTGTTGATGCTTGCTGAGCTCTTCAGCCACGGAGTAGACTTCAAGAACCTGAAAGGTTTCTCTAGGTTGAGAACGCAATCACCAACCTGAGAACAATAACTTTGTGAACCAGGTCCAACCCCTTCAGAGGAGAACGTGTCCAGAAGAGGTGAGTTTTTGTATTACAAAAGGTATCACTCTGCCAAACTTGCATATAACATGAAGAGAACACATTCTGAATGTTATTCAAGGTTTGAAAAAGTTTGAATAACCTTTTTTCTGCTTAATATTTTCATTGTACCTCAACGCTTTCCAGTTCAGGCCAACATTGGGAGCATATGTGCCAAAACTCTGAGAATAAAAACAAAAAAAGAAACTAAAATAAACCCCAAAACCCCACCCACAAAAGAACCCTCTTCTCTCCTGGGCATTCTTGGACCAGTTGGATGTTGAAAATACTGGCAATTTCACAGCGAATGAGAACCTACAGACCCAGGAGGTTAAATAAACACCATACAGGTTCTTGTTTGTATGTTTGTTTGCCAAAGTCCAGAAAGGAATACAATGGAAGAGTTCATCTTTCCATTTTTTTCTAGCTATTTATCTAAGTCTAATCCTGCTAAATTGCCCTTGTTCCTGGAAATATGTAAGAGCATAGTAAGAGCAAGCATGGATCCAGCTTGTATGGAAAGACCCACCTTATGGATTGTGGTTGCTGATACGGATAGGCATCTTGTCTAAGCCATTTGTCTGGGCCTTTTAGTGAAAAAAGGTCATCTCCAAAGAGTGGTGTTTCTAATTCACATGTCCCCAGATAGCCGGGGAATGGAGTTGGATGGAGTCAGATGGAGTGAGTCCTGTCACTGTTATCTGTAGATAAATTGGAAATTGCTATGGAGACCATCTTCCTTCACAGAGACACCACTGCCTCAGTTGGTAACTGTGACCTCCAGAGCAGAAAGCCTGACCCAAGACCTCACCAGGATCAAGCTCAGGTTTTCCCTGTTTCTGTCATGAAACACACTGCTTAACATCTGATGGGCTTCCTTGGTGCACCCCAATTCATCCATGGGCATCCAAGGTCCAAAGCAGACATGCACTCACTCCCTCCCTCCTTGTCATTGGTACATGAATCCATTGTTGTCAGAATAGAGATCATCAGACTCAGCAACCACAGCTGAAGGGCCCATTTCTGCAGGGTATTCTCCTGCCAGATACTGATGGTGACTCCCACCATGCTGGAGGTCAGCTAACGCCCAGTACATTTGGGTACAATTACATTGGTTTTCTGGTTTGGATGAGGAGTACACTTCAGAAGTGCATCTCCCAGATCTTTTAATTTACCTTTGATTCATTCTGCAAGAAAATCTCAGAGTGCACAAATTTAATTCCTTTTGGGTGAAACTAACCGAAACTGCATGCTATCAGAGCAGACTTACTGTGAGCATCGAAGCCACAGGATCTGATTAAAACCAGTCCAAAGTACTCCCTGCAAACAGAGATGGCATGGCCATAGGGTCCACTACTGTTTGACTCTGCAGAACGCCTGCTGATTTGCTGATCTCTATGACTTGAGTTCTCAGGGTTTCCACATTACCTTCCTACCACACTTGCTTTGCTAAACACAATGGTTTGATTTTGACCACCTGACTGCTAGGACAGAAGGGAGTTAGGGATTAGCCATTTAAAATTGACTTAGCAATATTGGAACTGAAAATTGTCATGCCTGCAACTAAGATAAAACAACAATATGCAGCTAGGTAGATGAATACAGGCATGACTTAAGTTCTAGAGTATATTACCACTTTTGTGAAAGCTGGAATGAACATATTGAGTTTCCAAAGACAGAGAGAGATGCACACATGGACTTTTCTCCAAGTCATGAGATGTCACTACAGGATTACCTGAGATGTTTTTATTTGCACATTGTCCCCCACCTACACAACTGATGCCTCATTCCCGAGCTTGGTGGCCCACTGGAGATGCTGTGTTCAATCCGCTCAAGTGACCCTTTGCAGTCCCAGGGCATTGTCTTGACTGAGTTGATTAATCAACAAAATATTGAACAGATTAGATCCTTTAAGAGTTACATGTTTTTCATCTGTGCAATCTGCTATATACAGAAAATCTTTGTGCACTCACGTAAACATAAACCAGGCTAATCTCTCCAAAGCTGCCGGTTGCCTTACTCCTTTGGCACATGTAAGTGGTATACCAGAAAGCTTGTGGATGTCGAGCCACCTCTAGTCTTCTGGATGCTTTTATCTTACAGGTGGTTGCCATTGCTTCTGGAGAGCTAGACCTTCTTACTTCATCGGTGAATGTGGCACTCAGGCAAGGCGTCCATCAGCCCCACAGTAAATGCAAAGAGAGTTCAGTGCCAGCAGGAGATGGAAATCCTATTTGTGAAGGTCGTAGCAAACAGGCCAATACCTTCCTGTGCCAGGCACAAGCAGGACAGCACCTTGGCAGTGACAAGCCACCCCACACTTGTCTTTGAGAGCACCAATTTCATGGTGCCTTGGACAGTACAGGGGCAAGTGTGGCCCAGCATGCTGCTACTGTTTGCTCTTCAAAGACATCCCCTGCTCCTTCAGAAGTAGTGCTGGAGGCAGAAGACCACTTTTTTCCCCCACATCTGACCACGTTCTAGTTTGCATTTCTTTTTCTTCCTATGGCCTTTTTTCTTAATATGGTTTCCCTTGTTATTTTCCACCCATGTTTGTCCTCACCATGAGGAGAAGCACCGCCTCTTCCCTACCCTGAAATGCAAGCAAATTGGACACTCTGTTCCACACAAAGCCCCGGGGGGCAGCGGGACATTATTTTAGTATTGTTTACACTTCTGATCATCAGGCCCAGCAAACGCCCACAGGCTGGAAACCCATCCTAATTATTGTGAGTTGTTTTGTTTTTTTCCCCTGGTGGAAAAAAATCTGTTTGTTATTAATCATCACCAAAACCTTGGTTTTCGGCAGTGCTGAGATGTCTATATTGCATCCAGGGAGTGACAGACATTGTGAGAGGAGGCTGTGTTATGGGGATGCAACTGAGAACCTGGCTCCAAGAGCAATTTAAGTAGCTCAGCTCTTTAAAGTGCCCTGCCACGCTGTTCTCAATAGATAAAGTCACTTTTGGCCATAATGGTCCCAAAGGGGATATTTGCTTCAAACATTCCCACCCTCCAGAAAATTCTCAATTAGCTTCTCCTCATCCTTCCAAAATCCAGTAAAACAAAGACATTATTTATAACATAATATAAACTGGAGACTAAATAATAAAGCATTAATCTAGCCTTTAACGCGTTCAGATTCTGTCATCCTTTCTCGTGTATTCTCATCTACCCATTTATCTATTTATTCATCCATTCTTGTACACACATTATCTGTCATCATTGTCTATTTACCAGTCCAGGTTCACACACAAACACAAATGCACACGCTGTTTATATGCGTCTTGCCAGGCTTTGGAACAGCAATAGACGTGATTTGATTCAGTGTCATCCATCCCGACCGTAAAATATTCAAAAACGCAGATAACCCTGAAAGTTGTTATACGCTGAAAGCACTGACCAGGCTGCCTTCCTGTAGTGCATACGTAAAAAGAGAAGGATGTAGGACCTATTGTTTTAAATGCATCTCTGAATCCTTGTTTGGAGCTACTGCACCAGAAGCTGTTTTTCAAAAGCGGCTGCAAAAATAGTCTGTGCCTCCAGTTGGGTGACTGGGCAGGCAATGAAGGGAGGAAGATGCATTTGGTCTTAGGGACGCACAAAGCCAGCATGAACCTATAGTCCCAAACTGCTGGAGAACCGAGTATTGCTGGTGTGGGAAATGGGCTGTGGAGGTCACTGTTCCAAGCAGTGGGTATAACTGCTATGTGTGACCTTTACTCCACAAAGCAGCGACCACCCTCCAACAGTCAGCATGGTTGCAAATTGGATGTTTACAACCAGGTATAAAATTATTTTTTATGTCCTCTCAAGCTCTTTCCTTCCCTGAGGTGCCCCTAAGAAGACACTGAAGACTGTATCCTAGAAGGAAAAGGGGTCATATTTTCAACCTGCCTCTAGTTGTACCCTCATTTTGGCAGAAATGCAGATAGGAGATGGGAAGATGAGGATGGAGGGCTTGCACTTGTTGTTACCTACATCCACAACCTCCCTTCCCCACAGTTTCTGCAAAAAGCAGATGCCCATGTCCATTCTTGAAACATTAAAACAGCCGTTCTTCCCTGTGGACTACAAGTGACCACTCTCTGGTATGTCCAGCAGACACATCCTATCATCCTAAATGGCCTCCAGCTGAAATATAGTTCTGTCTCTGCAAAAGCGCCCATAGCCGCACAGCTCTGTGCACTAAACCCTGACACATTGCTGGAAAGGTCCCCCTCACGGCTCTTCCAAGAATAACAAACCTTTGCAATGTGCTTTCATATATCATCAACAATTAAGGACAGTAACAATCCAAACAGTCATCTCTCCAGGGATGGAGGGAGGGAAGGAAGACTTATTAGGCCCTCAAAGAAATGTAAACCCAGCACTGTGCTGGCCTTGGAGTTTCTGCCTGGCTTTGAGAGTCTCTGTGCGACCGGGACGCCTGGTCTTAACTGCAGCATGGCTCTTGAGGGGATCAATGGTGCACCCTGAAGCTGCCAAGAACACAGCCTCCTTGGAGAGAGATGCTGAGGCCAGAGTTTGCGGCATTTCGTGCTTCCTCCCCTTCTATTTTTTGGACCTTGGACAGCATTGATCTCCATCCAGCCCATGCTGTGGAGAAGGTGCAGTCTGTGCACTAGACAGCAGCATGGGGCTCTTCAGTGCACCCGCCTATTGGGCTGCTCTTCCCAAAATGTATGAGCCAGGTTCAGGGTACAAGCAAGGCCATGTCATTTGCAATTACTTATAAGCAGCTAATTGTGCCCCAGGACAGTGGAATGGGTGCAATGATCGTTTTCCCGGGCCTTGCCAGCCCTGCTCTCCTGTGATGTGGTTTAACAGAAACAGGGAGCCTGCTGGGAATGGCTCCATGGTGTTGGCTCTTGGGATCTCCAGGAACAGAGCAGACAGACAGACTCTGATTTTCAGCCACGCCTGAAGATCTGTCGGCTGCAAACAGGGCCATCTGGCTGTTTTTTTGGTGGAATTG
Organism: Rissa tridactyla; assembly: GCF_028500815.1. Classification (NCBI taxonomy): domain Eukaryota; kingdom Metazoa; phylum Chordata; class Aves; order Charadriiformes; family Laridae; genus Rissa; species Rissa tridactyla. Next base: position 40,830,945 of record NC_071470.1, read on the forward strand.
CTCCCATGGTTCTCCTGGAACAAGTGTTTCTCCCCCACTGGAGGGGCTGCAGCTTGCTCTCCTCCCAGTCCTAAGGACAGCTTGGCTGCTGCCATGTGTGAAGACATGGGACATCAGAGCCACAGCCTGCGGGGTGTGAGAACAATGTCACACCTCCCCAGCCAAACCGGCCCTTCCATGTGGAAATAAGAGGAGAAAGCTCATAAAAATGGCCTGTCATATCCTCTGCCCCTGCTCCTTCTTCCTTCCCAAGCACCTTGGGAACTGAAGGAAACCTGTCTGATCTACTTGTAAGTCATCAGAGCAAGGGTGGGGGTTGGAAGTGGTTGCTCTGCCATTTCATGTGTCTACCTGAACTCATACACTGGGAAAGGTTTCGCAACATATTCTTAATCTCCAAAGGCAAATGTTGGATTTAGACCTTGAACATGTAGGATACAGCTCTGCTAAAGGCTAAATGCCCATTCAAGCAACCTCCCAGGCCAACCTTTACCCATGTACAAAGATATTACGTACAAAGGTATTATGAAGGTATCATGTACAAAGTTATTGCGCAAAGGTATTATTTTGCTCTTTATTGCACAAACCCTGCCCCAGCCTGTGCTGTTGTGTGCCACGGGACAATACCCATCATGAGCACATTCATCAGCTAGTTCCTTGCCAACAGCAGCTTCCCAGCTCTGCTCCACGACGAACGCTTGAGAAGAACAGCCTCTGCTAACTTTGTGCTTTTTGGCACGGTTTGGCTGACCAAGTGGTTCAATATTAATCACACTTCCTTCTTTGGTCCCTGTTGGACTTCCACGTGAGGCCAGGATCAGGCCCCAGGTTTCTCAAACCTGGCTCCTTGCCTGCCCACGCTGCTGGGCCAAGGCACGTTCTGAACAGGCCTGGCAGAAAATTTTGGATGGGAAAATTTTCCATTGGCAAACGCTGCGTCAATGAAACCCAAATATTTTGTGGGTGTATCTCAATTTCCATTCAATTCTTGACAAAAATTGTCCAAAACTGCTCCCCCCCCCCCCATTGCAACTTTGAATTTCCCTTTTCAACTTTCTCCTTTTCTTTAGGATTGCCAACGCACTTTATCTGATAAGGCAAAGCCCACTGTGTGTAGACATTGCTGCTTTGTATAGTTTTGTTCTGACTTTTAGAAATTGCATTCAGTAACAGCTTTAATATTTCATTGCGGTACTATTTTGATGTAAAGCATTTCTGTCTTGTTGAAATGAGATCTTCAGCATTGTCAAAATGAAGCAATCATATACTATCAAATAGAAATAATCCTGTGATGCTGAAAAGCAACCAGTTGATGCTATTGACAAGAAATATTTTAGTATTTCCAACTAGAGTTCTTTTGGAAATGCCATTTCTCAAGAAGTTTCAGATTTTCGCTTCTGTGTTCCAATTTGGAATAAAAACAGAAGTAGAAATGCTGGCATTTCCCCTGGGAAGCAAATCTGATTTTCCAAAAAGTTTTAGTAATAATCTGGGTTAGAGGGAGACGTTTTAAAACCTGTTATTAAAAATGATTGTTCAGCCAGTAAAAATGGTGTGAAAGGAATGGATTCAAATATAGATTTACAGGTTTTTTATGTTTCCCCTCCGTAACTAACATATCTTTTTATAGATATATTTCACCTTCCTAACAGTCCTTCTTTGTTACAAGTACCAGACATTTTCACTCTTAGATGCTCTGATTAACCTGATCAACTGAACTGCAAGTGATTGTTCTTGAACCTTCATTCAGCCGAGACAATTGCTGCTTTTATTTCAAAACTGAAAAAGAACTTGTGTGTGAAAGCTAGTCTGTTTTTTTATTTTTTATTTTTCAAAATACATCATGAGATTCAATAAGAAGCATTACCTCTTTCTCCAAGCCTTGCATAATTGTTAATCTAAAACAACTGATGCTAGAAAAATGTCTGTTTTTCTCAGCGTGTGCAGAAGTTATGCTGAGGTTGCATCGCTTACAGCTACAGTACCGGTTCGAGACCATGAGAACAGCCGCACCAAGTCAAACTAAAGGTCTTATCCCGTTTCTGACAGTGACCAGCACCAGATACCTAGGAAAAGTGCCTAAGCGAGATTAAAGCAGTCCTCCGGGATTGTACTACCCCAGGCCCTAGGAGTCAACAATTTTGGAATTTACTAAGATTAAATTTACATCTGGACTATCATGCTTAATAACCATGGATGGATTTATCCACCCTAATTTATCTAAGATCTTTTAAATTCAGTGGACTGGGATATGTTAAAATAATTCAATCTGAATTATAATTCCTGGTTCTTTTTGTTTTAAAAGTTTATGGGGGAAAATATTGCTTGCAGGGAAAAAACTGTCTCATTTTAACTTTTTCGTATTTTAAATGACTTTCTTTTTATCCCTTCTATCACAGTACAGTGAACTGCTTTTTAACCAAACAAGAATGTCTGTATATTCAATTTAGATGGATAACCAATATTTCAATCCTTCTTTGGACTTCCTAATGCTTCATAATTGAGCTGAAAACATCTCTTAGAAGCAGACCTTTTTTGGTCAGAATACCTTTGTTTCTATCTCCCATCAAAATAGCAGAATTTCTTCATTGTGTACATTGTTGTCATGGGGGAATCCATTTTGGAAGAACAGTTTTATAACATGCTGATGTAGCGCACCTACCTCATCCTCTCTCTTCAAAATAGATAATGATGCAGAGAAGACAGCATGGAAAATAGCATGATATTTTGTGGATAAATTGCTCTGTTTGTGTGTGCAGTCATAAGTAGGGGTGAAGATTTGGGTTCCCAATTCCAAAGAGGTCACTCAATGGAGAAGAGACCTGTTAGAAAGGAGAGACATTTAGACTGGAAGAAGTTTCAATGAAGAGATGAAGATAAGGAGCTGGTGAGGGAGATTCTTGATGAGGAAGTGATATCTAATTTGTCATCCCATGAAATCTAAAGCAAAAAAGAGCCACAAACTGTAAATTAGATTAAATTATTTTAGCACGTTCCAGGCAGCCTCTGATGTTTTTCTCTCCTGTTCATAAAATCAAGAGCAGTCGCCATAAAATATGGGGACGGCTCTTTATTAACTATATGTGAAAATGAGCGCACATAAAGAATCTCTAAGGGAAACTCCTGAGTCCGGGCTAGCAGTCAAGCCTGGACCCTTAAATCTTAATAAACTAAGACATGAGTTCTTAGTTCTTCTGGACGGGGATCAGGAGGAATCTAAGCCAATCGTCTTCTTCCTGGCTTGGATCTTAAATGCAGAACCAGCCTTTGCTTGGGGTTCACAAGCTGATCTTCTAGCCTTAAATAAAATAACCCATAAAGTTAACCCTGCAACACATACTTCTGTTGAGAGGGGGAGCAGGGTTAATTGGCACGTTTGTTTGTTTGCTTATTTTTAATACAGACAGCTCCAGTAAGCCAAATTCATCCCAGATGTTACTCAGTTGACCTCAGAGGATTATTTTGCATTGATTTTGATAGAGTCGTGCTGGGGTAATTCATCTGCAGACCTGCCACCTTCCATGAAATGGCTGCCAAGCTTCCTTGCCGCAGGGAATACTCCCTGCCTAGCTGGGCTGCCTGGCCCTTTCCACTGCTGCCTCTTCCCAGAAAGGCGAGTTGTTCAAAGGTTTTCTGAGCCCCTGCCCTCATGGAGTGTCTCTACACCAGCATGGCCCATGGGCTGCACCCCTTCCTATATCTATGCTCCTTCAGCTTCTGCATGGCTCCCACTCAAGGTCACACTCGGGTCTGGAACAAGTCCAGGGTCTCGGGAGAGGCAGAGACTCACATTGTTCAGAATAAAACAGTGATCCTGAGTCCTCCTGTGCCTGGACAGATTATGCCTGAGCACCTCTTCTTCTCCTGCACAGAGGTTAGACTACCTGGTTATGGCTATATTAGTAAGGAAGGTGTAAGTAAGGTAAGGTCTTGTGCACGGGCACATGAGCCTCCAGATACCATTTTTTTTCATGCTCTCTGCCCACCAGCACTTTTCCAGGCATTATCATGCACATCTAAGAGGATAGTAAGAATAGTTCCTAACATAGAGAATCATAGAATCCATAGGTTGGCAAAGACCCTTAAGATCATTGAGTCCAACTGTAAACCAAACACTGCCAAGTCCACCACTAAATCAAGTCCCTAATCACCACCAGGTCTTTTAAATACCTCCAGGGATAGTGACTCAACCACTTCTTTGGGCAGCCTGTTCCAATGCTTGATGGGATGGATGAGGCCACCACCTTTGGAGGAACAAGAGTTCAGCCATGAGGACATAATCCTGGCTAAGCATCTTGGCATTGGAACCAAAGGACCACTCTTAATCTATTTTATTTATTAGTATACATTTAGCTTTAGGACTGTGGTATAACCAAGCTAACAGCTTGAACAGACGCTTTATGGATCAGAGGCTCAACACAGTTAGGTCTGACCTTGAACTTCGTCTTTCACCTGCAGTGCAAATATCTCCGGCGACCTGTTGGATGAGGAGTCAGTCTGGAAGTCATTCTCATAGAATAAGAGAATGTATCTGTATCTGTAAGGGAGCTAAGAAGGTCTTTCAAAGATGGACAACTATTCCACTAATTTTGGGGTTAGGTGCAATTGTATCCAGTCTGGGTTCAGATCCAGTTCAAGACGTCACAAAAAAAAAATCCCAAATGTTTGGTTACCAGAACAAACCAGTCAGAACCAACACCCATCAAACTCAAGTCTTAGTTCAAAACAGAGTGTTGAAACTCAAAATTAAAACTATTGTTTTTTGACCGTTTGTTTATTTTCTGACTTTAAAGACAAAAATTTTCCGAGTACTTTTTTGTGTTGTCAAATAAATAAAGTTTTTTTAAGAGCACTTTATTTTAGTGAAATAAAATAACATCTAATATATCCTCTGTCATACTGTGTGTCTGCAACAAATTGATAAATCTGAGGACTGAAAATGTTCTTTCAGCACACACTTGTGTTGCTGGAACTGCCAGAAGAACTTTTGCTAGTTGACACAGCTCAGGCATGACGTTTTTATTATATTCCCAGTAGATTAATATGTCTTTTTTTTCTTTTTTTTATTTTTTTCATTGAGACATGGCTCATCTGCAAATGAATCAAAACTTGGCCCAGTCTTTTTCTGAGCTTTCCTTCTTTCATATATCTCTTCTTACTTAGAGATCGCATGAACTCTGCAAAGAAGACATTCCAGACCTTCATCTGATCTTTCAACTCTAGACACAGTTAACATTGATTCTGTAACACTGTCTTCTGCTTCTGTGTGAAATATTTCCATCTGCCTGCTGATATTTATGAAAAAGATATACGAAAAAGAGATATTTTGTTTCCTTTGTTTTGCCTTTGACGCATACAATTTTTCAAAGAAAAGCAGAAAAGTTTCACGTTTCCCACTGATACAATAAAAAAAACCCAACAGCATATAAGTTTTTAGCAACCTTCAGTTACTGAAAAGTGTTTGCTTTCATCTGAGTCTTTCCAAACAATTATGACACATTTAATGCATCTTTGTCCCCTTTCTGGCAGCCAAAGCAGATGATTTGAGATGTCCATCAGCAGCAAAATCTCCTGAGCTCCAGGGGTCGTGCCAATGTATCATTAGTAGAGTGCCAGCTCTATCAGAAATAAAGCAAATACCATTAACAGGGAGGGAAATTGCAGTATATGAGAAGGGAAGATGCAGCATTAGCCCCATGAATCAAAATGAATTAGTGGCAGGGACAAAGACAGGCACAAGTATATCTTAATGGTCTGTCAATGGAGAGGAGCAGGAGGCAGGGGACATGTTGTGTAGGCAGGTGCTAACTTCTCCTGGATTTTGCCGTGCTGCCTGGAGGCCTCTAAGCAAAATCTCAGTCCTGTGCTAATAGGATTTTTTCCTGTAACTCCAGTGGGAAAAGCCTGTATGTTTTAGGAACACAAGAAAGAAAAAATTATGTACTCCTCTCGATGTCGGTGCTTGGGCTTAAGTGAGCCAACATAAATGCATTTGGGCAACAGAGGGTTTATTGTTCCCATGGCCGTGTTATTTTCTTAAGTGAGTGAATGTGTGTTTTGGAGGGGAAGGTTTTGACAGTGCTTGTTAAAGACATCATATGTTAAAGAGAGTTTAGATGTTACCTCTTTAGTCACCCCACCTGTCACTAGGTCACCCTGCTATTTGTCAAGAGGAAAAATCTTTATTTCCTGGGAAGCAGTCATGAGTTTGAGAAAAATCCTGCAAAACTGCTATTTTATTTTAATAGGGGGAAAAAAAGAGCTTTAGTTGCTGTTATGTCATCAACTGGACCCTTCCATCCCACAAAATGTCCTGAACTTGCTCAAGACATACAATCCTAGTTAGGCTTTCAAGACATGATCATCTGGTAAAATTTAGGGCAGCTTCCAGTGGTCTGGTTTCAGAGGAACTGCTGTCTGGGTGCAAAAAGAGAAGATGGTGTCTGTACAGACAGAAGGAGAGCTCCTAAATGTTCCTTCCTGGGAGACACAGGACTAGCTACAGCCTCTTTCTCACTATAAACCTGGAGGGTCCATCCTCTACAAAACACCTTGAGATGCTGCCAGCACATGGCAGGAAGACTAGGCAGACAGCGTGAAATTCCCCTCGCAAAAGAGAGATGACCCAAAATTCAGACCACACAAGAATGGGATTTCCATTGTCCTTCATGTTTGTGCCAGCTCCCTTCGAATTCCTCTCAGTGGTGGCTGGACGTGCTGGGATACAGATGTGATTCCTGTAGGCAGGGCAGCCTGCCAGCCATGCGCCACTTCAGATACTGCCTGCTCTTCACGTTAACACATCACTTAAGAGATCCACACGTCCTCTGCAAAGAGGGAGGACGGAAGTGCAGAGGGAATGGCGCTGCAGTCACAACCGTCCCCTCCCCTTTGGCGGATGTGCAGCTGCTTCTCCTCCATCGCAAACGATTCCCTTCATCTCTGCAGGAAAGAAAAAATGTTTCAACCTATTTCAAGGTGTCAGCCAAGGAAAATAACATATGACCTGACTCCTAATTCTACTGCACATGAAAGCGAAGGGGCTGCTCTGCCCCATCTGGACTAGGGTGCAGTGCGTACTGTAAAGATGTAAAACATAAACCTGATCTGCCCGGGCCTGGGTCAGAGCCGGTGTTCAGTTATGAGGCAACATTTGTTATCCCAGGAAGCAGGAGGAATTAATGTAAATCACTTGTAAAAATGACATGTTCTTGTAGGGTTTGAACCAAAACAAGTGTCCTACATACCTAGGAATTCAGTGTAATTTGTTAACTATTTCCACCTATTAGAAAAATTCACATCTCTGACACTACAAAGTAAGAACACTCTGGAGAGGGGATGCATACAAGCCTGTGAGCACTTTAGAGATCAAAGGTAGGACACGTAGCCCAGGATCTTTCTATCCATCTACCATGGTAGAGTTATGGATCTATCACTTTCCCTGTTCCTACGTGCTTACTTCCTTGTACACATCAGGGTGATCTCACCTTTTTATTTATTTATTCGCCTGAAAGCCAGGGTTGGTATCAACTTGTAGACTGAGAAACTCAAATTTATAACATGTAAGTTTCCGCAGGCAAGCAGGATATTTGACCTTCCTTTCTGGTCAATGAAGATCAACAGTATGATTCATTTGCCTGAATGCAGATGTCTAATGTTGTTTCAGATTTTCTGGTGTATTCAAGACATCCATATAGGGTTGACAGATACAACATAAGATCAATAAGAGATTATGACCTTTCTGCAGTGACTGCTACAGGCAGAGAAGGATTTCCTAGGGTGTCTCAAATGGCAATAAATGTTTATGTTTAGCCACTGATTACTGACCATGGTCTGAACTGATGAGATCACCATTGGCTACAGCAGGTGTTTGGACAAGTCACTTAGGTCAAGACTCTTTAATTTGGGTCTCTTAATCTTCATGCAGGATGATACTTTCGCACTTAATCTTAACGAGCCATTTAAATGGAAGTGGTATAGAGTATAAGCCTGCAGACAGCCCCATCCACCTCCCCAACACAGCTACCTCTGGATGGGATGAAGCACCTTCTGTAAGTATCAACTTCTTTCTATTGACCAGAGACAGACCCACAGTGATTGGCGCAGACTAGAAACCTGGCTGGAATTAGATGAATTTATATCCAGCTTGGTTAAACTTAGATGAAGCTTCATTGTCCAGCTGCATATCAGCATCTCCAGGCCAGGAAAGACAGCAAGAAGTTAATTATTTTCAACATTTGCTTTGGAATTCGGTGTGAAGAAAATGTCCCTTTTGAAAGAGAATTGTCACAAGAGACCCTTCCAGGAAAATATGCATGCAACAGCAGTGGGACTGATAAGTGTCAGAAATCCCCATCAGTAACATGACATCAGTCGAAAAGACCGTGACAAAATCCTGATAGTGCTATTTCTGAGAGGCAGGGTGTATAACTTAAAAGCATAGGAAAGTAGCCAAGCAACACAGAACAACAGTATTAGCTTAGAAATATCTCCAGAAAGAGATGTCCTGGACAGAATCCAAGGTGAATGCATACAGCTCCCATAAAACTGCCAGATCAGAAAAGGGTAGTTCACTCCTAAGGTCTTGATGAGAATAGAGACAGAAAACAGCAAGGTATCCTGGGACTGCTGTCTGGATAGGACCTTGCAAAACAGAAACGAGTGCACAGCCTGCAAAACAAAACCGAAGTGTGGGATGAAAAATAGAGATAGCGCCGCCAGGAGGTGCTCAGTGTGCAGACTGAGGAAGGGGGAAGTCACAAAGCAAAGCCTATCAAGGTATACGGACAGTATATCGGTATACAGATAAGTATACGGAGGAGTTCGGCTTCTGCCCAGGCAGCAAGGTGTGCCCACGGTGAAAGAAAATCACTGACCTTTGCCGTCAGATGCCAGAAATTTCATCATAACGTAGAAATGGCTGCGCTGCAGCAACTGAAACTGATCCCAAATTCACACCTCTGATGTCTGCTTTATTGAGACTTCAGGGCTTGACCTTATGGCTCCTGGGGAAAATCAGCGGGGAAAATCAGCAGGCAAAACACAAGGAACATCTCCCCAGCAATTCCTCTCTTCTGCAATGCCAAAATGCAAAGCCATGGGAAGATCCACAGGAATGCGCCGCATTATCACTCTTACCAGCATCGAGAAATATGTTATCAGAAATAGGGAAATTAGCTCAGTGATGATACAGCCAGTCTTTTTTTTTTTCTTTTCTTTTTTTTTGAAGAAACAACAAAGTCACAATGGTCTGCATAAAACCACAAGTTCCACTGGCACTTGGAGAAGTCTGGAAGGGAAAGAATACCAGAGTTACTGTACAGTATCATCTGTGCTAAAAGGGGACTGAGCAGCAAGTCCAAGGAATGTGCAGCCAGAAATTCTGAGAAAGAGTCAGGAGGGACGCGACGTGCTATGCGAAAGACAGGAGGAAGCATATTTTGTCAGCTTGAGTAAATCTGCAGGTTGAAGAACTGGTCTGCGTTGCTGCATCTCAGTATCCAAGGTGGTAAAGCAAGGAGACTTTCTTTATTCCTGCCATATCCTTCACTATGTAGGCACATATTTCTTTGAACAGCTAGCAAAGCTAGGTGTACTGTTAGATGTTAATGATGTTTAGATTTGGGGTTTTGTTTCTCCTGAAGTGATTCTGCCAAACTCTACACCCCTGTTCCTGCAAGGAAGCTGCCCCAGATACAACTGCTGCCCAAGCCCTTCGTTCAGGTCACAGACAGCAGCATGCACCTGAGAAAATGTGAAGAATTGATAGTAATTGGTGTTTCATGTGCACACCAACCCTGCATTACCCAGGGACCAGGAGAATAGCCCAAAAAATAAGAATATAATTGTCTAATCAGATACTTCCCAAAGTGAATGAAGATAGCCAAGACTTCTGTCTCAAGGAACTGAACTTCCCACAGAGAAACATGTCCCCAGGCAGCACTGGAGAGGCAACGAGGAGACTGACTGGGCCCACTGGGGTCAGTTTTATCGAAGGGTTAAGACCCATATGCTCCAAGGTACAATGTATGCTCTGAGGAAAGGCAAGGGCTCCATCCAGTCCAGCAGGTGCCAACTTCGTATCTTGTCCTAGAAAGTGATTTTTACCTCTGCTGTAACCATATCAAAATTTTGCAAATGCTGCAGAAAAACCTCTTCCCACGTCCACTGCCCCCCCACCAGGTTGGCAAAAAAGTTCTCTTCTCCTTATCAGAACAATTAAAAAAAACAGACAAACAGACAAAAAAAATAAACCAACGGACAGGTTGGTGGGCTGAAAGACACCAAAACCCCTTGAGATTTCATGCCAACATGGAGGAATCATCCCCAGGAAATTCCAATGTGAGGGATCTGTGATGCCAGTGGAAACATCCCAGGAGGTGTAACAAGTGATGGCCATTACTTATGGGAAATTACTGGTAGATGAGGACCAATCCTGGAAGTGGTTGTGTCCACTCTAGGACACATGTGACACCACACATGTATTTAAATCAAGCAGCCGGCACTCCAGATGGGCTGGAGACATTAAACCTGAATAAACCTTCTCAACGCCGTTTGAAAGCATTCTTTTCTTGCCTTTTCCTTATCACCTTTTATCATACGAGGACTTGCAGAGAGAGATACTCTGGGACAGGTGCAATCAGCTCCTGCCCTGTCTGTCCCAGCACCGAGGTCCTCATGCCACTCCTTGGCCACTGATTGACAATGGGGACAAGCTGCCATGCAGAGCTGCAGAGCAGCACAGAGACCCTGGGATCAAGCAATAACCATGCTGAAAGGAAAGTTAACCCTAGCAGACAGCATGACAGCCCTTCTTCCATTACCAGGCTATCGCCACGCTCAAGCAAAGATGGTGTTGCATGTTCCTTTTCCTTTCCTTTATTTTTTTTAAGTGAGGTCACCAGCTGCTCCCCTCCACTCTGACTCGTCCTGCCCTGTACAGACGTTGATGTGGTTGCGGAAATTGAAGGCGTGATAGATGACAGAGTTGAAAGAAAACACAGAGGGCGCTGGGTTTGCCTATTTATAGCAGACAGTTCAGAGCCTGCCACTTAAATATACATTCCTGATAAGTGAATAATCTCTGGCAGGGCATAAAAATAGCTCTGTGGCTCCAACCATAATTACACGGTCGTGGTTCAGTAACCTGGCCTGTATCAAATAGACTACAACTGTCACTGATGGGAAAGGACAGAAGCAGTGAGAAGAAGGAGCACAATTTAAAGTTCAGGATAAAATATAGTGTTTTAAACGCTAAATATATGACTATAAAGTATAAAGCTGTGGGGACTGGGGTCAGGAATGCTGCAAGTCCTCTTGATTTGGGGGCTGAGGAGGGACAGAGAGATGTTGGACACTTCGCATCCTGCTCTGAGGAAGATAACCTGCCTCTCTCCCCACCGAAAATATTGAACCTTCTTGACCTCTCCTTAGCCAGATGGTTTAGGGGCAGTTGGCAGAAGAATCAAGTGCATCTCCTGATAACCTCTGACTGGAAAGAATGGAAGATGTCAAGCCAGGTCAGCCCCAGGGTCCAATCTGCCCAATATCCTGCCTCTAGCAGCTGTAAAATCCTAGTGTTTTTTGAAGATGGTGTAGGATATCTGCAGAAGAGAGATGTGGGAGTATCAACCCTCTGTGTTAATCCCTATACTTAGAAATTGGTTTAAACCCAGAAACATGTGATGTATTTTTTTTTCTATTCCTTGCAGAATTCTTTTTTAACGATAATACTTTTGCAAAACTCTTGGCCTCATCAACATCCTGTGGTGATGAGATTGACAATTTGATTACAATCTGCTTCTGAACTGGGTTCACCTGTATGCAAATAGAGGTATCTTCTGCTGATGCTGACGTTCTCATATCTCTGCATTCCTGTGGAGAGGAACTGCAGCCTTTCGCCAGCATTACAGCAGATCCGGGATGAGATTAGGTCCCCACCTACCATGGGGCAGCTGTACGCTGAAAGGGAAAAAGGGTGGGAGAAGAATGGACTTGCTCATGACTTTCAGTTTCTCCCAGAAGATATACTATGCCTTTTCCCTTTGCAGAAGATATAGAAAGTCCTTGCATGTGTATTATGTCACCATTCCCTGCCCTAAACATCTGTAAGGAATTGTAGAGAGTTGACCTTGCCATATGGCAGAGAGATGTCCAAGGTGAATTCTTTTTCTCCAAGGCACCATAATCCAGAAAACAGGAGCAAGATCTGGTAGCTAACATCAGAAATAGAGGCAGAACTCCTGTGTTCTGGTTAAAGTTGACTAACTGTGGGATTTTCAAAATGGCATGGGATCAATCTCACTAACTGTTTCTGCCTAACAGTTAGGTGTTGGTATGACCTAGCTATCTAAACACCTCTGTCATCACACATAGACGATAATTCAACTCTGTTTTCCCAGACCCCAGAGTTTGGATGGATGGATGGATGCCCATCCAGCCCATGCAGAAAGAGTTGCCTTTTCCTCATTGAGGGAGCCTAGATGACTTAGAATCATTGAAACATTTAGGTTGGAGAAGAACTTTAAGATTATCAAGCCCAACAGTAAACCCAACACTGACAAGTCCACCACTAAACCATGTCTCTAAGCGCCACATCTTTTAAATACCTGCAGGGATGGTGACTCAACCACTTCCCTGGGCAGCCTGTTACCATGCTTGACAACCCTTTCATTGAAGAAGACTTGGGCAGGATGGATAGCTGCTCAATGGCTTAAAGTGAAATGAAACAAATCCTTCCCTTGATCGCTTTGGTACGTAAATGTGCTTAGTTCAGAGATAAGTTACTAAATCAGCATGCAACACAACAGGTGAAGAGACAGCTTCACCAAAATGTCAGGCAGGATAGAGCCGTAAGTTTTAAGGTCACCCCAGAGAAGGGAACAGTTATCCTGATTCTTCAGGAAAATAAAGTTTTGGGACTGGTTCATGGTTACATTTTCATTTATGGTTCACAAGCAAACATTTCCTATCAAAATCCTGCCAGCAGTCTGGAAGCAGTAATCCTTTCTTCTCAAAACCTGAAAAATGCTTAGAAATATTCCTCATAGCTAATTGAGGAACAGCTAATATCCTTCAGAGCTTCAAAATATCCCTCAAAGACATCTTCTCTGCTGTCTGGCCTGGGCTGAACTAGCCCATGGTCCAAAACACTCACAAGGGGAAAAAAAAAACACTTTAGTTTCAGTAGATACCAGGAAAAGAATTAATGTACAACGAAGGGAGGTGACTTGCTCAAAGAAGAGCTAGGATCAGAGAGGAGGTCACTGTGTAGGTAGGTAGATATTTTTGCATTTGGGGCACAGTGCCTCTCCATGCCCCTTTCCTCCTGGGGGGCTCTGAGGAGAAATGCATTATTAATTCATTGAGGAGCTCAGGTACTGTTGCAGTAAACATCGTGTAGGAACAATGAAAAACAAACAAAAAAAAAAGAGTTTCAAAGCTCCTTTTATTCTTTTATTTTATTCCCAAGCCAACTGCCACATGAGCAGAACCCTTCCTGACAATGAACGGAGAGAAATGAGGAAAGCCTTTTTTTTTTTCTCTTTCACTGGGGAACTGCCACAGGAGCTGGATGAGCCATGCACACACTGCTTGTTATTACAGTATCTCCCAGCTTCTCATCCATCACCGCTTGCACGGCACAAACCCGATGAAATGTATTAACCAGCGAAACTCTATAAACTTAAGGAAGGGAAGAGCCAAGCTCTGCTTGGTGCTCTTTCAAACCACAGCATCTGAAGTGGCACAGGGCAACATCTTAGATGTCAGATCATTAGACCACATGGTTTATATTAATCACTTGATTACACAGAAAAGCCTCTTCGCCTGCTTCCAAACTACATTTTAACACAGAGCTTTGCAAAGTCTAGGTTTGAGGAGGTGTCTAGTAGGAGGCAGCTTCTATTTCCTTCCCTAAAGAACTCCAGAGCTAAATCAAATATTCCACATGAACCTTGGTTACAATGTTTGCTATTCTTAGGATTAATTGTGTGACTTACTGTGATCATTGAGATCCTAAATTGCACTGCAGATGGGTAAAGTGCTGCACACTCCCTATGACTGACTGCTAAGCGAGTTCATTGCCTGTTTTGCAATGAAGAGTGAATCTTAAATGTCTCCTTCTTGCCCCATTTAAGCATTTTGTTTTAGAGCACAGCCAACCACAGTTGAGCTCCCATGAAACGTGGCACTTCAGTGGGCTGTTCCTCCATCACCAAGCCTCTCCTTGGAGGCCGTAAGGCAGACCGTGAATATCGCAGCTTGGGTCCATTCATGGGTGTCAGGATATGAATTATCCAAATGATGCCAAAGGCTGCTTGTGCCCCTGTCCTCACCCCACATCCAGGCAGAGTAAAGATGCTCTAAAGCAACCATTGCCCACCAGCCCTGGCTGACATCTGAGCAAACCTCAACAACTCTGAGCTCTTCCTGAGGATCTCTGAATGTCATTGTCTCTGCACGGATGGGGTATCCAAAGCTTACGGGACCCTTCTCTGAGGAAAGTGAAGGGACGGTTTCCAACCCTTCTTTCCATCATGGTGCAATAGGGTAGATGGTACCACTCGTTTACCATTGTAAAACACTTTGATTGAAAACTACTGTAGGAGAATAACATACTCGAAGAGTTTAAAAATTCAAAGACCTCATTTGACGCTGGGAATCGCTGTCAGAGCCAACACTTGACCAGCCACTCAGTTTATTAAAGGAAAAGCCATTTATACTCTACTCCATCCTGTCTTAAATAAGTACTGCTCCGGTTCTGACATATTACAAAATCTTTACTCACATCCTCATGCCTCGCCCCAAAGACACCACTTGTGCTGTGCATGGACACACGTAGGCATTTGGCATAGACACCTGCCTACCCAGGCGATCAAGCTCCAGCACTGCCACCTCTTGGCAAAGCCCGCAAGATCTGGCTACCACTGGACCCGCCTGGCAAAAAGCTATTTCAAGGGAAGAAGAGAAGAAAAGCACCAATGTTGCAACTGGAAAGAAAGCACTAAACCAATTTTCTCCCGAAGCTGACGATGCAAGCCCCCTGCCCCAGCAACCTGAAGGAAAGACATAATTTCCCCTGTTGCTTTCCTGGCCATCCTCCGTGTCCCCCCGGCACATGCCAACAGAAATCTCTCCTGCTTGTTAACTCTGGTTCGCCGGCTCCTCTTCAGGGTTGCATCGACGTCGGCACTGGGGAATGTGTTTGTGTTTGTTTTGACTTTTGCCCTGAGCCACCGCAAATCCTCAAGGCCAGATTTCAACTCGACACTCTGTTCTGGGGAAGGCAGCCTGTCATCAAGGCCTTTATTTTGTGGGAGGGGAAGCTTGTACTTAGTGTCAGCCCAGGAGGAGGAGGAGGGAAAGGGGGATGGAGAGGGACAGCTGTTCTTTTTTTGCCTTCCAGTTTGGGGCCCTTTGCTCTGTCCTTGGCCTCCTTCTTTCCAGGTTCCTCCTGGATATGTCTCCTCTCTGCCATCCCTCTGGAGTCCGCTTTAGAGCTGCTGGAGGCTGTGCCCAAGTCCCCCACCTACAGAGGAAACCACAGCGCCATGCCCTGCTCTGCATCCACAAACAGCAGCGTCCCAAGGACAAGATTCTCCTCCAATACCTCTTGCTCTGCTCTGCCAGGGGCAGCCATCAAGAGCAGTGGGTTGATCTGTTTCACGTTAAATGGGACTTTGTCCATATTGATTAGCTTGATTTCTTTTTTTAAGATTATAATTTTTCTTTTCTTACTGCCAAAGCCATTGGAAGATGTTTCAATTTGCCAGCCTTCATGCCAGGCTGGTAGCACGATGTCCATGCAGCCTGACCCGAGGCATGGCCCACATATTCCCACTCCAGGACCCAAGCATCCAACCCAACATAATGGATCTAAAGCATGGCTAGGCTCTGCAAAACAAACACATGCTGCAGCACTAAGCTTTTTTGTCTTCCTCTGAGCTTGCTTAGTCTACAGTAAATAAAAGGTGGGTGGGGGATGAAGGCTTGTTTGCTTTTTCTCCTCCCTTACATCTGATGGCACTGCCTTGACCTGCCAACCAAAACCTGGAGAGACCTCAAAACTGGCATAACCAAGAGGAGATGGCAAAGAAGGGCATCCTTAGTGCCCCAGCTCAGCACCCCGCAACCCCAAGTGTTTCACTCCTCATTTTAGCCAGGCTGTGCAAATCTAACAAAGAACAGAGCTTGGCCTTGGACCTTCTCATTTCTAGTTTTCCAATTTGTATTCAGCAGAGGGCTCTTTAATCTAGCAGACAACAGCTTAACAAGATCGAATGGCTGGAAACCAAAGCCAGACAAATTCAATCTGGAATAAAGCACACTTCTTTCTCTTTCAGTATGATAATTAACTACAGGAACAACTTACCTATGGTTGGTGTGGGTTCTCCCTTTGAAATCAAGATGGGATGTCTTTCTAAAACCCTTTCATGAACTCCCTTGTGAGTTACAGTGCAGGAACTCTGCGGCAGGCAGGGGGATTTACGTGGGAGGTCAGAGATCTTTTTTTGTCTTACATTCGATGAATCTACCGTTTGCTACAGGAGTTGGATCCTTTTCCCCTCTGAAAGGCTGCATTTCAAGTGATTAATGTCCAGCAGGATTCCTTTAGTCTATTAATTCATTTCAGATTTTCTTTTGTCTTTTCTAAGCCTTTTCCTGATAGGTAGTAGGTAGAGGACACCATCACTGACTTCAGTGCCAGTGTGACATCCTTTTCACCACACTGCTTTTTTCCTCCTCTTTTGTCTTGGAGCAACAGTGTTGTATTTCTCTCTTTGAAGAACTAATTATTCCCTGGTCCCTTTTTCTCTTGGACTCTCCAAAGCATCCATCAACATGGAAGTAAGTACTTTGGTTCCTCTTACAAGGGTGCATGCAGTGAGGTATCTGCCATATCTTTCCTACAGATTTCTTTTTGGCAGAACCACCAACTTCCACATAATTCTTAGCCGCAGGATCTCAGTGCCTTTCCTTCTTTATTTTTGCAGAGCAGCTAGGAATTGCTGGTCAGCTGCAGATACATAAGGACTTCAGCAAGCCTGAAAGAACAAAGCTAATTTTTTATCCTTAGTAATGATATCTATACATTGGTTTGGGGCCGTTCTTTAGTTCCAGCTAAAATCTCCAGCTAAACAAAATTTCAAAAGAGAGAGAGGTGGGTGCGGATGTGTTTGTAAGACATTTCTACATTGTCTCCATTACCAGTCTTGAACCTGAATTCTTCCAGAGGGTGAGTCATACATCCCTGCTGCGGGAAGAAAGCCAAGCCATGGTGTGGGTAAAGCTCTGAGTGCGCCCTGCCCCAGCACCACATGTCCATACTGCTTCTGAGAGGTAACCTGCAGCTCCAGCTGCCAATACTCACAGTATTTAAGAGATCACAATGTTTAAATACTGGACTCAGGCTGCCTAGAGATCATATCTGCCATTTCGGCAGGGAACTTCCATGCTTTTCTAGGGATGGCCTTGGGCAGTCTCATCTGCCTGGCGTTGGGGTACCTGGCCGTGGCAAGGCTGGTTACAAGGTATGGTCCTACTCCTGGAGATTGCTCTGTCCAGCCACAGAGTTTAAAAACCTCCTGCTAGCAAACCAACCTATTTTTCTAACTCCACAGAGAGGAAAAAATAGCATGGATATTTGTGGGTTCATCAACATTGAATGGTCCACAGCAGGCACCCTCATGCCGCGGTTTTGAGAGAAAACCCATACACTGCTCCCTGTCCTGCCATGGGGCAGGGGCCTGCCTTCTCCACATCCAAGCATGTGTCAGGCAAGAAGACAGCCCAAGAGGCTGCAGCCAGAGTCAAGCACACATATACAGTGCCAGACTGTGCATACCCAACACCACAGCTCTGCAACAAACTGCAAAACTGGGTTGAGGAGGAGGAGCAGGACACAGAACACAGCTGGATGAGTCTCTTACATCAAGCACATAGAATCATAGAATCACTTAGGTTGGAAAAGACGTTTAAGATCACCAAGTCCAAGCATACACCTAACACTGCCAAGTCCACCAGTAAACCATGTCCCTAAGCACCACATCTACAAGTCTTTTAAACACCTCCAGGGATGATGATCCGACTGAAATTCAGGGAGCTTCAATCCACAACAGAGTTGTGCTGAAGGGCTGAATCCAAAACTAGTAGCAAAAGATTTTAGCCCATTAAGGTCTTTTGCTGTCTCCACTGTGCCTGGCTCTTCCAAATGCCCTCTGTTCCTCTCTGTTCCCCTCCCTAGCCATGCATCTCACCACCATCATTGACTCAGTAAGCCCCAGCTGAGGATGTGCCAAGCAGGTGGGGAGGAGCTGGGGAGCAGCAGAAAAGGGGACCATGCAGGTAGAGAGGTGGGAGCTGCAGTGAGTCCTTGAGTCCCCAGGGCAGGAGGGGAGAAGGAAGCCATTTTACACCATGAGTGATCTCCCCAGGCTGGCCTGAAAGTAGGACAAGCTGTTGGATGGAAGTGGGAATCTCACAGGGTTGGGCCAGCCAGTTGCAAGACGCCTTGAAAACAGCCTTTCCTGGCATGGATTTTAGTGCTTCCAGCCAGAACAGGGAAGCACAGAGACATGAAAAATAGTGGAAGAGGAGAGAAGCAAGTAAATGTCTCAGAGCACCCACAAAGGCAGGTCAGTGTGGGATGAGATGTGGGCTGAAGCACGGGGCCACCACCAAACATCCCCACTACCCTCCTGTCCGTGCCTAAGGGACAACGGGGACGTGCAGACTGCGAGAATCCCAGCGCCTTGCTCAGCAGCAGGGATGGCTCGGCTTTGATGAAGGTGGTTTTGCTGAAAGCCAGCTCTCGACCGCAGGTTTTTAGCTGTTAGGAGCCTTCCTCCTTCCCCTCTGCAACGTTCCCACTTGCATCCTCACATCCTCGGGCCCATGGCGGCTGCCACCCAAACCACAGCCTAATTTGATGTGTCAACATGCCCCGCAGAGGCGCATCCAGCTGATGGAAGAGTTTATAAAAAGAAATGTTCCTACTATAAATGCCTTTGGATGAAATAAAATTGTAAGAGGAGAGGGGATGAGTAGGCCATGCTCTCCTTTTCAGGGAGTGTCTGGCATCTTGCTGCAGAAACCGTTTCAGATTTCCACCCCACCTTCATCCAGCACTTCCAGATCTTTTTAGCCCACACTCCATTGTGGTGGCTAAGAATGGTCCACACCTCACCCTGGGATGTGTCTTCTGGGGATGTAGCATCCTTGGGGCTGCTCAGTAATGTTCAGCAACCAGGATGAAAACATGGGGGTGGAAAATATATACATTTGTAAACACATACACAATACAGATCCCTGCTGGTTTAACACAGTAGCTGGCCCCAGATCCCTGGTCTCCCAGTTGCTTCCTGTACAGACATGCTAACACAAACAGGTCTCTCTCTCTGCCAGCTGGTTCAGACTTAGGACCCTACCAGCTGACAACCCTCAGGCCCCACAGCCTCTCCAGTAGTTGGGCTGTGATCCATGATGCCAATCCAGTTTCTGGTACCTGCTCCCCTGTGCACACACATGTGCACAGAGGAGAGAGCCCCTCACCCAAGAAACTAGCTAGTAATGGAGTTTAATGAGAAAAAGGGTCAGGAGCAGGTCGTGGCCAGATTTCTACCAGCCCAACACCTGTTTACAGGCAGCCAGCCCTTTTATCTCTCTATTTTCCCCACAGTTGTTCCTCCCCAAACCACCTTGATTCCTCTTACTGCCCACCTTTGGTTTCTCCCCTAAAAGTCATGTTATAACCTAAACTTATCACAGTAAATCTTACGCAATCCTGAAATGCTCTTCCTCTGCATCCCTGTAGTCTGTGAGGTGCTCTGGAGACCACCTCGTCTTGACTCACAGTGAGGGGTGTTACCCCATCCGTGGGGCCAACTGGTCCCCTGGGACAGCCCAACGGTTGGGCTGGACCTGGGTTCTCCTTTGTATTTGTGTAGATGAGTCCTTATTCACATAATCTAACCCCCACAGCCCCTTCTTTGCCAAGGAAACCCCATTCTCCTGCAGCTTCCAAGGGACCTGTGCCTGGAAATTCAGCCTTCTGCAGGTGAGTGCCAAGAGCACGCACACAGCATCAGCATCACATTTCAGCCCACCTCTGCACGGGGACATCTATCGAGCAAACAGATACACTGAAGAAAATCTTCTCTTGACGCTGTCTCCTCTTCCTTGCGATACAGACCTTGTAACTTCAGCTTTAAAGCTCTCATGCCATTTGGATGCTGCCTTTGCTGCTTAGGTACTTAATCCATCCCCAGTGGCTTCAGTCAATGGGACAAACTGCTATCAATCACAGCTATCATACAATAGGAGCCTCTGACTACTCGTACCACAGCCAAGTTATGACAGACTCAAGGCACTAAATGTCTTTTTGGCAGGGTAGAGAAGGATTCTTGAAAGGGGGAGCTTGCCTCAGCTTTAATCATCAGGCAGCAAGGGTCAGGGGTGAAGAGAAGTACGCCCGAGCCTTCTGTCTTTGTTCGAGGTACAAACACCAGAGCAGCTCTTGAGACGACCTGGACACCCACAGGCAACCAGGCACAAAGTGCCCGGGGCTCAGCACAGTGCAGTATTTGTGTGCCGTGGGGTTTGCCACCCTTTCACTGAAAAACACGCTTTTTTCCAGGGCCCAGGCGCTGTGCCCTAGAAGCCACTGCGCAGAAAGCGGTTAATATCACCTCAAATGGAATACACCAATTTGCTCGTACTCGGAGCATATTCTTTTTCACTAAAGCCTTTCTGTGGTTTTGGCTGGGCGCCGTCGCCTGCCCCGAGCCCCAGAAGCTGGCAGGACCAGCGCGCACATAGACACACAATTGAAACGTTACCAGCGTGAGGCTGCTGGAGCGGCCCTCGGATGACAGAAAAGCGCTTGTGAATTTATTGGCTAATTAGGAGACAGGCACATTGGAAAGTGATGTGGGAGGTGGCGTCGGTGACTCAATGGGTGGCAGGTTTCCATCTCCCGCTGGACCGTCCTCGCCGTACTAGAGGGCGCTGCGCCGGCAGAGGCGCAGACAGAAAAAGGCATCGTCCCAGCTCAGGCGTTCAGGAGGCTCTGGCACGCCTGTGTTTTGCTTTGTTTTTCTTTCCGAGGGAGATGTGTTAACCTCCTCCTCCTCCTCCTCCTCCTCCTGCAAGTTTTCCCACTGGGGCTAAACGCTCTGCCTTCTGTGCTCCCCCCACCTCTTGCAGCAATTTCCAGTCCGCAGAGCACGTTACAGGCTGCATGGCCACTGTCACCCTGTCCATGGAGGTGATCAAAGCTGGATGTACCTGGTTATGTACCTCCTGCTTTATAACTCGTGTCTGTTCTCAACCCTGAACATCCCAGCTCTACAGGTCAAGAGGCACTTTCTAGTTTATGGATGCTTAAGTAATGTTGGTCTGCAATCAGAAGCCAAAACCATTCTCAGCTCACATTTGCAATTTTTGGTTCAGAGAGGCAGCTGCAGTGCTCGATGGGTGCTGTAGTCCCCCCATGAATCTGATTCCTCAGCCGAGCTACAGCTGTCCAAGAAGCCCCACAGTCACAGCACTCCTCTGACGTTCTCTGGCAGCTCAGAGATAGGAGACACAGTGCAGCTATGATGCCCACCTTCAAGAAGAAAGAAGAGGGGATGAAGCTCTCAATGACAACTCTTAGAAGGCACAGAGATGGCATTTCTGTCTGGGATTGTTCATCTTTCAAACGTTTTGGTTGATTTAGGGTTTTTTTTGTTTGGATCAAAACAAATTCAGTTTTAGTTCAAACAGCCCAACCTGGGCTGAAAACATGAAGGATTTTATTTTTTCCTAGAAATGTTCATTTTGCAATTTCAGTTGTTGCTGGTGGTCACTTTGTTGCCAGAAGACTAATTCTGGGCCTGAAATCTGTGCTTCTCACTCTCCAAACACTCCTAGCCATAGGCTGTTAAAAGGAGCAAAGCCATTACAGTGGCAATTCAGCAACGAGCTCCAAGGAAGCTGTGAACAACATAGCTTTTCAGTATTAAAGCTGTGAAATTGGCATTGAGAGGAAGGAATGGACTTGCTCATAGTAAATCTCTCCATTAAGCCCTTTCCATGATGCACAAGGCCCTAGGCAAATCCAGGAATTAATTCTCTTGGAGGTATCTCTTTGGCAAGTCTCAATACTGGCCAGAACATGGAGAGAGAAAGTCTGAATTGCTTGTGTTTGCAATTCAAAATACTGTACAGTAAAAGTCCAGGAACATTTCTAACGTTTATTCCCATTTTCAATGTTTATTTAGGCTCTATCTCTACAAACGCAGCCTTCCTGGGAGTCGAGGCAGCACTATGACTCACAAAGGATTGGTAGACAGGAAGGTTTAATGGCCTGACAAAGATCATATTTTGAAGGACAGGGAGGAAAAGGGTCTTCAGTCTGGTAGCAAACGACTGTCCTGGCTATTGGGCTACCAGTCCCTCTCATGGTTGAATAGCATTAATAGACATAAGCCAAATCATTCTTGCTACCTTTAAGAGCTTATTTTCTTTTAAAAATGCTAGGATAGGTCAGACAGGTGAGATATGGCTAGGTGTTATGGTAGAAGCAAGGGAACAGTGCTGTATTCAGTCAGCAACTCCAACTTGCCTCTCAGCCTAGCAGTGACCAAAGAAGCAACTTCCAAGCCTCCTTTCTTAGCTCTGAAAGTCCAGGCAAAAAGAATCACAGGGCAGTTGAGAAAAAAACCAATTATCTATTGTGCTAAGGAAAGAAGGAAGAGATGACTGACGCATGACTGGGGAGGCAACTCCCAGGAGCACACAGATCCCACGGGTCTCAGTCCTGCACATTGAAGGGAGGATGTCCTTTTTTGATGTGATACCATGGAATGCTCATGATGAAAACTGGATGCAGGCTCTGGATGTGGTCTAACAAGCATTGTTTAGAGATGGGTAATTGCTCTCCTCAAGCTCCTGGCTGTGCTGGTGCCAAAGATTCTGTTGGCCACCTTTGCTGCGAGGGCCTGTTGCCCACCAGGACCCCCAAATGCTGTTCCACAAAGCTGCTCCCCAGGCAGGCAGTCCCTAGCCCCAGATTTCCCTCAGCCCACTCTTTCACAGTTTCTGCCCTTACTGGTTCTCCACTGACTAATATGTGAACTTTTATACCACATCTGCTTCCTCAGTTGGTATGTTTATAAACGTAATTTATCACATGTCTCTCATTCATTCCCTAAAATAGGCCGAAGCCTCATAACTTTGACACTTCAGCCCCAAATCCACTGTGATTACAATCATCCGTGGGTATCAAAGTTCAGAAGAAATGCATAATCAGGCAGAAGGACGTGCACACGAGGCATGACCACCTAAAATTTACTTCTCAAGGAAATCTCACCTAAAACTCAAACAACGTGCAATTCCCTGGAAAGAAAACAACAGAACTAATCTATTCTAGGACACTGGATTTTGGTTAACTGTGGTTTTGAGACATGGTATAGTCTAGAGAAGGATGCATTTGCTTTCAGAGCGTGTCTAGTATGTGTTACTGCTCAGCAAAGGAGACACAGATCTGAAGCATGGGGTATTTTGCAGCTCTTGTTTTTAACGAATTCCTCTCCCTTTGGGCATGTCTCCAACTAGTGTAAACAGCCAATGACTCTATCGCAGATCTACATCAAATGTAGGAGCCTTTGAAGATCTGCTGGTGACAGACTGAGGCTCCATACATCTTGGGGCAGACCTCAGCCACTGCGGGGTCCAAAGATGAGCGCTCAATCTCCCACCGCACATCCATGTAATTCACAGGGTAATGGATCAGAAGTACTTCTGTTTCTGATTTTTTTTTCTTTCCTGACTGCAAGGAAATTTGTCTCCCAGCCAAGCCATTTTAGACAGCAAGAGTGGCAGAGGCAGGAAAAAGGCGGATTTGGCATCGCGCTTTCGAGACTGTTCATTTTAGGTAGGGCGCAGACATTGGATAACTTTCATGGAGACTCAACATATCATTCAATTTCCTCTTTCTTCCCCCGATTCCAAACACTCCATAGAGAAAGACTGAGAATTCAAGCAATGGCTGATGGGGAAAATGTCTCATTTCAGAAAGTAAAGGGCAAGGACAGCCCTTTTTCCCCTGCCTTGGTACTTTCAGAGCTCTCAGTCTCCCCTAATTATTGCTGATTTAAATTTTACTGAGAGACACACCCTGTGCTGTAAAATACAACCCTCGGGAGGTAGAATAGCAGCCCCTTCCTGACAAGCATCTGGAAGGTAGAAGAGGTTGTGTCAAACTGTGGGCCCTTGAACTGTACAAGCTGGAATAAATATGTTCAAAAGGATAGTTCTCGGAATGGAAAATCATGGGAAATTAAAGAAAAAAACACTGCTTGGATCTAAATTCTCAGGAAGCTTAAGAGGTTTTCATCAGTACAAATCTGAGTGCTGCGAGATCCTGGGAAAAGTCACCCACCTGGCAAGCCAGGCTTTTTCATTAAATACAATTTGGAAGGGGGAAAACCATCATCTGCAAGGTCATGTAAGGGACTCCTAATTAATGTCGATGGAGAATTTAAGACCGTAATGTCTCCCAGCCAAGGCACGTGATTTGGTTTCACTTCTGACAACTGCAAACTCATGGAACCTACAGTCAATTATTTCCACTCTACCTTTCCTCAGTGTCTGCATACACAGAAAGTCACTGTTTGCAAAAGACTGGTCTACAAACAGCATCGGGGATTGTTTACACCCCTTCTTATGATCTCTGGAAAGAGACTTAAAGGGTCACCCACTTTGTAAGGTTGCCTTCTTGAGGAAGGCAATGGTAGAAGGAGAGGGGTCTCTGAAAGGTCCAGGATGTGTTTCTGCCCCACTAAAAGCCTCCTTTATGCTTTATGCCCTTGGGCAAGTCACAAAAGGTAGTCCTAGGGAAGGACTTTTTTTTTTTTTTTTTTTATAATGAGGGTGGTGAAACGCTGGAACAGGTTGCCCAGAGAGCTTGTAGATCTACCATACCTGGAAACTTTTAAGACCAGCTTGGACAGGGCTCTGAGCAACTTGATCTCATTGAAGATTTCCCTGCTCATTGCAGGGATGTTGGACTAGATGACCTTTAAAGGTCCCTTCTCACCCAAACCATTCTGTGATTCTATTGCCTTGCAAAGAGTGGCACTGCTGAAGAGACAGAGCCTCAAGGGTGACCCCAACCCACCTGCACCCCATCATCTCATGAATGAGGGGAGGAGGATCAGTCCTGAAAAACATAGGAAACAGTACACCAAGGAGGTGAGTGTAAGCCAGGGGATAAGCAAGCTGAAGAGATTTGTTCAGGAGGAAAAAGAAAAGCATAACCTTCTTGGCTTTGCTGTTATTGGAAGAAGCAGGGGAGGAGTGAATCCAAGATCCAGTTATGAAAAGAGTAGTCGTGAAATCTAGACCCTACAGATATTGTCAAACGACCTCCTCATATAAAACAGAAGCAAAGAGAGGGAAAAAAGGATTTACCTTTATGTGATAAAATACCCTGAAGTGGGCCAGGGTACCTCTTTTTGGGGTGGGGGGGTCACAGGTTTCTTGTTGTATGGTGGCACGGCTTCAAGAAGGTGCAGCAAACTTCTTCCCTCCAGTAACTCTGATCCTGGGCATAACACTTCCCTCTGAAACAGAGGTTGGGAAAAGTCATAATCTTTTTCCACCAAATACAAACAAAAGCCAATGCAGAGACATCACCGTTGAAGACTTAACAGTCCTTCACGTCCTTTTGTCCATTTGTCCGAGCACAAAATGGCAACAACCATACCGCTGCAGAGTGCTGTTTCATCCTCCCAAGAGCTTGTGAAATACTTGGATATCATAAGGAATATATAGTTAAAGAATATGACCTGCCTTTTGCAGAAAAAAAAAAATGGGCTTTAAGGACATGACATCTGGGTTGAAGAGACAAGCACCAAGAGGGAGAACAACCGCCCTTACAGTAATGTTTGTTTAGGGAAGAACAGGTATAAATCACCCATTAGTCATCTTAGGCAGAGAATTACCAGCAAGTTTCCAGCCAGTGAGACAAGAAGGCTCTGAAGCAATGTTTTAAGTAGGAGAGAAGGGCCAAAATACTCCCAGAGTTGTAACAGAGCTGGACCATTTCACTACCATGTAATCCAGCATCCCTCAACCACAGGGACCCCAGCCCCATTACCCCAGAGGATTTTCAACTCTGATTTACAAGGATGAGACCATGTTTGGAATTGAGACCGATCAATTCTTTGGCCCAGCAGCATTCCTTGTTTTAACCTAAGCTTTGTCTGGAATTGGAGTGGAAAGGGCCAAAAGAAGATATTAAACACAGCTGCCCTGGCATGCTTGTCCCAGATGAAAGCCAGTATTGCCGAACAACTCCTCAGCCACCATGTTTCCAAGTACAGGCACATACTCTGGCAGGTAGCTGAACTCTGGCATAGCAGACTGACCAGAGCTGTAATATTCTTGAAATGCATTGATTCCTATTATCTAACCATGCATAGAAAGCTTTTCATAAGAAGTCTGGAAAGAAAATAAAAGAAACCCAGAAGCTGAGAATACAGACTCTCACCTTTGACCACATTCTTCCTAAAAGTTTGGAGAAGTTTCAGTCTGTAAATGACGTAGGTGGCAGGTGACCAGTTACAGCAACCATACTTTCACCTTTACAGTCTACAGCAGTAGGAAATTTACAGCAAATATTTCAGCTGAAGCAAAACAGAGGTGATCCTCCACAATTCTTCTCAGTTGCTTCAGAAGACATTGATTTTCAAATGTTTCCTGTATTGTATTTACCTCTAGATTGAAGGCAGCTACATTATCTTCAAATAACTGCTTGCATTTTCTTTGCAAAAACCTAGAAAGAAAATGCAGTGCTTCGCTTGTATGTCAGTAAAACCAGGGTAAAATATTACATGGGCAAAGAAACATTTCATTCTTAATCTCATTACTATTCTGGCATACCAAAGCATTGCTACACAAGAGATCCCACAATTTCACAAGTAAAACCACCAAATTTTACAATCACTTTTCACCTACATAGGCTAATACGGAATTTTCACAAGGGCTCTGCTCTCTTTTATTTAGAGAAAGCAGAAGGCAGGTTGCTGTTCAGTTTAGCTTTCAGCATTTAAACTAAAACTGAAACAAAACTGAAGGAAAAGTCCCCTCCACACACAGGCTCAGTTGAAACATTATCAGACAGTACAACTAATTGCCATGTGTTGCAAAGGGCAAGAATATAGAGAGAGATCCAAAAAATGAGCTAGATGCTGGATATGAGTGAAAGGAATATCAAGACTGGATGGAAATGCTAATGATGTAGGGTATTTACAGTCTGTTCGAAGAGTTCTGTAAAGAGTCTAAATCTCAGAAGCCATGCTGCAGCATTATTACTAACGTATTAACTTACAAAGTAACCTGCACCAGCCTTGTTGTGAGATTTTCTGTATTGTTATTTGCAGCATTTGCTTTGGACCACCAGTGCAGACAGGACATGCAGTGGAGCCTGGGACTAGTCTACAGCCATCATTCTCCTATGATGGGAAAACTCAGTGATCATCATCTCCAAGGAGCATGTGATGAAGATAGGTCTGGGCTCCCAGGCCCCAGCACTTGCATCCCTGAAAATGTTATTAGTTTTGGCTCGTTAACTTCATATTCATGACTTTCCAAGTCCTCCTACCCACCTTTTCCTCCAGAGACATCCCCACCCTGGCAATGGCTTTTACTGCCACCTGGCCCAGCAAGTGACAGAGTAAGTGAGAATCCAGGAGGGAGGAAACGCTGTAGCCGAAGACACCTCCTCCAACTGGAGTGGACGTTGCTGACCCTAGAATTTGTGAGCATATGCTGAGAGCAGCCAAGGCTGGATGCGCTTGCAGCACTTCCTAGCCCAGCCCAAGGTGCTGAATAACCCAGAAAAGGGAGGGAAAAATGGAGTTAGAGAGTTAAAAAAAAAAAAAAAAAGGGTGCATAGAGTGGGAAATAGCTCACTGCTCAGTATGAACAAATACAGTTTGAGTGTGACATGCTGTGAGGAAATTACTTCATGCTCCCATCCCTACAGCATCGTCTCTGTCCCAGCATATGCAACGGGCTGGTCAGCAGCTCCTCCTGAGAATTGCAGATGCTTAATAGATCTTGAGAAACAGCCAGTCCTGGGATGGGGAACAGCATTGAGGGATCCATCTCTCGACACAGAAAGAAGACACCGTTCCACACTATAATGAAGGAGAGGCAGCCAGTGGGAACAAAAAGCTCTCTCTCCTGTATGACACGTTTTGTTAAAGAAAACGCTTTGTATTTATTCTGTGGTATTCACCTCACCTGACTTCCAACCTCCATGTCAGTCATTCAACCTAAACTCACAGCTTGGGTTCCCTCTGTCAGGAGAGTGGAAGTAATGTATCCCAAGGGTTATTCACCCCATCCCGAGTTGGATGTGCAGGTTGTTTGAGAAAGATGTCCCTCAGAAGTACGGCTCTGTCTCCAGTGATGAGGGCAGTCCATGCAACTGATTTATCCCAATACATCTAACAAATATTACTGCCTCTCCCCTGGCAAAACTTGTCTTTCCTATATCCTTCAGATCATCATAGAAATCCCAGAATATTACTTGTTTAGACTAGACAACTCACAAATATTTAATTTAGATCATGTAGGAAAGATGGAACCCATCAGCAAGACCAGCTTTCATCTCCGCATGAATGATAGCTTTTAAAGCTAACAAGGTATTCTGACAAAAAGAAAGGAAACACTAGGTCAGATGTGCTTCTCCACAGTATCTCTAGGACACAAAAGCTAAAAAGACAGTTAAATTGCTACAATTTGACATAATATCTAACAAAAATCAAAAGTCATATGTATACAAGAAAAAAGGGCAACAGTTCATCGAAAGAGTTGATTCCAACTTTTCTGATATCAGTACTTTGAGAAATCAATTTCATACAGTATCTAAGACAGAAGTGCATTTTCTGAGAAGAAAGTCTGTCTGTTACAGCATTTCTGAGTAACTCTGGTATGTATAAATCCAGACAAGACATCATCCCCAGCTACACTTCCCTGCATAAAGAGCTCCTTGCCTACTTCTACATGTCAAACCCTTGTCATTATCATTCTGACCATTTCAGCTGAAGCAGTGTTGCACGTCCAACACAAAGATCAAAGGCCAAAGGGAAGCTGAAATGTTAATTTTCTTTGCCATTGCCCAGAACATCATATTCTTCCAGGTTGTCCTTGCAGTGGTGGTCTTCCCACTGCATGCTGCGAGCAACATGACTTTTGCCGTTAATGGGGTCTGCGTCACATCCCTGCTTGAAAATCTTCACTGTTTTCTTTTGAGATCACACACTAAAAACAGGTCAGGACACCACAGATTTCTCAATACCTTTAGAACTAACAGAGCTGAATCCTATCCTGTGAGTCTATTATTTAAGTTAGTCTGGAACAGATTACGACAACCTTCCCCCAGTTAGTACAAGTTCATCAATGAGCAATATGGCTTTGTTGCAGTTCTGGACCTTCCCCAAACAACAGTTCAGCGTAAGGATCACTTACCCCAAAACATCCCTGGTTTTGATTTTGAGGGGGAAAGGATTGACTGATATTTACAAAACCAAACCAAGCCCATTTTTCCCATTCTGCTTTCCGCAGGCCCAGTGGTTCGGCTAAAATAGCCATCCTTACAATACCCTGCTCTTCTGCTTTTGATCTCAGCTGGAGCCAGGGAACACCAAAGAAGCCACAAAACAGGATGGCGGAGGGAGGAAGGGGGAAGACTGAGCAAGGAAAGTTAATTAAACTTTTCTGAACCACAGAAAATGTTCATGGGATGATCTCATTTTATGGGTCTATAATCTATGTGCCAGTCCCTCGATCATCTTTAAGGGCTGAAATACATCAACGGTTTTGCTTGGAATTTGGCAAAGAAGGGAACAGATCATGAAGTAGTGGGAGAAAGATATCTTTCATGCATTCAGGTTTGTAGAAACTTCAAGGATCAAAGCACCATCCCAAGAGTCGCTCCATCAATGGTCTACTGAGCTACTTCTGACACTGCCAGCAGTCTCCAAGAACAGATACTTCCTTCTTACTAAAACAACCCAGGGCTATTTTAAATATACTTTTTCTATGGACAAGGTGGCTTTTAAAATTTTCCAGCTTCTCCCTCCATTAGCTGCTATCTAGGTGTCCTGTGTTCAGCATGTCCTTTAAGTCTGGATCTAAAATCACATCAGGGCTTACCCAGTGTTGAGGTGCTTCAGAACAAAGGTTTCAGGTCATACTCATTTTCAGCACCTGCTGAGCACACAATTTTTCTTCGGAAGTCTATGAAGCAGGATGGACTTTCAGGGTTGTAGGATCACTGACCGTTGCTGATGTCAGCTGCCACAGCAAACAGGATTTTTATTAATGCTGCAGCATAAGCTGCAAAAGGTGGTACAGGAGCAGCTACCTCATCTGGAAGGAAAAGCCATGGGACTCACACTGAGTTCTGCAGGAGAGCACAGGGAGAGCCAGAGGAGACACACTAAAGAAGCCACTCCTGGAATTGCATGGTACAGTGATGTATCAAGAGACAACATGGACAAAAATTCAATTAACCATCCCAAATTCAGCTGATCCTTCAGGAGCCATAAATCTAGACCAATTCCATCAACTTCCCATCTATATCACAGCAGATTATTCCCAATTTGGTCTTGGAAATTGTCAGTGGGTGCTGAATGAACCCACCCTGAATATCATGCAGCAATATTTGCTTGGAGAGTCTTCTTCAGCTTAGCATGATGTAAAAAAAGCCTCCTAAGGGGAACACCAGCTGTGCATCTTTTCAATGACTGTTTACTGCTTAAGTCCTGAGCCTCATTTCTTGCCTTGCCACTGAGAAAACAAAAAGAGAAAAACGGAAGAAAAAAATGGGTCGTACAAGCCAGCAGCGGCGGCAAGAAAAATGGAAGGGATCGTCATTGATTTTTCACAGTTGTTACTCAAAGGCCAGGATTACAAGTTCACGGGGAGGCCACTGGCAGTAACCCCAGTCTGCAGTTAATGTGTTCCATCCAGAAACTCCTTTGCAAAAGCCATCCAGTTCCTAGGAATCTCAGTGATAAGTTGAAGCTACCCCAGCAGATAATGGAAAAAATATGTTCAAAATACGATGCACCTGTCCGATTACACAAAGGAATTACCAAAAGAAAAGGGATGCAAAATGTATGGGTGCGTAACCACTTACTGGATCAAATCCTCCTAGCCCATAAAAGCTATCTCTCTGACCTTGGCATCATTGGCCTTTCAGGAAAGAATTAGGGTCGTTTCTGTTGTGATTACTTCCCCACCAAGAGCAGTGAGATGCTTTCATCTGGAATGTAGGAGGAGCTGAGATGACAGCTGCTGTGGTTTTTTTCCCCTTCCAGTGGATGGTGCTGAAATCAAAGTTTAGTTTTTCAGTTGCACTCATCACCCAAAAATGTGCATGCTTTGTATTAGAATTATCTCAAACATTTGCACCTGGAAAAGGGGAAAAAAAAAAGCAAAAATAAAAAGAATTTCCAGTGGCCTCATTTGGAAAGTCGCAGAATAAGATTTCCACCAATTGTCTGCAGTAACTCCCTGGTTTAAATAAAAAAAAAATAATCAGAGAACCAAGCACACCTATTGGATCACCCCTTCCATTTCTCAGCTAATGCGGATTCCTGCCCCTAATTATATCGTCCCTTTCAGTATTAAAAGCTGCAGCCAATGTGGCTTACACACACACACCCCACCACCCACCCTTCCCCCCTGAGGACATTTCCAAGCCAAATAGATTTCACTGATGCCCTAAATGATCATCTTCATCTCATCTTATTACCTCACCATTATAACCTCATTAGACCACACTAAGCAATACATTACTCTCCACAGTGTTGACATCTTCACTATTGTTAAACTATTATCATGTCCCAGCTTTAGCTGGGACCTCCTTTCCAGCTAACATTAATCACAGGCCACAGAACAGATGATCCTGTGCGGGATGTTGTACTTTTATAAATCTTTCTTCTTAAAAAGTCTCACCAGCTCTTTGGTTATCGCTGCTTCTCTTAACCCTCTCCAATTTGTCCATGTGTTTCTGGGCACAGGTTGCACAGAAGTAAACACAGCAAGTCAAATTTACTGAAGTATTCACCCTGTTTTAGGCCAAAGTGCCAAACCTTTCCTGAAGGTACCAAACCCTCCCCAGGAGGCCACGGACCCAATGCAACATCTGGTTTCTCTGAACGAGAACCCAGCTCCATTCACCTAGCTTGACTGGACCAAGGTAAGGAGATAAGGCATGTGCCCCAAGGTCATTCAACAAGCCCGCGGTCAGAGGAGCTAATGGGGGACGAGTCCAAAAGTGGGATCCATCTGTTCAACTTCTCACTACCTGCTTGACTTAGCTGCAGCTTGCAACTTGCTTGTAGCAAGAGCCCATTCAGATGGGGCAGCAGGCTGAAGGGATGGGGTCTTGGGTGAGACTAATCTAATATGTATTTAGTAATAAGACAGCAAAGGAGGTCATACTGTTTCCATCCTACAATGAGATTTGGACCGGCTGATGGGAATATATGTATACTCATAGGTATATGAGGGTGTACCATGGGTACACAGCCAGCAGGAGAGAAAAAGACTGTATCAGCTACAACCTTAGAAAGATTTATGTAGAAACGGTTATGACCTCTGCTCAGCCAGAAATGTGTATTCACTTTGTTCTGCCAAACACTGCAAGCAGCGCAATTTTGCTTTGCTGTCTAAACGTACAATCATCTTTGGCTGGCCCAAAATACTGTGGTCTTCCCAGGTTATTTTCACAGAATCATAGAATGGTTAGAGTTGGAAGAGACCTTAAAGATCATCTAGTTCAACTCCCCCATTATGGGCAGGGGCACCTTCCACTAGACCAGGCTGCTCAAAGCCCCATCCAACCTGGCCTTGAACACCTCCAGGGATGGGGCAGCCACAACTTCTCTGGGCAACCTGTCCCAGCATCTCACCACCCTCAGAGTAAAGAATTTCTTCCTAATATCTAACCTAAATTTACCTTCTTTCAGTTTAAAACTGTTACCCCTTGTCCTAACTCCCTCTCTTTTTTTTTTTTTTTTTTTTTTTTTTAAATCTTAGAAAGCTACTTGCCCATCTCTCATTTCCACCTGAAATAATTCTACTGAGTTCCAAAACAGTATTTTTCCGGATGGATTTAACTCTCACCAGAATTATTACCCAGCTCTGTTCTTCTGAAGCTGTGGTTTTAGGCAACCTTGAAAACATTTAAATATGTAATTATAATAATTTACAATTCCCTCAACTACCCCCTAGACAGCAATTGCTAAACAATAGCTTTTTCCCTTTCTCCTACTATTCCCTAGCCCCTCTGTAAGAGCAGGGGAGAACAGCATACTGCATAGCATAAATCATAATATTTAACAGATTTCTGGACCACAAGTATTGTCAAGACTGCAGAAATATATCATATTAATTACATATAATATCAACTATTGCCTATTAGATAACATTTTATGTTTATACACACTATTTTTTATAGAACCACAAAGAAGACTGAAAGCCAACAGCACTAACGTTAAACTTTTGCCTGAAGAGCACTTTTGCATGCATGTCATTCTGATTGAAAACAAACAACACTACCAGTTAAGTGATTTCTCCCCCACCATAATTGCAATCGGGAAGCGATTATGCCGTATGCACATGCTTCTGCTGTGATCTCAAAAGCGAATCTGCTCTTGATCTAATGTTACTCAATATTTTTACCTCTGATGTAAAAGAAAATATTAAATAATTGCTGTTAAGGATGACACAAAAGGGAGTGAAAAAATATATTTCATTCTTCTCCTGGCATTCTCCACCTAAACAATACAAAAGGATGCCTACCGCCACTTAATATCCAGTACCTGTGGCTAAGGCAGTGGATCCCATTTCCTTCTCACCAGTAACTCTGTTGTGTACACGCGATTTTGAGTCACCCTTTCACACAGCCAACAAACAAGGGAGTATGTGAGATTAACACTAATTGGGCTTGAAGGCACCTCAAGAGGTTCATGGCTGCCCCAAATGGGAAACATGCGTGCCAATCCCCTGTGAATACCTCAGTGTTCAGACCCCAGAGGGCTTAGCTGGGCTTTCTCCTGGAGCCTCTGGCAGGCAGGGAGCGGAACCTGGGTCACGTCAAGCCCTAATTGTCTGCCCCAACCATAGGCTGGCTTTCTCCTCTTACAGGGCTGCAATTCCAGGAGCAAGGAAAGTAGGTCACATTCAGCAAGCACATTCCCTGAGAGTCTGAAATCCCAAGACATGCTTGAGGTCACGGACGATGAGATGGGACCCACAGTCAGCCCGTGGGTGTATACACAAGCAATGAGAAGGAAGATGGCATGTCCTTTACATATGGTATTTATGAGAGCTGACTCGAGAGACCGTCGCATTCTGGTGTCCACATTTCAGAAAGGACATCAGGGGGGAAAAAAAAGAAAAAAAGGAAAATTGGAAATGGTTCAGGAAAGAGCTTTAAGTACGGTCTGAGGTCTGGGAAACCTGCCATAAGTATCTCAAGCTAATAGCTTATCCAGGAGAAGGTTAAGAGGTGGCTTGATCACAGCCCACAAGTACCTGCATAGGGAAGAGATTTTTGATAGCAGACAGCTCTTTAATCAGCCAGCTGATGACTACATAATGAAATCCAAGAGTCAGAAGCCAAAAGGAGGCAAATTCAGGCCTGAAATGAAATGGAAGTTTTCTGACAATGTGGGGAATTAACTGCTGAAACAGTCTACCTCAAGGCACCCTGGGCTTTTGGTTGCTTGGAGCTTTAAATCAAACCAGTTATCTTTCAAAACCCTGGGTGGGATTGACATCACCCTTTTTTCTCTCTGCAACTAGTAAGGAGCAGTCCAAGTATTTGATTTAATGACCACCAGAGAGGGGAAACTCCAGAGGACAGTTTGCCCCCTGCTTTTTTTCTTTTCTTTTTCTTTTTTTTTTAAAGAGGTGTCTATCAGTGTTTTCTCTTCCTACAAGTTGCATTAGTGTAGGGAGATGTCAACATGTCTTACCGCCTCTCAGGAGACAATGGTCAGGTCCTCGCATACCTACGATTTCATCCTGAGAGCTGCTCATCTATCAGTCCTATTCAGCTGTGAGGGCCTTGACCCATCTGCTTCATGGACCAACAGCATGTTTACATTGATCAGTTACCTGGGTTGGACGCTACAACTCCTCTAAGCTTTCCAACTTGCTCTCACTGTGCCTCACTGAAAACAACCTAGAAGAGCTAAAGAACAAGAAGGGACCCCAGCCCTCTGTACGTAAGTACAGGAGCACACCTTCCCTGCTCCAGCACAAAGGCAACCTGAGAAACCTAAATCGCTGCTGCTGGTTCTGGGAATTTCCACATGGTTTGCAGTCCAAACTACATTTACGGGAAAACTCAAGCAGTGGTAGCATCCAGCTCCTCGAGGACTTGAGAGCACACTCCAAGAAGGTGTCAGGGGAAGGCAGGAGCCTCAGTAGTTCGGATCACTTCCAAGCGAGGGCTGAAGCTTGGATACAATCAGCAGCTTAACGAACAGCATAAGCATCCCTTGGGTCAAACCAGCATTCATCTACCGTAGCTGACGGCTCTGCACAGTGGCTGGAGGATTCATTCCTTTAATTACTATTTGAGAGACACTCAAACACGACAGCACCAAGGGCTGTAACAGCAGACAGATGAATGCTTGGGAGTGTTGGTAAATGGTGTCAAGAGAACAAAATGCTGCCCTTTCCCACTGTGCTTCTGGCTTTGCAAATTTATCCAGAGTAAGACAGCCTCCGCAGGCAGTTTCGTTTGCCTGAGCCTGGGGTTGTTACAAACCAAAATGCAAAGAGAGACTATAAACTTGACTCCCTTTCATCTCCCTCACCCCAAATAAATCTTGGCCATTTACATTTAGTATGCAGTGAGCTATTAGGAGACACTAGACTTTCCAAGGCATGTTTCTGAAATGCAACAGCAGACAGAGCAATTGTTGCTTGGGGACTCCTTGGAGTTTTTACAGTTTCCATAGAAAACTCAGGCTGTGAGGGTTTGTGGGCCTTTTTTTTTTAAAAAAAAAAAAAAAGTTTTCTTTTTAGCTGATTTCCAGTCTGGTGTCTGTTCAGACCTGCCTCCAACATCTCTCCTTCCTTCTTTTTACTGTGCAATAATTTTAAGACGACTGAAGCTCACTGCTTGCTCAAATCTACCTCATTCTCAGAAATTGCATCTGAACCACTTTATCTGGCAACAATTCACAGCTCCAGAGCAGGCACGTGTGCACTGGCCTCATCTTGGCTCACTGGCAGGATGGGACCTGAGCACTCACACCTCTCCCCACTTGCTTATTTACACCCCAGCATTTGTGGTTACAATGAGAGATAGGAGGGAGCTACTGCATCCTGTGGCCGCCTCTGGTTGGGGTGGCTAGAGGATTACTGCAGTACAAACCCATCACGTATTTTCCATACAAGCTTGGAGAAACACCAGAGGATGGAAGGGAACTGAGGGACCATGCAAGGTTAAAGTAGTCCATATAAGCAACAGCTCCCATGGACTTTAGGAGAGCAAGCCAGACTGGTTTGGAGGCCCTGGGGTGCTTAATGAAGCAATAGTCTTAAGCACCGTCTTGCAAGATGGCCAAATGACTTGGATTCTAGTGAGGTCTCATGGCCACATACATCAGAAACAGAATCCAGTTCTCCTGCTGCATAATCATCCTATAAAGCTGAAGAGGTGGGATTAAGCCATTCCTCAAACATGTGCAAAACCCAAACACTCCTGGACCGTGGAAATTTTTTTATTTGACTCAGAGTTAAGGGACTGGACCCCAATCCAGTTACAACATTAATAATCTACCAAAGAGCATATCTTTGGAACTCCCCTCTCAGGGCAAAGCCCAGCTCAAGACAGTGAGTCAACTGACCTTTTTGGGTGCTGGATCAGGCCGTGTCTTCTGTCATGCAGGAAGAATTGCTGTCTCATTGCAGAGCGGTAGGTGCCAACACTAGGCAAGAACAGCCTTTGGTTTTGTCATGATCCTGCTGGTGTTGAGCAGAGCCAGCCAGTGTTGTTATTTTCTGCAGATCTCCGATTTCTCAGTTCGCAAGCAGATCTGAGAAACTGGAAAAGAGATTTGCCTCAGGTCAGACCAAAACAGAAATATTTAAAAATTTTCAGCAAACCAAAGAGCCATAAAAATGTCACTGTAGGGTCGAGCACAGCCCATCACCAGACTCAAAATGAAATGTCTTGTTTCCTCCTTGAGCTTATTAAAAGCTTTTATTAAAAATAAAAATGAACATAAATTTTGAAAGAGAACTTTACTTCAAATCCAAAGTTGAAACTTTTTGGTTAAAAAGACTGAAATGAGGCATTTAAATTTTTTTACCCCACTGTTATTTAGAGAGTTGGATGTTTCCATCAGAACAATTTGTCCAAAATCAACACAAATTCCAGAAATGCTTCCTTTGAACCCACTGTGCATTTTTCAGTGAAAAACAAAGTTGTGGCTGAGAAGACCTGCTCGGGTCCAGCTGGGAGGCAGCTCATGATGAGGTTGCTCAGAGTTTCTGCCACAGGCATGACAGCAGAAGGTGGCACACAAGTGTTCCCTAACCCCTGTCAAGCAGGCAGCCAAAATTAACCTGCCAGTGAGCGTAGGTCTGAATTTACACATCACTTGGCTGACTAAAGCAAACCTTTAATTGTCCTCATGAGTCATTTTGCAAGCAAGGTTGTGGGTGCCATAACCTCCACCCTAGAAAAAGGGATCTGTGAGCATCTGGTGCTGTTACCACCTCTGGCAGACACAGTTAGGTTTGGGAGAAAACAGATCCATGTCCTATCCTATCTGAAGGTCACCATAACATACATGCAGTCATCTCTGACTAGACTGAGCCATCCTTCCATACTTAAATACTTCCATACTGAGCACAAAGCCAGCTCCATCCTCTTAATTTATGTATTTCACGTGTGACCCTGTTCAACAGTGGAACTTTCAATATGAAAGCCAGGGAGTTACCCACATATCCAGATGATCAGGGGCTGGAGAAGGTAGGAACTTGGGAGTCTATCTCCACCTGATCAGGAGAAAGGCCTGACCGCAGTTGTCCCAGGTGCTGGCTGAAAGTTCTCAAGCGCCACAGGGCTGTTGGCTATTCCACTATGTTCAGCTATTGTCCTGTCAATGTGATTCCCCACGAACCAGGGGAACCCTTTCCATTCAAGATCTGAGCAAAGCTATGATTTTGACAAGAGCAAAAGAAGACAGAGGTTGTTTAAACCAGCTTAACATTTTCTGACAAGGGCAAAACAGATCTTCAGGGAAAAAAAAAAATCAAGCGCCTACCACATCAGCCACAGGTTGTAGCCCAGATATGCATGCAAGTTTCCTACACTTTAATTAGTAAAAAAGATTAGAAGTGTGTAGAAGAAGAAGTAGTGTTCTTTATGAACACGCAAGGAAGGAAAAGCGAAATGATCTCCCACAGTTGGAGTAAAGTGTCACTGGAAATTTAGCTCCAACCATTACTTCATTAGTTAGGTGTCTTGTCATAAAGCCGTTTCCAGTGGGACACAGTGCCTAGGACCAAGAGACATGCTGGCAATTGCATAGCCTCCTATCCTCACCTCCTTATTGCTCTGCCCCAGAGTGGGGCACCTAGTGGTTAGCCTAACTTAGAAGGAAAAAGAAGGAAGCCCCAAGCTTCAGTCAAGGACTGACAAAGTCAGAAACAGAAGTTTTGGATGTACCAGTCCCAGAAGAGGACAGCAGGCAAAGGTTGTGCAGGGACAAGGGCATGAAGCAGAAGCAAATTGGTCTGCACATTCCCAGCGAGACTTTTGCAGACCCTTGCTAGCTGTCCACTTCCCAGCTGCAAAGCTGAGCTCAGCACAAGGATCTGCTTTCTGAGATCCCAGGAGCCAAAAGCCATCTCCTGACTTACCCACGCCTTGGCCATCAGTTTGTCACACAAAGGCAAGGTAACATCTTGCTGCCATCTGTGGTGACCTCAAGGCAGCGCACACAGGACCTGACTGTAAGATAAGACATACTGTATCAGGCCACTGGCGCATCTAGACCTGTCTCCAACAGCACCCATAAGAAGATCTCCAGGGAACAGCAAGAATAGGGCAAACAGATAAGATAGTTCCCCCAGGTGCTCAGACTACTTTCAACTCAGGAGTCCTGAGACTATAAAGGATTACTAGGGAGATGAACCACACCAGATCTCTCTTTCAGGTACCTGTATGCTCTCATTTGGACCCACAAGGAAGCACCAAAACCACAAGTTCAATGCACTGGGAGATATAGGAATCTCTCTCATGCCCCTGCTCAAAAGGCAGAGGTTGTGTCCATGAGCAGAGTGTGCAGAAAAGCTGTGGCACATAGTTGCATTAATCGAACTATCCCCTGATATGCCACACAACTGACAGCCCCCTCTCAGGCTGTGGAGTTACGGCAGAGGAGCAACACTGCACCAGTAACACGCAGTCCAGCAACTACTGCCACAGAGAGAAAACTTCAGCTAGACTCAGCTCTGGCCACGATGACTTTCCTGTAGCCATGTCATTGCATTGGCACAGGGAACAAGGAAAATTTTCTCAATCCTCCCCAAAAATACTTGGGAGCAAAACACAATTAATGGGACTTGTGCTCCAAAGTCAGATAGGGACGTTTTAATATCTCTCCTTCTGCCTAGGGGACAGACTAAGTCTCTCTTACAAAGCCAAGCCTGGAGCAAGATGCTAAATCTAAGAAACACTCTGGGTTTTTTCTTTAAGCAAATCCTTTGCAGCAGGATATTGTGAAATCCAGACAGGGGCCACTGTTAAAATGAAATGCCACAAGCACAAAGGATAGTACTTACAGCAGAAAGCCCGAGCGACTCCATGCATTCTCATACACTATCTATACGCACACATTTTATAATTTTTAAACTACTCTGATTTTCTGCCAGCTGCTGTAAATTTCACCTGGAGAAGGGGATCAAGTCCAGGCCTCATTAGGTTTTTATATTCTTTCTGATTGCTTTTGCAGGCCTCCAAGCCTGTCTCCAAGGGACCCCAGGGTTCAAAGATCAAATAAATTGTCTGGCAGATTTATCAGGTCTCATGGTAGGTAGCCATGTAGTAAACTTCCTTTGCTTTTCTCCCCCTCCCCCTCAATTCAACCGCAGAAAATAAGAGGGACACTAAAAAGAAGATGGTATTGCATCGCCTACTTTGTCACATGTGTGCTTTTAGGTTGCTGAGAGTCTGATGCCTTCTGTGCAGTCTTCGCTGGCAGAAAGCAGTAGCAGCACAGGAGGAGAACAGGCAACAGCAGCATAGTCAAACAAGCCAAAAATACAGAAATAAAGCTGTTAGACTGAACATCAGGGGAAAAAAAAGGGAAAAAAAAAAAAAAAGGCATTTGCAAAACCACCACACTGTCTTTCATGGAGCTTTCCTCTGGGTATGCACCCTGGAGTATTTCTGCAGAGGCTGTTGCAAGCAAGGTGCGAATCAGCCCTGCCAGATGCCTGCAGGCAGCTCTGATCCCAGCAGGTCATTAGCTCAGAGAACTGCTTTTACCCTTGTTACACAGCTTTCAGTCCCGTGCCGGCGACCAGCTGGCCAGGAGGAGTACAGGCAAAACTTCCCCATATCTGCCTCCAAAAGACCATGTATACACGGGGCTTGGGCTTTCCCCCAAAACTGTCCCTCCCTGTTGCACTCCTGTAGCTAAATCAGAGAAGTAAGAAGTTTTCTTCATTCCCAGTTTTCAGTGATTACCTGAAATGAAGAACAGACAAAAATCCTCTTGGGTTCTCTTTGAAGAAATTTCAAGGTATACACCCTAAAAGTGTAAGCCTGCAGCACAGTCATTTCCATTCCTGGGGGGAGGTATGGCCCAAAGGTCCTTGTTAGGAGGAACAAGCCTGAGCTGGAACGTCAGACTGAGAATTTGGGACAATGCAGGGCCCATAGCGTTCCCAGGCAGTGATTAGCAAGAGCAAACGAGGAAAATAAGGGGGGTTTGAGGAGCAGCAGTGGGGTTTTCGTCTGTGACGCTTTGAGGATACAGGAGAGGCAGATCTTGCTGGAGGCAGTCTTAACTTATGAAACCCATGAAGACAGCTGGAAGAACAAGAAAAGGATTAAGGCTGAAAAGCACGTGAGCCTGAAAGCTTACCTTTTTATTTTAGTTTCTTTTTTCAATCTCTGAGTAACCCAGATGGCCACACAGCAACGGGTAGGAGCAACAGCATTCAGATGTCATCTGGCAGGTGGCAAGGCAGAGGGTGTTGGTCAGGAATACAAACCCTTTCTCACTTAAAAGACCGCCAAGGCAAAGGGGACATGACTCTGAAGACTGTCATTATGGAGAAACAGCCTCCCTGCCACAGCAGTGCCACCTAGACCACTTCTGTCTAGGTCACCTCCAGGACTTAGCTGTCCTGCCATTAGACAAACTCTATGAGATTTTTGGGTGTCAGGAAAGTCACACCATATCTACACCTTCCTATCACCCTTTCTGCCTAATAGCATCTTATGCCAGCCAGCACGGGGTAATCTATACAGATATCACCCTCAGCACTTCCTCCCCTCTGTTCTTCACCCTAAAGGAGTGATACAGGGTGAGCATCACCTGTTGACATCAGGTAGGGAAGCATACGTCAAGAGGCATGACTTCTGCTCAAGCAAGGGAGCAGGTCCAGTATTTAACATGAGGGTAGGCAGGCTGTAAAAGCAGATGAAAGCCCCTCAGAGTAGATGCGCAAACCTCAACAGCTTACAAGACCCAGGGCTGTGCTTCCCTCTTGCATCAAGCTTTGACCAGTGTCATGACTTCCAGATTTATTGCTCCAGTTCTGGAAAAGGATGAATGCACAGGACCAGAGTTAAGAGACATTGTTGTGCTGCCAACAGAAATCTGTGGGGAGAAAATGCATCCACACATTTTAATTGGATATTGAGAGAGGGGTTTGTACCACTGGATTCCCAAGCCAGACTGATAGCTCACAACTGGTTAACTCACAAGATGAGCCAGGAGAGAAAAGCTTTCACACAGTGGTTGAGCCAGGAGCAGAAACGACATGGAGACAAGCATAAACCAGCTGCCCATAATGTGTCACAGGAATACTCCACCCAGGGGGGAGCAGAGAGAACAGGTCATTTCAGCATTAATCGCACCTTCCAAATTTTGGTAGCACTGGGAATCCATTGCTAGTGAGCTCAGTAGCAGGCTTTCCTTTGTGGTTTTTGTTCCAACGGAGAACAGTCTCAAAGGAGCCACCAAGTCCTCACTCCCTCACCCCACCCCATTTGCCTACTGGCAAGGCAGCCCATACAAATGCGAAGTCCCAAAGCTCCACTGCTGATTGCTTAAAGTCACTCCCTAGTATGGGCCCCATCCCTAGCCCCCCATGCATGCCAGAGTTGTTATATCTGTATGCTGGCTAGTAACGACATCCTGGAAGGACTTTGAATTTCATGAACATCTTGATCCCCAGCAAGCATACCCAGAAGGCAATACCAAAAGACCCTGAAGAAGGGCCACTGCCCCCTCCTCAGGGCTGTCTCCTGCTCGACATTGCTGCCTCAAAGCCCAGTGCCACACCTAGGGGCCTGGTATCCATCTGCTCAGCGCTACGGGACTAAAGAGTCTCTTGGAAGACCATCAGGGTCACCCTACAACCTCCAGGCCATTGAAACTCTGCCAATTTTGGCCTCAACACTGCATATAGGAGAAGTGTACAGTCACCCAGAGCCAGCTGGACTAAGTTTTGTCTTCTGCTAAGCTCTCAGATGGTAATGCTGAGCCTAGTTAATCAACTGTAGCGTTCCACCCCAGAGTTGGCTTCTCTTAGGGGAAGAGGGAAATGATTTCTATATATAGGTCAGTAAGTGCTCTGGGAATGAAAGATGCTTTATAAAAAGTCCTCCTCCTTAACATACAGCATCAGCTGTGCTTTTCAGGAGGGGTTTGGCGGTGGGTTTTTTTTTTGCTTCAGATGATTTTTCCATGCACCAGCTGATCTGGAGTTATCTAAATGAATTTCCACAGGCATAAAGCTTAATCTGCTCTCATTGCAGACTTCCATATATTTTTAATATGTCAAGCAGTGGAAATTTCTCAGACCGAGTCAAGGGAGCTGTGAGGTTTACTGCTCTGGAAGATCAGAAATAGCTTATCCATCTAACAGACTTACCTATAATAGTAATGCGTAAAAAACCCCCACATTTGAAATGGGATGTTTAAAAACAAGCAGAAGGTATAGAGCAGA
Source organism: Rissa tridactyla (assembly GCF_028500815.1). Lineage (NCBI taxonomy): Eukaryota > Metazoa > Chordata > Aves > Charadriiformes > Laridae > Rissa > Rissa tridactyla. The sequence continues at coordinate 40,874,229 of NC_071470.1, forward strand.
CAGTCACCTAGATGGAGATCCATAATGGTATCCCTGCAAAATTGGGATTAGAGCAAGCAGAACACTTTCCATGATTTTTTTTTCCTTTGTATTTTCCCCCGTTTTAGTAGGGGCTTGGACTAAAATGCTATCCATTTTGATGAAAACAAAATTCAAGTCCTCAAGTGAAGGCCTTGTTTTCCCAGTAAGTTGGCCATATTTTATCCTACTGTCGTGGTTTGGCCTCAGACGGCAGCACAGAGCCACGTGCCGCTCGCGCCGGCCTTCCCGATACGGGAAGGATTGGAAGAAAAAAAAGGCAAAACTCTTGGGTTGGGACAAAGGCCGCTTAACAGGGCAGCAACGGGAACAAGAAAACAACAACAACAACGCGGACAGAGGAACAGACAAACGCGGCCCCGGAGCCGCCGCTCCCCGCCCGCAGCCGGGACGCCCCAGCCCGCCCCAAGCGGCGACTTCCCGCCCCCTCCCGCGGCAGCTCCGGGCGGGCACGGCTCACGTGGCAGGGGATACCCGGGAAAATTAACCCTGTCCCCGCCGGAACCAGGGCACCTTCACACTCCGATTGTCTGATGTGCAACCAGATGATGGTTGCTCATTCCCTTGCAATACCACTTGTATTAAACTTTGTGCACAGGCCTTTCAGAGCAACAGCTCCTGCCCGAACAGGCTCCAGGAAGCAGAGCTCCGGGAAAGCTTAAGCGACACACGCGTGCAAGAAATAGGTGTTTCTTCTAGGCTCTCCAGCCCCATCCCACATGGGCTAGGGATGTCAGACCCTATGCTGGGACCCAGGATTTCCCCAAATGCCATCCCCACACTGAGACCATCCGAATAATGTCACTGAATAAGGGTCTAGAGGTATTAAGAGACCATACCTTACAAGGGGAAGGGGTCATCTCACATGTCCATTGCTGAACAACATGAGGATGCGTACCACTGCCTCATGAGATGCAAGTGAACAGGGAAGTCCCACAGACTTTCTGCATGCTGCAGACAACAACATGGGGCACACAGCAAACCATCCGTCCCCTCTTCCAGTGTTGGACCCGAGCCCTGTCAGCAACTGGAAGCATTGCTTTCCAAACAGGAGCAATTCAGGTTTGTAATGACTAAAAGATCCCATGGCAGAGCTCATAAGACAGCAGAGCTCATTCTCTCCCACTTTGAACATCTCAAGTTTGGGTCCTAGAGTGATTCAGCAGATGATACCTCTTGGGCAAATGAATCCTGTCTGGGGTAATGAAAAGAGGCTCCCGTTATGCACTCTTCTACCATGTCTGGTAGCCCGCTTCTGTGGGGACCTCTGCCATCGCGTCAGTGTGCTCCCAGCTTGCAGCAGCTACTCTGTGATGACTACTCTGATGAAGAATAGTTACCCATGACATTAATGGTGAGAGTCCTCTAAAGCCTAATAAAGGGTTACCTTTTTTAAACCTGGAAGAGAAAAATAAAACTTCTCTTCTCTCAAAGCCTGTAAGATGTAGGGCTCGCCTTGTCTAGCCATTGCCATCTAAAGTATAGCTGTCTCCACTTCAGCTTGGAGGTACAATTTTATTTCTTTTAATACTGTTTTTTAAATAGTCAATGGAAAGAAGTGCCTCCAGAGTGAGGCTCATCTCATAAAGAAGAATCCCACCCTAAATCCTTTGGAACCTCTTTTACCTTATGAAATCCTAGTGAAATGGTCTAATTGGCCCAAAAATGATTAGGGAGGGTGACAGAAAGAGACACTGTAATTGCATTAGCCTCACCGGCTGAGGAAACGAGGCTAAGAAAATCCACTACAGAAAACAGAAGGGTGGAGTTTCTCTTCCATGGCCCAGGCCAATTTCAACACATAGAAATCCCACCCATGCTCTTTTGCTCACACAGAAAGCTTGCAGTATGCCTGCTGCCTCTCCAGGAAGGAAAGTGGGTGGAAAAATTACATCACTATTCAGTTTCTCCCCCTGACCCTTTTATTTAAAGACATTTAATGCTAGAAAGTGGAAGAAGCAGCCAGCATTATGGTTACAGACAGCAAGGAGGTGACAGCAGAGGAACTCCATCCAAGCAACATTCAGTTGTTTTGTTATGCCTGCCATAACAAAGGCCCAGGGGGACCTCATCACAGTTTTCTAGTACCTAAAGGGCAACTACAAAGAGGACAGAGGATCTCTTTTTACAGGGAGCCATATGGAGAGGACAAGGGGTAACGAATACAAATTGCACAGCGAGGGGTTTCATCTTGATATAAGAAATAATTTTTTTTACAGGGAGAACAATCAATCACTGGAACAACATCCCCAGGGATGTCGTGGAGCACCCATCACTGAAGGTTTTCAAGACACAAATGGACATCTGTTCTGTCTTTTCCAGAAAAGGTTGTACCAGATGGTCTTGAGGTCCCTTCCAACCTGGGTATTTCTATGATAACAAAAGTTACTGTCCCTAAAATCAACCATGCTATTTCAAGTCTAACTCCTACCTCTTGCTCTGGCAACCTCCTGCAACAGGAAGGTCCTCTGCTTACACGGGACATCGCTGCTCTTCTGCTCTTCCGCTGCTTACAAAAGCTCTCTAAGGCAACCTGGTGGGAGCGAAAGGCATGTCCCACATCAATTTAAGTCACAAATACTTCCAGTAGCATTTGCTAGGTCTTGCTTACACCTTGCTGCTCCTGTGCCCTCACTTATTCCTTTTTGAAGCTGTGCAGAATTAGTACTTAATCTCTGAAGAACAATTTCAAGGATCAACTTCACTCACCTTTTGCTATGGGCCATGAAGGATCCTCCAGGCATCTGTTTCCACAATGATCTCTGACCATTGCCCTGATCCAACACCAGATACAAAACAATTAATTGCATCCAAAAGCACTGGGAAGAGGAGCATTGACCAGATATTTTGCTAGGACTCCACCACAGTGAGGAACCAGGTGTACTTACACACCGTGACATACCCACTGCTTGGTGTCTGGGTATTGACATCTGATAAAAATGTCAAGGTTCCCAGTTAACAAGAGTTTACCAGGATGACAAAGGATTTTACTTGGGATCTGACCTATTACCCTCAACCTTGCAGTCAGTATGGGATCATCCTTGGGTGAAATACAGGGTAAGAGAAGACATGGTCAAAAATACCAAGAACCTGCTTGGTACCCCACTCTGCCATGGACTGCCTTGGTGGTGTGCAGGCATTCACTTTCCTCATCTGTGAAACCAAGCTGTAAAGTCATCCTCTTGTTTATTTATGATGCATTTCCAAGGCAAAGCTTGATTTCCAAAGACAGTAAACAGCAGCCGGGCGTATCCCACACACAGGTGCTCTGCAAAACCTCACTCCCACATTGCAAATACTTTGGTACGAGGGCTGCTGTGCAAAGCCCAGAAAAGTGAAGCCTCTGTTAAAGTGAGGGCTGAATTCAAATCAAGTAAAGAAGTTTTTTCCACAGCTTCCTGAAGATGTAATACATCAGATTAGACTTCATCATTAGGACACTCCTCAAGCAATGTTTCCTTTTGTCTTTTCTCTATTCCTCTCCTCATTTTTGGACACCCAATCTAATGAATTCCTGTCTGCCAAAATTTCTCTGGTCTCTGCCTGCTGCTCCTTCAAGCATAGAGGCTGGTGGGTATTTACCTCCAGAGCTCACAAACATGCAAGCAGGCCTGCTAACAAATTAGCCTTCCATCTTCCCCCCAGCCCAGCGATCATAAGGAAAAAAAGGGTTTCTGCATCAGCCACTTGAAAGACTACAGATCACCTACAAGTATTTTTATTGCGGGAGTTTTGTTCTTGTTCCGAATTGTAAATACTTTATGTCTTCCAGGTGTTGGCTACTCAGCTGTCGATAGAGTGTGTTTTAGCAGCACATACAGCTGCAACATGCAGGTGTGTGCAACTGGCAGCCAGAATGAAGCTAAACAGCTGTTGGACTGGGAGAAACTGGAAGTCATTTTCAGTCCTAATGAAGATGGTTTCTTATTAAATTTGAAACCATGGCATGAAGTTCTATAGGCCTGGAGAAAATTTGTATCTAGAGGCAATTCCTTTGCAAACCATTTTGAGCACTTAAATAATGGAAGACAGCAAGCAGTTACGGGTAGAGAAGTGACAGAAAGCAGCATTGGAGAGTCTTTGCATGGCCAATAGACAGCAGCTTTCAGACACATGACTCAACAGCTTTGCTCCATAGATGGTGAAGGATTGAGAGGTCTTGGCAAGGCCAATGCAAGACGCTGGGCAGCGCCAAGATCAGCACAGTCAAGAAATCAGGATGAGGAGGAGAGAAGACTGTACCACTTGTAGTTGTAAGAGGTATTTAGAGGAGCAGAAGTGTTCACTCAGACTTGAAGAGAGGCCAGACACTAAATCACATAAAAGCACGGGATGATCAAACAGCCCACCCAGATGGCTGATTCCACCTCTCGTACACTTCGTGATCTCTCACTGATAGTTCAAATGCAGATTAAAGACCCAGCATTTCTCAGGATAAAAAGAGATCAGTTTACCTAGACAATATGCATCAGTCCACTGATTCATCCTGGGTCCACAGAGCTCAAGGACACAAACTGCCACTGGGAAGCAGACTCATCCTCACGCCAACTTTCTTTATCCCTCTCCGAATAAAGCCATTTGACAAGAGCAAGGGAGGATACCTGAACTTTGGCTCAAATCCTAGGTTCCTTTTCCTGACCTTTTGAATTCATAAAATATTGTAGGGAGAACGGGGGTCCAAACAAGCATTCTCATTTTCATGGCAGGAAGTTTGCACTGGCTCTGTCCATTCATTTCACACACATCACCTTTGAAAGTATCTAGCAAGCATGTTGACAGCAGCCATGAATTTTAAGCAAACATTTTAACTGTTTGTGTTTGTCCCCTGGGATTTGAACTAGTCCATCTTCTGATTAAGTCTTGGTTTGCATTCAGCTGAGACTGAAACTGTTTTGTATTCCTTCCAGTTAAAAGTTCACAAAATTCACTAAAATAACTGTTCGATCCTTGCTCGGAGCAAGGAGAAAAGCAGTGCATTCACACACCCTCCATTTAGGACCAGCTTGGCTCTGGGTTTGTCATTTAGTCATGACCAAAGGAGCGCCTGGAGCTGATGCTGTACCAAGAGATCAGAAGAGATTCCCCCAAGATGCTTACCAGAACGACGAAGAAATACAGCAGACAATGAAGTGTGAGGACTAAATCACCAGCTGATCCAAGCCTATGCTGTCTCACAGGCTTCGGGGACTCTGCATGACAATATGCCAGCAAAGAAACATCATTTGTTAGGTTTCCAGCCATGAACATGGGCCCCAGCAATCTCCCTTTAAGTGTGCAGCTGAATAGCACAGCTAAACTCACAAACGTGTTCTTCTCTGATGGATTATTTTTCTCCAGCTTAGCACTAAGGCAGCTCAAAGGTAACTCAAGCACCAGGGCCAAATGGGAGCATGCGGTGGGGATTGGAGAGGGATCAGGTCAGATACATCAGACTTAGTCCACAAAGGAAGAAGTTTAACAGCTGATAGCAGACAACTCAAAAGCACCTAATTTGTCTCTAGCATCCCTTATAACTAAGTGGAAATTAGGCACCTAGTTGCCCTTAGCCGGTAGCAAATGTCTTTTACACAGCTTCCTATGTGGTTTAAGTCAGCTGGGCAGCACTGCCACAGAAAAGACATAGGTCTGTTTTCCCGCCACCCCCAGATGGATTCACAGGACCAGTTTCATCTCAGGTCTGTTCTCCAGTCTGGTTCACCATTCAGTGTTAGATATTTTTGCCATTAAAAAGGAACAAGCAGCCAGGGCAGGCAGTACTGCTGCTTTTGGCAGTGGCCCTGGCTTCATCACTATCTTAACTTACAGCCTGAGCCTTCTTTTGTAATAAAAATAAACCAATTCAAATTGCATGTAGAATTTTGATTATGGGAAAGCTAGCAACAAGTTTGCTTGCTGCCCAGAGTGGAGAGGCAGATTATTTTTTCAACGGGACTATTTGCTGAATGCGTCTTTGAAACGTGGTTTCATTTCCTAAGGAAAAAAAAAAAACTCGTTGCCCATGGGCAACTAGCAGATTAGTAGCCTTTTACTGTGCATCTTTCTTAATCCTCAAATTCGTAGTAAAGAGTGCTTAGCCTATTCCTAACAAAACTGGAATGAAATCAGTATATCAAGGAAAGATTTAATCACCTTCCCATAAATATCTTTTTGCTTTTGAAAGGGAAATTACTTCTAAGAAAAGTCCAATCTGTTCATTTTAAGGATGTGTGAAAACAAACCCTTGGCCTTAATCTTTAAATTTCCTGGACTTCAGCACATTTTGCAGTGCTTTTAATTAAAATTGGTTGGGTTTATGTATATACGTCGCAGCAATAAACCAGGCCTTAGGTGGCTCCTCTGTGTTGGAAAATGGGCTGCGGTGAAGAGGGAACATCTGCAGCCCCTGGAGTCATCCAAGGTCTGGCTGCACATATTAAGATGTCACCCTTAAAAACCAGTGAACAGGTTAATTCCCAAAATTACCCCTTTAATGTTTGGCAGGTTTGGACCACCTGAAGATAGAGGAGCTGTTATCACATTCTCCCCCCTCGCTCACTCATTGGGATGGTTTCCACCAGCTCTGCGATGGTGCGTGCTCACCCCTCCATGCATCACCACCTGACAGGTGCATGGAGAAGGGTTTGGCTTTGCTGCTTTGCAGTACATCATGTTCTGTCTCAAGGTAGTTTTATTGTAGCCTACTGGCTGGTTTTCCGTCAGACCTGTGTGTGAGAAAGCTGAGTTTTCACTAAAAAAGCAATCTTTCTATTTAGACTAAGGTTATATTTTCCACAGGAAGTATTGACTTTTTAAAAAAAGAACTCGAAAATGCTTTGAACCAGCTACCCACCACTCAAAGTTGGGTTTTTTTGCCAATGAATTGAGTAAGGACTCCATCTCCCAAAGTTCATTATGTGAGGAGAGTCCTCAAAGGGGAGACAATCCTGTTGTGAGAAGGGCATGATCCTTCCTGGGAAGTGCAGCCTGGCCTGAGAAGATAGGCTATAGATAGATGGGACTGGGGAAGATGCCTGACAGTTATAAGTGGTAGCAGATGGCTGAGAAACACAGTAGCTACTACATCATCTTGTACCTCCAGCATCAGATCTAATTCCATGCATACAGGTATGCCCATGTTTACAGGCCATTTCCCCCCCACACTGCAGCGTGTATGTTAGAGTATCTCATCTGTAGTAAGGACTCTACTATAACTGGCTGCTGCTTGAACTGAAGAGCAAGTTAGCTTAAAATAGAATCCACATTGTCCTGACACTTCCAAACAGATAGCATTGTTACAGCCCTCAGAAGAAGCTACGGTCTCTATCTTGTGAGCCAAGTCATAACCAAGCTTTAATTAACATGCAAATCCCATGAAGCAATGAAATCGCACTTGAGTCACACGGCACAGTCTTAAACTCCAATGATTTAGCTTGATACATAACTTGTCTTCAGGACCCACGTTAGGCAGAAGTCTAACGAGAAGCCAGCATTTCTGGAGGGAAACCCAGGGGACGTCAGTGAGGTGCTTTGCCTCTTTCCAGTAACCCCACAGGATTCTGGACTCCTGAAGGTACCTTCAAGCCCCCAGAACGGTTTGGTCAAACACCAATACAAGAGTTTATCTGCACAGTCACCTGAGCCCAGCTTGCACTAGTGGGCCTCACCCAAAAGCTAAACCGGGATAAAGCTGTCACAGCACCAAGGCAGTGTTTGGTGTCCAAAGGACAGCAGGAGCCAACACCAGACAGCACTCCTTCTGAAATCGTGGGAGACCCAGACACAGGGCATTTCTCAGATGAGAGATTAAACACAGTCACCTCAGCTCGCAAACACAAGGTGGAACATCATAACCATAAGCTGCTTGGGGCAGGAGCTATTTCTTCGTTACACACCTGAATATCACCAACACAGGGACTCCAGTTCTCAGTTTTGGTTCTGGATGTGCACTACAGCAGCACTAATACTCAAAAGAAAAAGTAATTTCCCTACTGATTTGTGCCTCCCAAGAGGCATGCTCCTGACCGTGCTTACCTCATACGTGAAACGGGATCATAGCAGCACAGACATGTTGTCTTAGCTGGGTCACAGCAGCTTGAAAAAAGTAAGTTTCAAGTGCATCCTTTGCCAAGTACACAGAGCCAAGTTAAAAAGACAAGTCGTGAATTGTTTGAGCACATTATTATACATATAGGAAGACAAAGTGTTTCATTTTGTCACACTCATACAAAATGTTTAGGCAAATCTTTCTCTTCTATTTAGCCTAATGGGTTAAAGTCTTTCAAAAAGCTCTTAACATCTGATAATGGGGGGAAACCAATTCTTCAACAGAGACACTTGCCCTGTAGGTCAGGCTTAAAAGGTACTTCATATTTCTTCTTGTTCCTCACCAGGCCGAAAAATAAACTCTGTCATTTGCAATGTACTCCTGGCAGGTCATTGTTTCTAATAATTGAATATCCTGGAAGTTACTTACATTTTGGACAGTATTTTAACAATGGACTGAGAGTGGTTATAGACTTCAAAAGTATGTTTCCAATATTCATTATCTTCATTAAGGATAATAACCTTAATAAATTTGAGCTCAACTTAATAGAGAAATTATTTCATTTCATTAAGTTACTGACTGATGACTCCAACATAGTTCTATTAGGATAGAGCTATTCAGTATATTAGCTAGCTTTGGCCTAAGGCAGTAGAGCTAAATTCAGTCATCTCCCTCCAGGCCTCTTAAGCTAGGTCAGAAAGTTTGTACCCAAAAAGTCACATTTGGAACCTCACCAGGCTTCCTTTAATCCTGAGGATGCAAGGGAAATCCACTGGGGCCAGGGGGTGCAGCATAAGTCATAAGTAATATCTATGTCTGTGTAAGAGCTATGAGGTATCTGTCTGTTCCTCCACAGGAGACAATTTCATCCAGAGCAGACCATTTCTTCACACACATCATTGCCACAATGTCTGCACGAAGGTTTGTTGACACATTTAAGGGTCTGGATGCTGACCACTGTAAAGGTGTCACTCATAGACATGTGGAATAGCTGTCTCTCCCATCACCTTCCATGGTCAGAGCTTGGACTTGTATGGATTTGTATGACCTGAGGACTCACTCTCACTGTCAAAGCATGACATGGTGAGAGGGCAATGAGCAAAGCACCAGCTTCAGTGCGCTGATATAGTTTATACTCCCTCCAGGACCCAGAACTGCAGTGAGGAGGAGGAATGGGGACAGACAACAGGAAAAGGGGAAGGTCACCAAGGAAGCAGTGCCACAGCACAGCAGCAGCAAAGAACCCAGACCCAGGCAAAGATAGACAATATAAGTAGGGGAAGGAAAGCAGGAACAGTAAGGCCTGCGTATATAATAACTTGGGAGTCACTGATATACCATAGGGCAGATGGGTCCCCTTGCTACTGAAGCCCAGCAGTTATCATTACTAGGTACCAGTAGCCTCTCCTGGAAAAGAGATTCAACTCTAGATGCCCAGGAAGTAGGCACATACACCTAAGACAGCCACCATAGACATTTACTCAATAGAAAGTGTTAGGGACACCTCCCCATTGCACCTTTGCAGAGTAGCTAAGGCTTAAAACCCTGTCAACAAGCTATTGCCCCAAGAACCAAGGTGAACCAGTCAGAAGAAAAAGCTCTTAGCTCTCTATCACTCCCCAGAGCTCTTCCACTACCTTCCTCCAAGAACCCACCCTTCTTTAAAAGCTACAATCATCAGCCCTACCTTATATAGCCTCCCCAGCCCTCCTATTTCCAATCACCTCTGGGAGCATCAGGGGTTCATAGAGTTCAGTTACTGAAGAGGGTTCATCTCTCTTCCCTCTGCATGTTGTTTTTTCTCCTCTTCCCCTTTGTTTCTTAGAAAAGAGAGGTTTTTATGATCTTTAAAAATATCAGCATATAGCTGATGCTATATTGCTCTCAGAGACCCCCTTCCTCATATTAACACAGTTTTAATACCACTTGCGTGCTCAAATAGCACCAGTGGAAATGAACACAAAGGTAGGTCAGCCCATGCCATCCATTATGTGCCCTTAGTTAGAGCCCATGTTGCCGAAGATGTTGCATACAGGCAGAGCAGGGCTCAGTCCTTCTTGGGGCTGCTGAGAGAGATTCTCCTTCCAACTGGAAATCCCAGGGTCTTCCAACTTGTTTTCACCCAAGGTTGAAGCAAATGGTTGAAATATAAAGTATCCCTCTGCAATGGTAATAAACGAGAGCTGTATTCTGCTCCAGGGATTGTATTTGCTGAGGTGAAGGAGGGACCGGAGGTTTCTAGAACCAGAACAAGATCTTGAAGCACTTCTGGGAGGTGTGGAGCAGGGGGATGGGGTAAGGACACAGAAATTAACATAAACTACAAATAAAGTGCTGTTGTTCTTTGCAGTGCACTAAAAATGCTTGGCACTCCTTTTTGGACCAACCTGCCTTTACCTCTGGAGGGAATAAAAGAGAAAAAAATACTGTGATAGTGGTATTAAAAGACAGTATTTAATTTTAAAGCCATCTCTATCTGACCTTCTGAAGCCCTGCTACTCTAGCTGCTGGTGTCAGCAGAATGGGGTGATGCTTAAAGGGCAGTGAGTAGCAGGTTGGTAGGGACTCGGGATCTGGTCCCTAAAAACAGACTCTTAGTGCAAGATTAGGAAGGAGTCAGAGAAGGTGATTCAGCATTGCGAAATGCAGGAGGCAGCAGCAGTGAAGGCGATGATTGGCATGTGCCCAGGAAACTGTGGAGCTTCCTGCAGGAGGATGGGAACAGGAGTGAAGGACTCATTCAATGTTGGGTGAGTCTGTCTGAGTCAAGGTGAAAGAGAGGGACTCTTCCGTGGGTGAGATGGAAAAAAGCCTGAGCGTGGTGGAGAGAATCAATGACCAAATGAGCTGAAAGGGGCAACTAGATCACAGCTGAGAGGATGAGGGGCTTGATGAAGGAGCAGGAGTTGGGCGGAGATGGGGCCATGCTAAATGAGAGGCAGCAATTACAGCTAAAAGAGCAGAGTGAAGAGGCCTCTTCTTATGGTGCTTGAAGTCCTCCCACTGATTTACTGCCTGTGGATAGGCAGTGTAATTGGAAAGATAAAAGTCTGCAAGTAGCCTGAGTGAAAGGAGTTCTGTCTGTGTTTAAGAGCCTTTATACCTTTAGACCAGGGGATCGCAGATTAAAGATTTAGGGATCCCTCTGGAAAGTGTTAGTTAGTTAAACCAGTCCACCTTGGTGCCTAGCTTTTGCTGGACTTTCAGGAGGGATCACGAATGTGGGAAGATCGTGGTGCCAGGGGAGGCATTCAGTGAGGGCAGTGAACCCACGGGCATTCAGGAAGCAGGGTGGCGGGACTCAAACGGTAAAAAAAAGACTTGTATTACAGCAGAAAGATTCCCGAGCTGTCTCAGGTAACTTCTCCACTCATGAGTTAGCATTTTGAGTAGCGAAGATTGTGATGGGCAGGGAGGCAAGTTAGATTTCTGCTTACTTCCTTCGGGAGATTACTCCAGAAGGAACTTCGCATGTAGGAACGCATTCTTTTGGTGATCCTTGGAGTCCCTCCGTGTCCCTAGACCTGTTCTTCAGTGCCTTGTGCTCCATCGGGTGGAGCACAGGGCGGGACGGTGATGGCAGAAAGCCAGCAGGTTTTCTTTGTCCGGTCACCGAGCCGGTGATTTCTCTCGGCTGCTGGTTGGAAAGGCTGTGTGCAGCGTGGAGACCTCCCCAGAGGGTTGACTCAGACGCTACCGTGTGGCGCTTGGACAGCTCCAGCATCCGCAACGCCTCCGAGCGGCCCTTTCCAAGGAGATAAATCTGCTGACTTTCCTCCGGCCTCATCCAAGTTCCAGGAATTCCTCTGCCCTCAGTTGAGTTCCCATTCACCCCCCTCCCCATTCCTCTGTGAACCCAATAAATAACCTGAATTGTTCCCAAAAAATACTGAGCACTTCATCTGGCGTTTTAAAAAAATAAATAAATAAGCAATAAGCAAGAGAGACTAGAAATTACTTTAGATGCTGAAATTCTAGGTCTTTGTGAGTAACACGCAGTCTGGCCATCTGGGTGGCTTTCAAACACAGGTAAACCTATGAATATGTTTTTTATCAGCTTATATGATTTCCTTGACAGATGTAGAAAAAAAGAAAAGGGAAAAAAAAAACCCAACTCCTTGATTTCTCACTCTGAGCCAGACCTGAAGGATGAGAAATCTCAAGCTTTCAATAAATGTTTTACATGGATAAAAACTCTATTTTTGGTTCTGCTGTGTAAAAACAAAAGAAAATTAATAACATTGTCCCTGTTGGAGTCAAGCTTTGTTTCTCCTTTTTAATTCTTTTTCCTTTCCACACTGTGAAGGGAGCAAGCCAGGGGTCAGGCACAGTTCAGAAATATATACAGTCCAGGCAGGATTTTACAGTTCCCCTCAGCAGGAAGATTGGGCTCTTCTCTGACTCCCAGATCCACAAATGAAATGAATTTCTTCCGTAATAATGAACGCTGGCCTGTTCCAATACAGAAATGGCACCAGTACAAGGTAGAAACGAATCCAAAGAAGATGGTCTTGAAATATCTGCTACTGCTTGTTATTAGATTTCCTGCAAAAACTACAATCTTTCATTAAAAATTTTATATCAAGGAACAGCGGTCCGCCAGCAGTTGTTTAACTAGAGCGCAGTGAAATGCTCTAACCTGGCTTGCTTTCCCCAAAAAGGGGATTAAAACAGATGAGTGAATTCCTGCAATGCTGAATAATAAGTATGAGCAAAATAGCCTATGGCAAAATAGAGTACCTTGTGTGATAGCCCAGGGCAGGTGCGTATGAGGTGAGACAAACAAGTCTCAGTTTCATCATTCATCCCTCTCCGATGTGAGACTCGCTATTTCTATTCAGCCACCATTAGGAGAAAGTGCAACAGCATCATCCAGACCTCAATAATATTTCCAGGACTAGAGAAGAGCCCCAGGCCCCTTCGAGGAATGGCCACAGGGGCATACCAGGAGAGCTGCTGTCAATGTGGTAATGGAGGAAAAGGATCCCCTTTTCCATCTGGGGATGGAGGTGGATGGGAATGGAAAGAAATACCCCCTCTAGAATATCTATTTCTGATAAGAATGATTATGTACTGGCCACAACTGGTTGAGATTGGGGCGAGATGTTTTGGCAGCCTCAACACCTTCCTGTGGGCATGGTAGCAGCCAGGCTCTGCTTAGTGTGGAGGCTGGAGACCAATCCCTCTCTCATTCCCCATTCGGTAGGGGTGATGTGGGCACCACATCCCCGTTACCCCCCTGCCCTGTTACCCATCCTTACCCATCCTTACCCCTTCCCCTGAACCTTGCAGAACAGGTACCACTCGTGTAGCCTGGATGCTTCCCAGACAAACAGATGTAACAGCGAGGAGCTGGGGAAGGATGATAATCCAGCCAATTAGCAGTCAAGGACTGATCCATGGCCCACCTACGGACTCACCACTGTCCAGCATCCAGCCTTGGATCTCTTTCCAGCTGATACCATACACAGGCAGTCTATTTAAGAGTTTGCCTTTTGGATAGAGCCTCCTGGAATCTGTACTGTTTTTACAGCTTCTTCAGGCCAGTTTTTCTCAGTCTTGGCCAGCACCCCTGATTTCCAGCCTCATATCACACTGTAGTATTGTTTTATTTTATTCTCGGCAGCTGCTTGAGCTTCCAGGCGGGATAGACTGGAACTGAGTATTTTCTTTGAGAAGAACTGAGTATTTTCTGGGGTGGGTATCGGTTGTGCAGCCAACCTGAGTTTCATCAGGAACAAAGAAATTAAAACCTCACACCAAATTCTGTGTCGCTTCATCGTTGAGCTAGCCACCTGATGGGAAAATGCGGTCTCCTGAAGATAGTCCCTTGTTCTATCCTTGCTACCATACTTTCCTGCCTTGTCCAACATATCACCCCTCCCTGGGCTGCTGCAATCCACAGGGCTCTCTCTGGCTCGGAGGGAACAACTACACGATGTTAATGAGCCGGCAGGGCTGTGTGTGCCCAGCACGCTGCCTGCCTCTCCTGTTAGAAACCTGTCTAATAAGCCCTGCTGCTGCTTCCAGTCCTCAGCTGGCAGCAGCACAAGCGTCTTTGCTTGTGCTGCCTTTCATAATGTCACCACACCCTGAGCATGCACCATTCGCGTGACAACACTCCTACAGACCACAAGAAAGCCCAGCATCATCTTCTCCCAGTGAAGCTCGGTCTCCTTTATCCAGCCATTGACTTGCTCGCTGGCCAAGCAATGCACTTGTGTGTGCGTGAAGAGGGCCAGGATAAAGGATGGCAGACCACTAGGCTCACCATTTCAGTGACCCATTTCTGTCCCTCCTATCCCAGCAAGCTGGCACTGTGAGCCATGATACACGGTGCAGGCATCTCTGCCAGCTCCAGCGCGTGCGTGGGGAAACAGTCCTAGGAAAACGATGAACCCCCAGGAAGGAAATGTGGAAGGAGTGCTCTGGCAGTGTTTGGCACTGTGCATCTACAGGAGAGGATCAGTCTTGGAAAGGAGAAAGGAAAAATGTTTCAAGGACTGTTACACATAGAGACTGCCCTTCCTGCAAGACACGGTACTTTGGGAATCTTGTGATTAACCTGCACTGGGAGATGCTTTCTGCTTAGCAGCAGCAGAGACAGTAATAAGAAATCCTAGATCCAGTTGCATCTGCAAGGGGAATTTGGTGCTTGGAGGATAAATACCTATTTTTATTTTGGAAAGCAGACTGGGCTCACCCACAGACTCTGGCAAAGAGCTCCACAGGAGTGGGGAAGGGGGTCAGGGCTTTGGTTTCACGTCTCGTTGGAAATATGGCACGCACCCCTCATTCCTTCCCCTAGCAACATTTTGTTTCATGCTGACTTGGGGGAAGAGGATGGCCCCTTCCAGGCCAGCCCCTCTTTTCCTGCAGTATTGCGGGTTCTCCACGGAGGTCGGCTGCCCAAGAAGTGGCAAAGAGGCCAAATCTCTGTAGGGGCTGCTGAGAAAACAGCTGGAGGTGGCAAGGCTTGCAGACAAAAAGCAACTTGCTGACAACGTTCAGCTAAGGAAGGGGGGGTTCGGCTTTTTTTTTTTTCTCACAGCTCCAAGGAACTCCCTGTTCTTTCTACTCCAGAAGCTCCTGGCATAATAAATAAGAAAAAAAAAAATAGAGCCAAAATCCAAGCATGGGAGCTGGCAAACAGAGGAACATAAAAGCAGGTAGGGTCCTGCATGTCTGTTCCTTTACCTTCTGGAGAACGCTTTCCACATAGAGTCCTTGAGGGAGTTGCTAATGGTTGGGACTGAAGACAAGGCTGAGATGCCATTAGCAGCTTTTTACTGCAGGCTGGGAGAATGAACCCTTTCCCTCGATCTGCTGCCATGAACTTTTCCCAGAATGACTGAGCTGGACAGGCAGTCTGGGAGCAGTAGAAACCTGGAGCCATCTCTCCTGGAGCGCGTCCTTGCATGACGTGCTCCAGCAGACTTGAACAAAGTTTGCTCTGCTTCAGCTGCCACTCTGAATAAGTTTTTCATGACCAGGTCACATATTTTCTTCTCCACACTGCTCTTGCTTCTATGTAATCCATATAAGCATAAGGGGACAGTGTCATAAAGAAGTGATGTTTAACCCTCACAATCAACAGGCTCCATAGCTTTGCATGGGAGTTGAAAGCCGTTTGTCGTACAACTACTTCTGTCAGAGGGCTTCTGGAGACCAGTGCCATTGGGAAGGCATGGAGACTAGTTCATCATGCCCAAAGCTTGCTCATCTCTGCAGCAAAAGGATCTCTGAAAAGGAGACAGTGTTGGTTTAGCCACCCATAGATGCCAAGCCAAAAGCTTTAAAATGTTGTATAGTAAAAATTCAAGCTGGTGCCTTGTGTAAGTACAGGAGATGGGGAGCCTTATGATGGGTATTTCATGACTGTTTTCTAAATTCTCATCTTATTCATGTATGTAAGATGAGGCTACACTATTGTTTGCCTTTCCCAGTTCCACCCAGGGTCTAGTCTGAGATCTCTTTGTTCATCACAATTTCTTCTGTTAAACATCTTGAACCAAATTCCATTTCACATGTGTTAGTATGAATTATTTCAGAGCATATCTGGCAAAAAAATAGCATTGCAACTTTTTACTATCAGACCAAACTTTTCATTATTGTTCACAAATAAAGAGAATTTACTTTAAGTCTCGTTAAGGTTAGCATTCTCTAATTTGGGTAATAATGTTCACTGAAATCCAAAAACTTGTAATTCAGCTTTCGTGTGTATAACTTCACTTCTTTACCTTTTTACTTGCTGAGAATTCCCAGGAAATCCAATAATTCAAATTAAAGAAAAAAAAATCCACAAAAGATGTTTGCTGACAAAGCCATTTATCTCCAAGCAAATGAAATCTGACCTACCCTAGCCTTACGTGAAAGCAGCCTTTGACTCCGTAATGAAGACTAAAAGGGCTTTTGTTTAAAGAGCTACTTTTTCAAAGTGGTCTAGAAGGCTCATGTATCAGTAGATTGGCCTGAAAATTGCTGCAGTGCCTTTGTAGCTGAGGTGGGTCTCATGGTGCAAATCTGGAGTCACTGTCTCTGGTGGATTGGGACAGATTCTTCCCTAGTCTACACACTGGTATTTCTGGTGTCCAATTTTTACTATTTCTTCTCTAAAGCTGTAGACAAAACAAAACAGGTGGGACCCAACCCAAAAAATGAGATCACTGTCCTCCTCTGAGCTGGGGAACGGCATGGAGAGCCTTCCCTGCTCATGGCAGTGTGAGAGTTTCCTTCTTGTCTCTTCAGGCTGCTGCTGTGTCCAACATCTGGTGTGCAGCTCTGGAAATGTCTGAGTGGTCAAGGCTCAGGCCTCTTCCTCAAAGCTCTTCAAAAGCCATGCAGCCAGAGAAACTGAAGCCTTGGATATAGCTGGCATGACCACCCCTCCAGGCCCTCTGGGTAGAACTGAATTTGTGCCCCAAGCTGCCAGGAAAAGAAGAGAAGCAATGCAGAAAATCTGCTTGTCCCTTGAAGTCACAGTCAGGGGTAAGTCCACCTCCAGGACTGGATTTCAACATGCCAGATCCCCACAGGCTGGGAGGAAACCTCAGACTAGGGGTGTTCAGGCATTCACCCAGACCAAGATGAGCCCAGTTGTCTCCTCGAGAGGCTGTCCATCACAGTTGAGCTAATCTCTGGTCTTGTGACAGGAGGATACAAATCCATTCTGAGACCTTCTCCAGAGAGAAAAGCTTTACAAGGGGGAAAATGGTAACGGGCAACAAGCCAGGCAACTGTTCAATCCAATGGAGAATGCTGCTGTGGGCCACGAGTTTGCAACTCCGACCCAAGATAAAAGCAAATAAATAAAGACAGAAATATTGATCCTGTCCTCCAGCAGGGATTGAATCACCAGGATGGTGGGCCACGATGGGGACAGGGGCACCACTCACTCCAGGAAGACCCATTTACCAGCAAGGTGTGCGTCTGCTTCACAAGCACCGAGTAGCTTTGGCAGGATCTCCACTCTTGACGGCTTTAAACAGAGCACAAAGAAAAGGCTGTTTGAAAAAAAAGAAAAAAAGTCCTTATTTTAAAAAAAGCAAGAAGAAAAAAATTCTTCACATTTAAAACTCTTTTTATTGCCCTCATTGCTTAAGATAGCGTTACCATAAATCGACTCGACCATAACATTATTTGGAAACCAAAAGGATTACCACATCTATTAGAATATTTAAACCATATGTCTGGGGTTCAGAGCTCCCAGTCCCACAGTGCATGCACACACTGGCCAGCAAGGGTTCTGCTCCTGTTGGCAGGGAGCTCCTAGCTCTTCGCAGAGGGGAGGACTGTGTCCCTCTATTGATGTGGCAAATTAGGCATTTTTTTGTTCTTTTATGGCAGCATTTAGCCAGGGACCATGATGCAATTTATCAATAATATCAAAGCCACACAACTCCGCCATCCCATTGCCAGCAGGAGCGTGAAGCCTGCTGTATCCCACAAGGTGAGTGACTCCAAATTAATAGGGGCAGGATGGGGAGAGATGGCATAAATTCACCTGGTTCGTCTAGGCTCTAAAGTAGACCTGAGGTGGACCAGTCCCCAGTGTCTGCCTTTATCCAGAGTCCAAGTTAAGAACAAAGTGACTTGTCTTAAGGGGAGACCAAATTAGTTATGAGTAAAAAGCAGACAGAAGATGTCTCAATGCATGTTTCCCCATGGATAACAATTTTTTTTGGTCTCAGAGCCAGCAACAGTCCCCAAAACACCTCACACTCCTCCCTCCTTGGATGCAGCTCACAATCACATGGTGATGTGTAGAGATCCTTCTAACAGAACAACTAGATCTCTAGGAGGCAGATACTGCATCTTCAGCATCTCTTCCTGACGACACAGGGGATTGTGAAGTTCCAGATCCACCCAGCCACCCCTGCCTCTACAGGAGAATGGTAAATCGGCATAAATCCTCTGCCTGTCTACACTGGTTCTATGTGGTGCCAGATCCAACAGCAGCATGTGAAGAGCAGATCATTTGGAAAGAGGACAAATCACTCTTGGAGTCTGTCTTCCCATGGCCAGTGCAGAGAGGTAGCCACATTCAACTGGGTTTTTTAGGCAGTGCCTTTAGCCTGCTGTGCATATTTTAACACACCCTCATTCAAAACTGGCTAACTAAATTATTTCACTTAAAAAAATAAGAATCTGCTTCCTTTAAGCCTGATTGTTTTAAAACTACACTATTTCTAGACTGGCTTGAGACCATGGCCATGCAAACACCTTCATTGACATAGCCAGGGTACAGAGAGAGCAAGGATGGAGACCCTGTGGCACCCTGAGACAGTCCTCCCTAGGCAGGTTTGTTGAGGAAAGATTTGTATCATGGCACCCAGGCATGAAGTCTGACCCACTGTGAAAAACACGTGAACTGCAGCAGCATGTAGGACTCCAGTTATGATGACGTTCAGCAATGGTTGGTGGAAACATGACACTGCCAGAGAGGAGGCAGGCAGTGGAAAGACAGTGAAACTGCAGATTAGGCGAACTATAATTGAGCTATAAACATTGAACTAACTTCTAAATGAGGTAAGCTGGCACATCTCTTTTTAAGGTTTTGTTTCAATAATTTATGAAATTGTCATTTTTCAGCTATCTGGTCTGACCTTTTTCCCATCATGTCTACCCAAAGCAGCATTTTTCTAGTCAAGTTCCAGCAAAAGAGGTTCTGCCATTTCTGAAAATTACATTCACTAAAAATAGGCTATCTTACACACCAGGGAAAGGAAGATCTTACAGCAGTTTCCCCAAGAAATTCCAGCTGGAGGGAAACAACTTGAAGACAGGTTCAACCTATTCATAGATACCTTCTGCTGTCTTAGTTTAAAACTAATTCAGGATGGCCAAGCTATAAACCTCCCGTTCACTCCTGCTTAATGCCAATGTCCCACAAGAAGAATGCTCCAAATCAGGGCCACCGCAGCTTGCAGGGCTTCCCCAGGTGTGGTTGCTCTGACCCACTGTCAGCCAATGCGTTTCTGAGATCAGGAAAGACCACCTGCTCCCAGCATTCCCACTGCAGCTGCCAAGGCTGAACAGGTCAAGGGAGGGCAGCTGGGTCTGAAGAAGAATGAAGTAGGTGAGGAGCAGAGTTTGGAAGAGAAAAACTGGGACACTTGGAGTGACTGGGAAAGGACACCAGGACAGGGAACAGGGGAAGGGCATTAAAACAGGGGTAGTTTGTGCTTTCACTCATAAAGATGAGTCAAGGGCTGGAGAGCAGATCTAGGATGGTCTCAAGGTGAAGGCAATTGAATATCACCCAGGAAAAAAGGATTCCTCTGATGAGAGAGATGAGTCCACATGTGCTTTAACAAACCTGCTTGGGGGGCTGAGCACATCTTAAACATACACTGAGTAAGACTGTCAGGAGGTGCCTAGCATACTGCAGTGCAGACAAGAGGAACTGGTCAGGAACCCCCCTCCCAAGGCTGCTCTTTAAAAAGCACTTAGAAAAGTCCATGAAATGGTCCCAGTGCTTGAGCATGTGGAAAAATTGTCTCCAGCCCACTTCGTCTGGGCCCCAGTACAGAGCATAGGCATCTTGTCTCCTTTCTCTTTTAGATCTGTCTTTGCTTTAGTTACTTGGAGGCAAAACAGTCTCATCTGCAAAGTAAAAGTGTCGGCATGTCTGGGCAATGGGGCCCTGCGAGGGAACCGCTGGAGAAGCTCTGAGGGGACAAAGGGCTCTGCATTCAACAAGGTCACGCTCAGTCTGCCTGCCTGGCACCTGTGGATTGTCCTCTGCCCTGATTCAGGATCTTTGAGCCATGGCCACACATCCAGATCTCAGCGGGGTTGTGAAATTGTTCATCAGAGTCCTCTTGGCTCCATTTGTCACCCCAGGAGGATTTTTTCCGGGATTAACTGGAGGGGGTCTTCTCTCCCATCAGCCTCCAAGCCTTTTTCCAGTGTTCCCTCCAGCCTGGCAAGCAAATTGAGAATGTCCTACTGGGGTGGAAACTGTCCTAGGGCCGGGGGGAAGACCAGGGGGAGCGGCGGGAGAGGAATGGAGAGGAGATGCTTCAATAGTCTGAGGTGGTGGGATTTTCCAGTCAGGGTATAAGCCGGGGGTGGGGATAACATTATATCAGGAGCTACCTCGTCTTCAGGAACCTGGTGTCAGGCTGGTGTGTCCCGCTCTTGTCAAGTGCTTGTTAATAGTGACAGCCCTGGAAGAGGCTGGGGTGGTGGGGTATGGAGGGACCTCCTCCTGTCCCAGTTAACACAGGCTGGAAAGAGATGGAAAGTGAGCCCAGGGCTGCGGCACCACATAGGGTTTAGCCTCCAGCTCTAGCCTGAGCCTGATTACTGCCTCATCTGCAATGGAAGGGCTCCCTCTGGTGCAACCAGGAATCCTCTCTGCCTCTTCCTTTTTTCCTCCTTTTCTTTTTCTCTTTCTCCTCCAGGAAAGGCACCTTTGCCTTTCTGCTCCAGAGGGGAGGACAGGACCCACCCTGACCTCTTCTTCAAAGTAAAAAAAAAAACAATTCCTTGTCCTCCACCCACCTGCCTATTCGTGACTACCCCAAGAGAGACCAAAATCCCAGGAAACCTTCCCGACGAGAGGAGGGCAGTGATCACCCACCTCGGAGAGGGCAACCAAGCCTCGCAGCCCTGTGCTTTGAAACAGTCCAGTCAATTGTGGTCACGTCCAGTGGGATGCGAGCCCAAGTTAAGAAATATCCTGATGTCTGGGTACCAAACCCAGCACCCAGCATTGCTCTCAACCCAGTCCTTTTTCTAACTGGAGCTGGACTTTCCCTCTATGTGAAGTGGGGGGAAAGCTCCAGAGAGGAGCTTTGGGATGGGGCAGGTTGCAGAGCTGCTTCATTAGCCACAAGACCTCCACCAAGGGCAATCTGCGGCTTGAGGTGCTGCTTGGTCTCTGAAAAAGCAGTTGTCCTAGATTTTTTACAGGCTGGAGGGACAAGAGAAGGGTCTGAACTGCTTCCCTAGACCTGGCAAAAAGTCATCAAATAGATGTGGTCAGAAGATGCCATGGAGCTAGAAAGAGCCAGGAACAGGCTCTCGTCTCCACCAGCACTGCACTGTTGCATATCACCACTCTCCTTATCTGAACATAAATGAGACACTGCTCCCCTGACACCAAGCTGTCCCCACCGGCCCAGGTATCAGCCCTCAAGCTCTTCACCCATCTGATGGCTTGGCCCAACCAGGGCAGAGCCCTGCCTGCAACCAAACACTTGCCTGCAGGTTTTCATCCATCAGAAGGGTGTGGGTCATTCCCTCCTGCTCATAGGTCCTCCCTTCCCCAGGAATCATTGCACTGCTTTGCTAAATGATGCCGCTGCCGTAGCCAGAGGTGGCTGCATAGCGGCACTGGGCAAAACGCAGCCTCCTGAAATAGCAGGGAAAGGGGCCTGCGAGGCGACCGGGATCAAAGATGTGCTGCAATATAGCAGCTGTTGTTACGGATGTCTTACAGATGTGGAGGGGCACGGCTCCATCCAGGGATAATTCATCTTTCACTCACAAAACCAATATGGCAAGGGAGGATTTGAAAGTTCCCACATGATTTTTTGTTTGTTTCATCTTTTCCTCCTTTTTTTTTTTTTAATTAAGTTTCTCCTGATTGCAAAACCAAATGTAAAAACCTATAAGTCTGAATAGCCCTAGGGAAAGGAGCACTCAGAAAGTTCTTGACAAAATTATAATTCCTGCTTCCCTTGTGCAGTAAGAAAATGTGCTGGATGTGAACAAGTTGCATGTATTAATTATGGCCATAGATGGCACCATGATTTAAAAAGACAGCAACGGAGTAATTGCCATTAATGTCATTGGAACAGAGCAAACAGTTCTGAGGCGGATCCCAGTGCAATCACAAGAGGACGAAATCTTACATAACCTTAAATAATATTTAATAACTATTTAATGAATTATTTAATAATTATACGTAAATATTTATAACCTGGTTTTCTAAGGAGATGAATCTTAGGCTGTGGCTTCGTCTAATTTTGCATTTGCTGACTAGTTGGCCGAGTAGATAGGGATGTGAAAATATTGATTTGACTGTAGGCTAACGTAGCAGCTGTCTCCACTGAGGGAAAGGGAAGGAAAAGCCAGTTCAAGAGCTGTGTTGTGATAAATCTTGGCCTGCAAAGGACCTGGAGGGACAAACCAACCAGGGCTGGTGCCAGACTGAGGGCGTGGATGCATGCAAGACACATATCTTTGTCTTCTAAGAAAGCAACAACTGAGCTAAATCAGAGGACCAAGGATATTTTAGTGTTACCCTCCACATTCTGGCCAGCCAGTCCGTGTGCCAGGGATAAACCTGGTGGTCTCTTTTTTGCAGAAGGATAATCAAATAACTCAGGCTTGGGCTGTCAGCTTACCTGCCCCCATCCCCAGTCCGCACACTGCATCCTAGCTCCATGCCTCCATGTCTTCTCCTAGTCTGCAGTCACTATTCACCCTGTTTTTAACCATGGCAGAAAGAGCAGTGCTTGGCTGGGCCATGGTGCATGAACCTCCTTATGGCTTGAATTCATCTCTCCAAAGCTCCATGAGAAGGGGGTTGTGCTGTGAGACCTGAATGGGCGCTTGCTGTTCACCGGCCAAGGGGAGAACTCCAGTTTGGCAGAGCTGCCAAATCCATAACCAAATGCAGTGGAAAACAGCAGCAGTGAAAGACCCAAAGCTCCCTCCGGCTTCTGAAGCTTCTTTCTTGGCAGTATCCAGCCATCTCAGCATCCTTCCTGGGGAAATGGACTTTACATTCCAGCCACGCATCTCTAGACTTACAGGGATATTTTGGTTTTTTCAGACACAGCTGCACCTCTCCCATTTTATGCACCCTTTTCCTCTTACCCCTTCCCTCTCAGACCTTCCTTTTGCTGGGAAGCCCAATTTGCTGCAGGGAATGCAAACAGAAACTCACCACAGAGGTGGGTGATGTGTTACACAGGGGCTTTGAAGTTCCTTTTATTTCCTTTGACTATGGAAAACCACTCCAGAGATGTCGTAAAATGTGTATGGGACAGGCAGTGGGATAAGATCTAAAATATGGAAAATACGGTTGTGTACAAAGAAAGAAAGAAAGAGATGGGGAGAAAGAGAGATGGAGAGGGAGAAAAGGAGAAAAATTAACTAAAGAATAAAAGAGAGAGAGAAAGAAAGAGGGAAAGAGAAAGGGAAAGGGAAAGAGAAATAGAAAGAGAAAGAGAAAGAGAAAGAGAAAGAGAAAGAGAAAGGAAGAGAAAAAAGAAAAGAAAAAGGAAAATAAAAAAGAAAAAGAAAAAGAAAAAGAAAAAGAAAAAGAAAAAGAAAAAAAGGAAAAAGAAAAAGAAAAAGAAAAAGAAAAAAGGAAAAAAAGAAAAGAGTGAGAGAAGCTCTAATGAGTTTATGAGTGAATTTTTCAAGAGGAGAGATTGTACATGCAATTATTATATGTTCAAGGGCAATAAAAATATCCTGTGGGACCTCACGTGGGATCAGGTTGGTGTTAAAAGGCTCGATTCTGTGCTGAGAAGCTCATAGTTGCAAGGCAAGAGGCACATGGCTCCCTGTCTTGATGGTGGGTTGTTTTTCTTCCTACAGAAATGAGTGGAAAAGAGTTTGTGTGGGCCCACCTCACCATCCCAGGGCAGGGTATCAAGGTCTGGACAAAGCCACCTTCACATGGCCTGTCCCCCAAGGCAGGTAAGTGCAATCACCAGTCCCTGCAATACAACAGAGGAGCAGGAGGAGGCTTCTTGCCGGGGAGCCCAGTGTCAAGACAAAAAAAGAAAAAAGACAATCTGGATTTGCCGAACCCCACTTCATTCCGCCTCCTCGAAGCCTCCTATGATTCACGTTTTGTGAGGGCACGGAAAAAGTGAAGAGATTTAACCAAAACCACTCAGGAAGTCAGTAGCAGAGAGTGAAATAGCTGTCTGGATTCTTGCGTTTTGCATCTGTTTCTCCCAGCAGCTCACAAAGGTTGCTCCTTCTCCTCATTGCAAGGATCAAGCATTTGTTTTGAGACATGAACATAGAGAGGTGCCATCTGACCCCAGAGTCCAAATCCCAGCACACAAAAGTGGGGGCTTTGCACACCGAAGGGAATTATCTGGGCAGTTCTCAGACCTGGTTTCAGGTCTTAAAACAGGGTCAAACCAGGGTAAAGTCACACCCAGGTCCTCAGACATGCTGGTCTCTGCGTCCAGACAGCGATGCATCACTTAATGATGCACGCTGACTGGCAGTGATCTAGAGGCCACCTAACAAACAGGCTCTATCTGAGCCAGATCCTCTGTCATTGGAATTTATTTGATCCAAATGTCCAGAACTGACATCAGCTTTGCTAAAAAAAAATAAAAAAAATTAAAAAAAAATATAGATCCCAAGTCTCAAACTTTGAATCATGAATTTTGTGGCAATTTAGGAGTTAAGTTCAGTCCACCGGGTAGGCAGGACCTTGAAGTCTTTCTCCCTGCGCCTGTGCACCTGGAGTCATCTCCCGTCACAAGTTTTACAGCTGACAGACCACTGGATTAACCTTTCTAAGGCAGCCGATAGCCCCTTGGAGACCTCACGCTCTGGCAAGCCGTGTCTGCCAGGAAGGCTTCCAGTTGGACCAGGCACAGGATACGACCACGGTCCTCAGAGCATTATGTTCTAATAGTTAATTGCTCTCGCCACTGGAAAAATGAAAAGTGCTTTATTTCCACACCGAATTTGCGGTGGGTGCTTGTGACCAGACTGATCCAGCGTAGCATGTTTCTTTTTTATTTATCTGTTTCACACTCGCTTCAAGAAACTTCATCTGCATTGGGGCCCTGCTGTGGTAGGCAGGCTATAAATCCATCCATCCAGTTGCTTAAAGCAATGGCTAACCACCCACCAGCCTGCATAGAAACTCGATGACCTGCACCCTCACACCTGTGAAATTCCTCTGGCTTCGGAGCAGCCCGTCCTGATTTCAAACAGCCGCGGGGACATCAGCTTGGAGCTGGGGGGACATCTAAATCTTCGGTGCTTACATACGACACCACAGGCTTTAGCAGCTACGAAGAGGGGTGTTAGCCTTTCCGTCGCCTGTGAAAGAAAAGGTAAAGAGAGAGGAGAAAAAATGAAAGTCAGCTCAGTGAACAAAGCCGTCATTCCTCCGCACTTATCAGTTTTGCCCCATATATTTCATTTATGGCTTTTTTTATTGACCAAAGGAAGCCCTGGAAACCTTGTTTTCCTTTATGCCGTGGTAACACCAACTCAGTGAGACGTGGGACTGACCACAGGCACATCTGAGCATAATTCACTAAAAATTCCAGTAAATGTTTTTCTAGTATGAAACTAATAGTAAGTAAGCAAACCCACCTGCCCCCGGGGAGCAACTAACCTTGCTGTTACCCGAGAATATTCTGCTGAACTCCACCAGCTACTCTGCCTCTCAAGTGGCACCTCTGGGCTTTGCCGGGTTCAGGTTATTGTTGATGTTTGGGTTTTCGACTACCTCCCTGCGAGAAGCCAGGGATGGTCCCTGCAGCGCTGGGACTCGCTGGCTGCTGCTGCTGGAGATCTGGAGCATTTTGGGGAGCAGCCACCCACCTTGGAGCTGGTGCCTCTGCGGGCTTGTGGTGATCATGTCTCTGTGTGTGTTGGATTTCCACCAGTGGAAAACAACCTTCCTGTGCCACTACCTTGTGTGTGGCTGAGGCCATGAGATTTTGGAAAAAGGGGGGTCTGCAGAGCTGGAGGGAAGAGGGAAGAGAGAGGCCAGACCAGAGCAGGCCAGAAAGAAGGAAGGATGAGATGGGAGAAGATAGTAAGGTGGTATTGAGCAAGGAGACACTCCCTCCCAGAGTCTCAAGATCCATCTCTATGTGATCTCCAGCCAACCCCTATCCCTCCCCCTTGGGATTTTGATGGCTTTTCCTAATTACAGCAGTACATTCCTTGCAGGAAACTGTCTGTGAGAGGATACTAGAAAAGAGGGGATGCCTGACATCAAGCAGAAAATTCTGAGGGCTTTCTGTTTAACCAAATGAGAATCATCAAGGGAATGAGAATCATGAAGGGAATAACAGACATCTACAGTCTGGCTTTGGAGCTTGTTGGTTTATGCTCCATGGGGCATTGGCAGATGGCTTCAGCTCCTGCTTCCAGCTGAGTTCCTGCCTCACCCGTTAGAGGTTGAACATCATTATCCTTTGCTTGGCAGGTACAAAAGGAAGCGGGGGGATCAGGGAATGGGGCAGGGCAGGGGTGACACCATTTTCCTGAGCATCCTTCCTCGACTTTGCTGTGCACATCTTCATCTCTATACACTGTGTCCCTGTAGTTTCCATCCATTTATCTTGGTGACCATCTACCCACTAGCCCATGTACACGTACAGTGGCTTATCTTTTGACCTTGAACCTTTGGTTCTCATCTCCTCATCCTTTTTCCCTGCCTACCAGGATAATGTTCATCTGGCTGAGCTCCCTGGAACAGTGGTGGTTTCCACTGCTTGGAGTTAATAGCCATCCTGCCTGGGGTCACAGGATGGCACACTCCATAAATCAACCTCCCAGATTTGTAAAAGCACGTTACACACTCCACATCTTCTAAATACAGTCTCCTGGTTTCCAGGGCGGGAAGGGGGAAAAGGAAATCATAACCTCTGTGGATTGACATCATGAGACTTTCAGTAAATACTGGCATCCCTAGCAGACTTAAACGTCTTTTTCTCTTTTTTTTTTTAAAAAAAAGAAAGACTGAAACAAAGTAAACTGCAGCCATTTGCCATAACCCTGGTGAACACATGCTGCATTCATATGGAATTGTTTCCTTCAGACATGCCCTTTGTCTGCAAGGGCATCCCTGGGACACTGCAATGAGAAATTGTTCTCACCATGAAGGAAGCAGCCTGCATGTGAAGTGCCTCTCTCCTTTCTTTAGGTCTTGTAAAGCTCCATAGTCTGGAAGGGTTAATTAGAGGAAGGGAAAACAAATGGTAAGAGATGCCAAAGTGCAAAATCAGATCTAAGCTGTGCAATCAGTGGACTCCACCTCTCTCTGGTGAGCTGAATTTCTCTCCAGGTTTCACTGCCTGTACTCAACTTTTCTCTGCCTGCAGTAGTTTGGACTCCAGCACCCATGAACACAACTAAATCTGAATGTCTTCATGTGGGATTCAGTTGCTGAAACATAAGTGTCGATTGCTTTTTGTGATGGTCTGGGGCACCTGAGACAAAACCCAGATGGAGCTATCAGATTTGGCACCTTCGCTCTTCTGGGACAGCAGCTGGTGCAATCAATGTCCTGAGGCTCTGGAGTTGACACCAGGAGCCCTGTTCGGCTGCTTGTGGACAGATATAGAGGACAGACCCATCGAGGGCTGTGGAAACCTCTTCTTCAGGCAGTCTGTGTCGCCAAAGTGAAATGGTACAGCCAGGGGATCCCATGCCTGCTGTGTTTACTTGCCCAGTCGCCTGACAGTAACGGCTCATGTAGTTCAGGGAGAGCAGTGAAGGATGCTCCTGCTCTGACTTTCATGGGACTTTTGTAAAAGACATTAGTGTAATCCAGCAGAAGGCAAACAGAGGCAAAGAGGCCTCCAGGGCCTTGACCACAGTCAAAGGAACCATGCGCAGAGCTGGACCTGGGTGCAGACTCTTGAGCAGGACCTCTCCATCACACTCCAGCCCAGGCTGACATGAAGTAGGGACTCTCTGTGTGTTGGGCAGTTTGTCAGCAAAGAAAAGGACTCAGTGAGGCATCCTCAGCATCACTTCTGTCCTGCAAGGCAGGACCCTTTCCTGGGCAGCAGGCACCATTCAGAGGGGTTAAGAGTTTTCAATGAGTTGCCGTTATTCATTTGGTTAAAAATAAATGCTGATATTGTCAAAAGGCTCTCAGGAACTTAAAGGTGCTTGAGCCCTGTTGAAGCTTTCTGGAAATTGCTTCTTTTCCGTCTAACTAAAATAAGAATCCATCCAGGGCAAGAAACAGCTCTTGAACAAAAAACACTGGCTATGGGGGCATCCTGCTGTAGAGCTTCCGAGCCTTTGACAAAATGTCACTGATAGGTAGTTTCTTCCCCCGTTTTCCCTCTTGATCCATTCGAAAAGCATCTCATTTTTCTCATTTGCCAATGCATCAGGAAGAGGGAAATAGTGCAAAGCTTTTTGACATTATTTAGTAATAAGAGTCATCTCGTTATCGCAGAGAATTAATTCAGAAGTAGCTTCCTCCATGAGGCTCTTAAACTCATTAGTTTGCTTAGCGAGGTGAGTCAGTTTGCAGGAAGGATGCATGCCCTCCCCTGAGGGGTCTGGCAGTGTGAAATGGATCCCACAGCATCCTCTCTGCGCAGCTGCACAAGGCAACGGCAGAGTCAACACTACAGGCAGCTCTAGGGCTACAAAAATGTGCCCATCAACGTTTTCCGAATTTCGAAGTATCTCCCACTTTACTGGCTTCAAACTGAACCTGTCTCAATGGTTTTAGGTGAAGTTTTATCTAAAGCCTTTTTCTGAAATTAAAAATTTCAGAACGATAGTTTCAGAGTAGAAAATGTGGGAGTGTTTTCATTTGAAAAGTCCTGAAAAATAAGATATCAGTAATGAGATTTCTTCTTCATGAGGTAGAATTCTTCAGAGAAAAGGGGAAATGTTCTTGTCTTTCCCCTGAGAAAAGATAAATCCATGCTGAAGAAAAGCTGAACTTTGCCGTATGTGGTGATTTGCCATTTTACCATCGGTAAGAAAGCAGTAGAAGAGAAGGGAAGTAAATTTAGTTCTTCTACAATGCTTTTCCTCCACAGATCAGAAGGCAGAAATCATCACTCACTCTTGGGAAAAGGTAGACCAAGGCACAGAGAGGTGCAGGGATTTTTTTGCTCATGGCCCTTCACCCATGGAGAGCCCCAGAAAGGCTGTGTCACTTGTGGAGGTAGCATCTACGTTACCCCACCACCTCTGTGTCTCTCATGCTGATGTCCATTCTCTGCCATCACCACTCATCCAAGCCCTCAGTGCAACCTGCCAGTCAGAGGGTGGGCAGGGGATAGAAACGTTTGCAAACCCCCATCTATTCTGGCAAATTGCAATCATAGGAAATCGAAGACTGCTATGAAGCATTTGATTTTGATAGTAGTTCTAGCAGTTTTTTTATTTGCTTAGAACCTTAAAAGATTGCTTCCTCCCCTCAAAAAAGAGAAAAATCTCCAGTTTTTTCCATTTTGTCCTCTGACAAGGAGAAAAATCTTCATTAAGAATCATTGGAACAAATGTATTATTCATAATTATTTATTTATTTGTTTGTTTGTTTGTTTGTTTATTACATAGACTGAAGTAACATCTAAGTTTACGAGCAAGAACAAGGATTCTACTCAGCAAAGGGCTGTGCAAGCACAGTGCAAAAAGATGAGTTCCTGCACCAGAGAGCTTAAAATAGGAGTGATTAAGGAGCGGAAAATTGAGGTGAAGAGTGGGAGTTGTGGTCATGGACAAGTTGTGGATGGGAAGATTGAATGGTAAAAGAAGGAGAGAGAAAGAGGATGAAGGGTGGGCAGGATTCAGGGACAGGGGGAGAAAAAAGGCTGAGAGAGCGCTCACATCAACAGCTATCACACCAGGGAAAAATGCCCCCGGTGCCAATGCAGACAGGCATCGTCTGCACCTGGTGGCTCCTGCCAGGGGGAAAGGGCAGGATGAGTTTTAGTCTCTTTTGGTAAAGCAAGAGATGAAATCCAGCAGCACTTTCTGCCTCCTGGAGCCACTGAACTCACCACCCAAACTCAACCCAATTTGCTGGAAGGGTAGAAGTCTAAAAAACAGTTGTGTTTTGGAAAACCTTACAAAAATCAGTACCTGGGCAGAGGAGAAAGAGAGCCAAAGGATGGTCCCAGTGAGGAAAGGACGAGCGAGATGCTTCAGCGGCCAGGTGCAGGGGAAGGGGATTGGGAAGGATGTTTGCGCTGGGAGCCCTCTCAGGCAGCACTTTCCTCCCTTTTGCAGCTTTGCCATGCACTTGCCTAATCGCCAGCATCTGGTTTGTGTTGCAACACACAAGCAGCAGATCATCTTGGAGAGGGTTTGCCTGTGTGTGCACGTCTGTCTGCATGTGTTTGCGTGTTGTTTTTCCATTCTAGAGGAGTGAAAGGTTAAAGCAGCTGTTTACGTGGAGAGGAAAATCTTGGATTAAAAAGGGGTCAGGAGGCAAAAAATACTTGAATTCCCATGATTTCTTCTTCCGGTGAGACACTCTCTACTTCAGGACACTACGTATTAACTGCTTGGACATTTGTGTCCCCCTGCATGTATTTGTGTGGAGGTACACGTGCTTGTGTGCATGGACGTGTTTCCCATGTGCATGTAATGCATAAGATCCATGGTAAAAACACAAGAAGGGGGCAAGAGGGCTGCAAAACCCCTTCACGTTGTGGTCAATAGCATTTCATGTGTTCTATTTCCCCCCCCAAAAAAGGGATAATAAAACAGGATCGTGGTGGTGGGACCTGGCACCAGTAGAGTCGATACAGAGCCGTCATACTCACCTGCAAGAGCCAAACCAGACCTTGACTGGTGCGGCTCCCTACATCAGAGACACAAACCTTTTGCCCCCAGATGGCAAGGAGAAATCGGGGAGCTGTGATAAGAACTGCGTGCAAGCCAAGAAAGAGCAAGAATCATTTGCAAAATTTTGGCATTTGCCTCAATCTGGTTTTCAAAACTCCTGCCTTTAAAGCAGAGATCCAAGACCCACACACTGTGAGAATCACTGCTGTAGGACACCGAGCCTCTCTCCTGGGCCTTCTGGGTGTTATTCTGGCCTCCATCACACTGAGTGGGAGTTGTTGTGGCCTGTTGGACTTCCCCGTGTCAGCAGAGAAAAATAATCAATGTCAATGTGACATTGGCTGTGGCCAAAGCCCAGATGCATCCATCAGTCCTTGGGTTTTGGAAAGGATCCTGTGGACAGGAGAAATCCCCCACAGCCGTGAGTCACCAGCAGAAGACATCATCAGACATATGAAGTCCACATGAACCTCTGATGATGGCATGCAAGCTCACTTAAACCAGATGCAGGCAGCAAGGCAAAGAGGCATGAAGCCAAACACTCGCTACCCCACAAGGAGTGAACCCATTCAATCTGGCCCAGCATAGGGGACAGCAGCTCAGCCTCTCCCTGCTCCTTCCCAGATGAAACTGGGATCATGACTGGAGCCTCCCTGAATCCCTGGGCAAGACAAGACTCAGCATGTGTCCATTGCTCTGTGGGACGGCAGGTTGTGGCACACAAAACATCAGCAGCTTGAAAGAGGATCAGAGGAGATGGGAAATGGGCGTGATGAAATCAACTGTTTTTCCTTGATTAGGGGCATAATTAAAGCCTTAAGGATGTAAGGACTCAACTTTGGGATAGACAACATACCCAGCTGAGGGATAGGAACATCCCTAGACCCATGTTTTCCCTAGGCACTGAGAGGTGAGGTTTCACCAACCTCAGGAGGAGGGGTTGTTCCTTGGGCACTCTCCACTTACGGCTTGCTCAAGCCAGTGACTGCAATCCTAACACATCCCTCAGCACCAGGGTGCACACCATACTTGGCTCTCCATGGATTCTTGGGATTAACCAAGTGCTGCAGCTAAGGCAGCTTGGATGTTGCAGGTCCCCAGCCTGTTGCTAAAAGGCAACATGACGCAAACTCTTGTTGAGGTTGAGCAGCTACAAGGTGAGATGCTGCAAGCAGAGCTTTACACAGTTACAAAGGTTGAACAGCCTTTGATTTAAGGCTATGATGGATCACCTCGGCCACAACTAACTAACCCAACCCCAAACCTACAGCTGTGCTGTGAGGGCAAGATCTTACTGAGGGACATCCTGGTTTCTCTGAGTCTTTCAAACACAGAACTCAGTTTCACGCAAAGACCGGGGGGTGGGCGAGAGGCAGGGTGTGGGGAGGAGGGGGCAGAAATGCGGTAAGTTAGTGGCAGAGCTGAGACTCTGATTGATCCCAGGATATAACATCTCTCGCATTAGATAACAACAACTATCTGGGTGTGTAGGGACATTCCCAATGCAGATTATATTTATATAGAGGATCTTTAAAGTTCCCTTCCAACCCAAACCATGCTATGATTCTATATGCAGCGGACATTCATATGCATCACCATGTAAGAAAACCCAGCTCTCCTCTAGGATGGAGCCACCTCTTCTTTTGCAGCTGATTTTCCTTTCCCTCTTTAGGTTGTTTCCTATGCAGGGGGATGAGAGCTAGGGTGGGTTGGGGAAGGAAAGGAAGAGGGAAGCATGCTGACTTTTGTTATCCAAGAAAATATATGTAAAAGGGGATATTAAGCAAGTTATAAATATAGAAATGAAAGCAAAAGTGTCACCTCACTGAACAATGAGGGCATTTATGGGATAAAGTTACCGCAAATTAAGGGCTGGCACAAGCTGACTTGGGATCACAATTTATAGCGTAGCCTAAATCCTGGCTCGCAGACAAGTGGGATAAAGTTGAGTTCATTGTGAAAGTTTCTATTTTCGTACTACAGGCAGGGTGAGCTCAGCGAGCGCTAGAAGAAGTGCCTTGAGGGTCCTGGGGGAGGCTTAGCCTACTTTGTAATATTTGTTAGTCCTACCTAGAACTTTTCTTATAAAGAGGGAAGTTCCAAGTCAGATTAAGGCTGGCTGACCTTCCTGATCGACTGGTAGAGTTGCGATTTGAGGAAAGATGAGTCCCTCCGTGCATTCAGGTAGGTTTTAAACCAAGGAAGTGCATTTAGGAGCAATGAACTTCTTACCTCTGCTATCCAATGCTTAACGTGACAAATTTTCTCAGGGATGTTCATAGTGACTTCCTCCACTAGGGAAGGAATGGAAATGGGGATGCAGGCTCAGCTCAACAGAGTGTTGCACGGATGTACAGCAAGAAACAAGAAATTGCTATTTCAGGTAGAAATTCACTCAGCCCAAATTCCACCGGTGCAAGCGGTGATGGGGGTAGGATTGCTTAGCAAACACTAGGCCAGAAGAACTGGATGAACGAAACTCCTCCTCCAACTGCTCCAGCTGCCAATGCTGAGGTGATGGACAGGCTGAAGGAGGTGGCACACAGTCCTGGATGAGGCCCCATTGTGCTTGGTGCCTTATGAAAGCTCTACCCTGGGGACAGCTGAATCTATATTTGAGACAAGGGGTTTCAGCAAGGAGAGCAAAGACCGTGGTGAAATGAGGAGACCACATTAGCCAGCATGAATAGCAGTGATCCAGCAACCCATGTGTTTTCATAGGAAACATAAGGCTTGCAGAGGGATTTCAGGGAATAAACTAAGGGAATTTTTGGAGATCCGCCTCTGGGGAAGCTCCTCACACTCTCTCGTGTGTTCTCCATGGGGAGCATTGCCAGATCCACCACTGGTTTGCTCAGTCCTTCAGTTTAGAGAGAGGCAACCACCTCCTAAGTCTGCATCCCCAGGTAGAAGGGGTGTGCCATTACCTTTTCCAGGTATAATGGGATTTCAGCCCACTTCCTGTGTAATGGGATTTCAGGGCTGTAGCAGTAAACTAACATCAGTAGCGGAAACATCTGTGCCTCTGCATGTTCCGTCCTCATCTTAGGTACTGCCCTTGCCTCAGTTTCTCCTGCCTGTGACAAGGGAAGAGGGAGCAAAGTACCAAGTCTTCTATGACAGTTTAGGATACAGGTGCAAACAGCTCTCCATCATGGCTCACATTTATTGCCCTTACCATCCAGAATAAATATGAGCAAAGACTTTTATATTATATAAACCATAAAGCACTAATAAGAGCAATTTTGTGGCTTTGCTTTTATTTTTTATAATAAAAAGGTAAAATCTTAACACAGATTTGTAGCAGCCAGACGTATATGTGCAGTGATTTTATTTACCTTAAAATCAAGACTGATTTAAGCATGGCTACTTGCCAGGGGTATTAAAAAAATATTAAAATCAAGCTCAGCTACTGGGCTCTAAAAATAGCATTTACTGATAAATTCCAAATTTAATACTAGCCTCCTAGGGGCTATTTCTAGGATGTTGTCTGCCTCAGGACAAAGTGCATGGAGTTACCCAGGTGAGCAAGTTACAGGCTGGTGAGGTGATGTCTCATGGCGTAGCTTTCTTGCACACTGAGCTCAAATAGCAATTTCAAAGGTGGGTCTGGACTGACGCGACTCCCAGTGCTCCTGAGGATGTCAGACACAACTCCATCTGTTCACAACAGCAGAAGCCAGGGTAGAGTTACAGTAAGTACTATGTGCCCTCAGGGATGGTGCAGAAGGAGGGGGAGAAAAAGCCAATTGTGTCTGGAACCTGACCTCACTGAGCAATTACGGTTTGTCAAACTTCATGGACGTCCACTGCAGAGATAACGAGACTGGAAGTTTCTGTGGGAGCTGGGCTTCTTAGGGAAACACTTCATCAGTTTACTCTCTTAATACTGCCTCAGGTTAGTATTTATACCAGCTTGAAAGGTCCCACGCTCCTGGACAGAACTGTCCAGGAATTGCCGGTCAGGAGGAGGAAAGAACAGATGTTATCTTCTGAAGGCTTTTCTTTACTTCCTCCGCTAGAAAGTTAAGATTAGAGCTATAACGGTTTGGATCAAATATTCATCTAGTCCAGCATCCTTTTTCCTGCAGAGGCCATAACAGATGGAAGCAGAGAGAATCTAAGAAGGTGGCACATGTTGCATGGGTCTTCTTCTGGTTATGTCCTCCTGGCCCTCAGCAGGTGAGGGATTTATGAAGCAAGAGTTTCCGTTTGGATCACGGTCTAGTTGCCTGCATTAACATGCAAAAGATGGGCAAGAGGACTGTTGGAAGTAGGATGAAATTCAAAGCAAACCAAGAAAGTGGCTATTCATATATGGTAGAATCAAGATGTACAGTGGTATGGTGAAAACCACAAGGTTACATGGCTTCTGGGGATGACAGGACTAGTTCATGGAAGAAGAACCCATGGAGGTCCATTAAATACAACGATGTAATCTCTCTTATAGGAATTCCCTGATTTGCATATCACTGGAGTCAAGAAGAGTATTCTGCAGATGTATTCCTCTGTGCTTACCCTGATATCACCCTGATATTAGCCTGATATTCATTGGTCTAACCTAGTAACAGTTGCACTTTTGTCCTTATTTTCATGACGATAGGAAATGCCATTGAGCTTGGCAAATCTGTCCTCCCAATGTGTCTCATTCCCCATGTGTCATCTCAGAGCTGTAACACTTCCTTGCCCAGGAATGGTGATTTATTGGAGAATCCAGAAAGGGCAATGACTCAAGGCTTGAGAAATGCACCTTGCACGGCCAGGAAATCAAAAAACCCAACCTCTTTAATTTAATCAAGATGACTGGTAACTTTTCACCTATTTTTAACTACCAAAAATAGTCCAAATTAGCTGTCTGACCTCCATCTATGGTCAGTGGGAGAGATCAGCAGCTTCGGGCAGCCAAAAGCTTAAACTAGAACTGCAGCTTTTGTTCCTGCAGCTTCCAGGCAAGAGGAACCAAGTATTGCATCGGGGTGGCTCAGAGCCTGGCGGAGGTCAGTCCTCTGCTTCTGAGGTTTCCTACATCATGCAATCCCTTTTTCAATGGATCACACTCTTTTTTAAATTATTTCAGGGTTGACAACTAGAAGCTACATTTTGTTTTTGCAAACTAAATAAAGGTTTTCAAGAAGAGTTCCACAATCTGAAAAGGAAAGGGACCTTTTTATTTCAAGTCAAAACCAAATGTTGTGCTACATTACACACACACGCACACACATATGCTTACTTGTTTTGTTTTGTTTTGTTTTTCAGGCTCAAAAAGCCTGAAAAAGAGTCTTTGTTTTCCGCACCAGAAAATCTAATTTACTAATTTACTCCAGCCCCCAAATTTTCAGGTCATTTGCTGAAAAGAAAGAGTCATTATTCACCTATCTCTATGTACTATAAATCAACTCCACCACTTCTTAGAAGAATATGAATGTTCTCGGACTGCTTCAAAATTGGGCATTTGTACAAATTCTTTCACACAACTTGTGTGCCATGGCCGCTTCCTCCACGGTGCTCCTCCAGGCAGGCTGGTTTTTCCTTCTTTTGCTTGATTTGCAGGCAGGACCTTCCAAACCAGGTCAGGCTCCCCTGTTACTAGAAGTGTGCCGGCTCATTTTAAACCCAGCAGAAAAGGAGAAGTCCTGGCTGCAAAGATCTAACCTAGGAGCACTGTGAACTCCTCTTTTTGCTCTTTACGCCACTAGGTGAGCAACCAAACCCACCCACAACTGCGGCACCTGGGTGGCGTGGGAAGGAGTAGTAGGAAACTGCTGGAAGTGCAATGGGGGACTTGGAATGGGAGAAGATGCAGGGGAAGAAGCTGAGAGCTACAAAGACATGAAAGGTGGGGGTAAAAGAAGGGGAGAACAACTCAGAAAATGCTTTCAACAGCGCATGACAATCAAGTATTTGAAGAAAGAACAAAAATAAGAAAAGAATAAACAATTGGAGGTTTGGCTGCTCTGTAATGTCAAATTTTGCCCTTTACCTCTCTTCAAAACTCCCATTCAGGCCAGGGCTGCTGTTCTGGCTGTCTTGAATTTCCAAGGCGATAAAGTTGGATAAACTCCCCAGCCAAAGTCCCTGGCTGGTACGCCAGAACTGAAACACCAAACAAAGAGGCAGAGGAGGAGGGAAAAACGTTATCAACATTTTCTCAGCTGAAAAAATGAGGTACAATGGGTGTGAATGGCAAAATTTTTGAATAATTTTGGCAGTCTAAAAGGCCAGCATTTCTGTCCATCAGCTTTCAAGGGAAGCCAGCCCAGCTCCCAGTGAGAGGAGGTGAAACCTTCTTGTACCAGTTATCTGGATCCTGCTGGGGTCCAGCATTCAGAACCTTTGAACACAAGACCGCCGGCGGATGGGTCCCTGCCCTGGGAGACCAACTGGAAATGCCCATGGCTTACAGCAAGTTCAAGTTGACCCTTTGCTCCAAGTTGAGCTTGCTGTTTGCATTCCTTGCTTCCCAAAAGCAGCCCCGAAATCTGGGATCGATTGGCCACGTGGAATCAGGGACAGGGTTGTTTCAAGGACCACTGGACCTATCCAGTTGGGATACCCTGGGGAGCTAAGTCAGCTTTCCAGCTCCTTCCTCCTGCCAAAGTGGCAGGAAGCGTCTGAACCTGGCTCAGCATCCTTGGTAGCCTCCTGCCTCATACCTCTGTGACAACACAAGGGGCTCAGCACAGATACACCAAGCGCATCGAGCCGTGGTGCCTGGGATGCATTTCTGCTTGCGATGACACATGTCCCGCGGTGGCATTCGGCGCTGTGCACAGCCTATTAACTTCGTCACTCAAGAGCGTTTGCATTACAGCAGTCAGAGTCCAAACACGATGCTGTAGTGTAAATGCCAAACCCTCCAGAAAGGGCAGAAATCATACGCAGATGAAATGTGAAAAGAGCTGTGGTTAGACGGGAGATTCTTGGACGTATCAGTCACTCCAAAAAAACGTATTCAAGATGCTGTAACAGCAGCAAATGATGGTTTTTTCCTTCTTTTTTTTTTCTCTCTTTTCTTAACGCAGGCCATAGTACTAAAAATTCCCTGCCTGAAAGCTTTCTAATGCTGGCATGATGGGAGCTGAACATGCTCTTTATGTGACAATAATGACTATATTTCCACTGGATTAAATGGCATTAAACTATGGCTTATCTAGCCTTTGTGTTAAGGGACAATGAACCTAAACAGTATCTTCCTTGCACCATAGGTCAGGAAAAGAGCAGGGAGGACAGAGCCAAGAGCTGAACTTAGCTCCCCTCGAGGATAACCCAGAGCCTGTCTGATTTTGGATGATGGAAAACACCCTTCCAGGCTACACACTTGTGCAAAAGGAGAACAGCCTTAGTGCCTGGAAGAAAGATACTCCACAGGAAAAGCAGAGAAAGAGTAGGAGACAAAAGGGAATGCATGTCTTTAACCCAGCTTGGTTATCACGTACGATGGGTCGGAGATGAGGTGGTCCTGATGACATGGCACATCCCAGGCTCATCAGCCTCACACCAGCAAGGGCACAATGCACAGCAAGCAGGCGCACCCCCCCCAAAATGTGGAGACGTGCACCCAAAATAACCCTTTTTCCTTCCATTCCACAAGCATACGTCTTGGCGGCATGCAACACCAGCAAAGCAAGCATCGGAAACATTTCGGCATCGACGTCCCTTCCACATGGCCGCGGGACATGAGACAAACAGAAGCCAGGCTCGGAGGTAAAGAGTAAAACAGGGGGGGGCTGTGGACTATATGGCAACAAATGTTATTTGTTTACCTTCCCTGCCAATAAAATCCCAACATGGAAATAATGAATGGAGCTTGCAAATTAGTCACTAGAAATCACTTAACTCGTAAAAAATTATTAGGCCAGAAACAGAGGTTTGGAGGAAAAAGAGGTGAAAAAAGCCAGAGGAGCTCTTGTCTTCAGACAAACGTTTTTTACACTGAAATTAATGGGGGTCGTGTCAGGGCATGGAAACCATATAAAACAGAACAGAAAGGGGAAAACTCTTACTGAGGAAGCCAAGATGAAGTGAAGTTGGATTTGGGTCAAGTAAGCATTAAAACACTGTCAAGAAGCCTGCCTTTTTAGCCAAAAAATCAAGTTCCAGATAGAAGCACAGATAGAAAGAGGTTCTGGGTTTTTAAAATCAAAATCCAGCACGAACAGATGATTCTCAACTATAGTTGTGTTATTGCAAGGCTAAAAATAGCTTTCTTGTTAAACACGTCTCACAGTTTTTTAGTTTTTCTTAAGCATTGCAAGACCGTTCATATCAAAGATCTTTCAGGAGAGATTCATTATGCTCACAACCTATGGATCTCTGCTATGTGCTCCTCTGTGTCTATTGCCACCAGTGAGTTTGGGACGCAGTCTCTATTTTCAGGCATAATCTATATGCATGAGCACCTCAGAGGGGCTGGAATGAGGATTGGGCATGGCGTTGACCACCATTGGGACTTCTCAGCTGCCAAAATCAGGTCCTAAAGTGGGCTGCGGATTCATAACTCATGCGGGAACATCTGAAACTCTGACTCTGCCTTCTCGAAGGAAGGAAGTAGAAAATATTTTGATTTCCAGCACTTCCATTTAATTTGTTGTGGGTGATTTTTTTAAGGCAGGGGCAGTACAGGGTGAAGTGTTAACACAGGAACGTGCAGACCTCAAATCCATCCTAAGCTCCATCAGTGATGAATGTCGTCCCTAGCAAGCCTGTTCACCGCCCCAGGGCTCACCTTACCCCCCGGGCTTTTCAGTTAAAATTTAGGAGCAAAGACCGTGATTTAAAATGGCTGTACAGAGCTTCCTACAATGGTGCTGTTCCCCGCTTCTGGGGTAGGGCACTGCCAGTGCCTGTCTGATCAAACAGGAATCCCTGTTGCACGAGGAAACAAAAACCAGGCAAAGCAAAGACTGTACCAGTGTAACCGGTACTATTCCTGCTTCTCCCTTGTAGCTGCCATGAGGAAACCAGTGATGCTACAGCCTCCCAGAAACTGCAGCAGCTCTCTTCCAGCTGCAAAATATGGGTGCTCCGGTCTCCTCCAGGAAACTTTAAAGAGCAGAAAATCAGCCATCACGATGGTTCAGTGATCATTTAGTATTTCGCTCATTTTAATAGGAGAGAAGCTGTTTTTTTCTCTCTGCTCTCTCCTTTTTCTTTTTTTTTCATATTTCCTTTTTCTTCTTCCCAAAGGTCATGCTCAGGGCATGGGAAACAACCTAAAGGTGGGAATTATCTCAAAGTACCTCTTCAGTGAGTTTACCCCATAATTTACCTTGCAACAGGTATTTATGAAGCAGCAGGGAATGGCACCCAGGCTCAAAAATAGGCCAGATTCCCATGGTATCCAACTGTGATTTTTCACAAGCTACGACTCTTCAGGGAAAAAGAAAAAGGAGAGAGGGGGGAAAAAAAATTAAAACTACATTACCAAACACATTTAAAGATACCAGTTGCCACAGGTTGTCTGGGCTGAGTCTGGCCTTTCATGTGAAATCTCAATTACATTAAGAGTACATTCTTTTCTTTTTCTTGGGGGTTGGGGGGGGGATAAAATTGCAAGCAGGCCTCCAAAACTTGCCGCACCACCAGGCTGTTTTGAAACTTAAGTCCTCTACACCAGCAAAAGCCTACTGTACCCAGAGTCACAGATGCCTCGTGGCCTTGCTTTAAATTAAAACCAGGCATTGCTTTTCATTCTCGTCTTAAGCCCCTGCTGCAAATTGACAAACAATGCCCTTTGCCAACAGCTGCTAACAATGCTCCTAATGAACATTCATCAGGAAGGAATAAACAGAGGAAGATAAAAAAGCTTGGGGGGGAAGAAGGTTGGGGTTGGGGTTGGGGTTGGGGTTGGGGTTGGGGTTGGGGTTGGGGTTGGGGTTGGGGTTGGGGTTGGGGTTGGGGTTGGGGTTGGGGTTGGGGTTGGGGTTGTCTCCACGGGCATTATTAGAGTTCAGCATTTAAGCTCAAAATCAGCAGCTAACCTTTGCAAGAGCA
Organism: Rissa tridactyla; assembly: GCF_028500815.1. Lineage (NCBI taxonomy): Eukaryota > Metazoa > Chordata > Aves > Charadriiformes > Laridae > Rissa > Rissa tridactyla. The sequence continues at coordinate 40,915,291 of NC_071470.1, forward strand.
AACCGGACCAAGGGTGCTGCTGTGCTGAGAAGTCCTGTGGGCACTCAGTGGCCTTAAGCGCTTCCCCTGTTACAGGCAGCCCCCGGGATGGTTTATCGGGGCTTATTTCCACGTGGTTCAGTTTGGCTGACACATGGATGCCCTTGCAGAGACTAAGGGATTTTGCTGGGTCCCAGCCAAATTCAGCAGTGGTTTAATTCTGAACCACAAAGGCCATTGTGGCTTTAGTACAGCATAGCCGACCCCCTGTAAAGCCATGTCTTCAGCTGGTTTGGGGGGTCCAAGGTGAAAGAAGAAGGATGAGAGCAGCTGAGGACAAGGATGAATGGCGGGGCAGCACAAAGCAGGAGTAAACCTGCCAAGAGCAGGAGACCTGGGAGATCTGTGGGTTAGTAGAGCACTAGGCATGATAGAAATGCAGTTGATGTGCTCATGTGAATAGAAGGTCTCCTGATGCTTTTAGAAAATGAGAAAACTGAGGCATTCAATGAACTAGGGTCAGGCTTTCAAAAAATACCTGGTATGTAAGCCTCTTTTTTGGAAACCAGTAACTGAAGCACCACAAAGGTAAGTGTGGATGTGTTGGTCAAATTGAATGTCTCTAAGCCAATGTTTCCTATTTCATTGTGAGCAAAAGCGGATGTCCCAGACTGACTGTAAGACCAGGGCAGGCATAAATGATGCCTCTGCATGGACTGAAGGCCAGGTTGATATCAGTTACCTCCAGGACCACCCTCAGGAGCCAGCTCTGTGCCTGCCCAGTTCATAGGGAAGTCAGCAAAGAGGCTGGTCATGGGTCCTTTCCAGAAGAAGTTCCTGTGTTATCCATTGGGATTTGATCAAAATATGCCTTGCACTGAATTTAAAGGCAACCTACAGAGTTTGAAAGCTTGTTGATACATCTAAAGACAGCTGTGGGATTTAGGGCATTAAGTCCATATTAGATCTGGTGAAAACAGCTGAGACAAACCCTGTGAGTGTCCTAGAGGAACAGCAATGGAAGGGCACTGGTCTCAAAAGACTAGTCCCTGGTATTTCAAGCACCACATCACAAAACCCTATTCCAGGTGTATCAGTCTCTGACTTTCTAGCACCCAGTATGGGCTGCTTCATGTACCCTTCGAAAGGTCTTAATTCATCTGGTGTAGGCAGGTGTTGCATGACCAAAAGATCACAATATATGGGGTGACATGACCAGCTAGCTCTTATCAGTCTTGTGGTGCCTAAAAATACTTTCAGAGGGCTCTTGGCAGATGGTCTCTCTCAGAAGATACTGTAATTTTGGAGGTCATGTGTTCAGAGGCTCTGAGAGGGATTGTCCCAAACCCTGAAGAACTGAAACAAGCCCCTGGATAAAACCCAAGTACTTCCAGTTGGCATAGAGTCTCCAGCTACACCACCAGATAGAGCTATTTTTGGTTGTTATGGTCTGTTCAGCTCTAGAGGCGGACTGTGCTTTACTGGGACTCCCAGTGAGTTTATCAGTACACCCAGGAGCCTTGCCTGGGACGTCTCCTCCCATGGTTCTTGGCTGTTTCATTCTGGTGAAATCTACCCGCTACTCTTTTCTCAGCAGAGAAGGATTTCTCTCTATGTGCCATTTTTCCCATTCCTCTGGCAGTATCTACCAAGCCACAGACTTTAAATGCCAGCTGGATTTTTGTTCTTATTTCCAGGGCAAAAAGATTTACAAGGAGAACTGAAGAATTGGTAATATCTCATCTTGTAGGATAATGATTTGAAGGGACATTTCTCTTATGCTTTCTCCAGCAGCTATGTAACTATTAGCCCTTGGAGTAATGTAGGTCAGAGACTTTTTGTACATTTTAATTTGCATTCCAATATTTATATAAAATCCACTTATTGAGGACAATTTTGCATTCCCTTTCCAGGGATGAATTTGTTGGCAGGAACATTTGAAGAACAGCTACTAGGAAGTCTCGTCTGCAACGAAATTTCTGAATTTTCAATGTGTTCCACCTAATTGCGTTACAACCCCCTCACTAGAAAATGGACTTGTGTCCCCCTTGTGTCGGAGGGACTAACTTTCCTTACCGTGTAACCCATAAATCAAAATACTGAATGACTAAGACCCACTGGGCTCATGTCACAGAACATAGGAAACAGGGGATATCTGAGCCTGGAAAGCCTCAGTCATATGTCACACCCTTGGTCTGGAAACTGTCTGCTCTTGACCTGCATACAAACCTTTCCTGACCAGCCAGATCCATCCTCAAGACTATAAGTTGGGGTATGGGCAGCAACATCATCACATAAGCAACAATAGAGGCTCCAAAAGATGTTCAGGATCATGTGGAGCTATCGCACAGGGTCACCAAGTCGAAGGTCTGCCCCACTGTTCCCCATGCCAGTGCTAGAACCACAGGCAGACTAGTCTGGGAGCCGGCTCTTTGGAGTTATGCTCGGCCAGATGAGCAGAACCAGCCTAGACCTGGGGATAAACAACTCATTTGCTGCATGAACAATGAGACTCTGGGCAGAAATGGTTTGGAACGCATGCATAAGGAGAAATGTTATTTGTATGCCAAAGATTTTGATGGCTAAACTACTTCAGGCTGCAAGCTACAGCCTTCACTTTGATATCTGCCACCCTTATAACTGCTGTTCCTCCACTCAGATGCTTTGCCCATCGATTCTGCGATTTGGGGCAGAGTAGCTCCATCCACAAACTTGTACAAGGTCTTGCTCTAGTGAGACTTGGTGTCGGCTGGTCCTGAGGCCAATACATTTAATTCACAGAATCATACAATTCGTGACGAAATAAACCTTGAGAAAGAGGAGTCAGCTTAGTATGGCAGCAGAAATAGGCAGCATTTCTTGGATGGCAGAAATCTCTAGAAATGACTATTTGATGGTCTGTCTTTTATGGTGTGTTTATTTTATTTTTAACCACAAATACATTTGTAATCTCCTAAACACAGGCTTATTTCCACTGCTGTGTGATAGTTGCCCACCAGATGAGTTCGTTCATGTTATTCTACGGTAGCTCCTAGATGGTCTAACCCAAGTCAGAGCTCTCTTAGGTGTTAGGTGCAAGAGTCCAGAACTCAAAGAGCTTGCAGGTCCACCCAGAGGAGACAGATGGAGAGGCACCAAGGCAATAGGTGGCTTGAGAACAGTCATTCCGTACAATTAGCAGTGAAGATGGGGAAAGTCTTCTGAAATCCTGGCCCTCTTCACTCTGGAGCAATCAGATAGCTGACGTTAGCACCATGACACTGAGAACTGAGCTGTCAAGACATTCCCAACACCCAAAAATATCACCTCTCCAGAGACTGGGACAAAGAAACAACCCATCCGTCATGTCAGCACGTCTAGTCCCAGGCTTCTTCTGGCACTGGGGAGCACAGTAAGGGTGGAAAGTGTTGCAGCTCTGGCCCCGGCGTGCGGGGGGTGGGGGGGGGGGGGTGGCACATCTGGATGCACTCGGGGCTGGTGCGGTGGCAGCTGTTCTAGGCGCAGCTGTCAAACTGAGTAGGTCACCCCTTATCTGGAACCAATTTCTGAGAGATTTTTATGCATAAATTTGAGACCAAAGTCTGCTTGGCACCTTCTCTTCTGGTTTCCCCTTACAGCTGTGCTTCTATTCCTTATACAGGCTTGTCCTCAGGAGGCTTAAAAATAGATGCGGAGGCTGCGGCGCTGTAAAAAGAGCCACGCAGCTCTTCCAAAGGCCTTGCTGAAGGGAGGGAGGGGAAATCTGCTCTCCTTGGAGCAGGGAAGGGTGTGAATGGAAGAAGTCGCTGCGGGAAACCAGTGGGAACAGACACTGAGCCGTGCTTACCTGTGTAAACCCCCTGCCAGCTTGAGTGGCACTGGCGTTTCCTTAGCTGGGAGAGAGGCACCCAAAAGCAGATGTATGGCCAGGCAGATTATGGCCCAGATACAGAAGAGCATCTTAGTTTGTGTGTCGGGACTTGGTAGGGTGCGGGGGTTTATGTCAAAATGTCTGATTTATGAGATCTTTCATTGCAACTACTCAGGTTTCTCACACAGAAAGACCCCTTAGCACCAAAACATAGGTCATTTCACACAGTTTTAGCCATCTACAGGGCAGATGGCACCATGTGAACTAGTTCCCTGGGCTCCTTCTGCAGCCAGCAGAGAGGAGGTGCCCCCGATGTGGTTTTGAAGAGCTCAGTCACCACCACATGAAGCTCATCAGATCCGTAGCATCAGCAAGCCCTGAGCATCATTTTAGTAGCAGGCGCAGCTCTCTAGTTCATACTTTTACCTGAGTATCGTTTTAAGAGCAGAATCAGCTCTCTGGGTGATACTTGCACTTCTGGAGAGGTTCTTCTTCCATCCTAGGGGAAGAAAAGGTCCACACAGTAGGACAGATGAGTAGAGAGGGGAAGGTCCAGAGGGGCTGGCCTGGGTTTAACACATTCTTGATAGCCTGCTGCTGCAAAGCAGAGCCCAGCAGTAAGAGGGAACAATATGCTGGGTCTGCAGCAATAAAAGGTTCTGAGCTCTGCCTTCCCACCTGGCTAGAAGAGCTCATTTGATGCTAATCCATATACTTCTCATGAACCATTATTTGAAAACCTGCTGCCTGCTCTTAGTGCATGGTTTTGTTTAGGATGCTGTGGTGCGTGGAAAGCAGAGATGTCCTCCAGCTCCTCTCTTCTCCCTCATCACTTGGTGGGATGCATGGACCAGGTAAATGCTGGATTTGGTCCGCTGGAGGACCAGGCATCAAGTGCCAACCCAAGGGACTGGTTTGGGAATGTGTTGGGTGAGTTTGCAGAAGAGAGATGGAGCTGAACAGAGCTGGTGAAGGTGGTGGGAATTTGTGCTGCATTTATTTCCTGGATATTTTGGTAACTTCCCCAATGCCTGGAGGGACCTGCCTGTTTGTTCTCTCATATCTTTTATACACCCACCCATATGCAGACAAAGTGCTCACAGTGCTCCCTCCTTCCACTTAAATTAAAACTCATTCAGATGCAGTGCTTACTGACAAGCTACAGATGAAAATATTATATAGAGAGATATATAATATGTGATACATAATATATAATCTGTATAATACATATGCATATATTATGTATATATGTGTGTGTGTAGATATATAGGTAACACCTGTTTCCCTACCTGGTGACTGGACTAAGAACATTTGACTCCGCAGGGAATACGTTTGAGGACTTTCACACACTTTAAAACTTCATTGCCCAGAGACTGTGCCACTTTTCACATTTCTTGCAACCTCGTGGCTGCGAAGGTACCTTGAAAATGTGAGCCGATGATCATAAGCAGAGGGTGCAACAGCCCCGAAACAGGATTTTAAGAGGTGTGAATGGACCTGCTCCGCTCCTTAGCACGGAGAACCCAGTGAAGGCTGTTCACGGGTTGCTCGTACCCATTTCGTTACTGGTAGCTTGAGCAGAAAAGTCCAGCTTGTGCGCTTCCCACGAGATCTCAGGTTCTCTCCCACACCTTTTCAAGGGCCAAAATACACACCTTTTCACATCTCCACAATATTCACACAGCATTTCCAATTAAAACCAAGACTCCGCAGCACATTCCAAAATTATGTGTGAAATATGCTGACTTTAATATCACACCAGCTAATATAGGAGCTGCTGGGCTGATTGCTACCATTCATAATTTACCCGCAGCGGGTGCAGAATTGAATTTCCCTTTGAGCATCCCCAAGGACCTCAGTGAGGACATAGCTCCCACGTTTGAGAGAGAAAGCGGAGCCTCTCTAGCAATGAATATTTTATGTGCGTGAGCGTGTGTGCATGTGTTACCCTGTCTGGAGGGAGTCAGAAAGGCAATAGTGGCAAAGACTCCTGGCAAACTCAACTGTAGATGCCGAAATGAGTCGTGAAGCCATTGTAATTCATTAACACAGCAAGAAAATGGCCCAATGGAGGACAATGGAGGCTTCCTTCTCCCAAGAGCATCACTATTTTCATTTTTTCTTCAGGTGAAAGTAGGGCCAAGGTTAAGTCCAGGCTGCTCCCATGCTTGTTTTCATCTTGTAAGAGTAGCTTTATATGTACTGAGGTTGCAGAGACCTGCGCAGCTCAGAGGGGAGGTTTTTCCCACCAGCATCCCAGACTTCACCTCTGCAGGCAAAGTGCAAGTCGGCGTCACAGCAAATGCTGGCGGCAGCAGGATCCTGCTCCCACCCCAACCCCACCAGACCCAGGAGCCCACAGCAGCTCTCCTGCTCTCATCAGCTTGACAAGGTTAACAAGGCAGCATTGACCTCATCGTCTTCACCGTGTAATTAATTTGCCGTTTCACTTTACCCGTGGCCAGGTTGCTTTATTTGGGGAAAATCTGTCTCTTCCTCCGCTTTGGAGTGCTGGGGGGGTCACCTCATTATGGGCCTCCCATCATGCTGCTGGAGGAGCTCAAGGAAATGTTCCCCAACGTGTTGTATGGCTCCGCTGAATTTTGGAACATCCCCACTGTCACCCAGGCCAAGGCAAATGCCCTGGGCCCGTCGATATGATGATGATGATTATTATTCTGAGTTAGCTAACGGGATGGAAATGATTAACAGGTTTTAAAAATTCTCAGGATCCCTTTTTATTATTATTAATTATTATTATATAAAGGGAGGGGTGGGGGGGTGGGCAGGCAGAACTGAAACCCGACACATTTCAGATGACACAGCTTGACCCCAGGGGTTTGATTTGCCGCAAACAGCTGGAGAGCAAGACGTGGCAAGGCAGCCTGGTGCGGACGGCAGGGCCATGCCTCACCTCCGAGCTTAATACATGGATCAAAAATATGTGTTCCCAGCTAGTATATTTAACCACAATTTTGACAACATGAGTTCAAGTCCCAGCTCTGACAGTTGCTGGATAAATTGTTTCATGTCCCTGGACTGTGTTTTCCCGCAGGGGCAACAAGGCAAGTCGAACAAATAATGAATTTTCCAGTTCACCAGGAATTCTAAAAAACCCACTCTTTAAAATTAATTCTACCAGAAATGAAATGTTTTCTTTCAATCTCAAGACAGTTTTTTTTTTAGTGTTCTTAAAATAACTTGGAGGAAATTTCAAAACAGGGACTTGCTTCACATCGGGACACCAAAATGTTGTGTTCCCGAAAAGGTCTAAACAAAGTGAGACCACATGTTCAAATGGCCTTCTTTATCATTTCTTGGTTTATTTTTAAGCTTTTTTACCCAAACGAGCAGTGTGGTGACACCAAACTCTATTTGGAGAAAGTCTGTGTTTTACCAAATTTTAATTTGCTACCAAAAAAAATAATAAAGAATCCAAACAAATCGCAGTGTTTTACCTGGCACTGGCTGAGACCTTCCCTCCGGGAGGGCTGGGGGGATTCATCATTTGAGAGCCCGAGCTGCGCCAAGGCTTGTGTCAAAGGAACCATAAATGAGCTCAGAGAGAAGGAGGCTCTTCTACAAACTACCATCTACTTTTTGACCCCTCCACTGACAATATCCATGTGCTGCCAGTGTGTTTCCAGTGGGAAAACATTTGAAGTCACTCTCCTCCTCTTCCTCACTCTGTCCCAGACCTTTTCCCACTCTTTCACCACCCATTTTCTCCTCCTGTTCAGGAGCTTTGCTGAAACCTCCTTGTCCATCTCCTGCTCTGAGAGGAGGCAGATAAGCCTCCTTGTTCCTACCCCCCCCCTTCAACCCAGGTGCTGCTGGGGAGACCAAATCAGTAACTCGAGAAGATAGCATTTGCTTGGGCTCAGCACTACAGCCCAGCCCATTGGGGAATCATTTCCCCATTTCCTACCTCCATGGGCTACCATGCACAGGAGGACGGGGTTGGCTGGATCATGCCAGTAAAGTAGTTTTCCAGCATGGTCAAGAAAACAAGGATTTTTTATCAAATATAGTGATGGATTATGTACCTGCCGCAAGTGGTAACATACTGCATATTTGGGGTCAAGTCAAATTTGGTTTGGGAACAATTTAAGAGCTGGGGTACGGACAGGATGGGACTGCTGTGCCAAGCTCTGTTCCTCCCGCAGGTGAGCATCCCAGATGGGCTCTCCTCTCCCTCCTTCTTCTGCTGTCTTCTGTTGTTTCTGCATCTCAGGTCACAGATTTTCCCCTTTCAAGCCAAGCTCCGACATCAGGAGAGGCAGGGGCCACCTCCCGCTCCCTCTTGACCCAGTGGGAAGCACCACAAGGTCTTGCCAGGGCTGCAGCCGCAGTCTGCCACAGCAGGGTCTGTCTTGGGTCGTATCTGCCTCTTTTCGTCTTCCTCCAGCAAATATTTTGCTCCTTTAACAGTAGCTGTTTGCTACCAAGGAACAAAACCCTTTCCTCCGCCAGCCCCACAGCGGTTTCCCTCCCCACAGGTCCCCGTGTAGGAGCCATTGAGTTGTGTGCGCATGGCTTTCGCGTTGATCAAAGCAGAGAGTATACATTTTCTTTTCTTCATTAAGGAGTTTTATTGTTACTGTAAAGCACGCCAAGGTTCGGGGCCCCCCGGCTCTCCTTTTGGAGGTCCGAGTGCTGGCGGTGTTGGCAGGCCATCAGCAGGACCACGGACCTCATAAAGGCAAGCAGTGCAGATCTTCATTCATGCATTAACTTGGCATAACATTTATGTAAACCCAGGCCCAACTTCCATTACCCCAAATCCCCAGCCAGAGCAACTGGACTCCTATCGTGGCAATTAGTTTTTGTCCAAGTTGGCAACTCTCTTCCCGTCAAGGTCTGGATGATTTACTGTGCTGGAACGGTCTGGTGAGGAGGTGGAGGGGAAGGTCTCAATTGTTTAACTCTGTCAGCGATAAACCTCCCCTTTCCTTGTCCATCCTCATCCCCTCCTTTGCCATGTTCTCAGTCTCTTGCTGCCGATACAGACCAGGCTTTTCCCTTGGCACTGAGTTCACTGGGTGGTGTTGGTAGGAAAGTGGGAAGCAAGCAAGATTAGCAAGAAATCCACAGTGAGCCCACGCCTTCCTGCTCCACCAGGCTCATGGGATGGGGACAGAAGGACACCCTGTCCTGGATTTGAAAAACAGATGGTAGCTTGAAAGCAGCCACTCTTGTGTCCCACCACTGACATTTCTCTCCCTGGCTCTGGCTTTCAGATATTTTCCTGCTCAGTCAAGAACCCCAGGAGTGACTTGTTCCTCACCGTGATCTGAGTCCTACAGCCACAATATCCATTTTTTTCCACCTTGCTGAGCCTCTCCACATTGTGTTTGCATGGGATGGGACAAGCAGTGAGCATGGGTGCTGCCAGAGGGACACAAACTGGCCAAATGGCAGCAAAAATCCAATTCATCCAGACTTCAGGAAGCTTCAAAACAAACCTAACCTTCAGTGCTTTTAATGACCATTTTGTAGAGGGAGATGTTCACAGGAACTTATACCCCACGCAATCCTCTGCCTTACGCCCAAGGCACTTTCCAGGCCAACTCTCCCTTGCCATAGGGTTTTCACAACTCAGAATTAAACCTTATACCAGACTAAAAGAGCCTGGATAATTGGATAATTTTCAGGATATCTGGATAATTTTCAAGACTGTTTTGGCATCCTTCTCAGTGTCTGTGACTCCAGCCTACCCTCCCTGTGGAGGAAAGGTGCTGAGATGGCCACCATCTACCTTCTGCTTCTTTACAACCCATCCTCAGGGTCTTTCCAGGCTTCTCCCACTCCCTCTCCAAGCATCTCCTTCCCCCAGGTCCATCTGGCTGTGATTTGCAAAAGTTGAGCTCTTCCTCCACACTTACATATCCACGTGGGAATACCACTATATATCTTATCTGCATGGGCTTCCCCTTGCCATCAAAGTCTTGCAGCATCATTCCATCATTGCGGGGTCCTCAGATATTATCCTAAAAAATGCAGTCAGTCACAGCTTTGGGGAATGGGAGGGGAACAGAGAAAGTCAAAATATTTTAACAAAAATTGAAACCTTCAAGCGTTTCCTTTTGTTTCAGAATTTGCCTGCAAGCAATTTTGAAAGCTTTTTTAAAAGTTTTGCTTTTAACTTTAGCATTTTGAGTCTAGCCCTTTTAAACTTTATAATTGTTTAAATAAGTTACGTTTAATCAATTTTAAAGTTTAGCTATGGTTTTTCTAGTGGGGTTTTTTTAGGTTTTTTTGAATCAAACTGAAATTCAGGGCAGAGGTATTTGAGAGGGGTTTTTCTTTCCATTTTTCACTGCATTGAGAAAAACATTGAGTTTTCAATTTGGCCAATATGAAGTAAAGTTTAAAGTTCATATTCTTTATTTCACCAAGAAAAAAAAAATATCTCAGCTGCAGTTGGAAAGGCCTATCAAGTGCCATACAAAAAAGAAGCAACTGCCTGGACAAGACAGACATCTGGTTTGGCTCCTTTATCCACATGGAAATACATATGAAAGAATATTATTAGTTACATTAATAATAATAATAATAATACTCATAATACCAATAATACAAATACTACTATGAATAATAATAATTATTATAATAATAAATGTCACTAGCCTGTTTGATGGGGCGAGTCCTCAATGCTTTGGCTAAAATAAAAATAGCTGCAGACAATTCTTGTTTTGTTGCATGTTTTCATTTTGAGTTTCGTTGTTCCTACCGTGGAAGACGAGGAGAGAAAATAAGGGTGACGTAAAACCACCAAATGTGACCTTTTCTTATTCTGTTTTAAACCAGAACAGTTTGTTTTTCTATGAGGAGCCTTCCAAATTCTTAGGAGAACTTCTGAGTGAAATGAGCATTTTTAAATGCTATTTTTCACACATTTTCAAGGAAAGCATGTGCTTTTTTACCTGTTCCAGTGTTTGCTTGTACTCGCTCAGTCTGACTGGGTGTGCTCCCCATTTTGTGACAGCAGAACTGGCTTCTGGGATTAAAAATGCTGCTTGGTTTAAAGACGATCCATTTCCCAGTGTTGGAAAACCTGGAGGAAGGGACCTGCTGCAACCTGGAGTCCCAGCATCCAGCCGATCCCTGGCACTACATCGTATATTCCCCTTTAGGAATAGATAGGCTTCTAACCATTTTGGTTTGTTTCATCCCTCTTAACCTTGTTTTGAGGCCTCATAGGTGGCAGGCTTGGATGAAGGATCCATATGCCTACTGTCAGCCCTACTCCAAGAAATCTTTTCCAGGTAAGCTAAAAAACACATTTCATCCTGCACAAAATATTGACATTTCAGCCATGGAGTCTGGATATTCCATTATCCCAAGGTGATGAAGAAGCTGATATATCTGTTAAGGGGCTTTCCACGATTGGGATGTAGGAGAAGGGAAGACGTGTTTGATAGTCTGATGTTTTTCCATCCTGCAACCCAAAAATCAAAGTTTTTTCTTTGCGTTTATTTCTTCTGCAGCGTTCATTGCGCAGCTCACCGTATATAAAAATAAACAGCCGGTTTCAAAAGCCTGTTACTGAAAAGTAGCATTTAATGGTCTCCAGTGCTTCAGCTGGTCTCCTGCGCTTTAATAGCAAGCAGACCTCACTGAACTAGGCAGCCTGGCATGTGTCATACACTCGCCAGGATACCAGAAATGGATTTCCTGCTACAGACCCTCTTTAGTCTCTGCTTCTCCTTGGCAGGGTGAGACCGGATAGGACTTGGACCAAAGAGCTTGTAATTTCTGCACGGCCCAACACAATGCCTGTGGCTTTGCTTGGGTCCACAGAGCAGGAGCCCAGAAGAGCCCAGAGCTTAGCAAATGAGAATTTTCCCAATGACATGGTGAAGGCAAGGAGAGAAGGGACAATTGCCCTCACCACCGGACCTCTGAACGGTCCAAATTCAGGCTTTAGTTCTTCATGAACTTCACTTGTGACAGATGAAATGAACACTTCAGTACCAGATCTCCATCGTCTTTCGGTTTGAGTGAAATAAAGACAGTAGGGCTAGTCGCCGTGCAATCAGTCACAGCCACTTGAACAATCTGTGTGGTGGCTTTCAGACCAGAAGTGTCTGATAGGTTCTGCTTTGCTACAGGAGGTGAGCACATAGTTAAATTTGCTTTTGTCCAATCTTGTTACAGGCTTGGAACCAAATTTATGGTGACAGTGTCCCTATTGAGCAGAATATCTTTCCTTTGGAGACAGTAATGAGCATCTCAGAGACATTGAAAAGAAAACTGACAGCTGGAGCTGCTGAGCAGCTAAAAAGCAGATCCTGTTACACTGGGTGAAGCCAGCAGGAACTAGGGCTTTATAGATCACAGCTGAGCCTCAAGCAGCAAACCCTTTGAGGTGGAAAGCCTGAGGCATGGGGAGATCAAGCATCGTGGAGGAGGGTCCAACCCTAAGGGAAGGTCAAGACCCATCACGACCTCAACTGGTGCTCTAGCTGCAATAAAAGCCTGAAGGTATCCACAGCCATTTTCTCTCTATTGTATTAAGCCTATGTCTTCTGATCTCTTCCTACAAGGAGTCTCCGTTCTCCCAGATACCTCATATGTCTTCCCTGCATTTGCTCCAGGTCCTTGGCTGACTCCCTTCCCTCCAGTTTTGCAGGAAGGCTGAAGTTGCGCAGAATGGGCTACATTTGGGGCAGGTCCCCAGTTTGTGCTAATTCTCCCTGTCACCTGGTTGAGATGGGTGGCAGAGTTAGAAAGGAGGAGATTATTCTTTCAAGGTTTCATTCTTTATGAACCATTAGAGGATTAGTAAAGCTCTCCAACATTACCGTGTGGTTTCCCATGTTCAAGCCACAAGGAAGATGATACCAGCTGTCTGCATTGTCCATAAGATTTGTGTTTTCTGGTATTTCTTAAAAGAGCCAGTGCTGGAGTTGAAATAAATGTCAGAATGGCTGTTCTCATACAAAAATATGTGTATTTTTAGGTTTTTTACTTGCAAAGAAAACCTTGGAATTTCAAATCCCTGATTACTCAGACAGCTAGGAAAGAAAAAAGAAAGAAAGAAAAAAAGCAGCCTTTATGTTATTCTTTCTATTTTCTTTTTTTCAGATTGCATAAGTTCTAAAAAAAGTAATGGTTTTGAGGTGCCTGACTCCAGATTGCTCACAGTCCCTGGGGTAACAAAGATGGGACAGGCAGCAGCGTGCTATCACGAGGGGAGCTCCACTAGAGCTGGGTTGGGTGGCATCTTGCCGGACTTCCAGCACTGAAGAGGTAGACTGCAAAGCCACACCGATGACCTTCCTGTCTCTCTAGGAGTCACTGGGCAGCTCCAAGTCCCCGGACAGATCCAGCCCACCACTTTGAGACACTGTCTTCAGCTGCAGTGATTCATCCTGACAGGTGCCAATTGTTCTCTGTTGACTATAGAGGAAGACAATCAATTCAGGCTTTGTTTTCCATCCTACAGCCATCTACATTGCAAGCAGATGACTCTTCCCACTGTGTTTTCATTGGCAAATAGCAACCATAAATCTCTTGCTTGTTCAGGGGGGTTTTTTTTCCGCTTTTCCATATCCACCAAATCCTATTTGTCTTTATTTGCTTCAGACAGAAGTACAACCTTGAGTCTGCTCCAAAGGACAAAAAAAGGGGGGATAAATAGCCTGCCGCCTCTTCCACCGGCTGCCGAGCTGGCCCCAGGCACTCGATCCAGTTTAAGTGCCCTGGTTTCATGCTTTTCATAAACATGGGATTATGCTGTTTCCAGAGAAAACCACCAAAAGGTCCCATCGTTGGGAGGTAGGAGAACAGACGAATTTCTTTCACACATGTTCTGAGAAGAAGGACAAAGAGAGAGAGGGAGGCCAGCTTTGCGAGAGCTGGGGCTTTCCTAATTTGTGAGGCTGTAATTCTCCACTCCTCCTGGGATGGCAGACCTTGATGAGGTCTGGACACAAATTCATGGCAAACCACAAGTGAAAAAGGAGGAGAGGATGGAGGAGAGAGGGGTGAAAGACCAAAGAGAGGAGGAAAGCAAAGGCAAGGTATAGCCTGGCCACACACAGCTTAGAGGAACACTTCTGCTCTCATCAACCGACTGGACCTGTGATTCGAATGTGTCCCTACTGCTGCAGCCCAGTATACATCCCAGCTCATCCCTCACACTAGACTCACTCTCTGTCCACACTCTCAGTCTTCAAGCCCTTGCTAAAATGTGTCCTGAGCCTGAAAACCACAGCACTCTGGCCATGGGGAGCTGAAACATGGAGAACTTCAGTCTCTTCCCCACAGACTGGGTGGACGTGGTTGAGATGAAGACAAGCCTGGTTCATTCTACCCCAGGCACAGCATGGACCCTTTGTATTACAGCTGTAGCCCAAAGCATGGACAAAAAGCACAAGGTCCTTGAGATTCAGTGGGCAGACATTGCTGAAGACAAGGAGAGGAAATGCCATGATTTCACCACAGTGAGACAGATGTGGCTGAGACCTTTCTGTGCCTTAAAACCTTGTGGGCATGATGAAAAGAGCACAAGGCACTTCTCCTTATTGTGGTATTGATTCGGTTCAAAGTGTGAGACCTTAATTCACTGATGTCCATTTTTCTTTGCAAAATTCTTTCACAACATGGCATGTAGGCAGCACCCTCCAGGCCTGAGGAACGCTTTGCTCTCATCTCCTGCCTGTGATCCAGAAGGTGGGTAGAGAAGTGACAAAGGGCGTGTTAAACCCTGCAGCACCCATCGTCTCATATAATTTGTTTTGCAGTCATTTAGCATTCTACTTGTGACCTAATGGGAAAAGTCCTTACTCTGCACAGAAATTCTCAGCCCCATTCAGAGTCCTGTTCGGAGATTCTGCTTTGCCCTGTTGCTACAAGTTCACACAAGGATGCTCAAAGCAAACTGCATGGGGTACAGCTCCCCGCAGAGCCAAGAGTCAAGGGGGCAACGAAGGGACAGAGCACGCAGGAGAGCACGGAGGCTTGGCGGGTTTTCCTCATGCTGATCACAGTTACTGACCTCAGCATTACCTTGAATTCACCCTTAAGTCTTGAGCACGTAATTCAGCGTTGAGAGGGATTACAACCGGGTCTATTTGCACTGCAAACCTGCCGCGTCCTTCTCTGCAGTGTCTGTCGATTTGAGCTCCTCTGCAGTCGAGCTTTGGATCTGAGCAGTATCAGAGCTGTGAGACACTGACTTTGCCTGCGACGGCAGGTTGCTGTGGCCGGGATGAATGGACAGAAACCTTAAGCACCAGACCTTGAGGGCACAGGCACAGCTGCTTGCTAGAAGTCCTCCAGGGGTGGTGCCAATGTAGAGCTGGCAGCATGGTTGTATCTGTTTGTACAGTGCCACTGGGAGCAGAAAGAAGATATGTAACCCATAAAACCTAATACCTATGTGGAGAAAAAGTATCCATGGTTGTGCCACTGACTTTCTCCAGTCCCCGTTCAGAGTATTGCCTGAGAGGCACAGATTACTTTAATTTTATGGAGGCAGTGACCATTTTTCTGCAGTGCGTACAGCTCCTAGGACCATAGATGCCTGACTCCTGAATGAGCCCCTGGTAACACCAGCATGTGCAACATTACTGTTTGTATTGTTATCATAGCAACACTAACTGTAAAAAACTAATTTTAAGTGCCCAGTAGTTAGCACCTAAGTAGTTCCGATGTGGAGCTTCCCAGCAGAAAACCTAAGGTGCGCTTCTACCTCCTCACCCTATCAGGGACTTGTACAGGACCCAAAGGCTTCGGTTGAAACGTTCTCTCACACCTTAAACTTTAGCCCATGCCAGAGTTAAGCCACAGACACCATAACAGACGCCTGCTCTCAGCCGCGTGCCAATCTCACAGCTTTGCTGTGCTGAGCACACCACAGGCTTCACCAGCAGTGCTGGAGCGAAGCTTCATGGATGTGCAGGCTGTTGCGGTCTCAGGAGCTGCAGGAGAAGGTGGGACACCCATCGCGCAATGCCAGGGGACCCTGTTCGACATGTCTGGTCATCGGTACAACTATACAGCGTTCCTCCTGGAACAAGGAGCCCTGACGCTGCTCCAAGGCAGGGACAGAGCAGCTAAGTGCTAGGGAGTTGAGCAGCCCAGGGGTCTCCCTGGAGTCAGCCCAAAGGCCAGAGCAGAGACCAAGTTGCACTGAAAGGTAAAAGGAAGTTTCACAGCACTGAGCCTGCTTTGCTGCAAAGTGTGTTTAAAGCATTGGTTGTCTGAGGAGGCTGGGATGTGAATGAGAAAAGCAGACGGGGCAGAAAAAGCTCATTTTACTTCTGGAAGCTGATGGGCAGCAGACAAAGACACAGTAGTTTCACGCCCCATTGCCTGGGTGTCTCCATCCTCACTCAGTGCAGAGCAGAGCCCAGAAGGCGCGATGCACAGATCACCACCGATCATTCCCCAGGTGCACGGTGTTTGGCTTGTCTGGGATGGAGACAGACTGCAGCCACACAGATGGGGCTGGCAGCTGTCCCAGCAGTGATGGCACGGTGCTATCCATGGAGAAGGCTAATAGAAAGTTCAGGCTATCAGTCCAGGAGCTCCAGAGCCAATGGAGCAGCCTTTATAATTATCATAACCCCCTCTGTGCTTGCCTCTACCAGGGAGGACATTCTAGTACCAGTAAACACCCTTCTGTGTCTGGGAGCGTTTCAAGGGGTTGGCCCTCAAGTTAAGACTGAAATGAGCAGTGTCACTCGAGGCCAGAGCTATCTCCACTTTCCCATTTGAAGATTAATGGGCTTTGGGGCCAGGAGGCCACAATGGTGTCCCCTACAGATCATCCTATTAGGTCAACTCTTCTGGCCTCCGTGCACCAGGCGTGTTCCCATCCTGTCAGCAGGCAATGAGCAAAACCAATCGCAGGCCCCATCCGCAGGGGTTAAACCAACAAACACAACTGCAAGCGGCTTTGCAAAGCACTTTTTTGGCAGCGCCTTGACCTGGTTCCCACCCCTCGTCCCCCTCACCCCTGCACCACCTCCCTCCCCTCAAACCGCTTCGTTGCAAGCCACCTTTCTGGGTGGAAACCTCTCTCTTCTGAGCAAGTAAGACTGGGAAATGAGTACAAAATTGTTATTACTGAAGAGAAAAATCAGTTCAGCTCTTTCGCTAGGTTTTTCTGAATGTGCCAGCAAGCCTGCCGGAGGTTAAGGGAGTTCAGCCCCTATGTGGGGTAGCAGCTTTCCAGCTCCTTATCTCGCTGCCCACCGGCTCACGGGGCTGAGCCCAGGCAGCGTGAAACACAACGGGGTGTTGTCAGAGCATCCCCGAAGGAGCTCACACACTTCATAACTCCAGCCTTAAATTATACACAACATCAAGTTGGAGGCCAAAGAAATAGGGAAAAAAAAAAAAAAGAAAAGGCATCACAAAAGTGTTCAGGCAGCGGAGCATTTTGCAATTAACTTTTGCACGCAGCCATGCACGGGCAGGCGAAGGCATACAGAGAAGACCTGTCTTCTCACCTCCTGCCACCCGCTCCTCCCAGCGAGGATCATCTCTCTCGTGCCTTCTGCATGGTGACACGGTTGGGCCCCCTCTGGGACTTCCCGTTGATGTGTGGGGTGGAAAATGCTGCAGTGGGGCTGGGCAGACGGGGTTTGGACGATGCCAGCTCGGAGTGCCCACTCAAACCCCTGTGTCTTCCTCAGATGAAGTCTAGGCCATTTGGGTCCCCCCGTGCCCTGTCTCCCTAGATCCCAGATGCCATCCAAAGCATGATGTAATGGGGGGGGCAGCGGGGGGGGGGGGGGGGGGGTGTCTCCTGTGCCAAAGCAGGGCACCCTTCTGGAGCAATGCAAAGTCATTTGGGGATTCAGGTACAAACAGCCCCAATCTCAACAGCAAATCTCTCTGCGTACCTCGAGTGTCTCCTTGCAACAGCCTGTTGATGCTGAACAGTTCCAAAAGGTGTGAAAGAATTTATCCTTGGGTCACTCTGGATGATGCCTGTGTTGGCCAGATGAGGCCTTCCCTCTAGGGAAGAAACAGCCCCAGACCCAAAAGGACATGCTGATTTTTGAACAAAGTCCAAAAATGGGAAGAGAAGCAGAGACAAGCAGTGGAAGGGCCTTGACTTGGTCCGAGAGCCGCCACAGCTGAGTCCTGAGATACCTGGAAAATTGCATTCCAGCAGCTCAGGCCCATCCTAATGTGCATCTGCACAGAGATGTGCGTACATGCACGGAGCAGCCAGATGGGGTGAATTCTTTCTGCCTTCCCCACTGCAGCAGGAGGGTGAAATCTGTGGGATCTTTTCGCCCTCTCCCCTTCTTCCAGCCACCCCTGGCTTTCAGTGGGCATATTTTGGGTGTTCAGATTTGTAAATGAACCTCTTTGTGAGCGACTCATGAGGAAAATGCTGGAGGTTGGGGTCCCCAAAGCCACAGAGAGTACAAGCTTCCCATTGCTCCTTCACCCACCCCACTCACATGCGTATGTCTCCTCCTGGCTCATCAGGTGCTCCGGATCCCAGATCAGCCTTCTGAGCCAGTATCCATGGTCTCACAGCTCATGGGACGAGGTGTGCGATCCCCCCTTAAGCCTGCATGGTGTCACGGATCAGGGGACCGCTCGGGGGAGCGTGCGCATTGTCACAGCTGGGTCGCTCCACTATTCTGCAGCGCAGCATCTCAGGTGGAAAATGCCACTGGCAGAGGTACAAGCGGCTGCGTTACCCAGGTGCATTGCAACCCCGGTCCCTCCTCTGTCCTCCCTTCTCCAAACTTTCTGTGAGACACTGCACCCTTTGCAACAGCAGCAGAGAGGTGAGAAAATAAGAGCACAGCACCTGCCGCTTCCCTGTCCTATTCCTTCCAGCTGTATTTTTGCATTCCCACACCAAAGAGGGAAGGCGCTGTAATTCTATCAACACAATAAAACACACCAGGAAGCAGAAGGTTTCAGAGCATTTCATTTGTAACCACAGTGCATTTTGCATTATTGTATATAAGGCATAGACAGGTGATATATATGTCTTCCAGCCATGTCAAACCCCTGAATAACGGGGAGCCACAGGGAATGCTTTATATAGATCCTACCTCCTGGCTGGCTTTAGTGGACAGACAGAGCCAAGCTACGGAGGGCCCGCAGTCAGGGGAAGAGATGGATGTGGCTGTTCAAGCAGCAATGCAAACAGGACTGAATTGGTGTTTTCAGATGCTCAGACCTGCTTTTACCCACCACAGTCCCACAGAGTCTCCTTGGCATGAAAATTGGCCCTGCAGCCTGGGCTGGGAGCACGGAGGATTGCATGCGGGGGTGTAACCCATGCAGCTGGATGCCCTGGATCCTATTCTCCCATCACTGATGACCTGCTCTGGTTTGTTAAGGAAGAGCTGTTGGTACGTGCTGGGGAATAAAATGCGGTTTATTACTGGTGAAGGCTCTGGGGAGGTAACACACAAGTGTGTTTTGGTGAAGTTGCTTGTTTCTGCTGGGATAGACAGTAGTTGTTGTGATAGGATGGGTGATGAGCACCCAGATATAAGCAGCGCTTTGCACTCAAGCGTGGGTCACTCATCTCTCTGGGGATCTTGGCACCAAGATTTTGTTTCTGAAACAGGGAGGGGTCACAGAGCAATAATGCCAAGATGGGAAATTTCACAGGCTCTACAAACCAAAGCAAGGAAGTGAAATAATGGGCCTGATTTCCTGCCACAGATAGGAGAGCAAGGCAAGCCAGCACTCAGCAAGGTATGCAGACACCCCCCAGCAGAGCTGGGTCATGGTGGAAGAGGTGCAAGGACCAACCACACCAACATTTGCATAAAATACAAAACCCAAAACTCATTAAGAAAGTTGGAAACACAAGCAACATTTGTCCTCCGCTCACCAGATCCTCAGGGAGAAAGCACTACGGAAAATTTGACCAAGACCTGGTAGTTTGATAGTGGCTAATAAATGGGGGTGTGGATGCAAATGAGGTTGAGAGGCTTCTAGGGAAAAACTGAACAAATGCAAAAATGAAGCATTTAACTGTGCTGGTAAAAGGAAACACCCACCCTGTTGCGTACAAGTCCAGAGCCGACTTCACCGCTCGAGCTTTTGGGAACGGCATGCCGGATTGGCCAAACCTCATCAGCAAGGACAGGTTTTTATAGCTGCATGTTCTCCGTGTCAAAGACACCGTCTTCACACATGTCAGTGAGCTGCCCTGTGCAATCTGGGTGCTGTTACAGTACTAAATAACAAGGGATTTAATGCTCAAGGCATTACATCCCAATCCAGCAAAGCAATTAGGCGTGTGCTTTTTTTTTCCCCTGCCTTCTGCTAAGCACAGGCTTACGTGCCTTGCTGGAGCAGGGCAGGAGCTTACATTAGCACAGTTTGTCCTGAGAAACTCTGATCCCCCAGGATCACTTTTCACTGCTACTTGCTCTTGCTTCTCATGCTGAGAAGCAACAGCTCCAGGGGACAAATGAAACTGAGGAAGACACGTCCCATCCCACTGAAGGGCAGCAGGGAAAGACCTATTTATCATCAGAGGGACCGTAGCAAAAGCCATGCGGTGCCGGAGCAGCAGGACAGCTGTCTCTCAAAGGGGCATTTGCTTCCATGCCCAATGGCCCTGTGCTGGGAGATAGTTCCTTGCAGGATGAGTGGACACAGGATGAAAATTTGAGACTAATGCTGTTTTGATTAGCATCACGACATCAGCCAGCACTACAAAACACTAGAAATCCCCTTAGTCCACACTGCTCCATCCGATTGCGGCAGCGGAGAGACAGACGGACAAGAGGAGGGAATAGAAAAGAGCAGAAATGTCCCAACACTGCCATCCCAGTCCTGTCGCAGCTGCCATTTGCTCGGTGGGAGGCCGAGCAAGACCTGCAGAATATGTCTCGTAATAATTTGTTTGCAAAGCAGGAAGCAAACAAGCCCACTTCCAAAGGTGCGGGTTATCCGCCCCATCAGCGCCCACCAGCAGTGAGTTTCACAGCTTACGTTGCCGTCTGGTCTGCACCGCTTTGCTTCAGCATGTCTGGGAGCACAAGAGAGGAAAAGACTAACAGCTTCGCTGAGCTGTGGCTGCAGGGGTTGCATGCAGTAGGAGAGGAGAAAAGCCAAGTCCACGTGCTCTGCTTTGCTCCTGGGATTGCTCCTGGGGCAGGGCTCAGCCCGACTCCTCTTTCTCTGCCACAACAGCACGGGTTTTGAAGGGAGGCCTGTGGGACTGTAGAGGTGAAAGAGCAGCTCAGAGGGAAAACTAGCTCCAAAAAACACGAGCCAGACTGTGCAGTCCTTCATGAACACAAAATTCCGTGGGGTTTTTGATTTAGCAATTACCACCAGCTCCTGTCCGGTTTTTGCATGTCAGCCTCTTGCCTGGGCCCTGTATCTGGTTTTCGCTCGCTTTGGCAAGGCAGTGTATCAGCCCAGGGTTTCAGGCTGTGCAGCACATTTCGTCTTCAGTAGGCATATAGAAACCAGATAATACACATTGCACAGCAAAGGAAAACTGAGGCTCATTCAGAGCGCAAAGAAAAGTGTGCTCAGAACCTGAGAGATTTTGGCCTGCACATGCTGCCTATGCCAGCAGCCCGTGACCCCTCTGCTAAGGTCTGCAACATCTTTGTATGCTCACAGACTATAAATGAAAAGGTCCTTTTCTCCCCCACCTTCTTTGGTTTTGCACGGGTATTCAAGCTTTACAAATCAGAGCAGCTTAATCAAAAAAAAAACAAAAAAAGACAACAGACAAAGTAAAGTAAGAAATATTTCAGAATAGGTATTTTTTTTACTTGCTTCTTCAAGGTGTGTACTGTAGGTGGGATTCTGCATACTGCATCAGGGTAATTTGTATCTTCATTTGTTCATTTTGGTAGCAGCCTAGGGCCCGAGAGAGGCTGTTCCTTCTCCACCTCCATCTGCTGATGTGATCCAGTGCAGAGCCGCAACTTCTTTCCAAAACCCCCAGGCAGGCACCAGACCTTTCTGGCATCTTGCAGCACAGCTTCAGTTGAAAGGTTTCACCAGTTTCATAGCAGCATAGTTCTAGAGGGAAGGAAAAACAAGGGAAAAGCTGATTTGAAGCAGGTACAGCAGGACGGTATGCAGAGCTTAAAGCATTTTTGGGGGCACGGCGCAGAACTGCAGATGGGGCTGCATTCGGGGCAGGCGTGATGGCCAAGATCCCAGCCCCGGCCTGCAGAGACAAGCAAGCAAAAAGTGCAACCCTACTAGCAAGGGTGGTAGAAAGCCCAAGACACATGAGAAAACGGGTCTTGTCTTCTTCCAGTAGAGGCTACTGGTCACAAGCACCAGGAGTCACTCCTGGACTTCGATTGTTCCTTCCGCCAAGTTTTTAAGATAAATTTCCCCCTCTTCATACCCTTGCAAGAATTTTGGCATCTCCCCACCAGCACCATCCCAGTGCCCACATGCCTTTCTTGCGGGTGAGGAGACACGTCCAGCTCTTTGCTGAGTTGCTCCAGCTTCCTTCTCTCCTCTGGATCCTGGTGGCCCTTCCCCTCTGCTCTCTCTTTGTGCTGCTCCCCCACAAACCTGGAGGGCTGTATTCACTACCCATGCCTTGACCTCACATCCTTATGGCTCCTTCTCCCCACGGTCCCCCCAAAACTGGTGACCTCATCTGCTGTTGGGTTGGACTCTTTGGCAACGGGCCCTGGCGCCGGTCCCCGAGCATCTGCCAAGCTGTGCCTTGACGTTTTCTGGAGAGCGCTGCTTTCCACAGGCCAAAATCTGCACCCAGGATCATGCCAGCAATCAGTCACTCTGAACAGCAAGAGGACGGTTCTCCAGCCCTGCCCCATCCTCATTTAGTTTCTTAGTACAAACCTAGCCTGCAGCTCCATGGGCTAGATCCAAAGAATCTGCCAAAGGCAATCAAGAAAGGCAAACCTATTGTTGATTTTTTTTCCCCTCTGCCTTGTCTGCATCCCTTAACGCCTCAGCCATCTGTTTCAGCATCGGCCTTTGGTGTGGTTTTCGTCCCTAAAAGCAGACACCCCAAGCAAGACCTTCCTGTGCCTGTTTTCTGGGATCTATACTGTCCCTGTTATTGCGTGGTGAAGTATGGGGCTGCCATGGAAAATGAGGTGTCACAGTATTTTAGCCTATTATATGTGCAATTCCTTCCTTGAAAGAAGATGACAGCGCTGTGAAAAAGAATAAGCTGTGTAAATGCTGCTTATCAAGACCACAACGAAAATACAGACAAAGATGCATGGTTAGGTTGTTTGGAAAGAGCTATATTTAAAGTAGCTCTGATTCAAACCCCTGCGACCACATACTAGCCAGTTTGGAAGTCCCTCCCAAGCATATTGAATTTAATTGGTACAGGATGTTCTATCACTTTGTCACTTTAAAAAAACAACTTTGGAAACAAAGCATAATGCTAGTTACCAGCAAGATCTTTGGAGGAACAGGGAAAAAAGAAAAGAAAAAAAAATAATAACACAACAGAAGTAAAGTCTGACCAAAGGCATCTTGATAAATTACAACGTGTAGCAAATTATAAGGCAGTTTGCCAACTGAGGATTTCTAATAATGCCATAAATCACGCAAACAAAGTTAGGGCAGTTTACCAGAAGTCATTAGAAAAGCCTCCAGTGACATATAACCTTCGAATTAATTATCCATCCATTTGTCTTTCAGAGTCTATCCTCCAAAATGCTCCTATTTTTTATGATTTGACTGGTTGCATTCTGGAGGGTAGCAAGCTTTCTGTCCAGCTATGAATTTGTATTAACGAAGTGTTGAAAGCCAAGCAGGATTATCAATCAGCGCAGAAAGCAAGCTGTAATTAGAATTAATGGCAATGGAAGCAACACTGGGCTTGCAGAACACAAACAGAGCTTTAAAAGGTAGTAAACATTTTCATGGTGCTGCAAAGCAGAGCTGGCTCCAGCTGGAAGTAGCGTTACATTTTTCTGTGGTGGTAGCCACTAAAATCTTTACAATAAACACTGCTTTGGAGAGATAACTTCACCGCAGTATTCCCTACAGGTTACGGATGCAGAAGGCCAGGCTGGATGTTTATAACCTTTTCTTCTGACCTTGTATCTAGCCCAAGACTTCCACTCAACCGTTCCCATAGCAGAAGGCAGAGCTCTTCTCAGTTATGGCGATGTCAGATGAAAAGTCCATCAAAGTCACTGGACCTTTCCAAAAAGCCCCACAGCATGCCATAAATGAGCACTGCTGGACAGGAGCATGGGGTGGAACCAAAGCATATCTTGTAGAAAGACATTCAGTCTCGATACGTGGACGCCTCGAGCAATGATGAATTTACCACAGCCTTTGGCAAGTTTTTCCAATGGTTAATTACCCTTCGTCTCAAAAATTAGCATCCTATTTCCACTGGAATAGTTCCTCTAACTTCAACCTCCAGCTACTGGATCTCATTATACTTTAGTCTGCTGTTTAAGGACTCTTCTGATGTCAAGTTAAATCTAAGGACTGTCTGAGGAAATCATATAGGAAATATCCAGGGAATGCTGTTCCCGGAGTCCTAGCTTGTACAGACCATAATGACAACCACTCTGCAAAGAAAGCTAAGGCAAACCAGCGAGTAATCTGACACTAAGACCGGGTGGAAGAGCCCAAGTAAAAAAATGAAGAACCTCAGAATATCAGATTTTCAACATTTTTCCCCATTTTTGTAAAACTAGACAACTTTTTTTTATGGAAATTTGCAATACTATGCAGTTTTCCACCCAAAACCAAAAGGTTTTCAGTTGGAAATGGCCTCTCACCCACTAAAATGAGTTGCTCTGTAAACAGTTGTGCTAATGATGACTGATTTTCTTATGGACTTGTGCCTAAATTTCCCGTATTGCAGTACTGCCAGCTCCCCACAGGTCCTGATGAACTCCTCCTCATCCCAAAGCACTTCCAGAGCCTTCCTCACTTCTGCAGGTCTCCCCCTGCTCCTTCCAGGGACCCCACATCCCACCGGGGCAGCCACGGCACATTCTCTGGCTGGAAAACAACTGCCGGTTGCACAAAGCTCTCCTGGGAAGGAGGCTTTGAAGAGGACCTGAGAGGAGGAATGGGAATTTATTCAAGCCCATGGTCAATCACACATAGTCTGTGTCCTGAGGATGAGGGAAGCACAAAGGCACCGCATCTTCAAAGGTTTCTGATCCCCTGAAGTAACTCTAAAGGCATATATATTTTGCAGAATATTTGCCTATAATATTTTGCAGAATATTTTCTTTCTCACCTCAATGGGGAGAATACTTCCCTGGGGTGCAAAGCATCCCTTGATAAGTATTCTGAACAAGACCAAGACATCAGCTGCTTCATTTTTGCTGGAAAGCCTGAACCACTGTTACTTGGACACTACTGTTGGGAACCACAAGACAGCTCTTCACCGTTTCGCGTGGTAGCACATGGCTTTCAAATGGGATATTTGCTCTTATACTCCAGCTACTCTGACCACAAAGCTGTGACTGTGGTTGGAAGCTTTTCAGCACTGTATGGGCAATGGGAATAAATTTTTAAAAATACCATTTTTGTACCAAGAGCTGATGAAAATGCCTTGGGTTTGTTTTCAGGTGAGATTCCTGTCTGTCTGGGATGGGATGGAGGGTGACCTGTGCACAGTTAGCTTAGCTCCCAGGACCATTAGTTTCCCAGGGAATATTTTGGATATATATTTCTCGGGTAAAACGTATCTGCCTTCGGTATCCTCAGGCAGAGTACAAACAAGACAAGAGTTGGAGCCAGGGCTCAGACTTCTCTGGCAGCAGCTGGTGCACGGTACACAACACTCCCAGGTGGAGAGGCTGTATGAAGGCGAAGGCAGGGACATTCAGGCTGCAGGCAGGGACACTCAGGCTGCAGGCAGGGACATTCAGGCTGCGGGTCCCAAGACTCCTGCTGAGCCAAGGACCAGCTGCTGAAAAGCAATGACTGGAAGGACGCTGGAGGTCCCAGCGGAGGTCCCAATGAGCAGAAAGCTCTGGACGTGATCTTCATGAAAGGACATAGCAAAAAGGGCAACGGAAGCAGGAAAATAGTAACTTCACCTCTGTATGCACCACTTAGCATCCCTGCATCCCTGTTCCTTATCCTCTTCCTGCTCAGACTGGTGGTCCGTGTGCCCTAACAGGATTCCCTTCAGGTTTCCCTCCCATCACCCACCACTTTTCCAAGGATAAGAGGGGCAGAACACACACAAAACTCTCTACCTGCAGCATAGGACCTCAAAACTGCACGTGTCGTGGCAAGATTACATATACGCCATTACATGCAGCAAGGTCCTTATTTTAAATGGGACCTGATGGTGCTCCTGGCACGCAAATCAGAACAGAAGTGAGGAGGGATTGTTTTTCCATGCACTTAGTCAGGGATGTAATGGTGAGCCCTGCCAAAGGTCAGGATGCCAGGGGCATCCTTCATAGCAAACCATCACAGGCACCATTGCCAAATTTAGTGCCTGATGAAATGGGAAAGGAACTAAATCTCCAAGTAGATACAGAACCAGTGACCTCAAAAATCTAGGGGAAGCTGGCCAAATACATAAAAACAGAAAAATTCCATGAAACATGGCCTTACTTTTTCAAAATATGACTAAAAATTGACACAACCCAAATGAAATTAAATACAACAACATTTAGCTAGGGAACAGGGAAAAATCCCAAGTAATAATGGGTGTAAATCAATATTTATAGTTTGCAAATTTTTTCTTCTCTCAATGTTGTTTTTATATGATACCACTGGAACGAATGCAAAGCCACTTGCTGCTTCAGGGAAACACTGCGTTTTTCTTGGTCGAAAAGGCTTGGTTTCTGCTACTTGACACAAAGGGGAGTCTCCACGAATGGCTCCGAGTACAGGGCAGGGAGGAGGCAATGCAGCAGAAATCTGCACTTGTACAATTATTTCCTTCTTCATACTACTTAGCACCTCAGGAATTGTTTCTCCAGCAGGAGAAGTATCCCAGTCCTTCCCATGGATATGAGGATAGAGAGAAGGGGAGAGCCATGATCTAATCCCATCCCCTTTTTTCTAGATGGGAACAACCAAGCATGCACGACTTCAAATCATCTGAAAGTGATTACGATGGCAAGGAGAAATTCCACACCTCGCTTTTCGGTTGCACACTGCAAGCACACAAAGCCATCTGCAAAAGGCAGCCACGTTCTCTCACATGAAGTTATAAATTACCCCAATGAGTTCTTTTCTTAAAAAAAAGAAAAAAATCATATACAAGAAACAGAATTTGTTAAGTGCTGGAAAGAGAGAGGCGGGTGATTTTTCTTATCAGTCTGAGAGGAGGGGAAATGGCATCCAAGAGCCGGCATGAATTATTCCAGTGCTGTAGAAACAGAGGAGGATACAAAAACCCATCCCAAGCCAAACTGGAAGGCCAGGGCTCTATTATTTATTTATTTTGTTTTGCCAGTGGAACTGACAGTAAGGTAAAAAAAAGCCACTTTCTTGATTTATGAGGTGAAAACCCTCCCCCTCGTTTCAGACATTACATTGGTATAACGTGCTCCAAGCCTTGATAACGAGAGACAGGGCTGCCCAAACGCCTATAAACTCCCCTGCATCTTTAAACAATTACAGACCAATGTGGTTTTTTGCCACTGCTCAGCCCTGTAAAATGGCTGCATTGCTAATTAGGCTGCGTGTTTGTCGGAGATTTTCCCGCCAGCCCTGCAACACCTCAAACCTCTTTGAAAACAATCAATTAGACATGAATTAAAACGCAAAGAGGTAAGCACCTTGCAGTGAGTCTGTAGCAGAGACCAGAAACACAGACTCTCTTTTTGACCCATCATGGTCCACCAGGTTGTTCCCCAGGGACCAGCATGGCACTTTGCAGCACTGGGACCTTCTCTGTCAGCACAGAGTTTGGTCAGCCACAGAGACCTGGGGGAACACCTAAGAACTTGGTCAGCCCCCCTGTCCTCTCCTGCACCCATCGTACCGGGAAGGCATAGATGAAGATCCCCAGGAAGAGCAGCAAAACGAAGAGCACGATGGCCAGGATAACCACCCACTTGTACCGCCGCCACAGGATGTACTTTAGGGTCTTGTACGGGGAGGTAAACCACAGGAAGGAGGTCTCTGGCCGCCTGGAGACAAAAAAAGTCAAGGTCACTTCTGTGTTTCACAGTAGCTTCACCCTCCTGCATCCCCAGCACAATAAGCAAGCCCTGCTGTAACAATCTGGCTGCTCATCCCGCAAACCCACATCCCTCTGGGTAGACTATGTCAAATTCCCTCCTTGGCAGTCCAGACCAGCGTCCCAGCCATCCTGGATTGTCTCAGCTCATACAGTCTGAGCACCAGCAGTTCAGAAACAGAGCCTATGTGGGAGCAAGCCCATTGTAGACAGCAGACTTCAAACAGGGAACACAGATTTTCAGTTTGCTCTTTGAGAACTCTGTGCCCCAATGGTTACTTTTCCATTCAAAATGCTCTTACTTGGGGTCCTCCAGCTTGGGGTTCATATTTGGCTCATCCCGACCCATGCCAGCTGGCCGCTCTTCATGCTCTTGTTCTGCCACAATTTCCAAAGTCATTTCCAATTTCCCCTGTGTGGGTTAAACGAAAACAAACTTATAAACAAAACAACAACAAAAAAAAACAAACAAAAAAAAAGGGGAGGAAAGGTGAGAAATGAATGTATGATGTAAAATACTGATTGGGGAAAGGAAAAGTACTTTGAGCATAAGCCAACCACTACAAACAAGGACCATGAGGAGCCTGGTAACAGTGGATTTCATACAAATCCCTCACCTGCACACTACAATGTTCTCAGCAGATACCCCAGGACACCTCAAATGTCATTGACACCCAAGTTTAGGCAACTGACTTGAGGGTCTTTTGTTGAATGACTTAATTCATTGCCTGGACTCCCTTACCCGTATTGAACAGTTGTCAAAGACTTTAATAGGAGCACAGACACTTACATTTAAACATATCAGTCTGACGGCTGAAATCTTTCCCTGGTACTTATCACAATACAGTATCATTAAGAATAGATGTGATACAGAGTCAAATTAGGTGGCACGTTCCAAAAAACCACAGCAAAAATCCCACAGAACAAATCATTTCTTCTGAAGCATTAGCACAATGCTGGACAAATCCTGGAAGACGTCTCGCTGAGAAAAGTTGGTCCAGTTTGTGAAATTTGCAGCCCAAGACTGCGTTCCTTGCCCTGACCATGGCATCCTGCATGCACTTGGCCCAGCCATGTCCCTCCTCAATGCTTTCAGTGAGTCCCAAAGAGAACACGTGAAGAGGCCACCTTACCGCCAGGATCTTCTTTTGATCCTTCTCAGCAACACAAGGCCACCATCCCTTGACAGTTTTCTGCTCAAAGAGTGACACAAAGCGACTTGAAGACAAGGTCTCATCTACTAGCTCTAAGGAGCACTTCTCAGCAGTCTTGGCAGGTTTGGGCATCCTGTTGAGATCCATCTGAATGGAGCCTGCAAGGAGGAATGTTACTGGGAAGACATCTCAGTGTAACGGGTCCTTAAAACATGGACTTTTTCCCTGAAGAAATACTCAGTGTGGCACACTCCTGACCTCAGGGAGCTCGGGCAGACACCCACACAGCAAGGCGGAGAGAAAGTTCAAGCGTAGCCCTATTTTCCAAGCACAGTGCTAGTTTTATCCAGTGGCTCTGCCTAGGAATTGAGCACTTGGCATCAGCATTATCCTTAAGAAGACCTGAGGCATGAAGTCCTTCTAGAAGAGGATGCAAAATATCCACTGACTTACTCAGCTATAACATTGGATGATTTGCACTGAAGTCAACCAGGCAGGCTGAGATTTTTAATGAAGATTAAGAGATTTAGGTGTAACTCTAATTGTACACACCCACAGCCCAGTCAATATAAGAGCATTGGGCAGGAGGCTTGCAGATCTCCAAATAATAGGCATTTTATTGCCCCACCCAGGTGAGTAATTGCAGCAGACTAAATACGAAGGACATCCCATAAAAATGATAGCTTCCTTCTCAGACAGAGTGATCCAGTAATTAGCACACTTATCTAGCCTTTAGGAAATCTGAGCTCGGCTCTCCAAGTGTTAGCTGAAAGAGCCTGTGTTTAATTTACATTGCTACACTAATTTACCTTACGGTTGTGAACAGCCAAGAACATACCCAGGGTCTGGTCCAGTGGCTCAGCTGAGGGACAGGAGCTTTTTACACTGCTATGGACAACTCACATTCAATACTGTGGTTGTATTTGTAGCTTTTCTGTGCCACAGATTCTTGCAACCAGTGACAATAACAGCACAGATCAGATTTGTTGTGAAACGCTTCTGAGGTCCATTGATGAAAAGTGCTTTACGAAAGCCAAAGACCACCTTTATTTGTTGGAATTTGAAAACAATTAATGTTGGCAGCCAAGAGCTAGTGAAGTGCAGAGCCAGAACGGGAAAACACACCTTGGAGAGGTTATTTTGGCACTCAGCCTATGTAATTAATCAAAGACAGAATTTAAAAGGATCTTGATCACATACTTCCTTAGTGAAGCTTTTGATGTTTGAATTTTTTTTAGTGACAAAAAGAAAGGAAGAACAAGATCCAAACAAAAAAAACCACAATGCTGGAGCCTCCAGCTTCTGCACAGATAATCTGCTGCATGGCTCTGCTATCCTTCCTATTAGATGTTTTTGTTTATTTTTTCCTTGGCCTAAACCCAGATTTCTGAGGATGATTAATGAGGCTAGCATTGGAAAAGGCAAGTGTTGGATTGAGCTGTGTTCGTGTCGAAACATCCCAGGTAAGGCACGGCAAGTCAGTGATCCTGCCTGGTGGCCTCTGCTCAAATACACGGTTAGCCCTGACGAGCACATTTCAGCACTGACTCAGCTGAGTCACGGAGAATTGGGGCCTTCCTGGAAGGTGGTGGCCTGTTGGATCTGATGATGCTCTCGATATTATGTCAGGCCAGGAACAGGCTGCTGTGAGCTGAGACTGGAAATCTGCCTGATACAAACCACTTATCATCAGTCCTGAACTTATGCTCACACTGAATCCTGTTCAGTGGCTTAAACTGGTCTTTTTGCACTTTCTTCATATCCTGAAGTGATTCAATAATTTTTTTCCTTCCTGTCTGCATCAGCAGGAATGGAGACAAAAAACTCTCCTGACTTACCCAAATAGTCATCAAAAGAGAACTTGTCATTGTCCCAGATCTGGAAGATAAGCTGTGGTGGAATCTTATTTTCTGTCTTGTCCAAGCTCCAGAAGTGCTCCTAAAATCACACCGGAAAAGAAACAAAGGGAAAATAAAAGGCTTGTTAGTAGAAGTGGGCAGAGCCTGGCTACTCTCATCTCACAGCAGTTGGAAGTCCTGTGACATAATGTTCTTGGTGTGTCCTGCTCCAGTTCTGCAAGGCCAGAGCCACAGCAGGACAGTGCTAGCTCTGGCCAGATCTTGAACAAGGATGCTCAGTGGAAAACCCAAGATGCTTCTGAAAGTTGTGTTGGTATCAATTTGTGCCTTAATTTAATGACAATATTTTAGCAAACAGGCACCATGAGCTTGCAAATATGATCTTTTGGAGTGACAGCATCATATTTACATGATTTAGATGAGGGTGACTCTCCAAGGTGAAGAGAAGAATGAGTGTTGAGTGCCAGTGATGCCAAACTTCACCTTCCTCATAATTAATGGAAAAATATAGGAATAAATCTGGATCCACCACTGCTCTGATCTGCTGTCTGGTCTGTTGTAAGTAGTTTGTGTGCAGCTGGTCAGGTCAACTTGCAACCTGCAAACACCTCTACCACCTGGAGGTAGCCTGTGGCTCCCAAGTTTACCTACTAAACATGAATATCGAAAGAAAGAGACTGGTGCTTTCATAGCAGATCACTGTGTGGTGAGTTCTTCAGTTCTCAAATGACTTTGTTCGTCTTTTCTGCACATCTTCCAGGTTTTCATTCTCAGGACAGGTGAATGCTAGAGTTGGACATGGTATCCCAGTAAATCTGCTGGTAATATTACACTGGGCTGCTGCCAAGCTAAATAGTGTGCTTGCCATATCTATTACTACATCCAAGTTCAAGACTGGAGAGATTCGGAGCCCTGACGACCAGAGCCTGCCTTCCGGTACAACCAGTTGAGCAGTGGCACTGTAACACTTGATTTCAGTCCTTATAATGTGAGATCTGTCACTGCCTACGTGCCCTTCTCATTTCTATTAGATGGGCAATATTTTGTCTGTTTCCTGTCACTTGAGCTGCTGTGACAACCTTTTGAAAGGTTTTGCAGCAGTCCCAGAAGCCTATTTGCAAAGCACCTGGAATGAAAATTACACCGTGTGCAGTGCAGGCGATATCATCCATCAGTTCTGCAATCCATCAGTAATAAGGAATAGCCACTGCTCGGGAGACAGCATCCGTATGCAAGCTCAGCAATAGGATAAGGCAGCAATTTCTGCTTTCTGGAGAGGAGGCGATTTACAAAACACTCACCCATGAGAAGTCTGCAACTGCAGTGGTCTGGTTATTACAGGTCAACAGAAAGGCAGATGGTCTGTCTTGTGGATCGTCAGACAAACACTCCCCAAAAAGCCAGTGGAGGGGAAAATTTAAAGTAGACTTCTCTAAGGAGGAGGGTTTGAATTGCATTACTGTGACAACGAGCTTGCGGTCACATCATTATAATATATGGTGGATATGTGCCCAATGCCACAGAATTTGCTATTTATGTGGTCGCAACCAGTAACATTTCCCAACAGGGATCTAATACCACTTTTGGGATGCCACAAGATGCCTGAAAGTTAGGACTGAGAAGTGTTAGGACAGAAGGAGAGAGACAGAGACGCACAAAAAGCCGAGGTCTTGTTATTTCTGGCTCCAACCAACACTTGCAAAGAGGAGGCAGAGTCACGACCGGTGTCTACTGACACAGGCTCAGAGGTGTGCCCTGTGGGCAATGCCTCCTGCTGCACTCTTGCAACATGGCAATATCATAAACGAACAGATTTAATTAAAACCAGGAAACTTCAGCATTATTCATGACACATACGTAGCACCATAAATTCACTGCAGTGGCTACAAGACTCTGATTCATTATATCGTGCAATATTAAAAAAAAAAAGGGGGGGGGGGAAGAATGTGTCACACTCCATAAGAACATAAATATTCAAGCAGGGAGACTGTGGGCACTTAAATCCCATTGAAACTGGTTTCACTTTAAGAGATCACCCTGGACGGTTATATTTCAATTTAGCTCCATTCCCTGCTTTGCTTTGGAAATATACGCCAGATTTTTGCAATGGAGCATTTTATTTATGCATTTTAAATATTTTATAATCTAGAAAAACAAAATAAAGTCAATGGAAACTTCCATCTCTCCCCCTCTGTTCATTGCAATGTATTAAAATGTATGTTTATCCAAGGGGGAGGGGGCACGTTTTCCCAGCTAATAAGTAATTTTAAATTAAAACTAAAAAGGGAACGAGCTTATGGTTTCTTCCCTTTCCCATATATTGGTATGGTCATGAGCTGCAGAAGGGTTGTTAGTCATCCAGAAGAGCAAGCGCCCAGGAACCATGTACCCATGCCTAAAGAAGAAGGTGGCCAGATGACCTCACCATGGGTTGGAAAGGTCCATCTGGGGCCTGTGAGATGGAAGCAGACCCATTTCCCATGGTGTGCACCACAGCAAGACACCATGGGCTCCTTCCAATTGCCCCTTGCTGGGGCAATTCAGGCAGACCCATCTATGCTCAGCTTCGGAGAGGATAA
This sequence comes from Rissa tridactyla, assembly GCF_028500815.1. Lineage (NCBI taxonomy): Eukaryota > Metazoa > Chordata > Aves > Charadriiformes > Laridae > Rissa > Rissa tridactyla. Next base: position 40,948,818 of record NC_071470.1, read on the forward strand.
AACGTCCTACAGGTGCCTTTTCTTCTCTGGTGATAACTACTGTCCCTGGCTCAGAGGCTGATTTCACCACATCTCCATTCATCAAACATGTCCAGGCTCCAAGACCGTTGCTGCGCTGCTGCCTGGGTTGAAGCACCTCTGCAAGCACACGTTGGACCTTCTCTTTGCACCACCCCATCCACTGGGAGTCAAATGTGAGTTAAACCTAAAACCTCTGAACAGGAGGTGCGGTGATGGCAGCTGTCATCTCTGGCAAAGGTACTGCCTGCTGGAAGACCCAATCCCATGAGTGCCTTGACAGGGAAAGAGGAGGAACCAGGAAAAGGAGCAGGCTGTTGCAAGATCCAAATTACTGCCCCAGTCTCTGAGCTGTTGCAGCAATCCTCCTCCTCTTCATGGGCTCCTTCCCCATCTGCGGTGCTGGCTGAGCTCTTCCAGGACAGGAGGAGAGCACCTTGGACCCCGGTCAGAGGCAGAGGGTTGCTGTGTTGCCTTATGGTCATCTCCCATGCAATAAAACACAACTGGATAGGCATTCCCCAGGACTGACCATGCAATTGCTGGCAAATGTACAGGATTTTGGGTGCTTCTCTCCTTATCACTGCAATGCCCATGGATTTGCCCACACTCAAAGCAAACAAAACCCATACCCTGGCCAACTGGATGCTCGCTGCATCCCTCTGCCTCCCCAGTACCACATCTACTCCAAGAGCAATGCCGAGGCTGGCCAGGGACTCCCTACCCAATGAAGGATGACTCAGGCAGGATTCGACCCTTTCCGGGTGGCAATGCGGAGCTCGTACAACGCTAGCACGATCTGTACAGCTTTGGCCTTTCTTGTGGAAAAACACTGTAAATGTGGTTTGGCTGGTGGCGAAGCTTTCCTCCTCTGAGCCCCGTGAAGCTGGGGACACGGCAGAGCAGAGCTGGAAGGGCAGGCTGGGGAAGGAGGAATTTGATGCTGAGCTAAGTTTACAGGTCCATTTCAAGGCAGTGTGAAATTTGCCTCCATGATTAAATCTAGCTACGAGAGTTCACTATAAAAACAACCCACGGCAAGAAATTTATTTCCTAGCCTTTTGCAAGGAAGGGGGCTTGAATTATTGTTTGGGGGTTTGTTTTGCATTGTAGGGGGAGAGGGGAGGCTGGTGAATATTTTACGGTCGTGAATAATGCAGCAGGGGAGGCAGGAAAAAAATAAGCTCATATCACTAGGAAAGTGTTGACAGGGCTGCATTTCTTCTGGGTTGCTTATGTGCTACGGAATACAAAGTAAGGAGCAACCTCAATATTTCAGGGAGGCAGGGAGGCCCCAGCATGTTCGCGCACAAGCAAGCCTGGCTCATCTCAGCATGTTCTTGTGGGAGAGCATCGGGTCCCTCATCCCACAGCAACTGGGGAGCCCCGGTCACGCAGGAGACCCCCCCTCAGAGTTCAGCCAAGACAAGCCTCTTCAGCTGCAGGAGCCAGGACAAGCTGTCCTACAGAGCCATCCTTCAAGATGTTGAGAAACTGCTTCTCTGAACCTCGTCCCATTGGGACATTTCACCTATTCGTAATAAGCAGCCAGCTGAGAGTGCTCATTATTGCACTTTTACTGGACTAACTCACCTCTTTGATCTCCCTGCTGTTGCCGACTCTGACAATTCCATCGCAGGCCTCATGGCTCTTGGTTTTCTGCATCCTTCCCTGATCAGGATGGCAGCTGAGCAAAATCTCAAGCGTACAGCATCAGCTGCACATTTGGGCACAGCCTTGCCAATACCTGGAGGAAGACTCCAGGCGTCACCACACCATAAATGTGAAATTGTCATAATATTTGCCTTGGGGCACGTACTCTTATTTTGGTCCCTGGAATCACTGCAATGCTATTTTCTCAGCCTCCCATGCTTTCCCTCTGGGAGAGTTTAGCAGGCTTTTCCAGGGACATGGGGCCATCCCGCTGCCATTTAGGGACCTCCAAGCCCTGGGGTCCCAGTCCTGGCCAGTTTGTGAATGGCACTGTTGGACCTTTAGTTCTTGGCACAGCCATGCTTTGGCTCATCCCTCTCCATACATCCACTGGAAAGCAAAATTCACAACAGTGACTCCTGTCTGAATATCACAGAGGCTGCCAGTGCATCCCAGGTCACGACTGCTGCCCCTGTCCTAATACAGAAGACTGTTGTGTCGTTGTATCTGCTTGTTGCAGTCCCATTAAAATACATAATATGTGACTTCCTTGTCTAACTCTTGCCTTCCTCTGAAAAAAAAAAAAAAAGGAATTGGCCCCCATTCAAAATGTTGCATTTTGGCTAAACGTGGAAAGAAAATGAACATTTTGTGTTTTGCTTTGCTTTCTGATGTCACCAAGAGACACAGGGAAGGACACGATAAAGGAACGGAAACAGGAGAGGACAGAGTCCAAATTTAAAAGGCAATAGCCTTTTTTTTAGCTTTCTGATGCCAAAGAGGAATGAAAATTTCAATATAATAAAATATTCATTGTTTTTAACTAAAATCAGTGTTTGATACTCAAAATTTCGAACTAAAACCAACCGGAGCACAGAGATTTCTTCGGAGACCCTGGAAATTCAGTGACGACTGTAACAGAACAAGGGACCCAGCTGCAGAAGCCTCACACCTCTGACTATTTTTTTAATAAAAATTAAACAACGGAGAGGCCACACACTCAACTCCAGGATAAACTCTTGCCTTTTCTGACTAAAACACCGAGTCCAGGCTGCCCACAAGCTCTCAGCTGAGTTAGAGCATCGCCCTATGAGCCACCACTGCACGGTGTGAGCCTCCCCCGCGCAAAATCAATTGCAACGGGGACGTCCCTGCACGCCCTGTGGCTGGCACCAGCTCCTTGTTCCCAGCTGGTGCAAATCTGCTGGGCTCAGAGGAATGCACCGGCTGATCTGCCCCAGGTGAGGGTCTGGCCCGTTGCAGGTCGGAGCTGTCAGTACCAGGAAGATGTCAGGACACTATAATGCATTTGCAGACAAAGTAACCAGAATTGATGAAACCAGATGGAGCTGGGAAAGCCTCAGCGCCAGGGAGGGTGGAATTTATTCTCGGCTCCACCCAGCAATAGAACAAAACAAGCTGTGAGTTACAGCCCCTTGTTCCCTGCTTTTCCATCAAATGCCTTTTTACTTTTCTCTCTAGGTGGGTTTAAAACTCCAAACCTCCCTCTTTCCCGTGTCACTCTTGAAGAGCTATCTCTAGTACAATTTCTGGGATGCCACCAGCTGATCAGTTATAGAAAAAAACCCTTCCAAATGTCAGGTTTGTTGTTACGTTATCCCAGCAAACTCGGAGACTTCAGCTGCGCCTTGAAGAAACAGGGTCTCAATTATTCAGAGAGAGATGTGCAAGCATCATTGATATCTCACAGCCACAGGGCTATTCCTGGGATTATCCTACAGGACCACCTACTTCTAGTCGTGTGAGCAGCATGCACCACCACTGCCAGACATCCAAAGACCTCCAACTCAAAGCGAGCATGGTTTTGGGCCCAGGTAGGTTGCAGTTAATCTACCTAAAACTTGGATGGGCCCCTTGAGTTGGGAGCACAAAATGGAAGAAATTAAATTAATGTAAGAGCTCCTTGAAAAACGGCCTCGCCACAACTGCCCCAACTTTCCCACTGAATAAACCAGACAGTTGCTTGCGGTTTCTTCTACAGTAGTGGGATGGGTCCTCTTCCAATGGCTCTCTTTGCCTTTGCAAAACAGAATATTTTGTGTTCTGGCATCAATACTTCATTTTCTTCTTGACACCCGACACCAAAGTCTAGTAGCAGAACAACTATGAAGACAATGGATATGTTCCTTGGTTTGATTTCTGCCAATGGCATGGCATGACATAGATTTGAAATTGCCAACAATGCTCCCATACTCATTATGTTCTTCTCCTGGAATTTCTTCTATGCAACACTTTTCGGATGGTATATGAACAACCCAGCCAGGTCTTGGAAGCTCCAGCCTAGTGGTTTATTTCCAGGCCCACTCAAGTACCAATAGTTTTTAACTTGTATATTAAGATGCTCTTGAAATTTTACCCTGAATGTTCATTTATACAGATGACATTTGCTCAGACATTCAGTGTCAAGCTTTTTCTGCCCTAAAGGACATCTAGAATTCAGATTTGGCAGCTATATTCAGCTACTGCTGTAATTGGCACTTGAAACTGAACATTTCAGAATCAATTTCATGCTTTTTCCACCTCCATAGCGCCTGCAAGACGTGGGAGCTGAGCGCCTCTCTGAGCGGGTGCCCAGTGAAACATGATCTGCATCCAGCCTACCTCGGCATTGCTCTTGATAGACTCTGGTTGTACCATGACCATCTGATAACATTGTCTGCAAGAGTCAAGACCTGCCAGGCTTAGACCTGGGGATCTAAAGTTTAAACCCTGCAGACATCTGCACTTCCCTTTGCTGGTTGGCAGCAGAGCATTGTACTCCTCTGGGACCTGAACCTGCCTGTTCCTCCCCTACTTAAGTCAATATGCAATTTCACGCAAATGTGTCAGGGGTGCTGAATCTACCTTTCTAAGATGCCACAAAAAGAAGCAAGAACAGAAGAATGAAATTTTGAATAAATACTGAGAGAGGATGTTAAAAGAAACATGCATTTACATATTTTCAGAAGAGATGTCACAAAGATGGACTTGCTCTTTCAAGGGGATTTTTTTGAAATTCAGAATGGGGTAAATTCTTTCTCAGAAGGAGAAACAAAATCTTTATAAGATTGCTGCAGCAAGAGAATATATGGATGGAAAAACATTCTGAAATGGTTAAAATGTTTAAAAAAGCAGGAATAAGAACCTAGACTTCCAATCTATAAGTTGAATTGATGCTCACAGGATTTACAGGCTCCTGCTTTCCCTTGAGGTGCCCTGTGGGAAAACTGAAGCCTTGAAACCCCAAGCAATCTCAGCACTTTGAAGTTTTGGAGATGAAGTTCCCAAAACTTCCAGTGCTGTGGCAAGAATTAAACAATCCTGACTATCATTGACCATCCCAAGGCTTCAGAGTCCAGTTTGACCACGTGGTACCTGGGTTTTCCCCAGATTTGCAGGCTCCCAGCTCCCCCCAGACACACACAACAGAACTAAATTTTGCAGAGACCCCGTTGCCCAGGGGCATCCTGGCTCTGGTTGGGAGCTATTTGCAATCTGGGTTGGGGGTGACCCATTCTTGCGGTCCATCCTGCAACGCCAAAGGGACCTCCAGCCTGCGAGGAGGCGAGTGGAGCAAACAAAGGAGAGCAAATTCAAAGCTCCTTCCCTCCCAGCAGTGCTCTCTCTGAGGGCCAACACCAGCAGGGCTGGGTGCAGGTGGCTTTTAGCAGCTCAGAATTTGCCATCTGACCATTTTGATTTAAATTCCACTTTCCATTGCCTGCGTTTAAAGTTCGGTGCATGGGCTTTTACAGCAGCAGTAATGAACCTGGAGTTCAAACAGCACATGGCGAGATCAAAAATTGCCAGAGCGGAATGTGTCCCACAAATGCAAAGCATGGCTTTTCATTCATTATTTTTTCCTTTACAGACAAGTTTTACAAGCTGTTTATTTTCTGATACAGTGTTGGCAGACATGTGGTCGGAGGAGAATCAATATCAGCACAGTGGGATGTATTTTCTTAAACGGTTTATAGGGGGGTCTTTGCTTTTTCAAAGGGGGATAATTGAATGTAGTACACACTGTACTTTTGATTTGTTTAACATGAAGCGTGAAATGGGTACAGCTATGATTCTGTCAATCAGTTTAACTATCCAGCGATTCATTTTGAAGCAAGGCCTCCTTGCAGGGATCATCTGGCTCAAGGGATGGGGAATTCACTCAGCATCTTCCCCACAAAAGTGCCAATTCCAACCCAGGCTGTGCTGGGACCTTGCTGGCCCCACAAAACAAACCGGGATCAGGGTCCCAAGTGAGCTTTGTGGATGCAGATAATCCCACTGCAATGAGGTGCCTTTGGACATCCCGTATTCAATAAGCACTGCGGTCAAGTTCACAGCAGCAAGGCAGGGAACAGGGATAAAGACTCAGGATTGGGCGGCTGAAGGGGTTTGAGCTTTCAGGGAGGTGTCACAAAACAGGACCAAGTCTCGAAAGCAGGGGTTATCCCTGCTCTCCACGGATCCAACAATACTCCTCTTAATCTCCAGGCGATGAGCAGGAAATTTAAGTGACTAGATCTCCCTTCCTTAAAGTGTCCTTTGAGAGCTAGTCCAATTTTCAACAGGATTTTTCCATGTATGCACCCTAATTCCATCCCTGCCTCCTTCCTTCCATGCAACTCCCAGTCCATATCTGATCACCACAATGTACTAACTTGTCTAAGGAACACCAGAAGCAATAGCCAACTACAGATGTGGGAATGAGGGGACCAAAATCACACCCACTGTTGGCTCCCCAGTTGAGTAACCAAATCTCATACTAGACCAAGGGCATCTTCACCCTGAATCCCAAACCAAAGCTTTTCTTCCCATCACTGCATCAATGACACATCCAAGCCCCTACATGTCCCTCCTGCTTACCCCTTCATGCACTTGGAGGCAGCTCCTTCCTTTCACCCCTTTAGCTTTTCTGTGAAGTTATTGTACAGCATGATAACCATTATGCCACGCTGGAGACCAGAGGTGCATACCTAACCATCCCCATGGAAATGCTATCTCCGTCTTTGGAGTAATCCCGTTGTTGATTAGGCATCTTGGAAATCCCATGCAACCTGGAGAGTCCTTTGACACCGCTGCACCAATATTCAGCTACTTCCAGTCCAGAGGAGTTTTCCCGGGGGGTCAGTCTCTCCAGACGCTTTATACAAAGCCACCTCTAATTCTGACCCCACAAATGTTGTGTTCAAAATGTCATTTTTTAAATGAATTTCCCCACCTGTCCACAGCTTTGTGTTTGAAATAACACAATGGTGAGGCTGAGCCTTGCATAGCTCCGTTTGTGCTGCAGTTGTGCAGGTTTTAGATGATGCAGCGCATTTCACCCCAGAGTTACTATGAGAAGGTAGAAATTTCTGTCCAGGGACACCCACCTTTTTTGTGATGTAACACATTTGCTCAGCAGGAAGATAGTCAAAGGGGAAGACAAATCTCCAGTTGAAGTTGCCCTCTCCTCCCATAGACCTGTAGTGCACATCTGTCTTCTGCTTGTTCTCCTCGTGGCCAACCAGCCAGCTGCAAAATGCAAACACGTTGCATGAAAAACTAGAAACTCACCAACAATTTTGCAGTTTACTCAACGTCACAGAGGCCATGAGCAGGTAATAAAATGTCTCTCACCCTTGTGAATGCCTTGGGCTTCTGTCTGTGGGGGTAACCGGGAGCCAGTAGGAGACTTGGAAGGGAATGCAACAGTCCCTGCAGTGTTAGGAGACGAACCTGGTTCGTCTGGTGGTAGCAGCCTGAGAAGCTCTGCAATGTCCTCTCCCCCATCCTCTGAGTTTTATGGATGTTTTAAAGACTCAACACTGTCCTAAGCTCTGGCTCGAAGTTGTCACTTACCCATCCATAAGCACAGATCAGCTTCCAGCCTGCCTTGGTGAGAGCTTCTTCCCTTTTGCAGACACCCCAACAAACCGACCTTGTAGTTAGCCCCTAAAACCACTCCTGTTGATGAGGCAACCATGCTAAAGGACCAAAGGGCCATTTTCCCCCTCTATTCTCTGTCAATTTCTCAAAGGTTATTATTTGGAAGTTCTAAATGGCCAAAAAGTTCTTCCCCAAGAAGATCCCAGAGTGGCCAGACCCTGCTGTGGCCAGGGTGGTCCCCAGACGCTTGTGTTAGATACAGGTCTTTGCAGCACAGTTCCCCTCCTGGTCTAAAAGAGCTTGCTGTGGTCATTCCACAACCAGTTCAGGGGCAAACTGAAAACTTTCCATAACAACTACTTTTTTCCAGCTGTGAATTTTGCAACTGTCGGGTTTTCATTCTGCCCTCTTTCCCTGTCCAAGATTTTTCAGTCTTCAGCAATCAACGAAACAAAACGAAACAGTAAAACACATCCATTTGTGTATTTAGAGCCCTTCTGGAGGAAAGCCAGAAGATTCAGAGGGAGCCTCTAATGAAAACAATTATTTCGTTTGATTGTTTTCCACTTAAATTGAAAATAAGGATTTTTTGCCCAGCTATACAAATTATCCCCTCTTCTACAGGTCCTGAGAGGAGCACATGACCCACCCCAAATGTCTTGTGGGAGACAGCAAAGGGAGGTCTACTCAAGTTCATCCTACGGTACGCATCACATGCACATGCGCTACATGGACAGCGAGGGCTTGATGGCAGTGTGAATGGTGTGATGAGGTTACACTAATACTTAGATTGTGGCTGTATTATTTGATGTGGTCTGATAGGATGCAAATGGCCAGCCTGTGTGTTTATCCACATCCTTCAAAGCTTGGCAGGGACCCTCAGAGGATACAGTGTGAGCACCCTCTCCTTGCAGGCAAACAAAAGGACAAATAAATGGCTTGATTTGAATGTCCCTTCGGCACGTGCTTTTTTTTCTTGCAGATTTGCTGCACCCTCTCTACTGAAGGAAAGAGATGCCAGAAATCAAAAGCATTCAAGTCAGAGTGCCCCAGAACTAAAAACATAACGTAGGAACGGCCGCAGTGAACAACCTAAGGCCCACCTTGCCCAGTATCCTCCCTCTGACCAGGGCCAACAGCAGATGTCCAGGAAAAAGCTTGAGACTGGGGCAAACACGTGCTAATACCTTCCCTACACACCTCTCCAGACTCCAATAACTTACAGGTCAGAGATTTCCTGAGCTATAGATAATGTTTTTGTACTTGACAGGACTGGATGGATTTTAAGCCCATTGGTGGGTCCAGAATTTTTCAGATCCTTGTGGCTCAAGGTATCTGCAACATCCAAAGGCAACACTAGGTTCTTATATGTAAGATGAGACTGTTCTCAAACTCGCACATCTCCCCTTCTGCTGAGCACAAGTGTAAGATCTTGGAGGACCCAGGCCATCCCTTTATTTAGAAACCCAAAAGGGGATGCAGATGAGTTTTAAAGATGCCACATAACTTCACATAAATCTTAGTAGTGGAGGTTGGTTGGTTGGAAGGGGACTCTGGAAACTTCTAGGCCAATTGGCTCAAAGTTTTACCTTGAAATATCTTGAAAAACTTGCAAGATGATGAGTGAAGACCTCCCACCTCCCATGTGACCTGGTTCAGTGTTGATCCATCCTCTTGGTGAAGTAAAACTTTTTATTGGAAATTTCACTATGAAAACAATACAAAAACATCCCCCATCTATGACAGTGACAGAGAGGGCTGTTAACCAAAAAAAAAAAAAAATCTAATGAGTTTCTAATGAATATGATTTCCCTACACTACCACTCTTTTGTCTGGCTACAGCACAAGTCTTTAGGAAGGGAAGGTCTCTCTGCACTCCGCCTTGCACAACCTAAACTTGGTAGAGACCTCTTCATGCTATTGTAAGATTATCAATAAAAAACTTATTACATTAAATAAAATAAATGGCAACTGAGTTCTGCCTCAGGCATAAGAGAAAAGCTCCTCTTTCATTTACCTGCCTAACTGGTTCAACAATAATTTACATATTATGTAGATGATAACGTACAAGAGACTGAGATTCCAGCCCTGGCCTTGCCTAATGGGTTAAACAGAGAATAAATTGGCAATAGCCTCCTCAGAGAAGCACTGTGAGATCTTCTGAAGGAAAACCACAGGTAAAAGCTCCTTATCTATTGAGTACACCCTAAAGTAGGCTCCAGCCCCCGCTCAGGAGGCAGCGATGGATGGAAGAATGGTCCTCACCAAAGCAGCACCACACCATGCTGGTAAAGGTCACTTTGCCCACAGGATCCCCTGTCTGTAGGACACATGCTTAAGCACAAGAAGGACCATTGCCTCCCCTCCCAATAGGATTATTCAGGCATTATTCAGAGATGCTAATGGTGCAGCCATCTGGGGGGAAGACGAGGAAGTTGAGCAATATTTTTAACTCATTTACAGCACCGTCAGGTTTGCTTGGTCATTGGGGATGCTAAAAGCCAGGAGAGGGATATCAGCAAGTGCTGGATGCTCTCGCTTTCCCGGTAACACCCTACAAGCACTACTATTTCAGAGCCCTGAAGTGCACAGAGCAGCTTAGCTGGAGCTGATAACAATGCACTTGATGTGAATACCAGGTAAGCAGCGTGCATTCTGGATTTACAGGAGGAAAATTGGGATTGTAAAAAAGGGATTTACAGTCTGTTTCAAAATCCTACCTCTTCCTGTCCATAAATCCAAAGAACGCACAAAATAAGTAAGTCCCTTGGCTGGGATTGCACCATTTTACACAAGATAAAACATAAATGGAGTCAGGCAGAGAAGGGAATGTGCCAGAGGAGTTACTGCTGGTTGCCACATTTTTGTGTGTTTCAAGGAAAAAAGGGAATTCCAAAAAGAGCAGCTATGCAAACAAGCCAATCTATGTATATGGAACAAGTGCGTGGCTGTCCCAGGAGAGGAGGTGGGAAAGGGTCGGCAGTGGAAATGCAGACTACATGCCCCTCTCTCCAATGGCTAGGCTGCTTCCCCACACCTTATCTCTCTAAATGTAAATATTGTAATGTAAGCATCCAAGAGATGCAAAGAAAAACTCAACATCGTGAAGTGGTTATGAGCCCAGCAGAGACGTGTCTGCCAAGAAGCTGGATGCATAGCTGGAGAGGTGTGAATGGCCCCTTCATCCCAGCGGGGGTTCATGTCTACCACAGCAAGGTAGATGCAAGAGCCATGTTAACTCCTTCACTGCTGCTCTTGCACCTTCAGGCTACAGTACCCAGAGGACACAGAAGCAAGGTGGCTTACCCTTTGACGTAGATGTCACTCATCTTCTCCCCAGTGATGCTGAGGTCATCAAGGATGACGTCCTTGGTGTTCCAGATGATGCAGCGCAAGAAGAACCTGGACAGCCCCAGGAACAAAAGCAACAAAAAAGGGTGAAAATCTTGGTCTAAAGCCCACCTGGACAGCCTGGTCATTCTACTCAGCTATTTAGCTGAAGGAGCTAAGACACAAGTCATCTTTCTCTGAAGATGAGCCCACATAGACATTTCTCAGCTGGGCAGGTGAATCCCTCCCCATCTGACATCTCCAACCCCTTTCCTCTCCCCTCACAAATGGAAGGTGCTCGAACCAGCACCTCACTGAGTAAGAAATGAGAAACAAGTCACCTCTTGGCTTTGCGTGGTGTAATGTTGAAAGGGGGGCCAGGATGACCCAGAGATTTCGGAAAAAGGTCCACCCACATCTGTAGCTTTCCCTGCATGGAAAGAAAGACACGTGAAGCCTGGTGAGCCTCCTAAATGGGTTACCTTCACCTCCTCAGTAAGATCTAGTAGTGGAGAGAGAAAATATCAAGTGCTCCAATGCTCCTTAGTTGAAAACTAAGGTTTCTTTAATTGGAAAAGTGTCATTAAGTATTATATTAAAATTATTTTAGTGTTAGTTGGGTATATGTTCATGGCCTGATATGTACAAGAGTTTGTTTTGGATAAGGTGAAGGTGCACTCTGGCTTTATTCTCCATGGCTGACTATCTTTACTTAGGGACATATTGAAGACTAAGTCCATGGGAGGTGTTGGAGAAGCAAGCAGTTCACTTGTTTTCCATCCTGTCACCAGTTGTCACCAGCTGGACAGCTGGTTTATGGGTTTCTGACCACGGGAGCGGAGGATAGGATGAGGAGAGGGGAATCTAATCCCACTTTCACAAACTTCTTCCAGGGAGAGAGCAGCAGAAATGCAGCTGAAATCTCAGGGGGAGGGTTTTTTTTTTAGGTGGTCTCTTTTACTGTAAAACACCAATAGGTGCCAATAAAATATTTTATTGTGCAGTCTCAAGGGTTGAAAGGAAAAAAAAAAAAGCCATCCTTTGATAATCAGCCCATCACGGAGGGGTTTGTGGTTTGCTTGCTTTTTGGCAAGAAAATCTTCCATTTCAGCAGAAAACTTTAAAAGCCCAACCTGGCTTTTAGCTCACTACAAACAGCCCGATAGACCCAGCCTGTTCCGTGGCTTTGCAGCAGGTCAGAGACATGCTTTTGGGAAATGCCCTGAATGCAACATGTACCGAGTCACACAGGTTAATCCCCTGGACCCAGCGTCACCCCTATGGATGCTCTTGGTTAGTAGGATCGGTGCAGGGCAGGCCCTGATTGCTCTGCCCATACGCAACCCCATGTCATGGAGGAAGCACCATTGCTAGTCTCCATGGCTGGTCCAACAAGACCATGACACCTGTACCTGTAAGAACAGCACAGACCTACTGGTCTGTGGTTACCTGGCAGCAGCCACCTCTTGCCTCTAATCATCATTTTCACTAGGCGAATTAACACGAAAAGATGTTAGCGTAGTTGTCAGTGCATTTACTTCTGCCAACAACTCTCCTCTCCCACCACTGGAGAGGTGTTCTGGTTAAAAATGAACCACAGAAGGGAAACAGCTGAAACAGTGCAGATCAGTGGCTGCGCACATTTACACCAGCTGCAGCGCTGGTCTCATGAAACTGCTTTTGCAATGCAACTGGAACATGTATGACAGATGATAATTAATCATTTTGTTCTTCGGGAAGCAGCATTTTTCGATCCAAATACATAAACTACACATATGTGTTAATCAAAGAAAAGGGGTTAAGCTAAATACAGGTACCTGGATTTCGATTGGTTTTGGATGGAAGCCCGTTTAGTTCTCATTTGGCTTAAAAACATCCAGTCTGCAACAGTACTAACACTTTACACCTCCAAGGTTGTGTTCATGCTGCAGAAATCATGCTGCTCCATTGCCAAAGGAGCCTGCATTAAGACTTTCAGATCAGAAATGGCTTTGCCACCAAAAAAAAAGAAAAAGTGAGCAAATGCTGACAAAAAAGAACACAGGAGGCTGTAATCGATCTCCCCAAGCACCCTGAGCAAGTCAGCCACAGAGCTGAGCTCCAGCCTGCGTTTGAAAGCCAGTGCTTTGCTGTGGCCCATAAGCTGACTCCCCTGCCCGGGAACAGGTATCCCCAGCTCCATCTCCAGGTATCCCCAGCAAGGCTCCGCAGCGAGCCAGCCACCTGCTGACATTGGATCGAAAGGCGAGGATGCTCTTGGTCTTGTCCTGGACACGTCACACCACTCACCTGCTCGATTTCTGGCTGGAGAGGGCTGTAAAGAGGTCTTGTCTCCACGTGCTCCGGCACCAGCCCTTGCTTCCGCAGCACGTAAAGGGCGAGACGCTCCTCCACCGGCCCCAGGTGGGGGTTGAGGGGTTTGCCATCCTCTGCCACAGAGCAGACAAAGAGCAGCATTACAGCATGCCACGGCCACAGCTGTGCAGGGCCAGATTCTGGCTGCCCCGTGGGAGCTCCCCAGGGATCAAGCACAAGCCCACCAGCTCGCCCACAGCCAGGAGCGAGCAGGAGGAGTGCAGCCTCCATTTGCACATTCACTGCCATCACGAAGCCTCCAGAGCACAGGGCAACCCATTCCCAGTGGGACACGTGGACAAACTACCGTGCAATAGGACAGGGACCCGCAGTAAGTCTCACGCAAGTCCTCCCCTAGATCACAGCAAGTGAAACACTGCAAGGACTAAGTTGAAGCATGTGGAAAGGACAGTCTAGTCTTTGATCCTGCCCAAGGGTTCAGGCTCCCTAAAATCACAGCAGTTGGGGCTGCAGGGTTGCCAGCAGCCCTTCAGCCCATGCTACTGCTCTGCTGCCGTTCCCACCACCAGCAGAGGTTTATCTAATGTGTGATACAAGCTCTTCAGGGAGAGATGAAAGGGTATGCTCTGGTACAGTTTTCAAGCACTGATGTGATGGATATTGTTTAAATCCCATCATTTAAAACCATCCAGGATCTTCAGCTGGGCAGAGAGGAGTGCAGTGGGAATGAGCTTCCTACAGGGTGTCACTTCTTCTATGCTGGGTTTGGGGTGAAAGACAGAAACAACAGGAAAATGATGGCTATGCAGATGCCAGCAGCACAGCTCAATGGCTGCTCCTAGTCCCTGCTCCGGTCCTCACTGCTCCCACTGGGGTATTTGTGGTCTTTCATCAAAATGGGCCAGTGCACAACAGCCACCGCAAACACCGAGCTGTCCATGAGCACACCTGAAACCTTCTCCACCTCCTCAACCCGCTCCACACCAGAACCTAATCCCTCTGCAAATAGGCCATAAATAATGGACGTTTTTGACATCCCTGCTCCAGCACTTGGGATCCCTTGTTACATCCAGGTATGGAGGATGGCCAGCTCGGTCTCGGGGGAGCCTCCTCCTGCCTCCCCATCCCCACATGCCATGCTGGTGCTGGTGGAGGACATCACCCCCAAGACGTTGCCTTTCAGCCACAGCATTTCAAGGCCGTGCACCTTCGAGGACCTTTGAAATGAAATGTGCTCCATAAATATTATTACAGCTCTGCAACTTTCAGGTGATATATCCCAGCTCCTTTCTTGGCAATATCTTGAAGTGCTTAACTTCAGACATATGGGCTATTTCCCAAGCAGTGGAAACCTGGCGTGCGTGCATGTGTGTGTGTGTGCGCGTGTGTGTATGTACGCACAGGAAAAAGAAAAAGCCCCTCTCAGAAAACAACAAATGTGGGGGTTATGGAATAATGGTCCGGGTGCAGTGCTTGTAAAACCCATGCTCTCGTGTTTAATAGCTTCACTTTATACCGCCAGGTTCAGATCTGACATTGCTCTGCGAACACAGCTGGTTTCCAGATCTCCTTGAGGTCAAGCATCAGACTTTGTTCTGTTTTTTGAACTGATTGCCATTAAAGCAGAGGAAGGTGAAAGGCAGGGGCTGGGAGAGGGGGGAAGACCCTACTCGGTTTAACACCTTTCCAGCCCTTGCTGAAAACCTTTCGTATAAGAGGAGGCTGCAAAGGAGCCATTGCTCCCTCGCTACTCCTCTTCCTAAGAGAAGAACCATGAATTTGTGCCTTGATTCCCAAGAGCAAGGAAGGGGGATCAGCCCTGGGCTGTGCCATCTTGTGCCTCTGCAGGCCAAGTCCGTCTTGACAGCTGGGCAGTACTGTAGTGGCCTTAAAGTCAAACTGCAGCTCCTGGGCCATACAGTGGGGTTTCACGTCCTCTCTGGGCTAAAATACCCCTTCCACGCTTTAAAGCAGAGTTATCCCTAAAAGGCCTGCTTCTGCCCCCAGGGATGCCAGTCAGACGAGCAGGAGTTGATGCCCAGGATATTGCAGGTGTCAGTGTTGGTGGGTTTTTGTGCAAACAAGAAAACGCCTCCCCAACACTCGGTGATATTTTCTCCTTGCTGGCAGAGGCTGATTTTGCACTTAGAGCTAGAGCTCACCTCGCCCACCGAGGCGTGAGCCCTGGTGCGATACGCTGGGCACTGTGTGTATGATATTGTCTCCCTCTAGTGACTCCAGCCCCAAAACGCAGAGACACAAACAGCACAACTGCTGCTTCCAGCCCAAGCTGCAGCTGGAAGACCAGGCTGGAGCCTCTCTGGCTGCGATGGACTTTGCTGCTCCCAGCCTGCTTGCATTTGGCTTGCTGCAAGCAGTAAAGGGCAGCCTCTGGAGGCCAAGGTTAACGTGGCTGGATTGCAGGTCTGGGTTTAGCCCCGGGGTTTGATGCGGATCCAACTGCAACCTGCAACCTTTGGGGCAGAGCCAACCTTGGGAAAGGTGCAGAGCCAACCTGGGCAGCAAGGTGGGGAGAACGGGGACGTGCCCATCACCCAACTCCTGGCCTCCATGGTAATCCCCCACCATGATATGCCCATGACCTCCACCTCCATCCCTTGCTCTGGATAAAGGAAAGCTATTAGCAACCCCAAAGCAGCCCCATTACCTTACCCAGTTCAGAGAGGATGTACTCATGCTCCCTGAAGATGACCCGGTCAGACTTGTAGGTGGGAGCCTTGTAGTTGCGCTGCAGGGAGAAGAGGTGAAGCAGCTGGGAAGGACGGAGTTGGTCTCGCCACTGGTTGGGTCCAGAGCTGAAACCAAACAGTAGGGAAAACAGCAGGTCAACAAGTGATCAAACATCCTCCAGCCTCAATAAGGGGCAGCAGCAGCGTTACACCAAAGAGGTCTGGTCTGAGGAAGGTGCAGCTCACTCTGAGTCTGCACGTCTGCAGCCTTCTCAGACACAGCTTTTAAGTCTGGGGTGTCCTGATTTCCCCCCACCCCCAATGCACCATGTCACCCTTCAGCTGGCCCTGTGCATGGAGGATGTCCTCACCACAGCGTGCACAAGAGGCATCAGGGACGTAACAGGATCTCCCCAACGAGATTTCTGTTATTTGAAGCATTTCATGCTTCTGGAGGGGAGCCAGGGCTCTGGTAAGTTCCTCAAATGCGGGGCTTCTCTGGTGTGAATCTGTCTCTCTAGCCAAATCTCTGCGGTGAAGTACAGCATTGTCCAGGTCCCCTTGGGAGAGTCCTGGAACAGCAGACCTCTGAGTCAAGACATCACCCTAGTACCCATGGCCAGCCTGGCATCACGCAGCCCTGGCAGCTACAGAGACCCGCCGCCTGAGCCCGCAGAGGTACTTACATGCAGTAAGTTTGGGGGAGGCCACAGCGTGCCCCATATTTTGACAGGAACCGGTTCTCCAGATCTATGACCGTCTCCCCAATCTTCTCATCCTTCGACAGGAGGTCGTAGTCATAGAGCGTGATCTTCAAGTCTTTCTCCAGGGGCAGAGTGCAGCTCAGCTCGAACATCCTGTGCAACAGGAGCCAAGAAATACCCATTAGATGAAGGTTCATTCTGCTGAGTGCCCCATGGGAAACAGACCCACACACCACCCCAACCCACCAGTGCCAGGAAGGACAGTACACCCACTGCGCATCTTTGCTGCATTGGTCCAGTACTATTGGTCCTGTGTTGTACTGGCTTAGCTTGTGGATCTGCACTAAGCAAGCATGCTTTGGGTTTCTTTTTGCCTGGGTGAATTACTCTCAAGCAAACTCTGCCACTGCTTAGTTTCTCCATCTGCTAATTGGACATAATGGTGGTCACTGCAATATCCAGGGAAAAGAGCATCAGGCGAGAGTCAGGAATGATCATTGCCATGGAATTTGAAAGGGGGAGAAATGACAGCTTTAGAAAACCATCTGCTCTTTGAGCCCAAAGAGCAAATGTCCAAAACAGGAGTCAAGCCTGCCTGGGCCAAGCTTATGGTCAGCGTGAGGCTGACCCCCCAAAGCCTCCTTGCCCTCTCCTCCCAGTTCTAAGCACCTTTTTTGTGTGCTGTCTCCTCCGACGTCGTTACACCACAGTCAACATACTGACATAACATAAAGCAAGAGCAAATCTTCCTCTCCCTCTTCAAGTAAAGGACGGCAAGAGACAAAGCACCAAGACCTTGCCAAAACACAACACCCAGATCTAGACTGAGCTGGTGCTCGTGGATGTCAGCGATGTGGAAGGTGGTACAACAGGGTGAGCAGGACAGTCCAGGACTGACCCAGCACTACCAGGAACCCCTCCACCTGCTGCTGAAAGGCAGGCAATGCTGGGGAGAAACATGACGCCCATTCCCACTGCCAGCACCCACCCCGGAGCAGCTTTTAAGGAGGGGAAGTGAGTGATTATGCCACCAATTAAGAGTGCAGGAGGAACTGGGGTCAGCAGAAAGTAATTAGCTAAAGCTGGACGGCAGCCAGCCGCCCAGGGAAAAGCTCGTGAAACAAGAGGTTTAATAGCCGCCAGCAGCCAGGACCTCGGTTTTACATCTTGCTTTAAAGACGGGGTGGGAGGTGCAGCACGCTGTCTAGACGGCCTCTGGCTGGGAGCCAGGCTTGGCGAAGGAGGACTTGCACTGCCAAGCAGAGCTCACCGGGGTCTGGCTGTGGGCTCTGTGACAGGGCAGTAGGGCCTGGCCCACCGGAGGTCAGGGCTCCCTCCCTTATGCTAGATGGGGAAAAGACACTTTGCATTCACCATAGGAAAGGCAGAACTGCCATCTCCGTTTGGCTGAAGAAGAGGATATGTCGTGTCTAATGCACACTGTCCTCCAAGGTCTCACCAGTATCACCTTCGCCATCCCTCTCCCTTTTCCTCCATCCTTGCAGATCGTGTATCTCCCTCTCGGTCTTGCTTTGTTGGAAAGGTGTCATGGCATTGACAGCCTGAGCTGGTAAAAACCACCTAAGAAAACCAGCTGGATGTCATGTGGAGTAGGGCTTGACCCTTGCTTGTGCTGAAGCATAACCCCCTAGATCTAATCCCAGCTTTTCTGGGAGACCAAAGTCCTACTGGCACATAGAGGTTGAACACCAGGTTTTCCTCTGCCTGCCTCTGCTTTGCCTGGTCCCTATGGTGCTTTCTGTCTCTGATGAACACCCTTTTCTGAAAACATTATCTTTTGCCCTTTATCCCAAGTTTGTGGTCCTAATGCAAGGTGAACAACTAAACCAACCCATATCATGTTAATAGATAATCCTTTTTCAGAGCATCTGATTCTGAGGTGTACCATGCCACAGCCTAATCAAACAGGCCTCCATTCATCGCGTCTTTTCTTCAGACTTTTAACCAAAGTGCCTAAATGAGGAGCACAGTTTCCCAGACTCTCTCTACCATCAGTGGGATGAGGCAGATGCCTCCACAGGGGAGTCTCAGGTCTAAAAACTCCTCCTGATGTCTCTGTTGATGACAGAACAGATCCAGTCCATGCTCCGCAGCTCAAAGTCCCAGGGAGAAGATGAGCATGAGCCATGGTGGGTAGGACACTGGTCAAGCCAAGGCCAGACTCACTTCAGCAAGGTTAACATGAGCCAAGAGCACACCAAGAGAATCGTAGAATGGTTGGGTTGGAAGGGACCTTTAAAGGTTATCTAGTCCAACCCCCCTGCCGTGAGCAGGGACATCTTCAACTAGATAAGGTTGCCCAGAGCCCTGCCAGCCTGACCTTGATTGTAAGTTGGAATGGGAAGCTGGCCTGGCCCTATTCCTTCAATATGACACAAAAAACCACATGGACTCCAAGCTGAATCAAAACTTACTTTCCAAAGACGGGCTCCAGCGTACAGGGGAGGTAATTGTCTTGGTCATTTATGGATTTCTTTCCCACTGAAATCTTCACATAGGGATCGCACTGAAGATGGGCATGAAAATATATTCAAGAAAGAGTCATTGCACAGCAATATTGATGACGAAGGAATAACTCTGCCTCCCCTTGTCCCACCAAGCAGGATCTTCTACCACCCTTGACAAACACCTGTTTTCAAGGATAGAATAGTCTGACCATTACCTCCTTACTATAAATCTGACCATCGTCAAGAGTTAACTGCACTGCAATTCCATTTTGAGGATGACCGAAGGACCAGTTAGCAGTCTGGGACAAGAGTCCAAGCCCTTCTGAGGTCCATAGGATGGAAAAGCAATAAAAGAGCCTGAAAAAAACTACTTATGGCCCCTTCAATGGACTGGGCTTGCTCTGAAGTCCTCAGGACGTTACTGTTCTCCTCTGAGTCACCTATTTTGAGATTCCATTGAGGTCATCATTTTTTAAGTTTGAGGTCTACTCAGAAATAGATTTACAAATGTAGGCAACTAAAATGTCAAAGGAGAAACAATTTGTTTCAAAAAATGTGGTTCAAAACCATTTATTTCCAAGATGCTGCAACAAATTTAAAAAAAAAAAGAAAATGGAAGCATACGTTAACATAAAGCCTCTTTGTGCATTTAAAAATTGTATCAGATATTTTTGAATTTTTAGCAAGTTTTTAAGCTTCTCTCTCACAACTAAAACTATTCTGGGAAACTAGCATAAATTTGAAATGTGGTGAAATTAATCAGAGTCATCATT
Organism: Rissa tridactyla; assembly: GCF_028500815.1. Lineage (NCBI taxonomy): Eukaryota > Metazoa > Chordata > Aves > Charadriiformes > Laridae > Rissa > Rissa tridactyla. The sequence goes on from NC_071470.1 coordinate 40,968,638, forward strand.
TTTGCCAGGAGAAGAAAAGAAAAGAAGGGAAAGGGAAAGGGAAAGGGAAAGGGAAAGGGAAAGGGAAAGGGAAAGGGAAAGGGAAAGGGAAAGGGAAAGGGAGGGGAGGGGAGGGGAGGGGAGGGGAGGGGAGGGGAGAAAAAGAAAAGAAAAGAAAAGAAAAGAAAAGAAAAGAAAAGAAAAGAAAAGAAAAGAAAAGAAAAGAAAAGAAAAGAAAAGAAAAGAAAAGAAAAGAAAAGAAAAGAAAAGAAAAGAAAAGAAAAGAAAAGAAAAGAAAAGAAAAGAAAAGAAAAGAAAAGAAAAAAGAAAAGAAAAGAAAAGAAAAGAAAAAAGAAAAGAAAAGAAAAAAAAGAAAAGAAAAGAGAAAAGAAAGGAAGAGAAGAGAAGAGAAGAGAAGAGAAGAGAAGAGAAGAGAAGAGAAGAGAAGAGAAGAGAAGAGAAGAGAAGAGAAGAGAGAAGAGCAAAACTAACTTCATCAAAAAGGTGGCACCCAGCTTGAGTCCAGTACTGGAGGGACCCACCATCCTAGCTCACATCAAAAACAAAGAAAGCAAAAATATTGGCTAGTTATGCTCCCTGGAAAAAAACACACGGAAAAAAACACAAGAAAAAAAACTTGTAGTTTTTTTCAAGAAGCAAAGAAAGGAAAAGGAGTGCTTGGGGAAGGTCTGCAGCATGAGGATGGACTGGGCATCCAGTGGAAAAAATAGAGTTAAGAAGGATTTTTCCCTGAGTTTTTTTGCAAACTGGAACAAAATGAACATTTACTTTTTTGAACCAACACAATTCTCTTTTGCACTGAATTTTTCTTGCAGACTGGCAAAGCTTTGCAAAAAGCAGTCATGTGAAAGACATGATTTTGTTTCCTTTGGCACCAAGTTAAAAAAAAAAACCAAACTCATTTAGCTATTTTAAATTGCCCTACTGAAAAATCCCCCAGGATGGAGGAAGAGTTGGCTCCTGGGATTCCCAGATGTTGCAATGGAGGCAGAAAGAAGAGGCAGATTTTCTCATTTTTGCTGTCACCGCTGTTTCTAAATTTTAAGCCATATATACAAATTTTGATCAATTAGGGCTGACCTGTTGAAAGAGCCCACCCCGTGAGGCAACATTGAGGTCCACCACAGCTTTCCCCAGCAGGATACCTTTCCATTGGCGTCCTTGGGCTGGAGGTCGAAGGCCCTGATGATGTAGACCCTGACAAGACACTCCTGGGGTCCTCTGGCCGGCAGCTGGTGGAACTGCCGAGGTGGCACTGGGACTCGCGGGTCATCTGGGAGAGGGTAAATTTTGAATGAACCCTGTGAAGGACAGATATGTTCAGCTGCGCTTGCACACCGACACGTGCAGATGGTCTCATGTGAGCAAGCTTGCAAAAAAGTCTGGATGGTTGCATAGAATCACACAATCCTAGAACGATTTGGGTTGAAAGGGACCTTTAAAGGTCATCTAGTTCAACCCCCCATCCATGGGCAGAGACATCTTCAGCTACATCAGGTTGCTCAGAGCCCCATCCAACCTGACCTTGAATGTTTCCAGGGATGGGGCATCTACAACTACTACAATACTGGGGACAGAGCTCAGATCCTGACCCTCTTCTATCTCCTAGACCAGACCATGTCCTGTCAGGCTCTTCATGGTCGAGGGAGCCAGGAACAGGGTGAAGAGCTGCCCATATCATTCATCCCTTGCCTGAACATCAATGCAAACTCTGTTATAAGTCTGCACAGACCAATTCCAGCCTGTTTGTCCTTTACATCTTCTACTTCACTGTCCTTTGAGCCTTCATGCTATTAAAGTGGGGTGAAGGAGCCTTCCTATGAAGCAGCTCCCTGAAGGCTGAGGCTGAGAGTTTCCCTGCAGGGACTGTCTTAAAGGTTCCTGAACAAGGCAACTGGTTCCTGAGAGAAGGACGGGAAGAGGAGAGGGAAAATGCAAATATTTACAGGTGTTTTATTCACCAGAGCTGATTTCCTCCCGGTGAAGTGGCAGGAATCAGTCTCTGGGTATTGTCTGGGGTAGGAGAGTGCTGGGTAGGAGTAGGAATTAAAAAGAAAAAAAAAAAGCTAGAAGAATTGAATCCATGATCTCTTGCAAATAGGCTAAAGGTTAAAAAGAGCAAAGGATGCATCACTCCTCTGCACTGGACGGACAGCTCTGAGCACCAGTGTGGCAAGATCATCAGTGCTCACACACGCACCCACCACCACTCCGGAGGAAGAAGATGCTCCATCGCTTACATCCAGCATCGGTTTCAGATGGGTTTTTGCTCCAGGATGACGGCACAGCCTAGATTGGGTTTGAAGCTTGCAATGCACTTGCTGCTGGGAATCCAGCAGCCAGATCTGCACAGGCAGGTTGTTCAAACTGAGACAAGTGGTCTACTTTTATGGCCTATTTCTCACTGAAGTCCTACCCAAAAATAGTCAATTAGCATCATCCCACTCAGCAGCAAGACTTTACACCCAGCAGCGTGTGTTGCCGGGTATGGGTACAAGTAGAAAGAGAGACATCACACCTTGAACTCCCCCACGACTGAGGGGTCCTCATTTGAGTCCTGCGACCGGCCACGATACAGCTTGAAGGTGTGGCAGAAGTCAGACAGATGCTCGAAATCCTCCACGTTCTCCAGCTCTGTCTCGTAGACCTGGGGAGGGAGGGAGGGAGAGATGAGGGCGAGGGCAGGGACTGCTCCTGGGCAGAGAGGGACCAGCAGTGTGTCCCCACCAATATGGGATAAGCTCCTTGATCTGGAGCAAATACCACCCACTGGGACAGAGTCCTGGGACCCGTCACCCTTGTTTCCCCCCAAGACAGTGATGAAGAACAGACTTTTGGCAACCCTACAATAAACAACAGCACATTGCAGAAGACCCAGACTAAGCCAAGGTCTCACAGAGGGTTTTTCATCAGCCAGAGACCTTCCTGCTGGGAACATTTTCCTTAAGACGAGGCAAGGTTTCCCCCACTTTAGTCCTATTTCGGCTCCTGTGTTAATTTTAGCCCTTCTTGTAACAGGGCGTCTAAATCTCCCCTTCCCTTAGCAATCTCTGCTTCTCCTTGTTGTTCCCAAACACTTTTCAGGGCAGGAGTTCCTCACCTCGTGTGCCACTTAGAAATGTGACAATTTCTTGAAGGCTGCAAAGTGGAAAGCTACCAGAAACAATTTTGCAAGGAAAATTGAGTTTTCAAAACAGTTATTTTTTAAAACAAAGTACCTGCTCTCTGGGGAAAACAATCTATTTTTTTTCCTGGAAGAAAAAAAAAAACCTAAACACTCAAAAAAAATCAAAGCTTGTGGAAAAACAACATGGAGAGCGCAGGTCCAATGAACCAGAACCAGCCAAGGCCACTTACCTTCAGTGTGTCAAAGCCCTTTTCTAAATAGGCGCCACATTTTTCCCTTTCTCCTGTGGAAGCATAGAATTTGCTCCACCAGTCAATGAATTCTTCCTCCTGCAGCAAGGGATACCAAAGTTATGTATCTCCATGAGGAAACCCCAGTGATCAACAACAGCAGCATCTCCCATAATTGCTGGAGGTGAACTTCTGCCCTGTGCACCAGCCCCAAGCTACGGCCTGGGTTTGGTGGGTCTCTGTCCTGCAGAGGCAATGAAGCTATCGTGAACCCAACCTGCAGCTCCTCACTCCCTGGTTTCAAGGTGCTTTTGGGATGCTTCCAGCCCAAATCCAGCTGTTGCAGCCACAGCAACACTACGGATCTAGACCTGCCAGCAGAGAGGATGATTGTCCATGGGAGGATGAGGTAGAGCTCACAAGAAGAAATCTGCAGTATTTTTAGGCTAGGGGCAGATTTTGGTCAGTTTGGGTGGTGGTCTTCCCAGGACCTCAATGTAGAACCATGCCGGGGATGAGATTAATTAACTCCTGTGCTAACATGGTCCTGACAGCCTGAAATTCAGGCAGGATGTGAGGACTGCTCTTAAACTCAGCGCCTGGTTTGGGCTTTGCCTCAAAGGTTTTGGGGTTTCTGGAACAGGGATTGCCTTTCTAGCACCAACCACCTTTCCATCCAAACAAAACACATGAGCAAACAAATAAATGCATAAAATGCATATACTTCCACAAAAACAATGGTCCCCAGGTGCTGCACCTCTCTCAGGAATAACATAACTCTCTTCTCATTGAAACATACATATACAAAGAAACGGGCCGGTCTCATCTAACCTCAGCCTCATCTCACTGCCCACAGCCACAACGCCATCAAGGAACATTTGCCCCGTCTGCTATGAAAACTGAATTTCAGCTCCGACGATGCTGTTCCAAGAAGAAAGCCGGCTGCCGGCTTCAGTAATTGTATGTACTTTATAAGAGCACCATTTTTGAAATTTATACAAGCAAAGATGAAGGGGCTTTGACTGTGATTCATGAAACATTCCTGAAAAATAATGATGTCTTATTTTAGAAGTCCACAAAATTCCATCACACTGACCTAATGGAGGAATCATAATAGAGGTTTATTGGATTTATATTTTAAGCCAACGGTGCAGGCTTTAAATTTCTGTCTTGAATAGACATTGTTTTTAATAGAAATATTACATAAATTAACTCTGAGGCCTCTGCTGCCTCCCTTTTTTTGAAAAAAAAAAAAAAAGCCTTTCATCGCTTCCCCTGTTTTATTGTTTAAAAAGCTACACTGACCATCATGGCTTTATTACGACATTCCACAGGTACTGAGTTACAAAGAAAGCACTTAAACTAATCTGACGACTTACCCATGGTATCTTCTGCAGCCCCAAGACAAAGAATTTGGTTAGATATTTTTGCTGATTTCTACTGATGGTACAAAAAAATGGGGGAAGGAAAAAAAAAAAAAAGAGGCAAGGGGGGAGCAGCTGGAATGTTAATAGCGAATTTGCCTGCAAATGGGAAAGCCAGGGAAAGCAATGGCTCCACCACATGAGCAACTGAATTTATTTCATTTAGCAACCAGGCCATAGCCAAAATCACCTCCAGTGTTTTACATTGGACATGGTACAGGATGGTCCTCAGAATGGGGCCCTGGCACAGATGGCTGAGGGACCTCAAGCATCCTGCGTGCCCTCTCCAACTGGGACCCCTTGGGGATGCAATGGGGCACACACCCATGGGTGAGCATCGCCTGTGGATAAATTTCACATCAAGCGACTGAGGCCTAAAATTTTGGCTTGGAGAGAAGCTTACTCAGACATGGCAAGCTGCTTTCACGGTTATCAGAAGGTTTGTGTCTCCCCATCCGCGTTCGCTCCCTCTTCCCTCACAACCACCACTCCCATAGAGCAGGGAGCACTGTGATGTGGGCTGGCACCTGCACCCCAAATGCCCTGAGACTGGAGTCAGGATTGCAAACACTTTCCCATTCAGTACTGAGATAAAGTCAAGTCCTTTCAAGCTCCAGAGTGACCAGCTTTGAGGCTTTCTGCTAAAATGGGAATGTCAACGTTTATCACCGGAGCAGCAGAAGAGGGTCCGGGAGCATTTCACCAGGCAAGAGTCTGAATGGGACCATTTCATCAGTTTTCCAGCAGCTCCTTGAGCACCCAGGAAAGGGGCAGCAGGAGAGTCCCTTCTAGGGGACATCCCAGAAGAGAGAAATGTCTTATGGCCAAAAGCATGGTGTTTCCAAAAATAAAGAAATTCAGATTTTTTTAAAAATGCCTTTAAAACCAGAATTTCACCGGCAGGCTGCAACTTCCCACTTGAAACATTTCCGGGATTATGGCTTGGACACAGCAAAAGCACTCAGACACATGCTCAACTTCAATCGAGTGCACGAATCTCTCTGAAGTCAATGAGGCTCTTCAGACACAGCCTTAAGGGCATTCTGGATCAGGCCTTCGGTTCAGCAGAGCCAGCAGCCACTGTTTACTTACCACCCTCAGGTATAGAGAAGGATGTTTAAGCTGTGCCTGATCCCCACGTAGGGCTTTTACCCAGGGCTATGCAGATTACTGTTGAGAGTATTGAAATTCTTCCCTCCCCTGGACCCCAAAATGCAGACCTGTGTCATCCTGACAGCTCTCAAGATGTTTTCAATGTCATTTTGTTTCACGTAGGGTGGAATGCACTGGTTTTAACCCCATTTTTGTCAGGGAGGCTGAGCCAGAGCAATTTTTTTCCCCACCGCTCAGGGTTTCCTGTGACTCCAAGCCTGTCCCATCAAATGTATTCCCAGATGGGAACAGCAGGAGTATGGGCTTGTCCAGAACAACCAATTTGCACAAAATATGTTGAAATGGCCATTGCAGTCTGGACCAAAAGGAGGTGTAGAAACCTAAGAAGTTGTCATGCAATGGACAGGTTGGCTTCTGGTGAAACCTTTATCATCACCTTATAAACCTTTATCATCACCAAAGGTGAAACCTTTATCATCACCTTACAGGTGGGGGAAACTGAGGCACGGGCAGGTTAATGTCCAGACAGAGAAGCCAGGAGAGCAGAGCATGCATGAGACAACTGAAGTCTTAATACTTATGCTTGTTCTCGTAGTGATTACACACTCTTCCCTGAGGGAATATAGATAACTATAGCAATAATAAATATTGCCTCTAAAGAAGCTAAGCCACCGCCTCAGCCTCAAATGTACTCGCACCTCACATCTGGGAGGCAGATTTCCTGCTGTGGGAAAGCTCTACAGCTGGAATGAGAAGATCCCTCCAGAAACAGCTTGGACATTTATAGACGCTGCTCCCCAGCTGTTTGTTACCACGCTTTTGCAGGAGATGACATCCTGCACCTCAGCCTTGGAGAGGGCAGTGTTAGCATCTTCATCTGCTCCAGCACAAAGGCAGCCTGGTCAGCTCAGCTCATTACCCGACTAAACTAACCCAGCCCAGCCCTGTCCTCCCGCGGGTGCAGAAAACTCCAGCGGAAAGGCCATGGCAAACAGCTGGGGAACACAAAAATGTCTTTAAACACCGCGGCTGCGCTCCTTGGGGTTTTCCAACCACATCCTAAATCCCTCTGCTGCTCTGTCTAGCATTGCTCCAGAGGTCAGCACACCCAGGCAGGAAACTGAGCAGCTCGATGCTGCAGGAGGCATCCTCGGAGTGGTTCTGCACCGAAGCCCACCCACCACCCAAGCAAGGTGCCAGCTATCCCCACAGCAGGGAGGGATGACAGCCTCTTCTGCCAAAGGGCTCCATCACCTACAAATGCAGACCAGCAGCACTTGCAGAAGTGCCTGGGAGGCAGGAAAAAACAGATTTTTTTTCCTGGCCATGCCCTGCCCAAGACTCTGGGGCGGAGGTGTCACAAACTGGGCTTGGCACCTCACACCTGCCAGACCTTGGGAGCTGGAGGAAGCCTCTCTTCATGCAAACAACCTCCCCATGTCCTCGAACTCACACCTCTTCCCCAAGAGACACCTGTCTTTGGGTTATCTATCCTTGGGTTAACCTGGTCCTTTCTCCTCTCTCCTCTCTCCTCAACCTGTCCCAGGGACCTGTAGCAACTCTGAGCAGCACCATGCAGGAAGAAGTGCTGGAGGGAGTAGCAGAAAACCCACATGCATCGACACAGAATCACACAGAATCACAGAATGGTAGGGTTGGAAGGGACCTCTGGAGATCATCTAGTCCAACCCCCCTGCCAGAGCAGTGTCACCCAGGGCAGGTTGCACAGGAACGTGTCCAGGGAGGTTTTGAATGTCTCCAGAGACGGAGACTCCACCACCTCTCTGGGCAGCCTGTTCTAGTGCTCCTCCACCCTCAAAGTAAGTAAGTTCCTCCTCATGTTTAGGTGGAACTTCCTATGCTCATGTTTGTGCCCATTACCTCTTGTCCTGTCACTGGACACAGGGAGGCTGCAAGAAGACTTGGTTTATCCTTCCATTAACCCTCAAGGTATGAACTGTCAGATGTTCACAAAGAGAAATTATCCATTTCTGGCTGTTTCACCTTTTTCTTTCCCCCCCCATGTACTGTTAATTTTCCTCAGAAGTGGAGAAAACTGTTTGTTTTCCATGGGGTTTTTTTCCCCACCCTCTTCACTCAGCCTACATTTAGCCACATCCACCCAAAGGCAGCCTCCCACGCACTTTCTTGCCATCACTTTTTCTCTGTCCTATGGTTTATATTTGGGGATGCTTTCCCCTGCAGCCCCAGATGGTGGAAAACCAGTTTGTCACGCAGATTGGTCTGGGAGGGCTTTCACCCATTGCCTGTGGCAGTGCTGTGGGCCATCCCCCAAGTGTGCACCAAACACTAGCAGAAAAAATGATGGCAGGAATGTGCCGGGGGGCAACACCGGGCTGCAGAGCGAGTTGGTGACCGTTTTCTGCAAGAGTTATCCAACACCAAGAGCTCTTCCAACTAACAGTAACAGGATAAGCCGTAAAATATGCGCTCTGATTTGGAACTAGCAAACACAGCAAATAACCAATTATTCCAAATAGTTTACAGATTTTGACTTTTTTTTTTTTTCTGGCTTGGATTAGCTTTCCTAACTTGTCATTTGATGGGTTATTTGTATTTCTTGCAACCAAAGCATCACCAGCCAAAATAATGGTATGAACAACTGCATAGAAAGCACCTTATAGTGCTTCTCAGGGGAGAATGGAGGCTCCTCGTTGCAGTTTCATTGCAGTTGCTCAGAGGTGACTGAGGGCTCCTCATGAGCTCCCCTCCTCTGGGAGACACTCATGACCTGCCTGACTCCTGCTACTGCTCCAGCAAGCTAAGGCTGGTGGAGAGGAGATCTTGCCAGACCCATTTTACAGCTGGGAATGAAGGAGTTACACGGGCATTAACCATGTGGGAAGTCCTCTGCAAAGGGTGCTCCATGGCTCTCCTGCAAACCTAGGTCCTCCACTCCCACCGCCTGCTACCACGTTGGGGCTTCCACACTAACCCCATGTTTTCACTCAACAGGACTCGAAAGATCATTTGTACCTTCTCAGGATAAGGAGCCTGTCTGTCCCTTCAATCTTAAGCCTCAGCAGGTTGGAGGCAACGTGGGCAAGGACACCCTGCCAAAGGGTATTAGGGCCCTCAAAGCCCCTTGGTGGCCAACAGGTGCTTTGCAAAATGCAAACTATACTCCCCAAATATACCGTGCTTATTCTTTGCTTGCACAAGCAGCTTCCTGATAATTCCTAGCTGCATCTGTAAAGCGACTCTTCAGAAGCACTTCTGTATTTTGATCTTGCCCTTAACAATCAGTAACACTCATTTATTATTAGTGCTGCCCTAGCACACAGAGACCCCACTCGGGATTCGGCTCCCATTGTGCTATGCTCTGTAGAAAAGAAGGATGGGAAACTGCCCCAAACAGTTTCCATTTAAATATTACGCTTAAGACATAGATCAAAATCAAGTCAAAGGCACAGAGAGTTTTACAGTCACTTCTTCATAGAGTTCCTAGTGTGACTGGCTCTAGTGGTGGCATCTATACTACATCTACCTGAGCTTTAGTCATGATTTAGCTGACTAAATACAGCGTTTGATCTTAGCAAAAGGTGTACTGCACCTTCTGCTGACGTTGTCCATGGACTCTCTTCTGGCCTGCTGTCCCCTGCGCTTTCCCAAATTAAGGGAAATTTAATTAAGGGTCACCCCTAAGGTCACCAGGATCTCATCCTGAACGGTCTCAGGTCAGCTCTGCTGGGCATCGTGGCAGAGGCACAGAGGGAGATGGCACATCCATCCTCGGAGAGCTTCAATGGGACACTGGCCAAGGTCAGTTGGGGACAGGGTGCCACAGTGCAGGACCTGAGACAGGAGCTGTTCTGGTCCGATTTCTTGGGATGGTCTGACAGTTGGAAAAGGGGATTTATAGGACAACAAAGACGGGATCTTGTGGATAATTACAGAGTGTTCCTCCCAGGCAGGGAGGGAGAAATCGCTCATGCAAGAGTGCATTTTGACATTTTAAGAAGTCACGAGTCTCTCTTTCACCCTTTGAGCATGATTGAATCACTTAAACTCCAGAGGGATGAGCCAGGATTTCAATGCTGAGGGAAGGGGGACAGATCTGGAGCAGAGAGTTGGGTCTACAAGACATCGTTGTTGCAAAATCATCTCATTTTGCTTATGCCAAAGATTCTCAAGAGACACAAGAGAGAGATGAAGGGACAACTCTTGAATTTTTCTAGGAGGACTTTGGCAACAGCTGCACCAGAGGAGTGCAAAGAGAGGCCAGATTAGAAAGGGTTTATGAATTAGGTTATAAACAATTACAGATTAAGTGCTTGGATTTGTGCAGGATCCAGGCAGAGCCCGAAGCATCAGCTCTGGCAGCCCCGACCTGATGTCCCCACCACACCATCATTTCTCCCCAACCTTTAGCCCCCAGGTGGGTGCAGGGGATTGCTGCCACAGGGAGCAGAGGCAATGGTCATCTCCCTCCTTTGGTGGCTTTATAGGTCCCCCTGGCAATGCCTGCCCCATTTTCCAGAGCCGTTTGTGGGTCTGGGGTTTTTTGAGGTTTTCTCAGCACACTGAAGCCATGCTGCTGGGGAGGTAGTTAACCCATATGCTCGAGATGAAGGGGAAAAATAATTCTTGTGGACTCCACCAAGGAGATGGGGAGACTGATCTGCGAGCTCAGCTGTCCATGAGGGGCAAGCCCACAATCTCCTTTCACACTCCCCCTCCTCCGGGTCATTAACACCACAGTCAGAGGCAGAACCTGGCAAAGTCCAGGAGCTCCCTCACACACTCCACACCGGGATGGATTTTCTTGGCTGTAAAAGCTTTTTTCCTAATATTTAACCAGCTGCAGCCCCTATGCCTCATTCCACAGCTCCCGCTTTCGTGCGAAGTTCCCCAGCTATATAGGAGAAGGAGACGGGAAGGAAGACGTGCACAGGCCGTCTCAGTGACATGCTTTCCAAAACAGGATGGTTTCCCCCAGGAGGCGTCAACAGCTCTCCACGATGTGAGGTTTATTATATTTAATCACATTCCTGTAGGGTCCTGGTGAAGGCCAGGAGAATAGGTTTATTACGGCCTAATATTCTGTTGTTTTTATTTTAAATTAATGGTTTGCAGCTTTTTTCTTTTTCTTTTCTTTTTTTTTTTTTGGTAAAATTTTATTTGAACTAAACCAAAACCACATTCACATAAATTAAAGATGCTGATGAACAGAGGGAGGGGGGAGGCTATTTATGGAGCTTTTGTTTCCATAGTCTGCCTCCCAGCACAGCCACCCATCTGTTTTCTCTGTGCGACAAAGGAAGCCGCATCAAGTGAACAATGTTTTGTGGGTGCAAAGGATAAACAAGGTACTGGAGAGATGCATGTAGGGCCAACAAAGCACATATCTATGTATTACAGAGAGACAGGCTGGATGTTAAACATGCCTCCAACCCTGTGCCAAGACCTACAAAGATGCCCATCAGGGGCTTCTGTATGCAAAAGTTACAGCTGCCATCAAGCTGCAACCCGTTTCTTACTCCATGTGCTCTTCTTGATTATTTTCAGCAAGTGAGAGCCCATTTTATCTTTCCTTCCATCCGTCACGGTCAGGCCTCAAAGGGAGACTTTTCCTCCCAAAGACACAGTATAAATAACACCTCAGAGTTGACCTTCTTCCAAAGGTCTGGGCTGACTCACCAGCATTTTACACCCCAGGGCTGAAGCGTGCGGGCGCCGCTCCGGGCTTGGCCGGTGGGAAGGAGTCATTGTTTATTGCAGCAAAGAAGTGGAAAGCAACACAACTAATTCTGGCCTGAAACACATGGGAGGAACGTGCACAGCTCTTGGCAGGAACAGCCCATGTCCTGTAACTCATGGGCTGGTATCAAGAGGGGTCTAAGAGGGGTGAAGCGCCCCAGGCTCACAACACTGCTAGGGGTGAATTTGGGGCATGGAGAAGAACTGCTCCTCTGGAGTGTCAACCCTGAGAAGGCAAAGCAGCTTTGTTGCCTTTCTTAGAAAACCCAGGAACATACCAAACGTCTGATTTTCTTGTGAAAAATGCATGAAGGGAGAAGGAGACACTATGCAAGGAGGGACCTGTCACTGCTTAGACGCTGGCTGGCATCTCCCCCATCCCCACGCTTGGAGGGCACTAGGCTGTATACCTGCAAGAACCAGACTGTGCAAAGCCCTGCTGATGAGATGAAACCTTCCCTGGGGTGAAACCCTCCTCCTCATGGAAGGCCAACACCTTCTAATTCAACTTATATCAACATGATGCCTAGGACTTCTCATGGTTCCTGAGCTAGGACATGGAGGACCACAGAAGTCCCATCAAGTCCTCAACCATGCCACTGCAGCCACCCAGGACACACCATCTCCGCTGAGCTACCAGGCTCTGCTGGCGTGCGAAGAGAAGCCAGAGGCTGTTGGGAACACATCTGACCTCGAGCACGTATGTAATTCTGCCGGCTCCACAAGGACAAGAGGGAGGAATCTTCCTCATCCCTCCTCACAAGGGACATGAAGGAAAACAATTGCTGAAATGCACACACACCTGTAGCAAGATGAAATTTCCATTTTTCTAGGACAGCAAAGAGTTCTTTCACACAGAGAAATGCCTGAATGTTTGCAGATCTTCAAATATATATATATATATGCACATATATCATTCATAAAAACCATTAATCAAGCAAGTAAGTTAGAAATTATGCAATACATACATGAGGTTGGGCCCAAGAAGCTGGTATGTTAATTAATGCTGAGTTGGTCATACCCTCCGCAGGCTACAAATTAAAATGATTGGTTATCAATGAGGTTAGAGAAACAATGTTTAACATACATCAGCAAAAGCACATTTTAGGAGAAATAAAATGAATGAACCCAAACAGTGCCGTCTTCCCCCTCCCCTGGGTTATAAGGTTAGGTCCCCCTGGACAAGGCATCCTTGGCACAAGAGCGGGGTTTGGGTTTTCATTGATATTCACCAAATGGGACTGGGTTCGAATGTTTGCAGAGAAAAAATGGGGTATTAAATGGAAACTGCAGCAAAAACCCACATTACAGAAAAGCTGTTAATAGTTCTCAGCGCAGGACAAGATCTCCTGCAGACACTGAGGGCTTGCAAACACAGCGAGCCAAGTTCATCGCAGGGGACAGGGAGGGATCTGACCCAGGGTGTTTTTAACGTAAAGGGATTAGGAGATCAGGAGAGCTCAGGACCAAGGTCTGGTACAAAGAAAATACCGAGCATGAGTGCAGCTTGTCCTTGGCAAACCGAGAGCCGCCATCATCTACCCCTGCCCTGGGCAGCAAGCAGCACCTCTGCTTCTGTCTTGCAAGGTGTGTTTCCTTCAACATGGAGAAGGGGGAGAAATGAGACAGTCTCACCAGAAAATAGCTGGTTTTGAGCATCAGGCCAAGCCCAACAGTGCTCCCCTTGCTCGCCAGCTTGGTCTGCTCCCCAAACACGCTGCTTCTGACCCCACCAAACCAGACCTGCATCAGACCTTGGGTCAAGCTGAAAACACTGAATTTACAGCTGCTTCATGGGGGAAAGATTCCCTCAGGCTCAGTTCCCACTAGGACACCCATGGAACTCTCAGAGGCTAGTGGGAGACAGCTCCTCCATGAGTATTTTATCAGAAGAAACAAATAGATGCTCATCCCTTGGGACTGCAGTGGGACCTCATGGCTGTCGTTCCTGCTCTGCTTCCCATGGAGTTGAGGACACAGGAAAGATCACAGAGAACAAGAGGAGGCTGAGGGTGCAGAGCAAGCAGGAATACGGGCAGACCCACGCCTGGCTCGCCCAAGAAATCCTGCAGCCGCTTGTGCGCAGTCAGCCCTTGCAAAACATGACTCCATGTGCATCTCCCAGAGAAGCAAAGTAGAAAGGCCTAGCCCAGGAGACCTTGCTACAGAAAAATTGTTTTTCTATGAGTTTTAGGAGTTTCTTTTCTTCGTATTTGGTAACCGTGATGTTTGCAGTTCATGTGCACACAGACTTGTTTTAAACAGACCTCGGGCTGAACTTCTCACCCCACTTGGACGAGATGGACAACACAGTCAGCAACCTCAGAGCAGGGGAGTTCTGCATCTGTTTGTTTTCTCTATTTCAGATGAGGACAACAAAGTGATCCTTTGTTCCAGTCATCCATCAGAGGAGGGACCAAAGCCAGGCTTGGCAAGGAGGGAGAAAGTCTTTGGAGCCACACAATGAAACACATGCACGGGCAGAAACAATCCTGGCTCCTGCTTCCAAGGTCATCACTGGAAGAGCAAATGGTATGGAGACTGTGGCCCCAGGCATGGGCTCCTAGCCTGGGATCCACTGCCTTTCCCAAGGAGAAGGGGTAGGATGGCCTCTGCAGACTGGAACTCCTCCTTCACTCTCCAAACCTGGCCCCGAAGGAGAGCAGAGCCGGGTGGAGGGACCCTGATGGCTGTGGGGTGTCAGACCACCTAAGGAAAAGTCACTCCAACCCATATCCAACACCAGCGCATGGGAAGAACAGCAGCCAGGGACAAAATTTAGAGGTCAGGGAGGGATATGGTGGGAATTTTGCTTTGGCTTTCCAGGAACACGCACCCTCCTCCTCCAGTCCCCAAACAAAGGCCAAAATTGAAAGACAAACAAACAAACAGAAAAGAACTAATCCGGGGTCTAACTGAATAATTCAATTCATTGCAGGGTGTTTCGTTTGCAAAATGTTTGTTTCAGTAAAGAAATGTCAAAGTCTTCCACTTTGAAACCACTACAGCAGACCGTTTTGGCTTTGCAACATCCCTGTCCCCCTCTCATCCTTTCACCTCTCCTTTAAACTGTTCCCTGAGTTTGGTCCGAGTTTGCAGATGCTTTCAATAGGCTTCAAACTGTCCCAGGGAACAAAGTATTTATTGCAGAGCTGGGGTCCCTCCAGCTGCAAACCTCCGTCTCACTCCTTCCTCCGCCACAGCCTCAGGCAGCTGCAGGGACCTCTGCAGCCCTCGGGCAGCAAATGCTGTATACACCCATATAAAAGTGTACGTGTCCCTATCCACAGCTTTTGTACCCAAAAGGCCGATTTGAGCAGGTTTCCTAACATCATGATGAACTCCCTGCAAGGTCTGGGAGAGCCACAGCCCTGCAGAACCCCATCAACCTCAGTGTTTCTCCGGAGGGAAAAGCTGAGCCGCTCCACCCAAACCAGCCTCAGGAGCGCGGCAGGAAACCCCGATCATTACTTCTGTTGCCCATGACTATTTCTGGGGAAGAAGGCCCTGCCTTCAGGTCTGGGGACATTGCTAGGGAAATATTTTTCTGACCTTTGCTGGACATTAAAAAAATAAAAGTTACATAATGCAATACATGGTGTCATTTATTTTGGTTAAAGGAAAGTCAAATATGAGCAAGGGCTCACCTCACTTCACTTTGCAACCTAAGGCTGAGGGACCTTGTTTCAGTGAGGCCAGAGGTGTCCCCCTTTACCTGCACATCCCTCACTCGTTGCCACAGCCCTCCACTTCCTCACAGGCACCCTCAGAGGCCAGAAGGTCGCTCACTTCTGTCCTTAGCACCCACTGTCCATAAATGTCCTCCTGGAAGTTTTGCTAATTGTTGGACCAAGCCTGAGTCCCCTAATGATAAGGTCTGCACACAGGAATGGGAAGGTGGGCTGGGTTTTCTTACAGACATTTACTTCTGCACATCCCAGCCAAAAAGCTACCCGGGGGAGCAGGTATCAAGAAGGAAAAGGTACCCAGGATCACCTGCAGGCAACACTGAGGAAGGGCTTTTGAACAGCCAGCCCATGGGGCTAGCTTTGGGGATCTCCAAGAGGATCAGCTGTCATGAACTTCTCCACCCCAACACCAACCAGCACCACAGCTTCCTCCCCACCGGGACTCAGATTGGGATGTTCTGTAGCCATGGTTCCAGCAGCACAAAGAGAGAGACCAATGCTGCAGGAAGAAGCATCTTCCCCCATCTGCAGCCCCAAACCCAGTAAATGCTCTCCTCACTTTGCAACATATTCCAGGGTGATGACAGGTCCTCACTTCCACCAAGAACCAAACAGTGGCAGAGAAATCCTGAGGATCCAACTACCAACAACCCTCTCTTCCCTGACAGGGGCCCCTTTTTCTGGTTGTCATCTTCCAAAAATGCATCTTTTTCCTCCAGGTTGTTAGGAAGCCTCATTTCCTCCTGCCAGATGAGAATCTGGCCACCAGAGCCACCAAGGGCCACCTCCATGTTGCAGAGCTCTAGCTCTAGCAGAGTTGCATCCCTGCTGCTGGGGCAACAACAGGTCCCTGTGCTGGATCCCAACCTGCTGCGGACACGACGGTGGTCCTAATTTTCAAAGCAAGCAGTGGATGGAGAGCCAGCTGTACCAGGGATGAAGCATTGATCTATGTGCCTCACCCCATGGTGTATGGGTCTCCACTGGGACAAGGAGCACCCCAAAGTCTCAGGGAAGAACTTCAGAGACAGGGAATGATCATTTTCCTGTGAATTTGTACAGAAAGCACACAGATTTCCTAAGAGGGATGAGTGGCAGGCTACAATTCAAAAGAGATAGACAGACCTGGATCTGGCATGCCATCAGAAGTGCCTACAGCTTCTGCAGGAGCGCTCAGGTGTTGCACTGACTGTAAAAACTGGTAAAGAGCAGAAAGCATGTTTGGACGAGAGCATCCAGAGCAAAGCTTTGGAAAGGACAGGAGTTGGAGGAAAGTCAGGGACTGCTACTTCCCTTCCTCCCATCACTAACCTGCTTATGGGGAACCCACCAGCCCAGCCTCGAGTGAGTGCAGGCATCTGAAGCACGTCCCCTTGGCCCTTGGCACAGCTCTCCCTCGCCCTCCTCCTGCCTGGAGCCATTTGTGCCAGGGTGGGAGGAGATGGGGGGAGCAGGGCCAGATCCTGTGGCGCCTGCGGTGACGGGGTGTGGCTCACAGAGCAATGGTTTCCCCGCAATGCCCCACCACATCTGAGGAGGGGATTAATTCTTGTTTGCAATTTAAACAGCCCCGCCGTGCCAGGGCACTGCGTACACACAATAACAGAGCCCCTGGCCTCACTCCAAATTAGCCTAATGAGGAGCAGGCTTCAGGACAGGCTTGGAGAAGAAGCAGGCTGCCCCTCTCCTCCCACCTCCTGCCACCTTTGACTGCTCTGCGGACGTGATCAACACCCAGCGCAGTGGTGAGCTGCAAGTGCAAGAGGTCCCTGCACACTGCGATCCGGCTCTGCCTCCCAAAATACCCTGCCCAGCTGCCTTTGCCTCCGGGTCAGCATCTCCAAGAGGTCCCCCAACGATGGATGGGGCCAAAGCACCACCTCTGCAGTGATGGAGGTTTGCACCTTTGGTTCCTCAAATGCAGGTGTAAATGATCCAGCACAGGGAATCAATAGGAAAACTCCCAACAGCAGCCACGGGGAAAAATTCGCACTGCCAGGGCCATGCCCAATGCCTGCTGCTAGCTGTACCCCAAGCACGGTGGCCTGGTAAATGTCAATCCAGACATCTGCATCTTGGTTCGGTCAGTGCACGTGTGTCTACACAGCACCTATGATCTCTGGCTTTCACACCCCATGCCACCAACAGGTATGTTCACAGTTAACGCTGGTCAAAAGATGGAAAAAAAAAAAAAAAAAAAAAGCTTTCAAAGACAATTTTTCATTTTCTTTTCCAAACTAACTGCAATAAAAAAGGTGGAAGCCAAAAGAAATTTGAAATTCTGCCATTTTTGGAGTGCAAACGTAAGACGAGTGTGAGTTCTCGTTTCTCTTTCTTGCCTTGCCCTCACCTCCAGGTGCAACAAAACCTGGGGAAAACAGGGAAAAGGTGAATGGGTCTCAGGGGGAAGCACTGAAAGTGAATGAAGTGCTGCAAAATTAACACAAAAAACATTCTTGATTTCGAAAGTGCCCAAAGAAAAGAAAAATCTGTAGAAAGGATGTCTTTTCATTAAAAAGCCATGGCAATCTGAACAGAGCATTTCAAGCAACAGTGGGCATGGCAGAGCTGGGCAGAGGTATCTCCTGCAGCCAGGGAGTCCCCCCAACCTGCACCCCAGGGTTGGGGCACCCCGGGGTGCTCCTCCATCTTGACCATAAGCAAAGGCAGAGGAAAGGGTGCAAGCTGGGAGCGCCACCAGCCTCAAAGAGCATGAAAGTCCAGCACGGCCTTGGCCAGGCACCTTCAACACTGGTTCATACAGGACCTTTGCTCCACGTTGAGCCCCAAGACGGGGTCCCATGGTGGTGCGGTTCCCTCTCTGTGCCCAGCAGAGCCTTCGCCTGTGGCTCTCGTAAAGGATATTTATGGGAGGAAATTTTCCTCCCCTCACCTCCCTCAAAAAAGCAGCCACCGACTTCATAAACCGCTGGCAAAACAAGGCAAGGGAATTTCCATTAAGCAGAGTAAAAGGGTAATTAGCGACCGGGCTGAAAGCGCCTGCCTCGTCCTGCATCACGGCAGCCAGCCCAAGCCCCAGGAGAGAAAGAAAATTTCGCCCCAGGAGAAAGCAAATTTGGGTCAAACCCCTGGTTTTCCAGAGGGAATTGCATTTCCCTCTTGTTACCTCCACCAAAGTCACAGGAGAAAGAGGAGGAACGACTGCGGGTCTGGAGTGACCCTGGCAAAGGCACAGAAAAATCAGGTCTGGGAAACGGCGCTGGCAGATGAAGATCAGAGGCAAGGAAACATTTTGTGAAGTCAGTTGCATTTAACAAACGGGTTTACTGTCAGAAAAAGGCAGCAGAGGACCAGCGTGGAGACTGTCGTTCTAATGCTCTCGAAGAGCAGTATTGCACGACAGAAATGCTGCAGGTTGTTATTTTGCTACAAAATACAATTTTTACTGCAAATTGATGAGAAAAAGAAGAAAGGAGGAGAAACCAAACTGCAGATTTAAAAATATGGCCCCAAAAGATATTTAGTCAAACCAAACTGAAAGTTGGGTAGGTTTTTCTATTAAAAAATAAGAAATTATGCCTTCACAGCTTGCTGGAGTTGCAGATGCAAAACCAGTCCACCTGTCACTGCCCAATCTGTGGCTGTGGGTCAGGAGGGGGCCAGAAAAACCTTCTGTTGGCAGTCTTAGCCCGTGGTTAAAGCAAACTCTACCTGCTCTCTACCACCAGGCAGCACCTTCCCATCCTTCATGTGCATTCCCAGCCCTCAAAATAGAATCACAGAATCATAGAATGGTTTGGGTTGGAAGGGACCTTTAAAGGTCATCTTGTTGAACCCTCCTGCAATGAGCAGGGACATTTTCAACTAGATCAGGTTGCTCAGAGCCCCGTCCGAGCTGACCTTGAGTGTTTCCAGGGATGAGGCATCTACCACCTCTCTGGGCAACCTGTGCCAGTGTTTCACCACGCTCATCATAAAAAATTTCCTCCTTATATCCAGTCTAAATCTACCCTCTTTTAGTTTGGAACCATTACCCTTTGTCCTATTGCTGTGGGCTCTGCTAAAAAGTCTGTTCCAACCTTATAAGCCCCCTTTAAGCATTGAAAGGCCGCAATAAGGTCTCCTGGAGCCTTCTCTTCTCCAAGCTAAACCGCCTCAGCTCTCTCAGCCTTTCCTCATAGGAGAGGTGCTCCATCCCTCTCATCATTTTTGTGGCCTCCTCTCAATCCTCTCCAACGGGCCGATGCCTTTCTTGTGCTGGGGACTCCAGAATTGGATGCAGTGCTCCAGGTGGGGTCTCATCAGAGCATGTTACATCTGTGCCCACCACTGTAGAAGCAGCAAACCTATCCTTGGGTGCTTTGGCCTTTTCCTGGGGATCCATCCCACCCACAGATGTCTCTGCAGAAGGTCTCACCACTTGGCAGAGGTGCTGGGTGCCACCGGCTTCCTTGGTGCAGCAAAGGGACATCACTTGGCCAGCATCAGACAGCTAATCAGAGGTAAAGTCGGAACCTGCACCCCGACCCTCCTACCCACGTTATTCCCTGACCTCCTCACTTTTCTCCCCAGTGCTGTCTATGCTAGGCTAGAAAAGGTTTTCTTTATTTGCAGAAGTGCAGGTTTCTGTTCCAAGACTCGTTTTGGTGTGTTTCTGCAGACATGCTCCAGTTACTTTACTGATACAAGATGAAGTACAATTGTAAATTATTAAGACAAATCCCCAAATGGCAAGCGAACGGAAAGCCAATTAGGTTGTCAGTAGTATTTTCTGTCTTGAGTTCCTTTTCCCTTTTAACAACACTTGTTCATTTGGGCCAATGTTTTACAACTCCAGTGTCCAGTTTCTAATTGATACTGAAGCAGGACAAGATGCCAGTGTTCCAGGGAGCTGAGCATATGAACGTCCCACCTCTTGGCTGGTGGGGAACCCGAAAAGCCAGCTCGTTTGACGTGCCTCGCTGCAAGTACTGCGGGATGACCTTTCCTGAGAGCACCAACCTGGATCTCATCAGTGCTTGGGATAGGTAGGAACGAGCAGGGCCAGCTGCAGTCGAGACCGCAGCAGGCTGGAGTATCACATCCACAGCTTTTGCCAAGCACTGGCAAAAATCTTGATTTTTTCCTTAGCCCAAAGCCTGAAAGCCTTGAACTGGGCAGAGGTCGCAGCATGCAACGCGCACTCCTGCTTAAGGAATGCCTGCTCATCCACAGGGAGGACTTGCACAGAACAAACCTAAAACAGACAACCTGGCACGAGGGATGCAGCAAGGAGAGAGGTGCAGCTCCAGCTCTGTATCTCCAGGGACAGCCTGATGACCTCAGTCTGAGCCCACCCTGGGACACAACTGCAGATATGTGATGGCACGGATCAGTGGATCGTAAAGTCCTCATGAATAGAAACACTGAGGTGCTACCAAGGAGAAGAAAAAAGAGCAGCATTGATGCCCAAATTATATATCTTGCTTTTATGGGGAGCAAAAGACAAGGCAAGAGGCATACCTCAGAGGCAGATGTCTTGCAGAAAGCTCAGGCTTTTGTAGCCTGAGGTACCATGCAGCACCCACAGCCTTTAAAACAGGGAGGAAGGAAACGCCCACAAAAGTTAAATAGACCAAAGGGAATAGAGGACCATGAAAAGCTCCACCAAACACCTCTGACACCACCTTCAGCTGCTCCCGAGCAATCAGGGTCACCCACAGATTTATGCATCACACACGCACACGTCAGCAGTGACAGGTCTCTGCCTCAAAGAGGACGCATCTGCTGGCAAAGAAACCAAGGGCTATAGAAATGCAAAGCACCAGCAGGGTCAGTGCCAACAACGTGGTCAGACACCTTCCAGCTGTGCTTCAGGAAGGAGGAGCAGCAACACTAGTGGCATGGCCAGCCCGGTCCACCTACAAGGGACAGCTGAGACCCCTCAAACGCATGGCACAGAGAAGCAGCAACACATTCCTCCTTCCCTGCTAATGCGTGTCCACTTCCCACCACCATGAGATATTCTGCAATCACAGTCCCCACTGTGACCTTCTGCAGAGTCACTGGAGCTGCTGAAAGCAGCAAGTGAGTTTGGAAACAGCAAAGCATCCTGCAAACCAAGAGCAAAAGTGGGGAAAGGAGACCTGGCCGCGTGGTTGCGGTAAGGATGACTGAGTCTCAGGAAACCTTTCCAGTGTGGCTTTTGGCAGACTGTCCCATCTGCCAGCATTGGTTCACCCTCTCCAGTGCTGGGGTAAGTCCCCTCAAGGTTGTCAGCTCTTTGGGGCGGTGACTGTCATTTCCAAGAAAGCACCCCAAACAGCAGAGCCCTGAGGGGGTGAGTGAAAACCTTTTTTAGCCTCAAACCAAACCATACATTTTAGGAAGATATGCTGGAGGGAAGAGCCTGGCATCAAGAGGGTCTGTTGTCTCTCCCCCAGAAGAGCAAATCTGATGCCTTGTATTAAACGTAGAGGAGAAGGATGAGTTTGTAGTTGTTCATTATGGCTTGGTGGAGGAAAACAGAGATGAAAGCTGCAAAAGGAAGGTTACAACCAGACACGACCTCACATCAGAGATCTGCATTGACCTCCACCCCAACCCTGTACCTGCACAAGTTTCCCCATATCACACAAAGTAAGACACCCGTGTATTCCCACCATAGCAATTTTTTCCATACCTGGACAGGAATAAGAGGCTCTTTGTCATCAATGTCAATTAGGACATCATCCCTGGGTGTGAGGCTCACATCATCTGCAATCAGAGCAAGCACGAGCATGACAAGGACATCCAGCCATTAGAAACTCCAAAGCCAACACACCTTGGGATCAAGCTCCAGGAGTGACCTCAGACTTGTCCAGAGCCTTAACACCGGCCAAAGCTCACATCATGAGGTTTGAACAGTTTGGCCAAGGGAGAGCCCATCTCACCAACCAATCCCAGAGCTAAACTTCTCCTCCCGGGATTTTTGTTTCAGACCTACAGCTGGGATGAGCTAAAAGCAACACATAGAGCAACACACAGCTCATCCTGGAGAAGGGCATGGGTGTGCAGCAGCATGGTTGTCATGGCAGCATGTACCTGCATGCTCCTGGGGACCATCTGTCTCCTCTCGGTAGGGGTCACAGTAGAAGTCCTCCAATGAGCGGATGGTGCACTGTCCCACCACGGGCCTCCGTCCGAATGGCCTGTTGTCAATGATTTTGACGATGATGGGGGGGCTGTACAGGCTCTCTTTGGGTAAGCGCTGTGGGCAGAGGGGAGGGAACATGTAACTACACAGGGCAGGGAGGGCAGCTGCTCTGCACCTCCCCAGAGGGAACTGAGGCTGAGCGGGACAGAATTATATCATATTTCATATATATATATCTTATATATACCCTAGGATGCATTTATTATGGGACCTCCAGAGGTCCTTCCCAACCACCTCTGCTATGACCCCATCACTGCAGGGTGGGGATCGGGTCCTCACCACTTCCATGAAGAGCACGCAAACATCAAAATTGGGATTCTTCTTGACATTCTTGATGACACAGGACTGCACAAGCTGGCCTCCGCACTCCACCAGCAGGCTGGGCGAGGTGACACTGGCCAGCTGGTAGCTCTTGAGGTTCCTCAGCCCCCAGGCCAGGATCTGAAGGGTGAAAGCAACAGACAGCAAACAGTGAGCTAAAGGTCTCCCTCTGTGTCTCTCACAGCTTCTCAGCAGTAGAGATAAACCTGAAGGTTGGCCCACCATGAAGGAGAGATGAATCAACCATGTAGGACAGGCAGTGCTGGGAGAAGCCAGGTCGTACAGCAAGCATTTCTCTATATGCACCAATACATCAGGTCCACAATTGCTTATCTATGAATGGAGCATCTCTGTTTTGGGCAAATATCATCCTGGTATGAAGCAGACTGTCCTTCTAAAAATCAAGTGTGGTCCAGGGCTGTGCTGCATCCTAGAATTTGACTGCTTGGTGAGACTTGTTTTCTCAGCAAGACAACATTTTTTGACAGATAACCCATGGGCAGAACCAGCTCCCAGCACTGGTGGGACTCTGTATCCACAGAATCTGGCTTGGATCCCATTTCTGGGTCTCATCCTCCCCTTTAAGGACACACATTCGGAGTGTTATTCTGCGAGGGGGTGAGCTGCCTCATGCGCTCCCTGTCACTCACCTCGATGGCCGTGCGCTGCAGGACCGGTTTGATTCCTTGGGGGACCATGTAAATGTTGGGCTCCCGCTGAGGTGGGGGATATGGCAGGTCAGAGTCTGCGGCCTGTGGGGAGCAGAGATGCCAAAGGCACATCAGGTCATGCACAATGGGACACCGACGCCATCACCTCCCCTCCCCATGCTGCGTTCTCCCAGAGTCTCCTTCTCTCTGCAAAACTCATCTTCTCCCAGAAGTCCAAGACACCTTGACAGGGGGAGATGAGGGCTGGGGGGATGAATGTGCTTCCAAACTGTTTCTCTCCCTTTAATCTGACCCTGGAAAAGATCAAACATCTACTGCTGAGAGCGATTCCTGAGCCTTTCCAAGGAAACTAAGAGAGATCTGCCCTCCATCCAGGTTCAGCCTCCTTTAGGGGAGGAGGGGATGAAAGAGTATCTATCCCACGCCAGGACCTCAGTGAGATAGTTAAGCAGAGGGATGAGGAGAGGAGATGAAGCAGTAGCAGGGGGTTAATTAGTGAAATACAGCTCCTTGAGTTGGACAGAATGAGATGCTTTGACGAGCTGCTGAAGAGCAGCAGACAGTTTAGTGGGGGTAGCACCGTGGGATGGAGGGTCGGCATCACCTCCCAATGCAGGAAGGGCTGGTTGTTCATTCGCAGCATAAAACAGCGCAGCTATAAACCTTATCTGGCAGCTGCCAAGCTGCAGGCCACAGGACAGAGCTCAGATAAAGCTGTCTATGCACCATGCATACAGAAGGAGATTTCCTTCAGGGTGAGACCAAATCTAGATGGCAAGTGAGGGATTCAAAATTTGCCTTCACGGAGGAGGAAAGCAGGGAGCCAGACTTCCCCAGCTGCCCACAGAGGACGGGCTCTGAGCCTTCCCAGCATTCGGGTTCTTCTTGACCTGCATCTCTGAGTTCAGAGCCACTAAAAAGGCAGGAATGAAAGCAAAACCTCTAAAAATGCAACCCTCAACCAAGGGCAGTTGGAACCAATTTAGGAGACTGGCATTCTTTTCAGGCTGGAGTATTATTGCATTAAATTAAGTGTGTATATGTATTTCAATTATAGGACTGGTTCAGGTTTATATATGTATGTATATAAATGCTATACAAAGGAATTTTTCACAGTGGCATGTTAGATATACTAGACGCTCAGTTTTAATTTTCATTGGCAATTCCTGGTGGCTGCTGAATCAAGCTGCTTGTTAGCTGAAGATTTTCGGTAATTCCATTTTTTGGGCAGATGTCTGGATTCCCATATGGGGCAGATGGTAAATCTGGTGCAGGCAGACCTCCCTCCCATGGTCCACGTGCTTTGCAGAAATGGTTACTGCTAGCAGGGAAAGGGAAGGTTATCTGGGAGGTGAGTGCCTAATGAGAAGGGAGAGGTGCAGACCATCCCCAGCATTGCTCGGGTGCTCAGCACTTCTGGTAACCCACTGACTTACCCAGAGCCTTAATTTAAGGCTGCTTAGACATTGCACCATCAACATGAGCTGATCCTTCCTTGGGGTGGAGGAATAGACTGAATGGCCTTTGAAACGCTATCCCCAGCTTTTGTTTGTGACCCACAGCACTTCAAGCACATCTAGGTGCCTAAGCATGGACTGAACCAAGAGCTTCAGTCTCTCCTTGTATAGTGACATAAGCTCATTTCCAGCTTTAAATGTGCTTAAATTGCATTCAAGTTGCATAATCAAGATGCAGAGCTGGAGAAGCCACCTAGCCCATCTCCAAAACCCAAGGTAGACGCAAAGTTCACGCAGCCCCTGTAAGATGGCTGCACAGTCTGTTCCCAAAAAGGGAGTTTTTTTCCTTAAGAGAACACCTAAATCTTCGCTGATGCAAATACCATGTGTTGCATTTCCTTATTGCCGTTGGACTCAAGATCATTTCTGGCAAATCTGTATGGGAAAAGGGGAAAGCCTTGGGGAAGGAGCTCCTGCCTGCCCCCTGTCCTCCCCAGGTTCAACAGCAGCTTTGAAAGCCAACAGCGCACACTTGGCTCCTAACACTGCAATGTCTTCAGCTAGCACTAGCCATTTCTAAGTCTTTCTCAATCCCTGCTGCTCTCCTAGTTGTTTTGCAGTTGTTCTCCTGGGTCTCCACTGAATGAAGGAGCACAAAATGTTTCACCAGATGGGACAGAAATGAGCAGTGAGTCCTGGGGACAAGGCAGGAGCCAGAAGGGTTCAGGGTGATAGTGAGGAGCAAGCAATTCCCAGACACAGCTCTCAACCCAGACGCAACCGGCTGGATGGAGGAGACATCCATGAAATGGCCTGTGGGGTCTGCTGGCAGCTGGGATGGTTTGAACGAGACGAGTCAGAGCGAATCAGGGTGGAAGGGAGCTCTGGAGATCATCCAGGCCAATCCTGACTTTGATGGAGGGTTGGAAGAGATATGAGTGAAAGTCAACACAGATCAGACCAGTTAAAACAGTGGCTGGAAACATCTCCCAGTCTGAGCACACAGCTAGGCCGCGTTGTTTCAAGGGGGGCTTAAATCCCAGTGCCAAAGGGTACTCTCATTTGCACCAAACAAATGCAATAGAAGGAAGTCTGGTGCCAGCCTGGCTGTTGAGATACATCAGGAGCCTGAATGATGTGCGTATGAGCCTGATTCTCCACAAGGCTCGTTATTTACTGCTAAGGCCGCTGGAGACCTCAGGCTGGCATCACTCTTTTGGATGCAGCCTCAGTGGGTTGGATGGGGTTCCTGCAGGGCAGGTGGGTCAAGCCAGGCCATGTCTGAAGGAGCTGGTCTCTCTGAGAGTCTCTGTTGGGACTTTGCTTGGTTTCTGGGCAAAAGCAGAGGAAGAGAGGAGAGTGAAGTGTTTGAGCATAAAAGGTACCCATTGTAGGAGGCCCTCGTAGAACAAGGCAGGGGTGCAGAGCTGTGGAGTGCCCCATCCAGAAATGGCAGTGACAAGAAATGGAGGAGAAAGAGCAGAGAGATGGTTATGTTTACATGAGCTCATCCATCTCAGCCCACATGGAGCACAACAACGAGCCCCCACACCATGAGGAAAAGCTGCTTGGGTGGAAGAAACCCATCTTGCAAAAATGCATTTATCCCATCCAACCTTTTGCGCAAATGTGGCCAGGCTCTTTGCATGTTCCAGGTTCCTCCTAGCTCATCTCCAAGACTTTGGGATTAACTGGGTCCCAGGGCGACCACAAAACTCAAATAGACATGCCCCTTGTTCAGCTCCCTGCCTTGGGTTTTACAAGAGACCAGCCTAACCTGGCAGCGCTTGGTTCAGCTGGTGATCTGCTTGGTAAGATTGACAAGGTCTGGGTAGCAACTTTGACAGGTTGCCCAAGCAGCAGCTTGGGATCCCGAGGAGACTATTTCATTCAGAGCAACTGGAACAGTCCAGCACATGCCCCAGTTCATGGCAAATTCCCCATGAAAAGTTGAAAACTTTTCAATTGGGATTTCAGTTGAGGTCCAGCCAAAGGTCAGCCCAGCATTTTGGCTTTTACATGCTTTGTTTGGAAGGGTTGAACACCAGTAGACCTCATGCATATGCATCCCACAAAGGTTAAATATTACCCAACATGCCCTGCCATTGGGAACACTTCTTGGGTTAAGCACGGAGCCCATCTACCCTGTCCTGCTGGTGATCGCTCATGTTACTAAAATCCTGATGCTATTGACTTGAATCATCTGAAAAGAAGTGGCTACACCGTGGAGGCACGATTTTAACAATCTCCAAGATGAAGAGACAACTAAATATAGACTCACCTCATCCAGGCTGGAGGACAGCTCACTCTGGAAAAGAGAAGGAAAATACAGAGCTTGAGCAATTCTCATCCATAAACCCATCCTAGGACTTATAATTGTAGCTGATAACTGAATAGAAAAAGCATGCTTTCCAAGTTCCTGCACACCAACATCCCCAGGCTTGAGAAGAAATCAGTGCGGGTAACTGAAAACCATTTAAAATCCAGCTTCAGTTAATGCCTTTGCTCAGACGGGCTGCAAGGTACAAAACACGCTGGAGCTGTTGGGAAGCACAGCCTTTCACAACGGGAATGCTGAGATTATTGCAGGGCAGGAAGGTAATGGTGTGTTTGACACCTGAGGAATTATATCTGAAAGGGGGTACATTTGCCCTGGTTTAGGGGTCAAAAGTGAGCTGCCCCACTTCAGCTCTCTCTACGACCAGCTCAAGGAAACTGGCATCTCTACATGGGGATTCCTTCATCCTAAAACAAGATGGACAATTTTCCTGGAGAAGCAGGGCTGCAAACTGAGTCCGCTGCAAACCTCTGCAGGAGCAGCTGATGGTGCTGGGACCCAGAAGCTCTGTACGGCAGGGCAGGGGACAGTCTGAGGGGCACAGGAGTGGCAAACAGGAGAAAAGCATTACCTCAAAGCCAGGGATGTGATGGACAGCCGGCTGTGGAGAAAAAACACACACTTTCCATTTGCATTCCTGGTACTAACTCAGCTTTATCTGGCAGAGAAACATCAGTCCTCCCATAGCCACATGCTGGCCCCCTCCATGCCCAGTACTGGGCTCCAAAAAGCCTGGGCACAAGGGCAGGGCTCCCCTCAGACAAGGAGGCAGGAGCAGAGCCTCAAATCCACCCAGCTGCTTTTTGCTAGGATTAAATAAAGTCCTTAGAGAGGACCCCCCTTTCCAAGGTCTTCCCTACCCAGTTCAGTAACTTCTGAGGGGGGTGAGGAGGAAGAAAAGGCTGCCTGCAGATGATTCGGTGGCCCATCCTGGCAGCAGAGACATCCCCTGACCACCACCCAGCAGCCACTCACTGGTGCAGCAAGGCTTGTACCCAGCACATCCACCCCCAGCAGCTGCAGCATCATCAAGCGCAGAGCGCAGCATCCCGCCAGGAGCAGAGTTGGGACTTACATCGGAGAGAGGGAGGAGGGAGCTGCGGGACCCTCATTCCCAATTAGCACCTCAAGGCTGGGAGGGAGAAACAGGACAGGGAGATTTAGCCTTCCAGTCCATCCGCTTTCCCCGGCATACAGGCACATCTGGGCTGCAGCCAGGCGCCACGGCCAGTGGAAAAGCCAGAGACAAGAGAGGAGAGGGGGTGGTGTGTGCGGGAGGACGGGGAGGGTGGGAAAGCACACCAGAGCACACTGGGGCACGACGAGGAGTCTCTCCCACCCGGACTGGCTCCGAAGCACAGCCTCCTTCCCCCGTGGCTCGTTACATGAAAGGCCAGCACTGAGGGCGGCAGCTTGCTGCAGGAGTAACCGCCCACTTCAGCTCTCATAAACCCCCTCCGGAAATTAACTCTGAGCAAAGGGCAGTGATCTGGGGCCAAATGCACCAGGCTCTTCCCGCAGTGCGAAGGTGACAAGGCTCTGAGCTCAGCACCGCAGCCAACCGGGCTGGCAGGGCACAAGCAGTGCCTCCCAAACTGGTACCCAGGCAGCCCTGGCTTCAGTCCAGCACTGAGCCTCTTCCCGTCGGCTTTGCTAAATGCCTCCCACCACGCCACTGTGGTGCGGCGCGCACTGAGCATCATGGCTGGGTCTGCTCGGAGCAGCCGTCCTGGTGAAACTGGGGACAGGCAGCTGCAGAGCTGCTGAGCCCAGGTGGACATAACTCGGCGCCAAGCAAAGGCTGGATCCTGATGGGGGTAGAGACACTCCAAGGGAAGAAGTTGGCGTTACAGTTAGAGACAGGATCAGGTCCAGATGAGAGGCTCACCTTCTCCCTCTGAATCAGCTCGAAGGCAGCCAGCAGTTCCCCGACGTTTCTGTTGGCCTTGATGACCGGGTGCCAAGAGAGCCGTGGCGAGCGCACCAGGCTGGGCTTGCAAATACAGCGCCCCATGAACTCATCCGCACCCTGAAAGGCAATGACAGGCATGAGGAGCTTTCTTCCCACCCCACTTCGCGGTGGAGTCCATCACCGTGCACCCACATCTCAGCCAAGACCCTGTCACTCAAAAATCAGGCTCAATGTCTGAACCATTAAGGGACCAGTTAAAAAAAAAAAAGATGGGTTTGATACCTATCTAGACTCCTCCGTGTAACTCCTAGGGCTAGAAATGCACTCTTTCTTATGCATTTTGGCTTAGACAGGAGGTGAAATTCCTATGGTGTCACACAATTTCCAGAGCAGGACCTCTGAGTATACCATTAAGTACCAGCAGCTCTTAAAAAGCCCATTCACTGGTCTGCAACGGCACCTTCAGTTGCCTTTGCTGCTTCCTGCTGGTGTGTTTTGGAAGAGGGAGGGCAGAAGGGTTCCTGAGAGGTTCCTGCAAGATTCCTGAAATGTAATTCTAAGTGCTTTTCACTTATGCATAGCTCTTACATGCAGTCTGCTCTTGTGACAGGCTACAGCCCCATTTTTCTAGGAAGGACTCAAGGTTATCTCACCAGCCCCACAAATGCCATCACTACAAGGCACTTGGGATACCTTTGGGCAGTTGAGCAAACAGCAGTGTGTGGTTCCCTACTCACACAACTGCTTTAAATCTTGTCCCAAGCTTTTTCCACAAGGAAATATGGTTAATTTGGCCACTCTGCAAATCACAATGTAGATGGAGCTTTGCTAACTAGAGCAGGGCCACCAAGGACATCACTAACAGAGCTGTTTGCTGAATTTTTGTCTTCTGAATGTCCAGCTCAATGTCTGAGCCACCCAGAGATGTTACAGCGTTGCACTCCAGAGGGCAGGAACAGCGCCCTGTGTTTGTCACATCCGCCCCAGCACACTCACACCGTGAAGGTCCAGCTCATGCCAACACACTTACATAGGTGTCATGGTCATATATTTCCACCACGATGTTGGGAGGGGAGTCAGACACATTCTGGGGATCCCCAAAGATCTCTATCTCATAGAAGATGAGTGTCTGGTCCCAGGTGGGGTTCAAGGTGTTCTTGATCACCACCGTCTTCTGGCTTTGGTGGAGGAAGGAGACAATGGCATAAGGATCTGCGAGAGATGTTAGATAAGAGACAAAGGATGAATTAGAGCTACCAGTCTAGCAAGGAGAAAGCAATTCATAGTCATTCAAGGGCCAACAGGCTGGGCAGGGAAGACTGTGAACAGGCTGAAGGAGCTGTGGGTCTTTTAGGAACAGCAGTGACATTCCCATCATGTCCCAGGCAACTCCAACTGAGAAGAGAATGAGGCCTAGATCTCCAACAGTTATCCCTATACACCAGTTCTTCACAGCTCAGTTACTTCCCAAGCTAGATGTGATGTCTGTGTGTTTAGCAGCTCTACAAAGGGGTTGTCTTCCAGAGGCTTGCCCTATCTCTTTTGAAACCACCGTATACTCCAGTGAGGACTCAAAACTGCATGCAGAATCATCCTCTCATGGTTTTTTTGCAGTGCCCAGCTCCCTCTATCTCCATTTGAGGCTCCCCAGTTCTTGCATTAGGAGAGAAGGAGCAGTCCACCCCTGCACACCTGCACTGACACTTGGGGTTCTGCAGGTTTCTATCATGCCAATCCTAAAACATATCTTTTTCAAACTGAAGAGACTCGGCCTATGAAGTTATTCCTCATAAGGGGTTAATCCCAACCCCTGCTCATTCCAGCTCTTTTTGGGACAAGACAACCATAATGGCCCACACAACTTAGCTGTCTATCTATTTAAAAACCTTCCTTCTTATCCTACAGCAGCTCCATTCCTTAAAAACCTTTGATGAAGGATTTTTTTGCCAAAAACCTTTTGGGCATCCAATGAGACCATGTTAACCAGAGCAACCCTATAGAACTATAGAATCATAGAATGGTTTGGGTTGGAAGGGACCTTAAAGATCATCTAGTTCCAACCCCCTGCCATGGGCAAGGACACCTTCCACTAGACCAGGTTGCTCAAAGACCCATCCAACCTGAACTTGAATACTGCCAGGGATGGGGCATCCACAACTTCCCCGGGCAACCAGTTCCAGTGCCTCACCACCCTCAGCGTAAAGAATTGCTTCCTAATACTTAATCTAAACCTACCCTCTCTTTCAGTTCAAAACCGTTACCCCTCATCCTGTCGCTACACTCCCTGATAAAGAGTCTCTCTCCATCTTTCCTGTATCCTCTGTCTTGTGATAACTCCAGCTGGTGGAGACACCATGACGTTCCCTGGCCACATCTCCCAGCACTCCACTACTGTAGCATGAGAAATTTCCTCACCATCTGACCTGACCTGTCCTGGTCCAGGTTACCCTCATGTCTCCTCACCCTGTTCACCAGCAGTGAGGTAGCACAAATAGTTCATCTATTGCCCTAAGGTGTGGGGTTTTCTCCCAAAAGATGACTCTGCAAGGATGAATGTTTCAATGGTGATAATACAGC
This sequence comes from Rissa tridactyla, assembly GCF_028500815.1. Taxonomy (NCBI): domain Eukaryota; kingdom Metazoa; phylum Chordata; class Aves; order Charadriiformes; family Laridae; genus Rissa; species Rissa tridactyla. The sequence goes on from NC_071470.1 coordinate 41,000,353, forward strand.
CGTCTTCCAGCACAGAAGAGAGCACAAACTGCTTCCCCAATGCAAACAGTCTTTCCCAAGGAGATGCAGGAGGTACCAGCACTGCACAAGTGGGTGAGCAGTGCCTTCAGTTCACGCCCTGCTGTGAAGACCAGACCATGAAGATGACTGGGATGTTACTGCCTCCTTCCTGGGGTCTTTAATATCTCCAAAGGGGACATGAGCTGAGGATGCAGCCAGCAACCGGCCAGAGTCATCTTCTCAGCCCCTTTGCATGAGTTTTAGTAACCTCCATGTCTTCAGTAGAGTTTTGGGTTCCTGGCACTCCGGATTATCCCACCTGGCCTCCAGCTGCCATACCAGATGGCTTTGGGTCTCCCTTAGGGCTGCTGCATCACATCTGCCAGACCCACGCAGATGTCTCAGGTACTCCAGGGTTCCATCAGACCCTTGTACCTAGCCATTGAGCTGGGAACAAGGTGTCTCACCCCTAACTTGGGACAAAGCCAGAAGCTTCTCACTGCAAGGCAGTACCAAATAGTGAAGCGTAGCCTCCCTTAACAATCAAAGCAATTAACTCAGGAAGCCTAAGATCAATTAAAAAGAGAAATATGAAACCCCAACCCTTTCTAACACCTTCCTTTACAGACAGCTTCAAAAAGCATATGGCCCAAACCTGCTGTGGACATCCAGCTCATGGTGGCACTGGGCATGGGGACAAGATGGGCAGTGGCAGAACCAGAATCAAGGGCTGGCTGAGAGGCTCGAAACATTCCATGGGATCACATTATAAGACCATGTGGAGATGGAACACCCTTCATAACCTGATAGCACCTACTGATCCTTGTCAGGGATGAGACCTCCACGATTGCTGCATCCCACCTGATCAGTCCCAGGTGGAACCCTGAGCTCTGGTTACCTGCAAAGCCCAACCTCCACAGTGGCAGGAGTCCTCATGGGCCTTTTTGGAAGGACACAGGCCACCTCATCTGCCTGGCACCCAGCATGATGTGCCACCACAAGACACAGGTGCACCAGACAGTGTACAAGGATCCACCAGCATGCAGTGGGGTACCACCCAGGTCACGCCAAAGCCAGTCCCAAGCGACCTACCAGCAGCCAGGAGCATGGCAGATGCTACAAAGGCAACCCTTAGTTCTCAGCACTACACGAACCCCCACAATCCCAGCCCTGTCAGGAGACTATGAGCTTATGCTGGGAGCAAAACATGTCCTGCCGACCCTGGAGACGGAGGAGCATCCCCCAGACACCTGAATGCAGGGCTGGCTGAGTAGGGCAGCATCCCCCAACCCCCCTCCCCTCTTCCAGGGATGGGGGGGGTCAAGGGGGTTGTATTTTCTTTCTTGGCGTCCGGACCACAGCAGACGTGTTTAATGAGCCGGGGCTGTTTGTGAGGTGGCCGGCTGGAGAGAGCACTATTCACGCTGGGAAGAACCTTTTCCACTTACGCGCTTTTTTCCAGTAAGAGGAAAGCAGAGTGCGTTACAATAAACAAAAAAACCATGGATTTGGATTTGCTTTTTGCTCCTTTTTTTTTCCCCCCTCTTCTTCTTTTTAAAGGAGACCTCCATAAAGCCCCTTTGTTTAGACCCTCATGTGCACAGAAGGTTTATTTTTATAACTGTGTAAAGCCCCCTTAATGAACTCCTTTATGCTTTGTTAAGGCAGCGGAGATCACAATTCCACATTGTGGCATGTTGTTGCTCATGTTGTCCTTGGCTGGGTTTTTCCAAAGGAAGGGACTCCCCTCCCCGCTCCGCCGATCGGGGCCATGAGATCACCTCGGTCCCCACCACTTTGAACAACAAACCCTTTGTGGAGGTGGAAGGGAGACGGGACCTCGGTGGGCGCAGACACTGGGTGATTGTTTGGGTGCTCTGCACCTCTCCAGGGCATTTCTGTCCACCCCCTCAAGCCCCTTTGCTTCAAAACACTTGGGGAAGCAGGCGTCCCTTGGGACTGTGGTCCTGCTGCCTGGCATGGTGATGCCCAGCTGTCCCTGCAGGCTGCTCCCCGCAGCAGGTCCCCACGCTGCATCCTGGAGACAGCGGGTGGCTGTCCCTGTATCCCATTCAAGATCCATCACCCCCGTGCCAACACTGGTGGGCAAACCCACGCCCAGCCCCTCTGCAAATCCCCATGGCAGACAGGCAGTGACAGTCCTGGGGGGATGCTGGATGTGTCCTGCCCGCAGGCATCGCGGCAGAGGGGTGTGGGTGCTCCAGGGGTACCTGCCCCGGGACTTGCTCACATCTCAGATGCGGCCCCTGCCACAGGGCACTGAACTGATGGGGGACTTTTTGCACTGCCCCAGCTCCACCTCTGAGTCAGAGGTAAACAGCAACGTCCCCACTGTCCTGCGTTCCCACCTCAAAATGACACTCCAAAGCATTAACAGTGTGAGCAAAGGCAGCTTTGGTCACAAGCACCAAAGAGCGGCAGGGCCACCCGGCTGGGATGACCCAGCCCATGGGGAAGCGGATGTGAGACCCTCCAGCTGGTGAGGGGCTGGTCCTTGCTCAGGTCAAATATGAAGGACCATTCTTGGCATGCTTTCCCATCCCCACAGCCACGCTTCAGCCTCTGCTGCAAACGAAACACTCCTAAAACCAAACCACCTACACCCAACACCCTTGAGCACTGAACGATAACCGAGCTGCCCAAAGGATAAAGTGATATACCTTATTCTAGCTTAATTTCCTAACCCGGAAAACATGAGCTCAAGCATGGGATGTCCCAAACACATCAGCTCAAGTCTGGCAATTTCAGAAGTGCCTGAAGCTGTGCTGGAGATGTGCTGAGCAGCAGGACACGGAAAGCTCCTCATTCAAAGTCCAGGACACCCTTTTTCCACCTGGGATCACACTTTTTTCCATGAAGGGGCATTTTTTACAGTATGGTCTGAAGGATGCCTGGTTCAGGCATCAGCTCCATCAAGGAAACCCCCCAGTTGTTGCCTCCCAGCCACCTTGCAAATTTTCCAGGATGGAGAGCGGAGGAGCAGCAGCTCAATTTAATGTTCAGTCGTGAAAACAAATACGCACCATTTTACATATTTGCCACTGTTAGGTATTTTCCTTTCCATCCATATTTTCAATCAATTCTTTCATTCCTAATAAACGGAGTCTCCCTTCTTCAGCCTTGATCCCTTCCCCAAACCACAGGACGAATCCCCTCCGCAAACCCCAAACCCAGGAGGCTGCTGCCCCCCTGCCCTGCAAGGTTGGGTAAGAGGCTGGCCAGGATTCAACCAGCTGGAAGTCAAGGGCACATAAATCAAAGCAGAAACTTCATGAGGACTCAGAAGAAGGGGCCTGTCTGCTCCAAGGTCCTAATTACACCCTTACACCCTTTTTAATTTTTCTGAGCACATCTCGTGGAGGTTTCTGCCCCGTGGCTCCATCATCTCAACACCAGCCCAGAGCCCTCCGTCCTGCCTGCAATCCCAGAGCTCCCAGGCTGCGTGGGGGGATGGCCCGAGGCGGTGTGCCATGGTAAACATGCCTGCCCTCCGCACTGTTTTTATTTGTCCTGCCCCTGAGCCGTCTGCTACCCGGCCTTGCCACCGGCTTTCAGCGTCACCTCGGGTTGGGGAAAAGGAGCTATTAGCAAAGGAAACGGCTCTGACTCATGGCTGACCTGGGTAACTTGTGGTTTCTGGTTGGTTTCTCACATAAGAGTTCTTGAAGCTCTGATTTTTTTTGCTGATGGGAAATCAAGCTGGTTGCCTTGGGAAAGCCTCTTGCCACTGTCTTTTGTTGTATGGCTGCTGAACACCCCCCACGTCATATCAATAAATACCCAAAAAATTGCTTTATAGCTACTCCCCACTACTCCCTAGCATTCATTACAGTACTAGTTACAAGCACAAACACGTAGACGTGGGCTTCTGGGCTTACCTGAAAAGCTGTCCTTATCCATGGCGATCAGATCCCGAGCTTGGTACATGTAGCAGCGGAGATGGTATCTGTTCCCACCTGTACAGAGGAATCAGAAACAATTAAGAGATGAGCCCAGGGATAAGTGCAGGGCACCAGGGGAATAGCTGGGTTTTAACCAGCCCCAAGCTGGTGTCTGAGGGCAGCTTGGACTAATTCTTCCCATGGCTTCCCAAGAGAGCACCGAGCCCTGATCATATCCATGTTCCCAGGGGGACAAGCCATACCACCTCCTTGCCCACCCCCCACCCTTTCCATCCTCCTGAACTTAAGGCGGGCAAGAGGAAGAGGATGGGAAATGCTCAGCTATGGGCATCCCCACAGCAGAGACGCCATGCCGGAACTCACTGCAGGTGAATTTCACCCTCCCCCCGACCCTCAGGGCCTTACAGTCAAATATGCACGAAATGGTGGGTCTGTTGACACCAAAACTGAGGGTGGAGATGGATTTGCCATCATCGCTCTTGTCATCTGTCACTCCCCCCTGCAAGAGAAAGCAAGGTGAGGTTGGTCATGCTGAGACCCCCTCTGCGGCCGGGGTTCCCCGTGGGATGGGGTCCTCCAGGGTATTATCCACATGAGTGTCCAAGAGGACTTTCAGACTCCCTGTGGAGGGACCCTCAGGCTGTTCTGCCCCAGGAGGGCAGAGAGGACCCAGCTCTTGATCCATGCCGTGCTGGGACACAACACCAAAACCAGCCCAACAGTCACCAATTCATATCCCACCTCCCAGCACCTCACCAGCACGGGAAAGCCGCTCCATAAGGTTCATCATTCTTGGAGCAGTAGTTAAAGCAATTTCACTAAGTCCCCTTGCGAGCAAAATTAATGGAGTATAAACTTTGCGAACAGTGATACAGATGGTGGCAAATGCCCCATTTGCTGCCCGGGGGGAGCCTCAGCCGACCCTTCCCGACCCTTCCCATCGCCCTTCCCTCTTTTTGTCTTGGCCTGTGAAAGCCGGCCTTTTATCACCTCTTAATTGCCGCATTCAGCTTGAAATATTTAGTTGCAGGAAAAGGAGCCTAAAGGTAACTTCCTGGAGAGCATAAATCTGATCTTTAAATATTTTTCAATTATCGAATGCTAGGGAGAGACAGGAGGGGTCTTTAAAGAAAAAAGAAGGAAAAGAAAGAAGGAAAAAAGAAAAAAAAAAAAAAGGGGGGGTCCAGGATGGAGTTTGCAGAGCCTGGAGCTTCTCAGTCCTAAAAATGCATCTGGAGCTTCGGTGGTCTGCAGAGCCCTCCTTGCCTTTCCAGGCAGGAATCGCTATTACCGTGACATCGTCTGCAGAGGAAGCCCTGGGGTTTGCGCTGTATTTACGGCGGGCAGGTCGCGCCGAGGGTTTGCCGGAGCTGCCTTCCCTTCCTCACCCCCTCCCAGCGGGAGCTGAATAGTTCTTCAGTTATTTTTGTGACCTTTCTGCCCGGTGGACCGGCAGTCCCTCCAGTCCCCCCACCCAACCCTGCGCCCGCTGCCAGCCTGGGGACGAGCAAGTGGAGGAGCCGAGGAGCCGAGACAGGCGGGGATTGCTCTCTGAAGCCCACAGCAAGGGCTTGGGGACACCCCCCAGTCTGTCCATCATGCGGAAGGAGGGCTCCTCACACCCCAAAACACCATGGAAAGCACGCCTGCTCAGGACTACGATTTGTCCTTTGGGGTCTCCACGCAGGATGGAGTACCCCCATGATCTCCTCCCTTCGCCCAGTCCCCGCGGGGTCCCCAGGTGCTGGGTCCTGCAGCGGGAGCCCGTGCATGGTACAACGTAGCAGCCATTGGGCTTTCCCACCAGGATTCCCATGCCTGTTGCAGCCAGTTAATTTGGGCACAAAGCTACAGCACCGGTGCCCTCCACCCTGGCCAAACCCCAGCAGCACCACGCGCTCGCCCTGGCTCTCACCCCCCTGCTTTAACTCATGTCCCTGTTCTTCTCCTGCCTGGGGAGTGGTGGTTCAATCACGGTTGGTGCAGAGCCAGAGCTGGCTGAAACAGGCAAGATTTTCCAGCTTGGCATGGAAAACCCAAAGCTCTCCATCGGCCAAAGGTTTCCAAAAGGATGATTTTTGGAGGAGGATGGGAGGAAATGGGGCTTGCAGGGTGGGAGGGCTGCTCAGAGCTCCAGGGCAGATCCTCTGGGCTTTCTATCAGAAACTAGAGACAGCCTTGAGCTGCAGAGCTCGGCTCTAGGCTTCCCAGAAATCAGACCAAGGGCAGAGAGGTGCCTTGAGGGCCACACTGTGTCCTGTGGTCCTTCTCTGTTAATGACTGCCAGTGACAAGCGAGCTGCTAAATACCAGGTCCCAAAAAAGCTGGGACACACTGTCACAAAGCGGGAAACCCAGGAATAAGCTGACATGATGGAGGTGATGGCTAAGTCAGCAAGCCCAAGGGAAAGGAAGGCTGCCCAGCTTATAAGGGAGGGATGCGCAGGTGAAATACAGGCAAAAAGAGAGGAAATGGCAGGACAGTGCTGCAAGCAGTGGTGTTATGCTGGCTCCATGTTTCAGGTATTGGTGGGAGTGCTAAAAGGCTTCTGCACCACCAACTTCTTGGTCTCAAGCTCCCCATTAGTCAGCTGGGACCCATCACAAGAAGCAATAAGCGCCAAGCACTTTGTGGGTGTCCCCAGCGGTAGAGGGGGATGCCGAGTCACAGGCAATGGAGAGGGCAAGTTGGTCATGGCAAGGGCAAAGGGGGTGGCCCGGTGGACGGGATGCTTTGTTCAGAACACTCATGGGCTCACCACGGGTCTACTTTCCTAAGCAGAGTCCCGCCCTGAGCCAGTTGGGGACTGTCCCAAGCTGTGGGTAGCTGCAGGAAGGCTCCAAGGACTGCTGAGAAAACGGCACACCAGGAAGGAAAGAGCCACCATGTTGAAGAGCCCATGGCTGGGGGCAGCAGGAGGGAGCGGGTGAATCAGCGGGAAGCATCGTCTGAGGCAGCTCAACCCACCCCAAGGGGGCACCCCAAATCCATCAGGCTAATTGCATCCAAGGCAGACGAAACCCAGTGCCATGTGGGAGCTCCACAAGCCCTGGCAGCAGCATGTGGCCCGGCTTTGGGCAGCACCACCCTGCCAGCTGCCACGCTGCCCGGCCCCAGCGCTGCTCCCCGTGGGACGGGGGATCGGGGAATGTCCCATCCCTCCCTCCCTATTGTCTGGGGTCAGGGGAAGGATGGAGCACATGTGAGCAGCTAAATAAAAGTCTCTGAGCAAAAACAGGAGTCAGCACGTGCTTGGGGAGAGCGAGCATGCAAAAAAGTAATCATGCAGGTACACGTGGGTCGCACCCCATGGGGTCCATCCGAACAGGCACTGAGCTCACCCTGCAAAGGCGCAGAGCCCCACGCACAGCCCCAGGGATGCAACTGCTCGGGTCCACAGGGGTAGCACCATCAGAATGGGATTTTTTGGGAAAGACTCTGCCAAGGAATCCCCAGCTCCTACAAACCCACCCCTCAGCAGCTGAGCGACCCGCTGGGGCTCTGCTTTCCAGTTGTCCCCAGCTCTGGGTCCCCCTGACCCCAACGTGCTGGGGTTCAGCATGTCTTAACTGAAACGATTGCTCAGTATGGCCGGAGAGACGCATGCGGAGCATCCCTGGGAAGAGGGAGGCCCAGAAACCCTGAGCACCATCCGCACATTCCTGCATCCAAGACACATTCTGGTCATGTTTGGTATTATCTTCCTGTTGGAAACCAACCCTTTTGAATAGCTCGGGGAATTAGCACTTGGGGTGTTGTGTTGGCTTGTTCTGTCCCTGCACCACCGTAGAGCTCCTTTGCTGGATGGGCTCCGGGCAACCCATGCCACAACCACAAAATCGCACAAACGCCTTTGACAGAGAAGGCAGCAGGTAATAGGAATGGGACGGAACAGACAGGAGGGGCTTCCAGAGGCTCCAGCAGCTGGTGGCATGCCAGTGGCAGCCCTGGCCCCAGGCCTGGGTAAAATCTGAGCTGGGGGATGCTCCAGGCTCCCTCTCTTAACAGTGTCTTTATTCTGCTTCAGTGTGATCAGAGCTGGCAGCAGCAGCCCAAACTCAAATCATCTGCTGCCCCGTTGGAGTGCCCTTCTCGGGCTCTGCTTCCCTGACACCTCAGTCTTCAAAAAGTGCCTCCCTCTACCTGCGTTAAAAAAGCATTGGAAATAGATAGAGCAAAAAAACAGCACCCATCCTTCCCAGCCCGCAGCACCCACTCGTATTTTCCCATCCTCGGCACCACTTCAGCCCATGACCCCGATCCCAGCTCTGGCATCACGCCGAGTCCCTCCTCCCACTTGCAGCTCCAGCAGATGGAGGGGTCAACCCTGTGCAGGTCCGGAGGGTCTGGGGTTGCTGGATGGGAGACACTATGTAAATCTAGGTATTATTTTGGGATGGATCATCCTGGAAAAACACGTAAGTCGTTCAAGCAAGAGAGGAGAGCTGGAAAGGCATGAAGCTACAAAACCAGAAAGTATGGCAAGATCATTTATAAAGCGATTCGCAGAAAACCAAGCAACCACAGAAAATGCAGCCAGTAACCCCAAAATATGAGGGCATGGAGGCGAGCCAGAGTGACCTACTGCGGAGGGGAATTTGGCGAGCGGATCCCGAAGGGCAGGCGGGCTGGTCCTGCACCCGCCAGGCTGCCGGGAGCCAGAGCCAGGGCCGGGAAGGGATTCATTCACCTGCCGCTCTCCCGGGCTGCTCCCTCCCCAGACGTCACCCTGTGGGGACAGCATCCCCTGAAGTCTCCATGCCTGAAGTAAATACTCCTCCTTGCCAGACAGCATCGCCCTACTGGGGGGATGGCTTAACTCCCGGGAGCAGCACAGTCCTGCAGCAAAGGGACCTGGTGCTCCCGCGGGACCCTGCTGTCACTGAGGGTTTTCCTTGTGTTTTGCTGACATTCAAGCAAGGAAAATTTATGGCTCAGACATTTGCTTGGCATAAAGGGAATTGGGTGTCTGCATCAGGAGCAAAAGTAACACTTAGGGCAGTGTTTGCTGGGGAAGGAAGGAGAGGGAAAAGGAAGGGATGGCAAGGCAGAACAACTGCTTTTTTTGCTAGAATTGTTTTCAGTTAGAAAATAAGCAAAATAATAATAACTTGGATTTGTTACATATAAATATAATAGAAGTTATAGACGCAACCTTGGCATAAAGATAAATGAGAGATCTGGGAGGCCGCTAAGAACTGGGCACTCCAACGCTAACTGACACAGCTAAGAAATGCTGGGAAAATAAATATGCCAAGTAGGTAACATCAGGTATAAGGGGCTTAAGGGGTAGAGGGCTGGAAGGGGCAGCCCTGGCAGCCTGGGGCAGGTGGGGGTTCAGCAGCACATCAGTAACACCAGGGGACACTTAAATCAATCAGAAACCCCCTGCCACCACGTCAGCGTCACCAGAAGCGAAGCAAGCGGTAGCTCCTAGGCATGTTGCCACGTTGCCATTTTAATGGGGCTTTTTTCTCCTTTTCCCTTCTGCTTCAGCCTCTGCCCCACACACATGGGGAAGGAGTTTCCTCCCTGGGTCTTACCCACATCCCCCAAAACCCCCAGGAGATGGGTCCATCAGCTCCCCTTCCCCAGCACTGCAGCCATGCTCACAAACCCATTTCATTTGTGGGCTACAGAAGGCGAAACGAGGGCATGGCTGAGCCCTTGGAAAGCTGCACAACCAAGTCGAGACCCAAGGCGGCTCCATCGGACCCCGACCCCTCCCATCACCCCTGAAGCCAGAGAAAGGGCACGGGGGGGTCCTGCACACCTCCACAGGAGTGCACGCGCGCGCACACACACACACAAGCACACACATGTGCATGGACACAAACCCCATGTTAGAGGGTTTTCCAGCTAAACCCTCCTCGATTGCTTCTGCCAAGATGCAAAGGGATGAAACGTCTGGTTGAAAAGCACATCAACAGGCCCCAGGGTGAAGGGGGAGAAGTCAGGGTCCCACCAGCAGCCCTGAGGGTGGGCGGCAACCAGGACCCTCCTGAATGGGGCCAGCGTGAGTTCAGGGCTGATGCACGCGAACGCCACGGAGCCGCTTGTGTCCCAAAGGGGCTGCTGGGTTCAAACACTGGACGGAATGGGGGACAGAGCAGAGAAAGAGGGGGGGAAAAAAAGCCAAATGGGGAAAAAAAAAATAAAAAGCCCTATAATAGGGGCTTTGTGCTGCTGTGGTTGGTTCTTATTTAGCTATTGGAAAAGCCAAAGGATTATGAAATCCAGTGTATTAAGAAAGCCAGAATATTAGCTAAACAACCAGCCGTGGGTGCGGGCAGCAGATAACAAGCGGCAGATAATGAGCTTTGCTCCAGGTCCGCTCCCTGGGTTGAGACGGAAGGGCGGGAATGGACCCAACTAGGCTCCCCCTCCCAAGCAACAATTTTTTGGGGGAAAGGCGGGTACCTACCAGAGCCCCCTCCAATGCGAAGACGGCAGCGGCCCCAGTGCGCTCCAGGGGCTCCATCCTGCGCCTCCAGCGGCGGCGGCGGAAGGTGTCGGTCCGACGATGCTTCAGGTGGAAGCGCCAGCCAAAAAGCGAGGCATACTCCCAGCCCTCCCCATCCAGCTCCTCCTGCTTGTGCTGTGGGGCAGGGATACGTCGGGGCTCAGGGGGAGGCTCCGTCCCACCACCCCACGGCCCCTCTGCAGGTGACAATGGCAGGACCCTGGCACAGCCAAGGGGCAAAGCCACTTGTGCACAGGGCTCTTCAGGGCCAGGGTGGTACCCACCCAAACCTGGGTCCAGCCTCTTTGAGTTGTTGCCTGCTACAGGTGTCCCACCCCATGTCCTCCCCATATCTCTCTATCTTAGCTGGGGATTCAGCCCTTAGTCCAGTCCCTGGGGTGAACCCCACTTGGAGAAGGGTCTCGCTGGGCCGGGGGATGCCTGCGCTGAGCAAAGAGGGGGGCACATCCTGCCCAGGCCTGTGTAGCACCAGCACCTCCATCTTCCCAGCCTGCCCTCCACTTCACCACCACCTCTGATCTCTCCCAAGGCCACCACAGCTCTGCCACCATGGGACCCTGGAGCATCAGTCACAAGGCTTTTCCTCCCCAGAGCTGTGTTACCTCTCTGTGACACTTGCACCCCTTTGGCAAATGGGGTGACAGTGGCTCCCCTTGCTTTCCAGCAACAATTTTCTAGAAAAAGTGCTGGAAAGGAACCGTGTCTTAGGGAACGTGCTGGGGGGAGGGAAGAGCGGCAGCGTTGCCGTGGCATTTGCAGTCCAAGTGCACCACCTAGAGGGAAGCAGCACTAGGACAGGGGACAGGCTGAGGACCTCTGCCAGCCCTGGTCCTCCGAGATGTTTCATGGCACTGGCAGAAGTCCCTATCCCACCCAGCCCAACCAAGCACCTCTGGAGTGGTCTCCACCCCGGGAGATGTTAACCCCCATGGTGAAAACCACTGAGGCTGCTGCCTGCTCCAGCATGGAGACCAGGGCCACCAGGTTCCAAAGCACAGCATGTCTCTGCAGAAGGCCAAGCACCTCCACCTCTGCACGGAGAGACAGGGACACAGCCCCGACCCACTCTCACCCTCTTCTCCTCAGCCCCTCTCCTACCTTCTTCATGGCCTCCATCTGTGCAAGGTCCCTCCGGCGGAGCCGCACCCAGCGCCGTCGCCGGTTGGTGTGGTACATCTTCTCAGCTGGCACCCAGGCCTTGGGTTTGCGGTCCGGCGGTATGGTGATGCCATACTCCCAGCCTTGGAGAGAAGGAGACACCTGGGTGAAGGAGGTAGAAGAGCCCCCACCTTGCCTCCCACCAGGGACCTCTCTTCACATATTTCCAGGTTGGAACAGCTTTAATAGCAAAGGTTTGTCCAGACACAAACACGGTTTCCCAGTTTGATGGTCCACACAGATAAGGACCTATTCATGCTGCTACGGAATGGAGGTGCCCCACTGGGAATGCCCAGGTGATGGACTCATGGTGTCCCACCAGCCCTTGTCTCAGTCACAGCCTGGGGACTCTCCTCTCTCTCCTTCCTTCCTCAGGCAGCCCCAATGCTTGTGACCATCTTGGATGCTCTCTGGCCTGATACTTTCAATCTCTCCTTCACCAGAAGACAGGTAAGATCATCCAGAAGAACGGCCTGGCCTTTCCCCAGCAGCAAGGAAAGCGCTGCCTTTGTGACTGTCCATGCCACAGCCACAGCCTCAGCCAGAGCACGGGGGAAAGGGTACGCCCAGGGCCTGACCCCCTTCTCCTGAAGCCAGCAGGGCAGCTCACACAGCCACAAAGGGGATGTTATCATCCCTGGTGCTGGACGGGATCATGGAAGGAAACACCGCAATGGGCAGAGTGAAGGGGATGAAAACCAAGATGGATGCCCAAAACTGCTTTCTGATACCTTTTTCATCCACAGCTCTGTTGAGGTCCGTGTCCCACTCCACGTCCTCCCATTTCCAGCCTGGAGGACACTCAATCTCATCCTTATGCAGGACCTTCTCCCCATTCTGTGGGATATAGAGGTGTTTTCAACAAAACGGTGCCCAGCAGATGCTTAAATCTCCCCTGAGTCCCCAGGGGCTTCTTGCCACTGCAGCCTGGGGTGGTGGCTCCGCCCCTGGCTGCCCTCTTCATCCTTACCACATCGGTGTAGGCATCAGTCATGTGGATCCACTGGCCTCCAGGCAGCCGCACCTGGTTCTCAAACACCTCCTCCACAAAGCTCAAGTGCCCAGCATCCACATCATGCAGCAACCTGCACCCCAGGGAGATGCATGGCGTCAGAGGCTCCCCCTCCTGCCCTCCCAGCCCTGCACAGGCAGCAGCATGGCTTTGTGTCTTCCCTCCTCTCACAGCCGGCCCCACCACCCCAGCACATACTTTGCCTTCTGAGCCCCTTCGACCCCAGAGGCACCAAGCAAAGCTCCCACGAGACCTCAGCAACCCAGTTCAGATGAAGCCTAAAACACAGGCTGTGAATCCAGTGCAAGAAGATGGCAGAGCAGTGCTGAGCATCCACCATCCCCTCAGTGCCCTGCTGGGATCCCACCTCCAAAGCTCCTCAGCATGGAGCTTGCACAGGCACCCCAGTGAGCTGGGTGCTGGGGCCACCATGTCCATGAGTGCCTGTGCAGCACCCACCATGACAGGGACATCACCCATTGCAGAGCTGCATTTTGAATTAATGCTGTTGCCTACCAAAGACAGGACAGGCAGATGAGGAACCCCCCTGGCACCCCAGACCTCCATCCAGCTTTCTGGGTGACCTTGCCACCAGGTTAGCATCTGCTCAGGTTTTTGGGGTGTCCACAACAGCCCACCCAAGCTCTGCTCTTCGCAGAAAACTGTCACTTACGTCTTCTCCGGGCAGATGAACCAGTCTGCAGCCCAGGTCCATCCTGTGGAGGGGCGGAAGCTGTCCTTGGGCAGCTTAATCTTGCCAGTAACATCTGAGTATTTGGGGTAGGTCAGGCCAGTAGTACCCCAGTTCCCCACCAGCGCCAGTTTGGTCTGGTTCTCATACTGGGGGAGCAAATCAGAGAGGTTTTTGTGTTGGAGGCACAAAATCCCATGAATAATCCTTTTGAAATCCCATGAATAATCCCTTCCTTCCTGAAGAGCCCCCATCCTGAGGACAGACCTCCTGGGAAGAGCCTTACCCCACTACACCATCCCCTGCACCATGGGCACCCCCAGATTTCTCCCCCCGCCTCCCCGCCGCAGGCAGAAGGAGGTGTGAAGCCACAATGTGGCTGGATGTTAGTGGAAATGGCTCTTTCTTCTCATAGTTGATAGAGGCTTATGTGATACCACCTGGCAGTGCCCTCACCCACAGTCCAGCCCACCCCCTCCCCTCCATGGTGGAGGCAATGCCCACACCAGAGAGAAAAAAAAACCTTTAGGGTGGTCCCTGTGAGATGCTCACGGTTTCAGCAAAGACGGAGAGCTTCCCCTCGGCGTACTGGTTAAACTCCTTCTCATCGACCGACAGCCCGAACCAGAGCTGGACCCGGATCTGGACTGGGATCCTCGGACCCATCACCTCTTCCTGGGGATACTGCCGAAGGCAGAGCCCCATTAATATTCCCCAAGAAGGATATTAACGGGGGATGCTCAGGATATGAGGCTGGGGGCAGTAGGTATGAAGCCCCCGTGGCCCTGGCCAGGGGGATAGGTGGGACATGGAGCACCCCTGGGAACTGGTACATCAACAGTGTACAGAGCACTCTGGGGATGACCTTGAGGAGCTTCAAAGCCCTGGTGGTCAGGGCTTCTGCATCTTGTTGAGACACCCTTCAGGGCTAGGACATCCAACCCAGCCAACATACTTCAGCAAAAATAGAAAGAATAAACAGGGAGATGTCTCACTGCCCTTTTTTCTCTCCCTCAGTCACTTTTTTTTTCCCCTTCAAGTGATGCTAGTTTTCCATCCAGAGCTAAAGTGCAGAAAAAAACCCAATATATTTTGGTTGGTCTTTTGGTTCCAGCTGGGCTTGGGGTTTTGGGGTTTATTCAGTTTATTTTATTTCACTTTATTTTTTTAGAGCTTGTTCAGCACCGATTGTCTGCTCCCAAGCTGGCACACAGCAAAAGGCCAAAGAAATATCATTTGAGATGTGAGAAGCTTGGTAAGTGCCTGGCAGAGGAGGCCTCAGCTTAAATTTCCTGGGGTGGCAAAGGGTCAGGAATTTTGAAAAACGTAAAATAACATTAAAAAAAATTTAAAATATACGTATTTTTTTTTAAAAAAAGCACCATCTGGGCCAAACTGCGCCCATCTTCACTGCCCGGGAACTTGAAGAAAATAATAAGGTGTTCATGGGGATCTGCTGCAGATCCATGCAAGTGGAGCTGAACTCTACCAGAAGCACGACCAGGGTCTCACCACACAGGAACCAGCTTCAATAGAGTCAAAACTGAGGCTGGGGTTCCCCAGAGCCCCAGGCACTCATGGGTTAAAGCAGCCTGTTGTGTTGTGATGTCAGGTTTCCCTGCACGATTTCCTCTCTATCTGTTTTTTTTTAGGGGAAAATATTTTAAAAATTAATATCATGCATGCACGTACATCAAAAGCCAAGGTACCTTCAGGAAGATGGTCTGCAGCTTCCCACAGTTCTTGCCGCAGCAGCTGGAGATGTTCCTGGAGAAGAGGACCTCGTGGGCTGGCACGCGAGCATATGCTACGCGCTTGTCTCCCTGCAGCATCCAGATCACTATATCGGGCAGGCTGTTTTGGGGCTGGAAAACACAAAAGCTGTAGTGTCCAACCAGGGGGCTGCCAACTAACACATCAGCGGCAGAGGGATGCAGGAGGCTGGAAAGCAGCCATGCCCCAAGTCTTGCTGCCAACCCAAGCCCATAGAGTGAGACCAGTTGACCCAAAAGCCATCTCAGCAGCTCCGGATCCCATCTGGGTCTGGCCAGGG
This sequence comes from Rissa tridactyla, assembly GCF_028500815.1. Taxonomy (NCBI): domain Eukaryota; kingdom Metazoa; phylum Chordata; class Aves; order Charadriiformes; family Laridae; genus Rissa; species Rissa tridactyla. The sequence continues at coordinate 41,015,674 of NC_071470.1, forward strand.
CAGAGCAAGCCCATGTTTCCCCAAGCTCTGTCCTCCACAGCCAGCCCAGGTCCATCTGGGTCTGGCCAGGGCAGAGCAAGCCCATGTTTCCCCAAGCTCTGTCCTCCACAGCCAGCCCAGGTCACTGCAGCAGCTTTGGTTGAGGGTTTACAGGCCGTGCTGTAAAGCTCTGCCATGAATAAGGCTAAAATCTCAATGGCGGGTGCCAAACCTGTTGCCTTCCTATCTCAGTTCACATCACTGCGGTGGGATGCACAGGGGGTCAGGACTCTGCCTGTGAGAGCGGCATCCTTTCTACTTCCCACCATACTGCCGGGCGATTGCTCGCAGCCATCGCACCAAAACAGCACCATGATGGCGAGCTTGGGAAGAACGAGACCCCTCCAAGGTGAAAATCACAGAATCACAGAATGGTGAGGGTTGGAAGGGACCTTCAGAGATCATCTAGTCCAACCCCCCTGCCAAAGCAGGTTCACCTAGAGCAGGTTGCACAGGAACACATCCAGGTGGGTTTCGAATGTCTCTAGAGAAGGAGACTCCACCACCTCTCTGGGCAGCCTGTTCCACCTGTTCCAGCTGTTCTGGACAGCTCCTGCCACCATCACAGCAGCGTTACCTCCTCTGCCATGGCCTTCAGCCTGGAGAGCCAGTCCTCTGCTTGCTCCAGGGCTGCCGACAGGCTGGAGTCCTCATGCTTGAGCTTCAGGGCTGCCTTCACAATCTGCTCCAGGTTGGTGCTGCGAAACCGGTACATGTTCTGGTCCAGGTGGGTGCTGGCCGGCTTCCCCAGGACGTCGGGCAGGGTCACGCTGCCAGGATGGGCAGAAATGTGGTATTAGTATCTTGCTCACCCTTTCATGGGGGTTTTGCTGCTTTTTCTTTTTTTTTTTTCCTCCTTTTCAGCAAGTTTCCAAAAAATTAACAAGCCACCGAAGATACATTTGTGGAACACAGGAATGCCAAGAGCAAAGGAGGTTCAAACCACACTTGCAGCCCCCACGCATCACCCACAGCAGCCAGGACGGGGCCCTGGCTGAGCCGTGCACACCACATACACACACACACGCATTTGAATATAAATTGATTCAAGCTGCTGGATAAGCATCTCTGGAGTCGGGAGGATCTTCTCTGCGCTGAGTCATTTAGAGGTTTTCCTGTAAAATGCAGTGATTTACGGTGCTGCCGGTTATTAATGCTCTTCTTGCTCCCAGCTCCTGAGCCACAGCCCCCTGCCAGCCCCAGCATTCCCCCCTCGGGCTGGGACTGGGCTCCGCAAGCCCCGTTTTCATTGCATGATAAACAAGAAGGACAAATCTCTTGCCCAGCTGTGCTCATCGAGACGTGACGCAGACATGCACACGCTGTGGTACCTGCCCGGGATGGCTTCAGTGCAGGTTGTCCCAGGTTGATAACGTGGATTCCTTTAACGAGAGGCTTAGTGAGAAATTTAGGGAGAAATTTAGTTCTTTCATTTCTTATTGGGTTTACTGCATTTTCCCAAGGGGAGCCAGGACGCTGCGGGCTGTGCTAATTAGCCTAACTGTTCAGTGGCATCCTGTGCCAGGAGGTAAATTAAAAGACCATGTTGGGGTTGCAGCCCCAAGCCCTCCACGGTTAGATCGATCGTGTTCCGTGAACTCAATTCTGTGTGGCCACACTTCATTTGTGTATTTATTACGTTACGAGGGAGCTGCTAATGAGCTGACCTCCCAGTCGTTTTCTGCAGCTTGCTATGTCACTGGTGGCTGGGAAGGACACTTCTCACCCACCATGCAAACACCACTTTGTGGCAGAAACTAGGATGTACTTCAATATCCTTGCAGGAACATGGAAAAAAAAAAAAAAGAAAAAGAAAAAAAAGAACCCTAAATATACCCACTGCAGTTGAATTTAATTTCAGAAAGATAAACTATACAACTATGCAAAAAAAAGAGGAATGTGCTAAAGAGCTGTGGAAATGAGGAGCAGAAAGGGTTAAATCCTATAGGCAGCATGGAAATGGTTTGAAGACATCTTGTTCCTGAGATTTGTGCCTCACGTTGGAGACCTGTAAAAACTACAAGTTAAATGAAGTTAAATTGTGTTTAAATGGAAAAATTCAAAAGACCATGGACTCCACCAAACGAGATGTAAAAATACCATGAAGTATCTAAAAAAAAATAAAATTAAAGCAAAAAGATGGCAGAGTCCCCATTAAAAGCCTAAAACCTAAAGAACTATTCCTGTTCAGGCAGATAAATGACATGAGGAAAGTGTGCTGGTGAACCGGAGATGGAAGCAGCATTTTTCAGAGCAAAAAAGCTGGGATCCGGGATGACGTCAGGGCAGAGCCCCTTATCAGGGTCCAGCCTGCCTCGGCGTCTGGGAGGAAATCAGTCAAGCAGCAAATCGCTTGCAATTCAGGTAGGAAAGGGCTGGATGGTTGGGTGGCATCTGAAGCTTTGTGCTTAGTATTGCTTAATATTAATATGATCAGAAGACTGGAAGGAGCAACATGATGGCAACATCAGAGAGACCTGGAAGGATCTTGGGGAACCATAAATCAGTGAGTCTGACTCTTGCATCTGACAAACTATCAGAAACCACAACTAAGAGAAGAGCAGGAAGGTGGACAACCTGGACCCGAGAGGTCGCCTGCGGAGGGATGCTGGGGTACTGGTACAGCCTGCCTGGGCTCCCCGGCAGGCCGCAGCACTGCCCTTCCCCAAGGGCTCTGCCACCCAGGACCAAGAGGATGGTCATCTCCTGGGCAAAGAGCTCGTTAAAAGGCAGGTGGCAAAAGATAGAGGCATTGCGTTCAGCCACAATGATGGGTCCTGCGTTGGCTGTTACCACTCCAGGCACAGATTATTAGGAAAAAGCAAAAGGGCTGAACTGAGAACATCACTGTGCCAGCACATAAATGCGTGATGCATCCTCACATGAATGTTGTGCCTCCAGCTGGGGAAAGATGCGCTGGAATTGGACAAGTACAAGGAAGCCCAAAAGGATGATCAAAAACACGCACCAACTTCTGCATCGGGGCTCTCTGGCCACCCCATGCTTATTTTGCCATGCTCCCAGCTCCAGCAGGTGGCAGGGTCAATTCACTGGCAGCTCTCTTCCAAGCTCTAGCACAGAGCTAATCCTCGCGGGAGACAAGGCCAGGAGCAGAGGGACAAAACCCACCCTTCAGGTCAGCGCTGCTGCCCATCAGCATGAAAGAGCTGCAGGAGCTGCCTGAATCTGGCTGCAATTCAATGTTTTGGGCACTTGGTTTTGCCACGACTCATCTTTCCCTAACTTTGTCCATTTGTATGCTACTTCCAATTCTTTTCTTTTCCAGAGAACAGCGGTCTACTGTCTCTTCACACAAAGGTCTGGAAAACAGACGTGGACAAGGCAATGCCAGCAGCACATCGCTGTTTTCCTACTGGGAACAGGAGGCAGAGAGACCCCCTCCCACTGGGACCCTTTCACCAGAGAGGTTCAGATCTGGAGGAGGATGGGGACATACTAGAGAATGGCAGGGGGTTGTCCCATTGCTCCGAAATCCTGATGGAAAGCAGCTCTGCCCTGGCTGAGAGCAGAGACCAAGCTTTGGCAGCATCATGGGGGGAGCCACAGACAGGTCTGACCGCACAGCTCAGCTTGTCTCCCTCGGAGCAGAGAGCGTATTGGGGTGTGGAACCCCCCAAAATCCATCGGGGGTGTTCCTGCTGCCCCCACCAGGGGTATTACCCTCACCAGCCAGCCCTGGTCCCCGCGCCAAGCCCTTGCAGAGACAGAGGAGCCGCATCCTGCAGGAGCTGAGCACAGAGTGGGGCCAGGAGCCAGTGGGAACCATGGGCTTGGCACATCCCGCAGACACATTTTTCCCCTCCCGCTTAATTGAATTTGTTTTGGAGGGCACAGCATCTCTGGAAAACCCAAAGCCATGGCTCATCCCTCAGGTCCCGTCCCATGTGCCCAAGAGAGGTGAGGGGGGGCGGGTATCAACAGCCCATCAGATGGCTCTGACCTTTCCAGCAGAGCCAGCGTGCGTGGAGGGCAAAACACATCTCCTTTATGAGTCTCAAAAGCAAATAAAAAGGGAGGTTGTAAGTATATGTGTGTGTTTTTTTAAGCATGTCCTCCAGGAGGTCGGTGGAGCAGGATCAGCTTGTTCAAGGTCTCCTTGCCGTAGGGAAGGAGGTGTCTGGTCCCACACGGGTGTCACAGGAGGGTCCAGAGAGGCTGCACCTTTGTGTCCACTGCCCCTCCACGACCTCTCCTTGACCCTTTCAAAGAGCAGAGAGGGTGGAAAGGGGGACCTAGGGCTCAGCACCATCTCCCCAACCTTAGGTGATTGGCACAAGCCCAGGTGGACAGTGTGCATGGTCCTGCAGGCTGGTGGCTCTTGTGGAAGGGGTGGGGAACGACTGGTCCCAGCAGGTTTGGTGGACTCAGGGACAGCCAAGAAGCCCAAATTTTCTCTCTCTGCTGAGGTAAAGCAACAAGAGCCACCACACAAGTTTGGTGGCCACAGAGGTCCACCCATGACAGGCACCGATTGCTACCAATGGGCTGTTCCAGCCCACTGCGGGGCTGTCTTCACAGCTTGGCTGCTCTCCACCTACCTCTCAAGGCACGAAAGCTCCAAGAGGCATGGCATCGCTCTTAATTCTCCTTGGCAAGGGCTTGCCCAGGGCTAAAAACACATCGATGATCCTACTATTGCCCTTCCCCAAATTGATGGCATGGAGCTGCTGCAGGAAAGTTGTGTGGCCAGGCATGGCCATGGGATGGGACTTGGAGGTCATGGCCATACCTGAAGGGGAACCATGGTCCAAAGACCCTGGTGAGGTCAGTCCCTGAAACACCTTCTTCAAGGTCTGAGTTGTCCTTGGGATAAAGCATCATGGTCATACCGCAGCAATGCTCCCCAGAGCAGCTCCTTATGCCCACAAAGCACAATCCAGCCCAAAAAAATGGGCTACACAGAAGGAAAGCCCCCGGCACCCCGCCAGCCTCCCTTGAATGAACGTTCAAGTGCTTGAGAAGTGCTCAGAAAGGCAAAGCAGCAGATGCTGCTGGTGCTGCCCATGGGGACGGAAGGATGGCTGTGCCATCCAGCCCTGCAACATCCCTGTCCCCTGGTCCAGCTGTTGGATACACGACACCCACGCACAGCCGAACAACGCCTCTGGGTGCTCTGCATGGGTGACTCCTACACAGCATACGCAAGACTCAACCTGGAAGCCCCATCAGTGGCTCCTCACTCCACAAGCCCCACCGTCCCTCCGGCTTGGCCAGTCTGGCTCCGGCTCCTGCCCCAACACAATGCCGCTCATTGAGGTGAGCCACGCTGCAGCCCTTGCATGAAGGCTGGAAATTTATGACTTGCTTTAAATGTCACCTTTTCAACTCCGTGCCTTGGCTCAGCAACCTTTGAAGCAAACATTAGCAAATGACCGCAGTTTTTCAGAGAAAAAAAAAAGAAGTCGCCCCTTCCAAGATAAATACGTGGTCTCGCAATGAATGGCATGAAAAGGCTCACAGTCAAAACTGGCAGAAAATACCTGCAGTCAGCGATGATGTCATCCATCAGCTGGGCACCCAGGACATCCAGTTCACTCGGTGAGCGGTTGGCCTTGAGAGCAAGGTGGACCTTCTCCATGTTTGCTTCCTGTACAATAGACAGGGAAGAGGAGCTGCACAGTGAGGGGACGCCCCATCGCCCCACTCCACCCCATATCCAGGACCCTCCCAGCGAGTGCCTGGGACTGCTCCCTGTGATCAGAAACTCCAGTCTGGGTCCCACCAGGGCTCTGCACCTCTGGTTTTGCTCCTATTGGAGCTCTGGGAGAAAATGACAGTGAAATACAGCACGAAATCCCATAAATAGCTCAGGAGCTGACGGAAGGTCCTTGCCTCCTACACCTGCATCAGTAGGCATGTGGGTGGCATAGCAAAGCACTCCATTCACACCCCCCTGTCAATCCAGTGGGGATGAGGGTGGTCCCTCCATCACTCCTGATGCTGAGCGGGGCACTCAGGACACCAACAGATTTCCCCTCCACAGCACAAAAGTCATTAAACCCCAAACCTGACCCAGCCTGAAGACGGCCTCTGTCCCTTCCCTGTCCCCCCAGGCAGGATGCAAAAAGGAAGTGGATGATGCTTCTTGCCACCACAGCACTCACCAGCCTGTCTGCTGCATAGTGGAGAAGGTTTTGGGCATCAGTCCGATAGCTGATATCTTCCCAGTAGGATGACAACACCACCACGGGCTTCACATTGCCCCAGGGCAGGTAGTAATACTGACAACCTGAAGGGCACAGCACACTGGTGAGCTCATGATATTGGAGTGACGGCAGACCCCAGGATAGGAATTATGTTCACCAAATCCATGTGCAACAGAGCAATGCATACCAAGGTTCAAAGGGATGTGCAGCAACTTCCATGGCTGCAGCAGCTCCTGCAGAGCAGAGAGGCCAGAAAGCAGCACAACCACCCCAGTGGGGTGAGGACACCTCACACCAGAGCGAGAGGCCCAGAGGAGCCAGGGAAAGCCACCCCAAAGCACTGGCTCTTCCTTGAAGAGAAATGGGCACTGTTAGCGCTGAGATACTGCTCAAAAACCACTTTAAGCCAGCACAGAGCTGAGAGGAGTAGTCCTGGCTTCCCTGCTCCTCCGCAGTGACATATTCCCCCCTTCACAGCATGGTTGAGGTGGGCAAGGACCTCTGGAGGTCATCTGGTCTAACCCCTGCTCAAGCAGGACCATATCCACCAGCTGGGGTTTTAATACCTCCAAGGATGGAGACTCCACACCCGCCCTGGGCAGCCTGTCCTAGTGCTTGGTCACCCCCATGTTACTCACCATCAAAGACAGCCCGGCTGTACTGAGTGGTGGAGGCCAAGGGCAGGCAGGTGTTGTCAAATTTGTTGCCGTAGTTGCCAATGCTGACCTCAAACTGGATGGCATCATCCACGTCTTGGAGCATGGTGGCTGAGTAGAAGGCAGCAAAGAGGGAGTACTTCCGACGGCGCAGGTACTTCTGCAACAAGCACAGGACCATGTCCATAGAGGAGACACCATCACCGCCCTCCTACACACAGACCCTCCACTACCCCGACACACACCAGCTCAGTGAGGCCTCCAAGACAACCAGGTTTATTGCAGGGAAGAAAAGCATACGTTGCAGCAAGGGAAATTTGGATGAGATATTTAGGAAAAACTTGACAAAGGAGAAGGCTAGAACTTTCCATAAAAAATGCAGTTTAAACCTGAAGAAACAAGTAGATGGAGCACATTTGTGATAGCACTCAAGTTAGGATTGGGTTCCTGCTGAAGCAAATCTCCCATCCCTCCACGTTACCGTGGTCTCCTCTCTACCACGCAGCAGCTCAGATGGAGCAAGCTGGACACCTTGGGATGGAAACACAGCAGGAAACACCCCCCAGGAACTCATCAACCACTCCATCGCTCACAGGACATCACCCACCCAGGACCAACATCTGCACCCCTTCCCTAGTGCCCCACATGCCATGCCGCTAGAGGGCTGAACCCAGAGCCCGTAGGGTTGGATACCTCATGGAGACCCCCATTACCTCCACCCGCAGGATGTCATCCGCAGAAATGTCCTCCACCTTCTGCTCCACGTGTTCCACCAGTTTGGTTTCCAGCTCCACCAGCATCCTGCCACGATACGCGACTCCCTCACCCTTGGGGTAGACCAGGGACAGGTGTCAGGACCCCGGTACCCACTCCCCGCAGGCAAGTTCTGCTTTTGATTTCAGTGGGCTTCATTGCAGAGGAGTGAGATCAGGCAAAGTATTTCTGCAAGCACTTCCAAGGTAGAGAGCGTTTGGGCAGCAGAGCAATATCGAGAGGTTTTTAGCCAGCAGGAATAGCCAGAAAACGCGGTGCAGGCTCCTAACAACAAAGCCAGTTTGGGTTAATAGCAGCTTTCTTTTGGCAAGGAGGAGCGGCAGTTTAGTTTAGGTTGTGCTGGAAAGAAGCCGACGTCACCTTTCCTAAATTGAGTGTCTCGTAAGGGTCGGGGAAACCGGTGAACTCCCGGGGGCTGCCGTAGAGGTTGATATAGCAGGGACCGAAGGTCGGCAGGAACCCGAGCCCATCGTCCGCTGGAGAACGCAGGGGAAAAGAGCAGTTAGAGAGTCCTGAAGGCACCTCGGGGATGTGTCTCCCAGGACTTTGCTGCAGGGCCATGGGGACCACACGCATGCAATCATCAACCAAAATGCTGAAGTTTTTCACCTCCTTTAAATCCTATGAGAGCTTACCTTTTTGCAGGAGAAAGACAAGGTGGGTGTGGGGCTGTGCAGGGGACACAGAGCTTCCCAGTCCCAGGAAGGGTGCCCAGAGAAGGGGAGCATAAATTTGCTGGTATGAACCAGCATAGGGGATTTACACCAGCCGAGGAGACAGTAAGAGAGGGCTGGGAAGAGAGCGGCTCATTTTTATGAAACCTCAAGCAGAAGGAGCAGCAAAGCAGCAGAAATCATTTGCAGGGTCCTGCTCTGAGCTCCCGAGCTGGCTGCTCCCCGCGCACAGCTGGCTCAGCACGTAACACACACTAGACCACAAAGACATCGCTGCCCAACGTGGACACCCCAAAGCTGCTGTGGGGAAGGGCAGTAGAGCCCTTTCCCTGCTCCTGCAGGGCAGGGGGAGGCCATGCTGGAGCCATCCACTCCTCCCACCAAGGTGCCAAGGCACAACGCAGCCGATGCTCCCTGAGCTCAGGTGCCAGCGCTCCAGCCCTGACAGCATCTGAACCAGCAAAACAATTACCAAGCGGCGATTGCAAACCGAGAGGCTAAGGGGACGTACAGTCTGTGGCTTTCAGAGGCTTCACGAGAGCAGGAAACTCATCTGAGGCACAAAGAAATGGAGAGAGGTTAGGAAAGGCTGGCAGAGGAGTGTGGAGGAAGGATGGAGAGTTATGGGAAAAGAGGGTGGATGCTCTCGTGGGCTTCTTGTGCCGACAGACATTAGAGAGACAGAGAGAGAACGGGGGAGGTTGTTACACAGCCTTATCGCCCTTCCAGATTGGTGTGAAACAGGAGGATTTGAGCATTGCTGAAGGATGTTCCACGTGCTGTGAAAGTTGGATGGACCTGCAGTTCCCCAGCACCTCCTCAGGATGAGGCAGGTCTCAGTGGTGGGATGGGGTGTGCAGGTCCCAGGCAGACCCCTCACAGCCTCCTCCTCCCTCCCTGGCCTCTCTCTCTCTCTCTCTCTCCAGATCAGCCCAGAAGCTGCACTTTAACTGGGGAAGAGGGGGGCTGGACACAAGTACCATGGTGGAGAACAGTGCTGCACCCCAACTCCACACCTGCATGCGCGGCCGGGCAGTGCTGGGCGGGTGCAGGCTGTGGGACATGCAGCTGCAGCTTTGCACTGGGCTCAAGCCCTGGAGGCTGCTGCCAGGTCCATCCCATGCCCCTACAGCATAGGGATGCTCATGATGAGTTGGGGATTTGCAGGGCACCCGAGAGACTCAGAGATGCACAAAGCAAAGGGAGCAGAGTGAGAGCTCGTTAGCAGCAGGAGACGCTCATGCAGGTTAGGGCAGCCCCTGCTCCTGGCCCTGTATGGGTCTCAGCCCCACCACAAGCGTGTCCCACTTTCCTGCCCTCCCACTCGGCGCAGGCAACATGGTCAGCGTCACCCAACCAATCCCTGCAAGCACCTCTGCAGCAGCCCTTTGCTTCGGAAAGCCCCTGGGACTTGGAGCAGCACCCTCAGGACAAGCTGGACCTCAACCCCCATCCAACCCTGTGACAGCCCTGAAATGACACCTAAGGAGCAGCTGCCAGTGGAGGCATGCACAGGTGGGACCTGGCATCTTCCTGCACCAGTGACACTGCTGCCCATCACCAACCACAAAGGAGAACCACAGCCACCTCCACTCAGCAACAAAAAGAAGAAGCAAAACCTCCAGCACACCATGGCCCTGCAGCTTCCCATTCCAACACCCCTGGGAGGACCTAAAGATCTTCAAAAACCACCACAAACCAGGAGGGGCCAGGTCCAACCAGAAAACAGAGTGCAGGATGGAGAAACCTCCAGCAACCCGTCACACGTCTCCTCCAGCACCGGCAACTTTGCAGGGACCATCGTGGCTGTGACATCCTCCAAGCCAACACCAACCTCCAGCCACAAGCATGCAGTGCTCCTTCATGGCCATGCACCCCAAATCCCATCCTGCTGCCCCCCCTTACCCTCTAGCTCCCCGCCAGGGGCCGAGATCTTGGACATGCAGAGGTAGGCGGTGCCGATGATATCATTGTGCGTCACACGGTCCCTGCAACACAAACCACGATGCTGTCACATCGTGGACCAAGGGGGTTTGCCCATGGGGCCTCCCCCTGCACATCCCACTCTACCAGCTCAGTTTTCCCCATGGGCAGGCACAGGCAGCCCCCCCCAGTGAGCCCCCTCCCCTCTCACCAGTCGGTCACCCGGATCCTCATCTTCTCACACATGGAAGGGAACTGGGAAAAGAGGCATGGAGAAGAGCGGTGAATGGTGGTGGGAGTGAGCAGGCAGGAGCGGGGCTGCAGGGGTACCAGTGCTCACCATCGCTGGCAGCGTTAGGCACTGGTTCCACTGTGGGTTGGCATTCTTCTCCAGGATCCTCGAGTAAAGCTGGAGGTGCGAGATGGGGGATGAAAAGTCAGTGCCACCCCAGTGCTTGCAGCTCACAGCTACGTTTCAGCAAAGCCAGGCTGCTGCATGTCCCATCCACAGAGCTGGAATGTCTCAGATCCCCAAAATACAGACTCCATTCAATGGGTGGCCTGGTGGGGCTCTGCATCACGTTGGTAAACCCCTCTGTGCAAGAGGCAGAGAATGATATGGGCTGCTCCGAGATCTCACTACCCCAGGACCACCAGAAACTCACCCCCTTCCTGCTGTGTTTGCTCAGGGTAATGTCCTGAGCCTCTGTTCCCCCCAGGCACTGTCCCCAGGGAAAGATTTATGGGCAGGGGAGAATCTCAGCCCTTCAGTGCTGCTGTGCATCAAAAGATAAGTGGCAGCTCATGGGCATATCGCTTGGCAAAGGCACTGGAGGGGACCCGGAAGCAAAGGGAGCAGGACAGGGTTCTGCAAAGCCACCAGCATCACCTCCACACCCTGGCTGGCCATGGGGCGACATTTGGTCGTGAGGGGACACAGCCAGTCGTTCGCTTCAGGCAGCACCAGGAAGAGCAGCACAACCCTCCACTGCTGCACTGTCCCCTTTCCCCAGGCGCTCAGCCTCTCCATCCACATTTTTAATGCAACAGCACCACGAAGAGCCCAGCGAAGAAATTACTCCGGTGCAGCCCGGCACGTCGCATCCGGCAGCACAACTCAGCTCGAAGCCAGCCATGCACACTGGGATGGGGCTAGGGATGTTGGCTGGGCTCTTCTCAGCCCGCAGCTTCAGGACATGGCAATCCAAAGGAAGAGGGTAGGGTATAACAAGGATTGATGGGATCTTTGCAAATGCTCCAGCAAAGCAAAGGACTAAATTTTCCCCATGCACGGCTGCCATCCCAGGCCCAGGGACCGGGGGTTGCTGCTCCACTCCAGCCGCTCACCGTCTTGCCCGCAAAGCTGACTTCCACGAAAGGATCAACCAGGTTCTTCTTGTTGCTCTCAAAGCCGAAGATCTGCCTGACGTTGTCCATGACAGCATCATCCACTGAGAGGGGAAGGACATGCTGAAAGCTCATGGAAGTGCGATGGCCACAGCTTTCCAGGCAGGCTGTCCCACCAGCCAGGCAGCACATCTCCATTGAGCCAGGTGGGGATGGGCAGGAGGGTAAATACCAGTTTGCACCATTAAGAAACTTATCTCCCAGTATGTTACGACTGACCAATATCTACAAGGTCTTTGGACCAAAGCTATGGATAAAGTTTCCTTATCTGTGCACTTACTCCTCCTCCAGCATATTGCAACCTGCTGCAATACCAAGGGATGGATCCAGTATGCTCCAGTCCAGCAAAGGAAACACTTACTCTGGGGCAAGTCTTCAGCTTTGAAGATTTTCAGGCAGAAATGAGCCCCTCTCAGGGTTACCCCAGTAGGACGCAGGAGGTTGCCCTCGATGTCTTCCTTGTCTTCAGAGACTTCCTTCTTCTCCAGCTGTAGGACAACAGGACAAGAGGAGAACAAAACCAAGCTTCCCAAAAGTCCTGAAATGAGCAGCAAAACTCCAAAATCCAGCACCTTGCCCCCAAAACAGAGAAAGATCAAAGCTGCAGCTTCCCTGGGAACAGGCATGGGGTTTGATTGCCCACGGTGGTGGATTACCATGGTTGGAGAGTCCCCCCATCAAGGTGATACTCACAGGAGCTTCATCACCAGGTCCCAGCACAAACAGGCTGACTTTCAGATAGCCCTTGGCCCCCGCAGAGAAGTCCTCCGGGTCAGAGAGCAACAGCCATTTTCTAAGGAAAGCATGTTCTGGGGGAGAAAAGAGATTGAGACCCATGTGCTGGTCCTCAGTTGTGCAGGGAAATGGCTTCAAGGATGCTGTTGGGTGGGTTTGCTCCTTTTATATGCTCCTTTTATATAGAATGGAATGGAATGTAACGGAATGGAAATTAGAATAGAACAGAATAGAATAGTTTATGGTTGGGCTCAATAATCTTAAAGGTCTTCTCCAATCTAAATGATTCTATGATTCAGTTGGAAGGGACCTACAACGATCATCTAGTCCAACTGCATGACCACTTCAGGGCTGACCAAAAGTTAAAGCATGTTATTAAGAGATTTTCCTTGTAGGTCTTAACACTTTACAGCTAAAATTACCAAGCTTTTCTCTGTAGTGATTAGGGTAGGAAATTTTTTCTAAGTATCATTTTGTCTTCTTTGAGATAAAATAATAGATAAAAGATCAAATAATGAGCCAGACTCAAGACCAAAAAAAGTGAGCTGGGCTGCACTGGTAGGGCTTTCTGCCAGCAAGTCGGTGGCACAATGACTTGAAAGCCTCAAAGATGTATGTCTTGGGAAAGGGATGAGAAATGGGTGGTGATGATGGATATAGGGACATGTCTGGGTTTATATATGGGAGATCTGTAATGTGTGTGTGCATTTCCCCTATGTTTGGCCCCCCCAAAAAAAGGTTTCCCGTAGCGACTCCCCAGCGCCGCAGGAAGTGACCCTGGCCCAGACCCTGACGGTTTGCTGGACTCACTTGGCTCGGAGTAAATGGTTTCGACATCCATCTGTAAAACAAAACAAAAAAGAAATGCCAGCATTCACCCCATGGGTCAGCGTGTCGGAAAACATAGAATCACAGAATCATAGAATCTTCATGGTTGGAAAGGACCTTTGAGATCATCCAGTCCAATCAAACAACCTACAATCTCTGCCACTAGAGCATGCCCTGAAGTGCCACATCTAGACGTTTCTTAAACACCTCCAGGGATGGTGACTCAACCACCTCCCTGGGCAGGCTGTCCCAGTGCCTGACCACTCTTTCAGCAAAGTAATTCTTCCTAATCTCTAATCTAAACCTCCCCTGCCGCAGCTTCAGACCATTTCGTCTGGTCCTGTCATTATTCACTGGGGAGAAGAGGCCAACACCCACCTCTCTACCACCTCCTTTCAGGTAGTTGTAGAGGGCAATGAGGTCCCCCCTCAGCCTCCTCTTCTCCAAGCTAAACATGCCCAGCTCCCTCAGCCTCTCCTCACATGACCTGGTCTCCAGACCCCTCACCAGCCTGGTAGCTCTCCTCTGGACACGCTCCAGCACTTCAATGTCCCTCTTGTACAGAGGGGCCCAGAACTGAACACAGCACTCGAGGTGAGGCCTCACCAGTGCCGAGTACAGAGGCACGATCACTTCCCTGCTCCTGCTGGCCATGCTATTCCTGATACAAGCCAGATACAAATATGGGGGAAGAGGAGAGATGGCAGCCTCACCCGAAACTCCCCAATCACCGAGTCCGTCCGGAAAGACCGAGAGTCCACAACCTGTGGAATGAAAATAAAGCAAAAATGGTAAAACCAGCCCAAACCCTCCCAGGGTGGAGGAACCCCCCAAAATGCCCTCCTGGAACAGAGGGGGACGTTTCCCTGGGCGCTGTGGGGAGGGGGACAGGGCAATGGCCCTGAGCATCGCCCCAGCCCTCCCGAGGGGCAGGGCTGATATTTGCTGAAGCTCACCGTGATGAAGATGGGTGCGTCGAACAACTCAGCCGGCGACTCGAAGACATTGAAGAAGAAGGTCTGTAGGAAAAAGGGGTGAGGATGGAAGGTGGAGGTCTGCCCCAGCCTCCCCGCAGGGCATTTTCCTGCCTTCCAGCCTCTCCCATGCCCTGAGCTCCACAGGCTGGAGCCTCTTCCCCTCCTGTTAGGAGGGACCGTACCCCATTAATAGCAACAGCCTCCCGAACGGGCTGTGCTGGGTGACTTTGGTGGACCCCAATGAGCAACATCCTCCAGTTTGCTTTTGCTGGGCTGGTTCACAAAAGCACATGCAGACCAGCTCTCCCGGGGGGTCTCCAAATAAAGCACATGCACAGGCTGGAGCAGGCTTTAGGGACATCCCAAAAAGCAGGCTTCAGGGGCATCCCAAAAAGCAGGCTTGGAGCATCCAATGTGGGGACTGGGCTGGGGACAAGTCGCACGCGGCTGTCTGTGCGTACCCATCCTGCACACCCGGCTGCGTTGCCCAGCCCTGCCTGTGCACAGCCCTGCCCAGGACGCTACCAGTGACTCTGGGACATGTAAGTCACCTCAGAAAGGTGACCAAGGTGAGCCCTGCGCAAAGGCAGGCGATGCTGGGCCTGCCAGACCTCCCTGCTTCTCTCTGAGCTTCTCTCCCATTGCAGTCCCCATCGCCGCATCCCAGCCTCTGGGCTGCACTGGGGTTTCCATCACTCGGGACCCCAACCCATAACACTCCTGAGCCTTTCCCGACATCCCCACAAGCACACCTGGAGCAGAGATGCCCCCCCCTCACCTCATCAAAGAAGGGGCTGTTGCCTTTGCGTATCCTGGTCCTCTTGGTCTGCCCGGCGGCCGTCACCTTCACCACGGGCCTGATGTTGACCCCAGGGAGCTGCCGGGCCTCAATGACCCTTACTCTGATCTGGGATGGGAGGGAGGACAGGGCAGTGGGTCACTGGGTGCCGAGGGGATGGGATGCGCAGGAGGACAAGGGGAAGAAGAGCCACTGTGGCTGTATCTGACACCTCCACAACATCTCAGACCCTGTGGGGTTTGTCCAGCCCTGAGATGGGCATCTCAGGGTGCCCCTCTCAGGTGATAAACCCCCCATAGGACAGGCTGTGGGGCCTTGGGGAGGTGGCTTCAGGAGAGCAGCTCATTCCCACCAACCTCATCTCACCTGGAAGTCTTGTGGCTTGTTGGATAAAGGCTTTTTGGGTGAGCTCTTCCTCCGCTTCACCCCCTGAACATGGTGCATGGGGGGCTTGCGGGGCAGCGAGGGGGGCTCAGACCCCGGTGGCCCGGAGGAGGAGGAGGGCTCCGTTTCTTCCCCTGTCCCTGTCTGATCCTCCATCTCCTCCTCTCCAGCCGTCTCTGTGCAGGGCGAGAAAGGAGATGGAGGATGCAGGCAAAGGGGGACCGAGCGTTGTGAGACTGTAGGGTGAGGGGTCTAGCTGGGAAAAACGTGATGCTGCTGGGGAAAAGGTCCCCCCCCAGTGCCACACGTGAAGGTTTCTGGTTACCGGTGACCGTGTCAGACTCAGCAGCAGCCGGTGCTGGCTCCGGGGGGGCTGGAGGGGGAAACAGGGGGACAGCTCCTGGAGGGGGGATGTAGGACACTTGCAGGATGAGGAAAGCCTGGAAAAAAAGGAAATATTCATTACATAGGTGTCCCGAAACACTCTCCGGGGGCCTGAGCCTCAGCGCCAGATGCCACCCACAATGTTCTGCCCAGGCACGGGGGATGCAGCCGAAAAAGTGGCAGCAAGTCTGCAAATGCCGGGGAAAAGGGGCAGAGAAGGGAGGCGGCAGGGAAAGGTGTCCCAGGGTGCACGGGCACACCAGGGACGTGCGGGGTCCCAGCGGGGTGACCACCCTGTCCCAGTCCCGCTAGATGGCAGCCCCAGGCCGAGCTGAGCCGGGGCCGGACGCTGCATCCACCGGGAAGGGAGCGGGAGGGAGGGAGATGCCGAGGTAGAGCCAGGAAAAAGCTCAAGGAGAGGGGAACTGCGGGAAGGGAACTGCGGAAAGGGAAATGTAAGATTTAACAGACGGCGAGGGGTGTTCCCGCTGCTCCCCACAGAGCCCGGTGGCTGTGCAGCGAGGACATCCCTGTCCCATGGGTGCACGAGCTACAGCCCCTGCCAACATCTGCCCTGCAAAGAGGTTTATCCCCAGCAAAGCACCAGGGTGTCCCCAGCAAAGCTGTCCACAGCAAAGCTCTCCCCAGCCGCCAAGGTGAGGAGGAGAGGGGGACATATGGGTTGCAGGGAGGTGAGTCCCCCACACGGCACAGGATGTCCCCCTGTGAGCATGGACCAAGAAGCTTCGTGCTGCCCCCCTCCCCGACCCACTGATTTTGCTCCTTTAAAGGTCAATCTCAAAGCCAACGAGCCCAGGATGGGACAACCAGCATCCAACTGGGAGCTGCAACTGGTGGGGACATTGCTGACACTGGTCTCAAATGAGGAGCTGCAGCTGACTGGGACATTCCTTAAACTGGTCTCCAACTGGGAGCGGCAATGGTGGAGACATTGCTCAGACTGGTCTCAAATAAGGAGCTGCAGCTGCCAGGGACATTACTCATACTGGTCTCCAACTGGGAGCTGCAACTGGTGGGGACGTTGCTGACACTGATCTCAAATGAGGAGCTGCAACTGGTGGGGACGTTGCTCATATGTGTCTCAAATGAGGAGCTGCAGTTGACAGGGATATCGCTTAAACTGGTCTCACTGGTCCCCGCGCAGGGACTCACCCCAGTGCTCTGCTTCTTGGTGTCCAGCAAGGGGAGGTTGTAGGAGGCCGCCAGGCTGGGGGAGGAGAGGACATCTCGCAGGGGCACTCGGGCTTCTCCCAAAAACCTGGGGGTGAAGAGCAATGGGGTGGTCAGCAGGGAAAGGGGCCAAGGAGCTGCGGTTGGTGCAAACCCAGGCATCAGTGACCATCCCAGAGGGCAGGGGCAGAGGAGGGGACACCTGCCAGCATCCCTGTATGGCAGCTGCCCAGGGAGGACAGGAATGGGCATCAGGTGACTCAGGCCCAGCCCCAGTGAGACAACTAGGATGAGAATCTCTGGGGACTTTGCCCCCTTTTTATCAAGGAAAAGTACCCAAACAACCACGATGAGGAACCAGGAGCCATAAACCGAAGCGCTGATAGATTTTTCTTTGCCAATGGAGAAAACAGAGACACAGGGGGTTGGGGGTTTCACTGGAGGTAGATGAGATCAGAGCTGGCAGCCAAGGCCACTGTCTGTGTGCCACCAACATCCAGGAGGATTTTAAACCACCATAAAACTGATTTTCCCCTACTGAGTTCCTCCCTGATGCTCTGCTTCTGGTTAACTCTTCCCGTGCTGTGCCACCTCCCACCCCAGCCGGCAGCACTGGCTCCCCCGCAGACCAGGGCTGGCCAGGGAGCGTGTCCAGTGTTGCAGCCTAACTCCTCCCTGCCCAGAGCCAGGAAAGCCCTCAAACCGCTTTGTGCTGTCCTAACAGCACAATGAGATCATGGAGCAGGTCCTCCTGGAAGAGACGTCAAAGCATATAGAAGGCAAGAAGGTGATCGGAGGCAGCCAACGTGTACCTCCACCACAGGCAAATTGTGCCTGCCTAATCTGGTGGCCTTCTACAATGGAGGAACTACATCAGTGGATAAGGGAAGATCTACAGGTGTCATCTACCTGGACTTCTGTAAGGCCTTTGGTACAGTCCCCAACAACATTCATGCCTCTAAATTGGAGAGCTGTAGGTTTGATGGACGGACTGTTAGATGGATCAGGAATTGGCTGGATGGCTTCATCCAAAGAGTTATACTCAACAGCTCAACTCCCAAATGGAAACCAGAAACAAGTGGTGCTCCTCAAGGGTCCATACTGGGACCAATACTATTTAATCTTCATAATTGACATACATAGTGGGACTGAGTGCACCCTCATCAACTTTGCAGATGACACCAAGCTGAGTGGTCACTCAGGGTCACTGGAGGGATGGGATGCCATCCATAGGGACCTGGACAAGCTCAAGAAGTGGGCCCATGTGAACCTCATGCGGTTCAATAAGACCAAGTACAAGGTCCTGCCTCTGGGTCGGGGCAACCCCCAGTACCAATACAGGCTGGGGAATGGATAGAGAGCAGCCCTGCAGAGAAAGACTTGAGGGTACTGGTGGATGACAAATTGGACGTGAGCCGGCAACGTGTGCTCTCAGCCCAGAAAGCCAACCATATCCTGGGCTGCGTCACCAGCAGGTCAAGGGAGGTGATCCTCCCCGTCTACTCTGCTCTCACGAAACCCCACCTGGAGCACTGCATCCAGTTCTGGAGTCCCCAGTACAAGACAGACATGGACCTGTTGGAGCAGGTCAAGAGGAGGCCACAGAAATGGTCAGAGGGATGGAACACCTCTGCTATGGAGAAAGGCTGAGAGAGTTGGGGTTGCACAGCCAGAAGAGAAGGCTCTGAGGACACCTTATTACAGCCTTTCAATATATATAGGTGGCTTATAAGAAAGACAGAGAGAGACTTTTTACCAGGGTCTGTAGTGATGGAATAAGGAGCAATGGTTTTAAAGTGAAAGATGGAATGTTTAGGTTGGACATAAGGAAAACATTTTTTATGACAAGGGTGGTGAGACAGCGGACAAGTTTCCCAGAGAAGCTGTGGATGCCCCATCGCTGGAAGCGTTCAAGGTCAGGTTGCATGGTGCCTGGAACGACCTTATCTAGTTGAGTATGTCCCTGCCTAGGGCATGGGAGGGGTCGATTTTAGGGACACAAGGATGCTCAGAGGGCTGAAGCACCTCTCCTACGAAGACAGGCTGAGAGAGTTGGGGTTGTTCAGCCTAGGGAAGAGAAGGCTCTGGGGAGACCTTATAGCGGCCTTCCAGTATCTGAAGGGGGCCTACAAGAAAGCTGGGGAGGGGCTGTTTGCGAGGGTATGTAGTGGTAGGATGAGGGGCCATGGTTTTACACTAGGGCAGGGTAGGTTTAGATCAGACATTAGGAGGAAGTTCTTTACAATGAGGTTGGTGAGACACTGGAACAGGTTGCCCAGAGAGGTGGTGGAGGCCCCATCCCTGGAGACATTCAAAGCCAGGCTTGATGAGGCTCTGAGCAACCTGATCTAGTTAAAGATGTCCCTGCTTACTGCAGGGGGTTGGACTAGGTGACCTTTAAAAGCCCCTTCCAACCCAACATATTCTATGATCTTCAAAGATACCTTCCAACCCAATCCATTCTGTGATTCTATGATTTCAGACAGACAGCAGCCAAGACAGGGCATTATTTGCCTGTTACTGGTAATTGCCCCATTTGCTCATTGCAGCATCCATAGAGATGGGTGGGAATGAAAGACAGAAATCCAGGATCACCTTCGTGGCAGAGAGGGGACCACTCGTGAGAGCATCGCAGTCCCTGTGCGTCACGGTGGAGCGGCTGCTCCCCGTGCAGGCAGACAAAATCTCCCTGTGCCGGGAGCCAGGAGCCTTCTCCTGTTCTCCCCTCGCTATTTATAGGCACTCACGACGACACCAAGCTGGACCAGACCCAATTTCCACCTCCCCTGGCCTCCAGCCCAAGAGCGAATCCAGCATAGGCTCCAGCCCTGGAAATGGGATCCTTCACGCCGGGGCCATCCTCCCTGTCCCAGCCAGAGCTGGGACTGTTCCCACCCTCTGCTGCCCAAAAATAAATTACTTCCTGTATTTTTTTCCCTGTGCAAGCAGCGATCCCAGTCGAAGGAGCCCCGCACGCAGACATGGGTTGCCGGGGGGTGGCCGAGCTGCATGTCCCAGGGTTGGAGGTGACATCGCTGGCCGCTCTCACCTTCCTTCCTAATGCAGGGGGAGGGAGACCCCATCCCCATGGGGAAACCTCCGCTGCTCCCAGAGCGTGGGGCACTAGGAGCTGCCGTGAGAAAGGAAGCCGCCTTGGGTCGTTTGTTTTGAAAACGCCACCCTTCCTAGCTCCGCCGGCAAAGTGTGTTTGGGAAAGGAGCTTGGCAGCCGACTCACACCTCCCTGGCCAAGTGCCCATCACCGGGCCCTCGCGGCACCGGATTGCTCCTGGGGCAGGCGCCTGGGGGTGGTGGCGGGCACAAGGGTCCCTGTGTGCTCCGTGCCCTCAAACGCTGTTTTTTCTCCCCCGCTGTTGAGCAAAGCAGCCCAGAAATGCGGCTCTCGCCTCCCACCAGCCGCCCCCACTACAAAGGGCAGCTGGCGCTGGGGAGCAACACCCGGAGCCCGGGGAGAGCCCAGATGCCCTCATTGCCCACCCCAACCCAGCTGAGCAAAGCCTTGGTGTGCAAGGGCTGTGCCGGTGATGGGCGCAGGGCAAGGCGCTCGTGCCTGGCACCCAACGCTTCTCCTACCTGTTTCTCCCCACGGTCTCATGGTCTTTCACGACGATGGTGAGCTCGGCACCCGGGTCCAGGGGAGCTCCCTTCAGGTCCCACTCAAAGCCCTGGAGAGGAGGAGAGAGGAGCCAGGATCAGCGCCCGGCCAGGGTTGCAATGCTCACGCTGGCGTTGATCGGCTCCGGCACCTCCGAGGGCTCTTGGAGGTGGAGAACCGAAACACCAGACCCACTTCGCCATCACAGCACTGACAGCACAAACCTCAGCACCACGCATGCCCCAAACAAAATGTCCTGTCAGACCCACAGGAAAAACATGCCCCGGGCAAAGGCCTTCCCCTCCTCATGGATTAAAAGCGAACAAAGGAGAAAACAATGGGAGCTGGCACACAGTGTTTCTGTGCCAAAACAGTGTTATTTTGCTCACCAAAACTAACTTTTTTTAATTTTGACCCATGAAAGCACAGGTCAGGGTTAGAAGGAAGAAGGTGCTGGAAAAAATATCCTCCCCTGGGCCACGCTGATGAGTAAAACACGCTTGTTTTCCCTTCAAGCTGCAATATTTTTAAACAACTTCTTTTAATGTGCGTGCTTTGCCCTGATAAGATCTTGATGAAAGGGGAAGAGGCTGGAGCAAAAGTCCACAGAGACACAGCTCAGCCTCGCTCCTCTGATGCCAGTGCTGGGAATTTCGGATGCAAAGCTGCCCATGACAGGAACCATCCCCAAACCCTACGTGGGGTGGCAGCCCTGGGGCATCACAGAGGCCCCACGAGCCGTTGGTGCTTGGTGCACCTTGCTGGGCTTGTACCTGGCTGCCACAGCACCGTCCATGCCTGTGGGGACAGGGACAGGGGCACACTCACCTCGTTCCATACGGGGTTCACATTGTTCTTGATGACTTTAGTCTTCTTCTTTACACCTGCAGGGAGCAACGCACGCGAGTCAGACCGGTTTCCCCACTAAACCATGGGGAGAGACCCCAAAATTCAAGCCCCTCCCATGCACAGGTAGGGTTGAGAGCCTCCAGCGACATCCGCGGCTCCTAGGAGCAGGATCAGGCCCCACTCCTTGCACAGAAGCTGGCGGAGGGGGCAGGGGTGTATGGTGTGCACAGACAGTCTCTGGGACCCCGCTTTGAGCCCCAGCCCTGCACGAGCCTTGCTTGGAAACCCCAGGTAAGTCATCTCGATGTGCTGTGCCTCAGTTTCCCCATGAGCAGGGCAGAGAGTAGGCTCCTAAAGTCTGCTGGGTGGGTTTTGGGGCTGGAAGGTGCCACGGGGGATGCAGACATCCTCCTCCCTCCACTCGAACCTCGGTACCGTCCCAGAAGGGACCCAGAGCCCCTGTGAGAGCGGTCGGATGCTTGCACACTGAACCAGGGAGTTCACCACTGACACCCCCAAAAGATGCAGAAGAGGATGCTGTCACCTACTCTTGGGACCGCTCTTCGGACCACATCCCAGGGACCAGAGTCAGGCAGCAGCAGTTAAAAGCAGTCCAAAGCCAATGTCCCGAGGAGCCCCGGTGCCGGGGGCCTCCAGCCCTGCCTGAGGAGCTCCCCACCAGCTGCATCCCAAAACCACGACCCTCAAGTCACACCAAAAACCAGCCAAACGTTCGCTGGGCCCCAAGGGACCGCGTCACGGGAGGGACCAGGGGGAAGAGGAAAAGGAAGAGCCAAACAATAGCGGTGACTCAAACCCCGGGGGACACCAGCCAGGCGCCCTGCCGGGCCCTATAGATATATATAGGTACCCCAGACTGTGGATATGGGCACACGGGGCTGGTGGGGAGCCCAAGCTGCTCACTCAAAATATTCTCCTTTTTTGTTGTTTTAGCATCACTAAATTAATCTTTTCCTGCCTCAGGCTGCAAAGAGTCTCTACTAAATCTTCCAGCCCGGAGCTGAACCAGCCGCCAGAGGCAAGCTGGGGCCAGGAGTGGGGCAGAGCTGCCATTGCTCTGACACGGCACCTCTGGACAACGTCACCAAGCCGGGGAGACGTCAAGCACCCTCGATTTAAGGCACGTCTCCTGCTTATGCCTCATCTTCATGGGACGCCGAGCCCTGGAATTCCCCCCGCGCTCTCAGGATCACGATTTCACCACCAAAAGCTGCTTTCCGCTTTGCCGGCAGATGGATGGAGCCCACCCTGGCCGAGCACCCAGCGCCCACCACGGGATGAGCACATGAGGGGTCCCGGAGCTGGCGGGGAGCGGAGCTGGCTGGGCAGGGGCCGGCAGCAGCACCGTTCCCCCCTACCCACCCCACGCAGCACAGGAAAGGCTGGGTCAGAAGCCACTCATCCCTTTCCTTTCCTTATTTTTTTTTTCTAAAAATGGACATTTCCAACCGCCAGGAAACGGCTGCCAAAAAAACGCGACATCCTCCAGCGAGCGCTTTCGAGGTGCAAAGGCGACACTCCCTTCCCGGGACCTCCATCCTCCAGTACCCACAGCAATGGGGTAACCCCCTAGATAAGTGGTTATTCTTATCAATCTCATACTAGTAGTTATAAGACCTTAATGAGAGCCAAGCACACGAACGATTGAGAGCACCCAAGGGCGCAGCACCCTGCAGCAACGCCGAGTCCTGCTCTTTGCCAGAGCTCATCCCCGTCACCCCATCACTTTTAGATGCTGTGACACCGCGCAAGCGGGTGGCAGCGCTAAATGACCATCCTCAAGTCCCCCCCGTGGGAAAAACCCCTGAGGTAACGCAATTTCTCGCTGTGCCCCCCACCCCCCCATGACCCCGCTCACCCCAAAAATCACAGAGGAGGAGAGATAAAATTCCCAGCCCATCCCAGGGACCCTTGGAGACACCGGTGTCAAGTGTGTGAGCATGGCATGGGGATGCAATCAGATGTTAGGGATGGAAGGGGCTACAGTGCATTTGGTAGAGGGATGCGGAGGGGGAATTTCGCAAGGGTTTAGGATGAGGATGGGGCTTAGCAAAGCCCCGCAGAAGCCGGGCTTTGCTGGTGGGGGCTGCAAAAGCAAAAATCCTGCCCCACCCCAGCCCAGATTTGGGGTCCCCTCACCTCGGAAAGTCAGGCTGGCCACCGGGTCGCTTTGCTTGTCCCCCTTCTCCAAGTTGGGGAGGTGGCTGGCTCGTTGGAGCAAGCAACGCAGCATGGCTGGGCGATGGAGCAGGGCACGGTGAGGCCAAGCCGGGCTTGGCCCAGGGAAGGATCCGGCCCCCCCATCGCCGCCTCCCCCGTCCCGGCCCTCCCCGGCGGGCGGAGGAGGTGCCCGGGAGGCGACGCGGAGCGCCTCGGCGCGGCCGCTCCGGAGGTTGCAAAACCCGGGATGCTGGGAGCCAGGGGAAGTGACAAAGACCCGGGAACCGGGGATGCTGCGAACTCCGAGAGATGGTAAATTAAATTACCGGGATCTGGGGAGCAGCGAGGTCTGGGGATGTCCAAGCACCGGGATCCAGGGATGGCGCAAGCCCAGCGGTGTTAAATAAATCACCGGGAGCCGGGTACGCCCTGGGGATGGTAAATCACCAGGACCAGGGATGCTGTGAGCCTGGGGTGCTGCAAGCCCTGTGGGGGTGCCCAAGCATGGGGCCTCTGTGAGTTGGGGGTGCCTGAGCACAGGGCCCCAGGGACACTGCAAACCCTGGGGATGGAAAATCCCTGGGATTCAGGGATGCTGTAAACCCAAAGGTTGCAAAAGCACAGGGACCTGGGAATGCTGCAAGTTTGGGGTAACAAAGTGCCTACACCCAGAGGTGCTGTGAGCTGCAGAGATGCCTGAGCAGTGGATCCCAGAGATGAAATACCACTGGGAATGCCGGAGCAGGAGGACATCGGTAGGCCACCCTGGTGACACGGGAGCACCAGGACTCCAGGGGTGACACACCACAGGGCTGCAGAGCATCAGCATCCCTGGGATGGTGCAAGCCAGGGAGCTCCCAGACATAGAGATGCCACAGCACTGGGGACGTCTGCATGGGGGCCACAGGGAGGTCCCACTGCCAGCTGGGGGCTCCAAGCAGCCCCCAGCCCCTGCTGGGCTCTCACCACAAACCCATCTGCAAAGCGCAGCCAGCACCCGCTCTGCGCCCCCCGCACCCCAGGGCCCAGCTGACACCGGTGGCTGGGGCAGGGGGGTGTACGTTCCCACCGCCACCCCCTTCCCTGTCCCCCAGAGCAGAGACAGGGTCTGCCCCCTTGTCACAGTCCCTGTGTGCTACCAGCTGGCAAGGACATGGGCATATAGGAAGGAAGAAGCAGCTGCTGCTCAGGCCCAGCAGATGAAGGGACTCCCACAGCTATGACCACGCATGGGGACACCGTGACAACGGGACAGGAACTTCCATCCCATGAGGAAGGTCCCCCCAGACACAGGGACAGGCACGACTGCTAAGCACACAAGTGCTGACACACAGCCTCTCCTCCTGCTCACCTCGCTTGTTCAGCAAGGCCCAAAAATATGCTTTTTCATCCCAGGGTTTGCCAGAGCGTTGCAAACGAGCCGCCACATATCACACACTGCCGCATTTCACCTGTCACCCCTTGAGGGGGAAGAATTTGGCACCCAGGCTGGCACTGGATGGGTTCCAGGAGAGGTCACAGGCTGGTTGCCCCATGGCCATCGTCACCACCCAGGGGAACGGGGAGCTGTGAGGGCCCACCATGGCCCCCCATGCCCTGTCCAGCCCCCAGACACTGTCTTCTCACAGGGAGACATGGTGGAGCCCCTAGGCCTGTCAGAGCAACAGCTCAACCACGGGGTGCAGCCGAACAGGGCCCCCTCGATGGGGGGATGGCTGAAAAGAAACCCCTGGCAGAAGGAAACCTCTCCCGGCCGATGAACACGGCTGGAGGGGGCGGGGGGTGTTCAGGGCTGTTGGGGTGCAGGCAGGGGGCTGGGGAGGTGGATGTCCGGCAGGTCCCCAACACACCACCGCCCCCGCCCCTCGCCCACGGAGGTCCCGGGGAAGGGAGGCAGTGTCCCGGCCCCCACCGCGTCCCCTGGGAGCCGGGGCCCTCGGCGATCGCTGTCCCCCGGGAGCGCAGCAGAGGCCAGAAATAGCCCGGGCTGCCGCCGGTGCTGTGACCGCTCAGCTATGCCTCTCCCGGCCTAACCCCCCCCGCCCCGGGAAGGAGGGAGCCCGGGGGTGGGGGGGCGCGCAGGGGGGTCCCAGACACCCACTCCCCGGGCCGGGTTGGGGGGGGGGGGCGCCGCGGCCACGGGCCCCACGGGGTGGGGGGGCGCTGCGTAGATAGCGCACATCATCTTGGGGGGGGGGGGGGGGCACATCAGACAGAGCTAGGACCCCGCGGTGGGGGGGGGAAACAGGGAATGGATGAGCGAGGGGCTGGAGATGCAGGACCCCCACCCCCGCCCGGGTTTCAGCGCCTTCCCTGCCGGAGGGGCAGAGCCCGATGAAGGCCCCCCCCCCGCCCCCGACCCGGCGGTGCAACCAATGCTCCCCCCCCCCCCGGCAGCCCCCACTCCCTCCCCGTCCCGCACCTCCGAAGGCGGCGGAGCAGTAGGCATCGCTGATGTCCGTGTCCGGTGTGCGGACATTTTCCGCATGGAGGATGAAGACGCGGAGCATCGCCCCGGCCCGGCCCGGCCGCCTCCCAGCCCGCCGCCCCGCTGCACGCCCCCCCCCCCGCCCCGCTCCGGCCGGTACCCGCAACCCCCCCCCCCCGCCTTAAAGGGGAACGGCTGTGGCCGCCGCTGGATGAGGCCGCGGGGCTGGATGCGGCCCCGCAGGCGGGAGAGGGGGTGGGAGACACACAGACACACGCACCCCCCCCTCCCGGCCTTGAATGTGGATGGAGAAGCCCCGGGAGGATGGACGGGGCGGGGGGCTGGAGGCTGGCACTCCCCTTCAGAAAGGGCAGGTGAGTCCCCCCCCATGGGGACCCTGCAGGAGAGGGGTGCTGGGGTCCAATCACCCCAAATGGGGCAGGTGAGGGGGCTCTGCTCCCCCGCGGGAGGGGCACGGTGGCCCATACCATACTCTTACCTTTGCTTGCTTCCCAGGGGTGGGGGCTGCTGCAGGAGCGAGAAACCCACCCACCCACTCCCCCCCCCCAAAAAAAAAAACAAACCCAAATGGGGTTTGGCCTATGCCAGGGTCAGCGCTGCAGCTCTGGGAAGGTGCCAGAGAGCCCCTGAGTACAGCCCCAGCCCCTCACCGTGACACCAGGGCCAGGCCTGGGGGGGTCAACATCACCTCTAAGATGGGAAAATGGGGGTGTCGGGGAGCTGAGCCGCACACGGGGTGAATCCTGTGGCAACCCTCGGCATGGCACAAAGCAGGGTCCCCCACAGAGCTGAGTGCAGGCAGACCCCCACCCCGGGGGTCCCACTGGGACCAGCCCATCTCTGTGCTGAGCAGCACCAGTGAGTGTGCGGGGACCATCCCCATGCTCTGGTCTCCCCTTGGGGGGCCACAGAGGCTGGGAGGGAGCCACCTCCTTCCCTGCCTCAGTTTCCCCAGCTGGGGGATGGGAGGATGTCTCTCATTTTGGCATAGCTGTGACCAACCGTACGGTGACAGGTGGGGATGGCCACGGCACCCAGCTATTTCGGGGAGGTTATTTTTACCCCTGGGTTTCCCAGCAAGTGGCTCAGCGACGTCCCTCCCAGCCAGGCCAGGACCCCTCTCCACTCCCTGCGCCCCCCCGACTGCTCAGGGCTGCCCCGCTCACCCTGGCACTCCCGTTTACCCTTTTTGGTTTTATCTAAACCCATTTCCCACTCCTCCTGCCAGGCACTTACTCACCGCACTGAAAACCGACGGCTGCCGTGACCAGCGCAGGGATCAGCCACGGAAGTGGAAACTCTCCAGAAGCAATAATCCCATTTAGGCGAAACATAATTATCGGTGAGATTAGAACTGAGGGCACGGGGTCCCCCAGCACCTCTATTCCCCCTCCCACGGCCCCATCCCTTTTGCTTCCTGTGTGTCCTTCGGATGTTTAGCACAAGTCCCCTGGAAAGAGCCTCGTTTGTCCCTTTGCTCACCAGGAGCATCCACGTCCCCATCACGTTGCACTGAGAGACCTACAAACCCCCCCATCTCAGCCCTAATGAGGACTTTTTCTTTTGCAAGACCCTTAAATAATAAATTGAGGCATCGCAGCCGCCCGGCCAGGCTCCCGACAAGGCACAGGCACTGCCCGGGTCGGGCTCAGTGACACACGGCGGGAGGGAAACAAATCCTGCAAGGGCAGAGGAAAAGCTGTTGCAAAAGCTCCGTGGATTTGAGTTAAACCATCACATCTGCAGCCAGACGCCAGCGTCCCTGGGGCTGTGCCAAGGGGACAGGGCACACAGCATGTGGCCATTTTAATTACCGGCAGCTCTAAAATAAACTCAATTTGCAGCACTGTTAATCACAGGATGAACTGAAGCGCAGCACCATACATTTTGGGGAGCAATGTTCAGAAAACCAGTAACAGCTCATTCTGTAACCGTGTTTAGGGTTTTTTTTACGTCATTGTTCCAGACCGTGCTGGGGGGAAAGGGCATTATTTTCCTGAAATTCCCTGCTTAAGTGGCCCCCGCGGCTCCTGCATCTTTTCCTGGGTCTGCTGCAGCACTTACCTGGTTTTATCTGAGATGTTCTGGCATCTCAAAGGGAAGGGCCAGGCACAAGTGGGGTCCAGGGAGTCACGAGCATAGCAGAAGTGGATGCAGAGCAGAAACAGGATTCACTGACCGAGTTCCCATTCACGGACCTCTACATCCTCCAGGGCCAGCCTCTGCCTCACAGCCAGATCAGAGATGATGCTGGATCCCATCTTCCCGGCCACAGGAACACTCTGGTAGTGCACTGGCTCTGGACTGCGCGCAGGCAGGCAACCGAGTGGGCATCAGGGCTTCAGCCAAGACGAAGCCCCCGAGCTGCGGTCCTCATCCTGGCTGAGCACCATCTTGGGCACCCACAGCCACCCCAAACTCCTGCTGATGGGGTGTACCCGGGGAGGCCACCCAGGGCAGGGCCGTGAGCAATCCCATTAAAAGCTAAATTGTTTCCATAGAATCATAAAATACTTTGGGTTGGAAGGGACCTTTAAAGATCATCTAGTCCAACCCCCCTGCAATGAGCAGGGACATCTTCAACTAGATCAGGTTGCTCAGAGCCCCAGGTCCAGCCTGACCTTGAAAGGGATGGGGCATCTACCACCTCTCTGGGCAACCTGTTCCGGTGTCTCACCACCCTCATCATAAAACGCTTCCTTCCATCTAGTCTGAATGTCCCCTCTTTTAGTTTAAAACCACTACCCCTTGTCCTATCACTACACTCCCTGATAAAGAGTCCCTCCCCATCTCTCCTGTAGGCCCCCTTTAGGTACTGGAAGGCCGCTATAAGGTCTCCCCGGAGCCTTCCCTTCTCCAGGCTGAACAACCCCAACTCTCTCAGCCTGTCTTCACAGCAGTGGTGCTCCAGCCCTCTGATAATTTTTGTGGCCCTCCTCTGGACCCGCTCCAATAGGTCCATGCCTTTCCTGTACTGAGAAAAATGCAGGAAAGTACTGTTTTCTTGGTTTGCCAGTGCCTCGCCCTTGGGGCAGCCTTTAAAACTGCTGAACTGCTCACAACTCTGATGATTCCTCAGCATCTCTCTAGAAAAAGCTGTCTGTTTCAAAGGACAGAGAACTCTGGTAAAACGATGTCAGAGCTATAGGCTTGGTGAAGAAGGGTGGTTATCCCCCAACACATCCAGGGGTGTGTGTGCAAGCAGGGGAGGCAGAGCAGGGAGCACTGGGGGGATGGGCTCAGGCTGCTTCCACCCGCCCTGACCCCACAAGTCCAGTCCCACTCGGCAGCCGCCGGGTGAGCCATGCATGGGAACGGAGCTCAGCTGGGGCATCGCAGCCCAACCCACCCGCAGACAAGGCAGAGGACCCAAAGAGACCATGGGTCCCCAGGGCAGGGGGTGCTCGTCTCTTCCTCAGCCCTCCACACACTCAGCAAAGGCAAATTTGGACTGAAGCTTGTGCGGCAGAAGCAGAAATGAAGAACAACATTGTTCTCTCCTCCTCTGCGCAGATAAAGCAACAAAGAGAAACCAGGGCAAGAAATCGCCTTCCTCACTCCACAGAGGGACTCTGGAAACTCAGAAACACAAACACATAAAGCTGCATTGTAAAGGAGACAGGACTAACGAGGAGTGAAAGCCACGTCCCATGCTCTGATGAGACTGGGGAAAAAAAAGCTGCAAAGCTCCTGAGCTCAGCTGTGAGGGGAGGATGCTGCTGGCAGCTCCCTGTGGAGCCTCCAGACTCTTCCAGCCGCAGGGCAGCTCAGTCGCACAGCTCCGCAGGCGCTTTCTGCACCTCCCTGCAGGCTCTTCGCTCTAAATTCCAGTTTGTTCCCCATTATTTCAGGCAGGATTTTTAAATTCTCTTCTTTATGAATTGCTGCTCACCCAAAAGTAACTGGATAAACTAAGAGAGGAACTACGCAGTTAAGCACCATCACACCCATCTCATCTATACTGCTCACTGCTTTGGAGGAGGGGACGGCTCCTGCTAGCAGTCCGCAAAGAGAGGAGATGGAGGCAGATGTGCACTCACACACACACAGACATTCTTACCCTGAACCGTGCTCCCCGACTTGCCAAGTATTTGCTGGTCTAAATCCCTCGTGTGCATTTTTGAGACATTCATCTGTTGATAGAGGGTTGGACACGCCAGGACAGCCCAGCGCAATGACTCACCAGCACACATGGGCAGCAAGTTCACCCACAGCAGCATTCTTTACTGAGAGACCCAGCCAAAACAAAAACAACAAAAAAAGCCCGAACAACAGTAATTTGCAAAGTTCTGTACCTGCCTGTCAGACAGCACAACTGCTGTGTCACCTACATTAACAGCCCAAAACAAAGTCTTCTTTTTGGAGCCTTCTGAGCAGGCTTTGTCCTCTCTGCACATACACGGCATGGACTTACAGGCGGTGGACAGCTATTTAAAGACGTTTACGGGCTCAGTATCATTTAACTTAAATACATGAAATACAAGTACCTCTTTCTGCATATGCTTGCTCTTGAAGAAGCAAGGTCCTACAAGTCTGAGGGACTTCATGGGATCATCTCCCATCAAGGAACATGTTTCACGGCAGCTACATGCAGGTGCTTCCTTTGCTAAACCTTAAGTTCAGTTTATTTTGGTGCTTTACTATCAGCGGTCTGAAGACGCATGGATTGTTGGACCAGCTACGGCACAGGTAGGACTTCTAATATCCCCACACCAGGTAGAACCACAGAGTGTATCTCATTCTCCTTGGACATGCAGGACCACTTCTTTACTCCTCCCTCCAGGAACATAATTCAGCCAAAGCCAACTACCCAAGTCTGAAGGAGAGCAGAGACAACGGTGGATTTTACAAAACAGCGTTTTAAATAAATGTAAGGTGGCCAGCTGAAAAATAAAAGCTCAAAGCGAAATCAGTCATCATTCAGACTGCGACCCATGGTTATGAGCATGCCAGCCAGGGACCCCGACTTAGAAGTGAGCAACGTTCAAGAGCAGATTACAAAGTTCAGACACGCTGCTGAGTGCTCCCCAGGCTTCGAGCTACAGGCTGGAACAAACTAGGGTAAAGCAACCCAAAATAAACAAGCAAACTCGGTCACCAAGGAG
Source organism: Rissa tridactyla (assembly GCF_028500815.1). Taxonomy (NCBI): domain Eukaryota; kingdom Metazoa; phylum Chordata; class Aves; order Charadriiformes; family Laridae; genus Rissa; species Rissa tridactyla. Next base: position 41,046,811 of record NC_071470.1, read on the forward strand.
AAAGAGCAAGGGACAGTGACCTCCCTGGCTGACTGCTGTAAGGACAGGCACGCTAACGCAGTGCTGGGACAGGCTTTGCTCCCCCTGATGGCCTCGATTTTATCTTCCTGAGACTATCATGAGACTTCACAGGCCACAGGAAAAAGAAGGCTCAAGGGAGCGTAACAATCCACAAGATCACCGAAGTCTTTACCACGAGAGTCACCTGCTTTGGGGCAGTACAGAGCATATGTGGCATGTGAAATTTCACCTGCTGAGAGCTCTGTACACAGGCACCAGGGAGAGATCCTGGAATGAATTCCCTCGTAGTCTCTACTGTGATCCAGAGTTAACAGAACACAATAAATCACACCAAACACAATCCCCTAGTGTTAACTATACAGTAAGAACATTTATTTCATGTCAACACTTGTAAAAGAAGTCTTTTCCAAGTCTGATGATTTAATATACAAATCAAAGCCACCATACGCGTGTTTGTTTTTTTAATGTCTATACTGAGCTCAAATTTGTACAACATGAATGCTTGTTTCTGAAACAAGATTACAAATTAAATCAGAACAAAATACACAAAATTGACTGGACCCTAAGTTTAGTTCACTGAAAGAAATCTTCTTTCCTCCGATCACCTTGAACTCTGCTCTTCCCCATCGTTATGCACATCCTTCTGCTTGGCCATGAACTTCTACAGAAATAAGGGTAGACAATGAAAAGATAGCGCTATATTATTCCTCATTCCACAAAAAGATCACGCTCTAAAAACAGTGCAGGTTTCATAAACACATTGGCCAAAAGTCAGCCTACTACTGACACTGGTACTGTGTGATCCATACCAAAAAACACTCAAAAGTTTTGCTCACAAACTGACACGCACGGAGTCACCAAGTGGTGAAGCTCCTCAGAGGAATGTGTCAAAATATTAGGTATCAGGAGTTCACATGATGACAGGCACCTGTGTCTGGTCATGAAATATAAAACAGTTATTCAATATTCACCATGGGCTGTGTGTTCATTACACCCACCCTACAAAAGTCTACATTGATAAATATCTTCCCAGTTTTCTACCCCTCACATGACCACAGGAAGGGGCTGCCTCTTCCCCCAGCTGGGTACACGCTGTGTCCCTGACAGCCAGGTGCACCAGAGAGACGTACTGCTGAGGGGAGGGGGCAGTTTTGACCCCAAACTTCGGTTTTCTGGCTGCCAAACGGACCTTTTGGTCATTTTATATCTGCAAGATATTTTAGCCAGCCTGCAGTTTCAGCAAGCCAGGAAATCTGACAAAATCATGCTTTCTGACACAACATTGCACTTCTTAAAAATGGAGGGAAGCCAACAGTTATCCCCACGCCCTCCTAGGTAAGGAAGGTTTTATGTAGGTGATGAGCTTGAGTTAATTAAACAATATCTGCATCTGAGTTTAAAACTTAAAAGCCCTCAAGTATTAATATGAGCTCCCTATGCCACTACAAAATTGTTAGCACTCGTTAAAGCAAACATTTTTAGAACGATCTTTGTTTCACCCGTGTATATGGAAAAGCTTCAGCATTACCTCCATGTTCTGCTGATGAAGCGGTGTCTTGCAGTGATTTTTCACAGATGTTTCATCTGCGTAGAACAGCGAGCAGATCTGACAGAAAAAGCCAGCCTTTGGAACTAGGTAATCCAAATCTGAAGAGACAGCACACAACACTAACATCAACAAAACACAACTTTAAAACATTCCATTAAAAAAACCACAGCTTTAAATTCCCTTAGCCAAACCTGTGGAATCTGTTATTACTGGAGGGAAGTCAGTTAATTTTTTTCAGTATTCAAAAAATTAGAATTGTACTCCGAGTTGGTCACCTGCCCCATTTCAATAAACAGAGGAGGACACATTCTTTTCTGCGAATAGAACAACTGACCTTCTGGATCTGAAGCTCACTGCAGCTACCTCAGCGTCTTTTGACCTTAAAAGTATTCTATATGCAACTCACTTGCCAAGTTTAACCTCTGTCCTGCAGTGTGTTATGCAAGCATTTTCTGTCACAAAGAACATTACACAAGCCATCAGGCAAGGATCCATATTTTCCTAGCAACTTCTTCTGCAGTTCAAGCGTTAACAGCAGTTTTACAGAAAAGTATTTTAGATGAGGATCTTGGTAAATCGATATTTATATATACACACATGCGCAGGTGCATTTTTTAAACGATGTAAGCAGTTCCCTCGTTCCTATACATTGAAAGTAGGTAATAAACCTCGTAACAGGATTAGAACAGTAAGTAGAAATTAACACTGCACTGTGCTAATTATAAATAAATTAGCCTATATTTGTAAATTTTAGGAAAAAAGAACCTTCCATTTTACTGCTGCTATTCAGCCAACAGCAGAAACTTGTTAAACATGCATTTGTAGGAGCAGAGATAAAAACAGAGGTTATGGGCCATGACTTCAAAGTTAAATGTGGTAATGAGGCAAAGGAGGCATTTTCAAACGAGCAAGAAAGCTGTCCTCCAGCAAAACAAGTATGGAGCATTTGAGGTGGGTTTCTTTGGTCTCACCTTTTGGAGTGCTCTGTGTCTTTGATACATCTGAAGAAGCCACCTTCTTCCGCTTAGACTCTGGTTCTTTATCTCCTGATCCCAGCTGATCTACTGGAAGCCATAATGTATATTAAACAAAGGTATCCACTAGTTTAAAGGTATTCTATATCCACCTGTAATGCCCTGTTACTGCTTGAAACAAACACCACATGTACAGGTCTTGCTGTTTTCTACACTATTTGGTTTGGTCTTTCCATAGAGCAATTTTCAGGAACTCCTGACATCGATCCTGCAGGCAAGACTTCTAATGACTCCAAAAGCACTCTTGACCACACAGCACACATCACAGAGGTACCGCCGCCGCACTCAGCTGCCTTCCTCTACAGCTCTTAGTAGCAGCTTCAAATCAAGTTTGTGATTATGATCACTAAACTCTCAATTCCTTCATAATAAAAGTTTCCAAGCTTTCTTGAATCCATGTAACTTGAGGTCCAACAGCGGTATTTAGCTTAGTTACAGAACCAGTGAAAGCCTATTAAATATGTTATTGAATTAACCAGCTCTAAGGAAAGATGAAAATCAACATTTTAAGATTTTTCTGGAGACAAGGAGTTTAACAGAATCTCCTCTATTACAAGATAAACAAGGTGCTTGTTTTTTAGACTATCCAAGTACTCCAACTGGCAGGTGCACATCAAAAATACTTGTTTTCTTTTTAATTCTATGTTCAAATAATCTAGATACCAGTACGTCCTAAACAAGGTTAACACAATAAATCCTTTCCCTTAATAACGAAAGGAAGCTGTTGAAGGAACACAACAAACCGCAGCACTCTTGCATCCCCTAGATGTTTCAGCAGATTGTGAGTATCTCACCATGTCAACAACACACAAAGTTTCAGATTTGCCACGTGGCTCTTTACCAGCCACAGTCTGGCTGTCAGCCTTTGAACTGTTGGCCACAGGCAATCAATAAACTGTTTCCTATTTTGCTGCTGGAATCAGATTTTAAGACTTGAGCAACATGGTTCTACTTGATTTACCCTCTCCTTCCCAGTTTTCTTGTACCGCTTCTCGAACTCAGGAAGTAGACTTTTCCTAAGCCTACCTCTTTTGCCTGAGGTTTTTACTCTACAGAGAGGAATTAAAATAATTTGTTTACTGTGTATCAAATACATTTATTATAATTTGTCCCTACCAGTTAGATGAGAAATCAACTCAAGGGCTTGGATATTTTAAGAGGCCTTTTTACAGCTAACTTTCTAACAGAACAAGGAAAATATTTTGCATTTTCAGTAAATGCTTTTGTTAATCACAGATAAGCTTATGTTCTATAATGTTAACAAGATTAAAACAATATATAACATTTAAATATTTTTGGGGGTGTACAGAGTCAACTAATTCCTTTTCTACTGCTTATAGAAACTGAAGTTCAAAATACTCTGTTTTAAGCAAGATTGCTGCTGCTGCAGCTCCTCCATATCTGCACTACTCAGGTTGCCTCTGATGCGCAATCAGAGTGAAACCAGAGAAAAGCTTTTCCAAAACATGAGAACAAAAGGTGCTATGTCAGTGTTCAGCTACATCAGCAGAGACAGAAAGAAAACTCGAGACTAGCGGACTGCATCACACAGAGCCTTCGCCCACGCTTTGGCCCAAACTCTTCTCGTGTGTTGGTTATATATAGCTCTCCCTACTTTGCTGTCTTAGACTTTCTTGACCCTTTGCTAATTCCATGCTACAGATGTCATTCAACATTTTTTCCTCTAGATTCAGCTTGGAAGCTGTTACAACTTTGCATCTGTGTGTCTATTTCATTTGATCCACCTGTTTTAAAGTTTGTCCCCATAATTGAAAGCTATAAATAATCTGTACAGTGTTAGGCAGTTTGCCAGGCCTTGCGTTAAAGGCAAGAAAAGAAACTATTTTCCCTAATTTTAGCCATCAACACCAAATGAACACTTTAAATCAACATGCCACTTAATTTTACATCAAAAGAAAGATGCATTGTAAAATACATTAATAAAATACCTTCAGGCTGCTGCTCACTGTGTCTCTGTTTTTTTTCCCAGAACCTCTTTCATTAACTTTGTCAAAGATTTGGGGATTTTCAGTTTCCCGTGTTTGCCGCAAGGATCTCTTTGTGTGTGGCACTGATACAAGCATCTTATTTTCTATAGGTTCCTTACCTTTTGACTTTGAAGTTGAAGTAATTTCTTCTTCTGGACTCACATCTCCTAGAATTTCCATTTCTTCTGGTCCTGCAACAGCAACAATATCCTCCTCTTCTGATCCTGCAACGGCAGCAATTTCTTTTTCTTCCGGTCCTGCAACAGCAACAATATCTTCATCGTCTTCATTCCCATTCAGATTTTTCCCTGGGAAAGCATTTTCTTCTTCCTCATCCTCCTCTCCAACTTCATCTACCGTAACAAAGTTTAGCTCCTCTTTTAGACGATTGAAATCAGCCAGAAAATCATCTTCATCTTCGTTAACTTCATCCAAAGTCACTAGAGGGTTATCTTCATTGTCCTCTTGTATTTCATCTACTGTCACTAAAGCACTGGGATCATCAGGCACCTGAGAAGAAGCACAATCTCCAATATCCTCAGCAGTCGCTTTATCATCCTCCTTCTGTTTCAGCACATCCTCAATATTCAAGTCTGTAGGCTCGTTCAGAGGCAGCTCTTCTACTTCGCCAATTTCATCTACAGTTACCAAGGGTTCAGCTTTCAAATCCTGCTCCTCAAAAACTGACCTAGGGATGTCTTTATGAGAACTAAGGTCCTCCTGTTCAGATATCTCATCCAAAGTAACAAGTGACTGTGGATCCTTTACTGTTTCTGACGTAAGTTCTTCCTCTTCAATCACTTCATCCACTACGACCAGGCCCTGCGGGTCACTGAGTGCTTCTAAATTAGCAACTCCCATTAGCTGTGCAGTCACATCCTCCTCCTCACCGATTTCATCCAAAGTGACAAAAGACAGTTCACTTTCAGTAATGCATGCCACGGAGCTCTTCCCTTTCCTTCTCTTGGAACTAGGCTCAGAAAAGGAGTTGTTTTTAGCACCGTCTTTCCTCTTTCCCCTCAGTGGATTTCGACATGTTTTAACAGGAGACTCGATTTCCTCTACGACCTCATCCACAGTAACAAATTCATCCAAGTTAAATGGAAACAGCTCTTCTTCCTAAGACGTGTAAAGATGTGAATATAACAAAGTTTAACATTCACCCAGTGACACAAACACCTCCATCCACAGAATGCCTAATGAAAAATATTCACAAGCTGAAGCTGGCTGAAGGGAAAAAAGAAAAAAGCAACTTGACTTAAGGGTAGAAAAAAATTTTCAGGCCTTCAGTCTCATGTGGAAGAATTTTCATTATCAGCATTTGTGTTAAGTAAGCAGATTTAATTCAGAAACCCAAATAATTTTTCAAAAACACAGCTGATGAACAGACAAAATTTTATGTCTATTATAAGAACTGAGCCGATGCCCTGAATACTCATGTATATTTTTGTACTCACTTGCAGGAAGACTACTGAAAATCTGAATAGCTCCAGAGTATTCTTCAAAAATATTATCTTGTGTCATACCTCATTCTCTTCCCTAAGCATATGCTGTTGGCTGCTGCTACAGAACAGGAGACTACATTAGATGCTGCGGTGCAGCAGTCATTCGTGTCCTGATGACTACAAACTGTTTTATCTTGCCTTGTTGGTTTCAATCTCTTAACAAACATCTGTTTCCAAGAGGTTCCCCGATGGCCCTATGCTTCGGCCCAGGAAAGGGCTCCCAGTACTGGAACCTCCCTTTGTTTCTCTATAACAAACACGTACAAGAAGACAATTTTCTCCATTCTCTTAAGACCTGACTAGCCCCACAGATGCTCTATCAGACCTGCTGCTCCTCCTGTGACAGCCATATTTCATTAGGGACCAGGACGCAAGCTCCAGCTTTCTGTCGAATGCCTTACTGCATTTGTATCTTTAAGATAACCCTTTCCATTCCTCCTCACTCAGTGGCATGCTCTTACTGGTGCACGTCTTGCATCTAAAACTCCTCCTACCCTGCAGTCTGACCATGCCAGCTTCCGTCAGGGCTCACACAATTTATTCTAGGACCACTGGAAAAACCTACCAGCAATTTAATGTCATATGTAATGAACATCTGAAGAAGGATATATGGATAAATGTTGAATTTAATAAAATAGTTAATTAAGTTGAATTATTTTTAGGTTATTTGAATAGACAGCAGTCACGTTTTTGGAACAGATTATTATACTTTTTTCCACTGCAAAACAGCTATGCTTTTATAATCAGGATGGTAGGATAAGGTGGATGAGTACTTAAGTCAATTAATAAATTAATTGTAAACATTAAAACACAACCAAATATCCACTGCACCCCAAATTACGTATCCAATTTTTTCAATTAACAATTCTGATTATTTTGGTGTTTTTTGCAAAATATTCCATCCTACCATCAAATACTGCTCTGTACCTAGCACAGGAAGAGTGAAAAAAAAAAATCCAAAAAAACCTGTCAAAGCAGAACTTGAAGGCCAAACCAAGATGAAACATCATCTGTTAGAGAGTAAGACTGCAGCTAAGAATTACTAAAAACAGTCCTCCAGTAGAAAAAGTAATCTGAAATTCAAAGGCTACATGCCTCCTCTTCCCTTTCCTTTTTAAAAAGCTAACAAATAGTAGGAATAATGTGTGCTTCCAGACACATTCTGATGCAGCAACTTAAGGAATATTTAACACAAGGTGGGCACAGTGAACACAAAGAAAGAAAACCAGGCTTTAAACTAGGCTCATTGGGGGAGGGGGATGCTACCCGGATTGCTTGTGACAAGCCAAGGGTCGATGCTCCAAGGTTAGAGGGGTGGTTTTCTAGTGAAGGCCCTCAACCTGTTGCTCTGAGATGTGCTAGGTACGCTGCAGCAAACTCGAAGTCTTATGGGGACGAGCCAGGGGCCCCTGAGGAGATAGGAACCGGGGAGTCACAGATAAAACACCCCAGAGGAAGACCACCTGAAGAGCAGCATGAAGGAAAAGCGAACATTCCAACCAGTGAGACAGCTTCATTGGGCGCCCAGCTGAAATGCCTTTACACAAATGCACGCAGCATGGGAAATAAGCAAGAGTTGGAGATGTGCGCACACCTCCAGGACTACGATCTTATTGGCATCACAGAGACATGGTGGGACGGCTCTTATGATTGGAGCGTTGGAATGGACGGATACCGACTCTTCAGGAAGGACAGGCTGGGAAGACGAGGAGGGGGTGTTGCCCTCTATGTCAATGAACAGCCGGAGTCCATGGAGTTCCACCTGGGGATGGATGCAGACCCAACAGAGAGCTTATGGGTCAAGATTAAAGGGAATACAGGGGCAAGGGGACATCTCAGTAGGGGTTTGCTACAGGCCACATGATAAGGACGACAGAGCGGATGAGGCCCTCCACAGACAGATAGGAGCGGCATCACATTCACAGACCCTGGTCATCATGGGGGACTTCAACTACCCTGATATCTGTTGGAAGAACAACACAGAGGGGCACAAGAAATCCAGGAAGTTCTTGGAATGTGCTGATGACAACTTTTTTCTTCAAATGGTAGACGAGCCAACACGGAGAGGAACTATGCTGGACTTTGTCCTTACCAACAAGGAGGGGCTGGTGGTGAGTCTTAAGCTCAAGGGTAGCCTTGGCTGCAGTGATCATGAAATGGTTGAATTCAAGATCCTTCAGGCAGCAAGGAGAGCACGCAGCAAGCTCACTACCCTGGACTTCAAGAGAGCAGACTTTGGCCTCTTGAGGGACCTGCTTGGCAAGGCAACATGGGAAAAAGTACTGGAGGGAAGAGGGGCCCAAGAGAGCTGGTTAATATTCAAGGATCACCTCCTCCAAGCTCAGGAGCAGTGCATCCCAAGAATGAAGAAGTCAAGCAAAAATGCCAGGAGGCCTGCATGGATTAATAAAGAGCTCCTGGACAAGCTCAAAAGCAAAAAGGAGGCCTACAAAGGGTGGAAGCAAGGACAGATTGACTGGATGGAGTACAGAGAAACTGTCTGAGCGACCAGGAACCAGATTAGGCAAGCTAAAGCCCAGATAGAATAAAATCTGGCTAGGGGCATCAAGGATAACAAGAAAAACTTCTGTAAGTACATCAGGGGTAAAGGCAAGACTAGGGAAGATGTGGGCCCTCTCAGGAAGGAGACAGGAGACCTGGTCAGCCAGGATATGGAGAAGGCTGAGGTGCTGAATGACTTTTTCGCCTCGGTCTTCGCTGGCAAGGGCTCCAATCACACCACCCAAGTTTCAGGATGCAAAGGCAAAGTCTATGAGAATGAAGAACCGCCCACTGTAGGAGAAGATCAGGTTCGGGACCATCTGAGGAACCTGAAGGTGCATAAGTCCATGGGACCAGATGAAATCCATCCACAGGTCCTGAGGGAGCTGGCAGGTGAAGTCACCAAGCCACTTTCCGTTATATTTGAAAAGTCATGGCAGTCTGGTGAAGAAAAGGGGAAACATAACCCCCATTTTCCAAAAGGGAAAAGAGGATGACCCAGGGAACTACAGGCTGGTCAGTTTCACCTCTGTGCCTGGCAAGATCATGGAGCAGATCCTCCTGGAAACTCTGCTAAGGCACATAGAAAATAAGGAGATGATTGGTGACAGCCAACATGGCTTCACCAAAGGCAAATCGTGCCTGACAAATTTGGTGGCCTTCTATGATGTTGCCACAGCATTGGTAGATAATGGGAGAGCAACTGACATCATCTACTTGGACTTATGCAAAGCATTCAACACTGTCCCGCATGGCCTCTAAATTGGAAAAGCATGGGTTTGATGGATGGACCACTTGGTGGATAAGGAACTGGCTAGATGGCCGCACTCAATGCAGTCAATGGCTCAATGTCCACATGGAAACTGGCAATGAGTGGCGTTCCTCAGGGGTCAGTACTGGGACCAGTGCTGTTTAACATCTTTGTTGGTGACATGGACAGTGAAATCGAGTGCACCGTGCACCCTCAGCAAGTTTGCTGACGACACCAAGCTGTATGGCACAGTCGACATGCTGTAGGGAAAGGATGCCATCCAGAGGGACCTTGACAGGCTAGAGAGGTGGGCCTGTGTGAACCTCATGAAGTTCAACCAGGCCAAGTGCAAAGTCCTGCACCTGGGTCGTGGCAATCCCAGGCACAAATACAGGTTGGGTGGAGAATGGCTTGAGAGCCACCCTAAGGAGAAGGACTTGGGGGTGCTGGTGGATGAGAAGCTCAACATGAGCAGGCAATGCGCAACTGCAGCCTAGAAAGCCAACCACATCCTGGGCCACATTAAAAGAAGCGTGGTCAGTAGATCAAGGGAAGTGATTCTGCCACAAGAAGGACATGGACCTGTTGGAACGAGTCCAGCAGAGGGCCACAAAGATGATCAGAGGGCTGGAGCACCTATGCTATGATGACAGGCTGAGAGAGTTGGGGTTGTTCAGCCTGGAGAAGAGAAGGCTCCAAGGAGACCTTATAGCAGCCTTCCAGTACCTAAAGGGAGCCTACAGGAAGGATGGGGAGGGACTCTTTATTAGGGAGTGTTATGATAGGACACGGGGTAATGGCTTCAAACTGAAAGCGGGTAGATTTAGATTGGATATCAGGAAGAAATTCTTTACCGTAAGGGTGGTGAGGCACTGGAACAGGTTGCCCAGGGAAGTTGTCAATGCCACATCCCTGGAGGTGTTCAAGGCCAGGCTGGATGAGGCTTTGAGCAGCCTGACCTAGTGGGAGGTGTCCCTGCCCATGGCAGGGGGTTGGAACTAGATGCTGTTTAAGGTCCCTTCCAACTCGAACCATTCTGTGATTCTGTGAAAATATTTGGTTTTATTTCCACTGAAATCAAATGTTACTGTATTCTTTCTTACATGAAAAGGAGAACACAGATCTTGGTTCTTAGCAGCTGTATAACAGTGAAGAACAACGCAGTAAAAAATAACTGCCATTACAAAACCTTTTTTCAAAGGGTGCAGAATTTCCTCTTGGGGATTAACACAAACACACTGTGCTGGTGATGCAAGAAGTTCGTATGGATTAAGATTAATATAAGCTTTCAGGTCTCCAGCTTTATCTCAGAAAACCCTTTTTCCATAAGGGCCCACCTACTTACGTGGTAGATCTTTGATTTGATCCTGTAATGCTACTTCTACAAACTCATCAATATGGATTTTTATTACCTTCTTTCTACTTTTCTTTCCCAAAGCCTAAGCTATCTGAGAGAGAGAGGGTATCTCTTTTCACCCTCCTGTAAACATGCAGACTGAGCAGTTCAGCCTATATGCTCCCAAGCTCCTCTTCAAACCAACATGAACCGAAATTGTCCAGTAATCCTTGCTTTTACAGAACAATGCACTGGGAATAACTTTGCATGGAAGAGGTACCATAGATGGAAATGTTCTGACGACCTCCTGTTTTACAAAATAATTTTTGAAGATTTAGAAGACTTCAGCCTTTCTTTCTCTTCTCACAAGTGTGATGACAAATAAAGATCTCACGCAGGCAATTAGGGATCCAATTAATTCTTTCTCAAACAAGTAACATCAGAGACCAAAAAATACCTCTTTTTAACACTCACTTCTTGAATTAAGTTTCTCTTCCAGATGTCTTGACTTTACAGCTTTATGCCCATAGTCTGTAAGAACTAGTAATACAAAAAATTCCCTATGGAAGGATGCTAAAGATTCTTAGTACACACACACTTTCGAGATAATCTGTACTTCAAGTTCAGTTGTGGTTATATCCTTACCTCCTTTTGTTTTGGACTGCTGCAGGTGTCACTTTTTGAAGTTTTAGTATTGCCGCCAACAGAAGCCTGAAAAATTAGACAAAAGTTCACATGAAATCAGTTAAACCAACTAACTTGTCCACAAGAAAAAAAAAATCCAGCTTTTTTTCCCTTAATGAACTTTAAGTAGTCCAGATTGCTGCTTCTGATCACATACTTGGCAAATACAGAACTAAGCCAGCATCAGTAGTAGAGTCCAGGCATACAGTCTCTAGCAACAAGTCACAGGTAATACCTCACTTAGTAGCCTCTTTACAGTAACCAGTGTCTGTGCAGGACTTGACAAAGCAAATATCAGCTCACAAAAGGACAGAAAGCTTATTAATTCCCATTCAGAACTAATCCAAGAACATAAAGTTATCACACTCAAAGATTCGCTTCAAAAATACCTTCCTGCATTTTTTTCCAAGTACCATTTTCAAACCAGTTACATACTTGCGTTGCACACACTGCATCTAAAAGCAACTGGTTGCCCGCCATCTCACTATTCCAACTTGTCTGTTGGCCCAAACCAGCTCAGTGGTTTACGGAAAAGGGAAGGGGAACATAATCTCATTGTCCCATACTCAACATCTGAGAGAAGCATGGAGTTAGTTACTGATCAGGCACACTGAACCAGCCTTCCTGCCCTCCTCACCTTATTGCTGCTGTTTTCTTTCTTCATGCTGGATGATCTACTCTCTCCCTCTTGAGACTGTTTTGAACTACCCCTAGATTCCACTCGTGAGTCCTTCTCTTGCTGAGATGAATTCCTCCCATTGCCTCCCTTTCCATCAACAACAGAACTTCTGCTCACTTTACATTTGCTGCTGCCATCTCCCAGGCTTGATTGGCTGCTATCAGGTTGTGGATGACACTCTTCTTTTGATGTGATTTTCTTCACCACCACTGTTTGGCCACGGGTCTCAGGTTTCGAGGGAGCTTTCTGCTCCCCTCCTTGGCACACGGAAGGCTCATTTCTCCGTACTGGAACCCTTGACTTTGATATATCCGGAAGAGACACCATTGCCTTTAAAATCGTTTTACCAACAGATGAAGATTCCTTGACAGATAAAGAAGAGCTTAATGTAACTGCTTTGCAGGTTTCATCAGTTTTTGCTGGTCCTGTTCCTTTATTCTGGTATGCTTTGATTAAACTTCCCTCATTATTTTCATTGACAGCATTTGCAGCATTTTCCACAGCAGCACCAACCTTGCCCACAGATTTTTCAAGTTTCTTCTCTGTCTCTGCCCCAGTCTTAACCAAAAACTTTTCAGGGTTCTCCTCTGAAGTTCTTCCAACTTTGAGCACAGACTCTTCTGGTTTCACCTCTGTGGCTGCTCCAGCTGCATCCAGTTTTTTCTCCATGGTCACTCCAGTTTTAAGTACAGGTTTCTTCTCTGCTGTCTGAGCTACAGGCATCTCATGTTCCATTTTCACAGCATCAGAAACAGGATTTTTTTCAGGAGCATCCAAGTTGTTGCTTGTGTGTGTGACAACAGATGACACCATCTCCAGTGAAGCTGCATCAGAATCAGGGGGCACCGCTTCAGGGACAGCCCCTGTCGATTCCCCTGCTGCCAGCTTCGCAGTACAATCTGATGGGACATCTTCAGCCTTGCCCACATCGGACAGTTCTTCTGGTGGTTCAGTGGCAGAAGCAGACAACTCTTCGGCTTTAACTTCCTTCTCTGAGGCAGATACAACAGTAAATTCAAACAGGTCTGGTTCAATATTATCTTTAACTGCCTCTTCTTTCTCCACACCGGAAGGCGGCAGCAGCATCTTTTCTGACTTTGCTTCAGATGATTTGATATCAGCAGATTTGATAGATGCCACAGTAGCTTCAACTCCAACGTCCACTTTCTCCACAGATGCTTCTGCCAGTCTTGGAGCAGACTCCCTTACTGCTCTTTCAAGATGGGACTCAGAGGGCTCTATCTGTACTGCTGACATCTCGTCTTTGACATTTGAGATGGAAATGGGTCCTTTCTTTGCCACACTAGGCTCTACTGGAGGATTAGCAGCTGCTGTTTGCACCACTCCTGATCCCTCTGGATATTTTTTCAAGCCAGAGCTAAATGCATTTAAAAAAAACAGAAGAAATCAAACTATGTTGAGAATTCTACAGTTACCAGTAACCTCTTGACGCCAATGGTGGGGGTTTTCCTGATGCATTAGTGCTTAGCATTTGGAAATCTAGCCTATCAGTGTTAAAATGGTTAAAAATATTGAGCCGAATAGGTGATTAGTTTTATGCTTCTGTTTAATCCACCTCAATACCGCAAGCCTGTCACACCTTGAATCACATTATTTGTAGTCAGACCTCTCAAGGTAGTACATTCACTACGGATGTGCCCCTGTGACCTCAGCGTTGACATGGAACTCCTAAAACTTAGATCCCCTGATGCAAGGCAGACTGTGAAAGCATATATACAGCAAAAATGAAGCTTCAGTCTCCCTGTATAAAGGATTTACCACAGTTTCATGTTTGAAGACAGCAGACTCTGCAGTCACCAACCTAGAAAACTCTTCCAGTAGCTAGGAGTTTGAAGTTTGTTCATTTTTTTTTGGTTCAGGTTTGGGGGGAGGGAGAGGTTGCTTTGTTTTTAAACTGCATTGACCTCGCACAATAGCAGGGAACACAATACATGAGGCACAGAGGCTCCTTTTGGCTAGGCTCTGTTTTCACTGTATAATCCCACTGTCAGCTCCCAGGATAATAAAGCCCAAGATGACAATGCAGAGGACAGTGCTTTTCAGAGAACTTCAGTTACAGTAAGTGCATTATTCTTCTCTGAAAGAATCCTCCGTAGAAGATGTTGGGAGGCACTGAAAATAGTGATGTCTGTACCCCTTTTCCCACAAAGCTCGAGAAAACGAGCATCCCAATACCTCATGCATCTCTAGATGGAAAGGTGCCGAAATACCAATGCTGACAAATCTTGCTAAGTGTCAAAACAAACACAGAAGCAGCAAATACACATAATTAATCAGTGGTTATGCACAATGGAGCAGCCTGAGCCATGGTTTCTCAGAACCTATGTATATGAATAAATACAAATATGCACATTTGTATAAACCCTCATGAAAATAAAGAGAGACGAGAAGGCTGCCATTTTGTTAATACTCCTAGCATGACGTCAGCAAGAAAATGGAAGGCTATATCAAATGGAATTCAGCGCTGATGAAAATGCTGTCTTGAAGCGGCCAGATGCGAGGGTTAACAAGACGAAGACACAATACATGGAATCAACAGAAAGATGAAAACAGGCAAACTCAGTTAACATCTGTGCTATGCAAGCACAACAAAAACAGCAATCTTGAAGATTTCCTCTGGACCCCAGGGGACTGGTCCTCTGCTGCTACAAAATGTGAGAGGAGAGATAAGAAGGGATAAAATTCTGCTTCAAAATCTTTCACACCACCAATTTAAAATTGGCATAGCTGTAACACGCCATGACGATGGATCAGATGGACATTTGCAACATGCTACAGGGCACTCCTCCCCTAGCTAAGTGGCAGACCCACAGCATTTTGCAGCTTGGCAGGCAGCGCTGGCAGGAGCAATGGAGTGTGCGTGCTCCCAACAGTGCCCCGCAAAACACTGGAAATCTCCTGGAGAGCCCGAGCGGCTCAACTCACAGTGACTGAAGTCTTACGAAAGAAAAGCAACCTCGCTCATTCCAACATCATGCTCATCTTTAACAGGCTTCTTCGACCTGTAGTCAGTTTAAACTGGTTACTTGCAAATGCTTTGGGGTAAGTGTGCCTCATGAGTATTTCAGCTGTCAGGAGTAGTAGGATAGTCCTTGATTCTTAGCCTGGCCAAGTAAAGTCTCCTCTGTTTTAGCTGAGGAAAACAGATCCCCACAAAACGCATCAGCATCCTTGAAAAGAGCAGAGGCATTCACATAAGCACGTCAGTCACCTCAGCTGCAAGGTTAGATGAACTACCTACCCAGGCTGGACAACCACCAAGCTTCCAGATGCATTCCAAAGGTTTTTTTTCAAGACCACCTCATCAACCCAGGCAACTGAGAGGGCAGTCCCTTCTGCTTCCCAAATTTGGCTACTCCTTCCCTCCCCAGAAACATGTGAGAAGGTCTTCATATATATATATAAAATAATATTTAAGATATTTTCTGCTTCTTATGAAATGCAACTTAAAAAAACCCAAAACCAGCCAAGTCACAAAGGCTTACAAGAAGACAGTTGTCTCAGACAAGGAGAATGTTTGTAGTGTTATTCGCAGGGAAAAATGTCAGTTTTACCATCTGTTCAAGAGCCACAGCAGGATGCTGGGCAGTAGCTGGGATTCATGTAAGAGTCAGTTATTTTGATTAATTACCACCACTAGCTAAAGCCCACCGATCTGGAATCAAAAATGTTACCTATGCGTTACTGACGTGTGAGTCGGAGACAGTTTAGAAACTAAATGCTTCCAAAATTGTCTAGGGCCTGAGTAGAAGTTTCATGAAATTAGAAGTCCAACTTTACTTTTGAAAGAAACAGGTTTTGAAAATATAGTTAATAGTCCATGATACTATAATGGCATTACTTAAAATTGAAGTTTAGGACCATTATTACACAGTTTTTTGTTTGTTTGTTTTAATGATAAAACTTATCCAGAAATATGGACTTGAGTCACAGAAGATGTTTTACGTCGTATTTGTTAACAAGAACTCTTATAATGATCTATCCATTTATTAAAAAAAAGAAAACAATAATCAAGACTCTAAAACCAACAAATAGTTACTCAACAGAAATTTTACTACAGGCAATGTCCATGAAACAATTTTAAATAGAACATACCAAAACCACCATTTCTCATTTCTAGGTTCTGATTGTTAATACAGCATCTAAACATTTTTTTAAATCAATTCAGGGACCTGTACCACAGCATGAAGTTAATGTTAATAAGCTAAACACGGAAGTTTCAGTTTATATTTAGCATTTGGAAACAGAAACAATAGAGCCAGGTGCTCTGACAGAGGAAAGCACTGTAGGATGAAATAAAGCAATCATTTCCTGGTTAAATACAATAAAAAATTGTCTTACCAACATGTATATCCAAACATACTTTCCAGGACCTATGGTAAAATCCTGGCCAAATTAGTAAAACAATAACAACTCAATGAACTACACAGAAAACAGGATTTCACCCCATTTGTTCATGTTCTTTGAAAGCCCCAGATTTCAAAGAAATCACAAACATTACAGCTCTACAGCAATACACTACACGTCCTGCACACACAGAACACACAAAAGCTTGAAAGAAGTAACAGCAGGTAACAGCTGATGGATCTCACAGCGGGCCTTTTCATCAAGCTTAGTTAGAGAGATGGCTCAGCAGTCTGCTTAATCTTGGATATGCATTCCATGAACAGTACAGATAAATAAAAAAAAAACCACCTTAAATACTTGAAAGGCATACCTTCCTTTGCTTGGCTCCTCTTTCTTCACTTCTTTCTTCACAACTTCAGCCTGAAAGGCAAAAATCAGGGTTCAGTATCTACGACTTTTAGAAGCATCATCACAGAATTTGCATAACCCAGCTAACTAATAACACCATAAACCCAAATTTAGGCATGTATCACCTGAAAGATCAAATGACAGTAAACTGTTCTAAAACTGTTCCCCACAGAACATGTATTTCCTACGATGACAAACTCTGCTGCTGCATGGCAGCAGAAGAGATTTTACTTAGAGTTTGCTAGACAGAACATGCAGCACACCAGTTACTGTTTTGTTCATCTCATCTTCAAAGCTGTCATGTTTTTGAGAAGAATTAGCTTTTGGTCTGTGATATATTTGGAGGAGAGGGATGTTAAACACATCTTTTCCCAGATATCACCTTCTCTCCTGTACTGGTGAGGATGCTACAGCTGCAGAGCTCAGGGTGAATACAGTTGGCCTGACAAGTAAATATTATACAGAAAAAAGTGGCATACCTTTTCTAAAGATAAATTGTATTCCAAGTCAAGCAATTACCTACAGAAAACCCAAGGCCAGTTTCTATTCCTTAAAACCTTCTAATACAGCATTCATTTCTTGTAGGATGACTACAGCTTTCTGTTATATAGAATAAACTTGTGGTATGTTAAATAGAATAACATCTTCTGAAAAAAAAGGTAACCACAAACCATTCAAGCTCTGCAGCTATCACATTTAGTAGTGTAGGTCCAAGCAATCCAAAAGAACTTTAAAAACTCAATGTTCAAATCTCAATCTCTTTTCTGAAGGTATTCTACAAACTAATTTGAAAACTATTAGAAAGAACGTCAGATCAAGTCAATGCACGTAGAATTCACTTTAATCTTTTATTTATGCACATAATTACAAAGCCTTCAGTTTTCCCTTTCCAAAAACACTTATTCCGGGGATAAGTGCCAAAAGTAATTTCAACATGTTATAATGAATTAAAAATTATTTTGGTTTTCCTTCAGCCTAGCTTCTAATTCAAAGGCTTCTAGAGAAAACAGCTTAGGGCAAATGGAGCTACAACATTCTTATGGTACTTAGGCATATAATACAGGTTCTAGAAAAATAACTGAGAACATGGACAAGAGGTAACATACTCAAAATGCAGTGGAGAACAACAGACGGAAAAAACCTCAGTTTTCCCTCTTATCAGTATGACCAGGCATTTTGTCTCCACCTCAGATATAGATAAAAATAAAGCTTAGGAGCATATCTCCAAAGTACCGATTATTTTAACATTTGTGCAAAAGCTGCGACAGTCGCATTGACAAAGACTGGAATGACACTAATTGCAGCTATGCTTTATGATTCCAGGCGCACATCTTCCTTCACTGATACAGGACTTTCCCCATATTCTTGTTATTTCAGCAGTACTCAATTCAGACATTATCAGCAAAATTACAGAAACAAAACTATAACGTGATTAAGCAAGCACTTACATTACTGCTGTTACTATACCATTGGCATCAGTTACTGCTATCTGGCTGATCAACCTCTCTAAATCAGACAAGCACTCTGTATCACCCAAAGCGTGCAGCTGGAAAGAAATATTATTTTGAAAACAGAGTGTGAATGCCACTGTTTGTTGGCATTGAACTAAGCTCTGATGAAGCATTTATAGTGACAAAGGCACGTTATTCTGTTGCTACACAAAATATAGGGAACAGCTATAAAAAGCAGATTTGAATCACACAGTGTTCCCACCATACATCCTTGAAAAACATTCCTGAGCTAAAGCACTTAATGAATGATATTTCGCTTATTTTTCAGTGCGAAGGGAGCTCATTACTTACATTTTTTAAGACTTGAGAAAAAGATCGTAAGTCTGAAAATTTGGTTATTTTCTTCAGCTACAAAGTTAGTCTAATAAAAGATTTAACTCTTAAATGCACCTGACATCACCTAACACAATTCTAATTTATGTTCTTTAAAATGAGCTAAAGTTCACCATATAAACTGAAATACAAAATAAAGTGTCTTGGAAGAAGGGCATTATTTTGTCCCACACTAAGAGAGTCAGTAATGGGGAGATTCATCCCCGCAATGGGGAAGAGGAGGCAAAAAAAACTTTTGGAACATCTAATCCAGGCTCTGGCGTCTAGCAGAATAGAAAAGAGCACCCTACGCACCCACGCTCACCAGATTTTAGCTATCAGCACTTCACCTGGAGTGGGTCCCCACCCTGCATCAGAGGCCCCGAGGGACACATGCCAGCCCACCTTACCCTACCCCTGCCACACCAACAGTACCACACCACCACACTCATCTGGTAGAGACACAGTGTTCATAAGGAAAGTTAAACGAGTTCTCTGAATCAGGTATGTAATCAAAAAGCATTTTCAGTGTTATTATATTGACTCTAGGCTAACAGAAACTTTAACAGGCAGATCACTCCCTAATGAACAAACTTCAGCCACAGATGAAGGCACAGAACAACAGGGCTGGAAGAGCTGGGAAGGCAGGCTGGTCACTTAATCTCTGCAGATGTTTCAAAGAGTCACACTCACAGAAAGGTAAAAAAACCTAACTGATTTTACACAGGCTGGGCTCTCCGCATGCACGGTAACTGCTGATTTACTTGGAAAGGGGCATGATGAATCTGCTCGAAAAACACATGTGCCCAAATCACATCTGGCTGTATATCACCATATGTTCTAAACCATCACAGATGCAACTTGACAACGATTCCAGGAGACCCCCACCCAAAAACATACACCTAAAATCTCTACTGACGCAGTATATTTTTAAAAATGTGAATCCTAAACACTGTACAGCTACCTTACAGATTCCATAAATAAGGATGCTTTTCAATAAAACAGAAGAAATTGCCAATACAATAGAGAACAAACTACGACACAAGCCAAGAACAGTATACAACCTAATCTTTAAAAAAAGTTGAAATTCATCACTTTGCTCAGTACAAATAATACTGACAGCTGTGTCAGTTGTTAAGTACATGTCTGGATGACTTTTTTTTCCCTCCCTCCCTGTTGAAGTAATGGACTGATGCCTTTGTTATCATTAACCTGAAGTTAAACTTTCTCTTGTGTGAATA
The DNA here is from genome assembly GCF_028500815.1 of Rissa tridactyla. Classification (NCBI taxonomy): domain Eukaryota; kingdom Metazoa; phylum Chordata; class Aves; order Charadriiformes; family Laridae; genus Rissa; species Rissa tridactyla. Next base: position 41,066,700 of record NC_071470.1, read on the forward strand.
AAAGTTAAGGGAGAAAACTAAGATGCCCTGTCCCTCCAGGCACATTCTGTTGTTTCAATGGTATCCCAAAGTCATGCCACTGAAAAGTAACAGCAACACACAGGGAATAAGAGCTACAAGAATTAAATTTACATGGAGAATCAATTTAAAAAAATAATAATCTCACACACACACCCCCAAAAAAAAAAGCAAACGAAACCACCCTATACACTTTTTGGTCTCAGTCTTGACAGTACATAGCTCATTATGAGAAGGCAGGAGCACGCAGAACTAGTGAAATTAAAAAAATCCTCATGTTCGACTGCAGAGTAAACAGCCCTTTACCTCCAGGCTGTGAGAGAGACCACGTCTGGATTTACGTTCTCCACTTTGGAAGTCAAAACGCTATTAGCATGTGGCTAATGCTCACGTTTCTTGCTTAAAGCTCTTCATCTATCCAACGCAACATGCACTAAACTTCTTCCTCTCTGGTGTTCAGCTGCTGCAGCTTGCTGTTCCTTCAGCAAACCACCGGAAGAAAACTAGGAGCTGCTCAATACTGAAAATGATTTCATTTCTATGAGAGAAGATGGAAGCAGCTGTAGGTGCACAGACCAATGCTGACAGCAATTGAATCTGGAATCAAGAAGACTAAGGCAGATAAACTGCTAAAGATGAATCAAACTTGATCAGAAAAAAACCCTCTATTAAATCCTTTTCTAACCAGTACTAAATAGTTGCTTTCCTCCCTTCTTCTCTTTATCTTTTATTAAGAGACACCTTCATTGTTGGAGATGAAAGACATTCTGTATATGTTTGTAAAATAGAGAAAGATATAAAAGAAAGAAACAGTAACACATACTTTCAACACCTATGCCTCATTCCAGAAAACAGACTAGTTGATCCAGTTCCCAGCTGTCGCACAGTTTTCACTCTCATCCACAATGACAGCAAATAGTGAAAGAAATAGTGACATTGTCACCATTAGCTGCATTTCATGGAAAGGTGGTTGTATTCCACAAAAATAACGTATTATTGCAAAAGAAGGAAAAAACCTTACCTCAGCAGACTCTCCATTGGGTGACAATGTACAGGACAACGTATGCTCACACATAATATATGGATATTGCTTCAGAAAGGTGTACATTGATCTGGCTGACTTGGGACTATCCAGCTGCAGAATTGCCTAAAAGGAAAAAAAGCACAAACTTCAAATAACTGTTACTTCATCTTATTTTTGTACTGAAGAACAAGTTTAATACATTAAGTCGGTATAGCATGGTATATCCAGTATTCCTGAAGGGTTTCAACATCTTCATTTTAAACTAGCTATAAGCAGCAATTTTTTATTAAATGCTAGGTTCTTGCATATGAAGAACAGTGGAGTCTTCTTTCTGAGAGGCTGAAGAAAGAAATCTCTCCTGTTTGGAATTATCTTTAGCACTAAAAAAGGAAAGCATGACAAAAAGAGTGGAGCCTGGAGCTTCCCTACCCACAGGTGTCTAACCTTCCAGCTACAGAAAAATATTATCTTTTCCCTAAAAGCATCTTCACCTGTTTTATGCTTTATTAGCAGTTGGACACTTAAAATATCTCATAATAATGGGAGCACAATTGCACTTTAATAGTTAAAATATACATACACACACAGTGACTTAAGTCTAGTTCATAAACGAAAAATCCAGTGTCAGGTGCAAAATCAGCAACATTAAATATTAAAATATCAAATCTAAAAACACTGAAAATCAATCCACTACATTTTCCCAAAACAAAAAGTAATTTCAGCTATTCTGACATTTTCACTGCTCATATCATAATTCTTTTTCCCCCAAGTTTCCTACAAAATGGGAACTCATTTTCCCTCCACTTACACTTCTAATGGCAAAGGTCAATAATTTGCCCGGCTATTTGGGAAGTTTTACTTTCAGAGCTTACCAAACTGTTCTTCTATTGCTCAGGCCAGTCAAAAGTTTGTTTGGTTGGGTTTTTTTTCCCTTTCCCACTGCCCCCAACAAATAAGACTAACTATTTTCTTGTTCCAGAAGAGTCAAAAACTTTGACCTTTCATTAGCAGAACATTCATGGTACTGGGAGATAAAAAAAAATAAATACCTACTTTTTTAATTCTTTTTTTTACCCAACATGGTACTGTGCACCATAGAAAAAAATACTTACCTTGTTTTTATTCTTCAGTACAACATAATGATCTACTTTTCCAAACCGAAGTCCCACACAAACTGCCTCAAGTTCTCTGTATCCATCATCTGGCAAATTCCCGAGATGCACAAACTGATTATGTATAGTTTCAGTATTTACCTAAAGAAAAGTGATGACGAAACTTGCTTTAACTTTGTAACATGCTTTGTTAGCAACTACTGAACTTGGTTAAGAAAAGCCTCACAGAAGACTTCTGTATCGGTCAGGTATTACCGAAAAACAGCAGTCACACACATCCAATGTTCATATTTTCAGATTCACACAGATTTTTCCATTTTCTCTGCAGTACATCAAAAGAACCAGCTATACTTCCAAGTATATAACAGAATAACAAACTTAAAAGGATCAAGTTGAGTGTTTTATTTTAAAGGAACACTGCAAAATATAGCTGAAGTTTAAATAAAATTTGGTATTTTGAAAAGCAGACACTATCTCATCAGATTATAAATTGGTAAAGGCATAGAAACCTATCCAAAAGACTCCAATCCTGGTTTTTTATGTTGGAGTTTGGTTTACTTGATCACTTTGTAATAACATAAAAATCCCTGGTCAAATATTATTACTTGTGTTTCTCAATTTTCAAACAGACTTACCACCACCATGGGGACAGGCTACCAAGGAGACGAATAAGTCTCTTCTGACCAGGAAAGGTTCTGGTGCAGAAGGTACAAGTGGGCTGACCACAAACGGAAAGCCATCATCAGCCACGTAGTGCCAGCAGAACCATAGACTGAACCCTGGCACCAAATACTTCGTGCACAATCAAAGGGAAGGGCCCTGGGACACCAAGTCCAAAGGTACTAGTAAACTTCTGAAATCTTAAACAAATCTTAAACAAGTCTTTCAAGTATTTAAAGAAATTCCCCTCCCCCAAGGTCTGGTATGTTTTTCTTCCATTATTGATCACTTTACTAGGAGCAGAAAAGAAGTATTGCACCACAAGCACATCAGAAGCCTAAGCAGGATGCAGCAGCAGGGGTGTTGGCAGTAAGCACTCAGTCGTGTCTCTTAGTGCCAAACAACAATCATAAGGAGAAAGCAGATATCCCGCCCAGACACACTTGCAACTGAAAGTTTGAGCCTTTTGGGGTTTCTTGGAAAGTGATTTATTGTTGGCAGGGCTCTTTGCAACATGCTTTTTAAACAAAGTCACTCTTGTGAAGTTCTTGCGCCAACTGTTTAAGCCCAGAGACACCTTCAGACCAAATGACTGACCCTCTTATCAGGAATATCCTGAAAATGTTTTTCAGAAGACATAAAAGCAATAATTTCATTAACCTCTGCCTACCTACACTGTATAAAAATGCTTTGTACATCAATTGCCAGCTTGCACTGTGTGCAGTGAAAGAACAGAAGGGACAATAAGGAAGACGCACTACACCGGACAAAGCAGAGAGGTAGTTTTGATAGTTAAAACCAAAATATGCATCTATAAAACACACTGAGGAAAACGGGTGGCATTATATACAGGCAAACACTGCATATTCTCCAAGCTATACTGGTCAGCAGCTTGTTGTTAGAACATGAAATAAACATAACAGAAGGGGAGGATCTCAAAGGACTCCTATTAAATGTTTCATTCCTTGCACTTCATGCATCGTGGAGCTAAACCAAGTGAACATTTACTCATTTTATTCCCTCCTCATTCACCCATGAAAACATACACGAGCATTTAATTCAAGAGAAAGCTTAGATAACAATTCAATTAGCTAGTATTTCAGTATGAAGGATACTAATTCCAATTTAAAGTAACGCATTTTGATGTGGAGGAAAAGTTAAACTGCTAGCAACTTACCTTAGGGTCAGAGTCTTTGATTATACCAGTAAATATTGCTTCCTTTAAAAAAAATAAAAATAAAGCATTACAAGATTTGAACTGTAAAATATAGCTTCACTAACAGGCGATAACTGGCAGTCACTGACTCCCAACAACTTTTAAGTTTCTGCTTTATTAATAAAATCAACAAGATCAGCACTTCGGACATCTGTGTTATTCTTATATCAGAAGACCAGGACTCAAGAAGACATTTAATAGAATCAGTCTTCAACAGGACAAACCATGAGAATGTATAAAACTGGGAGCGTATAAAACTCAGCTTAAATACAAAGTCCTGCTCCGTACTGAAATGTTATCACACATCCTAGAATTTAAATATATTTTATTACTTACTTCATCTTTTACAGTCTTATACTGAGGCACCATGTTGATGCAGAGCTGACTTCCATCCAGTGACATGGGAAAGCAGGTGTAAAATTTAACCATGGAATCTGCAGATTTTCTACTTATTTCAAGATATGCCTTTTAAAACAAAGAAAACAATTTTTTTTAAAAAAAATTGTAATTTATCAAAAGCATCTCACATCAATGCTTGCTGCACTACGTTATCACATCTGCATTTGTTAAAATGCATTTGCTGCTTCTCTAAGTAGAAAGATTACTAAATACCAATTAGAATACCTTTTTGTGAGATGATAAAATTAGCACATCCCTCAGTCCTCCAAATGGCTTTGCTAGGTTGGAAACTTCCTCAACAGAAAATCCTCTCTCAGGCAAGTTTGAAATAAGAACCACACATATATCATCAAGTTCCTGTAAACAAATGAAGGTAAATATCACTGATATTTCTTCATCTCTCAATCAAAACTGTTATATTACTGAAAGAAGCTTTATTTTTACTATTAAACTGAAATAATAGTTAAAATTTATTAAAAGCATGTTATAATACTTGTAATTACATCACAACCAAAGGTCATTTGAACCTTTTTAGGATTTAGGTTAAAAAACGTTTAATATGCTTTGCTACTTTCTCTAATTATGTCAGGTAATCACCTTAACTACCACTTAATAGTGGAGGTATCTACATCTAAGCTAATTCTGCACAAAGCTTAGGTTGTCTCATGCTACCTCAGAAAAATTCAAAGCAAATCAAAACTCCCTATATAATTATGCCACTATTTTATACCCATGACATGCCCACATGTCAAATGTTGCAGGACTGTATGTGCAAATACTGCATCTAAAGAGAAAAAACCCACAGCAGGGCAATATAGATGATCAGAGCATAAAGGATCTTTGGTGTAAGGAACACACTCTGAGGAGAAAAAAAAAAACACAAACAACCAAAACCAGAAGAGTGAAGCAGTGGATGTCTATCAAACCACAAACACCAAGGAGAAGATAAACTATTCAGTATTTCTCACAAGAAATGAACAGGCGGGGGATTTAAATCAGAGGTTTTCAGACAGTACACCAGAACTTGGAAACTGGCACCAACCATGTACTTACAACTTCCAAGCATGCAAACACTGACCTTGCTAGCTGGTTCTGTTGGTTCTTCACTCTTTGTAGTTGTTATTGTAGCTTCTAAAAAAAAAAAAAAAAAAAAAAAAAAAGGAAGAGGGGGGAGAGTTAGCTTACTAGTTCAACAGATTTCTTTAAATACTGGAGAGTTTTAAGAACTTCTTGCATTACATTTTATCACCACAGTCATTGTGAAAAATGAAATACGCCTTCATTTAACTTATAGTGACAAATTACATTGGTGAGACACATGCAGAGTTCCAGTAGGAATAAGGAAAATTAATCAAAATCCCTCACTTAACACGCAAATACTTTGCTGACATTAAGGACTTATCAGTTGAATAACCACAACCACAAGACTTTCTTGTGGGCACACCAGGACCATGTAAGGTGCCAACCACATGCCCACAAAAATCTTTCTTTTATTTTCCTTTTCCTGGGCCAATTCCACAGTGATATGAGAAGAGGCTCAGGAAAATATAGACAGCAGGAAACAGGAAAACAGCAATCATACAGGACAGGCAAGCACACGTTACGGAGAATCACTTCTGTAAAACGTTCACATCTACAACCTTGCCATATCACATGCATGGTAACCAAGAATTAAAATACACTTATGATTAGCAACAGACTTGGTTGTAAACATAGCCGTTATAAAATATGGGGAAAACAGCACCTATTGAACCAGCTCCAGCAGGCAATGCAAAGCACCGAGATTAAAATAATTGGTGGTGCAGCTGTAAACAGAACATACAGAAAACCTGAATCCTCTGCTCTAATCAGTTGTAAATAAAAGTCCCCATGTTGCACTGAAAAGGTCTAGTCAAAAATATTATGTCCACTGAAAAATGTAAGTCTTGAGTGTTTTTAGGCACTTCAGCCATCACCATGAACCTGCTGTTTTATGTTTCAGTCAGCAAACTTATTTTAATAATTCTCTTTTCTGATATCCTGGATCATCCTAATTCCCCGGCCTCAAAAGTATCCTCATTTAGTTCACAGTAACAGAGAGGTTTAGGATAGAAATGAGAAAAAACTTGTCAGCGTGCAATTTACCTTGGTCATTAAACTCATCCAAGTCCAACACCGCCACCTGAGACATCTGTGCAAGTTTCTCTAAAAAATAAATTCGAGAAGACATCACAATATTAAGCTTCACATAACCTACAACTAGCAAAGTAACTTTAAAATGGCATTATCATATCAGAATTACCTAGTACAGGTGCAGGATTAGTCACTCCTTTGGACGGAGTCTCTACTGTCTTCACAGGCTCTGTAACTCTACCCCCTTCTGTGATGTTCTTTGGGTCTGACAGCTTAGTTTCCCCAACTTCCATTTCAGCTTCTGTTGAAATCTGAAGGTCTTCATCTACAGATTTTGCTGGTAGGTAACAGCAGAAAAAAAGCACTCTTCATTTCAATATATTAAACTAATAGATTTGCAAAAGAAGAATGAACTGCACTATACATTTTTCTGCCAGATATTCAGAGAACTCCTATCACATAAATTCCTGCTCCTTGTTACATACAGCAAAAGCTGTATGAAATCGTACATGCAGCATACATTTAGCCTGTTTAGGAGCATGGTTGAGAGTGTCCCTTGGGAGGCAGTTTTGAAGAGCAAAGGTGCCCAGGAAAGCTGGTCATACTTCAAGCAGGTGCTCTTAGAAGCACAGGAGAAGGCCATCCCCATGTCCCGAAAGACGAGCCGATGGGGAAGAAGGCCAGCCTGGCTAAATAGAGAGCTTTGGCTGGACCTCAGGAAAAAAAGGAAGGCTTACATTCTCTGGAAAAGGGGCTTAGCAACTTATGAGGAGTATCAAGATATAACAAAGCTATGCAGGGGGAAGATTAGAAGGGCCAAAGCTCAATCAGAACTCAGCTTGGCCACTGCAGTTAAAGATAACAAGAAGAGATTTTTCCAGTATATCAACAGAAAAAGGAAAACTAGGGAAAATATAGGTCCACTGATGAATGAGACGGGTGCCCTAGTGGTGGAAGACACAGAGAAGGCAGAGTTACTGAATGCCTTCTTTTCTTCGGTCTTCACTCATAAAGCCGTCCCTCACGAATCCCATACCCTGGAGGCAAGGGGGAAGGTCTGGAGAGAGGAAGATTTTCCCTTAGTTGAGGACCGGGTCAGAGACCACTTGGCCAAGCTGGACATTCATAAATCCATGGGCCCTGACGGGATGCACCCGCGAGTGCTGAGAGAGCTGGCAGATGTTATCGCTAGACCACTCTCCATTGTCTTTGTCATGGGGAACAGGAGAGGTGCCTGAGGACTGGAGGAAGGCTAACGTCACTCCAATCTTCAAAAAAGGCAAGAAGGAGGACCCGGGAACTACAGGCCGGTTAGTCTCACCTCTGTCCCTGGGAAGGTAATGGAGCGACTCATTCTGGATGTCGTCTCCAAACACATAGAGGAACAGGAAGTTATTGGAAGTGGTCAGCATGGATTTACCAAGGGCAAATCATGCCTGACCAATCTGATAGCTTTCTATGATGTTATAACGGGTTGGCTGGATGAGGGGAGAGCCGTAGATGTCATCTACCTTGACCTTAGCAAGGCTTTTGACACTGTCTCCCATAACATCCTCATTAGGAAGCTGAGGAAGTATGGGCTAGACGAGGTGACCGTGAGGTGGATCGAGAGCTGGCTGAGTGACAGAACCCAGAGGGTTGTGATCAGCGGCACAGAGTCCAGTTGGAGGCCTGTAACGAGTGGTGTCCCTCAGGGGTCAATACTTGGACCAATTTTGTTCAATATATTCATTAATGACCTAGATGAGGGGACAGAGTGTATCCTCAGCAAGTTTGCTGATGATACCAAGCTGGGAGGGGTGGCCGACACTCCAGAGGGCCGTGCTGCCATCCAGCGTGACCTGGACAGGCTGGAGAGCTGGGCAGAGAAGAACCTAATGAGGTTCAACAAAAGCAAGAGTAGGGTCCTGCACCTGGGAAGGAAGAATGCCAAACACCAGTATATGTTAGGGGCGGACATGCTGGGAAGCAGCTCTGAGGAGAAGGACCTGGGGGTCCTGGTAGACAGCAAATTATCCATGAGCCAGCAGTGTGCCCTTGTCGCCAAGAAGGCCAATGGCATCCTGGGCTGCATAGGGAAGGCTGTGGCCAGTAGGTCGAGGGAGGTCATTCTCCCCCTCTACTCTGCACTGGTGAGGCCACAACTGGAGTACTGTGTCCAGTTTTGGGCTCCCCAGTTCAAGAGGGACAGGGAACTACTGGAGCGAGTCCAGCGTAGGGCAACCAAGATGATTATGGGACTGGAGCACCTCCCTTATGAGGAAAGGCTGAAAGAGCTGGGACTCTTTAGCCTGGAGAAGAGAAGGTTGAGGGGGGACCTGATTAATGTTTAGAAGTATCTAAAGGGTGGGTTTAAGGAGGACGGAGCCAGGCTCTTTTCAATGGTTCCCAGCGACAGGACAAGGGGCAATGGGCACAAGCTAGAACATAGGAAGTTCCGTTCAAATACACGGAAAAACTTCTTTACGGTGAGGGTGACAGAGCACTGGAACAGGCTGCCCAGGGAGGTTGTGGAGTCCCCTTCTCTGGAGACTTTCAAGACCCGCCTGGATGCAGCCCTGAGGGATGTGCTTTAGGCAATCCTGCTCTAGCAGGGGAGTTGGACTAGATGATCTCTAGAGGTCCCTTCCAACTCTGAAGATTCCGTGATTCCGTGAAAAGCTCATTCCAGCTTTGCAAAACAGCTGTGTGGCTGTGGTGATGTGAAAGGGTCTGCTTCCTCAAACTCAACTACTTTCCCTCGTCCTTTGCTATTCTAGATGTACAATCAGCACTGATAATCACTGCATTAGCCAAGCCACAAGGCACAAGAAGGGCGCTTGCCTGTCCAACAACCTACTACATTGGCAAGCCCAGAAAAAGTTGTGAAAAGCTTGGACTCACTACCTTAAATACCTGTTTTGGAAAGTGGGCAGCAGGGAGACAGAAAAGCACCTGCCTATGTTTTCTGAGCAAAGTGTAAAAGTTCTCATTTGTCTTACCCACAGTATTTGAAGTTTTCTTGATCTTCTTATCTCCTGTCATGGATGATTTCTTAGTCTTTTCTTTTTTACCTACATAAAATAACCAAAATCAAGTAAGTCAGTAAAGATGCTTATTTCTTTAATCTTACATTTGTAAAGTTACAGTATAAAAATACATACAAAAATAGTTTAATCTGCAAAAATTCAACAGACATGACAGAAAAAAATCCCAAAACATAATTCCAACAAAATACTGAATGAAAGCCATGAAGTAAGGTATCTTTTGTGAATCTGTTTAGGATTCTGGTGAGAAAACCTTGCTCCTGAAAGAGAGTTGGTGTTTTCTTTCTCTTAAATGACTATAAACAATTCCCAGTTTCCACCTGTGAGACAGCTCTTGAAACGCACTGTTACATGACTCTTAATTCCATTCTGGAAACTGGATTCAGAAGTGACCACGCTAACAAATGACTCAAGACCAATACATCTTTAAAAAAGACAATTTCCCAACAAAATAATGTCTGGTCCTTGACATTGCTCAAAAAAAATGCTCATGAAAGCCAATAATATAAGCAACAAAAAAATGATATGGCTGTTACTTCCAATGTTTTAATAGTATCAAATTTTTGTAAAGTTTCATTGGCTTTTGATGTATTTGCTGCAGTTTGTCCTGTTTTCATTGAAGTACTACCAAAAAAAAAAGTTCTTCTCTAACAGCATGACATACAAGTTCTTCTGCCAGACCAGGTAATAATTCCTGAGTATTTCTGAAATAATTTCTGTCAGGATCAATAGAAGACCAGGACAGAAATTTAAAAGCATTTGGAACATGCAAAAAACATAAGACACCAAGAAGCACTAACAATAACTGTGAAAGAGAACACTAAATACGTTATATATTAGGCTTAAAGTCAGCTTGAAGAATTATACTTATTTCATGGAGCCCAAAGTGCCACATTTCTCTTCAACAGATGCACAAACATTTAAAATTACAGAGTATAAGCACAGGTCAAGCTAGGGGTTCTTTACTGCCACTTGAGGGTTGTTTTTTGTGGGTTTTGTTTAGTTGTTTTTCTTTTTAAGAAAGAAAGATAGGGTCACATGAAAAGGAAAACATTTGAAAGTATAAACTAGACGTTTTCTTATAGCTCTCTGAACTTGCTTTCAGTCACTATTATGCAAATCACTCACACAAAAACAAAGAAAGGGGAAAAAAGAGGGAGGGCAATAAGACAGTGTCCTGGTTTCAGCTGAGATAAGAGTTAATTTTCTTTCTTGTGATTGCTGTGTTTTCCGATTTGGCATGAAAGGAATATCAATAATGGGTATTGTTTTAGTTGTTGCTAAGTGATGTTTATACTAGTCAAGGACTTTTTTCAGCTTCCCATAGAAGCTGAGGAGGAGCATAGACAGAACAATATAGAATGCACAATGGAATATTCCATACCATAGATGTCATGCTCAGTATATAAATGGGGTTTGGCCGGGTGGGGAGGGGAGGCGGAAATCCGCAATCTCTGCTCAGGTCAGGCTGGGCAACCAATTCACCAGGCAACGACAGTGACTTGTCTTGTATTTTCTTTTACCATTATTATGTTCCTTTTCCATTACTGTTCTATTAAACTGTATTTATCTCAACCCACACATGTTTTTTTTTCTCCCTCTTCTCCCTACCCTTCAGGGGAGGGTTAAACCAGGACACAGAGGTATCATCAGATACAAGGTAACCAAACCTTACCTGTAACAGATTTAGTTGTCCTAGTGGTCGTGTTCTGATCTTTTCTTTTATGAGCAAAAAATAAAGAAAAATCAGTTTTAAAGACAATTAATGAACATCAAAACAGCTTAAAAAAGCCCAAAAACAATAAAACACGGGAAGTCAAACAGATATGAACCCATTTGGTTTCCAATCGTTATTATTAACACTAAATGCATGTAATGATAACACTTACTTCGTACTTCGTGCAACTTTTTTAATATTCTGAGGCCGTTTTTTAATATTCATTTTGGTCTGGAATAGACAGAAAGAAAAACTTTTACATGTCATTTATACTTTATTTATAAATGTATATACAGACAAATATAAAAATGGTATTAATAATTATTAGTAGTAATTAAGTATATATATTAATATAGGTTGTATCTTTCACTGCTTATTAAACTGATACCATTCACAAGCACCAAATTTAACAAGAAAAATGGAATTACAAAGTGCATTTGCATATTTAGTTTAGACTGCCATTTATGAAAACGGAATTAAAAATATATTAAAACAACTAAATCTGTTTTTCTGAAGAACATCAAGTTTTGGAGCAGAATACCAAGCCACACACAAAATATTATGTTGTTCACTAACAGGCTGCTTACCTGGCCAGGAGATGCTTTTGGCTTTTCTGCTACACTTATTTTCACCCGTTTCCCATTTACCAGCACTGGCACAGTTTCACCGTATTTCACAGCTGCTATTACGGCTTCTTTGAAGTTCATCTCCAAGAAGGCCTAAAATAAATGGTACTTTGAGTCTTTGTTTATACTACAGGCACAAGATACAATTCACTGCAATTTTTCCTTAGCAAAACTGCTCGTGACAGAACTGCATGTACTTCTCTCTCTAAGTTCGTGTGGAGTTTGATGAAAACGTCTGGATTTCAGCATAATACAAAAAGCATCCTACTTCCTCTAACATTGAAGACTTGGGTAGCAAGCAAGACTGAATTTATAAAGTTAAGATTCCCAGCTATTCCAAGATTACGTATGTGATCTTTAATGACAAACTGTTCAGGAAGCCTTATCCTATGTTTAGCTGAGGATCCAAATACTACACTTCTTCATTGCTTGACAATTTCTTTTGCATTCTGACACAGAATTTTTTACAGGAATGCTTACCTCATTTCTAGAGCGAAGTACGAGAAGATCACTAACTTTGCCAAATGGCTGAACAATTTTTTTAATATCTTGATCTGAAAAGCCATCATCTGGTAAATCAGATATTTGAAGGACTGTCCCACAACTCAGCAATTCTTCTCTCAACAGCTACGAATTGAAAAGAAAAGAAATACTTTCCAGGTCAAGTCCAGTAAGAGGAAGAAAAAAGAATCTGTAATAAAAATTACTTCAAAATAGACATATCGCTTAGTTCACAGTGGTATTTCAAGTTTTTTGCTTTCTAACACAAGGACAGAGACACAATTTTGTTGTTCTACTACTCCGTCTCAATCTTCGGTTATTAGAAGACATGACATAGGATTTACCAACTTATACAATACAACCTTTTTATTTTTATTGAGTACTATAAATCTACGTAATTCCAGTTGTCTGGGCTGCATGGGTAAGGAGCTGCACAACTCCACTACCTTCCTTTCAATGCTATCCATTAGCTTCAACAGCACTAGGAAATGTTCTCTTTGCTTGTCATTTAGAGGCTAGAAACTACCAGGGACGACTGCATCTACAACTAAAATACAATCTGGTTTATAGGTGCTGTTTCTAAGAGATCCAAAGGGTCGGTATGATGGACTAAGACAACACTGGCTTCAGATCCTTCTTACAACAGTAGTAAAATTTCTCTGCCTCATCTTTTTTGCTTGACAGGGCAAAACGAACACTTTCTGCCTCCTGTTCTTTACTTTTATTTACACAATAAGATCCTCCAAACAGAGCTCATCACTCAGTTTATACAAATTTAATGGACATTTCTTTCTGCTGTTGGAAAGTGCACTGGAGAGGTTTTGCTTCACATCTCTTAAAAAACCCTTGCAGTGTAAATTACCACACTTACTTGCAGCCAGCAAATCTCTACATTAAGACGGCACAGAATCAGCAAACAGAATGGTTAATCTTGCCACAAGTGATCCCCCTGAAATGAGATACTAACCGAATTCTTAAAATCAGAGAAAAATATTAAAAGACTCACCCTATTATAAGGAGTAGGACATGGTCCACTGGTTCCTGTGGATAAGTCTTCCTCATCCTCTTCCACTTCCTTGTTTTGGGGCAAATCTTCAGTTTCAGGAGATGAAGAACTTGACCCCGGCAAAGAAGGCACATCTTTCTTCGAAGCTTTTGCAGAAATACTTATTTTCAGTGGCTTCTTCATATTTCCAGGCATCTTCCCTAAGGGTCCATGAGAATGTGGTGATTTTCCTGATCCCGAAGACCCTTGCCCAGCTGCTCGAAGTGACTTGTGTTTATTGAACTCTGCTACAAAGCCAGGTCCCAAACTTTTCACTACTGCCTCCAGAGCTGCCTTTCTGTCTGTGAGGGGAAGAGAAAATAAACTGGGTTTTGTTTGTTTGTTTTTAAAAGAAAACTTCATATATTGCTGTTTGGTCTTCTACAGTTTCAGTCTCACCACCCACTCCTGATGCAATCTTGAGACTCACTGAAGTTAGAGAACCTTAATCACGCTCTAGCAGAGATGGTCTATAAATAATAATAAACCTCTGTACTATTTTCACAGCGTTGTTGTGTAACTTGACATTTTTAGTTAGACTGACAGTGTGACTGTGGCAATGACATCTACAAAAATCCTAACGGCTGGAGCAGAAGAATGACTGTTCAATTTTGTATGGCAGGGAACGTAAGAAAAGAAATGAAGTTTTCAAGACCTTGATCCTTCTCTCACATACTGATGCACAGCAGTACTTACCATCTTGATGCCGTCCTGCTAAATTCTGTATCCTTCTCTGTCTTGCTCCTTGTCCTACAGACTTTTGTTTTAAATTATTCTTTAATGATCTGCTACAACATTAATTTCCTGTATGCTTTCTTTCTGTGGAAGATTTATATTTTAGTTACTAATTGCATCTTCCCCTCATTCTTCTACATTAAAATGCTTTGCATTTTACCCTTAAGAAGATCTCTTTGAAACTGCCTGTCCCTTCACAAGTACCTCTTAATTTTCTGAAAGCATACAAACAACATAGCCACAGTATGCAGATCAAAGCGAAAAAAAAAATCAACCTTTTAAAATACCTCTATTTTTCTCTCTTCAGAATTTAAAAAGAAATAAAAACTCCAATGAACTACATGGGCCTGACCGATCTTACACAAAATCTCCTAGAACTGCAAACTGAAGGAAGTAAGCTGAACTGAATCACAAAATGGTGCAACGAACTTAACTGTTACAAAAGATGTTTAATTGAAAGCCTTTCATGTACCATGCTCTTATCTCAACAAAATTATTTCAGAACACTATGCTATCTTTGTAAGTTGCGCCTCCATTACACATAGTTTCTAAGCCTTGCCTTTTCTTTCTCATCTATACTGCCTTTACAGAACTACTTTTTTTGATGCTGAATGAAGTGCCGCCTTCAGTTGTTTTCAATTCTTGACTATGCTTACCGTCTTAAAAACTGAGCAGACTTGGAACAGATACTTGTTCAGCGGCGATTTGATATGATTAACCAATTCCCAATACTATGTAAGGAAGGTTTCAGACCTTTTAGAATGCCCATTTTCTTCTAAGCGTACTTCTCACAAAGCAACAGCAAAGTGAAAACTTGTGCTTTAAAAACAGAATTTTGCTATGAAAAATGCCTAGGCGACACCTGGACAGATAAACCTCTTGAAATCAACTCAGTTTTCCTGAAATTAAAGGAAGTTTTAATTTGGCAATTTGTATCCGCCCTTTACCTTGAGATCGGGTTGACCTCCTTGATGACCAATCATTACTGGGAGACCTCTGAGGTCGTGGACCAGTTCTCAGTGGATTTCTCGATCGCTGTGGTGACCTTGACCTGTGTCTGGGGCTAAGTCGTCGCATCTGCCGCGGGCTTCGACTTCTTGGCCTTGTTGGCCTGAAGCGTCCAGGGCTTCTGGATCTTGATCGTGATCGGCGAAGAACATAGCCAGAGCCTCCGACCCTCGAACGTCTAGGACTAGGACTGGCAGAGTTGGAACGACGCTTTGGGGTCTGGTTTTCTTTCCTGTCACCAGCATTTCTAATAGATGAAAGGCATATAATGAATTTTGACAAGGCAGAAAGAATAATTAACCTGTGTCTGTTGAAATAGACTTTCCACAAAAAAAGAACCAAAATTTACTAAGTTTGGAGTCTAATTTGTTAACAAACATACTTTACATGCTGGTAACATGTTTGATACAGGAACTAAGGATAGGTAGACAGAACTGAAAAGAAGCAAGTAGGAGAGAAAAACCTGCACAGAACAAGAGAAAGCTGCAAAGAAAACTGAAGTTACAATCTGCAGTGCTATGAAAAAATAATAGGAAGAGGAAAAGGATACATGAAAAAGTAATGAATTAAGATGCTTTCCTTGCTTCTTTCAAATTTAGTTTGGAAGTAACCAACCTTGAGAAATCACGTCTGTAAGACTGACTGAGACTGAAAGAGAGATAATATACATCTGCTGCATATTTATGCTACCTAGAGATGTCAAATCGATGAAGAACATGGAAAGAAGTAATGGTGAAGAAATCCATGAGAGAAATAGTCCCTCTTAGAGACACGGAAAGTAGTCGGGCATGGGAAAACCTTAACAGGAGAGATCACATGAATAAAAGGGAAAACCTGGAAAACACACTGAGCATATGCTTAAATATCCAGAACATTTTTGATGAGCTTGTCAGGTGGCAGACCAGTGTGTCACAGCCAAACACTTTTCCAATTTTTTAGCCCATACCAAATTCTTTGATACCAAAAATACACTGCACCAGTACTCAAAACCGGGTAGAGCAGACACAGCACCTTTGAGATCTGAAACTGGAAGAAGCCACTGATGTAGCATATCGTTCAGCTTACTCACTAGTAATTATAGTAGCAAAGCTAAAAGAAACACAGGCAAAAAACTGACATGGCATGTATGCCCAGTACAACTAGACTTACTGGGAAGACTGTAGGCTGGACAATTAAAATACACAAGTCTCTTAACAGCAACATGGAACAGAAGTTCACAAAGTGTCTAAGTTTGTTAACGGTACTCTAGAGCATCAGTGCTTAATGAATCACTGCATCAGGCGCTATTGTTACTTGTTTAAGACTTTGAATAGACTAAGTTCTTCTGAGATGACACAGGCTCAGGAGAGAGGACTGACAACTGGCAGACAGGAGAAGGGGATGACAAGCAACTGGGGCAGCTGCTGCCCAGCCTTTTTGGCCAGCAGCTAGACGAGGACAGCTGAACAACCCTCAGGTCTCCTAAATGATGTTCCAACCCATCTCACATAGCAACGTCTCACAGTGTTTCTTAATTAGCAAGTTTCAAACTTCATTAGAAATCCAGATAAATCCCATTACTCCTGTGCCCAATAAAAATGTTTAGATATATTAACAAACCACCAAAATTTATAAAAAGCAAACACTGTGAAGTGATTTACCAGAGTGGTAACAGTACATAACAAGCTCATCAACCTTGCCCTGAGACTGCACCCAGCAGCTCTGAATATCTGTGATCACTGAGTGCCTACAGCTGTATTCTGACTCTCCCAGCTGGAGACATGCTGTCATCAGAAAGGATTTAAGAAAGTGCCACCCTAAAATACAACTCTTGTGAGCAAGAAGATCCCTCACTCAGAAAAAGCACTATTAAACACTTATCCAATTTATTAGGGTCCTCCAGCTAAGAGCAGTTTCCTTTGCCTGGGTTGCATGTAGCATCAGCAGCACTGGACAGCATTTTCAGTCTGAGGTTTTAAAATATAATTATTCTCTTCATGAAAGTTTCAAAAGTAGATTTATTTCTCTTTTTAAAGTCTTATTTCTCCTTGTTTATTAACATGTAGAGACCTCAGATATACTCTGCAAATTAAACTGACCTCCATATTAAGCTTTTTAACACTTTTTTTTTTTTTTTTTTTTAACTGAGTAGTCCACTTCCCAGGAAGCATATCAAACTAACTAACAAAAAGTCACATGGAAAATCTAGCAAAAAATAAAGTAATATCATCTTATTTGTATGCAAGTTGAAATATATACACGTTGAACCAGCAAAGCAATCCAATCTTGCTGAGACTCAAATAGAATTAATCCTCAGGTTGTGTTTTTAAAAAAGTTAATAGTAAATAACATAATTTTAAAGGACAGAACATGAGTTCATGAATTCCAGTGTTTTTTCAACTTGTGATCACATAGCTTCCCAAGGGATCTACGGACTGAAGAGTCTGTGAAATAAGAGCTAACACTAGCACGCCTTTTGTCAAACAGGTTTCAAGTTGCAAACAAGAGTGGCTTAATTGGAAAAAAAGATTAAGTCTAAAAGTCAGAAATCACTCACACAGTTTAATCAGTGGTCTAACACTGGTCACAGCCTCACTCCGGTACTACTGTATCACATCCAATAACTTACACCTAACTGAAGCACAGTTAGAAGGTTCAAGGGGAGACTGCTCATAACATCAGTCTCCAGACTCTTCTACAGACTTTACTCTCTCTTCCTTGTGAAAGAATTTTAGATACTACGCCACTTGTATTATTAAACAAACTTAGGACAAAAACCACAAAAGCACCCCACACAATTTTATAATGAAAACAAGACACCACTAATAGAGCTTGCCAGTGAGCAAAACAGCAACATTAATGCAATTAATTAACACACATTTATAATAGCAACAAATTAAAAACAACCTGTAATCAAAAAGCAGTTACCTCTTTGAGGAATGAGACTCGGGGTTCCAATCAGGGTATCTGTTAAATGTTAAAAATACAACCATCAGTGAAAAAGCTAAATTTGCCATCTGAACACAATTTTCACTTACATGCAGTAGCTTTTACAGATAAATGTTCCCGTTCAGGACTCCAGAAGCACCAAGTGTCAATTCATCTTTTATCCTAATGGTCTAAAGCCAACTTAGAATAGTGCTAAGATACCAACAATCTTCATTAAAGAAATCCAACAAGTACATTTTCACAGACTACGTGCATGCACAGAAAACACTTTTTACACTAAGTGAACTTTTTAAATAGATTGCTTACTGTTGACGTAACTGGCGGCAGCTTTCAATGTGAGAAGGAGTGTTCTGATGCAGAATCCAGTCCTAATTGTAAAAAAGACATCCAGAGAAGTTTGATTAGCATGTAAAGCATTAGCATTTGACCACAATTTCTAGTTATGTGTTGTTGTATTTTACCTTCCATTCAATTTTACCTAATAAATGATCTTATGTCAAGGTCATATTTCTCACTTAAAATCATTACTCTTTATGCAAAAGATACTTAATGACTATCGGAGGCTCTTAAAGAACACAAGGGAATCTAAGTGGAAGTTAAACAAAACGCATCATATTAAATGAATCTGTTACTTCCAGCACCACACTGGGTTGTTGTCACCACACTTCTAAGGCAAAAGGTTGATCCAATAGGCAGCTATATTAAAAGAAAGAAAACTATTAGCAGTCTTCACAGATTGTCAGACTGATGAACACATACACAGCAAATTAAGCTAAATAAAGCAGAGAACCCAACACGGTATCTTTAAGTCAAATATCATTTCTACAGAGGCATGACTTCTCATGCCTTAAGCTCAAGAGCATTCACTCCTAATAACGTTACAACTAAAGGTCAATCAAAAAGTCTGGCAACATTTTCAACACGCACACGCAGATTTTTTATATATAAAAAAATCTTTTTATATTAAAATTTATTAAAATATTTATCTTTTTATATTAAAAAAAATCTTAACAGAAGTTTTACTTGGGAATAACTGATGGATTAAGCATGAGACAAATCCAGAAGTACGATTCAAGGCCTAAATCTTGAAAAATACTTAGGCACAGGTTTAGCTGTAAACACAGAATCAGTCCCTAGCACGGGAATCTATATGCCTGAGGACTTTATTCTAGTATTATTATTACAAAAGTAAACTGACCTTCTAGTGGAAACAACTGCTGTAGTCAGTTTGCTATTGAGAAGAGATATTGTATGGTCTGAAGCCGTAAGGTATCATATGTCATCAACGATAATCATTATATGTCCTTAAAAAAACCAACTTCTAGCTGCTTTAATATTTTAAAATAGATAATAATGGCTGAATGATGCAACTGACAGGCAAGGCTTCATAAACTAATTTGCAGTCGTGACACTACATATCACTTTTTCTAAGCGCATGCTGGCTTATAACAAAAGATTATAAAATGCATAGTTGGCAGTATCAAACCCTCTTGTTTATTGACAAAAATGCTGAACATGCTGGTTAAAAGAAAAGCTCATGATGGTTTACTCAAAGCCTTTGAGGTGGAAGAATTAATGCGACCAGGGCACAGACAGTTTTGTGCATTTGGGCAACACAGAGAACCCTGCAAGAACATTTGTTCCATGCACTTACACTATCAGCCTATTAATACTAAAATTTTAGTGCTACAGGACAGCTAACCAAACTATTTATACTCCACATATTAAAACCATGGGTTTTAAAGGCATTAAACTACATTTTAAGCACAAGACTTCTTATAATTTCCTGAAGAAACAGATAAACTGGTTAACCAATCTCAGAAAAGCATTGAAAAGATTTGCTAACTGTGTTCATAAAAACATTCTACCTGTTCAAATAAAATCAGAAAAATATTACTCAGAAGACCCTTTGCATTAGTCTCACTAGTTAACCAAAAGCATATTAAGAGTTGAAGAGCAGACTGATAAAACAACTTGCAGCTGTAGAACTACATACACAGTGAATACACAGCATGCACACAAGAGCAAGCAATTCACTCTTACGCACTTTTTTCTCCTCATAACATGCCATTACTAAACAATCCCATTCTTAAGGATGCCATTTTTCTAGAGACTGCAACTTAGACAGGAAAAACTATTACTCAAGGGATAAATGAAATTAGCTTATGGAAATGAAAGGAAACTGGGCTTCAAGTAACCCACTTCCGTGGTCCCAAACGAAGAAAGTATGCACAGTGTCTAGGAGGGCCAAGGGAGGCCATTTTGCTTCCAAGTGTCTTTAGCTACCGGTCCAATGAGCATTAACGAGACTGGCAGGCCTACAAAGAGATATTATCCTCCCTAACAAACACAACATTCTTCTCCTCTTCAAGTCTTCATTATGCCAATGCCCTCTTGCATTCCACAGAATTACAGGAGTCTCAATTTATGCATATTCCTCCTCTTTGATTAATTCCTTGCCCTTCTCAGTCTTCAGAAATATTCCGCTCCCTCTGCTAAGTCTGTTCTCAAAGACAGATCCTTCCCCCCAGAGGGCAAGATCCCTTCCCAGCATAAGCACTCCATCACCTCCTGGTAAGAGTAAGAACTTGCAGCCAGTTTCTTCCAGCAGCAGCACTGCTGCTCCACAACGGGACACCTCCAGGGAAAAGCACCTTGATCCCTGTGGTATCTAATTCTGTGCGACTGGCAAACCTCCTGCTACTTGTGGACCACCACCAAAACGGTCCTGAAGAAGCAGCTGACAGAGCACAGTGTCTCCAGTCTCCAAACTTACTGTTATCTTACTATTGGCAGAAAAGCAATACGCAGGGATAGCACCTGCGCTTGTTTGTGCTGGTTTCACAGCAAGGTATTCTGTAGAAAAACTAGGAGTAAAATGGAGTAGACACATATTTTGTCTCCTTACTTCAGCAAAGGAATCACAAGTGCAATTCTCTGTGGAAAACAATGAGTCCTCATGACTTCACACAATTTAAAGCCCAAGACGACATCATCCTCACTTTAAATCTATTTAAGCTAGAAAACAAAAATTGTCATACACAGTAAATACGATCCCTCGTGCTGGCAATACTGCAAGTGTACTTCGTTCCAAAAGTGACATGTGTTTGAAGACAGAGAAATCACACTTTATTATTCCAATAAATCCACCATTTCAAGTTAGAAAATGAAACTGCTCTGTGAAATATTCACAAAATGTTTTGGTACGTTGAAGGTTTTATAAATATATTTGAAAGAAGACAACATTGAGGGAAGATTCCATCTAGCAAAGAGCAAAATTGGGCACTCTCCTGTGAAAAAATATTGCAGGACACAAAGGCACAAGTTTTTGGGAACACCTAGATCAACATGTCACCTTAGCATCAATTAGTTTTCTAAATTAACTTTTTAAAGCTCAGAAAGCCCACCTTTCTTGAGTATACCTTTTCTTATAACACATTATTATGTACAACCAACCCTGATAATGCCACAAAAACCTTCCTAACACAAGACAAAAATAAGGATAAATCTTGCACATTTCTGATGCTGGTCCAATAACAAGTCGCTTTCAAGTCCATGGTAATCACCATTTACCACAAACCCACAACATTTTAGAAAGCTAAATAGTCTATTAGAGAGTTGACACCTGACTGAAGGAGCACAGATAGCGAAGTATGAAGTTACAGTGTCGACTGAAATGGCAGGACTTCTCCAGTTCACCTCTGAACAAATGTCTCAGCAAGACCCAACCGAGGTGGCTGGAGGCACTGTCAAATAATCGAGGCTCCCACCACCTCCTGCTGAAGATCCAGCGAACAGCTCTGATAGGAAAAATTGCTGAAGAGAGTCTTTCCAAAGTCTACTGCATGAAACAGCCGAAGTATCCTTCACATTCAGCCCTGGACTGTAGGCATTTTATCATGCTGCTGCCATGTTATCACTGCACATGAGGATTAGCCACATACCTTACAAAAAAGTTTCAAAGCTTAAAAAAAAATGTATATATTTTTCATGGACAGATCTACAATAGCTATGCCATGCAGATGGACGATATTTTAAGTTTTGACTTCCGAACAGTGTATTAGCAAAAAAAAAAAAAAAACCACCACCTTCAAATATATATAAAATAGCTCTGTAGAAGAGGCGTTCAGGATTCTTTTCAGATTACAGAAGAACTAGAAAATACATTTATTTGCTTAGCTGTATGGAACTCAGAACTCTGTATTTTGGTATCCTTGGACATCCCAAGGCCATCTTCAGCTTTCATTTCATCCCACCTCATTAATTAAGCAAGTTAGATACTTAAGAAGACAGACCAATGGGGAAAACTGATTGGATGTTTAAGGGAACAGCAAAATGATTTTTTTACTCCAAGCAAAAACTCAGACAACGTTTCACTGAGTTTATGAGAGAGCAAAGCTGAAAGAACAAGGGGGTACAGTTCAGATGATGCAAATATGAAGCTTTAGCCACTAACAGTTACTGTAGTTTCAGTGGCAGACTGACTCTCGAGGAGCAAGAGCTGGATCTCACATCCAGCCATAATCCTGACATTTTAATAAACTAATGCCAGGTAACACACTTGAATTCTCTTCTGATAGGCAATGCAGCTTCTGCTTCAACCTTGGCAAGAAAATTAATCCTAGATGAGTTTGTACTTCAGTACAAGACTGGATTAAAAGAATCTATGGAAAAAAAAAACAGCTCATCGCCATGATAATCTTAACTTGAAATCCATCATTTTAACACCACTGAAACTTGTTTTTTTAGATATCCAGTATCTTCAAGCACTGGAGAAAGAGAAGGTTTTCCTCATTCGGTATCTTTCATCATCTTCATCCATTCTTCTTTCACGTTATCCACTCTGCTTGCCTACTTTCTTTTCAATTTGCCACATTACAAAGACATCTGTTTATAACACAGCATTCTTAAACTGCTTGTTACAACTTGGTACTACACACCAGGAATCATCATGTCTAATCATTTTGACCTAAAAACAGCTCTGAAGATCCAGTTCATCTACAGGTGTGCTGGGGAGACTAAAGGTCCATCTAGCTTACCTTGCACTTCTTCTCCCATGGAATGCAACAGGGGATGGCTAGGGAGGTAAATAAGGAGGCAGAGCCACCTCCAGCCATCTGCTCATCATGGACTTCTTGAGCCATCAGAGGGTCTTTGCATAGCCACCACATTATTTTCTTCCAGGAGCTTGTTCAGTTATTTTTCAACTAAGATTTCACAACATTGTGGCAAACAGTATCTACGCTCTGTGTGAAACAACCATTTCCTAGAGCAAGTCATACCACACATGACTATCAGTTTCTACTGTATCATTTCCCCATCACTTCTCTTTGAGTTTGAGGGTGCCGTTTCATATGCTTCCTCTTTAACACTTAGCACAGCTTTAAAGACTAAAAAACTGAATGTCTTGGTCATCTTTAACCATGCAGCTGAGACAAAAATGAAAACTTTATTTGTAAAACCGAACTGTGAAATTGAAAGTAAGAGGAATTCTTCAGAATTCACAAATACACAAGACTGACATTTCTTAACATAAACTTTTATTTTTTGCAGTAAAAAAACCAAACTAACTCTTTTGGTTACTTTGCAACACCCTTGTCTAAACATGGCTTGCCCCATGAGGTCTCAAAAAAGCCTGAATTGTCTATACAGCAGCAGGTGTTCATGAAGAAAAAAAAAACTATTCAGAATAAGGTTAATATATGCCAGAGCTCTAGATGCAGCCATGAGAGGGAGAAAACGTTGTGTAGTTGCAGTCAGATCAGAATGTCTGTAGAACATATGCTACACCATAGTCCCTTTAGGGCAAGAAGTTATAACCTTTAATCTCCCCAGAAAACTTCATAGCTAATTTGTCAAGAAGTATTTTTAGTAAAAGCATTTGCTTAATTTTAGAAAGCAACAGTAAGCAAGCAGCTGAATAATTCACATTTCAACAGATCTCATTTTTCCAAAGTGCTCTGTCCATTTATTAACACAAACCCAGATTTGTTGCCCTGTTCAATTTTACACGTTTTTATTTTAAATCAAGCTTCCCTTTAAGTTTTCAAGTCTGCCCAAACAGCTGCACTTCTCCCTGGCTTTCAGTGCTTCAGTGTAAAAGAACTTGAAAATTTATTTTTATTCTGAAGCCCCTAAATGCAGCTGTCACCATCCTAACTATTCATTTGCTTTTTTAATACACAGCATAAATAGGGCCAAGCAATCTCACATGATTTTGCCAAATTGCAAAAAAGCACCCCCCCCACAGGCTTTCCACAGGTTTGTTGAAGACTATTTAAAATTTAAACACATGAAACTAATAATGAATTATTCAATTTTTTTAAGTTATGTTCTCCTGTATTTTTGACGTGTCAAGCCTAGGCCTTTCATGAGAAATCCACAGCTTTCAGAACGCTTTTCTCTCTCCCAGTATTTACCAGTTCCTTCCTTCCCTCAAGAGCTGAAACTGTTACGTGCTTCATAGCTGAAAGCTCAGTCAGATGAATGAAAGCATTTTGTTTTGTCTTCAGTCTCTGGAATAGTCAGTGTCACACAAACCACATTTGGAAGATTAAATTTTTGCAGATAAATAGGCTGCTTTGTTTTAATGCAGACTTTGCACGAAGGGGGCTGAATACATGAACGTCTCATCTACCCTACCGAGATTCAGCATACAATTTTTGCACACATTTTAGTCACTCAGATGATGTTAGTATTTTACTCCACTGATAAAGGGTTTGTCATTTGAAACCCACTGTACAAGACGTAAATAATTGTTAATTAAAAAAAAAAATCAATGTGTATGGCAACTTTGAAACGCATTTGCAACAGAACACACTGTGCAGCAGTTACAATGATTTGCTAGCACTGTTTCTAGCATTCTGAAATTTGCATGTAAGCACTCAAATTGTCGAACAGCATCACAATTCATTTAATGCACAGTA
Organism: Rissa tridactyla; assembly: GCF_028500815.1. NCBI lineage: Eukaryota > Metazoa > Chordata > Aves > Charadriiformes > Laridae > Rissa > Rissa tridactyla. The sequence continues at coordinate 41,091,753 of NC_071470.1, forward strand.
AAAAATTAGTTCATAAAACAGTGCAACAGGTAAGATGCCGAGTACAAGTTTATGCAATAATCTTTGAAAGACACTCACCTTCATACGAGTGCATTCAATGTTACACAGAGAACACATATGTGGAAATATTCTTGGAGATGTAGCATAGTAGTCATTCATCATTGACGGAGTGGGCAATCTTTTTATCTTCTGGGCATCGGACTGTAGAAATGCGGGAAGCCACGATGCTTTCACAATACCAAAAGGAGATCTAACTGGCCCCTCAGCCTGTGTCTGTACGGGCTTCTGTCCTGCTCCTGAGCCACTCTGGGCATTAGACTGGCTTGTCCCAGATTCATGCTGAATTCGGTCCTGCTGACTTAGAACTGCAATAAGTTCAGCTGAAAAGGGTGGGTGGGTCATTGGTGGCATTATGTGCTGTGTCACAGACTGCTGGACAAGAGGCGGCATGACAGGTGGCATCAGGGGCTGTGACAAGGGTGGCATTATAGGTGGCATCATGGGTAGCATGACAGGCGGTATTGCAGGCTGGGAAACAGATTTCACCACAGGGAGTCCAGGGGGTGTTGCACACAATCCAGACACCTTTCCTGGAGTCTCAGTTGGAAAAAATGATCGAGTATTTGATGAATCATTCTGGAACCCTGTCGGTTTTATTAAGTCTTCAACTGGAAACACTGGATTACAGGTCACACTAGATGGTGGGACACTCATTGACATATTCTGTTCTCGTTGGAAGTCTTCCCTGTTCTCTCCACTCGATGCTTCAGGATTATAGACACGTGCTTCGAGAGGTTCTTCAGTCAGCACTTCAGGATTATAAGCACGCACTTCAAGAGGATCTTCGGTGTAACCGTATTTGCTTGCGTGCCCATAATCAATCACTTTACTCTTGACTGCTGCACCACTCGTACCACCAACCGTTTCTTCTGCTCTGCTCTGAGACTGTAAACTAGGTAAAGAATGACCCATTTTACGAATCCGTATTTCTCTCAAGATTAGTGGCATGTTTTCAGGTGTCAATTGATCATCTGGATAGCGACTGAGTTCCTCCAAATCTTCATTAGACAGCCCGAAACTCGCTAAAATACTGGAAGCGCTTTCTGGCGTGTAGCGGTTCTGGGCATTTGAATTCTGCTCTGTGATCCGTGTTGAGGTAGATGGCTTTTGCCCATTTGTCCCAGCAGAGCGTTGGCTATTATCCCAGTGATTTGCACGAGGCTCTCCCTTCTGCTCCTGGTGTATGTTTGACTTTGCTTTTACCTGCCTCGGATCAGCCCTGTGCAGAGTTACCCGAACGTTTATCCTCTGTGAACCCGTCCACTGAAATGTTTCCTGTCCCGAAAATCTTTGTGATGTTCCTTGAGGTGTTCCAGGTGCAGGCTTTCTCTGAAGACCTGCTGCACCTCCGCCCCTAAAGGATCCTGGAGGCTTTGTGCCAGATGGATTAGGTCCTCTCGGCCTCTGAGGTAAAGTTCCTCTAGGGCTAAACATGGCGCTTTTCAGAAATGCTTGATTTAACCAAGCATAAGGAGGTGCAGAACTGTTGGTAGCAACTGAGGTCAATTGCTGAAGAGCCAACTGTGTCTTAATTTGTGCAAGCTGTAAAGGAGGAGGGCCCAACAGAAGTGGGCTTGCAATGCCAAGGTTCAAGGAATTCACAAGTGGTGCGAAACTTTCCAAGAATAACACAAAGCTGAAAGTTAAAAGACAAGTATTAGATAATTTTATCTTTTCACCTACTTTACACAGTGGATTCTATAACCGGTGAGAAAAACAACTGAAGTCACAAAACAGTATTTTGATGACAGTTTAAATGGTACTTTTGAATTTGAAATTCTGTTGAACAAAAACATTTTCTTTCACTGCATAAAATCTTAATATGCAGTGAATAGGTAACAGAAAATTAAGTAAGTGAGCTTTACCCAACAAGTTCAATGTCACAGACCTACTGATGACACGTTTTCAAGAGCATTTTCTAAAACTTGGTATTTCAGTTTGTAATGACAACATAGTTTGGACTTATTTACAATTAGAGTTATTTTATGAGCAATAAGCCAAAGTATTAAAACCCTCTCCAAATGTTTATGAGGTATGAATTGTAAGTGAAACCATTACGTAGAGAATTCAAAACAATTACAACTTGGATGTCAAGTCACTGTGGAACTGATCTGAAGACAGCAAAACAGTTTTCAGAAGGGTCACACCCATGACCACTCTCATGGGTGAACTACTATACCCTGAAAGTATTCAAAGGGTGTGACAATACTTGAATTCCGTGGTTCGAAAATTTCTATTTCCCAGATGTTAAGGGCAAGATCTTATATTGAAACAACTTTAAACAGAAAGGTGTAAAATCATACAGAAACTGAAGCAATCTACATACAAGCATAAAAAAAAAACCACAATGGCAATGGAAACTGTGATTCTTTATTTCAGCTGAAACCATCGAGAACTCAATCCTGCAAGGTAGTAAAAGAATGTACAAATACAGGTAGAATAAGACAAAGTGATGTTCACGGTAACAAAAAATGAAATACCACAGACTTTTGGAAATGTATTCTTGTAGCATACTCAAAGCAAAGTGCTTCATCTGCCCAGCTCTGTCTGCACTCCAGTACCACAGAATCAGCACAGACAGAAGAATCCCAAGAAGTCCTCACTCCACCCCTTGTCAGTCTGTCATCTCCCAAAACTGGATAACCTGCTGCTTTCATTCTTCTTGCAGCAATACATTAGGTTTGAATGAGTTTTACTAGCAGATTTTCACTAAGCATAACTATAATAGGCCTTGCAGACATTCCTAGTTGTTTCTGAACTTGTATGCTGCATTTCTGCAGCGTTGAGGTTCTTGTCTCACCAACACCATCACAGATTTTGTTTTCAAATCTCACTTAATTTGACTCCAAATAAAGCTTTTCAAGTAAATGGAGGTGCCTCTCTCATGTTTGTCATCTGTAAGGACTGAAGTTCCGAAGCTTGAGAACAACTCAAAAAAATGCAGCTATAGCTTGAGAGAGGTGAACCCTGTACAAGCTGCAGGAGACTCAGATTTTACAGTTGAATTCCTGTAACTTGTTACTATCTGTATGTTAAGCATTCTTTTTAAATTCTATTAGCAATTATTTAACAAAGTACAAACTGAAGTCAGGCCAAGAAGAAACAGTAGCTACAGAAACATTAATCCTATCTCTTCTCCATTACAAAAACAAAGGAAGCCATAATAAAGAAAAGATTCCCACCAGACAACCATCCCAGAACTCTGGCCTCTCATCCAGGACTCCTTACTCAATACCCCTGCTCCCTCTAACAAATTAAATCATATTTAAATGGTAACTGCGTGTTAGGCCAAGTTCGTTGAAGATAGTTTCAAAACAGACTATTAAGCAAATAGACACAAAGTAATCTCTTGCCTTCCAGTTTTGTTGTTCTCTGGAACTCTCATCACTGCAAGGCAAAAGAAAACCTCTCAGCACATGAATTTGGAAAGTAGCTGGAAAGAGAACAGTATCAAAGCCACCCATGACAAGAACAAGTATGAATACATTAGTAGAGCACGTTTTAAAAATAAACATGCTGGTTTGCAAACTGAACATTAATTCAGTGGATTGTGAATCTCCCAGGATATCTATTCAAGAGCAAACCAGAACTTCAACAGGAAGAATTTTTAGCACTCAATTAGAGATTTCCAGGCAGTGCAGACCCCTCAATCACCAGTGCACTGTGATCAGGTATGCCTCCACACCAGTATCTGCCACAACTACCACAAGTCACACGCCTCTACAAACCTCTTGTCAGAGCTGACACACCATCAGCCTAGTCAGAGATGGTGATCCGGGAATCAGCAGGTAGAAAAAGCCAATCAGCATATTGCACCGTGAGTCCAGTATCAGAATGCCACAATGGGATGTCTTCTGTTCTATGACAATTTTTAAAGCTATCACTCCAGTAAACTCCTAAGGTACACAGTCATGTTCAACAGGGAATATGGGTATATACTCACTTTATGCCAAAGTGCACTACTGGAATAAACTATTTATAAGCAAAACAATTAAATTTCTTTTGCTTTTTAGTGAACATTCTAAACTAAAATTGAGGATAACTTTTTCCTCCACTTTGTTTTAGCAACAGTACTCCAAAATGAGGAAAAAACACCTTCCATTCTGAATACTAAAAATATAAAAATAGCCTTACTGAAGCAGAACAGAGGTCCAATATCCTGTGTTCAATAGTAACCAATACTTGATGCTAGAGACCATGCCTATAACTTAATGTACTTTCTCCGAAGTCCTGAAACCGTCTTCAGTTAACAGACTAAAGGTTGTAATGTCATTTTACCATGAACATGTGTTAATTAAGCAAAATAGTCAAACAGAGACTTTTCTCAGAATCAACAAGCAAAATGCTGCAATCTGCTCAGGACATGGTAATACTGGGCCTGCTAACTTACCTTCCAAAAATGTCAAAAAAACAAACAGCCTCAGAATTGGATGCTCCTTAACAAACAGCTTTTTTGTTAGGGCACTTTCTCGGTCACTGTGGTGTTGGAAGACACACACCAAGAACAGTCTCTTCAGGTAAGCAGAGGAGACATGGCACTAGCATTTAAAACTACCTTACTGAGTCAGGAAAATAAGAGAACAGATACTAAGAAATTCTCAAACTAAAACTACTAGGTTCTCCATCAATATTAATAACTTCAGAAATACAAAAGACAGTTTTGTTACTTCTGTGATCAAAAGGCTAGTTCATGAAAGAATTCAAAACAGAAGTAGAAAGTAGCCTTAAAGACAAGGTTTTAAAAGACATCCATATTTGTGCTGTACAACCCTTAATGACTCTGAAACCTATCTGCAGTAAACCATTGAGGACTTTACTCAGACCCACAATAATGCAAATACTTTTGAGCACATCTAAGACATTAGTTTCCTCACCACCTGGCCCTATCTACATCTGAAGTCGTAGGAAATAAGAGGCAAAACATTTAAACTGCATTCCTCCCCGTAGAAGGTATACACTCAAATTCTCTTCTGCCATCCAGTGAAGTGTTGTACAGCAGCAAGTGTGCAATGAAGCCTTAATCAGCTGAGTCTCATGACTGACCTTTTCAAAAGAAATGCTGGAAATGACAGTTGAAAGATAAAGTGATGCCAAGGTTAAGCTAACAATGGTCTGGACATTTAAGGCTAGATTCTCACCTTCCTCTTCAAAAGCAGCTTTGTTTGGAGTTTGTCTGTGATCCTCTAGACTGCTTTTTCTGGTGCAGTGACATCCTGGCTACTCTTATAGCAGTGACTATGCACCTCACTGATGCTTTATCGTAAGTGAATGAAAAAACAGAATTCCCCAAAGACCATTGTGCTTACCTGACTCCTGGAAAATTTAGTCCTTGAAACTTAAAATTTCAGAGTATCACAGAAAAGCCAAATTATACCCTTCTTGCTTTTTGTTCAACTTCATCAGTCCATTTTGCCAAGCTTCCCAATACAGATGGATAAATAAAAGGTTCTGGCTACTTGCTTAAACACTGGAGAGCCTTAACAGCTACATTTGTTAATATGGTGATACAGAATGATCTTGCACCTTCCTGGGTTCGAGGATACAGCTAGAATAAGCTTTTACCCTCTCTCCCTATAAACTTCCTCCCTTCCCAGAGGTCCAGCTGGTTGTGTTTCAAGGATCCAGGGTCAAATTCTGGTGCAGCCCAGCTGCATAACCTTGGCCGGGTTGCTGAGATAACTAGTAGAGTTGTAGGAAAGAGTTCTGATAAAGTCTGTAGTGAGAGTTAAAAAAAGGCAGGGAGGCAGGATTACAGGCAAGACGGACAGGTGCCATTTGCAGCTGAAGGATTCAATAGGAGAGACATCAACCGAGAATCTTAAAAAAAAATCCTAAAGAAAAAAAATAGGGAGGCAGTGTTGATGGATGGATGACATCAGTAGATGACAGCAACCTAACAGCACTGAGGAACCCTTCAGGTAGCAGGCAAGGCCTTCTCTTACCGATGCCCATCTAGTCAGCAAATACCCTTTGGTTGTCCTGCTGGGAGCAGTGGGCATGTTAACGCTTAAACTAGCAGTCTGTTAAATTTTACCAGCCTCCATGCATGTTAAACAATAAATAATTGTTTTGCATTTTTAAACTCTTTAGCCTGCTTACAGAGTCTCCTTGTGCAAGGCTAAAGCTAACTAACTGAAGTGACCCAGAGACGGATGTTCACAAAGCTGACAATTCACTAAACCAATCTGAAGGCAAGCCAATAAAAATATGCAGAAAACTCCTGTCTCATACAGGTACAGCACATAACAGTCAAAAGCAGTGGGTACTACCCGATTTGAAGCAAATATGAGAAGTCCCGCAAGTGGAGAAAGAGAAATGCAGCACTGACCAGCAATACCGCTGAGTTCAAGCTCTTGGTGTTGAAGACAAGAAAAAGAAATGGTACCTACATGTTGAAGCTGTACTGTTTCAGTGGTCAGCTGTCTATCAACAACAGAAACACCTTTAAGTCAGCTGTGCAATATAAAAATCAATCACAAATAAAACAGGAGGCTTAAGTTAGAGGTTTAGCAATAAGACCCCACAAGAATGTGGAAGCCGCTTTCTCTAGTCAAAAGAGAAGGCTTCACCTGAAGACAGTCTTGCACAGTCATTGAAAAGAATAATTTTCTGCTGATTTGTCTCTATAAATGGTATTGAATTTTCTGGATATGTGCTAATTGCAGAGCAGTCAAGTAAAGACCGCATTTCAATATAATGACACTTTGGGAACCCAGGCATGCTGCAGAGACGGATACTATAGGTAATCAAACATTCATCCACAGCCAACATTTTCAGGCCACAAAGATGGCAAGCCCGGAAACCTGACAGCCATGTGACTTTAAACATGCAGAAGGCTGAGGCCAGCAGCCAAGCACACACAGAGCCACTCACTCACACACCCCCTCCCCAGCGGGACAGGGAGAGGAAAAGTGATAAAGCTCAGGGGATAAGATAGAGATGGTATGAAAAGTGAAATGGGGGGAGCCAAGCAAAGGCTATCACTCACAACCTCCTGCAGACGGACCAGTGCCCAGCCGGGCTCCAAGCAACAGCCACCTTGGAAGCTACAACCCTATTCTTTCTTCCTCCACCCCATTTATATGGCTGAGCATGACATTACACGGTATGGAACATCCCTTACGCCAGGTTGGGTCGGCTGTCCCAGCTGCGGCCCCTCCCAGCCTCTTGCCCACCCCAGCCTACTCTCAAGGGTGCAGAGGGGCAGATGAGGAAAAAGAAGAAGCCTGGACACTGTGCAAGCACTGGCCAGCGGCCAGAACACCAGTGACCAACACTTGTTTAGTGAAGACAGTTAGCTCCTCCCTAGCCAGAGCCAGTACAAAATTATAACTACTTCACACAATCTGAATGTGAAGCATAAGGCAAGGGTTAGCAGCAAGGCACCAACACAAGAAAAACAAACTAAAGCAAGTCATGCCCAGAACACCCTGATCTCCTTGAAAGTCCAGCTCAGTAGGACATTAAGCATTAAACAAACTGCATTTAAACCAGACCCCTCCATCCCTGCTGATCCAACTACACTGAAACAAGAAACACCAATTCCAGACCCCACATATGAGAAATTCAAGTTTGATGTAAGTCAGACTTCTTCCCTAGAAAGATCAAATCAACTACACACATTATAACAGCCTGGAAAAAAAAAAAATCAAACCAGATGTTTTGTTCCTTGCTTTTCTTCAAACCTACAAAAGCTTCTTAAACAGTCTACTTCCATTTAAAACAAATACAATTTTATTACGTGCATCCTATTACATGCCCTATCAATACCAAACAAGCACCTCCCAAAATGCAAAATCAACTAACAGAACAAATTCAAGAACAGGACTGCAGAAATCTGAAGTACCAACTTGTAATTCACTTCTGCCTCTATATTTTCCTCTTTGGCAGTATTGGAAAAAAATGATTTTTTCCCCACACTCCTAGGGCTGGAGCAGGCCAGTGTTAAAAGACAGTTAACTAACACATCTACCACTGTCTGGCTACAAAAGCGACTATTGAATGCTCACCCTCCTTGCAGTCAGTAATACTTGTTCTTGCTGCCCAGGCTGAATTCAGTGACAGAGAACAACTGCACCATTTCCTACCTTCAAAACTACACAGACACCGCAAAACAGGTCACTCGGAGCGCTCCAATTCAAAGCAACTGCCTTTGAGTTCTGCCCCACTGCTAACTCTAGTGAAAATTGGAATTGAGCTCTATGTATGTGAGTATATGAACCCATTACATAACCTGATGCACAAAATGAGCAACGCTGAGACAAATGTAAAATTAATGTTGTTAAGCATTAGTAAGACGCTGACAGGAACCACTACTATCTATCTCAAATATGAAAGCACCTAGAAAAAAATACCAGAAGCTAAAGTTTCCTAAATGTAAACAAAATACAATATATACTTATGCAGTGGGCTGACCCCAGCCAGAGGCCAAGCACTCACTCAGTCACTTGCTCACTCCCACCACCTCCCCACCCTAGCCAGACAGGAAGAGCAAAAGCCATGGATTAAAATAAATACATCTAACAGGTCTTTAAATGCCCTACCCCCCAGAAGCAGGGGGGAAACAACCATGAGCAAAGTGAAGGCAGTCTCTCACCTCCTCCCACCGCCAGATGGATGCTCAGCCAGGCTCAAAAAAACACAGGACCTTGGAAGTCAAAACCACCCTTTTTTCCTTCTTCTACCCCAGTTTTTATTGCCAAGCAAGACGTTACACAGTATGGAACAGCTCTTTGGCCAGTCTGGGTTGGCTGGCCCAGCTGTGTCCCCTCCCAGCCTCTTGCCCACACCCAGCCTGCTCGCTTGGAGAAGGGGAGGTGGGGAAGAAAGCCTTGATGCTGTGCAAGCACTGCCCAGCAATAGCCGAAACACTGGTGCCTACCTACACCGGTCCAAAACACAGGACCACACTCCATCACAGCCGGAGACAGTAACAATTCACTGAAATATTTCCAAACCCTGGAGGTGGTCTCAGGTCTCCCCAGGGCTTTTCTGCCCAAGGCTCCCAGGGAGGCTGCGGTGCAGAGCACACTCCTCGCAGCTGGTCCTGTCTGGCCTGGCCCAAGGGCAACCGCATCGACTATCTCCTGTTCGAAGGCCTGCCACAAGGCTCCACTCAAAATAGTTCTTCTTTCGGGTTACTCAACAGAGAGAACATGCAAGCTGACTGCAACCCAGTGCACACAGTCTCCAGAAACCCACGACGCCTAGGAAAGCTGCCAGGTTTTTTTTGTTAGCTGGTGGGGACGTGGCTGTTATATTATTGACCATATCCACAGGGATGTGATGATGTCCACCTCTCCACTTCAGCCCCAAGAACCAGACCTCTTTTGCAGGTCCCTTGTCTCACTTTATTTTGCAGCAAAACCAGCCTTCAGAAAGATACGGATTATTCATTCCCCTTCTCAAACATTTCCTCCGCTGTGTTGCCCAACACAATGATGTTGTCAGTGTACAGCGAATGTGCAGGGGCTTCGCCCTGTTCCAGTGCTGCCTGTATCAGTCCATGGCAAAAGGCAGGGCTGTGCTTCCACCCTGGGTTAGTCAGCTCCTGGTGCACGGACACCCCTCCATATGAAACCAGCCTGTGGCCTGCACTCTGCTGCCCAAGGCATGGGGCACACAGAGGCAGCACTGGTTGTACCACATCTCCTGGCTGCTGGCTGCTTCAGGCTCCCACTCATGCTATAGTACACCATGTCCCGCACAGCAGCATGACCTCCTTCAGACCATGGCAGTCCACCTTCAGCCTCCACCCTCCATCAGACTTTGGCACTGCCATATGGGACTACTACAAGGTGAAGTCACCCCCAAAATCGAGACAGGTTCCGCCCCTATACCCTGTATTGGGGTACACAGTGCAGTCCACCAGAGCCTTGTGCTCCCATGGGTCCAATGTGCCAGGCCATCAAATCCACACCATCCAGTCGAGCCCATTATCCCTTTCCTCTGTCTGGTCAGAGACAAAGCCACCTTATTCCTGGTCAGAGCACTCATTATCTGACTCCAGACACAGCACATCAGACGTCCCTTCATCAATATCAGGAGGAGGAGAGGCACCCTCAGTCCTTCTGCTGCATCTGGGGAATTGCTTGACATCAAGCAGAAGAGCAATCCTCCTAGACAGACACTTTTCAGCTGTTTTCCCCCACAATTCACAAACACAGCATCTAGGTCTGAGATGGCACGCCATCCCACTACTATGCGTGCTCATCACGGTCACAGAGGGAATAAGCAGGTGGCACCTGGCATGTGCCTGTGGGTCCCTTTCCTCTGAGCTGGGAAAGGCTGACTCTGCGTGGCATCCTTCACAACTGAGACTCCAGCCTGTAGGCGTGAGGAGGAAGAGATTCTCTTTGAACGACTGTAGCTGGTGGGACAGTTTCTCCACAGCCGGTGCCTTCATATCTCTGGCTAGTCCACCATCACCCAGGTGCTGCTGTATGACACCAGCGTGTCCAAAAGTAACCTCTGACACGTAGCCCTGTGCACTGGACGTCATTCGGATCTCTGGGACCTGGCTGCTGTCCATGTCACTGCAGATCATCTTCACCACTTCCCACAGATAACAGACAAGGTGGTCCACTTGCCTCTGTCGTCTACTAGATCATCCCTGACAGATACCCCACCTTCAACAGGAGATGCCTGCACTGAGCTCTGGTTTAGCCCCAGTGTCCATCTGTATACCCTCAGATCCAGTGACGCTCCAGCTCCTTTGAGAGCGCTGAACACAGGCCTGATCCCAACACAGCACTAGAAGCCGCTCTCTCTTTTTCACATACACGAGGCATCCCTCCTTCGGGTGGTCTTCCATTTCAGCAGGATTATATGCCTGTTCAGGCAAAAAATCCCAGGCCATCAAGAGGTGAAAATGGCTCTAGGCACCTGCCCAAATTCTCCCACACCCCATGCCACCCAGGAGCCAGCTGCTGTAGGGCACGTTCCCGTCTGCCATTCCCAGCCATGTGGTTACTGGTGGATCCACCAAGATCTGAATTGGGATCAGTGGATTCAGAGTCTGATGAGGTGGTAGCACGTGCAGGGCACTGGTGGTAGTATAATCGTTATCATTACAAATAACAGTCAAAACCAAGTTCACAGTACACACCACTACGAATGTTTCGATTATGTTCCAGAAACCAAGATGCCCTTGCAACAAGGTCAGCAGGATCTGTTCCAGAGGAGGAGGAAGGTGTAATTGACGCTTTTCTCCAGGGGATGGTTCCGGAGTACCAGGATGAGAGTAACACAGAGGCCAAATACCAGACCACAGTCAAAGCACTGCTTTTATCATAGGTTTCCCAGGCAAAACAAAACAACAGAGCAAAGGCTGAAAGCTGCTGTTTCAAAGCCCTACAGCTAAACAGCAATAAATTCAGTCTAGCACAAACCAATCAAATTTGGTTTTATATCTCGATCTCCCTCACGCCCCTCACTGAGCTCCGAAAAAGACTGCGGTGTGTCAATGCCAGTCAGCAGCCAAAGACCCACAGAGCCACTCACTCACCCTTACTGCCCACCCCAGCAGGTCTGGGGAGAAAAGGAAGCACAAAAGTGAGAAAACTCATCGGTTAAGACAAAGACAATCTAACAGGTAAGAAGGGTGGGGGGGAGGGATCAAGCACAGCAAAGGCAATTATTACTCACCGCCTCCCACAGACAGACCAGTGCCCAGCCAGGCTCCAAGCAATGGCCACCTTGGAAGCCAAAAACCACCCTTTTGTTCTTCTTCTACCCCTGTTTTTACTGCTGAGCAGGACATTACGTGGTATGGCATATCTCTTTAGCCAACCCAGGTCAGAGCTGTGTACCGTTACAACCTCTTGCCTACTCTCAGGGGTGGCAAGAGGGAAAGCCTTGACACTGTGCAAGCATCCTTCAGCAAAGACAAAACACTGGTGGTGTGACCAACACTGGTTTAGCCACAAATCCAAAACACAGCTCACAGGCTGCAGTAAAAACAGTTAACTCCATCCCAGACAGAGCCAGTACCGCTCAGTAACATAATTCACTCACGTATTCCAAAATGACTCCATTCCATTCCAGTGTTCATGGGCTTCAGTGCATCAAGTTTATATACAAACACACACACACAAAGAATCAGCACAAGTCTTTCAGCAAGTAATTCTTAAAATATGACCAAAAAGGGCATTTCAGCACCTTCATGGAATATTAGCAGCAGAAATCTACTGGCCTTTTTCCATTTTCACTTTTCATGTAAAACTTTAGAGCTGTACAAATCCAGCATGCTGTTTAATAAGTACATTTACATTCGTGCAACAGCTCTGAGGTACAAGGAGCTCTGCACACCTGATGTGGAGATGTGCCCAAGAGCATAGCAGACAAAGAGTAAATACTAATAATCCTGCCTAAAACTTACTAAATAAACATAAACTCCATTCAGAATACTTAACTTGATGTCAAACAAATAAGAAAAAAAATGTATTTACTTTCAAATGAGAAACGCCGAAAAAAAAAGGTCTCAATGTTCTTCCTCTTTCATAAATTGAAGAGCTCCTTCTTTGGTAAGGACTAACACGAACACAGTTGAGCTTCCACTGAGCTCAAGCCCCAAAACCAAAGTGCAAGATACTTGGGAAACAGAATGGAAGAAAAGGAAACCAGTGGTATAGCAGGGAGCAGCAAGTTTTGTAACCACTTGAAGCCCCACCCTTGGATAAACAGCAGGCATTTGTATCAGTTGTCACAGAAGCTGGAGAAGAGATCAGTCTAGTCCCTTATGTCCTCCACCCTTCAAGCCAGCATGATTGTTCTGTTAGTTCTGGCAGATGATTTGTATTTTTTTTAAAGCAGAAAAAACTGCAATTAAAGATACTTTTCGTCCTTGAGGAGTGACTTGTCAATAGGGAAAATAATTACCTCAGATTTACATCCACCCCCTTGAAGACCTCACAACATAGTTAGAATTTAATATTCTAAATGACTAGTGAATAATCACATAGCAGACAGAAGAGCTTAACCCAAAACTGAACACATGTTCAACATCAGCTCTGGGCTGTAAACCAGGATGCATGATTGTCGGTGGTTGTTTTTTTTTTTTTAAACACAATACATTTTAATCAGTTATTTACATACTTTTAAAAAAATTATATAGAAAAATAAATTTTAAGAAATTAACAACCTATATTACATTACTGTATTAAAATAATTGTAAGTGAGCAAAAATACTAAAGCAGTATGTGTCTAAGTGTCAAAAAAAGGTCAAATCTCCAAATGAATAAGGTTCCTGCATAGGGGATTATGCTATGGCACAAAAACGCTTTGCCTTGGGCAAAAAGAATTTTTGTTGTTTTGGTTATTTTGACCAATTCAGATCAACTACTATTTTATTCAAAGTCAAGAAGCCAAGCGCATAAGGAAGAAACGGGAAAGCTGCCTTTCTACCCCCAATCGAGAATTATAAGGTACCAGAAGACATCTACATTCTGAGCTCTCGAAGGATACAGTGATGAAAACCAACCTCTCCAGTTAACCAGAATGAACATTACTTCATTCAACGGCCAGTTTTAAAGCCAAAACCACTATTCCCAAACTGCCAGATAGCTTTATTTCAAGGTAATGTGCTAAATTAGTGGATTCGATTAAAGGTCTGCGCTTTCACTGAAACACAGCTGGACACAGACACAACATAGGTAAGAATCAGAAAGCAAATGGTGCATTTCCCTCACTTAACAAACATGTAAAAGCTGAGATTGAATAAGCACACACCGTACTATCAAACTTGTTAAATCAACATGCGCGCTGCCAGCGTGCCAAGGCTCCGGCTGCAATGCAGATAAGCGTTCTACTGCGATTCACAAGCGCATGTTTGCTCACCTGCCCTTCGCGCTGCAAGAAACTACAACCAGAGGCCGGGTGGCTGGGGCAGGGCATACCCCCGTGTGCCTACAGCGCCTGGCAGGGGAAGGGGGGAGACGCTCCGTGCCCACCGCCCCTGCGGTACACAACGCTGCTGCCGTCGCCGCGCTGAACCCCCCTCGGCAGCAAAATAAAGCAACGAAGGGGCGGCAGCCGCTCGCCCAAACGCGCTGCAGCGCCTAGATCCTGCCGCAGCACCCCGTTATCAACCGGCTGCGCGGAGGCGCTTCGCAGCAGCCAAGGAAAAAAGGCGGCGAGGCCGCTACACCGCGCTGCTCCCCGGCGCTGCTCCCCAGCCCCGCCGCGGTCCGGGGGTCCGGTGGGCGAGCGGTGCTAGGCCTAAAGAGGGGTCGTCGTAGCGGCTGACGGAGGGCGCCATACCCATGGCCTACAGCAGGAGCCCCAGCCGCCCCCACCCGCCGCCATTTTGTGCGTCCCCTCAGCCCCCGCTGCGCCACACAGGGGCGGGGGGCGGCCGGCGCCGAGCTCCTACCTCCGGCGTGGCGCAGCCGCACCGCGCTCTTCACAGCCACCCTTCGCACCGCTTCCTCTGCCGCTTCTCCCCGCCGCCGCTCCGTCGCGCCGAGCCGAGCGGAGCCAGGCTTCGAGCGGGCCGGGCACCACCGCGGCGGCCACGGAGATGCAGCCCCGAGCAGGGAGACAATAGGCACTGCGGCTGCGCGCGGAGGGGAGGGGCGGAGCGCGACCGGCGGCGCGGAGGGCGCATGCGCAGAAGACGCCGAGCCACTGCGCAGGCGCACTGGGCCCCGCGAGGTCGGCCGCCTCGGTGTGGGCACGGCTCCCGCAGTACGCATGCGCAGTCGCCCTGCCTGCCCTCGGGCGTGCAACTGCGCATGCGCTGCCTGGGGCCACCCGCCCTTGCCGCAGAGCATGCTGGGAGATCGCCCCTATATAATTGCTGCCGCCGCCGTCGTTCCCTCACGGCAGCGGGGGCGGCTGGGCTTTCTTTTGTGGGTGTGCTTGCACCGCCTGTCTTGAGGCATCGTTGTTTCCTTCTACTTCTCATAGGCCTGCTGTTGTTCTCTTTGTTGCACCCTCTGTGTCTCTCATCAGCCTTTGTCACAGAATCATTTAGGTTGGAAAGGACCCTTGGGATCATCGAGTCCAACCATCATCTCCACTTTACAAAGTTCTCCCTTACACCATATCCCCTAACACCACGTCTAAACGAGTCTTAAACACATCCAGGGATGGTTACTCCACCACCTCCCTGGGCAGCCTATTCCAGTGTCTAGCTACTCACTCTGTGAAGAATTTTTTCCTAATGTCCAGCCTAAACCTACCCTGCTGCAGCTTGAACTCATTCCCTCTTGTTCTGTTGCTAATTACCTGTGAGAAGAGACCAGCACCAACCTCTCTACAATGTCCTTTCAAGTAGCTGTAGAGAGTGATGAGGTCTCCCCTCAGCCTCCTCTTCCTCAAACTAAACAGTCCCAGCTCCTTCAATCGTTCCTCATAAGATTTATTCTCCAGGCCCTCATTGCCTTCCTCTCCTTGTTCTTCTGCTGAAGGTCCAGTGTCTGCGGTGGGCCCGCGCCGTGGCTGCTAGGCTGTGCTTTGTCCCAAAGCTGGCACTGCTGCAGCTGGTGTGCAGCGAGGGCACCTGCCCTTCCTACCTTGCCTGCGGCTGGTTGTTGACCTGCTGTTATGGAAATCAGAGACGCGAGGGTAGTGAGCAGCCATCCTTCTCTTCCCTGTATGAGCCTCCCTCAGCAACACTATGAGCTTCTGGAATTGTCCTCTCAGGTGGCTCCCACCTTGTTTTTCCAGCCTATGTTCAGCCGCATGCACAGCCCCAGTTAAATGTGTGGATCCATTCTGCAGAGTTAATTTTCAAGTCCTGGGCTTGACTGGGACCCAGTGGCTGCCCCAGTTTTCCAGTGGAAACTAGCACGGAGCTTAAGACTTTGAGGCACTGACTTACAGGGGTTGTCCATGCTGCTGTCTGGAATTATGTCTTCTTTTGGAGTAATACTACTAATACCTGGTACCTCCAAGGAGCTTACTTCCTTGGGTATGCAGTGAGTCAGTGTCGCAAAATGCAGTCTTCCCCCATTAACTGTGGTCTGCAGTGCCGGTGATGACCTGGAGAGGAGAGTCTAAAAAGCTCTGTCACCTTGGGTGGCCCTATGAGGTTTTGGTGCAGGGAGCTCCTGTTGCTCTGGGCTCCTCTGTGCTCTTGCCTGTGAAGCACCTTTGCAGAGTCACAGGCTTCTCTCTGAGGAGACAGAAGATGCCTTTAAGAGCTGCCACATTATTTCCTGAAAATACCAATGTGGATGCCAAACCTAACCACAGAGTCAGCCAGAAACACTGCTGCTGTGTTGTCGTGACTGCCCCCAAAGCACGTATGGTATAAAGCAGGCCTGTGACCAGCTTTGCCCCAAACCACACCATTTGTTTGCGTGGTGGAGCATATTTCAGAGCTGCTGAAAGCGCTGCATCTTGCTGCAAATGTGGCAGACAGCAGGCACCCACTCAGCTTCTTTTTTAGCAGACTGGGAGTAGGCTGAGCAGTGCCAGTGGACTGGCTGCCATTCCGATCTGTCCGGCTGTACTGCTTTGAAGTTGCCTGGGCGCCTGTCTTCCACGTTGTGTTTGAGATCCCGCAGACACTTTGTATAAATCCAGTAAAAAATGATTCCCTGGTGCTGGATTTTCTGACAAAGCTGGGCTGACACAGAAATAGCTTGCTCGTCTTTGTCTCCAAACCTGTTTCCATTCCTCTCCAGCGCATCGCAGTCTTGGAAACTCTAGTAACCCTTAAAAGTTAAGACTTCCACATATTCTTGGCTTTTGAAACCTGCTTAGAGACATCTAGTCCTGCAGCCCATGATTTCTGTAGACCACAGGCATTCCTTACTCCCACCACAGCATAGCAAGGGAAAGTAAGAAGCTAGGATCGTTTTGAAGAGTTGGAAGCTGTGTTTCCTAAACTTCTAAATCAAACTTGCAGCTAAATTATATGACACATGCCTGTGTCTGTTTTGCCATTCTGGGGCCAGCCCAAAGATCTTGTCTGACGAGGTATTCTGGAAGGGAAAATCTGTTGTAAACTAAAAGACAGGATCAGCTTTTATGTTGAGACCACGGGACTCTGACAGAGTTAACTGCGGTTTTAGGAGCATCCCAAGGGTGGACTGTGCCCAGCACTTCCTGTGGAGACTTTAACATCTTGTTGGGAAAGAATCGTTTGGGTCAAAGGCTTTGTAAAAGAAAGATGAGATGAGCCTTCTGCCTACGTGGAGCTTGAACGCCATCCTGTTCCCATTGCTAGTGCTCTGCACTCCTGCCCTGACAGTTGTAAAACATAACAGTTGAAAATCGGAAATTAAATTTGAGTCAAAACGGACTGAGGTCCAGGTGCAAAGAAGGCTGGAATCACATCCACAGTCTCATTTGCTAAATATCCAGTAGCAATTACAGCAGCGCTGTTTTAAAAGGCATCATTAAGACGGTAAAATTAAACAAATTAAGGACTAAGACCTTTGGGAATGTAAACATTTAGGCTGCTCATGAAACCTGATCTGTCCAACACATCCTGATATCCTGACACGATCTCTGGTTACGTGATGCGAGACTGAAGCCCCCTCAGCTCTGCTGCAGGAGTGGGGTTTGGCACCTGGAGGACCTGTTTGCTGCAGGACTCTGCCTCATTTGTTGCAAAACACAGGAGATGGAAAGGGCATGAGGCAAGGGGATTGAAATAAAAGTCTTACAGTTTCATAAGAGCTTCAGCCACAGCCAGGTCCTAACCTTGCTCCTGTGAAGGAATCCCCAGGGGCTGCTGGACGGGCCTCTCTAATCCAGCTCGTTTTAGGTGTTTGCTGGTTCTTTGCCAAATTTTCTGTGCTCCTAACTCAGTTGTAGGTCTGATGTAGGGTGCACGGAGCCACAGCTGAAGTCATGAAGCTGCCCTTTGCAAATGCAATGCTAAGTAGCTCAAGGATACGTTGACAGGCCTCACTCTTGGAAATGGTTTTGATCATTTTAACCATAAAATGGCATGGATGACAAGCATATAAAATTTTGTTCCGAATATTTAAAACACAGACACGGGATGTCCATGTGAGAACATGGCAAGGAATCTCGCTCTCTCTAAAGGTGCTTAGTAAACCCAAACTGTCTTTAGCTCTTAGATGTGCCGCTCTGGGTCAAAATAAGAGAAGGTCCCCAAAAGAGATGTATATGTGACCAAAGCACAAAACCTGCTGCCAGAACAACTCCAGGAGATACTGGAGATCTCAGCCCAGCAGCTCAGCATGCAGGAGAAACGGGTCTGCAGCGGCAGGAACCCAAGTCCCCTTTCCAGTGCTGGCCCTGAAGCTCACCATAAACCACACCATATTTCACAGGGGCTGTGGGGTGTGAGGAGAAGGCCCTTGGGGTGTAGCCAGAAAGTGAGATTATTTTTCAGGTCTGCAACCCACTTTTAAATCACATGGTCACCGAAGACTCAAGCTGAGACAGTGGCTGCTGGGAAAGCAGGCACACGTGTAGTGCAGGGCGCTGGCTACATCTTGTAGAGGAGATGTAAATCACAGAGTCAGGAAGGAGCTGATGCAGCCAGGGTCTCCTTATGTGAAGGACTTCACTCGGGCAGGTTTTTGGCTACTTGACAAAATTATCTGGCTCCCAGCTGCTGTCCCATCCCCATCATATTGTCAAGCCTTGCCCAAAGTCTGTGTTTTCCATCCGATTTGGTCCCACTCCAGGCTGCCCAGGCTGACAGGTATTAATAGTCCTTTAGGCTGTGAACTCCGGGACCTGGCTGGCAGCTTGCGGAGCCCTGCATACTCTTTGCCTGACACATTGGTATCTGGCAACTGTCGCCGCTCCACGTGACAGTGTGGGTTGTCACAGCCCACAGCCGGGTCTAGGAACAGATTGGCTGCAATTAACTGGTTTTACATCTTTGATGTCCGATCCCTCTGCCCAATGTGTGGCGCTACAGGGGGGCAGTAGGAATTCAGGCACTGCCCCTATAGAAGAGATGTAGCAGGTCTGCCACTTCCCTCTGAAGCATCCTGGGTGAGTCATTTGCCATTACACCTTGTAGGAAAGGTGTGTCACACCCCAAAAAATGGGGGGAGAGCCAGAACTGGGGTCAGAGGAGTGGGAGAGCTGAAGCCTGGAAACACAGTCGTGTTATGACTTGGTGAGTTTTGGGCATCTTCTGCAACATCACAATGACCCAAGGAGTGCTCCTGTCAATCACAGCGACAAGGAGGTCACTGTTAATGGACGCTACACACCTCGGAGCTGTGAAAGCCCCAGGTGACAGGGAGAGCCCATGTTGAGGAGCTCTGGACCTCCACCTGGTTTGTCAGCTCTTTGTCTTGCTGTGGCTGAGGCCAGAGGTGGCCATGCTACGCGTTCGGAAGACCTGAGCTTTGGATCATGCCTACCCGGACCCTGCAGCCCCATTTTCCTCATCACCCATGTGAGCAAGTCCCTGGGCTTCCCGGGAGAAGACCGTGCATACCCTTGGAGCATGCTGGATCCGTGCCCCACTGTGCCATCCTCCTGTGGGGAGAAGGGGGCACCAGGACATGGCCCTCCTGCAGACCTCCCCCTTGCATCTCCTTCAGGTCCCCACACTCTCCCTGCTGAGCAGAAACACCAAAAAGGGCTGTAAAAATGACCACAGTTTCTCCTGACACAGAAAAAACACTTGCCCTCGAAGTACATCCTGTTTGACTGCAAGCAGGGACTTAGCAGATGTTTTAAAAGCAGATTAAAAAGAACCCGAGCGGCGGCAGTGCAGCCGAGTCCCTCTGTCACGGGGTGTTTATGGATGCTGGAGGCTTAAGGACATGTTTGTCCGCTGTGCTTCCCTCTGCAGCTGCCTGCCCCAGCCCCTGCAGCTGCTGCTCTACACGGAAGGAGCTGGGATTTACTGGGGGAATATGTTTCCTTCACGCTCTGACGGCTCATCCATCCCCGTTGGAGCCGCCGGGCCGAGCTGGGAGCTCTCCCGGCAGATGGTGCCTCTGAGCCGGCAGAGCTGCAGCGGGGCCGGGATCCTGCACGGCTCCGGGCTGGCTGCTTCGGGGACTGGCTTCCCAGCCAGGATCCTGGGGCTTGAAATTACTGCTCCCCACGCCGGGACTGCCCTTTAAAATCCATTTTTGCCACGACTACACGTTTAACTCCCTGTCTCCTGCCACAGATGCTCTGCTCAGTCTGGATGCCGAGCTCCAAAAAAAAAAACCTCGTGAGAGTGAATTATTAACGCTCAGTTTAAATAGTGGTAAAGTAGGGGCAAGGCCCGGGGAGGTGGGATGGACTCGGGGCTGCATCGCTGCAATGAAATCGCGAGTGCACAGATGAAGCCACGCATGTAAGTGAGGTTGTCAGAATAAAAGGAGAGTACTGAGCTTGGCAAGATTAAAAAGGCAGTTTTGGAGCGGGAGCAGCGTCTCGCAGCAGCATGGAGCGGGGCAGAGCGATCTTGCAGGGATCCCAGCCGCAGTGGGATCCCCTCCGCTTCTTTCCAACAAGACTCCAAGGAGCAGGAATGAAATGGAGGAGAGGACAGGGATGGCCACCCCAACAGATGAGCAAAGCACGCGGCCTTCTCATGGCTGGCTCGTCGGTGGGTCCTTCTGGCCTCTGCCTGTGCCAGGGGATGTGGGAGCAAAACCCCAGCAAGGCAGCAGCTCTGCCCGCCAGTGCTGGGGCTGCTGGAAACCCCCATAAAACACCCTCTTATTCAGGCTGTTTCCTGCAAAGCTCAAGCAAGAGCTGACCCAGAAACCCTCCGCTTTGCCGCACACAGCATCCTTCATGTTTGGATCCTCTGCCAACAGAGGACTGCCTCTCAGTCCTACTCCAGCTGGCCAGGGACAAGGATATGGAGCAGCCACCACCTCCCCATCGTCTACTGCTCCTCCGCCACAGGATGGGACCTCCGGACTTTGCTTTCTGCCCCTGATTCCCAGCTGCACCTTCACCAGCCAGAGCCTTGGGGCTGGAGCAGGGACGTGTCAAAGCACCTGCTTTCCCACCGTCACCTAGTTAATTTATTAATTCATCAGCAAGGCCTGACAAGGGTGACATTTTAAGCAGCTGTGGTGCAGCACAGAGCAAGTGCGAGGAAGCTTGGAGACTTGCTACACTCCCCTGCGTTGTACCCCAGGTGTGTGACAGCCCCTCACCCCAGATGGCAGTTGCCAGCCCCTGGGGACCGTTGGGGGCTCACACTGCGTGACACCGGCGCCGAGGCTGGAGACAGCCTCTGGCCACCCACCCGTGCCTCCAAACAGCTCAGGGGCATGCCCGCAGCTCTGGAGGATGCGTCCCCACGGTGCTGCTTTACGGCCGGGTGAGCTGATGCACCGGGAGAACTGCGAGCTGGGGTGCTGAGAGGACTGGGAGGATGAGGAGCCCTGGTGCTGGCAGTCCCCAACATGGTCACACCAGGCTTAAAAATCACAGCAACTGATGTAGCTTGAAACTGCTGAGCTCTGGGGCTGCATCCTGCTCCTTCCCAAGTCCCTTTCCATGCCTCTGAGTGCCGCCCCCGGGCTGCATTTAACCTGGGGCAGGGTGGGCTGGAGGGCTATGACAAGGACCGCAGGCAAGTCAGTTTCCCCGCCGTGCCACCTCCCATGGCTCCCCTGCCCAGGAGGATGTGTCCCCCCAGCCCGCCAGGTCCCTGCCCACCCAGCCTCTCAGCATGCAAGGTGAGCGGTGATGCCGGGGGGGGGGGGGGGGGGGGGGGGTGTCCCAGCAGGCCCTTGGTGCAGGAGAGCAGTTTGGGAGGAGAAGGGACATTTCTGGGGCTGGGTTGGAACAACCTGTGGACACGAATGGGGGGAAAAAAACCAGAAAATGCCCAATGCCCTACCCTCCAGCATGAGGCTCTCCCCTCCCAGTCCAAAGGGCTCCAGAATTTTCTCGTCTGGCTCCAAAAGGGGACCCAAACGGGGCATTCTGGGTGTTACCCCCAAAGCAATGCAAATCCACCCCTAAATAGCAGCAAGATGGTTGGGAAAGGGGGAGAGAAGGGACAGAAAGATGCATACAGGCACAGATGAGGAGACACGGGTGTGGGGCTGGTGGGACGAGCGCCAGAAGATGAGGCTGGTTAAATGCAGGGGGACGTGCAGCCTCGTGTCCCTGCTGGGGACAGGGCAGGGGACATACAGACCCATGTCCCTGTCCCCACAGAGGCATCCCTGTGGCCGGGACCACGTGTGGTGCCGAGGGAGGCCGTGTTTGACATTCCCGCGTCGGCAGCTGGGGCCAGGGCGGTGTGTGACAACACGTCGGTGGCATTCTCAGGCACTCGATGGCCTTCACTGACCTTGCGGGGCTGCCCTCACCCGTTACCCGTCCTGTTAACCCCACAGGATCCGGGGATGGAGCTGGGGGCAGAACAGTGCCCACGAGGGCAGAGCCGTGCCCACTTGCACCATCGCCCAGGTCCGTGCCAGGACCTCTCATACCCCAAAGTGACCCGGGAGCCCCCAAACCACTGTCCCCAACAGTTCAGGTCCTCACCGTGCCTGTGCGTGGGAGCTCCGGGTCCACAAGTGTCCCTGCGCACCCAAAAGCCAAAGGGGATCCACAGGTGAGGGTCTGGGGGGGCAACGGCAAATCCACTGGAGCTGTGGGGCTCCTCGTGATGGGACCATGGCGCTGGGCCGGACCCGTGCTGGCATTGGGGAACCTATGGGCTTCTGTGCTCGGGAACGTCTCCCATTACAGGCAGTAAGCACAAACATCCCAGCACCCCGGGGCCATCCTGTGCTGCCTCCCCGGGGCCGTTCCTGCCACCCCAGAGCGGGGCTGCCCCAGCTCTGACCCCCTCCCCGTGCCAGATGCCCAGCAGCACCCCCGGACCTCCATCAGCATCTCCCACACCCCAAAACCCACATGGGCAAGAGCCAATGCACCATTCCCTTGTGCCAGGGGGGTGCCCAGCACCTCTCTGGATCAGGCCCTTTGGCCACAGGCTATTTTTATCCCGTCTGGTGGCAGAGCCCGGTCCTCAGCCATACAAGGAGCAGTCAGCCGCCCTGGAGTGGTAATTTGTCCCCAGGGTGCCACATTTCAGGTCGCCCAAGTGGACGGCAGCGACCGGGGGAGATTGTCACCTCAACGGAGCAACCTGCTCGTCTTACATGCCAGACTGGACACTGCGGACATCCCACTCGCCTCTTGGGGACACCTTGTGATGTTTGTCCCCCGATACCCAGCCCCTATTTCTCAACTCGCCCCAAATTAGCACCTGGTGATGAGCAGGTTCCCGACGGATGAGGGCACACGATTAGAAATAGCTCGCCGCTCCAGCCATCGATGCCATCGATGGGAGCATGGTGGCCGTGGGGCTGGTGCAACCATCCAGATGCTGGGCTAAGGGACAAGGGCCAGTGGCCCTGGATGCGGCCCTCTCCTTGTCCCCCAGCACAGCTGATTGCATTTTGCTCAGTGCACACCTTCCCATCAGGCAGGAGAGCAAAGTGACATGCCCAGGGACACTCCAGACACCAGTGGCAGAGACCCTGGGACTTTGCCGAGATGGGGGTCTGGGTGTTGCACACGCATGTGGGGGCAAACTGGTACAAGCAAGGGGGGTCCGGCCCCATGGGGGTCCCTGGACCACGCAGCATCCCTTGGCTGACTCCCGAACCCCGTATCCTTCAGGACGGTCCCTCCTGCTGGGGGGTCCTCACCTCCCCACAGTGTGGGGACCCCCCTGGCCAGGGGCACGGGGACCTCCCCAGGCTGAAACCTCCCCTTCCTTTTATCAAAATCCCACTCTAGGGGGTGGAAGGGCTTTGAGGTCACCCCAATGGGAGGAGATTTCGGTGCACCCCCTTCCAATGTGGGGCTCCCCACGGGGATGCACCCCTGTCCCATGGGCACCCTCCTCCCAGAGCCCCCCCACAGCTGCGGGTTGGACCCCCGACCCAGTGCCGGGGCGTGGGGCTGCTTCTCCCACCCAGCTCCTCCGTACCCCAGTGCGGGCTCCGGGGGTGGCGAGTAGGGCTGGGGACACCGAGGGGCTGGGAAACGCTCAACCTCCCCTACCCCCCTCCAACCCCTCCGTGCGCAGGGGCCGGCAGCCGGGCGTGGAGACCCCCGGGGAGGCTGCGGGAACCCCCGGGGGGCCGGGGCACTCACCGTCCGAGCGGGTCGAGGGGCAGCGGGCCAGGGGCGGGGGGGCGCTGGGGGCCCCGCTTTCGGGGCGCGGAGCCCCCACCGCCTCCCGCCGGCATCTCGGGGGGACGGGGCGCGGGTGCCCTCGGGCGCCGCCCGGCGCGGCCCCCGGGCTTGGTGCTGGCAGCCGGCCTGGGCTCGTCGCGGCTGGGGGGCGGCCACCGGACACGGGTAACCGGGGGGGGAGATGGGGGGGGACCTCGGGGACGGCGCTGGGGGAGCCGGGGGTGCGGGGCTGGGTCCCCCTCGAGGTGCCCTCAACACTCGAGGGTGTGGGGCTGGGTGCCCCCCCCATACTCTGGGGGTGAAGGCGCGCCCCCCCCCTCCATCACCGAGGTGCCCCCCCCCCCAAAATTGGGGGTACAGGCCGGGTCCCCCAGCACTGGCCCCAGGACTGAGGTATGGGGCTGGGTCCCCCCCGCGGTCCCCCCATCACTCGGGGTGCGGGGCTGGGTCACCCCCCCCAAGGGTTCAGGTCCACCCCCGCCCCACCCCGCAGCCACGCGCCCGCCACGTGACAGCCCCCACCCCCCCCGGCTCGGGCGCCCGGGGATTCCCCCGCCCCCTCGCTGTGTTTACATCGACCCACCAATCAGAGGCTACCTCGCAGCGCTCCTTCGCGGGCGGGGCAGGAGGCTTGCGACGCCTCTTCCCATTGGGCGTCGCCCCTGCCAATCAGGATCAGGGCGGAGGGGGGCGGGGTGATGGAGTTATTTACATCGTGGCCGGCCACGCCCGCCCCACCTCGGCCCCGCCCCCGCCGTCTGACCCCACGTGGGGGACGCGTGCGCCCCAACCAATCCGACCCTTGGAGGTTAACCAATCAGGTAGTGGCAGCGGGGGCGGGACTAGAAGCCGGAGTGGCAGCGGACTGTTGGAATAGCGACACGCTCGCGTACCCTTCCACCCAACCAGGCTTAGAGCTGAGCGTGGGGGGAGGCGGGGTCGCGTGGCGGGTCTGGCCAATAGGGTGCCGGGGCCTGTTAGGGCGGGGCTGGGGGGTGTGTCCCCGCCGCGCGGGGCCGGGGGGGCGGGCGACGGCGGGGTCCGGCGGCGACGACGACGAGGACGACGATAGCGACAACGACAGCGGAGGGCGGGCGCCCGCGGAGCGGCACCGGCTTGGCCCGGCCGGCAGGTACGGGGAGGGGACTACGGGACGAGTCCCGGGCGCGGGCCCGACCTGGCCCCGACAGCCCGCCGGCCTCTTGGGGCGAACACCGCGGGGGGCTGGGGCTGGCGGGCCGCCGGCGGGCGCAGGCCGGGTAGGCCCCGGCCCGGCCCGGCTGGAATTAAAGCCCCGCTGGGCGACGCTCGCAGGCCTCGGCCCGCCTACGGCTGTGCCTCGCACCTCTGTCATTGCGGCCACGAGTCGCTGGCAGCCCTCGTCCCGGGAGCGCTGCCGTGCTCCGGCCTGCGCCCGGCGGGGAGGGCTAGGGTGGGAGTGAGGGAGCACGCTTCGGGTTCTGGCTCTTTATTGAACTGCAAAGGCCGCGTTTTGCTGGGGGAGTTTCCTTCCCTGAGACATGCAGGCCAGGTAAAGACAGAGACTCGGAAGCGCAGGGTTTGGGCTGCCGGAGGAGCTCCATCCCCCGAAGGTGAGGTGGGTGTGGAGGAGACCCGGGAGCAGGTGTTCAACAAGGTGCCCTGGTCGGGGAGACCGGCAGAAGTCCCTCCTGCCTGGTTTCACCAAAGAAACCAGCGCTGGTGGCTGGGGCCCTGCCAGACTCCAGCTGGGCGCTCTCCTGCCTCCCTGTCCCTCATCCTCTTCTGGCCCCCCAGCACCCCTCGGGAGCAGGCTCCCAAAACAGTCCTCAGGCTCCTCTCTGTGTGGGCCAGGGCCCCTGCCCATGGGGTGGGGTGAGGTGAGGGGAGTGTGCCACTGGTCCTGCTGACCCACCATGCAGGGAGAGGATGGGTTCAGCAAAGGCACGGGACAGGGGGAGACAGGCTTCTTCCTCCTAAGCCCGCTCTGACCCACTCCCACAGCATGATCTCTGCTCCAGCGGACCATGCAGGAGACTGGCACAGCAGTCCTGCATGCTGCTGTTGCTCTGGAGGGACCCCCCAACCCTGAGGCAGGTGGCACAATGTGCTGTCTGCAGATGGCAGTGACTGGAAGGTGGTTTCTCAAATTTACCTAAAAAACTAGACCAGCCTGCACTGCGGAGGCTCGGAATGCAGCACATGGGTGGGTTTGGGCTGGGAGGAGATTGCCCTCCCCAGCCTGGGCTGGCCTGCCCCTGCCATCCATGTTTACGGGGGACGGGATGCGGCACCAGCAGGCTCGGGGTGGTGTAGCTGGCTCCTGGCTTGTGCCCTTCAGATATTTTGTTATGTGCCGGCTCTTCAGGTTTCAGCCTGGCGTGCAGTGACATGTCAGATACTGCTACAGGAGCATCTTGGCCAGGTAGGAAAACTTCTCTCTGCATCTGGCACAGTGACTGCTTGATGGGACGCATGCTGGGCTCTGTGTCACTTTGGAGTATGGTTGATCTGGATCCTTGTTCGTCTGTTAACCTTGGCCATAGAGGCCACAGAAGAGGCTGTGTGAAGCCCTCAGTTGTGTTTGTGCAGTTCCTAATAGCTCAAGACAAAAATGTGCATTACAATCTTGCGTTGAAAAAATCCACATTTCCTTCCTGTGCAAAGAAGTCTGCAGTTCTTCCCTCTGAAGAGCTCCTGGGTGACAAGCTGATGGGGCAGCCCTTTTCCAGGCTGAGTAAGGAAAAGCCAGGCATGCATGCATGCTGTATCTAAGACGCCCGCGTGTCCTTGCAGGATTCCCCACGTATTTACTTGAGACAGGCAGAAAACACTTAGCCGTATGCAGGTGGACGGTGTATCCCGGGGCTCTGTTAGAGGGAGCTCGACTTTCATGCAAACTTTCAGGCTTTTGTTCTAGAAAGTGAATGGCCAAGGCGAGAAACAGGCTTGTTCCCTTGAAGCAGGAGTTTGTTTTCCCCTCACAGCTGGCCACAGGAGTGTGAAGCAAGACCCTCAGCCGTTCACCTCTGGGTCATCTATCACCACTGGGCTGGCTGGTCCATGGCACCCCGGGGACCTAAACTGCGTGAGGACAGCGTCCATCTCAGGAGCTGTCATCGCACCGGCCCTTACACCAGTGTTAATTTGATCCATGCCGGTGTTGTCAGCAGCCGAAATCCAGGCTGCTGAAAGGCAGCCGCCAGCCAGCCTGGCCAGCACCCACTCTTGTTTGGCGTTGACAGGGCACATTTCATCAGGTTTTGGTGGCCTGGAGAATGGTGCTGAGCCCCAGCAGCTGTGACTGTGCTACCGCAGCCTGCCTATGCCCAAGGGAGGGAGCAGCGCGATCCAGCTGCCAAGGTGCAGACCTGAGCTCCTGAAATGCGTGTCAAATTGCCACATCTCCCTTAGCCCTCTTGGCCTCGTTGTGCTTTGTTTCCCTATCCCTGCTCAGAGTGAAAGCGATGGCATGGAGGGCAGGTGTCCAGTGCCAGAATGGGCAAAGCCTGCGATGTAAGTACAGGGCACGCACTGTGAGGTGCTTGGAAAGGTGCCTCTGTGTCAGGCCTCTGGCACAAACAGAGATAAAGCTGCTCCTACAAATCTGGAGAGCCCTGGAAAAGTGTTTCGTTTGCTTCCTTGGTCTCAGTCTCCGGCCATTCCTGCTGCAGACATTGCACTGCTGGCTTTTTCTGCTCTCAGTTCTCTTTGCCCACACCCAGGCAGGCAGGGAACGCTGTCCCTGCCTTGCCCCATGAATGTCACTGTGTGGGAAACTCGCAGTGCATCTGTGGGAAAAGCATCTCCTGGCTCTGATCAGTTTTCCCCTCCCAAAGCAGAAGTGGTCACCACTGCCTGGGGAGCTGGAAAGTGCTGCCTGATGGATGCTCTGTTTTGAGGCCTTTAAAATTTCTGTTATCAGGTCCCTTAAAGAAATTACAGAATATTGCTGCTGGCGAGCTCATGCGTGGTGCCATATCACTGCTGCAGTGTATTGCAGTGTTAATCCTGGTGAGCAGCAGGACCCGTTTGTGAGCTGTGAAGTGCAGAACGTGTTGTCTTTGCCTGAGATTAAAAGTAGCTCAATGAAGAGCAGCGTTTAGGATGAATTTGAAATTAGGTTTCTAAGCATTTCTTGGACTCGGCTCAAGAGCGGTGTTCGATGTTTCTGGTGCTTTCAAAATGACGGGGGATCTGGCGGCGCTTCTTTTTGTGCCTGAGCAAAGTGGGGGATTGTTCTTGTGGATGCAGATTAAAATAGTGCAGGATGAGATTATCCCCCAGATCGGAGATGGAAATAGGATGCAGTTCCTCAGCAACTGAGATAAATGGAAAGCTCCACATCTGTTGCGGGCTGCGAGCACGGTCTGGCACACCCCCCCAGTAGCCCAGACAGCGCGAGAAGGGAGTAGCAGGAGTCCAGCCTAACATTAGAAGTCCAGACTAACCAGGAAAATTTAACACCCTGTAATTACAGAGGGCTGAAGACATCAGGGAGCAGTGGGTGACTCCCCCAGGTCTGCAGCAGCTCGCCAGCTCAGCGCTTCAGCGTCGGTGGTAGGGAATAAAACCTGAAGTGCCAGTATAATAGGAAGGAGAAGCCTGGGGAAAAAATACTTGAAAGACGTCAGGGTGGTGATAGAGCGTGGGCTGGGCCGGAGCCGGATTGCAGTTGTGCAGAAAAAGCCAGACCCAGTCACGCTGGGTTCCCCAGTGAGACCCAGCTGGAAGCAGAGCTGGGGGAACATCACAAGTGCCATGCAGGGCAGCTGGCAACACTCACAGCTACTGGAAAAATCTACACAGTTGGGAGATAAAAAGCGCAGCTTGGGACTCCGAAGTGCAGAGACCTTTTCTGCAAACAGAGATTAGAGCAAGGTAATCTCTACGTTTACTGCGCAAGGCGCAGGTGGGCAGGGGGAGAAGCAAGTGGAAAGAGTGAGGGTGTTGGAACTGGGGCTGACTCTGTGGAGTCCGAGAAGCACCTGTGTGAGCTGAAATGGGACAACCCACTCTCTTGGGAAAGGAGGCTAACGAGCTGTCCTTCTGTAATTGCTGCTTCGGAGGAGCTGAGATGTGGCCTGCAAAAATGTCCAGCCCCCTCCTCCCCTCCTTGCCCCAGTGCTGCCTGAGTATGGATCAGTCCTGGGCTTCTGGTTGAGGACTTCAAACCAATTTGCTCATGCTCCAGTGTGCCTCTTCTGTGGGAAGCATTTCTGCACTGGTTGAGGGGGGGGAAAAATAGTGGGTTTCTTTTTATGAATGCTCTACAAGTTGAAGTTTGAGTGTTGTTAAAGCCAAAGTGCAGCTGGGATGAAGGCACAGCAGCACAGGCTTGGGGATGCAGCACGAACCTCTTGCCTTCCCCCCGTGGTACCAGCCCTTGCAAATCTAGCCATGCTCCAAAGCAGGGCAGTTGGGAAGGAGGGGAGCTGTGAAAGTGCACAGAGAAAGAAGGGCTCGTTTTTTGCTTGGTTTTTTTTTTTTCTGAAGTCTGGGTTGCACTGGGTGGGTTTTCCTGCTGAACCACCAGCCCGTCTGCAAACACAATGATTCCCAAAGCTATTTATAGAGCTGGGAGCCCTGGCCGGCCAGCCTCCTCCATCACGTAACCCAGCGCTCCCTGCCAAAGCAGCCTCCGCCGAGGTTTTGGCTCTGGCCGCGCCAGCCTGGGAGGGTAAGGAGGACCATATGTCCCTCTCCTTGAGCCAAGCGCGCAGCTGTGCTCAATTCTCCTGTCTGGTGCTGACTTGTTAACTCTTTGGGGGTGAAGGGGAGAAACGTGGCCCATGCCACGCTTGGTGTAAGAAAGGGATGCTCTCATAGGGGCAGAAATGAGCCAGAAGTGGGACTCATGAAGGGTCTTGGCTCCCAGGCTTGTTCTGTTGTGTGTTATCCTCCTGAATTAGGTAAGGAAACAGTCTAATGGCCTGCCTGAAAAGAGAGGATAACCATATGTGTAATTCTGGGGTATTGAAGTGCATTATCCAGATTATTAATAACTCGCCATGCCTTGTGCTGCTCCATTGCAGCAGCCTGAAGCGTTCCTGTGTGTACGCTGTCCTCACAGGACAGCTCATTCCAACCACAGTGCCATCTTGCTGGCTGCCACAGCCCCCTGACCCGCTCAAGGCGGACTTGCAGCACTGCCCGCCTGCCCTTCCTTCCATATGTGGCTCGCCGCTGGAAAAATGCTTGCCTGCGAGATCAGTTTGCTTGCCTGCCACCTCGACCGCATCGTCCTGCGTTATCTCCTTCTCTGCATCAGGCTCTCGCCTCCTGTGCTCCTCTTGCAGCATGGCGGATACCTATGCCTTTGTGCTTGCTGTCCTCTTGCTCCTCTGTCTCAGCCTTGTCTCCCTCAGGGTCAGCTGCCCCCTTTTATTGCCATGCGTGGGTGCTGCCTGCTCTAAGGAGTCCTTCCCCACCTCCTGCAGAGTCGATTCACAAAGTTTCTGCCCTTCTTGCGTCAAATGTCTCAACATGGTGATAAGGGGACCTGGCTTTTGCTCTGCTTTTGTAATTCCAAGGGGCGGGAGAGAGTGGGACAAGGCAGCCCATGTGGCCTTGCAGCTTCTGCTCTGAAGCAAGGGCAGCAGGTCTCACATAGCACAACCCGACCACCGCGTCGGGGTTTGTACCAGTGTGGTGCACATGGAATGGGACCACAGCTGCAGAAGTGCAGGCAGAGGAGTCAGGGAGGTGGGCAGAGTGTGGGTAGCTGCAGTACCTGTCCACTGCTGCCAAAGGGATCAGGTGAGGGGCTGGAGGCAGAGGGAACAGACCTGCCTCTGGAGGAGCACAGAGCCACCATCACATCTGCTGGCTCCTGCATTGTGTCTCCTGCTTCTCCCTCTTGGCTTTGAAGGGCAGGTAACACTCACAGCCCTGCGCTGAGCTCAGCAGCAGGGCTAGACGATGCCCAGCCTTGTGCCTGGAGCACAGTGCAGTCTTCATGCAGCAGCACAGAGGCTGAGACATGTCCACACAGAAACATGGATGTTTTCTCCAAAAAAAGTTCATCTCCTTTAGATGCCATCGGTGTTGGGATGGTGGTATTGTGTTGGCATCTTCCTGTGTGAGCTACGCTGATTAGTTTGCCCTTGAATGTCTTGGTCACTTGTGCTAACTTGCCTCGGTGACTATTTCCAGGCTAATGGAATCTACCAGCTACTGCCTCGTAGCCCCAGCTGGGGTCAGGTCCCCTGAAGTCTGTAGCATTTAAGCATCACCCAAATACCAAATGGGGGCTGAATTTCTCTTCCCCAGCTCACATTGTCCAGTACCTTTTCCAAAGAAAACCTACCTTGCCGGGCTGCTGTTCCAGCCTCAGGCAAGTATGGGAGCATTAAGTATGATGAAGATGTTTGTAAAGACTAGCAGGGACCTCCCAGGCTGCCTCCCTGCCTTGCAGGCAGCCGCACGGTGTAACTCCTCGGGATTTGCCATGCTCTGGCTCAGGACGTGCAGCTCTGAGGAGGTGGTTTGTGTGCTCTGGATGGACTTTCTGAGCTCTCAGTGCCCAGGTTGAAGATTACTTTTTTTTTTTCTTTTTTTTTTTTTTAAAATCTACTTAATTTTCCAGGCGAAAGGAGAAATAAATCCAAGAAGCCTTCATTATAAGAGAGCAGATTTTTTTTAACTTATTTTAGTTTCAATGGAGAGCCATGGCTCAGAGCAGTAAGCTCACTGCAGTGTCTCAGCAATATATCAAAATTACCCTGGCTCTGTGCGTACTTGGTAGAGCGTCAACAGGCTGACGGTTACAGCGCTGCTCTGGTGACTCAGATAAATAACATGCAGACCAAAACTTACATTGAGCCTGGCTCAGGCAGACTGGAAAATGTACCCTTGGAAGGCACTTTTCCAGGCAGGGATGGCTCTGCATGGCCAGGGCTGCTGTGAGGGACTGCTGGCATGCTCCGAGTGCTGGCCGATAAGGGAAAACCATGACCTTGGTTCCTTCAGACACAGCTGTGAAAAATGGGAGATAAAAAAACCACTTTGTTGGTTTGTTGGGTTTTTTTGGTGTTTTTTTTTTTTTTCCCTTTCGTGTTTGGGCTGCTGAAGGTCTACATCACATAGGTTGCTCCTGTGCTGTCGCCATCTGTGCACGTACCTCTGCCCCTGGGTACCTGCTGCCCTTCGTGCTGTACCAGTCAACACAAACGGGAGATTTGGGTGCCTGTCTTCCTGTTCGGTGAGTTTTTTCACTTGGCATATTCTTAGAGGATGTGCAGGCAGGAGCAGCCCCCTGGCAGGATGAGCTTGCATGGCAGGCAGCTGTCCCAGCGCTGTGGGGCAGCTTGCCTCTCCTGCCTGCCACTTGCTGCCTGCTGTTTTTCCCAGCAAAGCGCAGGGGCATCGCTCCTGTCTTGCTGACAGGACTGTGACACTTAAACATCCAGGCTGGCATGTCGGAGCTCCCTTTTTGCTTGGGGCTGTTCAGAAACCTCTGGCTCCAGCAGGCACGGCATGGCTGCAAGTGAGGACTGTGGATGGCTCAGGAAGCTTTGGGACAGCTTAAATCTTACAGAAGAGGTGGGAATAGTGTGGTAGGGAAACATGCATGGTAACCACAGTGATACAACTTCCACAGTGAATGTGGGGGATTCTGAGTCTGCTGAGAGGTGCTGGGAATGGGTCTTTGGACACCTATGTGTTTAAAAAAAAAAAAAAAAAAAAAAAAATGGACCTGTTGGTGACAGAGTAAACAAGTGGCATTGACTGTGATGTGGAGGTACAAATGCTTCCTGTGCTCTAATTTTGGTGAGCAGCAGGTCTGTTTACACAGCCTGGGGACTGCAGCAGATGGTGCATGGTGTGCCCAGGGCTGTGGGCAGTAGGGTCCCTTCCCAGGGATACTGGCTCTTTGTCTGTCCTTTAGGGGATGGTGAAAGCCAAAATAGGGAAACCGAGCTTGACTGGGACCCTGCCAGCCCCGCTGCAGTGACTGGGGATGTGGGAGCCCTTTGGTTTGTTCTGGGAACTGGAGTGGGACGTGTGGATGACCAAGGGTTGTGGGCTTTGCACGGATGTTGGGATGCTGGTGATGCTTGGGTCCGCCCCGCTGTTATGATCTGTTTCTGCTGAGCTGCTGCCTTTGTTGCTCCCCGTCTGCCTGAAAAACCTGTCCTGCCGATGGGAACCACGATGAAAGTCCTACTGATGCATTATAAACCTGGGAGGGAAACTAGGCACAAGCCATCCTTTCATGTCTCTGCTCCCAAACCACAGCATGCCGCCCTCACCACGTCAGGCCGGCTGCCCTCCTCTGCCTCTCCTCCTCCCACGGCCATGCCATGGGTCCCAGGTCACCCACAGCAAACACTCACGGAAAAACCCCTTTGCTGTTCAGAGAGAGCTGCAAAGCTCTGCCAAGAGCCAGCACCATGGGACCAAGGACTCTTTGCAGCCCGATTAGTTAGGGGTGTCTTGAGTTAGAGTCTCTAAGAGTCTCTAAGTCTCTAGTTAGTGTCTTGAGGAGTGAGAGGAAGCTTTTTTTTATTTTTTTTAAATATAACATAAAAAGCATAAAATTAAACATTGCAAAAAACGTCCCTCCTCTCTTGTGCTGCTTCTCCAACTAAACTGTTCCCTGCAGTGACTGGTACAGGGCTGCCGGACCAGCACAGGCACCTGGCTTTGTCTCTCAATGGCAGCTGCCTGATCTACAGCAGGGTAGCAGGAGGGCTTTTGGTTCGACCCAGCACCAATCCTGCCTGTCTGCACAGAGGACCCAGCTCTAGACACTGTACATAAGCTGTGAACTCCACCAGCTCCTCAAAACTCCTGCGTCCTTGAGCTCTGGGCTCTGCCTGTGCAAACATCTGCGCTGGCAGCAAGAGAAGCAGGCAGGGAGGGGGGAAGGGAGGGAGAGCTCCCCTGTCCAAACCTTTCATGCCTTTTTAGTTGCTTTGCAGCTCTGTTTGCCTTCCCGCCTGCCCTGCGACTCTCTCCTGCCAGACTTGAGCTGTCGGTCGTCAATAAGTCTCGTTGATCACAGGAGAGCCGCCGTGTTGGCTTTGGCACGGTTTTCTGTTTCCATGCTTGGTTCGGAGCCTTTATTGCTTCTCTACAGATAACAAAGGCCGCTTCAGTGTGGCCTCGAGCTGCGCCCCAAGATTGCAGGGAGCCTGAGGACCTTGCTGCTCTTCCTTTTCCCTTTTTTTTCCCCTTTTTTCTTTGCCCAGGAGCAGCTGTGTTAAAGCTGTGCTACTTTTGGGGACCCAAGAGTGTTGGTACACAAGGTCTGAGCACCTTTGTTATTGACAGGGATGCTTTTCAGAGAGTAACATGCAACAGCTGTCATGTACCTGACTGTGCTTTGAATTCCTCCCAAAAATGAGGATAATCTGCTTGGCCCGTAGAGCAGGCTGCTTTTAATGAGTAATGTGGGATCCCTGCTTCCAGGTGATTGGAGCGGCTGCTGGGATGCAGGTCTGATGGCAGCTGTGACCTGGGTGGATACAGAAAAGACCAGGCTCTGGTGGGGATGTCACTTGCTCTCACAGCCTTGTAGGGGCTCACGGAGACTCTGAGAGATCGTCTAATTTGTCGTCATGTTCCTAAAGTAGGAGTAGGCATACCTGTACCACCCTGGTGCCCGTCACTAACTGTTTCCTGAGACTTTTTGGAGAGGCTTGCCCCCCTGCAAAGGGTATTAGTTCCCATCATCACTGGTGGTCTCCCTGACCTCACTCTCCCCTACAAATCCAATTTCTACTGCTGCAAAAACCGAAAACCCCTCTGTATCCACAAGGGCAAAAGACTGATTTTTCTGCAACCTTCTTCTGTACCTAAAGAGAATAGGATAGGATAGGATAACTTCAGTTAGAAGGGACCCACGGTGATCATATAGTACAACTGGTGGTTGCGTGGGGCTCCCCGGCTGTCATCTTCCTCGAGACCAAACCAACCTGCTCCTGACAGTTGTTCCAAGAAGTCGTGTTTTCCAGCCCCTGCTCATGTGGGGTGCTCTCTAATTCATCCCTGTGCCCCAGTGCTGCACTGGAGCTGGATGCAGCTCAGCTGCAGATAAAGCCTTTACCAGGGGAGAGTAAAACGTACAGCTGGGATGTCGTTATGTGATGTTTGGACGTTTTTCAGCAGGGTTGTGCTGGCCTTGGTCCGTGTTTCACTATTCCATAGGATTTTGCTATTGAATTATTGGCTCATTTGTCTGTCTGTGTCTGCTTCCCTCCTTCTGCTCCTGGGAGCCTTTCAGAAACTGAGGTCTGGGACTCTGTAAGGTTTGTTTTCCTTCAAGCAGTGCTACTGGGACTCTGAATGCCTGCCTTAGAAAAAGGCAGTCTTCATGTTGCAAACCAACAGGGTTTTGTGAAATGCCCTCTAAAAATAAAGAAATTAGGCAGGGATAAAGGGACACGAACTGGCGTGTGTATGTTCTGCCAAAAAATTCAGTATTTTGGGGTAGGGAGCGGTCAGCTTCTGTGGTTGTTGGTATGTTGACTATAGTGATAACCCAGTTGTGGTCTTTTGATATATTTTGTGGTAGATTTAAAATAAATGTGATGGATGGACAGGGTTTGGGGTGCTGGTGCCTTTCCAAGCCCTGTTCACAACTTCTCAGGGATCTGCCAGTCAGGTCAGCTCTTGCTCTAAGTCCAGATCTAGTATGTTCAGACTATCCCTGATGGGTCAAACCATGAAAAATATATGCTACCGCTGACAGGGAAGTGTAGTGCTGCTTCCAGCACTTTTGAGAAGAGGAGTCGGGAATAGCACTGTGCCATGAAAAAAGCAGCCTGGAAGCAGCAGGTTCTTGTGCTGGAAGCCTGAGCTGTCACCCATCAGCATGGCCAGTGGCAAGCACGCATCTGGGAGCTGGGTGACTGGTGTGGGCTGGGGGGCACGGGTGTCCCTGGCAGCTCCCTCACCCCCATGTTTTTCTTCCCAGAGTCAGTAATGATGAATGGCTCTGACCTCGCCAGTACGACAGCATCCAGTCCCAAATCCAAAGAGGACCAAGTAGTGAATGGCCATGATGAAAAGGAAAACAACCCCTTTGCAGAGTACATGTGGATGGAGAATGAAGAAGACTTCGACAGACAGGTAAGACCAGGAGGGTGGTTGCCAGCTCTGTGTTTCTGTGGCTAAAATGGACACGCAAGGGTAGAGGAGAGGGAAAGATGTCCTTTGATGGGCACCATGAAGCGTGCCTGAGTCACAGCCGGTGCGGGCCCTGCACGGAGATGGTGGCTGTCGGCTCGAGGGAAGAGTCATCCTGTTTATATTGGATCTGTCTGTAAGGACATGGGATGGATAAAGCCAGAAAAAAACCCTCATGATGCCTTTCACGGAATCACGGAATCTTCAGAGTTGGAAGGGACCTCTAGAGATCATCTAGTCCAACTCCCCTGCTAGAGCAGGATTGCCTAAAGCACATCCCTCAGGGCTGCATCCAGGCGGGTCTTGAAAATCTCCAGAGAAGGGGACTCCACCACCTGCCTGGGCAGCCTGTTCCAGTGCTCTGTCACCCTCACTGTAAAGAAGTTTTTCCGTGTATTTGAACGGAACTTCCTATGTTCTAGCTTGTGCCCATTGCCCCTTGTCCTGTCGCTGGGAACCATTGAAAAGAGCCTGGCTCCGTCCTCCTTAAACCCACCCTTTAGGTACTTGTAAACATACTTTGATCCTCTCAGATCTTTCTCAGAGGGCCAGTGATGGCACTGTCATCTTCTGTGCTTTGCCGTGGTAACAGAGGCCTTCCACAGGCTCAGCTGGAAGGAGAGGACCAGCATAAAAATCAGTGCTTGAAATTTGAGAGCATTTGTAGCCTGGCTATCTCAGCAACGAGTTCCTGCAGTTAGTACCTCTCGTGTAGGGGTAGAAGTCTCTGTTTCAGTGAAATAGTCCCAAATATGCTTGGAGCAGCCAGACCACTCAGTAGGAGCCTTGGCCACTAGATGCTGTGTGGCCAGCTAAGCTCTTGAGAGCTTCTGGTAGATCATGGTGGGGTTTGAACAGCTCTTGCTTGTGGAATAATGATGCGACCCTGTGAGGCGGAGCAGAGAGAGCAGCCATACAGCATCCTCCTCGTGCTTCTGCTTTGGGCCTTCATCTAAATGCCAGGGCAGCACGAGGCGTCAGGGAAGAATTCGCTGGTCCCTCCTGCCATCATCCCAGTAGCTGGAGACACCTTGAACTGGGTGAGGAACGAGCTTGCCCCATCAGCTGGCTGAGTTGTGCTACAGGCAGAAAAACTGAACTCTCCTGGACACTTGTCCCCTCCCTAAAACGTCCTCATGAGCATGGCCAAGCACTGGATTCCCATCACCAGGGTGTCAGGAGACTGGCAGGAGGCACCACCGGAGCTGTGGGCAGACAGGACAGAGGCATTTCATGTCCCCACCGCACCCCTGGTCACCAAAGGAGGATTTCATCAACTTTACTGGTGTTCTCAGCAGAAAATCTCCATATGGTAATAGTTAAGTCTTGTTCCCACAGGAGGAAACTGCAGCCGCCTGCTGACAGTAACTCCTGGTGAGTGTGCAGCAGCTGCCGTGTGCCGCCCCGCGTCACGTTAGCAATTGTTAGTGAGCTGTGACTCAAAGCTTTTGTTTTATTTAATGACGTGATTAGGCAGCAGCTGGGGGGGCCCCCACAAAGCAGCTGTGCTGATTGAAATGTGTGAGATTAATTAGTTAATGTTTGTAAAGCGCTGTCTTGATTAAAAGCCCAATGAAGGCAAAGTGCAAAGCAAACCATACTGCAGCTCCACGCTGGAGGGAGTGTCCAGGGGTGGAGGAGCAAGGCAGAGGAAAGCATGCACAGATGGAGGAGAGAGGAAAATGGAGCCAAGACCTTAGGGCTTCCCTGTGTTGGGCACTGTGTCACCAAGATACTCGCCCATGCTGTCCTGGCCTGCTAGCCCTCGCTTCTGCACTTCAGCTCCTGAGCGACACCCTGGCAGCTCAGCCATTTGTCTAGCTCCTGGTGAAACACTGCTTTGGGAAAAATGGTTCGTACAGAAGCTGAAGTCAGTCTTTAAGGGCTTTGAAGTCAATCTTTAAGGGCTTTGAAATCAATGTGTCTGCTGGTGGGGCACCGGGGAGGTAAGGACAGCTGTCCTGCACCAGGACCTCTGTCTGTCAGAAGGCAGCACTCCTGGAAGAAATCGTCCTCAGGCTGGCACGGGTACTCATCAGATGCTGTGCCTCTTGTTTGGCTCTGTTCTGCTCCCTGACCAGAGTCTCTCCTGAGTGTCTCTGGGAAAGGATGAGATGCAGGTGATGGGGGCTCGGGGTGGGGAACAGCAGGCACGTCCCTTTCAGTGGTGATGGTGGCTTCTGCTGCCTTCGCATGCAAGCCCCGGTGGCTTAGGGCTGCTCTAAGATCTGGTGCTGAATCTTGCCCCAAACCCACTTTCTCTTCCATCTTCCACATCTTTCTGAAGCTACGCTGCTTCCTCGCCCCCTCACCTCCTT
Source organism: Rissa tridactyla (assembly GCF_028500815.1). Lineage (NCBI taxonomy): Eukaryota > Metazoa > Chordata > Aves > Charadriiformes > Laridae > Rissa > Rissa tridactyla. The sequence continues at coordinate 41,130,320 of NC_071470.1, forward strand.
CTCTCCCACACGCAAGGGTTTCCACCATCCAGGCACTGAGCAAGAGGAACAAGCAGGTGTTTTCAGAAACCCACAAGCTTCTTGGCAAGGTCCTCCCTTATTTATGCTAGCGACGTTCCTTTTCCCATGGAGCCAGCACATCCCGGAGGGCAAAAAGGGAGTGGTGGGCTCTTGTGCTGAGAGAAACTGTGCTGACAGCAGGTGAGGTTGGTGCAGAAGGGCCTGGGGCAGGAGGTGACAGAGCTGCATTAAATACCGCAGGAAGCCAAAGAGAAGCCCTGAACGAATACTAAACCCTTTCTCCCCTGGTTGTCACAATGCAATGCAAAGGAGTTGATGGTTTCTAATAGAGGGGGCTAGAGGGGTAGCAGGTAGGTACAGAATCACAGAATGGTAGGGTTGGAAGGGACCTCTGGAGATCATCTAGTCCAACCCCCCTGGCGGAGCAGGGTCACCTAGAGCAGGTTGCACAGGAATGCGTCCAGGCGTGTTTTGAATGTCTCTAGAGATGGAGACTCCACCACCTGTCTGGGCAGCCTCTTCCAGGTGTGAGTGTGTTCAGGATCTCCCCCTCCCTGTCCCCTGGTCCAGGATCCATGTCATTACTGTGTCCCTGGCTCACAGCCAGCACTGGCTTTGGCCCCAGTGTCCGGTTGCGTGCACCGAAAAGGCTCTGGTGTGGGCAGGGAAATGAAGTGCTGCTGAACTGTGGTTAGAGTATGGTCGGCAACGCCGAGACTCAGAAAAGAGGGAATATTCGCCTGGGTTTGAAGTGTTGCGAGATGCACAGAGCTGGGCTTGCTTCGTCCAGCGTCCTGTAGAAGTGCAGGGTCCCAGGGCAGTTGTTGTCACCTGCTGGGGTGAGCCGGCAGTTCTGGGGTGTTTCTTTTTATTAATATCCCATTTTCACGTGCTACTGCTGGCCTGTGTTTTTGAGGACAGCCTCTGGAAACACAGTGGTGGATAGCAATGGGATGGTTTGATAACAGTTAGGGGGATTTTCCCCTGGCCAGGCGTGATTTCTAAGGCTGGTGGAGAGCAACTCTCCAGTAGTTGAGGCTGGAGACAGCGTCCAAGGCTTGGTTACTGATGAGAGAGCTTTTCACAACCCTCACGAGGAGTTTTCCTGAATGTGATTTAAAATGTAGTGGGGACTGGCTGTGAATAACCTGAAAGACAGAGCTCAGAGGGTCATGATTAGGGGCACAGAGTCTAGTTGGAGGTCAGTGACGAGTGGTGTTCCCCAGGGGTCAGTACTGGGTCCAGTCCCCTTCAATATATTCATCAATGACCTGGACGAGGGGATAGAGCGCACCCTCAGCAAGTTTGCCGATGACACAAAGCTGGGGGGGGTGGCTGACACACCAGAAGGCTGTGCCACCATACGGAGAGACCTGGACAGGCTGGAGAGCTGGGCAGAGAGGAACCTTATGAAATTCAACAAGGGCAAGTGTAGGGTGCTGCACCTGGGGAGGAATAACCCCATGCACCAGTACAGGTTGGGGGCTGACCTGCTGGAGAGCAGCTCAGCTGAAAGAGACCTGGGAGTCCTGGTGGACAACAGGATGACCATGAGCCAGCAATGTGCCCTTGTGGCCAAGAAGGCCAATGGCATCCTGGGGTGCATCAGGAAGAGCGTGGCCAGCAGGTCGAGGGAGGTCATCCTCCCCCTCTACTCTGCCTTGTGTGAGGCCACACCTGGAGTACTGTGTCCAGTTCTGGGCTCCCCGGTTCAAGAGGGACAGGGAACTGCTGGAGAGGGTGCAGCAGAGAGCTACCAAGATGATGAGGGGACTCGAACACCTCTCTTATGAAGAAAGGCTGAGCGATTTGTGTCTCTTCAGTCTGGAAAAAAGACGGCTGAGGGGGGACCTTATCAACACTTACAAATACTTAAAGGGTGGGTGTCAGGAGGATGGGACCAGGCTCTTTTCAGTGGTGCCCAGGGACAGGACAAGAGGTAATGGGCACAAACTTGAGCATAGGAAGTTCCACCTAAACATGAGGAGGAACTTCTTTACTTTGAGGGTGGCAGAGCACTGGAACAGGCTGCCCAGAGAGGTGGTGGAGTCTCCGTCTCTGGAGACATTCAAAACCCGCCTGGACGCATTCCTGTGCAGCCTGCTCTAGGTGACTCTGCTCTGGCCGGGGGGTTGAACTAGATGATCTCCAGAGGTCCCTTCCAACCCTATGATTCTATGAAAGTCGATACCAGGGTTACCTTCCCAAGCCATTTGTGATGGACAGGTCTCTGTAAACACCATGGTGGGGCGGTGGGACCCCAGTAGCCCACCAGCGGCAGGGGCTGCCAGCCTGGCCAAGCTCAGGGGCTGCAGTGGGTTGCAAAGCTCCCCTTTTCCTCCCAGGAAGGCAGTTTTGGTTGTAGTTTCTGCTTTCTTGTGAAATGTAAGGGTTTAAGCTTTTCGGAGCATTTTGTGATTCATGGGTTCACTCAGCCCTCTTGGACTCAATAACAGCTGCTCAAAATCATGCTGTTTTCTGGCTCTCACCCCCTCTGCTCGTTTTCTGGCGACCACGTGCCTGTTTAGCAGGAGGCCTCCAGTAGCGCGGGCTGTCCAGCTCGCTGCCTCCCTTGCTTTGCTAGAGTCAGCATCCAGAGAAAAACAGCCTGGAAGGTGGGAGCAGCTGGTTAATGCGACCCACTAATGGTACGTCCCTGCTCGAGGATAAGGACAGGACCCCCAGGCCCCCCTTCTGCCCGTCTCTCCTGCCTCGCTTTGCCTGCGCTCCCCTGTGTGAGCAGCTCTCTGCTCCGGGAGCCCAAGCCAGGTCCTGTGGCTTTCCTCGGCATCGGGAGGAGTTTTCTTGCAGCAGAGATGGCGTCATCCATGGTGCACTCGACGGGAGCCGACTGCCACCCTGCGTCGGTGCTTGCAGAACACCGGGCTGCCGAGGGGGCTGAGCAGAGCCACGGTGTTAAGCAGGAGAAGCACGGGAAGCAAGAAAGCAAAATACAGGCTGGCAGAGCTACAGCATCGTTTCATAGCAGAGAATCCGCGCAACAACGCACACCTCTAGCACTGCTTCCCAGCTGTGATTTTATTAGCCATCCCTTTCATTTTGCAGCAAGCTCTGCTGGAGCCTGGCAGCCTGATATCCTGTGCGTGTGCTGATGCATCTGGACATCCCATAAATCCTATCCCGTTCCCCTCTGGATTCTCCTGGTGCCGTGAGCTTGCAGGCTGCATCTCCCTGCCCCAGCAGTCTGCAGCATCCGGGAAGTGATGCCTGAGCACGTCTTTGCTCTGCCTAAAAGATGCCAGCTTTTGTGCTCTTGCACTTCCTGGGGTTGACTACAGGCAAGTCAAAAAAAATGAGTTCATCTAGGTTTAAAATATAGCTTTGGCTCTACTGTAGTGTTTCTGAGGCATGGACAGATATCGAGGTGAGGTAGGCACGTTGCAGACCCTGCTTTTACCAGGTGGGGACAGCGTATGGAAAACACCAAGATGCATTGTTTGTTCCTGTGACTAACAAGTGTGTTTGGGCAGGTGGAGGAGGAGCTGCAGGAGCAGGAGTTTCTTGACCGCTGCTTCCAGGAGATGCTGGAGGAAGAAGACCAGGACTGGTTCATTCCATCACGCGACCTGCCCCAGGGCATGGGGCAGCTGCAGCAGCAGCTGAACGGGCTCTCTGTTGGCGACGGCCACAGTTCAGAGGACATCCTGGTAAGGACCTCAGAGGATGTCCTGCGAGGTCTGGCGAAGAGCAGAAGACCTGTCCTGGGAAGGGGGGTGGATTTCCTTGGGGGTTTTCCTGAGTGGTAATGGGGTGTCGATGCAAGAGCTGGTGCTGATGATTTTGGAGTTTTCTGCAAGGATACTCGTTTTCAGACGTGTATCCTAAAGACAAAAGTATCCAGCTTTGCAGAACTTGCTCTCCAGAAGCTGTGGAAATGGGACTGCCACTGGGCTGTGAGCTGGACTGTGGTCCCAGAGCAAGCCAGGACCTTTCTTGCCTTTTGGGCAGAGTTGGGGTGTCCTGGCAGGCTGGAGAGGTACAGGAGGACCAGCCAGGTCTGCTCCAGGGGTGCTGGGTGCCCTGAGCATATAAAGGTATTTAGAGTGGCGAAAACCCGCTGGGTGGCTGGAAGAGCATCAGTGTTGTGGAGATGCCTGTTTTCACCCCTGAAAGCAGCAATACGCTGCAGGGCTGTGTGGGCCAGCACGGTGGGGGTTGTTCTGGCCCAGTCCTGCTGACTGTGCTCAGACAGAGCTGCTTTACCTCCCTGCTTTGCTGTGGGCGGGGACAAAAAAAAAACGCTTGCACTTCGCAGCACATCCACCAGCAGCCCTGTGCCAAAGCAAGAACAGGGAGAGACACAGACAGCAGATTCTCCCGTGTTTTCCCCAAAAAAAACTTAGCCTGGGAGTACATACTTCCGAGGTGGCACTTGTTCAGCAGCATCTGGAGTGCTGTGGGTGTCTGCAAGGACATGAGAGTCGGGGCAGCCACTTTGCATGTTTGAATGTCCATGGCAGCAATCTTGGCAAGCGGCTGCTGGGATGGGGCAGATTTGGGGGTGCGGGTCCGTGGAGTGATCGATCTTTGTCAGGGGGTGCTGGCATTTGGACTGCTGATGCCCCCCCCCGCCCCTTCCTCTTCTCTTCCAGAGCAAAAGCAACTTGAATCCAGATGCCAAGGAGTTTGTGCCCGGCGTGAAGTACTGACCGTCAAGGCAGGCTTTGGAAAGACTGTGTCCCTGCTCTGGGGGAAGGTGGCGGGGGGGAAGGAGGGAGGGGATCGGCCCCCGGCTGGACTCTGCGCCGTAGCAGAGTTGCTGCAACGTGGCAAAATCTTGCTCTACGCTTCAAGTACCTTTTTTTCTTTTGTTTTCCTTTTTTTTTTTTTTTTTAACTCTTCCTTTGTATTGTCTATCACCTTATTTTGGCAGTTTTTGCTTTCTAGGACTCGTGGCCCTTAGGTCTGTCCTCGAGTCCAGCACTCCCCATGCTTCAGAGGGGCTTCAGAGGCCCATTTTGATGCGTGCTTCAAACCTGCTAGTGGAAAAATCATGTTTTCTTGTTTAAGTAGAATTTGTAGGGATCCCCCTGCTCACCTGCTCCCACCCTGGATGCAGCGAGCCTGGGCCAGGAGCCGCTGTGGCTTTCCCTGTTTCCGTTAACCAGGATTTCTTTCGCTAAAGGAAAGGTGAAGTGTAACAAGACTGTAAACCCTAAATTCCTCCAAGCAGCAGCCTGCCCAGCTCTCTGATAGGTGCTGAACACTAACTTACGTGCTTCTTTGCTGGTAGAAAAGAGTTCTGCCTGCTTAATAGGTTGCAGGAGCTCTTAGGGGAGACCACACCAGTCAGACATCACCCCAGCCGTCCATCCCAAGGGAAGGGCTGCTGCTACAAAACTCCTTAAAGAATTTTTCCCCCCAACACTTGAGCTTATCCAGCACTATGGGCTGTGTCTCGGAAGCATCTGTACCTTCATTTCTCATTGAACAAATCCAAGAAAAACTGAATAGAGCCCCTTCTCAGCAGAGTGGAGTGGTGGGGAGTTGGTGTCAAGCAGCCTCCCTAGGAAAGGAGAGGGATCTTCTGTCAGGGTGAGTCTAAGCCCCGAGGAGCACCCACAGACTTAGATAGAGAAGGTGATGGGCAGCATCTTTATGCTGGTCCCTGCAGTCCCCTTTGCCGAGGCTCTGGTGGCAGATGGCGTTCAAGGCAAAGCCATCGGAGCGGCTGTTGGTGAGCAGAATCCATGCCTCTGTCGGGTGAACTTGCTTTTGGGGACCTCCTGCCCCGTCGGCAGGAGCTGGCTGGGCTTCAGCTCCCCGAACCATCCCCCTGGGCGCTTCTGGTATTTTAAGTCCTGTGCTTACTGGTCTCCTTTGGACAGGCACGGTCAAAAATCTGTATCCAGAGGAAGCAGAAGCTTCTCGGTGAGGGGCGTAGCCTAACAATTTAAATAGTTATTGGCTCTAGTAACGTGGATGTGAGCTTTTGCTCATCCGTGTAAATCTCACCTCCCGGGTGCAGTTACTTCCAGTGTTCCCTTTACTTAAACAGAGTAGTTAATGGAGGGGGATTACAGATCCCTGCAGGGTTTGCAGAGATGGAAGCTAATGGCCACTCAATAGCTGACAGCTTGGTCTGTCTCCATTAGCTCGGCACAACAAAGCTGGCCGACGCAGCTCCTGCCGCCGGCGCCCATCGGCAAGCTCAGCAGGAGGGCCCGGGGTTATTGGACCACAAACACTAACCGGCGAGCGGAGGTTTGAGCTGATTGAACTCAGCTGCTCTCTGTACAGTCCGTTCCGTAACTCAGCAGATCTCCCATCTCTGGCTGCCACTCTTAAAACCAGCACTAAACCCTGACACTACTGCAGCTGGAGCCGGCAGCCTGTTGAAGGTGCCCGTCTTAAATATTGCTGCCCAAAGGCGTGGGTTGGTTTGGGTTGAGTTCTCTTGTTTCCCGGTACAACCCGTGCCTTCAGCGCCTGCGTGGTCACCTTCAGCTGCTGGAGGCTCCCTCCGCTCCGAGGCCGGAGCGCAGGCTGTGCCCAGGGCTTTGCAGGACGTGATGGCGGGGTGTGGGGAAGGGCAGCTGTACACTGGGCAAATTTCTTTTGTAGCGGTAGTGCAGGTTCTTTCCTTCCCACCCTTTCTCTGGTTTCCATTTGATTTCTTACAAAAAAAACCAACCCATCCCCACCCTCTGACGTGCTGTAAATTTCAGACAATGCGTTATTAAAAATAAACTTTTTTTGGAACTGAGCGGTGCAGAAGTCTTGCCTGGAGAAGGGCTAAGGTTTCCATTCAACACCAGCTCCTCTGATGTCAGTCCCGGCAGGAAGTTCCTGGAGGATTTTCCTCCCTCACCCCCATGGTGGTACTGTTCCCTCCCCTTGGCTCTGCTGCAGGGCCATGGGAGTGCTGGTTTCCAGCATCCTCTGCCAGAGGCTGGGGCTCCCTTGGAGCTGGCTGGGCAGAGCCTGAAATGGCTGGAGGAGGAAGCAGCTCTGGTTTATGCCTGGTCAGGAACTTGGCACCAGGAAAATAAAATTTAAAAAAAAATTGGAAACCCAGGGGAGAGGATTCCCAACATCCAGCCCACTGCCTCTTTTGCTGCTTCTTCCCCTAGCTGGACACAGGGTATGGCAGGCTGCAGTGCCCAGGCCCATGGCTTCATCCTGCCGCTGGATGAGGATGTTGGTGTGTGGAGGAGCTTTGCCAGGACACCGTGCTGGCAGAGCTGGTCACAGAGCAGCCTGGCAAGGCAGGGTGAGCCTGCAGGATCAGCCCCACTTGGTACGTGAGTTCCATGCCTGTCCCAGTGCCTGCGCTTCTCATCCAGTCTTCCTGGAAGGAAGAGGCAGCTTTTGCCTTTGTGCTTTAGATCAGGCACAGCCCCTTGCTGCGTATTTCAAACAAACAAAGCAAAAAGGGCTTTCCTTTCCCCTCCCCTCCTTTTAAATGAAGACCAGCCCCAAAAAAGCTGCTTGAAGTCACGCAGACAGGATCAACCACAGTCTTCCCCTTTGCCGGGGCCGCTGCTTGCCATCAGTGCCCAGCAGCATCATGAGAGTCTGCAAAGGGAGTGGGTGGCCCCCTCAGCAAGCCCCCAGCTTGGGCCAGGAGGATATGCGGTCATGCTGTCCTGAGCAAAATATTCCTTCCCCTGCTCACCGAGGGGCAGCATCGTTCCCTTCTCCCCATCGCTGAGGCTGAGCTCAGGGTCACACCTCACCATGGTCCCTGCAGCTGCTGGCAGGAGGTACCACCACCCCACTGATTTTGTGCACCTTGGGTACCCAACTCCTTCCTCCTCCTCCCCAGCAGCTCCTCCCTCCTCTTCTGCTTGGGTCCAGCTGCCCCCTGAGTGCCAGACCCCCTCCCTGCCCGCACCAGCAGGCTCAACCTCTAGGCAGGCCTGGGCAGCACCCCGTCCCCAGACCCAGCGCCACGGCCACTGCAGCCCATCCTGCTCGGGCACCAAAACAGGAACCTTCAAGGTCCATTTTTCTTCATTTTCCAGTAGCTCCACCATGGCTCAGAGCTCTTCCTGCCCAGCAAGGCTGCACCGGGGCCAGTTCCTCTCCTCGCTGCCCCATCACCCCTGCACCGGCTCCCAGCCCATTTCCCTTCCGGTGGTGCAACCTTTTTATTGCCAAATTACAAAATCCATTTATCCAAGCCCCCGCCACCGCGTGCGGAGAGTCCCTCCATCCTGAGGGGCCACAGGGCAGGAGCTGGGGGGCCAGCGCTAGAAGACGTGGGTGTAGAAGACGTCCACGTTGCCAGAGTAGTCCAAGGGCAGAGCCTGGCCAATGTTCCTGGCGCCCAAGCGGGCCCCCCCCAGTGCCGAGGAACGCTTCAGCTTCAGCAGGCTGAACCGGGAGAAGACATGGTCGGGGGCCTCCTCCCGCGCCTGTGCCAGAACACGGATGAACCCTGGGGGGGAAACAGGCAGGGCTGGGGTTACGGGGGACCAAAGGACCACCCCCACCAGCATCCCCCATCACTCCACTCACCTGCCTGCATCCTCTCCCAGCTGTTCCAGACAGAGCCCACGCAGACGATAGGCAGCCCCAGCTCCCCCAGGAATAGGCTCTGCAGGGGCATAGCAGAGGGTGAGACCCAGCACCGGGACCCCCCACCCCACCCCATGCACCCCTGCTCCCCGTCAGCTCTCACCTTGTCAATTTTGGGCAGCACGGCGACGATGTGGCGAGCCAGGACTTCGCCGGCCTTGTTGAAGACATGACAGCAAAGCGGGTCCCCAGCCTGTGCACCTGGGTACGGGGTTGGGGAGAGTGGGAAGGGGGCCTGGGACAACCCCCCCACAATCCTGCACCCACCGGGGCTCGCACCCGGCTCCTATAAACCGGGCTGGACTGCGTGCGGGGAGCGATGTGTCCCCCCCCATGACAAGGGTGGAGGGTGCTCGGGGCGAAGGGTGCGCCGGGGGCAGAGATCGGGTCCGGGGAGCTGTCACGGAGCGCGACGGCAAAGAGGTGACAGTCCCCAGGTGGGAACTAAGGGTGGCAGGGACAGGCAGCCCCAATCACCCCGGGGATGGGCTGCCCCAAGGCCCGCTCCCCCCCATAGCCCCTCCCCCCTGCACCCCCCAGGGAAGGCGCTTCCCTACCCTCTGCCAGCTTCTGGCAAAATCCCGCAAACTTGGACTTCTCAAAGGTGCGGTAGAGATGCGTCAGGAGGCCCATCCTGTCGGAGATCTACAGCACCGGGAGTCAGGAGAATCCCAGCGGTGAGCCCTGCATCCCGGCAGCAGCAGAGGGGACCCCCCTCGGGACCCCACCATCCAGCCCAGAGCCCCTGGGTCCCCACCATCCTGGTGTGCAGCCTGGAGCATCCCCTCCAGACCCCACCACTGTGGTGTGCACACCAGAGCCCCCCAGGACCCCCAATCCCAATGTGCAGCCCAGAATTGCCCTCAGACCCCAGCACACAGCCCAGAGATCCCTCCCAAGACCCCCCCAGCAGCACCTGGAAGTAGTCGAACATGGCCTGCTTGATGTAGCCAACATCATGAGGTGGCACCTCCAGGTTGTCCATGCAGTCGAACACCATCTTCACGGCCTGATGCGCGATCCAGTACGCTGCAAAGGGAGCACGGAGATGGCTGAGACCCCCCCGGGGCACCCCCCCACCCCCTGCCCACTGGCCTCACCTGAGCCTTCGTCACCCATCATGTGTCCCCAGCCGCCGCAGCCCGTCTCTGACCCGTCGGGGTTGATGAGTTTGCAGTTGGAGCCGGTACCCGAGATTAGGACAATGCCACCTGCAGGGTCAGAGGGGGGACGAGCGGTCATTCCTGGGACGTCCCCCTCGCTGTCACCCCGGGGCAAGCTGTCCCCTACCGTGGTCGGTGGCGGTGGCCATGGCCCCGACAGCATCGGTGGTGATGTAGTAACTCTGGCTCAGGTGGGGGAAGCGCTGGTGCAGCTCCTCCGTCAGCTTGCCAATGGCGTCCTTCTGGTCACCCCCGCTGAGGGACAGCCCCTGCCCCGTGCCGGAGGGTCCCCGTCACTCCCGAGGGGAACATGGAGCCGGAGCATCCTTTGGGAGGATGCCGGTTCCATGGGAGCATGGTGTGGGGGGGATGGGGAGCTCACCAGTGAGCGGAGAGGGACATGGGGATCAGCCCCAGCTTTGCTCTTGGCCTCGCTGACCATCCGCTCGATCCTCTCCAGGCATTTCTCAGAGCCGATGAGCTGAGAGCCAAGGGGGGGGATGCGCTAAAGCCTCCCACCCTCACCCCAGGCTCCATCCCTGGGGAGTTTCGCACAGCCAAAATCTTTGCTGCTGGCCACAAGCTGCCGGCAACGTCCCATCACCTTCTCCGGTGACTTCATCCCACCCAAGTGCCCTGGGAGCTTGAGGACAAGCAGGGCCAGCCCCCCGCCACGCTTCCCCCCTCCCGGTGGGGCTGGGGGGGGGCGTCCCACGGCTCACCCAGTGGTTTGTGCAGGGTCCCTCTGTCTCAGCCAGGATCTGGCCATCTCCGGAGACCAGCACCACCCTGGAGTGGGTGCCTCCGCTGCGGAGAGAAGTGGGGGGACGACACTGCCAGCACTACCCCACGTCCCCCCCATTCCCCAGTGGGGGGTAGACCCTCGGTCCGCCCCCACCACCCCGGCTCTGCATCTGCCTGGGGAGCCCCTGCAGCCCCTAAAACAGCCCTTGGGGATGCTGGGGTGGGGTGTGGGGGAGTGGACCAGGATGGGGGTCCCTGGGGGGGTGGGGGGGCTGCTGACCCTCCCATCCTGTCCCAGCGACCTCAGCCCCTGGTCCCACCCTGCACGGGGCAGGAGGGGTCGGGGGTGGGGGGGCCCGGCTGCAGCCGGCGGCTGCAGCCGGGCCCCCCCACCCCCGACCGGCTCCTGCCCCCCCCTCCCCGGCTGGGGATACCCGTGGGGGGGCAGGAGGAGTTGCGGGGGGGCGGGTGTCCGGCTGCAGCCCCCCCACCCGGGCCGGGGGTACCCGTGAGGAATCGGGGTGGTGGTGGGGGAACGCAGAGCCCCGAGGAAACCCCCCCCCCCACCGCGGCGCGACCCCTCACCCCTCCACGCCGCCGAAGAGGGAAGCCATCGCCGCCGGGACACGCCCCGCTCCTGGCCACGCCCCACCCTAGACCACGCCCCGCTCCCGGCCACGCCCACGCTGGGTCCTGGCCCCGCCCTTTCGGCCGCCCCCGGGTCCCTGTGCCTCTCCCCCGTCCTGCCCCCGCCCCGGCGAGTCCCGTGGGGATGGGGACGGGGCGGGGGGGGGCGAGAGCTCGTTCCCCGTGGGCCGCTGGGGTGACACACGTGCAGGGGTACAGGATCACGCGGGACACAGCCCGGCGTACCCATCCGGGACGCAGACCCACGCACCCACCCGCGCAACGCAGCCCCCTCCGCGATATAGCCCCATCCGCACGCACCCACCGGGGACACGGCCCCGCACAGTCCGGATACAGCCCCAGGCGTGCACCCAGCGGGACGCAGCCCCACGCGTGCACCCAACCCCAGGCACAGCCCTACATACGCGCCCACCCGTGACGCTGCCCCACGCACCCGCACACTCAGGACACAGCCCTGCGCACGCACCCCCCGGCACACGGCTGACGCAGGACACAGCCCCACGCACGCGCCCACTCGGGACACGGACGCCCCCCCCACCACCACCACGCACACACTCAGAACACAGTCCCACGCACACACACAGCCCCTGAGACACAACCCCACGCACGCACACAATCCCCCCGCCCAGGCACCCCCTGGGATCTTGGATGCAAGCGAAAGGGGGGTCCCACGGGGGGGGTCCTCCACTCCACCCCCCCCCAGCCATCACCCCCCCAGTCCCGGCGGTGGGGTTGGAGCCACCATGGCACCAGGGTTCTCCTCTGTCCCCAAAGCCACATTCTCCCATGGGGGTGACGGGGGCAGGGGCCTCTGGTCCCCCTCCCTGTGCGTGGACACCCCTTCCCCTCATTAGAGCATCACTAACGAGCGTGGGAGCGGCTGTCAGCTCCCATCGGCCGCAGCCTGGCCGAGTGGCAGACGGGGGCATGGATGCAGCTGAGCCCCTCCTCGGGCACCACGGCCCCTTCTGCGGGTGACAGTGGGTGACAGCCACCATGCCCCGCCGCTGGCCCTGTGCTGGGGGCGATAGAGGGAGAGGATGGGGGCAGTGGTGGGTGGATGGAGGGGCAGACAGATGGACAGATGGATGGAGGGGACAGAGGGACAGTCAAATGCGTGGGTGGATGGAGATGTGTGTGGGTGGAGAAGATGGAGGGGTAGCCGAACAGGCAGATGGACGGATGGAGAAGATGGAGGGGTGGATAGATACAAAGGATAGAGGGGTGGATGGGGGCAGAAGACATGCAGGTGGATGGACATGGATGGACGGATGGAAGGAAGGAAGGATGGGCAAAGTGGAAAGGCAGACGGATGGAGAGGCTGGCGAGCTGGCTGGCTGAGCAGGTGGATGGAGGGGCAGATGGAGAAGACAGAGGTGCAGATGGATGAAGAGGATGGATGGAGGGATGGATGGATGGAGGAGATAGAGGAGCAGAGAGATGGAGAGGGTGATGGGGTGGCCGGGGAGGATGGAGAGCTAGAATGCTGAGTAGACAGAGGGATGGATGGATGGATGGATGGATGGATGGATGGATAAGATGGAGGGGCAGACGGAGAAGACAGAGGGGCAGATGGATGAAGAGGAGGGAGGGAGAATATAGAAGGGCAGAGGGATGGATAAGATGATGGGGTGGCTGGAGAGGATGGAGAGGTGGATGGCTGAGCAGATGGACGGACGGACGGACGGATGGATGGGCATTTCAGGATGAAAGAGGAGGTGAAGGAAGATGGAGGAGGCAGGAGGAGGTGAGGAAGGGGGTGTCACAAGATGGGGATGACAGGACAGTGACTGGATAGATGGGAAAGGTGGCCCAGCACAGGCAGGGCGTTGGTTCCAGCCTGGCAGGACAGAGCAGGCCATCCCATGCATTCATGGTCAACATCGCTGCTGCTGGGGGCGGGTCCCTGGGTGCTGGGATGGGGACACCAGCAGAGCAGCCAGCCCGGGAGAGGTCAGTTTCCCCCACCTGCCAGCTCCAGCCCTTCCAGGGCTCCCCTGCGCCGTGGGGCACAGGGTGAGACATACAGAGGACTGGGGCTTGGGGGTGCCTCATGACCCCAGGGTGCTGCGGAGGCACCCAGTGGGATGGGGACCGTGGTCACCCTGTTCTGCATGGCTCAGGAGACAAGGATGCTTGGGGAGATGCCTGGGGGCATCCAAGTCCTCCCCAAGCATTTTGCAGGGTGGGGAACCTCAGGGGGCTGTGGCTAGGACCCCAGAAGGCTAACACTGGGTGCAGGGGGCACAGGGGAGCCCCCAGAAAGTCCCCAGCTGCCCCTAAGATGGGGTGGAGAGGAGCGGCAGGGGAAGGGTTAAGCTGCAGTGTGTGTGTGTGTATGTGTGTGTGTGTGTGTGGTGCAGCCCCTGAGCCCACCGCCCTCGTGCCCTCATTAAGTCCTGGTGGCACCAGGCTGTCTGGGGACAGCAGGGACAGGGGACAGGGACAAGACCGCTGCCTTTGTCTCAACTTATGGCAAAGTTTGAGCGGAGCAGTGGCGGCTGCCGAGGGAGCTGTGGGTGAGTCTGTGGGGCAGTGGCGGGTGTCCCACGAGGCCCGTGGGGTGGGACAGCAATGTCCCCGTGTGGGCTGGATGCCATTCTCAGTGACGGGGAGCTGGTGGGGTGATGCCGGGAGCGCCCCGACTGCGTCCCGCCACCCCACTCAGGGACGGGGACTGGAGGGCAGAGGTCCCCAGGACCTGCCGACCCTGTCCCCAAGCCTGTCCCCACCCTGGTGGCGGTGGCTCCCCCATCTCGGATCTGACCAGGGCAAGAGGTGGCACTGGCCGGACCAAAGCCAAGGGGCGTGGGAGGCGCATGGGTCCCGCACCAGCACGGGGTAAGATAAGGCAATTTTGGGTTTGTGGGCAAGCAGGCAGCAAGTCCCCCCCGGTTCCTCCACTGTGCCCCTCTGCAGACCCCCCAGAGATGGAGTGTGGGAGGCAGGAATGCTCCAGGGGTCCCCCTGATCCTGCTGGACACCGGGCACGCCTGGGCGGCTGAGGCTCTGTCCCTGAAGCCACCGTGGGTCCCGGACAGGCGTGGGGAGGGCGAGCGAGGGCATTGGGGCGGAGAGAGGACATTGGCGCGTGGGGACGTGGGCTGAGCCCTGCTTCGTTAGCTCAGGCTCAGCCCCGCTTCGTTAGCTTGCCTGAGCCCCGCTTCTTATGTTCGGGCATCCCATGGGTGCCGGGGTCGCCCACCGCCATGCAGGACCCAGCTCGGGAGGCAGAGGAGGGAGAGAGGTGGGAGAAAGGCCCTGCCATGGCAGCCGGGAGAGGTTTTATTCTGCTCTGCCGCCCTCGGCGCCGACGTGGTAAGCGCCGATCTTGGAGGGGCTGAGATCCGTACCGCTGCCGGTGGGTTGGGAAATGGGCCGTGGCGGTGGGCGGGCTGGGTGCGGTGCTGAGCCGGGGGCCGGAGATGACACCGGGTCCATCCTGGGGACACCCTGTACGAGGAAGAAGCTGGTGAGAAGTGAAATGGGGCTCGGGGCGGCTGTGGGATGGGGTCGGTGGCTGCCCAGCTCTACGGGGCTGCAGAGGGGCTGGACGCTGCCCTGCCGCCAGGCAGCACTTGGGACCAGATTTGGGGTGACCTGGGAGTGCTCAGCCCCAGCAGCCGACTCCTCGAACCCGTCCCCATCTCGGAGTGGCGGTCCTGGGACTGCAGTGCATCCCAGTCCGATCTGGCACAGCACGGGGCCACCTCTGTGCTACTGGCACCAGGAGCAGCGGGACAAGGCACCAGACAGGAGAGCTCTGGAGAGCAGAACTGCGGACATGCAGGTGAAGGGGAGCCATCCGTCTGTCCTTCCTCACAACCATCTGCCTTCTTCCAGCTCTGTAACCCTTCTCCGTTCCCAGAAATTGCGTCTGTGCGGTAGGTACTTATTGTGCCACTGCCCATTTCCATAGCCTCCATCTGTCCGTCCATCCGTCCGTCCGTCCGTCCATCCCTCCATCTATCCATCCTCCCACCCATTCATTCATCCGTCTCTGCATCCATCTCTGCATCCATCCATCCATCCATCCATCCATCCATCCATCCATCCATCTATCCTTCCATGCATCCATCCTTCCATCCATCCGTCTGCCTGCCCCTCCATTCATCCCTCCACCGCACCATATTTCCAGCCTCTTCTGCCTGCCCAGGGGACGTGCTTGGCACAGGGTGCCACAACGGGCCAGACCATGGCAGCACCCAACTGGGGGGTCCCTTGGACCCACCCTCCTTAGAAGGAGCTTGTGTTGGTTGAAAGAGACAACCAAAACTGTCCCTGGGCCAGCGGGATGGGGCAGTAGGGGTGCCCTAAGCCCCCCTGCATGTTTTGGGGCTGCAGTGGCAGTTTGTCCCCAGTGCCTGGGGGGAATAGTATGACAGCCACGCTGGGGAGCCGGCCCCTGGCATGGCCCAGCACCGTTGGATGGTGCCGTGGCATCTGGGCTTGTGCTATTCCAGCCACCTTCCACCTGGACATCCGCAGAGGGGACGTGGAGGTGAAGTCTGGAAGGGCACAGGGAGATGGCGGGTGCACGGGGAGATGGCATGGGGGGATATGGGGGAGGCAGCGTTGGGGACCGCACTCGGGCAGCCGCTGTGGTGTCGCAGTGCTGGGGACACCCAGGGTGGCTCCCGTGACACCGGTCCGTGCTGGGGGGCTGCAGCACATTTTGGGGAGCAGTGGCGGCTCCAAGGGCCAGGGCTGAGCGTGGGGTCAGTCCACCAGGGAACATCACCTGTGTCCATCACCCACAGACCCTGTCCCGCCTGCCCACGCCGCACTGCGCACCACGCTCCTATTTCCTTCGGTTAGCAGCAGAGAGAAACCCGGGAATGGAGACAGGGATGGGGACAGGGATGGGAACTGATCCTGGCTCCCCCTGAGTGTAGGGAGATGCTCTTCAACAGCCCGATGGAGAGCGGGTGCCTGTCACCATCAGGCCCGACCATCAACCCCTCTCCCACACCAAACCCTCCTCCCACCCTCCAAGAGGTTTGGCCGACTCAGCGTTTCCCAGCCCCGGCCCCCCTTCCCCCCCCCACGGCTTAGCCCCAACGTGGGGGTCCCGGTGCTGGGGAGGGGGGGGGACCACGGAGCCGCTTCACAAGAGGCAGGGCATTAGCGGGGGCAGAGGGCGGCCGAGCTGCCGGACGCTGCTCATTAAAGCTGATCTGTGCATCTCTAATTGATATTATTGCAGGGCGGGGCCGTGCGGGGGCGGGCAGGGTCCCCCCGGACAGGGGCACCCCAGGGGCAGGGCGCCTTCGGTGCATCGTCTGCCTCCCCCGTGCCTCAGTTTCCCCATCCGCAGGCAGGCGCGTGTGCGCACACACGCGTGCGGGAGCGTGCCCGCCGCCATGCACACGTGTGTGGCAAGGTGCACGTGGGGCCGCACGTGGCCGGCAACCTGCGTAGCCCCGGCCTGCGCCGCGGGCCCAAAAAGGGACCCCGGCTGCAGGGTTCTGGGGTGACCCCATCCCTCCATGTCCCCCCGTGTCCCCCTGCAGCCCCTGTCCGGCAGGAGGGCAGCTGGCGCCCGGCATGGCCGCATTAGCCGGCAGCAGAGGCACACGCCTGACCTAGTTAGCTCCCGCGCCGGCAGCCGGCGGGGCCGGGCTCTGAAAATGAGTTAATAAACTCCGAAGGAGGTTTTTTTCCAGCTCACAGGAGGGATTTAGAGCCGGCCTTGAGTCACCGGTTTGGCGGCACCGGGATGCCCACCACATCCCTGGGTACGGTGCTGCTGGCTGAGCCGCTGAGGTGGTGGTACCTGTGAACCCCACGGTGCTGGCTGGGAGGGATGGGGGGGACAGCTGTCCCCAGTCCTCCCAGCACCCTGCTCCCCAGGGCAGAGCTGGGGTCTGTGCACCCACAAGTGTCCGTGAGCATCTCCCGGCACCTCCTGGTGCTCACCGGGAGCTGGGGCTGAGCCTGGAGGTGGCGGAGGGGACGAGGTCTCAGGGTGCGATGCTGTGGTGCAGGGGGGTGTCCCCTAAAAAAGCCTTTTCTTACTCCAATGGGTGCAGAGCCCAGGCAGGGCAGGCAGGAGGGTGCCAACCCCATACTATCCACCCGAGAATCCACCCCCCATCATGGCAGGGAAACCCCAGCATCTGGCATGGGGGAGGATTTGAGGGTCAGTCCAGGAGAACAGAGCTCACAGGTGATGCCAGCTCTGCCACCCCACCCCCCTTTGTGTCCCCATGTCCCCCCGGGCGCCGGGGACCCGGTGACGGCTTCGGGTGGCATCAGGGGCCGCTAAGCCCCAGGCAGGCGCCTGGGCCAGGCACTAAGCAGGATAAGGGGCTCAGGCAGATCCCAGCCCTGCTAATCCCCGGCTGACGCAGCCGGAGCCACCGGACCCCCTCCCCCGGCCACAACCGCCCTGGCACCCAGGGGTCGGGGTAACCCACAGGGATTCGGGGTCATCAGTGGGGCCCCGGTCCTCCTGCAGACCCCTGCCTGCCCTGCTGAGGGGGGTGCCGTGGGGTGAGGAGAGGGCCGGGGGATGCAGTGGGGTTGTGGTGAGGTGCCACGTCGGCACCCTGGGTGCTGGTGAGCTGGGTGGGTGCTGGCGTAGGTGGTGGGGGCTGGTCTGCCAGGGGGGTCATGGTGTGATGGGGGTGCTGGTGTCCTGGATGGGTGCTGCTGGGTCAGATGGGTTCTGGTGTGTTGGATGGGTGCTGGTGTCCTGGATGGGTGCTGCTGGGTCAGATGGGTTCTGGTGTGTTGGATGGGTGCTGGTGTCCTGGATGGGTGCTGGTGGGTCGGATGGGTGTTGGTGTGATGGGGATGCTGTTGTGATGGGGGTGCTGGTGTGCCGGATGGGTGCTGGCGTGTGGCTGTGCCATGTGGGTGCTGCCGGGCAGTGGGGTGCTGTGTTGGTGCAGCGGGGCGCCACGTGGAAGCGGTGGTGGTGGGGGGGGGGGGGGGTTGTGCATGCAGTGGGGCACCGTGTGGGTGCTGATGTGCCACGGGGGTGCAGCGGGGTGGGGTGTTGGTGCAGCGGGGCGCCGCGTGTGCGCAGTGCGGTGCTGTGTGTGTGCAACGGGACACGACGCGGGTGCACTGGGATGTGATGGATGTGCGATGGGATACCATGTGTGCGCAGGGGGACGCAACGATTGTGCACGGGGATACCGTGGGTGTGCAATGGGATGGGATGGATGTGCAATGGGATGCCCTGGGTGTGCAATGGGGTACAGTGGGGGTGTGCCCTGGGGGTGCAGCGCTGTAGGCTGCGGGGCCACACTCCCCCCAGGGCACGGGCATCCCCCCACCCGCTGTGTGGGGCATTCGTCGGTGCTGGAGGCTGAGCCGTGGGCTGTGTGCAGGATGAACCCCAGCACCCCTCACCCCCATGGGGATCTCTGGGGGGAGGAAGGGACCCGAAGCAGAGATGGCAGGGTACGATGCCCTGGCACTGTGTCCAAGTCCCTGCACTGAGGCTTGCTGGCCCCGGGGCCACATCCCAGGACCAGGCTCAGCAGTGTCACCAGTGGGGCACCCACTACGTGGGTGTCCTGTGGAGAAGCCACCCCAGGACCTCCCTGCTGTGCATCCCTGCCAGCTGGGAAACTAGAGGGCAGTCCAAGCTCGGGAGAGCTTGGGACAGTGAGTGGCAGCTGCATGCCCTGCAGAGGGGAGATGGGACCCCCAAACGCCAGCTGAGGGGAGACGGACCACCTGAAACCCCACCGAGGACAAGAGGAGTGGCATGGACGCCCTGCGAGTGACGGGGAGAGGGGCAGGAGATGGAGCAGAGAGAGAGGTCTGTGAGGGATGGGGACCTCCCCCAGGACCACCCTAAATCCAGGTGAGCAGCCCAGGTCCAGGGGAGCACCTGAAGCCACAGATTTTTTCACCGCGGGAAGCTGGGGACCATGGGGCAGCGGGGAGCTTGGAGCCATGGTGGGAGACCCCTTGCACCCCCCAACAAGTGGCTGAGCTCTCTCGCTGGGGCTGCCCCGAGGCCCAGCACCCCACAGCGCACAGCCAGGGTGGGGGTCCCTGTGGCAGCTTGCCAGCCCTGCCAGGCTTTTGGCCACCTCCTCTGCCCACTTGTGAGGTCCCTCCAGGAGGAGCTGGGGACTTTGGTGGCACTGCATGGGACCAGTGTGGGGCAGGGGTACAGGGAGCCCCTCTTGTACCACCCCATGGGGATGTGCTGGGCTCCCTTAGAACCCCATGGAGACATGCCAGGCTCGCCTGCCACCCCATTAGGACACACTGGGCTCCTCTAGAACCCCATGGTGACACATTGGGCTCCTCTACCACCCCATGGGCATGTGTTTGGCTCCCCTGCCATCCTATGGGGACATGCTAGGCTCCCCTAGAACCCCATGGGGACATGCTGGGTCCAGCTGGGGTGCACTGGAATGATGCTGGGGCAGGTGAGCAGATTCACGGGTGGCTGGGGGGGCTATATCACACTGGCACCTACAGCCTCCATACTTCCCTCTTCCCAGTGGGGCTCCTAACGTTGCTCGTCCCTCACCCCATCGCCTCTCCCCTCCGCGCGACGTGGCGTTGGGGGGGGGGGGGGCGAGGGGGAGCGGGGTGCCCCCCACCCCGGGGTGCCCCCAGCGCTGGCCGCTGAGCGGAGCAGAGCTGACAGGCTCACGTGGCTCGGTCCCCAACTGCGTTGCATTCACAGTTCGGGGAGCACGTCAAGGCTAAGGGGAGCTGACAGAAAAACCTTTACTGGAACAAACGGGAATATAGTATCAGGCAAGGCTGACCGGAGCGTGAACCGCAGCCCAACACGGAGCAAATTAGCATCAACCAAAATAGCAGGCAGCTCCGGCCGCTTATGTGCGAGGTACCAAATGCAACCGGCCTGTCAGGCTGCATCAGGGCAGGGATGCATAAGGAATGGGGCTCAGCCCCCGCAGCCGCTGCCTCCCTCTTCCTGCCTCTCCCCCCCCCCCCCCCGCCCAGACCCAGAGGGCGGGGGGTGGGGGTGGTGTGGGATGGAGGAGGCATCCTGGTGTGGGATGTGTGCAGGGATGGAGTGGGCAAAATCCGTGTCTGTGGGGCTGGGGGGCGCTGAGAAAGCTCCATCCGCGGGGATGCATGGGGCTTGGGGGCAAAATCCCATCCAGGGGGCTGCTTGGGGCTTGGGGGGGGACAAAATTCCATGGATGGGGACACATGGGGTTTGGGGGCAAAGTCCCATCCATGGGGATGTGTGGAGTTTAGGAGGACAAAATCCCATCCATGGGGATGCTTGGGGCTTGGGGGGGCAAAATCCCATCCACGGGGATGTGTGAGGCTTGGGGGGAAAATCCTGTCCATGGGGATGCTCAGGGTTTGGGGGGCAGAATTCCATCCATGGGGATGAGAAGGGCTTGGGGGGCAAGAACCCCATGCCCATGGGGAGGCACAGAGCTGAGAGGTGGCAGGCAGGTTCCGTGGGCATCCACGGAGGGGGGAAAGCCCCCACCCTGGTCCATGAGGATGCAGCGGGGCTGGGGGAGCATGAGAAACCCAGATACCTGCGGATGCCCGGCGATGCTGGGGGGCCATGGTAGCAGACGTTGGGGTGCCCACGCCATGGGGGTAGGGAGCGAGGAGGCAGAGAAAGAGGCAGGGGGGGTGGTGTGGGGGCGTTGTGGGGGAAGCAGCAAAAAGCTCTGTCAAATACATAAAGAGCTCAAAAAGAGAAGGGAAAAAGCCGGTCGCGCCTCCTCCCGGGGTGCTCTCGCACATTACTCACGCTTGGGTGCCCCGGCAGCACGGGCAGGGAAGGCAGCTCCCAGCGGGGCGCGGGGATGAACTTCGCAGCCATTTTGTTGTTGGGTTGAACTGGGGAAAAAAAAA
The DNA here is from genome assembly GCF_028500815.1 of Rissa tridactyla. Taxonomy (NCBI): domain Eukaryota; kingdom Metazoa; phylum Chordata; class Aves; order Charadriiformes; family Laridae; genus Rissa; species Rissa tridactyla. The sequence continues at coordinate 41,151,268 of NC_071470.1, forward strand.
AAGGGGTGGAAAAAACCCCAAAAATAGCCCCAGGACGCAGCCCAGTCCCGCATACGGCGTGGTGCCGTGCCCACCCACCCACTGCCAGTCTCAAATCCATGGCTGTTCCCAAACCCCTCACCACAGCCAGGTGGGATCCCCAAGGCCCCTCCAGGTCAGATCCTGCACCCTCTGGTCCCCAGCATGGAGACTGAGCACCGCTGTGCAAGCATCCCCTGAGGCTGCAGGCTCCAGGACAGGGACACAGTGTCTTGGTGGTCCCCAGTGCCCATGGGACGGGGAGTGGGGTGAGATGGGTGCTTTGCTTTGGGTGCCGCATCCCGTTTGTCCACGGATGGAGGCGACGTGGGGGCTGCAGGAGATGAGGAGTGCCCTGTTTGGGTGCCTGGGGTGCCCAGGGTTCTCAGGGTGTCCAGGATACTCGGCGTGCTTGGGCTACCTGGGATGCCTGGAGTCCCCAGGGTGCTTGGGGTGCCTGGGGTACCCGGGATGGCTGGGGTGCCCCGGGTGCTCGGGATGCTCGTGGTACCCAGGGTGCCCAGGCTGCTTGGGGTGCTCAGGATGCCTGGGGTACCCAGAGTGCTTGGGGTGCTCGGGTTTCTCGGGGCGCCCAGCATCCAGGCGGAGGCAAGGGGTGCTGATGCCCATGGCAGTTGCAGAAAAACTGCCCCCACCCCCTCACACCCCACTTCTCCCCCTCCAATGATTGCTGCTGCTTCCAGCCCCGAGCTCAAGGCTCTCGCTCCAGCCGGAGCTTCCCCCTGGGAGCAGGCAGCCGCCGGCCGAGCACGTGAGCAGCCCCTGCAGCAACGGCAGCTCCCCAAAGAGGGAGAACAGCGGGATTTGCGGGGAAAACAGGAAACCTTGGGGCAGGGGGACACAGAGAGAGAGCAACAGCCCACGAAAGCTGGGCACCACGGTCTCTGCTGACCACCGCTCCCAGCACGAGTCCCTGTAAATCCAGGTCGTCGTCTCTCCAAAGGACTTCCCAGCAGTTTCCAGCGGCCATTTTTTGTCAGATGTTTCCAGAACCGGTGTGAAAACCTGCTTTTTCCAGCAAATCCCAGACGGTGAGCACCATTTTGAGAAAAACACGTATTTTGCCATGGAAAGCGCTCGGCATTTCGGCTGTTCTGGGGGGCTCCCTGCTCCGTGGGGGGAGCTGGTGCCTCGTACCCCCGAAACTCTCCGGGTTTGCCATTACACCCTGCCACAGCCCAGCCCCCAGGGGCAGCTGAGCCCTCCGTCTGTGGCACTGCTGTACGGGCACGGAGGGCAGGAGCATGGCAGGCAGGATTCAGGCACGGGGCTTGGCCAGGGATGCTGGTGGGGAGCGCAGGGATGCTGGTGGGGAGCTCAGGGATGCTGGTGGGGAGCGCAGGGATGCTCTGCACCCAGCAGGGCGGGGATGGGAGAAGAGGAGCAGAAGGGGCTTCCCAGGGGACACGGCAGCACCCACCCATGCCTGCATCCACAGGGGCTGGGCACCGGCCCCGCAGCACCTTCCAGCCCCCCAAGCAGCCCCAGGGCCGGGGCTGGGGGGAGGCCGGGCTGGAGTCCCTGCGTGGGGGTCAGTGCTCGGTCACCGAGCCCCCGGGGTCAGCGCCGGGACCGGCAGCCGCCAGACGTGACAGGGTGCATTAGCACCGGGCTGCCACCGCCACAGGAGCGTGGGGGCCGTGGGTCTGCCCACCCCCCCGTCATGCACACACACACACCCCCGCACACCCCCCCCACCCCATGCACAGCCCCCCGTGCATGTAGACCCCGTGCACACATACCCCCCACGCACATACATGTCACGCACACCCCCCCCCCATGCATGTGCACCCCTGCACACACATATACAGTGCACATACACCCCTCCACACGTCCCCCACGCCCCCCCGCCCCCCCCAGGAATGTGTGTCCACGCACTCCCCAGGCACAGCCCTGCATTCACACATACCCCGTGCACCCACCCCACATGGAGATGCACCCCATGCACACCCCCCCACGCCTGTACCCGCTGTGAACAGCCCCCCAATGCACCACCATGCACTTACACCCCACGCACACACACCCCCCCATGAACACACAGCACCACGCAAACGTCCCCCAGGGATGTATACACCATGCACAGCCCCCGTGCACACCCCCCGCCACGCACACCCTGCAATGCACCCTCCCATGCACTTACACCCCATGTGCACACTCCCCCATGCACTTACACCCCATGTGCACACCCCCACACATGCATCCCCCATGCAGATACCCACCATGCACACACCCCCCATGCATGTACCCACCGCGCAGCCCCCCCCTATGCACACACCCCGCACACGCTCCCCGGAGCCTCAGCCATGTTTGGGGGCTGAGATGCTGTGGGGCAGCAGCGGCTGAGGTTGGAGGGGCCCCATGGGTGCTGCAGCCCCACACACACCCACAAACACACACACACACACGGCTCCTGGGGCTGGGAGCTGCTGGCAGGTGGGAGAATGCTGCTGTGCTCCGAGTGATTTTGGGGTGAATCCAGCGAAGCTGAGCGGGCTGCTTTGCTCCCTGTCACCCCGTGGGGCACCCCAAGCTCGGCGGGGGACGGGGATGTCACACACCCCAAGACGCAGCCAGAGCTGCCGGCGGGGACGTGGCGACGAAGCCTTCGTGGGACCCCCGAGGGAATGAGTTGCACCGAGGCCGGATCCTGTGCCAGCACTGGACCCCGCGCCCCGCTCGACCCCAACAGCGAGTGCTGTCCGGCTGCCCCCGGAGGGGTGCGCAGGGGGGGCACAACTCAGGGCAACCCTACGAAAACATCCCTGGGTACGCAACCTGGGACTTGCGCAACCCTACAACAACAGGTCGGGTCGGGTACGCAGCACGGTGCAACCCTACAACAGCAGCTCTTGGGGCACAACCCACTTCCCCCGCAGCCCTGTGACAACACCGTGGGTAAATAACCCACTGCTCTCGCAACCCTACAATAACACTTCGCTGCAGGCAGAGGCAGGAGCTGTTTCCTCCATCGCCCCCTGCCCTGCCAGGCTCCTCACTCCCCCTCCCCCCGGGGATTTTCCCACTCCTGCCCAGAAGAGCCCGGGGTGGGGGGGGGACGAGCTGCACCCCGCTGTCCTGCGGGTGCTCCGGGCACCAAAACAGCTACGTGGGCCAGGAGAGATGGGAGATGGGGGGGAGACAGGCAGCACCTGTGGAGGCAGCGGGGAGATGGGGGGTGCGGGGGGGGGATGCAGGAGGGATATAGGAGGGATGCAGGGGGGGTCCGGGAGGGATGCAGGGGGATGCAGGGGGGTGCAGGAGGGATGCAGGAGGGATGCAGGGGGGTGCAGGAGGGATACAGGAGAGATGCAGGAGGGATATAAGAGGGGTGCAGGAGGGATGCAGGGGTTGCAGGAGGGATACAGAAGGGATGCAGGTGTGGCACAGGGGGTTGCAGAGGGACGCAGGAGAGATGCAGAGGGATATAGGAGGGATGCAGGTGTGAGAGGGGGGGATGCAGAGAGATGCATGAGGCATATAGGAGAGATGCAGGGGAGTGCAGGAAGGATGCAGGTGTGATACAGCAGGGTGCAGAGGGGTGCAAGGGGAAGGCAGGGGGAGCAGGGGGATGCCAGGAGCGTGCTAATCATGCCCCAAAGCTGCAGACCCGGGGAGGTGAGTGTGAACTGGCCCATGCCCGGCACAGGGTGGCAAAGTGTGGGTGCAAAGAGCTCTTCTGAGCCCCCTTCCTGCTCCCTGGCCAACTCTGGTGGGGGGGACCAGCGGCTCCGAGAGGGGGACACCAGCTCTGCCCCGCTCTGCCCCTGGGGTTGTGCAAGGGTGTGGGGGTGCACACATGGGTGCATGTGCGTGGGTGCACGCACAGAAATGGGTGCATGCACAGAAATAGGTGCATGTGTGACAGGTCCTGCCCATGAGCTTGGCCTGTCCTATCTCTCCTCGAGCTCCTGGGGACATTGCCTCACCCCCCCAACACACACACAGAGCAAGGACCCCAGCATGCTGCAGCGAGACCCTGAGCACCCTGCAGCAAGGAGCCCAGCACCCACCAGTTAGGGCTTCCACGCTGGCACCCCAAGGTCTTCCCTGCGGTAGTTGCTCCCCCAAGGATCCAGCCGGGGCGGGGGGCTGCTGGGTGTCCTGGCAGGGCTGGGTGGGGGGTTCCAGGCACCCCCCAGGTGTGGGGGAAGGAGGGGATGGTTCCAGCAAGAGCCTTGGCCTGGATGCACAGCCCAGCACTAGCCCAGTACAGCCCAGTGCAGCCCAGCGCAGCCCAGTGCAGCCCAGCACCAGCCCAGTGCAGGTCAGTGCCAGACCAGTACTAACCCAGTACCAGCCCAGTGCACCCCCACTGCAGCTGCAGGGGAGGAAAGAGGCTGAGAGTCTCCCCCTCGGGGGGGCTCAAGCTTTGGGGTGGGGAGGGCTTGGTCCCAGACACACAGTGGGTCAGGATCCAGCCCAGTGCGAGGGTGCTGGGGTGGGGGTCCCTGCAAGGTCCCTATGTGGGTGCAGGGGGTCCCAGCCCAGGGTCCCAGTATGGGGCAGAGCTTGCCCATAGGGATGTGGGGGTCGCAGCCTGCGGTCCCCATGTGGGTACAGGGTGTCCCTATATGGATGGAGAGGGTCTCCATGTAGGTGGAAGGGGCCCTATATAGGTGCTGGTGTCCTAGCCCAGGGTCCATAGGTAAATGTAGGGGTCTCTATATGGATGGAGAGAGTCCCTCTATGGGTGCAGAGGGTCTTTATATGGATACAGAGGTACCTATATGGCTGCAGAGAGTCTCAGTATGGGAGCTGGGGTCCCTGGCATGCCCACCTGGCTTCTGGGTCCCTATACAGGTTGTGGGGTCCCTATACGGGTACAAGGCTTCCTATACTGGTGAAGGGACCCTCTTTATGGGCGCTGGGGTCCCTATGTGTGCTGCAGGGGGGGTCCCTATATGGGTGCAGGCGTCCCTATACAGCAACAGGGGTCCCTCCACGGGCGCAGAGGGAGGCCCTGGGGTCAGGGGGGGAGCCTGTTTAGGTGCAGCGGACCCCTATACAGCTGCAGGAGGGGTCCCTGTACATGGAGGGGGATCCCTATACAGGTGCAGGGGGGTCTCTATATGGTTTCAGGGGGTCCCTACACAGGTTTAGGGGGGTTCCCTGTACAGTTTGGGGGTGTCCCGTGCAGTCTTGTGTCCCTGTACGGTTTGAAGGGGTTCTTTGTGTCCTTTGGGGGTCCCTGTACGGTTTCAGGGTGTCCCCGTACTGTTCGGGGTCCCCATATGATTTTGGGGGGAAGTGTCCCTGGGCAATTTAGGGCATCCCTGTGTGGTTGGGGGTCCCTGTGTGGTTTTGGTGCATCCCTGTACAGTTTGGTTTTTTTTTTTGGGGGGGTGTCCCTGTGTGGTTCGGGGTCCCTTTACAGTTTGGGGGCTCCCTGTACGTTTCGGGGTCCCTGTACAGTATGGGGGGGTGGGGTGTGTGTCCCTGTATAATTCAAGGTCCCTGTACGGTTTGGGGGGTCCCTATAAGGTTTGGGGCCCTGTACAGTTTGGGGAAGCCCCGTACGGTTTGGGGGCGCCCCCTGGCGTTTCGAGGCCCCCCCGGGGGTTCGAGGTGCCTGTACAATTTTGGGGGTCCCTGTACGTTTCGGGTTGGCCCCGCGTCTCGCCCTCTCCCCCCCGCCCCGCCCCGCGGAGGGCGGCGTGGGCGCCCTCCCCGCCTGCAGGGGTCGCTGTAGCGGCGGGAGGCGGCGGCCGGGCCGGGCCGGGCGGGTCTCGCTTGTTCCGGCGCCGCGTGGTCAGCGCCGCGCGCCGCCGCCACAGCGGGAGCAGGAACCGGGAGCGGCGGGGCCCGGCCCGGCCCGGCTCGTCTCGTCTCGTCTCGACCTGACCCCGCCATGTGGTTCATCTACGTGCTGAGCTGGCTGTCCCTGCTCATCCAGGTGGCCTTCGTCACCTTGGCGATCGGTGAGCCCGCCGCCGGGGGTCTGCCGGGGGGACGGGCCCCTCGGGGGTTGCCGCCGTGCCGGGGCCGGGCCCGGGCCCTGCCGCAGGCTTCTCCCGGGGGTTGTCGCGATATGTCGTGCGTTTGTCGGCAGGGGGCTAGCTCTGGGAACGGAGCAGCCTGGGCTCCTGCTGGGATCGGGGCCGCCGGTCCGGCACCTCCCGTGTGCCGGGGCTCGGACTGGGTGTCCCGAGGCCCCGTGGGTGCTCCAGAGATGCCCTTGAGGCCTCCGAGTGCCCCGCGGGTCTGGTGGATGACCCAGAGACTGGGTTGGGGGTGGAGGGGGATGTCCCATGGGTGCTCACGAGTCTTCTGAGTGCTCCTGAGGTCCTGTGGAAGCCCCGGAGTCTGGGGGTTCCCTGGGTTCCCCCGAGGTCCCCTGGGTGCCACAGAGATTTGCTCGGGTGCACCCCGTCCTTCGGTCTGTCCCAGACTGTGTGAGCATGGACCCCCACGGCTGAAGACACCGGTGTTTGCCCCAGTCCCTCCCGATCTGTGGGGCTGAGCCAGGTATTTCTCCCACAGCTGCAGGGCTGTACTACCTGGCAGAGCTGATCGAGGAGTACACGGTTGTCACCAGGAGGATAATCAAATACATGATCTGGGTAAGTCTCTGTGCTTGTAAAAATGGGTGGCTCCTTGCCAAAATCACCCCTGGGGCAGCAGCGGGGCTGGCAGAGTGGCTGTGGCATGGTATGTCAGCTCTGGATGGAGTGGTCAGGCTCCTGCTTCTCCTGGCACCAAGGCAGCTCTGTCTCCAGAGGAGGGAGGTTGTTAGGGGCAGCTACTTCAATCGGCACCTCGCTTAACTGGGGAGGTGTTGATCCTGCCTAACTCCTCCTGTGTGACACCTCTCCCCGCTGGCTGGGGAAACTGAAGGCCAGGTGCCGCAGCAGCAAGGTGGGATTCCTGTTTAGACGTTCCCCAAGGGGCTGGTGCAGAGTGAGGGGTGGGTGGGGAGATGCGGTGCTGTCAGAGTGCATTAAAAGTCACCTTGAACATGGCAGGATTTCTGGTTGCGAAGCTGCCCACAGTCCTGCTGTCTGCACCCCTGTTTTTTTGCCCCAGGCAACCCCTGTTCTCTCTTCCAGTTCTCCTCAGCTGTGCTGGTCTGCCTCTACCTCTTCGAACACTTTCCCGGTTTCATGGTGGGTGTGGGACTCTTCACCAACCTGGTCTACTTCGGTTTGCTGCAGACCTTCCCCTTCATTGTCCTGACGTCCTCCAATTTCATACTGTCCTGTGGTGAGTGGTGCCATCGCCTTCCCACGGGGGTGGGTGCTGGGGCGGGAGTGGACTCTAGGGCGGAGAAATCCTCATCACCCCTATCACTGGGTGGGCTCTGGGTGGCAGCAAAGGTTTAGGTTTTGCGGTTGCAGCCCCCATGGCGTTCGGAAGGACTTTGAGCTTTGTGCAGCGCTTCTTAATTGCGCTTTATGATGTGGCTGTGATAATTGTGGGCTGGGCTTGGTGGTTGGGAAGTGCCTGTGGTAGTGTGCCCTGGCGCAGAGCTGGGGACATCGGACTTTCTTGGGCACTATCTGCTTCACCCTGTGGCCAGTTCCGCAACAAACCTAGGCAGCAGCACTAGGGAAACAAGGTCCCAGCTGGCCCAAAGCTCGGCCTCCTCCCTGCAGACCTCCTGTTTTGGGCATTCACCGTGTCTTGGTAAAGAGCAGGAGGGATTTGAAGCAAACTAAAAAACCTGACGTGTGTAATTACAGCCTGATGTCAGGCTGGGCTGTGAAAGAGACTGTATGCGTGTCATCATAAGAAGCTGATGTTTAGAAAAATGTCCACAATTACTGTGTGAATTCATCAGGGAGAAAGTCCTGTTAGAAAAGTACATCGCTGAGCTTAAATCAGGGATTTTTATTTTTCACGTTTGCACCTTTCTTGTGGTGTTTGCTGAGCCCATGACTCTGGCTGCCGTGGCCCCGTCCCCAGCTGGGCTGTGGGCTGCCTGGCCCTGCCTGGCAAGCCCTGGTGCGAGATGGGCATAAGGGTCTTTCCTCTTTTCTGAGTGGCTGGCATGGGCACAGGGTTTTGGTGTGAGGTCAGGCAGAGACTTAAATTAGCAGCACCAATATTCTGGGCAAAGTGGGCAGCTTAGTTCTTTGTCTGCCAGACTCGTCTGATGAATGGTCAGAGCCATGTCATAGGCTGAGTCTGGGAGCAGGTCCGCTGCCAGGTCTGGGGTGGTGAGCCAGTAGCTCTGACAATTAAACTGTTTTTTTGGCTGCTCTGAGTAGGTTAAATGGTTTTCTCCTGCCATGAGTTGCTGAGTCTCCTGCATGTTTTAGTGTCCTGTGTGCAGATCTGACTTCAAATCTCTGCTGAGAGTGATTTGTAGTGACACCTTAAGTAGCGAATGGGCAAAATTTTTTCTGGCATGACATTCTGATTCCTTATGCATATTTTAGGGTGCTGTCTGTGTACAACTGAAATACCTTTGCTCCTCAAAGTATTCACATAGGTAGGATTTTATCCGCTACTTGAAAATGAGTGTAGCTCTCCTGTGGCGTGTAGATCAGGAGCTGCGTTTTTTGGCAGACCCAGACTCTCATCTGGATCTTCAGTTTCATCTGTAGACTGGAGCAGATGGATGATAATGCAGCGTGGGACACAGCTTCCCATGTTGGTGGTTGTCTCTTGCTGGGGCTCTACTGACATGGTGCTCCTGGGCTGGGGTTGCTGTGTTGGTATCTCAGATAAAAGGTGAAAGAAGCTCTTAATTCCAGCTCCATAAGAGCTAAGTGGTATTTTTCACTGCTGAGGACACTGTTAACCCCACTATGCTGGCAGCATTTCAGCTTGACTTGGTTTACAGCAGGCAGAAGAGTTTTTCTCTGCAGCAGCTGTTGGGGACACAGGGTTTTTCACTGCTTCTCTCAGCGCTGCACAGCATTAGCGAGTGTCAGGCTGGGCTCTCCCGGGTGCCCTTGGGGACATGGAGAATAAAACACCAGAAGGACGAGGGGCTCGTCCGGGGCTGCACAGAGTAACAAAACGGAGCTGGGATGGGGGAGACTCTGGCTGCTCACACCGTTTCTCACTAGATGCATGAAAATATTTTAGCCACAGCAGGATTCCAGGTGTACAGGGGCTGCAGGAAAGGGGATACGTGGCAGGGAGGAGCTGCTCCTTGTGGAGTGTACAGCAGTGGGAGTGGATGTCCTCCTTCAGGGGACTAATGAAATAAGATGACGGTATTGCTTCTGGGCTGGAGACTGACTTTGCTGTGTTTTCCTTTGGCAGTGCTGGTTATATTCAATCACTACTTAGCGTTCCAGTACTTCGCCGAGGAGTATTACCTGTTCTCTGAGGTGAGAGACCTTTGGGAAGGAGTCGGTCCATGTTCTTCCAGCCAGTGTGGAGCTGTTGGTGGGAGGAGGGAGAGGAAAATGCCATTTTTTCAGTCAGCAGTAAGACACACTGAGGATATTTTTTGCAGCCCTTCCCTGGGGGTTCCTGTGCTTATTCCCTTAGAAGTACCAGGGAAGCTGCAGTCTCTTTTCTCGGGTGTGGACTTGGGGCTTTCTTGGCCAACTAGAGAGGCAGAAGAAATACTGTATATTAAGTGCAGATTTTTTTTTTCTGATATGCTAAAAACTAGGAAAAATAGAAAATAGTACTGTTTTAAATTTTTTTTACAAGCTAACCACAAATCGCTTCCCTTTTGTCATAATTGCTCCTCATTATTTTTACGTCTCTGATGTGCTGTTTCTTCTGTCTCACCCCCTTTGCACCTACCAAGAGGAAGGTCTGCATTCACAAAAGGGCTTGCTTGGGCCCAACAGGAGCTGCTGCTTAGTGTAGACTTTAAAAACAAACAAAAAAAACTCCACCAAAATAAAAAACCAACAACCTTTTTATGAAGTTTAACACTTCTCCAGCATTTGCATGCACAAGGAGGCTGTTGTGGCAGCTCAGCACCATTTGGCTTGGCTCTCCCCAAACCACAGCAGTGGCTGCTCCCGCAAGCACTGACTCCTCCTGCTACACCAGCATCCCACCCTGGGACAGGAGGAGCAAGTCCAGACCTTGACCCTTCCTTTTAGTCCCCAGAAGGTGTGAAGAGGATTTAATTAGTAATAACAACACAGCCAATCTCCTGTTTGTGTCTTTGTGCTGTTTAAAATTCTGGTTTCTGGGAGCAGTAAAGGTTTTCAGACACCTGAAACAGGAGCAAGGGCTTTTCCTGTGCATCCTGTCCTTCCATGGAAGTTGCTGGGTGAATTTTATCCCCTTATCAGCTTCATAGGGCCGTGCTATCTCAGCGCACAAGAGACTCGGGAGAGGTTGAGTTGCAGTTCTTCCCCTTCAGTGCCCTTTCTCTTGGGGGGTTCAGGCAGAAACTTGGGTTGTATCGTAGGGAGGTGCAGCTGGGGCTGAGGCAGCACTTGTGGGTGTTAGCGCGGACAGAATTCAGCCTGTGAAAGGCCACTGAGTGCATTGTGGCTCTGCTCTCACTACCTGTCTTGCTCTGCCCACAGGTTCTCGCCTACTTCACGTTCTGCCTGTGGTTAATTCCTTTTGCTTTTTTTGTCTCCTTGTCGGCTGGAGAGAACGTCCTGCCTTCCACGGTGCAGCCTGGAGGTGAGCGCTCCCAAGGCCCGGGCAGATGTCTGCTGGGTTTTGACAGGGGCTGTGCTCAACACACCGCATTCCCACCGCACTGAGGAGAGATGCGGGGCAGCTGGTTGGGTAAATCCTTCCAAAAGCCGAGGAAGGAAAGGTGGGGTTTCTGCAGGGTGAGGGTGAGCAGAGTGGAGGGCTGTTCCAGCTTTACATGCTGCATCTCTCCAGTCATGAGGCACTGTTGCTTTCCCTGGACTCTCCCTACAAGCTCAAGAAAGGGAGCTCAGGATTTGGGCTCCCTTGCCGTGGCTTACAGGAATGCCCAGATAGGCCAGATCTGAGCAAACCAGAAAGTTTCATACTTTAAAGGCAGCTCGTGCGTCACCCTGAAATCAGACATCCTGTCCCAAGGTTCCTGTGGCTGTCAGTGGGGTTTGTATTTGATTGTTCTTCCCTTTTCTCCACAGACGACGTGGTCTCCAACTACTTCACCAAGGGGAAGAGGGGCAAGCGCTCTGGTATCCTTCTCATCTTCTCTTTCATCAAGGAGGCCATCCTGCCCAGCCGACAGAAGATTTACTGAGCCCCGGATGCAGCCGGCATCGGCTGCAGTGAAGGAGCAGGGCAGACCCAAACTGTGCAGCAGGCTGCGAAGCAGCACTGTCCCTAGGCCTCGCTCGAGCCCTCCTCAATGTCTCTCGAAGGGATTTTGCTAGCAACCTGTAAACTGGACGATGGCCGGAGGTGCCAGCAGCACTGGACAGACACATGGGCAGGGCTTGCGCCTTTTTATACAGCTCTGCCGATCCCTCAGGACTGTACGCAAGAAGGATGTTTGGCTCCAGCCAAGCACAAGGAGGGTCTGGCTTCCCAGTGCTGCCCACCCTGCGCGGGGACCTGGGAGGCGTTGTCATCTGCTGGGGTTTAAAGCCAGAAGTCTGTGCGTGGTGTAGTTTGGCTGTGGGGGAACCGTTCCCTCGGAGTGGCAGCAGAATGCGCTTGATATTTAACTGAGGTTTACACAGAGCCATTAATTAAAAAAAAAAAAGAATAAAGTAACCAAACTGTTTAACTCCCACGTATTCCTACTGGGAGCCTGCCAGCGTTGGAGGATGCTGGTGTCCCCCTGCGGAGCACACGTTGGGAGGGAAGCGTGGGGGCAGGCACCTCTCCCAGCACCCCGCAGCTGCAGGGAGGTAACCTGGAAGGACTCGACATCTCTTTTTGTTTGATTTTAATGTTGGAAATACCCACTTTTCTCTTCTCTGGTTTTGCTGGCAGCCTCGCTGAGCGGCCGGGATGCTGCAGCAGTGCTGGCGGGCTGAGTGAGGCCCCAGGCAGCTGTTTCACGGAGAGCGATTCGCCACGTGCGTAGGCGTGAGGGGAGTGAGATGCTGAGCGAGTTGCCTCAGCATCCCTTGGGTGTCATCTGCTTGTCATTCCCAGTGCTGCTAAACTCGCTGTGTCTCCCTCCTTTGCTAAAAGGAAAAAAAAAAAAATAGATGATCCTACTGAGAAGGAGCTGAACCCTTTGTTCTTGTTCCTTGTAATCATAAGGATTTTTTCCCCCTTTTTTGCTTTGTTGTTGGTCACCGTCAGCCTGTGCCAGAACTAGATGTCCCCAGGCTAGCCGGGAGCCAGGGCTGTTCATGGCTGTAGCGCAGGAGCGCCCAGCTCTGGCAGCAGAGTTTCATCATTTGGGAAGGCTTTTTGAGGAATTTCTGAAGAAAGTGGCTCATTTTAATCTTCGGGCCAGTTCTGGCTTAAGGCAAAGGTAAGGAACATGGTCCCTGCCCCTGGATTTCTTCAGTGCCCAACAACACTGGCATGTTTTGATGCTGATTTAGTAGAAGTGTGGTTTCTGTTTGAGAGCTGCTCGCCTAATAAAGGCTATAGGTGAAGTTCGCCTTATTAGAGAGGCTGGATGCAGTGTTGTCCCTCTGGCTCAGGAGCATTTGTCTCCCGCGTTGAGTCGTTGTTGCGTGAGGAAGTTGTCCTCTGTGCATGCTGGTTATTTTTTATGTTTTTAGAGAAATAGTGGAGGATGAGAGAGCTATCGAGAGGACCTGAGGGCTGCAGAAGGCAGATCACGAAGGCCTTGGGAGATGTAGTCACTGAGAGGGGTTAGCAGGAGGTGTGTATTTTCCGTATGGAGCTCTTTGTTATCACGGAATCAGAAAAGTGAAGGTAAAAGCACTGAAAGCAAAGTGATTAGTAGCAGGCAAAGCACAAAAGAAGATGCAAGGGCACGGGTGGGAGAAAACCATCAGCCTTGCCCGTAGCACTGGGAAGCTCCTGGAGAACCTGCTCCCCAGCTCGGGTGCTGTGCTGTAATTTTGCTTCAAGGCCACAGGGTGGGGGACGCAGGTCCCAACTCTGTCCCCTGCCCCGGCTCGCTGCCGCCTAGGCGTGCAGCGGGACAAGCTGGATGCTTTTGTTCACTGATGGACAGCTTTAAGCTTGACCAAATTTAGGCTGAAAAATAGGTTTCTGCCATGGAGGAGGGAGGAGGATGCTGGCAGTGATGGGGGTGGCACCCCGGGGGGGGGCGGCAGGCTGCCGGGAAGCTCCTGGATATGTTCACAGCTCTGCTCCAAACTGTGTGTAACAGTTTCCATCGTCTCGGGTGCAGCCAGACGGGCCAGGGCAGGTGAGATTCCCTGGCTGGGGGCGGCAGGCGAGGCGAAGCCCCCCTGGGCTGGGGCTGCGTGACGTGCGGGGCACGGCCGAGGATGGCGGGGCAAGTGCCATGCCTCTTGCCATCCTTGGGTCGGGTTTAAATTTAGTTTTGTCTCTCTGAATGTGATACAGGAGGGATGTAAAACTCCTTGAGAGCTGTCACTGCCACCACGGGGAGAGCAGGGCACAATGGAGGGCTGGCCCCGGGGTCTGGGCCCTTCTTTCTGCAGGGTACTGCAGGAAGAGCAGAGGCCCAAGATGTGTCTGCCGCTGGACGAGTGCACAGGATGTAAATAGGGAACATCAGTAGCTTTAATGTCCCTTCTACCGCATCATTTTAATCCTCATTTTCCCATCCATTTAGCCAGAAAGCGAGGGTAGATTACTTTGTATTTTTCCAGATGACAAGTCCATTTTTCCTGACTACTGCTTGTGATCATCGGGTGTTTAAGATGTTAATGACACACATTGCTTTGAGCTGAACCAGATTCAGATGAGTCGTGTAACTGGGTGATAGCGAGTGAAACCCTATAAATATTTAAAAGGCGAGCATCAGAAAAAGCCCCCCTGAAGGCTCCTGCTGTGTGGGGAGAGATAATGCCGTGGGGGCTGCGAGGACCACGCTCGGCTCCCCGGCTCTGCTCTCATCTGCCATACGCAGAGAGGTTTGGGGCTGGCTCCTGAAAACGCACCCTCTCACAGGACAGGAGTTTTGGACAAAACACTGTTCCCTGCCCTGAAACATGGGGACCCCGCAAAATCTGGTGGATAAGATGCAAAACTTCTCGTTGTTCACGGGACGATGCAAGGATGCTCCAGAGGCCACCCACAGAGGGTTTGCAAGAAGCTCCAGCTTAAAAAGAAGTGTGAATTACCGCTTTGATTAAGTATTTAAGAGTTATGTATATTAATACGCAGCTGCCCTCCGAAGCGTCTCTGCTCGGCAGCTCTCCCCTGGCTGCGGTGGCTCTGGCGGCTCGGGGACAGTGCAACTGACGGGGCATGGCTTTCCCGTCCCGCGGGAGCAGAGCCGGCATTGATTTTCATGGGTGTTTGGAGGGTGTAATCAGGGGAGAGGAATTCACTCGATACGGAGCGGGCAGAGCGCAGGCAGCGCGGCGGTGGGAAAGGGCAGGCTGCCGATGAGTAACCGCGCTCGGGACGTGGCATTTCGCCCGACGGCGCCGAGGGAAAGGCCGAATTCGGCAGGGATCGAAATGCAAGAGCCGGGTAGTGCTGTGTCCCTTGTGATGGGAATCGCCCCAAAAGCTGGATGTGGAGAAACTCAGCTTTGTCCAGGGAAGGAGGAGCCGGGGGGGGGTGCGGGCAGCCTGGCTCCAGCCTCCTTGGGCTTTTGGAACTGGTTGAGCTGGTCCCAGCGCTGTGGTCCCTGCGGCTCTTGCCTTCTTTTCCAATAAGAGGTTCTGTTCAACAAGCTGACATTCATCCTTTAGTCTGGTGAGCTTGTACGTCTCGCGAGCAGCCTTTCCTTGTCTGCTTTCCACATGGCAGCCCTCAGGTGTCTGGAGAATCGAAAGGCCAGGACAAGAAACACTTAGTAATTAGAAAGATAAGCTCCTTGCTTTAAATATTTTAGTTCGAGTTGTCTACGTCTTCGAGAAGGAGAAAGAAAATGTATTAAAAAAAGCAGAGAGATGGAGTGCTGTAAGGCGGCAACCTGTCCTGGCTGTCCCCAGGAAACAGGGAGGGCCGTAGCCACCGCAGGTCCCCCAGGAAGGGACCCGACCCTTCCTTGAGTACATTGAAAACCACTCGCCCTTTCTCCAATGCCACTGTGGCCAGCAGAGTGGGTTTCCTGGCACGTCCTTATTCCTTCGGGCCGTTCAGTCTGATCCCAGACAGCTCTTTAATTATTGCGCAAAGGCATCATGAGATCGTTGGCTGGAAGCGGAAGGTACATAAATCCAGACTACAACCAAGGCGTGCATTTTTAACGGGAAGAATAATTAACTCCTGGAAGGAGATGCAGCGTGGAAGGGGGATGCTTGGGATCAGCCACGGTCCTGGCTGCCCCTGCCTGCTCTCATACACAACTGAATAAACTATTTAAGGAAGGAAGGGTCCTGCCCGCACCCTGCCTGTCCCCCAGGGCTGAGCAGCCCTGGATTAACCCCTCTATAGGGGATGCCAGATGTATGTGCCTGCTTCTATAGGGGCCTGAGCCCAAACAAGTGACCAGCAGTGCAAACCTGCCCTGACACCCACCGTGGCATCGTCTGAAGGAAGGGGTGGCCCCTCTGCCCGCGGAAGGGATGTTTGAGGACCCACCAGCCTCCCCTGGCGTGTGGCTTATCCCCACCAAAACCACGCTCCGGGGGAAAGCTGAGGGCCAAGCCACTGCCAGGAGCTCCATTTTCTCCCAAGTTTTAGCACAGACCCAGCCTATCCGCCCTGCCACAAGTTCAGGACCTGAACTGTACAATTTATTCGCAATAAAACCAGCCCCGAGAGGATGAAGGGAATCGCCCTGGCTAATTAAGCATCTGGTGGAAGGGATGAGGATGCTCTCACTTGCTTTCCCCTGCCCGCTGTCTCCTGCCCACAACAAGGCGGTGGAGATGGAGAAACCACAATTAAATTAATGCTTCTGTTGTTCTTTGGATTTAAAAGGAAGAGACACTGCCACGGAATCCAGCCCTTCAACCCTCACATCCCAGCAGTGCTGACTCCCCCGTCTCCCAGTATGTTCCAGCATTGCCAGGGGTCCCGCTGCGTGTTGTTCAAGTTGCGGTGGGCGACTCGACTGTACCAAGCTGTTCCCTTTGCTGCTGAGCGTGAAGGACTGCCTTACAGCACCGAAACACCCCTGCGGCAGCCGGAGGGGAGGGGAGCACATGGGGGGACACCGGCAGGGCAGGGGGCACTCCTGGGTGCCTTGGGGACCACGGGCACTTGGGAGGGTGACCTGATGGAGTAGATCCGTGCTTTCCACCTCCGATTGCCTAAATACAGAGACGCTTTTTCCTGGACTTTTTCCTTTTCCCTGGACCAGCCCCGAGGCTCCTCTGGAGCAGCAAATCTCTGGGACCAGCCCAATAGCTTCGGAGCAAGCAGCTCGAGGGGAAATCCTGTGGCCCTCAATGCTTAAAAACAAGCGTGGGCTTAAGAGCATTCATCCCTTTGAGTAAATACGGGTCTGCCGGCTCCCTGGGGAACCCAGCCTTGGAGCTCAGTGCCTGGAAGGACTGTTCACCCCTGAGCTGCTGCTGGGTGAAGGCCAGGAGTGCTGGTGGGGGGGGGACACAGATATCCTCCTCGCTGCAGGTAAGTGCTGTGTTATGTGTGTCCATGCCCAGCTGCTGGGCACCCTAGGGTGGCAGGAGAGTGGGTGCCCTGCTTCGCTCCCACAACGTCTCTTGGCCATTCCGTTTTGCAGCAGCTCCACTGCCATCCACGCCGGCCACAGCCCCGTCCCACGGCCACCCCCTCACCCAGCAGACGTGCCTCTCCGGTGACAACGTGGCGTGCAAGGACCAAGTGCTACCTCACTTTAATTAAAGCACAAGAGGATGCAAGCTGCTGGAAAACGAGGGTGAAAGTTTGCAGCAGCCATCCCTGCCGCCCGCCATTCTCCCTCCTCCCCCCGCCGTGGCTGTGCAGCTCTGGCGGTGCTGGGCGAAGGGCAGCGCGGTGGGCAGCTGCCTCTACCCTGGCTCCCCCCTGCCTCCAGCTGGGCGGGCAACTGGCCGGGTCCTGGGGAGGCCACCGGCTGCCCGGGGTCTGAACGAGACCCCATTCTCACTCCCCGGCGAGCGCCTGGATGGAGTTGTCCCGTTGTCCTTGTCCCCTGGGGAGAAAGAGACAGAGAGACAGAGAGGAGACATGGAGCGGGGTGAGAGCAAGAGCAGAGTCCACGGGGACCCGTGCCATCGTCCCGCACCTGGAATGGTGACAGGATGGGACCGCAGAGCATCAGTCAGGCTCCCGGCAGGGCAGTGAGGAGACACATGTGTGTGTTACCTCTGTGCCGGTCCCTGGGGACGTTTTCGCTCCACAGGGGTCATCCGGCCCGAGGCCTCCATACCCTCCCCACCAGGCCCTGCGCCGTACCAGTATCCAGCCTCCCCGCAGCCCCAGCATCCTCGTGGTCCTGTTGCAGGGGGAGGGGGGGGGGCGGTGGGGCAGGCAGTGCTGGTGCAGATGCATCCACCACCCGGCGCCGCCGCTGCAGGATGGACTCCAGCTGCCTGTCCCTGCCCTTCAGGTTGCTTTGCCGCCCGCTGGGCCTCCTGCTCGCCCTCCTCATGGCACCCTAGGAAACACCACACAGAGCCCAGATGCTGAGGGATCACACCCAGGCACTGAGACCCCCTGGGGCTGTGCTCCTGGCCAGCCCCAACACAGCCCCACACATGATGGCTGGAGCTGGAAACAATGGCTCCGAGGTCCCTGTGTGATGGCCTGGCGTGACCCCCCCTCCTTGGGACAGGGCTGCTCACCAGGATGCCCTGCAGCTCCATCGCCATGCTCCTCCGCTTGGTGGATGCTGCCGCCGGACCCTGCAGGAGGGGATGGAGGAGATTGGCCCCGCAGCTCCCTGGGGCTGCCAACGCTCCCCAAACCCACCCCGAGTCCCAGGGCTCCCTGAGGACATTCCCCCACAGGATGGGGGTGTCTGGCAGCAGCCGAGCCCAGGTCCCTGCCTACCTGGCCCACTGGCACCCGCTCCTTCGCGGGCCTCAGGACCACCCCGTTCTTTATCCGCTCCATCATCTCCTGCACGGCTCGAGCTTTAGCATCGTCAGCTTCTGGCTTGCCTGCACAGGGAGCACCACGCTGAGACCCCACGCGCTCATGACAGGGCTCAGTCCCTGCCGGGGCGGGGAGCTGCCACCTCCCTGCAGCTCCCCCCATGCCCGGGGTCCCTCCCACAAGGCTAAACCCGGCCGTGACCCAGGGCCAGGTATGACCTTGCTGTGGCTCATCTCCCACCCATGCCGGGCAGGACAGGGGTGCTGGGGCCTGAGCACTCTCTCTTTGGGGAGCGGGGGGCTGGCAGGGTGCTGGTCACCCCCCAGTGGGAACTTGGAGCAACACTTTTGGATGGCTGGGAGATGCCTGAACCAGTGTGGCATTGGCAAACCTCTGTCCCGGAGAAAGTCCATCTTCCCTGTGCCCAGGGACTCTCCCATCCCCATGGTGCTGCCAGCGAGCCTCCACAGTACCAGGACCCCCACCGCCCCCCGGGGTGCAGCGGGACAGCCTGAGGGGACTTACTGCGCTGCAGGTTTGCCATCCCTTTCCTCTGCCTGATCATCGAGAGCGGGCTGGAAGGGAGAGGGGAGGTGAGAGCCTGGCCAACCCGCACCCCTCGCCCACAAAAAGCCAGACATGATGCCCAGCCTGCCCACCCCTTCTCCATCAAGGAGCTGCCTGGACCCTCCCCATCTCAGAGACAGGCCCACCTCACCCTCCCCAACATCCCGCTGGGGTCTGGCCCCTGCGGCCAGCTCTGCTCCCCACCCGCAGCCTGCACCTCCTGCTGGGGACGATGCCCGGGCATGGCTTGAGGACAGCCCGGCATGACGGGCGAGGGTGGTGGGTTGCAGGGGGGAGCAGGGTTTGCCCCCAGCCCAGCTTATTTGCTATGGCAGAGACAAGCTGGAAGCCCCTGGGCTACTGGAACTGCTTTCTGCAGGAGGTAACGGGGATGTCCGGCGGCGTCACTTACTCCACGGGGACAGCGGGTGTGGGTGGTGGCAGTGGCGGTGGCGGCGGCGGCGGCGGCGGTGGTGGTGCGGGTGCAACCGTCTCAGGGGTCTGGCTCTGCGGTGGCGGACCCTGGGCCAGCTTCTCCCGCAGCGACCCCACTGCAATGGGGTGCGGTTGGGGCTGTGCGGGGGGCTGGGGCCCCTCCAAGCCTCAGCCCACCCCACCCATGGGCAGGCAGTGCCATGGGCATCCCTCTGGCACTGCTGCAGGTTCCTGCCTGCGTCAGGCAGGGGGGAAACCACCCACCTTCCTCCTTCAGCCCTGCCAGCCGCCCCTCAGCCTCCTGCAGCCGCTTCCTCAGCTCCAGTTTCTCATCCTCTGCCGCAGCCAGAGCAGCTTGGGCCATATCCAGCTCCTCCGGCTCCGGCCGCCTCCCCAGCTGCTCCTCCAGCTCCTTCACCTGCGGGACGCGGGGGACAGGAGGAGATGGATACAGCCTAGGAGCTGGTTTCCCTCCCCAACACCATCCCTGCCAGGGATGTGGATGCTCCACAGGCCCACAAATCGTCCTCTTGCAAGGAACTTGAAGCTAATTTTAGGGCAATTCTTGTCTGGGTGATGGCAGCCCAGCAGGCTGAGGGGTGCTAGCCCAGTGTGGGGGCTCCCACCGCAGGGTAGCCCAGTTGTGTGACCCTTTCCCTGGCACCCAAAATGCGCTAGTGGAAATCCATGGAAGAACGACCTCTCCAGGCTGCGGCACACGGCGTGGGATGGGCACGGAGGGGGCGATGGAGGGGTCTGATCCTGATTGCAGCCAGTTCCCCCACCCAGGGGAAACCACCACCAGCCCCGGTGCTGTGCCATGCCCCAGCCCTGCTCCCCACCCCCATGTCACCCCCTCCCTGTGGGGATGGGTCCTCACCTGCTGCTGCCGCTCCTGCCTGGCCTCCTCCAGCAGCTGGGTCAGGCGTCCCACCTCCTGCAGGGCTGCCAGCAGCTGGGCGCTGGGCCCCGAGCTCTGCAGCAGGATCATGCTCTGCCTGTTCGCCTCCTTCTTTTGCACCAGCATCTGCCCACAGGGATGGGGGTCAGGGAGGGAGTGAGCCCCCAGGCTCGCCCCAGAGAGAGAAAAACCCTTTCTGGGGAGGCTGGGAGCAAAACCCATCCGACCTCATCCCAGGGGACCATGATGGGTGCCCAGGAGCATCCCCATCCTCTTGAGATTCAGTGGTGGGATGAGGATTGGGGTGTTTGCACCAAGGGACACTGAGAGCAACCAGCCCCGCCCCGCTTTCCCACCCCCCCGTGGGTGCCTGTCTCCTCCCCCCGGCCCAGCACCCATGGGCAGGGTGAC
The DNA here is from genome assembly GCF_028500815.1 of Rissa tridactyla. Taxonomy (NCBI): domain Eukaryota; kingdom Metazoa; phylum Chordata; class Aves; order Charadriiformes; family Laridae; genus Rissa; species Rissa tridactyla. Next base: position 41,171,549 of record NC_071470.1, read on the forward strand.
CCGGGGCCAGCAGCACCTCATGGGCGAAGGCTTCAGCGTGCAGGCGTAGGTCCTGCTCCAGCTCCAGCTGCTGCATTGCCTCGCAGTAATCCTGGGTGATGATCTGGGACACTGCCGGGGAGAGCGGGAGCTTGCGGGGTGAGGGCAGGCGCCAGGCCAGGGGGTGCATGCCACTGCAGGAGCCTCGGCACAGCCACCTCCCATGGTGGCACGTCCACATCCCGGCAATCCAGCTGCAGCTCCCAATGTTGCACCATTGACTTTGGCTTCACCAGTTCACCAGACTGGGTGGCACTGGTGGCAACAGGGAGCTGCCAGCTGCTCCTTCGCCGGCTTGCAAGGGTGCAGCAAGACAGGGAGGGGACACGGCCACGGAGACCCAGCACAAAATTCACCTTTCTTGAAGGACTTCAGTGCCCGCTGGCTGGTGCCCAGGGCTGCCCGCAGGCGTTGCCGCTCCTCCTGTCCCGTCTCCAGCTGCAGTGGGACAAGCCCCTGCTCAGCCCTGGGCTCAGACAGGGAGTCCCTCCATGCCCAGCCCAGCCCCCTGGGACATCAGGGAGATGGTGATGGGCTGCAGAGGGGGGTCTTTCCTCCCAAAAAACCTGTCCTGAGCTTGGCAAGGAGCCACAAGGATGAGCAGGAGCCAGGGAAGGAGGGGAAGAGCGAGGCTGATGAAGGGGGACCCTCCCCCAAGGGAGTCCTTGCTTGGCTGGGGTGTCCCAGTGGGGGTCCCAGGAGGTACCTGGTCCTTCAGGTCCTGGTTCTGCCTCTGTAGCTCCTGGACCTGGATGGTGAGGTCCTTCCGCTGCTCCAGCAGCCAGGAGATCTTCTCCTGCAGATCTGGGAGCAGAAGGGAGTGAAGGGTGAGAAAGGGGTTACGAGGAGTGGGAGAGGGGAGTGCAGCCCTCCCAGAGCTGGTCCCTGAGGACCAGGCTGGTGGGGCTACAGCATCCTCCTCCCCAGCTGAACCCTCTCCTGGCCGTGTCACTGATGACCGTGTTGGAAGCTGATACTGGGACGTGACCCAGAGGGACAGACACGTGGCAATGGGGTGGAATAGCAATCCACAGGACAGCAGGGTCTGTACTCAGCGCCCTCCTCCCTGCCCAAAGCTGCCGCCGAGCATCCCCCAAGGGTCAGCCCATGGGAAGAGTCACAACATTACCTGAACGTGGGGCTTTGGCTGGAGTGGGCCCCCCCTCCCCCGAGGGGTGCATCCCCCTTAAGGGGTGCATCCTCCCCTAGAAGAGCATCTCCCTGAGCAGTGCATCCCCCAAAGGGGTGCATCCCTCCGAGGCGTGCATCCCCCCGAGGCGTGCATCCCCCCCAAGGGGCGCATCCCTCCTCCCAGGGGTGCATCCCCCAGACCCGCCTCGTACCGACAAGCAGATCTGCAAACACAGCCGAAATTGCCGACATGGGAAAACAGGATGGGAAAGGAGGAAGTGTGAGCAACAGCACTTTCATTTCACCTTTTTTCATTTGACTTTAGTATCACTTTCTCATTGTTTATCCAGAACAAGGCCCAGGCACAACCTAAAGCCGCAAGGCCAGGTTGAGCCAGGCTTAGGGGACAGCGGGACAGGGCAGCCGGGCAGGGGACGGTGCTTCGCCTCTGGTTTCACCGTTTCTGCCTGGGGCTTAGCCAGGACCCCCCAGCCCGGCTCACCCTCCAGCTGCTGCTGGTAGCACTGGGCAGGGTCGGGGTCCTCCTCGGGGGGCTGCTCCTCGGGCAGGGCCGGGGGGGCCGCCGGGGCCAGGCTGAGCCGCTTCAGTTGCTTGTTCTCCTGCTTCACCTGGGGTGGGATGGAGACCCCCAGCATCGGGGTTTTCTACTGCACCACCGAGCCGGGTGCGCCGGCACCCTTGCATTGCACCCTTAGGAGGGGCTGCGGGCATTGGGGTGCTGGAGGGGAGTGGGGGAATGGTGGCGGAGGAGCACTGCCTGACCCTACCTGGGCTGCGTAAGCTTCGGCTCGCTGCCGGCACGTCCTCTCGATCTCAAACTCCGTCTCCAGCGCCGAGAGCTCGGCCAGTAGCGCCTGGGATGCTGGTAGCAGCGGAGGCTGCATTCAGACACCCGCCTGGCCCTCAGCGCCCAGTGCGGGGATCTCGGCTGGCACCCTGCCCCCCTCCCTGCCCGTGGCCACCCCCGCCAAGTGGCCAGCAGAGCCCTGCCAGGTCACCCAGGACCAGGCACGGCACCCGGCTCTGCAGCACCACAGGGATTTTCCCACTTCACCATCCCACTGACCCTGTCACCGCAGGCTCCAGTGAGGGGCTGAAGCCGCCCCCGAGTCCCTGTATGGGACTGTGCTGGGATGTGACACCAGGGCAGGACGGGGCTCACCTTGCTCGAGCTTGGCCAGCCGCTCCTCCGCTTCGCTCACCTCCTGGCCGAGGGGCGGATGCTGCTGGGGAAGAGACACGCATGTGGCATTGCCTTGGTGCGGCATTTCATTGGCACTGCCTTGGTGAGCCCCGAGCTGCCCAGACGCTGCCAGCCGTGCCGGGGACGCTGTGACCTTGACAGCCTGGTGATCAGCACCCTGATGTGCCACCATGGCACAAAGCCGCAGCTGGAGGGGAGGGCATGGAGGGATCAGCCCTTCATCACCTCAGAGTTGCACAGGCAGGAGGAGGAAATAAAACAGAAAACGAGCCTGCGAGTGATACCTGCACTGTAGCTGACTCTTCCTCCTCCTCTTCATCCTCCTCGCTGCTCTCCGATTCCAGGATGGCTGCAGAGGAACCGAAAGCACGAGAGAAAGTCATCAGCGTGACTGGAAATCCAGGAGGTTCCTCTACCTCTTTGATTTTTCCAGCCTCACACTGCTCTGCAAGGGGCTGGGGCTGAGCGCCCCCCGCACCGTGGGCTGGGGGGGCGCTGGCGATGCCTCTGCATCTGATGGAGTCACGTGTCCTAAGGAAAATGGGAAAGTCCCTATGGCAGGACAGCCTGGAGCAGGAGGAACAGCCTGCAAAAAATCCGACCCTACAGTAACCATCAGGAAAGCGGTTACAAAGGCGGCGGGAAAGGAGTGGTGGGCATTGGAGTAAAGGTGCTGCTCGGAAGAGGCAGGAGCACAGCCGGGAAAAATCCCAGTGAGCGATTCTGGGTGAGGAAAGGCCATCCCAGAGCACCCTGCTGCCCCGGCGAGCCCTTGCCCACAGCTCGCCCGAGAGGTGCCACCGCAGAGCTGTGCCCTTGCTGGGCTCGGCTGGTGCTTGTGGGTGTGTGGGGACACCAGGGTGACACGGGGAGGCTGGACAGTCCCCAATACCACTGGGCTTCCCCTCCACCACACTGGGGTGACTGGTCAGGGGGGGACCCATGTGCAAGACCCCACCGAGCGGACACAGGCATGTACGAGGGAGAGTGTCCCTGGGGACAGTAACCTGTGGGCTGGTGGTCCCCAGTGGTCAGGACCTGAGAGCTACTTTGTCCCCAGGTGCTCCAGGGTCCTCCCGTCCTTCCAGGGCAGGGGTCTCAGGGGGACAGCTGCTTACCCACCCACCCCCAGGGCAGCTCCCAGAGGGGCTGTGGTGCGTCACAGCCCCGAGGGGCAGCAGGGCAGGAATCCAGCACCTGCCTCCGACCCTTCCCATCGCAGACCTAATCCGGTGGGGAATGCGCTCTGGAATCTAAATCCCCCCACCCAGCCCGATTTTTGTAATCCAGCCACCACTGCTGGGACCTTACACCACCTGAAAGGGCTGGGGTTCCCCGCGGGACCCACAAGAGGGGTGTGCTGCTGCCGAGCAAAGGCTCTGGGACACTTTGCCAGGACCCTTGTCCTGGGACCCCCACGCCAGCTATGGGGCTCGAGCTGTGCAAATGGCGCTGCTGCCGCTTGGCCTCGGCTCTTTCGAGATAAAGCTGTACAAGCATGCAAACACCAGCAAAAGCCCTAAACTGCAGCTGGCAGCCGAGGTGGGCACCTCCTGCAGCACAGAGCAGCAGAGGGACGGATGGACGGACAGGCGGGCAGACACACTTGGTGCCTGGGAGCTGGGAGTCCCTCTAAATACAACCTACTGGTCATTGGTCCCTCCACGACACAGGGCTGAGTGGAGAAAATCCCTCTCCAGGCTCCATTCTGGGCTGGTTTCACCCCCTACAAGCCATCTCATTCAGCCGGCGGCGCCCAGAAGCCACGGTGATGGTCGCAGGGGACAGTCAGAACCACCCCCACCACCCTTCCTTGAGGTACAGGGTGCCGCGTGTGAGCCCACCAAGCCCACCGCGTCCTCAAACGCACACAACGGACCTTACCTGCGAGCTGCCCAGCACCGTCCCCAGCCCAGTCCATGGTGGTGGGACTGGTGGCACCCAGCACCCCGAGCTCGGTGGGGTGCCTGCCCCCCGCCCCGGCGCTTGCCTCGCCTTCCCCACCCTCTGCAGGGAAGTGAAACCGGGCCGTCCCGGCGCAGGCTCAGTGGCTGCACCACTGCCACCGCCTATGGCGGGGCTGAGCACCCCGATCCGGGCAGGACTGGTCCTGCCACGGCAGCAACCAAGGCCCTGGCAGGGATGCAAAACCAGACCCAGCTGAGCCCTCGGCAGGGATGCAGAGCTGGATCCAGCCGAGCCCTCGGCAGGGATGCAGAGCCAGATCCAGCCAAGCCCTCGGCAGGGATGCAGAGCCAGACCCGGCTGAGTGGGATGGCTTTTGCAGCCGGGGCTGTGCAGGGGAGAAGTGCTGGTGCAAAAGCCACCAGGAACCAAAACTCGCTGCGTCCTGCCACTTTGGCCTGGGGAGACGCTCAGGTCACAGAATCACAGAATCATTTCGGTTGGAAAAGACCTTTAGGATCAGCGAGTCCAACCGCAGACCTAACACTGCCAAGTCCCCCAGCCCCTTCCCCGGGCAGCTCTGCAGCAAACATCCCCCTCTCACGGCCTCTGCACCTCCCGTCTCATCCTAAAATAAAAAATGCCGTGGTTTGAGGAGGTGCCCGCTCAGTGGGAGCATGGGCAGCTTCCTGCCCCTCTGCCCTGCCAGGTGAGGAGCTCTGCCTGCGCCGGGGCAGCCAGCCTGGGCTGGGCAGGGATGCTGCTCCCGCAGGGTACAGGGAAGAGGATGGGAATGGACCAGGCGTCCCCACGGGTGGGAAGGAAACAGCCAGGGTGGGAAGTGCAAGAGCACGGAGGGTTTTTGGTCACCACGGTGGTTTTATTGAGCAAGGAGAAGAGGTTTCTCACCACTTTGTGATGCTGGTGCTGAGGTCCCGCAGCCCTCTGCACCCCCCCCCAGCAGCTAACCCTGGCCAGCCCCACCGGAGGGACCTTTGGATGGTCCGTAGAGGTTTGGGGGTGGGGGGGGAGAGGCTGCTCCCCAAAGCTGACCGTCTCAGCCCAGAGCCAGGGGGGGTTAGAGGGCTGTACTGGCCGCCCCCTGTCCAGATGGCTTGGCCTCACGTGGGTAGTACTCGGCCAGGATGTTCTCGGGGATGCGCTTCAGCAGCTGCTTGGGGAAGATGCGCAGCAGCTGCCAGCCGATGTCCAGGGACTCGAAGATGCTCCGGTTCTCGTAGGGACCTGGGAAGAGATGCAAGCAAGGGAGGTAGAGGAGCTGGGAGATGCTGGGGGTCCAGTCCAGTCCCGAAACCCCCTCCCAGCGCCGGGGCTGGGGTCCGGCCGCCCGCCTCACCCTGGGTGATGAACTGCTTCTCGAACTTCTGCAGGAACTCCAGGTAGAGCAGGTCATCGGGCGAGAGCGCCTCTTCCCCCACCACCGCCTTCATGGCCTGCACATCCTTCCCGATGGCATAGCAGGCATACTGTGGGATGGGTGGGCAGCCATCAGGCAGATGGATGCTCCGTGCAACCCACCGGGCAAGCAGAGGAAGGCGGCAGCACGGGTTTCCCCCTGCCTGGCTTTGGGAACGGCTCAGGGAAACACCAGCCTTCGCTCGGCCATTTGCTGCTGGGTTGTGTCACACTGCACCTTGGGGACACCCAGAGCAGGGTCTGCATGCCTGGGCTCAGCCTGTGTGACCAGGGACTTTTCAAAGCCCTCTGGTGTCTGTAGCATCCACAGCTATATTTATATATAATTATATTGTATATAACAATATACGCTGCATGGAAAAAATCCGGCTTGCTGTCAGCGCGGGATTCTTGCAGCAGGACCAGCTACAGTTCTGCTGCCCCTTGGGGCTCTGCATCCCCTGGACTTTCAACTTCCCAGGGCAAAGCATCCCACCCCCTTCCCCCAACTCCCCCTCAGGGCGAGAAGGTGACAAAATTAAGTCCTTGAGTCCATCATGGCCACGAGCACCAAGATCTCAGCCCCAAGCAGGAGGAGGAGGGCTTTGAAGGGACAAATGATCCCACTCCCCCCACCCCCTACCATCATCCCCCCTTCTGCCCAGCGCTTACCAGCTGGTTGGAGACATCCCCGTGGTCCTTCCTGGTCATGCCCTCCCCGATGGCCGACTTCATCAGGCGAGAGAGGGAGGGCAGCACGTTGATGGGGGGGTAGATCTGCAGGGCGAGAGGGACCCCCCACACACACAAGTTCACCTGCTGCCAGCCCTGCTGGGCACCCCGTGCAGGCAAGGGCACCGCTGCCCCCACTTCGGGCTCCCCCCTGCCCTCGGCACCCCCCCATTATGGTGCTCTTGTGTGGATTCCAGCCTCACGCAATGTCGGTGCGCGTGGCAGTGCTGGATCCATCCTTACTCCACCACGGCACAGAGCTGGGAAGGGGCACGGGAACGAACCTGCCTGTTGTGGAGCTGCCGGTCGACGTAGATCTGCCCCTCGGTGATGAAGCCCGTCAGGTCAGGGATGGGGTGGGTGATGTCTGGGGGAAGGCAGGGTGGTGTGAGCCCCGAAAGTGAGTCTGGCTGCTCAGCTGGGCATAGGACATGGCCGTGCCCCGCGCCAGGGGGTGACCAGAGCAGCACGGCCCTGGGGAAGCTGCACCGGCCTTCGGTTGTGCGCAAGAGCCAATTCCCCCCATCACCAGGCAGAGAACTGCCTCTTTTAGACTCGCCTGTGTGTCTACCCCCACACCCGCACCCCCCCATACCCCCCAAGTCTGAGTCCCCCTCAACCACAGCCTTTGGCTGAAACCCAGAACTCTGCTTTGGCTGCGGAGGGGCAGAGGGATGACTTGAGGGGGAAAAAATAATCCTAAAGCATCCCAGGAAGACCCATTACCCCGATGGATCCCACAAGATCCCCCAAAACTTATTAAACCAAAACAATTTGGTATTTCCCAGCCCTGAGGTTTCCCGGTGCAGGCACAGCGGTGGCACCGCACACCCCGCAGGGACCCTAGTGTCCCCCAGGGAGACTGACCATCATTGGGCATGGTCAGGATGGGGATCTGCGTGATGGAGCCGTTCCTGCCCTCCACGCGCCCGGCACGCTCGTAGATAGTGGCCAGATCGGTGTACATGTAGCCAGGGAAGCCGCGGCGGCCAGGCACCTCCTCCCTGGCTGCTGACACCTGCGGGACGGGGGGGGTTGGCGTTAGCGCTGGATGGGGTCTCAAGAACCCCCAGCATCCTGGGACCCCAAACAGTCCAGGCACCCTGAGCACCCCAGGCATCCCAAGCACCCCGGGCACCCCAGGCATCCCGGGCACCCCAACAGGGCAGTCCTCATCCCCTGCCACATGGGGAGGACACAGGGGACGGGGGCACATCCCGGGGGATGCGCACTGACCTCCCGCAGGGCCTCAGCGTAGGAGCTCATGTCCGTCAGGATCACCAGCACGTGCTTCTCGCACTGGTAGCCGAGGAACTCGGCGGTGGTCAGGGCCAGGCGGGGGGTTATGATCCGCTCGATCCTGCGAGGGGACAGGGCGGTGACATCCCCAGATCCTGCACTACCCCCCCCCTCCCGCAGAGCATCCCTGGAGCCCCACGGGTACCCGCCTGGTGCTGAGCTGCACGGCCTCCCTGCAGCACGCCAGGCTGCTGGCAGGGGTGATCGGTCGCCCCCAGGGACCCCAGCTCTCGGGGTCCCCACGCTGGGACCGGGTGCTGGCCAGGCAGGAGGAGGGTGGCACCCACTGCCCACCCAGGGCATCAGCTCCCAGCTGCTGCGGGAAGGCATGGGGGACCCAAAAGCTGGCCAGCTTTGGTGCCAGCTCCCCTGCTCGTTCGCTGCCCGCTGGGCTGCTCGCTGGCCAGAGCCCAGCATGGCCACAACAGCCCCACCAAGGGGGGGGCCCCCCGCCCCACCCCGCCAAAGGGGCATCCTTCAGCCCCACAGTTCAGAGTGTACCCAGCACAGCCCCCTGCACCCCCATGGTGTCCCTCACTGGACCACACTGGAGGCTGCTCCCCCGTCCCAGCATGAAGGCAGGTTTCGGGGGTGCCAGGAGAGCACATGGAGAAGCCCGAGACACTCAGCACCGTGCAGTATGTGGGCCCCCCCGTCCCACTTCTGCAGCCCCCCAGCTCTGCTGCTCAGGACAGGGCTCACAGCACCCAGGAATGGGGCTGGCCCCTGGGGAGCAGAGGGACCCACAGCCTTTGGGGTCCCAATGCACGGCAGGACCCTGATGACCCCCAGCTGCACCCAGCATCAGCCCCTGCACCTCGATCCACCTGAGGTGGATCAGGTCCTCAGCAGGGAGGGAGGAGAAGGGAGAAGGGAGAAGGGAGAAGGGAGAAGGGAGAAGGAGAGCTGTGTGCTGGAGCCATGGGGCCCACTCACGTGGGGTCATTGGCCAGGTTGAGGAAGAGGCACACGTTCTCCATGGATCCATTCTCTTCAAAGTCTGACTTGAAGAAGCGAGCTGTCTCCATGTTCACCTGCCCACATGGGAGGAGAGGCCAGTCAGCAGGAGTGGGGTGGCTTCGTGCATGGGGAAACTGAGGCAGGTGGGGGACAAGGTAGTGCAGGGAGGTGGCAGCAAGGCTGCCTACAAGCCCTGTGCAATTTGGGCTCCCCACCAACAGGCTTTGCCGAGGTCAGCTGGGCTGTCCTGTCCTGGGACCGACTCACCCCCATGGCAGCGAAGACAATGGCGAAGTTGTCTTCATGGTAGTCCACCACGTCCTTGGACTTCTTCACCAGGCCGGCCTGTCGGCAGATCTGTGCAGCAATCTGCAGTGGGACAGTGACAACTGTGGGGCCAGCACCCATGAACAAGTCCCCCCCAGAGGGGCCGCAGCCCCCCTGGGACGAGGATACGGCTCCTGTGGCAGCGAGGGGCAGGGGGTGGCAGGGATGGAGATGGGACGAAGAGGAGCCAGCAGAGGAGAGAGCATCCCAGGACGGGCACCAGCACCCCCAGCTGCCCACCCAGCCCGCAGCTGGGTACCCACCCGCAGGGTTGGGGGCGAGCGGGGCCTTCCCCCACCACAGCCAGCCATGCTCCCTCACCGTGGCATGGCGCCCATCATGCCAGGCCCTGACTTGACCATGGCCACCCTCCTCTGTCGCACCCAATCTGTCAGGGCTGGTTTTCCATCCCATCGCATCCCTGTCTGTGCCGGGGAAGGCAGGGGCGGCACTGCCCGTCCACCGTGCTGGTGTGCCCGTGGATCAGGCTGACATTTCCAGCGCCTCCTGCTCTGCCCAAGCTCGTGGGTCCATGTGGTGATCTGAGCCCCCCCTGCCCCACAGGCTCGGGCACCCCACATCAGCCCAGATCACCTCTCCCCACCTCTCTCTTGGCGTAGCGGAGTTTGCTTTACCCCCTCATTGTACAGATGGGGAAACTGAGGCACAAGGCAACACAAGCTTCCCTTGTCCTATGTGCAGTAGCCCATCGCCCTGTGTGGCTGGGGGTGTCAGGGAACACAACACACATGCCAAAAGGTTGGTCTGGCCTGTCGCAGCGAGCAGAGCACAGCAGGGAGAGGAGGAGAGATGCAGGAGGCGGGCTCCAGCCCTCCCGAATCCCCCCATGCTGCCTCCTCCAGCATCTTCCTTCTCCCCCACCTGCTGGTGAGGCTGTGCCAGGGGCTCCGCATCCCACGGGAACACACCTCGTTGTGGGGGAGGCCGGCAGCGGAGAAGATGGGGATCTTCTGGCCCCGGGCGATGCTGTTCATCACATCGATGGGCGAGATCCCGGTCTGGATCATCTCCTCGGGATAGATGCGGCCATGGGGGTTGATGGGCTGGCCTGGAGCAGGAAAGGGAATGAGGCACTCGCAGGGCACCCCAAAATGACAGAATCATCCTGGTTGGTGCCAAAAATTAGGCAAGCGTTTCTGGAGCTAAAAAAGAAACATGCTCTTGCACCAGTGCAGCCACCCAGCACCAGCCCTGGGGTGGGATGGGCTCACCGGGCACCACCCCTGCCCCTGTACCCCCACCCAGGGCACCCCAATGGGATGGTGGACGCCCCCAGAGAGCTGGGGTGGGGGAAGCACCGCGGGGCTGCTCTGGCCATCAGGGCACAGCTTTATCCCTGGATGCCCGGCTGCCCCCAAGACCCTCCCGCATCGCCCACGGCTGGTAAAAGGAGCCCGGAAAGCAACGCCGTGCCCAGAGACATCACCGTTAATGTCCAAGAAGTCCTCAGCCATCACCGGGGGACCGCTGTCGATGGGTTTGGCAGAGCCGTTGAAGACCCGACCTGCAAGGAGAGAGCTGCTGGTGCCCTGCTGAACCCACCAGCCGGGGAGGGCGACCCAGCCTGGCACAGAGCCCTGCGAGCGGGCAGCTGCCTGTCCTGCGGCTGCGGGGAAGGGTCTCTAGCCTGCTCCCAGTCCCCTGGGCCAGTGCAGGCAGCACAGGGACAGGCAGCGGTGCTTCCGAGAGCAAAGGTCTGCACCGCTGCTGGGGTTTCTGCAGCACGTGGGGGCACCCGGGGGCTATCCTGCCTCTCGGGGAATGGCTTCCTCCAGAGTACATCCCCCCGGCCATGGGGAAAACCGGGAAATGTAGAGGACCCTTGGGTGACACAGGACATCCCAGCTGCCTCGGGTACTTCAGAGAGGATGCGGGTACCAGTGCTGGGTGTCTGCAGGTGAGGAGCAGAGGATTTTGCACCCGGAGTGGCTGTAGGCACCCACAGCCTCGGGGTTGTGTCCCACAGCCCCCATGCAGGGGAACAAGGTGTTCCTATGTCACTGTACGCGGCGAGCAGGCAGCGTGTCACCCAGGGGCTGGGTGACACCACAGCCCCCAGGGTAGGAAGATGCCAGCGGACAGAGCCAGGTCCCCAGAGACACCCCCCCATGCCATCCGAGCCACCCACCATCACCTCCCCCTTGGGATCCCTGGATGCCGTGCAGGCGGGGTGACACTGAGACCCCCCCCCCATACCAGCACTGGGGAGCCAGGCAGTACGATGCATCACCGTTCACGCTCAGCCTCATCAGCTGGCTTTGAGACACCAGATCGATAGCAGTGAAGCCGGTGTGCCGGCCACACTGGCCTCCCCCCGCCCCCCCTAGCACCCCCGCCTGCCACTGCCGCCCCTATGGGACTTTCTGGTCCCCGACGGGGCCGGGGAAGCATCGCCGTTGTCAGAGCGGATCAAGCTGACGGCAGGGCCGGGGCGCGGGAGCACGGAGCATGAAAGGTCAGTAACCTTGGCGCTGGCTGGGCACCCACGTCTCGCCGGCGCGCAGCGGCTTAATTCAGCGCCGTGGCACAAAGAGTGGCAGAGGGGAGGGAAGGGACGATGCAGGCCAGCACCTGGGGGACCCCAGCCCAGTCTCGGGGGTAGGGAGGGGAAACCACCCCCCGAGCCGGGGAGGGAGGCTTGGGGGGGGACAGCAGGGACAGCCCAGGACAGACTCAGCGCACTCCTGCCCGACCCCTGCCCCCTCCCTGGGGGGACTCATGCATGCACCCTGCATGGGGACAGGGGCACTCTGCCTGGGAAAGGAGTGGGGGGTTCCCACCCCGCTGCCGGGGAGCGGGGACCTGTCAGTCCGTCACCGTGCGCTGCCGTACCGCGCTCGACACCTGCCCCCCCCAGACAGCCTGCCCTTTGCCGCTGCCCTTTGCAGGCAGGGCTCTGGCCGGGTTTCGTGCTGCCGGCAGAGACAGGAAGGAGATTGCAGGAGACACTCGGCCCTCGGCCAGGGAGCGATACCGTGCTTCAGCCCAGGTCCCTTCGCTGGGAACCTGAGTGACCACTGTCACCGGCTGCGACCCCTGAGAGTCCCCGAGGCTGCTTTGGGGCTGTAGGACCCTCGGGAGCCTCTAACACGACTGGGGAGGGGGGTGCAAGACCTGGGACTGAGCTTAAACGGCCCTGAGGGGGCTGCTCAGGGTCATGGGGGTCTGCCAGCACCCAGCTCTGCCTGGGCAGGTGTCCCCATGGGGTGGCCAGTCCCCCTATGTGTCCCAACGCCTGGACACATCTCCAAGCATGGACGGGGAAGATGCTGGGCAGCCCCCAGCTCTCCCAAGGTTGAGGTAATGAGAGTGCTAACGGCATGACCACAGGCTGAAGTTCACCTGTCCTCACCCAGGAAACCTCCTCCCAGTCCAGCCCAAGATTTTTCTCCTGGGACAACTGGGCAGAGTGGACCCAGAGAGGTGTTTTAGCCCCATATGCAGGTGACAGTCGTCATCTCTCTACACTGGATGTGACTCTCCCGGGATCGGAGCGCATGCCCAGGGATGTGCTCAGCCCCTGGGCGGCAGCAGAGCTAAACTCGGAGACCCCAACACCCTCAAACTGCCTGTCCTCCCCGGCTGCCTGCATCTGGGTTACCCCACCACCATCCATGCACCGAGATGTGTCGGGGCTCAGCAGCAGGCTGGGCTTACCCAGCATGTCCTCAGAAACTGGGGTCCGGAGGATGTCCCCAGTAAACTCGCAGGAGGTCTTCTTGGCGTCAATCCCAGATGTTCCTTCAAACACCTGCGGAGACCCCGGGGCAAGAGGCGGGTGGGTGGCAATTAGTGGGGATTAGTGGGCACAGAGGGCCCGGGGACTCGGGGGCAGCCGGGCTCTCCACGGGGAGGTGACGTGATCCGCGCTCACCCGAAAAACCCGTCAGGGTGAGGTGATAAAAGAGGGGGAGAAATCCCAGGGTTAAGAAAACTCCCTTCTGAGGGGCTTCAGCTTGGGGGGAAGCCGGGGGGGTGGGAGCAGGGGAGGGGGGACCACGCTCTTGTTAATGCAATGAGCACGGCAGAAGGGCCTCAGGCAGGGCAGGGAAACCAAAGGCATTTTGATCGGTATAATATTTGACACCGTTTGTATTAATTAACCTCCAGCTCGCTGCTTTAATTAGAGCCGTGTGGCCCCTGGGAGAAGGGCCAGCTTGGGAAAAGCCGGGGGCACCCGTCTGGTGGGGATGCCGGCATGCACGAGGGTGGGTGATGGCCGCAGCACCCGGGTGTGCGCAGGTGCATGCAGGTCAGCCCCCGACATAGCTGCTTCTGCAAAAAGGCTCTTTTTTTTTTTTTTTTTTTTTTTTAACACACTCCCCCCCCCGCCCCTTTCTTTCCTCTCCCGAGGCTGACTCCCTAATAGGATTAAAAGGGCGCTGCAGAGGTCCGGGCAGCATTAGAGGAGGCAGGTTTGGCAGCTGGCCAGCCTGAACCCCGGCCGGGTCGGCTGTGAAGCCACCCCGAGCCCTGGGATGGGCTGATTAGAGGCGGGGGACCCGGGCTAATTGGGCAGGACAGATGCAAACAGCCCCAGTATTCATGGTGAAACCCCACGGCATGGCTGTCCCGGTTCGGGGGGCAGCCTGCCTGCTCCAGGCATCCCAGGAACCCGCTGGATGCCCCAGTTCTAGCCCTGCAGAGGGCTGGTGGCTGTGGGGTGGTGGCAGGAGGGTCCTAAGTTATCCTGCTGGGATGGAGGGGGAGGCAGCCCAGGGAGGCCAATGGGAGGATGTGGGGATGAGGGCTGGGGGGGTCCAAAGGAGGCTGCTGCATCACCCAGCCAGGCTCTCCCTGGCGGGGACACAGGGGGGGGACCTGGAAGGGCAGCTCGGGTGAGGGGAGGACAGACACAGCAGGACGGAGACCCAGCACAGGGGTCATGCCCACATCTGGCCCCGGCATTCTGCTGAAGTTGTGCAGAAGTCAGCATTCTGAACTTGGCACCCAGACACTCGTGCCCTGAGCTGCTGGCACAAGGGCTGGCACAGGTACCAGCCCCATCCCTGCCACTGCCACCCCGCCAGCCCGGGTGCAGCTCCCCGCACTCCAGCTAAAGGGCCATGGGCCAGCAAGGAGCTGTGCCGCAGGATGCTGCCTGTCCCAGGACACCGGTCCTGCAGCCTGCCATGCTGGGAGAGCTGGGACAAGAGCCCGGCAGGGCCCTGCCGGCTGCGACAGCCACCACTGGAGGGGGACAGAACCCTGGGACAGAGCCCCGGGCCATGCAGCGCCTGTGCATCCCTCCCGTCCCACCACGTCCCCGCCGCGCCGGGCTCACCTGGACGATGGCTTTGGAGCCCATCACCTCCAAGACCTGTCCGCTGCGGCTGGTGCCATTGGGCAGCATGAAGTTCACGATCTCGGCGTACTGGGCAAACTGCAGGGACACGGTCAGGGTAAGATGGGTCGCGGGGGAGCGGGGGGGCTTCTCTCCCTGCTGCCAGACCATCCCTTGCACCCCTGCCTGCACGGGCCTGTCCGCCAGTGCTGCCTCAGTTTCCCCTCCTGTGGTTGAGGGGTTTGCACTCCCTGCAGCCACTGAACCGTGCCTCAGTTTCCCCAGCATTGCAGGGTGCCTGTAAAGGGTGCTCTCGGACACAGCAGGCTCCCCAGAGCCTGACAACTAACAAATTCAAACCCCGTTCCCTACCAGAAGCAGACAGACCCATCACCTGCATAGAGCAGCGTCTCTGAGACTCTGCCAAAGCGCATCCACAGCCCTGGATAAACCTCCCCAGAGCTGGTGGCATCCCTCGGGAACCCCTTGGGGACCCGCCCATGGCCAGCCCCCCCGGTGGGACAGAGCAGCCCGGGCTGCCCGCACCACTCAAGACGCCAGGGAGCCGTGGGATCCCCCGTAGTCCCCCCCTGAGCTGTGAAAGGTTAAGTCGGGGATCACACTGACACCACTTCGCATCAGAGTGGACAGAGGGGCGAGCAGGACCCAGCACCCGTGGGGTGCAAAGGCTGCAGCCCCTCCCCCCCAAAGGACAATGACCGACCTCCCTGACCCCCACCCAGCCGGGATCCCCCGAGGTGGATGGAGGGGACTTTTCTGCAACCCCTTGGTGGAGGGACAGGTCCTGCTCTGGGGACAACGTCCAACGGGGTCCACTCCATGAGCGTGCCTGCCCAGCCCTGCCTGCCCAGCACGCTCTGTGTTCCCTTCCATCTCCTCCGCCTCCTCCTCCTCCTCGCTCCCAGCCACCGGGGCTGGCTCCGGTGCTGTGAACTTTGGACTTTAATTCTTCTATAAAGACCTTTGCATAAAGGACAACAAAGCAAAGGAAACACCCGCCACGGTCTGGCTCTTTAATTGAGCTTATTAATTTCCATCCTGCCGGGCTTGGCATGAAAGGGGCCATAGAAATGAGCCACCGGTCAACAAAGCCCCTCGGAGGGTCCCGGCTGGCTGGGCCACGGAGGAATGCTGAGACACCCGGCGCCTACCCAAGTGAACCCAGACCCAGCTCCAGGAGCAGGGACAGGCAGGGTGCCACCAAGGTGCCACCCGGTGCTGGGGGGATGGGCTGAGCTGGGGTTCATGACATGGCCTCGCTCAGACCATGCTCCCAGATGGAACCGAGCGTGGGTAAGGGCACAGGGGACAGGAGCCAGAGCTTTGGCAGGGGCACAGGGGGACGGGGGACAGGAGCTGGAACTTCAGCAGGGGCACAGGGGACAGGAGCCAGAGCTTTGGCAGGGGCACAGGGGATGGAGGACAGGAGCCAGAGCTCGGGCAGGGGACAGAGGGACAGGAGATGGAGCTTCAGCAGGGGGCACAGGGGATGGGGGACAGGAGCTGGAGCTTCAGCACGGGCACAGGGGACAGGAGCCAGAGCTTTGGCAGGGGCACAGGGGGACGGGGGACAGGAGCTGGAGCTTCAGCAGGGGCACAGGGGACAGGAGCCAGAGCTTTGGCAGGGGCACAGGGGATGGAGGACAGGAGCCAGAGCTCGGGCAGGGGACAGAGGGACAGGGGACAGCAGGTGTCTGGGTGCAGGGGCACACGGGACGAGCGCAGGGTGCCCAGGCAGAGCGCACGCATGGCCACCCGTACGCTCACACGCGTCCCCGTGCCTGTGCACACACACATTTGCACACCCACACGCGTGTGCAGGCTGGCACATGGGCTCTGCTGCCGGCCGTGTCCAGAGGAGGGAGCTCGGAGCTGGCTGACAGACCCCAGAGAGGAGGGGACAGCCCAGGGGACAGGGGACACGCTCCCCCGTTGCACCCTCCCCGCCTGGGAGGGGGGCTGTCAGCCAAACCCAGGCAGGGACAGCACGGTGGTCCCCGCACAGCCCAAAGTGACACCCTTGAGATGTCCCCTCGTCACCCGCCAGCAGACAGGGTCCTACCTTCACATTGTCCAGCACCACCAGTGGCCCATTGACACCGCACACCGTCTTGTAGGCTGGGGATGGGGGGGAAGGACACACCATCAGCCCCCAGAGCCAGGGATGCTCCTGCCCCACTCCCGGCATTGCCACCCCCAAACCATGGGCACCAGGGGGGCTGCAGCCCCGGCAGGGCAGGATCCATCCCACCCCAGCACCGTCCATTCCTGCTATCCTATTCCTTATCCTAACTACAGACCAAGTGACTGGCAGCTGCTAAACTGGAAACCCAGAACATCCATCCTGCAGGAAACATCGCTTTTACTAAATTAATTTCATTTCAGTTCATATAAAACATTTCAATAGAAATAAATGTGCAGAAAGGAAGCACATTTAAAGCCAGGAACGTGGCGGCAGTGGCGGCAGCCTGCCCCAGCCAGCAGACTGAAAGACTTTCTGCAAGTCAATTATTTCCCCTGTCCAAGCACAGTTTTTCATTACACCAAGATTTTGCTTAAAACCCCCCCCACCACCACCTTTTTGTGGAAAAAAAAAAAATAAAAAAAAAAATATTGTATTACCAAGTCACAAGAGCCACATCCTACCCAGGCAGAGAAGGGCTCGGGGCCGTGGGCAGTGCAGATGGGTGGGCAGTTTCCATCCAAAAATGGGCCGTCACCCCACACCCTCTCCCACTGCGGAACCCCCTCCTCGCCCACAGAGACCCTGGTGACTCCCTTGTCCCCACCTGGACTGCCAGGGACAGTGGTTCACACCCTGCCACTGCCACCCCTCACCAAACACTGCCTGCAGCGCAATTAAGGCAGGATTAGGTCCGTGTCATTCCCCCCCTCCCCATGGCATGGCTCTGCTCCATGGTGGCTTCCTGCCATCGTGCCCGGTGACAGCGCAGCAGCCAGACCAGCCCGGGGGATGCTTTGCCTTCCCGAGGTTCCCCCAGTGCGCTGGGCAGGGATGCCACAACCAGGGATGACAGCACAACTGGCAGTTTTCAGACCCAGGATAAGCAATGTCCCTCCATGACTCAGCTTCCCTGGCTCAAAACCCCACCAAGCAGCACCAGCAGAGCTCCCCAGCCTTGGGCAGCCCCATCCCAATGGCACAGTTGCCCCGGCAAGGTGGCACCACAGCCTGGTGACCTGCTGGGCACTCCAGTAGCTCCTGCAGGTCCCAACCCCCTTCCCACCAAGGAATCACCATCTCACCAAGCTCCTTCCCATCCACCCTTCTCCACCTCCCATTCCCTCCAGCAGATCCTTCATAGTCCCAGCCCTGCTGTTACAACGCAGCCCCCGCGCCCTGCCCGCAGCCCAGGGACAGACAGCTCATCCTCCAAAAACCATGGCCACGGGCAGAGACAGCAGCCCAGGCGCTGCGTGATGGGCACAGCCCTTCCATCTCCCACAAGGCCCTTACCTTCAGCCACCAGCACATCAGCAGAGCTGCCCCTGCACCACGGCAGCCCAGGAAGTCACCTCTCATCCCCAGAGGAGTCCCCAGGATGGAGAACGCCAGCTGGACGCTGCCGAGCAGGAGGATGGGCTTTTGGGGCCACCACTGCCAAGGCAAGGTCCAGGCACCCAGTTTGGTCCAGGTCCAGTGCAGGGTGGCACTGCCCAGCTGCCGCAGGGTGCTAGCCTGGGACCCCGCGGTTCAGGATGAGACCTCAGAGTGCCAGGGACTCGCACAGCACTGCATTTGGGCAAGGAAATGAGGGTGCTGGGGATGTGACTTCTCCAAAGTGACTTGGAAGACCCCAAGGGATAGCCATGGGGCAGGGAGGCACCTGGGACGTTGAGCACAAGGGTGACAACTAGGGATGAACCCATGTACGAGCCCAGCAAGAGGAGGCAGGTCCCCAAGGCCGGGGAGAGCGAGGGTTGGGAGCAGCTTCCCAGGCGAGTGCAGGTGCTGGGGAACTGATCCGGCTCTTAAGCTGCTCCTTGATCATTTTACCGATGTGTCAAACGCCGTAACGCCTGCCATGGCAGGGCCTGGCTTTGCTGACCCCGCCGGGCCCTTTCATCCCTCTGCCCTCTCTTCTCACACCATGTTCTCTGATTTACTCACGATCCTAATAGGATTGGAGAGGCCAGGCCAGCTGGCGAGCTCGCCGGCCTCCCTCCCCGTCGGCTGCGGGGATGGGTGGTCCACGTCGCGGCAGCGGGATGCGGGTCCCCACGCCACAGCATCCCAGGCACCGGTGCAGCTCTGTGGATGCAGGAGCCGGCCCCGCGTGCATACTCGGCAGCACAGCCCGACCAGCTCCAGGAACTTCATTTCTGGGTCCCATTTGCCCCTTGCTGGCCACATCCCACATCAGAGAGCACCCATCCCTGGCGACCCCACAGCCCAGCGCGGGGTCACCCCCTGCAGCATAACCAGGCCCCCAGTGTCCCCCTTCCCTTGCCCAGCCCACCCCCTGGAGCGGACGCTGGCTGTGCCGGTAATCCCTGCCATTTTTGCAATTAGCCTTGTCCTCGTTTCCCAATTACGCCCAGTTCCTGCTGGTCACCCATTCAGCAGCCTGGGGGGCTGGCACGCCAGGAGCCAACCTCCTCGCCTTTTGTCTCCTTTATTCCCAAAGTGACCATTCTGCCTTTTATTTCCCCTTCCAGCTCCTTCACAAACATCCACCGCCGCCACCTCGCCTGCTTCCCTTCCCCTGGGAGGTTTTGTTGGGCTCTTTTCTTCTCTCCCTGTGTCTCCTCCGCAGCCCCAGCTGTTGGGGAGCCACCCACGTGGGACAGGGCCACAGGGCTCATCCCTCTCCCTCAAGCACGGTGGTCTCCAGTCTAGACCTGATGCCTGCCAGCCCCCTCGGGACCCTCCTGGCTTCCCTCCCAATGCACTGGGCTGTCTTCTCCCACCAAGGACATTGGACTCTCTGACAGCACTGCTTGGTGCCCTATGGCTGTGACACTGGATCATCGGCCAAGCTCTCTGCCTATTCATCCATCCATCCATCCTCCCATACATCCTCCCATACATCCATTCATCCAGCTCTGCATCCATCCATCCATTCATCCGTCCACCCATCCATCTACCCATCCATTCATCCATCCACCTACTTATCTTTAAATAACATACATATATACATATATTAGCCCTCCAGCCACCACTCAGGGAGGGGAGCACTATTCCTCTCATTTCCTCATGGGGAAACTGAGGCAGAGAAGGGTCCCCAGCCCAGACTCGTGGGGGTCCCTGGCAGCGCAGGGTCTCAATGCTGGCTTTCCCACATGCTCCTCTCTGACCACACCAGTCTGTTTACAAAGGAGCTGCCCTCTGCCGTCACCAGATCCCCTTCCTTCCTCACCATGACTTTGTTTTGGGGATGCGTTGTAGGGTGGTGACAACATCACCAGCATCTCCAAGAGAGAGGGAGAAATGTAACCCAAGGGCCTGGGCCTGGCCACACAGCCCTGCAACGTCACCTCCAACTCCAGTGACAATGATCAAGGCTTGCTCTTGGAGTCACAGCATGGTGGAGGTGGGCAGGGATCTCTGGAGATCTTCTGGTCCAAGCGCTGCTCAAGCAGGGCCACCGGGAGCCACTCCCAGGGCTCCATCTGGTGTGGTGTTGAAGATCTCCAGGGATGGAGGCTCCACAGCCCTGGCAGCCTGGCCCAGTGCTTGGCCACCTTTCCAGTGAGAAAAGGCATTTTGGAGACTGGGCCTCCAGAGGATGGACAGTCGGACAGCCAGACTTGGTCACGGAGAAATTAATAGGAAGGTGATAAAAAAAATGTTGCTCCATGATTCCCTGTTCTTCACCTTACAAAACTCCCATGGGCTTTGCCTCGCCAGCCGTCCTGGGGGACTCCCTTCGGGCTTGGCTTGCCTTCCTGTGCCGAAGCGAAACAACGCCCCAGCTGACGCTATGAAAAAATTAATCTCATGCAAGGCATCTGCCTGCAAAATTTTCTCATTTTCTACAAAGGATCCTGCAGCTCCTGGCTTTGCAAATGGGGCAGCCCCAGGGCTTCACCCCCCTCAACGCCTGCCAGCCCCAAACCCAGCCAGCCCTGGCCACTACGGCAAAGCTGAAGCCAGAGTCCCCCTGCCCAGCACTTGTTGCTTCGCTCCAGCCCCCTCACCCATGCCCATCTCTGCGCCGCGAAGGGCTCTATCGCGATAGAGAAGGAAATCACGACAGTAACGCCAAGTGACAGCCCACCAAACGGTCCTGGGGATGGAAGGACTGAGAAGGAGGAGGAGGAAAGGGATGGGGAGGGACGGGGCGGAGGAAGGGGAGCCCCCTGCTACCGGAAAGCACTAATTCAGATAATTAAGACGTTGAGCTGTTATGAACAAGCCGGGGGGAGGAGCGGCGGGGTGGGTGGGCTGCGGTGGCCGGCGGGGACGGAAGGCTGCCGGGGGGCACGGCCGGGGAGCGGGGGGGGGGGGTTGAAGGGGAGGGGGGAAGCACGGGGAGAAGGGCCAAGAGAAAAGAAAAGTCTTTCAACCTGGCCTTTCCACACCCCCAGCCCCAAATTCACAGCTCCTGTCAGATGCAATCTCCGTTAGCCCTGACACTCACGCACTACTAACCACCGCGGCGGCCGGAGCGGGGGGAAAGGGCCCCTGGTGACAAAGAGGACCCGACTCAACTACACCCGCCGCTAATTGCTCCCAGCACTCACCCGCCCTGCCCTCCCCAGCCCCCTGCCCCAGCCCGGCCATCGCTGCCGGCTCCCCCGGCCCGACACACGCCTTAGGGTTCTGCTCCAAAGTGTGACGGGGGATCGCTCCTGACCTCCGGAAGGGACGGTGGTCCCCAGGAGCTGCCATCTGCCGCGGCGAGGGGATGGATGTAGCCCTGACCCCATCCCTCCTCCAGCCTCGGCCACGGGGAAAAAACCTGCTGAGGGTATTACCTTCCCCGCAGAAGTGATGGAGGTTGATTTTGGACAAATTTTGGACCAGTTTGTCACCTGGCCGGTGATGGTCACCTTGGCCGATGAGCTTTGCACATCCCCTACCCCGAATTATGAACCTGGAGTTTGCACGCAGCCGTCAGAGCCTTCCAAACCCTCTCCCATCTTCAGCCCCACGCGCGGGCTGATGCCCGGGATGGAGCGGGCTGAAGGGGAACCGAGCTGGAGCAAAGATAGGAAACGGGACTCATAAATAGCCCCAAAATCCCCCAAACCCTCTGCCCTCCAGCCCAGAGCAAGGAGAGAGATGAAGGGGCATCTCAGGAGGTCCGGAGCCAGTCCTGAGCCACCCTGGGGCACCAGGACAGGTCTCCGGAGTCCCCCAGCACACACCTGGCAGGCACGGAGCGGGGGTTCCACTGCACTGCCCCACTCCTGGCACCCCACAGAATGGGCAGCGGACACCTCATGGGGCAGAGGGGTCTGGGCGTGCTGAGCACAAGGTGCAGGGCAGCCGTGGGCTGCTCCAGATGGGGCTGGATGAATCCCACATCCCCCCAGATGCTGCTCACCATTTCATCACGTATGCCTAATTTTTAACCAAAATGCAAAGCCAGGCTGTCCCTTGAAGTGCTCCCAGGATGGGGCATGAATTCGGCCCTGATGGCAACTTTGAGCTCAAAATCATGGAAGAGGATGCACATCCCCGGCACCGGAGCCGTGGTGGTGACCCATTCTCTGGGAATGGCAGGATCCACCAGGACGCACCTCACCAAGCCCCCTCCACCCCACCCCAAGAGCCAGCATCGCCTGGTGACCGTGTGGTGAGCGTGGCAGCCCAGGGCCGTCCTGGGACTTTTCCGACAGTCCCTAAGTGACCGCTTTCCCCCTCCGCAACCTGCCCATTGTGCCATGTGTCACTTTGTGCCGCGCTGTCAAACCCACCGGCCTGTCCCAGCCCGGCGGGGCCGGTGAAAAGCCCGGCGGGGGGTCGCACTCTATGCCACTAATTAGGGCCCCGGCGGCCGAGGGTTCCCATACACACCTGCACGTCATGTGAGGAAAGGCCAAAGAATGGCAGGACCAGCCGAGCGTGAACCAAACAAGCCAACGCAAGGAAAAAAAAAAAAAAAAAAAAAAAAAAAGGGGGAAAAAAAAATTGCTGGGCTTGCTGTCGCATTTTCTATCAGACAAAACAGGGGCCGGCCAGAGGTGGGGGCAGGCGGCAAGGAGCGGCGCTGCTGGACCCCGGCCCTGGGCGACCAATGCAGGCACCAGCTGGGCTGAGGGTTTTCCAGAAGCCGAGGGGAGATGGCCCCAGGAGGAAAGGAGAAGGGACAGAGAGCGGGACTGTGGGACTGGGGGATCCCG
Source organism: Rissa tridactyla (assembly GCF_028500815.1). Taxonomy (NCBI): domain Eukaryota; kingdom Metazoa; phylum Chordata; class Aves; order Charadriiformes; family Laridae; genus Rissa; species Rissa tridactyla. The sequence goes on from NC_071470.1 coordinate 41,194,222, forward strand.
ACGCGCCATGGGGCAGAGGACCCTGCTCTGGTGGGATGGAGCGTGAGGTGCTGGGGATGCTGCAGTGGTAGGACGGATGGACGGCTCCTGCAACCGGGAGCTGGAGCACGGGGAACAGACACAACCGGCTTGCCCAGGCTCGGCCAGCAGCAGGACACGGGCATGCAATGGCTGCAGCCCCCAGGAACCCGCCAGCCCCTTCGCCAGCCCTACGAACCCACGGCAGCCACCACCTCCTATAGTCACACCAAGGATGTCAGCCCAGCTCTGCTTCTGAGCAGTCTGGCAGCTCCATCAAAGAGGGCAAGGGGCTCCTGGAGTCTTCTCCAGGGCATCCACAACCCTCCCGTCTGCAGCAGTGGGATGCTGCCGTGGCAGCACTGGGAAGGGGGCAAGGTTCCAGCGGAGCCAGTTAGTTGTGAGACGGGAAAAGAGCCACAGGAGCAGCAAGCTCTCCATCACCAGCAACCTCCCTCTGCTGATGGACGGGCGACCCATGTGTTTATATACGTGAAAACAATCCAATTTCATTTAGGAAATGGCCATAAGGGGCTCGCACCTTCCATAGGCTCCTCCACCTGCAGGTCCCCATGGGGACAGGCTACATCCCCTGCACTGTGCCCCCCCGCAATGCCACCGTCCCCTCCCTCCCTGCCGTGCAGCCCCGGGCTCTGCGGCAGCCGACAGGGCTCCTGGGAACCCTCTGGTGGAGCTAAATTTGGACTCCTCCACCAAGGCTCTGCCAAGCTGTGACTCAGGGTCTCGCCCCCGGTGAGCAATCTCAGGTCTGAAACTGAATCCAAGTTGCTGGGCGAGGCAGGGAATGTCGAGAGAAGATAAACCAAAGAGACCAGACAATTTAATGCTCCTCCGTCTGGCAACTCAGTGCTGAGCCTCGCAAGCCTTTCGCTCCTCCCTGGAGGCTGGGGGGGACCTGGGCTGAGGGCACAGCCCGACATGGCCCCAGGAGGCTCAGCACCCAGCTCCTGCCCAGCAGCAGCCCCCAAGGAGAGACGTGTCGGGGTGCCCAGGGCTTGGGGATCTCCCTGGTTCCTCTCCTCCTGCTTCCCACATTCCCAGCGGGCAATGCCACATCCCAAACCCCACTGGCCACAGCTCCCAAAGGCACGGTCCCCAGCCCAGCGCTGGCACCAGGCCCAGACCCAGCAGGAGACAAGCACCATGGCTAACGGGGCCGGTTGGGACGCAGCAGAGAAGCTGAGACATGTCCCACCAAACTCCCCTTCCCAGGCTGCCATCGCACGGCACAACCATTGTGTCACCGGGCTTGCTGACAGCAAACTCCTGCTTTCTCCATCCATCCATCCATCCATCCATCCATCCATCCATCCATCCCACCCCCTTGCAGCCCAGCCCTCGAGCCGCTTCCAGGCTGTGCTTGCTGAGTTCAAAGTGCGCCGTGGGGCCCTGCCAGGCTGTGGGGCAGGGTGTGGGGCACCCCACTCCGCACAAGCAGCCGGCGAGCCCACGTGCGGGCAGCAGCCCCGAGCCCACGTGCGGGCAGCGGCATTGTTCGCTGGGTTGTTTTTCGTAAAGATGGGTCAAGTCAAAGGCCAGGAGGTGATAAGTGCTTCTTCCACTCGCTTGTGCTAATGGATTTGCAGCGCTAGGAAGCAGCTGCTAATACCTCTCCCGCCTCTCAGGAGAGCCGGCCCCAGCAGAGCAGCGCAGGCAGCGCTCTGCCTGCTCCTGCCAGCCAGCCCTGCCTGCCCGCAGCCCTGCTCGGCCCCCCAGTTCCCCCCAGCTCCAGCTGCTGGGCATCAAGGTGCTGGGGATAATGTAGCTGCTGCTGTGCCCAGTGTCACACTGGGACCCCGCGCTGCTGGGACCCCAGACCTGCCACGCTGCACCCACGTGGCATGGCACCATCCAGAAGCTCAGCTGCCCTTAGCCCCACACTGCCTCTTCCCTCATGCTGGAGGGGAGGGGTCTCCATATACCGCCCCCAGACCCCTCCAAATGTCACCCCAGGACCCCCACATTGCCAGGGTCCCTTCTCCTGGCTCCCACCCTCACCTTCTCCATGCAGCACATTTTTGGGGCAGCCCCTCCCACTCCAGGACCCACCTCTCCCCCCCCCGGCCTCCGTCTCCAGCTCCCCCCAGCACACAGGGCTGCAGAGCATCGGCTTGTTACGGTCCTGTGCTCCTCACACACACCTCTCCAACCTCTCTCCAACAGACGGTGGTGACAGGACATCCCGGGCAGGACTTTGTCCCAACCTGGATGTGGCTGCTGGGGGTCTGGCTTTGCAGAGCCAGCCTGGCAAAGCGGGCACTGCCCGTACAGCCAAGCCATGGAGGGGCAAAACATGGCTTCCTCTAAAATAAAAGTACTTGGCTGTGGTCATGGCAGGCAGGAAGAAACTTGAGAATGGGGATTTTTGCCTTGAAAAGGCAGGAAGAGCGCAGGAGCCACATGCCAGGTTGGCTGGGTCGAAATGGGTCCAGCAGAGAGCTCCAGGGAGGGGAAAGCCCACGGAGACTCTGCGGGAGCTCGGTCCCACGCTGCGCCAGGGGAGGACGACCCACCACTCCACGGGTGCCAGCCAGGTCCCGCAGTGCCAGCCCTCGGTCCCTGCCCTGTCCCCTCCCAGCTGGGGCAGAGAGCCTCGTTGGGGGCTGCTCTGGGGGGCTCCATGTTGGGACCCTCCATGCAGGCAATGGGGGTGGCTGCTCTCCCAGCCCAGCAAACCCTCTCCCATGGGCGTGTGAAGAGATGGCCGCAGCAGGGAGAGTCTGTGCCTGCAGGATCGGGCCAGGGAGTCCACGGGGAGGGCAGGACCTGCCCCTAATAGAACAAAAACCAGCCTTGGCTCCCCACGGCCACCTCCCTGCCCACCCAGTGGCCCTCCTCGGGCCAAGGGCTGGCTCTCACCTGGCGTGAGCTGGGGAGAAGTCACCCATGGGTGGCTGCTCCCTGCTCCATGTTGACAGCAAACACGGGGCGGGTGGCCGGGCAGAGCCGGCTGCGCTCAGCCATGCCGGGAGGGTGCAGCTGGGACCGTGGCAGCCCGGAGCCACCTGGCTCGGGACGAGGGAGGTGACAGCAAAGCCGTCCTGACCCGGGAGCGAAGGCACAAAGGTCACAGCAAATGTCCTTGATGCCTCTGAGCCTGCTGCGCTCAGGGCCGGGATGCTGGGGCGGGAAGGGGTGGGGGGGAGTGTCACAGCCCACCCCCTAGATTTTGGGGCTGGCATGATGCCAGGCTTCCCGAGGTCTGGGTGGGATGGGGGTGCTGTGGGGGGGTGAGGGTGCCAGTGTCAAGCCGGCAGGCCGGTGCTGCCTGTAGGTCCCGTGGGCTGCTGCGAGCAGGGTGCGCGGGGGTGAACAGAGCTGCCGGCACCCATGGGTGCACGCAGTCCTGGCAGTACGGACACACAGACAAACCCCCTCCCTGATGGATGCAGCCAGCTGCACAGGCTCTGGCACACGAGTGTGCTGGGAGAGGCCATGGGAAACGTTCGGAAAACACCTCCCCATCCCCCCCACTGCCCAGGCTGTGCCCCCAGCTCCCCCCCCGCCCAGCATGGCTGACCCCAGGGACACCTTGGCAGGGCCTGCACCTGCGCACAGGAGCACTCCACCGTTTCGGGGCCAGGGAGAGGGTCACACTGGGGAGGTGAACACACAGAGAGGACTCGGAGCAGCAACAGGGGCGGGTGGTCCCTCCCTCCCTCCTGCATTTCAAGGGAGGATGGGGCTGTTGACCTCATTTGCCCCCCCTGCAGCGGGTCGGTACGGGCTCCATCGCCTGGAAGGGCACCTGGTGCACCCCAGCACCGCTGTGGGACCGGACGCTGCCCAGCACGCACCCCACAGTCCATGGGGGGGGCCGTGACACCTTCGCAGCCCCTGCAGCTGCAGACCCAGGAGGGGTGACAGCCCCACAGCCCCACAATAGTCCCCGTGCCCTCCCACACAGCCCCTGTGCTCCCCCCAGGGGTCTCGGCAGCGAAAGCAGAACACCTGCCTGCAAGCAGGGGGCACGGAGGGATGGAGGGCTACCAGAGCCTGGATCCCTGCCCGTCCCAGTGTCACCCACCAGTCCCTGCCACCCCTGCCTGCCCCACTGCCGCTCAGTCATCCCTGCCATCCCTGCCTACTCCGGTGTCACCTACCTGTCCCTGCCATCCTTGCCTGCCCCTCTGCCACCCACCCGTCCCTGCCACCCGGGCCTGCATCAGTGTCACCCACCCGTCCCTGCCACCCCTGCCTGCCCCAGTGTCACCTGTCACTGACACCCCTGCCTGCCCCAGTGTCATCCACCCATCCCTGCCTGCCCCACTGCCACCCACCCGTCCCTGCCTGCCCCGCTGCCACCCACTAGTCCCTGCCATCCCTGCCTGCCCCGCTGACACTCAATCATCCCTGCCATCCCTGCCTACTCCAGTGTCACCTACCTGTCCCTGCCACCCCTGTCTGCCCCACTGCCACCCACCCACCCATCCCTGCCACCTCGGGGGTACCCACGGTGACCCCCCCAGCTCGGAGGCAGAGGGACGCCGTGACCGACGCCGTGACCACCCCCGTGTTCCCCCCCGCGCCTCTCCCCGCACTCACTCAGCCTGGGGCTGCTGCTGTAGTTGCGGGTGACGGCCAGGACGTGCTCCCGGGCTGCGGGCAGGGCTGCCGCCGCCGCTGCGTGCACCTTGGTGGCGGCCATGGCCGGGGCTGGAGCCGGGGCTGGAGCCGGGCAGGGCGCGGGGGCGGGCGGCAGCGCCCGGGGATTTTGTACCCCTCCACACCGGCCCTGGCCGGTCCCGGCCCGTCGGGGCCGCCCCGCCCGCAGTCCCGGCCGCTCCGGCAGCGGCCGCAGCCCCGTGTTGGCTGTAAACAGTGTGAGGGAGCGGCGGGAGCAGCCCCCACCCAGCCCCTCACCCGGGCGGCGGGGCGGCAGAGCCGGGACGGGGCGCGTAGGGGCGGGGGGGAGCCTGAGGGGTGGGGGGGTTAAAGGGAGGGGTAAGCCTAAAGGTAGGGGTAAAAGTAGGGATGGGAGTAGGGGTAAAGATAGGGGCAGGGATGGGACTAGGGATGGGAATAGGGGTAGGTATAGGGGTGGGGATAGGGATACGGACGGGGATAGGGGTAGGGGTAGAGATGGGGACAGGGATAGGGGGAGGGATGGGGATAAGGATAGGGGGAGGGACAGGGGGAAGGATGGGGATAGAGTTGGGAGCAGGGATAGGGATAGGGATGGGGTGGGGTGGGATTGGGGTGGGATTGGGGTGGGGTGGGATTGGAGTGGGGACAAAGTTGGGGTAAAGGTAGAGTTTGGAGCAGCATTAGGGGCAGGGGGAAGGATAGGGATATGTTGGGAGGAGGGCTGGGGTAAGGGTGGTGTTGTGGGTAGGGGTGAGGGGTTTCTACCCTCCACCCACCCGCCCCCAGCACTGCAGGCCCCGGGTGCCGGTGCAGAGGCAGAGCAGGGCTGGGATCGGGCCCAGGGGGAGGGGAGGCTCATGTCAGGTGCGATGGGTGTTGTACGGCATAGAGTCAAAGAATGTTTTAGGTTGGAAGGGACCTTAAAGATCATCTAGTTCCAACCCCCCTGCCGTGGGCAGGGACACCTCCCACTAGACCAGAATCTGGGATGGGGGTCTGTGCACAGAGCAGCCCTGTGCCTGCTGGGGAAGGGGGGGGTGAATGTCGTACAGGGGAGGGCGCGGGGGTGCTGCTGCGGGGAGTGGGAGTGTGTAGTCGAGGTAACTCCGACTGTGCATGCATGGAGGGGGCTCTGATGATGCACAGAGGTCAGGAAGAGCAAGTAATGATGGGCTTCAAAACACCTCCCTCCGAAGCCACCCACTAAAGGTTGCTGGTACTGGGAGAGCTGTGATCAAGAGCGGCTCAGCCGTGGCTCCCGAAAGCGATGGAGGAGGACGAGGCAGGCAGGAGGCAGGACATAACTTTTATTAACTATTAGAAACCATAAGAAACCACATTATTCATTAAAGATTTACATCCAGTACTTTTTTCTTTTTTTACTTCTTTTTCCAATTGTACAAGTCAGGAGGAGCTGCTGAAGGCGAGCAGAGCTGAGTGGGCTGGGGGCAAGCCGGCTCCCCCACAGGACCTTCCTAAACCCCCCCACCGGGACAGCTTCACTGCGGACATTTGCTTTGAGAGAAAAGACTTTGGAGAAGCAGCAGCTTTGGGGCTTTTGTGAAAGCAGAATTTGTGTTTAAATTTGTGGAAAGGGCTTGCTGTTTCATTGCAGGGCAGCCCGTGGCCTCCCTGCCTCACTTTCCACATCTCCTTCTGGCTGCTGAGCAGTGAGAGGAGGATGCAGGAGACCCATGAGGATGCCTGGAGCTGGGCAAACACTCCACGGACCCCACGAAACTCCCAGGCTTTGGGGGCTCTTTGGAAAATACAGTTGGACCTTGCTTTCTCTGAAATGCCCCAAAACCTCCTTCACCCATGAAGGTGCAAAGGGGTCACTTCTCCATCAAACCAGACCAAGGTTCCTCCCAGTGAGCCCAGGGTGGGAGGAACCGGGGTCCGAAGCCTCGGGAAATTCCCGCAGTTCAGCCACTCCCAGGGAAAAGAGGGAAAAGCAAAGCAAAACCAGTCCCGGGGGAGGTTTGCAGGCAGGATCCCCCTGTCTCGGCACAGCCGGGTGGGCACGGCTTCCCCACTGCCCGCTCTGCCCGCCTCGGCTCGCTGGCTTTAAATACCACATTTGCAGACCGGGAAAGGATAAAGAACGGCAATATAAATATAAATTAAGTGACGAGGGGAAGGGAGAAGGTCGTTGTCCTGTCAAAAATCCAAAACCTCAGTCAAACACGTCATTGGGGTGTTGGGGTTTGAGCACCCCAGGGCACCTGGAGGATCCGACAAATACCACACTTAGGGAGAGGTACGGAGGTGTTGGCAGCAAGCTGTGGTCTGAGCTGGGCCGGGAGAGGGGAGCTCGTCACCGTGAACCAAACTCTGTCCCTGCTTTCCCAGGCAAACCCTGCCTCAGTTTCCCCACCTGCAGCAGGGGGTCCCGACCCCTCCTGAGCTCCGCAGAGCAGCGCGAGACCTGAGGACTCGCTCCTATAAAGTGCTCCAGATGTGAGGTGATCAATAAATACTATTTCATAGAAACGCTTGATTTACAGGAAAAATAAAAAAATCACAAAAACCTTTTCATAAAATCGTTTATTTTAAATATTTCCCTGCAAAACCCTGTGAACACGTGGGCTAGCGGCTGTGTCCCCCTTAGGGACCAGTCCCCACAAAGCAGCAGCCAGGGCAGGGGTCTGCAGCCCATGCAGCGATGCTCAGGCCAGGCCAGGCTGGGGGGTTGCTCAGTGGTAATTGTCCTTATTATACATTAAACCACAGCGGGAGGATGCAGGAGCCCCTTGGTTTGGGGGTGTACAGGGTGGGGGGAAGAGCCCCATGGCAGCTCCTGAGCACTGGGAGGGGGCTCAGGGCATCACCTGGCTCCTGCCACAGCAATGTCCCTGCAGGGCGTCCTGCCAGGGCTTTGCCACCAGAGCATCCTGCCAAGGTGATGCCACCAGAGAGTACCCTGCCGTGGTGGTGCCACCGCAGAGCATCCTGCCAAGCGATGCCACCACAGAGTACTCTGCCAAGGTGATGCCATCTCAGAGCATCCTCAAGCTCATGACAGCATCCCAAGGAGGTCAAAGGCTACTTCAGTGTCCCCAAGGGTTTGCCAGGGTGGGACAGCACCAAACAGGGTCTGGGATGGTGGTTTGGCTCTGCACGGGCAGGCACGGAGGAGCCTGAGGATGCCTTATGAGTCAGGGCGGCCCCTGGCTCCTGAGCACAGGGACCACTGGTGCAGGGGGCTGGAGAGATCACCACCCACATCTCCCTTGCCCTCAAAGGACAAGCATCCCATGGGAGCATTGCTTCCCACCAGCAGAGGGGACCTGGATGCCACAGTCACCAGGATGCTCCAAGACAACCTCAGCCACAACACAAAGCCCTTTGCAAGTGGGGAAACTAAGGGCCAACGCTTGCCCAAGGACACCAGGGCCGGGCAGAGACCCCTGTGCTCTCCCTTTCGGGGTGCCCTCCTTGTCCTCAGGGCTTTGGTGGTGACCCCAACACCACAGTCCCCACGGTGACAGTCCAGCAACCCCCCAACATCCCCCCCTCAGAGCTGCTCCTCTCCCAGCCTGCACAGCAAGACCACAGCATCGTCTTCCAAACCCTGAACGGGCGATACCTGGAGGGGGGAATGTGGCCTTGACAGATCCAGTGGTGTCAGCGAGGGACGGGACGGTGCTGGTGACACGGGACACCCTGTTACCAGGCACGACCAGGTTCAGCGTCAGCCCTGGGGCGAGGAGTTGCAGGGTGCCATCCACAGCTGCATCGGTGCGGCTGGGGCGGGGGCCAGGGGGGGCACACTCACACCCCTGTGCGCACACTCGCACACACGCACCCCAGCGGGCAGCAAACCTTCTTCCACATCCCAGTTGCCAAATCAAACCCCGGTGTAGGGCACGGGGTGCGTGGGGGCCGCGGGGACGGGGGCGGGAGGGGGAGACCTTTTCACACTCGTTTTGATTTAAGGACTTGGCTTCTTGCTGGGTATAGAATTGTCTTTCCTTTCCAGCCGCGTGTAAGGCTCAAAAGCAGAAGTGCCCAGTCCGTAAGCGCCCGGGAGGTCGTGCAGGCTGCCCAGGAGCGGCCCCCCAAAACACAGCGGGGCGGCTGGCAGCCTGGGCGAGGAGGAGGAAGAGGAGGAGGAGGCGAGAGAAGGGACCTGCAGGCTGAAGACTCCCGGCCCCGGGGGGCTGCTCCCACCGCTGAGCCCAGGGGAGGTGGTTCCTGGGGTGGCCACGCTGGATCCGTTGCCCGTAGGACTGACGATGGGGTTGGAGGTGGGAGAGAGGAGGCTGGGGGGGGCCGGGACGGAGAGAAGCCGGCCTTGCTCCAGCAGCCGGAGGATGTTGCAGGTGGCGAAGGACTCGGAGGTGGCGGTGGAGCGTTTCTCAGAGTCCCTGCTCTGGTCTTTCTTCTGCTTGGTGCGACGGTTCTGGAACCAGACCTTGACCTGGGGAGGGGGCGGGGGAGCAGGGGGACGGGGCAGGGGGACAGAAAGGCACGGACGGAAAGAGAGCGCAGGGGGGGCCAGGGAAAGAGAGGCGAGAACCAGGAAAGAGTGAGAGATATGAGAGAGAGAGAGACGTATTAAAATAAACGCCCAAGCAAGATCCATCCCCCACCACAGGGACTGCAGAGAAGTGGCTCCCACCTGACGCTTCCAGGGAAATGGCAAAATCCCGCAGGTGCCAAGAGGGTGCAGGACAGGAGCCCGGGAATAAGAGTCCAGGGTAGGAGCCTGGAGCCAGGAGGCCGGGGCAGAGCCACCCCACCACTGCCCCAGCTCTGCCCTGTGCTGGCTCTCCCGGGGCAGCTGAGCTATGGGAAGTGCTGGGTTCTCCACTATGATGGTCTTCAAACCCAAGTTTGTGTGCCCACCCTTCCATCGCTGGGCCAAGACATGGGGCAGGGTGGAGGGTCCCTGGCCTTGCTACGGTGCAGGGGAACACGTTAGGGGACAGGATGGCTTCTGGTGGCCCTGGATCTCTGGGTACAGAAGCACTTCTGTGCCCGAATCCAGCTAGGGACATCCCCACCCCAACCTGCCTCTCGCCAAAGTAAGGAACGAGCCCGGGCTGAGGCCCTGTGGGACCATCCTGCCCCTGACTTGCCCAGTGGGATGTGGTCTCTAGTCCCAAGCCCACGGCTCCCTGTGGCTGCCCCCACGCCCCCTAACATCTCCCCTGGGAGGGCAGCCCCCCACTTCTGTCCCTCCCTGACAGAGCAGAGGGGTAGGAGAGGCAGAGAGAGAGACAGAGAGAGGCGTGAGGGACAGACAGATGGATGGAGATGGAGGTGAGGGAAGGAGATGAATGGGAAGACACTCAGATTAGAGCATGGCAGACGGGAGTGGACGAGTCAGGCGCTGGCCAGGACCCCAGGAGTCAACCCCAGTGCATCGGCACAGGCTTTGTCCCCATCTGCTCCGGGGCCAGCAGGTCTCAAACTCATCCAAGTCATCGGAAACTCATTGGGGCAGGAGAGTCACTCACTGACACGGCCCTCGCGCGTCCCCTGGCACAATAGACCCACAGTACAGAGCTAATGGAGCGTGGGGGTGGAGGAGGTCTCAGCCCCCCGGCCCCTTTCTGGGGACATAATAGTGGAACTGACATCTGGGCGAAGCTGGCCAGAGGCTGGGGATGCTCGGGGAGGAGCGGCGGGAGGTCCTCCAGAGTGACGCGGGGACACTAGGACCGCGGGGCTGAGCTAATATCCCACAGCCAAAACCTCCTGGGACCACTGGCCACTGCCAGCCCGCATCCTACCCCCTCTTACCCACAGGGTCCCAGGTGGAAACTCTTGAGGATGCTCCCTGCACAGGGACCCTGGATGCCTCATTGCCACCGGGACTGCTGCGCCCACATCACAGCCCAGCCGGGTCTCCAGGACTGACGTCCCCTGCCCACCGTCCCCATCAGTCCCTCCATGCCAGCGGGATGGGTTTGTGTGGGGCTGTGTGCTGCCACAGCCTAAGGCATGGTGACCTGATGCAGAATTAGCAGCCGACCAGCTTTTAAGGTGGGGACCTCCTCCAGCTGCCAAATTCTGGGGAACACAGCCCCGAAACACAACCGTTGGGGCTGAATGAGACTCCCACAGCCCCGCAATCCCATGCCATTATTGACATCTTAACAAAGGTCTGGTGTAAGCCCACACAAAAATGCACAGCCCCAGCGTGCTCTGCTCAAAGCATCCCCCAGCCAGCCAACTCTGGAAGAACAAGAGCTCAAAAAAACCCTGCCAGCACGATTATGTCCTTGAGGATGGGCATGAAGGCCCTAGGAGCTGCCCACAAGCTGCATTTTCCAGGCCCAGCCAGATGCACAGCAGGAGGCAACAGTGGGCTCCTCATCTTCTTGGCAGGGAGGGTGCACCAGCACCCACCCTTCCCCCACCCAACACCACCGCCCAGGGATCGGACTCAGCATCTCCTGGCCTTTCCTGGGTGCAGCATCCCAGTCCCAGCCTCACCTAGCCGTGCTGAGGAGCACAGACGCTGAGGGACGTGTTGGAGCCCACCCTCTCAGGTGAGGACCACCTCCATCCCTGTGCCCCAAACCAGAGGGTGCTCCAGAGCCCCGCTGCTGTAAGCCCGACCCAAACCCTGCTTTCTTCAGCCCAGCATACCTCTGAGCCCACTGCAGAGGCTCCAGGGCTGGGAATACACCACCACCTTTCCCCCCTCCCTCCCTGGTCTCTGGACCCTCCTGGTTTGAGTGCAACACCTCCAGGTACTCTGAGATGCTGATGGGTCTCAGAGACCCTCCCCAGCTGCACATGGACAGTGCAAAGGGAAACTGAGGCAGAGACAGCGCCTGCAGAGCTCTCTGCATTGCAAAGCACTCTGAAACACAGCTCCTAACACGGCAGGAGGAGGCTGCAGGACACACAACCACAGAATCATAGAATGGCTTGGATTGGAAGGGACCTTTAAAGGTCATCTTGTCCAACCCCCCTACAATGAGCAGGGACATTTTCAACTAGATCAGGTTGCTCAGAGCCCCGTCCAACCTGACCTTGAATGTTTCCAGGGATGGAGCGTCTGCCACGTCTCTGGGCAACCTGTGCTAGTGTTTCACCACCCTCATCGTAAAAAATTTCATCCTTATCTCTAGTCTGACATCATGCTGAGCAGCACTAGCCAGGGCAGGGTGCCAGTTGGTCGGTTAACACTCTTACCGACTTTGGAGCAAGTTACCTGAGCAGAGGCACCACCCCGTCACTGCACATCAGAGAAGGGCAAGCAGAGACATCAGGGCATCCTGCAGAAGGAAGGACCAAGCCCCAAGGGATGAGGCAGGTGCAGCGCACTCCCGCTCTGCAGCATCACAGCTGGTGCAGCCAAGGGCAACAGCCATGAGGAGACCGGGGTTTTCATAACACGAGGACTAGGAGGCATCAGGTGTGGTCACCAGGCAGCTGCTGGAAACCGGAGTGAGGCAGGAGGCAGAGCCTCTTTGGGCAGCACAGGTGGTGTTAGTCCCTGCTGCAGGGTGCCCTGGAAGTCAAAATGCAAGTGGGCTGAAGAAAGGACTCGGAAAAATTGCAGGAGAACAGATCCATCAAGATTTAACACAATGATCTGGGTACCTCCTCATGGTGAGCGCTCTCCAAGATGCCAGCGGCTGGAAAGATATGGCAAGGACAGGACCACTTTACACCCCACATGCTATTTTCTCTACTCCTCCACCACTGACCACCACTAGGGAAAGGGTCCTCAGCCTTGGTGTCCCCTAAGGTCAGCTCTTACGTTCTGGTTGTCTTCTACTGGTCGTGAAAAACAAACACAGCTCCATAAAAGCAAAGGGCCCTTGTCAGGGTCTCCAGAGGTCTGTTCGATTCCCCCTCCACCTCTGGCTTCCTGTGGGAGTTCATTTTTCCTGGCTGTTTTGGCTTTTGTTCTGTGCTGGGTCTGTGCTGCCGCCTCTCCTGGGAGCTCTTGGTCAGCTGGGGAGTAACTTTCCAAGGGCAGCAAGTCATCTGTTCGGGTATGACGCTGAAAACCAACAATTAATAGCAATACAGATGGGCAAGTCAAAGAAATAGATGGACATAAATTGAAGTGGATATTGATGTGCATGGATTTCCAGTGCTGAAACCCAGTTCCACACCACTGGGGACATGAGGGGAAATGCTAAAGGACAGGAGGGAGAAAGGGTTGAAGTGACATCCGTCCCAAATGTCCCAACACGGGGTTCAGCTGGGGAAGGGTCCTTGGGGAAAGAGGACAAATTGGGTTCCTCCTTCCCAGTGCTGCTGCTGGGAGATCGTCCCAGCACCGAGCCCCTTCCCAGCCTGGATATCCTCTGCTCTCACTCCTCGTTCACTAGGGCTGGCTGATGCCATCGACAATGGTTGCATCTCCATTTATAGGTATAGACAGAAACTTTCTGTAGCCCTCCCTGCCTTTGTTCTACATCTGATCCTCTCACAGAAGGTTCTCCCAGCCTCAACCCACCTCTGTGGTTCCTCTCTGCGCCCATCACTCTTGAACACCATGACCCAAGCTGAACGTGCTATGCTAAATACGGTTTCCTCAAGCCTCGTAGACTGACATGAGCTCTTCCCCATCTGCACTGGTGACATATCAGATGAGTAGGATCACATTTGCCTTCATGGCTAAAGTTCATATACAGCTTGTCATTAATTAGTAGATCCATGTCCTTTTCATCCTCCATTATTATCAAACCCTGAGTTCCTATCACTAGAGATGTAAATAAGCTCAGCCAGACGCAGTCCTTGACAAGTCCGTGAGTAATTTCCCTCTAGCCTTCATCCTTCGTCTTTTCAGCAATACCCTCCATCTTCCCTCGATTACAGTTTATACTCCACACTGTAAGTTCTCTAGTCATCTTTTGCTCTGGTTTCATTCACAACTAACCACCAGCCACCATAGTGAGTGCTTTGCCAAAGTCTGCTTTGGTGATATTGCCTTAATTTCCTTCTCTAAAAAAGCAGCGCTCTTGCTTGTCCAAGTTACTGGGTGAACTGGTGCATGCCTGTGACGTGGCAATGTCACCTTTCCCAGTCTGGCCTGGAGGAAGGGCAGGGAGGACCACGCTGGCACACCCCTGGTGGGCACCACACCTCCAGCATCTATGGAGGAGGTAAGGTAGCCCGTAAGGTAGCCCAGAGCGTGATGTTTTGTTTCTCAGTTACCGACCCAGTGAACTATGGTCATAACTGAAGGTCTGCGGGAGGGAAATAATCACCTCCAGCTCTCCTGCCAGACTGGGGATGGGAAGAAGAAAGTGAGACAAAGGGCACCCTTTCCATAGGAATGGAGAAAAAGGCCAGTCCACAGATGTGTCCCTCTGGGGGACAGCCAAGGCAGCTGAGGAGGGCAAGGGGAGGGAGGGAGAAGCCTGCCCCTGCTGCGAAGGTGTCCCAGGAAGAGCCCACGGCTCCCGGTGACTGCAAGTCCCCTGCCTGGGGCTGTGGGATCCAGAACCATGCATGACAGGCCGGTCAGGTCAAGCCTGGATGCAGACAAATAGACAACAGCACGTATTTGGAGGTGACTGAAGAGCAGGACATGAGAGGTCATGCGTTCACCAGAAAAGGAAGGTGACTCTCAGAGGATGGGGAGGAGGCAAGCTGTACAGAGATGACTCTGAAAACCCTAGGAGACATGGCATGCAAGACACAGCATGACGCTGAAGATATGAGGATACGCACAATCTGCAGATTTATAAGTCCATGTGAGTGTTTGGAGAAGGAGTCCTGGTGCTGGCTATTCAACCAATTACTGTGACCAGGTCTAGTGTCTACTTTTCCATAAGGTAAGTGACGGGCTGGAGGGATCACAGGATAAAACCCCTCATGTTTATGGATCTGGAAATTCTGCTTTGCTCAGTCTCTGCAGCAGGAGAGAGACTGGTAAGAGCAAGGGACTTCTTGTCAAAGTGGGCAGAGGTAGGACATGATCCCTGGCCCGAAGAAAGGCAGACTCAAATGGCAGAGACACTATGGGTGGATCATGCAGAGAACTGCCTGTGGAGCACCGTTCCTGGGGCAGGAGCATGCTCGCCATCACACTGAGACATTTCGCTAGAGCGGGCGGTTTTCCTAGGAGAGATGCCCTGGACCAACTACAGTGAGGAAGAAAGTCCTATGAGCTGATCAGAAAGGTCCATCTGCCTTTCGAGTCCATTTGAGCTTGGAAGCACAAGACTTTTCTAGGTCCTGCAGCATGAAAATCAAGTAAGAAAATCTGCTCTGTCCTGGGCTGGATGTTTCCATAAAAAATTCAGGGCAGAGATCTCAGTCTATTCACCAGAATAGCCACCAGCCACATGTGCACCCACCAGGGAGGGACAAGGGAGCTGTAGCTCTTTCACCACAACCATCCACCTTGACTTGCAGGTCTTGGGTCACACATGACAGATGTGGTCACGTCATCATGCATTGCCCCCTCTGATAACCCTATGAATGTACTGAGCCCTGCGAGCGCCGGTGCTTGGCCGGCATGAGATGGCTTGATGCTAAACACAGCAACATGGTGGTTCTGGAGGAGAAGCCTGTCATGTTGAAGATACAAGACGAGGTCCAAAGGTACCGAGCTGGGACAGAGGCATGCAGTTCCCACCTCTGGCACCAACCAGATAGGATGCTGGGACCTCTCACCCATCTGTTTTCTGCCCAACCTGGCATGGAAACGTGCTGCTTAGGGACAGCAGCGTTTCTGCTTCAGTGTCTGAGTATTGAGCGTGGAGGGTCCCCACCTCCCCTAGGGCCTGTAGGTGCTACCAGAGCATGAACTGCAATAACGACCAGCAGAAAAGGAAGGCAATAACCCCAGAGCCGTAACAGGTCTGTCCAGTCTGTCCCAGACTAGTAGAGTCACCCAAAGCCTTCAGGACTCACTACAACAGTCCTCAGCATACAATAAATCACCAACATCTCACTGACCCACCCATAACTGCAGGTCCCAGACACCCTTTTCTTGTCCCCTGTGCAAGATTTTCTTTCCACACACTCTTTTCACTACAGCAGAAGTTGAAGGTACCTACTCCTTGGAGCAAGGTCAATCCTTTTCTTGCTGGTGGAGAGGCTGGACGTGGTGTCCAACTAGCAATGACCAAGAGTATGAAGCCTCAAATGCACGTTGGGTAGAAAAGCAGTTTGGAAGGTTGAAATCTGCTGCCTGATCATTTCAGGAGATGCTTCCTAGTGCATGGTGCGTAAACCAGCTGGTAGCCCTCCCCACGGTACCACGGAGCTTCTCACCCCGTCCCCCTCTCCTTGAGAGTCCTGCTGTCACCCAGCAGCGCAGGAAAGGGCTCGACCCCCCGAGGACCTCGGGTTGCAAATTCATCCATCACAGGCTACGTGACTCCCATCACGTTCGCATTTACAGGGAGTAAGGCAAAAAGAAATCACAACAAACAAATCCCAAACTGCAGGGAGAAGGGTCTCAGGGGAGCTGTCAGCGTGGTGCAGCAGCTCTGGAGCCGGGATGTAAAGGCTGAATTTATTGTTTTCCCTTCTTCCCAAGAAAACCTTTCCCCTGGCCTGCTCCCCTCTGCTCACATGAAAGCTAACGCTGCCCAAACACCGAGCGAGCCCTCCAAGGAGAAGGGCAAGGGAAGTGCAGAAACACTGCTGACCACCGCCGGGGAAGCAGTATTGCAAATTCCCTCTGCTCCCAACCGGCTTTTACGGCAGTGAGAGTGTCCACAGGGCCACCGGCCGACTTGGCAAACGTGTGCCTGGGAGCAGGAAGTGGAGCCCCCTGAAAGCCCAGCAGGAGATCACCGCATCCCCCCTGGCCATGCCGCCTCCAGGTCCCACGTCTGTCTGACTCGGGCAGCTAGGGGTTTATTTTACGTTTTTCCGTTTGTTTGTTTGTTTGTTTGTTTGTTTTAAATTATCCTATTTTAGTTTGATTTATTTTGTTTTGGTTTGGTTTGTTTTATTTTTTATTATATTTTTAAAATTTTATATTGTTTTATTTTATTTTAAATGCACACACCCCCCTAGTGCCTGTTACGTGACTGAATGAGCTGCTGAAGGTCACAGAGATGTAGCCACAGACTTCTCCATCTGCTGGGGTTTTCTCTGCCTGTGGTTTCCCTTCCCTGAGGATTGATTCATCCTCCAGGAACCGGCTCCAGGAGCTCCCTGGAACCTCCACCCTGCACCGCCCCATCCCTCCCATGGAGCCATGGCCGCTCCCCGCCTGGGAGGAAAGCAGGAGAGCCGTGTCTTTGGTGTCACCTGCCTCCCTCGCAAAGGGAAACCGATTCAAAATGTCACCGAGCATCTGAGCTTCTCGGGGCGCCGCTGGGGGGGTGTTCTGCAAAGGCACCGTCCGTCTGTCCGTCTGCCTGCCAAGCAGCAGGATGGGCACGCAGACGGCTGAGCCACCCTCTCCCTTCGCTCCAGACCCCTGCCAGCGCGCCCTGCTCCTGCGCCGAGCCGTTTGTCAACCCTTTCCCGGATTGCAAATGCCACACAGCCCCGGCTGCACCCACGCTCCTGCACACACGTGTGTGCTCGCACACGCCCCATGCGCGCGCACAGACCCCCACAGCGGAGCATCTGCAGGGGTGTGACATCTCCCTGCAGTTCCCGAGCTGCTGGAGAGGGACTTGCCGAGCACCCCGGTTCCCTGGTCAGGCAGGGGCAGGGTGAGGGCAGCAGCGCCGGCAGAGCTCCGGGGAAGGGAATAAACCAGGGACATGGCATCTCCCCACCCGCTGGAGCAGCGGCCGCAGCCCACAGCATCAGCTCTGGGCAGGCTCCCAGCTCTGGGCACAGTGTGGCCAGTGGCACGCGGCATCCGTGCCATGGCACGGCAGGAGCGGGCAGCTCTGATCCCGCTCCCGGCAGTGTCAGGAGCAGCCATGGGGCAGTGTGTGCTGTGAGCATGGCTTTTCCATGGCTATCGTCCCTGTGGTGGCACCAGGATTGAGTACATGAGGGTTTTGGTCCCTCCTAGGGACCCTAAGGAGTGCCTGAGTACAGTCTTCGCCTCCACCAGCCCCTTCTCTGGTGGCTGAGCCTGCCCTGCAGATGCTGGGAGCTCGGATGCTGCTCCAATCCCTGCCCTCCATCTAACACCTCCGAGCTGCAAAACAAATTATTTCCGAGCGGTTAATCCCAATGGAGACCCCCGCCGGCAGGCCAAGCTCCCCGCACGCTCCGGGGATGGAAAGGTGCAGGGTGGGAGCCCATCACCACCACGGCGCTCGGTGATCCTGGGATCTGCTGAGGGTTTCAGTCCAGTGGCTGCCTCGCTCAGCCCCTGCTCTGCTCGCCCATCCCAGCACGCTGCCCAGAGCTCCCGTCCCTGCAGAGCAGGATGCGGCCGTGCTGGCCAGCCGGGGACTGGGCAGTGCACTCCTCCTCTCTTCGGCTAATTTTTAATATCATCTGGCGCTTAACTGATGCATTTTGCCAGCTCGTGGCTGAGCAGCAGTGGGACGCTGCTCCCGAACAATTCACGGTTTGCCGGTGGGAGCCTGAAATCCATGTCCCTGCCCACCCCGGTCCCAAGCAGCGGGCACGTCACGCCTGCTCATTAAACCCTCCTCGCGCCGGCGCACACACTCCCACACGCCCACGT
This sequence comes from Rissa tridactyla, assembly GCF_028500815.1. Taxonomy (NCBI): domain Eukaryota; kingdom Metazoa; phylum Chordata; class Aves; order Charadriiformes; family Laridae; genus Rissa; species Rissa tridactyla. The sequence continues at coordinate 41,212,394 of NC_071470.1, forward strand.
CCCCCACAGCCCCCCAAAACGCCCGAGCCCCTCGGCCTCCCCCTGCTCGGTGGCCAATGGGATGGTCCTCATCCTCCCCCGGGACGCCCAGGAGCATCGCCCCGGACACCGGCACCCACGCAGGCAGGGCTGGGGGATACGTCATTGGTTTTTAATGGTGTTTATTATTTGGCAGCCCTGCCCCGGAGGCTAATCCCGGCACACACACCCCATGCCGTGCACACCTCCGGCATGCCAGCCATCCGAGACTATTCATAGCTGCTGGCCGAGGCCATTTTCCTCACTGGGATTAGCTCCCCGCTGCCATCAGCTGATGCCTGCCACAGCACGGGGGAAGGTGGGACCCAGCCTGCCGCACCACCATCTCCCCAACCACCCTTCCTCCTCCTCTTCCTTCTCCTCCCTTCACCCCAAGCGGGGCTGTGGGCTTGCGGAGCCATCGAGGCCGGGGCAGGAGGAGGCTCGGCGCAGGCTCGGGCTCCCTGCGTTGCATAAGCCGGCGGGCTCGCTGCCCAAAAGAGCCAGAGGTTTCATAACGGCACGGCGGCTGCACAACCCGTCTGCCTCTCCCTGACCACGGCAGGAACGGGGAGCATGGCCCTGAGCAGGGATGGACTCATCCCTTGGCTTCTCCTCCAGCCCCTCTGCGGCCCGGCAGCGCCTGGGGCCACCCCGGCTGCACCACCCACCCCAAACCCTCTGCCACAGCCCAGGACGGACATGCTTGGGGCCATGCTTCCAGCTGCACCGAGCCCCAGCCCACGGCCGGGCAGTGTGCTGGGGACAGTCAAGGTGGGACCCAGCTGAGCCCTTGGCCAGGAGCCCGTCCCCAGAGCGCTGGCTGCCCCACTGCTGATCCCAAACTCCAGCCAGAAGCATGCCCACGGCCTGGTTTTGCTGCAAAATTCAGGATGTTTTCTGCTTCACAGCAGGGGAACCTCCGGGGTGATTCCACGCCCTTTGCAAGTGGAAATGAGATGAAGGAGCAGGGAGAGACAGTGATGGGCCCTGCAGGCAGGTCTGGCACAGGTGGAGTGTCCTTCACCATCCAGCCTGGTGGCTTCAGACCGAGGTGTCCCAAGGGAGCATCCTCCAACACACAAAGAACAGGCAGAGACAACCCCTTGTCTCCTCAGAGGTGCCGGCGAAGGCTGACGGATGATTTCCCCCTTTCATTGGGGTTTCAGAAAGTGCAGCCTGGGATGGATGGATGGATGGATGGATGGATGGATGGATGGATGGATGGTTAGATGGTAATCCCTCCCTGGCAGGGACATTCTCCACACAGCCCCAGCTCTGGGGATACGATACCCAGCGGGATTTGCTCAGGACTGGCTGCAACGCAAGTGTGCCTGGTGGTGTCACCCACCACAGAGCCCCCCTTAGCCTTTCAGCCATTAGCACCCAGTTTGGGTGGCGAGGGAGTCAGGTGGGACAGCAGGGCCGTCCCCATGGTCACGTCCCCTCCCGCAACACCAGGATCCAGCGGAAAGTATCCACGCGGATGTGCTGTTTCCTCCCATTTTCCATGCACAGGGCAAACTGGTATGGTTTCCTTCCAGTGTAAAATAAAATATAGCTGGGGTGGTGGGAGCACCTGGCTGGAAGGTGAGGGCGGGTGGTGGGACACTGGACAGTGGCCAGGATTCAGACCCTCACCTCTGGGGTTCCTGCCCCAGCACCGGAGCCGGCTCCAAAACTGTCACCACAACCAATTTCCATCAGAAACTGTCATCTGTAGGAAACAATTTCTCTTAGGTTATACCCACTTGGAGTATGCCGAGAAAGCCTTGGAGATCACTCTGGAAACACTCAGCCCTCTCGCAACATTTAGAAATGAAATTTTCTATCACAAATTCTGAAATTGTTTTTTTTACTGCGCAGGCATTTTCAATTGAAAACGCGTAATGATAAAAATCTCAATTAACTATTTCACGTTTACTTACACGAGCCATTTTGCCCAGTGCCAGTTGAGCTCAGGGAACTGTAGAGGTTTCCCAGATATTTTGGGTTATCTGATTCACCACAGGAGCAGCTGTCCTGTAGAAGAGCGCTATTTCCAGAGGGCCCCCTTGCTCCCCCCTGAGGAGAGCTGCTCCTCTCCTCTCTTTGGAAATGTTTTCCATTCCCCCACCAACACGCTGGTGCTCATCGCCCGAACCCGCTTCCCCAGCTCCCTGGCGTGTTTTGGGAAACGAAATGCCAAAAAAGGTGAATTTTTGAGGAACCCAAAGAGTCAAGGGGGCTGGGGCCAGGCAGGCAGAGGCAGCGGCCGGGCTGTGCCAGCCTGGTCCTGCCGCTACGTGGTACCTGCTCATAACGCAGATTTATTGCCACCAGCCCAGGGCCCCGTGGCTGCAGGGTAAACCCCACCACGTGCCCCCGCCGCAAGGAGGGGATGGGATTAGCTTCTCCACGTGAGCAGGTTTACTCCGCAAGCGTGCTCTGGCACAGGCTGGCATGTGGGAAGGGGACCCAGAAGCTACTGGAGGTGCCCAGCTTCTCCCAGGGTGACCCTGGACATCTCCGGTGGCCACCACATGCCATGGGAACCAGGATCCACCTCCCTTACAAGCCAGTGGGAGCCAGATGCCTTGAGCATCTGGATCCAACCTGGAAGTCATTAAATATGGGCTCACTCAGGCTGACATCCTCCATTGACACCCACTCACTTCAGAACACTCTCAGTACCCAAGGTTTTAGCAGCAGGAGCTGGCTGCAGGCTGCCGCGGTTGGACATGATGCCTTTCCCCAGCTATCTGCCTCTCCATCCTGCTGTCCCCATGTTCCCTGAACCAGCCCCGGAGGACCCCAGCTCCCTTAAGAAGGTGGGTTAAACCCAGTCTGGTGGAGAATTGCTCCAGCAGAACAAGGCACCCTTCTGCTGGCTTGGTTACTTCAGACCATCCAGAAAAAGCTCCACCAGAAGTGGCCCAGGGGGGTGGACAGGAGCACCCAGCTGGGAACAGCACGGGGGGGTGGGAGCAGCACCCCCAAAACAGGGCTGTATGAGGATGGGACACCCCAACCCGCAGCACAGTGCGTGTGGGGCTGCAGCTTCCCTGAGCAGAGGGGAGAAAATATTCCCCGCTGGGCAATTACCCACAGGAGAACGGTCAGCGCAAGCACCCATGGCATGAAACACCAACGCTACAAAAGCAGCTGGGGGGAGGCAACACGAACCACAGAAGATCTTAGAGACTATTTTCCTATGCACAGCAGAGCATGATGGATGGGTGGGTGGGTGGGTGGATGGAGGGATGGAAGGATGGAGGCCTCCTCAGAAAAGAACATACTGGGCTACTACACCTGTATTTTCTGTACGGTCTAGAAAAGGGATTTCCAACAAAGCTTTGGAAATTCAACTTTCCTGTACCCTGAGGACTGCAGAGACTACAAGGATGAGGAGTGCACTACTTTGCAGCAAGCAGAGCAGCGTTACGGTCCTACCTGCCTCTTGTCCGTTGAGGAAGCCCCAACCCACAGGTCCCATCACCAAGCTCTGGATGACTCTCACCTCCTCCAGACCACAGCTTTCCTGCGGTTCTCCCTGCGAGAGGACAATTTGTGCTGGCACCAACCATTGTTTCATTGTTCTCTCGCTGCAGGGACTGATAGTTGTTAATGACTTGGGGTGTAATTAATTTTTAACGGCATCATCTTAATTGCCAGGCTATAAATAAACATTCCCGCCCCTTCTCTGGCTCAGCTGCTTTCTCACATATGTTTTGCTCCACGGCGGGGGGATCGCAGTCCTGAAGGCTCTGTGCCCCAAGTACCCTCCCCATGCTGCGCAGGATGCTTGGGGGTATCGGGCCACTGGCAATGACAGAGCAGTAGGAGCCCAGCCTCTGTCAAGGATGGCCCAGGTTTTTGTCCAAGAAAGGTCTGACAGACCAGCTGTGATGGAGCCCATCACAGCAAAAGGAACACCAAGGGATCCATGGGGGTCCCACGGACTTTCTGGCAGCCAGGCAGGCAAGAATCGCGATGCTAAGACCTCTCTCCACTCTGTGCTCCACCATCCCTCTACAAAGGGTCTCCAGATGCTGCACAGGAGCCAAGGAGACCAAAAGCTCACCAGTATCTTCCAGGAGGTGCATTGGTTGTCCACAAGCCGCCAGCAGTGCTCCTGGGCATGGCCTCCTCGACTGAGGACATCCCTGTCCCACAAAGCTCTTGCCTTTGGGATGGGGTGAGCTACCTCTCGGCAGAGGGACAAGGCTCGGAACTGGGCGCTAAGTGGAGAACATCTAATAAACCAACCCTGGTCCTGACCTCCTGGGTGCCCAGCCCTCCAAAGGGGCCCTTGTTCGACGTGTCACTTTTCTGTCCTCACTCTAATGAGGGCAGGAGGAGCTGGCAAATACACCTGGTCACTTGAACCTGAGCCTGGCATTGAACTTCTGACCCAGAAAGCAAAGCCTCCTGGCACAGGCAAATCCCCCTCGGCCAGCCCATCCCGCCTCTCCTCCTGCCAGGGGATTTATGGGAATTATCCTCCCTCTGCCATCCCCCCGTGGTCCTTCTGCCTCGCAGCCTCCTCTCTGCCTTGCATTTTCTATCCTTTAATGACACTAAGAAGGGGCACTTTTCCCCTAATGCCTTGGGATGCGTTGCCTGGAGAAAGCCCGATGCACGGATACAGGCTACTCTCTGCTCGGAGCATGGGGATGGATTCTGGATGGGTTGTGCCAGGGTGGGCTTGGGCAGCCCCTCCGCAGCCCTCCGCACCCGGGACGTGGGAGCTCACCTGGGATGCAGCAGCCGGCACATCCGCATCTCCAGGCTGCTGCTTGACAAGTTAATGAAAATATTCTACTGGCTAATTAAACTCGCTTAACACTGTCTACGTCCACGGGTTAATTAGAAAAAGCACAAATGGCATTGGGCTGGAACCCGAGCCGCTCCTGGCGAGACAGAACAGGTACACGGCTCCCTGGAGGGAGGAGGCAAATTCCCTGGGCTGGAGAGAGCTGGGGTAGATGGAAGCACCCTCCTCATCCTCGCCTGAGTGTGGATGGCTCCAAAACTCCCCCTGTGTCCCTTGAGTGGCTGAACCCCGCAGACGGGCACAGGTACAAGGTGCGGGGCTGGCTCCAGAGGGACAGCAAGGTGACCCGGGGCACAGTGGGATGCTGGTGGACGGCTCTGCGAGCAGCACGGGGAGGACAGGCTCATCGGCAGTGACACCAGCTTCTGCAGCTGCTGCTGCTCCGGGCCGGGAAGTGGCACGCACGGCTCTGAGCCTTCCCCCGGCACCGAGGGGCTGTGCTGCTGCTCCCTGCCTTAGCCTGGGTGAGACCCCTCTGTGCTGGGTCACCTCCCTTCTCCGCTGAGTGACCTCCCCTCTCCCTCGGAGCAGGGGCCAGAGACAAGAAAGCAAGACGATCCCTACTCCCCAACATGGAGGTGGGGCATTCTGGCTTCCCTGCAAGACGCAGCGATAGCCTCCTGCCCCGAAGTCTGCCAAAAAGCAGGATCAGATGCCAGGAAAGTAAAATAAGGGCTTAAAAGAGGCCTTTTTTTTTTCTCCGGCAGGATTTCTCAGGGGCGCAGCCTGATCGGCAGACCCACTTATGGGGACGCTTGGCTGCAGCTCTCCAGCTGTGATGACATCGTGTCTCTTCCTATCTCATCACGCTGTTTGCACCACTCTCTCTTTGCAGAGGAGCGGAGATGAATCATTCTTCTCCCTCCCGAACATTCACAGGCACAAAAAACCCTCCTCAGCGGCCCCTTCCTCCATGCCCCCCGCTTTGTTCTTCCCTCCCATGGTGGGACACCATGGGGTGCCATTGCACCCAGGGGTCCCTGCAGAGAGCAAAGTTGGGAGCAGTTGGTGGGGGGAGCCTTCCTAACCCTGAAACTAGTGTATTGCTCAATGAGGGGACAGAAAGGATCCATCCCACCATCCCAACCAGCACAACACAAATGTCAACCAAGAAAGAGCCACAAGATGCTGCTAGTTGGGAATCCGCCAACAAAACATTAAATGGAGCAATTATACTACGAACCGCCCTAAGTCCTGGGAGCTGCTTCTGGATAACACTGGGAGAAAAATCACCAAAAGTATCCAAAATACTCTGACTGTTGTAAATGTTGGATTTGTCCCTGGCTGAGCTGATGGACATCGAGGAGCCCTATGGGACAGGAGTGGCTGGTGGTCACTACCCAGTCCCCAGGCCACATCCAAATCGCACCAGCACGCTGCATGAAGCCGTGCAACACCCTCCAGATCTAAGGGGTCTTGTAAAACCCCGCGGTTGCCCAGCTCTTGTAACGACTGAGGAAACCTCCCAGCCACGAACGTCAGGGAACTGGGGCAGGGAGTGACGCCTGAGTGTGCAGAGAGCCTGGAATGATATCCCAAGGGGGCCTGCACCCTGCTAATGAGAGGAGGAAGCCAGGCACCGAGCCTGGCACTGCAGTCCCTGGGCACGGTGGTGGCTGGGGAGAGATGGGCAGCAGAGGGGAGCCAGGAAGGTACAACCGGGTGTTTGCTGCAGGGAAGGAAATGCTGTGAAAAGCATAGAAAGGGATTAAAAAAGACAGAGATGAAGGAGACAGATGGGAAAAGGAGGATGCGGGAAGGAGGAGAAAAGAGGAGAAGAGACAGCCGTGGCCTACAGGGTGTGAATTTTCTCACTGAGTGATGAAGGCAGCAGTGAGGCACCAAGCAAGCAGTAAATAAGCAGACATTAGTCCCTACAGAGAGGCTGCGCCCTCCCGGCCCCCGGCTGCCCACCCAGCCCTGCGCTCCCGACAGCCACACCAGCTGCCCGTCCCTTCCGGGGAGCCGAAGCTCTTCCCATGGCATGGCATCACTGAGCCCACCACTGTCCCTCCCAGCTTCGTGGAGGTGATGCTGGGACTGGGGCTTTGCCTGGGACCCCGGGAGAGGGACCCGCCAGCACCTCCTTGCATGTATCTCACAGACAGAAACCTGCTCCTTACCGAAAAAATCCTGCTCCCCCACCAAAAGAGACAAGAGCGACTATTTTTGTTGGTGCACTGAGGCTCTGCTCCCCCTTGCAGGACCGTGCAGCAGCTGCACAGCAAGTGCCAAAGCCCCACAGAGCAACAGGCTCTCCCCAAAATCAGACCTTGGAGGCAGGGGCCTGGTTGCTGACAACCGGGGCAGATTTGTCCCACAAGAGGTTTGGAAAAATTGAAATTATTTCCTATGTGAATCAATGAAAACATGTGGCTGTCTCCAAACATGCCTTACTGGCCGGAGAAGGGGCAGACTGGCCTGACAGCATTTTTCTGTGGTTCCCAGCTGTGCTGTTTTGCACTGCAGACTTCATTAATTTTATTACTATTACTATTTCTGTATAAATTTTCAAGCCAAAACCATTGCAAACCCAGCAGATGCACTTTTTTTGCTTAGCAGACATCAACACCAACTTCCAAGCAACGCGCAGCCTCTCCCACCTCCGCTCGCCCAGGCTGCGCCGCTCAGCCCAGCTCCCTCCGCACCCGGCAAACCTCGTCGGAGGAGAGACAGGAAAATCCCTCCCCACCTGCAGGGAAGCTCCAGCTGGGGACAAGTGTGCGGGGGGTTGGAGAGGGATGGAGAAGAGATGCCCAGGCCACACCGCAGCTCGGGGGTCTCCTGGTCTGCAGGGGCAGTCCCCAGTGCCATCCACACCCTGCTGGGAGCGGGAGAGTGAAGCCACACAGGCTGCAGGGATGGGGTAGCGGCGGGGTGCAGGATCCGTGCAGGATCCGTCCAGCTCGTACACAGCCAAACACCCAATCCTGGCAGCACCCACGATGATGCCCAACGACCCCACTCACCCCCCCTGCGCTGTGGGTGCTGCATAAGGACCTCAGGTCCCCGCTGATGCCCCCCCTGCTCTTTTCTCTTTCCCGCTTTGCCGGACCCTCACGGGGAAGCCGGGGGACGCTGCCCGTGGAGGAGAAGGTCAGTGGCTGGGGGTGTCCCTGCGGACCCCACTCCCCCTTTTCCCACCTAACCCAACTGCTCCTTCGGCTCAAGAGAAAGGGGTGGAGGAAAGCCATTGCCCGCAGCACCGCGCACGCTTCCCCCCGGACACACTCAGCCCCGGCTCCCAAACAAAACACCGGCCAGCGCCCCTCCACCCCAGTTAGCACCGAGTCCCGCCCCCCGCCTGGGGACACAGGCTCGGCTCAGCCCCGACGTCCCCCCAGGACAGCTCTCGCCCACCCCAGCCCCGCTTTCTGCCCACTCTGCCTGCCCCTGCCTCCCCGCACTGCCACCACCACGCTGGTGACCAGCATCCCTGTCCCCAGGGGGGTGGCCACATCACGGGGATGTCCCCACCGTGGAGGAGCCGCCACGACCCTTACCTGGGTCTCGGAGAGGTTGAGCTGCCGCGCTAGCTCCGTCCTCTCCCTGCCCACCACGTACTGGCAGCGCTGGAATTCCAGCTCCAGGCGGTAGAGCTGCTCCGCCGTGAAGGACGTCCGCGTCCGCTTGGGCCGGTCCAGGTCCAGGCCCTTGGGGAGCACGATCTCCCGGATCGTCCCTTTGGCATCTGGGAGGGAAGCGGGGAAAAGGGCCGTCAGGATAAAGTCTCCAGGGAGGAAAAAAGCTGGGCTGGGGAGGAAAGGGACTGGGAGAACTGGTTCAAAATAGACATTACTAGCGGGGGGGAAAGCTGAATTAAACACCGGCTGCACCATCAGGGCTGGTTTGAGTGTCTGGGCTCGCTGCAGGAATAACTGTAAGAAATCCCCCAAGCCGTGGCTAAAACAGGAGGCATCCCACAGTTCGGTTGTCCCCTCTGGCCCCAAATGCTGCAAGTTTACAAACCTCCAGGGAACAGTAACAAGTCTTCATACAAATAGGGATTTTTTTTTCCCAAGAGATGAATGGAAATCAAAAAACAGACCATCTAATCACAGAAATAATAGCTTCTGAAAGCCAGAAGCAGAAAACAGTGCTGTACCAAGAAAGAGTTCAAATTAAAGATTTTTTAATAAAAAATATTTTTTATTTCTGTCCTTCCTTGGGAATACTGGAAAAAAATTACCTATATTACAACTCCCTCCTTTCCAGAATTAGTCTCACTGAAGGAATATTTTCTTGAAAAGCAGCACCTCCTACTTTGAGGCAGTTCTTTATTAAAGCACAACTTTTGGGCATGCCGCATGTTCCAAGACGCTCACGGCAGCAGATTTTATGAGACCAGGACTATTGCTGCCCATGGCTGGACGTGAGGAAACAAAAGCCGGAGGGTTTACCTCCCACATTAGCCCCGTACAGCCCCTTCCACGCCGTGGGATGCCGCTTGCGACCCCTCCAAAGGAGCCACAGCTTTACTATACACTGACAAAGGACGAGCTCTCACAGAAAAATCCACAGAGTCCCAACACAGGACACGTGTCCCAGCTCTATGTGCTGGGATGTGCCCAGTCACCCCCCTGTCAGACACCAATGGGCTCTGTGTGCCAGATGTGGCACCAGGCATTAAAAATCAGCCTTGGAAATTGCCCACTGCGTTCCTGCCAGACCCCAAACCCCTCGTTCTCCTTGTCCCTTGCGCTGCCTTTCCTCAAGCACCAGCAATGCCAGTGGAGAACCCAGTTTGGGTGAGCCCCGGCCGCTGAGTTCCCCATTTCTGCCCAGTGGCTTTCCCGCAAGTTAAAAACCAGCCACAGAAGCCACACTGGGCAAGCAGCGCCAAGCCTGGAGGGACCCAAGGTCCCCAGCAGCCCTGGCCAGAGATAAATTGCTTTTTCTCTTTGTGGCTGACTCAGGCTTGGAAGGATTATAAAATTGTTGGGGCAGGAAGGGGGGAAATAGTGAGCAACAGCCTGGGAACCGGCATGGGGATGGTGGAGCTGGCATGGGGACGGCGGGAGCAGGGAGAAAGCACAGACCTGGGAGAGGGACCCCAACTCTGAAGCCGGTTTCCCACTGCCACATTGTGATAAATGGCAGAGGCACCATCCCAACACGGCCAGCCTATTCCAGGCTGGAGAATGGCACTGCAGGGGGCACCGGGGCTGCAGAGGGCTTGGGGAGGGCCAGGGTGGGAGAGGGTCTGGTGGGACCAGGAGCGTGGGCTGTGATCCGCACCCCCCAAGTCTCGCCGGTGGGCATGGCGCTGTTGGAAAGGAAAGGGGCTCTAGGTGGATTGGAAGTATCTCTGGTGGGGTATCTGGTGGGATTTGGACGCCAGCCTGGGAACCATTTTGCAAGGAGAAGGGCGTTTGCAGGGATGATGCCCAGACCACGTCCGCACTCCCATGGCCATGCCGCGGTCCCCCGACACAACAACAGCTGGGGCTGCCAGCAAGGAGCAGCTTAACAGAGACGCTCATGCTTTCCAGCCACAGCTGCAAATATCTGCCCCTCTGCCCTCGTCGCTCTGTACGGCGCTGCCGGCATTATTATGGGTATTATTTGTTGTTATTTCCCCCCAGCAGCTGGGGTGCAGGGCGGGGGGAGCAGGCTGGGCACAGCACCAGAGGCAAGGGGGGCACAGCCCATGGTACCAGCTCACCAGGGGAGAGGCAAAACCGCTCGCCCCAGCCTCTCGCCCGAGCCCCTTGCCGCTCCTACAGCACAGGCGGGTCACAGCCCTATTGCAAGCCACAGACCTTCCCCGCTGCCCGCCCGTGCAGGTTCTGGGGGGCCCACAAGCCACCCCCCCATTCCAGGAAGGGCACAACACCATCCTGCCTGAGGAACCCCCTCCTGAGAGCCCACCCCCATCAGCCACTGGATCCTAGATTCCCAACTGTGTGGCTCCCACAGGTCCTGCTGTGGCTGCCTGGGGTTTTCCAGCAGCCCTTGGCCTCCCCAGCAGGGCCATGGTGGCAGGTTCTGCTCTTGGGGACCAGGCTACACCTGATGGCAGCACAACCAAGACAAGGTCTGGGACTGAAATTCCCCAAAATAGGTCTGGTGCCAAGGGGATCAATCTCTTCTCTGCCTTAGCAGCTAAATACGACAAGGCAGGACAGGCAGGCATGGCTGGGGAGCAGGAGGGAAGGCAGGTGGGCATTAGCTTTGGGGAACCGACCGCTGAGCTGGTGAACAGGGATTTTACAGCCCGCACAGCCTCTGCAGCGCAGCACAGCAGGCGCAGGAGGGACGCATCCTGCACACCGACACACGCAGCAGAGCCAGGCACACGCAGATGCCCCCATACGCCCAAGGACACACCGTGCACACCCGTGTGCATGAGGGACACTTCTCCCCCACACAGGGACACACTGCACACACCCGTGTATACGGGGGGGTTTCTGCACCAACATGGCTGCCAGGACATTTCTGGGGCGCACGCCCGCTCTGCCAGCCCCGAACATGTACACCCGTCCCTCCCCACGCCTGGGGCTGGGGTAGCCATGCTGGCACACACACCTCAGGGCACACTTGGGGTGCACAGGAGCCCACAGCCCTTCTCAGTGCACCCCAAACGGCACTGGGCTCCCCCCAGAGCTCCCCCCAGAGCTCGCCACCTTCTGCCTTCACCCCCCGGGGCACAGCACTCAGCAGGTGACCGGGAGGACGGGGGTGAACACCCCGAGATCTGCTCCCCCCGCTTCCAGCCGTCCCTCTGGATGTAGCCCCCACGCTGTCAGCGGGGTCGGTCCCGGAGCTGCCCGGCTCCTCCGGCCACCGCCGGCGAGTCTTTGTCCCGTTAATCCCCACTGAGGACAGGCCCGCTGCCGGCCTGCAGTCCCCGGCCGTGCCCGCGTCCAACGGCACCCACCAGCCCTGTCGCCTCGACGGAACGGGGCTGGCCGGGCGGCCAGGGCCGCCTCCGTGGCCAAAGCCACCCTGTCGCGGCGGCTGGAGGCTCCGTCCCGCACGGCCGGTCCCCGGTACCGTGCCGTACCAGTGAGCGGACCGAGCCCGGCCGAGCCCCGGGAGAGCGCCGGGCCGGGGAACCCCCCTCCGCTCCCGGCCGTCCCAGGGCCCGGGGAAACCCGCCGCTTCCCAAACGGCTCCCGCCGACGGGGGAGGCTCCCCCGAGAGCCCCTTCGCCACCAAAGCCACGGCGGGCGAGCACCGGGAATGGCCCGGAGCGGGAGGCAGCCCCGGGGCAGCCGCTCCGCGCCGGGGCCGTGGCTGCAGAGGGAAGACGAGGGGGAGATGCGGCCCCTTCCCCCGGGGCAGGCAGCGAGGTGCGCGGGGGAGCGGTCCCTGCGGCACCCGCTGCCGGCTCACCCCGCGCCTGGGGGGAAATTAAAAATATTTTAAAATATATTAAAAAAAAAAATAAATTGTAAAACCCCCACCTTGTGCAAAAACCAACCTGGAGGAGCTTCCCTGGCGCCGGCCGGTGCTTGGCACCGACCCCTTCCCCGGGAGCGGGTCCCCGGCCGGGGGAGGGCTGGGAGCCGGCGGGACCGTGGCCCCGCAGACCGTGTTTCCCCGCCGCATTTCCCCGCTTTATTTCGGCTCCGTTCCCGTTTATTTGCGCCGTTTTCTCCCCGCCACCATTTTGTCCGCGCCGTGGCGGCTGCAGCAAGATGGTGAGTCCGGTCTCTCCCGGGCGACGGTCCCCGGGACCGGGAGAAGCGAGGCCCCTGCCCCGGGGTTGAGGACCGACCCCCGTCCCGCTCCCAGCCCCGGGCCCGTCGGGGCGGCCCTGGTAGGGCCGAGGCCGGGCCCGGGAGAGGCCTGACCCCGGCCTGACCCCGGCGGGGACTGCGGCGGCTGGGTTCGTCCTCGGCGAGCACCGAGGACCCGGAGACACCCCGGGGGAGACCCCGGGACCGGCACCCGAGCGCTGCCCGCTCCCCCGCCGAGGTGCCCGGGGCGGCCGGGGAGGGCTTGGGCTGCGACAGCCGGGCTGTCGGCGACAGGCGCCTATCGCGACAGTCGGGAAAGGGGGTTCGGTGGGCGGCGGGGCTGTTCGCGACCCGGCCGCCAACCGCTCTGCAGCCGCCGGGTGGGCCGCGATGCCCGAGCCGAGCCGAGCCGTGCCGTGCCAGGCCCCGCTCATGGCGAACGAGCAAGGACCCAGCTCAGGCCTCGCCACCCCCGGGGCAGCAAAGAGGGAAGGAGGGAGGGAGGACACGGCCGAGCCGGGGACGCGGCTCCGATTCCCGCCGCCCTGCCCGAGCGCTGGGCTTGGGGCCGGGGCAAAGGCCGGGCGGCCTCGGCCCTGCTCTACCGAGCGGCCACGGAGCTTCTCCGGGCTCCGGCTTGCGGGGCGGCGGAGCGGGGGGATGCTGAGCATCCCCGGGGAGGGCCCGGAACGGAGCCGCGCTGCCGCCCCGGGATCCGGGGAGCGCTCGGCACCTGCCCGCCTGCCGCAGCCCCGCCGAGGCGCCCCAAACTTTCGGGGTTCGCCATAACCCAGGCTGGTCCCGGCGAGCCCCGGGCCGGCGGCGGGTTGAGCGCCGGCGGTGGGCAGGGATGCGCCGCTCCGGCTCCCGCCGTGCCCCGAGCCCGGGCCGAGCCCGCCGCGTCCCCCCCATGCCCGACCGACCGAGTGCTATTATAAAGAGGGGAAAAAAAAAAAAAAATAGCCCCTAACTCGCCGCCGCTCCGTGACGCTTTTCTCCTGCGACAACGCTTTAAAAAGCAAAGCCGATGCTTTCGCCCCTCTCCCGCTGCCTGCGCGTCCCCCCGGCGGGACTCAGCCGGCCCGGGGGGTCCGCGGCCCCGCGGCTGGTCCCCCGCACCCCGGCTCGGCCCGCTGAGCCCGGCCGAGCCCGGCCCCTCGGCCGCAAACCGAGGCGGGCACGTACGGCTAACCCGGCTGCGCTCCCGGCCCCGCTCCCGGGAGCCGCACGGCGGAGAGGGCTTGGGGACCGGGCCCGGTTCCTGCCGCACGGAGCGGAGCTGGGGGAAGCCACCGCCTCCGCCGCCGCGGTGGCGCTGGGAGGCCGGAGCTTGCAGCCGGCCAGCGCCCGGGAGCGGCCGCGGATGCGCTGGAAGCGGTGGCGGGGAGGAGCGGGGCGAGTGTGCCCCATCCCGCTGCCACCCGGCCCCAGGGCGAGGAGAGGGGAACCCGGTCGGCGGGGGCGAGCGCAGCCGAGAAGCGGCCGGTGGGGGAAGCGGAGAGCGGGAGCCGGGAGCCGGGGACCCTTGCCCGTACCTCGCACCAGGATGCGGCGGCAGTAGTCCGCTTCGCCGGCTCCCGACGGGCTCTCGCTGTCCGGGGCGCACTCCTTGGAGGAGCCGGGGCTGATCGCCGACGTTCCCGGGATGTCCTTGAAGCCGCCGCGGCCTCCTCCGCCGCGCAGAGCGCTCTCCAGCTCCGCCCGGGTCGGCGCCTTCTCCCGGGCCCGCCCGGTGGCTGCGGGCTCGGCCAGCAGCACGGGGCTCCTGCCAGGCTCGGCCCCTCCATCGCTCATCCCTGCGGGCGCCGCGGCGGGATCAAACATCAGGAGGGAGAGAGACAGAGAGAGAGAGAGGGAGAGAGGAGGCAAGACTAGGCGGGGGGGGAGGGGAGCCCCCCCCACCTTCCCCAGACCCCTTCCCCTCCCCGCCCATCCCCGGCCCCCCCTTCCCCCGGGGGCTCAGCGCCCTGGCAGAGCCGGGGGCACCGAGCCCCAGCTCACCCCCATGGCCGGAGACCGCCGGGGGCCGTCGCCCTCCCGCCTCTTCGCGGCGGAGCCAGCCCTCTCCCACCCGGGGGGCTGGCATTTAAAGCGCACCCCCCTCCCCGCTCCATCGGCCGGGGGTGGTGCCGGGCGCGGAGGTGGGGGGTGGGGGGGGTGGCGGGACCCGTCGGGGCGTCCCGAGAGGCTAAGACGGGGGTAAAAAGGAGTTAAAAACTTTGACAGGTGGCTGAGCCCCCCATCCCACCCGCCGAGCCCTCCCCACCTCCGCTTCCCGCGGCACCTCGCTCCGGGCAAACTTCGGGCGCTCCGGCCGCCGCCGCTGCCCTTCCATGGAGCGCCGGTCTCGGCGAGAAGGCGGCGGGGAGACGGCGGGAGCGGGCGAGGGAGCCGCCGGTGCCCGGGCTCTCCGCGCTGCGCTGGGATTCGCGTGCAGGGAAATCAATACCGGGAGATGGGGAGGAGAAAGAGGGGAGTGATTTTAGGGGGGGGCGGAGGAGAAGGGGAGGCCGAGGGGAGGGAGATGCGGAGGAAGCGGGCGGGGGTGGGACCGGGGGAAGAAGACGGAGCCCTTATTCCTCCGGCCCGGCCCGGCCCTCCCCCGCTCCGCCGCGCTCCTCTGCGCATCCCCCGGCCGCCGCCGGAGCCGCAGCCGGGAGCGGGCGGCCGAGCCCCCGGGGCGGCGGGGAACGGCTCGGGGAGAGGCGGTGGGAGGAAAGGAGCTATTTTAAATTAACGGCCCGGCACAGACGCAACTTCCTGCTCTCCCGGTCCGTGATACCGATTGGTAAACAAAGAGTCCCTCGGCGGCCGCTGCCCGGCCCCGGGAGTGCGGGCAGCGCGGCGGCAGGGCCGGGGGCGGCGGCTCCGGCTGCTGCTCCTGCTCCCGCGGAGGGGGTGCCCTCCTCTCGGGGGGCTCACCCGCAGGGACCCCCGCCGCGGCGGAGAAGGGCCAGTCGAGATGGAAACGAATAAAGAAATAACCCGGCCCCGGCCCGGCTCTGCCAGGACTCCCCCTGGAGTCCTGGGCTCCCCCAGGACTGCCCGCGCCCTTCCGGGCCGGGTGGGGGTCGGGGGGGCTCCGGCCCTTCTTCCCCACGGTGCCCCGCAGCCCCTGCAGCCCGCTAGTCCGAGGGTCTCCGCTGCTACCGGAGTTAGCCCACCGCCTCCCCGGGATAGGGCAGCGGGGGATCCCCGAAACCCCCCTGCTCCGGCACAGTCGCTCCCGGCAGTCGCATCGCCCCCGGACTGGCTCCGGGCACCGGGCCGGCTCCGGTACCGGCACCGGCTCCATCACCGATGCGAACGGGTCCCCGTGTCCAGCCGGGGAGGCCGGGCTACCGGGTGGCCTCACAGGCCGGGGGTTCCGGGCAGCTCTCTTCCCTCCCCAGGAGAGCTCCGTTCCGCCGCTCTCTGCAAACGGGGCAAAACCCGGTGGAAAAGCGGCGGCGGCGGCGATGCTTCACCTGGGGGGAGAGGGCGGGGGCCGGCGGCACCCCTCTTCGTCTCTCCCTGAATCCCCTCAAATCGAAGCGGTTGTAATGACGCTGGATTGAAAATAAATAAATTGGCTGTTAATCCAATTGCCGAGAGCCTAGCATCCCCGAGAACTCGATCCCCAGCGACCGGGACCTGGAGAAGGACACACCGGGTCTCCAAACCCCCCGACACCTACCCGGGCTCCGCCGCTCCCGCAGCCCGATATCGAGCATCGCCCGGGGCTGCGGCGGGCTCGGCCGTAGCCGAGGTATCCCGGACCGGTCTCGGTCCGCCCGGTTCCCCGGAGGGAGACCCCAGCCGAAGCAGAAGGCGCCCGGCTCGGGGTTTTGGCACGGACGGAGAGTTCAAGGCCTTCAAATTTGCTCTTGGGCGAAGGTGGGCCCCGAGTCTCCGTGTCTGCGGCAGCCCGCCCCCATGCCTGAAATAACCCAAACGGCGCGGAGCAAATAAAAATCGATTAAGGAAAAAAATAAAGTAAAAAGAGAAAAATAAAATAAAAGGAAATTGAAAAAAAAAAAAAGAAAAGAAAATAAGGCAAACGAATAACCCGGAGGTGGGGGAGAGCGGGGAGCAGGGATGCGGCCGGGCGGGCGCGGAGCAAGGGCCGAGCCGGCTCAGCGGAGGGCTGGTGCCCTCGGCCCGCACCCTCGGTTCTGCGGCGCCGGGAGGCTTCAGCGGGACGCGGCGTCGGGATGGAGCCGTCGGTTCGGGGTAGGTGCTGGCGGCGGCAAGCGGTTCCCCTCTCCCCCTTCCCCGCTCCAGGCTCCCGGAGCTGCGGCAAGGCCGGGCCGGGCCGGGGCTGGGCGGCCGGACTCCGCGCTCCCCCGCCGCCGGGCGCGGCTGGAGGGTGGTTCATGTCGTGACATTGTCAAAAGCTTCATAACAAAACCCAAGAAAAATAATCACGACCCAAAAACCACTCTCCGCCCTGCAGAGGCGATGCCCGGCGGCCACGGGTGGGGAAGGGCTCCGGGCCGTTCTCCGGTGGGGAAGGCGGAGGGCAGCCTCCGCCCGGGAGCTGCTGTAACGAAATATCGTCCCTCCGCCGAGCCGGCTCGGGCGGCGGCTCAGGCCGCGGTACAACCGGGCGAGAACCGGCTCAGGAGCCCGCTCAGCACCCAGTTCCCGCCGCTCCCCGCGTCCCCCCCTTCCCTCCCGGCTCCTGCTCTCTTACTGCTATTTTTCTCGTTATCGCTATCGCTATCATTAATAATAACGGTAAGAGATTTGCTCCGGGTGGGTCTGAGCTTGCGGGGAAGGGAGCAGAGGAAGGGAAATACCCGGGTGCGAGCCGGCGCCGCCGCTCCGCCGCTCCCGAGAAGCGGATGCGAGGGGATCCGCGCTCCTCCGCGGGGGTGCGCAGGGTGGAGCGGAGCCACGGCAGCCTCGGCCTGACCTGCCTTATCCTCATAAATAATAATAACACTAATAGTAAAAATAAAAATTAATGCTGCTCGTTACATTATTATTGATGATGATTTTGTTTTATCGTTGTTAGTACAGTTGTTATTGTTGTTGATATTAGTACCATTATTGCTATTGTTATTATTACCATTATTGCTACTTTTTCTGGCTCGCTCGGGCCGTATGGAGCAGGACCCGGCCCGGGGAAGCCCGGCCCGGGGGGGGGCTCCCTCGCCCGAAGCAGACCCGTTTTCAGCGGCCCCTCGCTGGCTCCGGACACCGACGCTCGCCCGCTGCCATCCCCGCCGAGCCCCCCGGGGCCCTCCCGAGCCGCCGCCCCGCTCTCCCCCCCGCCGCTCCGGGGGCGGCGAAAAGGCGAAAAAAGTCCAAATATTCCTTTATTTTCCCGTTTGACACCCTGGCGAAGGGGCCCCATCTGCCGCCCAGAGCTCCCCGGGCCCGGCACCCCCGGCTCGCTGGAAATGAAGGTAACGCAGGGCCCGCACGGTTCGGCGCCGTTCAGCCCGGCTCTGCTGCGCTGCGCTCGGTGCGAGCGCGTTTCCCCGGGCCCACGGCCCACGCCGGCGGCCTGCGGGCCCCGGTCCTGGGCTGCGGCCGGGGGATGTCCACCGGGAGCGGAGCCGGGACTTCCCCGGACGCTAAACCCTCCGACCCTGGGGACTCCCGGCCCGCCGGGCTTACGCCAAGCACGGCTTTACCGGCCCGGGGGCCAACGCGGCCGCCCGGGGACGGGGTACCCTCTTCCTTCCCCTCCCCGCAAACGAACGGTCTTTCCCGGGAAGAACCCCGTCCCCATCCCGGTGCTCCCGGCCGGAGGCTGCAGAGCCCCGCGGGCACCGCCGAGGGTCCCCCGGTGCCGGAGCAGCGAGGCGGCGGCCGGTGGCGGCCGCGGAGCCGGGCCCAGGCCGGGAGAGCGCGGCGGAGCACGGTAACTGTTGCGGGGCATCCGTGGGCGCGGGGGTGCAGTGCGAAAACACGGGGGGAATGTGGGCGGACACGGGGTAAACATGCATGGACACGCGGGAGATGTTCACGGACACGGGGGAGCCGCGCATGGACATGGAGGGACTGCGCACGGACAGGGGTAAGCGTGTACGGACACGGGGGAAATGTGCACGGACACGGGTAAACGTGTACGGACGCTGGGTAAACGTGCACGGACCCGGGTAAGCGTGTACGCACACCGGAGAAATGTGCATGAACACGGGTGAGCGTGTCCGGACACGGAGGAAATGTGCACGGGCAGGGGGTAAACGTGCACGGACACGGGTAAGGGTGTACGGACACGGGAGAAATGTGCGCTGACACGCGTAAAAGTCTACGGACACAGAGGTAGTGTTCACGGACACGGGTAAGCGTTTACAGACACGAGGGAGAAGTGCACGGACACGGGTAAACGTGGATGGGCACGGGGAGCTGTGTGAAAACACGAGGGGACTGTGCACGGACATGGGCAAACGTGCACGGACACGGGGTAAACATGCATGGACACGGAGAGATGTACACGGGCACGGCTAAACGTGGGCGGACACGGGGGAGATGTGCACGGATACGGGTAAACGTGCGCGGACACGGGGAAACCGTGTCCGGACACGGGGAACATCTGCACGGACACGGGGAACATCTGCACGGACACGGGGTAAACGTGCGGACACGGGAAACACGGGCGTGGACACGGGGAAAATGTGCGCGGATTCGTGCACGAACACTGTAAAAGTGCGTGGATACCGTGTGAGTGTGCACGGACACACCGTGAATGCGCACGGACACGGTGCGACCGTGCAGAGACAGTGTAAGTGTCCACGGACACGGCGTGAGTGTGCACGGACACGGCGTGAGTGTGCCCGGCTTTACAGAGACTCGGGGGGACAAAACGGGCTCGGGGGACTGCAGGAGCACTGTGTGGCCGTGCACGGACACAGGGACACGGGGCAGCCGCCCGTGGGCACAGTGTGACCTTGCACCGCTGCCTTATCGCCGGGTGATTCGTTTGGGGGTTGGTTGGTTGGTAGGTTTTTGTTTGTTTGTTTGTTTGTTTTTAAAGCCATCAGGGAAGCTGCACCCTATACAGCGTATCCAATTATCCGATATAGCCGTGCACAGACACGGGTGAGTGTGGGTGGACACACCGTGACGGTGCAGAGACACGGGTGAGTGTGCGTGGACACGCCGCAACGGTACACAGACACGAGTGAGCGTGGACGGGCTCGTAGCCGTGCACATGTCACAGTGTGGGTGCGCAGGGCTACACCGTAGCCCTGCACGGATTTACTTATTCATTGCTGGTGCGTGTGTGCACGGGGACGGTGCAGCCGTGCACAGCCGGGATCGGGGCTGCAACGTAACCGTGCACGGACACGGGTGGGTGTGCACGGACACGGTGTAGCCGAGTACAGACACGGGCGGGTGTGCACGGCCACGATGTAGCCGCGCACGGACACGGGCGGTGTGCACGGACACGGTGTAGCCGAGCACAGACACGGGTGGGTGTGCACGGACACGGTGTAGCCGTGCACGGACACGGGTGGGTGTGCACGGACACGGTGTAAGCGCCGGCAGACAGTGGTGTCCGTGTGCAGGGTGCCCTGTCAGGGTGCACCTGCAGCTGAGGGCGAATTTTGCCACGGACAGGGGTGGGTCCCTGCCCCGGGGACACCCCCGGGGCCACCTCTGCCGGGCCGGGCTGGGCCCCGGGGTTGCTCGCCGGAACAAGCCCGGACTGGGCGGCCTCGGCGTCTTCTCCCGTCCCGGGCTCCGGCGGCTGCTCCGGGGACACGGACGAAGGCAGAGGACGGCGGGGGAAGCGCTGGGGGTCCCGGGGGCACCCCCTCGTCCCGGAGCCCTCCCGGGGGTGTCCAGCTGTGATGTGCCCCCCCACCCCGAGCCCTCCGCAGCGCTGATTTCGTTAGCGGAGCCGGCTGTCCCGGGGAGCCCGGGGCGGCCTCGGGAAAGGGCGGGCGGGGGACGCCCTTCCCCGGGCAGAGGACACCCCTCCAGGGTGGGGAACACCCCTCCCCGGGCCGCGGCAGCCCCCACGCCCCGGAACGGTCCCCCGCGGGTGGGTGCTCTCCCTTTGTCCCGGCCTGCCCGGCCCCGCCACGCCCGCTCGGATAAAACGAAATAAAACGAAATAAAACGAAATCTGGGCAGGCCGGCACTGCAGACCCCCCCGACACGGCTGTTCCGACACTCTGCCAATGACCGAGCCCGCCAGCACCGGGGATCCCCGTCCAGCGCCCCGGCCCTGCGAGCAGCGCCTCATCCCCTGGGGCTCCACACTCCAAGGGATTCCAGGGCGGCGGAGCCACCTCGACACGGGGAGTGGTGGGGTCCGGGGACCGCAGAACCTTCCCCACTCCTGGGACCCTGCGCCTGAGATCTCCTCCTGTGGCATCCCTGTTCCTGGGACGCGGCTCCTGGCATCCTCTCCCCCAGCATCCTGGTTTCTTGGATCCCTGCTTCCAAGCAGATCCCTCTCTGCAATCCCGGCTGCTGGGGTCCCCACTTCAGGGATTCCTGCTCCTAGGATCTCTGCCCCAGGCTGTGTCCTGCTGTTGGGCACCCTGGCACAGCCGGTGCCACCCCCGCCATGAAGGCTGGAGGCACACAGGTGTCCACAGGCTGGTGTCTTCACTGGAACACCCATGGCAGAGCCCAGACCAACAAGGGACGTGGAGTCACAAGCTGTGAAAAACCAACCAGGCACTGGGATGGCACCCAAAAGGGGAGGCAAGGAGAAGGAGGACAAACAGACCTCGAGGCTCAGCTTCTCCAAAGTGCAGTCACAGGTTATTCTGCACCATGAGATGCTGCTCAGCATTTGCAGGCGGTAGTTTCTGGTTCACGTGCAACCCTGCTCATCACTCCCTGCCCTTCGGCAGCTCCCAGCCCTGGGGTCTTTCCTGCCCGGCCCAGGCAGGCACACAGCGAGGGCGAGCGGGGCTGCAGGGACACGCAGGTGACAAGGTGTCGGCGCTGTTGGCACACCATGTGCCACCAGGTGTGTGGAGGAGGGTGTGATCACACCCCTGGGGAGCTGCTACCACGTTTTTATAATCTTGACCTTTCCAGTTTCTCCAGCCCCTGCTACGTGGGAAACCTCCCTGACCCCAAATCCCCAGGCCCCCCCAGGACACTCACTGTGGGTCCTCCAGGACACTTACCTTGGGGCCCTGAAGCCACTGTTACCCACCCTGGGCCAGCTGCTTCCAAGGAAGGGGGAATCATCTCCAAACCACGTTTCATCCCCCAGGCACCCATCATCGCTGCACACAGGCAATTCCAGTTAATGAGCATAAAATTAACATAGCTGGGAGCCTTGTCACACCTTGTCCATGGAACCCCAGGGTGCTCCTGAGGGACCCCAATAAACCTCCACTGCTGTCAGGAGGAGCAGTGGGGTCTCGACGGCGTGCAGGAAGTGCTGGGGCTTGGCACTGGGACTGGGGGTGCTCCAGCAGCCTCCATGGGACAGACAGTCCCAGTCTCCCATGGGTTTAATGGGGTGATGAGACCCCAGGCAGAGAAGAAGGGAGGGGGTCCCTGGGGGCTGGGCAGGACCTGGACCACGGCACACGGGTGTTTGGTGTGGGTTAAGGGGACTTGCAGAGGGTCCGTAGGGCTCAGTGAGGCTGGGGCCGCTGAGCTCTGTCTCCTCCACCCCACCAGTCCCAGCCCAGGCCCCCTGCATGACCGCAGCCATGAGGTGCAGCCACATACCAGGAACCAGGCAGTGTGTGTGACAGTAGGACAGGGGGAGGAGGGAGGTGTCTGGCCACCCAGCCACCCCGGCCTGCATCCATTGCTGCTGACTCGGGCCCAAACGGGAGTATCAGGCAGGGGTGGCCCCACATGGTTTCCCACTGCAGCCACCAAGCCTTGCCGCCACCCAGCCCACAGGTAGCAGTGACCTTCAGATAATCGATGATGATGGCGAGGAAGAAGTGGGACGGACTTAGCAGATGTTACAGAGAGCGCTAAACCTTGGGGAGGGAGGACGTGAGAAGCGCTAGAACTGGGATGGAGGAGAGATGGCCCTGGCCGGGGACACCCTTGGGGAGGGCTGGGGAAGAGGTCTGCTCTGAGTGGGGGGCTTTGGCTGCCAATGGTTTGGGTTTAGGGGTAAATCCTAGGAAGGGCAGAGGCATCACAAGCTGGGTGGCACGGTGTTGCCCCACACCTGTTGTCCTGACATAGCAGTGGCACCTCCTTATCCCACGCCACCAGGACCGACCCACTGGGCTGGCATTGTTCAGAGATGATCCCACCACAGAGCTGGCAAGCACCGGGGTCCAGGACAGGGGTGAGGGCCACCTCTGCGCGGGGACATCACGCCACTGCTCACACAGAGCAGGTGGGCTCCTTCCCCGCCTCTGAGCCCGGCAGGCCAGCAATAATCATCGCAAGACCCATCAGCATCGCTGTCACACTGAGGCCGTCCGGGCTCACGCTTGTGGACAGCTCTGCCAGCACAAAGAGAGGGCAACGAGCCCAGCCCTCTGCGTGCCCCAAGATCACCCTCACCACCGGGTGCATTTCAGCCGTCCCCAGGATTACTGCAAACAGCAAATCAAAGCACACACTAATTTATCCAAGGAGAAATGCCTAGCACATTTCTGCAAGGTCCTCTGCCCGATGGCAAATCCGTGGCCTCCAGTTCACCTTCTGACCTGCCCTTATTCCCCTGCTCTGCTTTTAAACCATGTGACGGGAGGATTTGGCTTAACGTGTGTCGCTCCAGAAGGAAAGGAGGAGAAGGAGCTCAGAGGGCCCGGAGGTAATCGCTGGCTCCCTGCCCGCGGCACAGGGGCGTTCCTGCAGCCGTGGGGCTGGATTAAGGCGGGTGCACACCCTGGTCCTCTCCCAGGCTCCCCCCACATCTCTGAGCCCCTCCGTGCGGGTCAGGGCAGGTGGTTTGCAGAGATTTAGCAGTACGGGACCAATCCCTCAGCTCTCCCTCGGTGCTGCCAGGTGCCTTCCCTATCCTGCCTACGGCCTGTCTCCGTGCTGCCCTTGCTCCCGGTTGGATGTAGGTCCTGTCACTGGTGGGACCCTCCCAGTATCCTCTTCTCTGTGCCCTCAGGACCAGGCTGCACCAGTTGCACTGCAGGGAAGAGCCAGCATCTGGCATGGCCGTCCAGCAGCAGGTCACGGGGCCGAATTATGCGTGCCAGCCGGCAACATCTGCCCTGGCCCCCCCCGCAAGCATCTGGGCACGGTGGGCAGGAGGGGACAGCTGGAGCAGCCCAGCCACCCTGGGCAGGGGGGGATGTGTTTGGGCAAGAATTAAATAACTTCAGGCTGGGGAGATGTGGGAGGGAGGGAGGGAATAGATACGCACCAGGAGCCTTCGCAAAGCCTGGGGGCTCAGTCAGGAGGCGGCGAGCAGCGTGGGCGCAGGTGGTGGAGGAGGACGCGGGTTCGTCGGCAGTGGAGTTGGAGGGCTCTGCCATGGAGGTACCTTGAAAAGGTGATTTCCAGCCAGAGGGATGGACCTGCCCAGGTCACCCCAACTCCATCTGAACTCATCTGTCTGGACTTGCAGTTTAGCAGATGACTGAGGTTTAACCTCGCTGCCACCAGATGCTTGGAGGGATCTCAGCGAGGAGGCAGCGGCTGCTGCAATGGGCTGGGGAGGGGGATGCCTGCCCCCATCCTGCCTGCCACCGGTGGGCTCAGCTCAGCTCATCCCACCCCATCCCATCCCACCCCATCCCATCCCATCCCTGTCCCCAGAGCACGCACAGACACAAGCTGAGGCCAGCAAAAGGCGAGCAAAGCCAGCCCCTCGCTCCGAGAGCCCAGGGCCTTCTGGAGCACCCAGGGGAGTGCAGACAGGGGTCACTGTATGGGGCAACTCCCCCCCCCCGCCCCAAACTGGTGTGCCCATCTCCCAGTGCAGAAAATAGGTTGCATGAGCCCCTGGCTGGTGTAAATTGGTGTTACGTGTCTGTGGTGGAGCAGGTACATGCTGGCGGGAATTGCTTTTGGAAAGCTTGTGCCAAATGCTTCCAAATGGCTGCTCCAAAGCCATGGGACCTGGCCACCAACTGGGTCCCCAGCACTGTCCCCCACAGCCATGGCTGAGTCCCCAGCCAGCGCCAGTCCCTCAGCTCCCCATCCTAGCGCTGTGAGCAGGAGCAGCTCTGTTGCGGTTATTCCTGCCCAGTGCTAGGTCCAAGCTCCACGCCCCAAGTTCTGCTCCCGCCACTGCTGGCATTGCCCCTCACTGGGGGTTGGGGGATCTCCTGAGATATTATCCCCCACCCTCTGCTCCGAGGGCAAACCGCCCAGATCAACTCTCTCAGGTCCTTGTCCTGCCAGCTTTTGGATAACCCAGGGATGGAGGTAGCACAGCTTTTCCACATCCCTCTTCCTGTGTCAGCAGCACTCGCAGTGAAGGATTATTTTTCCTGACATCAAATCAGCCTTTTGATTTCTGCAGCGTGTGTCCTTTGCCCCCTGGTCCTGTCACTGTTCTCCCCAGGGAAGTGTTTGCCTCCGTCTCCTCCTTAACCCACCTTCTCCCAGATGCAGCTGGCAGAGAGGTCCCCCCTTTCCCAGCCTTTCCACTGCTTTGCCCTGTAGGCATTTTTTTCGGTGCTGGGAGCCCCTGGTGGGACAGGGACCCATGGAGCCAGACCCAGTGCTGGGCAGAAGGAGGCATCGCTGCCCTGCGCTTACATGGGGCACCCAGCCCCACATCCCAGCCTTGTCCTTCCTCCTTGAAAGGCCCCAGCGAGCACCCACAGCGGTGGGCTGCTGGAGGGGGCTCCCTGACACCCTCCCCACTGAGCCACATCTGGCTGCCACCAGCCCTGGTTCTGCTGCCTGCCCTGGGGACTGCAGGAGGAACAGGGATGGGGATGGGGACAGGGACACATCCCTCCTGCTAGCTAATTGAAGTCCTGGTCTCACTCTGGGCACAGGCACAGGGGAATATTGCACATCTGCTGGTGAAACTGGAGTTCTGCTGTCCCACCAGCCCTGCACCCGTGGGACCGTCCTGCCCCGCTGGCCTCAGTCACTCAGGGGAAGGGGCGGCACCGCTGAGACATGGCACTGGGAGCCACGGCGCTGGGGGAGCACCTGAGGATGATGAGGGTCTGTGCGATTCTAAGAGCTGAGGAAGAGGGAGATCAGGTAGAAATATGGCTGGTAGCTCAGTAAATTGGATTGCGGGGAGCTGGAGAGGCTTGGGGGGGTGGCTGGCTGGCGCGGGGGCCGGCTGTCTCTCCCACGGCCCATGGGAATGGCAGCACGCTGCTTCTGTGGATGAACAGGAGCAGCAGAACAGGCGGATAAGGGGGGATTAAGGTCCCATGTGAGAGGAGCATCACCCCCGAGCCCCCAAAGCCGAGCTCTGGAAACTCCAGCTCCATCCTCGAAGCGCCGGCTGGCTGCACGTCCCTGGCCGAGACCCTGTCTGGCGGCGTCCAGAGGCGAGGTGGCCCCAGAGTGACATCTAACGGCAGCGGGCCGGGAGAGGACACGGCCCAGCAGCTGCCTTCCTCCTTGGGGGCTGCGACTTCTGCAAACGAACCCCCCCCCGTGGCCCCCGGCCCCAGCTCCCCTCCGGCGGCACGGAGCTGACAGGACAGGGGTCCTCCTCCTCCCCCACCTCTTCCCAGGCACCGAGGGGACACGTTTGGCCTGGGGACATCTCTGCCTTCTGTCCAACAGGCTGACGAGACAGATGCCAGGAAAACGGGATGCTGTGACCATGGGCTGTCTCTGAGCTTCACGTCCCTGATCTCCCACCTGCCCCACAGCCCTTGTCCGCAGACCAAGCCGTTGCTTCGCAGTCGCAGACCGGCTTCGGGGGATGACACAGAGAAGAGAGCAGGGAAGGAATCACATGCCAACATGGGGGAGTCTCCAGGCAAACAAGCCCTGCCCAGCCCTGCTTCTTCCCAGCTCTCCATACTTGCCAAACCAGGGCAATAAAACCCTTCCCAGCTCATCCCAACAGACACCGGCTGCATGTTTCTCCGGCTTTTATTTCCAGACAGAGGAATAGCACACAGGGACACCCAGCACAGCGGGCGGCACCCTGAGGTGGTGGCTTTGGTGGGGGGACAGGAGGACAGTGGCGATGGAGAGGCTGCCCCCAGGCTTGCACCGCCACCGGGAGATTATTTTTTTTCCTGGGATTTTGCTGCTGGGGAGCAGCTCTGAGTCGTCACAGCTTGCTGGTGCCTGGCACATGCGGCACACCACGCACGGTGGTGAGCACAGACCGTGCCTGGCGTGAGAACACCATCCACGGTGAGGAGGGCAGGAGAGGGGCAGAGGGGACTGGGAGGGGATGGAGACAGGGCTGGGTTGTCCCCAGGGTGGTGGCTGCCAGCTCGGCCATGGCTCTGCCTCCCTGGGGATGGGGAGTGATGGAGTGGGCTGCCTGGATCCAGCCAGGATGGGGCTGTGCACTTCCAGCACCAGCTCCTACAGTTGCTCCTGGGCCAAAGAGCCATCGGCTTAAGAAGCTCCATCCACCTGGAAAAGGTTGGGGGCTAGTTGAGGAAACCCCACCCATGGTGGAGCCCGCAGGGCCAGGGAAGCACCCAGAGCATCTCCCAGAGGGGTCAGCACCCATGTGCTCTGTAAAGCTCCCCCTGGGACAAGCCTGCAAGGGGTAACTCTGGTCCTCATGAGGCTCTGCCCCTCCTGCCCTTTCGCCGCCTCCGGCAATGACAGGCCAAGGCTGCGGTGGCAGCATGTAGCAGCCTGCCTGGGCCAGGTCCTGGCCAGCGTGTGAGCCCAGACCCGCATCCCACAGCCCCACGCCAGGGCAGCACTGAGATGCTCTGCAGCACAGCACACCCCACGGCCCCCCCCATGGCGATCCCCCAGGAGGTCTGGGCGAGGGGGTCCTCAAAGCTCCCTACCTGCGCCTGCTCCTGTTTGCTCCTCAGCTCGAAGGTGTCCTCAGCACTGGACCAGTCCCAAAATTTTCTCATCCTGAACAGGAGGATAGGGAGCTGCCACCCATGCCGGCTCAGCCCAGGGTCCCTGTCCCTCCCTTCCCCGTCCCAGCTGGGGACATTACCTGGGCCACAGCTTCACAGCCAGGAGGGCCAGGGCGGCCACGCAGACCACAGCCATGAGCAGCCCGGCCAGGATGGTGAAGGCCAGGAGGTGGGTGAGAGCTATGGGAAGAGGGGAGACAGGGCAGATCCCTGCCGGTGCCAGCAAAGCCGGGGGGGCAGGCTGACACATTTCTGTGTGTCACCCCAGGCTGGATGGTGTCCTGTGCCCTGCTGGCACCCAGGGACGGGCAGGGCAGGGGGTGTCACCCAGCACAGCGACAAGCAGCAGCATCGTGTTTTGCCGTTTGCTGAACCCAAGCCAATTCCTCCTCACTTTTTTGATCGTTCTGCAGCACTCAACTCAATTTTCCGTTTCTGTGGGCTTTTTCAGCCCTTTCATAAAACCCGACCTGGGATGCTTCAGGAGAAAATCCCCTTGAAAGGAAATGCCCCATTCTCACAGTAAAACCCTCTCTCTTTCCCCATCCACCTAAAGGTTCGTGGCTGATTCAACCCACTTCTGCCGGTCATCCCCACTGCTCTGAAATCACCTTTCTGGCACAATTCCCCCTTCCCTGCAGAGCCCCCAGTGTCCCCAGCACAGCACCCCGGGGTGGGGGGGGGGGCAGGATGCGGGCAGCCCCACTCACTGTGCGCGTCAAAGTAGGCACCGGCTGTGGCGTTGCCCAGGGGGTTGCCGGCCACACAGGTGTACTCCCCCGAGTCCTCCGGCCCCACAGCCCCCAGCTCCAACCGGAGGGTGTTGTGGGAGGGGGAGACGCGGACTCCCGGTGTGGTGGCTGGGGCCAAGCTGGAGGCCAGGAGCTGGCCACGGCGGTACAGGGCGATGGTGGAAGCCGGGTGGCTGTCGGCCGTGCACAGCACGATGCCCACTCGCCCGCTGCGGTTCTCCAGGAAGGTGCTGACGGACACGTCCCGGGGGGGGTCTGCGTGGGGGAGATGGGGCTGGCGGTGGGCCATGGCGTGGGACCCCCTCCCACACTGGCCCAAATGCTCACCAAGGGCTGCTTAATGCATCCCTCCTCCAGTCTGGATCAGCTCCAGCCCACCCAGCCTGCAGCTGGAGGTTTCCCAGCCTCTCCAGCCCTTCCCTTCCCCCCACCAGCTGGAGCCCCCCCCTCTGTCTCAGAGCATATTGGCTCCAAATCTGACTTTCAAGGGGTACCTGCAGCCACTGCTAGACAAAACCCCAACATCCTCTTCCCTGGGTCCAAAGGGAGAGGAGCAGGGCAGGGAGAGGAGGAAGAGGAGGAGGAAGGCCCCCTCGCTGCAGCAGGACCATGAGGACAGGATGTGTGTGATGCTGGGCTGGATGCACCCAGCATGTTGGGGGGCTCTGTGCCCCATCCTGTCCCCGCGGGGCTGGAGGACACTCACAGAGCACGTTGAAGCTGAGGGTGGCCGAGGCGGTGCTGCCCCTCGTCCCGCTCGCCCGGCAGCGGTAGGAGCCGGTGTCAGCGCTGGAGACACGGGCAAGGATGATGGAGCCGTCCGGTCCCTCCTGCAGCCACCGGTTGTTCTTGTACCAGGTGTAGTTGGCCTCTTCCCCCACCCAAGGGATGGCTGAGCAGGTCATGGTGGCTGTGGTGCCTTCGGGGACTTCTGGAGAGGGCTCAACCATGATTGCAACCCCTGAGGAGGAGGAGGGAGGCCGAAGAGTCGGGGGGGTGCGGGGCTTGGCTTTGCACAGGACAACACCAGCTCCAAACCCATGCTCCCACGGGAGGGCCCCCCGGAACCCCGACACGGGGCTCACCCTGGCCATGGCTCGGGGCTGCCCTCACCTCCCACGTCCAGGTGCAGGGACGAGGACGCAGTGCCGTAGCTGTTGTTGGCCGAGCAGACGTAGAGCCCCGCGTCCCGCAGCTCCAGCCCCCCTATCTCCACCCGCAGGGAGTTGGGGGCCACCTGGACGGTGAAGCGTGGGTCGGACGGGCCCCATGTGGAGGCCAGGGGTGCGCGGCCGGGACCCCGGTGCAGGGCGATGTCGGAGGGCGGGAAGCTGTCGACGGTGCAGAGCAGGACGGCCTGCCGGCCCCCCCAGGGCTCCACCAGGGAGATGAAGGAAGGCTCCTGGGGTGCATCTGCAACAGTAAGGACAGCGTTTCCCCGCCAGCCTGCCCCCTAAAACAGCTCTGGTGGCAGGGAACCAGCCGGTGGGTTTTTGGGGGGTGACGAGTTTGCTGCTGGCTGAAGCGGGGGGGGAAGGGGCGCGATGCGAGGCCGAGGAACATCTGGGACCCCCCACCCCCACCCAGACCCCATCTGGGAACAGGCCACGGGCTGTCGCGGGATATCGCCAGGTGGCGACATAGACCGTCCTCCCAACAGCAGCGTCGCGACAACGACATCCCACCCGGGCCACCCCGGGCCCCCTTTCCCGGCAGGACACGGTGTCCGCCCCCTCTTCACACCCCCTACACCCACCCAACCCCACCCCCCCCCAAAACGCAGCCGCCCCTCACTCACAGAGCACCCGCAGGGCGGCGGGGGGGGCCCGGCGGCCGCGCAGCCCCCTCCCCGCCCGGCAGGCGTAGGCTCCCGCATCCGTGCGGCGGGCAGCGGGGAGGGCGAGGGAGGCGTCCGGCCCCTCCGCCAGCCACCGCCCGTTCTTGTACCAGGTGTAGAGGGTGCCCGGGCGGGCACCCGCGTCCCGGCAGGTCAGCGTCACCTCGGTCCCCTCGGCCACCTCGGCAGAGGGTCGCACCACCACCCGGACGGCTGGGGAGAGGGAAGCGAAGATGGCCCTCACCGGCCCAAAGTTTGCCCTCCTCGGCTGAGGCTGGGAAAAGATTTTCCCGGCTCCAAAGCCCCCGTCCCGCTTTAGCGGGGTGCGCGCGTGCATGGGGTGGGTGCCCACCCAAGCGGGCAGCAGCACCTCCCTGCCCTTCCACCAGCCCCACACTGTTCCTGACCCCCCCCCCCCCAATGCCCTGCTTCCCAAATTATTTGGGCCGTACCCCTCCATGCCCACACCAACCCTTCTGGGGGTCCCCAGCCAGAAGCCCTTCATCCCCCCATCCTGCGGGGAAGCCGGACTCACACTGCACACGGAGGGGCAGGGACGCTTGGGTGCTGCCGAGGAGGCTGTGTGCCCAGCACTCGTACTCGCCCTCGTCCTCCTCGGAGGCCTCCCGGAGCTCCAGCCTCAGCGTGTTGGGAGCCGGGGAGATGCGGCTGCTCTGCCTGGGGTGGTCACCTCCCACCGGGAGGCTGGAGGCCACCGGCTGCCCCTCCTTGAGCAGGGTGATCTCGGACAGGGGATTGCTCTCCACGGTGCAGAGGAGGATGACCGCCATCCCCTCGCCACTCTCCACAAAGGCCTTCATCTGCAGGTTCCTGGGGGGATCTGCAGGAAGGAAAGCAGGGAGGGGGGAAGAGGTAGACTGTAGGATCAGAAGCATCTCGGAGAGTCGGAGCATCCCCAGCCCGCGATGCTCAGGTTGGGATGGCTGCTCCTACGGTCTCCACTGGGCTGTGAGCTGGGGCAGCCACGCTCTGCTGCCAGGCTCCACTGCCTGAAACACAGGACCTGCTCAGGCAGCGCTGCCTCGTCCCTCAGCATCCGCCATCCGCTCGAACCAAACCGACACCCAAAACATGACACAGGGTCATTTGCTGAGCTCATTTCTAACCTGCAGCTCCAGCCATGCCGGCCAGGTGTGGGAGCATGGCATGGCACGCGGCCCGTCCCAGCTCAGTGCTCCGCTCAGACCCAACCTTGACAAAAAACACCCTTTGCACATCAGCGAGCCTAAAACCTCAGCAGCGCGGCCTGGGCAAAGGCAGCACAACTGTGGGTGCAACTAAGGCCCATAATGCCAAGATATTTTTAGCAGCATCCATCCAGCATTCCCCATCCAAAATCAGAAGGAGGGAGAGAAGCAACAGATTTGTTGCCAGGGTCTCAGGCTCTCTGGAGGACATTTCCAGGAGTGCTCCTCTACACTCACTCCTCACAGCAGATTTATGAGTTAAAGCCGTCTTTTTCTAATAAAAAGGAAAAAAAACCCCTTACATTCTGACTTGCGACTACATTTTTTTTTTGCACGTCTTTTTTTAAACAAAGTCTGGTTTTCATTTTCCAAATCAGGAAAAAAAAAATAAAAAATAATCCCGCAATGTTTCCTGAAAGCCGAAGATTTTTCTGTTTCAGTTTGGTGCAAAGCACAAGGACAAACTTGGGGCGCTTGGAGAAGCTTCCCTGAAATCTTCTGCGGACGACGTAGGGGTTGTTTGGCCAGGTCTGCTCGCCGGGGGTCTGACACAGGATTGTGGGGTATAAAGCTCAGCTTATTTGTCACCTGGGACAAAGGCTAATTTTTAACAAGCTCCCCAAAACTAAGGCAGGGCCCCGCTACCCATAACACCCCACAGACCGTGCCCCCAAGAGGGTTCCCACCTGAGGCCAAGGGACAAGTGACACCCCAGGGACCTCCCTACAGCGTGGCTGGGTCCCTGCCTTGGGTGGGCGCTGGGGACCTCCCCCCTGCGGCGTGAAGCCCCCTGCCCGCAGGGACTCACAGAGGACATTGAGGGTGGTGGGGGCAGAGCTGCGGGTCCGTGCCGGGGTCTGCACCGTGCAGTGGTAGGAGGCGGCGTCAGCGGCAGCGACGCTGGGGAAGATGAGGGCCGGGGACGAGCTGCTGCGGAACCAGACCTTGTTCTTGTACCAGGTGTAGCTCAGCACTTCCCGGCTGCCAGTCTCCACCGCACACGTCAGGTTGACGGCGTTGCCCTCCCGGATGTCTGGGGAGGGGGAGATCCAGACCCTGGCAGCTGCAGTGGAAGGGGAGGGTGGTGATGGTCGGGGAGAGTGAGGTGGGCAGGAGGGGACGGAAGGGCACCCGAGCAGGAGGGTGGTGGGACGCTTGGTGGGAGAGCTGGTGCCATCCAGGACTTCAGCTTGGGGCTCTTTTCCCATCATTCCAGATAAGAAGTGATGAAGATGCCACAGCCCCCTCCCTGCCAACCCCCTCTGGCAGGACAGCCCAGGGTGATGCCAGCTCTACAGGCACAGCCAGGACGGTGTCATGGATAGATAAGGCAAAGCCAGCCCTTTGCATCACCTCTGAGAGGAGTTGCAGTTCCTTCACCCTGTGCGGGGGGATACATGCAGCTCTCTGGGAATGCTTCTGGCGTAGCCCTCCGTCCCCATAAACACGCACCTTCCTCCGTTTCTTCTCTGTTTCTGTGCCGTCCATCCTGCTTCAGCTTCTCTCCCCTCCCTTCCCCATGAGCATCCTCCAGTAGCGCTTACCATCACCTCCTCACCATAACCCCCTGCCTCCATCCGTTCCCCCGCTGCCCACACAGCTCCATCCCACCTCCATCCCCTGCCTGCACCCTGCCCGTCCCCGGACACACTCACTGCCAGCAGTGAAGTTCACCGTGGCGCTGGCGTTGCCATAGGCGTTGCTGGCGGAGCACAGGTACTCCCCCTCGTCCTCCAGCAGCACGGGGTGGATGCTGACCCGCAGCATGTTGAAGGCCAAGGCGACGCTGAGCCGCGGTGGGGCGGTGGGCTGGGGCAGCGCCGTGGAGGCCACCAACGCCTGGTCCTTGAAAAGTGACAGCTCTGCCCGTGGGTTGCTGTCAACCGCGCACTGCAGGACGCCCCGCTGCCCCTCGGGGGTCTCCAGGAAGGAGGTCAGCACCGGTGCCCGCGGAGGATCTGCCCAGACGTTACACGGAGGGTGAGCAAACCCTGAGTCTGCACCCAGACCCCCCTGACGGTGGGCTGCCGGGCCCCAGCTCTGGCCCAGGAGGTCTCCTGTCTTCCCCTGGCCCTGGGTGGCATCCCCCTCCCCAAGCTCCTCGTACCCCCTGAGGTGTTTGCGGTGGGTCCTGGCACCTCTCAGCCAGCACCGGGGCAGCAGCAGCCCACGCTTGCAGCAAAAGCGTAAGCCAGACTTTCTCTCCCCAGAATTTTCCCCTCTGTCACAGACAGACAACACTGAAGTCTTGAAAAATTTGGGTAATTTCAGGTTGATTGAAACACGTTGTTTTAACTGAACCAAAATATTTGTTATTCCATTTTTTCCCCCCATTTTTATGCAACATGGCAGGCAGCTGAGACATGCAGTGGCCCCACCGCTTCTCATCGGAAAGTTCTGCTTGAAAGGGTTTTATTCAGACTAGGAGTTTATCGAGGAGATATGCTCCCATAAACTTTCTACTTTTAACACTTCGGCATTTTCTAAGGGCGGAGGACGGTTTATTACAAAGTGTGCAGAGCTCTAGTTCAAGTCCTGTGCGTGGGACATGCAGCGTTTGGGGACAGTGCCAGCAGCGAGGGCTGTGCAAGGTGCCCGCTATGTGCCAGCCATAGCCCTGCGTGGCCAAATGGCCTTGCTCAGCATCCCGTCCCTGGCACCGTCCCACACGCAGCACCATTCCGCTCTTGGCACCATTCCAGCCCCAGCACCATCCCATCCCCAATCCACCCCCAGCACCATCCCAGCACCATCCCCATCCCACCCCCAGCACCATCCCATCCCTGGCACCATCCCGCTCCCGGCACCATCCCACCCCCAGCAACCCGCTCCCCCTCCACCTCAGTTCCCAGGAGGATCCCACTCACAGGAGATGCGCAGGGCGACGGCCGGGGAGATGCTGGTCCCCGAGGGGCTGTGGGCTCGGCAGTGGTAGGAGCCGGCGGCGGCACTGGCGATGTGGGGCAACGCGAGGAAGTTGTCGGGGCTCTCCTGGAGCCGTTCGCTGTTCTTGTACCAGGAGTAGACGGTGTCGTCCTGCGGCTCTCCCACCACTTGGCATGTCAGGGAGACATCGTCTCCCTCCCGCACCTCCGTGGACGGTGAGACGAGGACTCGGGCAGCTGGAGATAGGATGCCGCCAGCTCAGAGGGCACCGCAGCAGAGCTCGGCACTGCCGGTCCCTGAGGAGCCCCGACACAACATGGGACAGAAACAAAACGCTCATCACTTCCATAACGTGCACCACAGGTCTTGTTCTGAGTAGGGGGGGGGTCGCAGACCCTCGCAGCCCTGGGGTTGGCACTAGACCTCGATTTTTCAGAAAACGTGTTGGTCCTTGTCCCCATCAGCTGACAGCCCCCCCAACTCTGTCACTTGTGGTGCCCAGGGCTGAGGCTGAGGTGTGTGAATACAGGTGCCTGGTGCGGGGGAGGGATGATGGGAGCTGACACCTCCGGAGCAGCAGCCAGGGCCCTTGTGGGATCCAGCAGCACTGGGTGGAAGCGCAGACATGGGCTCCCATGTGGACACCTCCATGGAGACCCATTCGGATCTCTCAGTCTGAGTCCCCCCCAGCGTCACCACCCCACCAACGGGGCACAAGCCATCTGGCACGCGGTACTCACTCTGCACACGGAAGTACAGGTGGCGGGACGCGGTGCCGTGCGCGTTGGTGGCAGTGCAGCGGTAGCTGCCCTCGTCCGCCGGCGTCACCTCCCGGATCTCCACCCGGAGGGTGTTGGGGGTGGCCGAGGCAGCGACCCGCGGGCTGGGGCTGCTCCCCGCATCACTGGCGGCCACCAGCTCCTCGCCCAGGTGCAGGGCCAGCCGGGCGGGAGGGTTGCTCACCACCGAGCACTGGAAGATGGCCAGGCGGCCTCTCTCCGTCTCCAGGAATGCCGTCAGGTCGGGATCCCTTGGGGGATCTGTGCAGGGCAGAGAACGGCGGTGGAGCAGCCACCGCTCCCCAGCATGAGACCTCCTGGAAAGCTGCAGCCTCCTCCCAGCATCCCAGAAAGACAGGGAAAAGCTGCATCACCTTTGGGAAGGGGAAGGGGAAGGGGAAGGGGAAGGGAAGGGAAGGGAAGGGAAGGGAAGGGAAGGGAAGGGAAGGGAAGGGAAGGGAAGGGAAGGGAAGGGGAAGGGGGAAGGGAAGGGGAAGGGGGAAGGGAAAGGGAAAGGGAAAGGGAAAGGGAAAGGGAAAGGGAAAGGGAAAGGGAAAGGGAAAGAAGGGAGATCTCTGCTGGACCTGGGGGGGACTGGGAAGGGGAAGGGAAAGGGGAAGGGAAGATCTCTGCCAGACCCGGGGGAACCACACCATCCCCAGGGTGACCACAGTGTCCCCACCCGCAGCAGCCACCCCCATGGGCTCTCCGGGGCATGCTACACCATGCAGCGTCCCTCAAACATAGACAGGCTTTACCCCTGCAGGGCCACACGCACACGTGCCCGTGCAGCTGTTAAGGGCGTGCTTGCTCGGTAGGAAAGTAAAGGGGCTGCAGGTGGTGGCACAGAAGGACGGACGCCCACAGGAGGAAGCCCCGGGACATATATAACATACTCAAAGATGCCGCACGTGCACCCACCCACATCAGCTCTGCCCAGACCCCGGGCACAGCTGCAACGTGAGCAGGGCTGGGCACGCTTGCACGGGCATAAGCCACAAACCCTGATATAATAACAAACCCAGCGTCCCCCTGCAGCCCGTACGTACACAGCACATCTAGGGAGACAGCGGGGGAGCTCCGGCTGCTGCCGTCGGTGGTGGCTCTGCAGTGGTAGAGGCCCGCATCCGTGCTGGCCACTTGCCGAAACACCAGGGAGGTGGCCGAGCCCCCGGCGAGCCACCGGCCGTTCCGGTACCAGGTGAAGTTGGGCAGAGCCAGGGAGTCGCTGCTCAGCCGGCAGGTCAGGTTGGCGGCATGACCTTCCAGCACGTGGGAGGATGGAGACACTGTGATGCTGGCAGCTGCGGGCAGGGGCAGAGGCAGGGGACAAACATGGTCCATCATGAGCTCAGCCAGGATGGCCAGCACCGCCTCGGCAGCGTTAGGGTGAACAACGCCTCCCAGGGCCGGCCAGCTGGCAAGTGACTTTGTGGCTATTCCAGGAAAAGGCAAATGCTGGCTAACCCTGCAACACTGCAACGGGGACATCTCCGAGCTGGAGCAGCACCCATGGGAGCCCAGCAATGGGGTACTGGCCACCCAGGGCTCCACCAGCTGAGGGATGATGTGCCGGCAAGGAGGGGGCCCAAGGGAACCCCCTCGGCAGCGTTTTGCTCAGCATCCCTTGTCCTGTATGGGCAGGGGTCAGCAGCGAATCCCCACCAGGAGCTGGAGCCCTCGCTCTAGCCATCGGGGGACCCTCCAAACCCAGCAGGAGGGGCTGGAGGGGCCAGCACCCCCCCTTCCTGTAGCAGCCCCCACTTTAACCCCACTCACACTCCACCCTAGCACCAGGCAACTTGTGCTTGGCAGCGCTTTTGAGACAGATGCTGTTTGATAGCCTGGTTTTCATGGGCACGTGGCCTACTTCTGCTCGTTCTGCCCTTCTGCCACCATCGCCTTTGATCTCCTGAGCCTGTCTCCTTCCCTGGCATTCCCTTCCCAGCCTCCCCTCTCCCAGGATTTTCCCAGACGCTGCGGACTTGTGTAGCATCTGGCTGTATGCCGCCCACCAACCTTCCACCACACTCACTCTCAGCCCTGAAGTCCATGGCCGCGCTGGCATTGCCTTGCGGGTTCCCAGCCCAGCACACGTAGGTCCCCTCGTCCTCCAGCACCACATCCTGGATCTCCACCTTCAGGCTGTTGTAGGACAAGGTGGCGCGGACCCTGGGGTTGGGGGCTGTGGGGCAGCCCCGTGTGCAGGCTATCACTTCTCCTTCTCTCCATAGGGTCAGGTTGGCCTCTGGGTCACTCTCAACGGTGCACTGGATGATGCCCAGGTGCCCGCTGTGGGTCTCCAGGAAGGAGCTCATCACCGGTCGCCTCGGTGGGACTGCGGAGTTAAAACACCTCTCATGAGAATACTATGGATTCCTGAGGTTGGGAGAACCTCAAGAACCTGAGGGATTGCTGCTTTCCAGAGCCACCTGAGCATCCCACAACCCTCCAGCTGCCATACCCCAGAGTCCCACATCTGCTGGCTCTCTGCATGCCCCAGGCACCTCTGATAGCACCTCTGTTGTCACCTGGATTGAGCTTAGGTTCCGAGTGCAGGTGCCCAGCCCTATCCCAAACCCTGGAGCAGATCCACAGAGACCCCAGTGGTTCAGGCACCTGGGGTCCGGTTGTGATGCACATTTCCTACCACAACTATGGAAAAATAGCATTTTGACTGAAAATTCCTAATGGTATTTTTCCTGGTTTGGTATCACAGAAGATTTTTATTTTACAGCACAGAAAATATTTGGAAGGCAAAATCCTAACAGATGATTTTTTATTTTTTTTTCCACAGGGATCACTTATTGTTCTGAGAAATTGAATTTAATTTCACGGGACATTTTAAAACTCTTTGATCCTTGGGCATTTTGGGATTCTCCGATTTTCTCCTCCCCAAACTCACAGACTTACCTGCAAAAGGGAATTTTCCTCCCTCTCCACATTTCTGCCGAAAAGCTCCTTGGCTGTGTTCAGGGGTAATGGGGGAAATCTCGGAGTGGGAACAGCAGAGGGGCTTCCCAGCAGGGCCACCCACCCCAGACCCGGGACCCCATTGTCTAGCCCGGCCATTACGGGGGGAAGGTGACCCCCCGGCAGCACTTACAGAGCACACGGAGCGGGACAGCTGCTGACTTGTCGCTGCCATTGCTGCTCCGGACCCTGCACTGGAAAGCGCCCGCGTCCTCGCCGCGGATGGAGGGGAAGCGCAGCGTCGGGGCCGAGCTCTCCCGCAGCCACCTGCTGTTCCTGTACCAGGTGTAGAGGGTCTCCTCCGCCGCCGCGCCCCGAGCCCCCAGGCAGGTCAGGGTGACAGCTGCCCCTTCCCGCACCTCCGCCGAGGGCTGGATCAGGATCTCTGTAGCTGGAGGAGGGATGGGAGCCCTGTCAGGGAGGGAAGGGAAACCTCTGCCGCAAACCTTCGCCCTTCCCCTGGCTCCGTCCGGCTAAAGCTCCCTCTAAGGCAGGACCTGAGCAGCCCCCTCCCTCGCAGGAGCCCGTGGCATCGCTTGCTGCATCTTTGGTGGGTCATGTTCCCTGGGGACACTGGATGTGTCCACTCAAGCCGTTCGCCCTGGCTCTCTGCCACCAACAGAGACAAGCAAGACCTTTCCTGAGCCTTCACCTGCTCTCTCCGAGCACCTGCGTTCAGCCCGGTGAACTGCTCCCAGGACAGGCTCAGTCCCCTCTGCCCATTGGTGGGTGACCGGCTGGGCTGGAGGCATCTTGGCCAACTTGAAATGGACCCCAGCTAACCACTGTGGCACCCAAACTCAGGTTTATTTTCTCTGGAATGGCACCCTGAGGTCCATTTTGGTTTCTTTTGACATCCTAAGGGAGGCTCGTCCTGGACATGGTTTTTGGGAG
The DNA here is from genome assembly GCF_028500815.1 of Rissa tridactyla. Lineage (NCBI taxonomy): Eukaryota > Metazoa > Chordata > Aves > Charadriiformes > Laridae > Rissa > Rissa tridactyla. Next base: position 41,251,136 of record NC_071470.1, read on the forward strand.
CTTTTCTCCCCTCCTTTTCCATGGCCGCCACCTCTGTCACCCCAGACCATCGAGGCTGGGTACAGAGGGTTAGGGGATGGAGCAGGACGAGCTGGTCCTTGCTGCGTGCTCAGATGCCGTGCACCACTGGGGGCTTGCGGGGACAGGGAAGAAAGAGTTTGGACAAACTTTACTACAGATTTTGCAGCATTTTGAAAAGCAATACTCAGAAGCGCCTCCAGCTCTGAAGCAGCTTTGACCTCCCCGAGGTGGGGAAGGGCTGCTGGGAGGGCACCGCCACCACATGGTCCCCAAGACACCGATGTCCCCTGATGCCACACAAGTCCCGCCAGTTCTCAGGGCTGTACGCACCCCACCCCCAGCCCTGCAGAAACAGCCCCGGGGGGGTTCATCGGTACCCAAACCCATGGCCAGGAGCCTGGCAGCCCCCTCGCACCAGGACTCACCGCGGGCAACGAAGGGCTTGGTGGCACTGGCGTTGCCGTAGGCGTTGGTGGCCACGCAGCGGTACGACCCGCTGTCCTGCGGCCCCACGTCGCGGATCTCCAGCCGCAGGGCATTGCGGGAGGTGGTGACACCCAGCCGCTGGTGGGGGGCTGCCTGTGACCCACTGGCCGCCACCAAGGTGTCGTCACGGTAAAGGGCGATGGTGGCCGGGGGGTGGCTGTCCACAGCGCAGCGGATGATGGCCAGCCTGCCCCCCTGTGTCTCCTGAAAGAGGGTGATGGTGGGGTTCCGGGGGGGGTCTGCAAGAGAGGAGAGGATGCTGCAGCTCAGGAGGTCCCAGCAGTGTGGCCACCACCTGAACATGGGGCACGTGGGGCACGTCCACCCCCAGCCTCCCCCCAGCTGCTCCTCCGAGCAGCTTTCCCCTTTACATAAGCGGGTTATATTTACTCGCAGAAATGTCAAAGCCAAACCCAGGGCTGTTTTATTTTTCCCCTGACTTGCAAAAGCTCCTGGGCTGTTATTATCATAGCTGGCTCCTCGGTTAGTAACCTCCCCGCAGTTTATGGTGTGCAAGTGATTAGTGGAGGAGCGGGAGATGCTGCAGTGAAGGGACGGGTCCCTGCAGCAGTAAATACCAGTTAATGGTACCTTCAAACATGGCTCATGACCAGAAATGATTGCATTTACAGCAATTTCTACCCAGGAGGGCTGAAAAACCCCACTTTTAACTGGACCCAAGGTGTTTGGGCAGAGACTTTGTTACGACTCAGGGAGGTTTGCGCAGCCCCTGGCACAAAGGGACCCTCGTCTGGTGGGGGGAACCCCCACCCCCTGGCAGGAGCCGTGGGCACTCACATGTGACGCTCAGGCTGATGGCCTGGGACGTGTCGCTGCCCCGGTCGTTCATCACCTTGCAGGAGTAGTAGCCGGCGTCGCTGGCGGCTACGCGGTGGAAAAGCAGGGTGTGCACCGTGCCCTCCTTGAGCCAGGCATTGTTCTTGTACCAGGTGTAGTTGAGGTCCTGGCCCTCCCTGCCAGGGACGTCGCAGGACAAGGTGGTGGCCGTCCCCTCCTGCACCTCAGCTGCAGGGCTCACCGAGATCTCTGCAGCTGACGGAGACGGGAGCACATTCAGGATGGCCTCAGAGGCTGGAGAGCCGACCTCCTCCACCAACCCCCTGCCCCTGCGGCACAGGACAGACTCTGGGGACAGGCAGGACCCCCTTTGCCCCCCGGGGATGATGATGGAGGCAGGAAGCGTTTGGGTTTGTTCCCTGCCAGCAACACCTTGCCAGCTGGGGTTCAAGTTCTGGATTTAATGCAAAGCCCCAAGGGCAAAACTCATGGTGGCTGCAGCAGTGTCCTTCGCCCCTCACGGTCTGCACGGGGGGCTCTGGGGGGGGCAGACTGGCCCCACCTGCTCCAAGCCGGGGGGAGATGCTCCCTGTGGGGCTGCAATATGGCCAGGCTCCTGGGTGATGCGGCCGTCTGGGGCTTGTCCCTACCACAGGATCTGATGGGGGACCATGGCTGCCCTTCCCCACAGACCACCCTGGCTCCGAATCCCCATGAGCTCTGGCAAGCTCCTTCCCAGCAGAGACAGCGAAGCCTTGCAGCCTGTTCCACTCCCCCGGCTTGGCTGGAAATCCCTCCCTGTCCTGTCTTTGGGGCTCACCACAGCCCTGCACCGTGAAGGACGAAGGATGCAGGCGTGTCGCGATGGAGGCATCACAGTCCTCCACCACGGATTCTCCAGCTCCTGGACCTCCAGCTGGTACCGGCCACCTGAGTGCCAGCCCCTGCCCACCCCGGTCCAGACTCACTGGATAAACTCCATCCTGCTCCCACGGCCCCACTCCTCCTCCAGCGACACCCCAGCCTCAGGCAAGCTCCCCTGGCACTTACAGAAGACGTAGAGCGTCACGGCAGGTGCCACGCCAGCCCCGACAGCGTTCTCGGCTTTGCAGTGGTACTGCCCGTAGTCCTCCCGGCGAACACCCCGGAGGGTCAGGATCTGCTCGCTGCCCATGACCACCCCGTCCTTGTACCAGTGGTATGCTGAGACAGGGGGGTAGCTGCTGCTCACCTCGCAGGTGAGGGACACCGTGTCACCCATGCGGATGTTCTGTGTGGAGGGGTTGACCGACACCTGGATGTCCTTAGGGGTGTCTGTGGGGAGGACAGACAGACAGCGGTGAGGCTGGGCAGGACCCGCGGGATGCTGCCGCAACCCGTCCTGCTGTTTATTCGTGAGGGTTTGGCGTGGAGGAAGGAGCAAAAGTCTCCCCCAAGCACAGGAGCTGGCCCTGGCACAGGGATGGCGACTTTTCTCAGAGGAGAGCTGGGAAAGGGGACAAAGCTGCCACACCAGCAGCAGAGAGGGGTGGGCGCACCGGTGGGTGCCAGGACGTGCCACGGAGCTGGAGCTGGCAATTCAGCAGCGTTTATGGGACCAGCGCTGGCCCTGGCTGCGGAGAGCCATGGGGGAAGAGGAGAGGGAGGGAGAAGCAGAAGGAAAATCTGCTCTGGCTTTTTGCAAAGGACAGCAGGAGGGAGGCACGACAGGTGGCAGGAGGGGTGGCAGGAGGGGGACCTGAGTGGCATGGCTGTGACAGAAGCCCGTCCCCCTGCCCTGCTGAGCCACCCCCTGTGCAGAACCGTCTCACGTACGTCTCACCCGCAGGACGACCTCCCCGGTCGCCTTCCTGGAGCCGTAAGAAACTTCGCAGAGCAGCTTTTTGGAGTGGTCCTTCCAGGAGAAGGAGGTGGTGAGGGTCAGGTGCTGGCCGACCCCGCTTGTGTCCAGCTGGACCCGTCCAGACAGAGTGGAGACCTGGGGGTTGTAGCCCTCCCAGCGCAGTGCGACGTCGCCCGGCGGGCAGACGTAGGGTGTGGAGCACTCCAAGGTGGATGTTTGCCCCTCGGTCTGCTCCTCGCTGGTGGCAGTGCTCGGGTGCTCGAGGGCGTCTGGGGATGGAGAGCAGAGGGTGGGATGTCAGCGTGGGGCGAGCAGGCAGGGGGCTGGCAGGACCGGGGTGCCTCACCGCCATACCCACCCGAAACGCTCAGCATCACATCCCGCGCCGCCGACCACCGGTCGCCGTTGACGATCTCGAAGCGGAACCTGTAGGGCCCGCTGTCCTCCGGCGTCACCCCCCGCAGCAGCAGGGTGCAGTTGTGGGTGGCGGGGTCCCCCAGGAGCTGGGCACGGCCCCTGAAGCGAGCATCCACCTCCTGGGCCGCCGAGTGGTACACCAGCGCCTTCTGGGTGTCATAATCCTTGTACCAGATGGCCACGATGCCGTCGCCGGCCGCCACGTTGCTGGGGTAGCTCAGGGTGCAGGGAACCACCACGCAGGAGCCCCTGACGCCCTGCAGGGCCTCGGGGTAGGTGACCCCCCAGGAGCCCAGGGCTGTGTTAGAGGGAGGCAGCGGGAAGCGGGGGTGAGGGGGTGAGCCATGCCAGGGTCCTCCTCACGTTCCAGCCCCCTGCTCCCCTCCTGGGACCCTCTGGAGCCAGGACACATCTCCTGAGCTGCCTGAACAGGCAGGGGGTCGTGGTGGGGAGCGAGGGGCTGGGGGGGGAGAGGTGGGAGAGTAGAATGGCGGGTGGGGGGTGGGGGAGTTGAGACAAATTCCCCTGGGATAACTTTGAAGTGGAGAAGGGGGAGATGACAGGGAAAAGCCAGATCTGCGGGTGGTGCTTTTGGGCAGCGCAAGGCAACAGCCGGATTTGAAAAGCAAAGGCCTAAAAAACTAGTAAAAAAGGAAAATTTGCCCTCATGGCCCTTCATAAGCTTGTTTCCTTGCCCCTCTCTCTGGCTTCTTGTCCTTTCTCTCATGCCCTGGCTGAACCTCTTGCCACCCCACGCCCACCCCATCCCAGAGCCCACCCCATCCCTGCCCATGGACACCACGCGCCTGCCCATCGGGAGGAGGGGGCACGGGCAGAGCTGCCACGTGGGGGCACGGCACCACGGGGCATGTGCGAGCAAACGTTGCCAGAGCATCTGCTGTGCCATGGCCTGTGGGACAGCCAGGACCAACCTCGGGGTACCCAGAGCCCATCCTGCCCATCCCTGGGGTATCATGGATGGCTCCTGGCAGGGCTGGGGCATCAGCGCTCCCACCCTTCCTGGGCAACCAGCCCTTGCAGGGGACCGGACCATGCCAGCGGGTTTCTCTGTGGCATCGTACCTGGTGGGACAAGGCTGGCCAGGAGAACGAGCCACCAGGGCAGGCCCATGGTAGCACCCCGGGCACGGCTGGGGGTCCCTGGGGGCCGAGGCAGGGCAGGGTCACACCGCGAGGGTGGGAGGTGGCAGGTCTTCGAGGTTGGCGTTCGGCGGAGGGGACCCTGACAACAAGAAGAGGTGGCCAAAGGCCTTGCAACACGTTGCGTGCCAAGAGGTTATTGATCCAGGCAGGGTAAATCCTGCTCGCAGCAACACCGGCATCATTCTGGATGCACGGAGCTGCCGGCAGGGAGGAGGTGGAGATGCGGGGTGAAGGGGATCCCCGGCATTGCTGAACTCTCATGGGAGTTTAAGGAGCCAGTCCGGGTTCTGCAGTGAGGTGACAAGGTTTAGGGAGCTTATTCACGTGCTCTCTGCATCCGGGCAACCCGGGGAGCAAATGAAGAATAATATAATCCTGACATGGGAAATGTGTGTACCGGTGTGGGATGGGGTTGTGCAAATGCCTGTCATGGGAGTCGGGGTTGAAAATTAAAATGAGGACAAAGGAAAGCAAGTGGCTACCCAAAACTAAGAGGAGAGGTACTTCTAAAGAAGCACTCTCAGGGAAATCCCGATGAAAGCAGAAATCCCAGCGACCTGCTCAGGGCCACCAGCCAAAGCCCAGACGGTCTGAGCATCTTGGGGAGGGGGCACAGATGTGGGAACAGGGGACAGAGGACAGAAGGACATGGTTGGGCTCGTGTTAAAGCTGGCCTGATATGGCAGCTCCGCTGGGCACATGGTGCCAGTGCCCTGTGGGAGCAACTGAACCGCGGGCTGCAGGGGGCTGAGGATCAGGTCCTGGAAGTGGGGTTGAAGGACACAGATTTTTAGACTCCGCCGTTGTGATTTCAATAAGAGCAGCTGCGGTGAGGAGCAACGCGGCCGCAGCCCCCAGCCTGGCACGGCCGGTGCCCGTCCCGGGGTCTGCCTCTGCTTTTTGCTGTTGTACATTCAGGTGGGACGGTTTTAACTGGGGATTTATCAATTTTTAGTAGGTTTAATGGCTTTTTGCAGTTCTAGACCTAAGCAAACTGATGAACTTATTTTTAAACTTAAAAAAAAAGTATTCTATGATAAACCAGATTTTTTTTCAGAAGTTTTTTTCATTATCATGGAAATCAATTAATGGATCCATTTCAATTTAGATCTTTATCAAACAACTTAGCAACGTCTTCATACTGAACAAGGCAGCTCTTTACTCCCTGAGCCAACCTTTTCCTCCTTCAAACAATGATTTGTTACTTTGCTAACACCTTCTTTTCCAACATATGCTTTGAATTTGCTGGCTGCTAATTTGGTTTAGGGAGGTATTTTAGACTCCAAAGCACTCCTGAGAGCTCTAGTTCTGCCCAGGACTTTTCCTGGCCAAACCGAAGCACCAAGAGCAAATAAAACGGCCCTGCCAGCGCCCTCTCAGGGGGTCCCACTGCCCTGGCCCCCCCCCCAGCACCGTGGGGCTGGAGGGCTGCCCAGGGGCTGGGGGGGAACCAGGGACTGAGCCGGGGCCAGAAATAGCCATGGGACCAGCGGGAGCCGCTGGACTCGGGGCAAAGGAGGAAGGAAGTGCCGGCTCAACGCCGGGGTCCACTCCCCAGCTCCCCCCCCCCCCCTCCCCGACACTGAGTTTCATTTCTTCTGCCGCAGTTCTCTGGGTTTCAGTTTCTGGGCAGCATGGACCCTCTGCTGGGGACCCCAGCTCCCCTCCGCCCCGTGCTGCCGCTGGGGAGCAGGGCAGCCCGTGCTGGGGCCCTGGTGCTCATTGGCTCAACAAAATTAAAACATTTGTAAAGGTTTTTCTCGACACAAAAAAATTTTGCATATGCACAACACATCGGCGTCCCGGGCCAGGCATGCTGCAGACATCAGAGCAGCACAGGTTGTGTGTTATCAACTGATACTGACTGGGCAAGAATGTTTAGCTGTCACGCACTGGAAAACAGGGGGGGAAAGGCAATTACCTCGTGATTATCAAGTCTCCTCTGCACCCACGCTCAGGCTGAGCCTGAGCTGCCCCTGTCCCATCTGCGGGACAGCCAGCAGAACCCCCACAAGGGCTCCTGTGCACGCCAGCAAGCGCAAGGGAGATCTCCCACTTCTTCAGGCTTCAGCAAAAAAAAAAACCCACTGCCATAAAAAGGTGGCTGAGCATAAAGAGGGGAAACTTCTGGTGTTGGTTCCTTCAGCCTCCACCATGTCTCAATGAGGAGAAAGCGATGGAGATAGGGACCACAGGACAGTCTGGGAGCGTACCCCCAGGATGAGGGGTGGAAGGGAATTGCCTGCAGTTGTCCCCCAATGCTCCCACCCACCACACAGCTCCTTAGGGCCAGGGAGCCCACCTCCCCGCTGCCTGTCCCGGTCCTCTGCCTGCAAGAGCCAGCGAGGGAAGGGGGCAACCCCGTACTCCAGCCCTGCTCCTCCGCTGCCTGCTCTGCACACATTCTGGCACAGATCCTGCCCCAGTCCTGGAGGCTGGGAGAGCACCCTCCGCACGGGCTGGGAGGCTGCACAGTCCCACACCACCCTCTCGCTGCCACCACAGTGGCTTTGCCAATCTGTCACTCAGGGACCTGCACCAAGGGATGCAGGTCGGATGCATCCCTGTCTCCAAACCCAGCGAGCCTGGACTCGGGGCCCAGAGGTGTCTGGGCAGCTCTCCCAGCCCCAGCAGGAGACAGACGAGGCTCAACCCCACAGAGATGCTCTCACCTCCGCAACCATCCACCCTGCAGTGAGGTGCCTGTGATCAGCCCATGCCAACCCCCCACACCCCCACACCGCATCATGCGGGCACCTCGTCCCAGCTCAGCGCGGTGAACCCCAGGGTCAGTCTCTACCCCCGGTGTCCCCGTCCCAGCATCTCCCCAGGGAGCAGTGGCATTACCTGGGAGTGCCTGTGCCTCTGGTGATGTGGAGGGGTGTCAGGGACGGTGTGGTCTCAGGGACGGCACGTGCCCTCACCGCTCGGGGAGAGCTATTTATCTGGCGCGGGGGGTGAGGAGCCCAAAACCACATCACTTCCCCGTTCAGGGGTTTGTGCTTGCCGCTGCTTTTGGGAAGTGGCTGACATCATCAGATATTTCTTTCCTTTTCCTAATTGGGGGCTGTTTTGGGGCAGGGGCCGTGGTGGTCCCCATAGGAGGTTTTTGCAGCATCCCAATGCCGCAGGCTATGTGGGACATGGGGAGGCTGCATTTGTTTTGCACCGCTGCAGCCCAAGCAGCATCGCTCTCCTGGCCCCCCCCCGGAGCCCCTCGGGGCATCCTTGGCCCCGTGCTGTGCCAGAGCCAGAGCAGGACGATACCCCAGCCCTGTGGGCACCCACCCAGCACACCCAGAGGGTCGCTGGGTTTAGTGGGGAGAGCCCACGCTGGCGGTGCAGGGGCCTGCGGGCATGGCAATGCCGCTGCAGCCAATATTCCATGTGCCCAAGTCCTCCATGGGGCAGCCTGTCACCCAGAAACTTTGTTCTCTCTGTTAATTTGTGGGTTTTCACTGCAGCCCACATGCCCAAAGCGAGAAGGGGACTCTGCCAGCCCTCCTGAAGGGGGTTCCCAGCTCGGCACTGAGCCCATGCCAATACAAGACCGAGCCCCACGCAGAGGCTGCCGGGGCCGCCTGGCCAAGCTGCGGGGTTTGCCCTGAGGGCAGGACACCGGCCCCTTGGATTTTCAGGGGGAGGCACCAGAGGGGCCTGGGGGAACCTGCACAAGGAGCAACCAGGAGCAAGTCACCCCAGCAGCACGGCTGCCCCCAGCCTGGCACTGCAGCGTCACCTTCAGGCAGGGGCTGAGCTGATCTTTGGCCAGTTTGGGGACAGGATCCAGATCCAGCCTCTGCCGCAGGTGCTGGTATCTAAAGGCTTTGAGCAGCCTGGTCTAGTGGGAGGTGTCCCTGCCCATGGCAGGGGGGTTGGAACTAGATGATGTTTAAGGCCCCTTCCAACCCGAACCATTCTGTGATTCTGTAAAGCAAAGGAACTGTGTCAGGAGCCCGTCCGTGCACTGGGTAAAGCTTGCACTCAAATCTGATGGCTCGGGGTCAATGCTCGACCTCGTGTGAACAGACTGGAAGTGTGGGAAACTGCCCTCCGGAACCTCATGTTATTGTCCCCTCCCCAGCCGCCCCGTGCCCGTGCCAGGCTTGACTCAGCTGGGTCTGGTGCTGAGCCAGCAGGGCAGGAGCAGCAGCTGCCCGGCGAGCCCCTGGGGCTCTGCCACCCACCGCTGAGCAGCGATGCCCAAAAACCGGTCCCAGGCCCCTATGGTGAGCGGTGGGGGTGGGGGGGGGCTGCCAGTGCAGGGAGGCCATGCTGAGCCTGCACCCGCTGCGGCAGGGGCCACCATGAGCTGCCATCTCGGTTTGGGAAGGAGCTGAGCTGCGTTTCCTGACACAGCACTGAGCGAAGAAACCCTGACTTAGGCAAAAGCGGCCATATGGCATCTGGGCTTAGGCTGGCCAGTGCCAGGGCTACTGCAAATAGCCAGAGTGGCCATCTGGCCCCGAGGCAGGAAAGCCTGAGGCAGATCGACCCATCTCCAGCCTTTGTTCTGCATCAGCTTCCTGAGCCTCTGCTTCCCTTTCGGCCCCTCTGCGCCGCTTTTGCCGGAGCAGACGCCATCTCCGTAGTGCCCTTGCACAGGATGGTGCTGGGTGCTGCCATCCCCACTCAAGATTTGGGTGCTGCCAGGCCTGGATGTGACCCTTCGCTCTGCAAGGACTCTCTCTGAAGCCCTGGTGGGAATGCATCCCCATGGGGGGTGGCAGCGGGATCCAGAAGGTACAAGGTTGGGGCGAGAGCAGCCAGCCCAGCTCCACAACATGGCAAGCTCTGCCTGAGCTTGAAGTCCACTGCCAGGACAGAGTGGTCGTCTCCCACGGGGGTCTGGGGAAGGATGGAGTCGGGCCTGTGAGCAGAGCTGGGGAGCTCTCCTTGAGCATGGTGGGCAGACCCAGCCCAGGCTTGCAAGTCCCGGTGATGATGGGTCCTGTCAAGGCCCTTTCAAAGATCCGTTGGAAACCTGCACCCATCTCCAGAACAACCAGGCTGGGTTGGCCCCCATGGAGCCTCATCCCACCTTGTGGCCATGTCCTCCGGGTCAACAGCCCACCTTGCCCCCAGCTTCTCAGGAGTCCAGCAGACACATCTGAAACAAGATGTTGGCAGGGGCTCCTGCGCCTGTTCAGCATCACGCCACCGCTTGGAGATACCACCCCACCTGCCCCCAGCCAGCCAAGCCGCAGGGACCCATGAGCTTCCCCAAATTGGTGACATGGGCATCAGCAGAGCTTGCTGTCCCTGCTGGATCAGCCACTCGCACGGTGCCAGGCACGCAGAGGCTGCCTGCCTCCGTAGCCCTTTGCCCCCAGCCTTCGTGTGGGCAGCATCCAGGGCAGAGCCCCATCCAGTTCCTCTTTCCAGGTCCCGAGACACGTTCCCCCAGGGTGGTGACCATCTGCAAAGGGGAACCTTATGGGGAAGCCGAAACAAATGGAGAAAATCAGGGAAATCAGTGAAAGTGCGCAATGTGCCAATGAAACCCATGCCTGGCACCCAGGGAGGGAGGGGTGGCTGTCCCTGCAGCCTGGGACAAGCATCTTCTTGGGGGCAAAGCTCTCCCCACTTTGTCCCGTGGGGTTTCCCCCCATGACATCTGCTGGCGTGTCCGGCTGTGCTTTCCAGGGCTGGTGGAGGGGCCAGGACTCGAGGGGGAGATGTGGGAGGCAGTCTGCTCCTTGCCCAGGAGGAATGTGGGCTGGCCGGCATACCAGAGTGATAAGGGGCTGCCTGGGGGCATCCTAGGAATTCGAGGTGTGGGCTGTCAGGAGGGAGGGGAGAGGAAAACATCGATGGGAATAGGGAGCATAAATCAGCCATCCCTTCCCTGGCTGGCAGGGATGTGTCAGGCGCCTGCCCCAGGGACCCCCCCTCTGCTCCCCATAGTCCCCACTGGCTGAGGGCACCCCAAAGCCAGCTCCGTAGCGGGAACAGGGGCAAAACCCTGCTTTCCCCTGCCCCCGCCCCAGCAAAATTTGCCTTTTGGCGTTCTGTCGGTGGGATGTCACTGGAAGCTGGAGGAAGCAGGTGGAAGAGGTGGCGGTGCTGGAGGATGGGGCCAAATCTGTCCCCCACACACCCCCCCGAAGCCTCACCTTAACCTTCCTGAGGTGAAAGGCTGGAAGAAAAGGACAAACAAAATAAATAGCCGCTCCGCTGGGAGACAGGCTATAAAACTGCGGCCAAGCCCCGGCGTCGCCACTCTCAGTGCTGGCACCTGAGTCAACAGAGACTATTTTTCTTTGGGAGGGGAGATTTGGAAGCGCAGGAGGGGTGGGGTGGTGTCGAGGGGCCAGGGGCTGGCTGGGGCTGCTCTGGGGGCAGCCCCCAGGACTCTATCCCCTTGCTTGGAGTCAGACAGAGGTTGGGGACCTCCTGCACCGTGGTCTGGGTGCACACCCCGCATCTCTCCAAGCCCCCCCACCATCGGTAGCAGCACACCCCGCAGCCACCCAGGCATCGGCAAAGCCAGGCACATATGGAACCCCTGTATCTTGGAATGTGCTGGGGGACGCCGAGGGGGCTGGCAGGTATTTAACTCTTCCCCTCCGGCCCCATGGAGCCGGTTCGGGCTTGCAGCGAAAGCCGGCTTCCTGCCGTCCCCCCTCCTCCAAGTCCCCAGCGCCGACGAGCCGCCAAGGGTCACCCAGCCCTGGGAACCCAGCCCAGCTCATTTCAGCGCTGGGTAAATATTTTCTTTGGCAGCGGGGTAGGTGTGAGGCCCCTGGTGCGCCCAGGCAGCCCCCGGGCTCCCCCCGGGCTCTGGCTGCAGGCTGGGCTCTGCAGAGCCAGTGGGGCTGGGGGAGGCAACAGCAGCATGGGGGGGTGAGCCGGTAAGGGGGTCCATGGCATGGCAGCCCATCCCGGGGGCTGCCCCAGCCCCGCTGGTCTCCTCCCCTGTATCTGGGGTGTCTTGTCCTCACCCCAACAGCATGGGAAGAGAGGAGGGAGAACAGCAGGGGGGTGAGCCCTCACTCAGGGGGCCGGTTCAGCGGCCTCTGCGATGAGATGAGATGATGACATGAGATGAGATGAGATGAGACGAGACGAGACGAGACGAGATGGCATGGCACGGCATGGCATGGCACGGCACGAGGTGGCATGGCATGGCACGTAACGGCATGAGATGAGATGAGATGGCATGTGATGAGATGAGGTGAGGTGAGGTGGCATGGCATGAGATGGGATGGGATGAGATGGGATGACATGACATGGCATGGCACAAGAATCGTATGGCATGGCATGGCATGAGAGGAGATGGGATAGGATGACATGGCATGGCGTGGTGTGGCATGAGGTGGATGGGATGGGATGAGATGAGATGGCATGGCATGAGCTGGGATAGGATGACATGACATGGCGTGGCGTGGCGTGGTGTGGAGTAGCATGAGATGGTTGGGATGGGGTGAGACGAGACAAGATGAGATGAGATATGAGATGGCATGGCATAACATGGCATGGCGTGGCATGGGGGCTGCTGGTGGGGTGCAGAGCTGTGGATGAGGGGCCATGGGGCTCAGGCAGAGGTGGGGGAAAACAGCTTGGGGGGGGCAGCAGAGAGAGGGGCAGTGCAGGAAGGGCAGGAGAGACCTGCCGAGGCGAGGGGATGCTATGGGGCTGATGACCGGGGTTGTGCCACAGGTTCAAACCTTTACTCATACCTATGGGCAGAGCATCACCTGCCCGGCCCCTGCTAAGTCTGGGTCTGCAAAAGCATCCAGCTAAAAGAAAAAGCCCTGGCTTGGGATGGCCCTGGAAGGTTCTGCTGGTTTCTGTGCTTATGAGAGCAGAATTTTCAGGCTGAGCTGTTGCTTGACTCAAAGGAAGTGTTTTGGGTTGAATTCAACATCTCCAGGAGACTTTAACATTCACATATGTAGAAGCAAAGTAGGCTTTCAAGTGAAAAATCAATTTCAAATGCAGAAATCTGACTTTTAAATTTAGGAAATGCTGGACTGAAGTGTTCTAAGCATTTCGAGTCACTGATCCCAGACGCTTCATTAGTTCAAGAGCCAGACAGGGTTTTCTGCAGTCCCAGATGAGAAAAGCGACTTAAATTATTCCTGTGACACAATGAGCAATAAAGTACAATGTAATGTGATATGACACGGCAACGCTCGTGCTGCGCTGCCGGGGAGCTGCGCCCACGGCCGTGGCTCGTCCCCGTTGCTGCCGGGTAGCGATGGAGCCAGCCCAGGCGAGACGGGCCACGAGCCGCCGCAGCCCCGAGGCCAGGTGAGGGACATCCTGGGGACTGCAGGTTACCAGCGGCATCGCTCCCACCCTGGCCGCTGCCACAGCCCACCTGAGTGGTCCTCACGAGATGGGACCCAGAGCCCAGCTCAGCCTAAACCCAGGTTTGCTTTTCCTGAACGCAGTGCCTGTGCGCTCCCCTCTCCCTCAGTGACCACACGCCCCGAGGTCTGAAGCTATGGCAGCCCTGTCCTGACCTGGGGCGATGCTCTGTCCCTGCCGGCAGCGTGTGTGGCGTGAGCAGTGACTGGCTCGGCAGCACTGTCCCGCAGGCAGCTGGGATGCTCCGAGGCCATCCTGGTCCAGGCACCGCTCCCGGGAACGCTGGGTCCCACCAGCCCCAGGCTGTGCATCAGCAATCGAGGAGCTTCGAAATACCCCACCGGGTCCTGTGCTGTGCAGTGGAGGGACTTGGGAGTTTCATACTCCGAGGTCTGGGGTCGGCTGCGGCCTCACTGCGTCCCCACGGGCAGGTCCCGTCTCCTCCAAACTCGGAGGGGCTGGATGGGACCCAGGGGGTGCTGGCTGTGTGCAAAGGAAGCACCACTGCCCTCGCCCAGCTCTGGGACACTGAGGTCCCCACCAGCCCACAGCCGCCCCCCCGCTGCAGGGTTTGTGCACACAGGGATGGTGACGGGGAAGGGAACCCCCCAGCATCCCTTTGCTCCGCTGGGCGGAGATCAGGCTGCAGAGCTCCTCCATGGAGCCCCTGGGGATACTCCCGGGGGCCTGTCAGAAGAAATCAAATTATGCCAATGCTGCTGCAGCCTCCCACTGCGGGCAGCCGAGGTCCGGCTCAGCTCTCTCCTCATCTCCCCCTTCCAGGCCATTCGAGCATCCTCCAGGACACGGGGGATGAGATGAGAGCACAAGGATGCTCGAGCGTCCCCCAGGACAGTGCAAAGCCACGGAGGTGCCGAGCCACCCTCACCCCATCCTGGCCAGGATCCTGAGGTTGCTTTTACCTTCCCAGGCATGAGGGCCGGGCCGGGCCAGCTCCGTATCTTTTGCTGGTAGCTCCACAGAAGACATGGAGACCAGCTCCGGGCAGAGCCAGCCACAGGGACGAGGATCAGACCCTCAGTCCCAGCTCCTCCAGCCACGGGCAGCCATTCCCACATGCTGGGGCCACCTTTTCACACCCGGAGGAAGCCGGGCACCCCTGGTATGAACAAAATGCCACCTTGCAATGCTGGGATGGGCTGAAAGCATTTTCCCAGTGGCAGTGGCAGACCCAGAGAGGGTTTCGCTGCTCCGAGCAGAAGCCTCGCCTGCCCCCAGCACAGGGCGGGGGCAGCCCCGTTAATGTGCCTATGGCCCCCATGTCCCGGGCTAAAAGCTTTCTTGTCCGCAGCAGACGAGGAGCCCTGCTCACTGTCAGCGCTGGAGTCGCTGCACTCCTGAAGGGCTGTAACACGGCGGGGGACAGACAGCACCGGTCCCCACGGGGACACGGGGCTGGGAAGGGGGGCGGTGAGTGGGCAGCAGCCGGGAAAGATCATAAATGATGGAGGGAGCATCAGCTGTACTCCTGCCCTCCTCTCCCGGAGCAGGGAACAATCCCTGATGGCTGCCAGCGCAACTCCCCTTCCTTGGGTTGTGCTCCACAAGTCCCCCTGTTACACCCATTTTTAAGATGAAAAATACACTTGGCTGTGTGGCCGAGGGCTTCGGCAGTGTCCCTCCCTTCTGTCCCCTCACCGCCCCCCCTGGACCCCCAGGAGCTGCTCGGGCTCTGCGGGATGAGCCCCTTGGCGCCAGGAGATCCTGCTGCTGGTGACTCCGGCGGCGGAGGGATGGAGCGGTGCCTGCCGAGAGAGCTGCCGGGGGGCGAGAAACGGCTGTCCCATTCACGAGAGGTTCTGTGGAGAATAACAACAGCAGCTTCGGATGGAAACACTCTGATTTGGGGTTTCTCTTCAGTTTTCTGGCAGGGGGAAAAGCAGTTTCTGCCAAAACTGCTGGTAGTAAAATGTCGGCTTGAAAATCCCGACGCTTGCAGGGGGAGTTAAGAGAAAGCAGCTTCTCAGGGAATTTTTAAGGCATCCTCCCACGACATGGTTTTCCCGTGAAGGGATCCCTTGCCCCGCTGTTGCCCATCCCCAGGGCAGTGAACGGCCAACCCGGGATACTCTGGGGCCGTCACCGCCTGGGAGACAGGGACCCCCCCATCCAGGCACCTTTTCCCCCCCAGAAAGCCCCCTCCAGCCCCAGTGCTCGAGGCTGAACTGGCAGGGCCACGCTCGGCTGCTGTGGGGGTGCGAGACACTCCCGATGCATTCCCAGCCATCCCTCCCACTGCACAAGGGGCAGGACACTGAGCCTGAAGTGACGGACATGTTTAAAAGCACTCAGGGACGGCCGCTGTCAAGACGATGTCCCCGACACGGCTCTCGCCTGCATCACATTACTAACAGCGGCCGAGATTGCGGGGAAGAGGCTAAAGATCCCTCCTGCGCCGCGCAGCTCCCTTGTTCCTGGCTGCAGCCACTTTGCTACATCATTTTGCATTTTGCTCATCCTTTTTTTCACCGCTCACGGTTATCAGGACCTGAAACATCAGCCTCCGGAGCTGTAGCTGGAGGCCGGCGGGAGCCCACCCCCCACTTCCCACTGTGCTGCCAGGGGCTGCCGGGTCTGCGTTGAGCAGGGCCAGGACATGGGGTCCCCCAGGACACAGGAGGGTGGAAAGGTCCATTGTGGTTTCAAATCCTCTGTTTTCCTTCCCAAGGAGCGTGGCGATGGCCCAGATGGCTGAGGATGCCTCGGGGAAGCAGCTCTGCAGGGGCTTCTCCTCCCCCGGTCCCAGGCAGCTGGCCAGGAGCTGGGTGTGAGATCCCGAGGGAATTCAGCGCAGCCCAATTCCCTCTGGCCTCACCCAGCGGCGCTGTTTAAAGGGATCCACGGGTGTCGGGTGCCCCTGGTCTGCCCCAGCTGTGCCCTGCCCACCCCACGCAGAGACTGGGAGAGGCAGGTGACCACCCGGGACAGCCTCGGCAGCACCCATGGATGCTCCAGGGAGAGTCCGGGGCTGGGCTGAGCAGCTCCAGTAGGAGCAGCCCCTCCTGCCACCGGTCTGCCAGCCCTGGCCCAAGTCCTGGACCAGGTTTCCAGCCCCACCATGGAGCGCGGCACGGCACGGCACCCACCTGCAGGGTGGGTTAGTGGAGGACAGAGTCTCCCCCAGGACATCGGAGAGCTGGGAAACTCGGGCAGCGGCCAGGCAGGCTCGGCACGGGCGACGCTGTGGAGGGGTGATGCTGCAGTGGGGTGATGCCACGGTGGCCGATGCTGTGGAGGGCGATGTTTCAGCGGGATGAGGCCATAGCAGGGCAACACCACAGCAGGGCTCTGCGCAGGTCCTGGAGGCAAGGAGGGAGAAATGTTTCCCCCATGCACACGACTGCGTGATGGGATTTTTCTGGGTTTAAGCCCCCACATCCCCAAGGGGTGGCAAAAATCCCAGGGAAATAGCAGCTCCCTGCTGCAGCCCCTGTGTCGGGCAGCTGTCCTGGCTCCTTCATCCCCACATGCCTGTGGCCACCAGCTTACAGTGCCCATGGAGGAAACTTCTCAGGTGGGGGTGCCTGGGGGTCCAGCACAGAGGCAGGGGATGGGGAGCCCTGAGTGCACAGCCCCATGATGGCTTTACCAGCAAATTAGGGCCACATAGATGGGGATCGTCACTAGGGAGTGACGGAGGTAGATGCAAGGGCACAGCTGGGCACAGCTGGACACTGGGAGGGGACCCAGGAGTCCTGACCCCCCCCACCCCTGGCTGGGATGGTGCAGAGATCCCCAAGGCATAGCTGCTGCTCTTGTACTCCTCCAGCCCTGTGCCCCCCATCCGGGCCCTCTCGCTGGGTTTATTTTCCTTTCCCGGAGAACTCCAGCTGACCCAGTTCAGGAAATATTCGCTGACTGGTAGCAGGAGCCGTGGGGAGCGGAGGGGTGAGCGCAGCGCCGTCTCCTCTCTGCGCGCCTCTGTGCCCAGAGCAGCACTCACGTCCTCTCCTCATTAGCGGCTAACGCACCAGCCCGGCTGGCTAATGCTTTCCAGACACCCGGCCGATGGGGGCTCGGGGCTGAGACAGGCACCACCGCACACCCCACGTCAGCTCGCCCCAGTGCTGCCTCCCCGTGCATCATCCTCCTCCACCATCACAACAGGGACCCCAGGGCTGGGACGAGGACCCCGGGGGTCCTGCTGGGTCAGCGGGTGGGATCACACTGGGCATTGGGCCGCCAGGCAGGGGAAGGGGAGAGGCCGGGAAGGAAGCTGGCATGGCCACGGGGCGGGGGACAATGCCGGGCACAGGGAGATGAAAGGTCCGGTGAGGACCACGAAGACGCTGTGTGCTGCCGGGGTTTCCTGGGGAAGTCGGGGACGCGTGTGCACACGCGTGTGCATATGCGCATGCGTGCGCAGGGCATGTTTGGCAGGAAAAGGCGGCTGTGCAGGGCTTTTGTTTGCTCTGTGTGTGTGTGTGTGCACACGAGAGTGTGTGTGTGTGTGTGTGTGTGTGTGTATAAGAACATGTGTTTGTGTGTTTGCATACAAGGGGGGGGGGGGGCTGCCCCTCTCTCACCATCAGCCCCGTGCCGGGGACCCGGGTAGATCATGGCCAATGGGGTCATGGCTGCACCAGGTGGATCACGCCTGGGTTGGGGTCACAGCTGGACCACGTGGGACACGCCTGAGGAGGGTCACAGCCCCCCATCATTTACTTGAGACCGAACGCCCAGGGCCTGGCGGGCTGCCGGCATCCTTGGAGAGGGCAGGCGGGATGTTACCACTTTGGGACCGTACCCAGCGGGTAGCCACGGTGATGGCACGTTGGCTGGCAGTTGTCTGGGCATCCAGGAAAATACCGGAGCCGCAAGCCAGCTCATCCCCACCCGCCCCCAGCGGGCAGGGAGGGGTGTCTGGGGGCAGCCACAGGCATTTTTGTGGGGCTCATCTGATGAGAGCCAGGTCTCTGTGCCCACTTCAGCCTTTCTCGACACCTCTGGCACAAGGATGATGGGGAAAGTGAGGCAGGGGCTCTTTGCTGACAGCTGTTTGCTGACAGCCCGTCCCAAACCACGTGCAAAACAACCACAGATGGCCCCTGCGTTCCGGTGCTTTCCATCTCCCCGTGGTTTCCGTGGGAAGCTGGAGCTGGGTCTGCCAACACTAAAAGCACACACACACCCTGGGGCAACGCTCCGCCACTGCTGCAGGGTGGGAGAGTGTGGCGGGATGGGGCATGGGGGGATGCTGGCAGCGGGGCTGTGCCACCTCGGAGGGACACGAAACAGCCTGAGAGAGGGCCACGGCTCTGCAAGGAACAGCAAGGCTGGACAGGATGGCCAATAATGGGAAATTTCGTAAATTGGCTCATACCCACCTCGCCTGGCCGTCGTCACCACGGCCTCCTGCAAGCACTGGCCCCGCCGGCAGCTCTGCCCCCGGCTGCAAGCACGGGCTGTGCTGTGAGAAGGAAGCGAGCTGGACCTTCCCAGGCTGGGTGTGCTCCTTCCCTGCTCCCGGTGTGCCGGCGCAGGGAGAGGGGGGGGGCCGCGAGTGACAGCACCCCCTTCCCCATGGGATCCCCTTGGCAGCAAGGGTAAGAATTTGGTCTGGTTCGTGGCACCTTCCTTCACCTCCTTTTGCACCAGCCCCACCGCCTGCTTCTCCACCACGCTCCCCCAGCCCCATGCAGGGATGCCTGGCGATGGGAGATGATGATGACGATGACGATGAGACGATGATGATGATGAAGAAGAAGAAGAAAATTGCCCTCCTCACGCTGCAGGTCCTGGTGCAGGAAGGACCAAGTCTCTGCTTTGCTCGCCCCTGGAGATGCTGCCTGCCTTTGGAGGAGCAAACTGGGTGAACTGGGCAGGAGGGGACAGGCTGCCTGCAGGGGTATGGCCACCCGGCAGCTGCCGCAGCTCACGGGGAAGGGGCACCGATGCCAGCCCCAGGAGCAGCACAGGGTGCCCGGGTAGGGGACACACCAGCCTGGCCTGTCCCCAGGTTTTTTTTCCCACCCCGGCAGAGCACAGGCTTTGCCTCCTGGCCAGGGACCGGTGCTCGCTTCCCAGCTCCCGTTCTCCGTTCTCCTCCCGGGCTTCCTGTCTCACCGAGGCATTTCCATGGGCCTTGCCTCAATTACCGGAAAGCGCTACCTCATCTCTTGATGAGGCGCCAGGGAAGAAAACACAGGCGTAGCCCCCTCCGCCCCTCTCTTCCCCTCCTGCTCCTCCTCCCCTGCCTCCAGAAGCTTCCCCTGCTCCGGGGCTACAGCAATGCAGAGCAGGACTCCAGGGGGGACTGAGACCTCCCTGCTCCTGCCACCCAGACCGCCACCTCAACCCCCGCCAGCCCTGATACGACCCCAGTACATCCCCGGTACGGCTCCGGTGCAGTCCTGGTACAGCTGGGCACCTGCTGCCCCACGGTGCCCTGCAAAGCGGCTTTTTCTTTCCAGCCAGCGCAGGAACCCGGATGCAACATGCGTGTGCGTGTGTGTGCACACGTGTGTGTGCGTGCACAGCCTGCTCGGGAACCCACGACGACTAGTCATAACTCCGTACTTTGCCCAGCTCCTGCCCTACCTGCCTGCAGGAGCTGCCTGCTCAACCCCCTCCCAGCCCAACACGCATCCAGGCACCTTCTAGGCTCTTCCCAGTTCCCAAACTGGGACCAGTGACTCGGGCGCTGCTACAGCAAGAGGAAGAGGGGGCAGGCAGCAAACGGGCAGATAAACATGTCTGTGTGGGTATAGATGCACAGGTATAGATAGTTGGGAGATGGATAGATGTGCGTGTGCATCACTAGGTGTGGGGGGACAGACAGACCATCGCAAGCACCCCTGGCACACCAGCCCGTTTCCACACCCATGAGAGAGAGTCTCCTAACACCCTCCCAGGGAACAGTCTAGGGAGGCAAGCATGGAGCATGGCTCTCAGGCTGCACTTGCCCTGCAGGGCCAGTCACCAGGGTGTCTGGGCTGCTCAGCAAAGACCCAGCAGCTTTGCCTCCGCTTCAGAGACCTGAGCCGCTGGGAGGAACTCAGGCTCTGCGCAGAGAGCTCAGCTCCTCACCGCTGCTTCAGCATTCACCCTCCTGACCTCTTCGGTGCTTGGATGTCCCCGCAGCAGGGCAGGCTCTGGCACAGGACAGTGCTGCTGCAGTGGCCCCTCTGCTCCTGCCCGTGTGTCCCCCACCAATGTCAGCCCGTTGCTCGCAGCCAATAATCCGGCATGTCCTCCTCCAGGCCACCGCATCCCCAGCCGATGCCCGTTCCCAGCCATGGGGTTTTCCGTGCCCATCCTTTGATCGCACCCAGCCTGTGGTCCTGCCTCTCAGCTGGGCCACCCCAAAGCTTCGTGGCCCCAGCAAAAATACCAAGGTTTCCCCTGGTATGACTCCAGCAGCACGGAGCCTCTGCTCCTCATGACAGTTTAGGACCTCCTAGATAATCCCTTTGAGATCCAATTTATGTGTCCTCTGTTAATTTTATGTACCTTAATTTTATATACCTTTGCAGGTTTCTGATAAAACCATGCCTCCAGCCTGCAGCGACCTGCAGGTAACGGTCTTCTTGATCTCAAGGCGTGATCCCAATGATCTCAATGAACCCCACTGATCTCAATGATCCCAATGATTTCACTGATCCCAATGATCTCACTGATCCCAACAATCTCAATGATCCTGATGATCTCAATGATCCAAATAATCTCAACGATCCCGACGATCTGCCTGTGCTCATGAGTCTTCCATGGATGGTTTCTTCTTTGGCATGGAGAACCTCTGGGAGCCGCAGGATGGAGCCCTCTCCTGCCTCCCGCTCTCGGGACACCCCAGCACTGCTTCCCCGGCACAGCCCGAGCCAGGAGCCCCGTCTGGAGAGCAGCATGGCTCGGGGGGGCTGCGGGGCTGGGAGAAACAGGGCTCTGAAGTCAGGAGGTGGCTGGATGTCTGGACAGACGGACAGACAGATGGGCAGAGAGCCAGCAGTAGGCAAAGGCGGGTGCAGAGAGCCATGGGGCTATATCTGATGTGTCACCCAGGACGAAGAGAGTGACAAAAACTGGGAGAGTGTGGGGACATGTGGGGACGGGAAAAAAGGCAAATTAATGGTGTGAGAGCACCGGCAGAGGTGGAGGATTGTCGGTGTCTCCCCCCTCTCTCTCCAGCATCCCCGTCCCTGGCTGTTTTGGGAGCCTGGTCCCCCCTGGGGGTCCGTCCCCCCTTGGCAGCCTGTGGTCCCCCGGCTCGGGGAGGCTGCGGCAAGCCCAGGGCCGAGCGGAGAGTTTAGGTTTCATTCCCGGCGGCTCTGGCCCTGCCTCCTCCTCCCGCTCCCACATCTGCAGCTGGAATTGCAATTTGAGGCGCTGGCTGGGCTGGGCGCCGGCCGGGAGTGGGAGTGGGAGGAAGGCGCTCGGGGAAGCCAGAGGAAGCCGGAGAGCGGGGGGCTGCGCGGCGGGGCCGACTGCGCGGGCAGCCCGGGGACAGAGCCGCAGGGCATCGCCGGCAGCTGCGGGCAGGAGGGCATCACTGGTGGCGGCGGGAGCCAGCACCCGGCTGGCACGGCTGGAGCGAGAAGGTGGTGGCTGGACTGAGGGGTCCCCAACCTGTCCCCCCCCCGCCACCCCAAAGGTAAGCCGCTGTGGGGCTTCATGGGAGCTGGGGACCAGCAGAGGCATCACCCCAGGTGTGGGGACAAGCAGGGACCCAGCATCGCCTGACTTTGCCCTTGGCCAGGGCGGGGGTGTCACCACCCCGGGTGGCTGAGAGCGAGCACGCTGGCACTGGGGGGGTGAGGGGTGTCAGGATGCCGGGGGGCTCTCCCCAGCGAGGATGCAGGCTGCGGGCACGAGTAGGAGCGGGGATCACTGCGTTGAGCCCCTCCTGAAGTTTAATGGCCCCCATTCCCTGTGCACCTCGTCCTGGGGGGATACAGCTGTGACTGTTGGGGATACCACCGCGAACCACAGGGATAGTGCCATGACATGCCGGCACCGTGCAGGGGCAAGTGTTGCGGCAGCCCGTGTTGGGGCAAGCTTTTGGAATATCCCACCAGCTCCTGTCTCCCAGCCATGGCCAAGCGATGGCAGCGGGAAGGGGACATCTCCCACAAACAGCCATGGAAACCCGACAGCTTTTCCCGGAGGATTCAGGGGCTCCCCAGCCCCGCAGATGTGCTCGTTCCCGGCACAAGCAGCTTGTGGGGACGAACGCCTCCTCCCGCTCCCTGCACATCTGGAGCCCAGCCCCACAGCTGCCCTGATCCTTCCCCCACAGCTGGGGCAGCCCGAGCCGCGGGGACACCCTGCCTGGCCAAGCCAGCGTCCCCATGTCACGCTCGGTGAGGCCGTGCCGGGACCCCAGTGCCCTGCCTATCCGCCTGCCTGCCTCGGCTGCCCCGAAGCCCTCCCAAACTTGTTTCCTTTCCCCATTTCCGTGAGCCCCTGCAGAGGCGGAAATGGTGGAAAATACTCAAAAAAGCTACTTCTGCACAAGTTCCTGGAGTGAGCGCTGGGAGCCACGGGGACCCTCTGCCCGGGAGCGCGGCAGGGACCCCCGGAGCCAGGGGCTTCCACCCGTGTCCCTGGGAGGGGCCATGGGTACAAGGCAGCTTCACGTGCAGGCTGAGCGGTTCCTGCCTGGGATCCGCATGGGGATGGCATTGGAGGACACAAGGGCTCAACGCAGGCACGTGTATGGGAAGGGGGGGATCCACTTGCACCCACCAGCCAGGGTTGTGGGGGTGCTGGGCTCACTGGGTACCCAAAAGCCTCGCCAGCGCCCATCCAGCATGGGGTGCAGAGGCCATGTCTCCAGCGCCGCATGAGGAGAGGCACGGTTGGACGAAATGCCTCGGGGGGCTGGAGGACACCCCAGACCCTTGGTGTGTTGCCGCCAGCTGCCAGGGTGGGCTGAGCCCACTCACCTTCCTCGACAGGACCCCAGCCAGGGGCTTGGCATTTCAGGGACGAAGGCAGCCGTCAGCCAGCCCCTCTGGTGAGATGTGCTGTCAGAGTTTGGTTTGCTGAGATGGAGGGATTTCAGCCACCCGGAGCTTAAGGGTCTGCACAAGCTCCGGACCAACTGCCTGGATCATCCCACAGCCACGGAGGAGCAGGGAACAAAACCATTTAGTCACCAAAACTCAACGTCTCGTTTCTCCTTCCTGCTTGGGCTGACAGCTCTGTGCATCGGTGGGATGCTGGTGGCTCAGACCCCAGGGACAGGGATGCGGAGGAACGCCCCTGCACAGCCCCCATCAGGCTGGGCTCTGGGGTGACAGGCTTGAGGTTACCCCCCACCTGTCCCCGGTGCAGCACGAGGGGTGTCCGACCTGCAGCAGGGACAAAGAGACGCCAAAAATGCAAGCTAAGCCCCAGGCAGAACTTCTGCCAGAGGAGACACAGATTCCCAGCGGCGGAGGGGGCGATCCCATGAGCACATCCTTGCAGGGCACTTTCACAGCCTCATGGAAAGTCCAGTTTTGGTGGAGAAGACCCTCCAACAGCCTCAGCCTGCCAGATATCACCCCCATAACCTTCCCGGGACCACCAGCACCACACTCCCCACTGCGGTTTGATCCGCAGCCTGCATTAGCTTCAGCTCATCCTCACTCAGCCCCTCACCGCCCACGCTGTCGGGGTGGCCAGAGCAGAATCCGCCCCCCACACCTCCCCCCGGCTCGATGGAAAGGCTCACCACCTGCCATTTTTAGCACAAGTGTTTTTCTCGGGAGGCTGCCGAGAGCAGGATCTGGCCGCCGGGCCGGCAGCGTGTGGGTGGGTTTGGCTTGGAGCAAAGCCTCTCCCCGATGAGCTAAGCCTTGTCCCGAGCCCGCAGCTCCCCAGGATGAAAGCGGTCGGTGCGGGGCAGGCAGTCTCGGAGGCCATGGGATGCTCTCACGTCAGGCGGAGAGCCAGGAGCTGGATTATTAGCTGGGGAAGCAGTTTTAGGGCTGGTCAATGCTGGGTCACAGCCCCTAGGACAGGCAGGGATGCCTTCGGCCGTTCCTGCTCCTACCAGCGCGGCCACCATGCTGCGGGGAGCCTGGCCCTGGGCAGTGACCGCTTCGGTTAAGAAAATAACTTTAAAGGATGGCCTGCCCTCAGTTTCTTTCTTTGATCAAGCCCAAAAATCTGCAGCGTGGACCCCACGCTGGTGGAAGGGCGTTTTGCACACATCTGTATCACGCACATCTGTCTGACCTTAATGAAAAGAACCCAGTTTCCCCCCTCCCATAGAGGCTGGGCCGGCGGCTGGGCCAATGCCTGGCCAGTGCCGATCGCATGGGCACTGAACCAGGACAGGCAGGGCGTTCCAGACTGAGCCCCCACCCCTCTGCACCCTATTGCAACCTGAGGCCCCGGGCTTTGGGGTCTCCCACCTGCAGCCCCTGCTCCTGCGAGGTCCCGGGAGATGCCGGGTCACAGCCATCCCTGTCCCTGCCGGGTCTTTGAGGGGTGCTTGAGCCTGGGAATGTGCAGTAACACTCAGGGGGGTGAGGGGACCGTGGGGACACCTCAATCCATGGCATGCTGTGCACCCCACTGCCAAAGGGGCAGGCAGCGTCTCCGGGCACGCAGACGCTCATCCCATCGTTCCTTCTCCTTCTCTTGCAGGCAGGAAGGCGAGGCCGCCATGGCGATGCTCCTGGAGCCCGGGATGCAGAGTCTCCGGATGGGTAAGGCTGCTCCCCAGGGAGAGTGCCCAGCAGGGATGGCAGTGGGTGTCGGGGGGTGTCCCCTGTCCCCCCCCATCTCCCCACCGGCAGGGACAAACTCCCTGCAAGCGCGACGCTGTGGGCCCCTCTCCCTTCACCACCCCGCGCACTCCGGTGTCCCCCCACCGATCCCCCAGCCGCCCGTCCCCTCCGCCATCATCCTCCCGTCTGCATCCTGGAGGAGCCCCCCGTGCTGCTCCTGCGCCGGGGTAACCAGAACCAGCTGCGGCGGCGGCGAGGAAACCTGACCCTGCGAACACAAGCCGGGGAGCAGCCCCAGCAAAGAGGCGATTGCAAGAATTAACCCCCTGCAGGGCCCGTCCCCCCCCACATCACTGGGAGCCCGGTGCCCACACGCCGGTAGGTGCCAGCTCCAGCTCCGGACCCACAGGAAAGATGCTTCATGTGCATGGACCAGGGCTGGGTCTCCGGAGCCCCAGGCTCGAAGCCCAGCCGAGCTGCCGGCTCCCTGCCCAGCCCGGGGGATGCTTTTCCCCCCATGGTGGGGGGACACTGGCCTCCCCCCGCTGCAGGGCTCTGCCAGCACACGGAGATGCCCGGAGGGACGTTCCTGTTTGTCCGGGATCAAATATTCATGGCACAGACACGGGATACAGCGAAAGGCACTTTCGGAGCAGGTGTGAAGGGACCGGAGCTGTGTCACGGCGGGGAACGGCCGAGCCACCGGCACAGGTCCCAGGGGCACGTGGCATAGCACTGTCCCCAACACTGCAGCACCACGGCACTGAGCCCGGGGCAGGTGTTGTGCCAGTGGCTTGGCTTTCGGCCAGCCAAGGAGATGGATCAGCCGGGACCCTCACTGCCATGATGGGGGGTGCCTGCACAGCCAAGCCCGACCTCCAGCCCCATGGCTGCTGGTGTTGGGGGGTCCCAGAGCACCCCCGCTGCAGGCTCTCAGGCTGCCGAGCTGCCTGAAGGATTTAGGGAGCTGCCTCTCGGGCATCCTAGTGCAAACTGGTCACAGTGGGAGCCAGGGTGGATTCGCCTGGACACAGACACCAGCTGCCGGCACTCTCTGGCAGAGGAGAGCTGGAGTTTTGCACTTCCCTGAGGAAAGACCAAAGAGCCTCCTCCAGCCCCAAACCTCTCCGGAGTCCAGCTGGGAGCGGATGCTGCTTGTCCCTGCTCCCATGGGTCCAGATCCTGGCAGGTCCCTGCACGGAGCTGCCTAGCCGGGGAGACGAGCCCAAAGCGTGGGTCTCAGCAGAGCCTGTGGGGTGGACAGTCCCTCGGCCTCCCCAGTGTCACCACTGGGACCTCACGTCCCATTCCCAGCATGGCCATACCCCGACCAGAGCCAAGGCCAGCCAAGCCCCTTGGGAAAGGTGGCCCCGCTCCATGAGCTGCACCAGCCCCTTCCCGGCTGCCCCCCACCAGCAGCTGGAGCCCATCCATCAGCTCATGCTTTTGCAGGGTGGATGATTAATCCCCTCTGCTAATTGGAGCCATGTGGCAAGAGCAGCGCAGGCAGCAGGCAGCCCCCACCGTGGGCGTGCGGGAAGGCCCCGGCGCTCGCCCCGTCCCGGCACTGGCTGGGCTGGGGGCCAGGCGTCCCACCAGGGCTTCTCCAGCAGCCCCAGCCTGGGCTGACAGACCAGGATTAACGGGGGATCCCTGGGACGAGGCTTCTGCTGCTGGTGGGGGGTTCACCTGAGGAGATGCAGAGCTGGCTGGCATCTCGAGGAGGAGGAAGAGGAGGAGGAGGAGGGAAGCCCCACTGGATCAAGCGCCGCAGACCAAGTCCCTGTGTCTCGCTGCAGTACAAGATGGTGTGATCCTCCCTGAGCTCTCCACACAGCTAAACCTCGATGTCTTGGAGTTACCAGGCTCACGCAGGAGTTACCAGATCCCCACCAAACTGGGTTGCTCTGTGGCGTGGCCACCGGTCTGAGCCAGGCACACCTCCCCTCACCGAGGGCTGAGAAGCTGGGTCTCCACGTTCCTCTGCCTCAGTAGCTCACCAGCATCTCTTTGCCAAGTTTCCCCCCACCCTGTTCCTGCTGGATACAAGCGTTTCAGCTGCTTGCCCGGAGCAGACTCTGGCATCCTTTGCAGTCGCCCCTGCCGGCCATTGCCAAGCTGAACTAGCATGTATTTACGTGACGATGGCTGTCTTGATTTAAAAATAGGCAGCTCTGGAGAACCACGATGTCCCTTACTGCTGCAAACGCGTCATGGGTTTTCAGTCCTGACTCTTCTGCCATCAGCTGCAAGGAATTAGACCCCGCTGCTCCTTGCCAGTCGAAGACCACTGCACTTCCACTTCTCTGGTCCCCTTCAGATGTGCAAGGCAGGATCCACCCCACCTCGGTTTGCTCATCTACAGGGGAAGTGTCTCCGTCTGCAGCTGCCCCCGAGGAGTTTCTGTAGAGTCAATGGGGAGACACTGGGCTGGCAGGCTCACCTGACTTATTTTAGATACTTGCTTCAGAACGAGACTACTCTTCCTCTGTGTGCAAGATCCTCTGCAGTGATGGAGAAGACACTGAGCCTGTGTCTCATTACCAAAGCCTGCCCACACCAGTGAGCTGAACCCCTCCCTGAAACACCATAACCAACTGACCTTGACCCATCTTCTTGCTGAGCAAGAGCTGCGGTCCCCCAACCCCGCAGGAGAAGGTCCCTCAGTCCTGCAGCTCTTCTCTGGCCACTGTCCCCATCCTCTGCATGGGTGTGAGCCCCATACCCAGAGGAAGGGATCCCTGTGAGCTCACCAGTGCTATCACCAGGTGCAACCGGTTCCTGCCCCTCCTTATGACACCTCTGAGGGGTTCCTCACTTGCTAGTTCAATCCATGCTGATTAGATCCTTCCTTACACGTGGCTGAAAAAAGTGTGGGAAGCCTCCAGAGCCCAGAAGTGGCCTGTGCAGAGGCCACCAGGAGCAGCCCCTGCAGCAGCTCTGACCCCTTTGTGGCCAAACCCACATCCCCACTGGCTGCGTCTTCATCGGGAAGTCAAGTGTTGCCTTCGCCTGGGGGAAGGGTCTTCAGGAGGGGCTGGGGCCTGTTCCCATCCCAGCCTCACCCTGCTGTGTCCCCAGGTGCCAATGGCGAGCGGTGCCCCACGCCGTCCCCTCCCGGCTCCCCGGGGACGCCCCACGACAGCTGCAGCATCGCCCCACTGACGCCCTCCCAGTCGCCGGTAAGGCCGTTGTGGGGTCCCCTGGGTCTGACGGGGTCTGTCTCCCAATTGTCCGCTCTGATCCTTCCAGCGGTCGCCCCTCGCTGCCTCCCCTCCTGGTCCGGTTGCCATCCCCACCGCACACCCCACTATCAGCCAAAGGATGTGTCAGTCTATCAGCAGGGCTCAAATCCCCCCCTTAACTGTGGGATTTACGGGATGGAGGTTTTTCCCAGCGCAGGAGGCAGGAGAGGAGCCGGAGGAAACACCAGCATAAGTTTAACTCTTCGCAAAAGTTCCTGGTCTCCGCTTGCTCCTACCTGGACATCCCAGGGGGCAGCCGGGTGCGGGAGGACGCAGCCGGGGAGCGTGCCAGAGCTGGTTCCTCCCCGGCGCTCGCCGTCCTTGCAGCTCCTCGAACATGCACATTTATTTCTGAGACAACCACCTCACCCATGCTAATCCCCCGCTTTTTTTTTTTCGCGGCTAGATAATGGCTGCACTTATCAAACCTGGATACGTTTAAAAGTTAATGAGGGCTTTTAGCTTTCCCTGTCTGCCCGGGGGGCTGGGGGGGCTGCGGCAGGCAAGGGGGGCAGTGCAGGGCAGCGACAGGGGCACACTGAGCGTTAGCAGTGTCTTCGCGGCTCCTTCGGCGCTGCCGCTCCCCACCGCGTCTGTGTGCCGCCATGGAAGCTGGATAGGAGGTGGGAGGCAGGAATCCGAAGGCCGGACCAGAAAAGCATCAGCTGTAGGAGGCAGCATCAGGAAGCCCTTAAAGCACTCGGGATGGGAAGGTTTTCGCTTGGGTCACCCACGGGGACACCCGGGATGAGGTCCCTTGGACCGAGAGCGGGAGCAGGGAATGTTTTGGGGAATCTCAGCTAAAATCTGGCAGGGTTCGAGTGTGGAGGGCTCAGCACCACCCCGACCCAGGAAGAAACGGAGACACTGCCCCAGGCAGCTCTCGTGGGCAGAGGCTGCAGGCATCCATCCCTCTCCGGGGCTGCCCAAATCCCCTTGTCCCATGAGCCTGTCTTTGGGAACTGCAACAGGGATCCCCCAGAGCCTGACACAGGCCGTCCCTCTTCTCGGTGTCTCAGAGCTGTGTCGGAGGAGGAATTGCCCCATGTTGTTGGCATCACTGCAGAGGAAACCCCAGCACCACCGTGTCTCTTGCCCAGGCAGAAATCACAGTCCCCATGGGCCCGATCCAGGAAAAATTAACCCCATCACAGGCTTTTTTTTTACCCCTTTTCTGGAAGCAGCCAGCCCTGCTTCAATGCTCGCCCTCAGGACAGAGCCCGTCCCTAACAGCTGCCCTTGTGTTCCAGAGGAGCGAGGCTCGCTCCCAGCAAACCGCCTCCTTCGCTGTGGTGGTGGCCATCGACTTCGGCACCACGTCCAGTGGCTACGCCTTCAGCTTCTCCAGCGACCCGGAGGCCATCCACATGATGAGGTGAGGAGCAGCCAGAGGTCTGAGAGCTGCTCCCAGGGCTGTTAAAGGACTTTTTGCCCAAAGGGGCTGGAATTCAGT
This sequence comes from Rissa tridactyla, assembly GCF_028500815.1. Lineage (NCBI taxonomy): Eukaryota > Metazoa > Chordata > Aves > Charadriiformes > Laridae > Rissa > Rissa tridactyla. The sequence goes on from NC_071470.1 coordinate 41,280,556, forward strand.
GTGCTGGGAGGGAGGGACGGAGCTGGGCTGAGCAACGAACATCCACACCATCATGGCTGAGGGATGCTGCCTGGGAGCAACTGGTGGAAGGAGCCCATGGAATAGGTCTTCCACCGCGCGGGAGGATGGGATGAGAGCACCGCTTCATTAGCACTCTGTTATAATGACCTGTGTGGGTGCAGAGGAGCCCTGGAGGGGTTGCACAGGGAGTAAAGCCTTTCCAGGGACATTGGTCGCTTCATTGGTCCCACCTCTTTAAGGTGCTTGAGGTTGTGCCCACATAGATAAATGAAATGGGGCAGGACCCGTTCTCTGGCCTTGAGGTTCACAGCCTGCTGCCGGCTCCTGTTTGCAGGAAATGGGAAGGAGGTGACCCGGGGGTGGCCAACCAGAAGACCCCCACCAGCCTCCTGCTGACGCCGGAGGGCGTCTTCCACAGCTTCGGCTACACCGCCCGGGACTACTACCACGACCTGGACCCCGAGGAAGCCCGCGACTGGCTCTACTTCGAGAAGTTTAAGATGAAGATTCACAGCACCAGCGTAAGTCCCTGCTCCCATCCCAACCTCCCCAGGGGGAGTGGGCCATGGGGACCCTGGCTGGGCTGGAGGTGAGCTGAACTGGCCCCAGGGATTTATCCCGCTTTGCAGGAAGCAAAGAGAGGGGTTCACCGGGGGAGCAGAAACCCGGGAGGGCCGGAGAGGGGCTACAAGCAAAACCTCTGATCACCGGCATCCTGACCGAGCGCACCCAGCTCCCTGTTTGCTTTACACGTTCTTCACACATAGCAATGTTTCAGCCCTTTGCAAGGGGGTGAATTTTTGGTTCCCTCCACCCAAGCTGCTTCGGGGCAGGTGGATGCAGCTGCAGAGCGTGTCTTCGAGTGCCCGTGCCCCAGCTGGTCCCTTTGGCATGGGGGGACAAGCACCCTGCCCGAGGCTTGCCCATGGAGCCGGGATGGGATGCCGACCACGTCCCAGCACCCTGTGTGATCTGTTTGCTCTTAACTGCTCTTCCTGGCAGGACCTCACCATGCAAACTGAACTAGAAGCTGTCAACGGGAAGAAAATGCAAGCGCTGGAGGTGTTTGCCCACGCGCTCCGCTTCTTCAAGCAGCACGCCGTGCAGGTAAGGGCACCCCGGCACCCGAGCCAGCTCTCCCCGCACCATCACACAGCCCTCCTCTCCCTCCCCAAGTCATACACGTCGTCCTCTCCATGTGTTGCTTCCTGGCCCTTCACCGAGAGCCTTGATGCTCCAGCCGGGGGGGGTCACCTGCTGCTTCTTGCCCGTCAGGAGCTGAAGGACCAGTGCCCGTCCCTGCCCGAGAGAGATGCCATCCGCTGGGTGATCACTGTGCCCGCCATCTGGAAGCAACCGGCCAAGCAGTTCATGCGGGAGGCTGCCTACAAGGTGAGGCGGCTCCCAGGGTGACTGTTGTCACCCTCGCAGGAGGGTCTCCGGGGGGCACCTCCTTCCCCCCTTCTCCCTGTGGGTGCTGCCCGCATAATGAAGGGTGTCTAGCTTGTGCTTGTAGCCCAAGGAATAGAATCACAGAATGGTTCGGGTTGGAAGGGACCTTAAAGATCATCTAGTTCCAACCCCCCTGCCATGGGCAGGGACACCTCCCACTAGACCAGGCTGCTCAAAGTCCCATCCAGCCTGGCCTTGAACACTTCCAGGGATGGGGCATCCACAGCTTCTCTGGGCAACCTGTTCCAGTGCCTCACCACCCTCTTAGTAGAGAATTTCTTCCTAATATCCAATCTAAATTAATAGGAGCTGGCCTCTGGCCGTTGGGTGTGGGTTGGCTTTGAAACCCAGTGTTGGTGGGGTGGGAGGATTTCAGAGCTGGGTGTGCAGCAAGGGGGAGGCTGGGGATGGGGACAAGTGCTCCCCCAGGGATGGGGGGTGCCCCTTGGGCGCTTGGTGCCACCGCTGGGTCCCTGGGATGGGCAGGAGCTAACCCACCCCTACAGCACGGGTGATGCACCGCCATAATACGAAGGACGGCTGTGCAATACATAGTGGCTATACAGGCAAAAGCGATGCACAAAGGTTGGGGATGGAAAGCCCTGACAGAGCACAGCCCTGAGGCTGCGGCATGCAGGGACACCCCGGTACACTGTCACCTTCTCTGTCTTGACTCCCCATCCTCCCCGCAGGCCGGTCTGGTGTCCCCGGAGAACCCGGAGCAGCTGCTGATCGCGCTGGAGCCCGAAGCCGCCTCCATTTATTGCAGGAAGCTTCGCCTCCACCAACTGATTGACCTGAGCTGCAAACCCCCGGCCAACGGGCTGGCACCGGACCACTCCATCGACTCCAGCTTTCGGCAGGGTGAGCGGCCGCAGGGGATGGGGAGCTGCCGGACGGGTCCTGGCAGGGTGGGAGACTGGGATCGCAGGAGATGGAGCAGGCAGGGATCCAGCCCCGCATGCCAGGTCTTGAGAGTCCGTCAGCAGCCCTGGGGCACAGCTCAGCCCGGGCTGCAGCAGTGGGGTCCATGGGGTGAGCACTCGGAGTGCATCCGTCCCGGTGCTCTCAACACCCCCATGCCAAGCTCCAGCTCCTGCCCAGGGAGCGGAGGGGCTCTGGCAGCAGCCCCTGCCCAGGGGATACCATTCTCATAGGGACGGGCTTCCCAGTGGGTCCCCACCAGCCCTGGCAGGGAGCTGGTTTGAATTATGGTCCCAGCATGTGCCTCTCCTTTGGCTTTTGGGATGGAGCAAAACCACCACAGCTGGTAAAAGAGCAATTAGTGCGGGGGCTATTACTGGGGAGCTGCTGCTGCTTCCCAGGCTGGCTCTGCCTGCAGCCCTCCTGGCGCCCGTGAGCAGGGGGTACACGGGCAGCCCCCCCAGCGCTCTCCGTTCTGGGTGTTTCTCCACAGAGACCCCCCCATTCTCCCCTCCTGGGTCCTGCACAGGCACCTCGTCCCCTTCCGCCATGGCCCCTTGCCGAGGGGCTCTCTCCCTCCTTGTCCTCCTCTGCTCCCGGCTCTTTTTCACTTTCCCATTCCCTTCCCTATAATTTTCCCTTCTCTGATACTTTAGCAAACGAGACCGGCTCTGGCAGAAGCCATTTGGGTTTCTGCGCAGCACTGGTGTGTGTGGGGGCGAGTCCTCAGAGGGTGCCAGCAGCCATAAAGTGAGCTCAGCGATCCTGCATCCCCCATGCGAGGACAGGGCAGGGCTGGTTCCACCCCCACAGGGACCCCCAGCCCACAGGACCTTCTAGTGGCGGGGGAAACTGAGGCAGAGCTGAGTGGGGCACCGTGCCAAGGGAGTGAGGGGGAGACCGTGGCTGCTCCCGGCTCTGACAGCCCTGGGGAACCCTGTTCCCCCCTTTTTCCCCTCGTTCCCCACTTCCCCAAGCCCACAGGGCCAGGAAGCCTCCAAGCTGTGTGTCCCCCATGGCCTCAGCCCCTTTCATCTGCCAAACCCACCCTTGACATCTGCCCGCACCACCCCAGGTCCCCGGGCCGCCTCTCCACTTCCCTCTCCCTGTGTTTTCAGCTGGAGCCATTTCTGCTGGCTCAGCCGGAGCCTTCCTGGATTCCTCCCAGCAGCTCCGCTTGGCCTCAGCCACCCCAGCTCCTTGCCTCCCCTTTCCTCCAGCCCGGCCCCTCCGTATGGGCTGAGCCCTCGGGCTTCCCAGTCCCACACCAGCTTCCCCAGTCGATGCCATAACCATAATCCCGGGACAGGGAGAGGATCCACCCGCTGCTCCGGGGTCAGCTGAGACCCTCCGCGGAGCTGCCTGCGTAGATACTCCCCCCGCACATGGGAGCCCGAGCATCCCCTTCGCTCCAGCTGCAGAGACGGGGCTTTACTGGGACAGAGCTGGTTTACGAAGCCCTGGTGCTGGGACGCACTGGTGTCCACAGCCCTTGTCTTGTGTTTGGTAGCATCCAGATTTATGGAGGGGCTTGGGCTGCATCCTGGGGCTAAAGCTAATGAAATTAATCTGCTGCGTCCATCTCAGCGTGCCAAAAATAGGCTGGGATAACCCCACCTTCTCCAAACAGCTCCCTGCCCTTCCGGGCTGCTTTGATGTCCCCTGCCCCAGGACGGGGGGAGCAAAGGAAACCCCACCCGGGCTGGGGAGAACAGGGGAAGAGGCGCCATCGCCCAGGGGCACCTCTGAGCCCAGGGTACTGCGGGCTGGACGCGATGAGTTGGGATCCCGTGGGATCCTGCAGGATCCCGGGCAGAGCAGCAGAATGGCTGAACCAGCTTCTCCACGATGGAGCTGGGGCCGTGTCAGGTGTCCCAGCTGGAGGGGAGCGGGCAACCAGTGCTCCCAGTGCAGCCCCAGTGGCCCCCCACAGCATTCCCCACCTACCAGGGGGGATCCCAGGGGTGCTTCTGGCCCCGGTGCCCCCCAGCCTGACGCTGGCCCCTCTGTTCTGTCCCGCAGCCCGAGAGCAGCTCCGGCGGTCCCGCCACAGCCGCACCTTCCTGGTGGAGTCGGGAGTTGGGGAGCTCTGGTCGGAGATGCAGGCAGGTAGGAAGGGTGACGGGCAGTGCCCTCCCGCCGCAGTAGACCCCAGCACCCCAGGGAGGATTCACTGGGGATGGGGGGCAAGCAGGAGTCCCCACTGGTGCTGCCTGGCCCCTGGGGTCACCCTGGGCAAGGAGACGGGGGGCTGGATGTCCCCTCCAGAGCAGAGAGCCCCAGAGAACCCAAGCGTGGCCCTGCCGGCACCAGGGGAGAGTCTTGCCGTGGGGGTGACACGGCTCTGGTCTGTCACTTGGTCTTGAACACCCCAGAGGATGCCAGTGAGGGCAGGGTCTGTCTGCCACCTTCCCATCCCATCATCTGGTTTGTTCCATGCAATCACCACCACATCCCCTTCCCGCTCCCCAAAACTTCTTCAGCTGTTTTTCTGGGTGTGGAAAAAAATGAACCCACCCCCCCTCGTATTTTGGTTAAAGCTGCATTTTCCCCCAGGGAATGCGCTGCCCACGTCCCCGTCCCAGCAGCTGCTCGGAGCCCACACGATGGGTCTCCCCAGGGGGTCAACCCCGCTGGGGGGCTGGGGGACCCCCACAGCGGGTTGGGGGGGAACCAGGACCCCGACTCGGCCGCTGTCCTTGCCCACAGGTGACCGCTACATCGTGGCGGACTGCGGCGGTGGCACGGTGGACCTCACCGTGCACCAGATCGAGAAGCCACAGGGGACACTGAAGGAGCTGTACAAAGCCTCAGGTGGGGTGGGCTGCGGCCCCCAGACCCATCCTGTCCCCCCACCTCCTCCCGCGGCGACCCACTTCTGGGCCGGGGTCCCCTCCCTGTCCCCTGCAGAGCTGTGTCTGGGACTGTGGCACCACCTGGTGTCAGCAGGGAGCAGGGCAGGGGCTGGGGGGGGACGTGGGGTGGGGGTGATGGGCTGGGGGGGGTCGGTGGGACGGGGCGGTTGTGCTGAGGCGGGGCTCAGGTGGGACGGGGGTGCTGGGTTGTGGGGTGACAGAAGGACAGGGGTGTTGGGTTGTAGGGGGACAAGGTGGGACAGGGGTTTTGGACTGGGGGCGTTCAGGTGGGACAGAGGTGCCAGTGGGACAGGAGTTTTGGGCTGGAGGGGGCTCAGGTGGGACAGGGGTGCTGGGCTGTGGGGTGACAGAGGGACAGGGGTGCTGGTGGGGCAGGGGTGCTGGGCTCTGGGATGACAGAGGGACAGGAGTGCTGGGTCGGGAGGTGACAGGGTGGGACAGGAGTGCTGGGTTGGGAGGTGCCGGTGGGAGAGGGTGGGCGTGCAGGGTGGTACCAGAGGTACCAGGGTGGTTGCAGCTGGGACAGGGACAGAAGTGAGGCACCCTGGTTTGGGGACCTGAAACTCCACCGGTGTCCCTGTGTGCTGTGGATCACAGCACCCAGTGCCACCTGGCACGCAGCGAAGGCGTGGGGTGACTGAGGGCTGTGGTGTGTCCTAGTCTGTGGGACATGTCCTGGCCCATGCCCATGGGCTTCCTACTCTGCTTCCTGGGGAAACGTGAAGCCCCCGGCCTCAGCCCATCCCAGGGGTGAGATGTTGGCACATGATGGTCATGCACCTTGGAGAAATGGGGGCTCGTGACAGCGGCCAACCCAGGCTTCCCTGCAGAGCTGGGCATGGGGCTGGAAAGCCCTGGCACTGCCTGGCAGAGCCACGCCACGGAGGGAGGCACCAAGACCCCCTGAGGGACCCCTGACAGGGTCCCCTTTGTCCAGGAGACCACTGTCCTCACAGCCACAGTGCCTGCCCTCTCCCTGCTCCTGGGGCATGTTTCCATGCCCCCCTGCCAGTGCAGGACCCATCCCTGTACCCTGGTCCAGCCCTGGGCAGGGGCTTCCTGTCCACGTCCCCCCACCCCGACCCCTCTGCAGAAGAGCCATTGTGGGGCTGGGGGCCACCATCTTTCATAGAAAGTGCCTCAGGCTTTCCTAGGTGATGCTGGGGGGTGTCTGGGGACATGGTGATGAGGGACATGGGGACATGTGTGCCACGGGGACGCTGCCTGACCCAGCCCCCCTGGTCCACAGGGGGTCCCTACGGGGCCGTGGGGGTGGACCTGGCCTTCGAGAAGCTGCTGTGCCACATTTTCGGGGAGGATTTCATCGCCACCTTCAAGGCCAAGCGCCCCGCCGCTTGGGTGGACCTGACCATCGCTTTCGAAGCCCGCAAGCGGGCAGCAGCCCCCTCCCGCGCCAGCCCCCTCAACATCTCCCTGCCCTTCTCCTTCATCGACTTCTACCGCAAGCACCGGGGCCAGAACGTGGAGACAGCCCTCAAGAAGAGCAAGTGAGACCCTGGCGGGGGGGGAGGCCTGGGGACCCCCTGGGGAGCTCGTGGCCCTAAAGGGACATAAACTGGGTGGGGGAGAGGGCAAGGGCAGGTGGGGTGCTCTGCTCCTGGGTCTGCTGGGCTGGGGGATCCCCAGGGGAGGACCAAGGGGGAGACTTTGGTGAGGGGGCAGCCCCCGGACCCTCTCTCCCTCCCCAGTGTCAACTTTGTGAAGTGGTCGTCCCAAGGGATGCTGCGGATGTCCTCGGAGGCCATGAGCGAGCTCTTCCAGCCCACCATCAGCCAGATCATCAAACACATCGGTAGGTCCTGGGCCAGGAGCAGCCTGGCTGCCAGAGCCTTTGCCCCCCCTGCAAGGGGGTGTCCCATCTCCCCAGGGCCCTGGCACCCTGCAGTGTCACCCTGAGCCGTGCCCACCCTCACCGGGGCAGGGGTGGATGTTCATGGGTAGCCCCCAGCCCTGCCCAACGCCCCCCCTCCCTCCCCAGACGACCTCCTGAAGAAGCCGGAGGTCCAAGGCATCAAGTTCCTCTTCCTGGTGGGGGGCTTCGCGGAGTCGGCCATGCTGCAGCGCGCCGTCCAGGCGGCCTTCGGCCACACCTGCCGCGTCATCATCCCCCAAGACGTGGGGCTGACCATCCTCAAAGGGGCCGTGCTCTTCGGCCTCGACCCCACCATCGTCCGCGTCCGCCGCTCCCCCCTGACCTACGGCGTGGGGGTGCTCAACAAGTTTGTGGAGGGGAAGCACCCGCGGGAGAAGCTGCTGGTGAAGGAGGGCAAGAACTGGTGCACCGACATCTTTGAGAAGTTTGTCTCCGTGGACCAGTCCGTGGCACTAGGAGAGGTGGTCCAGCGCAGCTACTGCCCAGCCCGGCCGGGCCAGCGCAAGACCATCATCAACATCTACTGCTGTGCCACCGACGACGTGGTCTACATCACCGACCCTGGCGTGCGCAAGTGCGGCACCATCAGCCTGGAGCTGGAGGCGCTGGGCGACGCCGGCAGCCCGGCACGCGGCCGCCGGGAGATCCGCGCCAGCATGCAGTTCGGGGACACGGAGATCAAGGTCACCGCCATGGACATCCGCACCTCCAAGACGGTCCGAGCCACCATCGATTTCCTCTCCAACTGAGACCCTTCCTCCAGGGGGCTGTGTGGGGAGGGATGGGGACCTCGGGAACCTGCTGCCCACTCGGGATCCCCACCGGCACCCGCTTTGTGCTCTGGCCTCACAGGACTCCCATGGGTGCGAGGAGCTGGGAAGAGGGAACAAGCAGCTTACTGCCACCAGACCCCACTGCACCCATGCTGGTAGCCCCCGCCCTACTCATGGGACACCCCAAAGATGCTCCCCACCTGCTGCCGGGCAGTGCTGCACCGGGGCCCCCATCTCCCACAGAAACGGGTCGGGGTCTGAACTGTCAGAAAGGGTGACTGCACCCCCGGCATCGCTGAGCGGGACAGGGGCAGCGCTGCCCAGCCAAGCGGGGGCCGGGGGCTCAGGCTGCCCCACTCCCGAGCATGGGTAAGGCCACTGACAGAGCCCGCAGCACCCCCAGCTCCCAAGAATACCGACGCACACGCTTTCTGTAAACCTACATTTCTATTTTTTTACATATATTGCACGTCGCCCTCGCAGCTGGCATCCCCTGAGCAGCAGAGTTTGACGTGGCCAGAGCAGCCCAGCGAGGACAGGGACAGTGGCACAGGAGGAGGGGGACAGTAGCCCACCCTCACCCTCTCCTGGACCCCTTTTAAGTAGAGGTTGGGGCAGTTTGCAGCACGAAGCCCCTCACCCTATTCAGGAACCCTCTCCCCAAAGGGCCCAACCGGGTTTATCCGTGTCCACAGGGATGGGCTCCTGCAGCCCCCTGCACCCAGGGGTGAACAAATAAATGGACATGACCCCCCCCGGGAGCCTCTGAAATAGCACAGCATTGCAGGGAAGGGCTGGCTTCATATCCCCCGGGGTGTCCCCTGCTCATCTGGGGTGTCCCCTGTCCACGTGGGGAGTGTCCAGTCCCTTCCATGCTCCTCTGTGGGATGCAGCTGCCAGCTCCGATGCTCTGGGACACTTTAATGGAGGCGACCTGAGCTCCAGCCCCCTCTCAGCTGAAGATTATTATTTACCTCTATGGATTTTTGTACTTTAAAAAACCCCACACATACACACAGACGTGTATATATATATATATATATATATTTTTATATATATATAGGCACATAAAGCCTCCTGTTGCTTTCAAAACTGAGCCACTTCTCCCAGTCCTTGTACCATGAGTCTTACCAGGAAAAAAAAAAAAAAAAAAAAGAAAAAATGGGGAAAAAAAAAAAGGAAAAACAGAAAAACGGAAGGAGACTAAGGCAATGGCTGTGACATGAGGAGGTGGATGGGCATGGCCATGGGGATGAGCACTGCCACAGGGACACTGGCACCAGTCCTGGAGCTACCGGGTACCCGGCTTCCCAGCCTCCTTCCCGCTGCTGGATCCTGCCCTGACCCACATCCCAGCTCAGCTCCAAATCCCAGGAGGCAAAATTTCACCCCGGGGTGGAGGGGGAGCTCAGCTGGGGCTCCGCCATCCCCAAATGCCAGCTCTCCCGGGGAGGATAGGGGAGAAAAGAGAGGGGAAAGCAACAGCAGCTGGAGGCAGCAAGCGGGATCCCTCCCTGAGGCTCCGGACAGAAATGCTGCAGCATTTGGGGAGCCCCTCCTGCACTTCAGGGACCTCCCGACCCCACAATGGAGAGGGCAGGTGTGCTGCTGTGGCGATGGCAGCTGGGGAGGGGGGACGCAGCAGCTCACCCCCAGCTCCGTGGTGGCCACAGAGCTGCAGCCCCCGGGGTGGGGCGGGGGTTGGGTGGGTTTCTTCTTTTATAAATTTGAGCTTCGTCCTTGGGAGCCACGCAGGCAGCAGTGGAGGGCCGGGGCGGGGGCTAGTCAAAGCCATGCCAGTCACTCTGCTCCGAGTCGTACTCCAGCTCCGCGCCGATGCAGCGCACCCCATCCAGGAGCATCGGCGTGCCGTGGTGCCGGTCTGCAGGACAGGAGGGGACAGTGAGGACAGGGACAGAGACAGGGTGCAGCCACATATGGCCTCAGGCTGGCTCAGGGGGGGCCTTTGGAGAGCCCTTTTGGGGAGTTTTCAGGCTCACAGGTGCTTGTCCTCTCACCTACAGTCCCCACACAAGGGATACCGGCACCCAGGGGGCTGGGAGATGCAGGGATGCTGCACCCTGTCCCCAGGTCACCGCTGTGGTTGCTGCCCTCAGGGTGATGCCTGGGGACAGTGCTCAGCTCCTGGTGTGCCTAGGCTCGGGTGCTGCAATATATGGGGTGCGTGGGGACAGGCTGGGACGGGGTGGGGACGCCAGGCTGGGGCACAGGGTAGGGACACAATGAGAGAGCAGGAGGATGCCGGGGGAGCAAACCACCAGCCCCACGAACCCCAGGATCGGCTGTGTGGAAAATGCCGGTGAGAGCAGGTACCGTGTCACACGAAGCCGAGGAAGCTGAGCTATGAAACGCTGCTCTAATTAACAAACCCAAATTAGGCAGCAAGGTGGGGGAGGGGAAAAAAATTAAAATTAAAGACTGCCGTGCTGCCTAACAAGCAGCTGCGTTTGGAGGAGAGGGGGACCCCAGCGGGCTTGGCCACAGCCCCTGGGCTGGGTTTGGATGAGGACAGGGGGGCAGCGGGTGCCCCCGACCCACCCGCTGCAGCCCCGCTCCGTGCACCCCTACACCGGGGAGGTCCCTCAGCCTCATCCCGCAGGCTGGGGATTTTCGGGGTGAAAGTCGTCAGGTTTAGACAATTTCTTAGAAGTGTCCACCAGGTGGGGAACGTCTGCAGTGGCTGGGCCGGGAGAGCTGGAAGGAGATGGGCTGGGGAAGGAGGGAGAATGGCGTAGGGGCCAGGGGATGCAGGGAGCACCCCTGGCTCCCCAGACTCAGCAGAAAGCAGCCGGTCTCCGGCCAGGTCTGCGAGCGCTCCCTGCTACCGGCTGTGCCAGGAGGAAATGCTGCTCTGAAACCCAAGGAAATGCAGAAGGCCCCCCACACCGATGCCCACCGGCGCTGGCAGACCCTTACCCATGACGCGGGCTTGTACCACCACCTTGACACAGGCGCCTTCACCGGCCTCGCTGGTCAGGACCATCTCCTCCTTCAGGACCCCCTCCTTGTGCGCCGTGTACTCGCACTTCACGCTGTAGCCTGGGGACAGAGACGACCTGGGAGCTGGGCTCCAGCCGCGAGAGCTGCCTGCACCTTTCCTACCCCACCCCGGGAGCCCCTCCTCACCGCAGGCACCCTGAGGCAGCAGACCCAGGGGCATAGCTGATTTAGTCCCATCCCCACCACCAAGGTGCTGGGCACAAGTCTTGCTGGGCTCCCTCCCCACCCCGTGCCTCAGTTTCCCCACCCACGAGGCAGAAACAAGGATGCTGAGCTGTGGTGAAGCTCATAAAGCTCCACAGACATGCAGGCAAGGTTTTGGGGGACACAGGATGCTGTTTTTCCCAGTGCCGTGCTGAGGGCACTGCTGTGATGGTGCCGGGCATTCCCCAATGCTCTGAGCCAACGGCACCTCTGAGATCCACTTATCCCCGTCACCCTGCCCCAGGCCACGGGGGGTTTGCAGAGCCCCACAGCTCCTCTGCACCCCCAGTCACAGCCAAGGGGGGGCGGGTCCCACCTCCCACCCAGCCCAAACCCTGACCCTCCAGCCCCACACACTGCCCCAGAACATAACAAATGGTGCTGCCTTTGCCCTGCGCTGCCTGCAGCGCCCTGGCCAGGCAAACACCATGATCTCCCACCAGCCAGGCACACCCATGCCAAAATTGCCATGTCTTCCTCCTTGCAGAGCAAAGGCAACATGGAAACACCTCTTGGAGCCCCCAGCTTGGAGGGGGTGGGGGCTGGTCCCGGCCCCATGCCCCCCCCAGCACAGCAACAGAGCTGGCAGGGCCAAAGGAGGCAGTTGCTTTTGATCCAGAGGAAAAAAGCACAACGTAAAAAAATATAGGAGAGGCAGAAAATTAAACCATGCTGGCCTTTCAGTTGCAGAAAGGCATCAGTCAAACTCCAGCGGGGGGGTACACAAGCTTGCTGTGAGCACAGCCGGGCACCCCCCACAGAACTCACAGGGAGGCACCCCGACATGGCTGGCACAGGGGGGTGCTGCAACGGCACATAAAAAGAAATAAAAACACCCTGAGCATCATCTAGGCTCCAGAGCACACACAGCAGTTGGCTCCGCAAGCTCAACCCCAGGGCTCGGGAACATGGGGAGCACAGTGGGATGGGGGAGGGCGAACCATCTACGAGCATGATGAATTTTCCCTGACTGCTCCTCCGAGTCCCCAACCTGGCATGGGGCTCAGGTCCCCAGTGAAGGGCTGAGGAGCCAGAGGGGAGTAGAGCCAGGAGCTGGAGGAGCGCTCAGGGCAGGGAAGCGCTTTCTCTGCTCAAATGAGGGAGCTCCACCTTAAACGAGGATGAAAGGTTGTACCTGGAAGCAGGAGGGAGAAAGGGTGGCAAAACTTCCTCCTTCCAAGCGCCAGGAGCCTCCTTATCTCCAGCCCACACTCAGCCGGGGCCACTTTGTCTCTGTGTCTGTGCCACATCACAGCCCTGCTTGCCGGCCCCGCCGCGATTGTCACCACAGCCGGGAGCCGGGCACTGCCCTCTGCCCAGGCTGGGCGGCCCCGGGACCGCAGGAACAGGATTTGGCCCATGGCCGGGCAAACCTGGCAAGCTCCATCCCTTCCCACAGCTGAGGATGTGGGAAGTAGAACCTCAAAGGAAGCCCTGGCTGTCACCAGGACCCCAAGGACCTGGGGGACAAACGCCACTGAACCGCCGCGAGGCACCAGACACCTCCAAGTCCCACCGGAGCATCTCAGGATCCCCAAAGGACTCCTTTCCCCAAAGCCTTGGAAGCCCTGGCCCTGAGCCCAGGCTGGGCATGCCAGTCCAAGGTGGGAAGCTTCAAGCAAACAAAGCTTAAGTGCTTTGCTGGGCCGGGGCCAGCAGCAGTGCGGGAAGAGCCGCAGCCCAGCCCTGCCAGCCACAGCCCTGCTCCCGGACCCTCGGTTGCCAGGAGGCGGCACAGGGAGAGACGGCAAGCTGCAGCCCCAGGGAGATGGAGGGGACAGGGATGCGGGAAAGAGCATCCACCGGCTGCTTGTCAACCAGAGCTGCTGGCACTGGACCAGTCAAGGTGCCCCAAGGCGCTTTGCAGCCTGCTGTGTCCTCAGGACAGGTCCCATGTCCCCAGAACGGCTGCCACCAAGCCCAGGGTGATGCTCAGCTGTCCCAGCCGCTGTATCAGGGCCACTGTGCACAGCCCTGCTCCCTTTTCCCACTGATGCGCTGGCAGCAAACGGACCCCAGACCAGAGTCTGGCTGGTGCATGAGCCTGGTGCCTCTTGGAGCAAATCCTGTGCCTGTCCTTGTCCCATCCCCACCGGTCTGTGGGCTCTGCTCCACAAACCCACGGCCGCTCTTCACCTCTCGCCTCCCAGACTGATCTGAACCCACAAGAAACAGCATCTGATTGATGAACATTTGGGATAATGGAAGCATTTAACCTCCCAATTGCAGCTGATAAATTATGGAGAGATGTGGGTCTGCAGGGGACGGAGCAACAGGCTGGCTGCAGGCTGTAACTGAACACAGGCTGCCAGTGGGGACGGGACAGACCGAGCAGCACCGAGAGCTGGGGGAGCAAGAAGGGGATGGTGAAGGGCAGGGAGGAAGGAGGAGGCAGAGCAGCCAGCAGGACCCCCCCCAGCCCTGCAGCCATGATGCCAGGGGCTGCCACGTGCCTGGCCCCCAGCATGGGCTCAGATGGGGCTGAGCTGCCGCAGACACAGAACAAAGCAAAGCCCAGGTAGTTCCTCTGCACAGACCCACATTGGGCGCTTACGTTTCAGGACATTATTCTCTTTTCCTCCATGACAAGAGAATTAGCAAGAAGCCTGGAGACAGACTGAGAGGTGACCCCCCCCTTGGCTCGAGCCTCTTCTTTAGGCAGACCCTCGGCACAGGCAAAGAACAGAGAGAGCAAGTACTAAAAATACCAGCAGGTCTGGACTCTGTTCAGCAGGTTCTTGGATTAAAATGCCACAAAAGCTGCTCTCCAAGCACACAGGTCGGGGTCGGGCGTCTCCCGGGAGGCACAGTGGAAACATGGATTCCTTCTCTATGGGGTAAAGCTCTCCAATGCAGCGCTGCAGGGACAGGTGCCAGGATGTGGCCCCAGCAGAGGTACGGCCAGGACCAAATGCCCCCCTCATTGCTAGCAGCTGCAGCACGACCTGTCCCCAAAGCCCCGCAGGATGGGGACAGCCTAATCAGCCTGCCACCATCACACCCGTGCTCAGGTGAAGGATGAGGCTTGGGGTTTGGAAAGCGCTTTGGAGGGCACTCGCCCATCGAGTTCCCCCGAGGCAGGAAACACCCTGACAATAAAAGCCATCCCTGCAGGCTCACGGGGAGCTCTGGGCTCCCCAAGCAAGGCGAATCCCCCCCCGCGCCTGGGAAGGGCTCCACTCAGATGGCCACAGGTGCTCCTGGGACCAGGGAGCTGGCAGCTGCCTCCTGCCCCATGGGAGCATTTGGTTTGTGCTCCCCACGGGGTCCCAGCATGAGCCAGACACACTGCCACCCCCACGGGCACTTAGGGGTACATCTGGGTCTGGCAGCCCCCCGACCCAGGCAGTGTCCCCCTCACTGCTCACCCCTCACCGGCTGCAAAGCGAGGGCAGGATCCGGGATCCAGCACAGCAGCTGCTGGGGGGACAAAGGGGGGACCTTACCTTCTGGTAGGGGGGTGACACTGATGACTCGGAGGTTGAGGTTGGGGAGAGGCACGGCACAGACGTCCTTCCCCAGCCTCTGCACCAAGGGCAGGAGGAATGTGATCTCATACTTGTGGAGGATCTTCAGGAATCCCACCTGCAAGGGGGAGAACACAGCGGGGGTCACACCATGCCTCGGATGCGCAATGAGCTGTGGCAGGAGGTGGTCCCACACTGCCATCGTCCCATCCCATCTCGTCCCTCTCCACATCCCACCCTGGGAACAGGGACCCACCAGACATTGGCCACTCAAATAAATAAAAAAATGGGAAAACATAACAAACACGTCCATTTTGGCTGCACAAAACAAACAGCAAAAGCAACCAGTTCTGGGGCAAAGCCCCAGGAACAACCATCTTTCAGCATCACGGGAACCGAGACCAATTTTCCTGGATGCTGTTTCTGGTCTCTAAAAGCCAAGATGTTTCCAAGAGCATGCCTTCAAACCTCATTTATCCACTGCCACGATGAAAACCAGAGCCCTTTTCGGAGCCAACCGCCTCTGGAGCAGGGTCCATCTCCATCGCACTCAGCAAAAGCCATTTTGGGAAGGGAGCAGCAGGCTCCCCGCCTGCTGCAAAGCTCCGGACGTGCCTGCAAACCCTCCCTGCGGCAGAGTCCAGAGGACAGCCAGGATCCAGCCTGGCCGAGAGGACAATCCCCTCCTGGGGACACAGGATACCCAGTGCTCACCGACTGCCACAAACCCTGCCGGCAGCTGCGGGTAAGCTCTGGTCCCGGGCACCTTCGGTCTTCCATGCACACACGTGCAGCCCACTCCAAGCTGCACCTCAACCGCCTCATAAATACATATATAATACACACACATATACATATCTATCTATACACGCACAGATATAAACTGTACGCCATATGCTTACACATTCCTGGCCACGAGCAGCTCCAAGGCATCACGGCAACAAGAAATGACAACAAGCAGCTTTGGGGATTTTAAGACCGTGCAAAGATGTCTGGTGACCGTCCCTAAAGAACCTTTTCTCCTGAACGGAGAGGACTAGGGTCTCCTCCTGCCTCTGAAACGCACGCTGGGGCACGTTGTGCACCCCAAACCTGTCCAGAAGGAAGAGCCGTGTGGTTAAACACAGCCCTGACACAGACCCACACGGCACCAGCATGCTGAGCCGGGCCGGTCCCGCTGTGCCGTCGGGGCTGGCAGCGCCAAGGGCAGCAGGCAGCTGCCCCCCCTTCCCCGGAGAGGCACGTGCAGTGCCGGGGCGCCCGCAGCACGCTGCACGGCACGGGTGGAAAAAATAATAACAACCACCCACAGATCGGCAATTGCTAAGCAATTCACTGCCGTTTTTAGGGCGATAACCCATCATCCGCCCGGTACAAATAACTGACTCAGAGCTGAAAGGGAGTTTCAGATTGCTCTGCTGCACGCAACACCGGAGCAACCCCGATGCTCTCCAAGGGGTTTATTTCTTGGCAAAAAAGGGCCCCCAAAGGAGAGGCTGGGATGGAGGGGCCAGCTTCGCACCAGGTGAAGCAGCCACGATAAAGCAGCTCCAGGCAGAGGACCAGCAACCTGCACCTTCGAATCACTGCCGAGTTGCCCATCTCACACCCAGTCCCCGCTGCCACCAAAGCCCACGGCACGCCAGCACCAAAGCCTCCGTGCTCCCAGCGCTCAGCCCTGCTGCGTGGGACAGGAGCTGTGGGACAGGGCAGGCAGCGCATGCTCAGGTCTGCAAACCTGCCGGGCTGAAATACAAGGTGTCGTTAAAGATGGCTTGCTGTCCCCACTGCCATCACCGGCCCCCCTGCACAGCTTGGGAGCCACCATCAAACCTGAATGTCCAGATAGGGCAGTGATAGAAACCTCCCCAGAACAAGCAGAGCTGCAGGCAGAAGCCATGGGCAGCAGAAGCCCCACAGCTCAGGGGGCTACAACAGGCAGCACTGAGGGGGTCCACCCACCCCACAGGGCCCCCAGAATAGACCCAGCCACACTGCCGGGTGCGGGGACAGACCAGGGTGGCACCAGTACCCCCCTCATCCCCCAGGTCCCTGCTCCCACCTTGACAAGGAAGCTGCCATCCTTCTCCTGCATCACCATCACCACCGAGTCGTGGAGCTTCTCATCGAAGTGCACGTGGCCGTGGGTCCCCTCGGTGGGCTGGCTGGGGGCGAAGCGCACGCCCCCACCTTTCGCCTTGCTGCCTGCATGGGGAGGAGAGGACAGAGCCTGGCATCACTCTCTGCCCACCTGGGACGCACCCTCTTCATCCCCAGCTCTGTGTCCCCCCACAGCCCCCGGGGATGGACCAAGGCTGGAGCATGGAGTTTCCCCCCCTCTCGTTTCTCATTTTCCCCCAGTTTCCCCCCTTTCATTTCAGAAACACCCTGTGGCCACAGGCTGGGGAGGGAGCACATGGACATGGGTGACTAGTGGCCACAGAGAGCTCACTCTCCAAGCAAGTGGGGAGTGCATGGTCCAGCTGATGCCCAGAGACTGTGAGGGTCCCATCCATTCCCCAGAATCAGCAGCATTTGCTCGCTCCCGTGATTTTCTCAGGGCAGAGGAGAGGGACAAGCAGAGACACAGACTGCCGGGAAGGGGGCACAGGTAGGACAAGGACAGGGGGGAAGAACAGCTTCCCCAGGGAAGGGCTCCCACACATCTCAGGGTCTGGCTAGCATATTGGGGAGCAAAACCCACAGTGCCCTGGGGAAACACTGAGGTCCCCATGGCCAGCAGGAGCCTGCACAGGGGCACAAACGCTACATGCCCTTTTGCTTGCACCTTTGCAATACGCTCTCTGTGAGCTTCCAAGTAAAAACAGCGTCTCCTTTTCCTCCTCCTCCTCTCTAGTACACCCCAAGAAACCCCCTGGTCCGACTCCCGATTGCATCCATCTGGCAGCAGCCGGGAGCAGATTGCTGCCTCCTTAAAGAAAAGGCTCTTTGTGCCTCGGCAGGCTGGAAACGCCGGAGATTTAATAACTCGGCATTGTTCAGCCGGAACAGCTCGGCAGAAATCCCTTCCCCGCACGCAGGGGAAAACAAGAGACTCGGCTGCTTGCAGAATGATGCGGCTGCACGTGGCTGTGGTGGGGAAGGGGACACAGATGGCACCCTCCCTGCCGAAATGCAGGCAGCCCCCAGCCCCCCGTGACTGGGCACAGCCACCCTCTGCCCCACAGAGCCTTTATGGGTGCCACAGGGCAGGATGAGCCCAGGGACACACGTGGATCCCGTAAGCCGGCTGGGAGCTGCAGATAACGGACAAGGTCTCAGCCTGTTGTAGCTGACGGGCACCCTGATGCCAGCACTGGGCTCGGAGGACCCAAGCCCCAATGCCTGCCAGGAGACCAGCAGGGAAAATCCCAAATATGTGTCTTCATCACACGGTGCTTGGAGGCAGCACAGCTGATGCCTGTCACGGAGCCTGGGAAGCCTCGTGGCCCCTGGGGACGAGCGTCTCCGGAGGGCACCCAGCCACTGTCCACCTGGGCAGCCACAGTGCTCGGCTAGCCCCCCAGCACAGGGTGTCTGAAGACCCTCGGGAGAGAGGGAGGTCAGAAGAATGCGAAGGTGGCAGCCAGGCACTGCGGGCAGCTGTCCCGGGAACCGGCTGTCCCGAGAACCAGGTCACCTGCCAGCACGCACCCCGGTGACCTTGAGAGGCCGCACTGCGCGGTGCCCCCGTCCCAGCTCAGCAGGGACCGACAGGGACAGTCCTCACCCTGGCAGGAGAGGGCTGCCCCAGGCAGCCCAGATGGGTGACAGTGGCACCTCTGCAGCCCCAGGCACGTGGGGCAGGGGCACCCACCCACGCAGGATCTGCCGTGAGTCAGCCAGCACAGACATCTCATTAGGGGTGAAATGTAATTGTGCGTCCTGCAAACACCCGTCAGCAAAGGGAGGCACAGGCAGAGGTACAGGCAGAGGCTGGGCAGAAAATCACCCAGAGCTGGTGTGTTCTATCTCGAGCCCCCAAGTCCCACCACAGTCACGGCAGAAGGGTCAGTGGGACCTGCTGGACCCCACACAATCAGCGTGATGGCAGCCAGTCTGGTGCCACAATCCCTGGGCAGCCGGGGGTGGGTTTGGGGGTCCAACCCACACCTTCCACAGAGAGGGGGCCACCTGCCTTGCATATGTCAACAGCAATCTCAAGCTCTGGAAGCAGATGCCATCTTCAGAGTCACCACATCCCCCCAAAATGAGGGCACCCAGGCCTCAGCGTCCTCAGGGAGGCAGGGCTGGGAACAGGGAAGCACAGGGCTCCCCCAGCATGCTGCTCCCCACAGGGACCCCCAGCCCCTCTCCCCCATGCTGCCAGGAACAAGGCAGCCCAGAGCAAGCAACATGCCTGTCTTTTGTCATCACTACTAAGGGATTGCTCGCCTGGCCCTCATCCTGCTGGGAAGCCAGAGAAGGCTTTACTACCGGTGGGAGGAAAGTCCCCGGGATGGAGCCATCCGGCAGCTCCACTTGCCAGCAGCGGTGAAGGAGCCACAGAGGCCAGAGCCGTGACCGGGCGCACAAAGGGAGACGAAATCACGCCCAGCAGCAGCACAAAGAGCTTCTTCGGTCTTTGTCTCGATGCGGTGGAGAGCCAGGCACTGCCGCCACAGGGCACCTCGCACCAGCGGCCTTTTGGGGTCCCCTCCCCGCACCAGCAAAGCGCCCAGCTCCCCAAGCCCGGCACTGCCAGAGCCTTTCGGGGAAACAGATGGGGTCCGGGAGAGGCCAGGAGCACCCCAGGAGCATCTGGCACCCATTGCCTCCCTGAGCAGCCCCGCCTGGGGCAGGAGGTGCCAAGGGTTGTGCCGATCACTGGAGGGGGAATCGCAGCTGAGCGATGCCAGCAGCACCCCACCGGAGCCCCGAGCCTGCCACAAGCCCCCTCAGCAGGCGCTTGCTTGCAACCAACTTGCAGCAGAAAAACAGCAGCAATGCCACCACCGGTCCCCCGCAGCCTCCGACCTGCTCGGCTGCTCCCCGGACAGGGAGCGTGCAGGTCCAGGCAGCCTTTGCATCCCTGGCTGCAGGCAGGGCCACGGGCAGAGGGGCTTCATCGGGAAGGAGTATCAAACTTGGAGACTAGCCCTGGGCGGGGAGCAGGCAGCCCGAGAGGGGGTGAGGAGCAGGCAGGCAGGCAGGCAAGGGACACCAGGGACTCACCCTTGCTAGCCGTAGCCATGTGTCCCTGCAGCAATCGTCCTTGCGCGAAACTTCAAAGGCACGGGCAGGAGGCCATCCTCCGGGGCTGCCGCCGCTCCCGAGCGCCGGAGCTGGGGAGGGAACGGGCAGGGTTAGGCAGGGGCAGGTAGAGCTGGGGAGGGCAGCTGCTGCCCCAGACAGGTCCTGGGGCCAGCCGAGCACCACAGACGCGACGGCACTGCACGGCTGCGACTCCAGCACTGCTCCGGCACAAACCTGCCGGGGAGGAGCCTGCCTGCAGCTCGGGGGCGTCAGGCAGCCCAGCTTTGGGCAGCGGCGGGCAGCACGCCAGGGCCTGTGCCCAGCTCTGCCCCAATCACACAGGCAGGGCAGGAGCAGTGGCAGGATGGGCAGTGCCTCTGCCCTCTCTATCACAACCCCACGGCGTGACCCGACCGGCCCTGGCTCCTGCTCTGCCAGCCCTCAGGGATGCAGCCAGCCCCTGCCTGGGAAAGGGAGGATTCCTCCTGCTGTGCCATTCCTCCCTGGCACAACAGCCAGGACACAACCATCACATCTCCCAGCGCCGAGCAGAGAGCACACCGTGCCTCAGTTTCCCCATTTCCCGCCCCACAAGGGCTCCGGGACACCGAGCCCCGAGATGGGGAAGCCTTGCAGGTTTTCAGCAATAGCATGGACCCCAAACCCGAACCTCCCCAAACCCTTTTCTCCAGGCCTGGCAGCATGGCTCCCACGGGAAGGACCACTCTCTCCTGCCCATCTGATGCTGCCTCCCCAGGGCTGCGCTCCCCTGTTGTCCCTGCAGGCTAATGGGGGACCCCTGCCAGCACCCCCAGCCCCAGGGTGGGCACTGCCCTTGCACTAAGGCAGGAGGAGCCACTGGATCCAGGCTAGGGGCAATGGGGCTCACACCCCCCACTTCCCACCCAGGGGTTCAGGATCCGACACCCCCAAAGATCTCTTTGATGGAAGCTGAGACTAAAACCTCCTCCCTGGGGCCACCCAGTGCCACTGCCCCTCAGGAGGCCATGGGAGCGCAAATATGGGCTGGTATCACTGCTGGGCACCCAAGGAATCCAGCAGTAGGATGCAGGTGCCCAAAACAGCCCTGTCAGCAGTCTGGCCTGATAAGCACAAGGAAATTCATGGAAAAAGCATCAATCGCGTCAGCCTTTGGGGAAAACATGATAAAAAGCAGAGATGAAAGGGTGGGGAGCCTCTCCAGCAGCCAGAGCGCCAGCAGACCCTCACCATGGCCCCCATGCCCCACAGTGCTGCTGCCCAAAGACAAGACGATCCAGCTTGGAAGAGCCAGGAGGGAAAAGCCCAGGATTTGGGGATGCCTCGAGAGATGTGCCAGGGACAGAGAAACTGCCCATGGGCAGCACAGGGTGGGAGGAGACCCTGGGACAGGACACAGCTCCACAGGAGGTGGGGGGCACAGGGCAAGCTCCCCCAGAGCAGGTGCAAAGCATGTGACTGGCAGTGGGGGGCTTGGGGACCAGGGTGGTTGCAGTGGGGGTGAACATAGGACCCATGGGCTCCCCATACCCTTGAGGCTAAAGCCCCGGGGTCGTGGGTACCCCACGGACCCACCGACAGTCCCACGCCGTCGGGCCCCCGCCCAGCACCCCGCACAGTGGGTCCCCAGCGCTCTGCCCCTTCCCGTGGCTCCCCGGCACCCCGAGGCCGGGGATCAGCAGCAGTAAGGAGGCGGCGGCGCTGACGCACGCCTCCCCGCCCGAACCGCTCTGGGTGGCCCCAATCTGCCTCCGCCATCACCCGCGTGGCCCCGTCCCCGTCACGCGTGGGTGCGGGTATCCCCCCCGCGCCCCGTGTTTTCACACACACACCCCGACTCAGCTCCGGGGCTGCAAGAGGGGACACGGGGATGCGCCCCCAGCCTCGGTGTTCTCCTCTGCGCAACGGGCCAGCGGAGCGGCCCGGGAGAGCATCCTGCCCCAGCCCACTGGGATCGGGGGCTACTGGAGACCTCACCGAGGCGGTTATGCCGGGAGAGGGCAATGAGAGGAAGGGGCCCCACCGCCCTGGGGAGGGAGAAACCCCGGAGACACCCACCCCCCCTCCAGACCCCGCTCCCCCGGTCTGCCCCTCACTCACCCCGGCCAGTGCGTCCCGGACGCCGCCGCGCTCCCCGCTTCCCACTACCGGGACACGCCCCCCACCTCCCATTGGCCCCGCCACACCCTCCGCTGTTCCCATTGGCCCGCACTCTCGGCGGTCACGCCCCCCCGCCACGCCCATCGGCAGCGGCTCCGGCGGCACAGCTTCCCGAGCGGCCCCCGCGGGGGTAGGCTCGTCTCCAAGGGGCGGGACTGTCGCTAGGGGGCGGGGCGAAAGGCTGGGGCAGCCAATGGGGGGCGGGCGCGCACGGCTGCGGGACGCCGGGGCAGGCGGTGGGGTGCGCGGCGCCGCGCAGGGGGGCACCCGCCCGGTCCCCCCCGCTCCCCGGGCGATGCGGTTGCCATGGCAACCTGTCATTTCCTGACAATGTTTTGCTGCTCAGACTTCAATCTCCGAGCCCGGCCCGAGCTGCGGGACACGGGGGGAGGATGGAGGGCGGCCGGGCACCGAGCTGGGGCCCGGGCACGGTGGCTGGGCCGGGCTGGCTCATCCCATCCCATCCCATCCCCTGGAGACAACCCTGAGACTCCGGACAGCCTGGCCCGGCAGAGCTCCCAGGCTCTGGCTGTCACCATCCGAGGCTACGTGTCCCTTCGCCCGGTGGGACAGAGCACGGGGAAGGGCCACGTCTCCCTGAGGGGACGGCGAGGCACCAGCAGGGATGGCGGGAGCCGGCTGTCAGGGGCGTTGAGAGTGGGAAAGGCAGCTGGGACGCGTCCCTGCCAGGAAAACACTGACAGTTCCCTTCCAAAGAGCACGTCCACCCGCCTGGGAATGATGTAGAGTGAAGCAGCGGGCCCCCCCATGTGGGGCAAGAGCCATCCCTGTGGGGGAGCGGGGTCAGGGCTTGCTCAGCCCCAATGAGCCAGCAGGGCTGGATCTCACATGCAGTGCCAGCAGGGACACAGGGACAGGGAACACGGCACACCCCAGGGGTTAAGCTGACCCCCCCACAGCTCGTCCTGCAGTCCCTCAGCAGCCCTGGCTTTAACCATGGCCTCCAGATGCCAGAACACTTAAAACTGTGGGGCTTCATTCCCAGGGAGCTGCTGGAGCCCCAGCTGTGTCCTTGCCTCCAGCACGTGTGACACCGTGCACAGCTCGGCCCCCCGGGAAGGGACATGCAGACCCCGGCTCGCCCCTCTGCTGGGACACACCACACACCCACACATTGGGAAAAAAACTGTTTTTTACCCTAAGAAGGCCGCAGGTGACCCCGATGCAGTGACGATTGTGCCTAGAGCCACCCCCAGGCATCTTCCCACAACTGGGGATGTCCCCCGTGGGAGACAAGCGGAGGAACAGGGGGTATCATCAGGTACCCCCACCCCACGGCTGGGCTGCCCACGCGGTTGGCGTGTGGCAGCACTAGGCTGAGACCTGGGGCTGCTGCCCAGCCACACAGCGAGCAGGTCTGTGTGCCGTGGCACGGATTTTCTCAGAGATTACAGAAACAAACAGCTTTGAGTAAGGGATTAAATCCCAGCCTCCACTAGCGCACGTCTCCCCCAGCCCGGCCAGCCCAGCGGCATCCCCACGCTGCCCACCGCCCTCCGATGCTGGACCAGCTGGGAAATAAATACCCCCAGGCAGGGGCAGGTTGGATCCCCGCAGCGACTCAGCCTTGCAGGGAGGTCTCCAAGCGATGACCTGGCTTTTTAATTACCAACATGCAAGGGGGAACCGTCAGCAGGCGCTGGCAGGAGGGCTGAGCGGAGCCCATGGCGTAGCGATGCTGCTGCCACGCTGCCCGCCGGCGGCCATGGGGGGATCCCAAGGGTGGGCACAGGGTCCCTGCTTCTGCATCTGCATTTTCCACCTCTGGCTTTTGTCCTTGAGAGTCCATCCTGGGGACTGTGGCAACTGGGAGGCACCGGGATGGCTCTTCCAGCTCAGGAGGAGCTCCCATGGGTGGGAGAGGTGGGGCAGGCAGTGGAGAGGTGGGGGGGGAGAGGGCAGCCTGGGCAAGGGGCTACCAGGCAGGCGAGGGTCCGCTCACCGCTGCGGGCACTGGGCTTCCTGCAGGCGCCGGCTGAGGTCGTCTATCCGCACGTTCTTGAGGTGCAGCAGCTGCTCCAGCCTCCCTACCTTCAGCTGCAGGATCTGAGCAGAAACCCCAACACCCCCTCAGTTTGGTTTTGGGGGGCAGGAGGCACATCCATCCACCCCAGGTAGGCTCGGGGGGGGGCGGGGCCTGCCTGACACCCAGCAGACAAGGACAGGGGACACGGGGCTGACAGTGAACTCAGGGCCAGGCTGGTGTGGCTGGTGGACTCACTGAACAGCATCAGCCATCTTTAACCGCAGGGGAAACTGAGGCAGGTGAGCACCACTGCCAGATTTCGGGTCTCTATTTCTGCTCCCACAACCTGCATCAAGCAAACACTCCCCCAAAACGTGACCCAGGAGTCCCAGCTCCCCACCAGGACTTGGTGACAACTCTTCACACCTGAGACACCCCACAGCATTCCTTCCCCTCTTTCAAAATTTACATCTTAGGAGATGTTTTCCAGCAGAAAAGCCCTGGTTTTAGGCAAGACAGAGCCGTTTCCCTGGCTTGGTGCTGAATGAAGCTCTGTTTCCAAAATCACCCACTGCCCAAGGTTGAACAAGACATGCCTGGAGCCTGGTCTGCAGCCCCGGGACATGCAGAGGGTCTGTGCAGCTGCGATGCCCACTCTGCATCGCCCTCGTTACTGCGGGCTCGAAGGACTGACCAGAAAGCATAAGGACCGGGAACATTTGGGAATCACGGATTGACGTGACTGACATGGGTGTGTGCCACAGAGATTGAGGGCACAGCCAGAAGGGAAGGATTGAAAGAGAAAGCTGTTTGCCCCGGGAGATCTGCAGGCAGAGGCTTTACAAGGGCTTTTACTGGATAAACGTCTGCAAAACACCTTCTGCTGCAGAAGGAGAAGAGGGCTGCGGGGACTGAACCACGTCTTCGGGCCACGCTGAGCTATCACTGCCTGTCTGGCCTGGTTTGACCAGACCTTTGTCCTTTAAGCCCAGCACGGTACCCAGGAGCCCAGCACTGCTGTGGAGCAGCCAGAGGAGCACCTGAGACAGACTCTGGCCGGCTGGACCACGGCAAAGCCACCACCAGGCTGGCCCACGCCCAAGGGTGCCACCAGAGCTGGGTACAGAGACAGCAGCAGCCCAGGAGGTTGACAGCACCGAGCAAACACCTCTTTGGGCTGTTGCATACACCACCATCGCAGGATGGCCGGGGAAGCGAAGGGAATCTGTCCCTCAGTGCTGCCACAGGGACAGTGCTTGGCTGGGGTGACAGAGGGTGGGCTCACCTGGATGGTCTCCTGTGCCAGAAGCAGGGCCTGCTCCCTCTCTGCCAGCTGCTGGCGGACAGCCGTGTCCCCTGGGGAAGCCTGGGCACAGCCGTGGTAGCTCTTCATCACCCTGGACCAGGAAAGGAAATGTCGGGACAATAACTGACCCCTCCTGCAGCATTGCTGACAGGCCACGGAGCTGGTACAGGCCATGGGGCTCACACACACACCCAGCTCCTCCACATCCTGCCCCACACACCACTGCCCTTGTGGCACAGGGCTCCCCTGAACCTCGCAGGGACCCCCAGAGCCCCATCCCTCTAGAAGCCCCCAGGATGGGCACATCACCAGCACTCAACACATGCCTGCAGTGTCCCTGCACAGCACCAGCAGCCCTTACCCTGCAGCCCTGGGAGACTCCTGGGCGTAGCTTCCTCCCATGCCGCCCTTCGCCTTTGAGTAGCCTGCAAAACACAGCAGTTAGCGCATGATCTGCTCAAACAGCTCTGCCGACCCCACCCGCTCCCCCAGGGACACCCCCTTCCAGCGGTGTCTCCTATCCCCCCAGGCCTGGCTCATTATTTGGGTGCCCCACCACGAGGCAGGGCTGTGTATGCCCCCTGCCCCCCTCCAGGGACTAGAAAGTTCATGGTTTGGGGTTTGAACCCAGGGAGCCCATAGCACAGCTGGGATGGGACCCTCCTTTCTGATGGGCGATACACTGACCCTACCCGTCTCCAGGTAGCTGACTTCTTCCAGAGCTGCCCGTACACCCTGCTCCTGCACAGAGAGGAAGGAAAACACACATCACGCCTGGCCACGAGCCATGGGTGTCCCCGTGGGTGAGCTCACGAACAGCCCCTGTGCAGCAAGGGGGCCTGGCCGCACCCCAGTGTTGGAAGAAGACGGGACAGGGTTACCCCAGCCTGCCTGGCTCCTCATGCCACCACTCTCTGAGCAGTGCTGGGGCTTGAGGCTCTGGGGAGTTCCAGCCTGGGGGTTTGCTCCCACAGCAGTGGGAGAGGCCAGTTAAAAGCAGGGGGCTCCCAGGGTGGCTTTGGTGCTGGCTGCTTGGGAGTTACGGCCTGAAGGCAAGGCTGGGATCCATCTGCCTGAATTCCTGCCTGCTTCACAGCCACAGCCCTTCCCGAAGCAAATTCCTCCTCTGACCTGAGCACCTGAGTTGCTGGCAGAGACAGCCCAGCCTGCTCTAGCTCCACCGGTTCATTATCCTCCTCTCACATCGCAAGGACTGTGACAGTCATGGGCTGAGGGTTTGCCCAGGGCAGGAGAGGAGGCAGCTACTGCTGCCAGCCCTGTCCCAATGCCAAGCTGTCCCTGCTCAGCGCATGCCGCCAAGCCCCATGCAACACCCGACACCCTCCCTGCTCCTCTTCAGGGGCGTCACATGAGCAGGGAGCACAGTGAGGAGGGACCGGTGATGGGCAGTGGGGAAGGAATGTGATGGAGACCACATCCCCTCTCCTCCCCGACTCACAGCCGCTCCTCCCGGGCTGCCGGGGCCAAGTCAAGGCTATGGATCGAGTGGGGCCACAGTGCTTCCCACGGCAGCGCACGGCTGCCATCTGTGGCTGCTTACTGAGACCGGCCCTGCCGCCTGCATTGCTTCCCAGTGGGGAGCTCCTCTGCCTCTGAGCACCCCCGGGAGATGGAAGCAGGATCCTCATGATGTGGAGACGGAGGTACTCAGGTGGATAGTGATGCCCACAAGGGTGCCTGGGGCACAGCTCAGCCCTGCTCTGATTATACTGACCTGTCTGTAGAGTGGCTACTTGCCCTCATTGCTCTCCAGCCCCTTAGACATAGTATCTACAACCAGGATGTGGCACACCGGGTGTCCCCTTTCCCCCAGGCCCCTCTGACCTGGCCTGGGCCAGGCACCACCTTGCTCTGCCTCTGCTTCTCATCGATCTTCTGCCGCAGCAGGAGCAGCACCTGCTCCACCATGCCCGGCCGGCACTGCACAACCTGCTGGATCACATCGTCTGGTACGGAGAAGTTCAGCTTACTCAGCACTTTCCTAAAAGAGGAGCCAAATGAGTACCCAGGAGGGCAGAGAGGCAGGGAACCTCCTGCCCGCAGCACCCTCAGCTGGGTCCCGGCTGGCCTGGTCCCCAGCCAGGACAAGTGGGGACACTCTGCGGGGCAGCACAGTGCTCCCAGTGTGGGGGAGCAGGGCTGCCGCCCAACCCGGTACCTGTTGAGATGGCCCCAGTTAGCGAGTTTCTGCGGCGTGGAACTGGCAGGCACGTAGCTGTGCAGCTGCACCATGGCAGGGAAGAAGAACTTGACCACCTCGGCTGCCAGCACTGGGGAGGAGAGGAGGAGAGGGGCTGGGGGCGGCGGGCACCCCGGGACCTCTCCCACCGGGCCCACAAGGCCCAGGGGCCACCCCGGCCAAGGCCCAGGGGCCACCCCAGCCAAGGCCCATCCCTAGGCCCGACCCCCCACCCCAGGCCCATCCCGCCGTGTCCCCCCGTCCCACCCCCGTCGCTGAAGTCTCGGGCGACGTTCCTGCGTGGCCGGGAAAGCGGCACGGCATCCAGCCAGCGGTAGAGGGTCCGCAGCTCGCCCTCCGCCCCGCCGCCCGCCATGCGGCGTCCCACCACCCCCGGGCCGCGCCGCGTCCCGCCGCCATGGCAACGGCCCCGCGGGGCATGCTGGGAGCGCGGCCGTCGCCTGGCAACGGGCGGCCCGGAGGGCGCGGGGGGGGGCGGCGAACGATGGGGAGGCCCGGGGGGGGAATGGGGGGCTCCGAGCAATGGTGGGGGGGCCTGGGCAAGGGGAGGTGTCCTTAGTGATGGGGGTCTGGGGGGATCTGAGCAAGGGGAGGGGGCTGGGGGTGCAGGACCAGGGTGAGGGAGTCTGTGAGCAATGGCGGGGGGAGTGTCCAGGACCACGGTGAGGAGGGCCCTGAGCAATGGGGAGGCCCTGGGGGGCCACATGCAACGTGGAGGCCCTGGGGGTGCTAAGACCACAGCAAAGTGGTCCCTGAGCAAGGGGTGGGGAGCAGGACCAGGTCAAGGGTGGGGGGGCACAAGCAGTGGGGAAGGCCAGAGAGAGCCCTGGCACCCACCAGTGAGGAAGACCCCGAGCAAGGGGGGTCTCCGCTCTGGGAAGGTGCAGGGAGGAGGATCCCAAGATGGTCCGATGGTGGACCCCAATGTGGCAGGTGGCCCCAGCTGCCAACCTCCCAGGCTAAAGATCAGCTCGAGGTAGTGCTCTTGGCAATGGGCACCCCGAGCCTGTGTCCAAGGTCTGCCATCCCCTCCTGGGGGCAGCCGCTGGGGGGGCGCTTCCCAGGAGTGGACACTATAGCTGGGATGGACATCTTAGCTGGGGTGGACATAGAATCATATAGTCATAGAATATCTCAAGTTGGAAGGGACCCATAAGGATCATCAAGCCTAACTCCGTGCTCCTTGCAGGACTACCTAAAACTAAGTGATGTGACTAAGAGTGTTGTCCAGACACTCCTTGAATGCTGACAGGGTTGGTGCCATGACCACTTCCCTGGGGAGCCTGTTCTAGGGACCAAGCACCCACTCACTCAGTGATCCTAACATCTTAGCTGGGACAGACATCTTTGCTAGGACAGGCATATTAGCTGGGTCGGACATCTTATCTGGGATGGGCACCATAGGTGGGATGGACACTGTAGCTGGACATCGTAGCTGGGAAGGACATCTTAGCTGGGATGGACACCTTAGCAGGGATGGACTGTTCCCTGGGACGGACCATTCCCTGGGATGGACACCATAGCTGGGACTGGACATCTTGTCTGGGTCGGACATCTTATCTGGATCAGACATCTTATCTGGAATGGGCACTATAGGTGGGATGGACATCTTATCTGGATCAGACATCTTATCTGGAATGGGCACTATAGGTGGGATGGACATCTTAGCTGGGGTGGACATCTCAGCTGGGACAGACACTTGGCCCAAATACCATCTCTCCCTGGCACAGGGCTACCAGTAGAACCAGCCATGTTTTTGTGTAGGTAGCCAGGACTCCCTGGTCGCCCTGGTGGTAGTCCACAAGCCTGGCTCCCTCCAAGGTCCGCACGTGGCTCCAGGCTCCCAGCCATGGATCCTGGCAGCTGGACTGCAGGCTCCTGCCGGGCAAAGCCAAGCAGAGGAGCCGGCTGAAAGTGCGACACGAACCAAGCCGGGACGTGCGGGGTTGGTGCCGTGGCTTGTCACCCCGTGGGGCTGCTCGGCTGTCCCGGCACACGGGCAGGGATGGGCAGATTATGGTACTGAGGGCTGTGATACCAGGGGCGAGTGAGACGCTGGGCACAGCGATAAGCCCCATTCGTGGCTCGGTCCCCAGTGAGGTGGGACGGGGACAGCATGGGGATGGCTCCCGCTGATGGGGCGGTTTATCTGCCGCTACCGCCTGCTCGGTCCCTGCTGCTCCCTTGCTACGGCAGGGTCTGGACACGGGAGCTCCGTCTCTGCCGCCAGCAGCCCTGCAGGATGCGTGCCTCAGTTTCCCTACCCCACGCCTCTTCTGGCCACAGCAGCTGCGAGAGAGGGGGGGCTAATGGGGTTTCACTCATGGTTTGGTACTCGCTGAAGATAAAAGTGGCCTGAAAGGGTTTATTTTTGGTCAAACCAGAACCAAATTCGGCATATTGAACCAGAACCACCCTCTCCACGACAGGGCAGGGTTCATCACAGCAGCCACCGTCCCCAGGCCCTGAGTCGCAGGAACGGGCAGCAGTCGCAGCCTCCCCTGGGTGCGCGGAGCAGAAAGCAGCAAAACAGGAAGGGGGGGGACGGAGACGCCCCTTTGCCCCCCCCCGCAGCTTCCTCCCCATCACTGCCAAGGATGCTTTGGGGTGGGGAGGTTTTGCTCGGGGAGCCCCAGGATCCTCCAGCCGCAACTTCCGAAACTGCAGCCTCGCCCAGAGCCTCCGCCATGGCTGTGCGTCCCGGATGTGCCAGCAAAGCCACTTCCAGTGCCACCACCACTGCCAGCCCCTCGGCATCTTGCTGCCGCCATCCTCTTCCTCCTCCTAACTCTGCCCCTCTAGCTCATCAAACTCTGAAGTCTTTGAAATCTCTCAAATCCTGTATTTTGGTGCTGAGGCACTCCACAGCCCCACACGCCCCGCGGCTCGGGAGGCGGGTGACACCCCCCCACTTGCCATAATCCTCACCACCTCTCCAAGCTGGGGCTGGTGGCTTTGTAATGCCCACGGTCACACCAGCCACGTCGGTGCGCGTGCTGCCCGCAAGCTGCCACACAGGAGCTTGGGGACCACCGGGGACTACAGGGACCACAGGATGCTCCATCCCTCAATGACAGGGCGCCAGCAGAGAGGGAGCCACAGGCTGGTACCCTCCTCCTGCATCCCCTGCCGTCATGCCACGCCATGCTATGCCACGCCACGTGTGGGGCCGAGGCCGACCCTGCCCCACAGATCCCCTGGAGCCAGCGCCGAGGAGCTGGCACTGATACATGGCTTCCTGCTTCTCTGCATCATCCCAGCCCCGGTGCCAGCACCAAGAGCACCGGGGTTCTGCCATGGCCACCCCATGCACGGCAGTGAGGGCCCCCCATGAAAAACCAGCCACAGCTATAAAGAATTTGGGAAAAAAAAACAGTTGGATGGGCACGCTTTGCCTTTTGGGGCAGAAAACAGGTTTTCCATGTCCAGGCAAATGCTCTTGAGGAAGATGTTGGCATTTTTGGTGCATATTCCTGCCCAGATCACTCAGGTTGTGAAGGAAACTAGAGGGAAAGGGGATGCTGTGGGATTATTTCCTGAAGTGTGGGGGTGTGTTGTCCCCCAGGTGAGGGTCCTACATTGCGGCAGTCCAGGCTGGGTGAGGGGCTTGGGGAGGTGGTGGGACACCTGCAGCTGCCCAGTGGGGTGGGACGCCGTGGGGCTGCGGGGCAGGGGGGTCCAGCCCCACCTCGAGCCAGCCCTGCCGCTGCCAACAGCCCCCCACCCCGCCCTCGTTAATTAGAGTAATCTTTATGGCAGCTCTTGCTGTGCGGCTATTAAAGCGAGCCAGCCTCCTCCAGCCCCTGAAGCCCCTCCTGCACCATCCCCCCCTCCCCCCCCGTGCCCCCAGCCCCCAGCCCAACCTCGGGTGGCTGGAAGCAATTAAAGCCCTTGGTGGCCAGGGAGGGCGTTCCACAGCCGCCCAGCTGGGGGGCTGGGGACCCCCCCCAGAGCTGCCTGTCCTCCTCCCTGGGGCACCCCGGGGTGCTGCAGCCCTGCTCCCCACACCCCGGGGACCCCCAGCCCACAGCAACACTGATCCCCAGCCCCGCTGCTGTACTGGGATGTGCTGGGACGTGCCCGGCATCCCTGGGCCGGTGGGATGCGGGACCCCCGTGCCCTGCACTTGCTCCAGGAGAGCAGAATCTGGCCACTACGGGGGTGTCATGGCAGCCAGTGGGGTCAAACGCTCCCCCAGCTGCTCCCTCCCCTGCCCTGCCCCAGCTGAGGAGGGGTCTCCACCCCGGCCACCCCCTCCTCTTTTCTTTTCCCCTCTGAAAGGAAAGAATGGGGCCGGGGACAATGGATGACAGGCCAGGACGGCCACCCAGGCTGCAGCCGTCCGGCACATTCCTGCCTGGCTTTCCATCAGAAAGCCCCCAGACAGGCTGGAGACCCCCTCCCCAGGCAGACAGACGGATGGAGGGGGGTACCAGGCTGGGGAACAGGGCAGCAGGTTTGGGTTTCAAGCCTGGTGACATGGCACGTGGCTTTGGCATGGGAGGAGTGGGGGGGCACCCAGCCAGGACCCCGGGGGTACAGTGGGGTGAGGGGCAGTGGTAGCCCCGGTACCCCCAGCCTGGGGTGCGCTCCGCTTGGGAAGGGGTATTTTGACTTTCCGGCTTCTTCCCTCGGGCTCGGGGCTGAGGGGTACAGCCTGGCCCCCTTCCCTTCCCAATGTGGGGCTGGCCCCCAGTATGACCCCAGATCGCACTGGGGCTGAGCCCAGTGCCTGCTCTGGGCCATGGGGCTGGCATGTGGCTGGGGGCCGGGGGGGGGCCAGGAGGGTCCCGTGTCCGAACACCGGGACCCCCCAGGGCTGCACCACCACCCAGGGACACTGATCCATGCCTGCCCTCGCAGACCCACCACTCACCCTCCCCAGCCGTGCCCCCCGCCATGCAGTCCCCCCCAGCCACGTGTACCCCCAGCCAGGCACCTCTCCATGTCCCCTCCCAGTCATGCCCCCCCCCCACACCCCCAGCCATACAGCCCTCCATGTCCCCACAAGCCATGCTCCCCTCCATGTTCCCCCTGCCACGCATCCTCCTCCCCTCCCACCCCAGCCACGCATCCCTCCCGTGTTTCCCCCCCGCCAAGTCATACAGCACTCTGTGTCTCCCCAGCCACGTCCCCCTCCATGTCCCCCCAGCCACACACCCTTCCATACTCCCCCCAGCCATGTGCCCCTCCACGTCTCCCAGCCATGTCCCCCTGTCCCCCCCCATGCCCCCACCCCCATGCCCCCCCCAGCCATGCCTCCCCCCATGTACCACACTGGCCATGCACCCCCTCTGTGCCCTTCCCCCAGCTTCGGTACATCAAGCCCCCGCCATGTCCCCCCGCCCCCTCCCCCGGCTCTGCCCCCCTGGTGCCTTGCCCCCACTTTGGGCCATGTCCCCCCATGCCCCCCAGCCATGTGTGCGTCCCCCACACCGTTATGCCCCCCCACCACTGCCTTGCCCCCACTTTGGGCCATGCTCCCCCCAACCACATATGCCACCCCTCTCCCGATTGTGCCCCGTCCCCCCCCCCGGTGCCTTGACCCCACTTTGGGCTGCGTCCCCCCCCAGCCATGTGTGTCACCCCCCACCTCCCGATTCTGCCCCCCCCCCCGGTGCCTTGCCCCCACTTTGGGCCGTGTCCCCCCCAGCCATGTGTGTCACCCCCCACCTCCCTGTTGCGCCCCCCCCGCCCCCCGCGGTGTCTTGCCCCCACTTTGGGCCTTGTCCCCCCGTGTCCCCCCACCCCCCCCGGTCCGTGGCCCCCCCCAACCCCCCCCGGGGGGGCGGGTCCTTGTCCCGCGAGCCCGGCCGGCGCCTCCCCATTGGCTGCCGCCGCGCCGCTCCCCTGTTATTTTTCGAATATAAATAGGGGCGGCGGCAGGCGCGCGCCCGGCCGGGCCCCGCCGAACCGGACAGGGCGGCGGGCACGGCGCGGCGCCGCGGGAAAAATAGGCATCCTTGGTTTTTTTTTTTTTTTTTTAATTGATTTTTAGCTTCATTTCCTGCACCCGCATGGCGGCGCGGGGCGGCCCCGGCCGCCGTGGGATGCCCAGGCTGGCGGCGGGTCGAGCGGGCATGTCCCCGGTCACCACGCTGGCGCTGGACATGGACAACCTGGCGGGGCTGGGCAGGTGAGCGGCGCCGGGGGGGGGTGGAGGGGGGTGGGCTGCCCCACGCGTGGCTCTTGCTGGCCCCGGGGGGTGCCCCATGCGTGGCTCCCCCTGCCGGACACGCGTGGCTGAGGGCAGCTTGTGCTGAGCCCGCCGGTGGCACCCTGCCGGGGCGGGGGCGGGGGGTGTTAAGGCGTTTTGGGCCACCCGCTTAGCCCCTGATGCTGACCCTGCCCCCCCACCCCCAAGGAAAGGGCGAGGAGCATCGCGGGGTGCCACGTTCCCGCGGTCTGATCCCCCTTCCGCTCTGCCTGCAGCCACTGGGATACCCCAAAGCGGAGGGTCGCCGGGGTCCTCCAGCGACAGTGGTCCAGCCTGTCCCAAGAGTCGGTGGCCTCCGACTCCTCCCGGGATTCAGTCTCCTCCGAGTCCTCCGATGCGGGTGAGTGATGGGCGCTGCTGCACCCCCCCCCCCCCCCCTTCTCCCAGGGACTGAGGCCGTGCACAGGGAGCTGTGGCATGGTGGGGGGATGTCCCCTGGCAGTGGGGTGGAGGATGCGTGGGCAGGGGCCCCCTGCATGTGGCTGGCGAGACAGGGAGGGGGTTTGAGGCTGGGGGCTTCTTGGGGTGCACGTGGGAGCTGGGCCCCTACTCTGCTCCCAGCTCCCGGCCCTGCTCTGAGTCACTCCCGCCAGGCACTTAACCCGCGCCAGCTTCAAATTGGGACTTCCTTCTTGGTGCTTCCGACTTCGATCCCTTCCCTGTGGGGGACGATGGCCAAGAGCCCCCACCCTGCTCCCTGGGGGCTTGGCCATGGACCACCCCAGCGGGGTCCCTGGCCGGGGTGACGTGGGACATCTTGGCCAGGGTGGGTGCTTCAAGGGTCAGTGCCATCCCCCTTGCCACACTGGGGGGGTGGGCGAGGGCCCCTCTGTGAGCACACAGTGGGTACCACTGGCTTTGACCCCTTCCCCAGCACCGGCTGGAGCAGTGGGGAAGCACAGCCGGGATGTGGGGGCGCTCCTTTGCCCGGCTGCCTCCTGCAAAGAGCCCCACAGGAGCAGAGCCGGCGCTGTGCCGAAGCGGGCCCGGGGCAGGGCATGGCTCGATCCCCAGCGGGGCCCGATTTCTCTCCCCCGGTGCTACCCCTGCCCCTTGTTCCCACAGGAGTGGGGCTGGATTCCCCCACGCAGGAGGACCCCGCGGTGCTGGAGGAAGTGTGAGTGCTCCCTGTTTTCCCCCCAGGGCTCCCCCCTCGCCCTCCCCCTGCCTCCCGCAGGCAGTGTCAGGCCCTGCCTGCCCTGAGCTGCCTGCAGTGCCTGGTCCCAGCCTTGCTGGGGGGGGGCTGTGCTTCCAACTGTGCACCCCCCACAAAATTTACTTCTAGAGGGGTGAGAAACCACCCCGCACCAGGGAGAGCGGGGACGTCGGCGCCGGTGCTCAGCACAGCCCTGCTGCAGGCAGGGTTCTGGCAGCGGGTGCAGGCAGGAAGCCCGCACGGTGCTGCCTTGGTGCGGCCGGGCCAAATCCTCTTCCGGGCTGCACTGGCAGGGACGGCTGGTTGCCAGCTCCCTGCCTTGCCATGCAGCGGAGCAAGGGTGCTGAACACCCCCCTGGGCTCCCAACAGCCCCCCCGCCTCCCCCCACCCTGCCTTGGGGTGCTGTTGCACTGGCCCCATGGGGTGGGGATGCAGGTTGGGGGGGTGTAGGATTCAGCTGAGAGCAAAGCTCTCTGTGCGGGGGTGAGGGGCTCTGCCTACTGTACCTGCTGCCAGTCCCCCTTGTTGGAGAGGTGCACCCGAGACCCCCCATGCTTTTGCTGTGCTGGTGGCTTCACCCAGCCGTTGGCAGAGCCCAGCTCTAGCAGATGTGCTGGGTGAATGAGTAACTGGGGGCAGATGGTGGGGCCAGGGCAGCAGCCATGGGGCTGGGTGTGTTCAGCTGTGGGGGACGTGCCGGTTCCCGTCCTGCCACAGCGTGCCGCCAGCATGGCCATATGGCTGCCGGCCAGCATCCCTGCCGCGGGCGGATTTACATACAGGTGGAGAGCGGGCGCCGCTGCTGCCGGCTTTGTCTGGGCGCGGAGCGAGGTCATTGGGGTGCCCTGGACCACCCCGGCGTGCTGCCCTCCCCCCCATCTACCCCCAGCCCCGGATTGGGGTCCCCGGTCTGAAACCTGCAATGTCCAGATGGGGCTTTAACCCTTTGTGGGACTGAAAGCCCCCGCCATTGGGCTGCTCTCCCTGGGGCGCTGCCAGCCTCTGAATGGGGTTGGGGACACTGTAAGGGCTGGGGCTGCCCGTCCCCGGGGCTCCTGGGCTGGGGCACAGGGTTCAATTTCCCCTAACCCTGGCTTTCTTCTCCATGCAGCTTTGAGAAAGCAATCCTGGAGTCCGGGAGAGTTCTCAAAGAGTAAGTGAAGGGGCTCTGTCCCTGTGCCCAGACCCGAAAGCCAGGCTGTCTCTGTGCCCTTCCCAGGGTCTGGATTAGTGTATGGGTGGCGCTTTGTGCTTGCGGGAGTTGCTGCCCCAGGGTCCTTTGGGAGCTGTGACAGCTCTGGAGAGGTCTCACCCTGCTGCGGGGACCCGGGGGATGGGGGGGTGGGCCACGCCAGCTTTTGTGGGACACCGCTGATCCAGGGCACCATTTGTCATTTAATCCTTTCCTTTCCCTGTTTCTTGCAGCAATAAGCTCCTTATGCGGAGGATCCACTCGCTGTCGGTAAGTTCTGAGGGCTCTGCGGGGCTGAGTGGAGGGAAGCCGGGTCCTGCTGTGCCCCTGGCTGGCTGAGCTGGGAGGAGGAGGAGGAGGATGGAGCTGGAGAGGGCAGGGGTCGTGCAGCATCTCTTACCCCTCTGCCTGCCCCACAGCCAGAGCTCCTGGGGGCCAGCCCGGTCCTGAAGAACATCTCCCACTCCCGGGACTTCAATGGCCACAGGGCTGTCGAGCAGAGCGGCCGGAGAGAGCCCGAGGACAAGGTGAGGGGGGCAGTGAGGCCAAGGGAGGTGGTGCTGGGGAAGGGGCAGGTGGATGCTAATGCTGTGCCCCCCTGCTGCAGGAGGGGTTTGTCTTCAAGAAGCCTCAGAGGCCAGGTCAGCGCAGCCGGCTGCCCGCTGGCGATGGGGCTGCGGGGAGGGACCGCTTCGCCCAGAGACCCGTCTCTGCACCTGGACTGCTGGTGAGAGGGACTGGGGGGCTCCGGGGGGACACTGGGGATGGATCCTCCTGCTGCAGGAGCTGCTGAGCTGGGACCTGGTGCTCCAACCTCCATGTTTGACCTGGAAATCTGTGGATGTGGGAGCTGAAGGGGTAGTTACAGCCTGGGGAGGGGATATCCTGCTTTGAAACAGGGCTGGTGTGGGGCTGGCCCCACTCCTGAGCCGTGGGCTATGTCCTCTCCAGTTCAACACCCCCGAGAAGGAAAATCTCCCCCAGGGAGATAGCCCCATCATACTGCGCCGGTGCTCCTTGACCTCCTCCATGTCTGAGGATGAAGATGATGGCTTCATGGAGATCCTGGATGAGGAGGAGATGAAGGTAGGGAGGGCTCCGATGTCTGTGGGGGTGGATGGGCCCTGGGCATGGTGTCCATCCCTGCTTAGGGGGATTGGGAAGCTGCCAGTGGGACTCGGCCCCTTCATGCTCCTCTCTACCTCTCCCCATGGCCCTCCTGGTTGCTGCCCTGGCAGAGCGATGCCGATGTGCCACAGGGGATGGAGAATCTGCTGACTGCGCCGCTGGTGAGGAAGGAGGAGGCAGAGCCGGTACGTGGGAGCCTTGGCCAGGGGGCAGGGGGGTGGATGGAGACCCAGGCCTCCCCCCCAGCATCTCCAAGGGGAATCTGGGGGTGAGGGTCCCTCACAAAGGGGCTGGTTGGTGAGCAGCACCAGCCTGGGGGCTTTGAGCTCTTTCTGGGTTGTGTGTGGCCACCAAAGTGTGGGACCCTTGTCCCCCCACTCTCACGGTGCTGGTAGGAGCTGGGGGGGATGATGTGAGGGGATGACAGACCTCCAGGCAGCAACATTGGCTCTCCCCACACAGCGTCCCACGAAGCGTAGCAAGTGCCGGCAGCTCTTCCGCTCACCCTCAATGCCCAGCAGCGTCATCAGGCCCATCCTGAAGCGGATAGACCGGCCCCAGGACAGGGACACCCCTGTCAAGACCAAGCGGCGGAGGAGCGTGGCTGGTACCCCCAGTGAGGAGGCAGCAGCAGAGCCGGTGGGTGATGGGGAAGCCTTGGGGCGAGGTGTCCTTGTCATGGTCCGCCCTTCGCTGGTGGGACTGGCCCATGCCCTGGCTCTGCCAGAGCCCTTGCTAATGCTGAGGGGATGTCTCTGGTTTGTGTCTCTGCAGAAAGCGTGGCTGCTGCGCTCCAGGTCCTTCTCCCATGAGGAGATTGAGAACCTGCTGGCCAATGACCACCAGGAGCTCATTGGGGACTTCTCCAAGGTAGGGCCACAGGGATGCTGGAGGTCTGGGGGTGCTGCCCCCTTCCTCCTGAAGCAGAGGGGCTTTCGGCAGAGCCCTGCACCAGTGCAAGAGCCCAAATCCAGCTGTGGCGGCCCTTGCTTGGGGACTTGGGGCTGTGACTTTCCAGCCTGCAGACCTTGTAACGCATAGAGAGCCTGATCACTGCTCCTCTAGTGCCAGCACCATGCCGTGTCTGTGGCTCCCTTGGGGGAGCAGTCCTCAAGGTCGGGGGAAGCAGGAGACAGCCTCTGCTCTGGGAGGTCTCCCTGGGATGGATCTTGAACACAGCACACCTTCTGTCC
This sequence comes from Rissa tridactyla, assembly GCF_028500815.1. Taxonomy (NCBI): domain Eukaryota; kingdom Metazoa; phylum Chordata; class Aves; order Charadriiformes; family Laridae; genus Rissa; species Rissa tridactyla. Next base: position 41,318,945 of record NC_071470.1, read on the forward strand.
TCCAGGCTTACCTGCTGCAGACGGTGGAAGGGAAGCACCAGGACCTGAAGTACATTTCTCCTGAAACGGTAAGGGATCAGCAGCCTCTCCCTGAACTGCCCCTGTGGGGCTGCCTGCCTGGCCCCCCCCGCGCTCCTCCCCTCAGTGACAGGCTTTCCCTGCAGATGGTGGCAGTGCTGACAGGGCAGTTCAGCAGCCTCATTGAGAGCTGTGTGATCGTGGACTGCAGGTACCCCTACGAGTACGAGGGAGGCCACATCAAGGTCAGAACTGCTGCTGCACCCCTCCGGGGTGGGGTGGGGGGGCCCCTGTGGGGTGGGGGAAATTCAAACTCATCAAATCCCAGAGGGGCTGGGCTCCCTCAAAGGTCCTGAGCACCCCCCCCTCCACCCCCAAGGGGTCGAGCAGCCCTCCCCAAAGGTCCTGAGCCACAACTGGCAGGGGGGGAAGGGTGATGGTGCCCCTGTAGATGGGGGGTGATGGGGGAGGCTGCGGGCAGAGTACTGACCCCCCTCCTCCTGATGAAATGGGAGGTGGGGGGATGAAGGTGCTTCGTCTCCCTCCCCAGGGTGCAGTCAACCTGCCGATGGAGCAGGATGTGGAGGATTTCCTGCTGAAGAAGCCCATCGTGCCCTTTGACGCCAGCAAGAGGGTGATCGTCATCTTCCACTGCGAGTTCTCCTCTGAGAGGGGGCCCAGGATGTGAGTTGGGGCGGGGGGTGTGTGTGTGTATGCTGGGGTTTCTGGACCCTCCCCGGACACGGCTGGATCCTGGCTTGGTGACAATCCCTGCCGCAGCCCCTTCCCATCACCTTCCCCTGTCCCGCAGGTGCCGGTTCGTCAGGGAGAAGGACCGAGCCTGTAATGAGTACCCCCACCTCCACTACCCTGAGCTCTATGTCTTGAAGGGGGGGTACCGGGAGTTCTTCCCCCAGTACCAGGTGAGTCCCCCACCTCTGCCGACTGTGTGGCAGGAGGGGAGGGCTTGGGGTGGGGCATGGGGAACACCCTCTCCCTTTCCCAAACCCTGCCCTGCTGGGGGAAGAGAGGGGTCTGGCGCTGAGCATCCTCCATGGGGATGGTATTTCAAGGGGCAAGGGTCTGTGCTGAGGGTCCTGGGGTACTGGGTTTTCCCGTGGGTGGGGGGCAGGGGCTGCACTGCAGGTGCTGACAGACACATTGTGGGTGCCCAGACACATTGCGAGCCCCAGGACTATCGCCCCATGCACCATGAGGATTTCAAGGAGGACCTGCGCAAGTTCCGCCTGAAGAGCCGCACGTGGGCGGGCGAGCGCAGCAAACAGGAGCTCTATAGTCGCCTCAAGAACTTCTGATGGCTCTGGGGGTACCCCCGTAACCCCCCACCCTGCCCCCCTGGGGCTGCCATCCGGCAACATCTCCCAGCCCTAAAACCTAGCTTTCCCCAGCCCTCCTCTGCCGGGTGCCCTGCACAGGATCACTGACCTCAGCAGCAGGGTGGGTTTTTAGCCCTTTTCACCCTAGAAAAGGGTAAAAAGGGTTTAGGTTTTATCCTAAATTGTGGCTGGTGTGGGGGAAATGTCTGGGACTGCTCCCTCTAGCCCAGACCATAAGTCACTGCCATGTTAAACCTTCCTCTGGGCCTCCGGGGTGGGGGCAGAGCTGTAGCGGGTGCTGGCTGCCTCCCCCAGCTCTCCCCTCCCTCGGAGCAGGGAATGGGGCTCCAGGGCTGTGGGGCAACCCCCCAAGCCAGTGACAGCCCCCCTCCCTTGCACCCTGGGCCAGGGCACCTGTGCCAGCTCTGGGAAAGCCATGGGGCTGCAGCTGAGCCCTGGGAGGGGAGGGCATGGAGCTGGTTAGACCCTGCCTGGGGCTTAATTGCCAGAACTGAGGCAGAAAAGCACTTAAACCTCCTCTGCAGCCCTTCTCCGGGTGGGGGCAGGTGCCTGGGGGGCGCACCCTGTGGGTGCAGTCACTGACTGCATCAGCCTGGGTTGCTTTGGGGTTTTTTGTTGTTGGGTGCCCCCCCCCCCCCCATTTTATTTAAAATAGTTTGTTCTCCTCTTCTAAGCCAGCTGTGGCTAACAGCGGGGGGCAGGAGGGGCTTCACCCTGACCCCAGAGCCAGGCAGTGGTTAAGCTGTGGCACCTCAGGGACACCGCGGCACGGGGCTGAGCACTTGCCTGTGACCTGGGGAAGGGTGGGAAGCATTTCGTTGGCCGGGAGCTGCCGCTGTCACGCTGTACTCATGTGTCTCATTCATTTTTATGTTTATACGTGGGGGTTTTTTTACGCTCCTGGCTAATAACTCCTCAAGGAGGAAGAACAAACCTGTGTCTCTTGTCTGTGACTGATGCAAAGCAAAGGCTGGCGGGGGGCAGGCTGTGTGAGGGCTTGGTGAGGTGGAGAGGGCTGGGGTAATGGCTTCGCTGGGGGCTTCCCTGGGGGGATAGTGGCTGGGGCAGGGACAAATATTGACCTGTTTAATGCTGTCCCTGCACAGTGGGATGGTGGCAGCATGGCCCCAGCTGGGTTATGGGAGAGCTCTGCCCCACTCCTGCTTGGCCATGGAGGGGGGCCTGCAGGGCAGGGGCTGTGGGCCCCCCCTCAGGGCCATGCGTGGGTGGGGCTGGAGGGGTGACGGGGGGGGGGGGGGGGGGGGGTCCTGCAGCCAGGGCAGAGCTACCTGAGGGGGGCACCCCTGCCCTGCCACCCCTGGCGTGGGTGATCCTGTGTCCCTCAGGCCATGCCCCACCACCACCCCCGGGTGATGCTGTGTTTCCCTGTCCCCCCCTCCCTCGGGGCAATCCTGTCCCCCCCGGCCCTGCTGCCCCCGGGGTGATCCTGGGCTCCTCCAGCCCCTGGGATGACCCTCTCGTTCCCCCAGGCTCTGCCATCCCCAGGCTGATCCTGTGTCCCCGGGGGTGACCCTGTTGCCCACGGCTCTGCTGTCCCCCAGGCCCTGCCACCCCTCCCAGGCCGTACTTCCTCTTCCCCTCCGCCAGCCCGCCCACCAGCCCACTATGCGCCAATCAGCGCGCCGCTCGCGTAGCCTTGGCCAATCACGGCCCGGTCCTGTCAAGTGCAGCGTGTGGGGGGCCAAGCTTCCCCTCTCTGGACTCACCAATCGCCGCCGCCGCTGCCCTCCGCATCGGCCAATCTCTGCCCTCCCGCGCCCTGCGCCAATCTGAGCGGGGACCTTCGTCACACTCGCTGACCAATGGCAGCCGGCGGAGGGGCGGGAGGGGCGGGGCGGACCGGTGGTGGGGGCCGGGGTCGCGGCGGCGTTGCCATGGTGCGGGCGTTCGTGCTGCTGGCGCTGGGCGGCCCCGGCCCCCCGCGCCCCGCCCCCTGCCGCGTGCTGTACGCGCGCGCCTTCGGTACTCCCCCCGAGACCGACACCCCCCCCGGCACCGGGGACCCCTCCCGGCAGCGCCTCCGCCGCAAGGAGCAGCTGCTGGCCGTGGCCAGGTACCCGGGACACCCCCTTTTCCCTGGGCGGGGCGGGGGGGGGGCGGTTTGGGCTCGGAGGGACCCCCGGGGCCGGGACACGCCCCCTCCATGGGACTCCCCCATTCCTGGGGATGCTGGGCTCGGTAGGGCCCCCAGGACCGGTTCCCCGGTTCTGGCCGGTCCCAGGGTTCTGGCACCCCCCCACCTCTGACAGTTCCAGGCTCAGTGGGACCCCTGGGGCCATGATACCCCCCTTTTTGGGGGGGGCTCCTGGGCTTTGCAGGACCCCCAGGGTGGTGACACCCCCTTCCTGGGGGGCTCTGTGCTCAGTGGGACCCCCAGAGCTATGACAGCCTTCTTTTGGGGGGACAGGGCTCTGCGGGACCCCCAGGGCCGTGGCACCACCGAGCCCTGTCCCCCCAATAGACAGGGTCACCCTGTCCCTGGATGGAGGGGGGGGGGCTTAACACAAGGGTCCCCCCTTCTCTCCCAGGCAAGTGGCCACCCAGTGCCAGCTGCTTCAGTCATCCTCGGGGCGCCCGTCCTCCCCCCAACTCCCCCAGCTCCCCGATGAGCCGATGTCGCTGCAAGACGCCCCGGGGGGGCTTTTCCAGCTGCCCTCCGGGGACCCCTTCCCCGAACGGGTGACGGTAGCCTGGCTGTCGGTCGTGGCCCTCGCCTTCGCTTTGGTTTGTGACCCCCAAGAGAATGTATCGCTTGCCGAAATCACCCTGCGCCGCCTGGCCCCCCGCCTGCTCGCCTCCCTGCGCCTCCTCGGCCCCGGCGCCGACGTCCTGCTCCGACCCGAGGCCGCTGACGTCCTCCTCGATCGTCTCCTGCCCCACGGGCAGATGCTTTTCCTCAACGAACACTTCCTCCAGGCAGTGGACCGGGAGATGGGCATCAAAGCATCCCGCTGAGCTACAGCCGGCATCCCTGCCCGGCACCCCCCGATATTTCGGGGCGGGAGAGGCAAGGGAGGGGTCCGAGATGGTCGCCAAGCCCCAGTGGGATGGAGAGGAAAAGTGGCTCAGGAATAAAGAGCAACGAGCCGGCAAAGAGCAGGTTTTTAATCCATTTATCCCCATGATACCATCTTGGGAGGCCTGGGGACTGCTAATAGCCATCCCCGTAAAAATCCATCCGGAGCTGGGATGGCACCATGTTCCTGCACAGCTCTGCGTGCACAGGACCGCAGGCAATGGCTCTGCAGGGCCATAAATGGACGTTAAAAAAGAGGTGATTCTCCCGCAGGGGGTTCTGCAAACCTCTCACCAGCCAGCCTGAAGGATGGATGGGTGCTGGGGGCCTCCGTCCCCTCCATGTGAAGGTTGGGGTTTCCCTGTCTGGATGCTTTGGGGCAGGTGGGGGGTCCTCAGTGGGGGAGCAGCAGCCATGGGCAGCTCAGGTCCCTCTGCTGTGGGACAGGATGACCAGAGATGGGGGTCTGTCACCTCAGGACAGGAGGGACCCCAGGGCAGACAAGGTAGCGAGGGGGTGTGCAACCAGCCCTGCTGCATCACGCTCACCGGGGTGGAGGATTTAATCAACAGGCAGCGAGGCAGGACACGGCCATGCCCCCAGCATGGGGGGTCGGTTGTCCCCAGATGTGTGCTTGGGGTGGAGGGGACATCTGTGACACCCTGGGAGGTGGCAGGAGCTGGCACCCACCCTCCCGGCTCCACAGGGTACAGCAGTGAGCAAGGTCCTGCCCCGGCAGTTTCTGGGTGCCAGGAGAGCCGGGGAGCCAGGAGCCATCGTGCCTGGCTCTCTCGCCACTGCCGGCATGCCGGAGATGGGCTGTGCTGCCTGTCCCTGCAGAGGGGCTGCCTGGGAGGGGTGGACCCCAAAATGTTTCCCCCCATAACTGCGCCGGTAAAGCTGAAGAACCTGGGGAGGGGCGCTGGGCATTGGTGGTGCCGGGCTTCAGCCATGGTGCGTCTCTCTGGACATGATGCTGGGTGGGATCTGGCCAGGCACGCTGCTGGGGGCTGCAGGCACAGAGGGGTCCCGGTACCCCCTCCCACCACGCTCACAGGGCAAGGGAGGGGACGGATCTGTCCCTCCCGCGGCACTAATGGGAGGCCCATGACATGAGAGATGTGGCACCATGGTTGATGCCAGCAAAGGTCCCCAAGGTGGGCAGGGCAGGGTAGAGGGGCTGAGGGGACCTCGCTGCCTGCCGGGGGCTGTGGGGGTGATGGAGCCAACCCCCCACTGGGTGGGGGGGGCAAGAGGCAGCTGGGGAGGTGCAGCAGGAGAAGTTCAATCAGGGCTCTTTGTGCAGGGGGTAGCATTGGGGTCTGGAGCATCGGCGGTGGCGTCAGTGTCGTGGCACGGGCACTGGCCGGGGATCTGCCCTGCTTCAGGGAGGAGCGGAGGTGCCGGGGGGGGCTCATCCAGCACGCTGCATGGGGTGAGGGGGCTGGCAGCGGGGCCGGCAGCGTGCCCGCAGGGGATCTGTCAGCAGGGCGTCAGGGCATGCTCAGGTCCCTCTTGCAGATCCAAGGGAAGGTGAAGTTGCAGTTGTGGTCGTTCCAGAGGCCGTTGCGCACAGGGTGGATCTGGGCGCAGTCCTCCTGGCCCCACTGCCCGTGGTCCGTGCTGTCCGGCTGCCCCGGTGCCCAGAAACTGCCGGGGAAGAGCGGGGTCAGCAGGGAGGTGCTGGGGGCGCCGGGCGCCCCCTTCCCAAGCCCTGCTCTCACCTCTGGGCCTGGGAGTAGGTAGCTCCATCCACCCAGCGCCAGGAGCCCCCGGGGCCCGTGGCTGTCAGCCCAATCCAGTAGGATCCTCCCCTTGCTTCCTGCGCCAGGTAGTCCTGTGGGACAGGACACAGGTGTGGGCAGGGGGAACAGGTAGGAGACAGTAGGAGGGCAGGAGGATGCATGGGCAGGAGGGTTCATGGGCAGGAGGATGTGCAGGCAGGAGGACACACAGGAGCAGGCAGCAGCAGGGCAGGGCAGGCAGGAGAGGGCGGTGATGGGCGCTGCAGCCCCAGTTACCTACCTGCTCCTCAAGGCTGGTGATGGAGGTGAGGTAGGAGTGGGTGAAGCGGCAGGCGGCCTCTGCCTCACTCCAGGGCTTCGGCTCCCTTGAGAAGTAGTAGATCTTCCCCTGGTGGTACCGCCATCCCAGGGACAGCCCCTGCAGCCACCGCCCTGGGGAGTGGGCAGCCGTGGGGTCGGGGTGCCAGCTGCCAGGGCCAGAGGGGCCGGGGCAGCCCAGGGCCGGGTGTCACCCCCCCCAACACCCCGCAGCCTCCCCAAGGACGTTACCGAGCTGCTCCTTCCGCCTTTGCGCCGCTGACGGGCTCTCACTGGGGTTCAAGGGACCTGCCACGGGGTTAGGGAGAGGAGCTAGCAGTGGTGTGCCCACCGCCTTGGGCAGAGGCTGGAGGGCAGGGGAAAGGGACAGGGGCTGGCTGGGGACAGGCTGGGTGGCAGGAGCTGGGTGGCAGGGCTGGGTGGCAAGGGGCTGGGGTACTGGAGCTGTAAGGCAGGGGCTGGGGGACAGAGGCTGGAGGCAGGGGCTGGAAGGGAGGAGCCAGGTGGCAGGGGCTGGGGGACAGGGGCTGGGGGCAGGGGCTGGACAGTAGCATCTGGGGACAGGGTCTGTAAGGCAGGAGCCGGGTGGCAGGGGCTTGGGACAGGGGCTGGGTGGCAAGGGGATGGGGTACTGGGGGCAGCCCCAGCGTCCCACTCACCATCAGGGTCAGGCAGCGGATGGGCTCCAATGGCCACCAGCTCTGCCCGTGCTGCCCGCAGGTCCGCCTGGCCCTGCACGTCTGGGGAGGGCAGGGCCGTGGGTCAGCGCTGTGCCAGGGCTGCCCGTGGGCTCCTGCTCGCTCCCGGCTCCTGACAGCCATCACCAGCTCCCGACAGCCATCACCGGCTCCCATCCCCCTGGCAGCACTTACACAGGGTGATGAGGGCTGCCAGGGTGGCCACCAGGACCACCCCCATGCCCATGGCCAGGACGGTGCCCAGCGTCCAGCGGGATGCAGCCGGAGGAGATCCAGGTGCCAGTACTGCGGGAGAGAATCCGGAGGTGCCCTGAGTCAGGTCTGAGCCAGCCCCGTGGACCCTGGCATGCCTAGGAGAGGAGCCGGGATGGGGAAGGAAGGGGGTCAGCCAGCTGCTCCTCCTGCATCCCAGCGGGATAGGGCTTACCTCGAGTGGGGCTGGGTGGGTAACGGATCTGCAGTCTCTCATACAGGTCTGGCTCTGCCTCCACCATCCCGGCAGCTAGCCCGGCTCAAGGAGCTGCTTCCTGCCGGAGCCTTGGCACACGCCGGCAAGGGCAGCCCGAAGTGCCAGGAAAGGGAACCGGGCAGCCAGGCACTCGCAACAGCTTGTGGGTGCCGGTTCCTGACGACAGCCAGGGCGTCACACGTGTCCTCCCGCCCCAAGCGGCATCATCTGGGGACAATCCTCGATGCAGGGCACGCAGCCACATCCCAGCCCTGGACCCCCAGCCCATGGCCAGCTCCTGCCCCAACCACTGACCCTGTGGTTTTGTCCCAAAGCTCGTCTCAATTGCAATTAGTGTTTCCCACCCTCAGACGCAGAAATGCTGGGGGAACCCCTGAATCCCAGGAGGGAACCAGCAACCTGGTCTCGGTGCCGGGGGCAGGGGGGGATGCGCCCAACCCAGTGTGCCGGGTGTGGTGCAGGGGGCTCCCAGCCTTCATCCTCCTTATTTGCCAGGAGAGCAGACAGCCTTCAAATGGGGCTGGCAGTGGCCTGTTATAAATGAGGAGAAGGGCTGTTGTCGTCGTCGTCATCGTCATCATCATCATCATCACTACTACATTAGTGATGTGCACGGGCAGTGCTCTGCCTGGCTGGAAAGCCGCACAGTGGGCGTGAGGACGGATGCCCAGGACAGGCACCATCCCGGCAGGATCCATGCAGAATCGGGCATGGGGAGCTGCCCTCTGGCACCAGGGGAAGCAGCCTTTGCCCAGACCCTCCTGGGCTGGAGGAGCTCCCTGCCGGCGGGGAACCCCAAAGGGGAGGTCGGTGCCTGCTGCCACAGGGTCTGCTCGGGGCCGCCCAGCTCCTCCCAGCACCGTCCCCGGGCGCTGCGGTGGGACACCTGGCACCACCGCCTGTGGCGCAGACCTCCCCAGGCCCCCAGCTGCCCGCGCTCTGCTCCGTAAACACCCAGATATGGTATTTCATAACTTCTGGTTTTTGGTTTTTTGTTGTTTTTTTTTTCCCCATTTTGGCCCAAACCATCATCGTGTTTAACACAGACACCAGAAATAGCTTCAAACATGCAGCAACAATGATTTTCCAGCAAATGCAGGAATTGCCAAAAAGCCCAGGGGTGCGTTTCTGCCCAGCTGCCCCTGCACCCCCTGGGCACGGGTCTGTCCCCCGGGGCTGCACCAGTGGCCTTGTGATGGGCAGACCTTCATCCTCCTGCTCCTCCCTGCTCTTCCCCTTCCCCGCTCCCCCTCCCCAGGGCACGGACACCCCCCAGCTTGGCCGCCACCAGCTGCGGTGACAGTGCCGTCCCCATGTCCCTCACCCCCTGAGCTCCAGCTGAGTTGCCATCTGGCTTGGAGCCGGCTGCCAGCACTGAATCAGAGGCAGCCCCATGTGGGCAGCGAGGGGCCATGGCCGAGGGTCCCTGCAGCCACACTCGGCTCTTCTCCAAGTTCTCCACCTCACCTGCAAGCCCTCACCCTTTCAGCTGCTCCATTTAATTTCCTTTTAATACATTTTCCCATTAAAGTGCCCTTCTCTTTAGTTCGGTGGACACGGTGCAGGAAGAGGTCCCATGTGGGACCTCGAGCATCATTTCCACATCCAAGCTGGTTTCACATTTGTGAGTCTCTATGAGGTTAACTGAATTCTCCCCTTACTGCGATTGTATTTACTGCCCTGGCAGAGACCTGCAGCTTCTCTGTTATTCCTTGGCATTTTGTAGACGCTGTCAGCATCCTTCTCCGCTCACCAATGCGGTAGCTCTACTCGGCCTTTCTCAGCTGGGCTTCCAGGCCATAAAGGTTCTCTGCTTAGATTGGACATTAGGCAAAGGTTCTTCCCTGAGCGGGTGGTCGGTCCCTGGAACAGAGTCCTCAGGGAAGTGATCATGGCACCAACCCTGTCAGCGGTCAAGGAACATCTGGATGACACGCTTATTCATATGGGGTAGTTTTAGGTAGTCTTGCAAGGAGCAGGGAGTTGGACTCAATGATCCTTATAGGTCCCTTCCAACCTTAGCTATTCTATGATTCTACGTATTGACATAACAATAACATTTAATTTATTGGGCTGCACTTTGCATCTCTGTCAATGCAACTCGATCCTCGAGTCAATGCAACTCGATGCAATGCCTTGAGTCTTTTGTTTCCTACCTACATTTTCATAAAGTTTCCCAGGGATACGGCACCACCAAATCCGTGAGCGGCATTGGACAGTGGCGCTCGCCCATTTGGAGCTGATGGGACCTCGGGAGATGAGAGGATGCAGCTGGATTTTGCAGTGTTGTGAAACAGGGTGAGTCAGGGCTGACAACACCACCCCAACACCCATCACCAAGCAGCTGGATGATGCTGCAGAAGTGTCCAGAGGAAGATGAAACTGTGGGGAAGAGGAAGGAAGCCAGTTCACCTTCATGTTGCACAAGTGGTGAATCATTCAGTCATAGAATATCTCGAGTTGGAAGGGACCCATGGGGATCATCTAGTCCATCGCACTGCAAGGAGCAGGGAGAGGAGCAGGGATTGCCCAGCTCTGTAGCCTGTCCAGATCTCTCTATAAGGCCTCTCTACCCTCAAGGGATTCCACAGCTCCTCCTAGCTTAGTGTCATCGGCAAACTTACTTAACGTACATTCAATTCCTCTACCCAGGTCATTTATAAAAACATTAAAGAGCCTGGGGAACCCCACTGGTGACCCCACACCACACAGCCTGATGTGACCCCATTTACTATAACCCTTTGAGCCCAACCCATCAGCCAACTGATCACCCAATGTATTATGGCCTTGTCTACCTGTGCGCTGGACATTTTGTCCAGAAGGATACTGCGAGACACAGTGTCAAAAGCTTTGCTAAAATCCAACACCCCCCCCCCATCTACTGTCTTCCCTGGGTCAACTAGATGGGTGACCTTGTCATAAAAGGAAATTAAGTTGGTTAGCGGGACTTTCTCTTCATAAACCCATTCTGGCTGTGACTAATGACTGAGTTGTCTCTCAAGTGGTTTTCAGTCACTCCCAGAACAACCTCCTCCATTGTTTTACCAGGCACTGAAGCAAGACTGATAGGATATAATTACCAGGGTCTTCCTTCTTTCACTTCTTGAAATCTAAGACAACATTTGCCAGCTTCCAGACAACTGGGCCCCCTCCAGACTGCCAAGACTGCTGAAAAATAGTGGAGGGATATTCCGCAATAGCATCAAGAGCTGTTATCATGATACCGTCATGATATCATGACATTATATGATAACATCAGGCAGCAGGAAGGGGAGGGATGGTCCCTGCTGAGGAGCATCATGCTGAAGTCTGGGACAGTGTCCCCATCCCTTATCCATCGGTGACAGCAGCAGGCACCTCCAGGCAGGCTTGAAGGCAGGGAGCAGCCCTGGGCTGACAACCGAGGGGCAGCCTCTCAGGGAGACACAGGAGTTATGGCCAGAGATGGCTTGTGTCAGCAGGAGATTCCCTGGGCTTTTCCCAAAATGGGCACAGCTCCTGTCCGGGCAAGGGTCTGTCTACCTGTTGGGGAGCAGAAAACCCACAAGTGATTCAAGATCAGCTTTGCAGGAGCCCAGGCTGCAGGCAGGAGCCCTCACTGCAGGCTACAGACCTAAACCAGGGCACGAAACAGAGAACAAATAATGCCAAATAGCAAAAAATTCCTTCAAAAAAGGATGGTGCCCGTGTGCCGCCCCCAAACAGGAGAGTTCCAGGCACACTCCTCACCCCGTGCCCCTCTCTGCATGCGGGGTTTCCCCAAACCTTTCATGTACCCCCTCTGCCTGCACCCACCTCCAGCCCAGCCAGTCCAAATTGACTCAGCCCTCTTTCTGACGAGGAGCTGGAGGAGCAAACCTTGTCCTGGGGCTCTGCTGGGAAGATCACCTGCACCCTAAGCACCCCTGTGCCTAGCCAGCCAGCCAGCCAGCCAGCCATCTACCCAGCCAGCCAGCCAGCCAGCCATCTACCCATCCATCCAGCCATCCATCCATCCAGCCAGCCAGCCAGCCAGCCTTCCCTCTGGTGGGAGGACCACACAGCATGGGGTGGGAGCCGAAGCAGTGAGGGTGCTCTGACCTGGCTGGGTGCAGACCTGGGAGCTGGGGAGGGTGGGGGATTGGAACCAATGCAGCCAGTTATTGTAAGGTGGGGCTGTTTTGAGACTGGGGAGGCAATTTCATGCTGCTCTGAGCAGGGATGCTCCCGTGTGGTGCCCTGGGCTGGGAAGGGGCTGCCTGGAGCTTCTCCCTCCCCCTTCACCCTCTCCTTGGCAGCTTCCCAGCCGTCTGCCCTCGCCATGAGCACCCTCTCACCCCGTCTTGGTGCAGGGGGACCCATCTGCTTGCTGACCGCAGGCACCAAGGAAACACCTTGAGAGCAGGACAAGTCCCCGCTTCCAGCCCACCACAGCTGGACCCAGGATGGGGGGGGTCCCCTGCGAGCACCAGGGCACTCTGTGGTGTGGATGTCCACCAGTGTGCACATCGGTCCATCCATGTTCCCACTGGACCACCCACGTGCCCATCAGTCCATCTGTGTGCCCAATGGACCATCCATTGATCCATGCGCCTGTCGGTCCATCCATGTGCCCACCCATCCATCCCTGTGCCATCGGACCACTTGTGTGTCCATTGGACCATCCCTGTGCCCATTGGTCCATCTGTGCGTCCATGGGACCATCTGCATCTCCACCAGTCCCTGCAGGAGCACACTGCCATACACTCAACCTCTGCCAAGCTGAGCTGCAGCCGCCCATTCCCCAGCGAAAGGCCCGGCAGTGCCCATACTCCTGGGAGGCACCGGGCAACCCAGTGAAGGCGAGTGCAGCCGGCGATCCTGGGGCCAAGGCACAGTGACAAGTGCCAGGCGGTGGGACTTGGGTCATGCTGGCTGAGTAAGGTACGTCCCAGCAGCCGGGATGGGGTCAGACCCGGACCCAGCGTGTGAGACCCAAATGACACGCAGTGGCACTCAGGGACACTTGCTAACTGGCCAGGAATGATCCCTGGAGAAGCCACGTGCCCTGCAGCTCCGCGGCCGCTGTGAGCAGGACGGTCCCTCCACAGGCACTGCCAGCCCCGGCTCTTTCCAGGAGCCCCGGCACCAAGAGCACGTCCCCTCCTGCAGGCAGGATGCAGGAGCTGCCCCATGGGGAAACTGAGGCACAGACCGAGCATCTGGGGGTCACCGAGGGAGCGGAGAGCACTGACAGAGTTGGAGGGCAGCTCTTGCTGCCAGCCACTGCTCTGGTCCCCCAGGTTTCCCTAACCAGGCTCTCTCACGAGCGCTGTCTGCGGGATCTGCTGTCTTGGTAAACTCAGCCCCGAGTCAAGCCAGGGGAGAAGTCCCCTCCTCCAGAGCCACCAGCTCCATTAAGTGAGCAATTACCGCCGCTCAGGATGTCACCGAACACGGGTGACAGGCAATCCCCAGAGATAAGCTGGCCCTGATGACTGTCCCCGAGGAGCTGTGCAGACGCACACGCCGGGGAAGGAGTAATTTAGAAAACCCTTGCAATTATTACCCGAGCTCATTTATTAACTCCGAGGTCTGACTGCTTGCTGGGGTCCCCTGGGTGCACGGAGGAGCCCATGCCTGCTCAGCAGCTCCCTTCGCCCCAGAAGAAATGGGCCAGGTTTGGGGTGGGATCCCAGTGGGAAGCGGGGCTCGGGGTCCTGCTGCTGGGAAGGTCTGTCCCAGTCCCGTCCTTTTCTCCAGGGAGAAAAGGAAGGAGGGGGAAGAGATGAACCCAAAGTGGGGGGTGCCCAGCTGCTGTCTCTAACGGCAAAAGTCCACCTAGAAAATGCCCAGCAGGGAAGTGCCAAACTGGGCCAAACTGGGTGTTGCACCTCAAACCATCCTGTGCTGAACTGGGACGAGGAGAGCCCCATGGGGGGGCATGCACCCCCTCCAGCGGCGTGGGCTGTTCCTGCAGCTCTGCTTCCCGCTAGAGCCGGGGGAAAATCAGCTTCACCCGTGGGAGGCTTGCTGCTAAAAGCATTCCGGGTTGCAGGCTGGACCCCTGGGGTTCAAAAAGACACCGTCCCCCCCGGTGAAGGGAGCTGCACACACGCTCTCGCCCTTTGGGACACGCGTCTCTGCTCGACCCCTGTCCCAACCTGACCCGAGGGGCTCAGAGATTCCCTGGGGCACCAGACCCCCCCAGCAGCATCGGCGGAGGGGCAGCCGGGAGAGGACGACGGCGGGACATGCCTGGGATGTCCCCGTGCCGTGGCAGCAGCTCCGCACCGGGACCCCCCGTGCGCTTTCAGCTCCCGCCTTTCTTCTGAAATTTATGATTAAAGACAGGTTTTCAAAGCGCCCACGGCACCCGGCCGTGGGCACCCACATGCGAAAGCAGCCTGGGGTCTCAGGGGGTCTCCCTGCGGCAGTCTGGGGTCCCCTGTGCATGGGGACATCCAGGGATGCCTCGTCCACCCCTTCCCGGCCGCATCCTGCTGCTCAGCCTGAGGGCACCCCCCCGCCCCATCCCCAGCCGACCCCCCAGCACCCCAGATATTCCCAGGGGGTCCCCCCATCCCCGGCTGACGCCCAGGGCCCCAGCCGATCCCAAAGGACACCACCCCCCGCCAGGTGACCTCCCCCGGTGCCAGAGGGCCCCGCTTGAGCCCAGATTACCTCAGCGGACCCCACCTCACCCCAAAGGGCCACAGCTGACCCCTGAGGACCCCACCTGAACCCAAGGGATCTCAGCTCAAGACCCCAGACAATCCTTCAGGCCCCCAGATGACCCCCTGGGGGCAGGGGACCCCATTCTCCCCCGGGGACCCTCGCCTCCCGCAGCGCCCTGCAGCCCCCCGCCCCCCGCCCGCGCCATTCCCCTATCAAAATGGCGGTCAGCGCCTGCCCTCACTGCCTGCCCGCACCCAAGATGGCTGACGCGGGGCTGGGCGGGGCGGCGGGAGCAACGTCACCGCGGAGGGCCCCGCCCCTCTCCAAGATGTCCGTGTCCTCCTCCTCGCGGCCCCCGCGTTGCCCTTATCCAAAATGGCGGATGGCGTAGAAGAAGAGCAAGAGCTGCGCCAGCTTCCAAGATGGCGTCCGCGGCGTCAGCGCAGCACCCTGGCGCAAGGCCTCTCGGCTACGCTCTGGGCGTAGGGGCGGGGCGGGAGAAAGCGAAAGTGGCGGAGGGACCGGAACGGCGGCGGCGGCGGGAGCGGGAGCGGGAGCAGGAGCGGGGCCCGCCCCGGCGGGAGGCGGTCAGCCCCCCAGCGAGAGGCTGCTGGGCAGACAGGCCCCTGTTGGGCGCGGGGCGGGCGCCCCCTGCCGGGCCGGAGGAGGCGGCGGGGGCAGCGCCGGGGGGTCCCCCCTGTCCCCCTGGGGGGGGCTGCGGGACGCGGGGACCCCCCCCGCCCCGCGGGCCATGGCGCGGCTGGAGGCGGTGGCCAACGTGGCGCTGCGGGTGCCGGGCCTGGCGCTGCTGGACCTGCTGTACCGCTGGGACGCGGCGGCCCTGGGCGACCTGCTGCGGCCCCGCCGCGGGGACCCCCCCGTCCTGCGGCCCCCCGCCCTCCGGGGCGCCTACTGCCTGGGTGAGGGCTGCGGCGGGACGCGGGGGTCCCCCGGGGCGGGACAGGCCGGGGACAGCCCGGGGATGGACAGGCTGGGGACAGGAGGGGACACCCTCGGGGACAGACAGGCTGGGGACACCTCATGGCTTGGCCAGGTTGGGGACATAAGGGTACATCCCAAGGGATTGCCAGGGTGGGGACACCCCAGGGAACGGACAAGTTGGGGACACGGTGGGGACATCCCAAGGGATGGACAGGCTGGGGACATGGTGGGGACACCCCAGGCCCTGGCCAGGTTGGGGACACAGTGGGGCCACCCCAGGGATGGACAGGTTGGGGACATGAGGGGACACCTCAAGGAATGGCCCTGTTGGGGACACGATGGGACATGCAGGAGATGGAAACGTTGGGGACACAAGGGATGGCCAGGTTGAGGACATGACGGGACACCCTTGGGGACAGACAGGCTGGGGATACCTCATGCCATGGCCAGGTTGGGGACATAAAGGTACATCCCAAGGGATGGCCAGGGTGGGGACACCCCAGGGGATGGACAGGTTGGGGACACAGTGGGGATACCTGGCCCAGTTGGGGAGATGAAGGGACACCTCAAGGGACGGCCACGCTGGGGACACAATGGGACACGCAGGGCATGGCCATGTTGGGGACATGAGGCGACACCTCAGGGAATGCCCAGGTTGGGGACACAGTGGGGATACCCCAGGGCCTGACAAGGTTGGGGACAAGAGGGGACACCCCAAAGGATGGCCAGGCTGGGGACATGCTGGTGGCACTCCAGTGGTTGTCCAGGCTGGGGACATGAGGAGGTACCCCAAGGCATGAACAGGTTGGGGACACAAGGGGACACACAGGGTATGGACAGGTTGGGGACATGAGGGGACGTCCCCCAAGGGATGGACAGGTTGGGGGCATGGGGAGGACACCCCAAGGAATGGCCATGCTGGGGACAAGAGGGAACACCCAGGCCCTGGCCAGGCTGGGGACATGAGGGGACACCCCAAGGGATGGCTATTTGGGGTCTTGCCACCCCAGCCCACGCTGACACCCGCTCAGCGTGGAGCTGTCCCCAGAGCTGGTGGGCACTCTGTCCCCAGCATTGTCCCCTGGCACGGGGGACAGCTGTGAGCCCTGGGGCCAGGAGGTGCCCCTCGCACAGCCCCATCTTGCCCACGCCGCCCCGGCACTGCGTGGTGACAGTCGCGTCACCGCCGGGGGCTGCCTGGCTGAGGGGGGGGTCTTGGCCAGCTGGGGGGCTCAGCGGGGCCACCTCACCCCTCTGTCCCCCGCCTCCGCAGGCCACCTGCTGTGCGTGGTGGTGCTGATGCTGCCAGTGCGGTCCCTGGTGAAGCTCTACCTCCACCTCCTCACGGCCCTGCTGCTCGCCGCGGGGCACACGGCAGCCAGGTGAGCCCGGGGGGGGCCGGGGGGGGCTGTGGCGGGGTGCAGAGTGGGTGGCCAGGGGCTGACCCTCTGTCCCCGCAGGGACTATGTCCGCCGCGAGCTGGAGTATGGCTTCCAGGGCGCCGTATACAGTGACCCTGCAGCGCTTGGCCGCCTCGCCACTGCCCTCGCAGGTGAGCCGGGGGGGGGGGGTGTCCCAGCCTCCCCAGACGTCCCCAGATGTCAGAGGGGGGATGTGGCACTAAGCAGGGTGAGGGTCTCCTGTGGTGACCTGGCTGTGGGAGCCATCACCCATGGGACAGCGTGTTGGGTGACGATGGCATGGCTGTGCCAGATCGTTGTCACTGCTCCGCGTGCCGGTGCCCAGCTGCTGGTACGAGGTGGCTGTGCCGGGGGAGCCAGGGAGGGGACACGGTGGGGGGTCCCACATCCTTCCCTGTGCCCAGGCGTCCCCTGTCCCCTCCGCAGGCCAGCTCTGCCTGTGCACCCTCTGCTCCCTCCTGATGAGGAGCAGGCGACCATGGCTGTTCGGGGCCCCACTGCTGCCGGTGCTGGCTCGCCTCTGCGGCCTCCCCCTCCACGCCCTGCCCGTCCTCAACACCTTCGCCGTCGTTGTCACCGCCCTGGAGGTGGTCTACGTCCTCGGCTCCCATGTCCTCATCCCCTTCCAGCTGGCTGCCGCCGCCTGCCGGGAGGTCGTGCAAGTGAGTGGGAAGGGGGGGAGCTGCAGGATGGGGGTCTGCAGGGTGAGAGGCTCTGGGATGGGGGTCTGTGGGGCGGGGGGATGTGGGATGGGGGGCTGCAGGATGGAAAGCTGCGGGATGGGGGGGCTGCAGGGTAAGGGGGTGTGGGGTGGGGGGCTGTGGGGCGTGGGGTGCAGGGTGAGGGGCTGTGGGACAAGGGGCTGCAGGATGGGGGGCTGTGGGATGGGGGGCTGCGGAATGGGGGTTCCCATGCTGAGCCTGCCTTGATGTGGGGTTGGCTGCAGGGTTGTCCCCTCGCATGGCCGGGCTCCCCCGCACCCTCCTTGCCCCCCACATGTGGGGTGGGATGGGGGCAGCCCTGCTGAGCATCCTGTCCCTGCAGGCGCTGGAGGTGTACCGACTGGTCGCGCTGGCGGTGTCTCTCTGGAGCCAGCTGGCAGTCCCGCTCCTCTTCCTCGTCTTCTGGCTGGTGCTCTTCTCCCTCCGGCTCTCCTCCTTCCTCACCTCCTCTAGCAGTCCCCTGGCACAGCAGGGCTTCCTCTTCCTCCTCCTCAGCAGGTAGGGACGGGGGCAGGCAGGAGCTGGAGGAGCTCATGCTGTGGGAGGAGGATGAGGAGGGGCTGGGGCTCCAGTTGGTGCCATCTGGCCCCTGCCAGCACCCGTGCTCACCCCGGGCTCTGTTGCAGCGCGGCCGAGTGCTGCAGCACGCCCTACTCCCTCGTCGGACTCACCTTCACTGTCTCCTACCTCGCCCTGGGCGTCCTCAACCTCTGCAAGTTTTACCTGCTGGGCTTCGGTGCCTTCCAGAACGGCAACGTCATGCACAGGTGAGCCCGCGGCGGGGGGCACGGGCGGGCATCCCTCCTTCCATCCCAGTTTGCCTGCAAGAGCCCAGCACAGGGTAGGGAGGACAGGGGTGTCGCAAGGGATCTAGGAACAGGGTCATGTCCCCGGGGGGTGACCAAGGCACAGCGCATGCGGTGCCATGTGGCACGTGCCTGCGGCTGCCGGCCTCACGCCCCACTCCTGGCAGGGGGGTGACGGAGGGTGTGACGCTGCTGCTGCTGGCGCTGCAGACGGGGCTGCTCGACCTGCAGATCCTCCAGCGGACCTTCCTCCTCAGCATCATCCTCTTCATTGTGGTGACTTCCACGCTGCAGTCCATGATCGAGATAGCTGATCCCATCGTGCTGGCGCTGGGAGCCTCCCGCAACAGGTACCGGGTGGAAGGAAGCGCAGCGGGATCCGGCCCCCCATGCTGCGGGGGCAATGGGGAGGAGTGGCAGGGGTCCTCCCCACCTTGCGCTGGGGAAGAGCCAGGCTGTGTCCCACGCCCTCCATGTGCTCCCTCCACCTCGGGTCCTCACTGCCCGTTTTTGGGCAGAATCAGTGCCAGAGGAGGGAGCTGGAGCCTGGGCTCCTGGGGGTGTGGGTGCTGCTCCTGGGGTGGGCATGGCCCCACTGAGCTGTGCCTCCCCTAGGAGCCCCTGGAAGCATTTCCGTGGCGTCAGCATGTGCCTCTTCTTGCTGGTTTTCCCTTGCTTCATGGCCTACAAGATTGCCCACTTCTTTCACCTGGATTTCTGGCTGCTCATCCTGGTCTCCAGCTGCATGCTCACCTCTCTGCAGGTATGGCAGCTCCCGCTCCCGCTGGCACCCTGGAGTAGGCGGCCCTGTCTATCCCATGCCTACAACCCTGCCCCAGTCACCCTCTCCCAGCCTCGACTGATGACACTGGGTGGGGATGTGCAATCTGCCATCCGGCCGCTGTCAACAAGGCGCCATCCTGCTGCCTGCCAGGTGATGGGCACCCTCTTCATCTACGCACTCTTCATGGTGGAGCTGCTCCAGGACACGCCGCTGGAGCGGATGGACGAGATCATCTACTGCGTGAACGCAGTGAGCCGAGTGCTGGAGTTCCTGGTGGCCGTCTGCGTGGTGGGCTACGGCACCTGGGAATCCCTCTTCGGAGAGTGGAGCTGGATGGGCGCCTCCGTCATCATCATCCACTCCTACTTCAACGTCTGGCTGCGCGCTCAGTCGGGCTGGAGGAGCTTTCTGCTGCGCCGCGAGGCTGCCAAGAAGATCAACTCCCTGCCCCGGGCCACGGGTGGGCAGCTGCGGGACCACAACGACGTCTGTGCCATCTGTTTCCAGGTTGGCCCCTTCCCCTCACCGGCACCCCTGCAGCGCCAGGGGACCCTGCTCTGGGCAGCCCCAGGGGTCCCCTGCCTGCTGGGTGACGTCTTCTTCCTGCCCGCAGGACATGCAGGTGGCCGTCATCACCCCCTGCAGTCACTTCTTCCACGCCGCCTGCCTCCGCAAGTGGCTCTATGTGCAGGACACGTGCCCCATGTGCCACCAGCAAGTGACACCGGTGGCCACTGAGGAGGATCCTGGCATCGAGAGGGTGACTCGGCCAGCACCGGCCAGCAGGGACGAGGTGCCGGAGGATGGAGGAGCTGCCACCAGCCCAGCCCCAGCTCAGCCCCAGGAGGACCGGCTGCGCGGCATGGTCCCAGCCCAGGGGGACAGTGGGGCTTCCCAGAACGATGGGACTGGGGACCTCGGCCCCCACCACCCCACTCATCCCGACGCCTCCACCCTCCAGGACCGAGAAGCGGGTGCCATCCCACAGCCCCATGGGGACCATCGCCTCAGTGTCCAGGACGTGCAGCATCCATCCCCCTCACCCACCAGCCTGGACACTTTTGCCAGCTCTGAGCTCGGGGTGAAGGACAGCGGGGACTCCCACAGCGGCCACCACCCCTCCTAGCACCACAGACTGCCGCCCCCGGTGCTGGGATCCCTCTGCGGGGGCCACCCCAGCAGCGAGCGGGGCCGGGACCCTGCGTGGCACCAGCGTCCCCGAGTGCCCACATCCCTACAGACTCTTTTTGCAATAAAGCCGGAGCTGATGCGGCTGCGCCCGAGGGCTGGGGCTGCACGTCTCACCCACCCCATGCCGGGACAGTGCCCTGTGCCAGCACGGTGGCATGTGCCCAGCGTGTCCCAGGGGTGCTGTGGGGTTTAGGAAGGGTGGGCACCCAATGGGTGCACGGTGGGTGCCAGGCTGCCTTCTAGTCTTATCCCACTAGATGGCACGGGTGGAACGTGCCGGGTGGCTTGGCGTGGGCAGCGGGGGAGTTTGGGGGGTTTTGGGGGTGGTCCTGGGAGGGGGATGGCCTGGGCTTGGCATGGATCTGGTGTGGGGGGGCGTGGGTCAGGCACAGGATGGCACAGGCTTGGTGTGGATCTGGCAGGAGCTTGGTGTGGGTCTGACACGGGCTTGGCGTGGGTCGCCTTTCCCAGCTCTGCTGCCGAATCCCTTTCCCTGTGCCCATCCGTGTGCCAGGACGAGACCGGGATGCCCCTCTCCGGCCCCGGAGAGACTGGGAACAGGGCCCAGCCCTGCCCAGAGTCCCCATCCTCCCCCTGCTCAGACCCGGCCCCACGGGAGGGGAGGTTTGGGGGCAGGATCCCGGCTGTGTGTGGGTCCCCAGCTCCCCGCTGCAGGGGGGACCTAGCCCTTGCAGCAGCACCAGTGCTGCCCGCAGGGAAAGGGGGGTCCCTGGGGAGGTGGTAAATGGGCTCCCCCCATTCCAGCTCGGCCCCACCCCGCACTTACCCTAACGCAGTGGCTCCCATGGGTCCTGCAGCCCATTAGCCAGAGGGAAGGAGAAGCCGGTCCATAAAATCCATCTGGGGGGAGGCAAGCGGGGGCGAGAACCCCTTCCCCCTCCTCCCCAACACCTCCATCCTTCAGTCCTCCCTGCCGCTCCCAAAGCCCCTGGAGCCCGGCTGCCCTAGGGTCCCAGCCCCCTCCCCAGTGCCTCTGTGCCTGCAGCACAGCAGCCGGCAAGGGGGACCGTGGGGGTCCCTGCAGGTGCCTCTGGGCAGTGGGGGCGCAGCAGCCCCCACCCCACTGCTCAGCCCCACAGGGGTTTGCTGTGGGGTGGCTGTAATGAGGGGCCCTGAGTATACCCCTCCAGCCCCAGCTGTGAGTGGGTGCAGCCCCCGCAGCGCTGCCGGCCCCCCCGGCGCTTGGCCACACTGCCTCCATTAGGACCCATTACCAGAGCCACACCAGGGAACACGGCTCCCCACGGAGCCAGTCCCAGCGGAGGGAGCCACGTCCCCTGGCACAGCTCAGCCCAGCGCTGCCTGGAAATGGGAGATGGGGAGGGGGCAGGGAGCAGGTCTCCCCCACTGCCCCCTGCTCCTCCTGCAGCAGGAGCTTGGGTCCCTTCGGTGGTGCCCATCCCTGGGGTATCCAGGTGGGATAGGGGCATGGATGGTTGGACACTGAGATGGACAGGGGCATGGATGGATTGACACTGGGGTGGACGGGTAGGGGCATGGACAGATGGATGCTGGGATGGACAGGGGCATGGACAGACGGATATCTGGATGAATGGGAGCATGGATGGATGGACACTGGGATGGATGGGGGCATAGATAGATGGGTGCTAGGATGGATGGGTGGATGTTGGGATGGACAGGCACACGGATAAATGGACACCTGGTTTCTGCAGGAGCCATCGTGGCCCCACCAACCTTTGGGAAGCTGTGGGGGGTGCTGGGTGGGCTTGGCCCCTGCTACCGAGCCCTGAGGGGGGGGTCTGTGTGCAGAGCCCCATGTAGGTGCTGCAGCAGCCCCACGGCTGCGTGACCAGGGGGAAAAGGGCACAGCATGGCTTCGCGTTGGGGGACAGGTTGCAGAGTCTGTGCCAGAGATGTTGCCTGTGACAAGGGGCTGCCCAGGCAGGGACACCAACCTCCCCACTCCCACCGCGGGGCCGGCATCCCCTCCTGTGGCAGAGGAGAGACAGAGCCGGTCGGGGTTCGGGATTCCCAGCCTCTTTGGGATGCGGACTGGAGGCAGCTGTGCAGGGCTGGCACCCCCTTCCCTGACTATACCCTGCCTGGCGGGGATGCACAGTGAGGAGGGGATGGGGACATGTCCCCTTTGCCATGGGTCTGCTGTGGGCACAGTGACGTGCTGTGCCCCAGAGGTCAGCCGGGTTTACGTGGGGCATCAGGGGTGATTCTGGGGTCGCCTTTGTGGTATGCTGAGGGACACAGGGGTCACCCTGGGGTGTTTCTGGAGTGCAGGGGTCCCACTGGGGGCACCTCAGGGGGGCCGGTAAGTCACACTGGGGTTTTTGAGGTGCTTGGTGACTCTTTGGGGTCACTCCAAGTGGTCTGAGGGTCTAAGTGGTGGCCAGTGTGTGGGGATCCCGGGGTGCAGAGGACCCAAACAGGGTCAGTGTGGCACCAGGGTCTCATTGGAGTCATGCTGGGCACGCAGGCGGGCACAAGGGTCATGTAGGGTTTGTGAGAGGTCTCTGCGAGGAGCCCTGGGAGATGCCCTGAGGCCTCTCTGGGGTGTCGGGGGGATGCAGAGGGGTCACGCTGGCTTGTCTCCAGAGCTCAGCTGGCTTTTTCTGGGGCCCGTTTGGGGTCTTTCCAAGGCACCTTGTGATGCAGGGGAGGGTCGCTGCAGGCTGTCTCCAGGGATGCAGCAGGGTCTCCTCCAGGGTGTCCCTGGGGTCTCTCTGGCTTATCTCTAGAGCCCATTTGGGGTGTCCCCATGGTGTCCCTGGGACCTGGCTGGGATCTCTCCAGGACATCTCGGGGGATGCCATGCGGTCTCCTCTGGGTGTCCCTCGGGTCTGTTTGGAGCCTCTCCAGGGTGTCTCGGGGGATGCAGTGGGGTGTCCTCCAGGGTGCTCCTGAGGCCTGCCTGGGGTCTTTGCAGGGATATAGTGAGGCTGCTCTCTGGTAGCACCAGGACCTGTTCGGGGTCTCTCCAGGGCACCTTGGGGGACACAGCGGGGTGTCCTCCGGGCTACCCCCCGGGCCTGCCTGGGGTCTCCCGGGCCAGGAGGCACAGCGGTCGCCCCGGCCGCCCCGGGGAGCGCGGGGTCTCTCCGCTCCATCCCGTCCCGGTTGTCCCCGGGGTTCCCGGTGCCCGCCGCCCCCTCCCCCGGCGCGGCCGGTGCGGCGCTGGCCGCGGAGCCCCTCCGCCGGCGCGGGGAGGGACCGCTCCTCCCCGGAATGATGTCAGCCTGCCCGGCCGCGGCCCCCGCCTCCCCCGGCGGCTCCGGCCCTGCCTCCCCGGGGAGGCGGCGGCGGCATGGCCCGGGCCGGCGGGGCGGCGGGGCCGCGGCGGCGGGTGCTGGTGCTGATGGTGCTGGTGGCGGCGGCGGGGCGGCGGGGCCGGGGCGCGGGGCGGCGGCGGGGAGGTGGCCCCCCCGGACACTCCGGCCCCCACGGGCCCCCGACGCCCCCCGGCCCCCCCCGTCCGCCCGCTCCTGCTGCTGCTGCCGCTGCCGCTGCCGCTGCCGCCGCCGCCGCCGCCGCCGCCGCCACCGCCGCCCCGCGCCGCGCCCGCCGCCGCCGCCCGCCCGGTAACGAGCCCCCGCCGGCGCTCGCCCCCGCCCCATCCCGGGCCGCGCCTGCCCCCTCCCGCGCCCCTCTCCGGCCTCCTCCGCCCTCCATCCCTCCACTCCTCCTCTCAGCCTTCCCGCATCCCTCCCTCCACTCCTCCTCTCCCTCTCTCCATCCCTCCCTCCAGTCCTCGCAGCCTCCCTCCATCCCTCCCTCCAGTCCTCGCAGCCTCCCTCCATCCCTCCCTCCACTCCTCCTCTGCCTCCCTCCAGTCCTCTAAGCCTTCCTCCATCCCTCCCTTCACTCCTCCTCTGCCTTCCTCCATCCCTCCCTCCAGTCCTCTAAGCCTCCCTCCATCCCTCCCTCCATCCCTCGTTCCACTCCTCCTTTGCCTTCCCCATCCCTCCCTCCAGTCCTCTAAGCCTTCCTCCATCCCTCCCTCCACTCCTCCTCTCCTTCCCTCCATCCCTCCCTCCACTCCTCCCCTGCCTTCCCCATCCCTCCCGCCCCCCCGCCGCCCCCCGCCCCTTCCCCTCCCGGTCCCCGCACTTGGCTGCTGGTCGCCTCCGTCTCCAACTTCTCCGGCCCTGCCTCCGCCTGCCTCCGCCTCCCGCCTCCCCCGAGCTTCCCCCCCGAGCCTCCCCCCGGCTCCCGCCCGGCCACCCGCCGCAGATGCCGCTTCCCCGGCGGCCGGGACGGCGGCCCCCGGCACCTGCCCGGCTCTGAGCTCTGCTGCCGGGCCCAGGGCAGGAAAGTTGGGGACGGTCGCTGAGCCCCTGCCATGTTCTCCGTGCAGGAGGCGCTGCCCCGGGGGGGGCTGCCCATGAAGGAAGAGCCGCTGACCGCTGGGCTGCCCTCCGTCCGCTGGCTGCAGGGCACCGGCATCCTGGACGCCAGCACGGCGGCACAGAGGTAAGGGGCTCCGCGGGCGTCCTGTTTACTGCAGGCATCCCGGGTGCAGTGGGCATCTCGGGTGCCGTGGGTATGCTGGGCTATGAAGATATCTCTGGCTCTGTGAGCATCCCCGGTGCTGTGGGCATCCTGGGCACTGCAGGCATCCCGGGCTCCACGGGCATCCCAGGCTCCACGGGTGTCCCAGGTGCTGCAGGCATGCCAGTCATCATGAGCATCCCAGGCTTTGCAGGCATCCTGAGCACTGCGGACATCCCAGCCGCTGTGGGCATCCCAGGCACCATGGGCATTCTGGGCACTGTGGGCATCCTGGGTACCGCAGGTGTCCTGGGCACTGTGGGCATCCCAGGCATCCCGGGTGCCACAAGCATCCCAGGTACCACGGGCTACACAGGCATCCCGGATGCTGTGAACATCCCAGAGACTGTGGGCATCCTGGGTACGATGGGCATCACAGGTGTCACGGGCATCTCAGGTGCCCTGCACACCCCAGGCACGCTGGGCACCCTGGACACCCCATACCCTCAGCACCCCGGGATCCCTGGGCAGCCTGGATGCCTTGAGCCTCCCAGGTGCCTCATACCCCCCCAGGTACTTCAGGCACCCCAGGTGCCCCACACGCCCTGGGCTCCCTGGGCCTCCGGGTATCCCCTACCCCTGCGTACCTCGGGTATCCTGGGGGCCCCCGCAGACCTCAGCACCCCCGGGTACCTGCGGCATCCCAAGCCCCCTGGCACCCCGTGCATGCCAGGCCCGTTCCCGTGTGTTGGGAGGGCCAGTGGATGCTGGCTGTGGGGCAGGAGCCGCTGCTGGAGCTGCAAGGATCTTTTGCCGTGACGTGCTGTGCTGTGCCGTGCCGTGTGTCCACCGGGACCAGGACCGGCACCGTGAGCCCCCTCTCTGCTGGGAAAAGCTGGGACAGCGGTGCCATCCCTGTCTCCCGGGCAGGGCTGGTGGCTATCAGCTGTGGGGAACGACTGCTGCAACTGCTCAGGCAGCTGGCACCGCCGGGATCACCGCATCGCAGCCCGATGCCCACCCGTCCCCCAGCTGGCCCCATTCCCTTCCCTCCCTCGGGGGCTCCATGTGCCCTGTCCCCATCTCCTGCCCTCCCTGGGCGGGGTTCAGGGCTCTCTGCACCCCATGCTCATCCCTTCCTGGGGGGGGTCCATGTACCCTGGTCCCTGCTCTCTCTCCACCCTGTGCCTGGAGGGGTCCCAGCTGTGGCTGGAGGACACCTTCATTGCTGCCCCCAGCTCCTGCTGCCCCCACTGTGTGCACTGTGGGGTTTGGGGGTGGGGGGGCGGTAAGGGGGGAGCTGTGTTTGGAGCGTGCTGCAGCTTTGTCCAGGGGTGACAGGCAATGCTGCAGCTCAGCCCAGTGCCCCACAGCATGGACGGGTGAGGGGACCTGGGCCAGCCTGGGCACTGCCTTCCTGGGGTGCCCCATGCCCTCTGCCCAGCCAGGAACAGCAGGTTTGGGGGGTGTATGTCCCTTCTGCGTGGGGCTCCAGTGGAGTGGGACGTCCCTGGCACTTCCAGAGCCGACCCATTCCGTGGGCTAGATTGTCCGGTTGTGTGCACCGGCCCCGAGCTTGGGGTCCCCAGGCACCATGTCAGCTCCGCTGCTGACTCTCTACTGGGGACTGTGACTGCGCCGCTGGAGGCTGTGACCCACGGCTGAAGCCCCGGGGGCTCCCTGAGGTCCCCCCCCAAAGCTGCCGTGCTTGCAGATACTCCGAGATGCTTGAAAACTGCAGCGTTCCCCTGGCCAACCCCAGCAAAACCACCCCAGTCCCATCCCAGCGCAGACACTGCTTGGGGGGGACAGCCACTGCCACAGCCCAGCCTAGACACCCTGGAGAACAGCTGCACCGAGGGTCCCACCTGGCCCCAGGGTGCTGGGGGGGGTCAGTGACGCAGTGGGGGGCTGCGGTGTCCTATCTGGGGTGCAGGAGGTGCCGCGGTGCAGGGAGGTGCTGGCCTTCCTGCTGCGCTCCCAGAAACTTCCCCGTGCCCCAGAGCGGGGCTGCGAGAAAGGGGGGTGAAATCTGCCCCCCCTCCCACCCGTCCCCGGCTCCGGCAGCACAGGGGGACAGGGGACACACACACACAGGGCTGGGACGGCTGCAGCAGCTCCAACAGCGATGTTGCCCAGCGGCAGGGACGCGCCTGCCCGTGTGTCTCCATGTGCCAACGGCATCCTGCTGTGCCACATGCCCAGTGCGCAAGGATGGGGCCCGCAGATCCCCTGCCCACCCCTGCCCCTGCCCAGCCGGGTGCTGGGCAGCCTGTGGTGTCCTCCAGACCCCGCTCTCCTCCCCATCCCATGGGCATGTGCCACATGTGCCGGCCGTGACATGCGTGCGGACATGCTCATGGGGTGCTCATCACCTCCAAACCCAGCCTGCCTTCACCCTGCATCCCGCACCCCTCTCGGACCTCTGGCCGGGGGGGCTTGTACCACCACCCACAAAGACCCCCCCGCTCCTGTGGGACCCTGCGGCCACCGCACGTTCCCCGGGTGATGCCAGCCATCACCCATGGCGTGTCCCTGGGTTCAGGGGTGCTGGGGTCCCAGGGCAAGGCAGAGGGGCTGGGGGCTGCGGGATGAGCCCATGCGGGGTCTCGGCTACCCATGCAGGGTCTGGCCACCCCCTCCTTTGCCCCCCGTTTGGCGGAGCCGCCCGGGGAGCCAGGGCTGCGTAATTGTGCGGTGCCCCGGGTGCCTGGCGGCTCCGCCAAGGGAAGATGCTGCTTTACTGTAAGAGACATTCGCTGGGCTCCTCTGCTAGGAAATGCTCTGATTGCCTTTAATAATTAATGGCAGCCAGGCTCGGCTCTCGGAGCGCTAGGGTCTCGGCAGTGCTGGGAGCAGAGATGCAGCCATTACCCACCCGGGCTGGCGGCTCCATTGCCCTCCCCCCCAAGCACTCTAGGGCCGAAGCTTTTTGGGGGCGGAGGGGAATGGGGGGGCCGGGGGGGTGCTGGCTTGCTGCAGCCGCCCTGCCGGCACCGTGCCACCTTCCCATCAGCTGGGAGTCCCGTGGCCGGGCTCCAGCGCGGCAGGGCCAGGGATGCTGCTGGGGGACAGAGAGGTCCCCGCGACACTGGGGGTCCCCCTCCCTCAGGGAGCTGAGTGGAGTGACGGCTGGGTACAGGGGGAGGGTGTCTGGTGAGGATGTGGGGTCCGGGTGGGGTCGGCACCCCATGCTGTGGGGCCAGATGCCATGGGGATGGGCCCCAAGAGCAAACCTGTTGGTGTTGGTTGGAGCCCTGGGGTAGGGGACAAGGGCCACCCACAGGGTATGCCAGGACACGGCCATCAGCAGTGACCAGGGACACGAGTGTGTGCACGTCTGTCCACACGCATGTGGCCGGACGCACATGTTGGCCATGCACACAGGCACACGCGTGCCAGGCAAGCGTGCCAGGCGGGTACCCCAGCATTTGCCAACTGGGGACGTTTCGGCTCCCCAGCGATCAGCTTAACAAGCTTTTTCCTCCATCACGGAAAAGTGTCGCCAGAGAAGTGTCCCCAAGGCTTTCAGAATCCGGGCTTCACACTTGGCCTTGGCTGGTGCCCACAGCTGGGGTCGGGGCTGGGGCTGAGGGCAATGCCAGGGGGGTAATTAAAGGAGCATCATTAAGGGAGGTGAAGGTGCCTCCCCACCCTGTGCTGGCTCTGCCCCAGGCTCCTGGGTGCTGCTGGGACAAGCCACAGGAGCAGGTCACTGGTAAAAGGGCCGAATCTCTGATTTCTTCTCATTTTTGGAGGAGATGCTGGTGGCTGTGGCTTGTGTGGGACCCTGTGTCCCCCTGTCCCTGTGTCCCCACATCCCCATGCAGCCAGTGATGCCCCTGGGCGCAAGGCACTGTATCCCTGCACCCCGGGGCTCCTCTCCTCAATGGTCGCTCTGGTGGGGTGCTGCGGGAAGGGGGCTGGGTGTGACACCACCACCACCCTGCGCCATTCCCACGCCACCCATCAGGTGACAGTTGGGTCCCAGCATGGCCAGGAGTGGTGGCAGAGGGACCCTGCAGAGGGCACCACCTTGGACCAGCAATCGGTGGGTCATACCTGGCCCCCAGCCCATCGCCCCACAAATTGTGGCCCTGGCTGGGCTTCCAGGAGCAGGGCTGGGGGTGCCGGGGTAGGCAGGGACCCCCAGCGGGGCTGCCCCCCGCATATTTGTGTGTCCCCCCTGCATTTGCACCCCAGTGCTGACCCCTGCCCAGGCCCTGGCTGCCCCCACACCAGTGGGATCCGTGGGGCACGGCAGGAACTGCGGTGTCCTGCTCCATACTTGGTGGGGGGCTGGAAGGTGTGTGGGGTCCTGCCCCACTCCGGGGCGGGGGGAGGATCTGCAAGGTCTTTGGGGTGACCATGGGGCGCAGGGGCTGTCCCCAGCACAGCATGGGAGCTGCTTCCAGTAGCTTAAGCCCTGCTGAGATCTGTGAGGGGGGAGCCAAACCTACCCCCCCGCCCCTGTCCATTGCCTGATGTGTTTTTAATCATGAAAGGGGGGAACTTTTTACATCCGTGTGTTTATCTTGGCCCCCTCGCCTCGCCGGCTGCCGCGCTGGGGCTGGTCTGGCTCCCGCGGCCCCCCACGCTGACGCCGCGCTGGCTGCCGCAGCACCGGTGGTGGCACTGGTTGGGGACCGGGACCATATGCCGGGCTGCGTACGAGGTGACCAGGATGAGGACTGGTCAGTGCTGAAGCCATCGTCCCTGTGGATGGCTCTGCCACACTCCCCTGTGCTGTCACCATCCTGTCACCCTGGGTGTCCGTGCAGGGACAGCAGTGGTGGCCCTCGGAGCGGCCAGTGCTACAAGCGAGCCCAGAGGTGGCTCTGCGGGTTGGCAGCGGGATGCTCTGGGGCTGGGCTCGGGTGTAGAAGGCTCAGGGACGTCCCCTCCTGTCCCCTCCTGTCCCCGGTGCCTGCCCCTGGTGTAGGCAGAGCTGAGGACAAGTGATGCTGCTGCACGTCCCCTGGGATGTTGCTGGCATGTCTCATCCTGTGTCCCCCCGCCAGCCCGAGGAGCTGTGACCCCTACCCTGGACACCCACCCCCATGATAGGGTGCAGGGCCGGCAGCTGAGCCCCAGCAGTGCCCTGGGGGCGATTCCCCTCCCCTGGCACCAGGGCTGCCTCAGGGACTGTCCCCTCCCCGGGAACCGGGGCTGACTTCGGGCTCGCTTCCCCCGGGGACAAGCCCTGCAAATGGCAGGGATGCGCTGGGCATGGGCACGTCCTGGCCATGGGGCAGGGTGGGGGTCCTGGGTGCTGCCTCCATCCTGGTCCACAGCACCCTGGGGTACCAGGGGGCATCGCCGCCCGCCGTGGGGGAGTTCGGCAGCTCCCACTGAGTCCTTCCGCTGGTGATGGGGTGGCCCTGGGGAAGGGGATGCTGGGGGTCCCGGCAGCCGCCCCGTGCTTAATCCCCCCTCCTCCTCCTCCTGCTGGCAGCGGGGTGGGCCTGGCCCGAGCCCACTTTGAGAAGCAGCCCCCCTCCAACCTGCGGAAATCCAACTTCTTCCACTTCGTCCTGGCCATGTACGACCGGCAGGGCCAGCCCGTGGAGATCGAGCGCACCTCCTTCATCGACTTCGTGGAGAAGGAGCGGGTGAGACCTCCCCTCTGCCCCGGGGCCAAGCTTGTGGTGGGGATGGGGTTGTGGTGGGGATGGTGTCACTCTGCCCAGCCACCCCCCTGCTCTTGGAGGGGCGCTGGAGCCTGTGCTGCAGAGGCTGAGACCTCTCCCAAACTCATTGCACATGTGGGGAGTTGCCCGAGCAGCTCTGCAGCCCCGGGCCAGGCTGGGGCTGGTGGAGGGCTGCATCGAGAGGGGGCTGTAATGTCCCCTGTCCTCCCCCCAGGAGCAGAACGGAGAGAAAACCAACAACGGGATCCACTACCGGCTCCAGCTGCTGTACAGCAACGGTGGGTGTCAGGGCCAGGGGGCTATGGGGGGGCACGGGCAGGGCTGACCCCTTCCCTCTCACCGCAGGGCTCCGGACCGAGCAGGACCTCTACGTCCGCCTCATCGACTCCATGTCCAAGCAGGTAACGACGGAGCGGGATGGTTGGGGTGCGGGCTAACCCCCCCTGGCACCGCAGCCCCCGACCCCATCAGCCAGCGAGCCCCCGGGGCCATCTGCGCACACCAGAGCGCCAGGCAGGCACGAGCCCCTCTCCCGCCCGCTCCCCCCACCCCAGCTGCCATTGGGGTCACCCACCCTGGCTGGGGTCACCCAGGGAGGGTCTGTGGTTTGGGGACAGGCTGGAGGGGTGGCAGGGGATGGGCAGGGTGCTGGGAGGGGATGGCACCCCCCCGCGTGCTCTCTCCGCCCCCCCCCTTCCCAGGCCATCATCTACGAGGGGCAAGACAAGAACCCAGAGATGTGCCGGGTCCTCCTCACCCACGAGATCATGTGCAGGTAGGTGGGGGTCTCAGTGGGGGGTCCTGGTGTGTGTGGGGGGGGGGGTCTGGTGGGGGTCCCGGGGGGGTCCGGCAGCACCAGGGGTCCCAGGTTGGGCAGACGGGCAGCGAGCGCTGCCTGCCCCAGCTGCCTGCTGCCAGCGCGGGGTCCCCCGTGCCCCATTAGCCCCGCTCTTGTTTACCACCCTCGCGCTTGGTGTTTGTGCAAATTAGCGCTCCGTGCCAGCGCGGCTAATTGATCTCCAGGAGCCACGCTAACGATGCCAGGGCCGGGGTCCCCCCTCCCCGCTGCGTTCCCCGGGGCCAGCACTGCCGTGTTTGTCGGCTGGCGGCGGCACGAGCCCAGCCCTGGGTGTCCCCCGTGGGTGACGTGGAGCCACCGAGGGATGGTGCGGGGCCAGGTCACCCCCCGTTCAGGCCACCCCCCGCCTTGGCTCACTGAGCATTTCCCAAGGCTGGGGTGCACCCCAAGCCCCAGAGAGCCCCAAGTTGGAGCCCAGCCCCATGATGTGGGGCAGTAGCATGGGGTGGCTAAGGTGGGTACCCCAGGGGTGCCCTCTCTGCCACGACCCCCCATGCCCTGGCATCACACAGAAAATGTCCCTGTCCTGGGGTGTCCCCCACCCAGCCCAGCACTCTGGGCCCTTGCGGGGCACCCGCCTGTCCCGTCTGCACCTCTGCCCCCAGCCCCATCCCGCCATGGGTCAGGACCCCCCTGTTCCGCAGCACAGGGCTGGGTGACGGTGGGGGGGCACAGGGGTGGGAAATGGGGGTCAGGTGGGTTTTCCCCTGGGGGTTGGGAGGTGTGGGGCTGGACCCGGCCCCCCAGCTCCCCTCACGCCTGCTCCTCTCCTTGGCCGTGCCCAGCCGCTGCTGCGACAAGAAGAGCTGCGGGAACCGCAACGAGACCCCCTCCGACCCCGTCATCATCGACAGGTACCGGCGGCCCCGGGCGCAGATGCCCCCCTGTGCCTCGCTGGGGCTGAGGGAGGGGGACAGCGGCAGGGGGGTCCCCCAGGGAGCCCAGGCGGGGAGTCCTCAGGGCTGGGGACCAGGTACTAGCACTGCCTCATTAGCGCTAATGAGCTGGGGGAGCAGCGTGTGAGGGCCGGGAGGGCGCGCGGTGCCCCCCGGTCCGGCACGCTGCGGTGGCTGCCGGGCCCCGTGCCGGGCTGCGGTGACAACCAGCCGTGACAGATGGGGAAAGCGCCGTTTGCCGTCAGCGCGGCACTTCCGACGCACATCAAACAAATAAATAATACAGGCAACATCCAGCCACTTCGGCAAGCGACAGGGAACGTGTGGCAGCCCCGCTCCAGCTCCTCGGCCACGTGCCACAGGGACACCCCGGGGCTGCATTGTGTCCTCAGGCGTGTGCCCATGACACGGGCCGGGTACATGCCCTCAGGTGAAGGATGCCCCCATCCTCCCTGCTGGTCTGGGACCCACGGCACAGCACTGGGGGAGGCAGAAAACCCAGCCCAGCGCAGGCAGCGCTCGCTGGTGTGGGCATGGACACCGTGTCCTCCTGGCACTGGGCTGTCTGTCTGTCTGCCTGCAGCCCCGACCCTCTGCCCTCCCTGGACAGCACACAGCCCACCTCCCTCCATCCACCCATCCTTCCCTCCACCCATCTCTCATTCCATCCATCCCTCATTCCTATCCACCCATCCACCCACCCACCCATCCATCCATCCATCCATCCATCCATCCATCCATCCATCCATCCATCCATCCATCCCTTCACCTGTCCACTCTTCCTCCCTCTCTCCCTCCCTTCTCCACCCCTTTCACCAGCCCTTGAGCTGTTCCTCCCTCCATCTCACAGCATCCCCAGACCCCACAGGTCTATCCATCTGCCCTTCTGTCCCTCCACACAGCGTGTCGCGTCCCCACCCCTCTGTCTCCATGCAGGGGTCCTCACGCATCTCCTGGCATGGTGGCACCTCCCTGGTGATGCCAAGTGAAGCGGGGCTCTTTGGGAGTGCTGGGGCATTTGGGGACCCTGTCTGGCTCTGCAGGGCTCGGTCACCTCAGCACTGGCGCCTGGGGGACGTGGCGGGGAGGACAGGGGCTGGCCAGTGCTGTGCACCCTCCTTGCCTCCCCCTGCCTGCAATTGGGGTCCCTTGGTCCTGGGGTGTCCCTGTGAGTGGCTTCCCCCCTGCGCCGAGACCTGAGGTGCTGGAGGATGCCTGGGTCCCTGAGGTTGGGGGGGTGGCACAGAACTTGCTTGCACCCCCTCAGTCCCCGGCCCATCCCCCCCAGAGTGTGACGCTGGACCTGCTGCAGCAGGTCCCTGACCCCTGTCCTCCCCCGGAGCTGCCAGCGCCAGCCAGCTGTGCCGCCCCCCCCGCCGCCCCCGGCCAGCTGTGCCCTGGCCAGCCGTGGGGATCGTGGCCCCCGGAACTCCCAGCCCGGACATGGGACGCAGCCGCCGCAGCCCAGCCAAGACAAACCTGCCAGTAACAGCATCCCCATGTCCCCCTGTCCCCTCAGCCTCCTCATCCCGTGGGTGTCCTGGGTGCTGCACCCCGTGCTGGTGGTTTTAGGCTGCGCAGGGTGTCCCAGGGTGCCCTGTGACCCTCCCGTGCTGGAGGCTGAGGCTGAGCCCAGCCCTGGGTTCCTGTGGGGTGATCACCCCCATGGCAAGTGTCCCCTGAGCCCACCCCAGCCCCCTTCTCCCCAGGGACCCCTCAGGGCCCTGCCCCAAGGAGGTGACACCCCCAGGCTGGTGGCAACTCCATCCCTCTTCTGTGTTGAGGGCAGCTGGGGGTTTCCCCCGTGCCCCTGTGTCCTCCTCCGTCCCCAGGGCCCTCGGGGGTCACCCGGGGCCAGGCGAGTCCCCAGCCCACCGCCTGCTCCCCCTTCAGCATCCCCCCCTCAGCCCCGCTCCCCAGCCCGACGCCCAGCCCCACTGGTTTAGAGAGCCAGATAAGTGCCCTATCAACATGTTAATCAAATTACTTAGGAGCTAAAATTGACGCTTTTCATTAATTATACAAGATTATTCTAATTGCAAATTCAAATTTATGCGCTCGGAACAGAAGGTGTTCGGCAGCAGCGCCGGGAATTTGCATATTAAATGGGGAGCGCTGTGCATTAGGGATGCTAATGCATGCACAGCGCCTGTATTTTTAACTCCCCGGCCCATATGCACGACTGCCGCTCGGGGGGGACGAGGCCGACCTGGGGTTCAGGATTAGCCCCCCCCTCAGCAGCGCAGAGCCGGGGCTGGGGGGCTGGGGGGGGGGGGGGGAAGTCGGGGGGGCCGGGGGGGTCGCCCCCCCAGCCTCAAACGGCCTCTGTCAATCTCCTGGCGGGGGTGTGTGTGGAGTTTTCCTGCCGTCTTCCAGCTCCTTCCTTCCTCTGATTACCACCTGCCGGGTGGCGGGTGATGGGGGGACACGGGGGGGTCCCCCCTCTTCCTTGCCCGGGAAAACCATCCCCTATGGGCAGCATCCCGGCAGCACCAGTGTGGGGGCCCCTCTCCGTGAGCGCCGGCCGACGGCAGGAGGCCCTGGGGTGGCACAGTCTGGAGGTGCGTTCTCTGCTCAGTGGTCCCACAGGGTCCCCAGAGTCCCCTGGGGGGCCCCCAATGGCCCCAGGGGCTGTGCCCCCTGGCCAATTCCCCCCAGGGATGGGGCTGGAGGGGTTTGGGGCTGGGGAGGCTGCGGCCACCGCTCCTGTCCCTGTGCCCGCATTGCAGGGGGTCCCAGGGGTGCCCGTGTCCTTGGGTGCCCCGTCATCCCCCGAGGTCCCATCTTCCCCTCCAGCCTCCACCAGCACCTAACGGGCTGTGGGAAACATCCCCCTGGGCACCCGTGTCCCCTCCCCACCCCTCTGTCCCCTACATCCCCCTCCCCAGCCCCACTGCAGCGCTCAGGGAGGTGGCTGGTGGGGCTGAGGCGGGGGGCTGGGGTGGGGGGCTGGGGTGGGATACGAAGGCAGGGTGCTGGGACGGGACTTCAGGGTAAGGTGCTCAGATGAGATGCCAGGACAGGCTGCCGAGAAGGGATGGGGATCAGGATGGCACAGTGGGATGGGGACATGATGGCACAGTGGGATGGGGTAGGATGGCACACGCATAGGGCAGGATGGCACATAGGGGTGGGGACAGGAAGTGGCACTCTGGGGTGGGGACAGAATGGCACAGTGGGATGGGGGCAGGATGGCACGCTGGGATGGAGGACAGGATGGCGCAGTGGAATAGGGGCGGGATGGCATGCTGAGAGGGGTCAGGATGGGACACTGGGACAGGGACAGGATGGCACCCTGCGATGGGAGCAGGATGGCACTCTGGGATGGGGGACAGGATGGCACACTGGGGTGGGTCAGGATGGCACAGTGGGATGGGGTAGGATGGGGCACTGGGGTGCACCAGCCCCATGCAGTGCCCTGGACCTGCTGAAGGGCTTCGTAGTGGTGGGCAGGGCAGAGCCCAAGCACATCAGGGAGGGGACCAGGGGATGAGTTAACCCATACCAGGCCAAGGGAAGGAGATGGCACAGAGGGACATATTGGTCTGTCATGGCATAGTGACCTGGCACGACACAGTGGCCATGGGTGGCACAGTGCCCTGGCGTGGTACAGTGAGCTGAGACAGTGCGGCGAGCTGGCACATTGCGGTAGCCTGGCATGGAGGGGTGACCTGGCACAGCTCGGGGACTTACGGTGGTGTGGTGACTTGGCACAGCGGTGGCCTGGCGCTGTGCGGTCACCGGGGCCGGTGCAGTGAGCTGGCGCAGCGCGGTGATCTGCCATGGCAAAGTGAGCTGGCGCAGCGTGATGGCTGGGCATGGAGCAGAGCAAATGTGTGCGTGTGTGCGCGCACCACATGTTTGTGCAGGGTGAGCGTGCCCGTGGGCACGTGGGTGACCATGCAGGTAGCCCATTTCACCCATGGGGTGGTCCATAGCTGGGGACAGGGACACCAGGTCTCTCACCTTGATGCCCAAAAGTGCGCAGGGTGGGATCCCGGTGTGCACCCAGGTCCTGGGGACCACGTCTGGCCATCCCCTGGGTGTGGATCTGTGCTCCCCCACGCATATCCACGCACACCGCCATCCACACGCGTGTGCACCATGGTGGCCACGTGCCCTCCTCCCGTCCCAGCCCTTAGCGTGAGCGCTGCTGCTGCTGCCCATTAATTATTGAGGGGCGGAAGCTGATTACGGGGCCATGGACAAGCAGCCTGAATATTTCAGCAGGCCGGGACGTGGCGGGAGCAGCTCGCCCTCCTGCCCGTCCATCCTCCACTGGGGATGATGCCTGGCACCCGCCGGACCCCCATGGGCAGGGAGAGGCAGCACCCAGCACAGCAGGGGGGGCTCATAGGATGCACCAGGGTCCCTGCGGCCGCGCAGTGCGTGTGTGTGTGTGCGTGTGTGTGTGTACACGCACGTGTGTGTGTGTTTTCGGCTGTGGACACCTCTGCACGGTGCGTGCACACCTGTGTGTCACTGGGGGGTGCGCGGGAGACCATGGGGAACACCCACACACATCTCCGGCGCATGGTGTGACATGTAGGGGGCTACCTCCATTTGGGGACACCAGGACAGCGGTGACACTCACCTGGAGCAGCTTTGCTCCAGCGCCAAGGAACCACAGGATGGGGTGGAAGGAGACATCACAGGGTCTCTGGGACCCCCTCCACCCCAGTTTGCCAACATCAACTGTTGGGATCTTTCCTTCCATCCCAGGTTTTTCCTCAAGTTTTTCCTCAAATGCAACCAAAACTGCCTGAAGAACGCGGGGAACCCCCGGGACATGCGGCGCTTCCAGGTGAGCACCCGGCACCCCCGCCTCCAAACCCTGCCCCACACACCAGGTCTGCGGGGGGCGGGGATGGGTCTGGAGACCTCATATATTTTCCCAAAGGGCTGCAGGGGAATTAGGAACTCGATTCCCTTTTGGGACTCGAGTCCCCAATGCCCCTTGACCCCTTTTGCAAACCTTAATTCCCCTTGAGCCCCTTTGCAAACCCCAATTCCCTTCGTCCCCTTTGCCAGCTCTTATTTATTTTCAAACCCCAATTCCCCATGCCCCCTTTGCAAACCCTAACTTGCAAACTCTTTCTTAATTTCCCCCAATCCCTTTGCAACACCCTAACTGCCCTTCAACCCCTTTGCAAACCCCAGTTGCCCTCCCCTCTTCTGGAAACTCTAATTTGCAAACCCTAATTTGCAAACCCTAATTCCCCTTGGACCCTTTTGCGAACCCCAGTTCCCCATGCCCCCTCTGCAAACCCTGATTTGCAAACCCTAACTCCCCCTGCTCCCTTCGCAAACCCCAATTCCTGAACCCCTTTGCAAATCCTAATAATTCCCCTGGAGCCCCTTTGCAAACCCCAATTCCCTTCGCCCCCCCTTTGCAAACTCTTATTTATTTTCAAACCCCAGTTCCCCATGCCCCCTCTGCAGACCCTAACTTGCAAACTCTGATTTCCCCCGCTCCCGTCGCAAACCCTCATTCTTGAACCCCTTCGCAAACCCTAATAATTCCCCTGGAGCCCCTTTTCAACCCCCCCAATTCCCTTCGTCCCCTTCGCAAACTCTTATTTATTTGTGAGCCCTAATTCCCCTCCCCCCCTTTGCGAACCCTAACGGGCAAACTCTGATTTCCGCCCCCCCCCATGTCTTCACAAACCCTAATTTGCAAACCCTGATTCCCCTCGCCCCCTTCGTAGCCCCCTCCACCGTCTCCCCTCGTCCCCACTCTGTGTCCCCCCCCAAAGTGTCCCCAGCCCACAGCCCAGCTCTCCCCGCAGCAGCTGGAGGTTGGGGAGCGGAGCAGAGTGCGGTGGTGGGGGGGGGTCCGGCCCGTCCCCCACCCAGCACGGGCGCCTTCATTAGGGCCTCTCGTAAAGATATGATAATTGTGACATTTTTACATGATTAACGACCTATCCAATTTGCATAGCGCCAAGCAGCTCCGGGAGAGCAGCCAAGTCCACGCCGGAGGGGGAGAGCGGGGTGCGGGGGGGGGGGGGGGGGGGAAGGGGGGCGGAGGGGGGCATGCAGGGGATGGGCTGGGGTGTCCCCTGGGGGCCAGGGTCCCCTGTGCCGGTGACACAGGGGATGGACTGGTGTGTCCTCTGGGGTCCGGGCTCCTCCAGGCTGGTGACACGGTGATGGGCCGGTGCTGACGCCGGGGCAGCGCCAGGGTTGGGGGTCCCGTGGCACCGTGTGCTGTGCGGCTGTGGGGGCACACGCGTGCGCACACGAGCGCTCCTGCGCCCGCGTACGCGTGCAGACGCACACGCACCCGGGCACACGCACACGTGTGCACACCCACGCAGGTGCAGATTTGCACACGCGTGTCGCCACCAAGGCGCGGAGGGTCCAGAGGGCACCCATGGCACTCCCAGAATGCCGAGGGGAGCGGTGGGACACTAGAGACGAGCAGGGGGCAAGGTGACATACCCCAGGGAGGGCGGGGGAGGACACACAACGGTGGCCCTGAGCCGGCTGTCCCGCAGGTGGTCGTCTCGACGACGGTGAACGTGGACGGCCACGTCCTGGCCGTGTCCGACAACATGTTTGTCCACAACAACTCCAAGCATGGGCGGCGGGCACGGCGCCTCGACCCCTCCGAAGGTGAGTCCCTGCCGGCTGCCCGGCGTGCCCACGCACACGGAACACGTGCCCCACACACATGCGTGTGCACGGCCACGCGGAGGGACAGACACGTGTCCATGCCAGTGGGTGCTGCTCCTGCCGTGGCATCCCCTGCCCAGGCTGTGCCAGAGCCAGCCCCACAGCCGTGTGTGTCCCACGGTGCCAGGGCAGCCCCAGAGACCGTGTCCCCATGCTGGGACCCCCGCGGGGGACGCGCCTGTGCCCAGCTCTGCCCCACACCGCTCAGAGGCTGCAGCTCCCCCAGCCCCAGCATCTCCCTGCCGGGCCCCCCAGGCACCCCAGGCAGCCCTGGAGGTGGTCACCCAGCCCCGTATTTATGCCTTGTACGTTTGTCCATCCACCCAGCGCGCGCACACGGCCTCTCCATCTACCCGCCGTGCACCTGCGATTTCTGTCTGTCCCTTCGTCCCTCCGTCCGTCCCGTGCGCGCAGGCTGCCCTGCCCTCCTGGGTGCTCTCTGTCCGTCCCCCCTCTGTCCCTCCGTGCACCCACCACATCTCTCTGTGTCCCTCTGTCCAGTGCATACGTGCCCTGTCCGCCAGTCTGACCTGTTTGCTCCCTGTCTGTCTGTCTGTCCCTTGCATGCTCTCCATCTCCCCCTCCATCCCCTGCCCGCACTCTCCCTCACTATCCCCTCCCCACCGTCCCCATCTGTCCCCGTCTGCCTGGTTCCCCCCATCCCACGGTGCCAGCCACCCAGTCCCCCTCCTCCCCTGCTCCCGCCTGGCGTCTGTCCGTGTCCGTGCGTCCGTGGCCACCTGTGTCTGTCCCCTGCCCCTCGCCACTGCCTGGTTCTCACTCTCTGCCTCTGCTCTCCCTCTCTGCCTTCTCTCCCCCAGCCTCGCGTCCCCGGCCCCGACCCCGGCGCCCCCCGCTCCCGCCCCGCGTGCCCCCACACTCACTGCTGCCCTGTCTCTCCCCTCCCGCCCGAAGCAGCCACCCCCTGCATCAAAGCCATCAGCCCCAGCGAGGGCTGGACCACAGGAGGTGCCACCGTCATCGTCATCGGGGACAACTTCTTCGACGGGCTGCAGGTCGTCTTCGGCACCATGCTGGTGTGGAGCGAGGTAGGGGATAGCGGGGAGGGGTGCTGGGGGGCTGGCACAACCTCCCCGGCTGCAGGCTGAGCCCAGTCTCGCCCCGCAGCTCATCACACCTCACGCCATCCGGGTGCAGACCCCCCCGCGGCACATCCCCGGCGTGGTGGAGGTGACGCTCTCCTACAAGTCCAAGCAGTTCTGCAAGGGCGCCCCAGGACGCTTCGTCTACACCGGTGAGGGGCGCAGACCCCCGTGGAAGGAGGCTGAGACCCCCAGGATGGTGCCCAGAGCATCTCTGTGCCCGCTGCCAGCCCCTGGGGACAGCCCTACCTTGACTGGGACCACCCCCCGCCCCCCACCATGGCAGCTCTGCTGCAGGGTTAGGGCAAGGGGATGGGGCAGGGTGCGAGGGGATGGGCGTAGGGCAAGGATTTGGGGCAGGAAGGCGTTGGGTTGGGGGGCAGGGCATAGAGTTAGGGGCAGGGTAGGGTTTTGACTTGGGGGGGACCTGCTGGCAGGGACAGGGTTGGGCATGTCATCCCAGTTCCTGCCCCGCTCCGGCACCGTCCAGTC
Organism: Rissa tridactyla; assembly: GCF_028500815.1. Taxonomy (NCBI): domain Eukaryota; kingdom Metazoa; phylum Chordata; class Aves; order Charadriiformes; family Laridae; genus Rissa; species Rissa tridactyla. The sequence continues at coordinate 41,359,251 of NC_071470.1, forward strand.
CCCTCCGGACGCCTGCGGTGGTGCTGGGGGCTGCGGCTGCCAGACAAGGGGCTGGGAGAGGAAGGGGCGCAGGGGCTGCTGGCACGGGTGGGGGACAGGCGGGACAGCTGGGGTGTCTGTGTGGGATGTGGGGTTCCCCCCCCCCCGACTATGCTCCAGCCCTGCACCCCACAGCCCATGCCTCAGTTTCCCCATGGGGCCGGGGCAGGGGGGGGACAGGGTGGCCCCGGACGCAGCAGCCGCTGAGCCCCCCTCTCTCGTCAGCACTGAACGAGCCCACCATCGACTACGGGTTCCAGCGGCTGCAGAAGGTCATCCCCCGGCACCCCGGGGACCCTGAGCGCCTGCCCAAGGTAGGGACCTCCTGGCCTGGGTTTGGCGCAGATGCTGTGCCGTGCCCCCTGCCGTGCCCAGTGACACCCCCGGGGTGCGGGCAGTGACACGTCATCACCCATGGGTGCTGGGCACCACCTTACCCAGACCCAGAGGTCTTCCCTGGCAGTGCCAGAGGGCCAAGGGACAGGGAGGGGGACACAGAGCCCCTGGGTGCAGCCCACGGGCTGGCCTGGCTCCCTGACCCTCAGCTCCTGCTCTGTGTGGTGGGGTCCATGCTGCTTCCCCGTCTCCGGCAGACCCATGGGAACAGAGGGCCATGGAGGGACACAGGGAGGGACAAGGGCGGGGGTGCAATGGGCCCCGTGGGGTGCTGGGCTGGGGCTCTGGGCATCGCATGGCACCTCGGGGAGGTGGGGATGTGTCACCAGCATGGGGACATGGCAGGGCAGGGTGCCTGCATGTCCCCCGTGTGCAGGTGGGGCTGGGGTGGGGGTGTGGGCCCCCCCCCAATCCCCATCCCGCTCCCTGCCCAGGAGGTCCTGCTGAAGCGGGCGGCCGACCTGGTGGAGGCTCTCTATGGGATGCCGCACAGCAACCAGGTACCATGACACCCCCCCACCCGCATCCTGCCATCCCCCCCCGAGCTCATCCCACCCTCCTGCCCCCGTCCCCCCACCCTGCCCGCTTGGCGGGGTCTGCACCCCGAGCCCACAGCGCTGCAGTGAGGACGCAGGAGCCGTTGATGTACTTTGGGACAACACCGGCCCCGGCCTCCCGGCCCCACATCTGCTTCACATCAGGATTCCTCGGGCGCTGAGTCAGCGCTGTGGGCCCCCCCGAGCCCCCCACCTGCAGGGGAAGGGGAGCCGCCAGGTCAGGCTGCAGGGCTGGCGCCTCCAAAGCTGCCTTTGTTCCCACGTCCTTCCCGGCCGGCGTCACGAGCTGGGGGGTCTCGATCCCCCTGTCCCATTGCTGCCCGGCACAGCCCGTCCTGCGCCCCGGGGACACTCAGGGCTGCAGGCGCCCTGGGAGGTGACACGAGCTGGGGCGGTCTCAGCCCTTCCCTGCCCCATCGCTGCCCCATAGAGGGGTCACTCCAGGCTCCACATGCCATGGGGTGACACCGTCCCCATGTGTGTCCCCCTCCCCATCCCAGGACATCATCCTGAAGCGAGCGGCAGACATCGCCGAGGCACTGTACAGCGTCCCCCGCAACCCCAGCCAGCTCTCCTCGCTGGCCGGCACCCACGGCCCCGCCGGCATGATGGGGGTGAACTCCTTCGGCAGCCAGCTGGCCGTCAACATCGGCGACTCACCACAGGGCACCGAGCAAGGTGGGCCGGGGGCTGTGCCGGCCGGCGGGAGGGGGTCCCTGCCTGCCCTGTGCCACCCCCGGCCCCTCTCGCCCACAGGCTACTCCCGAAACACGGGCAGCGTCTCGCCACGGGGCTACGTGCCCAGCTCCACGCCGCAGCAGAGCAGCTACAGCGGTGCCGCCGGCATCAATGGCTACGGCGGCGGCACCATGGCTGGCCTGGGGGTGCCCGGCTCCCCCAGCTTCCTCAACGGCTCCACCGCCAACTCCCCCTATGCCAGTGAGTCGGTGTCCCGGGGTGTTCCCAAAGCCATGCACCAGCTCCAGGGAGTCACCAACGCTGTGCACCAGCCCTGGGGTGTCCTCAAAGCCATGCACCAGCTCCAGGGAGTCCCCAGTGCTGTGCACCAGCCCTGGGGCGTCCCCAAAGCCATGCATCAGCCCCAAGGCATCGTCCAAAACCAAGCAGCAGCCCCAAGGCATCCCCAAAGCCGGGCACTAGCTCTGACATGTCCCCAAAGCCATGCACTAGCCCTGGCATGTCCCCAAAGCCATACACCAGCTCCAGGGTTTCCCCAAAGCTGTCTGCGAGGGCAAAGGGGAGCAGGAACACAGTGACCTGAGCTGAGAAAGCTCCAGCCCCAGCTCTGGCAAGCTGGGTCCCATGCGATGTCACCAGGGTGTGTTGGCATCCCGCATGGGGAGCGATGCCCCGTTGCCAGCTCTGCCCGGCCTGAGTGGGTCTCTCCCCGCAGTCATGCCCGCCAGCCCCCCGCTCGGCGCCTCCTCCATCACCCTCCCGTCAGGCACCAACGCCTCCACCCCCACCGGGGTCTTCTCCTTCTCGCCCGTCAACATGATCTCGGCGGTGAAGCAGAAAAGCGCCTTCGCCCCCGTGGTGCGGCCACAGACCTCCCCGCCGCCCGCCTGCGCCAGCACCAGCGGCAGCAGCCTGCAAGGTGAGCCCAGCGCAGGCAGGGCTGCCCCCACCTGCCCCCCCCCAGCACACCCCCAGGTCCCTCTTGCCTGACAGAGGGGGAGGGGGGGTCCCGGTGTCACCGTGCCCACCCTGGTGCCTGCAGGGCACTTGCCTGCAGCCTCGCAGATCCCTTCCCGCAGGCTGCCTGCCCTCTCCCGCCTGCACCCCTGCCCGTTTCCGTGCCTCCTCCCTGCACCCGAGGCATGGCTGGGGCTGCGCTGCAGGGAGGGGTGCACCATGCCACCCTCGTCCCTGTCCCTCCGTGTCCACCTCTCCTCCCTGCCTTGGCTCACCCTCTCTTTCCCTCTCTCCCACCACCCAGACCCGGCTTTCGAGGACTCGGACAAGTTCCACACGCCTGCGCGGCCGCTCCAGGGACTGGCCTATTCCTAAGCGCAGTAGGTCCTGGGACGTGCCAGCCCCGGAACCCCCCATCCTGCTGGGACGGGCAGGGGGAGCGGGGCCAAGGAGGGCAGAGACCCCCCTGCCTCGGCGTGCCCACCCCTCGCCTTCCCTTGCAGCCGTGCCCGGCCACCTCATGCCACCCATGTGAGCCGGAGCTGTGACATGGACTGGGACTGAGCGTGGCCTCGCAGCCCAGCAGTGCCAGCCCCTCTGACCTGCTCCAGGGCACGCAGGGCTCCGGGACCCACCGCCCCGCTGCCCTGCGGTTGCCCCAGCCCGGCCCCATGGAGCTCATCTCCCTCGCAGTGGGGTGACCCTGGCCAGGGCCAGCACCGGCGTGGCTTGGCATGGCTCAGCTTGCCAGGCAGCCCCTCCTGAGGTCAGAGAGGGGCCTTGGGGATGGGGAAAGACCCAAACGCTCTGGGTTTAGCCTCAGAAAGATGCTGAAAGACTGGTGGGGGTGTGGGGCAGCGGAAGCTGCAGGCAGGATGCTCGCGGGTAGGAGGAATGGATGCTCCAGGGCGGGAGGGATGGATGCTCCAAGGCAGGAGGGGTGCTCCGGGACAGGATGGGGGGATGTTCTGGGGCAGGATGGGTGCTCCAAGGCAGCAGCGATGCTCTGGGGTGGGATGGATGCTCCAGGGCAGGATGGGGGAAATATTGCTAGGTGGGACGGATGCTCCGGGGTAGGATGGGGGAAATGTTCCTAGGCAGGATGGATGCTCGGGGGCGGGAGGGCTGCTCCAGTGGGACCCAGCTCCCCCACACACACACTTCCCGGCTCTCTCACCACCTTGGCCAGCACTCTCTCCCCAGATGTGCAGCTCCACATCTGGAGCCGCCCACCCGCAGCTCCCGGGCGGCCGAAGCCGGATCTCTGCCTGTGCCCTGTGCCCCCGCGAAGGATGGGGGCCTCGGCACCGCCCGGGCAGGGGGACATGAGCTGTCCCAGCCCACCGACCTGAGCCCCTGCCATGGGGATGGCACGGTTCCTGGCCCCATCAGCTGCCAGGGCTCTCTGCGCCAGGACACAACCACAGCTCTTTTCTCATTAATATCACCATTATTATTAATATAATATTATTATTATTATTATTTTTAGCAGCAGGCGAGCCAGCGGGCAGGGGGTCTGACAGGGTGGGCAGGAGACCTCCGGCCCTGGCACTGCCTCCCTCCACTGGGGTTTTCCCTGTCCTCCCAGCCGGGAGGGAGCAGCCAGGAATTTTGTAAATAAAGAAAAAGGGAAAAAAACCAAACTACTCCCCCCATGCCCGCATCCCACCCATGGGAGTGGCCCGTGTCCCCCGCTGTGTCTTGTGCCGCTGTGTGCCGCAGGGATGGTGATGCCACGGTGCCCTTCTCAGTGTCAGCAAGTGTCCCCCCTGTGCAGCCCCCATTGCCCCTCGCTTGGTGCTGGGTCCTCAGCTGAGGTCTCCAGCCCCTGGCTGGGGTCACCATGGGGGTCCCAGGGCTGGCGGCAGCCTCCCACCTGCCCTTGGGGACAGGGTGCCCCCCCAGGGTCCTGGTCCCCCTGTGGTGGTGGTGGTGCAGGACGACGATGCCGGGGTCCCTCAGAGCAGGGGCCTTTCTGACATGGAAATAAAAGGCCTTGCAGAAGGGCACCGGCTCCGGGGGTCTGTGAGCGGGGAGGGGGCAGCACGTGGGGACACCCCCGAGGACAGTGACACCGGCCCCGCAGCAGCAGGAGTGCGTGGGGGTGCCGAGGACAGCCCCAGGGAGAGGGGATGGGGGTGCTTCACGTCCCACTCCCAGCACCAGGCTGGCAGCACCCACCCTGCTCCCCATGGCCCCCTGGGGTCCTGCCCCGCACCCTGGGCAGCTCGGGGTGCCAGCGGTGGTCCCAGCCCACCCCACCCCAGTTGGAAACACTCAGCGCGGCCTCAGCCCCCCACAGCTTGTTCCCATTGCCGGAGTCCTGGAAATGTGGGTGTGGCGCTCACTCCCACGCCAGACCCATGGGACCCCTGGGCAGCTGCCCCCCACCCCCATGGCCTGTGGCGTCAGACCCCCAGGGGGACATGGGGTTATGTGTCCCCCCTGCCCGTTGCACCCCACTGCCAGCCCGCGGCCACTCACCAGGTGGGAGCTGGGGTGGCCCCATGGGGTGGGCTATCGGGACCCTGGATGCTTCACCCTGGGGTGCACCCCGTGCTGGGGGGGGTGGGTTGGCTGTCCATCCCCGTTCGGGGCAGCTTGGCTGGGTGCAGCTGGGTCACCCCGGCCTGGCCATGCTCAGCAAGGGTCGGCATGCAAATTTGGGGTACCACAGTGGGATGAGGCTCCCCGCGCCTCCCCCGCCCCGGCCAGCACCTGCCTGGCCATGGGAGTGACCTGAGATGCCGTGGCTCCAGCATCCCAACCAAGTAAGAGTGGGGGGTCTCCGTGGGCCCCCCGCTGCCACCATCCAGCCCTGCCCGGGTGGGCAGCATCCTTGCAGGGACCCCTCTCGAAGGCAGCCGAGGCCTTGCAGCTCATTGCATGCCAAGGGAGTGAACAGACACCCCCTGGTGCTGCCACATGGTCAAACAGGGACTGGGACACCCCCCCGGCCATAGCTGGGGCCAGCATAGCGCAGCTGAGATTGCGTGTCCCAAAGGATCCCAACCCCCGCCTCAGCCTGCTCTGAAGCCCACAGGTGGAGACCCCCCCCGAGGTGCTGTCCCAGGGGAGGGGGCATCAGTCAATGCCTGCAGCAGCACTGCCCATGGCCCCGAAACCAGGGCAGGCCAGGGGGCACAGCCCCCCCTCTGAAAGCATTGCTGTGCACATGGGCAGGGATGGCTCGGGGGGGAGGGCTCCGGGAGGACAGGGGCACCAAAAACAGGGGCCTGCCCCTACCCAGGCACCCTGAGCAGAGTGGGGTGGGCAGGGGGCTATGCCCTTGATAGGACCTGGCATGTGGAGGTGGGGAGGGCACCCCAAAATCCCAGCCCCTGCCACCTGCAGAGCCCTGCAGGAAGGAGCATCAGCCCTGAGCCGTGGGGTCTCTGGCTGGCACCGCTGCTCCAGCCCTGCCAGGAGGGTTTCACCAACACAGCAGCACCTGGCAACGGGATGGCAGGGCTCTGCCACCATAGCTGAGCCTGACAGCATGCCCTGGGCACAAGTAAGAGGGGCACGGAGCTGCCTTGGGGGGGTCCACACTCGAACGTGGCCATACACACGGTGGGGACATGCACATGTGACAGGGACATGCAAATGGCAACGCCATGGGGACACGCACGTGGCACACATGGTGGGGACATGCACACCCACCGAGCGCTGCCAGCCAGCACCCATTTTCCTTACGGAGCCACTGCCTGGCACCTGGGAAAGCCCTCCTCTGTCACCACTGGTGTCCCCATGGCTCCAGACCCCACCCTCCAGCCCAGCCCAAACCCCCCTCCCAGGCTGCCCTTGACACCCCAAACCACCCAGGCAGCCCCACCATGCCCAGCGCCCTCCCCAGTCCCTTCCCAGCCTGGGGCTCCCCTCCCTCCTGTCTGGGTTTCCCCCCCCACGCAGACCACCAGTGCACGCCTAAGTACCCACCACAGCCAGGGGGTGCAGCCAAGGGTCTCCCAACAGCAGTGACCCCATGGGGCAGCCCCAGGGCCAGGCAGGGAGCCGGGGGGTCACCCAGCATCACCAGGCTCTGGGCTTTGGCGTTTCCCTGCTGCCATTTTGTCCCAGTGGCCTGGGGCTGCCGGAGGCTCACCTGGCACGTGAAAGTGCCAGAGGTGCTGGGACACCTGGGGACAGCGTGCACGGCCATGCTGACGGTGTGCCAACAGCCCCCTCCCCTCCCACCGATGTTGAGAGCATCTGCCTTAACACCCATAAATATTTATTGCCCTGCTGCCAGCGACAGCTCCCAGGGTGCCCCCCCAGCTCACCCAGCTCCCCCCAGTTCCCTCGGCCAGGGGTTCCCACCTGTGGAGATGGGGCATCCCATACGAGGACGCAGGACCCAGCCACACTACCAGGAGGGCGAGCCCCACAGCCCCCCTGGAGCCCCCAGCCCCACACAGGGGTATCCTCTGGCCCCTGGGGAATATGGGGGACTGCCCCCATTGGGGAGCAGCAGGGCCGGGGGCTCCCATGAGCCATGGTCGCCCCAAGGACCCCCTGGGCCCCCTATTTCATCCCACCTCTTTGCACAGAGCTCTTTGCCCGCGGGTCTGGGACAGGGCAGGGCAGGGCAGGGAGGGGACCCCACCTGGGGACCCTGGGGACACCCCCCGCAGTCCCTGCCCTGCTGGCATTCCCCATGGCACGCAGTCCCTCCGTCTGCGGGTGCCGGCTCCCACCCGCCAGCCCCCCCGGAGCAGCGCAGCCACGATGTTTAGATTAGAGGATAATGTGCTGGAAATAATTGCCTTAATCAAGAAAGGTTAATGAGGCTGCCTGTGCGTACAGCGGCGGCGGGTGCCAGCGCAGCCCAGGGTGAGCGGGAGCGTTCGGCGAGCGGCAGCCACAGCACAGCCGGCACCGGGCACTGGCTCCCATGCCGACGGCAAACCAGCAGCCCCTGCCTACGGGGGGCAGCCGCTGCCTGCCAGGACCCTCCTGCAGCCAGTGAGTGCAGGAGGGTGGTGGCACCCAGCGTGGCAACGCTCCGGGCAATCGACACATGTTTGGGGCCACTTCATCCCCATGGCCCCTTTGGGGACGTGCCACATTCCCACGGGATGTGGCCTGCATTCGAGGCCAGCCTGGGTCTCACAGCCACGGGATGCTGCTGTGTGCTGGGACTCTGTCCTGGAGCCCCCCTGCCCGCACAGGGGTCCCTGTCCCACAGCCAAGGCATCCCCCAGGGGTGGCCATGACCTGCTGGGGGCCACAGATGTCACTGGAGGGACCGGAGGCTGCGGGTACGGCCACCTCCCGGCGCCTGGCCCAGCACCGTGGTGCAGCTGGTGCCGGAATTGGCACTTCACGGCGAGCGAGCGCTCAATGACTCTTCAGGCTGCACTGGAGGGAGCTGCGGCGCAGGGCGAGAGCTGGAGCAGAGTGGGGGATGTGCCCGCCATGGCCCCTCATCACGGAGCACCACGGATCCCTCCTGCCACCTCCCTGGGACCCACTGCCGCTGCCAGCGAGGGGCTCGGCTGAGCAGGGTAGGGGCACCACACTGCTATGGGGGTCTGCACCCCCCCAGGACCACCCGGGCCTGTCCCATAATCCTCGAGGACATATTGCCACCGGGGCCTTTGCCCAGGTTTCTCCCAGGCTGTGGGAGCCAAGGGACACCGGGGCCAGGCCCTGGGATAGGGCTGGATGTGGGGGTCTGGGTGGGGATGGGGTTCCGGGCAGGGACCCAGCCATGGCCCAGCTGCTGCTGCTCTCCCGCTCTGCTCCGAGGTTTGCAAGAAACAGGGTACACCTGCAGGCTGCGACCCCGGATGCTGCCGTGGGGGCCCTGCAGGCTTGCAATGCCGCTCTGCACGCTCGCACGGTTGCAGCGGGGCCCTGCGTGCTGCAGCGGCGGTGCCGGTGGCACGCTCGCACGCTCCCACTGCTGCCCTGCGCGCACACCCCACCCGTGTTCACAATCCCGCTCTGCGCACACCACCCGCTCGCGCGCCTGCCCGGCGCCCGCGCCCCACTCGTGTGCTCGCACCAGTGCCTCGCACGCACGCATGCGCGCTGCGCTGCTGCGTTGCAGCGGTGCCTTGCATTTGCACCTGCTTGCCCAAGCACGCGAGCTGGCCTCGGCGCCCTGCGTTTGCACCCCTCCTGCCTGAGCAACGCGTTCACGTCCATGCCCCGCGGGCACCTTGCGCTCACACGAGCGCTGCGCTTGCACCCGTGCCCCTGCGCGTGCAACCCCGGTCCCCGTCCCCCCCACACACACACATTGCACACGCAACGCACTCGCAACAGGGCCCCGCGCGTGCCCCCCTGCTTGCACGAGCGGCGCCCTCGCGACTCACCCGCTCACATGGGTGCCTTGCACGCACGTCCTGCTTGCACAAGCACCGCGCTCACGCCGGCGCCCTGCGCACACCCTGCTCGCACGGGCGCTGCGTTCATACCCGATGCCCCACACGCCATTCCCACATGGTCACCACACGCCCCCCCCTCGCCCAGCGCCCGGCCATCACCCCGGCCTCTGGCCTCTGCTCAGGCTCTGTGCTGAGACACGGCGTTCAACAGTGCGGGGTGGGGGGGGGCAGGGGGGAGCACCCCATTGCTGTGTGTCCATACGCATGCGTGTGTGTGTGTGTGTGTGTATGTGCACCCCCGCCGTGCCCGTCACACGCACCCCCTTGTTGCTGCGGGCTAAGGAGGGACGCAGCTGGGCTGGGGGACCCCGGTGGTGCCCGCCGAGCCCCTCTTCTCCCCCCCCAGCGGCTGCATCGGGAGTGACCCTCCGCTGCGGGGACGAGCTGGAGCTTCAAACCCCACGGGGACGCGTTCCCGTCCCCGTACTGTCCCGGTCCCGTACACAGCCGGTCCCCGGGAGCGGCACCGGCAGAGCGGTCCCGGGCCGGCCTCGGCCGCACCGGACCACAAGAGGGCTGTCGCGGGCCGCGGATGATGCCCCTGCACCCCAACATGCATCCCTGCCCTTGCACCCCCGGCCCTGCACCCCAACCTGCACTTCTGCCCTCCCCTGCACCCCTGCCTGCACCCCTGGCCCAGCACCCCGACATGCATCCCCTCCTGCGCACCAACGTGCATCCCTACCCCGCACCCCCGGCCCTGAACCCCATCCCGCACCCTTGACCGTGCACTGGTGCCTGCACCCCTGGCCACGTGTCCCAACCTGCCCCCCAGCCCTGCACCCCAGCACATACACGGCTTTGGGTCCCTGAAGCCAAGGGGTTCGACTGGCTCCCACAGAGGGACCAAGGGGTCTGGGGACTCTCCCGGCTGGGAACAACGCTGGCAGGGGAACAAACCTGGCCCAGCCCGGGAGCATCCACTCTGCATAGCCAGCTCTCACACCCCAGAGCACCGTGCTCCCCTTCCCCAGAGCACCCCTTTCCCCTTCCACAGAGTACCCCGCTCCCCCTCCAGCCACCAGCCCATAGCCCTGGGGGGCTCCAGCACCTGGCAGCCTTCACAGCGCTGCATTTAAGAGCGATGCTGACATTTCCAGCTTTCGGGACGCGTCAGGAGCTCTCAGCCGCTCCTTGCGGCTCATTAACAGCCAGACGAGCTGCAGCAGTAATTGCTTTAATTTATTTGCTTACGGCTGGGGCAGAGGGGAGAGGCATGTGGCACTCGCTGCCTTTATGGGGACCATATGGAAGCCATTTATCACCATTTGCTGCAGCGGGGCAGGCGGGGGAAAGAAAGACTTTTATTAACTCACTTGTAGTGTAAAACTTTTCTAACCAAGTCCCTGCGATGAGCAACATGGCCAGTAACGTGGAGAGGCCAATGGCCAGGGGCGGCTGTGCGGTGCCAAGGGGGAGCTGTGGGGCATGAGTGGGTGCTGCGGGATGCAGCCCATGCACCAGTCCCACCCCAGCCCTTGCATGGACTCCATGTGTCATCCCCAGCCCTTGCACGGCCCCGGACACCATCCCGTGCCCAGCCCTCGCAGAACAGGGCAGGGTGTGGGGAGGGGGCAGCATGGAAGTGGACCCCCATCTCCCTCCCGTCCCAGGGCAGGGTGGAGGAGCTGGGGATGGTGCCCAGGGGTTGCTCCTTCCCCTCTAAAAGGGGGACAAGGCAGCGACGGGCACCTGGGACAGACATGGCTGGGGCTCCTTCCCAGCTCTGGGGTGATGTGTGCCCCTCGCAGCCCTCAGTGGCCCCAACCACCCCCCTGCCAGCAGCGTGCAAGCCCAGCATCACCAACAGCCTCCAAGCTCCCACGGGTCCAGCATGCCCAGGTTCCCCTTCTTGATCCCTAAATGAGAGTTCTTCACCCGGTCTGGGAGAGCCAATTGACACACCAAGCCGAGATATTTGTTTTTATTTCAGTTCTGCAGAATTGGGTGCCGGGCATTTAACAGCAGCCAGCACGCCACAGTGGGTTTCCCACCGCTCAATATTTATAAGGATAAAATAGAGCCAATTGGGTAATAATGGTTCATTCACCACGCCTAACTATACATATGCAGCCAAGCTCGCATATAAAAGTTTTAGAGAGGTTACCTGATTAGCATGCTCATTATTCACAACAGGGTGTGTATTTTAGCATTGTAATGACCCAAGGTTAGTTTGGGATAGACTCTTCACTCGACTTTGGCCCAGAAGTTATATTTTTTTGCTATCTTATGTCTAAGTGAGCAATTGCAAAAGAACACATAAGACATTTTTTCTTTTCACATGCTATGCAAAGTTAGGTACCCTCTGTGACGTCCAATCGAAACCTCTGAATAAACTTTGGGACTGAATGGTTCAGGTTGGAAGGGACCTTAAAGATCATCTAGTTCCAACCCCCCTGCCATGGGACACCTCCCACTAGACCAGGTTGTTCAAAGTCCCATCCAGCCTGGCCTTGAACACTTCCAGGGATGGGGCATCCACAGCTTCTCTGGGCAACCTGTTCCAGTGCCTCCCCACCCCCAGAGTGAAGAATTTCTTCCTGATATCTAATCTAAATCTCCCCTCTTTCAGTTTAAAGCCATTACCCCTTGTCCTATTACTACCTGCCCTTGTAAATAGTCCCTCCCCATCTTTCCTGTAGTCCTGCTTTAGGTACTGGAAGGCTTCTACAAAGTCTCTCTGGAGCCTTCTCTTCTCCAGGCTGAACAGCCCCAACTCTCTCAGCCTGTCTTCATAGGCTCAGCCCTCTGATCATCTTTGTGGCCCTCCTCTGAACTTGCTCAAACAGGTCCATGTCCTTCTTATGTTGAGGGCCCCAGAGCTGGATGCAGTACTCCAGGTGGTGTCTCACAATAATGGAGTGGAGGAGTCAGATGATGGTATTGACGTACTCGGCAGCGACCCTGGAAAACTCCTGACTGGAAGGACATCTTCTAAATGGGCCTTTTCTTAAGCACTGTCAGGGCTTTAACTGCAGGGAATGAGAGCTGACAGGCAAAGCCCCTGAAAAAGCTGCACTTGGGGCATCACGACATCTGTAACAGTGGAGAAAATGCTGATTATTCACTTTCATAAAATGGGATAGTTAAAAAAATACCCGTGCTCAAGACATCTCTTCCCATTATGGTGTCAGGTTTTTAACACGGTGCTGGTGACATGCGGCCAGTGCTGCTGCGGCGACTGGGGCCGGCCAGTAGCCATGGAGGCCACGGGTAGCCAGGCGGCACCGTGGGGACATTGTGATGTCACTGAGGTTGGGCAGGTAACGCGCCTCGCCCCGGCACCCCTATAAAGCAGGGCGCAGAGCGTGACCCCCAGCAGCACGGGGTGGCCGGACACTGCACTCGTCCAGCACCAGCATGGCCCGCGCCCGGCGCAGCAGGAGCCGCAGCAGGAGCCGACGCCGCCGACACCGAAGCCCCAGCCGCCACCACAGCCACCGTCGACGCCGGTACGGGAGGAGCCGACGCCGGCGTAGGACGAGCCGACGCCGGTATGGGAGCCGCCGGCGGCGTGGGACGCGCCGAAGCCGACGCTGAGCTGGACCCAGCGCTGGCCGTCTGTGGAGCCAGTGTCCCTGAGAGCCCCGGCCACCACTGCATCAGCGCCGCTGCACCACCGCGGCCCTGGCTCCATCAATAAATCTGAAATGATCTCATGATGGGTGTGAGTGTCCCTGGTGTCCCTGTGTGCCAGCTGCGTGTCCCCTGGTGTCTTGTCCCATGGGTGGGCATCCATGTTTGCTGGGAGTGTGTGTCCCATGGGTGTGCATGTCCAGGACCAGCACACCTCTCCAGGGATGGGGATGCCCCATCCTGCCTGCTCCTGTGCTGGGTCTGACCCCCTGTCTCCGTCTCCCAACCCGTCTCCCTCTCCCAGCCCATCTCCGTGCCTCAGCCAAGCTCGACATACCAAACCCATTGCCATGTCCCAACCTGTCTCAATATCCCAACCCATCTCCATGTCCCCAGCTCATGTCAATGTCAAAGCCCATCTCTATAGCGCCGCACATCTCCATGTCCACCACCCATCTCCATGTCCCCAGCTCATCTCCATGTCCCCAACCCACCTCCAGGTCCAAGTGTGTCTCTATGTCCAAGCCTGTATCCATGTCTCCAAACCATTTCTACGTCCCCACTCATCTCCATGTCTCAGCCCATCTCCACATCCCCGGCCCACCTCCATGTCCCCAGCCCATCAAGGCGTGGGACAGAGGACCTTGAAGCTGCTCTTGGCCCTGGCAGGCCCCGCTGGCAGATGAGAGGAGACTGTGCTGGAGAACAGTGTCATCCCCCTCCCAGGGCATGCTAAAGCTGCCCTTTCCCCAGGGAGCTCTTCCCTAACCGCGTTGCACTTTCCAGAGAAAGAAAGGGGAGGAGACCAGAGCAGTCCTTGAGGCTGGACCCCTCCTGAGGGCTGGGGGCAACTAATGGCCCCGCACAGACGAGTGTGAGCAAGGCAGTCTGGCAGCAAGGCTTTGGAGACGAGATGGTGCACCGTCATCAGCTCAGATTTACAAAGGAGGGGAAGGACATGCAACAGGACGATAGGAAAGGTCCTTAGACAGGTTTAGGGTTTGGGTTTTTTTAATAAATAGATAAAATAAAAGCAGGAAGTTGGTTTTTTTCCTCATTTTTCACAAGGGAAATGGCGGTGTTATCATGGCAGGAGAAGGCAGTGCACCCAGCAAGTGTTTCACCAAGTGCTACTTTGTCCTCTTGAACACTTTCTCACTGGTCTGGCTTTGCTTTCTGTTGCTTTGGGCTGCCCTGATTCATTATCAATATATTCATAAGTTATTAAACATCATTACAAGTTTCCGATGTCTTTGCTAAAAATGTATTTGTCCAAAGTACTGACAGTTCCCGTTCCTTTTAAATTCCTTCCCAGTTTGGTCCAGAGCCCTGCAGCGACAATTCACCCCACCGAGCCCGGCTCAGCCCCCGGCTCCTGTCCCGGGGGCAGGATTTGCCCGACCAGCCCAGCCCATGTGGCGGTGATGTGGGGCTGGTGCTGGTGCAGGGGGATGTCCTCCTCCTGGGGACTGGGGCAGGCCGGTAGCCATGGAGGCCACGGGTAGCCAGGCGGCACCGTGGGGACATTGTGATGTCACTGAGGTTGGGCAGGTAACGCGCCTCGCCCCGGCACCCCTATAAAGCAGGGCGCAGAGCGTGACCCCCAGCAGCACGGGGTGGCCGGACACTGCACTCGTCCAGCACCAGCATGGCCCGCGCCCGGCGCAGCAGGAGCCGCAGCAGGAGCCGACGCCGCCGACACCAAAGCCCCAGCCGCCACCACAGCCACCGTCGACGCCGGTACGGGAGGAGCCGACGCCGGCGTAGGACGAGCCGACGCCGGTATGGGAGCCGCCGGCGGCGTGGGACGCGCCGAAGCCGACGCTGAGCTGGACCCAGCGCTGGTCGTCTGTGGAGCCAGTGTCCCTGAGAGCCCCGGCCACCACTGCATCAGCGCCGCTGCACCACCGCGGCCCTGGCTCCATCAATAAATCTGAAATGATCTCATGATGGGTGTGAGTGTCCCTGGTGTCCCTGTGTGCCAGCTGCGTGTCCCCTGGTGTCTTGTCCCATGGGTGGGCGTCCATGTTTGCTGAGGTTGTGTGTCCCATGGGTGTGCATATCCAGGACCAGCACACCTCTCCAGGGATGGGGATGCCCCATCCTGCCTGCTCCTGTGCTGGGTCTGACCCCCTGTCTCCGTCTCCCAACCCGTCTCCCTCTCCCAGCCCATCTCCGTGCCTCAGCCAAGCTCGACATACCAAACCCATTGCCATGTCCCAACCTGTCACAATATCCCAACCCACCTCCATGTCCCCAGCTCATGTCAATGTCAAAGCCCATCTCTATAGCCCCGCACATCTCCATGTCCACCACCCATCTCCAGGTCTAAGCCTGTCTGTATGTCCAAGCCTATATCCACGTCTCCAAACCATTTCTACGTCCCCACTCATCTCCATGTCTCAGCCCATCTCCACATCCCCGGCCCACCTCCATGTCCCCAGCCCATCAAGGCGTGGGACAGAGGACCTTGAAGCTGCTCTTGGCCCTGGCAGGCCCCGCTGGCAGATGAGAGGAGACTGTGCTGGAGAACAGTGTCATCCCCCTCCCAGGGCATGCTAAAGCTGCCCTTTCCCCAGGGAGCTCTTCCCTAACCGCGTTGCACTTTCCAGAGAAAGAAAGGGGAGGAGACCAGAGCAGTCCTTGAGGCTGGACCCCTCCTGAGGGCTGGGGGCGACTAATAGCCCCGCACAGACGAGTGTGAGCAAGGCAGTCTGGCAGCAAGGCTTTGGAGACGAGATGGTGCACCGTCATCAGCTCAGATTTACAAAGGAGGGGAAGGACGTGCAACAGGACGATAGGAAAGGTTCTTAGACAGGTTTAGGGTTTGGTTTTTTAATAAATAAATAAAATAAAAGCAGGAAGTTGATTTTTTTCTTCACCTTTCACAAGGGAAATGGCGGTGTTATCATGGCAGGAGAAGGCAGTGCACCCAGCAAGTGTTTCACCAAGTGTTACTTTGTCCCCTTGAACACTTTCTCACTGGTCTGGCTTTGCTTTTTGTTGCTTTGGGCTGCCCTGATTCATTATCAATATATTCATAAGTTATTAAACATCATTACAAGTTTCTGATGTCTTTACTAAAAATGTATTTGTACAAAGTACTGACAGTTAGAACCATAGAATCATGGAATCGTAGAATTGTTAGGGTTGGAAGGGACCTCAAAGATCATCTAGTTCCAACCCCCCTGCCATGGGCAGGGACACCTCCCACTAGATCATGTTGCTCAGAGCCCCATCCAGCCTGGCCTTAAAAACTTCCAGGAATGGGGCTTCCACCACCTCTCTGGGCAACCTGTTCCAGTGTCTCACCACCCTCATGGTGAAAACTTTCTAACGTCCAGTGTGAATCGTCCCATCTCTAGTTTTAATCCATTCCCTCTGGTCCTACCATTACCCGACATCCTATAAAGTCCCTCACCAGCTTTCTTGTAGGCCCCCTTAAGATACTGGTAGGCCACTATAAGGTCTCCTGGGAGCCTTCTTTTCTCCAGAATGAACAACCCCAACTTTCTCAGTCTGTCCTCATAGGAGAGGTGCTCCAGCCCTCTGATCATCCTGGTGGCCCTTCTCTGGACACGTTCCAGCACGTCCATATCTCTCTTGTAGTAGGGCCTCCAGAATTGGACGCAGTACTCCAGGTGGGGTTTCACGAGAGTGGAGTAGAGGGGGAGAATCACCTCCCCTGACCAGCTGGCCACGCTTCTCCTGATGCAGCCCAGGATACGATTGGCTTTCTGGGCTGCTAGTGCACACTGATGGCTCATGTTGAGCCTCTCGTCCACCAGCACCCCAAAGTCCTTTTCTTCAGGGCTGCTCTCAAGCCAGTCACTGCCCAGCCTATATCAGTGCTTGGGATTGCCCCTACCCAGATGGAGGACCTTGCACTTGGTCTTGTTGAACTTCATGAGTTTGGCATGGGCCCACCTCTCCAACCTGTCAAGGTCCCTCTGGATGGCATCCCTTCCTTCCAGTCATCGGCGAGCTTGCTGACAGTGCACTCTATGCCACTGTCCATGTCACTGACAAAGATGTTAAACAAGACCGGTCCCAGTACTGATCCTTGAGGGATTCCACTTGTCACTGGCCTCCACTTGGACATGGACCCATTGACAGCCACTCTTGGGGTGTGGCCATCAAGCCAGTTCTTTATCCACTGAATTGTCAGTCCATCAAGCCCATATTTTATCAGCTTGGAGACCAGGACGTCATGCGGGACAGTGTCAAAGGCTTTGCTCAGGTCCAGGTAAATGACGCCAGTTGCTCTCCCCTTGTCTATTGATGTTGTGACCTTCTCATAGAAGGCCACCAGGTTTGTCAGGCACGATTTGCCCTTGGTGAAGCCGTGTTGATTGTACCCAATCACCTCTTCGTTATTCTTCTGCCTCAGCAGTGCCTCCAGGAGAATCTGCTCCATAATCTTACCAGGCACAGAGGTGAGACTGGCTGGCCTATAGTTCCCTGGTTCCTCCTTCTTTCCCTTTTTGAAAATGGGGATCGTGTTTCCCCTTTTCCAGTCAGTGGGGACCTCACCATACTGCCATGACTTTTGGAATATAATAGAGAGCAGTTTAGCAACCTCATCCACCAGTTCCCTCAGTACCCGTGGGTGTATCCCATCGGGTCCCATGGACTTGTACACTTTCAGGTTCTTCAGATGGTCACGAACCTGATCTTCACTTACGATAGGCAGTTCTGTCCAACCCCTGCCATTGTCTTCTGTGACTCCAGGAGTGTGGCTGGAGCCCTTGCCAGTGAAGACTGAGTTCCCGTTGCTTTTAAATTTCTCCCCAGTTTTGTCCTGAGCCCTGCAGTGACAACTCACCCCGCCAATCCCGTCTCTGTCCCCAGCTCCTGCCCCGGGGATCACAACATCTCTAACAGTGGAGAAAACGCTGCTTATCCACTTTCATAAAACTGGATAATAAAAAAAAAACACGCTCAAGACATCTCTTCTTTTCCAATTTATTACAGTTCAGCCCAATACCTGTATCTCCTTGTCAGTTTTTCAGCCCCCTCCACCTGCAGGCAGTGTGTTCCCATGCATTTCTGCATCACCACCTTCCTTCTGAAAGAGAAGTGGATCTGGTTTGATGTCAGTTTGTTCACATGGTGGTGGTGATGTGGGGCTGGTGCTGGTGCAGGGGGATGTCCTCCTCCTGGGGACTGGGGCCAGCCAGTAGCCATGGAGGCCACGGGTAGCCAGGCGGCACCGTGGGGACATTGTGATGTCACTGAGGTTGGGCAGGTAACGCGCCTCGCCCCGGCACCCCTATAAAGCAGGGCGCAGAGCGTGACCCCCAGCAGCACGGGGTGGCCGGACACTGCACTTGTCCAGCACCAGCATGACCCGCGCCCGGCGCAGCAGGAGCCGCAGCAGGAGCCGACGCCGCCGACACCGAAGCCCCAGCCGCCACCACAGCCACCGTCGACGCCGGTACGGGAGGAGCCGACATCGGCGTAGGACGAGCCGACGCCGGTACGGGAGGAGCCGAAATCGGCGTAGGACGAGCCGACGCCGGTATGGGAGCCGCCGGCGGCGTGGGACGCGCCGAAGCCGACGCTGAGCTGGACCCAGCGCTGGCCGTCTGTGGAGCCAGCGTCCCTGAGAGCCCCGGCCACCACTGCATCAGCGCCGCTGCACCACCGCGGCCCTGGCTCCATCAATAAATCTGAAATGATCTCATGATGGGTGTGAGTGTCCCTGGTGTCCCTGTGTGCCAGCTGCGTGTCCCCTGGTCCCCTGGTGTCTTGTCCCATGGGTGGGCGTCCATGTCTGCTGTGGTTGTGTGTCCCATGGGTGTGCATGTCCAGGACCAGCACACCTCTCCAGGGATGGGGATGCCCCATCCTGCTGCTCCTGTGCTGGGTCTGACCCCCATCTCCATCTCCCTTCCCACCTCCCTCTTCCAGCCCGTCTCCATATCCCCAGCCCACCTCCATGTCAACAGTCCATCTCCATGTCCCTGCCCATAGAATCATAGAATCAGGGAATGGTTTGGTTTGGAAGGGACCTTAAATATCATCTAGTTCCAACCCCCCTGCCATGGGCAGGGACACCTTCCGTTAGACCATGTTGCTCAAAGCCTCATCCAGCCTGGCCTTGAACACTTCCAGGGATGGGGCAGTGATGCCTTCTCTGGGCAACCTGCTCCAGTGTCTCACCACCCTCAGAGTGAAGAATTTCTTCCTTCTATCTAATCTAAACCTTCTTTCAGTTTAAAGCCATTACCACTTGTCCTATTACTACTTGCTCTTCCAAATAGTCCCTCTCTCGCTTTCTTCTAGGGCCCCTTTAGGTACTGTGAGACTGCTATAGTCTCCTTGGAGCCTTCTCCAGGGTGAACAACCCCAACTCTCTCAGCTTATATTCATAGGAGAGGTGTTCCAGCCCTCTGATCATCTTCATGACCCTCCTCTGAACTTGCTCCGACAGGTCCATGTCCTTCTTATGTTGGGGGCCCCAGAGCTGGATGCAGTACTCCAGGTGGGGTCTCACCAGAGCAGAGTAGAGGGGGGGAATCATCACCCTCAAACTACTGACCACGCTTCTTTTGATGCAGCCCAGGATGATGTTGGCTTTCTGGGCTGCAAGTGCACTTTGCCGGGTTGTGCTGAGCTACTCATCCATCAACACCCCCAAGTCCTTTACCTCAGGGCTGCTCTCAATCCATTCTCTGCCCAGCTTGTATACGTGTTTGAGATTGCCCCGACCCATGTGCAGGACCTTGCACTTGGCCTGGCTGAACTTCATGATGTCAGTTGCTCTTCTCTCATCCACCAACACTGTAACCCCGCTGAGAAAGGACAACATATTTGTCAGGCACGATTTGCCCTTAGCGGAGCCATTATACTTCAGCGTGATACCTTTTATCTCCTTGGCTGTTTTTCAGCACGCTACACCTGAAGTTCTGGTGGAGCCAGAACACACCTGTGTTCAGGTGCATGGGAACACACCTGCATGTGTTCCCATGCATTTCTTCATCAGCACCTTCTTTCTGAAGCAGAAGTGTATCTATTTTGGCGTAAGTTTGTCCGCCTTAGGACCTGCCAAGGCATTTGCTTCTGACAGTTAGTAGGCTGAATTGTGTGTGGCAGGCCTGGCTCAAAGCCAGAAGAGGAACCCCCCAGAGCTTTGCCAGCGTTGTGGTCCTGGTGGGCACAGGGTAGAGAAATGGGGCATAAGCCAAAGGAGTAGCAGAAAAGCAGCGCGGCCATGTGTGAAAGGAGAGAACAAGAGGGGGACCATTCACACAAGAGAACAGGGTGGAGAAAATAGTCAATAGCGAATGTGGGAGGGCACGGCACAGAGAAAGGTACGGGGACAGAAGCTGGAGGAAATGGAGATGAAGAGAATGTGAAAGAAGGGTGGGAAGAAAACCTGAGCCAGGCCAGGCCAGGTAAAATCAAGTCACAACTGCAGAGCGCTCTGAATGCCTGAAGCTCTTTGCTGCCGTTACTTCTGCAGCCATTCCGGCCTCGCAGAGAGATGGCTGTGCTTCATCATCACTCCGCTGTCTCTCTCAACGGAGCTTCTTTCTTCTCTCAGTGCTCTCCAGCACAGGTAACCCCAAAGCCCTGGTGGATGGGCAATAAACTTCTTCATGGCCATGTACAGAATACTGCTGAGTGTCCGGCCACATCGCACGTTTTGGGGAGACGTGGCCCTGCTGTTTATGGGTAAGGGGCCTGGACACCTGGGTTCACTGCAGAGGGATTGGGGACGGGGGTGAGTGGGTCATCAACCCCCTGCCATGTGTCTCCTCTGTCCCCACAAGTGACACCTTCCTGCTGTTGTGCTTTCTGTTAGTGGTCTTTGTTGTGGGGCTGGGAGTCTTCCAGGAAAGGTAGACAGGAGCCAGAAGTCCCAGCCCCACCACGGGGGACCCAAGCGTCCCCCTCATGTGTTATATTAAACTTGAAAATAGATATAAATAGTTTAACGTTACAAATTGTTGTGTATTGTATATTGTTACAAACTGGTAGGAAATATATATTCCTCTCCTTCGGCCTCACAGCAGCATTCATCCTGCTCCCGCTCCACTCCACCTTGCTCTTCCTTTTCATCCTGCTCCTGCCCCTCTTTGTGCTGCAGGACCACGTAGTGCCAGCCCTGCTTGTCCTCCGGAGAGCCGTGCTCCCCATAGCTGGCATCTTCCTCACCCGCCTGCTGCCAGCCTTGGCTGCCTTCCTTGCCGTGCTTTTCCCACCCGTCATCCTCTTCCTCAGCATCACGCGCCTGCTGGTGCTGCTTGGCCAAGCCTGGACCCTCGCGCTTGGCTGCCGTGCAGTGCCCGAGACCCCCGCCCCAATGCAGCCTTCCTTGTGCCAGGCCGGGGAGGGTCCGGGAGGGACCAGGGGAATATGTGCCCTTTCTGCCCCACAGCCGGCAGGTCCCTGCAGAGGTTGCCAGAGCCCACCGTGGTGGCGAACCCCTCTGCATGGGGGCTGTCGGCCCTGTCCTGTCCCCCCTGGGTGAGCCCCGGTCCCTCAGTGAGGGCAGAGGTGCCGTGCAGCTCCGGGGACTGCGGCTCCAGGACCAGTGTTGGAATCGGTCAGGGTCTCAGCTCCGGGACAGATGGATGTCTCTGGGAAGGCCACGTCAGGGCCTAGGAGGAGTCCAGGGGGGCTCCTTGGTCCCTAAGATGGAGCAGCTCGTGGGCAGAGCCATGTCCTGTCCCCCCTCCCTCTCCCAGCACGTACCCCTCTGCAGCACCTGGGCTGGATCCGCTGCCGGGGGTGGTCACAGGGGTGAGACGTGACTAAATCCCACCTTTGCCTGCTCCCTGCTCCTCTCTGCACCACTCCGAGGGTGCCAGACGAAGCTGTTCCCCGGGGGGGCGCAGGGTGGGTGCTCCCCAGCCTCCCTGCGCTGCGTTTCCCTCCCCGGGCAGCTCGCCCAGCCCATGCACCCCACTCTCCAGGGCCCAGGGGCTTCAAGGTGTAGTCCCAAAAGCGGGGCCACCTACCCAGCGTGCAAGACGCCAACGCACGCGCAGAGCAGACCTATTTATTGATGTCATCTCCGCACAGAGATGGGTGCTAGGTGGCAAGCCGCAAAGCTAGCATGCTGGTTTACAAAAACTTTGGTGTATTTATGTGATTCAAAACATAGAAATACACGCCTTCAGTTATAACTGTTGGTTAGTGCCTTATCTTAACAATTTCTATTGGTTAGTAATACCCCTGGCTTTCATAGAAAGCTACAGTGTCCTTTAATTGATGCGCTCAATACAGCAGGGGGACGACAAGGTCTGCCCGGTCTCTAATTGAGTCGGTGGTCGCAATCTCCCCCTGCCGCCTTTACCTTTCCCCCAGCCAGCGCGGATCTTTGTTGACTTCACGCTTATTTTAGTAGTTGTCCAGGTTTCAGATGCTTTTCGGCGCATCCCGCAATGGGATGTTTGCCTTTTATCAGCCTTCTGTTCCTCTTCGAGGGTGTAGTTTTCGGCAAGGCATGGATTGTTTGTGCGAAGTATCCCGTTTCACAAAACCTTCGTAACCTTTTCGTAGGGCTTTGATCTCACTCGGCGAAAGATTTCGTTTTCTGAAGTACATCACAGGGGAGTCAACTTGGAGTACAGCCCCCCTCCCCACTTGGTCGCGGTTAATTTCCCGGCCAAACAATGCTGCATCCTGACAGCCCTCGCTAATTGGTGTAAATTAATTTATCCCACGTGCAGCTTTTCAGCACGTGGCTCACTTCCTCGCGTGAGAGGTGAGGGCGCAGCTCCTGAACCACTCTGTCTCCTGAATTATTTAGAGCCCAGGCTGTAAGACACCCTGCAGGGTTGGGGGGGAAGCAGGGGAGACACACTACACAGGGGGGGCTCAGCCACAGGGACGGGGCACCCTGAGGATGGTGGGGTGCCGGGGTGGGGGTGATGTCGAAAGAGCAAAGTTTATCAAGAAGTTTTGGTTGGGCACATGGTCGAGACATCACAGAAGGTACCTAACCCTGCACAGGGTGTGAAACGAAACAGTGCGTCTTACGTGTTCTTTTGTAGTTGCTGACTTAAGACATAAAATAGCAAAAAAATATAACTTCTGGGCCAAAGTCGAGCCAAGAGTGTATCCCAAACTAACCTTGGGTCATTACAATGCTAAAATACACACCCCTTTGTGAATAATGAGCATGCTAATCAGGTAACCTCACTAAATGTTTTAAACATGAGCTTAGATGCATAGGTATAGTTAGGAGTGCGTCTCTGCACCCCCCGTCCTGCTTTTATAGGGGTGCCGGGGTGAGGCCCCAGGTCTCTCCTGATTGCCCTCGGACTTCTTGTTGCACCTTCATCGCTGCCTACCTGAAAAATCAATAATGGATAATAATCTGAGGGCCTTACCAGGGTAGGAAGCTCTCTCTTCACATCTTTAACCCGGGCCCGAGGGAGACAACAGATTCTCCGACGTGAGTCCAGTCTTCGTATCGAGTCTTCTGTTCCCTTCAGAAGGGACTCTCCTATGACATTGACCATCTATTTTTCTTTATGGAAGGGGTTTTGATGCAGGGTGTAGGCCAACTTAACCTTGGTGATACCTCCAAGCTGGATGAACCATCATCCTCATCCTGTTCAGTTCCACTTGCAGAGCCTCATACCTATTGTACAAGGGCACCTGGGAAGATGGGATGGTCACCAAGGAGATGTGCCTGCTGCTCCAGGCAGGAGGTTGTCACCATTCCCCCCTTTCTCTTCAGTCACCGTGTTCAGACAGGTGGAGAGAGGATAGGGAATCCATGTCTGCCAGTCAGGCCCATCGCAAGGAAGGTAGGCTGTGATTCCAGGAGTCTTTCTCTTGCGCTCCCTGATCCTCCTCAACCTACTCACCTCCTCCTGGAGCTCTGTCGCCAAGCAGAGGAGTTCCTCTCCCTGGGCACACCTCCCACAGGTGTGCTCACTGCTGCCCTCCGATACTGGCAGAGGAGTAGGGCACAGCCTGCAGCCTGGCACCTGGGTGGCAGTGTGTTCCCACCAGAGCTGCCTCACTCATGGTGGGTGCAGAGCTTAGAGTGGACATAGCCTTCTGCCAGCTGGCACTCCCCAGGGACTTCTTTCACATGTGCGCTTGGCCACCATTGCTTCTCAACTGCCTGGGTCTCATCAACCGCCGTCACACAAGCTACCAGCTCCTGGCAGGTCTCTGGGCTCCCCCTGAGAGATGGACCCCGAGCTCATGTTCACAAGGGCTGCACCCACTCACCTCTTATGCAGACCAACCATCACCGAGGCATCCCCACACAGGCACCACGCTTGGCCCGTCCCGAGGCTCTGCCAGCACCTGTCACTGTTGGCTCTTGTGAGGCCACAGGGGCCATACAAGACGGAGGGGTCACAGCACGCATGTCCTGGGCCATGGGGACAATGCTGGTGTCCTGGGATATGGAGACGGAAACAGTGCTAGTGCCCTGCCGGGGACGTGGGGACAGTGCCAATGTCCTGCTGGGGACTTGCAGCAGGCAGCTCCTGATTCTCACACTATTCCACAAAAGTCTTCTCTTAAAAGTGAACAAAAATGAACAAAAGACACAGCCCCTCTCTCCTGGGGCACTGTGGCAGGTGGCTCCACCAGGACCGGGGGGAAAGGCCAGGCTCCTTGTCCCACGTGGTCAGAGCATCGCTGTCAGGGGGCACCTCCCCACGTGCTCAGGATCACTCTTAGATACCTTCATGGCCCGAAATCCCTGGACATGCCTCAGGGAGGGGACAAGTAGTGGGGAGGCATGGGGAAGGGCTGGGTCATAGAGATGGGCTGGGAACATTGAGAAGGATTGGGGAAACGGAGATGGACTGGGGAAGTGGTGATGGGCTGGAAGAGGGAGGTGGGAAGGGAGATGGAGATGGGGGTCAGACCCAGCACAGGAGCAGGCAGGATGGGGCATCCCCATCCCTGGAGAGGTGTGCTGGTCCTGGACATGCACACCCATGGGACACACACTCCCAGCAAACATGGACACCCACCCATGGGACAAGACAACAGGGGACACGCAGCTGGCACACAGGGACACCAGGGACACTCACACCCATCATGAGATCATTTCAGATTTATTGATGGAGCCAGGGCCGCGGTGGTGCAGCGGTGCTGATGCAGTGGTGGTCGGGGCTCTCAGGGACACTGGCTCCACAGACGACCAGCGCTGGGTCCAGCTCAGCAGCGTCGGCTTCGGCGCGTCCCACGCCGCCGGCGGCTCCCATACCGGCGTCGGCTCGTCCTACGCCGATTTCGGCTCCTCCCGTACCGGCGTCGACGGTGGCTGTGGTGGCGGCTGGGGCTTCGGTGTCGGCGGCGTCGGCTCCTGCTGCGGCTCCTGCTGCGCCGGGCGCGGGCCATGCTGGTGCTGGACGAGTGCAGTGTCCGGCCACCCCGTGCTGCTGGGGGTCACGCTCTGCGCCCTGCTTTATAGGGGTGCCGGGGTGAGGCGCGTTACCTGCCCAACCTCAGTGACATCACAATGTCCCCACGGTGCCACCTGGCTACCCGTGGCCTCCATGGCTACCGGCCTGCCCCAGTCCCCAGGAGGAGGACATCCCCCTGCACCGGCACCAGCCCCACATCACCGCCACATGGGCTGGGCTGGTCGGGCAAATCCTGCTCCCGGGACAGGAGCCGGGGGCTGAGCCGGGCTCGGTGGGGTGAATTGTCGCTGCAGGGCTCTGGACCAAACTGGGAAGGAATTTAAAAGGAACGGGAACTGTCAGTACTTTGGACAAATACATTTTTAGCAAAGACATCAGTAACTTGTAATGATGTTTAATAACTTATGAATATATTGATAATGAATCAGGGCAGCCCAAAGCAACAAAAAGCAAAGCCAGACCAGTGAGAAAGTGTTCAAGGGGACAAAGTAACACTTGGTGAAACACTTGCTGGGTGCACTGCCTTCCCCTGCCATGATAACACTGCTGTTTCGGTTGTGAAAGGTGAAGAAAAAAATCAACTTCCTGCTTTTATTTTATTTATTTATTAAAAACCCAAACCCTAAACCTGTCTAAGGACCTTTCCTATCGTCCTGTTGCACGTCCTTCCCCTTCCTTTGTAAATCTGAGCCGATGACGGTGCACCATCTCGTCTCCAAAGCCTTGCTGCCAGACTGCCTTGCTCACACTCGTCTGTGCGGGGCCATTAGTTGCCCCCAGCCCTCAGGAGGGGTCCAGCCTCAAGGACTGCTCTGGTCTCCTCCCCTTTCTTTCTCTGGAAAGTGCAACGCGGTTAAGGAAGAGCTCCCTGGGGAAAGGGCAGCTTTAGCATGCCCTGGGAGGGGGATGACACTGTTCTCCAGCACAGTCTCCTCTCATCTGCCAGCGGGGCCTGCCAGGGCCAAGAGCAGCTTCAAGGTCCTCTGTCCCACGCCTTGATGGGCTGGGGACATGGAGGTGGGCCGGGGATGTGGAGATGGGCTGAGACATGGAGATGAGTGGGGACGTAGAAATGGTTTGGAGACATGGATACAGGCTTGGACATAGAGACACACTTGGACCTGGAGGTGGGTTGGGGACATGGAGATGAGCTGGGGACATGGAGATGGGTGGTGGACATGGAGATGTGCGGCGCTATAGAGATGGGCTTTGACATTGACATGAGCTGGGGACATGGAGATGGGTTGGGATATTGAGACAGGTTGGGACATGGCAATGGGTTTGGTATGTCGAGCTTGGCTGAGGCACGGAGATGGGCTGGGAGAGGGAGACGGGTTGGGAGACGGAGACAGGGGGTCAGACCCAGCACAGGAGCAGGCAGGATGGGGCATCCCCATCCCTGGAGAGGTGTGCTGGTCCTGGACATGCACATCCATGGGACACACACTCCCAGCAAACATGGACGCCCACCCATGGGACAAGACACCAGGGGACACGCAGCTGGCACACAGGGACACCAGGGACACTCACACCCATCATGAGATCATTTCAGATTTATTGATGGAGCCAGGGCCGCGGTGGTGCAGCGGTGCTGATGCAGTGGTGGCCGGGGCTCTCAGGGACACTGGCTCCACAGACGACCAGCGCTGGGTCCAGCTCAGCGTCGGCTTCGGCGCGTCCCACGCCGCCGGCGGCTCCCATACCGGCGTCGGCTCGTCCTACGCCGGCGTCGGCTCCTCCCGTACCGGCGTCGACGGTGGCTGTGGTGGCGGCTGGGGCTTCGGTGTCGGCGGCGTCGGCTCCTGCTGCGGCTCCTGCTGCGCCGGGCGCGGGCCATGCTGGTGCTGGACGAGCGCAGTGTCCGGCCACCCCGTGCTGCTGGGGGTCACGCTCTGCGCCCTGCTTTATAGGGGTGCCGGGGCGAGGCGCGTTACCTGCCCAACCTCAGTGACATCACAATGTCCCCACGGTGCCACCTGGCTACCCGTGGCCTCCATGGCTACCGGCTGGCCCCAGTCCCCACAACAGCACCGGCCCCGTCTCACCACCACCGTGTTAAAAACCTGACACCATAATGGGAAAAGAAGAGATGTCTTGAGCATGGGTGGTTTTTTTTTACTATCCAGTGGATAATCAGCATTTTCTCCACTGTTACAGATGTCGTGATTCCCCAAGTGTAGCTTTTTAAGGGGCTTTGCCTGTCAGCTCTCATTCCCTGCAGGCAAAGCCCTGACAGTGCTTAAGAAAAGGCCCATTTAGAAGATGTCCTTCCGGTCAGGAGTTTCCTGGCATCATCCCCGAATACCTCAATATCACCACCTGTAAAAAGGCTTTGTTTGTTGGCTGTTTATGGTGAGTCCAAAATGGCAGAAAGGGAATGAGAGCAGCATCTCCCAGCAGGGAGCTAGGATTGCGAAAACGTCCCCAATGGCTGGTTGGGCAAATCCTGCCCGTGGGCCTGACCCTGGCACAGGAGAGGGCTCACTGCCACCCCCAGGGATGTGCTATTGGTGGCCCCACAGGCTGTGGAGCCAACACCACCGGTACAGGAGTAGCCGATGCCAGAGTGGGACATGAAGCCGCCACCACTGAGGTGACCCCAGCACCAGGCATCTGTGGAGACAGTGTCCCTGAAACCCCAGACCACCACCGCCTCCACACCGCCACACCACCATGGGCCCAGCTCCTCCACCAACACCACCATCAATAAAGCTGCCTGCCAGCATCTCACAAGGGGTGTGCTTGTCCTATGTGTCCCTGTGCACATGTCCCCTGGTGTCCATCCATGTCCCGGGTGTGTGGGTGGCCCATGGGTGCGCGCTTCCATGTCTACCAGCTGTGGGTGTCCAACAGATGGGAGTGTTTGGGGCCACCGAGTCACTGTGTCAAACAGTTGCGCGTGTCCAGGACACGGTGTACCCATCCCTGTCCACCCAGTGTGCGTGTGCACGTCCTATGGCTGTGCATTGCCGGGATGTGCATGTCCCCACATGTCCGTGTCCAGTGGCTGTGCATGCCCGGAGGGTGCACGTGACCAAGGCCACTTGGATGTCCCCTGGTCCTGCCACTGCTTCCCTGGGTTCCCTTTTTGGGTCCATCCCATCGCAGGGTCTCAGGGGTCTGAGCAGAGCTCCCCCTGCACCCACGGGGCTGCCTGGCCCCTCCAGCATGTCCCTGGGCAGGACCTGCTGCCCAGAGCTCCTCCAACTCTCCCCCCATGGCTCCCAACCGCCCCGTGCAACCCCATGGTGCTTTGTGGGGTTCGTCCACTGCAGCTGCCCATGGGGAGCAGGATGGGGCTGGCCAGAGCCCGGGGGGGCTGGAGGGGCTGATTCTGGAGCCAAGCTTGCTTGGACCATCCCCAGTAAGGACCCCATCAGTGCCAGCTCCCATCCCTGGCTGCTGCCTTGGTACCATGGAGGTGGGGGAGATGGTCCCCGGTCCCCAGGCTGTCCCAGCACCAGTGTCCTGGATGGATGTGGGTGGGAGGCAGTGGGCAGAGGACAGTGGGATGCTGCCTCCATCCAACACGAAGTCCTGGGAGCTGAGCCTGTCCGTGGGGCCTCCACAGAGCCCACCACCACCACACTGGTGGCAGACACGCCACACACGTCCCTGGGGTCAGCACGGGCCCCCCAGAGGGGTCGGCTCCTCCGTTTTGGCTCTGAGCAGGGTGGCTGTTTCAGGCAGGGGATGCTGCCATGGGTGCCACGCTGCAGGGCAAGGGGACTGACACCACAGGCAGGGGAGCAGGAAGGGCTGCAGGGAGAAGCAGGGGGGACATGGAGCTGCTGCCAGGGCCGGCTGCCCACATCCACCCTTCCACCCATGCCCAGAAAAGGCACATTGGCGAAGGCAGGGCTCCTTATTGAGCAGCACGAGCAAGATCCAGGGCCATCCTCATCCTCCGATGGGCTCTTCAAAGAGGAAGATGAGGGGCAGGAGCAGGTAGAAGAAGAGGAGGTTTGCCTGGCAGAGGCAGCAGGCCAGGGCAACACAGGCCACTGCCTCCAGAAGCTGCTGGTTCTTGCCGTGCAGCTGCATCATCCTTGCGCAGCCCCAGGAGCTGCATCCATCCTGCAGAGATGCCAAAGCACGGAGCATCACCAGCGCTGCAGCCGGGAAGCCCTCCAGGGATGCTCCCAGAGGTTGTTCAGCACCTGAGACCCCCCCCGGCACCCCCAGCCTCTGCTCAGGATTATACAGCTCTGCTCCTACTGGGACAATCCTGTGGCCGGCAGTGTCCCCCCAGCCCAGCATGGCCAGGTCCTGGATGGGGCAGCAGGGTGGGCAATGTCACAGACAGAGCTTCTGGGGTGACACCGTCCCCCGGGAAGGGGTCAGCCCTGGAGCCCGTCCTCCCTGGGACCAGGGGACCATGGCAGAACCCAGCACCAGACCCAGGGCGGCTGCTGGACACTCTTGCCTCTGTGCCAAGGCTCTGCGGAGCAGCCATGGGCAGAAGGCTCTGGCAATTCGTGCAGGGCAGCAGTGGCCGGGGACAGCCCCAAGCAACCCGGGAAGCCCTCACAAAGCACCTGGTAGCACCTCACCCCTCCTCAGACCACACTGACCTGCTCCTTCCCCACTGTCACCGCCTCCATCCCTGCCAGTGCGGGGGATGGAGGAGGGCTCTGTCCCACGCTGCCTACCTGCGGAGCCCACATCCCCCCACTGGGACGGGGGACTCAGACAGGGATGAGGAGAGATGGGACCTGGCTGGCCTGGGGACCCCTCACCCAGCCCTGAGATCTCTCACCCATCCCGTGCACCCAAGTGCTTCGCCACCCGCCCGGGGAACCGCTGGGTGTATGTGGCACTGCCCAGCGGTTTGGGCACAAGTCCCGTGGCCAGCCTGGTGGCTGCCAAAGCGTTTGCCTTGGCTGGCAGCCCCAACCTCAGCCACAGCCTGCGGTTCCCATGCCGGGGCAGCGAGCCAGGCAGGCAGCAGCACCGGCACCGGGTGCCGGGCACCGGCATCCCCAGGGCTCAGCCATTCCACCCTAAGGGAGAAACTCCTGTTTTGGGACACCCCGACACTAGGGGTGCCAGGGGGGACTTCTCCACACCTATTGAAAGCAGCAGACTTTCCCAGGAGCACCAGCACTGGTGGTGCCACCAGTTCCTATGCCGAGTTGGTGGGTTTGGCCCCACTGCCACCCCTGATCTGGCTGTGGGGTGCTGTGGGGGGACAAGGCAGCCATCCGACGGCATCCCTGCCGGGACAGGCTA
Source organism: Rissa tridactyla (assembly GCF_028500815.1). Taxonomy (NCBI): domain Eukaryota; kingdom Metazoa; phylum Chordata; class Aves; order Charadriiformes; family Laridae; genus Rissa; species Rissa tridactyla. The sequence goes on from NC_071470.1 coordinate 41,389,458, forward strand.
TGGCGCCTTTAAGGCATCTCCCGCAGCAGGAGCTGGCAGCTGCCGGCAGTGCGGACGCGGCCGACTTGACTCCCAGCCAAGCTGCATGGGGAAATTCATAACATCCCTGGAAGTGCTGAGCGAGGCTGAATCGGAGCGCCAGAGCCTGCCGAGCTGTGTGCCTTGGCCCTGGGGAACCAGGAGCAGGGCCAGCCCTGCTGGCCTCTCCTGCCCCGGAGCCGGGCGCTGCGCCCAGCACCCCAGCCGGGAGGGTGCAGAGAGGTGCCAGGTCTTCAGCAAACCTAGAAAGTCCCATCACGTGGGGACTGAGTCACGCCAGTGAGGGCAGCCTCCCCTCCTGGGCCCTTTCCAGAGCCCTCGGCAGGATGCGGGAGATGCCTCAGCTTCATAGCAAAACCCTTCCCACCATCCAGCCCCCAGAGACAGGCATGTAACAAAGCATCATCCTGCGCGCCAGACATCTGGGCCCCACGCCAGCGCCAGTCTGTTCCCAGCTGTCCCCCACTCCCAGCCAGTGATGGGAAAGGAACACCCCAGGTGCTGCTGGGACAGAGCACCCCATCCCTCAAGAGCATCCCTAGGTGATACAGGGCCAGAGGGCCCCGTCCCACAGGAGCATCCCGTGGCATTGCAGGGCTGGAGGACCCGGTCCCACTCTGTCCCCAGCCAAGCACAGCCCTGTTTGGTGCTGGCAGGTCCCAAGGGACGCTCTCAGCCAGGAGGAACACGCAGCCATGCTGCGGCTGGATGGCCTCCTGCACCACCCCAAGTCCTGTGCTGCCTTTGCAGCCGCTGGGCATGGGGATCCAAGGATCCTGGGCTGGCTGCAAGTGCCATGGGCCGCAGCAAGCTCTGGAGCAGCCCCATGGAGACCTTTAGGAAGGGACAGGAACAGGGATGGGGTTGGCGATGGGACCAGCACCCCAAGCTGCCAGCTCCGCTCCCATGCCTGCTCCAGCTGGGTGAACATAGAGCTGCCACCAAAGGGTGCCAGTGGCCCAAGCCCAGCCAGCTCCTTCCCACCCGCTTGGCCCAACCCTGCAGCTGGAAGCTGTAGAAAATCCCAATAAAAGAAATAAAAGTCAGGCTGGGAAAGTCCTTTTGGGGTGGAAAATGAGCTCATGGGAGGCTGATGGCAGTGCCAGCAGTAGCATGATGGCTTTTTGGAGGATCCTGCTCAGGGTGAGAGCAGAGGCAGAACCCAGAGACCTTCCCCCTCACTTGGACGGCGGCCCCTGGGCACCCTGACCCGGGCCCCTACCTCCCACCCTGGGCATCCCACCGGGCTGCCAGCCCCTGCCCACACCTCTGTCCTTGCGGTGCTTCGCTCCTTCCCCACAGCGGCAACGTGGGCAGTGCTGAGCCCGGTACTGCCTGTGTGGCTCCGGCACCGCGCACATCTCGGACCTCACCGCTGGCTCCGGCCGGAGATGCCGGGGGAGGGCAGGGGAGGGCCCGGCCCACTCACACCTGCCGCGGTGCTGGCACAGTGGTTTGGCAGTGCCCGGTGCCCCGCTCCCGCCGTCCCACCGGGGATGCCCCGGGGCTCTGGGCACTGCGGGCCACCACCTTCCGCGGGGGGGGTCCCTTGCCGGGCAGAGGCATCCCCCACTGCCTGGCAAGGCCGGGGCTGAATCGCCGCTGCTCGGCGCCTCCTCTGTGCCGGGACTTGGCTGGGAAGCCCGGGCGGGCTCTGCTCCGCGCAGGCGGTTCCCGGGGCCTCCCGGGTCCCCGGGCTCGGCCGGCAGCACTGACGGCTGCTGAGAGGCGGGGATGGCGGACCCCCCCCCCACACACCCCCGCAGCTCTCCCTTCCCTCCCTGTCGGAAAGGGCTGAGCCGCTCCAGCTGCCTCCGGCTTCCACCGGGAAACGCTCGGGGTCTCCGTGCCGGGAGAACCGGCGCCGGGAGCAGCCGGGATGCATTCACCGGCAGAGGCACGGGGAGCACCGGGGTCGGCCGGCAGCTCCGGGGGATGGCGGGCACCACCAGCCCCGTGTGCCCGGCATCCCGGCACATTGCTGCGCGCGTGGAGGAAGGGACCGTGGGTTTCCCGTGGGACCGCGGCCGGCGAGAGGCCGCACCCCGGTAGGGATCCGTCTCCCGGGGCCTCATCCTGCCGGCGCCCAGCATTCCCCCGCCCTGCGCGGCGATGCCGGGGGGCTGCCTGCAGGATCGTCTCTGGGGGCCCCAGCGGCTGCTCCCCTTCAGCCCCGGGAACAGGGTCAGACGCCGGCTGTGCCGGGGCAGCGGGGACACTGCAGGGTGCTGGGGACAGCAGGGACACGGTGCAAGGACAGTGGGGACGCCGCAGAGTGCTGGGGACAGCGGGGACACTGAAGGGTGGTGGAGACGCTGCGGGGTGCAAGGACAGTGGGGATACGGTGCTGGGGACAGTGGGGACACTGCGGGGTGCAAGCACAGTGGGGACAGGGTGCGAGGACAGCGGGAACACTGTACGGTGCTGGGAACAGCAGAGACATGGTGGGGACACGGTGGGGACACGGTACAAGGACAGCCGGGTGAGCAGGCTGGACGCGGTGTCCCCTGTTCGAAGGGGCTCTCGGGGGAGCTGGTCACAGGCGGGGGACAGTTTTACCCAACACCCCCGGGCAGCCCAGCGGGACCCCTGCCCTGCCACCCTGCCCGGCCCGAAGGCGCTTTTCCTGTCGGGGGGGGGCAGCGACGTGCTCAGCGGGAAAGTAGAGGGGCCGCGAGGGTGGGAGCCCACCCGGGGCCGCGGGGGTGTGGGAGCGTGCGTGACCGGCCGGGCTCCACCACGGCCCCGAGCGACCGGTGCCGCCCCCCCCGCCTTCCCCCGGGGGTCCCGTCCAGGCGGGAGCGGGCGGGGGGCGGGGGCGGGGAGGGGCGGCGAGAGCGGCGGGGGAGGGCCGGGGCAGGCTGGGCCGGGGCAGGCAGCGCCGGGCAGGCAGGGCCGGGGGCTGCTCCGCTCCGCCGCGGCCATGCTGGGGTTCCCCCTCGCCCTGATGCTGCTGCTGCTCTCCCCCCCCGCCGCCGCCCGCTTGGGCGGCGCCCCCCGGCAAGCCCCTACGTCCCCGGGGGCTGGCGGCCGCCCCCACCGAGCCCGTCCGCCCCGGAGCCACGCAGACGGGCACCCCCGGGGGCGCCCCGGGGGCTGCCCCAAAAGGCACGGCGGCGGACCCCCCGAGAGGCACGGCACCGAGCCCCCCCCCCAACCGCGGCGGGCCCCCCCAAAAGCACCGCGACGGCCCCCCCTAAAGGCACCGGGGCGGCCCCCTCGAGAGGCACGACACCGAGGCCCCCCCCAACCACGGCGGGCCCCTCCAAAGGCACCAGGGTGGTCCCCCCGAGAGGTACCGCAGCGACCCCCCGGAAGAGCACCACGACGGGCCCCCCCAAAGGCACCGGCACGACCTCTCCGAGAGGCACGGCAGCGACCCCCCCGAAGGGCACTACGTCGGGCCCCCCCAAAGGTACCGGGGCGACCCCCCCGAAGGGCACCGGAGCGAGCACCTCAAAAAGCACCACGGCCACCCCCCCAAAAAGCGCGGCGGGGGGGACCCCGGGCAGCGCAGCCCCCTCCAGCTCCGGCCCCCCCGAGCGCGGGCGGCTGAAGGAGGGGGGCCCCGGGGCCAAAGGTAGGAGCCTCCGGGGGGGGCGGGGGGCTGCTCGGGGCGGGTAGGGGTGTGCGAGTGTGTGTGAGCACACCCGTGTGTGTACAAGCGTGTGTGTGGTGTGTGTGTGTGTGTGTGAGCACACGGCTGGGTGTGCAGGGATGTGTGTGCACAAGTGTGTGTGTGTAGGGGAGTGGTTTAAAGTTGTGTGTGCACAAGGGTGCGTGTGCGCACATGTGTGTGTGTGTGTGTGTGTGTGTGTGTGTGTGTGCTGGGGGCCGGGCACACCTCCGGGGCAGTGCCGCAGCCCATGTAGACTGAGGGGGTGCCCCAGGGTGCCCCCATGAGTGTTAGGGACCGTGTGTGGGTGTGCATATGTGTGGGCAGTGATGGGATGCATGGGTGCGTGGGTCCCTGAGGACCCCACCACCCCGGGGGTCCCTTTGCCCCTCTTCAGCCCCGGCACCCAGGAAGAAGCTGGTGCGGGTTAAAGTGGTAAAGAAGAAAGTGGTGAAGAAGAAGCCGAAGGCTCCGGGCAAGGACACAGCTGCTCCACAGGAGCCTCGTACGTATGCTCAGCGCTGGGGGACGGGGCAGAGGGTCCTGGGGGGGCTGCATGGGCACACATGCATGTGTACACACCTCCGCGCCATGCACACACCTCCACAGTGTGCACCCGCATTGGGTGCTCGGTGCAGGGGTGCACACCCACACACCTCGGCACATGCACCCACACATGTGGGGAGCAGCTCCAGCCCTTCCCCTGTGCTCCAGGGGGGTCACCGACACCACCCATGCCAGGCACATGCCATCACACGCATGGTCTCCGTGCTGTCACACAATGCACACCCTGGACACGCACAACCGGCAACACTGCGACGGCACAGAAACAGCCCCCTGCAAACTGTGCGCACGCATGCACGCACACACGCATGTGTGGACACACACCCATCCTGCGGTGGGGATGCTGGCAGGGCTCCCCTGCCTCCCCCACGCCCCCACTCTCCCCCCTGCCCCTCTGCGTGACGGGGAGCGGGGTTTGCATGACACAGAGTGGGGTTTGCGTGACACAGAGTGGGGTTTGCGTGACGCAGAGTGGGGTTTGCACAACATGGAGCAGGGTTTGCCCTGGCTGCGGTCGTGGCCGTGGCTGCAGAGCCCGGCTGCATTCCTGCACCAGGAGCTGGAGCTTGGGGTCTCGCCTGTGTGTTCCGCTCCGGCCCCACAAAGCCTGGGAGTGGGGCCAGGGCGGGTGGCAGGCACAGAGCCAGCACAGGCGGGCTGCTGAGCCTCACTGAGCCGGCACATGGCACGGGACCTGCCAGGCATTGCCCCTGGGCACACAGGGAGGGACACAGAGCGGGGACAGACCTGGGGAGGGATCCCTGTGTGGGGGCAGCTGTGCACGGGGGTCTCTGAGCGAGCCCGGCCCCCTCTGCTTTGCCCCCAGTGTGTCCCCCGCTGGGGCTGGAGTCCCTGCGGGTGCTGGACTCCCAGCTCCGATCCTCCAGTGACAAGCGCTACGGCCTGGGCGCCCACCGCGGGCGCCTCAACATCCAGGTAGGACACGCAGCGTGTGCGTGGCATGTGCATGGCATGGCATGTGTGTGGCATGTTTGCGTGGCTTGTGGCATGCGCATGGCATGTGCCTACTCTGTGTGTGGCATGTAGATGGCGTGTGGATGGCACACATGTAGCAGGGGCTCTCCCACAGGGACCCCTCCAGCCTCGCCATGGCCGGTGGGAGCCAGATCTGCCAGCACCACCGGACCCACCTCCATGTTGGATGGGGGGACCCTGCCACCACCCCTTGAAGGGTCCCATTAAACTTGGGACTTGGTCCCCCAGCCAAGTGGTGCCATGCAGCTGGGAGCACAGGGGTGGCGCCGGGCTGGGGACACATGGGCAGTGGGGACATGCCCCGAGCAGGGCCCTGCATCCCCCTCCTGTCCCTGACACTCCCCCCACCGCAGTCAGGGCTGTACGACGGGGACTTCTACGACGGCGGCTGGTGCGCGGGGCAGGAGGACACGGAGCAGTGGCTAGAGGTGGATGCCCGCCGGCTCACCAACTTCACCGGCGTCATCACACAGGGGCTTAACTCCATCTGGACGTAAGGCGTCCCCCGGGGGGCTGGGTGGGGGACTGGGACCCCCGCTGACCCTCTCCCCCACGCAGGTACGACTGGGTGACATCCTACAAAGTTCAGGTCAGCAACGACACTCACACATGGCAGCCGTGCCGCAACGGCACCGAGGAGGCGGTAGGTGCCCCCATGGGGAGCAGCCCCGGGCAGGGTTGGTGGGAGCAGGGATCCCCCCCGGGACCCCCCAGCCTGGCCGGCTCCCCAAGCAGAGCGAGGGCATGGGGGGGTTAACTGTGCCGGGGGGGTTAACCGTGCTGGGACCCAGCTCTGTTGCCTTTGGCCTCTCCACCCGTGAGCATCCTCCAGTACTTCCCCCCTTGGGCACCAGGCACAAAGGCTGCTTGTCCCCGGCTGCCGCTCCGGCCGCCTGCCAGGCCCCCCCGGTGCACGCGTGTGAGCATGGCGGGGGCACACGCGGCACACGGCCGGCGGCGCCCGAAGGCGAACATGGCAGCCTGGTGCTCGGGTGTGCGCCTCTGGGTGCTGCCCATGCAGGGACAAGCGTGTGGGAGTTGACAGGGGGGTGTGCGAGCCCCCCCGGCGTGGGCACGCCTGTGTTCAGGGAGGCGTCAGATATAGGGGCTGCCAGAGCCGGCCACGTTGCTCCCGCAGCCAGGGACCAGCGGTCAGGGTCCCCATGCCAGGGCTGTGCCGGGGTGGGTTTGGGGGTTCCTGTGGCAGGGCTGGGGAAGGGAGGTGTTTGGGGGTCCCTTTGCGAGGTCTGTGCCAGTGGCTGCATTGGGGTCCCCGTGCCAGGGCTATGCCAGTGGCCCCTTTGGGGGTTGCCATGCCAAGGCTTTGCCAGGGGTGGGTTTGGTGTCCCTGTGCTCATTCCTGGGTACCATGCGGGGGTACCCTCCCCTCTGGGTGCTGGGGTGATGGGGTTGGGGGTGCAGAGCGGCACGGGCGCCCCAGGCCCTGTGGCACCACTGGGGCTCCGGTTCGTCGGTTGTTCGTCGGTGGTGCCGGGCTTGGGGCACCACCCGCCGCAGCCGTTTGTCTGCTCCTCATTAGGGGCTGGAGAGGGGCCAGGGGAGGCCAGGGCTGGACATGGCTGCGGCGCTTGTAACCCTTTGGGCCCTGGCGGGTGGCTCTGCTGCAGCTCCCCATCCTCAACAGCCCCCAGCCAGGTCCCCCCCGGCACAGGGACCCACAGGGGCTGCATCCATCCCTCCCTCCAGGTCTTCCCCGGGAACAAGGACCCCGAGACGCCAGTGCTCAACCTGTTGCCCTCGCCGGTGGTAGCACGCTACCTGCGCATCAACCCCCAGACCTGGTTCCAGAATGGCACCATCTGCCTGCGGGCAGAGGTCCTGGGCTGCCCGCTGCCAGGTGGGTGCCCGCTGCCTTCTGCCTGCTGCCCGCCACCCCTCAACCCGACCTGCGAGCATCTGGGATGGGCACGCTCTGCCAGGGCTGTCCCCAGAGTTGGGGTCTGGGCTGTTCCCACTTCGTAAAGGATCTCTGACTGTGTCCCTCCCTTGTCCCCTTGGTGCCCGCCCGGCTCCTCGCAGACCCAAACAACATCTACGCTTGGGACAGCCAGCCCCTGCCCACCGACAAGCTGGATTTCCGCCATCACAACTACAAGGAGATGAGAAAGGTGCCTGCCCTGCCACACCAGCATGGGGCAGGGGGGCTCCACACCCCCTTGGGCGCAGCACAGTGTGGGGCAATGGCAGTCTCTGCACCTCTGGGGGCACCCTGGCATGGGGCAGGGCTCCAGGTGCCCCTGGACCCTGACCCAGAGCTTTGTGCCCTCCCCAGCTGATGAAGCGAGTGAACGACGAGTGCCCCGACATCACCCGCGTCTACAGCATCGGGAAGAGTTACCTGGGCCTCAAGATGTATGTCATGGAGATCTCCGACAACCCTGGGCAGCACGAAGTGGGTAGGTGCCCTGCGGCTGCGGGGGAGGGAGGGGAGGTGACAGCTGGGAACACCCAGGCTGGTACAGGATGGAGACAGCGTGGACGGGGATGCCCAGGATGGTGCAGGATGGGGATGTTGTGGCCAGGGATGCCCAGGCTGGTACAGGATGGGGACGGGATGACCAGGGATGCCCAGGCTGGCATGAGGTATAGAGGACCAGAGTGGCCGAGGCCCCCCCCTCCCCTGTGTACTGTGCCTGGCAGGAGAGCCAGAGTTCCGCTACGTGGCGGGGATGCACGGCAATGAGGTGCTGGGCCGGGAGCTGCTGCTCAACCTGATGGAGTACCTGTGCCGGGAGTTTCGGCTGGGCAACCCCCGCGTGGTGCAGCTGGTCACCGAGACCCGCATCCACCTCCTGCCTTCCATGAACCCCGACGGCTACGAGACCGCCTACAAGCTGGTAGGGTAGGGCTGCCCAGTCCCAGAGCACCGACCCGCCATGGGGCCGTTCTAGCGCTGGTCCCCGGTGACCCTGTCCCCCGACAGGGGTCGGAGCTGTCAGGTTGGGCCATGGGCCGCTGGACCTACGAGGGCATCGACCTCAACCACAACTTCGCCGACCTGAACACAGCGCTGTGGGATGCTGAGGACAACGACCTGGTGCCCCATGAGTTCCCCAACCACTACATCCCCATCCCTGAGTACTACACCTTTGCCAATGCCACGGTGAGCACACCGTGGGCACCCTGAAACCCACCCCTCCTCCTGACACAGTGCGCCTGGGTGATGCCCACACGTGGGGGGGCTGCAGCAGGGACGGACCCATGAGGTCTCATCCATGCACCCTGAGGAGAGGACGATGGGAGCCTTTCCCCCAGCCCAGCGGGGGTTTCACCACCAGGACCCACCACGGCCCCCTCTGACACAGTGTCCCCCTACCCAGGTGGCCCCCGAGACGCGGGCGGTGATCGACTGGATGCAGCGGTACCCCTTTGTGCTGAGCGCCAACCTGCATGGGGGGGAGCTGGTGGTCACCTACCCCTTCGACATGACCCGCACCTACTGGAAGGCGCAGGAGCTGACCCCCACCGCCGACGACGGGGTCTTCCGCTGGCTGGCCACTGTCTACGCCACCTCCAATCTGGCCATGGCCAGCGAGGAGCGGCGCCTCTGCCACTACGATGACTTCATCCGCTTTGGCAACATCATCAACGGGGCCAACTGGCACACGGTGCCCGGCAGTGAGTGGGAGGGCCGGGATGGGGTGAGGGGGGTAGCCAGGGACCCCCCCTGACACTCTCCCCACACTGCATCCTGCGCAGGCATGAACGACTTCAGCTACCTGCACACCAACTGCTTCGAGATCACGGTGGAGCTCTCCTGCGACAAGTTCCCGCACGCCTCCGAGCTGCCAGCCGAGTGGGAGAACAACCGGGAGTCCCTGCTGCTCTACATGGAGCAGGTCGGGGACGGGGACCCCCTTGGGTGGCTCCGTGGTCCTGTCGGGGGGGAAAACGCTGTGGGGTGCTGCAAGGGACGTGGGCACCAAGGGGTCAGGGTTTCGGCAGAGGCCAAGCAGATTGCAGCAGTGGCTCAGGGGTCCCAAAACACCCCTAAAGCTCCACGTCGCCCCTCCATGTCCCCGACAGGCATAGTGCATGGGCTCGGCATGCGTGTGGCAAGTGCACATGCGTGGGGTGTGTGCGCTCCCTGCACGGGTTTGTGTGTGCAAGACGCGTGTGCCTGGTGTGCCGGTGCTGCCTGTAGCACACCTGTGCAGTGGGTGTGCGCCACCCGCTGCGTGTGCCATGACACCGTGTGCCATACCAGGGTCTGGGCACACACAGCACCACATGTGTGTGTGTGTGTGTGCACATGTGTGCCCCTTGCACGCCTGCCCTGCTGACACCCGCTCCGGCCCGTGGTCCCCAGGTGCACCGTGGGATTAAGGGGGTGGTTCGGGACAGAGACACGGAGCAGGGCATCGCCAACGCCATCATCTCTGTGGACGGCATCAACCACGACGTCCGGACGGGTACAGTGGGACAGGGATGGGGATGGGAACGGGAATGGGATGGGATTGGGGATTGTGGATTGGGATGGGAATGGGATGAGGCTGGGAACAGGGATGGGATGGGCACAGGAATGGGATTGGGGGTGGAGATGGGGAGGGGATGGGGATGGGGATGGGGTAGGGAGGGGATTGGGATAGGAATGGGATGAGGTTGTGAATGGGGATGGGATGGGGATGGGAAGGGGATGATGTTGGAACAGGGACAGGAATAGGATTGGGGATGTGAATGAGACAGGGATAGCAATGGGAAGGGGAATGGGATGGGGATGGGAAGAGGTTGGGAATAGGGATGTGGTAGGGACAGGAATAGGATTGGGGATGTGAATGGGGTGGGGCGGAGGATAGGATTGGGGATGGGGACGGGGATGGGGATGGGAACAGGGACGAGGAAGGGGAAGAGGGTGGGGATAAGGACAAGGGACGGGGCTGGGGCTGGGTGTGTGGCAGCGCCGACGCCCCACGGGCCCCACCCCGCTGCCGCAGCCTTCGACGGGGACTACTGGCGGCTGCTGAACCCGGGGGAGTACGAGGTGACGGCGCGGGCCGAGGGCTACGAGGCGGCCACGCAGCCGTGCCACGTCTCCTACGAGAACGTGCCCACCCCCTGCAGCTTTCGCCTGGCCCGGGCGCGGCGGCATCGGCTGCGGGGGCGGCTGCCCGCGGGCGGCCCCTTGCCCCCCGACCTGCGGCTGCGCCGCCAGCGCCTCCGCCGCCTGCGCGCCCACCGCCGCACACCGTGACCGGGGGTGCTGGTGGTGGGGGGGGGGGGACGGGACGGCCCGGGGCCGCGGGCTCGGCGCGGGGACCGAGGGCTGGAGCCCGAGCCGGCGGCCGGCGGGACCGGGAAGGCGCGGGGGGGCCGGATCCGGAGCGGGAGCTCCCGGCGTCGCCGCTGTGCGGGACGCCTCTCAGTAAAGTTGGCTGTGCTGCCCGTGCGCCTGCTGATGGGCCTCTGTCCGGGGACGGATCCCGCGGGGACGGGACCGGGATTGATCGTGCCCCGGCCCGGCGCACCAGCAACGGCACCGGCGGATCCCGCCGCACGCCCCGCCCCGCCCCGCCTGGGGACCCAGCAAGTCCCGCCCCCTTACGTGGCCCCGCCTCTTACGTGGCCCCGCCCTCACCCTGAAGCGCCATGGCGGAGGCCACGCCCCCACGCTCTGGCCACGCCTCCCTTAGGTCTAACCCACATGACCGGCTGTCCCGCCCGCTGGCGTCACACCGGGGACGCCTTTGCTGGGAGCCGATTGGCTCGTGGCGGCGGGAAGGGCGTGCCCCCGAAAGGCGCGAGGGCCAATGGGCCGCGAGCCCTGTCAGCGTCAGGCGGGCGCTGGCGGCGGCGCGGGTGCGGGGCCGGCAGCGCGGGGTGTCGGGGGCACTGGCGGGGGGTCCAGCGTGGGGGGACGTGGGGTGCTGGGACCGTGGGGGCATTGGGGGGGTCCAATGTGGGGGACCCGTCGGGTGCTGGGACCGTGGGGGGTCCGGGAGGAGTCCAAGGTGGGGGGTCCGGGAGGTGTTGAGACCATGGGGGACTCCAGGGTGGGAGGTTCGTGGGGTGCTGGGACCGTGGGGGCATTGGGGGGAGTTCGGAGGGTGGGGGGCAAATGGGGTGTTGAGACCATGAAGGATGTGGGAGGAGTCCACGTGGGGGGTCCATGGAGTGCTGGGACAGGACTGTGAGGGGCCTGGGGGGGTCCAGAGTGGGGGGACGTGGGGTGCTGGGACCATGGAGTCATTGGGGGGGGGTCTGGATGGGGGGTCCGTGGGGTGGTGGGGGCATGAGGGAGTCTAGTGTGGGGAGGTCTGTGGGATACTGGGACCTTGGGGGCATTGGGGCTGTCCAGGGTGGGGGGGTCCATGGGGTGCTGGGACCATAGCGGGCCTGGGGGGAGTCCGGGTGGGGGGTCTGTGGGTGCTGGAACTGTGGTGTATTGGGGGGCATGCAGGGGGTGCTGGGACCATGAGGGGTCTGACAGGGGGGCTGAGGGGGCCTACGGGATGCGAGGGGGGTGGGCTTGTAGGGAGGTGTGTGGGGGTCACTCCCAGGTGTGATGGGGAAGGGTCCCTTGGGGGATGGAGGGGGACAGGACAGGCCCATGGGGTGCAAGGGGGTGTCTGTGGGATGGGGGGGCTCTGCGGGGCTGGGGGCAGCTGCTTCCCTGCCTGCACTGTCCCGGCCCTGCAGGCAGTGGGACCCCCAAACCTGCCCCAGTGGCGGGGGACACCTGCTGGAGCTGAGCCCCAACACACACACACACTTCCCGCCCCAGCTGGCACCATGGTGGAGTACAGGATCCGGCCGTACTGCGAGGAGGACTACGAGACGGTGCGCGAGGTCTTCGCCACCGGCATGAGCGAGTACGCGCCGGCGCTGTGCCTGCATGTCCTGCGGCAGCCCTGGGCGCTGCTGGCGCTGGGCTGCACCTTCTGCCTGCTGCTAGCCAGTGGCCGCTCCCTGCTGCTGCCCGTCCTGGCCCTCACCCTGCTGCTGGCCCTGGCCCGGCACCTCCTGGGCTGCGCCTGGAGCACCTACATCGACCGCTGCCTCGGGGACGACCTGCGGGACATCGGGGCTGCCTACGCCGAGAGCGCCGGTGCCCAGTTCTGGGTGGCGGAGGCGGACGAGCGGGTGGTGGGCACGGTGGGGGTGCGGCCGGCCGACAATGGCGCTGACGGGGAGCTGGTGTTGAAGAGGATGTCGGTGCGGAAGGACTACCGAGGCTTGGGCATCGCCAAGGCGCTGGCCCGCACCGCGCTGGACTTTGCCCGGCAGCGTGGCTACCGGGCCGTGGTGCTCAACACCCTGATGCTGCAGCACGAGGCCCGGGCCCTCTACGAGCACCTGGGCTTCCGCCAGCACCGCCGCTACGTCCTGCCCACCGCCTACGGCCGCCTGGCCAACTGCACCATCACCACCTACCGCTACGACCTGCCCGGCACACCCTGAGCCCCGCCACAGCGCCGGTGAGGGCGGCCGTCGTGCCCCGGCACCGGCATGGCCGCGCGGGCTGTGCTGTGGGATGCTGCTCTTGACCGTGCCTGCTGGACACGGCGCCGCCGTGGGGCGGTGGGTGCCGTGTTCCCAACCCCTGGCTGTGCCTTGCCATGGAGCCATGTGGGCGTTGCTTCTCAGGGAGTGTGCTGCACGCCGGCACGGGGGTGACATGGGGGGTAGGGACCCTTGTGCCACATGCGGTGGGGGGGGTCTGTGGGGCACAAGGGTGCCCTGCCCCATGGTGGGGTTCAGTCTCCGGGAGGGGGCCAGGCTGAGTCCTGCTTGGCCCTGATGCTACTGTGTCCCCTTGGGAGCATGTGGCTACCCAAGAGAGACCCCCGGCCATGTGTTGCCTCCCCCCAAGCCGTTCCCCCCCCCCACCCTCCCTGGCTGCTCCGCAGTGCCTGCGGGTCAGGTGCTGCCCCTGCATGGGGTGGAGAAATAAAGGACCGTCCGCAGCGCTGGGCTGGGTCGTTCTTCCCATGTCGGCACAGGGTCCTGGGGTGGCCACCCCAGCGGAATGATGGGGGTCCCCATCACCACGAGGAGCCCCATGGCATCCCCATGGAATGGGGATGCATGGGGCACTGTAAGACCACAGGGACACCCCTCCCACATTTTTCCCAAACCTGCTGTGCTGGTGGGGCTCCCCAGGGCAGGGGACAGTGGTCAGTTGGTTACCAGCCAGTCCCCTGGGGCAAGGACACGCATTCCTGGGGGCTGGCCATCCCCAAGGGCTCCTTGTGCCCCCCACCTTGGACACCGGTGGCCTTCGCTTAAGGCATGAAAGGTGGCTTGGCCATAAAACGAACCTCAACCCCCTGGCAGGGAGCCTGGCAGCACCGGCCACCGCCGCTGCCTGCGGTTGGGTCCGGGCAAAGTCCCCCGGTGGGGCTGGTCTGAGTGGGTGCCATGGGGCTCAGCCTACCTGCAATAAGGGAGCTGGGGGTGGAGGCGGCTGGGGGCTGCAGCAGCCCTCGGGAGCTGGCAAAGGGGTTAAATATGCCTGGAAACCCCCCCTCCTCATCCCAGCGAGGCTTCCCCGCCGCGGGGGTCCAGTGCCAAAGCATCTCCTCCATTTGGCGGGGATGGGGGACCCGGGCAGTGACGGGGGACGGGCTCTGCCCGTCCCCCGTCACTGCCCAGGACCCCCATCCCCGCACATGAGTGAACCCCCCCGCTAATCACCCAGCCAAGGCTGTGCGTGACCCTATAACCTTCTCAGGGCTCGGTTTATGGCAGCATCCCGGCATCAGCGGGGGCGGCACTTCTCCTTCGGCGCCTGCGCTTGTCACGTCCCCGGAGCCGCCGTCAGCCCGGGTAAGGGCCAAGCTGGGGGGTACAGCCCGGTGCCGTCACCGGAGCACGCACCACCACCCCCCCCCCAGCCCCCCGCCAACCTCCCAAAGCTGGGCGACATCCCCGAAGGTTGCAGAACGATGGGCTGAACGGAGCCGGCATCTTTCTGCGACAGCGGTGGGAGCCACACGCACAGGCCAGCGCCGGGTCTGAGGGAAGAAAAGGGCCCCCCCACCCCCGTGCAGGGGGGGTTACCGGACCCCCAGGGCCTGGCGAGGGACCCCCCCATTTGCATTCGCTCGGAGGACCTGCACAGCCGCAGTCCTGGGTTTGGGGAGGAGCAGAGCCGGTAGCAGCAGGTGGGGGGGGAGGGACTGGGAGTTTGCCAAGGGGGGGGTGCGGGGTACCGGGACCCTAGCAGTTGTGGGAGGGTGAGGCCACGGTCCCCTTTAGCCCCCAGTGCAGACCCCCGCGGTGTTTTCGGCAGCTCAGGGTCCCCAACCCCTTCCCCGGGGCAGGGGGAGCCATCCCCACTCAGGCTCAACCCCCCCCCCCCACCTCCCCATGAGCCGGGGCACAAACCCACTGATTGTCTGTGTCCATCATCTCCCTGTGTCCATCATCTCCCCCTCCATGTCCCTTTGCCCTGCTCCTCCCACGGCAGCACGGGGCAAAGGACGGGCACCCAGGCAGCCGCCCACCTCTGCCCGGGCTTTGTTGTGCCGTGGTTCCTGGGGAGCCGGCACCACCATCGGTGAGTGCCGGGGTCTTGGTGCTGCTCGGGGAGTCGGGGGGGGCAGGCAACCCCAGATCCTCCTGGTCCTCCTTTCACCCCCCCGCCCAGGTCCTGCTCCCCACTCCTGGGTGTCCCATCCCGAACCCGCTCCCTGCAGCCTGGGGCAGGGTGAGCGTCTCTGTGTCCCCATCAGGGGGGAGACAGGAGCCCCCAGCCCGCTTCGCTCCTGCCCTTGTGGAGACTCCCATGTGGGACCACCCCCCTGGCATGGCTGCTGCTCCAGCCCTGGGGGAAGCAGGGAAAACCAGGATGAGACAGGTGATGCTTGGAGGGGTTCCTGGGATGCCCAAGGGGAAAAAGAGGGGTGGGAGGAGGCATGGGGCAGGGGGGTCAGGGCAGGAACCCCAAAAGGGGCCGGGGTTCCTGGGTGCCCACCCCAGGCAAGGCTGGTGCCGGGGATTTTTAGTGGGAAGAGGGTAATTATGCTGGTGGGGCGACGCAGAGCGCAGGCTGGTGCCCACAGGAGCTAACACAGCTGCACGGTGCTCAGGCAGCGATCCCTGCCTGTTTGCCAGTGCCATTCCAGCAGTGGGGTCTGGGGATGCCCAGGGGTTCCGTGTCCAAGGCCGGCACTGCCCCGACACCCCAATTGTGCCGTACCACAGGTGCCGGCAGCCCATGGCGTCCTACCGCATCCGGCAGTACCGGGAGCAGGACTACGACGCCGTGCGGACCCTCTTCGCCCGCGGCATCTTGGAGCACGCGCCAGCCGGCTACCGCCACATCCTGCGCTCGGCACGGGCGCAGCTGGGGCTGCTGGTCCTCTTCGCAGCGGTGCGGGCAGCTGCCGGCTACTGGGTGCTGGGGCTGGCGGCCGTGGCCCTGGCACTGGCGGCCACCTGGCCCGTGGTCCGCTCCTTCAGCACCTCCTACGTGCAAGATGCGCTGTGCACCGACCTCTGCGACATCTCCACCAGCTACTTGCGGGCGCCCGACTCCTGCTTCTGGGTGGCGGAGGCTGGGGGGTCCGTGGTGGGCATGGTAGCCGTGGCACCGGCGCAGGATCCGGCTGAGAGAGGGGTGGCCCTAGAGCTGAAGAGAATGTCGGTCAGCAAGGACTACCGGGGCCGGGGCATCTCCAAAGCGCTCTGCGGGGAGGTGCTGCGCTTCGCCCGGGCGAGGGGCTACGGGGCGGTGGTCCTCTCCACCTCCATGGTGCAGGTGGCCGCCCAGCGGCTCTACGAGGGCCAGGGCTTCAAGAAGGTGGGCACCTTCAGCCCCTCGCTGCTCGGCAGCCTCCTCTGCTTCCAGATCTTCCACTACCGCTGTGACCTGCCCGGTGGCACCGCGGCCCCGCCACGCTAGGTGCTGCCACCGCACCCTGACGCCGCCCCGGCACGTCCCACCATATCCCCGGTGCACAAGGCACCGGCTGCGTCACCCCTGGCCCCAGCCCGTGCCACGCCAGCCACCGCCGCGGCACCCCAAACCCTGGCCCTGGCATGTGGCACCCCCTCAGCCTTGTCACCGCCGTGGCACTCGCATGGGGTCGGCAGCTGGGGTGGGGTGGGGCGGGGTGGGGGGAGGCCATGCCTGGCTGGGCTGCCGGGGCCCATCCCTAGTTTTCTAGAAATAAATATAGCGTCCTGCGGGAGAGCCGCCTGGGCTGTGTGTGTACGCGGGTCCGCCTGTGTGTGTGCACGGGTGGCCGTGCCCCGCATGTCCGCACGCGTGCCCCTGCATGCCAGCCTGCCTGTGCCCGCCGGCCGGGCCCGCGCACGCCTGCCAGCCCCCCCACTCCACACCCCCTGCCCACCACAGGGCTGCGAATAACACGGGAGATTCCCCCCGCATCGGTGTGCCCGCTCTGCCTGCGGGAAGGGCTTGGGGCTGTTCCCGAGCTGTCCCAGGGGCATCCCCAGGGGAAACCTTGGGGGACAGGGGACATCTTGGGGGACAAGGGCATCCTGGGTGCCCAGGGCAGGAGGACACTTGTGCTGGGGATGAGGGGACCAGGGGCTCCCGGGGTGCTGAGGGGGGGTTAATCCAGGGATGGGGTCAGGGGATACCCCCGGGGACAGGGGTCTCCAGGGCCCAAAAGCGGGCGGGCGGCCATGCCCTCACTGAAGATGGCGGCGGCGCCGACGCGCCGTGCCCTCACTGAAGATGGCCGCGGTCCCCGGTTAACCCCTCCCTATCTTTCCCCTGCCCTCACGCAAGATGGCGGCGGCCGCGCCGGCGTCGCGGCGGGGCGGGGCGGGCGGAAGCGCAGGAGAGAAGCCCAGGTCAAGGCCGCTCCGCCGGCGGTACCCGGTCCGGCTCGTTCCATCCCGGCACCATGGACTGTTACACGGCCAACTGGAACCCGCTGGGCGAGGAGGCCTTCTACCGGTGAGGGGCGGCGGGGGACGGCCCGGTACAGAGGCTGGGCCCAGTACCGGCCAGAGGCAGCCCCTCCCCATCCCTGGGGCCGGCCAGAGGGTCCCGGGGGAGGTCGGGTGGGTACTGGGGCCGGCCATGGGGCTGCTCGGGGGTTCTCAGGGCTGGTCATGGGTCTTGGGGCTGGCTGGGGTGTCCCGGGGCTGGTCGGTGGGTCCCAGGGCGGCCGTGGGTCTTGGGGCTAGTGGGGGTCCCGGGGCTGGTCAGGGGGTGGGCACTGTCCTTAGGGCCCCCATCCATCTGTCCATCGCCCGCAGGAAGTTCGAGCTGTACACCATGGAGTGGAACCTGAAGGAGGACCTGCGGGACTGCCTGGTGGCTGCCGCCCCGTACGGGGGACCCATAGGTAGGGTCAGGCCCCGGCCCCCTGGGACCCTCCGCTGGGGCAGGGGCTGTCCTGGACCCCCAGCAGTGATGGCTCAGACGGACTGTCCCATCCCACCCACAGCTCTGCTGAAGAACAATGCCCGGAAGGAGAAATCCCCCAGTGCCCGCCCGCTGCTGGAGATCTACTCAGCCTCGGGGCTTCTCCTGGCCAGCATCCCGGTGAGCTGCTCTGGGGGCGGCCGCCCCCTCCTTTAAGCTGTGCCCCAGGTGCTCCATGGAGGTCTGTGATGTGCCAGGGAGCTTGGGACAGTCCTGGCTGCCCATCAGAGGATGCCTGAGGCTGTAGCTCTCTGTCCCTCACAGCGATAAGCCAGGCAGAGGGACTGCGGAAGGGATCACCAGTGGCACCGAAGGCCATACAGCTGGGTTATGGGCTGGGTATTGTAGGTTTATCACTGGGCTGCTAGGCTGGCAGTCACCTCTGCTGTGCCACTCGCTCGCATGCCCTTGGGCATCTCCTCTGGTCTCTCCACGGGGAAGCAAGATGCTGCTATGTGTCCTCAGCACCCCAAGCTCTCGAGGGTGATGGCTCCGTGCAGCTTCCACAGCCTCCTGAAAGCTTTGGAGAAGCTGCTCGGAAGTGGTGATGTGTGCAAGGGGGGACAGGGAGAGCTGTAGGTAGAGGAAGGCTGCCCAGCCCTGGGAGAAGGGGCTGGGGTGGGGACAGGAGCCGCAGCGTTGGCACCGCAGGAGCATCCTCCTTTTCCTGCTGTTTGGGGCTGGGGTGGACACAGGGCAGTGAGGACATGGAGGGACAAGGAAACCTGCCACAACCACAGGGCCCTACAAAGCCAGGGCAGCCAGGGGCATCAGAGCTGCAGATGCCCAACCATGGCTGTTGGCTTCATGTGTGTCTCCTGGAGGGATGTCTCTGGGACTGGGCTGGCCATCTAGGAGGTGAGCAGCCCCATGGCATGCTCATGTGTCTCCTGCCCGCAGTGGAAGAGTGGCCAGTTGGTGCAGCTGGGCTGGACGGCCAGCGAGGACCTGCTGTGCATCCAGGAGGATGGCACCGTTCTCATCTACAACCTCTTCTGCGAGTTCAAGCGCCACTTCAGCATGGGCAATGTGAGTGGGGCAGGATGGGGACCTCAAGAGATGCCCAGGGCTGGGTTTGTGTGATGGAGAATCAAGTGCTGCAAGACCCCCCTGAGCGATCCCCCAGCCCCATGGGGCGCAGTGGGGAGTCTGGGTCTCTGCCAGCCTCCCTGTAGGGCTGCCTGCCTTTGGGAATGAGCTGGCAATTGTCCCCATGGCCCCTGGGGCCGGAATGATCCTCTGCTTTGCTGCAGGAGTGAGTCCTGTCTGGGCTGGGACACTTACCAGCAGTGCAGCACAGGGGTGGGCTCGCTCCTCCCTCGGGTAGTTTTGTTCCCAGAGCAGCGGCAGCATGGTGACGAGCCCCGGCTGCCCTGGCCTGGCCCCAGCTCTCTCTCCGTGGCACAGGAGGTGCTGCAGAACCACGTGCTGGAGGCGAAGGTCTTCCACACGGAGTACGGCACCGGCGTGGCCATCCTCACTGGGGCGCACCGCTTCTCCCTGACCACCAACATCGACGACCTGAAGCTGCGCAGGATGCCCGAGGTTCCCGGTGCGTCCCCTCCCCGCTGCCCCCTGCTCCGGCTGGGTGCAGGGGTCTGACGCTGGTGCCTGGCAGGTCTTCAGAAGCCTCCTTCCTGCTGGGCTGTGCTGTCCCAGGACAGAGTCACCATTGTCCTGCTGGCAGTCGGACAGGACCTCTACCTCCTGGACAACACCTCCTGCTCTGTGGTGGTGAGTGAGCTGTGGTGGCCGGTCACAGGGAGCAGGGTGGTCTGCAGTCCCCCACACTCACTGGCAGGTCCTTCCCCTGTCCCCTGTTGTCCCATGGGATGCTTTCCAGCCCCCAGCACTTGCTGGCAGGTCCTTCCTTCTACTGTCCCATGGGAAGGTGTGTACAGCAGGGACATCTGGCCCCATCCTGTCCAGGGGCAAAGGGGTGAGGATTGAGTGGGCATAGGGTGGGAAGGGACACCTGCTCTGACTAGTCCTTAGGCAGCATTGGCATCGGTGTGTGGCACGTCTCCTGCGTCCCAGAGTGTGCCCCCCAGGTGCGACCCTCACCCTTTCCCTGTCCCAGACGCCCCCTGGCATGAGCCCCTCTGCTGGTGCCTATCTGCAAATGGCCGTGTCCTTCAACTACCGCTGCCTGGCGCTCTTCACCGACACCGGCTACATCTGGATGGGGCTGGCCACGCTGAAGGTGAGCGTCTCCCTTCTCCTCATTGCAGGGCATTAGGGTGACAGCCCACCCCTCCTCTCCCTGGCTGGCAGATGGACCCAGCAGGGTGGAGTGTCCAAGCAGGTTCCCTTGGGGTCCCTGTGGACTCAGGGCTGCAGGTTGGCCTCACTGCCCCCACAGGTGCCTGCACTTCGGAGATCCACTCTCTTTTTTTCTTTGCCTGATTTTCTACCTTACTCCACACTTTTTTCTATTTCTGGACCCACCTCTTTGCTGGCCTTGCACCTCCCTTTCTCTGCCCAAACTCCCCTCAGATGAACAGCCCACTGCTATCTACCTTTTCCCTATTGGTCACAGTTCTGTTACTTCCATACCCAAACTTGCTGGTCCTCATACTGTTTCCCGGGCAATCTCAGCCTTATCATCACTGCTGTGGTCACTTCGGCGTCGGGGGCTTGCTTGCGAGTCATGATTCCGCCCTGTATATTCCCCCACGTTGTGGTGTTGTGCTGGTGAGGTGCTGGTTGCCTTCCATGTCCTCTGACACTCCTTTTACCTTCGTTCGCTTACTTGCTCTACGTGCAGGCAGTGTGTGTGCTGCAGCAATGGAGGAATGTTTCTCACACTCTGTTTAAGCGCTCACGCAGCATCCTAACCCTTCGGCTGCATCAGACGCAGCTCTGGCTGCCTCCAGAGCTGGACACTGGGCCAGGTGTTCCCATGGGACCTGCTCACGGAATGGCACCCACGCTTCCGGGGCCTGGCACAGCCTGGGCTGTGCTGCTCATCCCCCAGCAGCTCCCTTCAGCTCTTGGCCCCAGTGCACACAAAATGCCACCTGTCCCTGCACCGCTGTCCCCCTGACCCATCTCTCTCTTGCCGCAGGAGAAGCTCTGCGAGTTCAACAGCAGCATCCGATCCCCACCCAAGCAGATGGTTTGGTGAGTGGTCTCCAGGCCCGCTCTGCCCCGGGCTGTGCCCACCCGTGCTCTTCCAGTACCCCAAGCATTTGTCAGAGTCTGCTCGGCTCTGTGGCCTCCCTTCTGCCTCTCTGGGACAAGAGGGACCCTCTCGTGTCCCCGCTCCAGATGTGGGGGGCTGCAGCAGGGCTGGGGTTAAGCTGGGGCTCCCCAACAGGTGCATGCGTCCCCGGAGCCGGCAGCGTGCCGTGGTGGTGGCCTGGGACCGGCAGCTGATGGTGGCAGGGAACTCCACGGAGTGCATCCAGTATCCTTTGGGGAAGAGGGACCGGTGGTGTTTCCAAAGGTCAGCCCAAACGGACAGCATCCATGGTCCCTCCTTGGGCCACTGCCATCTGTCACAGGCACTGGTGTCCCTGGAGCCCCCCTTGGCGTCAGCAGCCCTCAGGACAGTCAGAGGAGGTTGATCTTTTTCCTCTCCCCTGCATTTCTGCCACAATCTCCCCTGCCCCGCCCCAGCCACTCCATTCCTGTACAGCAGCAAAAACCCCTACTGTCTCCCGCCACTGGCCCTTGCCCTCCTTGTCCGAGCCTTGCCGCTGAGGGGACTCCACTCCCGCTCGGCTCCGAGAGCAGAACTGGTGCTGGGAGCCACCAAAGCTCCTGCAGCAGGGAAGAGCCAAGGTCCCTGCCAAGGTCTGCTCTGGTCCTAATTCCCCATGGGCGAGGGCTCCTGTGGGTGGGGGAATTCCTGCCCCCCCAAGTGCTGATCCCATGCCCTCCTGCCTCTCTGTGGAAAGGGTGGTCATGAGCCAGGGGGGACAGGGGTTCCAGGGGGGCAGTCCATGGCATCGGTGAGGCTGGCCCTCAGCAGGGATGGGCTGCACCCAGAGCTGCTTTCTTCCCGTGAGCCCTTAGCGGGGAGTGCAGGTTTGTCCTGGATGAAGACTCCTACCTGGTCCCTGAGCTGGACGGGGTCCGGATCTTGTCTCGCACCTCCCACGAGTTCCTGCATGAGATCCCAGGTGAGATGGCGCCAGGTGTCGACGCTGAGTGGGACCTCCTGCACACAGGCAGGCAGGTCTCTCTGACACTGCTCAGTGCCCATGACTGTGCCAGCTTTGTGGCGGAGGGGGGGGGTCCGGCCTGCCCAGCCCTTTCTGGAGGCTCAGGAGGGCGTGAGAGCCCCACAGCAGAGTAGAGCTGTGCCCTGACCCCGCCGTCTAGTGCCGGGCTCAATCCAGTCCCTTGCCTTGCCCTGGGCTCCCTCCTTCCCCAGCACCGTGCCAGTTTTGGTCACCTCCTTTGCCAGCTCTGCCGAGCCCCTGTGTCCTTGAGCAGAGCCCTGTAGGCTGCCACCTCCCCCTCCTGCTGCCAGAGCCCCTGTGCTTTGAACAGAAGCCTGGCACAGCTCAGCACGCCTGTTCCTCACCTCCTGTGCTGCTGCCACCCTCATGTTTCCAGAGCGGAGGTCCCGGGAGCTGCTGTGGCTCTGTGTGGGGGAATAGCTCCTTGGGACCTGCGTGTCCTGGCAGCTGCCCCCGTCTCTGTCTCTTGGACTGTTGGCTTGGCATTTACTGGGGGCTGCGTTCGCAAGGGCTGGAAGAGCAGCCTCAAGCTGTCCATTGACACAGCTCTGCCCAGCTCCTTGGGCCGGTGGTGGCCGTGCTCCCGCCCTGCTGAAGGACAGTGCCAGCATGGTGGCACTCCACGGTGTCCTCCTGGTGTCCCAGAGCGGCAGGCAGGGATGGTGGGGCAGCAGGGTGCAGTGGGTGAGGTGACGTGCCTGGGCTGGGGCAGCCTCTCACGTGTTTTTTTTTCCCTGTCTTTGCAGAGGCCAGCCAGGAGATCTTCAAGATCGCCTCCATGGCCCCGGGGGCACTCCTGCTGGAGGCACAGAAGGAGTACGAGGTATGGCCTGCTGCCCCGCTCCTGCCTACCCCTGAGGAGGTTGGGGTGGCTCCGATGCAAACCGTTGTCAGCATTATCCCGTGGTGATGGGAAGGGGGAGATCCCAGAGATCCCTGATGGGGCTGATGTGCCAGGGCAAGGGCTCCCTTCGCCCTCAGTCCCAGGGGTGCTGGGGCTTTCAGGGCCCACCCTGTCTGGTGAGCACCCTGCCACTCTCCCCATGGGCCGTGCTCTGCTGCAGAAGGAGAGCCAGAAGGCAGATGAGTACTTGCGGGAGATCAAGGACCAGAAGCTGCTCCCGGAGGCGGTGAGCCAGTGCATCGAGGCGGCTGGCTACGAGCACGAGCCGGACACCCAGAAGTCACTGCTGAGGGTGAGTGAGGCGAAGGGAGGCTGCAGCTGAAGACAACTTCCCGCCGGCCGGTGGTTGTGCCGTGGCCGGCACAGCCCCAGCACCGCCTGACTCTTCCTGCAGGCAGCCTCCTTCGGGAAGTGCTTCATCGACAAGTTCCCCCCGGAGAGCTTCGTGCGCATGTGCCAGGACCTGCGGGTGCTCAACGCCATCCGGGACTACCAGATCGGCATCCCCCTCACCTTCACCCAGTATCCTCCATGGGATGGGCACACGAATGGTGACCCTGGGGTGGGTGCAGGATCTGGCCCGGGCAGGATCAGTGCTGTTTTGGGGCTTTGGGCCCTGCTGGGGCAACCACCTTGTAGGTGGAGCAAGATGGGGTGGAGAAAGGTGCGGAGACGCTCAGCTGCCAGCCCTGCAGGATATGGGCACCAGCTGTGTTCTGGGCCCCATGGCAGGAGTCTGTAGCTGGGACTTCTATGCTCATCACACCCCACAGAGCTGGCCTGGGGTGCTTGCAGATCTGAACTGGCCCTACAGCCACATGTGCCAGGGCTGGCCTGGGGGTGCCAACAGGGGTGCTGCCACAAAGCGGGCAGGCACCCAGCACACGTTGCCTGTGCTCCATGGGGTTTTGCAGTTCAAGATGTCCCTTGACTTTCCCTGCAGATATAAGCGGCTCACCATTGAGGTCCTACTGGACAGGTAAGGGTCCCCAAGAGCTGGGCAGGATAGCCCTGGCCCTGTCCCCAGGCAGCCTGGGCCAAGGCAGTGTCCAGGCACAGTGAAGTCCCCATCCCCATGGTCCCCATCCCCCTGGCCAGGGGCAGAGCAGGCTCCAAGCTCTCGGGGCCCCCTGCGAGGCTGGCTGAGCTGCTCAACTCCTCAGAAATGTGTGGGGCCGTGCTGCTGACCCCCGGTGTGTCACACCAGGCTGGTCCTGCGGCGGCTCTACCCCTTGGCCATCAGGATCTGCGAGTACCTGCGCCTCTCGGAGATCCAGGGCGTCAGCCGCATCCTGGCCCACTGGGCCTGCTACAAGGTAAGGATGCATCCTGGAAGGCTCTGCCTGTCTGTGGCCATGCAGAGACCTCTCTGGTCATGCCCTTCCAGGTGCAGCAGAAGGACAAGTCCGATGAGGAGGTGGCCCACGCCATCAACCAGAAGCTGGGCGACACGCCGGGCATCTCCTACTCTGAGATTGCCGCCCGGGCTTATGACTGCGGCAGGACAGAGCTGGCCATCAAGGTCTTTTGGCTAGCGCTGTGGCGTGTCCAGCTGGGTGGTGGGATGGCTGGAGGGGTCACACGCGGTGGCCACGTGCTGATGACCCCTTTGCTGCCTGCAGCTGCTGGAGTATGAGCCACGCTCCGGGGAGCAGGTCCCGCTGCTGCTGAAGATGAAGCGGAGCAAGCTGGCCCTCAGCAAAGCCATCGAGAGTGGGGACACTGATCTGGGTAAGGGTCAGGGCTGAGAGGAAGAGGGGCTCAGCAGAGGAGGGGAGAGACATGGGATCTTGAGGAGCCTGTTCATGGCTTTGTGCCTTATGGGATGAGGGTGGTAGGAGCTGCTTGAGTCCTATGGGACAGTGCTCACCCTCAGCATGGGTCTCTGCTCTGTGCCTGGATGTCCCCTCACTCCCCTCCTGGTGCTGCTCCATGGGGCCAGCCATGCTGGGGCAGGGTCCCCATCCCCTCCATCCTGAACCCAGTTTTCTGCTCCAGTCTATACCGTCGTGCTCCACCTGAAGAATGAGCTGAATCGTGGCACCTTCTTCATGACGCTGCAGAACCAGCCGGTGGCTCTGAGCCTGTACCGCCAGGTAGGGGCTGCCACTGCACGCGTGGCCCCTGGGAGCCACCGTGGTGTCTGCCCTCATGTTCCCTAACCACCCCATCGCTCCCCAGTTCTGCAAGCACCAGGAGCGGGAGACGCTGAAGGACCTGTATAACCAGGACGACAATCACCAGGAACTTGGCAACTTCCACGTTCACTCCAGCTACTCGGAGAAGGTCTGATAGTGGCAGGAGGAGCGGGGAGGAAGGGCTGGCAGGCTCTGGGCTGGCTCGTCTTCACCCAGGGAGCTGCATGGCCAGGGAGAGGGAGTGTGCTGGGGAAGGGGCACGGGGACATTTCATGCCTGGTGGCTGCCTCTGCCCCATGCAGTTCAGTGGCACCCGCTGGGTGTTTGCAGCCGGCGGAGGTTTCACCCTCCCCACGCTCAAAGTGGGCTCCTCGCCTCGTAGCCCAGGGCCATCATCTCCTGGAGGCTCTGTGCTAGCAGACACCCAGCCCAACCTGCATGTACGGGGGAGGTCAGGATCCCACCCAGAGCAAGGCAGGGCCCAGCCCTCTACCCATCTCTGGAGATCAAAGCTAAGCATTGCAGAAGTCAGAGCTCCACCTTGGCCGTGTCTTGGCACTGGGCACCCCTCCTGACCTACCTGTGGGGCTCAGAGGGTGCTGCCCCATCCCTGCAGCACGACATCTGTGCTGGCAGGGGGTGAAGTGGCTGTGCTCTCTGTCCCCAGCGCATCGAGGGCCGAGTAGGAGCTCTGCAGAATGCCCTGGACGAGTACTACAAAGCCAAGAATGAGTTTGCTGCCAAGGTCAGTGCAGGCACGGAGGTGACGTGTGGTCCTCCCTACTCTCCTGAGGCTGGGCAGGAGCAGAGCAGGGCATCACTGGTGGGCATGGGGCTTTCGCTGGGCCACCTCTGCTTGACTGCAGGTCCCCCTGCTCTGCTCCACAGCTGAGGCTGGGTGGGCTGCTGCCATCACTTGCTGGGGCAGGGACCTTCTGGGCCCCAGGGGCAGAGCTGGGACAGGGACCCTTTAGGCTGTCACTTTGCTCTGCAGGCCACAGAGGATCAGATCAAGCTCCTGCGGCTCCAGCGACACCTCCAGGAAGACTTTGACAAGCCTTATCTCGACCTCTCACTGCACGATACTGTCTCCAACCTCATCCTGGACGGCCACCACAAGCGAGCTGAGCAGCTCTACCGGGACTTCAAGATCCCTGATAAGAGGTCGGTCCAAGGCAGGGCTCCTCTGTGCAGCGCCGGGGGCTTGCCCCAGGCAGGAGCCATGCTGTGGGGCTGGGGTTGGGGGGCTGCAGGGCCCTGGCAGCTAGAGGAGCCGGCTTGACCTGCATCCCAGGTACTGGTGGCTGAAGATCAGTGCCCTGGCCAACCGCGGCGACTGGGAGGAGATGGAGAAGTTCTCCAAGAGCAAGAAATCGCCTATCGGGTACCTGGTAAGAGCTTTCCCTGCTGGAGGGGGGCCAGCCCTGCCCCGTGGGTGGCTGTGGGCCTTGGCCACGCCATGTGGCAGCAGGAGGGCACTGCGTGGAGCAGCCTGGGCAGGCTGACATGGGGCAAAGGCTGAAGCTGGGGGCCAGGGGAGCCCAGCCGCCAGCCCCCCACCCTTCCACCCTCATCCTTTTCTCTCCAGCCTTTTGTGGAGATCTCGGTGAAGCACCACAACCGCTACGAGGCCAAGAAGTATGCGCCCCGAGTGACCCCTGAGCAGCGTGTCAAGGCCTTCGTCCTGGTGGGGTGCGTCAGCTCAGCCCCAGCCTGGGGGCAGGTGGGGGAGCGTGGGGGCAGCTCAGGGTGTCCGGGGCAGGGTTGTTCCCAGGAGCAGCTAAGTCCTTGTGCAGCATGGCTGGGGGCTTGGGGGCCTCAGGGAGAGACAGGGGTGTATGAGACCCCCCAGGAGCATGTGGGCAGCACTCGGGGGCACCCTGGGCCTTGCCCTCTGCAGGGGGCTGCATGGGGTGCCTGCCCTTGCTGGGGCTGGTGCCTCCAGGACGTGGGGGAACGGCGGCTGGGGCTGCTGTCCCCACACCGCCCCCAGCTCCCTCGCTCTGCTGCAGGGACCTGGACCAGGCGGCCGATGCTGCCATCGAGCACAAGAACGAGACAGAGATGAACTTTGTGCTGTCCAAGTGCACGGCCAGCACCGACACAGCCGTGGTGGAGAAGCTGAACCGGGCCCGAGCCCAGCTCCTGAAGAAGTGAGCCCCAACCGAGGGGGGCCCTGCCATGGCCCCCTGCCCACTCCCAGGGGGGCTCCAGGCCCCCCATCCTGCCACTGGGAGCACTCCGGTCTTCTCAGCCTCGTCGCCCCCCAGCCCAGGCTGCTGCTCCCCCTACCCCCGACCTTGCTGGGAGGCTGCCTGTGACTGGGGACGAGGGCAGAGTAGCAGATGGGTGTCTGTGTCCTGCGCCAGGGCTGTGGTCACCCTGGCAGTGTCCACCTTGCAGCCACCACCAGGCCCAGGTCTTCCTCACCGGCTGCCCGGGGGGTAAGGGGAGGTAAGGGGGGGCCCCAACCCTCTTGCCTTATAGCCCCCTCCCTTCTTGCTCAATAAAGAGTAGAGCTCGCTGTCCTGCCTCCTGGTGAGAAATGCTCAGTGTCCCCGTTGTCCCCCCACAGCCTGGGAGGGGGGTGGGGGGGCTCCCAGGGGACAGGGGCCCCGGGGCAGGGTGGCATGGGGGGGCCTGTAGGGCGTGCATGGGGGGCACTGGGGTGCGGGGAGGGGTGCCAGGGGCCTGAAGGGTTGGAAGGGGGGGGAATCCCTGGGTGTCCCCAGGGGTGCCCTGAGGGGAAGGGAAGGGTCTCGGGCGTCTCCGTGATCCTCCGGCGGGTCCTTGGCGGCAGCTGTGTCCTCCCTGCCCCGCTCGCCCGCCCGCCCGCTCGCCCCCGCCCCTTCCGCCCCTTCCGCCTCACGTTCCCACGCCGTGCCGCAGCCGCGGTGCATTGTGGGGCGGCGAGATGGCGGCGCTCAGCGCGGGGCGGGCGGCTGCCAGGGTGAGGGCCGGGGGGGGTCAGACCGGGGATGGGGCGGGGTGTAGGTCTGGGATGGGGGAGAATCGGGGATGGGGGGCGTCAGGTCTGAGTCAGACTGGATAAGGGGGTTATCTATCCTGGGGGGCGGTTGTCGGTGTGGATCGGGGCGGGGGTCAGGCTGGGCTGGGGGTGAGGGTTTGGTGTGGATCGGGGTGGTGGTGGGGGGGTCGATGTGGGATGGAGCTAGGGTCTGGGCTCGGGGGGTGAGGGGTCCGTTTGGATCGGGTGGGGTCGGTCCGGGCTGTGGGGGACAGACTGGATGAGGGGGTCTGGGTCGGGGGAGGGGTCAGTTTAGGCTGGGGGGGGTGGTGTCAGTCCGGAACAGACCCTAGGGTCCAGCGGTGAGGGGTCAGTCTGGGCTTGGGGGCTCAGTCTGGGACAGGGTGTAGGGTATGGGCTGAGGGTGTGTGTTTGTGCTGGGGGTTGTGTAGCCAGGTTGGGCCGTGGGGATTAGTTCAGCCTGGGAGGAATGGGGGGGTTGGGGGGTGGGCTAAGCCCAGACCCAGGCGCTCAGGCTGGACTGGGGGTGTTGGAGAAGAGTTTGGGTTTGGGGGGTGGGGGGCACATCTAAGCTGGGGCTCCCTGTGGGCTCCCTGCATCTCACCTTCCCGCTTCCTCCGCCCCAGGGTCTCCTGCGTGCCCAGAGCCTCGGGACCTGGAGAGGCCTGCATGCCTCCACCGGCCTCCAGCAGATCCCGCGGGCCAAGGTGAGAATGGGGGTCCTGGAGCCCCCAGGCCCACACTGAGTGCGGGCAGCCCCCAGCACTCACAGCAGGGCGCAGAGGTGCCTTGGGGAGCGGGGGAATGGGAGAGGGCGAGGGGCGGGCAGCGGCGGTTCCTGGGCGCTGGAAACATTCTCACTATTTTTAGGCTGGGGCTGCGGGTGCTCGTGGCCTGCGGGGCTGGGCACGTGAGGGGCCCAGAGCGGGGGCTCCTGAGGGGGACTTTTATGTAGCCAGAGGAAGCAGAAAGCTGTCGCAGGATCCTGTCACCACCTAGGAGGTGTAGGACGGTTCCTGCGAGTTGCATTGAGCTTGCGTTGTTGAGGAAAGGGTTTCTGTTTCCCCGCACCCTGTGGGTGTGCTTGGAAAGCACCATGCCACCCCTGCCCTCCCTGCCACCGGCTCCAAGGCAGTGTTCACTTGGCGGAAGCAGCGTTTCTCACTCTTGGAACAGCATGGTCTCGGTGCTTGCTCCTTCATTCTCCAGAGGTTCCTCTCCGGCCCTTTGGCGCCCAGCTCAGCCTTGCATGGGTGCAGGGGGCTGCTGGCAGGGTTGCAATGGCGAGTGTTTTTCTGCTACGTGCAGCTAAAACCATTAATCAGAGCGCAGCATTGATGGCGGCAGTGAAAATTGTTTTGATTCAGTCCTTGTCGTTTAATCATAAACTTACTGTACTTACCTGTAGCAGTTAATGGCAAAAAATACATGAAATAAAGTATGGTGATGATTAGAGATTGAATAAGGTAAGAGTGAGTCATAGCTTAGCACATACAAGCGTTATTTAGACTCAGGTCAGGAAATAAGAGTTGCGATAGAGGGATGAGTTGTTTTCTGTGGGAAGAAGAAACAACCCAAGTACCAGGTAGTGAATTAACATTATGTTTGTCACCTTCAGAGTGACAGGATGTCCAGTTCCCATTTATAAGTGAAGACGACTTACGTTATTGTTTAAGATACTAAAGGGAAGGGCTCGGCACTGAGACTGTTCTTTGACCTTGAGCTTGGCCCCATGCCACGGTTCCCTCTGCAGATGCTTTACTGCTTCTTGAAATTTAGTTGCTGAATGGTAGGCGAGGTTTTCTGCCCTGGAACTTGATTCTAAAAATCAAAAGTCTTTCATCTCATCTTTCTTTTCACACTCATTCTTTTATTTTACATTTATATGATTACCATTTGCTTCTGCTTCATGCACTGATGCATGTGCATTTCTTGAGTCATGTTGACATTGCTACTTGTTTACTCCTCTTGTTGTCTAATTAAATTGTTGGATGAAATTCTTGTCTCTAACTGCAACTGTCTAGTCCGTGAGGCTGGTTCTGTGAAATCCCACGTCTGGAGATCAGCTCTGTACAGGAAATTACTGGCTAAAGAAGGTGGGGATTAGTAAAAGGATTATGTAAAAGCAGGAGGCAGCTACGGTGGGGGAGCAGGCAGCATTGATTTGGAGGTGGATCACATGTGGAACATCTCGAGAATTATCTTTGAGGCTGATTTTGTGTTCAGGACCCAAAAAAAATCATACTCAACAAAAGTCTGTGAGACAATGTGAATACAGCAGGAAGAGGAGACTCACATGGGAATCTTAGGAGATCCCGAGCACATGAAGTAGGAAGGAGAGAAACCTTATAATGCAAGATTGTGCTGTTACTTCCTAGTAAGAAGGATTTCTGCTGTACAGAGGGAGAGATCATACCTGGAAATGCTGTATGAGACGCTGTATGAGGAAAAGGTCTTTAGCTTGCCAGTGGATTACAGGGTATCGGGTGTCTCTGCTGTGCAGGGTGATCGTAACATCACAGGAGCAGGAGCTCTTCAAGTTAAAGTTCACTGTTAGTACTGCGGTAAATTTTTGTTACTAAAAAACATGCTGTGGGTATGGATATTCTCCATATTGTGAGTAACTTCCACTAGTTTGCAGCTTGCAAGATAGGGGTCCCAATTGGATTCGGCTCTGGGATGCAGCAGAGGGTCTGACTCTTCTTTGCTTTCTGTGCAGTCAGAAAATGCGAAGTCTGAGAGCACGTTCCAGGTCACCATGCTGCCCGGAGATGGGGTGGGCCCAGAGCTCATGCACGCCGTCAAGGAGGTGTTCAAGGTAACAGCTTCTGCCCCTTGGTGGGATGGGGTGGACGGAGAAGGGAGGAACAGCAGTTGCAGAATTGCTTAAAGATGCTCCTGATCCAGAGACCCTCCAGGACTGACCCTGGTCAGTTTCCTCTGGTGCGGAAGAGAACTGGTTGTGAAAACCCTGGGATCTCACCTTTTCCATAAATAGGTTCACCTTGAGCGTCAGTCTTGCAAACTGTCATGGTTTAACCCCAGCCAGCAGCTCGTTCCCCCCACAGCAGGATTGGGAGAGAATCAGAAGACTAAAAGTGAGAAATCTCGTGGTTTGAGATAAAGACAGTTTAATAAATAAAGTCGCGCAGGGAAGCAAAGCAATGCAAGGAATTCATTCACTACTTCCCACGGGCAGGCAGGTGTTTGGCCATCTCCAGGAAAGCAGGGCTCCATCATGCATAATGGTTACTTGGGAAGACAAATGCCATCACTCCAGACATCCCCCCCTTCCTTCTTCCCCCGGCTTTATATGCTGAGCATATCGTATCGCGTGGAATATCCCTTTGGCCAGTTGGGGTCAGCTGTCCTGGCTGTGTCTCTTCCCAATTTCTTGTGCGCCCCCAGCCTGCCCACTGGCGGGGCCATACGAGGAGCAGAAAAGGCCTTGACTCTGTGTAAGCACTGCTCAGCAGCGATGAAAACACTGTATTATCAACAGTGTTTGAGGCTCCATGCCCCAGCTCTTTGAGCCCCCCGTCAGCGGCCCTCTGTAATGTGTAGCGTAACTTCCCTGCCGAGTCTCTGATCTGACGGGGGGGTGGCTCCGTCTCTGCATCTGTCTGGCAGGCTGCCAGCGTGCCGGTGGTCTTCGATGAGCATCACCTGAGTGAGGTGCAGAACATGGCGTCGGAAGAGAAACTGGATCAGGTGGTTGACTCCATGAAGGAAAGCAAAGTGGCCCTTATAGGTAAGGACTTGCGCTAGCGGTCTGTCCGGTGAGGAGGGGCTCTCGGCTCTGCCTGCAGGAAATACTGCCTTATCTCAGATGCCATTAAGTGCTTTTAGAGGGCAGGAATTTCTGTGGTTAGATCCTGGAGAAGGAAATGTGCTGTCTTTAAGCTTAGAAGCAAATTACCGTGCTCGGTTTACTGAGCTTATCAAAGGGGAGGTTCTGTCCAGCTTCTGCTTTTGAAATGAGATTTCCTAGTATGGCCCAGAGAAGCAAAGGGCCTCGTCAGGGGCCTATATAGCGAAGATCAGTCTCCACAATTGGCTGAGGTTCTCTTGAAGCACCCTCTGCTCCAACCCTGGCTGCCCTGTCGCCTGGGTTCAGGCAATGTCCTTAGTGGCTGTCAGTGTGCTCCGTGCTCTGTGTTCTTACTCCTGCTCTGTGTTGTCCCACAGGCAAGATCCACACCCCCATGGAGTACAAGGGAGAGCTGGCTTCTTACGACATGAGGCTCAGGTAAGCCCGGTCCCCTGACTGACACGTCAGTTGCTGGGAAAACAGTATTGCGCTTGGTCGTGTTGTTCTGCCCCTGAACTGGGTGCCAAAGGAAGTGAGTACAGGTCAGATGGGAAATTAATACGTTATCAGGAAGCAGAAGATCCTGAGGGACCAGGAGCTGTCTCTGTTGAATGTGATCCTGCTGCCTGCTTCCTTGGGGGTCCTGGAGAGGAGACAGTGGGTGGCTGGAAAATGGACAGTGGTGGCCTGCCTGACAGAGGGTTGTCAAAGCCATGCTGTGACGAGGTGTGGCTTGCTCATGATCTGTGAGAGGAAAGGTAGATGGATGGAGAGAGACAGAGACAGAGCTATGGGAAGGCATCTTGGGAGGTGGGGAGCTGTTCGCACCATCACCAGCTGCTACCCCTAGGACTTGCAGGGAACAGTCACTGCCCCAGCAATAGCTCATGATGAAATGCTGACTCTGCTGCTGCTTCTTTTGCAGGCGCAAATTAGACTTGTTTGCAAATGTTGTCCATGTGAAGAGCTTACCAGGCTATAAAACACGCCACAACAACTTGGACCTCGTGATCATTCGTGAGCAGACGGAGGGGGAGTACAGCTCTCTGGAACATGAGGTACAAGAGCCCCCCTCCAGCACGCAGGAGCTCTGCTTGGGGTTATTGCTGGCCCTGTTGAAGGACAGGGAAACCTGCCCCGGGATGTGTGGCTTTCCTTGGTACTGGGGACACGTTCCTGCTTTCCATACCAGAGCTGTTCAGCATGACTGAGGAGCTGGCTGGAGCAGCAGGGATGTACCAAGTGACAGTGGTGGAATTAGAAGAGGATTTAGGGATGTGAATACGCACAGACCCAACAAGGATGGTGATGGGCTGCAGGGGGGATAATGCCAAAGAAGGGGGCAGGGGTATTAAGGAATCTCTTGATGAGGGGTGATCCACTGTCAGTCAAAGACACCTCCTCTCTGTCTTGAGGTGCCGGGACTGTCAGCGTGGTGTGTGTTGGTGAGGAAGGGTGCAGGGTGCTGTGCTGCATGGCAATGGCTGCTGACGCTCTCTTTCCTGTCCAGAGTGCAAAGGGAGTCATCGAGTGCCTGAAGATCATCACCCGGGCTAAGTCGCAGCGCATTGCCAAGTTCGCATTTGACTACGCCACCAAAAAAGGGCGCTCTAAGGTCACAGCTGTGCACAAAGCCAACATCATGTGAGTGCCACAGGAGCAGGTTTGGAGCCCCATCTAATTGTCAGACACACGACTGCTGTCACGTCTGGGACCTTGTTACACTCAGCTTTTGATCCCGATCAGAGCAGTGCCAGTCTGGTTCCAGAGAGGCTGGGCTTTCCCCGGGAATAGTGGGTTTTTTCCTCTCTGTATGGTCTTGTCTCCAGCATGAGGCCTGACAGCTGCATCTTGGAGGCTGTCAGCTGAGAAGGGGAGAAGCTCTGGCACTGAAAGCTGATCCCTCATTGCTCCCGCTGGGCCCCGATTTCACCACCTGTGGCTGTGCAGTGCTGTGGGGTGCTCTAGGGTTGCCTGCCTTCCCCTGCCCTGCTGCAGTGGGACACCAGTTGCTATTGGATTCCCTGCTGCTGTCGTGGTTTCACTGCGTCACGGTTTAACCCCAGACGGCAACTAGGATCACGCCGCCATTCACTCACTCCCCGCCCGCAGTGTGGCAGGGAGAAGAGGGAGAAAAAAGAGAAAAAAACCTCATGGGTTGAGATAAAGACAGTTTAGTAGCACAGTAAAGGAAGAGAAAATAATAATAATAACGGTAAAAGAATATAAAAAAAAAAGTGATGCAATACAATTGCTCTCACCTCCCGCTGATTGATTGCCCAGCCTGTCCCGAGCAGCGATCGTGGATTCCTGGCCCCCTGGCCAACTGCCATTTATATACTGTGCATGACGTGTATAGTATGGAATATCCCTTTGGCCAGCTTGTCCTGTCTAATACTCCATCTCAGCTTCTCCGGGAAGCTGCAAAAGTCCTTGACTTAATGTAAACATTACTTAGCAACAGCTAAACCAATCTGTGGTATCAACATTTTTCTCATAATAAATCCAAAACACAGCAGCTGCTAGGAAGAAAATTAACTCTGTCCCAGCTGAAACTGAGACATGCTGCTGTCCTGCAAACCCTTTGATGTATTTCTTGTCTCAGGAAATTGGGCGATGGGCTGTTCCTGCAGTGCTGTGAAGAAGTGGCAGAACTCTACCCCAAGATCAAATTTGACACCATGATCATTGACAACTGCTGCATGCAGGTGAGGATCCTGCTTCCCTGCCCCAGAGCCGCTCTGCACCGCCTGCTGCTGCTGAGCCGAGCCATGAAGATACGAAACCTGAAAAGCTGCTGCCACTGACAGCTTGGCAGGTCCAGGTGCCCGCCCTGGTCCCAAGGTTTGCTCCTTGCACAAGACAGGAGACTTCTGCCTGCTCTGCTCCAGCTGAGGGCAAGAGCTGCGGGTGGCAGGGGTATTTAGAAGCATAGAATCACAGAATTATTTGGGTTGGAAAAGACCTTTTAAGATAAGTGAGTCCAACCATTATTAACCTAACACTGCTAAGTCCACAACTAACCATGTCCCTAAGTGCCACATCCACACGTCTTAAATACCTCCAGGGATGGTGACTTGACCGCTTCCCTGGGCAGCCTGTTCCAAGGCTTGACAACCCTTTCAGTGATGAAATTTTTCCTAATATCCAGTCTAAACCTACCCTGGCACAATGATGTCTCATCTGGGTTTGCAAAACTCTGCCAGGTGATGTAGGTCTGTGGCTCCCAGGTGGTTTCAGCAGGGCTCTGTGTGCTCCCAGCTGTCACTTGAGCACAGTTTGGGGATGTTGTCAAATGCAGCGGGTTCTGCTGCTCCACCAGATTGGTGTAGCCCTGTCCTGAGGGCTGTGGAGCAGGCTGCAGCCCATGTTGGGTGCACAGGGCCTCACATCTTCCTCTTCCCTCCTCGCAGCTGGTGCAGAACCCCTACCAGTTTGATGTCCTGGTCATGCCAAACCTCTACGGGAACATCATCGATAACCTGGCAGCTGGCTTGGTGGGCGGTGCCGGTGTGGTTCCAGGGGAGAGCTACAGCGCCGAGTATGCCGTGTTTGAGATGGTGAGGAGTCTCAGCTCCCCGGAGGCTGCTGTGCTATACCAGCACCTCTGGTTATCGAGGAGGGTGGCTGCTGGGGACGGGTGTGGAAGATGGTCCATCACCATGGCTTCTCCTCCTGCAGGGCGCCCGCCACCCCTTCGCCCAGGCCGTGGGCAGGAACATCGCCAATCCCACTGCCATGCTGCTCTCCGCTGCCAACATGCTGCGGCATCTCAAGTAGGTGCCTTTCACGTGGGGGTGTGGTGGAGGGGCAGCGGGGGCTGATGGAGGGACTGACCCGCTGCTCCTTTCCTCTCTCCAGCTTGGAATTTCACTCCAATTTGATCGCGGATGCGGTGAAGAAGGTGATCAAAGTCGGAAAAGTGAGTGTTGGGCAGCCGGCCTTGCCTGCGTGTTTGTAGCTGTGTGAGTGTCCATGGTAGCGAGCTCCTCTGTGTTCTCCATGACAGACCAGGGCGTCTCCCACCTCCTCTCCCACCTCCTTGCCTCTTTCCAGCTCCGAATCCTGTGTGCGTGCAGCTGTGGCTGTAGTTGGCTGCAGTTGGACCCTCTGCGCTTGTCTCGGGGATTGCTCCTGCTGCCCGTAGCGGTGCTTGCTGATTAGGGAAGGTCTGGCAAGGCTGGGGGACATCAGATGGCCACTTTGTCACGTGTTGCCCCTCAGGGGTCTCTGGCAGGGTGCATAGAGGGAAGCTGCTCTCCTCTCCCTTCTGGCACTTGTTTCACTCAGTTCACGATCACGTTTCTCCCTTGTTTCTCCCCTTCCCCTGTGTTGGATTTTTAGGTTCGGACACGGGACTTGGGCGGTTACTCCACCACTTCTGACTTCGTGAAGTCTGTGATTGACAACCTGCACCCCCACTATGGTGCCTAGGAACCCCACTCGCCCCGGGGAGTCGGGGACTTCATTGCACCCTGCAGCAGCTTCCCATAGCTTACAGCCCAGCAGCGCGTCCTTCCCCCTTCCCCGCCTGGCGCAGCTCGCCCTGGCCGAGGTTCCCTGGTGCCCCGGGGGCAGAGGAGGAGGAGGGCGGCTCTCCTCCTGCCCAGCCCAGAGCCTAGTAACCAACCCCAGTCACCCCAGCGGGGATTGCTGGAGGGACCGAGGGCAGCGCTCCCTTCGGAGTGAGGATCCCTGGGGGTCTCTCCAGTTCACGTAGGCAGCGTCTCCACTGTGCCTTCCGTGCGATGAGGGCAGTGCGGCTCTCGGGGCCTGCTGGGGCGAATTGGGGGTGAGCGGGCAGCATCCCAACCTCGGCAGGCAGCTCTTGGGGACAGCGGGACCACGGTTACTGTAGGAGCCTTCTGCCCCCGGAGACTTTAGCAATAAATGGGACCACAGGGCTGATGCCCCGCATCCAGAATGCACAAGGGCAAGCTGCTCACGCAGAGCGAGGTTCCCTGTGCTGGCATAATCTTGGCTGTGAGGTTTTGTCACCTCCTGGAAACTGGTGCAGGGTGTGAGGTGGTGATGGGGGGCGGAGCTGCTCTCTTTGCCCCCACTTCATGCGTTTGTGGCTGGTTTCTGAAAGCTGAGAACCTGCCTGGGGCTCTGAGCTGGGCCACCCCCGGGTAGGGCAGCGCCTGCGTGGGCAACAAATGCTTGCCCCGCAGCAGGCAGAGCCCAGGACCTTCCAAACTGCTGCGCTCCTCCATGGCAGCTCTTTGCCCAGCAGTATGAGCCTCTGGAGCCCACGTGGCTCCCCGGGGTGGTGGCTGGGGACCAGCAGCGATGCCAAAGCGTTTGGTGGGACCATGGAAGCTCTGCCCTGGCAGGCAGCTGCTGTGGCCAGGGCAAGGTACTGTGTGTGTGAGAGCGCGACTGGGACATACATGTATTTAATGCTGCGCTTTGTATTCATGTTTGCAAATAAAGGGTCCAACATTTCCCTCCACACCTCCCCGGTCCAGGTGCTGTTCCCCACCTGGCTCTGCCCCTGCCCTGCACTGCACCGGTAAGGCTCAGAGTTGGCCCAAGCCCCTGGGGGTGGTGGGGCAGCTTGTGGGGTCAGGGCAATTGGCCAGGGCTAGAAGCCCAGCTGGCAGCGAGCACAGGGCCATGGCCGGGCCCTGCCTGCAGCAGTGGGAGCAGGGCTGCGTCCAGGGGAACGCCTGGGGCTCAGCACTGGTCCTGCACCACCACTGCCAGCCCCTCACTGTCCCCTCCAGCCTGCTGGGGTCGGTGAGCCCAGGGAGGGGCTGCCATGAAATCCTCTGCTGCTCCAATTCCTGCCTCTCCCACCCCTTCAAAACCTGCAGGGAAGCAGGCACTGGCAGAGGGGCTGGCAGCCACTTCCTGGGCTGTCACTGACTATCTCCTGTGGTGGGGGCTCGCTGGGACACCCCTGGAGGGACCAAAGTAGCTGAGAAGGTCTGTGCTGGAACCAGAGGCAAGAGGCCCAGCACGTGCTTGTGCCCACACGCACAGACAGGGTGCACCAGAGCTCGGGGGGGGGACAACGTCCCTCTCAGCTGGCACGGGGCAGGGTGCACCTTGTCAGGCTGTCCCCAGCGTGCCTCCTCCCTGAGGCACAAGGACACCTTAGGTAGTGTCCCAGCAGGGGCTGCAAAGAGCCTCGGGGGGCCTGGTCCTGCAGCGACAGCACCCAGCACATGCCCAGGGGGTCCCCGCAGTGCTGTGGGGGCCCCCTCCCTCCTGGCTAACGCTCCCCTCTCCTTGCAGGTGCGCACAGCGGACATGGGGGGCTACGCCACGTCCCTGGATTTCACCCAAGCCGTGATAGCTGCCCTGGATGTCTAGGGCCGCTCGCCTCGTCCTCCCTGCTCCCACCCTGCCCGCCCGGTAATTTATTGCTTCCCTCTAATAAAAGTGGCCTCTGCAGCATGACGGGGGTCTGCAGGCATGCTCCAACACACGCGGCGCCATCACTTCCCCCCAGGGAAGGTGGAGTCCCCGTGCCAGGAGCAGGGACAGCATGGTCACCTCCCACCCGGGCGAGGGGAGACAAAGCCATGCCAGAGCCCCCGCAGCCCCTCAGGGGTGTCCTGAGGTCTCCTGACTGTGCCCTTTCAGCCACATCAGCTGCAGCAAAACAAGACGGAAGAGGATCAACAACAACCTCAGCCCTTTATTGAGGTTCAGCCACACCGAGCGTTTCCTGCCCCATGCAGGCGGTGGGCACGGCCCCATGACAGACCCACGCGCAGCCCGAGCCACCCCACGGGAAGGAGGGCTTGGGGAGGCAATGCTGCATAAGGCACAGCGAGGCTCCAGTGCTGCCCCAGGGGCTGCTGCCGCCTCGGCCTGGCCAAAGGGAGCCACCAGGACCACGAGGTGCCAAACCGTGTTTAATGCGGCCGCCCCGCTGCGTTACACAGCTAGGCGCGCAGCTGCCACGAAAGGCCAGTGGCCAGGAGAGGGGCCACACACGAGGCTGCGCCAGGCTGACCTCCCGCCAGTCCATGAGTCCTTACTGCTGGAGCATGGCCCAGCTCCAGCTCCGCCTGCTCCCCTAGTCCTCCTCCTCTGAGTCCCTGGCCTTCTCCTTCTTCTTCTTCTTTTTCTTCTTCTTCTCCTCCTCCTGGTCAGCCTCCACCATTAGTTTCCTTTTCTTCTTGGGCAAGGCCTCTTCCTCCAGCCCGTTCTCCTCTGGCTCCGGGGCAGCTTCCATCTCCTGCTCTGATTCGGCTTCCAGCTCCTGCTGCTGCTTCTTCTTCTTTTTCTTCTTTGGCTCGATGTTGTTCTCCTGAGGGGGAACCAGGGTCAGCAGGAGCTGTGCCTGATCCGGGAAGCTGGGAGGCTGCTCCGCATCCTGCTTCCCTCACCCCTGTGGGGCTGGGGCACCATCCCACAAACCACCACCCCCCTGCAGCCCCCTGCCTTCACCTCTGTCTCCAGCACAGAGTTCTCCTCTGCAGCCGCAGCAAGAGCCTCCAACCGCCGCTTCTCCCGCATTTTCTCCTTCTCCCGCTTTTTCTTCTTCTTCTCCTTCTTCTCCTGCTTCCTCTTGACCTCAGCCACCACCTCGCTTGCCTGCCGGAGGAGAGAGGGAGCTCGTCAGCGCGGGAGAGGTTCCCGGACCAGGACCCATACCAGCGGCCCCCGTCGGATCAGCCTCATTAAATCAGTCTTTTGCCTCCACGGTGGGTCAGGATGGCAGTTGACATCACCTCCGACAGCGGGGCCCTGCCTGACTCCACGCAGCCTCACCTCCACCACGGCCTCCTTCATCACCTCCAGGTTCTTGCGGGGCGGCTCCCCTGTCTCGTAGAAGGCCAAGCGCTCCTCCACCTGCTCCCGCAGCTTGTCCCCGAAGACGCTGGTGGGAACCTCTGCGGGGACAAGAGAGGGGCTCAGCACCCCCTGCCCTGCCCGCCCCGGAACCCGCCTCCCCCCGCCATGGCTCTGCTCAGACCACAGGAGTCACCATTCACAGAGTGAGATGCTGTTGACGAAAAATATTCCCATCATCGCAGAGGCTGCCCCGGTCCCCGTCCCCCCGCCCCGTCCCCGCGGGCACCTGAGAAGCAGTCAATGCGGGAGGCGATGGTGCACTTGTTGGCCAGGTAGCGGGAGATGCGCCCCTTGTTCTTGGCGGCCGCTCGCCCGATGAAGGTGGAGTGGAAAATCAGCCCGTACTTGGGAGTGTTCCCTCGCGTCTTCAGAGCCCTGGAAGCGGCCGGCGGAGCTGTCAGGGGCGGTGTGGGGACACGCAGGGCCGAGGGCACCCCTCGACTGGAGCCACCACCGGCCACCCTCCTCCCCCAGCAGCCCCGGCTCCTAGCTGCAAGGCAACACAGCACAACGCACAGGACGGACACCTTCCCCCCACACCCCGCTAACCTCCGGGGGTGCCCGGGGCACGGCCCCGACCTTAGGCACCCACAAGGCCCCGCTGGGTGAGACACAAAGCCACGGTGGTCGCTCAGAGACTGGGGCTGGCCGGTCACACGCAGCCGAAGCGTCGGGGGCTTGGCGCGTCACAGCCAGCGGCCCAGAGACCTGCCATCACCGCAACCACCCCGCAGCGGTACCTGAAGAGGGCTTTCTCGGCCCCCAGGATCTGCACTGTCGAGGCCGGGTACTTGGCCAGGTTCGTCAGGCTGCCGGCGTGGGAGATGAGGCGGGCACCCACCTGGGAAGGAAGAGGATGGGGGTTATGGCTGCCCCCACCCTGGGAGCCCGACTCCAGGGCCTCGTGCAGCCCACCCAGGCCGGGGATCAGCAGTGAGAGGTGTCAGCAGGACGGCTCAGTGGATTGACAGATTCACTCAGACATCATCTCCGCGGCCCGGGGCAGCCTGGGCCACGCACGTGCTCACACTCACCACCTCCCCAATGAGGGCTGAGAGGCTGGGAGCCACCTGGCTCATCTTGGAGCGGAGGTATTCCTGCAGGCCCTTGCGGTACTCGGACAGCGAGATGACGCGGCTGGAGAAGCTCTCGATGTTGATGAGATCGAGGGGGGAGATGTCCATTCCTGGCGAAACGGGCATTGTAGGACTGAGCGGCACCTCCCAGGGCAGACAGGACCCCTCCTACTGCACCTGCACCTCACCGCCCAGCAGAGCCGCCACCATCTGTCCCCACTCACCCATGGAGGAGCGGGAGGCCTCCAGGATGGCCTGCGCCTTGGCACTGTCCATGACGATCTCCTCCAGCCCCTCCAAACTCTCCTCGCTCAGCTCCTTGCGGTTCCCGATGAACTTGGCCAGCCGGCAGTAGGTGTAGTTCTCCGAGACGATCTTGATCAGCTCGGGAAAGTGGTACCCATACCACTCCCTGCGGGGACAGCGTCAGCACCGCAGCCCGGCCCCCCCAAATGTCCCTCACCCCTTGCCCCACATGTCCCTCTGGGCACGCTGCAGCCATGGCACAGTTGCCCAGGCCGGGGCGCGCTGGAGGGGCTGCTCTCCCTCCCCGTTCTGTACAGGCAGCCGGAGGAGCAGCTGCCTGCGGTAAGCGTGGGGAGACGGGCCCGCGTTGCCCACCCACCCTGGGGACCCCGCTCACCGCACGCGCATGGAGAAGGTGTTGATGTCCTTGTCCAGCTGGTCCAGGAGGCTGATGGACTGGATGATCATGTTGTCCACGCGGTTGACGTTGAACTTCACCTTGGCCCGGGAGTAGCTGTGGCCGAGGCCCAGCTGGGCCTTGGAAGCCGACTGGGCGGTGAGACCCTTCACCAGCGCGTGGAAGTGCAGGCGGATCCCTGCGTGGGGACACAGCCGTCACCACCCACGGCTCCGGGCCAGCAACGATGGCAGTGGGTTCCCCCCAGCAGGAGGAGGGACCCCACCGGGGTGTCCCCTCTGTCTCCCACCCTGCGGCCAGGCTCACCCCGCAGAATCTCAGCCACGACCCCCCCGGTCTGGCACTGGTAACCCAGCTCCTCCAGGATGGCCGCCCCGATCTTGGCATCGGCGACTCCTAGCAGCGCCTTCTTCTTCTTGGCCGGCATGGAGGTCTCCAGCAGGAGCCGCAGGTCCTCGTGGAGGATCCCTGCGAGAGAAGGGGGGGGTCGAGGGTCAGCGGGGCCACGTGGTTCCCCGCATGGAGGACCCCGGTGCCCCAACACCCCCCCCAGCGCCACTCACCCTCGGAGACGGCATTGATGTTCTCCAGGGCGCTCTGGGCCGACTTGAAGGGGGCGAAGGCCACCAGCTTCACCACGTTGTGGAACTTGCCGATGGTGAGGACACTCTCCTCCACCTGCGGGGGTCGCCGGTCAGGCCCCGGAGGGACTGGGGGACCACTGGAGCACCCCGCGGGAACGGGGCCGCCCCCGGAGAACGCTGCCCGGCCGACGGGTAGGTCGGCAGCACCAGGGTACGAGGGTCCCCGGCACCGAACCAGCCCGCCCGGGCAGGACAGAGCCGCTCCCCCCACCCCCTCCCGGTAGCGGATCCCCCCCCACCCCGCCTCCCCCGTTACCCGGCGGCATCCCGTACCTGCGGCAGCAGCAGGCTGATCTCCTCCACTTCCCGCACGGCGAAGAGCGCGTACCCGGCGGCGTGCTCGAAAAGCACGTGGAGCAGCACCTGCACCGGCACCGGTCACGGCGGGATCGGGGCGGTCGCAGGCCCCGCTCCCGCCCCTCCGCCCCGCGCTCCCCGGCCCCAACGCGGCACAGGAGCCCCCGGCCCGGGCTCCCCGGCGCCCCGAGCCCGCCCACACCCATCCCCGGCCTCCACCGTCCGCGGCCCGGCCCGATGCGGGCGGATGCGACGGTCCCGACCCAGCTGACACTCACCATCCTGCTGCTGCCGCCGCCACCGCCGCCCGGAACTGGCAGCACCCCGCCGGAAGCCCGCCCACCCCGCCCGCGGCCAATCAGAGGCCGCCCCTCCGCGCCCTCTCGCCAATCAACGCAGGCTGCCCTCGACGGAGCCGCCCCCAGCCAATCAGGTAGGGGACGGGGCCCTCCCGCCTCCGTTCGCGGCCTCTTCCAATCAGGCCTGAGAAGCGCCGCTGGCTCCCGCCCCTTCCTGCCTCCCGGCCAATGAGGGCCAGCCGCGCGCCTCTCCCCCCCCCACTTCCCGCGCTCCGCTGCCATCCCACGCCGCGCGCGTGCGGGCGCCTTTCGTGCTGCCGCCGCACGTGGCGGGAACCGGCACCCACCCCGCACCCCCCCGGCACTCCCGGTCCGTCCAATACCCCCCGGTCACACACACACACACCCCGGTACCGCAGGAAGGCGCGGGGCGGCGGGCCGGTTCAGAGCAGCTTTATTTGAGAGCGCGAGTGCCGAGGCCGGGGGGGGGGCAGCAGCTCCGGTCCCGGGCCCAGCCCCGGCCCCGCAACAACCCCGCGGGGCGGGAGTGAGGGAAGTAGTGAGGGGCTCTGCCCCCCCCTCCGGTGCGCAGCTCGGGCCGCCGGGGGGTCCCGGGGGCGGTTTGATGGGGGACCGTAGTGTCAGAGCGCTGGCAGCAGCGGAGTGGGGGTCCCGGCTCGTGTCCCCCGGGAGGTGGGCAGTGAGGGGGGCTGCGGCACGACGGGAGGGGGCTGCCAGGGCCCGGGCTCCGGCAGGCGTAGGGGGGGGGGAAACACTCAGGGGCCGGGGGCGGGTTCCGTGCCATGAACCTCAGTCTGTGCGGGGGGGCGGCAGCGGTGGCTCCCGGCTTAGGAGACGAAGTGGCTCTGGAGCTTGTGGAGCAGCTCGGGGGTGAGGAGCAGGCGGTGCGCCTGGCTGTGCCCCGGCGGGCAGGGGAAGGTCACTTTGCCGTAGTACGCCATGCCCTCCTCCTGCTCCTGCTTGGCCTGACAGAACGGAGACACCGTTAGGGCGGGGGGCAGCCAGGACGGTGCCTGTCCCCCCGTCCTGCAGCCAGGGACAACCCCACCGGGACACCTGCAGGACGGGATGGGGCACGGGGGATGGAGCATGGAGGATCCCGACCCACCCCCTCCTTTGACCATTGCCCCGCACCCCCCCAGGACCAAGGGTCTCACCTTCAGGAAGGAGGAGGAGGGGAAGATGCCAAAGTTGGTGGGGACGCTGGCACCCAGCTGCTGCTGAACTGTCTCCCTCATCGTGTCATCCTGGGTGGGGGGGGCAAAGGGCATGACAAGGTCACCTCCAGAACCACGCTGCTGCCCTGCGCCCGCTCCTGCAGCTGCAGAGCCCCTCGCCACCCTGCAGTGTCCCTCCCCACCCCGCATCCCTGGGGACAAGACGGGGGGCTCAAACCCAGCTCAAACCCAGGGGGCAGCACCTTGTCCCCCCACCACCACTGCTGCAGCTGGAGGTGCCATGGGGCACACCGAGGTGCCATCAGGCATGCCAAGGTGCTGGCAGCACCAACAGGACGGCAGTGTCAACCACGGTGCCCACCTTGAGACGTGCCCATTCATGTGCCCGGGGCCCGGGGGGAGGACAGGAGGGTCTGGGGCACCGCCGGGACACCCACCCTCCCACGCCAGCACCTCGCCCCAGCAGCAGCCGAAAGCTGCCCGCGGCAGGAGCTTGCCTTACCCTCAGGGTCTCGATGCTGTTTTTGAGGGACCACAGGCGGGCTGTCTGCTCCAGCAGCCGCGCTGACGAGCTCCGTGCTGCAGAAGACAGGAGGTGAGAGTCGCAGGTGCCCCAGGGGGCTGTCCCAGCGCCAGGACAAGGCTGCGCGGGTGTAACGGCAGCACCGGTGCTCATCCAGCTCTCTTTACCCCCAAAAAACTCGCAACATGGAGCACCAGGGCCGGTCTCACCCAGCCCCGAGGGAGTTCAAGCCCCATGGCTGGGAGCAGACCCAGCACTGCAGCATGAGCGAGGCAACAGCCACCGCCATGTCGGGTCACCCAAATGCCGACGCAGGGGAGAGGGAGGTTTACAGGAAGGGGGGGAAGGAATGTGTCCCTCCCCGGGGCTCCAGATCCAGCCAGGCCCAGCGTGATGAACCGGTGCCACGCTGTCCCCAGACACAGGAATGTCTGCAGCCAGGGGGACAGGGACAGCCGCCTCTCGGGGGCACAAGACCACTCCCTGCTGTAAAAGGAAGCCTGGTGAGCAACCTGGGATTATGGCCACCAGAGGAGATCCCTTGAAGACAGGTCTAAACGGGTAGGCTGAAGCTCCGCCCTGGAGCAAACCCTGCTCCAGTTGCCGGAGGGATGGGAAGGAGGTGCCGGTCCCTCCCCGGCGCAAAGGGAAGATGCGGAGGTTGCTCACAAACCATGGGCCAAGCTCCCTCCGACTCACAGCTG
Source organism: Rissa tridactyla (assembly GCF_028500815.1). Classification (NCBI taxonomy): domain Eukaryota; kingdom Metazoa; phylum Chordata; class Aves; order Charadriiformes; family Laridae; genus Rissa; species Rissa tridactyla. Next base: position 41,434,293 of record NC_071470.1, read on the forward strand.
CCCGCGACCTCCTTGCTCCTCAGATGCTTCATCCAAGGAACGTTTGTGTAGGACCTACCCGACTTGGTCTGCTTCATGTCCACAACCTTGGCGTTGGCGCTCATCTGATAGAGGGTTTCCAGGAGCTGGCTGGTCTTGCGATACAGCGTTTGTGTGGCCAGACCTTCTCCCTGCCTGTTCTTGGGGAGGGAGATCTTGGGCACCTGCAGAGGCGTCAGGCTGGCCAGCTCCATCTTCATGCGGGCTCCCTGGGACCGACGGGGAGAAGGTCATTAGGGGCAGGGTGTTTGTTTGGGAGGAATTGAGGAGAGAAAATGAGATGTAAAGGCAGCAGAAAGGAGGGCCCAAGCAAACAAAAATAGGGCATAAAACTGTAGCAAAAACCACCCTGGGTGGATCTTCCGAGGGTGGGAGCACAGATGCCCAGGGACAGCGCTGATGTCCCAAACACACCAGGACACCGGGGGGAAGCCCTTGGACAACCAGCTGAGCACACGTAAGACTTGGGGACAGGGAAACAGGTCGTCACTCACAGAACCGTAACTCACCAGTGGCCACGTTACGTGACTCATTAGATCTAAGAGCTATCATTAACAGCTTCACAGTTGTGCATAATAATCTGCATAATTATATGTCTGTGAATTAATATTAGCGGAACGTTATCCAGTTAATTAAATTATTTGCTGCTTTGCCAATTTCCTCATAGTGCGTTCGTTAATCAATAAACGCCTTAATCAGTCTGCATGAGCCGGCACCTGGAGTCCCCAGACTGAAGATGGGACCAAGGCTGGGCAGTGATGCCACCAGCACTCCCGGGCTCTGCCGGCCGCTCTGGCTCCCAGCCACTGACCCTGCGCTCGGACCCTTCTCCCAGAGCCAAAGCCCCTTCCACGAAGGAGCCAAAGCTCGTCACTAGCGGAGAGCTCGCTGCAGCCCCACAGCCGTGCACGTGACCACCACCAGATGTGGTGGACTAATTGCCCTTCCTCCCGCTCATCCCATGCGGACCACATCTCATGCACACAGCACTCCGCGTGGATTGCATCCCACTCCTTGCTGAGCCCCAATCTGTAAAGCAGAGTCCAACATGCCTCTCACCATTCCCCGGTTTCTTTTCCCAAGTGTCCTGGTTTCAGCTGGCATGGGATTAATTTTGACTGGGATAGAGTAGCTGCTGTGTTTTAATTTCGTATGAGAATAATGTTGATACCACAGATTGGCTTAGTTGTTGCTAAGTAAAGTTTACGTTAAGTCAAGGACTTTTGCAGCTTCCCGGAGAAGCTGAGAGGGAGCATAGACAGGACAAGCTGGCCAAAGGGATATTCCATACCATACACGTCATGCACAGTATATAAATGTGGGCTGGCCGGGGGGGGCAGGAATCTGCGATCGCTGCTCGGGATGCGCTGGGCAATCAATCACCGGGTGGTGAGAGCAATTGTATTGCATCACTTATTTTGTATAGTCTTTTACCATTATCATTATAATAATAATTATTATTTTCTCTTCCATTACTGTTCTATTAAACTGTCTTTATCTCAACCCACAAGGTTGTTTCGGCTTTTTTTTCCTCTTTTTTTCTCCCTACCCTGCGGGGGCAAAGTGAGTGAACGGCTGCGTAGTCCTAGTTGCTGCCTGGGGTTAAACCCCGACACCAGGGAAACCCACGGCACGGAGGGCAGAGCTGCCCTGCGGCATTGGAGGGAGCACGTCACCGCCGGCAGTGCTGGCAGCAGCCAGAGCCCCAGGCTGCTCTGCCCAGCCCCAGGGCAATGGCCCTGCCCTCTGCAATGGCACCACACTCCCCCCAGCCACCCCACACCTTGTCCTCCCCTCTTCTCCTGCTCGACCTCCCGACATACGGCACGTCTGAGTGCCCGGGGACCCGCCACAGGACAAGGCACCTCACCTTGAGCAGGTTGTTCTCGTTCTTGAGGTGCTTGATGGAAAGCTGCAGGGCATCGATTTGCTGGAGAAGAAGAGGCGAGTCCTTCACCTGGACGGGTCCTGAGCCACCTCCCGTCACCTGGCCGGCACTGACACCTGCAGACGGGCAGGAACGGCAGCAGAGTGAGCGACTGTCACACACGAGCGCGGGGCAGGACTGCTACGGCGGCACTGGACATGCGGACAGGCTCAGCAAAGGGACAAGTGTCTGCAGCGCAGGGAGAAGCAGCGTCTGCCAGTGTGCACCCAGGCACCGACAGAGCCATCACGAACATGCGGCACTCCCGTCCTGCTCCCGTGGAGAAGGCCAAGACACCAACTGGCCGGGCCAGCACCTCACTATCCCCCCATCTCCTCAGCAGCCTGGCACCCGGCACTCGCGGTGCCCACATCCCGAAGATGTGGAGCTGTGCCGTGCTCTGGGCACTCTGGCGACCCGTCTCTCCGCTGCAGGAGTCACACCACTCTGCGCCCACAGCGGTTTCATGCTCATCACTCCCTTCCTGGACTCCCTGTGCTGCCCAGGAGCGCACCAGCCGCGAGCTCCCCTGTGCCACAGGCTGCTCGGCATCCGAGCCAAGCGCCGCCCTCGAGCAGGGCCGGCGTCCTTCCCCCTGCTCCCAAACCAAGCCTTATCCCAGGGCCATGCTGGGTGCCTTGGGACACTTAGTCCCCCCCTGGCATGCACTTCTGGGGGCCGGAGGAGGCAGGGAGCAGTGGCATGCTGGGGTGCAGTACTGTACCTCTCTGCTGTTCCTCTGCAGTACAAGGAGAGGAGCCAGAGGAAAGACAAGAAGAAGCAGAATTAAAGCCGAGGATCAAGTCTGAGAGGAGCCATGGCCAGAGGAGCTCTGGTCACCCATGGCTGTGTCTTGTGCCGACCCCCATCCCCTGACTCCGGGAGCAGCAATTGTCCCAGCATCCCTGCCAGGGCAGTGGGGCTCCATGTGCCGCAGCTGCAGGATCCAGCTAGGAGCTGGCGAGCCCCGGCCATGTGTGTGGCTGCGAAAAACCCAAGCAGGACACACGTGCACCCACGGCACGGCTCATCCAGAGCCCACAACAGCCGCCTCTTGTTGTGGGTCGCTGAAGGCACGGTGATCCACACTGACCTGCTCCAAGGTGCTCCGGCTGAGCCTCCCCATGCAGGGGTGGAGGAGCAGCTCCCGCAGACTGCCCTGCTGTACCCGCTGAGCACTACACCCCCAAAAGTTGGGGTGTCTGTGCCCTCAGCTCTCCCTGATGAAATGCAGCACTCGTGAGCAGGCTGGTGCCGGCACAGTGCTCACAGCACTGCACACGGTGTTTGGGACCGAGAACGTGCTGCCAGTGTCCCCAAGAGCCAGGGCTCAGTGACTTGGTCACAGTGACTTGGGGAGAGGGCCAGGAGCTGCTGCTTCGAGGAGCATTCAGGTGTTACCCAACCCAGATCAGGATCAGGAACCTGGACCCACCGGATCACTGCCATGCTGGGGCTGGAGGGCCAGGCTGCTCCACAGCCACCCTGGTCACAGACCTAAAGGACACCTGAGCTCTCAGTTGCACCTGCAGCCAGAGCTCCTGACAAAGACCCGCTCCTGCCACCAGGCATTTTTTATAGGACATTTCCTCCAGAGTGACAAGGAAAGTGCTAACACCCCTGCTAGTCAGCACGAGGACCCGCAACCTCAGCAAGCACCCGTTCCACACCACCACCCACCTCTTGTCGTTGGGCTTCTGGAGAGCCCAGGAGGCGCAGAGAAATCGCGTCTCATTCTCTGAGCCAGCCAGGGTCAGAGCAGCAGAGCCCAAACAGCCCATCTATGCCCTGGAGAGGCGGGTTCGGCAGCAAGGACACGCCAGTGGGAAGGCACAGACCACTGCGTCTCCATGGGAGCATCCCAGTGGGAGAAGAGGCTCACGGGCTGGGCCAGGTGGTACCGGCACTCACCCACCCACGGCAGCCAGAGCAAGGTGCCCTGCCACCACCGGTCCCTCAGCCCCAGCCACCTGCAGGGACACCCCAGGCTGGCTCCACAGAGGTGCCAACCACTGCCCTGCCCACCCAGGCACGGAGCTGCTGGACATCCCTGGGGAGCTGCAGGCTCTCCGCGTTCTCCAGTCATCATTACAGCCTGAATGCTTCCTGTCCTCGCCCCTCTGCCAGCCATGCCAGGGGCTCTGGCTCTCTGTGGGAAGGCCGGGCAGGCAGAGCAGCAGACTTTCGGAGCACTGTTCGGAAGCGCTGCTCGCTCCTGCCAGCAGTACGAGCTCCAGCACTGCCTCCTGGGCAGGTTTTACACAGACACTGCAGAGCATCCCACTCCACAGCTCCCAGATTCTATATCAGGAGGATGTCCCAGGCTCCCTTTCCAGCCTGTAAAAACCCCACACCAGCCGCAGAACCATTCGAGCGCTCTGGGGATGCTGGTTACGCACCTCCGGCAATGCCAGACACGATGGAGGCAACTCCAGAGGCAGGGGCACCGCGCAGGCCCTCGATGGTTCGCTTTGACTGGTTGTTCAAGCGCTGCTTCAGCTCCACCTTCTCCGATTCCAGCTGGTCGATATCTGCCTGAAGAGCATCCATGGTCTCCTCAAACTCCCTGGGAAGAGCACACAGAGTCATAGGTGTAGTCAGAGACGTTTCTCTGAAGGAAAAAGGCAAGTAGAGCAGAGAGCTTCTGGCTTTGTCACGCATCTTGCTGCTGCTGTGCTTCAAACACAGACCTGCTGATCCAGGAGCTGGAGCCCCATCAGCCTCCACTATAGATTGCAGTTTAGCACACAGAAGAAGCATTTATCCATATTGAACTCAACATTCCGTAGCTGTTTTGCCCAGCTTTTACACTGCAAGACAGTCCTCCCTCCAGCCTGCAGGTTGCACCTCCCTGCTTGTCCACAGGCTCGCTCTGCCAACAGACCACGGGTGGCAAGAGACGCTTGGAGCACAGCAAGGGCAGTAAGAACATGCCAAGACAACGGCCATTTCCATAACAGCCTTTGAACAGGACCTTTCCCAGGACCCCTCTACCAGCCTGCGCTCTGCTGTGCACCATTAGAACGTGCTGGTTCCCCGGCGGATCCTCCACTAACCCGTCCCTCCACAAAGCCTCCTAGCCAGCCCAGGGGACCACCAGCCATCCAGTCCTCATCAGAGACCCTCCAACAGCAGCCCCATCTCACACTTACTTCTCTTTCTTTTTGAGCAGTGTCTGGGTCTCATCCAGCTTTGTCTGTATCTTTTCCACACGGTCATCCGCATCCTTGGACGCGCTGTCCAGTTTCTTCTCCAGGAGGCTGAGCCGCACGTTTGCTTCGCTGAGCTCCTCGCCCTGTCGCGGCAGGGAAAGAAATCAGGGAACTCCAGGGCCCTGGGGATGATGGGCACTAAGAAAAGTTCCTTGCAACACTTGGTGGGAGCCTGCCCAGAAATCACAACTCCTACCCACACTGCACATATGCTTGGTAGCCAGGCACGTGAACCCATCACCAACATTCCCCATCCCAGGACACTGTGGGAGAAAGGCCAGGACAGCCTCTGGCAGGGAGGCACCTCCCTGACAAGTGGAACAATATTTCCAGGAGGAGATCTGGCTGGCACTCGAAACAGTTCCACAGGCAACAAGCCACCTGGAGCACGAACATGACCACTACAGCAACACAGAGCTCTTCGCTGACCTGCCAGCAAGGCAGAGATCAGCTGAAGAACAGCTTACCTTGATCTTGAGAGACTTTTTCAGTTCTTTGATGACCGTCTCCCTGTCCTCCAGCTTAAGCCCCAGCCCCTCGGCATCAGTGATCTCTGCCCGAAGAGCCGCTGCCCGTAGGTCAGCAGGTGGGGTGGGCTGCAATGGAGACCAGAGGAACAAGACACAAAATTGGTATTTAAAGAAGAATTCCAGTAATTGCAGATGTGATGACACGGCAAGAGGGGGACCGTTCCTGGCCTCCCTGCGTTCTGCAGGCAACTGCTGCACCTCCCCAGCTCTCTACCCCGCCATCGCACCCAGAAGAGTCTCCTGCCAGGGCAGGCAGCAGCAGGACCGCGGGAGATTACAGAGCAGCTCAGATGCTCCAGCTCTGCCCAAGACCCCTGCTGCCGTTGAAGCCCACCTTGGTCTGTGGCCTATCTGCATCATATTCTCCCTCCTGCATAGCCGTGGCCATCTTGTTCATGGTCGCGATGAGGATGCTGCAGGACTGACGCAGACACTCGTAGGGGTTGATGCCCTGGGTGCCGTAGATCTGCAAAAGATGGGAAGAAAGTGGCAGGTGCCCCTAGGCTGAGCTCACAGCCACCGTTACAGCCCCCTCCCACTCCCTACAACGTGCCACAGGCCTCAAGAAGCTGCAGTGTGGCTTTAGTCCCTTTAGTGCAGCTGGAAAGCAAGGCCAGCTGCGGGGAAGGACAGCACAGAGCAGGGGACCACAAAGCCCTCCACGTTTTAGCATTATTCCCTGGCCATATTCCCAGGAGTCCATTCCAAGCCTCCTCAAGGCTCCAGAGCTGCTCACAGGCAGGTCTGTAGCGCTGGAGTGACAACGGGTCCTGGCTTTACCTCGCTGCAGCAGGGAACGAGGGGGAGTCAAGAAGGGGTTTTCTCACCTGCTCGCTTGCTTTGAAGGCCAGATCCTCCAGCTTCACCGCCAGCAGCCCCTCGTTCTCCGCCAGAGGAGCAATCATCTGCGCCCCAGCAGCGGCCACCTCCTGTAGCACGGCCACCACCCACGTCAGGTGCTTGCGGCAGTCCAGCAGTGTGTCCGACACCTGAAAGTTGGGCAGAAAGAGGATGGTTGGGAAAGGCAGAGACAAATGGGCTGCTTTCCAGCTTGCTTGCCAGGCACTGGGGAAGCTCCTGGCTGCACAACACTTGCCTCACCCTAGTGTGAAGGTATTGAGATTTTAACTTGCTTATGAAGCATCACTGGGAAGATGGGAAACACCAGAAAAGACAGAAAGAAACTCAAGGCTGGAGAAGATTAGGTTAAGAAGTCCATGTCTCCATCCCAACTAGAAACACAAAGCCCAGAGACAACAATTCCCATCTCAGCTTGCACCATCTTCTGCTGCCTGAGCAGTGGGAAGCTGCTCCTTAAGCAGGGCACTACACACCATCACAGTCACGCTCTGGAGCCAGCCAGGACAGCAGTGATCTATCAGCATTTGGTGCTAGCCCAGTACAGCCCACAGCTCCTGGTATGTGGCTAAGATGGTCCCACGCCGGGCAGTGCTAGGGTGCCTTGCTCTGCCAGCCAGCTCACCTGCTGCCCGAAGCCCAGCGCCGCAGGGATACCCGGAGCATCCGTCCCAGGCATGCGGCGCCTGATCTTCTTGCAGAACTGGCGAATGTCACTGCATGAGGTCTCCAGGTCCTTGAGGAGGATGGCAAGGTCGGATGCCTCCTGCCCAGCCTAGGGTGCAGAGAACGGACCTCAGAAAAACTGACGGAGAGACCAGTGGGCAGGGAACCCAGCACAACCCTTGCCACAACCCTGTAGAAGCAGCTCTGGCATGTCCTACCTGGAGGAAGGCTCGCAGCCGGCACACCTCCACCCCCATGCAGTCCAAGGCACTCTGGGTGAACTGCAGAGCACAAACACAGGTACTGTCAGCTCGGGGCAAAGCAGAGACCGGGCAAGAGAGCTGCTCTAGGGAAAACTGGGGATTTGGCCTCAGGTGTTTCAGGACAGACCCTCCGTACACCACCTTGCCACGACTCCAGGATTTACAGGAGCAGGAAAAAAAGTGGAGGCATTGTGCTGGTTTTGGCTGGGGTAGAGTTAATTTTCTTCACAGTAGCTGGTGTATGGGGCTACGTTCTGGGTTTGTGCTGAAAACAGTGTTGATAATACAGGGATGTTTTAGTTGTTGCTGAGCAGTGCATACATAGAGTCAAGGCCTTTTTGGCCTCTCACACCACCACCAGCGAGTAGGCTGTGGGGGCATAAGAAGCTGGGAGGGGACACAGCCGGGACAACTGACCCCAACTCACCGAAGGGATATCCCACACCACGTCATGCTCAGTATATAAAACCGGGGGAAAAAGAAGGAAGAGGGGTGAAATCTGAAGTTATGGTGTTTTGTCTTCCCAAGTAACTGTTATGCGCCCTGCTTTCCTGGACATGGCTGAACATCTGCCTGCCGATAGGAAGCAGTGAATCAATTCCTTATTTTGCTTTCCTTGCCTGCATAGCTTTTGCTTTACTTATTAAATTTTTTACTGTCTTTGTCTCAACCCGTGAGTTTTCTTACTCTTACTCTTCTGATTCTCTCTCCCATCCCACCAGGGGACAGCGAGTGAGCAGCTGCATTGTCCTAGTTACTGGCTGGGGTTGAATCACGACAGGTATTCAGTCAGTTTTTGTTTTACTTCATGGAGCACAGGACACTGGTACTTCGCTTAGAAGCTCAGGGCAGTACAACACTCCCTCTTAGACACTAGGTTCTCCACACTCTCCTTGCTGCTCTTCTCTTTCTACCCCGATGTCTGCAGGGCAAATGGCCCCACGCCTTCTTCCCCTTTCCCTGACCTGGGAGCCCACATCACCTCTGTGCTGCCCCTAGTAGCAGGAGCTGGGGAAAAGTGACTGCAATGGGGAGAGGGGCAGAAGAGGCTTTTCAAGTCAGAAAATTATCTCAGTGGGGAGCAGAAAGGGCAAAGGCAGAAAACACGCAACAAGGAAAGAGTCAGGTTATTTTTTCGCCACTTCACCTTGATGTGGTCGGCCAGCTGCATCGTGCAGTCCTCAGCCTGGTCAGCCAGGTGGATGCTGTACAGATGCTAGGTGGAGAGAGATCAGCAGAGATCAGCACCCCCCAAATGTTTCCACACATGCAAGCAAACAAACCAAACGAGGAAATACGTAACAAAAACCCCCAAACATTGAGGGTTTGGCCTAATTTTTAATTGCAAGTGAAAACTCTTGCAGTGACCCCAACCAGATCCTCTCTCAACACCCTGCCCTCTGAAAGAGCTGGTGGCCCCTAAATCGAAGGCTCAGCGACCCTGACCTACAGCACAGAGGTACAGAAACCTAGGATGGGAGAACTGCATCCTCCCAGGGACAGAGAACACAGCCCCCAAGTGACACACTCACAGGCTCAAGTCCTGCATGCTCTGGAGATGAAAAATATCCAAAGGAGAGCGCTACCAAGGAGCTTATTCACAGCTTATCAATGTGCCACGTGAACGATGTATCCAAGGGCATGATTTCCAGCTGTGGCATGCACTGGTGCGGTTGCACCAGTTCCCCTCTCTGCAAGTCAGAAATGCCCCAAACACGGCCAAGAGCCCGTCACTCTCAGCTCCGCAGACCCACCTGGTAGTACTTGATGGCTTTGGTCAGCGGCTCCACATTGACCGTCTCATCCAGCTGGTCCTTGTGCAGCAGCTCGATCAGGAAGTCCAGCGAGCGCTCGTGGACGCTCATCTCGGGGTACAGCATCCCCACCTTCTTATACACCTCCACGCTGCACTTGTTCAGGGCCCTGGTAAGGGAAGGCAGGCACAGTCGGCTTGGCTGGGACAGGCACACACTCCAGGCAGCATCAATACAGAGCTTTGCTTCTCGGTGCCAATCTCAGACCCCTGGAATGCCTCCGGACCACCACCTGGACCCCCTTAGCTAGAGAGTGGTTAACAAAGGTCAAAACATCTATAGAAAACCAGGGCGTGAGATAGGCTGCCTGGGAGCTACAGGAAAGGGAGCCCCAGAACAGAAAAGCTCAAGTCTCTAAGCCAGAAGCCAGTGCTGGAGGCAGGAGGAGACCCTACAAGTTTATCAACTGTGCTGGTGCAGGAGCAAAGGGATCTTTCAGTGCCCTGTTTCACACTGAGCCATTTTCCTGGGAGCAAGGCAAGCAAGCCTCAAGGCAAGTACCCTCCCCAGCCACAGCCGTTTTGATGCGAAAAGGTATTTCCCAGTCTCCAAGGAAAGCCCTGGCTCCGTGGTGCTGCCAGGGCCCTGCCTAGTGACGGGCTCACACTCATCAAGAGTTCAGGCTGACACCCCGTGAAACCTTCCGCACAGGACTAAGCCCTGGGCACTCGTGGAAGAGGGCACTGTGCTGCAGGGGAGAGCCTGCTCTTGGGGACTGAAGCCCAGAGCCAACCCCAGATGCAATCAAGCTCAGCAAGAGACTGTGATGCATCTCCTGGCAGGACAAATGGAAAAATGAGCGCAGCAAGGCTACTTCTGGCCTCAAGACACAGTCACAGCTGAAGAATGTGCAATACGTGCTAGAGAATTGGATCCCTTCACGTTTCTTGGGAGGAAAACAAAGAGGAAGTTACAAGAGAAGTGAATACCCCCATCACAAGGCAACAAATGGGATCCCTCAGCCTTCTTCCCCCCTAGCTGCCAAAATATCTTTAATCCCAGAGGGACCAGGCCCTGCTGCGAGGCTGCAGAGGTTGTCTGTGCTTCCAGACGGTGAAGCGGGTGGGAATCAAGGGTGAGGAGAAGGGCTGGGTACTCACTGTTCATATTTGTGCAGCGTAGCCTGCAGGAGGCTCAGGGAATAGACCAGCCCTGCAGCAAAGCTCAGCTGCTCTCCTGCAGCGCCCCTGAGGCCAGTGCGCTCTGCGCAGTTTTCATTCAGATCAAACTTCTCCTGAGCCTGTTTGCTGATCAGCTCAGCCTGTTGGGGAAGAGGGCAAACCTTCAGAGTCTTCCTACGCTTGCTCTGATCTGTTCTGCTTAGCCACAGACCAGCCAAACACACACACCCCCAACACCCCCAAAAAAGCAAGCTTTCCTGGGAAAGATTTCTGCAGTCCAGAAGGGGAACGAGCAGGACAGCAGGGCGCCAACCCCCTAGTCAGTGCTGCAAGACACCAAGGCTTACATGCCTGCCCTGTCCAAATTGGCAGCCTTGACCCACCAGTACCACAACTGAGGGCTCCAACCACTGACCTACCACCATCTCCGGGCAGGGACTCCTTCTTCCTCTTCCTCCCTCCTCCCAGACAATTTTGAAAGTTCTCAAACTAGTAAACATTCAAAATCCCAAATTCAAGTGGGACAGAAAGAAAAGATATATATCCCACAGAGCTGTGGCACAGCCACTGTCTCCCAGCCAGCCCAAGCGGCATCAGCCCAGCTCAGGAGATAGCTCCAGCTCCAAGCTTCGAGGGAAGAATTAACACAAGCTCTTGACAAGGCCTAACTCCCCGAGGCAGGCGGGACCCGAGGCACCCATCCCACCTTGCAGATGAGCCGAGGGATGAGAAGCAGCACCAGGATACAGTCATGGTCCCCGCCGTGGCGCAGGAAGCTGTCAGGCATGAAGGAGGTGAGGAGGGAGACGTGCCGGTTGGCCTGCTGCACCTCCATCTGGCGCAGCTCCATCTCGATGGCCTGCAGGAGACACACGGTCAAGGCAGCCTGATCGGTCCCCTCCCCAGACCAGTGCATGCCAGCCCGTATTTTAAAAAGTCAGAACCTCTTTCCTCCTGGGACACAGCTAACACCTTATTCCTTGGCTGTCACAGAAAACGTTTCTCATCACGAACAACCAGTGCTCTGCGGATGTGCCCAGGGACCAGTCTGGAGCTCTGGTCTAACCCCATGTACAGAGTACACCATGTATCTGTGCTCACAAGCATTCTTTCTTTCCAGCCAGCGTTCACAGTGTGACAAAAACAATGCTTACATTGTCCGCTCCGAGCACGCTCCTTCACAAGAAAACATCCCTTTTTGCACAGCAGTATTTGAACTTTGATGTTTCTCTTGGGAGAAAGAAACATCCTGACGGTCGCTTGTTTCCATGCCTGGCACAAGCACCACAGGCCAACTCTGAAAGCCAGGGCCAGCCCCACACCAGGCAGGGAATACCCACCCCTAGACTGGCACCCACACACCGGTGCCATGCCTCGGTGCCAGTGCTTCAGGAGCCTCACACATGGGAGGGAACGAATGCACCCCGTCCAGGTCACACGCCTGGCGCGCAGCTCTCGTGCTGGCCCTACCTTAGCATGGGCTTTCGTCTCCGCAAATTTAATCTTGAAGTCAAACATCTCGGGAGGAGGCTGCTGCTGTTTCTCGGCAGATGCTTCTTGCTGACTCATGAGTTCTCGGTTCACGTCCTGAGCACAGAAAGAAGCTGCGGTGAGACATACAGAAAACCAGCACGGAGGACATCTGTGACCCCACACCCACTGCGCTACCTCCACACCTAACCTCCAAATGCCCCCTTGCTCGCAGAGGGGCTGGGGGGGAGCACGGGGGTCTCATTGTGCAACATGCACAATGATGGATGCAAGTAAGGAAGAGGAATGTAAGTGCTTTCCAAAGGCTTGGCTGACCACACGCTGTATTAAAGCCAAGGAATCCACACAGACTCATTACCCATCTCCTTTTGCTGCCAGCAAAGCCCAGGAGAACTAAGCCCAGTGCTGGAACAACCCCACGCTATTCTGTCTCTGCCAGGATTCGGCTTCCAAGCCTGGAGCACAGGCAGCACAGCACGGCAAACGGCTGAAACAGCCATGTGTTCAGAAGTATTTTACAGTGCTGACTTCAGCAGGGGCTCTGCCAGCGAGCCCCATCTGGATACAGGCAGAAGGACAGGCAGGGCTGTCAGAGGTCACGAGAAGCACATGCAGGGCTGGCACTGCTGGAGGTCCCCAGGAAAGCTCAATTCGGAACCCGCTCTCCAAGCACCAGCCACCTGCGTTCTGCCCATCTCCCACGAGAACAGGAGGCAGCGTGCCGTCCCTGCCTACCTCCCCTGGGAATGCTCTTGCCTACACTTGCTCGGTCTCCTCATCACCAAGGTGGGCTCCCAGAGGAGCACAGCTCCAGCAAGAACTGCCCCGCTGCTGTGAGGGGGACAGCAAAGGGCCGCACCTGAAGGTGTGCAGTCAGCTCTCTGTATTTTTTGATGGTCTGCTGGTAGTCGGCCACGGTCTCCTGCGCAGCTTCCACACGCTTCTCTGCCTCACGGACCCGCGCTGTTGCCATATCCAGCTGCTCCCGTAACTCCAGCTCTGTCTCCCGGGCATTTTCCTGCAGCTCGTCGTTCATCTCGTTCATGGCTTCCTGGCAAGGAGGAGGCAGCATGGGACACAGTTACACCACAGCTGAGCAAGCGAGGGCAGTTGGGCATTTTCAGAACAGAGGGGCACCTCGGGGTGTAAGGGGCATATTGTGCACCGTTCGGAAGCGGCACCCAGTGCAATGCCTGTAGAGAGGTTCCCCAGTCCCCTCTGGCACTGCTGGACCAGCCCCTCACATCAGCCCAGCCCCACACCAGGAAGAGGGGCAAGCCCTTCAGTACCAGCCCTTACTGCAGAGGAGTCCATCTTACCAGGTCCCCAACAGTCTCACGCAGCTCCCGGACCTTCTCCTCCAGGTCTAAGTTTCTCTCTGTCAGAGTCTCCACCATCTCTTCAGCACCCAAAGCAGCATCCACCTGCAAGCATGCACCACATCACACTCCAACCTGGAGCTCAAGACGCTGCAGCAAGCAGCTCAAAAGTCCTTTTATACCACCATGGGATCACCCTTTTAAGATGTGGGATGTGGCTGATAAATTCGTCTCCCCATCCCGGGGTGAGGGTTTGTCAAATAGTGCATAAGCTCCCTCCTGATAGCAGAGAACAGCATCCCTCATGTGAGCAAACAACTCAAACCAGAACAGCTAGCAGCCCCAGAAGGAAGGGTACATGAAAAGACAGGCTTGGCTTTGGCTCCTTGAGTTGTTACTGTCTCCTTAGCCACAGCATCAGGGCACAAGTTTGAACCGTTTCAGGTCAGCATAAATGATGCTGACCTTCAGGTTGACTCTTTGCAGATTTGTGACAGTGCTTTCCAAGCCCTCTGCCTCCCCTGAGGACCTAAGCGAGTGGTTATACGCTTACAGTATTAAAGGAGGAATGGGCATTTCAGCCTCTTTGCATTAAGATGCATCATCTCTGCCAACAGCCCACCTTCTACATAACTCAGGCTAATGCTCAGAGCACGTGAGGCCAGCGTCTCTACAGCAGTTCAGAGGAATTGCACAGGCTGCTCCGCTGTGAATATAGATCCTTCCTGGGGGCTTCCTCATGGCTGGCCCTCACCTGCACCAATGTCTCAGCCTGGCCAGGAACAAGCCTCATGGCAGATGTGACGGCTCAGCACCGAGCAAGCAGCAAACACAGACCAGCCCTGGGAAGCAGGACGTACCATCCATGTCCTATGTTCAAGAGCCACCCGATGGCCAAGCACAGTCCAACACAGTTCCACTGCTGGAACAGGGTTTGCTTTTGCACATGGGCCCAGAAGTATTAGTCCCTGCAGGTGTATCACCGAGTGTGGCTCTCCAAGAGCAACTGACAAAATGCTCTGTGCCAGGAGGTGGCCCAAGCTTGCCTGACAGCAGATGGTCAATGCCCCAGACGGCCCCAAACTTCCCCTTCCCACGTATCCTTCCCGCAATGGACTCACCTGCTCCTTTAGCTCATCAACCGTTTTCTCTGCCTGCTTCACCTCCTCCTGAAGCTTCTCCCTCTGCTGACGCAGAGACTCCAGTTCTGTGTTCTTCTTCTCCATTTGCTTCTGAAGCTTCACGTGCTCCTGCTTCTCTGATGCAGACAGGTCCCGCATCCTTTCAGAGAGCAACCAGACCCATCACAAGCCCAGCAGAGGCCCAGGTAACAGAGCAAGAGAAGCTGTTCCCTTCCCAGACACTGCTCTTGGTGGACACCAGCACAGTCCAGACCCCTTGCCCTTACTGGCCCTGACTGCCCATCAGCAGCACAAGCAGAGCTCCTTTGGAGGCTCCAGCAGCCCCTCCCTGGTGGGGACATAAGCAGCGTTCCTACAGAACAGCTCATTAACAGCAAGCGGTAGGGGTGAATCGGTGCCTGAGATGCCACCTTCCTTTGAAAGAATGAGAGCGATAGGGGATGGAGAGAACAGAAGAGGAGAATGTAGAAAAACTGACAACAGAGAGCACAAGTGAGACAGACAAGAAAGAACAGCTGTAAATGGGACAGGCTAAAGCACAGAAAGGAAGAACCCAGTGAGCAAAGCAAAATAAGTCACATTCGCAGCCTTTCACAATGTAAAAGAGAAGGTCAGCAGCAGAAAAAAGACAAAGCACAGGCAAGGAAAGGCGTTTTGTCACAAACAGAGAACAGAGCTTTGCTTATGTGTATATTGAAGCCCCTGTGTGAACAGCTCTGCTAACAGCCCCAAAGTGGCTCTGCCCAGGGAGTGCAAGTGCCCCTCTTATTTGGACCTTCTTTATACCTCCCACCCAAAACACGCACTGATTTTTTAAGTCCTTGCAAGGCACTTTCTTGTGTTTCCTATCAGGAGGGGATGCTTCCACCTCCTCTACCTGTTCCTGGCCTACTTTAAGCACAGGCTGTTCTCTGCACCAAAGGCAACGCAGCACCCTGAGCGCACTGAACCACAGCCACTGAACCCACCTCCTCATGGCAGGAGTGAGGTGGGACAGTGAGGAGCGGTGTGGTTACCAGAGGGATCCCATCTGAACTCTTCGCTGCAGCACATGTGGCTTCCAGAAAGAAAAGCCCCAAGCCCTGGCAGATGGGCTTGCCCAGGGAAAGGCAACAGCCAGGTCCCAGTGCTGAGCAGGCTCAAGAAACCTGAAGCAGAACCTGAGCAGGAGGCATCTGCAAGAACTGTCCTGTCCAGGCTGCTTGAATAAACCTGCAGCTGTGCTGCAGAAGCAGAGCACTGCATACACAGAGAAACAAAATACAGAAGCTTTCTGAAGTGGCTTCATTTTCTTCAGATCTACATTGGTCTCCAGTGATAAGAGATTCTCCCTTTTCTGTTGCATGCTTACAGGAGCACAAGAGCTCAGAAACAACCCAAGACCAGCTAAGCAAGTGTTACATCAGCTGCTCTGGAAAATAAGTATTTGGATCAGTGCTCTGACACAAACTCTTATTAGACCAAGACAGCATGGGCGCTCATAGGAAGGAACTTCCTCATCAGCATTCCAGCCTTTGGGGACCAATAGTGTTCTCCTACCTTACAAGAGCTTCCTTGAGTCTTGCGTTTTGCTCTTCCAGCTGTTTGACTTGGTAACTGGATGCTGCTCCATCCGAGCCTGCAGTACAAAGGAAGCATTATTCTGCTTGTGCAGAAATAGCAGCTGCGAAACAGATCCAGTTCTCTCAACACTAAGTGACATTACCAACACCAGTAAGAGTCACACCAAGGGGAAACACATCAGTTCCTCTCCTGCAGCAGGGCAAAACTGAAACATGGTGCATAACACTGGTGCTCGTAGGCCGAGAAACTCCCCTGGTGCCACCAAAGCCAGTCAGTGCAGATGAAGAACCACTGTACCAACCTGCAGACTGCACCAGGGCAGCTGCTGGGCTATGGCAGAGCAACGCATCACTGGATGCCGTGAGCAGTCTCAGCTCTCAACCCTCCCAGCCCTCATAATTCAGCAAAAGTAAACTCAAATCAAAGACCTTGCTCATCTCAGTAATTTCCACATCTCCCTGCAGACTAGTCTTGTCCTCCCAACATTTTTCCCGGTCCCTCGACATGCCTACCTTTCTGTCACATCCCTCAGCCTGCCTGCCTCATCATCTGCTGCTTCTACAGCAGGTTTCATTTTTTTCAGGTGAATTCCAATACTACAAGTGTTTAAAGGCTGGCTCATTTCCTGCTGTGTGTAATTTTTAAAGCTCACCTTGAATAGCAAGAGCTAAAAGGCCCCAGGGGAACCAAAACAAGGCTAATGCACTGGTTTTGAAGCTCATCTCAGTGCAAAGCTGAGAGGTTGGATCAGTGAGCAACAAAAGCGGTTGTGTTACCTCCCACATAAAGCCTGTCCCAGTCAAACATCTTTTGGGGTAGCATGCACTGTCCCCAGGGAAAATGACAAGCATTAAAACTAAGTCTGAGCTTCTCTAAGCCCAGGACTGGAACACTTGTCCCCAGACTCAAGAGCGCAGCAGCTCCATCTCTGCCTTCTCAGTGAGGCCGGGACCCAAGTTAAGACAAAGCTGAGCTGCTGCCTGCTGCTGACCTGCCCATGCGTGGTGGTCCTACCTGTGCCTGCCGAGCAGGGCTGGGGACGCAGCAGAAAGCCCCAACGGCTGTCGGAGGAAATCACAGAGGCAAAAGCCGCAGCCCCACCGCAAATGGCAGAGAGGAGCCACCACTGCTCCAAAGCAGTCAAGCATTCTGGTCTCCAGTGAGGAACTCCCCTGTGCAGGGGGACCCAGGCTGAGACCACTTGAAAGCTGACCCCTTCCCACCTTTCTCTTCGATCTCGTGCTTCAGGATCTCCAGGTCCATTGTGAGATATTCCACCTTCTCTTTCAGGGAGTCCACCTCCTGTTGCAGGGACTCTGCTCGCTCTTCTGCCATCTCCTTGTCCAGGGTTGCCATTTCAATCGCATCGGCGGTGTCTGCCATCTCCTCCATGTAGCGCTCCTTGGCTTCCAAGGCATCTTTGGCTTCCTGCGGTCAAGCACATATGGGTGAGAAGAGCCTGGAATCCCAAGGCCGATGATGGAGAGACCCCTCTCACAAACAACAAGCCTCAGACAATTATGTCTCTCATGGTTCTCTCACAGGAGGACACAGTTCAGTTAACAACAGCTTATCTGGGCTAAGAGGGGAAGGTCCACTGCCAGTGATCCAGGGCGCCCATCTCCCCTCTCCTGAGGCCTCTCCCCTGCTTCACATCATCTCCTATCCACCAAAGCGCCCGGCAGAAAAACGATCTGCAGGTGAGGAGTGACAGATATGAAGACAGAAAATATTTAGGCTTGTACTGGAGCAGACAATCAAATAAATCACTGGGGACACAAACCATAAATCCACCCCAGAAA
The DNA here is from genome assembly GCF_028500815.1 of Rissa tridactyla. Classification (NCBI taxonomy): domain Eukaryota; kingdom Metazoa; phylum Chordata; class Aves; order Charadriiformes; family Laridae; genus Rissa; species Rissa tridactyla. The sequence goes on from NC_071470.1 coordinate 41,452,040, forward strand.
ACCAGGGCAGAGAGAAGCAAAAGCTCCTTTGCCAGCATGGCTGGTTCCTGCAGTCTGCCTGGGAGCACCAGGCACGGATGCAAAGAGCAGGTAACCTGTCCTGGGGGAGAAGGGAAAGAGGGAAATCACCAACCTGCAGCAGACATTTCAAATGACACCCCAAGGCAGGGCTCAGCGAGAGCAGAGCGGCCACAGGAGAAATGTTCGCGATAACGAGCAACACTAAGACTCATTAGCTCCAAAGCCCTGTGGCTTTCGCTGGCAGGGACTCATACCAAACAGCCCTGCAGGGCAAGAGCTCAAAATGTATTAGTTTAGCTAAAGGGAGATGAGTTTTAACAAATTAAAGTCTACATTAGAAAGTCAGGATCAGGACCTCCCCAGGAAGCCACCGGAGAGAGGAACCCACTCCAGAGCAGGCCAGGAAAGACATGGTGTACGGGGAAGGGAGCATCCACTTACACCCCTGTCACTGGAGCAGGGAAGAGCACGCCCAGCACTCAGAATCACAGAATGGTAGGGCTGGAAGGGACCTCCGGAGATCATCTAGTCCAACCCCCTGCCAGAGCAGGGTCACCTAGAGCAGGTTGCACAGGAACGTGTCCAGGCAGGTTTTGAACGTTTCCAGAGACGGAGACTCCACCACCTCTCTGGGCAACCTGTTCCAGTGCTCTGCCACCCTCAAAGTAAATAAGTTCCTCCTCATGTTGAGATGGAACTTCCTATGTTCAAGTTTGTGCCCATTGCCTCTTGTCCTGTCGCTGGGCATCACCACTCAAAGCAGCTGAGGTGGGCCAGGACCTCTGCAGATCATCTACCCCAACCCCTGCTCAAGCAGGAGCAGCTGAGCTGGCTCCCCCAGGACTCTGTCCGGTCTGGTCGTGTCTCATACATCCCCAGGAATGGAGACCCCAAACCTCTCTGAGCAGCCTGCTCCGGTGTTTGATCACCTTCACAGGAAAAAGTTTTGGTTTTTTTCTTATGTTTAAACTTAATCTCCAGTGCCCCTTTCTTCTTGCACTCTCAGTGGGCACCACAGAGAAGAGTCTGTCTCCGTCTTCCTTATCAGGTATTTATTTATTATATATATCTTTTATCAGGTATTTATTTATTATACAAGTTGAGATAGAATAATGTAATCATAAAATCGCCTAGGTTGGAAGGGACCTTTCAGAGATGTGCAACGTGCTCCTTAACTATCACACTCTTCATCCCCATCTATTAAAGGAAACCACCTCTAATGTCAACTTATCTTACCCTGCACCAGACTGAAACTCGCACTGATGGAGGAATCAACTCTTGGGTAGATCAGATGTTTCTGCCTCAAAGGCCAGGCCACGGGGCAGGCAGGCAGGCAGCAAAAAGCAAAGCAAATCTGGGACACACATCATCTCTGGTACCTTTGCAGGACTGTGCAAAGTCCGTCCAAAGGCTCCGTCTGCTCTGACATCTAGTGTGGTTAGAGAGTGAAGCTGTGATTTCAGCTTTAGGACAAGCTGCATGTGCTACTGCCGTGATGGACCAGACGCAGTCGGCACCCACGCTCACATGCCGCATTAAACATGCGGCGTACTCTCTGACTGTATCTGGGATTTGCACTGGCAGCTCATCACCTAAATCAACATTTACATTGGAGAGAACAGCGATATGTGAGGTCAGAGGCCACTTTAGGACCTGGCACGTATTCAGAAGACAGGAGTCAGGACAGCAGGCAGTTTAATGCTAGCTGGCATTTCATAAAAACACACACACACACTTTCAGCAATTGAATTAGCCCTGGAATCACGTCTCCCTGTGCAAGCCCCAGTACTGGAGCTGCTCAGCTCCTCAGGGATACTCACCTTTTTGGCCTCCTTTAAACGTTTCTGGAGATCAGCCTGTTGTTCTTGCATTTTGCTCTTCCATTCTTGCACCTGCTCCAGCTGGATCTTGTACTTCTCGAGCTCTTTAAGCTTTGCTTTGTCTTCATTTCGCTTTATCTTCAGAGTCTCCAATTTCTCCTCCAGGTCCCTGACTTGAGAACGCAAATTTTCCTCCTCCTACAACATCAAAACAAGAATTACCAAAAGAAGCAACAACATCCTTTGGGGAGAGCTCCAGATACAATAATTTAGCCCACACAGAACGTGACCCATCAGCAGCTAGCCTGCATTTTGGCATCGCTGCTGGGGCAGTTTTAAAAGAATGCATCACTCTACATTTGCAGCTGCAGAGTCCGTCCGTCACTTTAATCTGTTGACTTTTACTACACATACAACGTGTGATAAATATTCCTTGACAGGCTGACAAAACCCTTTTTGACTGGCAAAAGGTCCTGAGCACCTTGCTTTTGACTTCAATGGGATCTATGGATGGCTAAATCCTTTAAAAAACAAAAACAAAAAACCCTACCACCACTAATGTGTCCAAGTTCACCCTTCGGTAAGTCTTCTGCTCCTACTGAAAGCAGAGCAATGGCATGCAAGAAACACATTTTCATAAACAGAACCAGATCTTAGAGAAAGGTTCTATCAAAACAACGTGCACGATGGTACAGGCTTCTAGCAGCCAGTGGGTTTAGTTATTAGCGTGTAGTTCAGAAACATGCCCACACACACACACACACACGTGTAGGGTACACCTCAAACTGTGCATTCATGCCGTAAGTTCACTGTGCTCTGTGAGAGCTGCTCCTCTTTCATCCTCTCCCAACAATCACCCTACAGAGCACAGCAGATGTTTGTATAGGGGCGGGCGTCGTGTCTCCCCCATGCTCCCTACCTGGGGTCCGGTACACGTTGTAACCCACGGTGTGTCAGACCCGCTGCAGCTCTACAAGGGCGAGACGGGTACCAGCCTAAAACCTGGGAATCCTCCTGCCTCGGCAGACCGAATCCTAAAACGGTCTTTGCTGTGCACCCCAGATCGCTGGCATGGGCACCCCAAGACCCTCTCCAAGGCTTTTTTTAGCCCGTTTCCCACCCAGAGGCAGGTGCCTCTGGCCGTTCCTGCAGCGCCGCTGGCTGACCAGCACCCCTCTGAACTCACCCCCTTCTGCTCTACCTGCATTTGGGCTGCGTTAGTTGGGCTTCAGAGTGAAACCAGCTTTGCCGGCAGTAAAAGATACAGCTTAAGGAGGATACTAACACCAGCACGCACTGGTCCAGGGAAGGCTGCACAGTGACACAGTGCTGCAGCTGGGTCCTGCAGCGTTATCTTGAGACCAAAGCCAACGGCGGCGGCAGTGAAAGCTGGCACACGGAAAAGGGACACAGGCTTGAGATTTCCAACAAGATGCAAACGCAGCCTCCTCAGGGGTCACAACCTCCCCCCCTTGGCTACAAGGGTTCCCTTTCCCAAGCCTCTTACGTTCCAATAGGAAAGGCACACCTGACTCACCTTAAAACACAGGCAAGGTTGGCACTATGTTTCTAAACGGCTATGCTGTAACTGCAGAACTGCCCACACGGGCAGGGAAACACCACTCGAGCAGCACAAAGTCATACAGGTATTGCACAGCCACACGTGAGCTGTTACTGGAGAGTGAGTTAGGTCACGGCAAAACCCCCAGCTTCCCATTAACGGAGCTGACAGGGCGATTTCTACATGCACGCTCATCAAACCAGAGCCTCGGGGCAGCGGTCACCTGGCCTTCATGGAGACACTGAGGTGCTGCTGAGCTGTTCTGGAGACAGAGAATACCTTCAGTTACACTGGCCTTTCTTGAACACAAACCATACATCTAAAGTACACTCATGCTTTACAAAATTGGTGAATAACTGAGGTTGGGAGACGTGAGTGGAGGTCTCTGCTCTGCCTCCCTGCCCACAGCTGTGCTGAGTAGATCAGGGGTGATCTACTCATCCAGTCAAGCTCTGGCTGTCTCCAAGGATGAGGTCCCTCAGCCCCTCTAGACCCATCCTGGTGTTTGACCAGCCTCACCCTGAGAGCTCTTCCACAACAACAGCCGGAACATCCTGGTGCTGCCACTCGTGCCTGTCGCCCCGTTCCTTGTCACCGCACACCTTTGAGGAAAGCCCAGTGTCTGTGCCGTTTAAATATGTGTCGGTGCTGTACAGCAGATCCCAGGCTCCCGCCAGTATCTGGACTTTACAGTCCCACTTTCCCTCGCTTGCAGCCTGCACAGCTGCCACGAGAGCCCTTGCAAAGAGCAGAGCAGCCGCCTGAAGCCAGGGCAATTCAGTCTGTAAGTGGCATAGCCCAGACAGCCACCCCCAGAGATGCCCCTGTGCTCTTCAGCAGCACCTGCTCGATCCCACAGCAGCGGACACATAATCCTCCAGTGAATTCCCACTAGGGAAAACTGATCCTGTATTCACTAGTTCTTTTTTGGCCAGATCAGCTCCCACAGCCAGGGAAACGCTGATGCCAGCAGAGCGGTACCTGGGCACATGGCTGCGAGCAAGGGCAGGAGAAGGGGACACAACTCCCTTCTTCTGGCAGTAGGACTCATGACTCCAGCTTAAAATCACAAAGCCGGGTGACATGAAGGAACAGATTTTGGAAAAAGTCCTACGTGATATCAAACAGCATAGGAAAACCACACAGATTTCTCCTCTGCTGTTCACTCAATCCTGGACATACATATGCCACCAATACTATCAGGAGAACAGTTTTTGGCTCCATTACATTAACCCGTTACCAGAGTCCTCCTGGGCAATGCGGGGTAGTGAGGACATCCCTTCTTCCCACCAAGCAATGGCTTTTACAGCCTTTCCCTCAATACACAACCTCAGAGTGAGCTCTTTGTCCTCTCATGCTATTAATTCTTTGCCCTCATGCCCCAAATCTTTCACAAGCTCTAATTTTAACTAATTAATACAAAGCAGGACGGAAGTAATGAAAAACTATTTTAAAGGTCAAAAATGGAATAACTATGCTGATATAATTATTAGAAACACCCAAGTTTGGGAAATACTGGACCTCTCTGAAGGCAGGTACATTCCTAAAGTGCATCCACTGCTGGTCCCTCTGCTCCAGTCCATCCGACGCCAGTGGGTGGAGCTGGGCAGTTTCCAGATCACCGGCAGGTTCAAGCTCTGACTCAGAGCCTCGACCCCCAGCATGTTCGCCTGTCAAACTGATCTGATGCCACGCTATCCCATGGGGACCCGGGAAGGGAGAACATGCATTGGGAACCGAGTTAAGCTATGGCACTCTTCTCTTTGGAAGTGTCTTTCCAGCTTTGGTGTGTCGGCCTCTGCATTTGTCCTCGGCCAATTCCCCACCAAGCCATGCACACTCCTCTCCGTCCCCTGGCCATCCGGCTGCTCTGTTCCTCCTGCAGACCTTGGTGCCTAAACCCAGCACAGCATTACAGGCGGTCACACAAGCCCTGTGCAATGACCACCACCTGGACCCATCAGAGGGACGCTCTTCTTTTCCTCATCCTCCTCCTACCAGTACTGGTGGCAGGTTTTCTCTCCTCCTACCCTTAGGAGCTACCACCCTCCACACCAGCAGAGCCCACAGCTTACCTTGGCCACAGCTTACCTTTGTGGGTGAGGGAACCGGAGGTGCCACTGGAGAGGTCAGGGAGGGAGTTGGAATAACTGGGGCCACCAGTGGCGTCTGAGCAGGCGTGCTGGGCTCGCTGCTGCTCATCTCCCCGCCAGAGGCAGAGGCTGAGCCCGAGGGCCCAGCTGTGCCACTGGATGCCGCAGAATTGGGGGTCCGGGTGGGCTGCAAAACAACACGGTCGGAGAGAAAGTTAGATGCGCATGTTTCAAGGGAGATGATGCTTCTACAACCGGTCCATCTCCCTGGACTCTTCAACGCCCCTTCGGCTCTGGTTTTCTTTCCCCAGGGTGGTTTCTCCAGGTCAGCCACTGTCTCCCAGTGGTTGTGCATTTCCAGCACAGATGAGACCCAGAGCACAGTGACAGCAGGGACATCAACAGCAAAACAGCTCTGGCTAGATGGAGCCCATCCACAGCCTCGCTGTACCCAGACCTGCAGCGTGCCGAGGACCAGCACTACTGCAGAGACCCCTGGCAGTGTGAACACTGTGATCTTACGCTGCTCCAGGAGGAGTCGGGTTCAAGCAAAATTCACAGATGTTGAAGGGAAAGGTAAAGTTTTACTACACCACTGACATAGTTAAAAAAACAAAACAGATCTTTTTCTGAGCACAGAAGTCCTGCTTCAGGCCAGAGCCAGGAGGAGTCCATCTCCTCCCTCCTGCAGTAGCAGGGACAGTAAAAGATTGCCTCTCCCTACAAACCGTGTTGCATTTACTTCCTCGCCCTACCACAGACCCATGTCCTTGCTCTTCATGGCCAGGCCAGCTCACACCCCGAGGTCCCAGGACATGAGGGCAGACCCTGCCTTGCAAGTGAGCATGTCGGAGGGGATCAGAGCGGGGACTAACAAGGGTCCTCGGCAGTGTTTGCAGGGTAGAAACATACACTCAGAGGTTTTGGTGTTCCAGCTCCAGACGGTGAGGCACCAAAACTTCAAAGCACACCGAGACAGGAGCAGGGAAGGTTTTGCCCCTGTCCATCCTCCACATCTGGAAACATGACAGGACACATCTGTTCAGCATTTTACAGGAGCCTGAGTCGGGTGCTGCTGTGCCTGCATGCCCACACACGTGTGCCAGTGCCACCAGCAGCTTCTTGGGGACACACTGCAGCAGGTGTCTCAGTCTGCACCCTCTGCCTGCAACTGCACCAGCTCGGGGGACAAAGCACCAAATTTTAGGATAACAGAAGGATAAAATGAAAGAGTAGCAAGAGTTCACCAGAGTCCACAGAAAACCAGTGGAACTTGGAGGAACCAGAGCAGCAGAGTGAGGTTTCATCGTGCTAACTAGGCTGTTAATTGCTGGCTGGGGATCCAGCAGTGAGGCTGGCCATCTAACTCAGGTGACAGGACCAAGGGAAGCTGATGTCCGAAGGAAAGCACCAGGTCCATCAGAAACTTCTGTTGTTCTCCTCATGGACCTGTTATTTCTGGAGCACTTATCTCTGTGCCATCTAACACTGCATATGTTAATTTCCTAACTTTATTTTACTCCTCAAGATTGACTTGACTCCTGACTCGGTGCGAGCCCCAGCCTGGGAACAGTCTCCATGGCACCATGCAATGCAAGCACTATCTCCAATAAACACACTACTCAAAACAAGGACGTTGTTCTTGTTACTGCTGCTTTAGGGATTAAAAACGTGTGGAGACAGAGCAGCATCACCAGAGACATAGCCGGTATGGTTCCACTGCTCATCACACCTGAAGAGCTAGAAACTTTGGAGACCCATGACTTGGCCTTGGCAGTCAGGGTAGGTCCAAGGGACATACTTTCTTCCAGAAAGGGCCAAAATGCAGCATGGCATCTCCTAGAGCCCTCTGCACAGCTACTGGACAACCTTCACTAACAGTTCCTATTGAAAATCCATCCCCAGCAACCCCTGAAGGTCCAAGCTGTCAGACAAAGCAGCGTGCCAGCTGACTTTATCTGATGTGGACACATTTGTGAGCCCAACCGAAATAGGATGCAATGGCTTGAGAGGGGCTCTCAACGCTGCAGAGTGCCAGAGCAGCTGGGCAACACGGGCAACAGCTCTGATCTCAACATGCATGCAGGGGTGTCTTCATACCCCATCTAATTCCTGCCCAGCACAGATGTGAGGCCAAAGAAGGAGGAGGAGGTCACGTAGGACATTCACTCACAGGTCCCCTCCAGCACAAGTTGCAGAGAACAAGAACAAGCACATCATTCAAACGTGATCTGCTGAGAGGTCTCCAGGACTTACCCTGGTAAATGGTAAGGTCCCAGCTGGGACTGGAAATTGGCTTAAAATCCACACCAGCACACAAAAGCTGCTTACCTTGAGCTCACTTCTCTGCCTCACTGCAAATGCATCGCATGCACTCACAGCAAAATCCCCGCTGTGTCTCAAGGGTTGCGGGGGGAGACATTTTAGAGGAAATTTAAACCTACAGAAGGAGTGGTGGACTCTCCTCCTCACGTTGTGTTCATATACTTCTGTCACACAATTTCCCCCCCCCATGAGGTCCTACCTCAGCCTGGGCTCTGGCCCTACACTGCCAAAAGGACAGTTAACAAGATATTTTTTGGAGGGGAAAGCTAGATGCCTGGCAGCCAGGATCCCAGTTGCCCTGAGACTGAATGAATCCATTGCTGCCCTGGTTTGAGTTTCTTGTACATGCCAGTGAAAATACAGGGCTCCCTGCAGTGTACCCCTTCATAGACGAGGAAAAAAAAATAATTCACCAGTTACAAATCATAACTTGGCTATTATAGAGTTCTTTCAGGATTTATCTCCTTTGTTTGCTCTCCTCTAACCATGTGCCCCTTTGCAAGGCAAGTCCTGCTGGCTCGGGGCAGACCTCAAAACGTGAGCAATTCCCTGAGCTGGAATCGATACAGCCCTGGCTGGCAACTCTTGGCTCTCACCTCTCTCCTCCAACAGACACCCTCAAGATCCCACTGGAAAGTTCCCCACGTAAGCTGGGAAACAGCAGTCAGTGAGAAGAAAGTAGGAACGTTAACAGGGACACCAAGCAGTGTGCTCTGCCAGACAGCCAGACTGGGCATTTCTACACCGCTTTGATGCTCCACTCGGTCAGACGAGCTCTGGCTAAAAGCACAACTTTTCTATAGACGTTTTGCCCAGGCAGGTCGTCCCCAGCCATTTAGACACGCTCCAGAGGAGCACGTCAGTCGCTCCCGTGAGCTCCTCCAGGCTCTGTACGACGAGGCGGAAGGAGAAGAGAAAAGGCACGTTGGGGTTAGCGCTCACCGAGTTCACGTTTAACGCACGGGGGACGGTCAGTGCCCCCCTGACTGCAGCTGCTCACCTTGGGCCGCCGGGCGGTGGTCTGGAGGGACACGGGAGCGGAAGGCAGAGGAGGAGAGACATTCATACAGGGACAGACAGGAGCAGAGATACAGACCGCAGCAGCGCAGCAGCAGATGCAGCAGAGAACAAGGTAAAGGAAACAAAAGACATCAGGGCAATTAGTGTGCATGGCATCAGGTGTACGAGCTCATTAACCCACGCTCCCCGGGCAGCTCCAGGCAGAACCCTGCTTAGCACAGCTCCCACAGAAACAGAGGAACAGAGCCCAGCGGCAGCTCAGCCTCCCGGTCAGATGCTCTCGCCTAGACCAGAGATCGCTCATCCAGCTCCAGCCCCACGTCTCCCCCTTTAGCAAAGGTGCAGGCCCACAGAGCTGGGGAGAAGGTCACTGCCTGGACCCGAACCCCAACTCCGGGGGTTCCGAACACCCCGGGGGCAGATGCACCTTTAAATTCTGAGATCTTTAGCTTCAAAAGCAAAATCTGGGCTGCCCTGGGCCAGCCTGGAAACTGCTGCCACCTTACTGCAGAGCTGCGCAGGGTTCACCAGGTTCTACTGCCAAGGAGTGGATTTAGCTCAACACTCCTTTCCGAGAGGTCACTTAAGTACGAGATTGAAGGGCTTTTATTTTTAATTTTTTTTTTCCCCTCCCCTCACCCCTTTGGTTTTCTGAAGGGACCAGAGCATCACCAAACCATCTGACCACAGAGATGCTGGAGCCCCCGCGCTCTGTTGCTCTTTAGTCATAAAACTCGCAGGGTTAACATGGAGCTCCTACTCAAACACTCCCGTATTTTCTTTTCATTCCTGGAAATAAACGGATCCACCGACTTGAAGGCAGGACCCTCCGCATCCCCAGATACACCCACCGTTCGCACATGCAACATAGCAGTAACACAACCACCACCAAGTGGGTGCTCTCGTGTCGAAGGGTGGGGAGGCCGCCCCGCATATCTCAGCGCATCCTTGCTGTGCACATCAGTCCATAAATATTTTTCCCATTAACAGATACTCCACCCACAGCTGATATAACAACAGGTAACAGTGAGGCTGACAGGACTCTGCCAGCCAGGGAAGCTGGATGGGCAGAGCTCCGGGTGCGGGCAGGGAGCTCCCGGGTGCTGGAAGCCATCGGACCGGGCAGAGGGAACCTCTGGCAGGGACATCTACTCTCCAGCTGCAGCTTTAAAACACCGGGGCATGTTTTAAAGCTTTTAACGTGCTGCTTCATTTTTTTTATTCTATTACCTGATCCACAGCTTCGAGTAACCAAGAACAGAAAAGATCAATAAAAACGCTGCCATATGACACTCCCCAAGGATGCAGCCATGAGCGGGACACTTGGTCGCACAAAGCCCTTCAGCAAACGCTCGGCCCCTGCGAGCCAGAGGCAGACCTGTCTCAGCCCAGCGGCAGCATCGCACCCGCCATCGCAGCTTCTCTCTGAGATTCAGAAGCAATGGTCATATTCCCACCCAAGGCCCTAAACAACCAGCCGAGAGATCTTACAGTTTTTTGTGGTTGGTTTTTTTTTTTTTTTTAAAACATGGATTACAACTGGACAGGTTACCACTTCAAAATAGCCAATTACCTACTTGGGCTAAATCCTATTTTGCTCACTTCTAGCCTTTTCTAAGAGGCTGCACTCGACAGCAGGCCCATTTCAATACTGAGGGAAGATACTCATCTTCCGTAACATCTTCTGCTTGGCAAAATTTGCCAGGAAAACGTAATGACAACAGTAAAAGCTTAAAACCCTCAGATAAATACAGGGCTGATTTAGGAGCAGTAGTATAAGCTCCTCAGGAACCCTCCAGCATCTTTCAAAAGTCCTACTAAATTAAGATTACTTGAGTGGCACTAAAAATCTGAAAACTGCCCTGAAAACCACCCCTCCCCGGGGGACTTGGCAAGCTGCGCACAGGGAGATGCTTCCACTCCTTGCCAAGCACGTGGCTCCCAACACAGGGGGGGAACTCAACCGACCCCACCACCACCAGGCATGGTGCTCCCCGCCATCCTGCTTCTTGCTCTGCACGGTCGGCACCGAAAGCACCCCGGTGCGAGGCAGACACAAGTAGCCAAAGGCTGGGGCGTTTCACACCGGCAACCAAGTCTCTGCGTTCGAAATACAGCTTAGTGCTGCCCGTGGCAGCAGCTGGACATGGGGGAGAATACTCAACAAGCGACCACTGAAGCCTTCCCTAGCTGGGCTATGGGGTGGGGAGCAGCTGGGCATCTTCCCTGACTCAAACGACACCAAATCCTTAAAAAAAGGGAGAAGCCTCTTGGTAACAGTCTCTAAAAGCTAGCCACGCTAAACGGCAGAGATTAATCCTGGTTTCATGCCTCCTCTGGTATAAGGTGGAAGGCCACTTTGGTCCCCCCCTCCACGTAACGCCACGTGAAGATCATAAAAAGCTGAAGCTTCAGCTCTGAGATCCCCCGGGTGAGCGGCTCCTTGGCGAAGGGGGGCAGAGAAATGCTCTGCTGCTCTCTGTCAGGGACAGAGGGCAACCAGGTTCCCTGTCACCCCGGCTGTCTTCCTCTCCATCCGTCTGTCACACAGCACGCCTCGCGTCAGCAATCCATCCACTGTGCTCTGCGAAGCACTCGGAAGCAGCTGGCAGAAAGGCAGCTGGACCGGGACACGCTGGCTTCTCCCCCTTCTAGCCATTCGGGTACGGCATCCAGCTGGCGAGGAGACGGCGTGCAAGAGGGAGGCAGCAGGACTCCACTGACAAAGCTCTTCACAGCTACGGGAGCATCCAGGAGGCCTGCTCGGGAGCTGGGAGCAGACGCTCGAACTTCTACCGGGCTCCAGACTATGTAGCAGCTTAATACAAAAAACTTTGGGCCCTCCTGGATCCCGAGATGTTCTGCACCACCCAGCTGCTGCTATAAATATTTCATATGGCAGTTTTGAACTCTGCTGCGTAATGTTGCTGCATAAATAGTTGATGACATTATACAACCTTTGCTCCCTTGGCAGGTCCTGCACTCAGGAGTGAGGAGAGAGCATCTGGGGCTCAGAACGGACTCACTCAGATACAAACTTTGCTTCTAGCAGCAAGAACTCCAGCAAAACTCCTCTTGGATACCAACAACTGCCTGTGGTGGAGCGGCATGGCCCGCCTCAAACGTAGGGCTGCCGATGGCAAGTTCTGCAGGTCCCTCCTAGTTCAGTTCTGCTCCACGTGCGGGAGTCTCCATCAAGATCCAGCCAGGAGCACTAAACGTTGGCAACGCTGTGAGTATGGACAAGCACATTTGTATTAACAGCACCTTACGCCAGGCAGGACTGGTACCATACTGCTGAACGCTTCTGCTGGACAAAGTCTGAGGGCTCCTGATGGAGAAAAGCAGAACTTCTCAGGCTGCAATTGCTGCTGCAGAGATTTCCCACGTAGTTTCCGTAAGGTTTTCCAGCAGCGGGTGGAGGGGGCTGGCAACCACTGGAGCTGATGCCCGGGCATTGACCGAGCAAAGGCCACAGAGGTCAGCGCTGCCCACCTGGGCAGGCAGGATGCCATCCCGCTCCCCATCGGGGAACTCGGCCTCGCGGAGGAACCAAGCCTTCTCCAGACAAGACCTGTTGGCATTAACGCTGTCTCTACCCCCACGACACTCCAGCAACAGAAGGACAAGCTCCTCTCGGGGGTGTTTTTCCCAGGGTGATGTTACCTGCGCTACGGCTGGGTACGCGCGACAAGAAATTTTGGGTTTTAAACAACCGGCAACACTAAACAACTCCCTCACAGGCAGGATCCCATACAGAGGCAGCATGTGCAAGGGGAGGTAACAACAGGAAAAGCAGGATTAAATCAAGCGTCTGCCAGATTTGTAAAGCTCCCGGGCAGACAGGGTGCTGAGCACTGGGCTGGCCCCACCGCTCCACCCTTCTGCTGGAAGCAAAGGAAAATCAGCATTTGTAAAACTTTTCATTTGGAAGCAGATTAAACACGAGCTCTTAAAGTAATCGCCACCTAACAAAGTATTTCACCGTATTAGGTGAGCTCAAGGAACCACATACGTAAATAAATCAAGAGCATTTACTGTAACGTTAATAAACCGGCAAAGTCTTCTCGCTGACACAGCACGGCCAGTGAAGTTGCACGTTTGTGCCTTCAGTTATTTTTATTTTCACCATTTCTTTGAGATCAGGCAAAAATTCTCAAGATTTCTCTTTAAACTGAACAGTGATATCCTGGTTATGCTAAAAATAAACATATAGGACACTACCAGAGCACAAACCAGAGTCTGTGCTGTAACCTGCCGAAATGTCAGCTTGACAGGGAACCCGGATACGACAAACGTGGAAATGTTAAAAGCAGGCAGAACCCAACGGCACGGCTTGCATTGCTAAGGCAGGAAAAAACGTTATTATTATTAACATGCAACTTCCACAAGCCAAGCACCGGCACCTCCGGCAGCAGGGAAGCCACCGGAGCCCAGCCGAGCTGCAGAGATGCTGCATGCAACACAGGCACGGACAGGTGAAATGGAGAAATGACTTGAACGGAAACTTGAAAGGAAAAAAAAAAAGCTAGACATTAAATGATGCTGCCTTCTCATTCAGCAACCTCTCCCCCACCCCACCCCCCCACCCTGTCTGTCCACAGGCACCTGAAACCCAGTCAAACTCGCAATTAAAGCTCAGCAGCATTAACATACCAAAAAAAAAAAAAAAAAGGGAAAATAAAAAAAAAGAGCAAAACAATGTACATTCAGAAGCAGCATTAGCAATGACAGTGTGGATACAGCAGCAGATTGTACCTTCCGTGTTGCTGGGGCCTGCCTCATCATTGCAGAAAAGACAGACGGAGGGGGAGAGAGAGAGAGAGAGAAAGGGAGACAGGGAGGCAGAGAGAGACTGTTAGCACACTCGGTCACAACAATGCGGCTCTCGGCGGCTCTGTCTCGGGAGCACGGGCTGCCCGGCAGCGCTTGCAAATGGCTGCAGCTTCCCTCTATCCGCTCGCCATCCGCCCCGAGAATCCACCAAAACGCCTCTCCCGACGCGCCGGCTGCTACGGAGGCGTCTGCTCAGCGGGGCTGCGGTGAGCCAGGGCCGGGAGGGTCCATGCCAGCCGCCGGAGACGCGGCCGCTCGTCCTCTCTCCGCCGGTGTCTCCAACCACCGCCTCATTACATCACCGCCGCCGGTGGGTCTCTCCTCCCAGCGCCGACGATGCTGCACCGGGGATGCTGCACCGAGCCGGCAGCGACGGCAGGCGATACTCCTCTGGGGCGAGGGTCCTCAGTAGCTTAGCAACACCCCCAGGCTCGGCCGCCTGGCCGGCGGATCCAGCCTGCTCCGTCCCTCCGCTCGGCATCCACGCATGCACACACCGTGCCCCACAGACCTCTCCTGCCCACAGCACCACAGCCCGCCCCGGGGGACTACGTGCCGCCGCGGCCACGCCGGCCCAAGGGGCGGCTGGGACCTCGCCAGCAAATCCCCTGAGCCCAGGGACAGACGGACGGAGCTAAGCCCGGACAGATGGACATTATGTCGGTGAGGATCCGCGTCCATCTTGCGGCGATGGCATTCACCACCCAGCTCGACTCCCAGCCAGGCGCTTCCTGCCAACGAGGGGATTTATTTTCGAGGGAGCTCAATGCACCCCTGCGCAGCCAAGGATGCCGGCGAAAGCCCCACGGTGGGATCGGCCTCGGAGAACCCTTGCCCTAAAAAAGCCCCCGCCAACAAGCACTAGCACCCGGCACGTCAGCCAGACGGCCATGTCTGAGCCTCACTACACTGCCAAGCTCAAACCCCGAATTCCTGCCTGGCATCCTTGTCGTCCCAGCGCTCCATCAGAACTGCAACACAGAGGTCTAAATGCCAAAGCAACCGGTAACGCTTGGAGCAAGGTCTCACTGCAAGCTCTTCACGAATCTCAATGCCCTGACCCCACCGCACACTGGAGATCCCAGCACTTAGGTTATCAATTCATTTCACATACACACACATCTTTTATTTTGTATATTACATCATATGTGTGCAAACATGGACCTTCTTTTCCAATACTGACAACTCCCATTTATATTTCGTTATTTTGCAATACTTCCACACTAAAGCACCAGGCGGGAGAGGAGCTCAGGCTGACCCGGACTCACCAACAGCAGCCATTGTCCTTCTTAAGTCGTATGTGCATATACAAGCCTCTACACGCAAAGTGTATTTTTAGCACCAGTAGTTATGGACACTCAGCCCAATACTTGCAATCCCTTGGAAAAAGTCCTTAAAGCCAACTTTCCTGGAGTTAAAATTTCCTGGGGCTTCAAGGCAGTCCCGCCGTTTGGCATGCCACACGCGGTCTGCACCCAACTGCAAGAGCGATCATCTGGAGCGGGTTTTGATTTCTGAAAAACTTCTGAATTAGGAAAATGAACATCTGTGGTGTCTTGCACAGATGTTCACCCTGGACTGAGGTTTTGAGATTTGAGCGCATTAGAATATGTATATAGATATATGTATATGGGGGAGGGTGGGAGGGTGTAAATATATATTCTAAAAATCAAAATCTGTGCTTTTAGATTCTTAAAAGCCTTCTAACACAACAAAAGCCACCCCTTCCCAGGGCTCATTAACTTAATTTTCTCCAGAGATGGAAGACAGGAAGTTTCAGACTAAAAAGTAGCATTTGGGACAGAAAAGCCGGAGTCAGAAAGAGCTAAAGAAGGAAACTGCCACCCCTACGATGACCGAGCATGCTCCAGGCACCCAAGTGTTTCCGAGGGCCAGGGGGAGGACCTGTGCTGAGCAAACCCGAACAGACCTGCACTGCTCCATGGAGGTATCGGGAGGGCCATGGCAGCTGCTCCTTCTCCTTGGCCCCGCCGCTGTGCCCATCCAAGGGGGACAGCCAGCCTCACGTCCTCCCCCTGGCAGACCCACGTCCCCCACTGCTGCAGGACTCCCCCCAGGAACACCCCACGGTTGCAGCCAGCTCCTGCAGAAGACATCCCCAGAAGCAGGGACCTGCTGCACCTCCAACTCCAGCATCACCTGGGCAAGGAGGGAAGGTGACAGCCACTGTACCCGGCACCGGGAGGAACAGCATCACTTGATTTCACCCATCACAGCATCAGAGCAGAGCTCTCGCCATTCCCTGCAGCCCTGCATTCCTGTTATGCTGCAGGAAGCCTCCAGGATGACTCTACAAGAGCTTAAAAACACTCTCCCTGCCCAAGGTAGCAAAATAAAGGCTAAGTGAAGGTTCAATCGCTTTGTAATGACACCCGAGGGGCAGACACCAGCAAAGGGGAAAGCTGTTGCAGCTAAAAGGCAATGTGGCATGTGAACCACAGGTAATAACTGACCAGGAGTATTTAGGCTGGGAATTAGGAGCTTTCTTAACAGCAGAGTGAGACAGTTGGGAGACAGCCTCCCAGGAGCAGTCATAGGGACAGGACACCCCAGGTTCAGGCACCCGCTGACAAGAGGGGCTGCAGCAGCATGGGGGTCCAAGCGCCACAGCCACATCCTGATCACAAAGCAAGCGGAGAAGGTTCGGGGAGTGGGGACGGGAGCCAAGCAGACCACGGCTCCTCTCCAACTTTTCTGCCCTTTCCCTCCAGCCAAAGTTAAAAAATCAGGAACCCTTTGTAAGAGACTGAAGGGGACACTTCAGGTAGCCCAGGATTCAGTAATTAATTGTACATGTGGAACTTCCTACTCTATAAGGCTCATACCTGAAACACGCAGATCGGGGTTTTTATTCTGTTTGATACACTAAAAACTCTCACGGTATTTTTGCCGTGAAAGCAGTATCAATATTTGTCAGTAAAAACAGAAGGTCCAAACCCTACCGTGATGCTTTCCAAAACCCACCCTCCTGGGTCCTCTAGTGTCGGAGCAAGTGGGCAGCAACGGTGCTACAGAAATACAGACTGGTACAGACTTTAACTGAAAGTTCACACAAATTTCACAAAAACAACACACAGGGCGTTGATTATCACAGAATGGTTCAGGTTGGAAGGGACCTTAAAGATCATCTAGTTCCAACCCTGCTGTCATGGGCAGGGACACCTCCCACTAGACCAGGCTGCTCAAAGCCTCATCCAGCCTGGCCTTGAAAAATTTGGATTATCATCCATTTGCACAAACCAGCTGCTCCAAACCGCTGTGAAGACCAACCGAGGCGACCGTCCGCAATGGCATCACACGCGCTGCGCGGCCGGGAGCTGAATCACACACGCATCAGCCCGCGTCCTCATTTTACTATCGGACTGGATCCAAAGCCCTTGGGGTAACTGAAAAGCACTTAGCGCACCCAGTTCAGGTTACACGTTCCAATCAATTGCCTAAAAAGGACGGCAGAGTCCGGGTTTTATTACACATTAGAAGTCATTAGTGCTGGTTGGAGACGGGCTGCACGCCAACCCCCGCTCCAGACCCCCCAGCACAGCCTAAAAGCCTTTGGGCTTAATGGCACAGATCGCTGCTGGTTGCTCTGCTTAATGGGGGGAAAGGTGTCATCTTGCTGGATTTTAGCTGGCTGAAAGAAAGGGTGAGAATTCCCCATGTTGAAACACCTTCAGCCTGAGCCCAGATGCAGTCTCATTTTCATGATCAAACCATGGAATAGTTCGGGTTGGAAGGGACCTTAAAGATCACCTAGTTCCAACCCTGCTGTCATGGGCAGGGACACCTCCCACTAGACCAGGCTGCTCAAAGTCCCATCCAGCCTGGCCTTGAGCACTTCCAGGGATGGGGCATCCACAGCTTCTCTGGACAACCTGCTCCAGTGCCTCACCATTCTCAGAGTGAAGAATTTCTCCCTTATATCTAATCTAAACAGATCCTCTTTCAGTTTAAAACTGTTCCCCCCTGTCCTGTCGCTACCTGCCCTTGTAAATCTACCCTCCCCATCCTTCCTGTAGGACCCACTTAGGTACTGGAAGGCCACTATAAGGTCTTCCCAGAGCCTTCTCATCTCCAGGCTGGACAATCCCAACTTTCTCAGCCTGTCTTCACAGAAGAGGTGCTCCAGCCCTCTGATCATCTTCATGGCCCTCCTCTGGACTCACCACAACAGGTCCATGTCCTTATGTTGGGGGACCCAGAGCTGGATCCAGTAATCCAGGTGGGGTCTCATGAGAGCAGAGTAGCGGGGGAGAATCACTTCCCTCGACCTGCTGGCCATGCTTCTTTTGATGCAGCCCAGGATGTGGTTTGGCTTTCTGGGCTGTGAGCGTGCATTGTCAGCTCATGTTGAGCTTCTCATCAAGCAGCACCCCCAAGTCCTTCTCCTCAGGGCTGCTCTCAAGCCATTCTCCGCCCAACCTGTATTTGTGCCTGGGATTGCCCTGATCCATGTGCAGGACCTTGCACTTGGCCTTATCGAACTTCATGAGATTCGCACGGGCCCACCTCTCAAGCCTGTCAAGGTCCCTCTGGATGGCATCCCTTCCCTCCAGCGTGTCGACCACTTCACACAGCTTGGTGTCATCAGCAAACTTGCTGAGAGTGCACCCAATGCCACTGTCCATGTCACCCTCAAAGATGTTGAACTCTTTTGTTCATCCCCATCACAAGGAAATGCTGTCCGAGGCCCAGAAGCAAAATAAATGCTGCAAGGCTTCAGTAAATGTGGTGTAGAAACACTGGTCATGGTGGGGGCCCACTCCACCTCCACGCTACTGATAACCAGTAACTCCCACAGTGGCATGGGGAGGTTAGTCACTCTGGGTCTTTAGTTCCTCTAAGACTCTCAAAGTCCCAAGTTTTGGTTTGGTTTGCTTTTAACCGGTGAAATTCTTACAGAGCCATAAGTATCATTCAACTGGCAGCTCGAACAGCACGCGGTTGGCTGCCAAACACAGAACACGGGTGCAGCTTGTGAGATCTTCCCACAGGATAAAAGATTATGCCACTGGATTAAGTCATAGAGCAAACACGGATATGTCACAAAAAGAGTGAGAAAGATAATTAACGTAGGAAGCAAGGTATGTCATTTTATTCTAACACTTCAAATATTTTCTCTACCAGCAGCTAAGATTGATCACTGGTATCTTCAATGATGCATCCACTTTTGATCCATGGACCTGACATGAGACCCTCTAGAATTACTGACCACATTTTATAATCAAGGTCTTCTATAACACACATGGTCTGTTGTACCCACAGGTGACTCCTCTGTTCAAGATGAAGGCTACTGTCCCTCTCTCTCTGCAGTTCAGATGTGGCCGTCTGTGTCCCGGAAGGCTGCAAGAGCATCTGCCATACTCCTCGCCCAAATACAATGGTGAAGGAGGCAGAACTTCAGCGGTGCTCAGCAGAGGGCAGGGGATGACCCCAGCAGACCCTTGCAGATGACACAGCTGGGCAGGGGTGAGGGTCCTTCTGTCTCGCTTGCCGCTGCAGAGCATGAACGGCTGCACTGGCTGTTCAGGAGGGAGCACACGCAAGCCTTGGTTCCCATGCGAGTTACTTTTACGTCCCTATCAATTTACCTTCCCAAAGCATAGCTGGGCTTTCACCAGCCTCCAAGCAGTTAAGACTGTCTCTCTTCAACCAACATCAAGAATTTTTGGGTATCTGGCAAGCCTGGAAGCATCCTGCTTGGCCTTTCTCCTCTAGGCAGCACCCCTCGTACCGCAGAGAGGATCATAAAGGCCAGGCTGTGTTGTTGGTACGTAGGATCTCCTGGCCGTGATGAAAAACCAGAGTCAGGTCAGCAACCTCCCAACCCCTTCTGCTACAGGAGATGGTTGTCAAAAAAACCTGCCTAATATACACCCCAGATCCTGGTAACAACAAACCCCTACATGTTGCAGGCTCTTACCCAACCATCACTATATCAGACCTGAGGCTCTCCTGGGGAACCAGGAGAGAGCGATGATAACCCCATGAAGAGATGTGGTTTCTCTCTACCAGAGCAGAGACAAACGTACCTTCTACTGTTTTAACTGCACAGCAAAAATGTGCAAACTTTGCAAAATACACTAGGGTGCAAATCGTATGCAATATCTGTATTCTAAATTTATTGTAGATGTAAGTTTGTTCAAAGGTGCTTCTGGCAACACATGGGGCTGCCTCAACCTTTGAGAGCTCCTAAAGTGCAAAAAAAAATTAAAAAAATTTAAGCAGCTACAGAAGATAAACACTGAGGAAAGACTGGTCCCTCCAGCATGGAGTCGCTTCCAGCTGTGGTAACATTGACCTCTAGCACTCTCTATGCATGACAGGATACAAAAAAAAAATCATCCTCACAAAAATGCCTCTGATCCCATAGCAATTTATTAAAACAAATCAGATAATGTTCTAATGAGCTGAGAGATGGCTAAGTATTCAGATCAAGAGCCAAAAGGAAGTGCTTAGGCAAGCTCTCAAGAGCTGAAACGCTGAGGCAAACCAGCAGATTTCAGGCGTTAACCAAAAGAAGTGGTTTCAGGAGCCCAAACGCCACGGCACTCCACATCCTCACTGCAGGTACAGCTACGGGCAGCTCAGACCTGCCCCACACCCCGCAGGCGGACAGGAGCCAGAGGTTTCTGCCTGCGTCAAACAACAGGTATCTAAACCCCAGGAAGAAAGAGGCGCAGGCTGTGCCAAAGGCAGCGCCGAGCCCCAGACCCCGTGGGGAACCCTCCGTCCAGGAGCTTGCCAGCCACGTCCTAAGGGTGGGAAGCCTCCGGTGGCGGGGAATCCCACCTGGCTCCACAGAACGAAAACCCTGTGCAAATGTTCAAAGAGGAACTGAGAGTGCTGCCTCTCAGGCAACCGGCAATTATGCATCCTCATAGGCAAACAGACACTGCTCCCATTTGCAAAGTTAATTAAGGACAGAATTACATTTATCCAGATAGCTACATGTATCAAGTCACCTTATTTTTTACTATCTTTCACATAAGCCGAGATTAAAATCACTCTTTTTCAAGCAATTAACAATTTTCTGTTGTTCAAAGGAGCACGGCACTGGGTGACCCCAAAGGAAACTGCTGCTGCAGGCTTGCTGAGGCTTCCCCAGGGGGATTTAAAGATATATATATATAGTTACATTATGCACACCCGCAGCGCACCGCAGGCATCCTCCAGCCCAGCCCTGCTCCCCAGGGCAAAGTGGACTCTGCCATTTACCGCCTGCCCCCAGGCAGAGCCGACAGCTCGTGCAGACACACACTGCCCCGACTTCCACGCTAGCAAATACTAACTGAACCCGAAACCCAACTGGATTTGCCCTCAGAAAACCAGAGCTCGACATTAAAAAGCTTTGACCACATTAGAAAAATCAACAAGTCATGAAGCATTGAGCTGGCAGAAGCTGTTAGCTAAGGACTAAGGGCAGAGGAGACTCACTCAGGATAATCACCCGCTCACACCATTCCTGAGCATTCACTTCACCACCAGACCAAGCACAGACTATTCTCGGTCCCGGTGGTGCTTTCCCATCTCCCTGTGCCATGCAGTTTTTTCCTACTATGAATCCTTGAGTGTCCAGGGAAGCCACAGACACACACCAATTTGGGGCACTGAGGCAGAGAGCATCAGATTCAAGCTCCCCACTCTCACACTGGCTCTGCTCACCCCTCTCTTGCCTTGCACTTGGGTTTTTGCTCTCAGCTCCGTTCCCAGCTTGCCGTTGCCGAACTTGCCTGCTGGTGAGTACGCCTGAGCCTGGCAAACCGTTCTGCGAGACACCCGCTGCCGTGACCGTCTGGTGCAAGGATCTGCTCACCGTCAGGTTTGATTTTGCTCCTCAGGGATGCTCAGAGCTCTCTTTGGGGATGCGCATTGGCCTTCCATGCTCAGGCTGGCTGCTCTGCTGAGCTCACACCTTCCTAATTAACAACCAATCTGGAAGCCAAATCATACTCCCAGCCCATCAGTACCAGGGCAGCTCACCAGCCCCATCGCCAGCCAGCTCCTTCCTCCTCAGCTTTGATAGCGATTCTTCAGAAAGAGCTTATTCTAGGTCAGCAGAGTCAGCCCATTGGGCCACAAAGGACTGAATTGTCAGCCAGGACAGTACTGCGTCCACAGAAACAACTCTGGGATAAAACAAACAGATCTAGTGTCCAAACCTAACTGCCTTTTGGTTCCTTATAACTGGCTATGACTCTTACACAGAGCCCCTGCAGACAGCAAAAGGTAGCAAACAAATCTGGACACCTTCAAGAGCCGAGGTCAGGATCCCACCAGCGTCCCCTCTCCCCCAACAGCTCTTCCGCCAGCTGCAGATGAGCAAGTGGTGTCAGGAGGGGAAGGGTTGCCAAGTGCCATTTCAAAAAGCACTAATAGCATATATTAATGAAGAACCACCAAGTTTCATTAGCTTGAGCACATGCTCAAGAGCTGATTTATACAGAGGTGGGTTTTAAGTCATCTGAAGGCATTCAAAAGCTCCAGCAGAACTTCTTTCCAACTCCAGGTCGGCCCAGAGGACAGAGGCTTTCCTCCACTGCGCAATTTCAACCGTTAACCAAACTCGTCAGGCAAAAGGCCCACATATGTATTAAGTATTCTCAGACAAAAGCAACTTCTATTCATGGCTATAAGCCCCTTAGAGAACGTATATTGCTGAAGGAGTCACATGAAAGCTTACACGATTTAACTTTAAGAGAATTAAGGATATTATAGTAAGGGGAGGGCAGGGCAGCAGCTACTCTAATGAACCAACTCCACTCCTAATGCACATCTCAATTTTCTAAATCTAGAATGTATAAATTCTTTCCACATCCAGGATTCAATAAATGCCAACAACGGGGCTGGCTACACCTTCTGGAGGCGCCATCTTAAGCAGAAGCAACAGATGAGAAAACGCAATTTCACAATGGAAAAAAAACCCCACGTGTCAGATCCTTTAGAGCTGTCCTTTAGAAACGTTCAGTGATATGTAAGAGAAGTTACTTATCCTAAAGCCGTGCAAAATAGCACGGAGCTTTTAGCACCAACACAGCTAAGAAGATTGCCGAATCTCCTCTCGGTTCGGAGCAGGAGCAGCCCGTGATGCTGCCGGGGTTAACTCTGGCTCATTTACACGGCACCACCAGCTTGTGGCGCCAGATGCTGCTCGGCTCACAGCTCCCAAGGTTTCCTCATCCCTCCCTTGATCAACAGCAAAATAACCTCGGTTCTGCAGCGGGGCCCTTGCTGCAAGTTCCTGTCAACGTCCCTCAGAGGCACAAAGAACTGCCACGACGATTTGTCAGCCGGCCAAGAGGAAAGCTAGCCATGTACAAATCAGAGCACAGGTTCATTTAGGCCCTTTTATCAGACATGCTTTCGTCAGTTCAGATGTGAGGCACGTTTTATGAGATAATCGGATTACTCTTTCCCTTAAAGGATTAATAGGGCTCGGGTTGGCCCCTCTTCTTTAAAAAGAAACCATCTGGAACCAGATCGCTCCATGCCCTCATCAGGCTGAAACAGGCCATCTGCTCCCCGCTCGGAGACACTGCCGTCGAACCCGGCTAATGACCGGGCACAATGACAAACAGAAGGACAAGAATCAGAGCAAGATCAAACGCCCAGCAGCGAGGGAGATGAAGCCACGCTCATTACAGAGCTCAAAACAAAACACTTGAGGATCCAGCTCCGGCACAAGGAATGCCAGCTGGGATAATGAAAGGAACGGGAATGTTACTGATGCTGGGACAAAGCCAATCTATTAGAGGGAAAAAAAAAAAAAACCAACAACCAGGCATCAAACTGGCTTTAGTTCATTCTGCTAAAGGACAGGTGACCTGTGGTGAGAGAAAGCATCCTGGACAAGAGAGTTAACATGATGGTCACACAGCTCAGGAATACGGGGACAGTGCTGGACGTGTGTTCCCACTCCAGAGAAGGGCTCACAGCCACTCACGCTTGAGCTTGCTGCAAACACGACCAACAAACCAGCAGGACCAACCCTCTCCCACCTGCCACCACTTAAGAACTTGCTCTCTGCTTCGGCTGACGTGGGACTCTCCATGCTCAGTGTCTCTGAGGGTCTCACAGATACAATCGAGTACTGCAGATGAGCACATTTCACCTAGGAGCTGCAGACACGTCTGCGGGGCCAGTCCCCTTCCATCTGGAGCTCTGCACAGGCCAACCATCACCGCACAGTCCGAGCGGGATGCTGCTCCCCAGTGGGACCAGGACCCAGGGAGTACCTGCCCAAACTGTGCCGGTATGGCACAGTGAAGGCCAAGCCAGGCACCTGGCACAGCTACGTTTGACAGACAAGGTGGGACTAGACTAGACAGGTGGGGAAGGACACCTCAGGAATACTCTGCTCCGGCTGCTCTCCAAACATCTGCAGCTCAAGGACTCCCTGAGCCAAATATAATTTATGTGCACTTTGTATTTCTTAAGATTTAACTTCAAGGAACCTGTCCAGCCTTTCTCTCCATTCCTGAAAGTCCTTACTCCCGGGGCAAGAGTGGCACGGCTTCGTCACTCACGGGATGACAAAATCCCCCCTCTGCCTGCTCTCAGCCTGGTCACCGGACCGGGCACCTCTGTCGCACTGCAAGGTGGCGCTGTGTGACACAGTGTAATCCCAGGCACTTCAGCAAGAGAGGAGGCAGGCTTGGTGACCGCAGGGTCAGTGAAACGGCGATCCGGGTAGCACCGAGGAGATAAAGGAGCACGCAACCCATTTCGCTGCAAAAATTAGGAGAGAAACACCCTCTTCCTGCTGTTAAAATAAATGCTTGGTGGTGTTCTTCCCACCCCACCCAGCACACCAGCAGCCGCAGCGGGGGCTGGCAAACCCTTCCGAGACAGGCCAGCAGCTCCCTGTGTCCCAGGGGACAGCCTGGACCACCAGCTTCTGACCAGCTGCCGGCACCCCAAGCAAGGCATGCGCAGCAGATGCCTACGGGAGGAACAAGGACACCCCCTGACACCCCCTCACCCCTGGACCACTACGCAGCATCGCAGCTAACGGGAAGGACCTCCCGGCTTCAAGATGGCACAACCAAGGTCCCTCCAATGGGGGCTGCCACCCCTGGCAAGAGCACGGCCCATGCGACCAACAGCAAAGGCCAGAACAGCCACGACCTCAGCGGCAAGAAGCCCCACTCCACTGCTCCCGACGAGCTCAAAGACAGTAGCAAAACCAAGGCAAACGGTACAAACAGTGAGGGGGACAATAGCTGGGAGGATAAGGACCATCTGGCACAAAAAAGCAGCAAGCAGCAGCTTTTAATACGATTAAAGTCTATATTTAACATGCAAAGAGCTACCTTAATCTCATGAATAAGGATTTATCTGCTAATTATGCTAGTTATTTTGTGATCATACCAACTGGACTGCAATTTTCACACACTTGTGCAAGGTCAAGAGCTGTAAAGGAGGGGGGTGGAGAGCTGACAAGTTTATTAAAGGCCGAAAACGTTAAATTCTGAGGTGACATCAGCAAAAACGTGGCACTGGCCTGTCCCTCTGAGAAGAGTTGTGACGTACCTGTCTGAGCCTGTCTCCACGCATTGCGAGTCAGGAAGGGTTCTCAGGACAGCTATTATCATACAACCACTTCTCTTAAAAGCAACACACAGCTAAAGCTCTGAGCAGACGGCAGCGTACGTATGGCAACCTGCTATCAACCTAACTGCCTGGAAACGACGGGGATAGGAAAGTAAAGAAACAAAACATCCAAAACCAGAAGTTCTTCCCACCAAGGCAGTAGAGCCACAGGAAACAGCTGGGTACAAGTCAGAGTCGCGTGCAGAACAGCAGCGGTGACCGAGACGCGGGGCAGATGCGTGCATCGCGTCCGTGAAGCCTCAGAGACATGCAGAGACTTCGGACTAGAGGGGTCATGGAGGAGCTCAGGAGAGAAGGCTGTTCCCCGCTATCCCTCTACAGTGCCTCCACAGCTTCCCCTTGCGCTTCTGCATTGCTCTGCGCCTGCGGACTTCCCATGGACAAATGCTGCTGTTTGGATCACCTCTCCACCCCAAGATCGAAAGGAAAGTGGCTAGAAACAAAAGAGGTAGCAAAGATACCACTGACTGGCATCGAGTACGCCAAGGACTCAGCAGGTACCGTATCCCTTTCTCTCTGGTGCTCGTACTGTGCCTGTTCCAAGTCTCGAGTGGCCAGATTTGCTTTTTCTCTTGGCAAGATTTCCAGGGCAAAAAAAATATTCCCCAAACAGCCTACAGGAAATGATGATTCTCTGCCAAGACCTTTGTAGTTTTAGTTCATTTTGGTAATAAGCGACACAACACATTTTTAGCTTTGGCAAGTGTTATAAACAAGCTGTCTGGGGGGGTGTTCTTACCTTGGGGAGGAGCATGGGAAGCGGTAGTCCAGGGAGAGGACAAATACCACGTATAAGCAAAACAGAGACTTGCCTCCAAGTCACCAAGGCATATTTCTCAGCAGTATGGTATCTTTTTCCAAACTCTTGGGGTTTGTTCCTTCGCTACAGCAGCTCCCTCGTTTATCGCTGCCCAGCTATGAATTAAAACTGCTCATGAGAAAATTCTTTGTGCAATGTTGCCTTGTCTTGTGTAGAAACCTGCTACATATGGGTCAATAATGGGCTGGATAATGGCCCTGTGATAACACACCTGGTTAGCGAAACATATCTAGAGTTTTAAATGTTTCCGTGTCGGACAGTAAGCGCGAGGGAGCACTGCTTATGCTTCCCACAGCACGTAAAGCACTTAGCCTGTAGCTGGTACTTTGAACACCCACAGGTCGGGGAATCATCACAGAATCATAGAATATATTAAGACGTTAATTAAGGGGAAGAGAAGGCAGAAAGCAGTGAAAGCCAAGCTGAGGTGTGTCAATCAGTCCTTCAGGTGGAAGCAGCGACATGTGAGCTGGCTCTCTGGTGTCCAAGACTTACAGCCGGTTGATGTAGAAACTCTGCGCAGACGCGTCGGGAGCGATGCTGGGCACAGCCCGCGGGTAACACAGTAACCGGCACCAGGCACCCACTTGAAAACCCACCCGCGGTTAACTGCAACAGCAGAAAATCTCACAATTGAGCGCAAAGCCGGGCTGCCAGCCTCCGTGCCTCCCTTGAGCAGCCATACCGCAATGCAAACTCTTTCCACCACGCCGTGGCCTGGCTCAGAAGCAATCGCTTTTGCTGCATTTACCTCCCATCCTCTGAGCAAGCCGGGGGCTGGCGAAGGGGAGCGCATGCAATGAGCGAACATGCAATGGTACGATGGAGGCACGGCAGCAATGGGTGACAATGAACTGGGATGCACTGGAGGGCCTTTCATGCGGCCAGGAGACTCGGCAACACACAGATTAATTGTCAAAAAAGCACCACCTTTTTAGGTTTCACTCCACGCTGCATGAAGAGGGAACAAAAGGGTACAAAGTTAGAGCTCACATCATATCAACAGTGGTGATGAGAAGCAATCTGCTTCCTGTTCAAACGTCGCAAGTTTCAGAGCTAGCTATTCACGAAAGAGAACATTTCTCAAAAAAGTCATTGGGCTGCAAAAATACATGCTATCAGAAAGGAAAATACAGTCAAGTAAATTTAAACAAATGTAAGAAGGCTTAACAGAGGAAAGCAGACAACAGGGCTTTGTTTTCAACCCTCCAATTTACTAGATTTACTCTAGTGTCATTGATCCACCTTCCACTCCTCCAGCACAGAATCTTTTGAGATGCCAGGACACACTTAAAGGAAAATTAATTCACTTGATGGTGGCCACCAGAGCTAGCAAAGAAGAGTTAAACATCATACTTAGCTGACTGAAACCTGGAATCCCAGGGGAGGAGGGATCCCACTGCAAATCCAGCTATTATAAATACTGCTCACCACCCACACTGACCCACCTATGGATCAGACACTGCAAAGGGAAGAAGATGCTGTATCCAACTTTTTTTTTCCCCCCACATTTTTTATGGGTCCATTTCCACCATGCCTCAGGTCACAAAGACCGTTCACGACTTACAGTAACATCATATTTTGCTTTTAAAATGCAATTCTTGATCACACCAAGACAAAGCCCTGCATCAACTGCTGCCCAAAGGATGATGTTTCGTGGCGGCAGGGAGTTTATACAATCAGGCTGGGAAGAGACTGCATTTCATCCAAAGTGTGCTGGAAATCTTTTCCCGTGGTACCTCTGTGCCTTCTTCTTGCAAAGCCTTTATCATTTTCGTATCAATGAGACTCCCCGGCCGCACAGGCCAACCTCATCTGCAGAACACCTTCTCCAGCCAGCCAAACTCCCAACAACGCTCCCTCTGACTTTCCTCTTTTTTCTCAGACACTTTTCTCAGAAGATGCAAACACAGAGCTGACAAGTCCTGCCACGAAGACCCCCAACTCAATACCCTGCCCTTCTGAGTAGAGGTGGGAACAGGAGAAAGCCAACAAGCGGCTAGGGAAGGGACAGTGAAATCAGAGGTACTCCCATTTCTGTGGGATTTGCACCCAGAAAACGGCAGCCTGCCTGTGAGCCGCAGCAGCTTCCAGCTTCCCACCGGGCTGCTGCTGCAGAGCTGGCTTTCAGGAGTGTCCAATGAAATGAAGAGGTCTTGGATGAATTTCTAGTTTCAGAGAACAGGATGCAGTACCACAGAAAACACACCTTTTGCACCAGTTGTTAAGCACACATTCAAGATGGAAAGCACCCAAAATACTGCACGGCAGAGGTTTTACCCTCAGAAAATAGCAGCTCTTCCTTAGACAAACCGTGACAATGGTCACCACATAGTCAAGCCAACACATACATGGATAAGGCAAAAAAAGATCGAGAGGACCACGGCCAATTGCAGCACTCTCCTGCAGCCGCCTCGGGGTCTGGAGAGACAGTTTTCAAGGGGCAGGGGATGGCTCTTCTTGGGGAGGGACAGGCTGCTCCCACACTGCCTTGAAGTTCTCCGCTCCTGGTTGCTCTGGCTCTGCTAACACCACAGCCTGCACACGGAGGGGTTCACCCACCACAAGACAGGAGGAACTCACACTAACCTCCCCAGCCCCCTGCTGCTCGGACTACAAACCATTCCAGCATCCCCTTCAGCAAACCACCTCAGCACCCTTTAAGAGGTCCAGACGACAAGTGATGCTGGAGAACGCTTGCCCTGGAGCTCAGGCTTTGTGCGAGGTAAAATTGTGCCCCGGGCGTTCGTTTGGCTCCCATCGCTGCAGCCTCTCTGGGAGGAGCGGGGTCTCTGCCTCCTCAAGAGGCAGCAGTTGCTTTTGCTCCCTTCTGCAGTGTGCTGTTACCCTGGCTCGAAGCCCGACTCTTGTGTTTGATCAGACTTGCTCGCAGGAGACTGGGACCCTTCACGGTGTCAGCGTGTAAAGGACTGAAGTCCTGCAGGACCAACTCCAACCCGCTCTGTGGATCCTGCATTAAACAGCCATCCAGCCTGCCAGCTGCACGTTCAACAGAACAAAGATACCTGTTTGGGCTGAGCTACTGGGGAAGTGGCTCTGAGCATTTGTCTTTCACCTAATTTCCATGTTTCCCAGCCACAGCAGCTCCTGGGAGGAGCTGTGTAATCCAGGAAGGCAAACAGCAAAGCCCAAATTCGCCTGTTTCTAACACACAAGGCAGAAGACAAATCTGCGTATGCCCATCACAGTGGCATCACTCAAGTTACCTTCGGGAGCCTGTCACACCACCACTGGTATTTAAAAGGTGGCAGGATGTTAATTTTGAACTCTAGCATTTTCCATAGTGACAAATCAGACCAAACGCCCCAGAGCACAGCAGCGCATCAAGCAGCAGCATCCCCAGCCCAGAACAGCATGGACCTCCATCGGCCAAAACATTTTGCTTCCAACAGTGGCCAGCACCAAATTCTCAACCTCTTACGCAAAAGAAAAAAAAAAAAAAATTGTGACTCTTGCAGCCAGAAGGTACCATTAGATATTTAGCCTGGGGTTTCTTAAACCTTTTGGGTGCAAACCCTTTTGGTTCATCTCCTTTCCTGCAACCTTCTCAGAATGTGAGCAGCATAAAGAATTTAGAGAACAATTACTATTTTAGCATCCTGATTTCATGAACTCTAAGATTTTTTTTTTCCACTTCATAAATATTTTATTTGTCTTTCATTACAAATGTTCTGAAACAATTTTGAAATTTTTCTTGCAATGCTTCACGACTCCCTTTTGCAGCCTTTATTTTGAGGAAGGGTAGTCTGGTCTGACCTCCTTTACAAGGCACGCTGCTCGGTTTCACCTAGCAACTCACACATTAATTCCAGTGTATAATTAAAGCAGGAAACTAAATGTTATGCATCACAGGCAGAGAACACAAGGGGAAAAGATGCCGCCAGTGCCAGGGGCCCTGGAATGGAAAAGGCCAATCAGACCAGACGCACCGGTAGGTAAGTCGTGCCCCCCCTCAGCAGAAAAAGGCACCCCCTGCAAAATCTGCTATATCCCTTTAACATGAGGTGGGGGGTTTCTTTTCCACCCTCTACTCTGGCACTCAGCTTGACACAGAGTGCAGTCAAGGCACAACCTCCCAGGCATCTGAGCCCGATTAACCCCCGGAGCACCTCAAAGTGCCTGTCCATCACCCATTTCCGGCTGCGGCCAGATTCTGACACCGCACAGTCTGACCAGGACCCGCATACAGCTCTGCATCGAGGTGGGGGAAAGTTTTCCCACCTCAGTAATTACGTGAAACTTCAACGCATGAGACTGGGCTTGCAAGCTGCCCTAACACAGAACCGCAGGTGTCACACATACAAGAGGGCAATATGGAAAAGCCCCTTATCTCCAGAGAAGCTGTTTTCTTTTCCACAGCTGCCTACACCCAAGACGAACCAGTCCGTCCCTGAGAAACATCCAGCTTCTATCCCAAAGCACACATAAACCAAACTCACTGTGTCCCCAGCACCACCGCAGATTCCTCAGTATCTATATACGTGCATGGCCATTTTTGTGGTTTTAACCTTAAGTATCTATTTAATTGTGCTTGTGTGGGGGTCAAAAGTATTTGAAGGTAAGTACCCGCTCCTACTTTCTGTTCCTTAGAAAATACCCATCACATTTGGATACAGCATGTACCCATTTATACCTCAAGAGCCATTGAGATTCCCGAATAAAGTTACTCAGAAGTTTACGCTGTTTCTCTGTAAGCCAAACGTGTAAGCCAGAGGAAGCTAACTTCAATTACCCCAAGGAATATGCTCTTCCTGTGGGATGTAAGGGTCATTACTTAAAGGAACACAGCCAAGAGGCATGCAGGGCGTGAATGTTGTAACACTGATTGAAATTAGATTAAAACGTGTAATACAGGAAACTGTACTGGGGTTTTATTCCTCAGTAACTTACTGATTTCTGGTCATTACTTGAAAATTACTTTTTATACGGCCCTGTTTCCCATGGGTTCCAGAAGAAATGCACTTTACCACAGGCATTTTCATTATAGAGCACTGAACTGAAAAGGGCTAACTAAGACAGGCAAAACTCTGTCCTTTCCGTGTCTTTTGTGTATGTGTGTGTTTCCATGTGCTGCTCCTGCAGGGTTGAAAAATGGAGCTTTTAGAGAGGTGATATAAGTTAATGAAAAGTCAGTAAGAGCGGCATGTGCAAGTCTGCCTCTTCCACTAATCACACGCTGCAAAGGGAATTTGTTTCAGCGGCTTGCAGAGTCACGGGCTCAGCACTCACCAGTTTGCTGGCTTTGGCGGCATCCAGGGAATCTGTGAAAAAAACAAAACAGAAAGAGAACCATGAGCTTTGGCCCAAAGGACGCCTCTGGCCTGACCCGCATACTGAGTACCTCTTCAGTCCAGCAAGCATCGAGGCATGCTGAAAGGACCATTTACGGGTGTTCTTAGGGAATTGGGAGTGAAGCAGAGACGAGGATAAACCAGGAAACGGTGGTACAATGGGGTACGGGTTTGGAGGAACAGGGACTCCCTTATTAGACCCGTTGGCACAGTTTGAGAAAGCCACGTATTCAGACACACGTGTCAGAACTAGGTCAGGCTATGCTGCTTTTCTTGAGTCAAATTACTGCAATTCAGAGAATCCTGAGTCGCCTTCAGAGCACTCTCCCTATTGGAAACACAAGGCAGCCTAGCGGTTCGTACCACAACATCTAATCATCTGGATTCCAAATGAGAATCTAATGCGAGTATCAACAGAAATACAGGTCCAGAGACCATTTACTTCACACAGCAAAATAAAAGGTTTCCATCCCGGTGCGTATGCGGTCAGGAACCTGAATGCGCATGAAGTTTACGTACAAGGGACCACTCAGAGACACTCCCAAACCGACTGGCTGCAGCTCTGCTCCCTCCGCTCTCCGCCTCAGCCCAGGGAATCCTGCGTGTCCCCTCCCCGAGCGGGGCATCCACAGCCCTAAGTGGCCTCAAGCTCAGCAGACGGTCCTTCCTGCTTCTCGGAGAGCAAACCTCCCGCAGCACAGGCGGCCACCAGGAACATTTGCCGACGATTCAGCTGCCGGCCTTCCCCGGATCGCTAAACTCGTGGGGTGCCGGCTGTTACGAGGTGCTCCCGTTTTATCATCCTAACAGAGGGCTGATGGAGCACACCGTCACAGAGCCTGGCCATTACAGCAGGATGTCAGATGTCAGCACCCAGCTAAACCCCACTGCTCAAACAAACTCACCCCCACCCCCCAAATTCGGGATTCCTCCCTCGTTCTCTGGGTCATCGGTGTGCACAGTTGGACAGCACAACGAGTGCCACCTACGTGAGTGTGGAGGAAACGGATCTTGGCTTATGTGCATCAGAAATGAAAGTAACCACTGCATTTAGCAGGTTTGGCTAAATTACATCCTTTGCTCCATTTCTGGAGATGTGGTAGGTCCACAAGCCGCTCACGGCCATGGGAGCTTCTTGCCCCCCTCCTCTCCCAGCTGCAATTCCACCAGGGAAATTTTCCATCTGTGGCACTGATCGCCCCAACAGCAAACACTGCAGAAGCGCCTCATGAATAAAAAAAACAGGAGCCACCTCCACCTTGTACCTCACACCTCTGCTAGTCTGGGAGAGGAAGGTGCTGGATCTATGGGAAAAGCAATCTGCATCACCCACCGCAGTCAGACTGCAGCAGCCGGCACTGCTGTTTCCATGGAAACTCCTGGCAAGCAGCCGCATCCGAGCGCCTGCATCCCTGCCAAGGAGCATCGCAGCCAACAAGCGAACCTGCGTGCCCGGGCTCCCTCTCCTCCCGCTGCGGGACCTCGAGGGAGCTGGCACCCCAGGGACCTGGCCAGTGCCCCTGCTGCCTGTCCCGACCTGGTGCTGCTCTGGCTCGGCCCCTTGGCTCACCAGTTCAACCATCAACGACCGGACTCCAGCTCGTGTGTGCACTCTGCCCCCGCAGGCAACGCTCCCCCCCACAGTACAAGTGTCACTTCGCCGTACTCAAGGCCAGCCGCGCTGTTGCCGGCAGACAGAAGTGGAAAACGCTGGTGACACCCATCCTGCAACGCCCAAACTTGAGCTAAATGCATTCGTTTCCCCTCCTGCACGGTGTTCATGGGCTCCTGCCCCGAAATGGGCTCTGAGAGCAAAAGGCAGAGGAATCAACGCTGATGCTGCACACCAGGAGGGGAAACCTGAACTTCTTGTGTTTTATTCATTTCCCTATTTGAGCGGAAGAGCTAGCAGGTGGGGAAAAGGGGCCAGAGCATCACCGCAGAAGTTCAGTGAACACTGCTGGGCAGCAACAACAAACTTCAGAGTGTACTGAGAAAGGAGAGACAGCGCTGAAAATATCACAGCGGTGTGCCGTGAGTAAGCAGCCGTACACCTCCGGATGCCGCAGTCACTGCTGGTTGCCCCAGACAAAGGTTTTAAAAGAACCAGAGACAACTCTGCAGTAGACAGCAGAGATTAGAGGCTTGGAAAGACTTCCACATAATGCGAGGGGAGATGGCACAGGATTTAAAGATTCTTCGGATGGACACACAGAGATGTAGTGAAATTAAAAGGCAGCAGCATTTGCTGAAGAGCCGTGCTAGACACGGAGGTTTGGTTTCTTGCTTTTTTCTAAAGCTACCTTGCCTCCATGTAGTTAATGTATTTCTGGTCCCTAAGTTCCTGTCTGCCGGCTCAAGGAAGCATCAGTTGCTATTGAATTCTCAAGACTTTAAGTAAGGGTCTAAAGAGCACTTGTCTTTTCTTCCTAGCTCCTAATAACTGAGGGAGGTGGAAAATGACAGCAAACTCACAGCGCTGGCAGGCTTGTGGCTTTTGCACAGGCTCAGCACTGTGTCCGCGAACACACATTCAGAAAGCCCAGACCTACGAAAGCAGTGGGCAAAAAATCCTTGCACGGCTCCACACAAGCACCTTACCCTAAACAAGTACCGAATCCTAACAAGGAAAACTAAATTTTCAGCTGTAAAGTCTCAATTGAGAAAGAGTGAAAAGATCATATAAACATTAAGGAATATTTTCAATGACTACGAATATCAAGCACATAAAAAGAGGAGGCTGAAGTTGCACACAAAGGACTGGGCTTTCTTGCACTCCGGAAAAAAAACCCCAACATTTGGACTAGTATACTAAGCAGAAAAGTTTCCATTTTTTTTGCATTAAACCCTCACCCCTAAATTAAAACTGGCTTGCTTTAAATGCTCCTCTGTTCAGTTGCACATGCTAATTGGAAGATCCAAAGCAGAGATGAATTAAAGTGGCTGGGCTGTGCCAAAGTCAAGCTCTCTGCAGCGGCAGTGAGCTGTTGGAGCCTGGAGCTCCCTTCAGGAGAAGGTGAAGGCAGAACGCCAAGGGACTTGAATGCCAATTCAAATTGCCCTTCCACTCGTGGGACGGGCAAAATTAACGTCTCACAGGAACATCCCCCCCCCTCCTTGGGCTAATCATCTCACCCCCCTTCTGATGCCTTCGGGCATGTTTCATGCAGCTGAAGGGTAGATTTCATTTTGCCAAGTGAAGGGGAATTTTAATTTCTACTGGCCAGAAGAGGGGAAAAAACAACAACAAAAAACCCAACTCTATTCTGAACCGCTAAGCATTCAACAAACGCTTCACTCACAAGAAATCCCCAACTTGGCAGACATCGCCGACAGGCCATCCAGGACAGGAAGCTATCAGAGCTTTTTCCGCAAGCTCCTAGGATCCCTAAGTGTACCGCTAAATAATTACCCAACAAAAACAGACCTCAACGGGAGGCAAGCCTGTCAGAAGGAAAAAAAGAGCAACCCACGAGGTACAAAACAAAGCGAGGTATTGCGGAGCAGCCTGACAAGGGGAAAAGCAGAAAAAATGCTCGACGCCGAGCAGAAAGCTTTCACTGCCAGAGCGGTGGGAAAAAGGCACAGCCTCGAGCGGCTAGCGGACCTGTAAGCTGCAATTTCACAGCATCAGAGCAGTTCAAGTCTTAATTCCATGTGCCCACCCCTCCAGGAAGGATTTCCCACCAGACAGACTTTCATGGTAAGGACAGAGCTGCCTGAAGCAACTTTTCCGTGCCGTTCTTCCTTCTGTGATCCCCAAAGACTACATAGGACCTTGCAGAGAGGACAATGGGAGAGGTGGATGAGCTGGGGTGGGGTGACCGTGTACCCGAAGCCGGGACAGAGCCCTGGGAATACCTGCTATCACCCCTTGGCAGCTGGCGCCCACCTCCCCAGCATGTGGACCCCCGACACACGTTCAGTAGTGGAACCTCGTCTGGTCCAGACCAAGGGAGAGGCGAGGTTTTGGGGCTAAACGGACAAGCCGTACCTCTTTTGGGGACTTTCAAGGCAGCAGATTCTGGTGTTTCTGGGGACGTTGTATCAGCTCCATCTTCAAAGACCTGGATCTGGGAAAAAGTATAACAACTATTATTACAAAAAAAAAAAAAAAAAACAAACCAAAAAAAAAACCAAACAAACCCAAACCATAAACAGAATGTGATGAGAAAACAGGTCCATTTTTGGCAGCAGATTTAAACAATACAGACTGCTTTTTTTTTTTTTGGCAAAGATTTTTAATTTAGTCATCCAAGCTCAGCTATCCAACCATCCTCCCTTCCACAGGCTTCCTGAAAACAACAAAATATTCTTTATTTGCATAAGGAATAAAGAATATTCAAGTAAGGAATAAAGAAAGTCAAAATTCAGGATCCGGTAGCCCAGAACACCTTGAACAGTCCCACGATCACTCTACACAGCAATCAGCTCATGAACCTTGGCCTGACAGTTATCTTAAGTTACCGACACTTGACAGATAACTCATTTTTTATTTTTCTGTGTGTTGTCTTAGGAAAAGTAATTTCAAAAGTCTTCTTTCTCTTCATAAGGGAAAGTGCTTTTCTCTGAAACAGAGAACTTCAGTGACTCAAAATGTAACACAGCCAACAGAGGAGGGTTTGTTTTGGTTTTTTAATCTGAAAGCTGCCTGGCTCTCTAGGGAACCCCAGGAAGGGGAACGCAGGAATACCTTCAGGTCTGAGCCATGTTAAGCTATCTAAGAGTTGAAGGGTTTAAAGCTATCTCTTTGTTAACTATTTTTGCACACACTTTTGCCTGATAAATACAGAAAATAACGCTGGAAAGGATTAGATTACCTCTTGAGAACTGTCCCTTCACCTTAGAAGATCAACACCACCTGAGTTCTTCCTGACAGGTATTTTCCCTGTCCCTTCCATGAAAACCTGGGAGTTCGGTTTAAAAATAAAAATAATCCGTAAACCTGTCACTCACAGGTTTCTATTTTGGGAAGATGCCCACGTACCAGAAACATATTCTTAAGCTAAAAGAAGAGAGAGACTGAGCAAAATTACGCCACAGAAATCATGACAGCTGCACCAACACTGAGAACACTCAAACCACAGCTTTAAAAGTGAGGACAAGGCAAGTGGCCCCTCAGATCATGCTGGAAGTGCGTCTCTGACACAGCAGCACCCGATCTTCAGAGTAACTTGGCAACAAACAGATTTTCATAATGTTTGCTAAATACAGCAGAATGACAAAACCAGACCCAAGGACTATGGAAACGGGATCCCGGAGGATCTGCTGCACCAGGTCGTGCAGAGGGGTTTATCCAAACCGAGGGCGGGATTTTGAGAGGTCTTGAGGTTTTCCACCAGGTACGACTCAGACTTACTGGGAGATGGCTAATGACAAGAAGGCGGCAGGAAAACAGAACAGGGCTTGCTTTTGGATTAGACTGGGGAAGTGCAACAACATACAAGATGTGCTGCAGAAGCAGATTTAAGCTGATGAGCTCCTCCGACAAGCAGCAGCAGAAAGGCAGCTCCGCTTGGTGTCAAAATCAATGATAATGTTTCCACAAACCATAAAAGAATACTCATGTTCAAAATCACTAGCCCAAATACAAGTCCCAGGCAGGCAAAATGTTAAGGCTGCCAAAAGATAACAAGCAAACACTTGCTCGGAAATGCCTGTCTGTGTTGACCCAGCTGCTGGA
Organism: Rissa tridactyla; assembly: GCF_028500815.1. Taxonomy (NCBI): domain Eukaryota; kingdom Metazoa; phylum Chordata; class Aves; order Charadriiformes; family Laridae; genus Rissa; species Rissa tridactyla. The sequence goes on from NC_071470.1 coordinate 41,489,162, forward strand.
AACAGCGCTCCAGCCCTCTGCCAACTGGAAAACAAGCAGGGAGGGGATGGTCAGAAGCAGAGACACAACAGCCCCTCCGCAGCCCGCTCCTGGCGTGACACCCGCCCTCCACACAGCGCCATTTGAGCGCCCCCCGCTCAAATCTTTCAATCTTTGAAATGTTCCCATCAGTGCATTTTTAAAGCTCCGCAATAAATTAAAAGAATACTGCTAGGCTTTGTTGATGCTGGTATGACTGGTGCTTATTTTTTGAGATACGTTTTTAAGCGGAGGGGAGAACAGAAAGTTACTTATCTTGGAAATTCTTAAAAAAACACTTTACGTGTGTTTAAGGAGATGTGCTTGTATTGATGCAGGTGATCTGCTTCATAAGCAAGGAGAAAAACATTTCTTGTTTACAAATCATTTTCCCCTGAGAAAAATGATTTATTATTGCCATTCAGCGGTCTGACACCGTGTGTAACCACAGGAAAGCCACCCGCTATGCTGGGGAGACCTAGAAATGAAATATGGGAGGAAGCAGCAGACAGATTTACAGCAGAGAGCACAAGCAGAGCATTAACTCCGCTGAAAGGGAATCCTGCCATTTTCCATTTCTATCTTAAACCCAGTTCTTGAAAAATTAATGCGTAAACTGTAATGGTCACTTAGGTGACCGGCCGCTGATACCCTTTAGCAGCTTTCTCCACTGCCTCTACTGGTCTTCTGTTTTGGTGCAGGCTGACTCACCGGCTCACTAAGCTCTCGTGTTGGAAGCCCTCTGGGAAGCTATGCTCTGCAATAAGAGCTTGAGAAAAAGGCCGAAGAAGACAGAGCTGTGGCCCTGCGCCTGTTCGGCAGCTGCTGAACAAGGCAGGCACAGGAATTGCCGCAATCCGTGCTGGATATACTCCTCAAAGATTGCACTGCCCTGTGCTCACCAAGTTCACCTTTCACAGTTTCAGAGGGACAGTGAGTGCTACCGGCACTGGTGCATCTTCTCTGTACACGCACACCAGGGGTTTGCTCTTCACAGGGAAGAGTGGGCAGAGAAACTACTTACCATCACCGTGGAAAAGCGGCTTATTTTTAAGCAAACTGTGCGCTCCTCAGTTGAGGACACGCGAGAAAGACCCAAACCGTTTCAAAACCGAAATGAGGAAGGGGAAACGCAGCGAGAGGCGGCTGTTGGCCCCTTCAATGAGCCTCAGCCCTCCCGCACACAGCTCCTGCAACCCAGCAGGTTTTGAGTTCAAGCAGAAGACGCTACAGACCACCCTTCAGCTGGACCTCCAAATACCCCAGTGCAAAGCCATACACAGGAACCTCTGCACCACCACCCTGCCGTCACCAGCAGACGAGATGGAAATTCGTCTGAAAGGCCCCGAGTGAGCACATCAACACTGACCTGCCCACGCCAGCACCGTGGGACACATGTACTACTGCACGTCACCAGATGTCCGACGGGTGCAGAGGGCCATGCTACGCCTGGAGCACAGTAACTGCCTGCGTATTCCTCCCCTGGTCTGCCAGCACTGCCATTTTATTTCACAAGTGCTTGATGGGCAGAGACCTGCCAAGAGGCTGCCCTGTGTGCTGAGCTCCTCTCCAGCTACCCGCTCTGGGAGCGGAGCATTCCGGTCCCGCAGATCAGAACTTTCAATTGTAAACTTCTGCGCTCGCTTTTCCATCTGGCAGGCCAGGCTGAGCGATGGACCATCACCTCTCATCGGTGAACTGTTAATGCACTCCCTGACCACGTGGGAACTAAAGGCCCTTCTGATGGCCAGGACAGAGGATGCTGAGATCCACCCCAGGACTCCCACTCCTACAACCCCTTATTTCATGTTCAGCTTCCCCCATCCTTCCTCAGTCACCCACTGCCAATGCCTGGGAAGCCAGTCACCACGGCCGGTGGGGCAGCAGGAGGGTGTGCGGGAGTGGAACAGAGCGCTCTACACACTCTGCTGCCGAGATGCTGCAGGGTGGAACTTAAACCAGTCATTTTGTGCCAAGGAAGGAGAAAAGCAACTGAGTGTCTCTCACCATGATATCCTGCTTGGAGCACATCGACCTGTGGGACTCAAGAGAAGCGTCACTTTGCTACGCTTGCGCTGATGAAGATTACACAGGAGAAATTAAAATGCAAGAGACTTGTTTGTACGTAGCCAAGCTCCTAGTTCCTACCTACAACCCATCAAGAGCAAAATCTCAACAACTAAACCCAAGTCACGCTTTTTATACACTTCAAGGTAAACATTCTTCAATTAAAATTCTCTGACTTTACTTCCAGGTAAACACACAGATATGTGTCCCAAACTTCATCGGCTACAGATGATGCAGCCGGTAACTCTGAGGCAGCAGAGAACCGGCAGACTTTACTTTTCATCTTGGAGGCAAAATCAAACCATTCCATGCTCTCTGGAATTCACCACGCTTTTTTTCACCCAGTTCATCTGAACATATTTCATGATGATCCCATAAACCGGGCTAATCAAGGCACTCCATGAAAGGCGCAGAGAAGCTGCGTGTCAGATTGGAACAAACCCCAGCTCTGGTAGGAGCCCAGCCTCCAGGCGAGGCTTCTGTCTGCGCTCGGAGCTGTTTCTGTTCCCTCTTACAATGGAACATGGAAAGACCCAGAAACATCACTCTCTCTCTTTGTGAGAGAAGGAAACTTACTTTATCTCTCCCCACCTGGGTGCAAAGGGCCATTTTCCTCTATTTAACCAAGCAACCCGTGAGCCACACGCACCCCAGACAAGCCCAGCAAGCAGAGAAAACCATACCTGTGACTGCCGCACAAAAATGCCATGGTTTTCTTCACAGGTGAAGTATTTCCTGCCCTGCACGGTCCCGTCGTTCTTGCCCTTTGCTTCATCCAGGATGACACCGACCCACTTTCCCGTGGCGAAGAGGGTGGCACCGACATAAGCCACGGTACCGCGGTGCCCTTTCCCGATGACTTCAACTCTGGAGCCCACCTTGAGGGGCTTGCTGCCCGCTTCCACGCTCATCCTGGTGCCGGTGCTGGATGCCTGACAACAGAGAGGAGAAGCACAGCAAGTTAAACACAGCTGGTGCAACTAGATGGAGCCACAGTTCGGACATCGGTGTCTCATTCCCCTCCAGCACCCTTCATCCCTGACACTGCACGGGGCCACCCACAGCCCGAGGGGTTGGTCCCCGCTCACCTCCACCACCCTTTCTTTTTGGGAGCCAACAAAAGGTAATTCCTTCCACTATAGCTGCCAAACAGGCATCACAAACAATGGCAAAATCACCATTAACTACTACCCTTCAGTGTTTAATAGACACACCGGGCCCATAAACCAAATTTATAAGTTTTTTTATAAGCTTTGGGAAAAAAAAACCCACAGCTGTGAAGAGGCAGATGTTAGCACAGTCATATTTGCCTTAATCGACACTTCCTCTGTCCTTCTTTCATTATATCAGAAACTGCCTACAGCTTTCCAGCCTCTTGCGTTACACGCTGAGGAACAGAAACCCCATTTCTGAGCTAGTTTACTTTCCTACCCCTCCTTATTGTCAGGGGTTAAGAGGACCTGGTGGCCCTCCACTGGCTGCAGAGTTAGACCGACCACCCACACCAGTCTCCCACTGGATTCATGGGACCCCCCTCTGCACCAGGACTCCAGGGTACCCATTCTAACAGCACTTCCTATCAGGATACTGGATGAGCAGAAAATATTGGTGGTAAATGCACTAGGCTTTCAAATCATTATCACCATGAACATTAATCCGCATTTAAATTTCAGGGCGCATCATCAGATTTCAAGCTTGCCATCCCTGATGCACACCCCTCTGTTTAGGTAAAATTAACACATCAATCAACTCTTTTAGACCATCCGTAAGGCAATAGGTGTGAGGAACTCCACACTAAAGGCACTTGAGACCCTCAGTCTTAGTTTAACTGTAACAGAGTTTGTAATGGGAAGCCAGACAAGGAAGGCATTGGGATCTTTCCCCCCAACCCCAACACCTCCTCCTCTGAAAGAGGCCTGAGTGAAATAGATGAAATTTATACTATTTTGCCATAAAGCTAAATTAATTCCATATTTTTAATTGTTTAAAAAGTAATGCTATACTAATAGTGCCTCCGCAAATTTTGGCACCTTCAGAAGGCGACCACTTTTAAATATGATGAAGATGGGAGGGGGATGTTTGACTGTCTTGCTCGGCTGAAGCTCCATCGTTCAGCCTGACACTGCGGCGTTGTCCTTACAGCGGTCTCTAAAATGAAGCACGCTTGGCATTTACATCACCCCATTTGTCAGTAGTTCTGTTTATTGTGTAGAAAATATTTTGTTTTGATTGCTGCTGGGGCTGGCTTAAGTGAAAGAATATACTCTTTATTCAGATGAGAACAGAAGGCTGCTTTCACTCCCCCAAACCACGACACAGAAAACAGCCGAGAAAGGGCACTCTCAAGCTGATGGATGCGAAGACAAGTTTCAGCAGCAGCCAGGCGCTAAGCGGGGTTTTCTGCAGCAGCAGGTAGACCTCAGCCTGGACGAAGAACCCAGCGTATTCTGAAAGCTTCTGGCTGGCAGACGCAGAAACCCAAATCACCACGGTTAGCAGACAAAGCAACAAATTATTGCCTTCCTTTGCATACTGATGTACTGGGTTTGAATGCAGAATATACCCATCATGCTCAGGAGGTTTTGTGACTAAGAACTGTGATGCCAGTTTTCCCCACAAAGCTGAATTCCACTTTTCATCCAAAAACAATTGGCAGAAATCAAAAGCACAGAATAATCTTTTAATAAAAAAAAAAAAAAAAAAACAAAACACAAAATCAATCACCGCTTTCTAGCAAATAGACAAAAACAAGACTTCAAATCTAGAAACTTATGCTTACAGACTCAAACAAATATCAGCCAAAATATTGGATCCTTTCAGTTGTCAGAAGGACTAGCAACAATATTCTGCAAAATACTTGCAGATGTAAAATCAACGTGTCCCGCTTGGTATTAAAAAAAAAAAAAAAAGACAGCAAAACTGCAAGAAAACAAGAATCCTAGAGGAAAAGCAAGATTCACCATTCAAATAGATGGCTTCCTGCTCAGCGAGTTTAAAAAACAATCGTTTCCCTTTTTATCCACCCTGGTTTATATTGGCCAGTTTAGTTTCTGGCGGCTGTGGGCAGCTGCAGTGCAGGTAAGATCTATAGGTGCGTGAAACGCCACGAGCTGTGAATCAGAGCTGCGGGTACCACCCGCCCGGAACAGGGCACGGATTCCCAGGGTTAAGGGGTCTTACACTTGTCCAAGCGGTTAAATCGTGGTGGAAAACCCATTCTACGAGTGTTCACACACGGCTTCAACATGTGTTGGCTAAGGTTAAAACAGAGAACGCGCTTACAGAGGAAATAAGGAAGCAAGATTATAAACTGAAGATATCAGACTTGCACCATCACAGCGTTGTCTCCAGCCAATTTGATAAATTGATAAATAATGTACCTAGTTACCGGAAGCGGGCAGGTTTACTGCTAATTCATAAGGTAAAACCATCACGCTGTCTTCCTGCGGCAAAGTTCAGCTCCAGGCATGCAGACCCTTTTATTCAAATCCAGCGTTTAGATTTTCGTTATTTTAATGATAACATATTCCATCTTAGGCTCAGCTTGCACTGGTGACTTTCCAAATCACGAGATTGGGATGTTTCTCAGGTAACTTCTGGAGATGCTTCCGGACATCCTCTCGCAGCTCCACTGCTGGGACAGGAGCACGGATGGCAAAGCAGGACAAACTCAGAAACACCCGTGCCAGCAGAAGCACGACCAAGGAGGCAGCCGGGGGCAGGAACTGGCAGACAAAAGCCCAGGGAGATGTTTCAGGAGGAGCAGAGCACAAGCTTCACGATTTGCAGGAACCAGCCTCTCAGGTGCCTTGAACAGGACGCGACGAGAGCCTCGGAGCAGAGACAAGCCAGCCAGGCTTTCACCAGACAACCTCACAAATAATTTCATTTTTATTTTTCTATAGCATCAGTCTGTAGAGCGGTAGCAGGTAAACTGGCCTCGAAAATCAACTATTTCACCATCTCTGCTGCAACATCATCACATTTGGTGGTGTGGGCTGCACATGGGTGTCTGGGGAACGCCTTCTGTGGGAGAGCTCCCTGCTCCCTTTCCAAAGCATAATCAGAGTAAAAGCACACATTAACAGTAACCAAAACACCTTGATGTTTAAGCAGTCAGATACAGGATACAGCAAGGCTCCACGTTACAGCTTCTCTGACGGCAAAGACAATTTAGGAGGCTCCTGACATCCTTCCCTCCAGCTCCCTGCCCATTCTCTGTCACGGATGAACCCACCAAGTGCGCTGCCCTAACTGATTTTAAAAACACCATCTCTCGAGCAGGTTTCAGTGTGGCCACAGACAGACGCCCGCCACAAGGAAAGGACAGGCAGCAGAGGCGGAGGCGAGGAGTCTTGTAAGCCAGATTTGCCAGTCTGGGGCAATTACCGGCAGAGCCGCAGCAGAAGATCACACCACCAGTTTCTCAGGGCTGCTCTCCTCCTCGTCAGCAGTCGCATAAATTCTCCAGGGAAGAAAAACTGGGACTTCACATGGAAAAAGAATTTCCTGATTATTTTTTTTTTAAACCGCAAAACCTCTTCAGGGCCTGTTTTACAAATTATGAAGCAGAGATGCATAATAAAGAAAGGAGCACAGCTTTGTTCCTTGCAAAACCATCTCCAGAGACCATCCCCTAAGAATTAGCAGCAGACTCAAAACGAGTGAATCACCTCATCAGCCTATTTGGAAGTTCCACCACATTTCACTTGCAATATGCTCCGGCACCGATTTTCTGCCACAGCGACTCCTTTCCATGCCTACGGAGGAGCGAGCAGTCCTTTAACAGAAAGAAAAGACCTTTTCCCTGCATCAAACCACCCTGAGATTGCAGCGAGCTACCCAATTAGTGCAGCAGAAAGAAAACTAACACCAGACTTTACTGAAAAGGAGTGTAAAACAACCATCATGCAGATCAGCTCCTGGCAAGCCCTTCACATCCCAGCTGTCCTGGCACCGGAGAGCCTCTGCTCTACAGTCAAGCAACTGGAAAAATCAAAATGCAGGTAAAAGCCTCCAGGATGTGCAGTTTTCCCGACTATGAATAAATACCCAGCTCAGGATTTTTCTCTGTAGCGGTACAAAAGGGTAGACCAAAATAATTTGCATTACCACAGCAAAACACAAAATTATGCAAATTACTATAAACCTGCTGAGTAGTCTGAAAAAACTGTCAACTCAGGTAGCGTTCCCTTTTAAAGATTCATTTTAAAGGAGTTCTAGCATTTTCATAAGCAAGTAAGACAGAGGGCTTTGTATTTCTTCTCTACGTACCCAAGTCACACAGGCAAAGCATTTGAAGGTTACTTTTCACACGCTAAAACAACTGAAAATCCCCTAGGTGACATAAAACCCCAGTTTTCTCTCCGGAGGCACCCACGGAGAGCCAAGAGAAGGGGCTGTGGATATTTTCTGCCCTTTTTTGGGGGGCAATACCCCAGGCAATCAGCCCCTCCTCACCACGGGGCAGTGAATGTGACCACCCTGGCGCCCACAGGCGAGCTGAGCCCTCCAACTCATCTCCACTGGCAGAGACATGAGCTGGGTAAATAAATGGCTTCGGTATGCTCTGACAGGTAATTTATCGCTGCAGCATTAGGTTCAGACTAAGCCTCCGAGTCATAAACAGAAAAAGGCTTTAAATTACCAGGAGTGTTCACTTAAAAAAACAAACACATGCATATAGAGATAGCTGTCCCAGCTGCTGCGTCCCGGGAAATCCCGGTAGGCGCTTCGCTGCAATGAGCACGATGTGTCCGATCCTGGACGAAGGACACTTTTTTCCATCATACTGCCTGCTCCTGCAGCGTTGTCTGCTGGCTTTGGCGCATCGCTGTGCTTCCGTCCCGGGAACAAAAGAACTTCACCCAAAGCTGCTGGTCAGTAGAAATTCAGCCTTTGGCATCCGTTCCCATCTCTAACATCTGCACACTTCAGAAGGAGAGAACTAAAGTCTGCAAAGCACTATTAAACCGCTTTTTAAAAAAAGAAATAATAATCTTAAGAACATATTCTAGGGCTGAAACACTGTGTAAGTCAAAACCAACAGCCAGACTAGCGTTAGCTATTTCTTAGCTCCTTTCCCTCACTTACCTCCTCCTTTCCCATCAAAGCCCTGCCCAGACCAAAGAGAGCATTTCCCTGAGGATGCTGCCCATCCGTATCCCAACAGGGTGAGAGCATTTGTAAAGCAACGCTGCTCTCCCACCTACTCAAGCGGGGCCAGCAGCGAACAGGGACTTCACCGGGTCTGTATAAGCCCAGCCAGGACCTCAGCTGCCCGGCTGTTGGTGCACATCGTCTCTGCTGCTAACGGTGCCCATACTCCCTGGATTTAAAGCCAGTGATGCCGGCAGCTGCAGTCCCACCGGCAGCGTGGGCACACTCCCTCGACTGAGCAGAGCGATGGCCGCTTGTGCTGAGCCCAGGGACGGGGCTGGGGAGGCTCGTGCAGAGTCAGAGCTAACGGATCCAAGTGCTTTCCATACTCCGGGAAAGACATGAACGTGCCATGCAAAACTTCACCCAAGTCCTGCTGTCAGAAAGGCTGCGGGACCTGCAGCTCCATCACTGGAGCGAGGCCCCTCTGCTCCACAAGCCACTTTCCACCTCCAAATAATAGATTTATTTAACAATATTTCACAATGGATTTCATTAACGATAGCGACATCTCAAAAAAGTTTTGTCTTCATTTGCCTCGCAGCTCCCCTCAGCCCCTATGAACACGGGTCAGTCTCAGGGTTTATTTGTAACTCAAGTCATTAGTTAGATGTTACAATTAACACAGCAGCCAATTAATAACATATGCATCACCACAAGAAAGTAATAAACCAAATCGTTCACATGTTTCTCGCATGCTTGTGATCTCATTAGTGCTGAATGACAAAAATTAATGCAATTAAATATGGCAAAAGTTTTCAGACTCACATATAAAATTATTATTTTTTTTTAATCAATCAAATAAGGTTTCATTTTAAAAAACAAACACAAAGCTTAGTAAATCCACAGTATTCTCCCTTCCCAAGAAAGGCTGTATTTTGTAATATTGGCAAAAAACCATTTCAGATTAACTCTTACCAAACACACTCTGCTTACAATGTCTCGCCAAGGAATTTCTGGAGTAGCATCCTGCCCCAGATGGGTGTCCTGCCCCGACCCTTTTCCCCCGTTCCTCTTCCTAAATGGGACCTCACTATTGACAAAATTGAGAGGGCACAAATCACACTTCTGAAGTCCAGAAGCTGCTTCTCCACTGGCACAGCATGATTTTTGGGCATCTAGAAGACAACTTCTACCAATACGAAACTCAGCATGAATGAAATGGCAACAATAAGACCAATTAAAAAGGAAAATTCTTAAGGTGCATATTGACTCAGAGCAAGGATTTCCTGATGCAAGTCAGTGCTCAGCCCAACTTAAGAAAAAAGAACAAAAAAATAAATTTGCTAAGAATAGTTAGAGAAGAGAAGTTAAGGGCAGTCCGGGAGCTTAAGAACAGAGGTTTACCTGTAAAATAAGGCATGATCTTCACTGGGGAGTAGGAAATTCCCAGATGGGCACACACGAGGGACACAACCTGGCCTCTGTAAAGCCACGTGCACGAGACACACGGATGGGTGCAGCTCCCTGAAACTGTTTGGAGGAAACGTCTGCCGGATCAAACATGCTTCCACCTCCACCCCACAGAAAGCTCCGATTCTGCGTACAGACAATTAATGTGAGCCCCGGGCTGGGCAGGGGGTCGATGGTGCTCTGGAGAATCCAGGCAATGTACGGCAGCACCTTGTCCTCCTCCTCCTCAGCAGGAGCCGGCAAGCTCCCCCAGCCAGCAGCCAAGTTGGTCAACGCAAAGCGAGCGAGTGGCCCTTGCACAAGACCGCCCTGGCTCCCCACCTTCTACGAGCAGTTTTTACAAGTTTTATGATCTTCTCCAAATCCCACGGTGCATAAATAAGGGTGTAGAAGCCTCTGCTCACACATCCTTATGCGGTCAACTCGATGCAATGATGAAACACCTTTCTGTCACTGTGGTCACACAAAAGGCCCTTCGGCAGTAATGGAGGGAGATCTGGTGGGTCAATGGGTGGACGTGGAAAAAAAACTGGAAAAGAAAGGTCTGTTTCTCTACTTTACAATGCCTGTGAAGGTATGTAAGTATTCTGTACTCCCTGAACCTGCTGACACAGCATAAGGGGTAGAAAAGGACTGTAGGGTGGACCTCACTGAGCCCCTTGGAGCTCTGCACCACAGCTGCAGCTTCCCAGGACCCACCAGAAACAGGACCATCCCAAGTCCACCTGCCTCTCAGCGGGAAGGACAGACTAGGAGCAGAAAGGTTCAGATCACACTGGGCTAACAAGTACAGTCACAGCCATTACAAAGGGAAAAAAATAGAACATTTGCCCCAGCTCACACCAACACCAAAACACCTCCCACTCCTGGGAAGTGCTCTTTGCATGACCACAGAGCTCAAGCAGAAAGCTCAAGCGTACCGTGTATAACGCTATCACAGCACACTCACACAAAACGTCCACAGACCTTCACTCACAGGTCTTTTTTTAGGGCAGGATCTCAACCATCACCCCACAAGATCATTAGTGTCACAGCAGGGGCTTCACCTGCTTCTCCCAGCACCACTCGCTGCAGTTCAAACTGAGAAGCACCACGCTCCTCCGCATCAAAGCAGATCCCACACCAACTACCCCACTCAGATACCCTGATAATTGGGTCATTGCTGCAATATTCACTTTCAAATTCAAGAACTGTTCTTGATGTTAACGTGAAACCATGCCTCTGAAGAGCAGAGGTAACACTAAGGTAGTGCTGTATGTTCTAAAAGTAAGTCTGGCCAATGCAAAAACCCACCCAAACTTATATACTGAAGGTCCATTTGTCAACCAGCACTAATTTTAATAGAAATATTTCCTGAATCCTTAACATTCAGGAGAGACGGGAGAGCACAGAATAAGCCTCTAACATATTCATGCCCTTAAGACAAGGTGATGGCTCTCTAACTTTTGTTTCTAACTAATTAGAAATAAGACTGTGGGACAAGTTACTCTTCTCCAACGTGAGGATGACAGTGCATGCCGTTCACTGACATCTCCACGGTCTTAAATTCAGGAGCTCACCACGCTCCTCCCCCAGTGCCGGGGAGCACAGTTTGGGTAACACACACAGCTTTGCTTTAACCAAAATCCTAAGCAGTAACTCAGACCCAGAGCTGCAGATCCAGGTGTGCCACAGGGCCAGCTCCCCAGCCATGGATTGCCACTGTCCTTGCCTTGGGACAACGCACCAGGATCAATATTTTCTTTTTCTTGTGTTGCAGCTTGCTGTGACCCACGCTGCTGTCAGTACATCAGACTGAAGCAAGGATCAACCTGATTTCGCTGATGACTGTCTTGCTTCAGCTCTCCAGTGTTGCCGGACAAGCCAGGGGCTAATCTCCCTGGCTCAACTCAAGACTGATATTCTCATGAAGATTCAAAACAACATTAACTACCACAATTTCGGGTTTTAAAAGGAAACTGTCCAAGCTGGAAATAGTGCATCCTCATTTACCTTCCCAGCCAGATGACCACGGGATGGAGACCCGATGGCCTTCCTGAGTGTAGGTGGAAGGGCAGAGACATGGCAGCAACGGGCCAGGGAGGCTGGTGCCCGCCTGCAGCCGTTCCTGTCAGATGCGGCCATGGTCCCTTGCCAGCTGCAGAGGAAGGAGGCGGAGGTGAGAGACACCACAAACTTGGGCACTGTCATCCTTGGGGACACCAGGGCACAACAGCCCGACACAGCAGCCGGTGACACAACCCAGAACTTCCTCAGGTCTCCAGACACAGTGCAACGTGCCAGCTCCTCGCTGATCTCATCCTAACAGGCAGAGCACATCTCGAGAGGTGCGCCTCACACGCTGCAGAGTCTGCCATTGGCTCTTGGCGGGCTCCGTCTTTAGGAAAACCAACAGACAAAACTTCAGGGGGGGCTGAGTTTCGGGAACTCTTCCCCTGCCACCAGTGACGAAAAGGTCATCTTCTGCCAGTGCCAAATGAACAAAGGAGGCATAAGCATCCTGTCTGGTCACATCACCTCTTCCAGCAGGCCACACCACCTCTTCCAGCAGGCCACACCAGTGCTCTGGATACCCGAGTTTTGGGCACAGAGAGCAAGGTGGTGATACACTGATGGTGAGTAAAGAGGATGGAGGAGCAGAGAACTGTAGGAAGCTCCCATAGACCATGGGTGGGGAGAAGGGGTGCGTGCACAAGGCCAGAGTCACTCCCTGGGGCCACTCACCCGCCGACAGAGTGAATCAGGCAGGAGCCCTCAGGAGATCTGTGTAAGCATCAGTGTGGACAATTCGTAACAGCTCAATCATCACTCCCATGCAGCGGTGATCTAAAGGGTGAATAAGCTGCTAAATTACATTAAATGAGAAATTAGTGTACTCTGATAGCGGAGGCGGCATTCCTTCCCCCCACTCTCCCAAACCTACAGCACAGAGTACCGATGGCCAAGTTGGGAGCCCCGAGAAGGGGGACAGGGGAGGCGGTGGGGATCAGGCAGCCAGAGAAGCAACCAGGAATGCTGACCCACCGGAGCGGCTGTCACTACCCATGCGCCACCAGACCAGTCTCCGTCAGAACAGTCCCTACACAGGTGGCTCAGAGTAAGCCACCATCCCAGGAGTAGCAGGTCACACACACCCCAGGAGGAGCTGCTCCTCCTGCTCACCAGGCAGACAGGGACAGGGCTGGAGAAGAAACCTCCTCCAGGTGGAGTGAGCCACACAGGCTGCACTTTGACTGCCCACCTGCTCCATCTGCGCAGCTGCCTACCTGGCACTGCGTTTTCCCTTTTCTACCCCCATTCAAACTATTACACACATTTCCAGACCATTTACTCAGTTATTTGAAGACAGTGGTTATCAGTCACTGAAAAATGGATGCAATTCCAAGTGACTTGACTTGTGATTTGAGCATGATTTGGGTCACTACTGTGTTTCATCTGAGCATGACGGTTTCAGCGTTTCGCTCCATTATAGTGGATAACCCAAGGAATATTTATTGTATTCCTTCCAGAAGCCAGACTCACATCATTACGCCGGCACACAGGGACGCCTCCCTGCGTGCAGATATGACTAATTGAACCTCAAACTGTCATTCAAAGTACAGATCAAAAGTTTCAGGTGAACCTTGAACACAGCAACCACCGCTGAAAAGCTCCCGTGATGAGATTCACGACTCTGGGTTAAAATGCTCTTAGCCTCAAATTCAAGACGTGACCCAACATGGCTGGAATAAGGAAAGACTTGGAAATAACTCTAGTTTCTGCTTAGTTATTACTGAATAGATAGTGTGTGGTGCTGCCATACCATCCCTATTGAAAGGAAGGGATTACCCCAGGATTAAGAGCAGACCCGTCAGCCAGTGACACGGTGGGGGTAGCTGCCATCTCACCCAGCAGAAGCCGGAGCAGCGCGGGTCTGCTGCTGTCAGACTTGCAGATGAGCCAGCAAGGCATCACCAGGATGAAGCCCCCACTGTGCAAACACCGCTGTGGCACTGGATTCATCCTGCTCAACGCTGGGAAGCAAGAAGTCAAATATGGACAGTTTGGAGGTTTCCAACTGCAACAACATCGGCCACGGCACTGATGTGTGACCACACGTCCCTAAAACCCTCGTATGGACACCGCCAGGACAGCCAGTCAGTCCAGTCCAGCCAGAAGGGCTGGCACAGCTTCGGTCCCCGCGGTACCGATTTCAAAATGCAATTTGAGTAAAACGCAGATAAGCCTGCTCGCATCCATGAGATACAGCTGCCATCCTGCCTGACCGAAATGCAATGCAGTTATCAGAACGGAACTGTCAAGGCTCAGTTTGAAATTTCACCTCCTTCGCCCCACTCTTACCCACTGAAAACAGCAACATTTAGCAAACACAGAGTCCTGGAAGCTAGAGCAGTCTGCCTCGGTACGCCCGCAGACATCATTTCCCAGCCCAGGGGAGGGCTCCGCAGCCGCATCCCCACACGGAAACACACTTTGACCCTGCACAGGGTGGGTAAAGCAACTTTTCCAGCCGCACGTTATCGCCGGCAGCCCTGAGCCTTTTTTCTGAATGGCAGCTGCTCCGTTCAGCAGCCTGTGACTACGCAAGCAAATCATTTCGGCCAGAGACCAAATCACACACGTACGCCCCACCGGTGACGGGCGGCTCCGGGCTCGGTGCTCTCACAAAACGCCCTTGCCCAGGCAGGCAAAGCAGTCGCAGGTCACGCTCCTGCATAGGGTTTTTTTCGGGCAGCCCCCGGGCTGGACATGGATTGGGGCGTAAGCGGGGAGGTGGGAAGGGGTCTGTCCTCCCCAGCTCTGCCGAAGCATAGCCCTCCCACCCCTGCAACCAGCCCTGGAGTTATAAAGCACTCTGCCAAGTTGGCAAGCACACCAAGTGACAGAGATGCCGAAAACGCACTGCCCGGTCCCCAAAACAGCGAGTGTCTGGGACACAATGTCACCATGCTGGCGAGGAAGAACAAAATGACAAAGAAAGAAACTCCCAAAGAAAGGCCTTTGCTGTAGGGCCGGTGCCTGGCTCCGGTTCTGCTGCCCACCGCACAGGCCAGGGTTAACTGCAATATGGTAAAACCTGGAAATGATTTTCAGGCACTCGGAAGCTCAGTATCTCACCATGCAACCTGGAAAATAAGCAAAGAGGAAGGAAAAAACACCATGCAGAAAGGAAAACAACCCTGAATCTTGGTGCTGCAAAGCCCTAGAAAGATTCTGTCATCACCGGAGGCTCAGCTGACACCTCATTGCATTATCAGTGATAATTAACAGCAAAGACAGACTAACTTACATCAAAAGGACACGTCCGCTAATATAATTCAGACTATTTATCCACCCACCGTATATCATAACAGACATTGTCGGTGATGAAGATATCAAATTCCAGAAATATGAAAACAGAGGAAACACAATCTAGATTTCAGTATAAAAATAGATATGTTTTTCATTGCAACAGATAGCATTAAGATACGTTACAATATTATCTAACAGCATAGCCAGGAGTTTGTAAATAAGTTTCCCTCCCCCCAACTTACCCGGCTGTATGTGTGTCTCTTGCTCTGGGCCATGCTGCCGCTGGCTTTTCTCTTTATTTTGAAGATTTATTATTTTCAGATAACGGTCTCAGTTCATGGCCAGCAGGTTTTTCACTTTTCAGCCGATCTAACCATCCCTGTTGTCCCCCCCGGTGACGTTCCTCTGGGTCACACAGAAAGGGGAAAAAAAGCCCTTTTCCGGCAGAGGATTCTTTAATACAGGGATATACAAAAATCCAGCCCGGCTGATGGAGACTACTCTGCGCTAGTGCTGCTCCAGACTTGTCACCGGCGCTGCCAGCTCGCTGGGTCCTAACGCTACCCGGCTCCTCATGGAGCCGCAGGAGGAAAGGCAACCGGCCTCGGCTCAGCCACGGTAAGGCCCCGGCACAGCCACCGCTCACTGGGGCAACAAGGAAGGCAAAACCTCCTCCTGCTCATCCTGCTGTGCCGGCAGCACCCACTGCTGGGTGCCGGGCAGGGGCCGCCACCCTCATGCCCTCCCGCCAGAAGCCAACCGAGATGCCCCTGGACCACCAACCATAGCAGCGCTCGGCATGCCTCCCGCGCTCTCTCCCGTCCCCCTCGCATGGCGCCAAGGTTTGCCCCCATCAGCCATGCCTTGCTTTTCCCATCTCCTCTGGCACCACATCCCTCCATGGCAAAGTCTGAGGAAAAACAAGGCCACCGTGCACCTTCTCTCCCCAATGCCACCGCGGCCACATATGGCACCGCGGGGTAAAGGTGTGCACACAACCGCGGCACAGGCAGACGGGAGGCGCGGAGACCAAACAGTTAATCGTGGGGCATTTTAAAAAAAAAAAAAAAAAATCAATAATTGTTCTTTCCCTGGTTGATCTGAATAGATGTCTAATTAAAGTCATCAAGCCCCTCTTCTCAGAGCTGTCTGCGGCGTTAATTGCTGCCTGTGAAATGGCAAGCAGGTCTAACAACGCAGGGGCTTTGGCAAGCCACCGTGCCCAGCCGCCTCCTGCTGCGGCTTCCTCCCTGGCTGCGAGACACCAGCACCCACCAGCAGCCCGGGACCCTGCGCTCAGCTGTCCCGCACCAGGACACCAACACACAGGGCCATCTCCAAAACAGGCATCACACCATGAATTTTTATAATTGTTTACATCCTATTTTAGCACCGGATTGCAGTGACCATAACGAAGGCAATGAACTATCTGAAGGGAAAAACCAATGTCATCACGTAGTTTTTAAAAAGGGGAAGAGGAACCAGTTCAGGAAGTTCTTGATGGGTCAATATGGGGCCAAATTTATCAAAATACTTGTATTAATGAATGAGACCAATACTTTTATCCCAGCTGCAGATGACTCCTAAGTATTCTATGAAAGGTAAACAAGAAATGAGAGTTTCTCATCAGCTGTCTTAATGCCCGTACCTGTGCTAAAATTTTGCTTTAGGAACTGTAAGTCAGGCAGAAAAGTTTGAAAACCACAGACATACAACAAAAAAGCCGAGCACAGCACTGAACAAGGGATGGCACGTTCAGACAGAGCAAGACCAGACATCTCACAGAATGAACTAGGTGGCCCTTCAAGGCTACAGCAATTGCTTTGAAAGGAACGAACTTTAAAGACGTATGATGGGGACGAACATAAAAAAAAAAAAAAAACTTAGCTAAAAACTAGGCCTTTATCACAGAAACAACCAAGAACTCAACCAGAGCAAGTCCCGGACGCTGGCTGATCACCAGAGCTACAAACTGCCCACGGTGAGCAAACAGACAAATAACTGCACCCACCGGGCAAGAAAACCCTGCCGCTGCTCCAGGAGCTCCACCAGACCGCTGTGAAAAGCTACAGGGGTTTTGGCGAAGCACAATTACGTTTCTCATGCAAAGCACAGGTTGAATTATCCATTAGGTAAGCACACTGCAGTCAACAAACCTACTCCGCCTTACTCTGGGCAGCCAGCACAAAGGGAAAGTTAAAACCTGTCCGTCACTTCCTAAGCAGCGTTCTGCAGAGACGTGAATGTCTCAGCTGAAGTCATTTTTCCCCTTCTCTATGCTGTTTTAAAGGAAACGGTTGCACATACAGAAATCCAACCCCAAAATTCCCGAGAGTTACAAAAAGGCACGAGTATCTTCCCATTCCCATCAGCTCTCAGAGAGATCAAGGATATTAGATGCCAAAACCTGTATCACTTGAACAAAACCCTTGTCAAACATGAGCAAAACCAGTCAAACACAATGAAATTGTGGAAAAGCGAGACGAGCATCACCTCAGCTAGCCCTGCGCCCGTGCGGCTGAGCCAGTGCAGCAGGAGGAACCCGATTTCCAGCCTCTCTCAGCCTTCCCACGCATTATAAATATATTTTGCACCTGTGCAACCGGTCAGGTGAAGGTTCCCAAAGCTCTTCAGAAAAACCTCCAGTCTGGAGAAGGATTAACTAGAAGAGCGATTCACTAGAAGAGAAGAATGCAAAGCAACGCCGGAGAGGGCTGGAAATACCAGAGGGAGATGTGTTGGCTGATCAGAAACAGGCAGTTTGTCCCGGATCTGGTCACTCTGTCTTTCTCTACCCACCATCGTATGAACAAAGCTGACCACTTTGGGAGGGGGATCACGGTACTTCCCCCTGCACTGATCCATAAACAAAAAGGAGGGGCAGGAGGCATCACTGCAGCAGCCCCCCGGCCATGAAGGTTGGTTTTGAGCATGAAGTGTGTGTGGGGGGGGGTGTCTCCCCTTCACATTGCAGACAAATCCAACAGTTGCGGGACAAAGAAATCCCCAGACTAAAAACACGCCTTCTGTCAAACTTTCCCTCATTCCTCTACAAGGACCGTGCATGCGTTAGGGCTCCCTGCTCTGCTCAGGCTCACAAGACAGGGACCTTCTGGTTCCTCTCTAACAAATACAAAACACAAATTTTTCCCTTTTAGAAAATCCATCAAGTGCTTTTAACTACAGACGGAAGTATCACTTCCGGCTTCGGAAGTCTCCAGCAACTCACTGCCAGAATCTGGGAGGTTACATTGGAGGAAACCACCATATTTTGCCTTTTTCTAATATTTTTCTTCTCTGCAGCCACTACCGGCCACTATTAAGACGGGCTCCTGGCCAAGATGGACTTTTGACTGACCCAGAACAGACACTGCGCCGTGCTCATCTCCAGCACAAACTACCTCTGCTCAATTTATTGTGGGGGGTTTTTTGGGGTTTTTTGGGGTTTGTTTTTTTTTTTGGTTTTTTTTTTTTTCCCTTTTTTAGCAAAGGTCCAGTGAATTTTACCAATGAGTGAGCTATCCACAGGCTGCATCTCTGCAGAACCAGGCAAGCCCGGAGCACTTCCCTCATACCGGGACATGCAGCAGTGCACTTCCAAGTTTCCAGGAGACTGGAAGTCTGGCACACACCTGACCGCAGAGCCCCATGCACAGCTTGGCTTCAGCCCTGGCTCAGGAACAGAGGTTGCCACTTGCCAGCCCCAGAGCAACAGCAGCAAAGAAGCTCAAGAGGTCTTCCAACAAGTTGTCCCACGGCGAACTGTCCCTCCTGCCCAGCCAGGGCCACAGGGGCAGGAAACTCCTGGATGGGCAGGAGGGAGGCTGGCAGGGCTGCTGGAGCAACTGTGGTCCTGCAAGGCACAGGCTGCCCACCATGGGGGCTGCCCACCACAGGGCTCAGCAGGCACGTGGGATCAGACAATCACAGGGTGACTCGGAGCTGTGCCCCCGGTATCAAGAGAAACCCGTTAATGGTGTTTGGGGACGGGAGGAGGCCCGCGGGAAGCACTGATTCCGGCTGCTTTCACACATTTAGTTTAATACCAGAGGAAAAAGGTTCTTGTGATCAAGGCGCGGAACAGACTCAGGAAATCTGGATTCTAAATACCAAAGTTTTTTTTCGTGTTTTCCCGTGTGACCTCTGGGCCTCCGAGGCTGGAGCAGAGCCAGAGGAACAGCCGGCTGCAGCATGAGACGTATGAGAACTGTGGACACAGCCCTTGGCTAACGAGAGGGCATGGCCATCTTGCACAAATATCTGACGGGCGTTAACCCCAGCAGAGCGACAGGGCTGTTTACACTCGAAGGAGAGGCTGGAACGACAAGCACGGAAATCAAGTTAAAGAAACCCTTCCTGCAAGTACGAAGGAAACTGGGAAACGGCCACAGAATTTCACAGGGAGTTTAGAAAGCGCGGAAGGGTGAACGGTGCTGCAGCAGCCTGGGAACGGGTGACATGGGACACTTTCCCCTCTCACGGGACGGGAACTTACCACCGTTCTTCCCGCAGAGCCCTTGGAATAACAGGATATAGTCAGAAACAAGCAAAATACTAGTCAATATCAGGAAGGCCTTCCTCACAGCGAGACCAGCTGTAGCTGGAAGAGTGTTTTTTTTCCATTTAAAAAGAAAACTACAAAGGCTGCACAGCTAATTTCTCCTTCTTTCCCAATCCTAGTTTTCCACATTAAACCTGAAGCACAAGGGACTTTTTCCCCCAACACGTACACACCATTTTTCCCCCTGAAGCACCCCCACGGAGCCCACTCTACCAAACAGCTCAGCAGCCGGCACTCTAATGACTGACAACCAAGTGGCAGGCAGTGGGGCACCGCAAACCCCCCCGAGCTCCCATGGCCAGCATCAATGAATGAACTTACATCAAATTGCCCAATTTCCCCACAAACGCAGCAGTGATGGAAATCAAACCTGGGTGAATGAAGCAACATGAAGGAGTTGGCAATGAAGATATTTCCGGGAAGAACACATACTGAGGTTCTAATATCCAACTAGGGACTCGTTACAGTTTCATTGGAAAGCTAAAAACAGTTATGGAAAACTCAAAAATTTTTTAATTTAAAACAAGCCTATGATTAACCCCAAGAAGGACAGTAAGTTATTGGCAATTTTAAGCCTCTGCAGTCTATACAAAAGCTGCCAACAAAGAAAGGGGAAGAAGCCTCAATTTCAGGTCACTGAAAGCTAAATTAAAATATTAGAGAACGTTCAAGGTACTTGCTGTAGCATGGGCAGGCTCACAGCAATCAAAGCACACTCTCCCCTTGTGACTACAATGCCAAGGCTGGAGCCTGCCTTCATTTTCAAAAGAGCCTCTTAAAATACGCAGAAGGACTGGAGCTACGGCAGACAGTAGTGACTGCCAGTGATGCTCCACCAGAGCATCCCACTGAATGAAAGCTTCCCACGGAACGCAGAAACTCTACAGCTGCTGAAATAGGTCAAGAATGAGAGCAGAGCCACCTGCACCGCGTGCTGATGGAGCACTTCTGCCCCCTGAAGACACCTGCCCTCGAGAGATGCCAAACTTCAGCATCCCCCAAGCCACTGGCCAGGCGGCAGCCAGGGAAAAGCTGCAACAGCAGCAAGAAACACTCGTTCCCTCCAAGAGCAAGGCAGAGGAAAGAGATCCCAACAGCAGTGCCTGAAAGAGCTGGAGCCCAGCACCCAGAGCGTGGGGGGCCCTGATAAGCACCCTGAACCCCAGGGGAGCAGCCACTGCCACTGGAAGCGCCACACTGGAGCCAAAGCACGCTGCCGGAGCAGGCTTGCCAAGAGCCCAGCCTAGCTGGGGACCACTGTCCCCACAGCACTCGAGAGCTCTGCACTCCCTCCCGTTCCGGCATCCCAGCTTCCCATACCCACACGACGATGGAGGACACATCTCCGAGCCCAGAGCCCTGGCTTTTCCCAACTCTATCAGCAGGTCTGTTGTCTGCCAAAAGGCACAGTGCCTACCCATCCTCCTCCTCCCACCCCCACAGCCGTAGCGCTGTGGTCAGCAGGTGGGGGATGCGTGGAGGCTGCTTGGCTGCAGCGCTGGAGGGTCTTTACAGCCCCAGACCACAAGGAGGACATGAAACGTACCAACTCCAACCCTTTGCATTATTTCCTAAACCCATACTGAAATAAGTACAAACAAAAAAAGCAAGAGCCTTTGAAAATGAGTTTGCAAACAGATGTAGGCTGAAACATTAAAATCACTGTTTTGCCAACCAGGAGGATACAATATCAACACTTCAAGGAGATACCATTTCTTAACGTAACAAAGTTACGTAGCACCACGCACCATTTTCTGTTTTCACTTCCCATTTACTACATGATCTTTGGATGAAAATTAAAACTTTACAGAAAGACAAGAAGCCAAGTTTACACAGTAGTTTTATTAGTTAACTGAAACTGCGTTACATGAGGATGTGTAAAGCTTTCTGTAATTAAAACACTTCGAAACAGTCTTAGGCAATCAGTGCAAACAAAAGTACCCGTAAGATGAAGCTGGCTGCTGGCTGCTAAAGCCCCTGTAGAACCAGTAGATTTCAGCCCAAAGCCTGCTCTATAGAGAGGAAAACTATTTATTTTTTTCCTCCCAAAACTCAGACACTGTAATTTCTGTACGAACTGCTGTTTCAACCAAACAAAATAACTACAATGAATAAATCTTTCTGGCACTTACAGAGGCTGCCGCAGCTACCAGAAACTACAACATCCCCTTTTCCACAAAAGCACACCCAATTTTCTGATTCATGTTAAAACTTTGAAATAAATTTACTGTTTAAACATCCTTTAATAAATTTAGTTTAGCAATTCATAGGAAACAGCAACCTTAATAAAGGCTACGGTCTCACCTCTTACTGCCTGATCCCCAGCTGTGCTCAAGGCAGCTCCCGCCCAGTTTTGTCTCACAACTACACACAATAAACCCCAAGCCTCTGATGGATCCCTGGCATAGTTTATTCCCAAGCCACATCACCTACTTGGCAAGCAGATTACCTGCCTCCGGACCCAACTGTACCTTTTAGAGTACCGACAAGAAAATGTCTTGTCATAAAAGGGCACTGTGTGCCCCAAGCAGGGACAGTTCTAGCACGTCTTGGTGATGAAAAGAAAAAGTCTCAAGAGCAAGGGCAGGCAACGGCAGTGTGCTGAGCAGGGGCTGGGACACCAGGGAAGGGGCCAGCGCAGTCAGCAATAACGCCAGGGCACTCACTCCTCAGCGCTTGCATCCCAGCCCCTTCTCAGGCATCGAGGTATTTACTAGGCAATAACACGTACCGTAAAAGCTGCCTGTGTGTTTGTTCACAAATCCAATTGAGATGATCTCAGGAGAGGTGTATTCGCATGGGAGACCGAACTAGATCAGCTTGGGGCATAATTCACACATCAAGATCGTTCTTGCCCAAGTTTGGGGCAATCTTCATTCACCTGCAAAAAAAGTACCAAACGTTGCAAGTCTCCACACATAACACTTTATGGGTAACATACCGGTGCCGCACCACCCTGCCATCCCAGGGACATATCATGTACGCCATCCAGGTGCCATCCTGCATGCTGTTCACAGCCATAGCTTTGTTAGGACCCACAATGATTGGCAGCTGCTCAAACTCTCAATGCAACACACGTCACTAGAGACAAACTATCGTAAAATGGCCAAAGAATATTCAGGTTAGAACATTCAGACTTTTTGCTGAAAACTGGGATAAGAAACAGCCCACACTCCGAGTAACTCGAACACTAAGAGCTTATTCAGTTTAAGCAAACTGAGCAGGAAGCTTAAAAACTCCCCACTATTTATTTAGGAAGAGCAAAATTCCACCTTATTGGAAGAGCAAAATATGTATATATTTTATATATACACACACATCTCCCCATGAAATTGCTTCAGCAAAGCTGCTTTTTGATTTATAATCAGCTTAGTTTTCCAACAAACTTGTGTTCAGAAAAGAATTTCTAAAGACGGCACTTCAGGGTTCTGCCTTTAGTGTGGCAATATAAATCCAGAGTGGGACTGCTCAGTTTAGGACTTTTTTTAATTAAACTCTAAGCTATGCATACTCCCCCCAGGTGACCTGAAAGTCAGCCTGGGTGCTTTTCTGTTCTTTCCTGAGAAGCGGAAAGATTGCAAGGAGAACTCTATCTGCTCAGTTCCACCTGCACAAGCCCCTTCATCTTTGAAGTTTCGTCTCGGTGATGAAACTCAACACTGTTCAGCATGACGGGCAGTATACGAAAGGCCAATTTTAGCCCCGTAGCTGGTGCAAGAGCTAGAGGCAAAACTCAGCTCCAGCTCCTGTCCTACCACTGCTAGCAGGAGCACAATCTTATTTCTGTCTCCCAAGAGCCACCTATATGAGGCCAATAACATAGAGAAAAATCTGCTGAGCCATTAAAAACCTTAATTGAAGTTCTCCTTTGCAATGACATCCAGTAATGAACGACAGATACCGTGCTGTTACAGTGAGACTGAGGCCCACCACACCAACCAGTGCAGCCCCACAAATTCTTTGTGCTTTCCATGCGTCTTTATCCCAGCGTGTCCTATTTTATATTTAGACTGTGATCTTTTTGGAACACAGAGTATTGCTCGTTCTGTCCCCGTACACCTATGGCACAGGAACGTTCTTGTCTGCAGCTTGGGCTGCTGCAAACCACAGTAATGCAGGCACTTGACTCTCCCTCTATTCATAGAATCATAGGGTTGGAAGGGACCTCTGGAGATCATCTAGTCCAACCCCCCTGCCAGAGCAGGGTCACCTAGAGCAGGTTGCACAGGAACACGTCCAGGCGGGTTTTGAATGTCTCCAGAGACAGAGACTCCACCACCTCTCTGGGCAGCCTGTTCCAGTGCTCTGCCACCCTCAAAGTAAAGAAGTTCCTCCTCATGTTTAGGTGGAACTTCCTATGATCAAGTTTGTGCCCATTACCTCTTGTCCTGTCGCCGGGCACCACTGAAAAGAGCCTGGCCCCATCCTCCTGACACCCACCCTTTAAGTATTTATAAGTGTTGATAAGGTCCCCTCTCTGTTGCCTTTTTTCCAGACTGAAGAGACACAAATCGCTCAGCCTTTCTTCATAAGAGAGGTGTTCGAGTCCCCTCATCATCTTGGTAGCTCTCTGCTGCACCCTCTCCAGCAGTTCCCTGTCCCTCTTGAGCCAGGGAGCCCAGAACTGGATACGGTACTCCAGGTATTAGAGGCATTCACCACCTAAAATTAAGCATTTTAGCCTGTGTCGCTTGTAAACAACATAAACCAAGGCGTTTGAACCGACACTGCCTGATGATAAGAGACAGGGCTTGCAGGGGTGAGCAACACCTTTGAAGAGAAAGCAGAAAACACCCAAGCCTTATGTCCCCGCACCCCAGCGCTTGGCACAGCACCTGGGACATGACAGTAGCTTGCCCACTGAAGGCCACGCTGACACCCAAGCACCAAGAGAAGATTTTTTCAGGACTCCTTGCCTATTTAAAAAACAAACTGTCAGAACTGGGTGTCTCCTGCAATGCTACCGAACAGGTGGGGCTACTGGCTGTATCCAGGCTGCTGGAAGAGGGGGACGCAGCTGTCGACCCAGCCCAACCCCATGCTCGCCGCAGGGCACCCACCCTAATTTCTGAGGGAGAATCGATCCAAGGCACTAGGACCCGGAGGGCGGGCGCTGCGAGCCTGCGCCCTGCACAGCTGCACCACTGCACAGCTTCAGCCGCAGCCGCGCCGCAGCCGCACCAGGCAGCCACCGCTGAAGGACGCGGCGGCAGGCTCCAGTTGGTGTTCCCTCTACCATAAATGTAATGATCTTCTTTTTAGCTAAAGCCGAAACTCACGGGATCGCAATCGATACAGCCAGCAGCGCTGCCGGGAGATGGTAACCACGGCAACGGACGGAAAAGCAAAGGATGCTGCGGACCAGCCCCGGCTCCCTGGTAGCAGGAGGAGGTCAGTCGATTTTAGCTCATCTCCATCAAAAGTATTCATCCATTATTTCACAGCTGAGCACCCTTCCATGGCCATCGAGTCCCAGCCATCAGCGTGTCTATGTCTTTTAGCCTTCACTGGGTTTAATTATACCAAGAAAAGCCGATTTAAATATATGCGTGATCTGCTTTATTGCTCCAAGATTTAGAACAATCAAAACTGTTTACTCCTTGCGAGACTTTGATCAACTGCTGGAAAAGCAGCTGGTGCATTTCAGCATTTATACGACTGCCTTTGCTTTCTTTTCTGAGCAATTATCATCCTTAACAAACTTCTGCACTCGTTACGGAATTCCTGGCCAGCACGCCCCCTTTCCCTCAGGGGGCAGGTAACTGAGGGCACCCACAGCAAGGCACGACGCCACCTCTCACCAGTCTGTGGTGGCGTTATCTGGGGCTGGGAGTCATTTTACAAGCCATAAAAAATAATCAATGAAAAACCCAGTAGAAGAACACTCCTCATTGTGCCAAGGGGAAGATGTAGCTGAAGAGCTGCATGCCTAGCTAAAACAGTCCCTGCATATTTACAGTCCATTTTCTTCCTTACTGTCTTACATTCTTTAGGTATTTTTCAAACAAACAAGGCAGACTTGCAAACTCTTTAGGAACGGGTGCAAAACCCCCCCACAATTCAGCTTCCACAAGTCCCCCTGGGGATTTGAGGCTTTATAGAATCATAGAATCACCTAGGTTGGAAAGGACCTTTCAGATCATCTAGTCCGGCCATCAACCTAACCCTGACAAAAACTATCACCAAATCATATCTCTAAGCACTATGTCTACCCGGCTTTTAAATACTTCCAGGGATGGTGCCTCAACCATTTCCCAGGGCAGCCTGTTCCAATGCTTATTTAACCTAATAATTTTTCCTAATATCCAGCCTAAACCTCCCCTGGCGCAACTTGAGGACATTTCCTCTTGTCCTATCACCTGTTACTTGGGAGAAGAGACCGACCCCCACCTCGCTACAACCTCCTTTCAGGTAGTTGTAGAGAGCGATAAGGTCTCCCAAGCGTGCCTTAGGTGTGCCATATGCCATTATGAGCATACATGCGTTATGGCGCATTAGTACAACACAACCACCCAAAGAAAAGCCTCAGCTCCCAATGCTGTAGCTCCTGAAGCCTCCCTTCTATTAAAAATAAACAAATAAAAATTGCTCATTGCCCCCTCTCAAGCATTTTGAAGGAACTTAAAAGTGCCTTGCATTTAATTTAGCAAGACACCCTCCTGAGCGCCTGTGAAGTAGGTCACAGTCACTGTCTCATCTTCTTGTTTGGGAACTGAGGGAGAAAGAAAAGGAAAAGAAGAAATTGGTCCAAGGTCACGCAGCAAGACCTTGTCAGGATCTTAAAAAAAACGAAACATAACACCCACATCCTATTTAAAGACCAGCCCTTCCTGGTGAAGTCAATGGCTAATGTCAGAGAGCTCCACCAGGCATGCTCAGGGAACCTCTTGTGCCGAAGAGGAACGGACCGGGAGTTTTTGTCAACAAAAATGAAAAACAAAAAGCACCATGCTGAGTTTTGAGCTCATCTCTGCAATGCTGCAGGATGCAATGAGTCCATGGGCAGAGAGATTTCACTTGCAGGAGCTTATCCTGTCTGTGAAACCAGCCGTGATTTACTGAAACACTGTATTGTCAGCAAAGCCACAAAGAAAGATTTTATTTATCCAGAGGCTTAGAATCTGTAGAGGCTCTTATCTGGCAGAGCCGCTGGGTGCAGCTGGAGAAGACAGCCCCCCGATAGCTCAGCCACAACAGGACAGCAGCACGTCACCACCCTGTTTCTCCACTCTCACCCAAAACTTACTGCCTCAACGCAGTAAAAGACCCATTTAACAAGGAAAGCCTGGTGCAGGCGCTCAGCTCACACACACCGGGCAAATGTTTTGGGAAACTCCTCTGGGGAAGGCTGGCAGAGGGGAGAGCGGTGCTGGTGAGTGGGGAAGAGGGATTATGCTGGCGTCTCTGGGAGGGGAACACGGCAGCGCTGGGGCCAGCCTCCTCTCCCAAGGGTTCGCACCCTCTTGGAGCATGGCTTTGCCCCTGGAGCAAAGACACAGCCCTCTCCCTTTACAAATTCACCTCTCTGCACTGCCAGGGCACGGGACTGGCCCTTCCACTGCCCCAGCACAAGGCCACCGCAGACATGGGATGACACAGTGGCAGTGCCAGCGGCACGGAGCCAGGCAGTACCACCACAGCTGAGAGCAAGGGATGCTCCGTGACACGGTTCAAACACGGGGCTTGTGCCCCTCGCATTGCGGAGGAGAAAATTAATTCCTTCAGAAAAATTCAAGACACTGATTAAACACAGCAATGCTAACTATCAGTGTTATACATGGGCAGACACGCAGCTTTTGACGCACACCCTACAACCTCGTGGACCACAAACTGAGGGACGTGGCCCAGTCTTAATTTGATCAGTCAATTATTCAAATATTCTGCTGACTAATGAGGGTTCCAGTTTGTACTCTCATGCACCCAACAGGCAGAATTCTTAGCTAGAACAGCTATACTGTATCTTTACTAGACTATATGGAAAAAAAGATATTTGGCCATAACAAATCTGCTTTCCTTCTTGGTCACTAAACAGCCATAACGCACACAGGCTAATTAGTCCATTTATCAATTATCCAAACACTGAGTCCTTCCTGCCCCTCCTCCAAATCCAAATTATTCCAATCCAATAGCTAACCCCTTCGGCTTGTGCAACTCACGGTCCTTCCTAAATGCTATTTCTTAAATCTTCTCTTCATTTCTAACAACGTTTTGCCTCAATCTTAAATTTAGAACCAAAATTTCATCCGGATGGGGAAGATGCAGGTTTTCTGTACGAATTTCTCATTCCCCAGCACAGAAACCTTCACAGATCAGAACAGCTCTGTGCGTGGTACACACTACTGGGAAGAGTTGGAAATTATGCTCTGCTCGGAAACAAGATTTTCTCCTGTTTCACAAATAAGAACCTACAGCTCAGCAAACATTTAAAGTTAACGTTAAGGGTTACAACTGCAGAACAAGTTCTATCTTTATCATACTAGCAGAGGAGTTTCCACAGGCAGAGTGCATTATTTTTTTCCTACGGTGCAGATTCCCTCATCCCATAGGACTCTGTCATGGAACTGTTCTGCCACACCCCACGCAAGAAAGCCAGCCACCATTTCTCAGATGGACTGAAGGTTTCCAGCACCACACTGAGGAAAAAGGTGAATTACACTGGAAACAAATCCAAAAAACTGCAGCTACAGACAACAGCTGATTAAAGTGAAAGACAACACTTACTGCTTTTTTTCTTAAAAAAAAAAAAAAAAAAAAAAAAAAAAGAGTTTAACGTGAGTGTCTCTGAACACAGACAGCTCTGCTTCTGTAACATTCCTCAAGGCACGCTGGTCTCTCGGACCTGCTCTCATCTGTTTTTACAATTGCTGCTGGAAATATCTGCATAAAACAGAATCTTTCTTTCTACAGAGGGCTCATGTATTAGTTACTGGTCTCAAGGCAACCGCTACCACTACCTGCAAAGGTTTCCTTCCTCCAAATAACCAGCCCCCCCCAGAGCTGGGTAATGCTGTCACGGCTGTAGATGCTTGTGCCACAAGAAATGACTGCTCAGCATTCCCCACCTGTGTTGCAGCCCCGCCAAGGGGGCTGGGGGCCTCCAGAGCAGAGGAGGGGGACACAGATTCTGTTTGCAGCACAGGCACTGCCTGCAGCGAGAGCAGAGGCAGCGCCACTGCGAGCCCCGCACCACCTGTGCGAGCACGGTGCTGGCAGCAGGGACCCCAAGGTGGGGGAGCTCAGCGCCCACCAGGACGGGAGTTCCCTCTCCCTACAGAACCGCTCCCTGCTTCTGCAAACATTTAAAGTGAACGTTAAGGATTACGACTGCAAACGGAGTTCTATCTTTACTGCACTAGCAGGGGAGTTTCCACAGGCAGAGCGACTGCGTTGTTTTTTTCCTACAGTGCAGATTCCCTCATCCCACAGCAGTCTGTCACGAAACTGCTGGGGGGGGGCAGGGAACAGGGAGCCTCGAGCTCCCACGGGGGGGAACCACAGACCCTGGACCAAACCCTGTTCTGCACCTGCAACTGCTCCCACCCATCATTGACCCCCCATGGGGGTTGGTGTCCCCCAGCACTGCCTCTGCCCCCCCAAAGACACCCCATGGGGGTTGGGGTCCCCCATTACTGCCTCCCCAACCCCCAAGACATCCCACGGGCGTTGCGGTCCCCCACCGTTGCCTCCCCCCTCCCCCCTCCCCCCGACAGACACCCCACGGGGGTTGGGGTCCCTCGGCACCGACCTTCGACCTCCGCTCCACTGGGGGGAGCGCCCCCACCCCAACGCCGAGGCCCCAGCCCACGGGAGGAAATGCCTCCCCTCCCAAGCACACACCTCCCATGGGGGGAGAAGGCGGCCGCCGCCGCCACCCGAGCACCGAGGGGCGGACGCTCCGCACCCCAGCGCCGACACGACACAACGCCCCCCGCCTCCCATCCCAACATACCCTGGGGGGGGAATCCCCTCGCCTCCCATCCCAACATACCCTGGGGGGGGAATCCCCTCCCCGCCCGGCCAAGGCCGCGCCCGGTACCTGCCGCCCGACCGCTCCCCAGCGCCGCTCACCGGATCCCGCTCTCGGAAGCCAGCGGCCCCCGCCCGCCAGCGAGGCCCCCCCGCCAGGCCCCTTCGGGCTGCCCTCCGAGCCGCCGCACCGCCCGGCCGCGCCGCCGGCCGAGCTTGGCGTCAGGCATGACATGGGGCAGCCCTCAGGGGTCAGAAGGGCGGAAGGGGCTTCCGGGCGGCGCGCATGCGTAATGAGGGGAGTGAAGCCGGCCGGGTGCGGGCGGGAGAGCACGCTATGGCGGGGGAGAAAGGACAGGAGGGCGGCGGGCCAGGCCGGGCCCCCGGCGGGCGGCGGAGCGGCTCTGCCCGGCGGCGGAGCGGCTCTGCCCGGCGGCGGGGGGGACCGGGCCGGGCCGCAGCGAGCGGGGCGGCCCAGAGGAGGGGTAGGGCGCCTTGTTCCCGGTAGCATAGGGCATGGCAGGGCGGGGGCCGCCGGCGCCTATAACGGTGGAGCCGGGTCCCGCCCGCCGGGGAGGTGGGGCTGGGCCGGGTGGGAGAACGAGGAGGAAGAAGCGGGACGGGACGTGGAGCCGCCGGTAAGTGCTGCCCGGACCCCGCCGACATGGCGGGGAGCAGGTCCCGGGAGCGGCCCGGGCCCGTTGCCACGGAAACGCCGCTCCCCCCACCCCGCCCCGCCTCCCCCCAGGCCTTAGCGGTGGGTCGGGGCCCAGTCCCGGTCCTTGGGGCAGCGCGGGGCCGGGAGCGGCTCCCCGTCCCCACCGCGGTGGGAGGGGGGGCCAGGCCGGGAGTAGGCGACCCCCGTGGTGTGGCAGGGTCTCGGGGGTCTGTGCCGCCGGGCAGAGCCACGCCGCCGCCTGGAACGGGCGTTGGGCTGGCGGCGACCGGCCCCGGTATCGATCCCTGCGGTGACGGCCTGTGTCCCGCTGGTTGTAACGCTGAACCCTCCAGCGCGGCCAGTTTTCCACCCCCAGTTGCCCACGAAGCTGGCTCGGTTTGCCAGCCAGGAGGCTGTGTCCAGGGCCCTGCTGAAGTGACGGTGTGACACATCCCATCCCCACATTGCTTATCTCATCCGTCCACCCGGCTGGAGGGGCACAGTTTGCCCGTGGTCCATCCGTGATGGCTGCCACGTTTTCACCCATCGTGTGCCCAGAGGCGGCTTCCAGGAGGGTCTTTTCCCAGACCCCAGGGTCTGACCTGCCCACAGTCCCTGGCCCCCTTGGAGGCAGGGCTGATGTTTGCCTTTCTCCAGTTGCTGGGATTTATGAAGCCTTCCCCATCCCAATTAACCCCTCCCCTGCTGGCTGCACTGGGGTGTTTCCTGAGTTTACGGAACCGGGAACTGGGATTCAGTGTTAGTCTGTCTGACGCTTTAGTCACCTCATTGAGATGCAGCCCCTCATTTCTTGCCTAATTGCAGGGACACTAACACAGTGCAATTACCTAAGTGTTGCCAGCCCCAATTAACACCATGATTAACACTTCTCCCCAGCTTCCCAGCACTGTGCTCTCCCGTCCTCATCCTTGGTGCTGCCACGGCTGGCTGCTGGTGCCCGAGCTGCCTGCCAGGAGGTGGTGAGGTTTGAGGTGTCCCTGTTGGTGAGGGGCTGCTATGGTAGTTTGTTTGTCGTGCTCCCTCCTCCGCTCTGCCGCCGGGTTCGGGGTATGCTGTGCCACAGGGAACCGTGCTGGTTAGTCCTCTCTGGTCGCAGTGGGATTTCCCGCCGGAGGGAAATCACCGTGCCGGTGCACAAAGCCAAACAAAACCGAAACCAGCAGCATGCAGCTCGCTGACCCCAGACAAGCCCTGGGCAGAGCAGACGCCCAGCCATGGGCCGTGCCGCAGCGCAGCCGGGCTGGGTGAGGCCACGCGCACTGAGGCAGGACTTTCTTAACCAATTTTGTAGAAATGGTTAAAGTGCACCCAAAATAAAGTTAGGCCCTGAGAAGTCACGGTGCCTGCTGGGGCCCGTGGGCAGCTCCAACCGTGCCCAATCATCCCTTTCCCCCGCAGCAGCCAGATGCCCAGGAGGAAGGAGGTGCCAGTGCTGGGCAGCCTCTGCCTGCAGAGTCTCGCCCGGCACATGCAGAGCATCTGGGTGAAGGACTACAGCGAGAACTACCTGGACGAGTACCAGTTCCGCTTCGTCATGGGCCCCTTTAATGACCTGGGTGAGACGTGGGGTCCAGGGACCCGCTCTGTGCGGGCAAAGAGGAGGATGGGCGAGCGGTGCCGGGACTGTCTCGCTGACCCCTGTAACGGTGGTCCCCCCACAGCCGGCAGCTTGGTGCAGGACCTGATCCGGCTGCTGGGCGAGAGCCGGCGCCTGACGCGGGCAGCGCTGCACCTGCTCCTGCTGCCTCACCTGCGGGAGCTGAGCCTGCAGCCCTGCCCCAGCCTCGCCAGCAACGCCATCGGCCAGCTCGTCACCCTGCGCTGCAAGGTCAGCAGGCTGAGGATGCCCACCCTCCGTGGGGCTGGGTGAGCAGTAACGGGGATGCACACCCTCCATGGGACTGGGTGAGCAGAAAAGGGGATGCCCAACCTCCGTGGGGCTGGGGTAAGGGGGGCAGGGGATGCCCACCCTCCATGGGTGGGTGCAGGGGGGGCAGAGGGGCATCAGTGTCCCCTCCACCCCCCCCTGCTGAGGTGGCTCCATGTACTGATGGCAGAACCTGAGCTCCCTGGACCTGCACGGCTGCAGCCGACTGTCGGTGGATGTGCTGGTGGACCTGGTGGAGGGGCTGCCGCAGCTGAGCCGGCTGGGGCTGGCGGAGACACAGGCCAACGTCCAGGTGCTGTCGGCCGTGGGCTCCTGCTGCCGGCGCCTGCAGGAGCTGGACGTGTCCCACTGCAAGAAGGTGTCCCCGCGCGCCCTGCGGTACCTGGCCTATGACCCACTGGCACGGTCCCTGTGCTGCCCCATGCTCCGCATCCTGCTGGCCCGTGGTCTGGAGCCTTCGGGAGACAGTGGCATGGTGGCAGCACTGGCCTTCTTGCTGCTGGCCCTGCCGCGCCTGGAGTTCCTGGCCCACAGTGCTGTGCCGGACGCCCTCCACCTCCTCCATGGGTGGCAGCTGCACAGCACAGGGGACGCCGAGGGCTTCCCCTCGCTAGAGGAGCTGGCACGGGGGCGGGGGGCTGCCCTGGGGGGTCCCCAGCTCACCCTGCCCCTGCGGCGGGTGGAGGAGGTGGAGGAGCCTGCCCTGGCCACCATCCACGCCATCTGTCCCCAGGTCGAGGAGGCCTGCGTATGGCTCGGGGACAACCCAGGTCCAGCAGGTGGCTGGGAGCTGCTGTGCTGGGGCCACCTGGCCCGGCTGACCCTGGGCTGTGCCGGGCGGCAGGGCCGGGTGCTGGCGGAGGTGTTGCCGCTGGCACAGAGCCTAGGCCCCCGCTTGCAGACCCTGGCCCTGCATGGCTTCTGCTGCCAGGACGAGCTCTCCCTGGCTGCACTGCTCGCCAGCTGCCCCAACCTTCAGGCCTTCAGCGCTGAGCTGCACCCCCCAACAGACATTGACCCCGATGGGGAGATCCCGGACGAGCCGTCCCACTGGGACACCAACCTGCTGCCCCGCAGCCTCCCCCAGCTCCAGAGCTTCTCCCTGACCCTGGCCAGCACCACGGGCACCTTCCTGGCCCGGCACGGGCTGGGGCTGCGTGCCACGCTGGCCTCGCTGCTGTGCCATGCCCCACGCCTGCGGACCCTCCGCCTGCTCAGCGTCCCCTTCCCGTTGGACTCAGTGTTCGAGACAGTGCTGGCGGCGCCGGGTCTGCCCCTGCTCGAGCTGCAGGAGCTCTCGCTGGCTGAGAGCTGGGTGTCCAGCCGCACCGTGCGGCTGCTGCTGGCCTCCGACAGCTGCCTGTGCCGCCTGGATCTGTCCCACTGCCGGGACATCCACCGGCGGGACTATGACGGCTTCCTGCAGGCGGTGCGGAAGCAGCGGCTGGACCTGGACATCACCTGGGAGTAGCCGGCACTGGTTGTACAAGGCTCTTTAATAAAGGAGTTACATCATGGCCAGTGGCACCGTCTATGCCCCAGCACGCCAGCTGTCCCAGCATGGCTGGGCCCTGTGGCCACTCTCCCCTTTTGGAAGGGGCTGCAGGGGCTGGCACATGTAGGGTGATGCCCCTCTGCTGCGCTTTGGGGTGCTGGCACTGCTGGGGTTGGCGCAGCTCCCGGCACTGGCTGCCCCCAGCATGGCGCCCACCCTGGCATCCCGCTGACAGCATCTGTCTATGTGTCCCGGGAAGCCATGGGGACATCAACATGGTGGCTGCAAGCGCCACGTGGCATAGCTGCTGCCATGTCCCCACGCAGAGCTGCTGCTGGCTCAGTGCCGGGGACCGTCAGTGAGCCCCGTCAGCCGCTCCGACTCCTCCCAGAGCTTGCGAGCAAGGCCGGCGTCGCGGGAGGCCATGGAGGGTAACGCCAGCCCACAGTCGCTGTCAAAGTACTTGCCCGTGATGCCTGAGACCTCTTCTGAGACGGCGCAGTAAATTGTGCTGACGGCCCCCTGCTCTGCCGACTGCCGGGCAAAGAGGGGTGAGGAGGGGGCCCAGCCACCCACCCCGCCACCTCTGGGGTCGTGGGGCAGGGGTCCGGGCAGGATTGGGCCCCGTCACCTGCCCCCGCTCACCTTTATGAAGGGGCGGATGAGTTTGAAGAGCATCCGGACAGCCCAGCTGAAGTGGCGCATGATGCTGGTGCTCACCACGCCGGGGCTCAGGGTGTTGGCGATCACCCCTGCCAAGCCACACCATCAGCACCGCGCCAGGAGATGGGGCTGGGGGCTGCAGGGACCCCAGCATGGGCAGGGCCCTGCTCCTGCCCCAGTCCCTGCCTCCAGGGCCCAAATCCCTGGTTGCCATTCCACCTGGAGCAGCAGGAGCAGCCCCAAGCCTGGCCTCGGAGCCTGCTCTTGGCACCAGAGCCACTCCAAGGGATGCAGCCTTCCCTGGCCAGGGCTCTCCCACCCATGGGGTGGTCCCGAGGAGTTTTTACCAGGGTAAAGCAGCGTGGGGTGGTTGGGACAGGCAGATGTCACCAGCGTGCAATCATCCCTGAGAGCCACGTGGCGTAGTATGGCATGGCTCAGCAGGGTACAGCTGGGTGTTGAATGGCATGGCACAGCATCGCATGGCATGGCACAGCATCACATGGCGTGGCATGGCACAGCACCATGTGGCATGGCACAGCACGGCTCAGCACAGCAAGACATGGTATGGCCATGCATGGCACAGAACAGCCAGGCATGGTGTGGCACCTGTTGGCACAGCACGGCATGGCAAAGCACATCTCAGCACGGCAAGGCACAGTAATGGCACGGCTCGGCCTGGCACCCACCTGTGCCCTGCAGGCGCCGCGCCAGCTCGGCAGTGAAGAGGACGTTCATCAGCTTGGTGCTGTTGTAGGTGGCATCGAAGCCTCTGAGCCGCTCCTGCCCGGTGAGGTAGCGGCCATCAGCGGTGCCCGCGCTGTGCCGGAAGGACGAGACGTTGACGATGCGGGCGGGCGCCGATGCCTTCAGGAGATCTGCATGGAGCAGAGGGTGAGAGGGGAAAGGTCCCTTGGACCCCCCCAGCCCCGTGAGCCCTGGCGCTCACCCAGCAGCAGGTTGGTGAGCAGGAACGGGCCCAGGTAGTTGGTGGCAAAGGTCTTCTCCAGCCCCTCCGGTGTGATGGTGAAGGGCAGCCCTGGAAGAGGGGAGCACAAGGCACCATGGGGCCAGGAGCAGGGCAGGCATCGTCCACCACAGCGGGACAGGGAGGTGGACCCCGACCGGGGCAAGGACGAGAGCGGCAGATGCCTGACCCTGACCCCGGTGCGTACCGGTGAGGCCGGCATTGTTCACCAGCACGTCCAGCCGCTTCTCCTCCCGCAGCACGGCCTGGGCGAAGGCACGCACAGAGGCCAGTGAGCTGGTGTCCAGCAGCCGCAGCAGCACCGCGGGGTTGCCGGTGGCCGCACGGATCTCCTCCACTGCCGCCTGGCCCCGCTCACGGTTACGACATGCCAGGATGGTGCGAGCATTCCTGCGGGCCAGGTCCAGGGCCACACACTTGCCAATCCCTGCAGCACACAGAGTGGGCTGGTACCTGACGGGTCCCAACAGCGAGGGGTCCCTGGGGGTCCATGCTCCCGTCCTCAGGGTCTGGGCAGCTCTGGGAACAGGGCAAGGTGATGGAGGGGGACCCCATCCCGGGCAGCTCAGTCACTGTAAGGAGCCCAGCGCTGGAGCAGGGGGTGTCAGCAGGGGACAGAGAGGGGCAGGTACCCTGGGGCCAGTCAGTGTGGGGGTGAAGATGGGGACAAGGCAGGACAGCCACTGCGGCAGTGCGGGAGGGAGCTGGCAGTGGCACGTCACTGCAGCTCAGTCGGCGGCTTAACCCGGGCCACATGGGCAGGATGGCTGCCATGGCCACCGAACCCACCCGGATGCACTGTGCCAGCACCGCTCCACATCAGTGCTCCCACATGGTGGGAAACGACAAGCACCAGGTGGGGACATCCTGTCCCTGGGCACAAAAGGGGACACCCCAGCCCTGACACACGGACCCTGCTGCACCCCTAGCTGCATGTGTCCCACCGCCCCCGGCTGTGCCAGCCCCAATCCCGTGCTTTGCAGCGGGATACAGGTGGGAGCAGCGACCCCATCCCCAGCGCGCAGCTCCGTCTCCGGCACAGTGTGGTGCCCCGGGCGGCTGGCAGCGTGGTGGCCTGGGCTGTCAGTCATTAATCCAGCCAGGGCAGAGTCCAGCCGCAGAGGCTGGGCTGGGGCTGCAGGCATGGGGCTGCTGAGAGCCCAGCGAGGCAGAGCTGCTCGTGGGTAGAGGACGCCGGCCGATGTGGCTCGCTGGGAGCTGGCTCCTGGGCATGCAGTGCAGTGGCCAACGGTCAGCACGGTGCAGAGGATGTCTGAGGGCACCCAGTGAAAGCGTGCTGTGGGCACCGGGTACTGGAAGCGCATCGTACACGCTCAGGGACCGGCCACCAGCCACTCCTGCAGCCATTTCCACCACTAACACAGGGCCTGTGGTCCGGCAGATGGAGAAGGGGGACCCGCATTCCCTGTGGGCTGCCCCACAGCACCGTGCCATCATACCGTCACCCATACACATGCCCCCGACCCCTTCTCCATGCCTGGGAAGCAGGGATCTACCACCTGCTCCAGCACAAAAGGAGAGTGGCTGGGTCCCATGTCCAGGCAGGACCCACAGCCTGGCACCCGTGTTCTGCATCTCCCCGGCACCATGGTCCTTCACACACATCCCCCAGCCCCACCCCGACCCCAGCAGCCCGTGCCACCAGTCCCCGCTCACCACTGTTGGCTCCGGTGACAATCACCGTCTTGCCAGTCAGGTCAGTGGGACACTTGCGAGGGTCCCAGGTGCGTCTCCTCTTGGCCCAGAGGAGCAGCCCCAGGAGCAGCGTGAGCAGGAACCAGCACGGGTGGCTGCAGACGCTCGGCAGCTCCATGGCTGGGGCGCGGGGTCCGGCTGGGGCACTGGGTGTGTCTGGGGGACAGAGTCCAGATGGGGCTGGAGGTCAGCCGAGGACCTTCACCCAGCCCGGCAGCCCTGGCATGGCACGGTCCCCTCCTGCCCCCCACGGTTCCCTCCTGCCCCCCAACCCTCTGGGAGCGGAGGGACAGCCAGCAGGAAAGTGGTTCACCGGGCTCGTACCTCAGGAGGGACAGAGCAGGCAGGAGGTTGAGCTCCGCCTCCCTTGTGCCAACCCGGGGCTGCTTGCCCACGCTGGCTGGGGTGGCCCCCACCAGTCCCAAGGCCAGCTGCTGCAGAAGGGGCAATGTCCACTAGGCAGCCCCAAGGTCCCTGTCCTGCTGCATGGGGACACTCGGCCACGAGCCAGGGCTGGAGACATGGCTCTGCAGGAGAAGTGACCTGCTGGAGGGGTTTGTCAAGGCGGGGGGGGGCACCATCGAGGGGCCCCGGGGTGCCAAGCTGCACCCAGAGCACATGGGGAGATGGAGGTTGCAGCCTGGGGGTGGCCACACAGTGGGGTGGGTGTCCAGGCAGACCCCTGCACACACTGTCCCACCGGAGCGGCCCTGACTCAAGGTCTCCATCCTCCCGACTGGGCTGGCAGCAGGTATGGATGGCCCTTCCCCAGACATGCTCCCGGTCAGCCCCTTCTGGGGATTTTAGTAGCTCAACCCAGGAATGGGACCAGCTTTTCCAGTGCTCCTGCAGCCTCTGAGCCTCTGGCGCTGGATGAGCAGCACTGGCCCCAAGCGATGGTTGGAGTTGATGATCTGAAGGGCCTTTTCTAACCTAAATCATTCTATGATTCTAAGCTGCTGCCATTCCCTGGCCGCATAGCCTCAAAATCCTCCAGTGTTTCCCCGGCTCCTGCCCCGGCTGAGCCGTCCCCAAGCTCAGCTGTCCCTGAGCATTGCCACAGCCAAAAATGGGTTCTTTATAGAAAAAAAAAAATGGGGGGCTTGCACAGCCAGAGCACTGCTGGAGCTGGCGAACAGCTCTCTGGTGGCTCAGCCCTGCCAGCCCCGGTGGCTTTGGGTGCAGGGAGCAGAGTTGGGGCCACCTGCCAGGGAGGCAGCCAGGCTGCTCCGCACAGGCAGAGTGGCTTGGAGGTGGCCGCGCCTCCGAGGACAGGGACCTGGGCCAGCAGCGCCGCCCGGGGACACAGGGCGGTGGCAAAACCCCAGGGAGAGCTCATGCGTTAAAGCCACACACAGGTATTTCACCCTGCTAAATCCCTTTCATTTCTTGTTTGGTGGCAAATGAGCTGCAGGGTATGCAGCTGCGTGTGGTTACACGCTGAAAAATGTCCTGCTGGCTGTGGTGTGGCATGTGACCACCCTGGGTGTCCCCTGCCCAGGCGGTGGGCAGCCCCAAGGCACAGGGTGCCCTGGCTTCCCTGAGTTTTCCTTCCTGTCTTGCTGGCGACCGTTTCTTCCTCACCTCCTCTCCATCAGCAGCAGGGATCTGTGAAGGATGAGGAAGCAGCGGCCCTTCAGCCACTCCAGTCCGTCCCCGTGGGCAGCACTGGGCAGTGGCAGGGATGGTGGCTCCGTGGGCTGCTGCGGACTTTGCTCCCAGCCCCACATTCTGGTGCAGGAACTCACCAGCTTGGTGGTGCGACAACCACAGGGCTGGTCTTCGGCAGGGGACGAGAGCTGAGTGACAGAAACTTCTTTATTTTACTTCTCTTTTCACTAGCAGAGCTTGCAAAGGGCACCGAGCTCCCGGCCTCACGGAGAAGCCGAGGAGCCTGCACTGCCCTGTGGTGCCGCATCGGTGCCCTGCCCTGCACCGGACATGGCCCTGGCTGCCGTAACTCGTGGGGATGCAAGGTAAGGTGGAAACATGCCCAAAGCCATGAGCAGGGAGCCCACCCAGGTCAGGGGGTTCCTCCAGGAGCTCGGGCATCCAGAGGCTGCGCTGAGCTGCAGAGCAAGGGCAGCACCCAGCAGGGCACCCAGCCACGGAGCTGCTGGAGCCAGTTTCCCAACAGAGGAGCTCTGGGATCAGGGGCCAAACAGGCGGGTCTGCTCACCGGAGTGCAAGGGGGAGGAAGCCCACAGGGCACCACCAGCCTCCCGCAGTGCCGCGGCTCCTGCCCAGGGTGGTGGCTGCCCTGCGGAGCGGGGACATGGCACATCGGGAGCCCAGAGGACACAGCCCGGCTATGCTGTCATGCTGGAGCTGCCATGAGCAGTGGGGACAGTTGTGGGAAATGTGTGGGACATGGCAGGGACCCAGGCAGGACTGCCCAGGAAGGGACCAGGGAGGGGGCTGGCACCCCAGGGGTGCTGGGGCTGTGTGCGGGTGTGCTGCTTTCAATGCTCGCCATCACCCGTGACCTCCCTGGCTGCAATGGCCGGGAAGGGCACGGTGGGGCAGATGGGTCTCAGATACCCCGTCTCCTCCTCCTCCTCCTCCTCGCCATGGACAGGGATGCAGAGCCCACGCTTCACGCTGCCGCCCCATCTGATGGTCACGCCGGGGGCCAGCTGAGCAGAGTCCAGCAAGGAGCCGAGCTGCCGGGGCAGGGAGCTGCGGGGCTGCGGGGACCCTGGGGGGCACGGCTGGAGCCATCGCCCCCCTGCAGCAGCCAGCCCCTGGGACAGCGGTGAGTTGCCCGGCTCCTGTCCCCGGCTGTGCCAGCGGGCACCCCGGGAACACACCGGTGGCTTGGCCTCTGCACCTGGGTCCAGCACCTCCACCTGGGGCCTGATCCAGCGCTCAGGCCGGCGGCCGGGGCCCAGCCTGGGGACCCCCAGGATGGTGCCAGTCCCTTCTTGCTTCACCCCCACACTGCGCCGGGGCCTCCCTGGCTGAATTGTTTCCATGCTGGCGCAGGAGGGAGGCAACAGCGGTGGCCTGTGGCTGCTGGACCCCGCCATGCCTCTCCCCTCCATGTCCCCGTGGGATCCCTGCTCCGGCTGACCCAGGGGCTCAGCAGGGACCCAGGGTGGGCAGGGAGCCGGTGGCCTGGCTGGGCAGAGCAGGGCTGGCCGACGTAGCGGGGGCCAGGCCTGGGGATGTTTTCCCTCAGGGGGCTGGGTAGCGATGACCGCCTTGTCCCGCAGCAGCTCCGGGCGGGATGGCCCTGGCGCAGGCAGGACGGTGCTGGTGGTGGTGACCTGGCCAGGACACAGGGGCTGCGTGGGGGGAGCTCCAGGCTCGGCAGTCGCTGGAGGGTCCTGCCTTCCATGCTGGCGCGGGGGCTGCGCACCGGAGACCTGCCCAGGAGGGGACAAAGGGGGACCTGGTGTGGGCCGGGGGTGTCGAGGTGCCTGATGGGGCTGACTTGGTGTGGGCGACCCCCCGGCTCCTCAGGGGGTGTTCAGGGGAGGCTGTGCCCTGCCAGGGGCTGTGCAACAGCACCCAGAGGACCCCCCCTCACCGGGACGAGGGTCTCAGTGGATATTCCACAGCCCCAGAGGGCTCACATGCAGGCGACAGGAAAAGCTCGGCCACCTGGGGGCCACGGCATGGTTTTGTGGGCCATCTCACCTCTCCCGGGCATGGGGACAGACGGGTACACAGGACAGGAACGGAGCCCTGCGCCCAGGAGTCTGCAGTGCAGGGCTCGGGTTCCTCATCCTCCTGCCAGGAGCCGTCTCCCTCGGTGTCTGACTCCCCCTCGTCCCGTGCCAGGAAGCGCCACTGGGCGATCTGCAGGAGGGCATCCCGCACCTGGCCCACGGTGAAGGGCACGCACTGCGGACAGAGACAGGGCTGAGTCCCCCCTGCCCCGCTCGACACTTTGTGCCCTCCACCCTCTTCCACACCACGGAGCGGGAGCTGCAAGGGACCCACGCTCACCCCAGGCACTCAGATCCCCCCCAAAAGCAGGGTCTAGGTGCGCTCACCTGCTGAGCCGCATAGGCTTTGGAGCACTCATCCATCACACGGCCCAAGAGCTCTGCGAGGATGTCCCCGACGTCCTCGTCACTTTGCTCAGCCCTGAGCAGGGAGAGCCATTCCTCCTCAGGCAGGCGCCCGGGGACAATGTCGGCTCGGGCAGCGGTGACAGTGGGTGGCCGGGATCTCTCCCCGCGTGACTTGGAGGTGGCCGCCCGCTCCCGGGGGGTCATTTTCTGCAGGGAGATGTGACAACCCTTGAAGCTCCTGCTTCTCCTGCAGCCTGAGGCAGGGGAACGCCAGAATGGCCCCAGGAC
Organism: Rissa tridactyla; assembly: GCF_028500815.1. Classification (NCBI taxonomy): domain Eukaryota; kingdom Metazoa; phylum Chordata; class Aves; order Charadriiformes; family Laridae; genus Rissa; species Rissa tridactyla. The sequence continues at coordinate 41,530,377 of NC_071470.1, forward strand.
CATGCTGTTACTGGGATGGATATAGCCCGAGGTCCCTCTCAGCTTGAGAGGGACCAGAGACAAGATCCCCCTCACACATGACCCCAGAGGTTTCTGCTTTCCCAGGCTCCTGGCAGCAACACCGGGGTATGGGGGGAGCGGGGAGATCCTCCGTGTCCCATCCCACGGTGGGGGCATCTCTAACATGGCATCCCGGTGCTACCCATGGCACCCCCTGTGTACTTCAGCTATTCCCAGCATGCCCTGATACACCCCAGTACATCCCAATACACCCCAGCATGCCCAAATACAAGCCAGCACACACAAATATACACCTGCACATCCCAGCACGCCCCAGCGTGCCCCAGCTCCTCCCAGTATACCCCAATATAGCCCAGCACACCCCAGTACACCCCAGTACAGCCCAAATCACCCTAATCCACCCCCAGCACACCCCAATGTACCCCAGCTCATCCCAGTACACCCCAGCATACGCCAGTACACCCCAACATACGCCAGTACACTCCAATCCACCCCAATACACCTCAGCATGCCCGAATACACCCCAGCTCATGCCAGCACACCCCAATACACCCCAGCATGCTCCAGTACACCCCAACTCACCACACCCCAGTACACCCCAGCTCCTCACAACTCATCTCAACCCACCCCACCACACCCCAATGTACCCCAGCTCATCCCAGCACACCCCAATACACCCCAGGACACCCCAATACACGCCAGCATGACCCAGCACACCCCGGTACACCCCAGCATGCCCCAGCACACCCCAACTCACCACACCCCAGTACACCCCAGCTCCTCACAACCACCCCCCCCGGCTCCCCCGCTCCCCGGCCCGTCCCGGGGTGCCCCCTCGCTCCCCCCGGCCGTAAACCCCCCACTCCCGGCCGTATACTACCCGCCCCCCTACCTCGGCCATCCCCGCGCCGGGGCGGGAGGCGTCCCGGTCTCCACGGCAACGCCGGCCCCGCCCCCGGCGCGGCGCGCCGCCCGCTGCGTCATCACGCCGCGACGCCGTCTCCATGGCTGCAGCGGACACCGAGTGAGCGGGGAAGGAGTGGGGACGGCGGGGGTCCCGGGAGGGCGGGATGGGGGCACGGAGGGGCGTCCCTGAAGGGGAATCCAAAGACGGGGGGGAGCCCAAGGACGGGGGGCCCTGGCGGGGATACGGGGAGGGCGCTGGGGCAGGGGCAGCCTTGGGCCTCTGCTGGGGGGGCCGGTGCGCGGCCGGTGTCCCAGGGGCTGCGCCGGTGTCGTGTCCCTGGAGCTGCCCCGTCTCCCGCAGGATGTACCGCAAGGAGAAGAGCATCCAGCTGAAGAGCAGCAGCGCGGCGCTGTACAACAACCTGAGCGTGCTGCGCCTGCCCGGCCGGCAGCTCGCCTGCTTCAGCGCCGTGCACGGCCCCAGCGTCAACGTGGTCAGCGCCGCCACCGACGGGCTCGGCTTCTCCCACCGCCAGCTGCAGGCGAAGGAGGGCGGGATGGCCGTCAGCACCTCCGTCCTCACCCAGGTAGAGGCAGTGTGCCTGCACCCCTTCTTGGGCCACGGTGTCCTCCGTGCTGGCTTGTACAGCTCAGGCCCTGCCTGACAGAGCCTCCCACGGGGAGAGCGAGCTGGCAGGCTCATTAGTTGCTGTCTTCTTGCTGCCACCTTTCCAACGCCAGGAGGGCTGTGACATGCAGCAGCTGTTTAAACAGCCCCGCTCCCCTAATGGGAAGCAGGCTCCATAGCCTAGGCCATAAGGAGTGCCGTGCTGCCTCCGAAATGGAGCCAGAGTAACGCTGTAAACCGATAAACAGCTCCCAGCATGATTGCAGAGGAGGTGACAGGGAGGGGCAGCTGCATAGAGTGCTGGCGCTGGGTGGAGGGAGCGCAGTGCTGGCGGTGGGTTCACCAGGGCCAGTGGGAGCTGGACAGGGGAGTGCAGCATGACAAGGGGCACCCGGGGTTTGCCATGACATTGTCTCTTGGTCTTTGCTTTTGCTTTCTGTGCCCTGATGAGGATGATGCTCACCTCAGCAGGGTGTGTTGGTGTAAGTAGAGGTCTGCACTTTAATGCAAACTTGCTCTGACCTGAGCAGATGAGACCCATTGACCACAAGGCCCAAACAGGAGGAGGCAGTAGAGCTACAGAGAGGTGAGAAAGGGCCTTCCCAGATGAGTGTGCATGGCTGTAGAGCTGCTGGGACAGAAGCAGGAGCCTGCAGTGTCCTAATTACAGGGATGGGGAGAGGGAAGGAGCCTACCAGAAAGGTTTGTGAGACCTTGGAGAGGTCCCTGAGGACAATAGGGAGCCACCTCCTGTAACTCATGACAGGGGCTGGAAACCCAAACACCTCTGTGGATAAGTTCAGATTGTCCCTCCCCTGGAAGGCAGGGAGAGCTTTTGCCCCATCTTCCCCCTTGCTGGACTTCTACTGAGCTGCCTTTCCTTCCAGGCTGCTTGGTGTGTCCTGCCGTCACGGGTCCTGCTGGTGCTGACCTCTCAGAAAGGAATTCAGGTGAGATGGTTTTCTGCTGAGGGTGAGAAGCAAAGTCACAATGCTGGGAGGATGAGCCTCTTGGGCCTCACCCTGCTGCTTTCTCTCTCCAGATGTATGAGTCCGATGGCTCCATCATGGTTTATTGGCACGCACTGGATGTCACGGAGCATCCTCCAGGTAAATCCTATGGTGGGAGCACAGCGAGGAGCTCCCCAGCCCCTCTGCCTGCTCTCCTTCCCCAGACGTGTGTGATTCCTGTAGTGCAGCTTGATTCCTCGTGGTCTAGAGACCCCCAGCAGCCTTGCTGCTGGGTCTGGTTAGGATTGAGCCAGGACAGTCCTTCAAAGCAGCTTAGCAGAAGGGTCTGGAAGAGGTCATAGTGTCACCCTGTCTCCTTGATCCTGGCTTGACAGGGGCCCGAGGCAGCTGCGAAGGGGCTTGGAAGGGACCCAGTGTGGCAGCTATAGGACTAGCCCTAAAGATGAAACTCGAATGGGCACCCTGGTGCGTCACACTGCTGCACCAGTGTCCCGGTTCCTGAGAACTGCCGCAGGTCATGCCCAGCTCTTGGTTTCCTTTCAGGACAAGCAGTGTTTGCTCGAGGGATTGCTGCAGCTGGCGGACACTTCATCTGCGTGGGTGAGCCAAATCCGGGAGTTTGAGGAAGGATGAGAAGGGGGGGTGGTGCTGAGGGGGGACGTCAGTGGGACCCAGGGATGGTGTAATGACGCGGGATCAGCTGAAGGGGCTGGGTTGGCCTTGGAGCTGCTCTGTGGGAGCATCTGTGCTGAGGAGAGGGGCAGGCCTGCGAGCAGTGTCTATCAGGAGCAGCCTCACATAGGCAGCAGGTCTCAGGGGGTGCGAGGGGCATGGCTGTAGGCATGGTGAGAGCTGGAGGCTCACTCCCAGGATGGAGAGGGATGTGCCTCAGCTGATGCCTCCTCTGCTCCGTCCGCAGGGACATCCTCTGGTCTGGTGCTGGTGTTTGACATCCCCCCTAAAGGGACGAACATCACGGTGAGCGAGATCCTGGAGCAGCACCGCGACGCCATCACCGACATTGCAGCAGAGCTGGGCCAGGCTCCGGTATGTGTGGGGTCAGCGCTCTTGGCAGCCACCTGGGCCAGAGGAGCTGGTGGGGTCCCTGGTGGCGGGTGGATGAGCAGTAGGGACTCCAGCTGTTCCCTCAGCCCCACAGCTGTCTCAGGAACGCCTTGCAGGTGTCAGCTCTGGGAAGCTGAGGTTTACACAGGTCCTAGCTGTGGCTGAGCCAATTCCAGGGTGCAGCCCCTCACCCTGGGAGACAGTGCTCTCCGTGGCCATCCCAATCCCTGCTGCAGGCAAGGTCTGGGGAGGCTGTGATGTGGCAGAGCTGCCCCAGAGCTGGCTGCTCTCCACGGTGCAGGAGACTGGAGGGTGGCTTTGCCTTCCCTCCCTTCACCAGGGACATTGGCTTTTGTGGCTGTCTCTGCCTGAAGGGGATCTACCCTGTCAAGCTGGGATACATCTGGGGGAAGAGGTGGCTTGGGATGGCCACTTCCTCAGCCCACACTCCAAAGACCCTGCGGGCCATCCTACTGTGGCTTAGTGTGGCACCTCGAGGCAAGGCAAACTGGAGTCAAGTATAGTTCAGAATTCTGCACTCGAACACTGGTATTTCAGGGCTATTCCCTTTGATTCCCCAGCAGTTGGGAGCAGCCACCCCATCAGTTATTCCACCATCCCAGTTTCCGTTGGTGTTCAGCCAGTCTCTGCCTTCTTAGCACCTTAGTCTCCATGTTTTTCAGCTGACTCTCAGTCCTGGTTACCCAGGCTCTGGGAACACAAATGCTAAAGCAGAGAGGGGCAACAAAGGTGAAAGAGCTGATCCCCCAACACAGCGTGGCTGTGGGAACGCAGCTCATTCCCAGCCCAGAGTATCCCGTGATCTGTCAGGGTGCGTGCTGGAGCACAGAAGAGCTATTGAAGCTAAAGTCCAGTTGTGGTACAAGAAAAAATGAGCAAAACTGGTCACGAATAAGCCCACGCTAAAATTAAAGCTGCTGCCATTAGAGCAGTGAGTTACTGCAGCAGACCTTCCCTGTGGGAATGCAGCGAGAAGAGGGCACAGAACATGTCCTGCTGGTGTCTCCAGAGCCATCCCAGGGTGCTGGCTGCTGGTACAGGACCTGCTTCTCCTCCCCAGGCCAGGCCCAGGGTGCTGGCGCCCAGGGGGATGAGGAAGCCAAGGGCAGAGCCATGCCTGGGCACTAGCTGAAGGGACAAACCTTTTCTCCTTGCCAGTGGAGGGAGGTAACCGACCCAAGATGTCAGCGCTACCAGTGACCTTTCTCGTGGCAGACGAGATAACTTCACCTGATTACAGAACACAGTCTGGGCCCGGGATGGGTCTTCCTTCAGTTCAGCTCACTCTGGTCAACATCTCTGCAGACACACTAATTGGCTTCTTCATTATTGGCTGCTTCCTTCATAACGAGGACACTTTCTTATACTTTCTCTAATTAGTTACGTTTAACTTTCTCTGCGTTTGGGACTCCCCTGAACAATTAATTGCTTAGAACTGGTTCCCAATTAGCCTGGATATGGAGCTTGTTTACGTGAAAGCTGTTCTGTCATCTACCCCTGTCTGCAGTGACTGTCCTCTAATGCGCCTCTCTTGGACTCTGCACCATGGTTTGTTAAAGGCTTTCTAGCGAGCGAGAGACGGGGCCTGGCGTGTGAAATCCCAGGTGCCTGTAAGGAGAAGAGTGTCGGGACTTGGGTGTAGAGGGAGGGAATGCAGTAATTCTTCCTAGAAATTTTTTATCCTATGTGTAATTAGCATTGCCAAACACGAACATGTTTAAACTGAAATGCCCAAGTGTGATCCCAGCCAAGCCTTGCTTGTTCACAAAACGTGTCAGCAGTTTCTGTGAGCTGTTAAACTTTAAGCTTGTTCTGCTGCGGGCTCTGGCTTTGCTTTGCGGCAACTTTAGCGGCACAGGCAATTGGGGCAGCAAAATCCTTCTGCCTGGTGTGAGTCAGCTGCTCACTGCCGGCGGCGGAGCAGGCTGCCCCATGAGTGGTGCCAGGGCGGAGGCTGACCCACCTCTGCTTCACAGGATGGGGCTGGTGACCTGGTGACAGCTGATGACGCTGGGGCCCTGTGTGTCTGGAGCACAGGAGAGGAGTTCACCCTGCTCAGCAAAATCCCGGCCTTTGGGTAAGCCCGGGGGGCAAATGGAATGACACAGTGCGGTCCCATCGACAGGTGGTGTCGGACAACCCTCGTCGGTGTCTCGCGAGGGATGGGAGGGTGGCAGGAACGGGACACCCAGCGCCAGCCCCTGGTGTGCGGGTCTGCAGCTGAGAGGGGAGGAGGTGAAACGTGGCCCTATTCCCAGCTGCACCTGCTCCTCCGTGAAGCTGTGGAACGGGGTCGTGGCTGCTGGCTATGGAAACGGGCAGATTCGGCTGTATGAGGCAGCAACAGGCCTCCTGCGTGCCGAGGTCAACGCTCACGCTCGATGGATCTACGCACTGGACCTGGCGCCGGAGACAGGAAAGGTATGGCTGGCTGTGGTAGGGCAACCCGGCCTGTGTGCAGCATCCTGCCCCGGCATCCCACTAGCCTGGAGCATGGCAGCCTGTGGGTGGCCAGGCAGGAGCTGCTCCATTGCCCCAGGACACGGTGCTGCCATCCCTGTGGCGTCCCTCCATCCTCCTGGTCCCACAGCCTCTGTCCCACTCCCTTTGCAGCTGCTGTCGGGCGCAGAGGACTCCTTTGTTCACGTCTGGAAGCTCAGCAGGAACCCGGACACCGACGATGTCGAGGTGAGTCAGGGCAGCGGCAGCCCTCAGTGGGGAGCATATGGCAAATACATGGCACTCCAAGCTGTCGCTGCCCCGTGGGGCCGTGGCACAGGTGCTGCTCTGTCCTGCAGCCTCCAGTGAGGCACCATGGCCACAGAGAGGGGCTTGCTGCTCGGTGGAAGCCCAGCTGGGCCCAGTCTTAGCTGCCATGGGGCGGCACAGCTGTCCTCCTTCCTCCTGCTTGTGATCCCCGGTCCTGTCCTGGACTGGTGGAGGTACAAGCCGGGAAGGCTGCTCTGTCTGACCAGGATATGGTTCCTGTGCTCCTGAAATGGCAAGCTCGAGCCATGGCCCACTGGCCCAGCCACATGCCCATGGTCCCTTGCCTGCCTATTGCCCTAAGGTAATGCCTCTACAGGCGGGCAGGGACCCGAGGCAGGTCCTTGGGCTTCTGGCTGTGGTGGGTTGTACTTTACTCAGCCTGTGCCACCATTCTGGCTCTTCTCCCCGCTGCAGATCGAGCACTGCCATGGTGAGTGTGTGACCGACACCCAGGTCTGCGGTGCCCGCTTCTGTGACCCCGAGGGAAACTCCTTCGCCGTGACCGGCTACGACCTGAACGAGATCTTCCGCTACGGCCGGGTGTAGGCTGCAAGCCGTGAGGTCTGTCCAGGGGCAGGGCTGAGGCCACAAAGGGAGAGCCGGGCTACCCCTGCACCACAGTGCATCGGCACCAAGCCACCGTAAGCAAAGGGGGTTCAGCACAGCCCCCCCGACTTCTGCTCCATGGGGCTTGTTGGCAGCGACACAGGGCTGTACCCCCAACAGGGTGGAAATCTGTGTGAAGGTGGAGCTGAGCCAGGATCCCCTCACTCCCAAAGCAAACCTGCCCTCAGCGTGGCACATCCGTGCACAGGGAACGTGGGCTTGGAGCTGCTCTGGCTACACAGGACCCGACTCTGCAGCCCTGCGGGTCCCTGGGCCAGGTGCTGTCCTCCCACCCGCCCCCCCAGCCCTTCCTGGAGGGAAGGAGGCAGCAGAGGCAGCGTGGCTGGAAACAGAACCGGCTCCCCTCTTCCCAGCGGCAGCTCTGGTTCAGACGGGAGAGGTTCCAGGGCGAACCTGTGTTACACGCTGCTCCGGCCAGGAGAGCCTCAGGAGTTGGTCCCAGCCAGTGTGGCGGCGCCTCGTGGGTGCAGCACCCATGGAGCCACCCTTCCCTGGGGCAGCAGAGTTACCTGGGAGGAGGAGAGGAGCCTCTTCCCCAGGGAGCCGTGGGGACACACAGGTCCCCGTGGGACCTAGCATCCCCAAGGCTGCTGGCCAGATGTGTGGGGCCACAGCTGTGCTCCTGGGCTGGAAAACGCAGAGGCAGCTGCACTGTGCTCTCTGCCAAGGATAGTCCCCCAGGTCACTGCAGCAGAGCCACGCTGCTGCCATGTTGTCCCCCTGTTCTCGCCCTGCGCCCCTCCTCAGCTGGCTTTCACACTACCTCCTGCCCACACCAGCTCTGCTGGAGCAGATGCCGTGCCTGGGCTTCCCCCTGGCTCTGCCTTGGCCCCTTCCCCCAGGGGCTGCCCTGCCCCAGCCCTCCTGTCCCCATCCGTCCCGCAGCCAGGAGCTGATGTGTCCCCAGGGATGAGCTCGGCCTCTGGCTCCGCTCCCAGGGCCCTGCGGGACCAGGGGTGCACGGAGGGCCCCAGCCCTGTGCCATAGGGTGAGCTCCGCGCGGGACAGGCCCTGGGGGAAGGGAGGAGAGATGCTGGCCAGGGGGCTTCCCCCACTCCCAGCCCCTCCTGCTACACTGGGGCAAAGGCTGCAGCCAGGGATCCAGCTCCCCCTCTGCTGCCCAACCCCAAGCTATGGGGCACAGACCCACCTCCACCTTGTGTGCCCCACTATCATTCCCCCCCTCAAAACATATCCCCCCTATGAGCTAGGGCCCCTGCTCCCCGCCACGTAAGGGTCAGTCGCCCCATGCTATACCCCCGCCATGTGCTCTATCTCCCCTCTCAGCTGTGGGTCAGGACCCCACACTCCTGTTTCCCACCCTCATCGGCCCGTGTACTCCCCACCCCACCCATGATAAAAACACCTGAATGAAGCCCCACCCTGTGTTGTTCCTTACTGCGCGGTGGCGGGGAGGGGGGGGTTAATGGCTGAGCACCATGGGCTGGGGGGGGAGAAGAGCAGAGTCCAGGCCCGTTACAAAAGGCTTTATTAAAGGTTAAAACAGCCGATGCTGAGAGGCATGGGCAGTCCCCCTCACAGTGCTGGGGCAGCTGGGGGGGGCCCTGGGGGCAGGGAGGGGGGCCCAAGGGCCGGTGTGCTCATGGGATGGGGGTAAAAAAGTGTAAAAACAGTTGTGCAGTTCAGCCCGGGGACCCCGGGACCCCCAGGCCGGGGACGATAGCCCTCAAACACCGGGACACAGCCCGTAGCCCTGCAGGGGCACGTCCAAGGCACAGAGATGAGCTTGCGGGGGGGGGGCAGGCTGCCCTCCCCCCAGGCAGGAGCAGCTCCTACAGCCATACAAGCACCCAGGGACCCCCACGCCCACCCCACCCTCCTGCCCTGCACCCCACTCACAGCTTGGCCCCCCACCCGCCTCTGTTGGAGAGGGGGGAAATACAGCACCAGAGAGCCCTTCCCGGGGGAGCACCCGGCACGGGGTGGGGGAGTCCCCAGGAGGAGGACGAGGCTGGCAGAGCCCCCCCCCAGCTCCTTGCCTGCCCCCAGCCCCACAATACTGCTCGGTCAGAGGTAGCACCAGCGTTGGCCGGGGCGGAGGGGGCCCTGCCGGCACAGCACGGCTCGGCATGGCCGGCCCCGCTCCCGCGCCGGGGAAAGGCACGGTGGGACAGCGGGGAGGACAGGCCGTGACCCAGCGAGCGGCGTCCGGCAGCGCCTGTAAACAAGCCGGGGTTGAGGGGGTGTAAACGGGCCACAGCCGGGGGGGAGGCAGCCCTTGGCAGGGAGAGGGGCCGAGCAGGCGGCCCCCAGCCCAGCCGTACCCCCCCGGCTCAGGAGACGTGGGGCGATGGCCGCCAGAAGCACCACTTGCTGCGGGTGTGCTGCTTGCGCTGCAGCTGCTCCTCCCGCTCCCGCTCCTTCTTGGAGCGCAGGTACAGGTCCTCCTCCTTCAGGTACCAGACCGGCGGCCAGCGGTGCCGCTCAAAGTGCGCCTGGTTCTCTGCGGGGACACGGCATCAGAGCCTGTCACGGCACCCCCACCGCGTCCCGTGTCCCTGCCCTCATCCCCCCAGCCCCGTACCTGGGGACATGAACTTCATCTCCCGGGGAAAGCGGCGGCAGACGCTGTTGTAGTTGGTGCAGATGTAGTGCAGGCACCATGCGGCCAGCTGCCGGGCGTTGTGGAACTGTGGGCAGAGCGGTGCATGGCAGTGTCATGTCCCCCCCCGGACAAACACACCCCACCACCGACACCCCCCAGCCCCGCCACCGCCTGCCCCATGGGGATCTGTGGGTCCCCCCTCCCCTCCAGCCGCAGGGCTCACACCCCCCACCTACCTGCGTCATCTCCAGGTAGATGATGACCTGCTCATCGATCTCCACCCGCTGCATGAAGGCTCGCAGCAGCTCGTCCACAGCGTACTGCTCTGGGGGGGGGACATGACACGGGGGACATCAGTGCCCTGGGGCGGGGGGGGCTGCGCACGCTGGGGACGTGCACCCCGGCAAGCCGGGCTGCGCCCCAGGGGTAAGCCGTGCTCCTCCGGCTCTTACATAAGCACCCCGTTAATAACTCACTGGGGACACATCGATCCCCATCCCCGCAGTGACGTAATCGTATTGACAGGTGACGTCAACAGGGGCTGGGGGAGGGCGGGGGGGGGCAGCTGGGCCTCACCTGTGAGCGCCTGCAGCCGGGGCAGGCAGAGGCGGTTGGTGAGGATGAGGAGCTCCATGGCGTCCAGGTCGGGCGTGGGGGTGAAGACGCCGGTGTAGAGGAAGTCGAGGACGGCGCGCAGGCAGGCGCAGTTGGTGCCGGGCAGGGAGACCTGCAGGACAGGGGGTGTCGGGTGTAGCAGGGGGGGCCGGCACACAGAGCCTGCGGGAGGACCGACTGTGCCCGGCCACCGGCAGCGCCTGCCCTGGCACAGCCCTCCCGCCCCACACGGCCCCCCGCTTTCTCTCCAGCAAGAAGAGGGAAAGCAGGACTCATGCGTGCCAAGCCCAGGGGGTCCGAGCCAGCTGGGCAGAGCTGGCGCTGCCAAGGGACTCCCATCCTCCCAGCAGTCTCATGGCACAGCGTCGGGGACACCCCTCCCACCGTCACCGTCCCTGTCCCCCTCCTGTAGTCCCTCACCTCGGCAGCGTAGCTCTCCCGGAAAGCCCCCCGGAACATAGCCATCATCCAGTCGCAGCCGGCGATGAGCAGGGGCTTGTGTGCCGGCACAGCCCCGTCGTCCACGCGGAAAACCACATCTGGAACGGCAAGGGGATGGCCTCAGTGTGGGGACAGGCGCCCCTTGGCCACCCCAGCCCCTGTCACGGCTGGTCCAGGGACACACACCCCAGGCACCACCTGCAGCCCCCCCCATGGCTGACCCATGCCAGGGAACGTGTCACTGCCACATGGCTGCCAGGGACATCACGGGAAAGGGATGAGGGGTTTGGGACCCCAGAGCACAATGGTCTCAGTGGTGGGAGGGGGATTACAGTGTCTGGGACTCTGGGTCCCCACAGGACACCGTGGGAGCCAGGACTCCTGGCTGGAGGGGGAGGAAGGAACTGGGTGATGTCCCCAGCCCGGGCAGCCCCTGTGACCCTCCCTCTGCCCCCATCCCAAGCCAGGAACCACCCTACCTGCGAAGACCCCCTTCCCCAGGCACTCCTTGATGCGGTTGGCACGGCGGACATGGAAGGCCTTGGTGATCTCCTGGTTCATGAAGCTCTCCTTGTTGAGCACGTTGGCCACCATCATGCGCAGGTCGAAGACCTCCAGCAGCTCGGCAATGGTGGCCACCTGCATGAGGTCGTTGCGGGCCTGGTCCAGCCGCCCGGTGTAGAGGTACTCCAGCACAGCGCGGAAGGGCTCCGCTTGCACCCGCTGGTCCATGCACACCACTGCCATCCGCTTCTCCCGCCCGGCCACCGGGTCAGCCACCAGCTCCCAGCGCATGCTGACAAAGCCGCGGCCCCAGGCCGACAGGTCACGGCTGCCACCACCACTGGGCACCGCGCCGTCCCCCGCCACCGGCCGCAGGGTGTCATCGCTCTGGGAAGTCCGCAGCGGGGTGTGCGCCCCCTCGGCCAGGACCCCCCGCTCCCCGTCCAGGCTCTTGGTGCGGGCAGCTGGTTCCTTGGACCCCCCCCGCGGCCCCTCCAGGGTGAAGAGGTCGTAGAACTTGGAGCAGGAGGTGGCCAGGTAGACGCGGTGGGCGAAGACCCGCTGACCGCCCTGCAGCTGGAAGACGACATCGGCGCAGAGCGGGGTGCAGAAGAGGGCGGCGGGGCCCCAGCTGCGGCTGGCCGGCGGGTCGGGGATCTGGATGACGGGTGGTGGGGGCTTGGGGGGCAGGAAGGGTGCCTGCAGCAGCGGCCGCTGCATCTTCTTCAGGTGGGACTTCCAGAACTGGAGGTGCCGGCGGGAGATGAGGGCGGCCCGGATGGCGTTGTCAAAGACGTCCTTGATGCCGAACTGGGCCACCACGCTGGTCTCGTAGTAGGGCACACCCAGCTCCTTGGCCACCTCGTGGCCCCGCTCCGGGGGCAGGATGTCCGTGGGCTTGATGGGCCTGGGGGGGACAGAGCAGGGCCATGTCACCATGCGGAGGGGCCCGGTCTCCAGCCAGCCCCCTGGTCCCACCACCCCCCAACCACCCAGAACAGCAGCCTCACTTGGCCAAGGGGCGGCGGGCTCGGTTGACAGCCTCCAGGTCGGCGTAGCGCAGGTCCAGCTGGCAGCCCACCAGCACGATGGGCGTCCGGGGACAGAAGTGTTTGATCTCAGGGTACCACATCGTCTTTACGTGGCGCAGGGAGTTGGGGTTTGCCAGCGAGAAGCAGAGCACAACCACATCCGACCTGCGGCCGGGAGGAGGAAGAGGAGGAGGAGGAGGGTGAGGGCAGCCCTGCCCCCGCGTGACTTGCTGTCACTCTGTGTCCCCAGGCCGCCCGCTGCACCTCCTCTGGCTCAAGAAACAGTACTGAGGTCCCATCCCTGTCCAGGGACACCCATCGCTGGAGCCAGCTGCCCCCACCCCAGGACCCCACACCCCCACCCCTCTGCCCCACGGCCATGGGCAGCCCCACGGCCACGCACAGGGGCAGCTGGGACTAGGGAGGCAGCTGAGGGTTCTGAGTCACCATGGTCAGCCAAGCAAAGGGCTGCCCCGGCTTGGGTACAGCACAGGACTGTCTTAGCACGGCATGGGGCTTGTGCTGGCCCCAGAAACACCCCACAGAGTGCTGGGGCAGTGGCCGAGCACAAGTGGGTGCAAGGAGAAGCCCACAGAGAGCGACTGGGTGAGGGCTGGAGTAGGTGCCAGCCACCGGCATGGACAGGGCTGCAGGGACCCTGCCCGGCCACCCCAAGCCCCTTCCCGGCACCCGGCGTGGGGCTGTCGCGCTGTCCCCATCATCCCAGCCCTGCGCCGGCACTGCCAGTGGCTCAGGGGAGCTTCCCTGGGCAAGGTGACAGGGGACACGCGGGAGGTGCCAGCAGCGCCCAGGTCCCCACCACCCCCGGCGCCTTATAAGGCGGCCGGGAGCAGCCACGTGTCCCCAGACCTGGTTTGTTTTTAGTCTGAGCCTTGCCGAGACGTGACCAGGAGGCGCGTTTGGAGACGGGCCCGTGTCAGGGACCAAGATAGACGCCACCCGCCGCCTCCCGCGGGCCCCCGGCCAGCACAGGAGCTGCCGGTCACCCACAGGCGATGCCAGCCAGGGCCGGGACCCGGCACCCACCACCCTGCAGGGTGGGAACCGGCAGCCTCGGTGGGGCGGGCAGCACCAAGCACCTTGGGCAGCCCAGGAAGGGGCAGCCCTCCATATCCCCCAGCAAGGGGTGCCCCCAGCCTGTGGGGCCACTGTGGCCCCTGGCCCCGGGGCAGTGTGGAGGGGAGATTAGAGCGCACCGAGCCGCGCTGGCACAGTGCAGCGGGTGATAAGAGCCCGGACGTGTCAGCGGCCACGGGGAACAGGGGTGTTTACAGCCCATGGAGCAGGGGGGGCCAGAGGGCCAGTGACCGCTCGGCCACAGCCCGGAGGCTTCTCCCACTGCCATGCCAGCAGCCCCCACGGAGGGACCCAGCCCTGAGGACCCTCTGTGGGGTGACTTATCGAGCTGAAAGGGCCCCTGGCTCTGCCCCACGGCATAGGGGGGTCAGCCCCGGCAGGGATGGGACCCTCACCCAGGGTCTGCCCCCCCCTCCAGCCCCCCAGGGAGGTGGGGGCCTCAGGCACCCCAATCAGCACCCCAGAGCCTCCCCCTACCCCAAAAGGCAGCCCTGGCATGGGTGGTGCCGGGTCCTCCCAGGAAGCCATGAGCACCCGGGGCAGGGGGCTGTTGGGGCGCACAGCCCCGCTGCTGCCCGAGCTGAAGCCATGATGCCCCCAGGGTGCCGAAAGCAGCCCCCCCAGCTGGGGGGGTGGGGGCACTCCCAGCCCCCCCCGAGGGTTTGGGGTGCCAGAGCTGCTCTCTGGGCGCTGGCAAGAGCCCAAAGGGCCCCTTCGGCTCCATGTCCCCCAGGACGGGCAGGGCTGGGGCAGGGCTATGGGGTGGGGGTGCCGGTGGCAGATCGGGGTGACAATGGTGGGTGGGGGTGCCGGTGACAGGGATCAGGGTGCCAGAGGCGGGTCGGGGTGTCAATTACAGGGACTGGGGTGCCGGTGGCGGGGCTCGGGGTGCCGGTGAAGGGAGTCGGGGCACCCGCGGTCCCACCTGCCGTAGGCGAAGCGCCGGTCCTTGTGGTGGTCCCCGAAGGTGTCCCAGAGGCGGAGAGAGACGCTGACCTCGTCCACCACATCCCGGGAGCGCTCCAGCACCTGCCCGGACAAGGCAGCGCCGCCGTCACCGCCCCGGTCCCGACCCCCCCAGAGCCACCCCCCGCCCCCGGGCACCCCCCGGAGCGCTCCACAGCCGCCGGCCCCGGCGACCCCCGCTCAGGCTGCTCGGCGCTCCCGCCCCCCCCCCTCCCCCCCCCCCCCGGTGCCTGCCGCCCCCCCCAGTGCCGCCGGTGCCCCGCACCTCCTGGCAGACGCGGTACTGGTCGATGGCCCATACGGTGGGGACGTGCGTGGCCAGCAGCTGGTACTGGCTGAGCGTGGCGTTGCAGGCGCGGGCGCAGATCAGCCGCGTCTTCCCCACCGCGTTGTCGCCCACCACCACGCACTTGATGGTCTCGACGTTGGGGCGCTCGTAGTCCACGTCCAGGTCCATCGGCGCCGGCGGCGACACCGGGGGCACCGGCGTGGACACCGGGCACCGGCGGGGACACACCGGGCCCCCGGGCAGCGGCCCCGCAGGGAGCGGCCGCGCTCAGCGCCGCCCCCCGCCCATGCCCGCTCCGCCGCCGCCGCCGCCGCCCGGGCCCGTTACCCCGCCCGCCCCGCCCCGCCGCCAATCCGCGCCCGTCCCGCCGCCCCGCCCCGCCCCGCTGGCACCGCCCCGCCGCCCCGCCCGCCAATCCGCGACCGCGCCGCCGGCCTCGCCCCGCCCCGCCCCACCACACCCCCGCCAATCCGCGCCCGCCCCGCCGCGGCCCCGCCCGCGCGCGGACAAAGGAGCGCCGCCAGGGGGCGCCGCGCGCCACGTGACCGGGCCCCCACCCCCCTCCACCACCACCCTACCCCACCCCTCGCGGCCGGCCGCGCGCGGAGGCCACGCCCCTCGGGAGGGGCGGGGTCTCTGGGACACGCCTCTCTTCCGCGCCCCGCCCACCCCCGACGGGGACGGGGCGGGGGGGAACGGGGGGACCGGGGGCACCGGGAGCGGGGAGCGGGGTGGGCAGGGACCGGCGGCACCGGGGACACCGGCGACACCGGCGACACCAGCGGCACCGGTGACACCAGTGACAGCTGTGACACCAGCGGCACCAGCAATCCCAGTGACACCAGTGACAGCTGTGACACCAGCGGCGCCTGTGACACCGTTCACCCCCCGCAGACCGGACTACCGGCGCAGCCAGCGCCCGCCTCTCACTCACCACGGTGACGCCAGGGACACCAGTGCACACCAGTATGAACCACCAGTACCAGTACGCGCGGGTGAAAACAGTGACATCAGAGCGCTCCAGTACAAACCAGTGACACCAGTAGCACCGTCAGCCTGCGGCACTGCCCCACGTCCCCCAGCCCTGCCCCATGTCCCCAGCACTGCCCTGTACCCCCTGGCACTGCCCCACGTCCCCAGCCCCGTGTCCCCCAGCACTGCCCCATGTCCCCAGCCCTCCCCTGTGTCCCCCAGCACTGCTCCCAGCCCCATGGCCCCCCGCCCACGCCCAGGGCCCAGGGCAGGAGCGGGCTGTGCCCACCGTGGGTCCCATCCTGTCCCCCCCCCCCCACCCCGTGACATGCTGCCAGGTCCCAGGACTCCCCCCACACCCACTGCGCCAGCACTGTGTCCCCACCCCTGGCACACCAGCACCCGTGGCCCTCCTCTGGGACCCCCAGGACCCCCATGGAGGGTGGCATGTGGCACCTGGCCCTGGGCTGGGGACGTCCCCGGGCCCCCCCTGCCCACCCTGGGCAGCGGGGGCCCGGGGACGTCCCCAGCCCCAAGGCCCCATTTTCCAGCTGCTGCAAATATTTTCCCTCTCTGGGGCTTTGGGATTTGGAGGCCGCGGTGACCAAATAAGGGAACGGGCCGAGCGCGGCTCCGCCGGGACAGGGCAGCTGGCGCCCGACGGGGGATGGGGGGACAGGACCCCCCCCCCCCACGCCAGCCCCAGCCCGAGCTGAGCATCCTGCATCCCTCTCCCGTATCCTGCCCGCAGTCCCAGGTGCTGCTCCCCTGGGACATGCACAGCACCCACGTCCCAGTGGAGGACGCTGGGTACGGTGCCCACGAGCCATGGGGACACTGGAACCTGCACCCACAATCCAGTGGGACCCTGCACAGCACCCACATCCCAGTGTGAGACCCACTTCCCGGTGCTTGATCCTGCCACAGCACCAACATCCCGATGTGGGATGCACTTCCCAGTGCTGGATCCTTGCAAAGCACCCATGTCCCAGCACGGGACCCCAGTACAGCACCCACATCCCAGTGCAGGACCCTGTGTTTAGTGCCCACGAGCCATTGGGACCTTGGGACCTGCACCCACATCCCAGTGGGACCCTGCACAGCACCTGCATCCCAGTGTGGGACCCACTTCACAGCACAGGGCCCACTTCCCAGTACTGGATCCTGGCAGAGCACCCATGTCCCACCGTGGGACACTAGTACAGCACCCATGTCCCAGTGCAGGACCCTCTGTTCAGCGTTCATGAGCCATTGGAACCCTGGCACCTGCACCCACCTCCCAGTGGGATCCTGCACCCACAGTCCAGTGGGACCCTGCACAGCACCCACGTCCCAGTGTGAGACCCACTTCCCAGTGCTGGATCCTGGCACAGCACCCCTATCCTGGTGTGGGATCCACTTCCCAGTGCTGGATCCTGGCACAGCACCCATGTCCCACCACGGGACACTAGTACAACACCCGCATCCCAGTGCAGGACCCTCTGTACAACGCTCATGACCCTGGGATGTGCACCCACAATCCAGTGGGACCCTCCACAGCACCCACATCCCGGTGTGGGACGCACTTCCCAGTGCTGGATCCTGGCACAGGACCCATGTCCCAATGTAGGACCCTGTGTACAGCGCCCACGAGCCATTGGGACCCTGGGACGTGCACACACATCCCAGTGGGACCTTGCCCTGCACCCACATCCCGGTGCAGGATCCTTACGCTGCACCCATGTCGCCGCGCAGGACCCCGCACGGCACCCGCATCCCGGTGTGGGACCCCGCACCCCACCCGCGTCCCAGTGGGACCCGGCGCGTCCCGGTGCCGGGTGTCCCGGTTGCTCCCGACCAGCGGGCCCCGGCAGCGCCCCGCGTCCCCCCGCCCCGCCCGGCTGGCGCCGCCGCCGCCCCGCGCCCCGCCCGGTGCCGCCCGGTCCCGCCCGTGGGCGGCGGGGGCGGGGCGGGCGCAGGGGCTGCGGGGCGGCGGGCGCGGGATGGCGGCCCCGGGGCTGGAGAGGCACCGGCTGGCGCTGCTGGCGGCCAAGGAGGACGTGGGCAACCCCCGGGCCGGGACCAACTGGTGAGGCTGGGAACGGGAGCGGGAACGGGCACCGGGACCGGGAACACGGTTGGATACCAGGGAACGGGGCGCCGGCACCAGGAATGGGAAGGGGCACCGGGTACTAGCGCCGGACCGGGCATAGGCACCGGGCATGGGCATCGGCACCGGGAACTAGTACCGGGAACGGGCATCGGCACCGGGCACCGGCATGGACAGTGCGGGCGGTGGCTGCGGGCTCGGCGGGACGCGGGCGGGGGGGTCCGAAACGCACCGGCAGCGGGACGGGGGGGGTCCGGGGCGCACCGGGGTCCCGGCCGGAACGCGGGCCGCGGGGTGCCGGGGCAGGGGGGTGCCGGGACGGGCCCGACGTCCCGGGGCTGAGCCCCGCCCGTCGCTGCGCCCGCCGAGCCGCGCTGGGAACCGGGCGCCCGGTCCCGCCCCGCCCCGCCCGGTCCCGCCGCCGCCGGGCTGGGAGCGGCGCCGCCGCCCGGGGCACGGCACGGCCTGGGGGGGCTGCACCGGGGGGACAGTGCCGGGGCCGGGGGGAGCAGTCGAGCCCCGGCACCGGCTCCTGCTGCCGGTCACCGGGTGGGCCGGGCATGGGGAAGGAGCCGGAGGTGCCAGGGGTGATCGGGGCGCCCTGCCCGGCTGCGCCCTATGGCTTGAGGGGGGTGTGCGGCTGTGCCCCCCACCCTCCCCGGGCCGCACCGTGGTGGGAAAACGGGGTCCTGCCCTGCCCCGGGGTGTGGGGGTCCCGGGACGGTGCCACGCCGGTGCTGGGGGCGATGGCACCGGAGCTGCGCCATCCCCCACGGCCACCCCTCGCCTCGCAGCCCTGCGGCAGCATGCAGGGCTCGGCCCCGAGGCCACCGGACGCCCGGGCAATGCCCTCTGTCCCCTGTCCTGGCCAGCGTGCCGGAACTTGGCTGGCCCGGGGCCAGGGCCTGTTCCTGCCGCCGGCCAGGCCTGCCGCGTGCAGCCAGCATGATGTGCCGTGCCATGTTGTGCCGTGTCACGCCATGCCATGCCATACCATGCCTGGCTGTGCCATGCCGTGCCCTGCCATGCTGCGCCATGCCATGTCACGCCTTGCTGTGCCATGCCATGTCCTGCCATGCCGTGCCATGCCGTGCCGTGCCACGCTGCACGCCTGCTCCCGGAGCCGTGCCGTGCCATGCCGTGTCCCAGCCGGCGTGGAACACAGCATGCCGCCACATGCGCCTGTAATCGGAGCCATGCGGAGACAAAGAGGCAGCAGAGCCGGCGGGGAATGCCCAGCCAGGGCCTCTGCCAGCGAGGCGTCCCCAGCCCCCTCTCGGCCCCCCAGCCCCAGGCAGGGGGTCCCGGCACAGCCAGGGGGCCAGGGCTGTTCCCCATGTCTGGGCAGGCAGGGGGAAGACGGGGCCAGTGGGGGCCACGGGGTCAGGGTCTGCGTGAGGGGTCCCGGACACTGTGTGCGGTGCCAGCCCCGGTGCTGGGAGATGCCACCGCTGCCCCGAGGGGCTTGGGCTGGGGACAGCCCGGGGGGCCGGGGGTGGGCCGTGCCGCTGTGGCGCTTCCCGCGGCCCCATTGTCCCCAGGGCGGATGCTGCCGGCGGCACTTCCACGAATTCAGCCCAGGCAGACGGCACAGGGGGGGCACGGCAGGGGGCACAGAGGGTGCCCCCGGGCTGGCAGGTCCCCAGGCTGCCTCCCCCCGTCCTCCCCGCCCCCAGATTCTCCCCAGGGCAATTCCTGGCTCCCCCAGGAAAGCGACTGCCACTGGCCCCACTGCCCTTGGGGGGATTACCCGCCGGCCAGCGCTGCCCGGAGCAGGTCGGTGGCCACCGCCTGCTGCAGCCGGGGACGTCTGAGTGGCCACGCTGCCTGTCACGGGTGACCTTGTAGGGACGAGGGCAGCTGCCCGTGCTGCTCTGCTGCCCCTCCAATCCTGACCCCCCCTCCCCTTCTCCCCCCCCAGGGCTGTCTTTGGCTATGAGAAGCACCATGACCTCAAGCTCCTGGACTCTGGAGGTAACAGGGGAGCAATGCTGAAGGAGAGGGGGGGGGTGCTGGGGTGGGTCCCACTGTGCTCACTCCCCCCCCCTTGCCGACCAACATCCTCCTTGTAGCTGGGGGTCCGGATGAGCTGGCCGAAAAATTCTCTACCGCCAGCATCATGTACGGGCTGTGCCGCATCCAAGACCCCGGCACCGGCGCTCACCGCGTCATCCTCATCAACTGGGTGAGCACAGGGCTTGGCTGGGCGGGAGGGGGGCTCTGAGCATCCTACCCCTCCACCCGGGGTCCCGGGGGACAGGGACATGGCACGGGGTGCCAGCCTAAGCGGTGTGTGCCGGTGCCAGGTCGGGGAGAAGGCACCGGAGTCCCAACGCGAGGCGTGTGCCGGGCATCTGCCCGCCATCAAAGCCTTCTTTAGGGTGAGTTTCTGGGGGGCACGGGACCCAGTCCCCAGCCCCCCCTGCCCCAGGGGGCGGGGGGGGCTGGGGACTGGGTCCCGTGCCCCCTCCTGTGTCCCCCACCTCATCCCGGCCAGCCCCGACCTTTGCTTGCTGCGCCGGGTGCATTCCTGGCTCTGCTGACTCAGACGCTGCCGTTCCCAGTTCCCAGCCTTGGCCGACGAGCCGGGGTTGTGGTTGGGCTCCCTGCCCTCCCCAGCCGGATCCTGCCCTTGCTTGGTGGGATCCTGCCCCCCCCCCCCACCCCGCCCCGGCCTCCCTCCCTCCGCTCCCATGTCCCAGCCCCTGGAGATCCAGCTGGGTCCTATATCTGGATCCGGCTCCCCATCTGGATTTGGCACCCACATCTGGATCCGGCCCCACATCTGAAGCATGGCGAGCGCGTGCGAGGGAATGGCGCCAGGATTCCCTGGGGAGGCTGCAAATCTGTCTCGTGGGGGGGCTGTGGGTGCTCGGGGCGGGTAGGGGGGGGAGGTGGGGGGGTGACGCCATCCCGTCTCTGGCGGCAGGAGGCCAGCGTGGTGCTGAGCGCCCGCCGTGCCGAGGAGGTGACACAGGAGGGACTGAGCCGAGCACTGGCGAAGCTGGCCCCCACCGCCGCTCCCGCCCTCACCAGGAGGATGCCCCCCCCGGATGCCCAGGAGCTGGTGGTGAGTGGGGGGTCCTGGTGGGTGACATGCCGGCAGGGATGGCGACCAGCCAGGAGGGCACCCGGTGGGGTGATGAGGCTCTCGCCCACCCTTCCCAGTGCCATCCTGGGGGTCCCTGACTGGGGGGGGGGGACACACACGACCCGACCCCCGGGGGTCCTGCCCTGAGACCCCAGCTCGGTCCCCGCAGGGCACCAACTACCGCAAGACCAACCCGGCGCTGGAGATACGCCGGACCAAGCGGGATTCCTTCTGGGCCCAGGCCGAGGTGAGGGGTTGGGGGCATGGGGGGGCATGGGTGCTGACTGCATCCCCGACGACCCCCCCGGCATCCCCGGGACCGGGATCATGGCTGCTGGCTTGGCCTCGAGGGGCTGCCATGGGCTGAGCCTGGTGGGGGTCCCGGTGCCGAGGCCGGTGAGGGTCCCGATGCTGAGCGTGGTGCGGCTGCAGCGCGAGGAGGAGCAGCGCAAGGAGGAGGAGCGGCGGCGGGCACTGGAGGAGCGCAAGCGCTGGGAGCGGGAGCGGATGGAGGAGGAGAGGCGGGAGGCGGCCGAGCGCGAGCTCCGCTTCAGGGAGAAGGAGCGGATGATCGAGGAGCAGCGGTGAGGGCAGGGGCGCGGGACGGGACACGCGAGCCCGGCCACCACACGGGTGCCCATGGTGCGACCCGCAGCGCCCTGCACCCCACAGTGCCACCACCCCCATCAGGACTCTGACCATGGGTGCCCGTGGTGGGACCCACAGCCCCCTGCACCCCACAGTGACCCCAGCCCCATCGGTGCTGACCATGGGTGCCCACAGTGGGACCCACGGCCCCTGCACCCCACAGTGCCACCACTCCCATCAATTCTCTTACCATGGCTTCCTACGATGGGACCCGCAGCCCCCTGCACCCCCTCAATGCCCCCAGCCCTATTGGTGCTCTGACCATGGGTGCCCATGGTGGGACCCACAGTCCCCTGCACCCCCCAGTGCCGCTAGCCCCATCAGTGCTCTGACCGTGGGCCCCACAGCCCCCTGCACCCCACAGTGCCATCATCCCCATCAGCACCCTCGCCATGGGTTCCTATGATGGGACCCCCAGTCCCCTGCACCCTCAGCTTCCCCATCCCCATCACTCCCTGTCCCACATGGCTCCGAGAGCTCCTGTGCCCCCATGTCCCCCACACCCCCGTGACGCTCCCTGCCCTCGCAGGAAGGAGCAGGCGCGGCTGGAGGCGGAGGAGCGGAGGAAGGAGAAGGCGCGATGGGTGAGTGGGGCGGCCGGGCTGGGGGTCTGGGAGGGGCCGCATTTCGTGAATGGGAGCACCCCGGTGTCAGGCTGCCTGGCTGTGCTCTGTCCCCGCAGGAGCAGCAGCAGCGGGAGCACGAGGAGGCCATGCGGGAACGCAGCCGGCGCAGCGAGTCCATCGAGAAGGCGGCCGTGAGTGCCGGGGTCGTGCGACCTGTCCTGCCCCGGGTGGCTGTGGCCACGCCGTGGGGCCACATGGCCATGGCGTGGCCCCACTGATGGGTCTCTGGGTGCCGGCAGGAGGCAGCTGTCCTGGTCTCCCAGCGCTCGCAGAACCCACGGGATTTCTTCCGGCAGCGGGAGCGCTCGGGGTCCACCTCCGGCACCCCGCTGCCTGCCTCCCCCCTCGGCACCAGGCCCGGTAGGTGCCCCCACGGCAGGGGGTGACGATGCTGGGTCTGGGGGTGCGGGTGCTGCCCGTCACGGGACATGGGGCAGCGGTAGGGGTTGCTGCCCCCCGGGTGGGCAGGGACAGCTACTGACCCCCACCTTGTGTCCCAGGTGCCCGGCGGCCATTCCTGCGGTACCAGCGCAGCCTGACGGAGTCAGCATTCATCTTCCGCCGGCCGGACCCTCCACCCTCGCCTGGACCCCTCCACCCTGGGGCTTTCAGGGCTGCGCCCCCCCCCCAGCCCCCGCCGACCCCAGCCTCCCCTCCCCACCAGCCCCACGGGGACAGGGACCCCTCCCTGTGCCTCCACCAGCCCCACGGGGAGAGGGGCATCCCCTGCTGCCAGCCCCATAGGGACAAGACCCCCTTCCTGTGCCAGCACGGGGAGCCCCCCCAGCCCTGTGGGTACAGGGCCCCCCCCTCTGTCCAGCCCCTTAGGGACAGGCTCCCCCCCTCCCTCTGCCACCTGGAGTCCCCCCAGCCTGGCAGGGGCAGGGTCCCCGTCCCCCATGCCTGGGCCAGGGCCCCTGCCCCCTGCCAGTCCCCCAAGGATGGGGTGCCCCCCCGGCCCCCCCGGGTCAGGCTCCCCTGACAGCACTTGTGGGGCAGAGCCCCTGCCCCCCTGCAGCACTCCTGGGCTGGGACCACCCAGCAGCCCCCCTTGTCAGCCCCCCCTGGGCACCAAGGAGGCCATGACTCTGCCTCCCCCCAGCCCCTCTGGCACCCCCCAGGATGAGGACGGGCCCCCTCTGGATACCTTCCCCCTCCCCAGCCCCCCGGCATGGGAGTCTCCAGGACTGCTGGTGGGGCCGGACAAGGGGGGTCCCAACCTCCCAGGGGGGGTCCCCCCTGCCCGGGCTGACACCTGCCCTGATGCCTCAGGCCAGGACCCCCCCGCGCAGCCCCAGCCCCCCCAGCCTGCCGCGGGATCCGGCCCTTCCCCACCAGGAACCACAGACAGGTGGGTGGCCAGGACCCCTCTGTCTGGGGCTTGGGGGGGTCCTGCACCCCGGACCCCTGCCTGGGCGCTGCAGCCGGCGTGGGGCTCAGCCTGCCCCTCTCCCCATAGGGTCTGTGGGGCAGGCGGGGCAGGAGCCAGCCCTGGGCAACCTGGGGCACAACGGCATCAAGGGCCATGAGGAGGGGGGCTGGCCGGCCCCCTGGGAGCAGGACACCCTCCCGGGGCAGGTACAGCACTGAGTTGGGGCAGTGTGGGGTTTGGGGCAATGGGATGGGGCTGGGGGAGGATGATTTTGGGACGGGGGGCCATGGTTGGGGTGGGGAAAGCTGGGGGACAAGACCGAAGGGTGTTTTTGGGGCTGGGGGTGGGGGACGAGATGGGGCTGGGAGGGCGCGGTAGGGGGGAAGGATGATTTTGGGACTGGGTCAAGTGGTTGGGTGGGGGACAAGACTTGGGAGTGGTTTTGGGGCTGGGGGACGGGATGGGTCTGGGCATGACAGGACAGGGCTGGAGGCTCAGGTTGGAGGGGGGGACAGGGCAGGGGACAAGGCTGGGGGGGCTGGAGGCAAAGGGGCTGGGGAGTCCCCAGGGCGGGGGGCCGGGTACGGCTGGGGGCGGTGGGGACCCCTCAGGGCTCTGTCTTGCAGGGGGATGAGCCCAGCGACAGCATCCTCCTGCCACAGCCCCTGCACAAAGACAAGCCAGGTACCCCCCAAACGCCCCCACCCCCGTACCCCCCCCCACCTCTCTACCCCCCCCATTTTCCCCCTCCGGGCTCAGCCCCTGACCCTCTCTCTCTGCCCAGGCTTTGCCCTGCTGCTGGCCCGTGACGCCCCCCACCCGCAGCTGCCCGGGGGCACCAGCCCCCCCGCCGAGGACGAGGACCTCTCCCCCCACGCCGTGTAGCCGGGGGGGACGCAGCAGCCCCTCTTGGGGGGCACCTGGATGGCACCTCAGCTGCCAGTCCTGTCTCCCCCCCGACAACCCTGCCCCACACACAACAGACCCTTCCCATGGCCTCCCCCCAGCACAGCCCCACACACACACTCACTCTCAGCCCCGGGGCTGCGGCTGCAGCCCCCCCACAGCCCCCCGTTTGCACCCCAATGAGCAGCTTTGGGAGGCCCCCCGCCCCCGCCTCACTGGTGGTGGCACAGGGTGTGGGGGGCATGGACCCCCACCCCAGGGAGGCCAGGCCAGGGACCCCCCCACTACCCCAAGCCTCCCCCTAATCAGACACAGTGGCTGTTAAATAAATTTTTAATGCATATTAATGAGGTGGCAGCTTTGGGTCCCCGGCCCCGGGGAGGGGGCCAGGGCTGGTCCCTGCCGGGGGGCGCTGCCCCCCCCGGGAAGGGTGGCAGGTGGGGGGGGCTGCAGTGGGGGCTGAGGCAGGCAACCCCCAGGGTTAGAAGAGAGGTAAAGCAGAGCTAGGGGGGGCCCTGCGCACCCCCCGGGGTTAGACCCACACCCACTGTATGTGGGGGTTTGCCCTGAGCACCCACCCTGGGGGGGACCCCAGCACCCACCTTCCAATGGAGCAGGGGGTTCAGCCCCCAGAACCCACCTTGCAACTGGGGGGTGGGGGTGGGGGAGTGTCAACCCCCAGCACACACCCTGGGGGGTGCAACAGCCCCCCCTACCCCTTTGGCAGGGGTCTGCCCTGAGCCTACCCTGTCCCCACGCCTCCCCCCTCCCCCCAGGCACAGGGTGGCAGAAATTCCAGTTTCTCCCCAAGAAAAGAAGCTGGGAGCCCCCCGCCCTCCCTGGGCTCAGCACCCCCTCCCCCCCCACCCCGCCCTGGGGCAGGACCCCTTGCCGTGTCACCCCTCCACAGCCACCCTGGGGGCTGGAGGGTGCCATGTCCCCCCCCGAGGGTCCTGAGGCTCAGACCTGGGACTGGAGAGGGCCGGGGTGGTCGTGCTCCATGGCCGGGCTGCTGCTGCCGCTGCTGGAGGAGCTGGAGCCGTGGGGCAAGGGGTGCTGGGGGGGAGCCGCCCGCCGGGCCCCCCGCCCCTTCAGGGTGCTGAGCTTGGCGTCCAGGGAGAGGGTGCGGGGGCGGCCCCAGGGGCGGCGGGCGGGGGGGCTGGGGCTGGTCGCCCGGCCAGAGGGGGTGGCGTGCAGGGGGGGCTCCTCGAAGAGGGAGAGCCACGGGGGGGTCCCCGGCACCCGGCCCCCCGCCCGCTGCGTGAGGATGTCTGTCACCGCCTCGATGTCGTCGGACGGATCAATAGCTGTGGGGAAGAGCGGGGATCAGCCGGACCCCCCCCAGACCACCACCCTGCTCCTGCACCAGGGGGACGGGACCAGCCAAGGGCCAGGCTGTGGCTGGGACATGCTCCGTGGCCGAGGCAGCCGGCATGTGCCCCGTGGCTGGGATGTGACCCATGGCTGGGATGCGCACCGGAGCCAGGGCAAGTGGGACATGGTCCATGGCTGGGACAGCCGGGATATGCCCTAGAGCCAGAGCAGCCGGGATGTGCCCTATGGCCAAGGTGGCTGGGATGTGCCCTGGAGCTGGGACGTGCCCCAAAGCCAGGGCAGCTGGGACATGTCCTGTGGCTGGGGTTCCTGGGATATGCCCCATGGCCAAGGTGGCTGGGACGTGCCCCGGAGCTGGGATGTGCCCCGGAGCCAGGGCAGCCGGGATGTGCCCTGTGTCCGAGCCATCCCCACGGCCATCCCAGTGGTGCCGTGGGCTGTGGCGCGGTGGGCTCGCCCCGCCGGCCCCCCGCCCGTCACCTGTCACTGTAATAGGAGGAGAGCAGAGCCCGGATCTCCTCCGAGACGGCATTATCCTGCAGCAGGAGCCCTTCGCAGGCGGAGGGGGGCACGGCCGGGCCAGGCAGGGCTGCAGCCGCCAGAGATGGGGGGAAGGACAGGGACAGGGAGGACAGAGGGACGGGGGGGGACAGAGAGGAGCAAGAGGGGACAGAGAAAGGCAGGCAAGGGGACAGAAAAAGGTGGGGGGGACAGAGAGAGGACAGAGAAGGGGCAGAAGGGCAGTGGAGAGAACAGCAGCGTTAGGGAAGTGCCGGGGGGGCAGAGACAAGGCCACCCGGCGGCAAGATAGCGGAGAGCAGAGAGGAGGGAGACAGAGGCAGAGCCCCCCCCAGTGTTCCCCCCCAGCAGCCTCAGTGCTCACCCATCTCGTGGTAGAGCGAGCCCTGCCGGGGCAGCATGGCGGGTGGCCGGCGCGGTGGTGGCACCTCAATCCTCATCAGCTCGTCACAGCACTGCTTCCACTGGCCTGGGGGCACAAGGCGGGGTCAGCACCCCAAGGATGGGATCCCACCGGGATGGGGGTCCCACTGGGATGGGGTTCCTGCCAGGATAGGGATGCACCCAGGATAGGGGTCGTGCTGGGATGGGGGTCCCACCTGGATGAGGTTCTGCTGGGCTGGGGTCTTGCCAGGATGGGGGTCCCCCTAGGATGGGGTTCCTGCCAGGATAGGGATGCACCCGGGATGGGGGTCGTGCTGGGCTGGGGGTCCCACCTGGATGAGGTTCTGCTGGGCTGGGGTCTTGCCAGGATGGGGGTCCCCCTAGGATGGGGTTCCTGCCAGGATAGGGATGCACCCGGGATGGGGGTCATGCTGGGATGGGGGTCCCACCTGGATGAGGTTCTGCTGGGCTGGGGTCTTGCCAGGATGGGGGTCCCCCTAGGATGGGGTTCCTGCCAGGATAGGGATGCACCCGGGATGGGGGTCGTGCTGGGCTGGGGGTCCCACCTGGATGAGGTTCTGCTGGGCTGGGGTCTTGCCAGGATGGGGGTCCCCCTAGGATGGGGTTCCTGCCAGGATAGGGATGCACCCGGGATGGGGGTCGTGCTGGGATGGCGGTCCCACCTGGATGAGGTTCTGCTGGGCTGGGGTCTTGCCAGGATGGGGGTCCCCATAGGATGGGGTTCCTGCCAGGATAGGGATGCACCCAGGACAGGGGTCGTGCTGGGATGGGGGTCCTGCCTGGATGAGGTCCTGCTGGACTGGGGGTCCCACCTGGATGAGCTTCTGCTGGGCTGGGGTCTTGCTGGGATGGGGGTCCTGCCGGGATGGGGTCCTAGAGGGCTAGGGGTCCCACCACACTGGGGAGTGCTACTGGGATGGGGGGCTCCTACTGGGCTGCGGTTCCACAGGGATGGGGTCCCACCAGAGATGGGGACACCACAGGGATGGGGGTCCTGCCGTGCCGCCCACGCTCACTCATGTCGTAGAAGTGCTGCCAGAAGGCTTCCATCCATCGCTGCGCCTCGGCCCGGCTCTCGGCCAGCAGCGTGTGGGTCACCTCCTCGCCGCCGTACCGGTTGGTGACGGCCATGCCGTGGGGCTGCCCGCGCCCCTCCCGCTCCGCCGCGCGGATGCGGGTCTCCTGCGGCGGCGGCAGAAGCCCTCAGCCCTCTGCAGCCCCCCAAAGCCCCCACAGCCCCCCCACCTCGGCTGTACCTTGTTGACGGCGATGGTGAGGGCCGGCTCCAGCCCGGCCTCGGCCTCGCCGGGGTCGTGGTAGCAGAGGAGGTCGGTGCCGCGCAGGACGCAGTACAGACGGGCCCCGCTCTGCGCCTCAGCCCCCGGCTGCTGCCCATGGAACCGGCACCATCAGTGCGGCTGACCTCGGACCCCTGGGGTCATCCCCAGCCCCACCGCACCCCGTCCCTGCCCAGTGTGGGGGGATGGGGGCAGCCCCCTCCCCAGCACGGGGATCCCCTGGTCTCCATCCCCACCGCAGTCCAGAGGCCACTGGCAGGGACTGCCGAGACCCAGCGGGCTCGTGCCACCACCTGTCCTTGTCCCCATCACCCACCCATCCCATCCCCATCTCCATCCCTGTCCCCCTCTCTGTCCCCATCCCTGTCCCATCACCGTCCTCGTCCCTGTCCCATCCCCATCCATGTCCCCATCTTCATTCCCACCCCTGTCCCATCCCATCTCCGTCCCCAGCCCGCGCTCACCTGCAGCCGGAGGAAGCCGCTGGTCACGGGGGCGGCCATGCAGCGGGGCTGTGCAGCCAGGCGGCAGCACATGCTGCCGTAGAGGGGCAGCCAGAAGGAGCTCTCCTCTGGGGGGGCACAGTCGCCTGGGGTGCCCTGGCACGGACCCCCACCTGCGCCCCGCTTCCCCGTTCCCTGCCCTGGCAGGACCCCAGACCCCTCTCCCCACCCCACCGGGCCCCCAGACTCATCTCTCCCCTCCAAACCAGCCAGGACCCCCCCCAGACTCCTTTCTCCTCACCCCATCAAGTCCCCCAGATCCCTCCCTCCCACCCTGCTAGCCCCCCAACCCCCCCTCTCCCACAGCCCCACCAGGACACCGTGCCTTTTTCTCCCCACTCCACCCCATCCCAGTCCCCTGTCCCCAGCTCACCAGCTCCCCACCACCCCCCCACCCCGCACACATCTTGCCCCCAGACCAGCCAGGACCCCAGGCCCGTCTGACCTCCATCCCACCAGACCCCTCTAGGACCCCAGAACCATCTGACCTCCGTCCCACTAGACCAGCCAGGACCCCAGATCCATCTGACCTCCATCCCACCAGACCCCCAAGACCAGCCAGGACCCCAGGCCCACCTGTCCTTCATCCCACCAGACCCCCCGGGATCCCAGATCCATCTGTCTTTCATCCCACCAGACCCCCCAGACCCCTCAGGACCCCAGACCCATCTGACTTCCATCCCACCAGACCCCCCAGCCTAGCCAGGACCCCGGACCCATCTGACCTCCACCCCACCAGACCCCTGTCCCCGCACCTCACCAGTCCCCAGACCCCTCTCTCCCCACCCTGCCCGGCCCCCAGCCCCACCACCCGCGCCGTGCCGTGCCGTGCCACGTGGGCTCACCGTTGCTGGCGATGGCGAGGTCGTGGGTGCGGAAGCCATCCTGCACCTCAGCCAGGGAGAGGACGGCGTGTGCCAGCAAGTGGAATTTGGGACCCCTGGGGGGACGGCAGGTGAGGGGAGAAAGGATGATGGAGACATGGAAGGGAGGGGGGTGGGGATGGGGGTACTCACGGCACGCTGGGGGCCGGCAGGAGGAGGGGGCTGGTGCCCCCGTTGCCCGGGGGGCTGCCGGGAGCCCCGTCCATGGCGGCGCGCACCCGTTTGCCGGAGGAACGTCCCAGGGAGGTGCTGAGGCGGGTGGCCAGCTTCCTGGGGGTGCTGCCCTGCGCCGACCCCCCTGCCAACCCCGCGCTGTACAGCTCCACCTTCAACTCGAAGTCGGGACCGGCCTCCGAGCTGGTGGAGGGTGGGGGGGGGTTGGGGGGGGACAAAACACGGGATGAGTGGGGTGGCCATGACGGGGTGACATCTCACCTCAGGACCCTCTGGGCCACCCCCACAGGATCTCCCCCCGGGGGGAGGCAGGGGTCCCCCCGGGGGGAGGCAGAGGAGGGCAGGGGTCCCCCCCGCCCAGGGTGGGGGGCTCACAAGAGGACGGCGCTCTCGAAGCAGATGTCGGTGAGGGTCCGGTCCACCAGCACCATGGGGGTGTCGTGGATCTCCGCCCCGAGCTGCAGCAGGCAGAAGACGGCGCAGCGGTGCAGCTCTGCGGGGATGGGGTGTCAGGGCGGTGGGGGGGTGAAGCGCAGCCCTCCCCCACCCCGCGCCCCCCGCCTCCGCACCCGCCCCCCGCACCCTCACTCACCTCCCTTATTCCTGAAATACTCCGTGTCCTTCCACATCAGCGGGATGCGCAGGTCTGGGAAAGCGGGGGGAAGCGGGCGGCGAGGGGGGCTGAGCATCCCCCCGCCCCGCAACCGCGGGGAACCCCCCCCACCAGCCCCCCCCACCATGACGCGTTGCGGTGGGAAACGTGGTGGGACACACACACACACACACACCCCCCATCACCACCACCGCCACCACCACCATACCTGAGATGCAGACGGTTCCCCGGCAGGGCAGGCGCTCATCCGTGGGGCCGGCATCCGAAGGGCTGCGGGGGGCGAAGGCGGGGGGGGGGGAAGCAAGGATGGATGGGGGGGCTGCGACGGCTGCCCCGCCATCTTCCGCCCCCCCCAGCCCCAAGCCCGGGGGGGGGTGCTCACCGCCTGGCCGTCCGCCGCAACACCTGCGCCTCCTTCCTGCGCTGCAGCTCGGCCATGTAAGCCAGGACGCGGCTGTTGCAGACCAGGAGGCTCTTGGCGGCCTCCAGCGCCTGCTCCCGCCGGCTACAGGCAGCCAGCAGCTTGCAGGCCCCCTCCCGCAGCCGCAGCTCCCGCTCCATCTTCCGCTGGATCTCCGTGTCCTGGCAAGGCAAAAAGACCGGGGGACAACACGGGGATGGGGGCTGTCACCGGCTCCACAGATCACGGCCACCCCCAGCTCTGCACCCCTTGAGGGGGGGGGATGTCCCAGCCACACACACATTTTGGGGGGTCCCCAGCCACGCACCCCTGGCTCAGCACAGCTCGGGGCGCCCAGCAAGGGGGGGACGACACCAGAGACACGCAGCAGGGGACAGTCCCCATGGCCACCTCTGTCACCCCCCCATCCCAAACCAGCTTTTGCTGCAGCCACCAAATCAACACCCTGTGCCCCCCCCAGGGCCACGTAGCTGCCGGCTCCTTGGGGTCACCCTCCCGGGCCCCCCACAGCTGCCCACTGGGGTCCCCCATCCCGTGCACCCCAGAGATATACCACGCGCCCCACAAATGTGCCGTGTACCCCAGACACGTCGTGTACCCAACAAGGGAAAGACACCCCACAGACACACCATGCGCCCCACAGATGTGCCATGCATCCCCCAGATGTGCCACGTACCCCACAAATACATCATCTACCCCACAGGGGAACCACATGCCCCACGGATGTGCCACACACCCCATGGATTTGCCACACGTCCCCCAGTTGTGCCATATGCCCCACCGATATATGTGTCCCATGGGGCAACCATGCACCCCACAGATAAACCATGCACCCCACAGGTATATCATGTACCCCACAATGAAGCCACGCACCCCACAGATACATCATGTACCCCATGGGAGAACCACCCCACCCCACAGATACAGCCCCACAGATGCGCCACACAACCCACAGACGCATCATGTACCCCACGGGGGAGCCTTGTACCCCACAGATACTCCATGCACCCCATGGATGTGCCACGCACCCCACAGATACACCATGCATGCCACAAATGTGCCATGCGCTCCACGAATACATCACGTACCCCACAGAGGAACCACGTACCCCACGGACGCATCATGTACCCCACAGCGGAACGGCACGCCCCACAAATACACCATGCACCCCACGGATGCGCCACGCACCCCACAGGTTTGCCGTGCATCCCCCAGGTGTGCCACACACCCCAGAGATAATGAGTCCCACGGGGCAACCACACACCCCACAGATATATCATGTACCCCACAGATTTGCCATACACCCCACAGATACATCATGTGCCGCACAAGAGAGCCACGCACCCCACAAATACCCCATGGATGTGCGACGTGCCCCACAGACACACCACGCATCCCACAAATGTGTCACGCACGCCACATGCGTGTACCCCATATCCCCAATGTGGGGTACATCATGTACCCCACGAGGGAATGACATACCCCACAGATACACCATGCGCCCCACAGACGTGCCACACACCCCACGGATTTGCCATGTATCCCCCAGATGTGCCATGCGCCCCCCAGATACATAATGTGTCCTACGGGCCAACCATGCACCCCACAGATATATCATGTGCCCCACAGATTTGACATGCACCCCACAGATGCATCATGTGCCCCACAACACAGCCACACACCCCACAGATACTCCATGCCCCCCATGGATGTGCCACGCGCCCCAGGGACACACCACGCGTCCCACAAATGTGTCACACACCCCACTTGCGTGTACCCCACATCCCCAACGTGGGGTACATTGTGTACCCCACGAGGAAATGACAATACCCCCCCCAAATACACCATGCGCCCCATGGATATGCCACGCATCCCCCGGACGTGCCACGCGCCCCACAAATATGTCATATACCCCCAGGGGAACCCCGTACCCCACGGATACGTCGTGTACCCCACGGGGGAATGGCACGCCCCACCGATACACCATGCCCCCCCACGGATGTGCCACGCACCCCACACATGTGCCATGCATCCCCCAGACGTGCCCCGCGCCCCACGGATCCATCATGCACCCCACAGGGGGACCACGTGCCCCCACGGATGCACCACGCTCCCCCCCCTGCAAGACGTGCCATGCACCCCAGGCACCACGGACACCCCCAGACATACACCCCCCCACACCCCCCCAACTCACTGCCGGTACTGGTTGCTGCTCCATTCCGGTACCGGCTGCTGCCTGCACCCCCCGCGCTGCCTGCACCCCCCGGGCCCCCTGCCCATGGAGCCGCAGTGACGTCACCGCCTGCTATAAATAACCCCGAGCAGCGGGCGAGGGGGGGGTGGCAACCAGGAACTGCCCCCCCCCCCTCCCCGCGTCAAGACCACCCCCCCATCCTCCTGGAGAGACCCCCCCCCCCCACCAGTGGGATATGGGGGGATGCTCCCCCCAAGGAGAGGATCGGTGGGGAGCACTCTCCACCTTCCCGGGACCCCCCCGCCACTACCCGGACCCTGGGTTCCCCGGGGTCCGGGAGGTTCCGGGGGGTCCTGGTTGGGAGGGGGGGGGGGGGTGTCCTCCAATTCCTACCTGGAGGCTAATGGCGATCTGCCGGATATAGAGCATGTTGAGATCTTCCAGGATCCGCAGCTTCTCCTGCATCTGAAGGCGTTGCCCCCTCCCCGCCACCTCCATGGGGACCACCGGGACCCCCCCGGTTATTCTGGGGGGGCTGGGGGGGGTGGGGGACTTTCCCGCATCCACCCCGGCTCCCCACTCGTAGACCCCACCGCATCCAGCGCCGGTCAGGAGTCGGGTCTTTCTGCGTCCCCCCCCCAAACCCCACGCCTGCGGAGAGAAAAGGGCCCTTTCATCGGCCCCCCCGCGGGTACCGGCTGCTTCCCCCCCCCCCCCCCCGACTCCCTCCCCACCGGGTACCAGCCGCCCCCTCCCGCCGAACAACCGGACACTGTGCGGGAAAGGGCAGCGGGGGCGGCTTGGGGGGGGGGGGGGCGAGGAAGGGGGATGGGGGGGTGCAGGGATGGGATAAGGGTGCTGAGGATGGGGGGGGACGGGACAAGGGGTGCAGGGATTGGGGCGCAGGAGGGAGGGGACACGGGGTGCAGGGACAGGATGGGGCGGAGGGGACAGGAGATGGGGCGCAGGGGACGGGAGGAGGACAAGGGGGGCAGGGTTGGGGGTGCAGGGATGGGGCACAGGGTGCGGGGTGAGGATGGGGGGGCCGGGGACGGGAGATGGGGTGCACGGATGGGACGAAGGGTGCGGGGACAAGAGAAAGGGGTGCAGGGGACAGGACAAGGGGTGCATGGGACGGGGGGTGCCGGGGACCGGGACCGGTTCGGGCTGAGACGGAGGAGATCGGATCGGGGTGCAGGGAGGCGACGGAGCACCGGGACCGGCGGGGGGACGGATGGGGGGGGGGGGGGACCGGGGGCCCGGACCGGGCCCCCGGTCCCCCCCCCCCCCCATCCGTCCCCCCGCCGGTCCCGGTGCCAGCCGCCGCCGCCCCCTACCGGCCCCGGTGGGCGCAGCAGCGCGAAACAACACCCCCCACACATACACCGCCTCCGGTACCTTCCGCCGCTCCCGCTCCGTTGCTCCGCCGCGGCGCGTACAGGAAGGCGGCGGCCGCCCGCCCGCCCGCCCCCGGCCCGCCTCTCCCCCCCCCCCCCCCCGGCTCCCTCCCGCCGCCTTTCACCGCCACCCCCCCCCGGCCATTCCTCCGCCGGCTCCGCTTACAGGGGCCGCCCCCCCGCCCGCCCCCACCCACGGCGGGACCGGCGGCAACGGCGGCTCCGGGATACCGGGGTGGGGAAGGATGGCGGGGGGGGGGAGCGGCGGGGGGGCGCCCCCTAGCGGCGAGATATTCCCCCCTCCCCCCCCCCCCCGCCGTCTGTGCACCGGGCCCCCTCCACGTATGCACCGGCCCCCCCGCAATGTGTAGACGGTACTGGGGGAACTGGGGACCCCCCTTATATGTGGCAGCTCGTACCGGAGAAACCGGGACCGCCCCTGCCACGAGTGTATCCGGACCCCCCCATCCCTCCGTGCACCGGGACCCCTGCACTGAGTGCATACGGACCCCCCCCCGAGTGCACCGGCAGCCTTGTGCGTGCACTGGGAAGCGCCCCCCCTGAGAACACTGGGATTCCCCCCGTGCAACGGGACCCCCTTCGAGCGCACCGGGACACCCCCCCCCCGTGCTCACCGGGACCCCTGTGCGTACACTACAACACACCCCCCCCCGGGTGCACCAGGAAGCCTCATGTGCACCGGGACACCCCCCCACCAAGTGCACTGTAACCCCCCTCCCCGTGTGCAGCCAGTACTGGGGAAACTGGACCCTCCCCTTGAGTGCACCCGGACCCGCCATGTGCACCGGTGACACCCCCACCATGTGCAGACGGTACTGGGGGAACCAGGACCCCCACAGAGCACACCGGGACCCCCTTCGGGTGCACCAGCCCCCCCGTGCCTCGTGCCTGGCCGGGGGCCACGTGCCCAGCAGGGGTGAGGATCCTTCCTTGTCCCGTGGCCCCTGCCACGACAGAGCCCACCAGGGGTCCCGGTGTGGATCCGGCCCTTGCCTGGTGCCAGTGTCCCCCCGCCCCACACCGGCCCCCAGCACCGGGCCTCCCCAGGCAGCAGTGGGAGCCATGGGGTGCCGGGGCCACGGTCCCGCCGCGCCGGCCTGGCACGCTGCCGGTGGCGAGGGCGGCCATGCCGGGGGCGCGGGCGCTTCCCGCTCTGCCGGGGCGAGAGCTGGCTGGCGTGGCGGGAAATCCCGGCTGGGCCGGTGGCGGCCGGTGCTGCTGGCGGGACGGGCAGGACGGGCAGGACGAGGGCGGCGGGTTCCAAGACGGGGGGAGGTGGGGAGCGGCTGCCGGCGCCCTGCCTGCGCGGCCTGGCTGCCGGTACCGGTGCCGGTGCCGATGCCGGTGCCGGTGCCGTACCTGCGGGGAGTCGGCCAGGAGGCTGAGCCGGCATCGGCCACGTCGGATCTCCATCTCCAGCGCCGAGCCACGGGCCACCGTCACCCGGCTCCGCTGGTTACGGCAAAACATTGTGTGCCGGTGTCGGTGCCAGTGCTGGTGGCTGGTCCCGGGAACGCTCTGGCTCCCACAGGAATGTTCCTGGGCTCCCAGCCCGGAGCAAACCCCTCCCCGGTACTGCCGCACCTGGCAGGGGGGCGGGACGCACCGGGAGGCACCGGGAAGCACCGATCCCGACCCGAGTGGCTGCGGGAGCACTGGGATGCCTGGCGGCAGCCGGAGCAGGAATGGGGCTGGCAGCGGGGCCAGTACCGGGTGGCTCCTGGCACGGGCAGGACAATGGCCTGACTCAGCGCAGGCAGCTGTGGCGACATGGTGTTGGGGGGGGGGGACATGGCGGGGGGGAACATGGGGGGGGGGGTGCACGTGCCAGTGCAGCTGTCTGCATGCCCCGGTGGCACGCGCTGCCCGCGCGGAAACCGCCGCCGCGGGCCCTTAAGGCCCGCGGCGGCGGTTTCCGCGCGGGCAGCGCTCCCAGCAACCACCACTTTGCCCACTTCAAAGATGGCGGCGCCGGCGTCACCTCGCCCACACT